>NC_142472.1:48280480-50780480 GCF_049115385.1 Moschus berezovskii
ACCTCTAGTTTCTACCAAAACAAATTTCTTAGTGTACTATCTTCATCAGTATGACATTGTATTGCAATCTAAAGAACATTTGACAAGGGAGATACAAGTTGCAAATAATGTCATCTTTTTCTGAAAAAACAATATAAGTAAACATTAAACTTTTATTTTTTCCAAAGATAGCATCATTCAACTGTTTACACCCCAATACTTTTTGAAATACTTGAATCAAAATATTTACTTTGCTGTATTCACTAATGCTCAATTATTGAATCTTGATTTTTACCCAAGCTTAACCAAGTCCATGTGTTCAGAGACCTAATTTAAACCAGATTTAAAACTTCAAAATTGCAGTGACTTTGCCTTTCCTACTCTGAAGTGTTACTAGAACTCTTTCAAGGAAGCGATAAGAACAAATTAAATTTTGCTTTACAGACACATGATTTGGGTGTTCTTTAAGTATATGTAAACTGCAAAGATAAAAAGCATAATTTCCATAGTAAAAAAATTAAGAGTTTTAAGTCTAGTTAAATCAAACTTAAGGAAACCCAAGTTCACTGCTAAATTGTGGTTTATGTTGGCAGAGTACTGCCAGATAAAATAAACTCTACTCAATGTTGCTAAAAAGTGGGGAAAAAAGTGAAAGGAAAACTGAAATTTATCTGATTTCAACCTGTATATCTTTATCTATCTACATCTATAGCTATATTTATTTCTGCATCTATATTTATATCTAAACACATTAATCCAAGCAGAAAACAGATGTAAATGCAGGTGATTGCCTACTTTCCAAGTGGCTTTGAGAAGCAAGAAAAAGCAAAAGGAAGTCTCTCAGTTCTTAATCCTGCCCATTCTCCCCTCACATAAACCAAATAAAATTGTGTGTGTGTGTGTGAAAATGAGATACAAGAGAGAAAAAAATTAAGCAGGCAATAATCTTTACATTTCTTTTAC
This sequence comes from Moschus berezovskii, assembly GCF_049115385.1. Lineage (NCBI taxonomy): Eukaryota > Metazoa > Chordata > Mammalia > Artiodactyla > Moschidae > Moschus > Moschus berezovskii. The sequence continues at coordinate 48,281,423 of NC_142472.1, forward strand.
TCCTGATTTGAACTGAAGCAGATGGTTAGGTTAAGAAGAAATTCTGGAAATAGATATACAAATCTAAAACATCCTAATAACAGAAGCTACTCATAAAGCTTGCATTTCTCCAACAGGCACAAAGAACCAGTTTGCTAAGCATTTGTGTGTGTGTGTGCCTATTGGGAGGATAACTGGAGAGTGAAGACAAAATTATCATAATCACCCAGAGCTAATTATCTCCTTCAGTAAACAGAAATTTAGCAGAAAGAAAGTTAAATGAGAAAATAGATAAGGCAAAGTCCTCTAGGGGAGTATGAAGGCCAAGGAAATAAAGTATTCCAGGAACTCAGTTGAAGTTTTCTCTCCAACTGGACACTAACAATGACCTTGCCCCAAACCTGTCATGCCAACTGTTTCTTCAAGGATACTTATGAGGAATGGGACTGAATGAGAACAAGGCTGTGAGGAGTGATGGGTAGAGAGGGAAGTGAGATTTTGTAAGACAAATTACCAAAGTATATTTTTAAGAGACCCTCAAAATGAGGAGAAGATAAAAATCTAAGTTATGTATTCATCATAAATGCAAGAGTCTTATTCTTATGTGCCCATGAAGGAAAGGAGAACCCATAAAGAGCACTCACCAATTAAAAAGAGAATCAATTATTCATTAAATGACCAAGACAAGAAACTAAAAGTTCCAGAAAATTAATAAAGCAGTGTTGATTCAAAAAGAAATTCCAGATGAATAAAAAATTGCTTATTAATGACCTGTACATTGGAACCATCAGGGAATTCATATTTTAAAATGGCTGTGGGAGGGAAATTGCAGAGGAAAGCAACAATAAATGAGCAAAGCATTCATAATATGTACCTAGAATAGTGTTTTGATGAATTTAATCTTTATTTTTGAATATTTCAGAATCATAAAATTTTAAAGAAATATCAATCTTTCATTGATGTTGATCTTGAACTTATGTGTCCTGCCAGTCAGAGTGAAGGTTTGGAAAATAATTTTCTGACACAGAGTATTTCAGAAGCGAGTGAATTTATTAAGAGCAAGGAACAGAGATAGTAAAGGCACTGAAAATGCAGGGGACTGGACCCCTGACAGACTAGGTAGAGCCAGTACTTTCTGTGGGTTAGTAGCTAATCTTTATAGCCTCAAACAAAGTCCTGCTGGAAGGATGGCATTAGGTGATTGGCTAGGGTACTATAAGGTGACTACCAGGTGGACATTTTTGCCTAATTTGGGGTCAGGAAGCTTGCTGATGAGGAACAGGAGGGCTATGGCAACAATTTGCAAAGGGGCTTTCCAGGTGGGGCAGTGATAAATAATCCACTTGCCAATTCAGGAGATGTAAGAGACGTGGTTAAACCACCTGTGTCAGGAAGATCCCCAGGAGAAGGAAATTGAAACCCACTCCAGTATTCTTGCTTAGAGAATACTGGACAGAGTCTCCCATGGACAGAGGAGCCCGGTGGGCTACAGTCCATGGGGTCAAAAAGATTCAGACATAACTGAGAGACTGAGGACAAAGAGACTCAGTCAGCTTTGGAGATGACCTTGTTTCTGGGCTCCACTTCTCTGGTTTGGTGGAAGACCTTGCACTTTTGGCCTTGGGGCAGGACTACACATTATGGAGATTTTTGAAGTTCATTAACCACAGGATATAGCTTATATACATTCTTTCTAAAAACAGCTGATTTTAAAAAATCTGTATTTTAACAAAATAATAATAAAAAAAAAAGACTTCCTGTTACTCAGGATAAAAATGATGTACTTTATTTAATTGGAGTCTAATTACAATATTGTGGTGGTTTTGCCATACATTGACATAAATCAGCCATGGATATACGTGTGTCCCCCATCCCAAACTCCCTCCCATTTCCCTCCTATCTCATCCCTTTGGGTTGTCCCAGAGCACCAGCTTTAGGTGCCCTGCTTCATGAATTGAATTTGCATTGGCCATCTATTTTACATATGGTAGTATACATGTTTCAATGCTATTCTCATATCGTCCCACCCTTACCTACTCCCACATAGTCTAAGAGTCTGTTCTTTATATCTGTGTCTCTTTTGCTGTCTTGCATATAAGGTTATCTTTACCATTTTCTAAATTCCATATATATTATAATGAGATTCCATATATATATATAAGATTGTACCTCATTGTGGTTTTGATTTGCATTTCTCTGATAATGAGTGGCATTGAACATCTTTACACGTGTTTGTTAACCATCTGTATGCCTTCTTTGGAGAAATGTCTGTTTAGCTCTCTGGCACATTTTTTGATTGGGTCATTTATTTTTCTGGTATTGATTTGCATGAGCTGTTTGTATGTTTTGAAGAGTGATTCTTTGTCATTTGCTTCGTTTGGTATTTTCTCCCATTATCAAGGCTACCTTTTCACCTTGCTTATGGTTTCCTTCATTGTGCAAAAGCTTTCAAGTTAATTAGGTACCATTTGTTTATTTTTGTTTTTATTTCCATTACTTTGGGAGGTGGATCATAGACGATATTGTTGTGATTTATGTCAGAGAGGGTTTTGCCTATGATTTCCTCTAGGAGTTTTAGAGTTCCTGGTCTGACATTTAGATCTTTAATACATTTTGTGTTTATTTTTGTGTATGGTGATAGAAAGTGCTCTTGTTTCATTCTTTTATGGGTTGTTGACCAGTTTTTCCAGCACCACTTGTTAAAGAGACTGTCTTTTCTCCATTGTATATATATTTTGCCTCCTTTTCAAATATAGGGTGTCCATCATTGTGTGTATTTATCTCTAGGCTTTCTATTTTGCTCCATTGATCTATATTTCTGTCTTTGTGCCAGTATCATACTGTTGTGATGACTGTAGCTTCGTAGCATAGTCTGACATCAGGCAGTTCATTCCTCCAGTTCCACTCTTCTTTCTCAAGATTTCTTTAGCTATTTGAGGTTTTTTGTCCTATGCAGATGACACCACCCTTATGGCAGAAAGTGAAGAGGAACTAAAAAGCCTCTTGATGAAAGTGAAAGAGGAGAGTGAAAAAGTTGCCTTAAAGTTCAACATTCAGAAAACTAAGATCATGCCATCTGCCCCCATCACTTCATGGGAAATAGATTGGGAAACAGTGGAAACAGTGTCAGACTTTATTTTGAGGGGCTCCAAAATCCCTGCAGATGATGATTGCAGCCATGAAATTAAAAGACGCTTACTCCTTGGAAGGAAAGTTATGACCAACCTATATAGCATATTGAAAAGCAGAGATATTACTTTGCCAACCAAGGTCCGTCTAGTCAAGACTATGGTTTTTCCAGTGGTCATGTATGGATGTGAGAGTTGGACTGTGAAGAAAGCTGAGCACCGAAGAATTGATGCTTTTGAACTGTGGTGCTGGAGAAGACTCTTGAAAGTCCCTTGTACTGCAAGGAGATCCAACCAGTCCATTCTAAAGGAGATCAGTTCTGGGTGTTCATTGGAAGGACTGATGCTAAAGCTGAAACTGCAATACTTTGGCCACCTCTTGAGATGGGTTAACTCACTGGAAAAGACTCTGATGCTGGGAGGGATTGGGGTCAGGAGAAGGGGACGACAGAGGATTAGATGGCTGGATGCACATGAGTTTGAGTGAATTCTGGGAGTTGGTGATGGACAGAGAGGCCTAGTGTGCTGCAGTTCATGGGGTCGCAAAGAGTCAGACACGACTGAGTGACTGAACTGAACTGAACTGTCCTTCCATATGAAATTTTAAATTATTTGTTCTAGTTCTGTGAAAAAATAACATTGGTAGCTTTATAGGGGTTGTGTTGAATATTTAGAGGGCTTTGAGTAGAATACTCATTTTCACTATACTGATTCTTTCAATCCACAAACATGCTATATTTCTTCACCTATTTGTGTCATCTTTGATTTCTTTCATCAGTGTTTTATAGTTTTCTATATATAGACCTTTTGTTTCTTTAGGTAAATTTATTCCTAAATATTTTATTCTTTTCATTGCAATGGTGAATGGGATTGTTTCCTTGATTTCTCTTTTTGTTTTCCCATTGCTAGTGTCTAGGGATGCAAGAGATTTCTGTGTATTAATTTTATATCCTGAAACTTTACTATATTCATTGATTAGCTCTAGTAATTTCCTGGTGGTCTCTTTAGGATTTTCTATGTAAAGGATCATGTCATCTGCAAACAATGAGAGTTTTACTTCTTCTTTTCCAATCTGGATTCCTTTTACTTCTTTTTCTTCTCTGATTGCTGTGCCTAGGACTTCCAAAACTATGTTAAATAATGGTGATGAGAGTGGGCACCCTTGTCTTATTCCTGATTTTAGAAGAAATGCTTTCAGTTTTTCACCATTGAGGATAATGTTTGCTATGGGTTTGTCATATATGGCTTTTATTATGTTGAGGTATGTTCCTTCTATGTCTGCTTTCTGGAGAGTTTTTATCATAAATGGGTGTTGAATTTTGTCAAAAACTTTCTCTGCATCCACTGAGATAATCATATGGTTTTTATTTTCTTTCAATTTGTTAATATGGTATATCACATTGATTGATTTTCAAATATTGAAGAATCCTTACAAAATACTGCACTATTACTCTAAAGACTCAATTCCTTGAAAATAGTTAAGCTTTTAAAAATATTTTATCAATTAATTAAAATTTGATACTCACATATGTGAATAAGCACCAAAAATAAATGTCACAAACAGATATCTGCATTGATGGACATATCTGTTGGCAAGTGAAGAGATTTTATGTATGCTAAATTTAATCTGTCCTTTTTTTTTATCTTGATGGCAAGTATTATAACTAAAAATGATATTTTACCAATGAACATAGTGATCACTAGGAAGCAAATTTTCTACTTTTGTACCCCATATGTTGCACTTATTCCAAATTTTTATTTTATAAAGGAAATCTCTGATAGAAAATATTTTGTATATCAAAAGTGGAAGTTACCTGTAAAGTCATATATATAATGATTAATTGCCACTATATTCATTAACAATTATTAGAGGAATTGTATTGGGATACATTATGTCATCAACTGACTGCATTTATTGTTATTAGCAAGCAAGACTTGCTAATTAAAATTACTTTCTAATTACATGCTGCTGCTGCTGTTAAGTCACTTCAGTCGTGTCCGACTCTGTGTGACCCCATAAATGGAAGCCCATCAGGCTCCCCCGTCCCTGGGATTCTCCAGGCAAGAACACTGGAGTGGGTTGCCATTTCCTTCTCCATTGTCTGAAAGTGAAAATTGAAAGTGAAGTCGCTCAGTCGTGTCTGACCCTTAGCGACCCCACGGACTGCAGCCTACCAGGCTGCTACATCCATGGGATTTTCTAGGCAAGAGTACTGGAGTGGCTTGCCATTGCCTTCTCCGTCTAATTACATACCTGCATATTTTATATTGATATAAATAGCTGCATTATTTTCTTGACACCACAAAGAATAAAAAAGAATTATGATTATTGCCAATCTGTGAAAAATCGTTTGAGTAAAACTGAATGAGAAATCCCTAAACAATGGTGCACAAATTTCAAAGGGGTGTTGCAATCTAAAAGAGTAAATCAGGGATAAGTAAGCAGCTGAAATCTATTACATTTACATATTGTTGGCTTCTGAAAATATCTGAGAACGTTTAAGTTGAACAAACAATTTACTAAAATAGCCTAACAGAAAACTTAAGCTATAGTTAATAGGTAATATAATTTTAGAGATTTTGTGAGAATATATTAGATATTGAAATTATTCACAACGTGAAAAGGGCAATCTCTTTTTAAAAAATGGAAATATTCATGGGCAATGTCTTCATCTTAAAGTCTATGCTGCTGCTGCTGCTGCTGCTAAGTCGCTTCAGTTGTGTCCGTCCGACTCTGTGCGACCCCATAGACAGCAGCCCACCAGGCTCCCCGTCCCTGGGATTCTCCAGGCAAGAACACTGGAGTGGGTCGCCATTTCCTTCTCCAATGCATGAAAGTGAAAAGTGAAAGTGAAGTCGCTCAGTCGTGTCCGACTCTAAGCAACACCATGGACTATAGCCTACCAGACTCCTCCCATGGGCTATTCCAGGCAAGAGTACTGGAGTGGGGTGCCATCGCCTTCTCCAAAAAGATATTAAAGCCTATATATCAATATAAATCAACATTTGATGGAGAATCCCAGATTTCTCAGCTTTTCACCAAACTTACCTCCAAAAAATTACTACTGTTTTCACCCATGGGTTGAAGTCAGGTGTAGTGTTTTGGAAAAAGAAAATCCAATTTCAAATATTGGAATAGGTACTTTCTTTTGCATTTGTCATAATTTTTGTATAAATCATCTGGGCTCTGCAATTTTGTGTAAAACTAGGTTATTTTTTACAAAAATTCATGTAGTATAGAAGATTATATTGTGTATTCAGTTTAGTTCAGTCACTCAGTCATGTTTGACTCTTTGTTACCCCATGAGCCACAGCATGCCAGGCCTCCCCGTCCATCACCAACTCCCAGAGTTCACCGAAACTCATGTCCATTGAGTTGGGTGATGTTATCCAACCAACTCATCCTCTGTCTTCCCCTCCTTTTGCTGCCCTCAATCTTCCCCAGCATCAGGGGCTTTTCAAATGAGTCAGCTCTTAGAATCAGGTGGCCAAAGTACTGGAGTTTCAGCTTCAACTTCAGTCCTTCCAATGAACACCGAGGACTGGTCTCCTTAAGGATGGACTGGTTGGATCTCCCTGCAGTCCAAGGGACTCTCAAGAGTCTTCTCCAACACCACAGTTTAAAAGCATCAATTCTTCAGCACTCAGCTTTCCTTATAGTCCAACTCTCAGATCCATACATGGCCACTGGAAAAACCTTAGCCTTGACTAGAAGGACATGTGTTGGCAAAGTAATGTCTCTGCTTTATAACATGCTGTCTACGTTGGTCATAACTTTCCTTCCAAGGAGTAAGCAACTTTTAGTTTCACGGTTGCAATCAGCATCCTCAGTGATTTTGGAGCCCATAAAAATAAAGTTAGCCACTGTTTCCACTGTTTTCCCATCTATTTGCTATGAAGTGATGGGACCAGATATCATGATCTTAGTTTTCTGAATGCTGAGCTCTAAGCCAACTTTAAGTAAATAGTCTGCTGTGATTCATGGGGTCGCGGAGAGTTGGACATGACTGAGAGACTGAACTGAACTGAACACTTCTCTAATTCAATGTATTTATTTTAAAATTTACTTTTGTTTACCATCAGCTCAATTTCTTTTGTTGAATTTATTATTAAACACCAAATTTAGAAGGCATCAGCTGGTTTAATTTTTAAACAATTGCCTTTACAAACTATATTTTTACAAGAGACAATATTCAGTTCAGTTCAGTTCAGTCGCTCAGTCATGTCCGACTCTTTGTGACTCCCTGAACTGTAGCATGCCAGGCTTCCCTGTCCATCACCAATCCCAGAGACTACTCAAACTCATGTCCATAGAGTTGGTGATGCCATCCAACCATCCCATCCTCTGTCAACAATATTAAACATTTCAAAATAATTTTTTAAATTAAAATGTAAATTTTATAAATTAAATGTGTGCTAGTAAATATATGGTATGTTCAACATAAATTTACTTTTAGATCAGGAAATGAACTGGAAATGATAATGTGAAATAAAAATGTGTTAAGACTAAACACTTAATCTCAGTAGTGTATTTCTTTCTGTTTCAAGGAGCTGTTCCTAGATTTTTCTTCTATCTAATGCTATTTAGGGGCTGTTTTGAATATAGAAAAGTTGGTGGTGTTTGAAAGGATCCTTACTATATAACATTTTACTCCTTCTATAAGAAAATCAGTTTTGACCAGATGAAATGTTACATATCAAGGATCTTGAAATCGAGGAGTCCCTTTCCAATACTGCAATAATTTCTCTAGTATGGTTTTCTAACAGGAGTATCTCTTCATCAAAACCCTTAACAAAGTATTTTATATTTGATGTCTACCTTGAATACATACGTTTTCTTGGATGACTCTTTTCAATTTTGAAGGGAAAGGAAGTTCAAAGAATCTATTCATTGTTTTACTAGATGTTATTTATTTTGAATTGAGTATGGTTGATTTACAATGTTGTGTTAGTTTCAGGTGCACAGCAAAGTATTTCAACTTAACATTTATATATATATATACATGTATATACATATTCTTTTTTCAGAATAATTTCACTTACATATTATTATAAATTGTTGAGTTTATATCCCTATTAATTCCAAACTCCTAATTCACCTGCCACCATTTCTCCCCTGATAACCATAAATTTGCTTTCTATGGCTGTGAGTCTATTTCTGTTTTGGAAATAAACTCATTCGTGTCATTTTTTCCTTTTTTTAGATTTCAGTTCTTAACAATATTATATAATATTTGTCTTTTTATGTTTGGTTCACCTCACTTAGTATGATAATCTGTAGGTCCATCAATGTTGCTGCAAATGACATGATTTCATTCTTTATGGCTGAGTAATACTCCATTGTATATAAAAATGTGTACAATACATATTCCATTGTGTGTATATGTATCTACAACCATAAAGAAGAATGAAATAATATATATACCACATTTTTTTCAGACAATTTTTATGTATTTATTTTTGGTTGTGGTGAGTCTTTGTTGCTGTGTGGACTTTTCTCTACTTGCAGGGAGGGCTGTCTATTTGTTTTGTATGGGCTCCTCACTGTAATGGCTTCTCCTTTTGTGTAGCATGGGCTCTAGTGTGTGCAGCCCTCAGTAGCTGTGGCACTTGGGCTCATTGTGGCTCCTACTCTCTAGAGCACAGGCTCAATAGTTATGGCACACAGGCCTAGTTGTTCCATGGCATGGGGGAATCTTCCTGGATCAAGGATGGAACCTGTGCTTTGCATTGGCAGGCAGATTCTTTACCACTGAGCCACTAGGGAAGCCCTACTACATTTTCTTCATGCGCTCATTTGCCAATGGATATTTAGGTTGCTTCTGTGTCTTGACTAATGTAAAAGCTAATGTAAATAGTGTTGAGATAAATATTGTGGTGCATGTTTCTTTCTTAATTACACTTTTAGCTGTATATATGCACAGAAGTGGTATTGCTGGATATGACATCATAGGATAACTATTTTTAAAATTTAAATGAAACTCTATAATGGCTGTTTATAAGGATGATACGCTTACTCCTTGGAAGGAAAGTTATGACCAACCTAGATAGCGTATTAAAAAACAGAGACATTACTTTGTCAACCAAGGTCTGTCTAGTCAAGGCTATGATTATTCCAGTGGTCATGTATGGATGTGAGAGTCGGACTGTGAAGAAACCTGATTGTTGAAGAATTGATGCTTTTGAACTGTGGTGTTGGAGAAGACTTTTGAGAGTCCCTTGGACTGCAAGGAGATCCAACCAGTCCTTTCTAAAAGAGATCAGTACTGGATGTTCATTGGCAGGACTGATGCTAAAGCTGAAACTCCAATATTTTGGCCACCTCATGTGAAGAGTTGACTCACTGGAAAAGACTCTGATGCTGGGAGGGATTGAGGGCAGGAGGAGACGGGGATGACAGAGAATGCAATGGCTGGATGACATAACTGACTCGATGGACATGAGTTTGAGTGAACTCCGGGAGTTGGTGAGAGACAGGGAGGCCTGGCATGCTGTGATTCATGGGGTCCCAAAGAGTCGCATCTCCTTGCAGTCCAAGGGACTCTCAAGAGTCTTCTCCAATACTACAGTTCATAATCATCAATTCTTCAGCTCTCAGCTTTCTTCACAGTCCAACTCTCATATCCCTACATGCTTTGTAGTATATTCTAAAGTCAGGGAGCCTGATTCCTCCAGCTTCACTTTACATTCTAAAGATTGTTTTGTCTATTCAGGGTTGTTGTGTTTCCATATAAATTTAAAAATATTTTGTGCTTGTCCTGTGAAAAATGCCATGGGTAATTTAATATAGATTACATTGAATCTGTAAATTGCCTGTGTAGTGTTATCATTTTAGCAACACTGATTCTTCAAAGCCAAGAACATGGAATACCTTTCGATCTATATCATCTTCAGTTTCTTTTACTAACATCTTATAATTTTTGGAGTACAGGTGTTTGGCCTCCTTCAGTTCAGTTCAGTTCAGTTCAGTCTCTCAGTTGTGTCCGACTCTTTGTGACTCCATGAATCACAGCACGCTAGGCCTTCCTGTCCATCACCAACTCCCGGAGTTCACTCAAACTCACGTCCATCGAGTCAGCGATGCCATCCAGCCATCGCATTCTCTGTCGTCCCCCTCTTCTCCTGCCCCCAATCCCTCCCAGCATCACAGTCTTTTCCAGTGAGTCAACTCTTCTCATGAGGTGGCCAAAGTATTGCAGTTTCAGCTTTAGCATCAGTCCTTCCAATGAATACCCAGGACTGATCTTTAGACTGGCCTCCTTAGCTATGCTTATTCTGAGGTATTTTATTCTTTTGAATGTGATGATAAGTGAGATTGCTTTTTAAACTTCTCATTCTGATCTTTCATTGTTACTGTACATAAATGCAACAGATTTATGTGTATTAACTTTGGATCCTGCATTATAAAAAAATTCATTAATGAGCTATAGTAGTTTTCTGGTAGCATTTTCAGGAATTTCTATGAATAGAATTTTGTCATTTGCAAACAGCAACAATTTTATACTTCTTTTTCAAATTTGGATTCCTTTTATTATTTTTTGTTTCTTTCTTTTTTTGACATTGTAAGGTATATGAATTTATTCTTATGATATAAGTGCTTCCCTGGTGACTCAGCTGATAAAGAATCCACCTGCAACAAAGGAGACCTGATTCGATCCCTGAGTTGGGAAGATCCCCTGGAGAAGGAAAAGGCTACCCACTGCAGTATTCTGGCCTGTAGAATTCCATGGACTGTATAGTCCAAGGGGTAGCAAAGAGTTGGACATGACTGAACAACTTTCACTTCCCTTTTTTATCATATAAACCCACTGAAGAAGTTCTGCCCGATAGAAATACAATGCAAGACATATGTAATTTTAAATTATCTAGTAGCCATCTTTATAAAAAAGAGAAAGAGATAAATTAGATTAAATAATGTTTATTTAACAGAATATATAAAAAGAACATCAGCTAAACATGTAGTTACTTAAAATGCTAATATTTTGCACTCTCTTTTTGGATTAAGTTTTTGAAATCCAATGAATATGTTACATTTATAGCACATCTCAGTATGGATGCTGAATTTTCAGTAGAGATAATTGATCTGCATTAAGATTTTACAAAATTTACAATTGAAATAGCAGATACACATATCCAAAGTTTTCCAAACATACATAAATCATTTCCATTAATTGAATCACATAACAGTTTAATATTTTTTTTCAGAATAGTGAAAGATGTTTATCAGTTTTCACAATCTTAGCCAGATCCCCCCCTTCAAAAAAAAAATAGTTGCAATTGTAAGCTGTAATAGGTACCAGATTAACCTACCAATATAAAATAATTGCATACAATTTGGGGAGTCAAGCAGAGTGATGTAGTAAGTGGAAATGTATATATGCACATGTTTTCATTATCTCAGCCAGTCTATGTCTTTGTGTTGGTGAATTTAATCTATCTACATTTAAGGAAATTTTTGATACTTATGATCCTATTACCATTTTCTTAATTGTTTGGGTTTATTTAGTATCAATCTTTTTCTTCTCTTGTATTTCCTACCTAGTGGAATTCCATTAGCATTTGTTGTAAAGCTGGTTTGGTGGTGGTGAATTCTCTTAACTTTTGCTTGTCTGTAAAATTTTTTATTTTTCCATCAAATCTGAATGAGAGTTTTGCTTGGTAGAGTATTCTCGGTTGCTGGTTCTTCCCTTTCATCACTTTGAATATATCATGCCATTCCCTTCTGACTTGTAGAGTTTCTGATGAGAAATCAGCTCATAGTCTGATGGTAGTTCCCTTGTATGATATTTGTCATTTTTCCCTTGTTGCTTTAATAGTTTATCTCTGTCTTTAATTTCTGTCAGTTTATTTTTTTTTTAATTTTTTAAAATTTATTTAATTGGAGGCTTAATTACTATGTGTCTCAATGTGTTCTTCCTTGGGTTTATCCTGTCTGGGACTCTCTGTGCTTCCTGAACATGGTTGACTATTTTCTTTCATGTTAGGAAAGTTTTCATCTATTATCTCTTCAAATATTTTCTCAAATATTTTCTTTCTCTCTTCTCCTGGGACCCCATAATGCAAATGTTGGTGCATTTAATATTGTCCCAGAGGTCTCTTGGGGTGTCTTCATTTCTTTTCACTCTTTCTTCTATATTCTCTTCTGTGGCAGTGATTTCCAGCATTCTGTCCTCTAGAATATTTATCCATTTTCGACCTCAGTTAATCTGCTATTGATTCCTTCTAGGGTATTGTTCATCTCTGTTTGTTTGTTCTTTAATTCTTGCAGGTTTTTGGTAAACATTTCCTTCATCCTTTATATTGTTTTTCTGACATTCTGAGTCATCTTCCCTATCATTATTCTGAATTCTTCTTCTTGGAGGTTGCATATCTCCACTTTGTTTAGCTGTTTTTCTGGGATTTTATCTTATCCCTTCACTTGGGACAGAGCTTTTTGCTTTTTTATCCTGATTAATGTCTATAATGTGGTGTTTGTTTTAGTCACTGTGGAGCTGTGGTTCTTCTTGCTTCGTTTGTTTGCCATCTGATGGAGAAGGCCAAGAGGTTTCTTTAAGTTTCCTGATGGGAGGGGCTGGGTGGGAAAAACTGGGTCTTACTCAATAAAACTTTAATCCAATTATCTGCTGATAGGTGAGGTTGTGCTTACTCTGTGGTAGTTGTTTGGCCTGAAGTGACCCAGGCCTAGAGTCTGCTAGTGTTGGCAGTGCCCCCATCCCTATGGTGAGTCCCTGCTCACTCACATTTCCTCAGGAGATGCTCCAACACTAGCAAGTTGCTTTAGTTCAGTCTCCAATTGGGTCACTTATCCTTTCCTCTGTGTCTTGGTGTGGGAAAGACTTTGTTTGTGCCAGAGACTGGAGTCTCTGTTTCCACCAGTCCTGTGGAAGTCCTGTGATCAAATCCTACTGGTCTTCAAGGTCAGATTCCCTGGGGATTCCAAGTCCCTTTGTCAGATCTCCAGGATGGGAAGCCTGACATGGGGTTAAGAACCTTCACAACAGTGGGAAAACCTCTTTAGTATTACTGTTCTCCAGTTTGTGAGTCATCAACCCAGCAGACATGGGATTTATTTTCTTGTGAGTGTGCCCCTCTTACCATTCCTCTCTGACTTCTTCTTTGTCTTTGGGCATGGAGTATAAATTTTTAGTGAGTTTCAAAGTCCTCCTGTCGATGACTGTTCAATAGAGAGTTAGGTTTTTGGTGCTCTTGAAGGAAGAGATGAGGGCATGCCCTTCTACTCTCTCTCTCTCTGTTTTTTTAATCTAGTTGCTGTGGCTAGGACTTCAGAACTATGTTGAATAAAAATATTGAAAGTGGGTATCCAAGTCTTGTTCTTTTTATTTTTAAATGTTACATAAATATATCCTTAGTTTTATTTATTATTTTTTTTAAATTGGAGGCTAATTCAGTTCAGTTCAGTCACTCAGTTGTGTCCCAATCTTTGTGACCCCATGAATCACAGCACGCCAGGCTTCCCTGTCCATCACCAACTCCCGGAGTTCACTCAAATTCATGTTCATCGAGTCGGTGATGCCATCCAGCCATCTCATTCTCTGTCGTCCCCCTCTCCTCCCGCCGCCAATCCCTCCCAGCATCAGAGTCTTTTCCACTGAGTAAACTCGTCGCATGAGGTGGCCAAAGTACTAGAGTTTCAGCTTTACCATCAGTCCTTCCAAAGAACACCCAGGATTGATCTCCTTAAGAATGGACTGGTTGGATCTCGTTGCAATCCAAGGGATTCTCAAGAGTCTTCTCCAGCACCAGAGTTCAAAAGCATCAATTCTTTGGTGATCAGCTTTCTTCACAGTCCAAATCTCACATCCATACATCACCAAGGGAAAAACCATAGCCTTGACTAGACGAACCTTGGTTGGCAAAGTAATGTCTCTGCTTTTTAATGTACTATCAAGGTTGGTCATAACTTTCCTTCCAAGGAGTAAGCGTCTTTTAATTTCATGGCTGCAATTAGAATCCGCAGTGATTTTGCAGTCCCAAAAAATAAAGCCTGACACTGTTCCCACTGTTTTCCCATCTATTTCTCATGAAGTGATAGGACCAGATGCCATGATCTTTGTTTTCTGAATGTTGAGCTTCAAGCCAACCTTTTCAATCTCCTCTTTCACTTTTATTTAGAGGCTTTTGAGTTCCTCTTCACTTTCTGCTATAAGGGTGGTGTCATCTGCATATCTGAGGTTATTGATGTTTCTCCCAGTAATCTTGATTCCAGCTTGTGCTTCTTCCAGCCCAGTGTTTCTCATGATGTACTCTGCATGGGATCGCAGCCATGAAATTAAAAGCCGCTTACTCCTTGGAAGGAAAGTTATGATCAACCTAGATAGCATATTAAAAAGCAGAGACATTACTTTGCCAACAAGGGTCCGTCTAGTCAAGGGTATGGTTTTTCCAGTGGTCATGTATGAATGTGGGTGTTGGACTGTGAAGAAAGCTGATTGCTGAAGAATTGATGCTTTTGAACTGTGGTGCTGGAGAAGACTCTTGCGAGTCCCTTGGACTGCAAGGAGATCCAACCAGTCCACTCTAAAGGATATCAATCCTGGGTGTTCATTGGAAGGACTGATGGTAAAGCTGAAACTCTAGTACTTTGGCCACCTCATGCAATGAGTTGACTCAGTGGAAAAGACTCTGATGCTAGGAGGGATTGGCGGCGGGAAGAGAAGGGGATGACAGAGAATGAGATGGCTGGATGGCATCACCGACTCAATGGACATGAATTTGAGTGAACTCCGGGATTTGGTGATGGACAGGGAGGCCTAGTGTGCTGTGACTCAAGGGGTTCCAAAGAGTTGGACACGACTGAGCGACTGAACTGAAGTGAACTGTGGTCCATGTGATCAAATCAACTAGTTTTCTGTGATTATGTTTTCAGTGTGTCTGCCCTCTGATGCCCCCTCACAATACCTACCGTCTTATTTGGGTTTCTCTTACCTTGGTAGTGGAATATCTCTTCACAGCTGCTCTAGCAAAGCGCAGCCGTTGTTCCTTACCTTGGTCGTGGGGTAACTCCTCTTGGCCATGCTTCTGCACTGGATGGTTGTACCGGAGCCGGTGTCTCTTGTGTCTGTGCTGCCGGAGCCAGCGTCTCTCGACATTATTGTATTGGTTTTGCCATACACTGACATGAATCTGCCCCAGGGGTATATGTGTTCCCCATCTTGAACCCCCCTCCCACCTCCCTCCCCTTCCCATCCCTCTGGTTCATCCCAGTACACCAGCCCCAAGCATCCTGTATCATGCATTGAAACTGGACTGGCGATTCGTTTCACATATGATAATATACATGTTTCAATGCCATTCTCCCAAATCATCCCACCCTCGCCCTCTCCCACAGAGTCCAAAAGACTGTTCTATACATCTGTGTCTCTTTTGCTGTCTTGGATACAGGGTTATCGTTATCATCTTTCTAAATTCCATATATATGCGTTAGTATATTGTATTGGTGTTTTTCTTTCTGGCTTACTTCACTCTGTATAATAGGCTCCAGTTTCATCCACCTCATTAGAACTGATTCAAATGTATTCTTTTTAATTGCTGACTAATACTTCATTGTGTATATGTACCATAGCTTTCTTATCCATTCATCTGCAGATTGACATTTAGGTTGCTTCCATGTCCTGGCTATTATAAACAATGCTGTGATGAACATTGGAGTACATGTGTCTCTTTCAATTCTGGTTTCCTTGGTGTGTATGCCCAGGAGTGCAATTGCTGGGTCGTATGGCAGTTCTATTTCCAGTTTTTTAAGGAATCTCCACACTGTTCTCCAAAGTGGCTGTACTAGTTTGCATTCCCAACAACAGTGTAAGAGGGTTCCCTTTTCTCCACACCCTCTCCAGCATTTATTGCTTGTAGACTTTTGGATAGCAGCCATTCTGACTGGCATGAAATGGTACCACATTGTGGTTTTGATTTGCATTTCTCTGATTATGAGTGATGTTGAGCATCTTTTCATGTGTTTGTTAGCCATCTGTATGTCTTCTTTGGAGAAATGTCTGTTTAGTTCTTTGGCCCATTTTTTGATTGGGTCGTTTATTTTTCTGGAATTGAGCTGCAGGAGTTGCTTCTATATTTTTGAGATTAATTCTTTGTCAGTTGCTTCATTTGCTATTATTTTCTCCCATTCTGAAAGCTGTCTTTTTATCTTGCTTATAGTTTCCTTTGCTGTGCAGAAGCTTTTAATTTTAATTAGGTCCCATTTGTTTATTTTTGCTTTTATTTCCAATATCCTGGGAGGTGGATCATGGAGGATCCTGCTGTGATTTATGTCGGAGAGTGTTTTGCCTATTTTCTCCTCTAGGAGTTTTATAGTTTCTGGTCTTACATTTAGCTCTTTAATCCATTTTGAGTTTATTTTTGTGTATGGTGTTAGGAAGTTTTCTAGTTTCATTCTTTTACAAGTGGTTGACCAGTTTTCCCAGCACCACTTGTTAAAGAGATTTTCTGTTCTCTATTGAATATTTGCCCCAAAATCACTGTGGACAGTGACTGCAACCATGAAATTTAAATACCCTTGTTCCTTTGAAGGAAAGCTATGACAAATCTACCCAGCACATTAAAAAGCTGACACATCACTTTGCCAACAAAAATCTGTATAGTCAAACAGGTTTTTCCAGTAATCATGTATAGATGTGACAGTCAGGTCATAAAGAAGACTGAGAACTGAATAATTGATTCGTTTGAATTGTGGTCCTGGAAAAGACTCTTGAGAGTCCCTTGGACTGCAAGGAAATCAAACCAGTCAATCCTAAAGGAAATCAGCACTGAACATTCATTGGAAGGACTGATGCTGAAGCTCAAATAATTTGATCACCTCTTGTGAAGAGTCAACTCATTGGAACACCCTAATGCTGGGAACAATTGAAGACAAAAAAAGAAGGGGATGGCAGAGGATGAAATGGTTAGATAGCAAAATCAACTCAATAGACATGAATTTGACTAAACTCTTAAGATAGTGAGGGACTTGGGTGCCTGTCTTGGTGTAGTCCATGAAATCACAACGAGTCAGACACGACTTTGCAACTGAACAAGAACAACAATATTGGGTTCATATGTATTTATAATTATCTTTTCATGGATTAATCCCTTGATAATTACATAGCATCCTCATTTTTCTCTTGTAACAATTTTTATTTTAAAATCTATTTTTTCTGATATATGTAGTGCTAGTCCTGCTTTCTTTTAATTTCCTTTTACATGGAACATCTTTTCCCATACCCTCATTTTCAGTCTATGTGTCTCTAGATCTGAAATGTGTTTCCTTTAGACAGCATAAATATACAAGTCTTATATTTGTGTCTATTTAGACAGTCTATGTCTTGGGTTAGAGTATTTAATCTTTTACACTTCAGGTAATTATCAGTAAATATGCTCTTAATTACATTTTGTTCATTGTTTTAGATTTGGTTTCATATAATTTTCTTCTCTTATTCTCTTCCTTTGTGGTTTGTTGATTATATTTAGTGTTATACTTGCATAATATTTTTTGGCCTAAACAATGGACAATGAGATTAATGGAATAGAATGAAGAGCCAAGAAATAGAGTCACACAAATCTATAAACTGATCTTTAACATTAGAACTGATCTTTAACATTAGAACAAATGTTTGTTGACTATATTTAGTGTTATACTTGCATAATATTTTTTTGGCCTAAACAATGGACAATGAGATTAATGGAATAGAATGAAGAGCCAAGAAATAGAGTCACACAAATCTATAAACTGATCTTTAACATTAGAACTGATCTTTAACATTAGAACAAAGGTTTGTTGATTATATTTAGTGTTATACTTGCATAACATTTTTTTGGCCTAAACAATGGACAATGAGATTAATGGAATAGAATGAAGAGCCAAGAAATAGAGTCACACAAATCTATAAACTGATCTTTAACATTAGAACATTTCTTTTCAACAAATGGTGCAGGGAAAATGGACATCCACATGTTAAAGACTTGAACTAGATCCAACACTTGCACAATTCATAAAAATTAACTCAAAAGTATCACAGAATTAAGTGCAAAACTCAAAATATTAAAATCTTAGAAAATTAGATAAAAGTGATAGGTGTTGGATTTGGTGATGATATTTTCAGAGATAACATCCTTTATCCATAATAAAAAGTCTTGACAAGTCTGACTTCATCAAAATTAAAATTTTTAGCTCTGTGAAAAATACTCTTAAGAAAATGAGCAGGTAAACCACACTGGAAGAAAATATTTCCATGATGTATATATAATAATAATTACTATCCAAAATAAAGAAAACTCTCTTAAACTCCACAATAAGAAAGACATAACTTAAGAAAAAAAGGGGGGAACAAAACTTTAACAGACACCTCACTAAAGAAGATATATACAGATGGCAAATGGAGACAGAAATGGCAGCCCACTCCAGTACCCTTGCCTGGAGAATCCCACAGGCAGAGGAGCTTGGCAGGCTACAGTTCATAGGGTCACAAAGAGTCAGACACAACTGAAGCAACAGCACACATGCATGCACAGATTGCAAATAAACCTATGAAAAGGCCCTCCATATTCTATGTGGTCAGGGAAGTGAAAAGTAAGCCAAAAATGAAACTTTAGTATCTATCTATTTATCTATCTATGAAGGGTCTATATTTAGATCACTGATAGCACCAAGTGCTTGTGGAGGTATGAAGCAACTGAAACATTCATTTCTGGTGGGAACCCAATATACCAAGTTTGGAAAACAGTTTTACAATTTCTTGCAAAACTACACATTCTCTTTCTGTATGATCCAGCAATTGTACACCTTGGTTTTTTATAATGGAATTGAAAGCTTATATCTCTACAAAATCTTGTACATTCATAAGAACTTTATTCATAATTGTCAATTCATCCTACTTTTGGACCAATAAGCTGTGATGCATGCAGATCATGAAATGCTATTCAGCACTACAAGCAAATGTGTTATCAAGCCATGACAAGAAATGAAAAAAAAAAAAAAAAAAACTTAAATGCCTGTTTACCAAGTGGAAGAAGTCAAGTTGACAATTCTACATACTGTATGATCCCAACTATGGCAAGGCATTCCAATTCTAAAAAAGTCAAAACTGTTGAGTGTGGTGAAAGGTCAGTTGTCAGGTTTAGGGAAGAGGGTGTTCATTGGAAGGACTGATGCTAAAGCTGAAACTCCAATACTTTGGCCTCCTCAAGTGATGAGTTGACTCACTGGAAAAGACTCTGATGCTGGGAAAGGTTGGGGGCGGGAGGAGAAGGGGACGACAGAGAATGAGACGGCTGGATGGCAACACCGACTCTATGGACATGAGTTTGGGTGAACTCCGGGAGTTGGTGATGGACAGGGAGGCCTGGCGTGCTGTGATTCATGGGGTCGCGGAGAGTCGGACATGACTGAGCGACTGAACTGAACTGAACTGAACTGAAAGGATGAACTGACAAATCAAAATACTTTTAAGGCAGTGAAACTATTCTGGATAATAATATAACTGTGAATGTGTGTCATTATTACAATTGTCCAAACCCATAGAATGTACATGTGCCCTAGTGAAAACTACAAAGCATGGGTGATAATTATGCATGAAGGTAGTTTTACCAAACATACAAATGCACTGCTATGATAAAGAATGTTGATAATGGGGGAGGCATTGTGTATATGGTAAACTTCTATACCTTCTGCACTATTTTACTATGAACCTAAAACTTCTCTAAAAGATAAGGTCTATTTTTAAAAACAGACAAAAGCATGAAAAAATTTTGATTTATCTATTACATCTTTCCATAATTCAGTTCATATAGTATTATTTCTGTATGTGAGTACTTGTGTCTGTTATTGTATATGCCTATATATATGAAATTTTTCTGTTTTATGATTTTTTTTTTATTATCTGTTTTTAGCCCCTTATACACGTGATCTTTAGTTTATGGATTGGTATATGATATATTCAATAAAATGTTTCTTTGATTTCCTGATTTGATATTTTATGAGTGTTTTGTGGTGAGAATATTACATATGGAAGATATATTGTGTCATTGAATGTCTTTGGTCACATGTCGAATCTTTGCCTCTCTTACATCTAGACAATTCAATAGTCAATTAATAAGTAATGGAGCTAAAGATCAAAAGCATTTACTAGTATCACAAGATGAAGTGTTAATTCAACATTATTGCTAATTTGAAATGATATTTAATGTAGATCAAGACATAGAATTTAGTAGGAAGGATTATAAAGGAAGTTTTAGGTCAGAAATTTAGAAGACATTTTTCCAGTAATTAAATAAAATAAATATGTTAATGAATAGAAAATATATATGTCTATCCATAAGAAAGCATCAGTGGCTTAATACAAGTATTAAATATATAAAATATTAAATTAGGCAACTATGGCATAATAAATTATTGATTGGAAGTACTAATATAAAACATTTTTAAATTAAATGCATTTCCTCCCTTTACCTTGTTTTTTCTTTCTTCCTTCCTTTCTTTCATATCCTTGTGCCATGCTGTCTCAAAGAAGGTACCCAGACGCTCTACCTCAAATCTTTTTGTTCACACCCCAGTGGAACTTACAAGAAAGTTAAGAATAATACATTTTGCCAATAACGTTATCTAGAAACATAAAACATTAGCTATGAATTTATACAAATGACAATTATGCTATTGTCATTGTTCAGTTGCTGTCATGTCTGATTGCTTGTGGCCCCAAGGTCAGCAGCCTGCCAGGCTTCCCAGTCCTTCACCATCTCACCAAGTTTGCTCAAACTCATGTCCATTGAGTCCATTATGCCATCCAACCATCTTGTCCTCTGTCCTCCCCTTCTCTTGCCTTCAATATTTCCCAGCATCAGGATCTTTTCTAATGAATCAACTCTTTGCATGAGGTGTCTGAAGTATTGAAGTTTCAGCTTCAGTATCAGTCCTTCCAATTAATATTCAGGGTTGATTTCCTTTCAGATTGACTGGTTTGATCTCCCTGTAGCCCAAGGGACTCTCAAGAGTCTTCTCCAACAACACAGTTCAAAAGCATCAAGTCTTCTGTGCTCAGCTTTCTTTGTGGTCCAATTCTCACATCTCTACATGACTACTGGGAAAAACATATCTTTGACTAGATGGACCTTGTTGACAAAGTAAAGTCTTTGCTTTTTAATATGCTGTTGCAGTTTGTCATAGCTAGCATATTTTAAAAATTGATAATACTACTTATAAAGTAATATGTTAAATGCTATTGTTCATAATTAAGCATAATAATATGAACTAAATTAAAAATCAGATCATAATCAGAATCTTCAGTTATTTTCTTTCCCTGATGCTAAATCACTTCAGTCGTGTCCGACTCTGTGTGACCCCATAGACGGAAGCCCACCAGGCTCCCCCGTCCCTGGGATTCTCCAGGCAAGAACACTGGAGTGGGTTGCCATTTCCTTCTCCAATGTGTGAAAGTGAAAAGTGAAAGTGAAGTCGCTCAGTCGTGTCCGACCCATAGCGACCCCACGCTAGACACTGCAATTATGAATAAAACCAACCTAACTTTTAAATACAAATTAAAACAGTATGCCTGAATACAACTATTACAATACAACAATGTAAAATAAAATTTAAAAAAAAAAGTATCTATGGTAGGTTAAGTTAATTAATTTAAAAATAGCAAGGAATTTTTCTTTTCAACCAGAAAAAAAAATCAAATAATAGCTAACATGGGTTGTTTAGAATCACATTGCATTTTAATTATCATTGTCACTATCGTTAGTGGTTATCAAAGACCTTTCTTTACTTCTTTAGTTACCACAAGCCACATTCATCACATCAATGGCATAAAAGCTAAATTGATTTTCTTAAGTTTCTATCATCTGCAACAACACAGCCATAATTTAGAATAACTGATTTTTATTTCATTAATTTAATATAATAGCATTAAAGTTAAATAAGCAGCCAGTGTTAAAAAGTATAATTTCTAATTGTTTTCTATTAACTTCAAGTTTATCATTTTTCTGATTGTTCAGTGTAAGACTGATGATGACCTTGAAAATATCTTTTTTTCTCTAAGGAGACAAAGAAACATAACACTGTAAAGCTAAGACATAAAAAACTAGAAAGGAATTCTTCATATAAAAAACTGAGACAAATAGTAGGGTTTTAAAGTTTAATTTTAGGTATTGTGAAAGAACCATATGTTCTTATTACCAGCATCTGTTAGTTATGGTGATCAGGTTAAGTACTTTTACAACAAATGAAAATATTTTGAATTGCTTCTTTTTTAAGTAGGTGGAGGCCATGAAATGAGTTAAATAGAATGCATTTTTGTTTTGAAGATCGTAGTTAGGGATTCTTAAAACTTGTCATTTATAGCTCATTTCAAAAAATTAATAATGCTCATAATCTGCATTTTCTAATCTGTGTGTGTGCTTAGTCACTAAGTCTGATCTGACTCTCTATGACCCCATGAACAGCAGCATTCCAGGCTCCCCTATCCATGGGATTTTCCAGGAAGGAATACTGGAGTGAGTTGCCATTTCTTCCTCCAGAGGATCATCCTGACCCAGGGACTGAACTCACCTTTCCTGCATCTCCTGCATTGGCAGACAGATTCTTTACTTCTGTGTCACCTGGGAAGACTTAAGGGATGTTAAAAATGCTCTTTTAAAATACGTACTTTTAGGAATTCCCTCATGGTCTTGTGGTTAAGACTCTGTTTCCACTGCAGGGGGCATGAGTTTGATCCCAGTTCAGGGAATTAAGATCCTACATGCAAAAGTCAAAAAATAATAATGATAAAATAAAATACATACTTTAATTATGAATACTTGATTATCAAAATAATAGGTCCTTTCAAACATTTAACAATGTGATTTAGCATTAAGTTAATCTGAGATTTCACACAGGTCATTTAAACTACCAAGTATTTATGGCTTCATTATTACTACACTGACCATGTAACTAGGAAGTACATTAATCTCTCTGGCAATTGTGAAAAGTCAAAGCAAAAGTCGCTCAGTCATGTCTGACTCTTTGTGAGCCCATGGACTGCAGTTAACTAGGCTCTTCTCTCCATGGAATTCTCTAGGCCAGAATACTGTAGTGGATAGCCTTTCCCTTCTCCAGGGGATCTTCCCAACACAGGGATCAAACCCAGGTCTCCAACATTACAGGTCGATTCTTTGACAACTGAACTGTCAGGGGAGTCCTGGTTTACATTAACCATGATGCAGTTGCAAAGTTTTTCATTGATTTGTGGCACTAATGAATAAAGTAGATCCTATTAAATTCCCTAAATCTGGTGAAAAATTTTCAGGATGTTTGAAAAATTTCTTGAATAGATAAAAATTTCACTGTCTGACAAGTGTGCAGAGTACACTCGGGTATCTGTACATAAGTCTTAAAAAGCTTAGAAGGTGGTTTAGAGCAATGAAGAGGGAACAAGGTGGTTGAAGAGATTTTCTTGTTTTGCAAATAGTATTTTATAATGAACTATGCCTTCTGGTTACATGAATTATTATGTTCATCAATACCAATTGTGTAGAACTAATTAATATTTGGACCAGACAACAAGGTTCTCAAAATTATATTTTTGGGAAGACTATTACTTTATGGGGGGCATAGGAGGGAAGTCCAAGAAAGAGGGGATATATATATGCACACACACATAGCTGATTTGGGCTTCCCTGGTAGCTCAGCTGGTAAAGAATCTGCCTGCAATGCTGGACACCCCAGTTCAATTCCTGGGTTGGGACGATCCCCTGGAAGAATGCATGGCACCCACTCCAGTATTCCTGCCTGGAGAATTCCCATGGGCAGAAGAGTCTAGTTGACTACAGTCCATGGGGTACCAAAGAGTCAGACATGACTGAACAACTAAGCACAGCACATCACATAGCTGATTCACTTCACTATGCAGCAGAAGTTAACACAACATTGTAAAGTAATTACATTCCAATTAAAAATATTTGAACACTGAGATAAGATGACAGATGAATAGGACGGGGAGACCACTTTCTCCCCCACAAATTCATCATAAGATCATTTAAATGCTGAGCAACTCCCACAAAACAGCTTCTGAACACTGGCGAAGGACACCAGGCACCCATAAAGGCAGCCCATTCTCTTCAAAAGGAGGTAGGACAAAATATAAAAGACGAAAAGAGAGACAAAAGAATTAAGGACTAGATCTGTCCTGTGGAGGGAGTCATGAAGAAGAAGTTTCCACACAGTAGGAAGCCCTCTCACAGTGAGGTCTGTGGGGAGTTTTGGAATCTCAGAATGCAACATAACTGGTGGGTGCGGGGTGGGTGGGGTGAGGGGGACACAGAATACACGCCTAACCACAACTGTGGAAAAGAGAACTTTCCCACAAAAGGATCTAACCTAACAACCTAATGAGCAGCTTGGCCCACTCATAGAACAAAGGGTAGAGCTAGCTGGCTGCTTACCAGCTCCTCCCCACCAAATGGCAAAGAGGAAGGCTTGCAACAACCAGAGCTAGAAGGCAAGGGGCTGCTGCAATCTCAGCCACAGAGAGGGCATCTTCCACCAAATTGTGAGCAGGCTCCTAGCTGCAAATCACATCTTCCTGAGATCCTGGATGGTTGACATCCACCAGGAGGGTCACAACCTGAGATCAGTTTTCCAGAGGAGTTGTACGGCACACCTGAGACTGTGCTCTCACAGCGCACCCAAGCAACAGCATCCGGTGATTAAGATGCATGGCACACATGGGACAGTGTGCTCACTAAGCACCTGGTTGCCTGAGCTGCTCAGACTTGGGAAGGGAACAAAACACACCCCCAACCCATAGAGACTGATCCAGAACTGCGTCTGAGTGTTTCCTGTGTAGGTACAGGTCAGCAGTGGCTTGGCACAGGGGCAGGATCTCTGGGTGCAGCAGACCTGGGTATGACATAAGGCCTCTTGGAGGAGGTCACTATAAACCCCAGCATAGGACTGCCAGAACTTACACAGTACTGGGGAAACAGACTCTTAGAGGGCACAAACAAAACCGTGTGCACACCAGGACCCAGCAGGAAGCAGCAGTAACCCCACAAGAAACTGACCCAGACATGTTCATGAGTGTCCAGGAGTCTCTGGTGGAGGCATGGCTCAGAGGAGGCCTGCTGCAGGGTCAGTGGCACTGAGTGCAGCACTCCTCCTTTGGAGGAGGTGGTCATTATCTTCATTACCTCCACCATAGTTCAGCCTCAGGTCAAACAACAGGGAAGGAACACAGCCCTGCCCATCAACTGAAAACTCAACTTAAATATTTACTGAGTAAGCTCTGCCCATCAGAACAAGACCCAGGTTCCCCCTCAGTCAGTCTCCCATTAGGAAGCTTCCATAAGCCTCTTAACCTTAACCATCAGAGGGCAGACAGAATGAAGATCACAGTCACAGCAAACTAACCAAACTGAGCCCATGGACCACAGCCTTATCTAGCTGAATGAAACTATGAGCGATGCCATACAGGGCCACCCAAGACAAACAGGTAACAGTGGAGAGTTCTGACAAAACATGGTCCACTGGAAAAAGGAATGGTAAACCACTTCAGCATTCTTGCCCTGAGAATCACATAAACAGTATGAAAAGGCAAAAATGTATGACCCTGAAAGATGAACTCCCCAGTTTGGTAGGATCTCAATATGCTACTGGAGATCAGTGGAGAAATAACTCCAGAAAGAGTGAAGAGAGAGAGCTAAAGCAAAAACAACACCCAGTTCTGGATGTGATGGTCAATAGGAGTAAACTCCAATACTTTAAAGAGCAATATTGCATAGGAACCTGGAATGTTAGGTCCACAGATCAAATTAGAAGTGGTCAAACAGGACATGGCAAGAGTGAACATCGACATTTTAGGAATCAGTGAACTAAAATGGACGGGAATGGGTGAATATAGCTCAGATGACCATTATATCTACTACTGTGGGCAAGAATCCCTTAGAAGAAATGGAGTAGTCCAATTGTAAACAAAAGAGTCAGAAATGTGGTACTTGGATGCAATCTCAAGAATGGCAGAATGATGTCTGTTTCCAAGGCAAACCATTCAATATCACCATTTAATCCAAGTCTATGCTCCAACCAGAAATGCAGAAGAAATTGAAATTGAATGGTTCTATAAAGACCTACAAGACCTTCTAAAACTAACATCCAAAAAAGATTTCCTCTTCATTACAAGGGAATGGAATGCAAAAGTAGGAAGTCAAGGGCTACCTGGAGTAAGAGGCTAATTTGGCCTTTGAGTACAAAATGAAGCAGGTCAAAAGTTAACAGAGTTTTGCCAAGAAAACGCACTGCTTATAGCAAACACCCTCTTCCAAGAACACAAGAGAAGACTCTACATGTGGACATCATCAGATGGTCAATACCAAAGTCAGATTGATTATATTTTTGCAGCCAAAGATGGAGAACCTCTATAAGGTCAGTGAAAAAAAGAGCAGGAGCTGACTGTGGCTCAGGTTATGAACTTATTGTTGCCAAACTGAGACTTAAATTGAAGAAATTAGGAAAACAACTAAACCATTCATATATGACCTACATCAAATTCCTTGTGATAATACAGAAAGGGACAAATAGATTCAAGGGATTAGATCTGATAGAATGCCTGAAAAACTATGTCAGAGGTTCATGACATTGTACAGGATATAGGGATCAAGATCATCCCCAGGAAAAATAAATGCAAAAGGACAATACAGTTGTCTTACAAGGCCTTACAAATAGCTGAGAAAAGAAGAGAAGCCAAGGGCAAAGAAGAAAAGGAAAGATATACTCATTTGAATGCAGAGTTCCAAAGAATAGCAAGCAGAGATAAGAAAGCCTTCTTCAGCGATCAATGCAAAGAAATAGAGGAAGACAATAGAATGGGAAAGACTAGAGAACTCTTCAAGAAAATTAGAACTACTAAGGAAATATTTCATGCAAAGATGGGAACAATAAAGGACAGGAATTGTATGGACCTTACAGAATTAGAAGATATTAAGAAGAGGTGGCGAGAATACACAGAAGAACTATACAAAAAAGATCTTCATGACTCAGATAACCACAAAGGTGTGACCTCTCACCTGTAGCCAGACATCCTGGAATGTGAAGTCAAGTGGCCCTTAGGAATAACCATCACTAGGAACAAAGCTAGTTGAGGTGATGGAATTCCAGTTGAGCTATTTAAAATCCTAAAAGATGATTCTGTGAAAGTGCTGCACTCCATATGCTAGCAAATCTGGAAAATTCAACAGTAGCCACAGGACTGGAGGTCAGTTTTCATTCCAATCCCAAAGTAAGGCAATGCCAAAAAATGTTCAAACTGCCACACATTTGCACTCATCTCATACACTAGCAAAGTAATGCTCAAAATTCTCCAAGTGAAGCTTCAACAGTATGTGAACCATGAACTTCCAGATGTTCATAGTGGATTTAGAAAAGCCAGAGGAACCAGCGATCAAATTGCCAACATCCACTGGATCATCGAAAAAGCAAGAGAGTTCCAGAAAAATATCTATGCTTCCTTTATTGGCTACACCAAAGTCTTTGACTGTGTGGGTCACAACAAACTATGAAAAATTATTCAAGAGATGGGAATACCAGACCACCTGACCTGCCTCCTGAGAAATCTGTGTGCAGTTCAAGAAGTAACAGAACTCGACCAGGAACAACAGACTGGTTCCGAGTCAGGAAAGGAGTAGTTCAAGGCTGTATATTGTCATCCTGCTTAGTTAACTTATATGCAGAGTACATCATGTGAAATGCTGGGCTGGATGAAGCACAAGGTGGAATCAATATTGCTGGCAGGAATATCAATAACCTCAGATGTGCACATGACACCACCCTTGTGGCAGAAAGAGAAGAAGAGCTAAAGAGCCTCTTGATAAAAGTGAAAAAAGAGAGTGAAAAAGTTGGTTTAAAACTCAACATTCAGAAAACTTAGATCATGGCATCCAGTCCAGTCAGTCACTCTGTCATGTCAGACTTTTTGTGATTCTATGGTCTGCAGCACGCCAGGTTTCCCTGTCCATCACCAGTTCTCAGAGCTTGATGTCTATAGCATCGGTGATTCCATCCAACTATCTCATCCTCTGTCATTCCCTTCTCCTCCCGCCTTCAATCTTTCCCAGCATCAGGGTCTTTTCAAATGAGTCACTTCTTTGCATCAGGTGGCCAATATATTGGAATTTCAGCTTCAGCATCAGTCCTTCCTATGAATATGCAAGACTGATGTCCTTTAGGATGGACTGATTGGATCTCCTTGCAGTCCAAGGGACTCTCAAGAGTCTTCTCCATCACCACAGTTCAAAACCATCCGTTCTCTGGAGCTCAGCTTTCTTGATAGTCCAACTCTCACATCCATACGTGACACTGGAAAAAATGATAGTTTTGACCAAATGGAGCTTTGGTGACAAAGTAACGTCTCTGCTTTGGTGAGTTGGCAATGGACAGGGAATCCTGGTGTGCTGTAGTCCATGGGGTCACAAAGAGTAGGACATGACTGACCAACTGAACTAAACTGATGGGACCAGATGCCATGATCTTAGTTTTCTGAATGTTGAGTTTTAAGACAATTTTTTCACTCTCCTCTTTTACTTTCATCAAGAAGCTATTTAGCTTTTCTTCACTTTCTCCCATAAGGGTCATGTCATCTGCATATCTGAGGTTTTTTATATTTGTCCCAGCAATCTTGATTTCAGCTTGTGCTTCATACCCATCAATGATACAAAATTTTGTTTTCACTTTTAAACATAAATTATAATATTCTCATGTTATTAATCATACAAAATAAAATTAATAAAATAAAATCAAATACCATCAGTCAATGTTTCTTCAGTGTTTTTAAATATGTCTATTCCTGAGGTAAGTAGAAAGAAGGAAAGTAGAGTATGAGACTAAAATAAAAATAACTCTTCAACTGATTAGCAAGTTACCACTTTGCCAAACTGTAGTTCACTGTTTTTAAATTGTAAGTTTCTTTTTACTGATTTTTTAAAATGTCTTATTTCACTTATTCAGTCTAATATATACTTATTTAAAGCTGATTTGCAAATACAGGAATGGCTGAATTGTTTCCCTTTTCTGCTTCTGAGCGTAGAATTTGCTTCTATGTGTTTCATGGTTTGTGTATATACTCAAAAGTACATTTTGGGATTTTCACACACTCTAGAAGAAATTCAGAGTTTACCTAAACAGTTTACAGTCCTCTAGTAGGCAAAGTAAATTGCAGGTTTAGGTAGATGGAGCAAAATTTAATCAAACATTTCTTTCTCTTGTTTCAGTCTGTTAACAATTTGCTAAAGATTTTTAAGGCTTCTCCAAGAGGAAGAAGGTATTTATTGAATACAGTTGGAATTAAATGCAGTTAGATGAGCTCTGATTTATAATGTTACCAAATTCTCTTCAATTATCTAATAAGAAAATGTCCCAGTGATGAAAGGAGAGTCCTGAATTAACTTTTGTGTTACATAAAGCACACTTACTAGTCTCTCAGCCTATTTAATAATATGTAGGGAGCTCTATCTCTTCACAGCTGCTCCAAGAAAGTGCAGCCGCTGCACCTTACCTTGGACGAGGGGTATCTCCTCAAGGTCGCCCCTCCTGACCTTGAACGTGGAGTAGCTCCTCTCGGCCCTCCTGTGCCTGCGCAGCCACCACCTATTGGACGTGGGGTAGCTCCTCACGGCCGCGCCTCTTTGCATGGTCTATTGCGCCACGGCGGCGTCTATCGCCTCTGCGCCGCTGGGGCCAAGGCTATGGTTTTTCCGGTGGTCATGTATGGATGTGAGAGTTGGACTGTGAAGAAAGCTGATCGCCGAAGAATTGATGCTTTTGAACTGTGGTGCTGGAGAAGACTCTTGAGAGTCCCTTGGACTGCAAGGAGATCCAACCAGTCCATTCTAAAGGAGATCAATCCTGGGTGTTCATTGGAAGGACTGATGCTAAAGCTGAAACTGCAATACTTTGGCCACCTCATGAGACGGGTTGACTCACTGGAAAAGACTCTGATGCTGGGAAAGGTTGGGGCGGGAGGAGAAGGGGACGACAGAGAATGAGATGGCTGTATGGCATCACCAACTCGATGGACATGAGTTTGCGTGAACTCCGGGAGTTGGTGATGGACAGGGGGGCCTGGCGTGCTGTGATTCATGGGGTCGTAGAGAGCCAGACACGACTGAGCGACTGAACTGAACTGAGGGAGCTCTATCATTTCTACTTTTCACTGCTTGGTCCTAAACTAAATAGCAAGTAACCAATATGGTCCATAGTTTTCCAGTTTCTCATTGCCATTACCAAATTAAGCTTTCATTGCTTAAGTGTACTTAGACCTGTTTGATGGCACTTTGGAATATGGCTCTGTTTCTTATTACAACATTCAGTGTCTTAGAAGAGAATAGCTGTTATTTAAACTATTTATATGAGAACTGTAGATTTTTAATATTAGAAAAATTAATGGTAGCAATTCTGCCATCATTTTTTTAAAAGATGTCTTGATAGACGGAATATATAAAAAAAAACTTACAATATGGAACTGATCTGTAATAATATTCACTCTATTGTAAGAACTCATCTTGCTAGAAAGCTTCTTATTAAAGAAATCATGTATTTGAGGGCATCACTGTAACTAAATGTTTTTTATATTAAATTTATTCAATATCTATTTTTCAATTAGCTAGATGAAACTTTGTCTTCCAATATTTAACATGCCTATGGTACACATTGCTGTGTGAAACTCAAATCTTTCAGTTCTGCTTTACATGATTAACATTTCACCCAGCTTAATCTGTATGTTTGATTTTTTTTTTATTTATAATACTGTTTTAGTTTCTTTCTTTTTTTTTTACTTTACAATATTGTTTTGGTTTTGCCATACATTGACATGAATCCACCCTGGTTGTACACGTGTTCCCCATCTTGAACCCCCCTCGTACCTCCCTCCCCATTCCATCCCTCTGGTTACTCAGCAATTAAAAAGAATACATTTGAATCAGTTTTAATGAGGTGGATGAAACTGGAGCCTATTATACAGAGTGAAGTAAGCCAGAAATAAAAATACCAATACAGTATATTAACACATATATATGCAATTTAGAAAAATGGTAACGATAGCCCTGTATGTTTGATGTTAAACTTTTGGGGTATTCTAGGATTTATGCTTTGAATGATAAAACAACAGCCTCAACTCTGAGAAGATGATTTTGTTATGGTCTTACTAGCAGAACTGATCCATCTGCTCTCAATTTCTTGCACTTTATAATTCACTTGTATATGTGTATGTGTATTCTTCATTCATACTTAGGCTCCTGCAAAAAGTTTCAGTTTAACCTTTCAAACAGAAAAAGAAATACAGGCAGTTTATTCATCTGATCCTTCATGTAAAGGATTCAGAAGGTGAATAGAAAAAGTAGCTGCAGGTTTGTTTCTGAAAACTTTCCACAACTGTATTGAACGCTGCTGCTGCTACTAAGTTGCTCAGTCGTGTCAGACTCTTTGTGACCCCATGGACTGTAAACTACCAGGGTCCTCCGTCTTTGGGATTTTCCAGGCAAGAGTACTGGAGTGGGTTGCCATTGCTTTCTCCGCTGTATTGAATGAAACCGTATAAAAATAAAATAAAGCACTGTGATATTTTTGGTAGGATAAGAGGATATTAAAAAGCAGAGACATTACTTTGCCAAAGTAATGTCTAGTCAAAGCTATGGTTTTTCCCGTGGTCATGTATGGATGTGAGAGTTGGACTGTGAAGAAAGCTGATCGCCGAAGAATTGATGCTTTTGACCTGTGGTGCTGGAGAAGACTCTTGAGAGTCCCTTGGACTGCAAGGAGATCCAACCAGTCCATTCTAAAGGAGATCAATCATGGATGTTCATTGGAAGGACTGATGCTAAAGCTGAAACTGCAATACTTTGGCCACCTCATGGGACGAGTTGACTCACTGGAAAAGACTCTGATGCTGGGAAAGGTTGAGGGTGGGAGGAGAAGGGGACGACCGAGAATGAGATGGCTGGATGGCATCACCAACTCTGTGGACCTGAGTTTGAGTGAACTCCGGGAGTTGGTGATGGACAGGGAGGCCTGGCGTGCTGTGATTCATGGGGTCGCAGAGAGTCGAACACGACTGAGCGACTGAACTGAACTGAACTGAAGAGGATATAATGACCCTGCCTTATATTACATGCAAATTTGTTAGGCTAAATTTCAACATAGCTCAAAAATGTGCTTATTCTTACTTCTATACTTTATTTCTTGTTTTTCAAGCACTGTACACTATTGTTGTATGCTGCTGCTGCTGCTAAGTCGCTTCAGTCATGTCCGACTCTGTGTGACCCCATAGACAGCAGCCGACCAGGCTCCGCCGTCCCTGGGATTCTCCAGGCAAGAACACTGGAGTGGGTTGCCATTTCCTTCTCCAATGCATGAAAGTGAAAAGTGAAAGTGAAGTCGCTCAGTCGTGTCCGACTACTAGCGCCCCCATGGACTGCAGCCCACCAGGCTCCTCTGTCCATGCGATTTTCTAGGCAAGAATACTGGAGT
Organism: Moschus berezovskii; assembly: GCF_049115385.1. Taxonomy (NCBI): domain Eukaryota; kingdom Metazoa; phylum Chordata; class Mammalia; order Artiodactyla; family Moschidae; genus Moschus; species Moschus berezovskii. The sequence continues at coordinate 48,314,024 of NC_142472.1, forward strand.
GGCTTGCCATTGCCTTCTCCGATTGTTGTATAACTGTTGCCAAAATATTGTTTTGCAATTTTAATCAAGAATTAACCTAACTAATCAGAGTTTTAATTTAATTTCTAATACCCTCCTTATGGAAATCACGGGCCCATATTGACTTTGGTAAACTTGGGATATTCTTAGAATTTTTTTTTTTTTTTTTAGTTTCCTCAATTCCCAGTATCAGTTCAGTTCAGTTCAGTCGCTCAGTTGTGTCGGACTCTCTGCGACCCCATGAATCACAGCACGCCAGACCTCCCTGTCCATCACCAACTCCCGGAGTTCACCCAAACCCATGTCCACAGAGTCGGTGATGCCATCCAGCCATCTCATTCTCTGTCGTCCCCTTCTCCTCCCGCCCCCAACCTTTCCCAGCATCAGAGTCATTTCCAGTGAGTCAACTCATCACATGAGGTGGCCAAAGTATTGCAGTTTCAGTATCAGTTACTCTCTCTCAAATCTAGTTGCTGGTTCCTTTGAGAATATGAAACATGCTATCAAGCTATATCCTTACAAAAGGTACTTAATAATTTTTCACTAACTGGAAAAACAATACATAATTTTATATTTCCTGATGACAATGATCACCTGTTACTTTTAAGGCATTAGAAAGATTTCTGATTTCATCTTGTTAGGTAGAAAGTTAGTTGTGAGCAAGGGAGGCATGACCTAGCCATAAAGGATGCAAGCTGATCTCTAAACTTCACTCCAACACACCTCAGTGTGGCACAGAAAAGCTCACAGATAAGCTACAAAAAGCAACAGACTTTCTCACAGTGGATACAAACCAACCACAGGGGCTTCCCCAACTTGTATATATCTGCTCTTGATGCATAGCTGTGTCCTCAAGTGACCTTGGCAACCCACTCCAGTGTTCTTGCCTGGAGAATCCCAGGGATGGGGGAGCCTGGTGGGCTTCTGTCTATGGGGTCACACGGAGTCGGACGCGACTGAAGTGACTTAGCAGTAGCAGCAGCAAGTGACCTTAGGCAGCCAGGGGCTTATTGCTGTTGTTGCTTTGCTGTTGTTTAGTCGCTAAGTTGCATATGATTCTTTGCGACCCCATGGACTGCAGCAAGCCAGGTTTACCTAGTCCTCCACTATTAAGGGTTCATAAATATTCTATGCGACACATACATGTGTTTGATTATAATGGACTGAATTATGGAAAAGACAAGCTTCATAGAGCTTGTCATTATGTAACTTATAAATGTCAAAACTGCCCACCGAAATGAAAATGTAAAAGTCCTATCTTTAAAACACCGCCCCCGCCCCCCCACACACACCTGACAAATTTGTGCCAGTGCCTTTCCTGGTTTGCCACACCTCTCCCCTGTGGTGTTCTTTCTGTTCTTTACTTAATAAACTTGTTTTTTTGCTATGAGTAAGACTCCCAATTCTTCTTTGTGTCCTTGCCAAGAACTGTGGCCCATAAGGGAAGGTCTTCTTTGACCCTCCTCTACCTGGTAGCATTCTGAACCAGCGACATATTCAGATGTGTGTGTATCATCATCATGGAGGATTTTGTGAGTAAAGATAATATACCTTTCTCATAGATTGGAAAATTTATCAGTCCCTGAATATGCATGCATGCAACACATACAGTTTGTGAGGTAACATGCCAGTATCAAGATTTAAAAACAACAACAACAACAACAATATTTAATGGAAACATGTTCATCACTAGTCACTATGAAAATGAAAATTAAAACCACAATGAGATATCACTATATACCCATATACCCATCAAATGGCTACTAAAAAAAAAGGGTTATTTCAAAATTCTTTTGGGCTTAAAGTCTCTATGCTGAAGAAAGCTAAAATCAAGGCCCAAGTAGGTACCTGTCCTTCAAAAACTTCTCAAACTGCATCAGAGTCATTCAGACCAGCAAGTAGTGCACTTGACCAGGGCAGCTTTAGGAATTCAAAAAGACTAATTTGAGGAAAAAATACGCATTTCTAATTGAAACATCCGTTTTCCTTCAGACATAAATATAATTGGGGTTACTAACAAAATTGAGGTTTTAAAAATTATTTTAAATTTAACTAATCTAACTGAAATTAAAATTTTAAATCATGTGCAAGAAAATAAAAAGTTATCACAAAATAATGAAAATATACATTTACCACAGATTTATGAAAAGAATAGCAACATGTCTGCAGTAGAAATTCTTCATAGACTTGTTATACAGTAAGGATTATTGTTTTGTGATCATTCATCTTATACTTCAATACAAGCTTATGAATATCTTAATTTTGAGAATGACTTCTTTGTAAACTTTTTTTTTAATTGATAGTGCCATAACAAATTTCAAGGCAATGTGATAGGTCCCTAACTTTTCATTCCTTTCACCAACACAATCATGTTGTAAATATGAGCATATAATAAATAGAACGGTGTTCTTTAGCACCATCTAGCTTACTTTTTGAGCAATTGACAGCAATATAATACTTTTATAATGATTGGATAGTAATTTTAAACAGTATTGCTATGAAGGTGTATGAAGATAGATTAAAATGACTAAAAGTACTAATGTCATTAAAAATTACTAATGAACACTGTTGTTTTCTCATAGCATTAAGGGATTCAATTTTAGGGCTGCCACCACATCTTCAGAAATCATTTTCTTTGTGTTAATTACCAGAAATGCTTCATTTAAAACAATGGGAATATTTTTAGTTAATTATCTTTCAGTTACTAATAATGTTTAGAATGAATGTGCTTTTTATCAATTAAGAAAGAGAGCAGGTTATAAAAATAATATACTAATGCTCACTGTCTTTTTTCATCAAATGCAAGTTGTTAACATTGCCCTGACAGAAACAGGAAAGTCATGTATTGTTAGGGGACGTTCAACTTTAAGGGATCCAATATGTTTTCTTCCTTTGTGTGCCATTTCTCAAGGACTCTCTGTTCCTTATCAGTTCCTGGAAAAAAGGAATGAGCAGAGCTGCACACAGTTCTCAGTAGTGAGATCATGGGAAAGAGCACCTGCTTGGATTCCCTTCAGTGACTCTCTTCAGTGACCTTTTATTTAAAGGACTGTCCATTTTGTTGCAACTAGTGGAATTTCATTCTTTTTAATGACTGAGCAATCATTTTATTGAAGATATATAGGCATGCATTTCTGCAAATAAAGTACCCTTGTTTCACTCGAAACTTGGGTCCCCTGCATCCCTCTTCTCATCTACTCCATCCCCCAGGTCCCAGTCTACAAAGACTGTGACAATGTATAAAGTAGGGAAACAAAATTCTTTATGTTAACCTATACCTAGTTGATAAATACAGTTAATCATAGGAAAATGACATCTACTGTTTCACAAGTACTTTCTAAAGGAAAATATTTTATCAGTTTCTGATTGGGATACCCTAGGTTATTCTGATATTTTCTACTAGTTATTTCCTCCTCTAGGGGATCTTCCCAACCCAGGTTTGGAACCCAAAAGTGAGACGCCTATATTGGCACACAAATTCTTTAGCACTGAGCCACCTGAGAAGATGTCATTTCCTATTTAAATTTACCTATTCTGCTTGAGGTTGCTACTCTTCATTTTATTTTACAATAGCTACATATTACTATAAGATGTATGACAGTCTCCAGCCTAGGAAATCTATTCAGGAGAGAGCATAGAACTCTAATAAGTGTAAAATACTCACTAGTGCAATGTTTTGTTTAGAATATTCAATGAATATTAGCTAAGAAAAATAATAAAGCAATAAGGATTTTGAAATCAACTAAGGTTTTAAGAAGCTAATAATATGGATAATCAAATATTAAAATAATTCGATTCACTATATTTATGAGTATATGATTTATTTACTTCAGGTGAATTCAATAGAATATGTTTAAAGAATAATCCATCAATATTAGACAATGTATAGTATTTTATTACATTAAGTACACCTTTTCAATTTTCCTCTTGAAAAAAAGTATATTTCAGATATGGCTAGCTTGAGTTGAAACTGAGAATGAAATACAATGACATTAGTCTGGTTATTAACACTACATACAATTTTAAGGTATTAGAATAACTAACCTTTCCACCCATTCATTTATTTAACAAATATTTATGGAATTAACATTATTTGCCAGTTACTGTTCTAAATGATCAGAGCGCACTGGTACTCACTGCTATTAAAGTCTCTGATGTTTTGAACTGTGGTGTTGGAGAAGACTCTTGATAGTCCCTTGGATTGCAATGAGATCCAACCAGTCCATCCTAAAAGAGATCAGTCTTGGGTGCTCATTAGAAAGTCTGATGTTGAAGCTGAAACTCCAATACGCTGGCCACATGATGTGAAGAGTTGACTCACTGGAAAAGACCCTGATGCTGGGAAAGATTGAAGGCAGGAGGAGAAGGGGACGATAGATGAGATGTTTGGATGTCATCACCGGCTCAATGGACATGGGCTTGGGTGGACTATGGGAGTTGGTGATGGACAGGAAGGCCTGGCATCTTGCTGTTCATGGGGTCGCAAAGAGTCGGACACGACTGAGCGACTGAACCAAACTGAAGGTACACTTAAGAACATAGATGAAGTACATATATGTTTAGAGGTAGCATAAAAGGAATTTTCTGATGGAATCAAGTGTGAAGAATGTAGCTGGGAGGGAGAAATATCAAAAGAAATACAATTATTTTAGATTTGAAAACTAGGTGCTAGTGTTGTTTTCAGTAATTAGATACTAGTGTTACCTTTCACAAAATTGAAAGAGTGATTGATAGGCAGTTTAACTGACAAGAGAGTTAAGGCTTTTATTTTGGGATTTTTTTTTAGCTTTGAGATGTTTGTCTTGTTGAGGCATCAAATAAATATTGATATGAGTCTGGTGTTTGGACTAGAAGTCAAGGCAGGAAATAGAGATTCTAAAATCATCTGTGCATTCATAGATATTTTTTTCCTAGAAATATATAACCTCATTAAAGTAGTTTCAATTACCAATTTTATAAGAATGAGAAAGAAAGTAAGTTTTTTCTTTTATATTTTCATTAAAAAAAAATTGACCATAGACAATTTAAAGTGAAGAAAAAAAACAATAGTGCCAAACACAAATGAATATAACAATTAGGATTTTAATGTACCTATATCTAGATGAAGAGACGGAGTCAAAGCAAAACAAACACCCAGTTGTGGATTTGACTGGTGATAGAAGTAAAGTCCGATGCTGTAAAGAGCAATATTGTATAGGAACCTGGAATATTAGGTCCATGAATCAAGGCAAATTGGAAGTGGTCAAACAGGAGATGGCAAGAGTGAACATCGACATTCTAGGAATCAGGGAGCTAAAATGGACTGGAATGGGTGAATTTAACTCAGATGACCATTATATCTACTACTGTGGGCAGGAATCCCTTAGAAGAAATGGAGTAGCCATCATGGTCAACAAAAGAGTACGAAATGCAGTACTTGGATGCAATCAAAAAAAGACAGAATGATTTCTGTTCTTTTCCAAGGCAAACCATTCAATATTACAGTAATCCAAGCCTAAGTCCCAAACAGTAATGCTGAAGAAGCCAAAGTTGAACGGTTCTATGAAGAACAAGACCTTTTAGAACTAACACCCAAAAAAGATGTCCTTTTCATTATAGGGGACTGGAATGCAAATGTAGGAATTCAAGAAACACCTGGAGTAACAGGCAAATTTGGCCTTGGAGCACAAAATGAAGCAGGGCAAAGGTTAATAGAGTTTTGCCAAGAGAATGCACTGGTCATAGCAAACACCCTCTTCCAACAACACAAGAGAAGACTCTACACATGGACATCACCAGAGGGTCAACACCGAAATCAGATTGATTGTATTCTTTGCAGCCAAAGGAGAAGCTGTATACAGTTAGCAAAAACAAGACCAGGAGCTGACTGTGGCTCAGATCATGAACTCCTTATTGCCAAATTCAGACTTAAATTGAAGAAAGTAGGGAAAACCACTAGACCATTCAGATATGACCTAAATCAAATCCCTTATGATTATACAGTGGAAGTAAGAAATAGATTAAAGTGACTAGATCTGATAGATTCAGTGCATGATGAACTATGGACGGAGGTTCATGACATTGTACAGGAGACAGGGACCAAGACCATCCCCATGGACAAGAAATGCAAAAAAGCAAAATGGCTGTCTGAGGAGGCCTTACAAATAGCTGTGAAAAGAAGAGAAGCGAAAAGCAAAGGAGAAAAGGAAAGATATAAGCATCTGAATGCAGAGTTCCAAAGAAGAGCAAGGAGAGATAAGAAAGCCTTCCTCAGCGATCAATGTAAAGAAATAGAGAAAAACAACAGAATAGGAAAAACAAGAGATATCTTCAAGAAAATTAGAGATTCCAAGGGAACATTTCATGCAAAGATGGGCTCGATAAAGGACAGAAATGGTATGGACCTAACAGAAGCAGAAGATATTAAGAAGAGGTGGCAAGAATACACAGAAGAACAGTACAAAAAAGATCTTCACAACCAAGATAATCACGATGGCGTGATCACTCACCTGGAGCCAGACATCTTGGAAGGTGAAGTCAAGTGGGCCTTAGAGAGCATCACTACGAACAAAGCTAGTGGAGGTGATGGAATTCCACTTGAGCTATTTCAAATCCTGAAAGATGATGCTGTGAAAGTGCTGCACTCCATATGCCAGCAAATTTGGAAAACTCAGCAGTGGCCACAGGACTGGAAAATGTCAGTCTTCATTCCAATCCCAAAGAAAGGCAATGGCAAAGAATGCTCAAACTACCACACAATTGCACTCATCTCACACGCTAGTAAAGTCATGCTCAAAATTCTCCAAACCAGGCTTCAGCAATACCTGAACCATGAACTTCAGGCAGGTTTTAGAAAAGGCAGAGTCACCAGAGATCAAATTGCCACCATCCGCTGGATCATGGAGAAAGCAAGAGAGTTCCAGAAAAACATCTATTTCTGCTTCATTGACTATGCCAAAGCCTTAGACTGTGTGGATCACAATAAACTGTGGAACATTCTGAAAGAGATGGGAATACCAGACCACCTGACCTGCCTCTTGAGAAATCTGTATGCAGGTCAGGAAGCAACAGTTAGAACTGGACATGGAACAACAGACTGGTTCCAAATAGGAAAAGGAGTATGTCAAGGTTGTATATTGTCACTCTGCTTATTTAACTTATATGCAGAGTATATCATGAGGAACGCTGGGCTGGAAGAAGCACAAGCTGGAATCAAGATCGCCGGGATACATATCAATAACCTCAGATATGCAGATGAAACCACCCTTATGGCAGAAAGTGAAGAGGAACTCAAAAGCCTCTTGATGAAAGTGAAAGAGGAGAGGGAAAAGGTTAGCTTGAAGCTCAATGTTCAGAAAACAGAGATCATGGGATCTGGTCCCATCACTTCATTTGAAATAGATGGGGAAACAGTGGAAACAGTGTCAGATTTTATTTTTGGGGGCTCCAAAATCACTGCAGATGCTGATTGCAGCCATGAAATTAAAAGACGCTTACTCCTTGGAAGGAAAGTTATGACCAACCTAGATAGCATATTAAAAAGCAGAGACATTACTTTGCCAACCAAGGTCCGTCTAGTCAAGGCTATGGTTTTTCCCGTGGTCATGTATGGATGTGAGAGTTGGACTGTGAAGAAGGCTGATAACCAAAGAATTGATGCTTTTGAACTGTGGTGCTGGAGAAGACTCTTGAGAGTCCCTTGGACTGCAAGGAGATCCAACCAGTCCATTCTAAAGGAGATCAATCCTGGGTGTTCATTGGTAGGATTGATACTAAAGCTGAAATTTCAATAGTTTGGCCACCCAATGAGACGAGTTGACTCACTGGGAAAGGCTCTGATGCTGGGAAGGATTGGGGGCAGGAGGAGAAGGCGACGACAGAGAATGAGATGGCCGGATGGCATCACCGACTCGATGTACATGAGTTTGAGTGAACTCCAGGAGTTGGTGATGGACAGGGAGCCCTGGCATGCTGTGATTTAGGGGTCGCAAAGAGTCGGACACGACTGAGCGACTGAACTTAACTGATATCTATTTTTAGATTTCTTATGTAAAAAAAAATCCTAAAGGAGAGAATGTTCCCTGGAAAAACCTAAAACATCACTAAACAATTTTTGTTTAATTAGAAAGGTTGTTGTTGTTGTTTTCTGTAACAGTAGTTCTATTTGCTAGAACAATACATCTGTTAAGAAGCATGTCCTTTCTCCATTTATCGTTTCCAAAATTTCTATCTTTATAATTATTTTCTTTATAGGACTTTGGACTCAATAGAATGGTATATTATAGAAACTGATATGAATATAGCTAGGATGGCTACTGTATAGCTATATACAGTGTACACAGAAACATCATACAGAGCAAAATGCCCCAATCTGCTATCCCTCCTCAAAGCTTTCGTTTTCTCTTCTGCCTGTTTTGAACGATACAGCTACTTTTCTGTATTTAATTTAATTTACAATGTTTTGTTGATGATGAAGATTCCATATTTTCCCACATTATCCTCTTAGCATCTTTCCTTTTCATTCCTTGATCATTGCCTATAAGATTAAAAAGTCTTTATTCTGGAGCAAAGCCTTGTTTTTATCCTATGTTCTGCCAACCTGGAACAGATCCAGAGTCTTATGCCATACTTATACAGATTGCCAAATCCTATTCCCTTAATTGTCTCAGCTGGGGAGCCAAGAGCACATAAAACAACTGGTGGCAAGTGTGTATACAGCAAATACGTACACCAGGTTCTCCTGCAAAATGCAACTCTGTAGTAAGAATCTTTACAGTTAGGGGCTCTTTCCTCTGGAGGAAACTAACCCAGTGGCTTCTGTTAAAACTCATTTGCTATACGCAACCAATTTCCAGATGGTAGCCTCTGACACCACAAAGTGCCCAAGGCAGAGAGTTGTGGCTGTAAGAGGTACACGTGAATGTGATAGAGTAAGAAATATTTTTTATTAGTAACTGAAAAAAGCACTTAGGAAATGGAAACTTTTTGACTGCTCTTCACACTTTGTGGCAATGTTGTGCTTTGCAATTAGTATAAAACCTGAAATTTTATTTTGCTAATTTGTACATGTTTTAAAGGTCTATTTTAGGGCTTCATTGTTTTTTCTGTGAAAGTGTAGCATGCTTTTAAGACAAAAATTCTACAAAATTATGCATATTTTGTTTACAATATCTTTTATTTTGAGAATATTTTGATTTCTAGACCTAAGACTTTAGATCACTATAAAGTTTAATTCTAGCAGAAAGCCCTTGTGTCTATTATCTTTGTTCTCATTTTTCAGCCTTAAAGAATGAAAGATAACATTTATTGTGCACCTATAATGTTTTCTTTTTCATGACTCAATTCCGTCCTTATGAATTTCCTATTGATTTCAAAGTTAGACCCAAACTTGGTTGAGTCATATGGATATACTAAAAGGAGGTTGAAATTAACAATTTAGTGTTATCAATAACGTATTTGGAATCAAGATAATAATCACAAGACCTTTATCTTGATTAGGTAACGTCTTGCTAGTATTATTTTAAAATAAAATTAAACCCCAAAGTTAAATGTTGTAGATTGGTAATTTGATACATGCTGCTGCTGTTGCTAAGTTGTATCCAACTCTGTGTGACCCCATAGACGGCAGCCACCAGGTTCCCCCGTCCCTGGGATTCTCCAGGCAAGATCACTGGAGTGGGTTGCCATTTCCTTCTCCAATGCATGAAAGTGAAAAGTTAAAGTGAAGTCGCTCAGTGGCATCCAACTCTTAGCGACCCCATGGACTGCAGCCTACCAGGCTCCTCCGTCCATGGGATTCTCCAGGCAAGAGTACTGGAGTGGGTTGCCAGTGCCTTCTCCGAATTTGATACATAAAACGTTATATAATCATTTTGATTTTTTTTTTCCTCCCTCATTCAAAAGTGAATGTATTAATAAAGTAAGTAGAATGTGTAAATTTTCAAGGAGTTCAGAATCACTACCTGGGAAACTAAATGTTAATAGTGATCTTCTGGTGCATAATAGAACTTTTTATGATAGCATGATTTTATGTTTCTAGAGTATTAGAGTGTTGACATTAAACTTCAATACTTTAGATAGGAGATAAGTCAGTTTGTAATATAAGTAATTCGACAATTTGTTTACACATAGCTATGTCATTTATTCATTCATTAAATATATTATTGGTCTACTGTGTGTTAAACCTTACTGACACTTCAAGGATACAGTACTAAACCAACTAACAAACAGATACAAACTTTAAAATATGGCCCATATAGCATAAATTAAAAATGAAATGAAATGGTTGAAAACTTAAAAATGCAAAACAAGAAACTGACATTGAGAAAAGAGAAGAAAATTTACCAGTACAGAGTAAAATAAATAGAAAAATGACTATAGCCATGCTCCTCCAATCCTTAGTGACAAATTAATTTTGAATTGCATAGAACATACACGTCCATCAATATGCCTTTATTCAAAGATATTTTTGAGGAGGATTCTGCTAGTCTCATATTGTGAAAATTAGTTTTCAAAGTTGGATTTGCCAGAATGGCATTCTTGGATCTTTTTTTAAAAAAAATCCCTTTGAGATGACAAAGAAATAAACAATATATACCAACAAAACATATTTTTGAGTCAAATAATAAAGTGTTTTATGTATATTTTATATCCCTACTTAATAATGATAACTTGTATTTTCATCAGATGACATAACACCAGTCCAGATTTTTCTATTTCTCATGTGACATCAGCCCATTTCATACACCACACATTGGGGAAATAACACAGAAAAGAGAAAATTAGTATTGTAAGTTTGTGATAGTTCTAGCTAAATAGGAATCAGGTAGATTGTTTCTTACTTGTATTTCTCAGAGGTAACAGGTGGATTTTTTGATAATTATTCATTTCTGTCTGACAAATACATTTAAATACAAATACTGAAGGATATCATGAAATTTGGCATAGATAAAAAAGAAAAAATTTGTTAGAATGTGTATGTATAAACACTCATTTATGAGAAATTATTGATATTTTGTTAAAATGGAATATTTCACATGTATTTAAATTCAGAATATTCATAAATATAATAATCTGCACTACAATTATTTTAATTAAACATTACTATTGTAAGAAATGAAGTTGAAATAAATCTAACATTAAAAAACATAAATTGTGATTGTGGGGCTTACTATTCCACAAAACGCTCTCCTTCAACTAAAGGAATAAAATAATTATATGCTTTAAATATTCTTTCAGCATGTATCAGCATGTATTTGTCACTATTTCTGTTTATAAATATACTCAATTAACTCAATATTAATAATTAATAAATTAATATATTGAGTTTGACAACCCAAATATATATACTATATGTGATATGATATATGATATATACATATCACAAACACTATATGTATGTTGTATATGATATATATTTATAATTAAATATTCTGATATTAGATAGACATTATTTTAAAATAATGTTTATTGATTCTACAAATTATTAAATGTACTACTATTTTGTTTTTAATTTTTAAAGTTTCTCTTTCAGTTCAGTTCAGTCACTCAGTCATGTCCGACTCTGTGACCCCATGAACAGCAGCACGCTGGGCCTCCCTGTCCATTGCCAACTCCCAGAGTCTACCCAAACTCATGTCCATTGAGTCGGTGATGCCATCCAACCATCTCGTCCTCTGTCGTCCCCTTCTCCTCCTGCCCTTAATCTTTCCCAGTATCAGGGTCTTTTCAGCTCTTCACATCAGGTGGCCAAAATATTGGAGTTTCAGCTTCAGCATCAGTCCTTCCAATGAACACCCAAGACTGATCTCCTTTAGGATGGACTGGTTGGACCTTCTTGCAGCCCAAGGGGCTCCCAAGAGTCTTCTCTAACACCACAGTACAAAAGCATCAATTTTTCTGTGTTCAGTTTTCTTTATAGTCCAACTCTCACATCCATATATGACTACTGGAAAAACCATAGCCTTGACGAGATGGACCTTTGTAGACAAAGTAATGGCTCTGTTTTTTAATATGCTGTCTAGACTGGTCATAACTTTCCTTCCAAGGAGTAAGCATCTTTTAATTTCATGGCTTCAATTACCATCTGCAGTGATTTTAGAGCCCCCAAAATAAAGTCAGCCACTGTTTCCACTGTTTCTCCATCTATTTGCCATGAAGTGACTGGACTGGATAATATGATCTTAGTATTCTGAATGTTGAGCTTTAAACAAAGTTTTTCATTCTCCTCTTTCACTTTCATCAAGAGGCTCTTTAGTTCTTCTTCACTTTCTGCCATAGGGTGGTGTCATCTGCATGTCTGAGGTTATTGATTTTTCTCTCAGCAATCTTGATTCCAGCTTGTGCTTCCTCCAGCCCAGCATTTCTCATGATTTACTCTGCATATAAGTTAAATAAGCAGGGTGACAATATACAGCCTTGATGTTCTCCTTTTCCTGTATGGAACCAGTCTGTTGTTCCATGTCCATTTCTAACTGTTGCTTCCTACCTGCATACAGGTTTCTCAAGAGGCAAGTCAGGTGGTCTGGTATTCCCATCATTCAGAATTTTCCACAGTTTATTGTGATCTACACATTTAAATGTTTTGACATAGTCAATAAAGCAGAAATAGATGTATTTCTGAAACTCTCTTGCTTTTTAATGATCCAATGGATGTTGGTAATTTGATCTCTGGCAGAATGTGGTCCACTGGAGAAGGGAATTGCCAACCATTTCAGTATTCTTGTCTTGAGAACATCATGAACAGTATGAAAAGGCAAAATGATAGGACACTGAGAGATGAAAACCCAGGTCAGTAGGTACCCAATATGCTACTTGAGATCAGTGGAGAAATAACCCAAAAAGAATGAAGGGATGGAGCCAAAGCAAAATCAACACCCAGTTGTGTATGTGACTGATGATAGAAGCAAGGTCTGATGCTATAGAGAGCAATATTGCATAGGAACCTGGAATTTTAGGTCCATGAATCAAGGCAAATTGGAAGTGGTCAAACAGGAGATGGCAAGGGTGAACATCAACATTCTAGGAATCAGGGAGCTAAAATGGACTGGAATGGGTGAATTTAACTCAGATGACCATTAATATCTACTACTGTGGGCAGGAATCCCTTAGAAGAAATGGAGTAGCCATCATAGCCAACAAAAGAGTCTGAAATGTAGTACTTGGATACAATCTCAAAAATGACAGAATGATCTCTGTTCCTTTTCAAGGCAAACCATTCAATATCACGGTAATCCAAGCCTATGCCCCATAACCATTAACATGGAAGAAGCTGAAATTGAATGGTTCTATGAAGACCTACAAGACCTTCTAGAACTAACACCACAAAAAGATGTCTCTTTCATTATAGGGGACTGAAATGCAAAAGTAGGAACTCAAGAAACACCTGGAGTAACAGGCAAATTTGGCCTTGGAGTACAGAATGAAGCAGGACAAAGGTTAATAGAGTTCTGCCAAGAGAATGCATTGGCCATAGCAAACACTCTCTTCCAACAACACAAGAGAAGAGTCTACATATGGACATCACCAGATAGTCAACACGGAAATCAGGTTGATTATATTCTTTGCAGCCAAAGATGGAGAAGCTCTATACAGTCAGCAAAAACATAACCAGGAGCTGACTGTGTCTCAGATCATGAACTCTTTATTGCCAATTTCAGACTTAAATTGAAGAAAGTGGGGAAAACCACTAGATCATTCAGGTATGACCTAAATCAAATCCCTTATGACTATACAGTGGAAGTGACAAATAAATTTAAGGGACTAGATCTGATAGACAGAATGCCTGATGAACTATGGACGGAGGTTCATGACATTGTACAGGAGACAGGAATTAAGACCATCCCCAAGAAAAGGAAATTCAAAAAAGCAAAATGGCTGTCTGAGGAGGCCTTACAAATAGATATGAAAAGAAGGGAAGCAAAAAACAAAAGAGAAAAGGAAAGATGTATTCATCTGAATGCAGAGTTCCAAAGAATAGCAAGGAGAGATAAGAAAGCCTTCCCCAGTGATCAATGCAAAGAAACAGAGGAAAACTAGAGAATGGTAAAGACTAGAGATCTATTCAAGAAAATTATAGATAGCAAGGGAACATTTCATGCAAAGATGGGCTCAGTAGAGAACAGAAATTGTATGAACCAAACAGAAGAAGAGGAGAAGGCAATGGCACGCCACTCCAGTACTCTTGCCTGGAAAATCCCATGGATGGAAGAGCCTGGAAGCCTGCAGTCCATGGGGTCGCTGAGGGTTGGACACGACTGAGCGACTTCACTTTCACTTTTCACGTTCATGCATTGGAGAAGGGAATGGCAACCCACTCCAGTGATCTTGCCTGGAGAATCCCAGGGACAGGGGAACCTGCTGGCTGCTGTCTATGGGATCGCACAGAGTCGGACACGATTTAAGTGACTTAACAGCAGCAGCAACAGAAGGAGAAGATAGTAAGAAGAGGTGGCAAGAATACGCAGAAGGACTGTCCAAAAAAGATCTTTACGACCCAGTTAATCATGATGGTGTGATCACTCACACTCACCTAGAGCCAGACATCCTGGAATGTAAAGTCAAGTGGACCTTAGGAAGCATTACTATGAAGAAAGCTAGTGGAGGTGATGGAATTCCAGTTGAGGTCTTTTGAATCCTGAAAGATGATGCTGTGGAAGTGCTTCACTCAATATGCCAGCAAATTTGGAAAACTCAGCAATGGTCACAGGACTGAAAAAGGTCAGTTTTCATTCCAATCCCAAAGAAAGACAATGCCAAAGAATGCTCAAACTACCACACAATTGTACTCATCTCATACACTAGTAAAGTTTCTCTTTAATGGTCTGACAATATGACACATGAAATAAGGTTTATTATATTAATATAGTGTAACATGAAAGCATAAATGAAACCACAAATACAATGAATAAATTAATATAGACCTTCAACAAATTAATAACAATGGTTCCCACATTGAAAATACTGACAAAGCATGAAACGTTTGTCTATACAACTGTGTTAACATTTGTCAGTTTTAAACAGGATGCTCAGGGCTGGTGCACTGAGATGAACCAGAGGGATAAGATGGGGAGGGTGCTGGGAGGGGGGTTCAAAATGGGGAACATATATACACCCAGGGCAGATTCATGTCAATGTATGGCAAAACCAATACAATAATGTAAAGTATTTAGCCTCCAATTAAAACAAATAAATTTAAAAAAGTAAAAAGCTCAACATTCAGAAAACTAAAGAATAAATAAATAAATCAGCCACATTGTGGTAAATCCAAAAATAATTTGCCTATGAAAATAAAGTACATTTTTTTCTAGTACTGATTAGTATATTATGGTACAAAACTCACAGATGCATTTGTCATATGTTGAGTTTCAGAAGAAGGATGCTGTAGAATTATGACTTTTAAAAATATCCTTTTGATGTATATTGAAATCCTACACTATCAGTCCCTTAATGAACTGATGCAACACAATAATAGACAAAACAATATTTGATGAGCTTAATATTGTCAGTTTAGAGATCACAATAATCAGTTTTATTATGTTATAGAGAAACAAACCAAAATTCAACAAGATTAGTGCCATAGACAAACTCACATAGCACACAAAGTTTACAACAAGAATAGGAAAATCACAAAAATATATGACAATGTGAAGAGAAGTGTTACCTAATTGATCTTTTCAACCCTTGCTTGGATCCTAATCTGAATCAAGACCCCTTGTCTCAGCCAGGGAGTTTCTTTTTCCTGTCAGATTGTCACAGAATGAATAGAATGAATCCTGAGACTGGAGCAGTGTTAGCTTTATTCAATGACCAAAGAATAGAGAAGAGGAATCTAGTTCACAGATGAAATCAATGTCTCAACCCAAACTAGGTGAAGACACCAAATAGATGGTAGGGCTGTGGTACTAGGGAGGGATTTGGAAAGAGTTGGAGGAATATTCATGGATTGTGTTAGAACAGCAGTGTGATTTGGGCCTGGAACTGATGGAGCTCTCCTTATTAGTCCCTTTATGGACTTTCCCAGCCGTTGTCAGGTCGATCATCAACTGTCATGGTGCTGGTGGGTGTCATTTAGCATGCTAATGAATTACAATGAGTTCAGGATCTCCTAGATTTAAATACCTGTTCATCTTTGGGATACTTGATTTCAACCAATTTTTTAAAAAGCAAAATAAAACTATATTTAATTTATTTGGCTGAACCAGATCTCAAAAGTGGCAAGAGTGATCTTCTATCTTCCTTGCAGCATGCAGGATCTTTTAGTCATAGCATGCACCTCTTGACTGTGGTAGGTGAGATCTAGTTCCCTGACCAAGGATGTGAATCTGAGCCCCGTGGGATCACTGGGAGCATGAAGTCTTAGCCATGGAACCACCAGGGAAAACCTCAACCAGTTTCTGTTTTTATTCCTTTGCAAGCTTCCTCCTGAAACTTAGATGACAGTAATTGGTTTCTATCAAGGAAGGGGCAGAAGTATGATTCTGGGGCAACAGTCTTAATAAAATGAGGGGGTTTCAGCAAGGAAAGGGTGCGATTAATGAAATTTAAAAAGAAAGGATGCTGTAAAAGGTCATCTGGCAATAGTTGTGGCCTTTAGTGGAGAGGCTTTGCTGGTAAAAAGTGAAATAAAAAAAAAATCATAACACAACCTCTCATTCATCTCTCCCTTTGGTCTCCTGCTGGACTTCCAGTGTAACATGTGGCCTTAGACCAAAGCAAAAAGGCTATAGAGCTAAATAAATACACAGAACCACCCACCATCCTGAGGCCCTAAACAGTGTATAGCAGTATGAAGAATGAATTTGGATAGGCAAGCGAATAATATCCCACGTCTTCAATACTTTTTCTCATCAACATCTCCTTCTTTATTTTAATTAGGTGAAGCATTGCATTCCCGAAACAGTTTTTAATCCTCTATTGTACAATCATATTCTTACTACCATCATGAAACCTAAAATATCAACTTTTCAGGGTTCTTTATGTAAGGTAGCTGGAGGGAGGTTCAGTTCAGTTCAGTTCAATTCAGTCGTGTCCGACTCTTTGCGATCCCATGAATCACAGCATGCCAGGCCTCCCTGTCCATCACCAACTCCTGGAGTTCACTCAAACTCACATCCATCGAATCGGTGATGCCATCCAGCCATATCATTCTCTGTCATCCCCTTCTCCTCCCACCCCTAATCCTTTCCAGCATCAGAGTCTTTTCCAGTGAGTCAACTCATCCCATGAGGTGGCCAAAGTATTGCAGTTTCAGCTTTAGCATCAGTCCTTCCAATGAACACCCAGGATTGATCTCCTTTAGAATGGACTGATTGGATCTCCTTGCAGTCCAAGGGACTCACAAGAGTCTTCTCCAGCACCACAGTTCAAAAGCATCTAAAATGAGATAATGTATTGGGATAAAGAATTTTGGATTAGTCCTCTTTTCAATGTTTAGTCATTACACTTCATATTATAATAATACCCACTTTCTTCCCTTTCCATGTTCTTTTTAATTTCTGCTGGACGGGGTCTTTCACTTAGTGGAGAAACCCAAATCTTCACTCCACATCATCTGGGGTTTTCAAAGCTTTATCTTTATTGGGACTACTGGGCAGGAAGAATTAAAAAGTACCACAGTGTATCACTTTGGTTATTAAAAAAAAAAATCTTCATTGTCTCTACAGTGAAGCAGTGAGCCAGTTTTATCTAGGTACAGTTAATACACAGCCTTCTCATCTGTTTACGGTTCAATGAATAAGGAACTCCAAATGAGAGTCTTAGCTTCTAGGTTATCAAAACTGTGACTTACTTCTCTTGAGGAAGCATTCATTCTCTGGGCACAGGGAGCTCCTAGCTCACCAAGACTGTAGGGGGACAAAAGCAAATTTCTTTCACTCTATTGATAGTTTTAATAGTGTAATAAGCTACTCTCTCCTCCTTTCTTTGGTTTCACTACATTCTGTGTATTGACTGCTGCTGCTGCTGCTGCTAAGTCACTTTAGTCGTGTCTGACTCTGTGCGACCCCATAGATGGCCTCCTAACAGGCTCTCCCATCCCAGGTATTCTCCAGGCAAGAACACTGAAGTGGGTTGCCATTTCCTTCTCCAATGCATGAAAGTGAAAGTGATGTCAGCATAAAGAGACCTTTGATTTAAGAAATATATCCTATCATGTGGGAAAAAACTTAGTTGATTGGTTTTCTTAAATTAATTTTGTCTGGCCATTTTGTTAATGCCAGTTATTTCTGAATGATGGATAATCCTTAAACCAGTGAATTTTTATGGGAATGAGACTATTTTCTTATGCGGTAGTCACGTTTGGATAAAGTCACCTCTTGAAAACAGAAATGATGAAAACATTCCTATTTTAAAAGTGTTCAATAGCTTCTCATTTCCTTCAAACTAAAAGCTCAAAGCATTTAATATAAACTACAAATGTAAGATCAGACTTTAATTATTCTTTTTGGTTTTTATTCTCTACTGTGAAGAAAGCTGATCGCCGAAGAATTGATGCTTTTGAACTGTGGTGCTGGAGAAGACTCTTGAGAGTCCCTTGGACTGCAAGGAGATCCAACCAGTCCATTCTAAAGGAGATCAATCCTGGGTATTCATTGGAAGGACTGATGCTAAAACTGAAACTCCAATACTTTGGCCACCTCATGCGACGAGTTGACTCACTGGAAAATACTCTGATGCTGGGAGGGTTTGGGGGCGGGAGGAGACGGGGATGACAGAGAATGAGATGGCTGATGGCATCACTGACTCGATGGACACGAGTTTAAGTAAACTTCGGGAGTTGGTGATGGACAGGGAGGCCTGGTGTGTTGTGATTCATGGGGTCGCAAAGAGTCGGACACGACTGAGCTACTGAACTGAACTGAACAATTTCTAGATTTTCAAATTAAAACTAGATTGGACTACATATCATATACTTTCCCCAACTTTTGTCTATATTTCTGAAGATACCTAATTTATGATTTCCACTTATCCAACTCTCATCATTAAAATTCAACTCAAAGACTAACTCTTCTAAATTTGCTATGCCTGAAGGCAATTATACTTTTCCCCCTTCCGTGTCTTGTTTTTGTCTGTCAAAATCTCTCTGAGAGCAGTCAGTATAGATATATGGTACAGGCAGACCTCTATTTATTGCATTTCACTTTATTGCACTTCATGAGTATTTTATTTCTTATACATTGATGGTTTGTGGCAACCCTGCTTCTAGGACGTCTACCCACACAGTGTTTCCAGAAATATTTTCTCAGTCCGTGTCTGTGTCACATTTTGGTAATTCTCCCAATATTTCAAACTCTTTCTTTTATTATTACATTTGCTGTGATTCATAATCAGTGATCTTTGGTGTTACTATTGTGATTATTTTGAAGTGCTACAAGCCGTGCCCATGTAGGATAGCAAACTTAATTGATAAATGTTCCATATCCTGACTGCTCCACCCACCAGTCATTCCTCAGTGCCACCCCTTCTTTCTCTCTCTCATCAGGATTCTCAGGTCCCAGAGGCACAACAATATTGAAATTAGGCCAATTAATAACTCTATAATAGCTTCTAAGTTTCAAGTGAAAGAAAGACTTGCAAGTTTCTCAATTTAAATCAAAGCTAGAAATAAATAAGCTTGTAAGGATGGCATGTTGAAGCTGAGATAGGTTGAAAATTAGGTCTCTTATGCCAAACAGTTAACAAAGTTGTGAATGCAAAGGAAAAACTCTTGAAGGAAATTAAAAGTACTACCCCAGTGAGTAGAAGAATGTAAGATAGCAAAACAGCCTTTTCCCTGATATGAATAAAGTTTGAGTGGTTTGGATAGAAGATCAAACCAGCCACAACACTGCCTTATGCCAAAGCTTGATCCAGAGCAAGACTCTAACTCTTTTCAATTCTATGGAGACTTAGAGAGGAGAGAAAACCGCAGAAGAAAAGTTTGAAGCTAACAGAGATTTGTTCATGGAGTTTAAAGAAAGAAGCCATCTTTACAACATAAAATTGCAAGATGAAGGAACAAATACTGATGTAGAAGTTGCAGCAAATTATCCAGAAGATCTAGCTTTTAAAAAATGGATGAAAGAGGCTTCACTAAATAAGAGCAGCCATCAGCATGGAGGTAAGACCCTACACCAGCAGAAAGATTATGACTCACTGAAGGCTCAGATAATGGTTAGTATTTTGTAGCAACAACACATTATTTAACTGAGATATGCATGTTGTTTTTTAGACATAATTCTACTGCAACATAATAGGCTATAGGATAATAGACATAACTTGGGAAATCAAAAGTCTTATGTGACTTGCTTTATTGCAGTATTCACTCTGTTGCTGGTCCAGAACTGAATGCTCATACCTCCAAGTTATGACATTACCTATATGTAACTCAGTGGTTCATTTCTAGTTTTAAGCTCCTTGAAGCCAGAGATCATATTATATAATTTTGTGAACCATGGTACCAAGCTTACAAAGTTTTCATTAGTTCTTTGTTAATGTGAATTAATGCAAGTTTTTATATTAAAAAAGTAAGATCCAGTCATAATAAAGATAAATCATACTTTATCATTAAATGTTACAATATGTTTTTCATATTTTCTTAATGTATCTGTGTAATAAACAAAGCACTTGAGTGGTCCTATTTGCATTCCTGATGTTTTATAAAGCATATTTGATACTTCTCTGTTATCAAATTTTGCAGAAGAGACTGCTCCATGGAGAGAGACAAAATATCTTCAAAGCCTCCTGTTGATTTAGTGAACACTGAAAATACTTTTGAATAGGTTAGTAAGTATTTAGAGCTTATTTGCTGTCAATGATAATCAAATCAACAAACACGTCTTAAAATATGGATCAACCTACACTACAATAAGATAATAGCATTTTGCCCTAAGAGTTTACAACTTTTCAGAAACCAAAACATATGTAAGCACTTAGTTCTACAACAAATTTTGCTAAATACAAAAGCATGACAGTAATAAAAATATTTTAAAACTTTAGATCACTGTGCAAAAACATTCATTTGTGTATATGTCTCCTCTTATTCATCTATATTGCGAAGTGTGTATTCAATCATTATACAAGGAAAAAAAGTTGAAAGTTTCATCTCCAAAGACATTTTGAAAATTTTCAGTTATTTCCATTAGATAACAATAATTTTTCAGGAAATAATACAAAATTGGCTGAATATTATACTTTTTTTTAACAGTACACAAGATTACAAGGTTATATTAATTTAAATTTAGCCAAAACTTTAGTTAACTGAAGCCGAAAGTTTGTTAGTTAACATGACATTATGCTTTTATGTCTAATTTTTATTCTATTTTGAATTTCAGTAATCTTTGTAATCATCTTGGCATCAAATATAAGTTTGATGGTGGGTATATTAAATTTTTGCTTTTGACTCAATTTTTGAAAACTTAATAAACATAATTACTAGTAAATGTAAATGTGCTAACATTAAGAAATTTGGAAATTTGTATATATATATAAATAATATGTTTTTTAATTTGTTAACTCATAATGTTTTACTCAATTTTTTTCTCATTCAGCAAATAATATTAATACAAGCTACTTATTGGCATTGGAAGACTCTAGGAACACAATAAATAAAACAAATACAGATAAACATCCTATCATGATATTTAAATTTAATGAAGAATCTAAATAAATGATTGCAGACAGATCAAAGGTACTCAGTGGACTAAATGGAGGGAGAGACAGAGAAAGTTACAGGTAAATATGTAATTTAAAGGATTAATAATATGAAGAAAAGTTAAGGATAAGTTTAAGAAAGTATAAGAACAATCCTTATTTGGGATTTGAAAGTCAGATTAGGTCTATTTGGAAAAAAAAAGTATAGAAAGTAATCAAGTGAAAAGGAGGTTGTTCCTTGGAATGGGAAGAATATTTTCTTCGATTCAATGACTACGTTTTGTATAAGAAACAAGGCGGGGGTGGAGGGGACGTCCACAGTAAGTAGAACTGGTACATGAAGTAGAAAGTGGCAGTAACAGAGACAAGATTGGTGAGTTAAGCATGAATGGGAAATGACACAGAAGCAGGGAGCAAATATGTAGGCTTATGATTTAGCCTAATTACTACAGGGAATTATTGAATTATTTGAATTATAGAAAGGTTGGAGTTTTTGCTTATTGAAAAAACACTATTATATGGAGAATAAATTGGAAGTGGGTTAAAACCTAAGGAACAAGACAGGAGAGACATGTTAGAGATCTGAAGTGTTCTTTGAAGCAAGATGATGGTAGCTGCACTAGAATGATGACAGATATTATGGAGCACAATGAATATAAATATTTTAGATGTTAAATATCTACAAAACAGTGCTATTTAAAAGACTAAAGTAGGGATGAAATGGACAGATAACATATGTCAAAGGTAATCCTTAATTTTTAGAAAGAGTCAACCTGTTAAATGAAATAAAACTTATTGAAATGGAGAACACAGGCAGACTAAATTGCTTCACTAAATTGGTGAAAGCCTGGGTGCAGAGTGGGGATGGGGAAGTGCTAGGATATTGTAGGGAGAGAGCAAATTAGCCAAGATGGCATGGTCAGGCTCTCTCATCCCACGTTTTATAAATAATGACTATGTCACAGGTGAGATCATTTATACCACTGGGCAGGTGCATCATGAGGTACTCACTTGTTCACGGGCTACTTTGTGCTATGCACATATGTAAGCTCCACCTAAAAAGTGGCAGAATTACTGCTGCATTATAGCTGTGCTCTTTGGCTCAGTCATGAGAGGAGAGCATGTAGGATGTCTGCTGGGCCAGCCAAGGGAGAATAAGCATGTCTGCTGTTTCTATGGCTCCTCCAGTCGTCTCCCAGCCTCTAAGCTCATGCCTTGCCTACCCTGGGTTCAGTGAACAGTGAGAACAGCAAGACAACTGGCAAATGAACAAGATCAGCAACACAGATATGAAGAGATCAGACTGTTAGTTCTGAGCATATGAATTTGAAAGTGGCTAAGAAATAATTGTACAACTGGAGTTATTAAAAATATAGTTGAATATGTGGATCTGGGTTTCTATAGATTAAAACTATAAAAGATAATACCAGATGTTTTTTAAAAGTTGTACATGAAATAATTCACTTAGAGAAACCTGGTGGCTCAGATCATAAATAATATGCCTGCAATGTGGGAGACCTGGGTTTGATCCCTGGCTTGGGAAGATCCCCTGGAGGAGGGTATGGCAACACACTTCGGTATTCTTTCCGAGGAGCCTGGTGGGCTACAGTCTATGTAAACACAAAGAGTCAGACACGACTGAGAGATTAAACACAGCTTAGATATACAGTGGACATGGAGAAAACAATAGACTCTTATACAGACTTGAGGAATTCCAGTAATAACATATCAAGTTAAACAGCTATGAAAGAAAACTAAGAATCTAGTAATCTGATGGGGATTGAGAAGAGAATATCAAAAAAGACATGTTTATTCAGTTGTGTTAAATTATGCTAAGATGTCTAATTAGCTAAAAAGGCAAAAAAATAATTTAAAACTTAAGATTACTGACTCTTTTGTTTACGTTCCAGATAAAGACTTAAATAATTTGCCTCTATGTATCATGCCTAGAATTAAAAATAGGAGGATTTGAAACATTAATAAGCTATATTGCATTAATAGATTTTAAGATAAAATACATAGAGAAAAATAAAATTGCATATGTATTTTCCTTATGAAATGAAACTGATCTATAACCTTAATTAAATTAGGAATTGTTTATATTTAATTAGTCTTTACAAAATATTCCAATATTATTTGAACTTATGTAAAGAAAATAATACATAGGGCTGTTATCAATTCTATTAAACTTGTAGGTTGTAAAAGTCCATTAGTTTTTGATGATACTATTTAGAAGTAGCAAGTATTAAAGTTAATATTTGCACTAAATGGTTTATAGTAGGTAAACTGCTAAAATTCTTATGTGTATAAGAATTAGAGTTAAATTTATTAAGGATTAAATCTCAAATGATATTCAGAACATAGGGAAATATTTTCTCCATAACCAATCTATGTTTTGCTTCAAATGCACTTGTTTAGTAACAATTACTTGAATCAAAGCAAAATTAATCTCTTTCATCTGTAGTTAAAAATCACTCATTCAACTTTCACAGAATTCAAAGACAGAGATACATGAAATTCTATTTTCTACCTACTCCTTAAAGCAGGATTCCCCAGAAAAGCACCAGTCTTACAAA
This sequence comes from Moschus berezovskii, assembly GCF_049115385.1. NCBI lineage: Eukaryota > Metazoa > Chordata > Mammalia > Artiodactyla > Moschidae > Moschus > Moschus berezovskii. The sequence goes on from NC_142472.1 coordinate 48,338,227, forward strand.
AGCAGCTGCTAATATTTAGTGATAATCCTCTGTATTGTACTGGTTTTGTCTTTTGGGAGAGGAAATTGATTATCTGACTTTAACATAATGAAGACTTTGCAGGTGTGTAGACTTCTACCTCAGATAGTTAATTAGTTATGTAAACAGTGAAAAATAATTAAAAGTACAATACTGTTTTAGTTTGATCAGGAAAACACCAAAAAAAAAAAAGAAAAAACAGGCTTTATTTATTTTTATTTTCCATAACAAGTTATGGATTAAAATGCTACTGCCTTAAATAATGCACTTTATGGTGACTTTTGATATTTTATAAGCATATTTATAAGCTTTTCAGCAAAGAGAGCTGATGGGAAAAGAACTGACACTAAATAGAGTTACAAATCATGATGCTCATGTTGTTCACCACCCTGAACAAAAAAAACTCTTGTGTATATGTGATTTTAGTTATTTGCGAGACAGAATTTATAGTTTTCAAGTATAGTAAATATCCAGTCATAATTAGCAAAGTATTTTCTTTCTTATTCTTACCGTAATTTCTCAGTGTCTAATCAAGCCTTAAGTTACAGTATGACATAGAGAAGTACTTCTTCTAATGAGGAGTCTATCGAGAAAAAAAATATATATATATATACAGGTATTTTCTTCTGCTAAGTACCCAATTCTGCCAATCTGGACAGTGACTCTGCTTTTTTCTTATGTTTATATAAGTATACATATATTATATATACTTACTTATACATAATATATATTATCCTTGAGAAGGGCAAGGCAACCCACTCCAATATTCTTGCCTGGAGAATCCCATGGACAGAGGAAATGGACAGGCTACAGTCCATAGAGGAACAAAGAGTCAGACACCACTGAAGCAACTTAGCGTGCTCACAAAACATATTATATATGTATGTAACAGAACAGTCTTGCAAAATAGATATCAAGTCTATTTTCTGCATACACCCTGAGAATTCACACTCATACTACTGTCTCCATGAAGTTTTCATTTTTACATTTGCATTTTTTTTGATCCAGGAAAATAACTTAAAATAATTCCTCACATTGGTAAAACTGGGAATTTAGCAGAAGGACATATTTATTTTTTCTCAATAATTGAGCATCCCTGGTGGCTTAGACAGTAAAGAATCTGACGACAACGCAGCAGACTCGGGTTTGATCCCTGGTTCAGGAAGATCCCATATAAGGGAATGGCTACCCACGCCAGTATTCTTACTTGGACAATTCCATGGACAAAGGAGCCTGGTAGGCTTCAGTCCGTTAGGTCGCAAAAAGTCAGACACAACTGAGCAACTAATACATTCTCTTTCATTACATATTTATTTATATAGAAATATATTTATATTAAATATATATATATATATACACATGCAGTTATTCTATGAACAAACAGGCGTGAACTGCACCAGTCCACTTACATGGAGTTTTTTTTTTTAATCAATATTGCAGTCCTACAAAATCAGTGATTTGTTCTATCTGATGTTAAAGAAATAAAGATATGAAGGGTTAACCTGTAAGCCATACTGATTTTCAACTGCAACTTGGTAGGTACGGAGTCAGTGCCTCTAACTGTCGTGTTGTTCAAGGATCAGCTGTTTAATTAAACATTATGCATTAAACATATTGAATATAAATACATTTAATATATAAGTATATTAAAATAAATACACAATATTAAAAATATATGTACTATAAATATATATTTACTCAAACAGATAAAATACCAGTATGTTTCAAATTTGTCTTTTGAAAATGTTAATTTTTTCCTCTAACTTTCTTCCTTTCAGTTCAGTTCAGTTCAGTCGCTCAGTCGTGTCCAACCCTTTGCGACCCCATGAATCGCAGCATGCCAGGTCTCCCTGTCCATCACCAACTCCCAGAGTTTACCCAAACTCATGTCCATCGAGTTGGTGATGCCATCCAGACATCTCAACCTCTGTCGTCCCCTTCTCCTCCTGATCCCAATCCCTCCCAGGAACAGGGTCTTTTCCAATGAGTCAAATCTTCACATCAGGTGGCTCAAGTATTAGAGTTTCAGCTTTAGCATCAGTCCTTCCAATGAACACCCAGGACTGATCTCCTTTAGGATGGACTGGTTGGATCTCCGTGGCAGTCCAAGGGACTCTCAAGAGTCTTCTCCAACAACACAGTTCAAAAGCATCAATTCTTCGGTGCTCAGCTTTCTTCACAATCCAACTCTTACATCCATACATGACCACTGGAAAAACCGTAGCCTTGACTAGATGGGCCTTTGTTGGCAAAGTAATGTCTCTGCTTTTTAATATGCTGTCTGGGTTGGTCATAACTTTCCTTCCAAGAAGTAAGCTTCTTTTAATTTCCTGGCTGCAATCAGCATCTGCAGTGATTTTGGAGCCCCAAAAGATAAAGTCAGCCACTGTTTTCACTTTTTCCCTATCTATTTCCCATGAAATGATGGGACCAGATGCCATGATCTTAGTTTTCTGAATGTTGAGCCTTAAGCCAACTTTTTCACTGTCCTCTTTCACTTTCATCAAGAGGCTTTTTAGTTCCTCTTCACTTTCTGCCATTAGGGTGATGTCATCTGCATATCTGAGGTTATTGGTATTTCTTCCGGCAATCTTGATTCCAGCTTGTGCTTCTTCCAGCCCAGCGTTCCTCATGATGTACTCTGCATAGAAGTTAAATAAGCAGGGTGAAAATATGCAACCTTGATGTACCTCATTATTTGGAACCAGTCTGTTGCTCCATGTCCAGTTCTAACTGTTGCTTCCTGACCTGCATACAGGTTTCTCAAGAGGCAGGTCAGGTGGTCTGGGATTCCCATCTCTTTCAGAATGTTCCACAGTTTATTGTGATCCACACAGTCAAAGGCTTTGGCATAGTCAATGAAGCAGAAATAGATGTTTTTTCTGGAACTCTCTTGGTTTTTCCATGATCCAGCAGATGTTGACAATTTGATCTCTGGTGCCTCTGCCTTTTCTAAAACCAGCTTGAACATCTGGAAGTTCATGGTTCACATATTGCTGAAGCCTGGCTTGGAGAATTTTGAGCATGACTTAACTAGCGTGTGAGATGAGTGCAATTGTGTGGTAGTTTGAGCATTCTTTGGCATCGCCTTTCTTTTGGATTGGAATGAAGACTGACCCTTTCCAGTCCTGTGGCCACTGCTGAGTTTTCCAAATTTGCTGGCATATTGAGTGCAGCACTTTCACTGCATCATCTTTCAGGATTTGAAATAGCTCCACTGGAATTCCATCACCTCCACTAGTTTTTTTTGTAGTGATACTTTCTAAGGCCCACTTGATTTCACATTCCAGGATGCCTGGGTTTAGGTGATTGATCACACTGTCGTGATTATCTGGGTCATGATGATCTATTTTGTACAGTTCTTCTGTGTATTCTTGCCATCTCTTCTTAATACCTTCTGCCTCTGTTATGTCCATACCATTTCTGTCCTTTATCGAGCCCATCTTTGCATGAATTTTTCCCTTGGTATCTCTAATTTTCTTGACGAGATCTTCTTTTAAAAATGTAAATTTCCAAATGTGGGGAAAGAGCAAATTAGTCCAGACAGTGTGTTCAGGCTCTCTTGCCCCATATTTTATAAATTATGATGATGTAAAAACTGAGATCTCTTGTAGCCCTGTGCATGCACTTCATGAGGTACTTGCTTGGTTACGAGGTACTTTGTGCTGTAGGGAAATGTCAGCTTCGCCTAGAGAGCAGTGGCATATTACTGCTGCATCATGGCTGTGTCTGTTGAGTCACCCACAAGAGGAGAGAATATAGCGTGACTATTGCTTTGACTGCTGCACCAGCCAGGAGAGAGGCTGTATTATGGCTGCCGTGCCAGACAGGAGAGAATAGTGTCTGCAGTTCCTATGGCTCCTCAAGTCTCCTTCCAGCCTCTTAACTTGTGTCTTGCCTACCCTGTGTTTAAAGAACAATATGCCCAGTGAGATACAGCAACACAATTGGCACAGTGAACTGGATCAATGATACACCAAACATCCTAGATTGTTTTCTTTATCTTCACTCCTTACCTAATGTGGGCCATAGGCTCTACTTTAACCTCCATCATTTAGCCATTATAAGCGGATGTTCTATGCTCAACAATACAAATTATGTCTGCACTGATTGCCAACTCCCTTGATTTAGTAATTGCTTTATTTTAGGTATCTGTAGATCCCTCTTACTTTCTAATTTGTTTAGATAGCCACTAAAACCAAGTTTGGCTCATTTTGGAGAAACAGTCCTAGTCTTCTTAGGGCTACATTATCTATAGTTTATGTTTCTGTAAACATTTTCAAGTCTTTTGTATCAACCCTAAAGTGTATGTCATCATGGGATTAGGGGAAAAAAGTAATTACTAGGGTTGATTCCAGGTAAAAAGTACAATTTAAGAACCCAAAACAGTGATTACAATTGTTGGGGCTCTGAAAGTTGCACCAACATCTGCTAAAATGCTTAAGTTGACAGCACCTCAACATGGGCTCCCAGATGACTGGTAGGTACTGGGGCTCTGAATTCAATGGAATAATTGAATCTAGTTCTTGTTTTTGAGGACAGTGATTCCAATATGACTGACTTGACCACAGTGACAGCCAACTGGCATTCTGAGAAGTATTCAAGAGGATGGGACTGAAAAAGACATTCTAATTTGTTGACATGCATATTGTATAGAAGTTGCAGGATCTGGGGTCATCCTTTTTCTTTTTGCTTTTGATAGACTGTTTCCAGAGTTAAGGAAAATAGAACTTAGACTATGGAAGTTTTGACTCAACTGCCTGAAGTACTGAACATTATGAATATGCTCACATAGTCCCAAAAAACTTTTTTGGCAAGCAGCCCTCTATATTTTGTTAGGCATTTTCACCTACCTCTGCTGGTAGAAGTTTGATAACAATGTACTCAGGACTGATGCAACTGAAGCTTCTGACTTGCCAACTAACAGGACACCATCTTTGCATGATATCTTAGAATATCAGATATGGAGTCACTTATGGTCAATCCAGACCAACACATTGGGGGGAAAATTCCAAGGGAGTTTGTCTCACTAAAACTTCTTTACATGAAGCTCTTCATTATCAAGACAAGATACTCTGGTACTCATGATATAATGAAGGTCAAGCATGTAATTTATTAATTTCTATGTAGTCAGATGTGGAAGAAACAATAATTTATTAGTTTGTCCTAAAGGGTCTCACAACCAGGTCATGTTCATGTTTCTTCCCTACTATGAAATTTGCCTAAACCCCAAACATTGAATTTTATCACACCTCACCCTTATTATTAGTCAGAAATTGTAACTTTGGTGCCCACAAGACAAAGTTTTATTTCCCCTGCTTCACAAAGTTACTCAGAATACACAGACAGGTGTTTATGGTCTTAAGTCCTCATTGTGGGCAATATGTCTTTGAGCTACCTCTAGTCATCTTTCTCTTTGAAGTAGGTTAGATCAGAATAGAGATAGGAAGGGGTCAGGAGTGCAGAGAAAAGTGGTTTCTTACTGGTAAACAAGGCTTTTGACTTACAGTGGCATTCCTTCCTACATTCTATTAACAGAGCCTGGCCGAAAAAGGGTTTATGGGTTGAATTCTGATATCACAAAGTGTGGCAATATGATGGATTTGAAGCAAATAAAAACTAAATCAATAACTGGCAAGGTCCACCCTTTTGCTACTCACCTTTTATATATACCATTCTTCAAACCTAGCAAGACATAGCTATTCCTCTTTCAATAATAGTTTCACTTTCTCCCCAAAATAGGGGGTCAAAGAGTCTCAATAGTAATTTCACCAATCTCCAGTTAATTAGTCAATTTCTGTCAAAGTATTACTGAACAAAAACAACTAAATCTTGTAGCACTTTAACAGAAATTTAGTAGTAATTAAAAGACTAAATAGTGAAGCTAACTTCTAACACATTGTAATAAAATAAAATTGGGAAGAATCACAAAGAAGAAAAAGATTTGATATCTGTACACAGATACTGCTAACAAGCAAAGAATAAATATGCAAAGGTACTAAAGTCATCACTCTGAGATCTTGGTTGGTGGCCATGGCTTCCTTTTCCTATCATCCATTCCACATTTCCTTAGAGCTTTGCAAAATCTTCAGATGGCTGGAGTTCCTTATCATGTAGAATTCCATAAATCTTTTTTGAATGATCTGGCTTCAAAATTTCTGCCTTTTTTGATAATGTAGTTTCCTATTAGTCTTTACCATTTGAAAATAGAAGGGCTAAAATGTGCCCTCAAAGAATTTCCTGGCCTTGGACATATTTTTTCTTGTCTTCATTGTATATGCATATATTAAGTATTGTCAGTCATGTCCAGCTCTTTGCGACCCTATGGACCATAACCCAGGCAACAATACTGGAATGAGTTGCTGTGCCTTCCTCCAGGGAATTTTCCTAACCCAGGGATCGAACAAACTTCTCTTATGTCTCCTGTATTGGTAGATGGAGACTACTAGCACCACCTGAGAAACTCCTTCATTGTATAGCACAATCCAATTTCTCTGAGTAAGCAGCACCAATCTTTCCAACCAATAGTGTAAGCCCTTTTGTGACATGTTGACTTAGTGGCTTATGGGTTCCAAAACAATTAGGTGTTGGTCTTATCTTCCAATTCAATGGATCATTATTGTATATATTAGTGGGAGCATTACCTAAGTGAGAACTAAGATCTCCAAACTATCAGAGATAAAAACAGTTGGTACAGGAAGCAAATCTTTTGTGAGTGTGATATTAGGAAAAATAGAAGAGTCATACACACTCTACCTCTTGATTCCCAGAACCATGCAAATGTGAAGCTACTCTCTATAGACTAAAGGAGAGTGATGAAGAAAGAAGATCATTGTCCAAGGACTAAGATTCAAAGTCTCTCAGAAGAGGGTTTGATAAACACAAAAGAAAAATGAAACAACAACAACAAAAATAAAACCTTACTGGTATCAATGCAAATTGCCTTAGAGTACAGACTAGAGTTATTCCATGGATGTTACCCAGGGTTGCCATGAGGTTGCAGTAGGGCACATGATATTTATAGAAGTGGTCACTGGGTTGGGAAGAGTTGATGGAAGTTATAGCCAGAACTGCTGTGGAAGTGCTTGCTTGGTTGAAAATAGCTAACTTAGGATACATAGCCAGAGAGGGTCTATGGCAGTCTTTGCCAAGTAGGGAAGTGTTTATCTGAGTGTTGGTAGCAACGTATTCATAGAAATAGACCAGTGACCAAGAGAATGTGTCTTGAGATGATCTCTACATAGGCTCTTAGGGGCAGGGAGACAAGGACCTGATAGCCTGAGTGAAAACAACCTTATATAAAATCATCCTCTGAACTGGGAGTCTATGAGGTCTATTTATACTGGGGGGAAATAAATAATTGAAAATAAATCTCCTGCCAACACAGAAAATCTCTCCCAAAAAAGTAGAAGATAAATAAAAATAGTGGGGTTTTTTTTGGTATAGACTAAGATTTTTAACTTTTTTATTTATATGAATTATTATTCATATAAATATTATTTATATGAATTATTACATGAATCACTTTGTTGTACATCTAAAATTAACACAACATAATACATCTACTATGCTTCAATTTTTAAAGCCCCTAAACATACAGATTTAAATGCCTATTGTTTTTTTTTTTTTTTTTTTTTAAGACACAGATGTATAGAACAGTCTTTGGGACTCTGTGGGAGAGGGTGAGGGTGGGATGATTTCGGAGAATGGCATTGAAACATGTATATTATCATATGTGAAATGAATCGCCAATTCAGGGTCAATGCATGATACAGGATGCTCGGTGCTGGTGTGCAGGGAAAAATAGTTTTTATTACTGAAAAAACATTAAACTAGAATGTGATGTGCATTACAGGGAATCCCTAAAAAGTTTCAAAGATACCAAAGAGTCTTACCTTTTTATGTAGCCAAGTGATACATTATATACATGTGTATATATTTCCCAAATAATAATTAATCTTTGAGTAAGAAGACTCAATAGCACCAATTGTTAAATATCAGTTCATTTCAGTTCAGTCGCTCAGTTGTGTCTGACTCTTTGCGACCCCACGAATCACAGCACGCCAGGCCTCCCTCCATCACCAACTCCCGGAGTTCACTCAAACTCAGGTCCATCAAGTCGGTGATGCCATCCAACCATCTCATTCTCTGTTGTCCCCTTCTCCTCTTGCCCCTAATCCCTCCCAGGATCAGAGTCTTTTCCAGTGAGTCAGCTCTTCTCATGAGGTGGCCAAAATAGTTTATGCTAAATAATCTGGTGATTGGAGTAGCCTCTTGTTTTGTTAAATGCTTTTAAAAGAAAAAATAATTATAATTTTTGGTACATAGGTTAGGTTTGCTATTTGGAACCAGGAGACAGCTAAAACTGATATGCTGCCTGGAAACTAGGTTATATGGCTGATATCTTGCTTGATGATTACATTTCAAAGAGATGACTCCTAGGCCTTGACTAGGTCGCCAGGTTCCTGGGTTACTCATTTACTGTTTTAAAAGATAAAATGTGTATATTTCAAAGAAACAAACAAACAAAAATACACATTTTCTAAAGTAAATGTTCTAAGAAAAGGCAGGTTGGGGGTAGTCTCTTATTTTCAACAGGGAGAATTAAGTCTTTATATATATATATATAATTGCATTTATTTATTTATTTTGATTTTGCTGCATGTTTATTACTCCATGGACTTTTCTACAGTCGAGGCAAGCAGGAGCTACTCTCTAGTTATGGTATGTGGGCTCCTCACAGTGGTGGCTTCTCTTGTTGCTGAGCATGGGCCTAGAGGGTGCACAGGCTTCAGTAGTTGTGGCACATGGGCTAAGTAGTAGCAGCTCCCAGTCTCTAGAGTATAGGCTCGATAGTTGTGATGCATTGGCTTAATTGCTGCACAGCATGTGGGGTCTTCCCAGACCAGAGATTGAACCCATGACTCCTGCACTGGCAGGCAGATTCTCTACCCCTGAGCCATGGGGGAAGCCCAAGCTTCTTATTTTTGATTTTTATTTTCCCTTACAGTGTGATCACCAGTGGACCTCAGCAACCATGCTCTATAAAAGAAAAAAATGAAAAACTGGTAGCAGGACGAGAAATGGAAAAAGAAGTGATATGCTACCTCTGTCTCCTTACAAAATTACTCTAATGTTTTCTTTTGATAAAGCTGAATATTTTTGCTAGGTATAAAGAAGTTTTCAGAGGATTTGCTTCAGTGTTACAAACAGAACAAAGAAGTGTAGATTAGGAGTGAGGCAATAAATTGATACCATGTCCACATACTGTACACAATTGTCTCTATGCAGCTGTGAAGAGTAATAACATATATGTCTATATACTTTTAGGATGTAATATTTGGTATTCCAAATATTCCAAATATTACATCCTAAAAGTATATAGACATATATGTTATTACTCTTCACAGCTGCAAAGTCTCTATTGTGGGGTGGTGATATAGTTTATTCAATCTATTGATGGAAAATAACTTGTATCCAAGATGCGCTGTTTAATATTGCAAATACTACTGAACCAGATATGCTTAGGCATATGTATTTTAGGACTTTTGCCAGTGTATTTTAGGATATATTTCTTTAAATGAGATGTCAGTGTAAAAGGGGAAATGTGTAAGTAATTTAGCAAATTCCTCCTCATGTGACTGTACAGTTTTGCTTTCCCAACAACAAAATATTTGAGTTCTTGCTTCACTTTAACCTTGGCACCAATTTATTTTTGCAAACTTTTGAATACTTGCCAATTTTATAGATAAGATATGGTATATAAGCAAAGCTTTAATTTACTTTCGTATTTGGCTATATCATTTAACTGTCATTCAGGGAGTTTATTGTTGTCAGTTGTAGTCAGTAGAAGAAGTGAACTTAGAATTTGAATTTGGAATAAAACCCTAAATAAGCTTGTATTCTCCTAGACATATGTATCTCTTTATTTTTAAATATACATTTTAACAACAACAAGGCATCGATTAGTGGGTAACATGTATCTCAGAAACATAGTTACTAGACAAAAAATGATATTGAAACATTAAAATGTATTAACATATTTAAGAGGGTTTCAAAGTAAGCTCAGAACTCATAAAAATACAGAGAAAAATGCTAGAACAATTATATGAGATGTAGAAAGACAAAAAATAGTATTGGTGAATATTGATGAGGAAAAAAATACTAAGTTAAAATGAGAAATCAGAAGGGTCAGAATAGCAATGCTGTTTAGATATATCTAAGATCTAAGATGAATTGATGACCTGTCATAAAAGTAGGAGAGTACAGGATACAAATTCTTTTTTCAAAAAGCATCTCCTTACAATAAGTTTCAAAATGTAAATATATATTTAGAAATATAACCTATAGCACAACATTAGTACAGTGAAGTATAGTAGAAACAGTATAGCAGAGTATAGTTAATCAAGTATAATTCAAAAAAAGTAATCAAGACAGATGAATATGAGTTATGGACAATTTTAATAAGGAGAGAACAAGCACAGCAAAACAAAACTGCCCTTTTCCATGCCACCCAACCACAGATAAATTTCCTTTACTAATTTTTTTTCTTTGCATGATAAATTATATATTCTATTTCTTCTTCCACATCTCACTCTAAAAGATTACTGGTTTTGAAATTTACTTTTCTTAGGGTATGTATACTTGGTTCAATTTTTAGAGATAGCTGATTTTGACTGCAAATGTCTACTATAGCATTATAATTGTAAACTCATGGATATCAAATCAAACTCAAATGAATTTATATTTGCTCACTTAGTTTCCAAACTGACATGGGTAAAATCCAGTCCTACTTTTGTTTGGAAGGAATGTACACCACATGTAGGAGTAAGTAGTGTGAGTTAGGTGATAGTTAAGAGACTTGTTTATGAGCACAAAATCAAACAAACAAGAAAAAAAAACAGAAAATAAAATTTAGTAACAGCAACACAAGCTATAAGATTTTTTTTCCCCATTAGTTTTTATATGGGTATGAATCTCAGATAATATCTCCAAAAGTATTATATCTTCCCCAATTCCATTCACCTCAGTCTCAGCAGAAAAATTAAAATTAAAATACATAAAGCAATTTTATTTATCCTCTCAAAGAACCAGCTTTTGGCTTTGTTGATTTTTGCTATGTTATCTTTTGTTTCTTTTGCATTTATGTCTGCCCTAATTTTTAAATTTCTTTCCTTCTACTCACCCTAGGGTTCTTCATTTCTTCCTTTTCTAGTTGCTTTAGGTGTAGAGTTAGGTTATTTAGTTGACTTTTTTCTTGTTTCTTTAGGTATGCCTGAATTGCTATGAACCTTCCCCTTAGCATTGCTTTTACAGTGTCCCACAGGTTTTGGGTTGTTGTGTTTTCATTTTCATTCATTTCTATGCATATTTAGATTTTTTTAATATTTATTCTATGATTTGTTGGTTATTCAGCAGCGTGTTGTTCAGCCTCCATATGTTGGAATTTTTAATAGTTTTTCTCCTGTAATTGAGATCTAATCTTACTGTATTGTAGTCAAAAAAGATGCTTGGAATGATTTCAATTTTTTTGAATTTACCAATGCTAGATTTATGGCCCAGGATATGATCTATCCTGGAGAAGGTTCCATGTGCGCTTAAGAAGAAGGTGAAATTCATTGTTTTGGGGTGAAATGTCCAATAGATATCAATTAGGTCCAACTGGTCTATTGTATCATTTAAAGTTTGTGTTTCCTTGTTAATTTTCTGTTTAGTTGATCTATCCATAGATGTGAGCAGGATATTAAAGTCTCCCACTATTATGATGTTATTGGTAATTTCCCCTTTCATACTTGTTAGCGATATTCTTACAAATTGTGGTGCTCCTATGTTGGGTGCATATATATTTATAATTTTTATATCTTCTTGGATTGACCCTTTGATCATTATGTAGTGTCCTTCTTTGTCTCTTTTCACAGCCTTTGTTTTAAAGTTTATTTTATCTGATATGAGTATTGCTACTCCTGCTTTCTTTTGGTCTCTATTTGCGTGGAAGACCTTTTTCCAGCCCTTCACTTTCAGTTTATATGTGTCCCTTGTTACGAGGTGGGTTTCTTGTAGACAACATATATGGGGGTCTTGTTTTTGTATCCATTCAGCCAGTTTTGTCATTTGTTTGGGGCATTCAACCCATTTACATTTAGAGTAATTATTGATAAGTATGATCCCGTTGCCATTTACTTTATTGTTTTGGGTTCGAGTTTGTACACTTTTTCTGTGTTTCCTGTCTAGAGAAGATCCTTTAGCATTTGTTGGAGAGCTGGTTTGGTGATGACGAATTCTCTCAGCTTTTGCTTGTTTGTAAAGCTGTTGATTTCTCCTTCATATTTGAATGAGATCCTTACTGGGTACAGTAATCTGGGCTGTAGGTTATTTTCTTTCAGCACTTTAAGTATGCCCTGCCATTCTTTCCTGGCTTGAAGAGTTTCTATCGAAAGATCAGCTGTTATCCTTATGGGAATCCCCTTGTGTGTTATTTGTTGTTTTTCCCTTGCTGCTTTTAATATTTGTTTCTGTTTGATCTTTGTTTATTTGATTAATATGTGTCTTGGAGTATTTTGCCTTGGGTTTATCGTGTTTGGGATGCTCTGGGTTTCTTAAATTTCGATGATTATTTCCCTCCCCATTTTAGGGAAGTTTTCAAATATTATCTCTTCAAGTATTTTCTCATGGTCTTTCTTTTTGTCTTCTTCTTCTGGGACTCCTATGATTCGAATGTAAAATTGACAAACCATTAGCCAGACTCATCAAGAAACAAAGGAAGAAAAATCAAATCAATAAAATTAGAAATGAAAACAAAGAGATCACAACAGACAACACAGAAATACAAAGGATCATAAGAGACTACTATCAGCAATTGTATGCCAGTAAAATGTACAACTTGGAAGAAATGGACAAATTCTTAGAAAAGTACAACTTTCCAAAACTGAACCAGGAAGAAACAGAAAATCTTAACAGACCCATCACAAGCACAGAAATTTAAACTGTAATCAGAAATCTTCCAGCAAACAAAAGCCCAGGTCCAGACGGCTTCACAGCTGAATTCTACCAAAAATTTAGAGAAAAGCTAACATCTATCCTACTCAAACTCTTCCAGAAAATTGCAGAGGAAGGTAAACTTCCAAACTCATTCTATGAGGATACTATCACCCTAATCCCTGAACCTGGCAAAGATGCCACAAAAAAGAGAACTACAGGCCAATATCACTGATGAACATAGATGCAAAAATTCTTAACAAAATTCTAGCAATCAGAATCCAGCAACACATTAAGATCATACATCATGACCAAGTGGGCTTTACCCCAGGGATGCAAGGATTCTTCAATATCCTCAAATCAATCAATGTAATACACCACATTAACAAATTGAAAAATAAAAGCCATATGATTATCTCAATAGATGCAGAGAAAGTCTTTGACAAAATTCTTCATCCATTTATGATAAAAACCCTCCAGAAGGCAGGAATAGAAGGAACATTCCTCAACATAATAAAAGCCATATATGACAAACCCACAGCAAACATTATCCTCAATGGTGAAAAATTGAAAGTGTTTCCCCTAAAATCAGGAAAAGACAAGGGTGCCCACTCTCACCACTACTATTCAACATAGTTTTGGAAGTTTTGGCCACAGCAGTCAGAGCAGAAAAAGAAATAAAAGGAATCCAAATTGGAAAAGAAGAAGTAAATCTCTCAGTGTTTGCAGATGACATGATCCTCTACAGAGAAAACCCTAAAGACACCACCAGAAAATTACTACAGCTAATCAATGAATATAGTAAAGTTTCAGGATATAAAATGAACACACAGAAATCCCTGCATTCCTATACACTAATAATGAGAAAATAGAAAGAGAATTTAAGGAAACATTTCCATTCAACATTGCAATGAAACGAATAAAATACTTAGGAATATATCTACCTAAAGAAACAAAATACCTATATATAGAAAACTGTAAAACACTGGTGAGAGAAATCAAAGAGGACACTAATAGATGTAGAAATATACCATGTTCATGGATTGGAAGAATCAATATAGTGAAAATGAGTATACTACCCAAAATAATCTATAGATTCAATGCAATCCCTATCAAGCTACCTACGGTATTTTTCACAGAGCTAGAACAAATAATTTGACAATTTGTATGGAAATACAAAAAACCTCGAATAGCCAAAGCAATCTTGAGAAAGAAGAATAGAACTAGAGGAATTAACCTGCCGGAATTCAGGCCCTACTAGAAAGTCACAGTCATCAAGACAGTATGGTACTGGCACGAAGACAAAAATATATATCAATGAAACAAAATAGAAAGCCCAGAGATAAATCCACACACCTTTGGACACCTTATCTTTGACAAAAGAGGCAAGAATATACAATGGAGAAAAGACAATCTCTTTAACAAGTGGTGCTGGGAAAACGGAGAAGGCAATGCAACCCACTCCATTACTCTTGCCTGGACAATCCCATGGACGGAGGGGCCTGGTAGGCTGCAGTCCATGGGGTCGCGAAGAGTCAGACACGACTGAGCGACTTCACTTTCATTTTTCACTTTCACGCATTGGAGAAGGAAATGGCAACCCACTCCAATGTTCTTGACTGGAGAATCCCAGGGACGGGGGAGCCTGGTGGGCTGCTGCCTATGGGGTCGCACAGAGTCGGACACAACTGAAGTGACTTAGCAGCAGCAACAGCTGGGAAAACTGGTCAACCACCTGTAAAAAAAAATGAAACTAGAATACTTTCTAACACCATACACAAAAATAAACTCAAAATGGATTAAACACCTAGACGTAAGACCGCAAACTGTAAAACTCCTAGACCAGAACATAGGCAAAACACTCTCCAACATAAATCACATCAGGATCCTGCATGACCCACTTCCCAGAACATTTGAAATAAAAGCAAATCTAAATAAATGGGACCTAATTAAAATTAAAAGTTTCTGCACAGCAAAGGAAACTATAAGCAAGGTGAAAAGACAGCCTTCAGAATGGGAGAAAATACTAGCAAATGAAGCAACTGACAAAGCATTAATCTCAAAAATATACAAGCAACTCCTGCAGCTCAATTCCAGAAAAATAAACGACCCAATCAAAAAATGGGCCAAAGAACTAAACAGACATTTCTCCAAAGAAGACATAAAGATGGCTAATAAAGACATGAAAAGATGCTCAACATCCCTCATAATCAGAGAAATGCAAATCAAAACCACAATATGGTACCATTTCACGCCAGTCAGAATGGCTGCTATCCAAAAGTCTACAAGCAATAAATATTGGAGAGGGTGTGGAGAAAAGGGAACCCTCTTACACTGTTGGTAGGAATGCAAACTAGTACAGCCACTATGCAGAACAGTGTGGAGATTCTTTCAAAAACTGGAAATAGTACTGCCATACGATCCAGGAATCCCACTACTGGGCATACACACTGAGGAAACCAGAATTGAGAGACATGTGTACTCCAGTGTTCATCGCAGCACTGTTTATAAGTTTATAATAGCCAGGACATGGAAGCAACCTAGATGTCCATCTGCAGATGAATGAATAAGAGAGCTGTGGTACATATGCACAATGGAGTATTACTCAGGCATTAAAAAGAGTACATTTGAATCAGTTCTAATGAGGTGGATGGAACTGGATCTTATTATACAGAGTGAAGTAAGCCAGAAAGAAAAACACCAATACAGTATACTAACGCATATATATGGAATTTAGAAAGATGGTAACAATAACCCTGTATACGAGACAGCAAAAGAGACACAGCTCTATAGAACAGTCTTTTGGACTATGTGGGAAAGGGCGAGGGTGGGATGATTTGGGAGAATGGCATTGAAACATGTATATTATCATATGTGAGATGAATCGCCAGTCCAGGTTTGATGCATGATACAGGATGATCAGGGCTGGTGCACTGGGACGACCCAGAGGGATGATATGGGGAGAGAGGTGGGTGGGCGGTTCAAGCTGGGGAAGACATATACACCCGGGGCAGATTCATTTTAGTGTATGGCAAAGCCAATGCAATATTTTAAATTAGCCTACAATTAAAATTAAAAAAACAATTAATGTTTGTAAAAAATACATAAAGCAGGAAAATAATATTCCTCATATTTAGAAATAAATATATTTTAAATACAATTATGTGGCTTGGATCATCACCTTTTCAATCAAAATTTTAATTTTAATCGGATATTAGTGCAAATTTTTACAGTGAATTTCAGAAACATCAACTACATTTACACAGAAAGGAAAATTTGACCTAATTTCTTCATGTTAAGAAAGCCTGGGTTTCATTTTAAACATACAATGAAATCATCAGTGTAATTCAATGGCCTTTTAAAAAAGCAGATGAAAACTTATGCTTTACATCATTGGACCTTGCTTCTATCACCAGTCACATTCACAACTGGGTATTGTTTTGCTTTGGCTCCATCCCTTCATTCTTTCTGGATTTATTTCTCTGGTGATCTCCAGTAGCATACTGGGCACCTAACGACCTAGGGAGTTCCTCATTCAGTATCCAATCATTTTGTATTTTCATACAGTTCATGGTGTTCTCAAGGCAAGAATACTGAAGTGGTTTGCCATTCTATTCTGTTCTCCAGTGGACCACGTTCTGTCAGACCTCTCTACCATGACCCGTCGGTCTTGGGTGGCCCCACATGGCATGGCTTAGTTTCATTGAGTGAGACAAGGCTGTGGTCCATGTGGTCAGATCGACTAGTTTTCTGTGATTATGATTTCAGTGTGTCTGCCCACTGATGCCTCTTCATGACCAAGATAATCATGATGGTGTGATCACTCACCTAGAGCCAGAAATCTTGGAATATGAAGTCAAATGGGCCTTAGAAAGAATCACGATGAACAAAGCTAATGGAGGTGATGGAATTCCACTTGAGCCATTTCAAATCCTGAAAGACGATGCTGTGAAAGTGCTGCACTCAATATGCCAGCAAATTTGGAAAATTCAACAGTGGCCACAGGACTGGAAAAGGTCAGTTTTCATTCCAATCCAAAAGAAAAGCAATGCCTAAGAATGCTCAAACTACCACACAATTGCACTCATCTCACATGCTAATAAAGTCATGCTCAAAATTCTCCATGCCAGGCTTCAGCAATACGTGAACCATGACTTTCCGTATGTTCAAACTGGTTTTAGAAAAGGCAGAGGCACCAGAGATCAAATTACCAACATCTGCTGGATCACGGAAAAAAACAAGAGGGTTCCAGAAAAGCATATATTTCTGCTTCATTGACTATGCTAAAGCCTTTGACTGTGTGGATCACAATAAACTATGGAAAATTCTGAAAGAGATGGGAATACCAGACCACCTGACCTGCCTCTTGAGAAACCTGTATGCAGGTCAGGAAGCAATAGTTAGAACTGGACATGGAACAACAGACTGGTTCCAAATAGGAAAAGGAGTACGTCAAGGCTGTATATTGTCACCCTGCTTATTTAACTCATATGCAGAATACATCATGAGAAACGCTGGGCTGGAAGACGCACAAGCTGGAATCAAGATTGCTGGAAGAAATATCAATAACCACAGATATGCAGATGACACCACCCTTAAGGCAGAAAGTGAAGATGAACTCAAAAGCCTCTTGATGAAAGTGAAAGAGGAGAGTGAAAAAAATGCCTTAAAGCTCAACATTCAGAAAACTAAGATCATGGCATCTGGTCCCATCACTTCATGGGAAATAGATGGGGAAACAGGGGAAACAGTGTCAGACTTTACTTTTTTTTGTTCTGTTGATTGCAGTAATGAAATTAAAAGACGCTTACTCCTTGGAAGGAAAGTTATGACCCACCTAGATAGCATTTAAAAAGCAGAGAGATTACTTTTCCAACAAAGGTCCTTCTAATCAAGGCTATGGTTTTTCCAGTGGTCATGTATGGATGTGAGAGTTGGACTATGAAGAAAGCTGATCACAGAAAAATTAATGCTTTTGAACTGTGGGGTTGGAGAAGACTCTTGAGAGTCCCTTGGACTGTAAGGAGATCCAACCAGTCCATCCTAAAGGAGATCAGTTCTGGGTGTTCTTTTGAAGGACTGATGCTAAAGCTGAAACTCCAATACTTTGGCCACCTCATGCAAGGAGCTGACTCACTGGAAAAGACTCTGATGCTGGGAGGGATTAGGGGCAGGAGGAGAAGGGGATGACAGAGAATGAGATGGTTGGATGGCATCACCGACTCGATGGACATGAGTTTGAGTGACCTTTGGGAGTTGGTGATGGACAGGGAGGCCTGGCTTGCTGTGATTGACGGTGTCACAAAGAGTTGGACACGACTGAGCTACTGAACTGAACTGAACTGAAACTTATGCTTAAGTTATACAAGAATATCTAGCCGGTGACTTAGTAGTAAAGAAGCCACTTGCAATACAGGAGATGCCAGTTCAATCCCTCAATTGGGAAAATCCCATGGAGAAGGAAATGGCAAACTGCCCCAGTATTCTTGCCTGGAAATCCTCTTGGACAGAGGAGACTAGCAGTCTACAGTCCATGAGATCGCAAAGAGTAGGATGTGACTGAGCAACTAAACAACAGCAACAAAAGAAGAGAGTAGCCTCACTGTAGAACTAGATGGTATAATTCTCCATGTAAAGAGTTTATTACAATGTTAATTGGAGATTATTCAGAAAACTAAGATCATGCCATCTGGTCCCATCACTTCATGGCAAATAGATGGGGAAACAGTGGGAACAGTGTCAGACTTTATTTTTGGGGGCTCCAAAATCACTGCAGATGGTGATTGCAGCCAGGAAATTAAAAGATGCTTACTCCTTGGAAGGAAAGTTATGACCAAACCAGACAGCATATTAAAAAGCAGAGGCATTACTTTGCCAACAAAGGTTCGTCTAGTCAAGGCTATGGTTTTTCCAGTAGTCATGTATGGATATGAGGGTTGGACCATAAAGAATGCTGAGCGCTGAAGAATTGATGCTTTTGAACTGCAGTGTTGGAGAAGACTTTTGAGAGTCCCTTGGACTGCAAGGAAATCCAACCAGTCCATCCTAAAGGAGATCAATCCTGGATGTTCATTGGAAGTTCTGATGTTGAAGCTGAAACTCCAATACTTTGGCCACCTCTTGTGAAGATCTGACTTATTTGAAAAGACCCTCATGCTGAAAAGATTGAGGGCAGGTGGAGAAGGGGACACAGAGGATAAGATCGTTGGAAGGCATCACCTACTCAGTGGACCTGAATTTGAGTAGGATCCATGATTTGTTGATGGACAGGGAGGCCTGGCATGCTGCAGCTCATGGGGTCACAAAAGTCGGACATGACTGAGTGACTGAAATGATCTGAACTGAACTGATTGGAGGATAAAAACACTTTTCTTTGTGACATTGTTACTCTAAATCAGATATTGATTAAGTGTAGACAGGTCTCAAAGATTATGTCCAGGTGTAAGGGTCTCTCTAGTTTTATAAATCTAGATGAAATGAGTGAATTAATAAAGATTTGCATTTGAAACATGACAACTGAGATGTTTATTATTATCTCAAATGATACTAGAGAAAAAATAAGTTTTGCTTGACATAAACTTTTTCTAATATACCCAGCAATATTAAATGACGATAATCTTAGTGGTTGAATGTGTTTAAATGTGAGTGGATTGGCCATCTCTTTTAAGTTTTTTCTTGCAATCAACCTGTAGGTGGTCATTTGCTTGAGGTAGAAGGTTCAAGTGTCTGCAAGATACAGTCCCTGTTCCCAAGTTTACATCAATCTATTTCTGTTGAAGAAATTTCAGTGCCCTTTTGGTAAGAAGCCTTTTATTGTTTTGTTTTGCTTTGTTTTGTTTTTAAGAATACTCCTTCCCCAACATGCAACACACTGACACACACACACAAAGAGACAATAATTCACAATTGTTAATATTTTAATTCTTAGCATGTAGTTAACCTGGACAGAAAAATTTAGATTGAATTTCAGTTGTAGTGTTTGTTTGATTTGTAAGAATTTTTGTTTTCTTTATTTTTATCTTTTAAGAGTATGTCAACTTTCATATATATATCCCTCATGCCTAAACTCTAAAGCATGGAATAGACATAAATTCTAAATTTGTTTATCACTTTACAAATTCTGTCATGTGTGTTTGTTTTTCTATTTGTCGATTATCTGGGGAAATACAGATAAAATTTATCAACTTTACTTGCTAATATGAGATTCGCTGCTGTTAAAATACCCTGAAAACAACATTTCAAATTAAGCCAAAAATGATTTGCCCCATGCTGTTGTCATCTTGTGTGAGACTTAAATAAGAAATAACTGAAATAAAAGCTACCAGTAATGCCTAGAAAACTGAAGTGAAACACAAACTCAACCATGATTGGATAAGTACATATTTTCCCCCATGATTCTACTGCATGAGAAGAAGATGGTAATGTGTGAGATAGAATTTCTAGATATCACAAAACAGATTTTAATTCTAAATATAGTAAGAATTTATAAAATGGTTCTTTTCTCTAGTATTTTGTCTTTATGTAATTGAGTATTGATGCACTAATGACATACTAAGTGGTGATCCATTGAATGTGATATTCTTAAAAATTAAAAGAAACACGTCTGAAAAATTGAACTTTTTATTATAAATGAGTGTCATTATTAGAAGAATACTTTCATATTTTTCTTGTTTCTATCAAAATTGCTATATATTTATTGCTGGATCACAGACATTATCTTTTAGAACAATATTTTTACAAATTTTTAATGGCTGTAAGGATCATTTTTCTTCATAAATTTTGCTCTTTTTTCCAGATTTCAAAATACCAAATCCAAGGGTCATGTTAATGCAGTACCTGCTGGAGTAGAAAGAAACTCAGCAAACATTAAACTGATTACACTTTGATTCAGAGTTCTCTTGAGGGACATGAAGAACAATAAAAATCATTCATTTAAGCAAAATCTTTAGTTCCATTTGTAATATTATCTTATTTTATAGAGTAAAAAATGTAATTAAAATTGATATCATCAATAAAGGTGTCATTTGGGAAGGTGATTATTAGTAATTAAAAACTGAGAAGATCTATTTACTCTCATATCTAATCTCTTGTTTGGACATTTGCAGGAGGGCAATACTAGTGGAAGTCTTGTTTCAACATGGGATTCATGCACTGATAACTATGTAACACAAAAACAATTCAGATAGTTCTCTAAGAACTGCTTTATATTTAAATTTCTGTTTTATATTCACTATGTGATTTTCTCTTGTGAAGTCCTTAGGAATCTGACTCAAGTTGTTCTTTGCTTAATGAAAAATGCACACATACAACTATTTTTTTGGACTATTGCCTTATTAAGTGAATCACAAATTTTTAAATTAGTAATTTCAATATTTAACATTTTGCTATACAATAGACTGAAAATAAATGGATACTATATGATTCCCTTGTTTGTGTTTAGGCATTTCTTAGCCTGTAATTGATTTTGAAGTTAATTCAGCTTTTTTTTTCTTTAAACAATTGATGTATTGTGAACTTGGAACTATACTTTCAAAGTTTTTCAGGTGTCATTAAATTATTTTAGCTGTTGCATTTTATATGTATACATCTTAGTCTGTTTTAGCCTCATAATAACTTTATTAAATTAGTATGACATGTTTAGACAAGAGACATGTCAAGGAAAAATTGTCTCATATCTGACTGTTGGTTTATAATTGATACAGTTGAGAATATAAAGTAGGTTTGTGTGGCTCAAATACTTTATTCTTTGCACTATATAATAAAAAAATAAATAAATCAGGGACTATTTATTATTAAAGGTTGGCTTTGTAATATTTTCATGACCCAGATAACCAAGATGGTGTGATCACTGACCTAGAGCCAGACATCCTGTAATGTGAAGTCAAGTGGGCCTTAGGAGCATCCCTATGAACAAACATAGTGGAGGTGATGGAATTCCAGTTGAGCCATTTCAAATCCAAATAGATAATGCTGTTAAAGTGTTGCACTCAATATGCCAGCAAATCTGGAAAACTCAGGAGTGGCCACAAGACTGGAAAAAGTCAGTTTCCATTCCAATCCCAAAGTCAATGCCAAAGAAGGTTCAAACTATCACACATTTGCACTCATCTCACACACTAGGAAAGCCATGCTTGAAATTCTACAAGTCAGGCTTCAACAGTATGTGAACTGTGAAATTCCAGATGATCATCCTGGATTCAGAAAAGGCAGAGGAACCAGAGATCAAATAACCAACAAAAGCAAGAGAATGGGAAAAACTAGAGATCTCTTCAAGAAAATTAGAGATACCAGAGGAACATTTCATGCTAAGATGGGCTCAATAAAGGGCAGAAATGGTATGGACCTGACAGAAGCAGAAGATATTAAGAAGAGGTGGCAAGAATACACAGAAGAACTGCACAGAAAAAGATCTTCATGACCCAGATAATAATGATGGTGTGATCACTCACTTAGAGCCAGACATCCTGGAATGTGAAGTCAAGTGGGCCTTAGGAAGCATCACTACGAACAAAGCTAGAGGAGGTGATGGAATGGCAGTTGAGCTATTTCAAATCCTAAAAGATGATGCTGTGAAAGTGCTGCACTCAATATATCAACAAATTTGGAAAACTCAACAGTGGCCACAGGACTGGAAAATGTCAGTTTTCATTCCAATCCCAAAGAAAGGCAATGCCAAAGAATGCTCAAACTATTGCACAATTGCACTCATCTCACATACTGGTAAAGTAATGCTCAAAATTCTCCAAGCCTGGCTTCAGCAATACGTGAACTGTGAACTTCCAGATGTTCAAGCAGGTTTTAGAAAAGGCAGAGGAGCCAGAGTTCAAATTGCGAACATACACTGGATCATCGAAAAAACAAGAGAGTTCCAGATATACCTCTATTTCTGCTTCATTGACTATGCCAAAGCCTTTGACTGTGTGGATCACAATAAACTGTGGAACATTCTGAAAGAGATGGGAATACCAGACCACCTGACCTGCCTCTTGAGAAACCTGTATGCAGGTCAGGAAGCAACAGTTAGAACTGAACATGGAACAACAGACTGGTTCCAAATAGGAAAAGGAGTACGTCAAGGCTGTATATTGTCACCCCGCTTATTTAACTTCTATGCAGAGTACATCATGAGAAATGCTGGGCTTGAGGCAGTGCAAGCTGGAATCAAGAGAAATATCAATAACCTCAGATATGCAGATGACACCACACGTATGACAGAAAGTGAAGAAGAACTAAAGAGTCTCTTGATGAAAGTGAAAGAGGAGAGTGAAAAAAGTTGGCTTAAAGCTCAACATTCAGAAAACTAAGATGATGGCATCTGGTCCAGTCACTTCATGGCAAATAGATGGGGAAACAGTGGAAACAGTGAGAGACTTTATTGTTTGGGGCTCCAAAATCACTGCAGATGGTGATTGTAGCCACGGAATTAAAACACACTTACTCCTTGGAAGGAAATTTATGACCAACCTAGACAGCATATTAAAAAAGAAACATTACATTGCCAACAAAGTCCTTCTAGTCTAGGCTATGATTTTTCCAGTAGTCATGTGTGGATGTGAGAGTCTGACTATAAAGTGGGCTGAGCACAGAAGAATTAATGCTTTGAACTGTGGTAGATCCAACCAGTCCATCCTAAAGGAGATCAGTCCTGAATATTTATTGGAAGGACTGATGTTGAAGCCGAAGCTCCAATACTTTGGCCACCTCATGCGAAGAGCTGACTCATTTGAAAAGACCCTGATGCTGGAAAAGATTGAAGGCAGGAGGAGAAGGGGATGACAGAGCATGAGATGGTTGGATGACATCACAGACTCAGTGGACATGAGTTTGGGTAGGCTCCTGGAGTTGGTGTTGGATAGGGAGGCCTGGCATGCTGCAGCTCATGGGATCTCAAAGAGTCAGACATGAATGAGCAACTGAATTGAACTGAACTGAACTACTCCTTGGAAGAAAAGCTATGGCAAGCCTAGACTTCATATTAAAAGCAGAGACATTACTTTGCCAATAAATGTCCACAGAGTCAAAGCTATGGTTTTTCCAGTAGTCATGTATGGATTTGAGTGTTGGACCATAAAGAAAGCTGAGCACCACAGAACTGATGGTTTTGAATTGTGGTGCTGGAGAAAACTCTTGAGAATCCCTTGGACCACAAGGAAATGAAAGCAGTCAATCCTAAAAGAAATCAGTATGGAATATTCATTGCTGAAACTGAAGCTCAAATATTTTAGCCACCTGACTGAAAGAGCTGACTCATTTTAAAAAGACCTTGATGGTGGAAAAGACTGAGGGCAATAGAAGGGAGCAACAGAGGACAAGATGATTGGGTGGCATCACTGACTCAGTAGACATGAGTTTGAGCAAACTCAGGGAGATAGTGTAGGACAAGGAAGTCTGGAGTGCTGAAGTTCATGGGGTCACAAAGAGTCAGGCAAGACTTATCAACTGAACAACAACAAATGCTCTTCTTAGTATCTGTAAGATTCACTGAGGGGTTTCCCAGGTGACACTAGGGGTAAAGAAACTGCCTGTCAATGCTGGAGACATAAGAAACATGATTTCGATCCCTGGGTTAGGAAATTCCCTAGAGAAGTAAATGGCAACCCACTCCTGTATACTTAACTGGAGAATTCCATGGACAGAAGAGCCTGGTGGGCTATAGTCCATGGAGTCGCAAAGAGCCAGACAGGACTGAACCAGCTTAGCATGCAGGCACACAGAGGGGTCGAAGAATGAACACTGGTGGGATGAAGTTTTTCCATATCCACTTTAAAATGGATTAAGAGAAAATTCTGCTTGTCTAAATGCAAGGCTAATAGCTTCCAAAACCTTGGAATTTCCTGAGCAATAAGAGCACAGAAGCATCTTTTATAATAAAATTCAATCTCCTGCTGTATGTTCCTAAAATTGCTTCAGTGCCAAAAAGGTGAAATAGGTGTTTTGTTAATAAAAAATTGCTCCTTTCCACCACACATTGGATTTATATCAATGAGGTGAGCTTTGGAAACCTTTTTTAAGTAAGGGAGCTGACTTTCAGGAGATCCAACCTCATGATTTGAGCAGTGGAACTTTGTGTCTGGCTCTCCTGACCTCTGAGGAAACGAGAGGAGATGTAAATTGAATCAATTGCAAATGGCCAGTGATTTAATTTAATCAAATATGCTTATGTAATGAAGCCTCCATAAAAATTAAAAAGTACTGAAATTGGAGAGCCTCTGGGTTTGTAAATATGTTTTGAGATGAGAGAGTAACACTCTCAGAGAGTACATGGAAGCTCTGTATTCTTTCTTTCCCCATACTTTGCCCCATGCATTTCTTCCATCAGGCTGGTCCATAAGTATACTATAAAATATTAAGCTGAAAATCTAGTAAGTGAAATACTTCTTTGAGTTCTGTTAGCCTTTCTAGGAAATTTCTAGGAAATCAATTGAACCAAAGGAAGGGAGATCATTTGAACTTCTAATCTATAGCACAGGTCGCACAGGTGACAACAGTAGATTTGTGACTTGTATGTGGAGAGTAGTTTTGTGAGACTGAGCCTTTACCCGTGAGACTAACACTGTCTTGGGACACATAGTATGAGAATTGAGTTGAATTATTGAACACTCAGGTGGTGATGGAAAATGGCTTGATGGTTTGATGGAAATCTTTTCTTCCCCCATACACATTGGAATTAGTGACCAGAATCTTTATTTTGTTTAAAAGTAGTCTTTTTAAGACTCAATAATTAAAATGGACTACAGTTTCTTACATTGTGACCTCTATATTATGCTCTTTCCTACTTCCTTTCTTCATTTAAAGGAAGTTGCAATGATCCCTTGATATAAAAAGAAATAAGGTTTAGATAGGAAGGCAACACCTTGAATTTCATCAATGCCTGAAGGCATTTGGCATTTTTCCTTTGTTGGGACAAAAATTCTAAAGGGAGATTTCTTCAAAATTTTCAGGCTATGGTCTCCATCTCCTGCTAAGATTGCTACTTCAGTCACTGGTTGTAACTGATTCAATATATAAAGTAAGAAAAAAGTTTTTCTTCTTTCAACCCTACAAGTCTGTGAATAGGTTGACCCTTATGGATGGTGATAGAAGAGGTGAATTCTCCTTCTCTGCTTTTAGGCTCTCTAGCTCTAGATTGAGTTCATCTTACTCTTTAAACACATGAAGAATAGAAAGAATTAGAGTTCCTGACTAGTAGTATTGCTTCAGGACTATCTACTTAAGTGTACTGCTGAAATAGGCAACATACTCAAAGTTTCTGAAAAGGTCCTAACAGTACAGCTTTAGTTGACAAGTGGCATCCTTCTAAAAATGAACAAAGGTAAAATTTTCCAAGTCTTTTATATCACACTAACAGTTTTTGAGTGTACAATATCTAAGCAATTTGCTGGTCACTCCTACTAAACCTATGATATGTGTCGATTCTTATAGACAACACAACAATTCAAGACCAAATTCATTAACAATTAGGCTTCAATTTGTCTTTGAATGATGCAACTCCCCTATAACAGCATTAAACAAGATGAGTTTTATTTCTTTCTCATATAAATGTCTTGAGTTAAGTATTTTTTATTTTTTAAATTTTCTTACTTTGTTGTACTTGACATGCTTCACAATGGTTATCTTATTTTTCAAAATGGCTTACTCAGATATAGAACACAAATACTTTCTCACAATTGCTGAAACTTGTATACATCACTGTTGCTCACATTACCATTAAAATAAGTCAGTGTTATCACTGTTTATAGCTGCAAGAGTCCCTAGGGAATGTAGTCTTGGTTTTAGTAGTTATGTTCACAGCTACATATTGATTTGTCATAGAATTTGAGAAAACATATTGAATAAAAATAACCTGACTCTGCCTATTGTTTTTGTGGAATTTCTAAATTTATCATTTGTTAAATACAGAGCCTTGAAAAGTTCCTTAACCTTTGCTAAATTCAGTTTAACTTCTTACAAAATAATTAAGGTAACAATTCAAAATAATTTATTTTAATATAAATAGTGTCAACTGAAAAAAAAAATGTCCAAACCTAAAATTTGAGAGTTATGTTTTATTTGGTGGGACTCTTTAGGGCTTCAAGGCCAGGATACAGCATTTCAAGTAACCCTGAGAGAATTGCTCTGAGGCAGTGGTGGGAGGAGTCAGCTTATATAGAAGTTTGCAACAAAGGGCAAGTAGACTGAACATCAGAAGATCACTGCTAATTAAGAAAAATCAGATATCTCAAGTTAAGGAATTTAGTTCTTTCTGTGTATGTTGCTGCTGCTGCTGCTAAGTTCCTTCAGTCGTGTTCGACTCTGTGCGACCCCATAGACGGCAGCCCGTGGAATTCTCCAGGCAAGAACACTGGAGTGGGTTGCCATTTCCTTTCCCAATGCATGAAAGTGAAAAGTGAAAGTGAAGTCGCTCAGTCGTGTCCGACCCTTAGCAACCCCATGGACCACAGCCTACCAGGCTCTTCCGTCCATGGGATTTTGCAGGCAAGAGTACTGGAGTGGCTTGCCATTGCCTTCTCCGCTTTCTATGTATAGGAAGATGTAAGAGTTGGACACGACTGAGTGACTGAACTGAACTGAACTGACTGAAAAGTCTAGACTCAGTGAAATCGTTACTTTCACTTGTATCTCAGCTAACTGGGGCCAGTAACCTGAATTTTTCCTATCCCCCAGGTTTGACAGGAAGTGACTACAGACTGATGGCTACTAGATAGAAGGTATTATTCTCCCTACTGGGCACTCTCTGGGCTCAGAAATTTCACATTTGGAGGGCCAGGAACACTGTTGGCTGTGATAGCCGTGTTTATTGGCATGGCAGGAAATACTTAAATTTTCAGTCTCTCCTCCTGGAAAGGAAATTTGACCACTGTTAGGGAGATATTTTCTGAGTAATTTTTGTCCCATGGTGCTCTGATATTCATCCTAGATCAGCTGAAAGTTCTGCCATTCCAGGTGTTAATTTCTGGATAAGGCCTATTGATAGATAATAAAAGATTTTCTCGATCTTCTATCTTCTAACCTATTAGGACCAAGGAGATATTTCCCTTGTTGCTCTTCTTGTACTTAGAATCACACCATTATAATTATTGATTGTATACAGATCTATATATCTGATTACTTACTTTAAGTCATCTAGTCACCACTACATTTGTTGAAGGCCTGGATACATAGTGTAAGAAATGATAATCTTATTAAAAAAATAAAAGAATGTAGTTAGTAACACTGACAAAGTCATAGTGTAGTAGAAAGACAATGGCATAAACAATTTGGAAACAAAGAGCAAATTAAAACAATTATTAGTATAATTGTATAATAGTATAATTGTATAATTAGTATAATTAGTTGCAATCTAGCTGCAGTAAACCATAAGTCCATAGGAGAACCAGCTGGAGAAGACAAATTTTGGCAGGATCAGGTAGAGAGGAAAAGATAACTGCTTTAACTTTGTTTACAGAGACATACTTTATCAAATTGCAGGTCAAGGCATAAGGGAGAAAGGTTAATGGGAAACCGATTTAAGCTAGTATATTTTTCAAAATCAAAGTTATTAATTATATTTATCAGTTCAGTTCAGTTCAGTTGCTCAGTCATGTCTGACTCTTTGCGACTACATGAATCACAACACACCAGGCCTCCCTGTCCATCACCAACTCTCGGAGTTCACTCAAACCCATGTCCATCGACTTGGTGATGCCATCAGCCATCTCATTCTCTGTCGTCCCCTTCTCCTCCTGCCCGCACTACCTCCCAGCATCAGAGTCTTTTCCAGTGAGTCAGCTCTTCACATGAGGTGGCCAAAGTATTGGAGTTTCAGCTTTAACATCAGTCCTTCCAAAGAACACCCAAGACTGATCTCCTTTAGGATGGACTGGTAGGATCTCCTTACAGTCCAAGGGACTCTCAAGAGTCTTCTCTAACACCACAGTTCAAAAGCATCAATTCTTCGGCGATCAGCTTTCTTCACAGTCCAACTCTCACATCCGTACATGACCACTGGAAAAACCATAGCCTTGACTAGATGGACCTTGGTTGACAAAGTAATGTCTCTGCTTTTTAGTATGCTCTGTAAGTTGGTCATAACTTTCCTTTCAAGGAGTAAGCGTCTTTTAATTTCATGGCTGCAATCAGCATCCGCAGTGATTTTGGAGCTCAAAAAAAAAAAAAGTCTGACACTGTTTCCACTCTTTCCCAATTTTTTTCCAATGAAGTGATGAGACCAGACGCCACGATCTTAGCTTTCTGAATGTTGAGCTTCAAGCCAACATTTTCACTCTCCTCTTTCACTTGCATCAAGAGGCTTTTTAGTTCCTCTTCACTTTCTGCCATAAGGGTGGTGTCATTCGCATATCTGAGGTTATTGATATGTCTCCTGGCAATCTTGATTCCAGCTTATGATTCTTCCAGCCCAGCGTTCCTCATGATGTACTCTGCATAGAAGTTAAATAAGCAGAATGACAATATACAGCCTTGATATACTACTTTTCCTATTTGGAACCAGTCTGTTGTTCCATGTCCAGTTCTAACTGTTGCTTCCTGACCTGCATACAGGTTTCTCAGGAGGCAGGTCAGGTGGTCTGAAGAAATTCCCATCTCTTTCAGAATTTTCCACAGTTTATTGTGATCCACACAGTCAAAGGCTTTGGCATAGTCAATGAAGGAGAAATCAATGATTTTCTATAACTCTCTTGCTTTTTCCATGATCCAGCAGATGTTGGCAATTTGATCTCTGGTGCCTCTGCCTTTTCCAAAACCAGCTTGAACATCTGAAAGTTCACGGTTCACGTATTGCTGAGGCCTGGCTTGGAGAATTCTGAGCATGACTTTAGTATCGTGTGTGATGAGTGCAGTTGTGCAGTAGTTTGAGCATTCTATGGCATTGCATTTCTTTGGGATTGGAATGAAGACTGACCTTTTCCAGTCCTGTGGCCACTGCTGAGTTTTCCAAATTTGCTGGCATAATGAGTGCAGCACTTTCACAGCATCATCTTTCAGGATTTGAAATAGCTCAACTGGAATTCCATCACCTCCACTAGCTTTGTTTGTAGTGAAGCTTTCTAAGGCCCACTTTACTTCACATTCCACTGTGGGCAGGAATCCCTTAAAAGAAATGGAGTAGCCATCATGGTCAACAAAAGAGTCCGAAATGCAGTACTTGGATGCAATCTCAAAAATGACGGAGTGATCTATGTTCATTTCCAAGGCAAACCATTCAATATCACGGTAATCCAAGCCTATGCCCCAACCAGTAATGCCGAAGAAGCTGAAGTTGGACAGTTCTATGAAAACCTACAAGACCTTTTAGAACTAACACCCAAAAAAGATGTCCTTTTCATTATAGGGGACTGGAATGCAAAAGTAGGAAGTCAAGAAACACCTGGTGTAACAGGCAAATTTGGCCTTGGAGCACAGAATGAAGCAGGGCAAAGGCTAATAGAGTTTTGCCAAGAAAATGCACTGGTTATAGCAAACACCCTCTTCCAACAACACAAGAGAAGACTCTACACATTGACATCACCATATGGTCAACACCAAAATCAGATTGATTATATTCTTTGCAACCAAAGATGGAGAAGCTGTATACGGTTAGCAAAAACAAGACCAAGAGCTGACTGTGGCTCAGATCATGAGCTCCTTATTGCCAAATTCAGACTTAAACTGAAGAAAGGAGGGAAGACCACTAGACCATTCAGATATGACCTCAATCAAATCCCTTATGATTATACAGTGGAAGTGAGAAATAGATTTAAGGGACTAGATCTGATAGATAGAGTGCCTGATGAACTATGGACGGAAGTTCGTGACATTGTACAGGAGACAGGGACCAAGACCATCCCCATGGAAAAGAAATGCAGAAGAGCGAAATGGCTGTCTGAGGAGGCCTTACAAATAGCTGTGAAAAGAAAAGAAGCGAAAAGCAAAGGAGAAAAGGAAAGATATAAGCATCTGAATGAAGAGTTCCAAAGACTAGCAAGGAAAGATAAGAAAGCCTTCCTCAGTGATCAATGCAAAGAAATAGAGGAAAACAACAGAATAGGAAAGACAAGAGGTCTCTTCAAGAAAATTAGAGATTCCAAGGGAACATTTCATGCAATGATGGGCTCAATAAGGGATAGAAATGTTATGCCCCTAACAGAAGCAGAAGATATTAAGAAGAGGTGGCAAGAATACACAGAAGAACTGTATAAAAAAAGATCTTCACGACCAAGATAATCATGATGGTGTGATCACTCACCTAGAGCCAGACATCTTGGGAATGATTTAGGACAGGTTTAATTCTCTCAGGGCTTATGGCCCTAGTCCCTTGTGATATGATTAGGCCCAGATATCTAACAAAGCTGAGCCTTTTCTCTTGATGCCTTGTAACCACAGCCTGCCAGAAAGTTTATGAAATCTTCTGAGGCTCATGAACAAGCTTCCTCTGTCTCAGCACAGAGCAAAATATCATCTATATATTGTAACACCACCGCTTCAGAACTATTAAAGTTTTGTAGATCCCATGACAAACTTTGTCCCAACAAGTGCGGACTGTCCCAAAATCCCTGGGGCAAAACTGTCCAGGTTAACTGAGAAGCTGGCTGTGTAGGGTCTTCAAAGGAAAATAGAAATTGACTTTTCTCTGCCAAAGGGACTGAATAGAAGGCATCTTTTAAATCAGTTACTGAGAAATATTTAGTTCATTCATGAATTTCAAACAATAGAGTATAAGGATTAGGCACCATGGGGTGGAAAGGAAATACAGCCTAATTTACTATTTGTTAATCTTGGACTAGTCTCTATTTACCATTTGATTTCTTTATACCCAGACTAGGAGTGTTGCATGGACTGTTACGGGGAACTAATAGTCCCTGTTCTTTTAAATTCTCAATGATAGGTTTTAACCCTTCTTTAACCTCAGGTTTCAGTGGATACTGTTTCTTATGTGGAAATTCCCGTGGTCATGTATGGATGTGAGAGTTGGACTGTGAAGAAAGCTGATCGCCGAAGAATCGATGCTTTTGAACTGTGGTGTTGGAGAAGACTCTTGAGAGTCCCTTATACTGCAAGGAGATCCAACCAGTCCATTCTAGAGGAGATCAATCCTGGATGTTCATTGGAGGGACTGATGCTAAAGCTGAAACTGCAATACTTTGGCCACCTCATGCGACGAGTTGACTCACTGGAAAAGACTCTGATGCTGGGAAAGGTTGGGGGCAGGAGGAGAAGGGGACGATGGAGAATGAGATGGCTGGATGGCATCACCGACTTTGTGGACATGAGTTTGAGTGTACTCCGGGAGTTGGTGATGGACAGGGAGGCCTGGCGTGCTGTGATTCATGGGGTCGCGGAGAGTCGGACATGACTGAGCGACTGAACTGTACTGTACTGTACTGTTTGAGGTTGACAACTACAGAATAGCATTTTGTGCTCGACCCACAGATTTTCCTTCAGCCCATAATCTAGGACTTACATTTTGTTCAATTAAAGGGAGAGACAGGGAGGGCTCCATACTCATGAAAGCAGAGGCATGGACCTTGCTCAGTATATCCCTCCCCAAAAGGGGTGAGGGAGACTCTGGAACAATCAGAAACTCGTGCGAAAATAGCACCGAATCCCAGTCACAACTGACAGAAACACTGAAGTAATACGTTTTGGCTCGTCCAGACAGTCTCATTACGGAAGAGGATCGGGAAGAAAGTGGGCCAAGGGCTTCAGTAAGCACAGAGTAAGTTGCCCTAGTGTCTGAAAGGAAATCGACTGATTGGCCTCCCACAGTTATTAATATCCGGGGTTCCTCAGGTGTAATTAGGACAGGAGCTTGTGTGGGGACTCCCGGGCACCTTCAGTCCTGATTATCTTGAGAGTCTGACCCGGAGACCTACGCCTCTGGGGGCAGTCTATCCTCCAGTGTGGTCCTTTGCAGACTGGACATGGTGCCGGGGGCAGCTTAAATGCCTGAGGGCAATCCCGCTTGAGGTGCCCCTCCTTTCCACAGTAATAGCAAGCCCATCCTTTTTCACCTGGGACCCTCTGGGCATTTTTCTCAGGCTGTTTACGAATGTTTTTTCATAGCCATTATGGAGGCTTCTGCCTTTTCCTTTGTCTTTTTCTGCCTTTCTTTCTTTTCCTCATATTCTCTACCATAATAGTCTGTCTGAGCCAGTTGTGACAGAGTATTTAAAGACTGATTTGGTCCATACGCCCATTTTAATAGCTTACGGCGGATATCTGGAGCTGACTGAGTGAGAAATTTATCCTTTATGATCACTTTTCCCTCTTCACTTATGGGATCAATCTCAGTGAATCTGCAAAAAGCTTCTCTCAGTCTATTTAGGAATTTACCAGGAGCTTCCTTCTCCTCCTGTTCTATGTCTGCCAATTTGCCATAGTTTAAAGGCTTAGCTTGTGCCTGTCTGAGTCCTTCAAGAATACATCTGACAAAATGACTCTGATCCCATCTTCCCTTAGCTGTATTGTAGTCCCAGTCTGGTTCTGTAATTGGGACCACTTGATTCCCAGTGGGGCGGGCTGCTATCTCGTCCTCCCTCTTCCCTCCTGATTCATTACCAAGCTATTCATCTCCATAAGCAACCGCTTTTCCCAAAACTCGACTCTTTGAGTTGGGAGTCAGTGTTTGTCCCAAGATATACATCACATCCTTCCAAGTAAGGTCATAATGCAGAGTAACATCTTTAAAAGCTTTAATATATTTTTCTAGGTCCTCTAAATAGTCTCCCAGATCCTCCTTGATTCTTTGTATTTCTTGATAAGAAAAAGGCTTATTAACTCCCATAGACTGATTATCTCTCCTGGTGGGTGCTTCATGAAGAGGCAACAACTTGTGTGGCTGTTCCTCAGTCTCTCTTACTGCTCTGTGCATATGATCCCAGGGACATATTGGAGAAACCTGCTTTTCTTTATCTCTTTGTCTCTTGTCCTCCATCTCATCTAGCAAAGTAGGAGGACAGGAGGGAGCTAAAGGAGTCACACCCAAATCTATACCCTTAGGACATAAATCTGGCATATTTCTCAGAGAGAAAAAGGGCAACACATATGCTACTTCTACACATTTCCCTTGTTTTTTACAGAACCGGTCTAATTGTAAAACAGTATTATACTTAAGAGAACTTCCAACAGGCCACCGTTCACTATCCTCCAATGGATACTGTGGCCATGCAGTATCACACAGGAAGACCAGGTGTCTTCTTTAAGCCCTGGGGATCAAATCTATCCCAGTTTTTCAGGATACAGTTCAAAGGAGTGAGACTGGAATTGTTAGCTCCCATCTGTAAGAGAGAAAAAAAGCAACCAGAGCCATCTTTCTACTGGAGGCGTCCCTCCCTGCTCTAGATGGGGGTGTAGACAGACCTTACACCAAAGCTTTTCTTTCCTGGTCGGACTTAATCTATCCCTTACCAACGCAGGCACCGTACTCGTCCCTCCCGGTTCTACCACTGAGATGGGATGGGGATGTACCAGGGGTAGACCTGATGGCATCCCTAATTGACATCCAGCTCTTCACCATTACCTCTGATGCCACCCAGGGTGCAATCAGAGTAACCTTCCGAAATACCTGCCAGGCTAAGACCGCTGGGGACACCGTTCGTCACCTGAGTGCCTGTGCACGATCCTGAGTATATTCCTGACCACAATAAGACCAATACGAACATAAAACCAAGATGTTTCTTCCAAGCGTCACCACACCAGTATAAGAGTCTACTCTGGTCCACTAAGAGCCAGCATTAGCAAAGGAAAAAAAAACCCATTGTAATTACAATCTGAGTAACCTTTAAACTCAGAGATGCTCTTGTAGCTAGAGCTACATCTAATGTCCAAACTTTCGATTCCTAGCGAGGCTAGGAGCTTCCTGACTACCAATCCAAGTTTGGGACCTAAGTCATAGTACACAGTAACAGCATAGATCACAAGTCTCTTGAAAGTCTATCATCTGACAAATTAGGTTAGTACTTCTAATTTCCAATGAGTTATGAAATGGTCAAAGAGACTGAAAAATTTGACCGAGAAAGGAAAGTTTGGTCCATATGCTTTGCCCATTTCTGACCATTTCCGGAAGGAGACATTGGGTGCCTCTTGGCATTGGCAGTCGGTAAACCCCCAACAAGTTTCTGTCGTAAGCCATATAAGATCACCACGGAACCGCAGAGCAGGGCTCCTCACTTGCTTCACGCAGAGCGTTTCATTCATTCACACAAGCACACCGTATAGTTAGTAAAGTACAGCAGAAAACGTGTTCACTAGGAAGAACTAGAGCTCTAAGCATCCTTACCTTGTCCTGAAGAATCCTGGAGGAGCCCCCAAGATGAAAGGTTGTTGCTGAATCATGCAAAGACACCAGAATTCTTGGCCTCCAGAGGAGAAGAACTCAGTCTGGGTCCAAAGACGGGGCTTGATCCCTCGGAGTTTTTGTGTAATAAAGTTTTATTAAAGTATAAGGGAGAAAGAGAAAGCGTCTGACATAGACATCAGAAGGGGGTAGAAAGAGTACCCCCAAAATCACTATCTTTATCTTATTAACCCTTGTATATGTGTGTAACTGTTTTTTTAATTTTAATTGGAGGCTAATTACTTTACATTATTGTATTGGTTTTGCCATACATTGACATGAATCTGTCCCGGGTGTACATGTGTTCCCCAACTTGAACCCCCCTCCCACCTCCCTCCCCAGACTTTGTTAGTTTCTTTCTTTTTTTTTTTAACATAATTTAAGATTATTTTATTTCCTTACAAGAGGAACTTTTTAACAAATGTTACAGGTGTCAATCAACCCTTGTTCAAAATTGGGCACACATTAAATCTAGCATTATGGGAGTTTTATTTGATAGTGAACTTTTAGCTACTTATGCAAATGCCAAGAGATACTGCACAAAACATCCACAGTAATTTTTTTCATCTTTTTTTGAATTGTTCACAAACATTTCCTACATAGTACCCAACATACAACAGAGAAATGGTACATCTTTTTCTTTCAATTTGCATACAGAGGAAAAACAAGAATATATACATACAGATGTATACATTTTACAGAGTTTAGCTAAGAGACACAACCAATCTGATAGCTTAAATCTATAGGTGAGAAATTATCTAATAAAAACAATCAGAATTTATCATTAGTCACTTCGATAACCAAGTATTATTCTGATTAATAAAGCTTGCTATTAAGCTTCTGGTATATACTTATACCACTATTCCATCAAATGTGTTGCTCCCCACCTTGATTTTTCACAAACAGAAAATCATTGCAAAGTAGGGACAAGTATTTGCAAAAACAAACAAAAATCCCCAGCTTATTATAAGCATGAATGTGTGGTTGAATTTCCTCCCAAGCAATGGGCTTTCAAATTGTTAAGAATCATCAGAACTGAGTATGTCAAGATATTTTGCCTAAGTCCAAGAAGAGATGCCATTTATTTATATCCAAAAGAAGGCTGATAATTAAACTTAGAGTTCCATTTGGGGGTAGGTTGGGGGAATTCAGCCATTTGGAAAATGACCATCTTTTAAAAAAATGACCACCAAAAACAGGTTCACTAAATTTATTTTAAAAATCATAAAATGTTTCTTACAAAAGAGCATTACATTCTGCACACTGCTCTGAATAGAAGCCAGAGACATATGGACTACTGTTACTTTTCCTCCTTGTCCCACCACCCCAAATGTTACAGTGACCATAAAGCAAAATGTTCACAATAATTACATGTGTGGGGTTAGGGACCTCTTTAAACCACCAACAATGAACAAAAATTAAAATTCACACACTGTGCTGCTGTTCCAAAATTTCAATGTTAGTTTTTGGGCACCCTCCCCCACTCCCAACCCTGCTTGTAAGGAACTAAAATATTACATCTGGTGAATAGCAAAGATTTTACTACATCTCAATTGCAGAACACCTATGAAGCAGAGGAATGTTGGCTTTTTAAACAGAAGCAGACTTAAAAAAACAAAGATGCAGGACTCCTTCAGTTCTTCACTGCTGCTGCTGCTGCTAAGTCGCTTCAGTCTGTCTGACTGTGGGTGACCCCATAGACGGCAGCCCACCGGGCTCCTCTGTCCACAGGATTCTCTAGACAAGAGTACTGGAGTGGGTTGCCATTTCCCTTTCCATCAGTTCTTCACTAGTCTTAGAAAAACATTCCAGAATACTGCTTCGAACTGATCTGCAGCAAATACTGTGCATTCTGTATCTGGTCCTGTGTTCCTATAATGGTAGTGATCTGATCTTTGGATCCTTCTAAAGGCATTGCCAGGAGAAATATCAATAACCTCAGATATGCAGATGACACTACCCTTATGGCAGAAAGTGAAGAGGAACCCAAAGGCCTCTTGATGAAAGTGAAAGAGGAGAGTGAAAAGTTTGGCTTAAAGCTCAACATTCAGAAAACGAAGATCATGGCATCTGGTCCCATCACTTCATGGAAAATAGATGGGGAAACAGTGAAAACAGTGTCAGACTTTATTTTTTGGGGCTCCAAAATCACTGCAGATGCTGATTGCAGCCATGAAGTTAAAAGACGCTTACTCCTTGGAAGGAAAGTTATGACCAACCTAGATAGCATATTAAAAAGCAGAGACATTACTTTGCCAACCAAGGTCCATCTACTCAAGGCTATGTTTTTTCCTGTGGTCATGTATGGATGTGAGAGTGGGACTGTTAAGAAAGTTGATGGCCGAAGAATTGATGATTTTGAACTGCGGTGCTGGAGAAGACTCTTGAGAGTCCCTTGGACTGCAAGGAGATCCAACCAGTCCATTCTAAAGGAGATCAATCCTGGGTGTTCATTGGAAGGACTGATGCTAAAGCTGAAAGAAACTGCAATATGTTGGCCACCTCATGCGACGAGTTGACTCACTGGAAAAGACTCTGATGCTGGGAGGGATTGAGGGTGGGAGGAGAAGGGGACGACAGAGAATGAGATGGCTGGATGGCATCACCGACTCGATGGACATGAGTTTGAGTGAACTCCGGGAGTTGGTGATGGACAGGGAAGCCTGGCGTGCTGTGATTCATGGGGTCGGAAAGAGTCGGACACAACTGAGCTACTGAACTGACCTGAACTGAAAAGCTCTTCAATTTTGATCAAAGCTTTTGACTCATGACAGATTTCTTTAATCAGCTTACCACCTTTGCCAATAAGATCCAGTCAAATCTTTGGAAATAGTTACTTGTGTAGTAATAATAGGTCCACCAAGATCACCATATGAGGCACGACCCCCTGAATAGGAATAATCATATCCAGAGCCACCCTGTGGTTCAGAAGCCATCTGCCACTATGATGGGCTCCATGTACCTATCGCAGAGTCCCAGGTTTCATCAGCACTGAAACCAACCATGCCATGGTAACGGTCTCCATGTCTTCCTCTTCTGTAATAGGCCATTAGATCTCTTCTTCTAGGTGGTGGTGGTGGTGGAAGAGGAAAATTCCAAGCTCTACTACCGCCCGGCCACCTCGTCCAGGAGGGGGTGGAGGAGGTTCTTGACGAGGTCTCATATCATCATAATCTCTTCTGGAGGGAGGCATGAACCCCCACCCAGACAAGCTGGCATTCCATCAAAGCCACCTCTTCCCTGAATGGGAATTCCCACAGGACATCCACGATGGTCATCAAACATCATTGTAAAACCACCATAATCATAGATTTCATCATAAAAATTGGGATCGTGAGGCTTAGCTTGTCATTTGATGGGAGACTCAGATATAAGATCAAGGATGATCTTTATGCATTCTCCAAACCTATCATGTTTTCCTCCAATAAGAATGACTCTGTCAGTAGATGGAGAACATCATTCCTGGAAAAGCTTGACTATTGTCTGAGTTTTCTCTCAAAGTTCTTTGATTTTAGCACCTTTGACTCCATTAATTCCTTCTGCCGGGCTCTGATGAATCAACAGTCTCATCTCACAGTCAAAGTTGCTTCCTTTGTAGTGTTTGCAATTTAAGCATTCCACAAAATCAGGTTCAAACTGGAGCTGGCTGGTTGCAGTGGGTGATGGCAACTGCAGGCCGTCTTCCAAGGTAGGGATGATTTTCTTCAGAATTTCTCCAATCGTTTCAATATTAGCACTGATACTCAGTTTGTGCTGGGGATCACTGCTGTCTGGGACTGAAACACTGGCATTGTACTCTGTACAGACAGCCTTAATATTCTTGCCTCCTTTTCCTATCACTGCCCCAGCATTCTTGCTCTGAAGCAGAATGCAAAATTCAACCATCTCATCAGTGTTTCTAGATCTTTTATTTTTTTTTAATTTATTCTTTTCTTTTTTTTATTGGAGGCTAATTACTTTACAATAGTATATTGGTTGGTTTTGCCATACACTGACATGAAGCCACCCCGGGTGTACATGTGTTCCTCTTCATGAACCCCCCTCCCACCTCCCTCCTCCCCTTATCCTCCCTCCATGTCATCCCCGTGCACTAGCACCAAGCATCCTGTATCATGCGTCAAACCTGGACTGGTGATTCGTTTCACATATGAAAATATACATGTTTCAATGCCATTCTCCCAAATCATCCAACCCTGACCTCTCCCACAGAGTCCAAAAGACTGTTCTATACATCTTTGTCTCTTTTGCTGTCTCGTATACAGGGTTATCATCACCATCTTTCTAAATTCCATATATTTGCATTAGTATACTGTATCGGTGTTTTTCTTTCTGGCTTACTTCACTCTGTATAATAGGCTCCAGTTTCATCCACCTCATTAGAACTGATTCAAATGTATTCTTTTTAATGGCTGAGTAATACGCCATTGTGTATATGTACCAAAGCTTTCTTATCCATTAGTCTGCAGATAGACATCTAGGTTGCTTCCATGTCCTGGTTATTATAAACAGTGCTGCAATGAACATTGGAGTACATGTGTCTCTTTCAATTCTGGTTTCCTTGGTGTGTATGCCTAGGAGTGCGATTGCTGGGTCGTATGGCAGTTCTATTTCCAGTTTTTTAAGAAATCTCCACACTGTTCTCCATAGTGGCTGTACTAGTTTGCGTTCCCACCAACAGTGTAGGAGGGTTCCCTTTTAAAAGCTTGTTCCTCTTCCACATCTTCAGCAGGGCATTTACCAAATTCGACACTGGTTTTGGTAAAGGTTTCCTCTATTCATTTTCCATTTTCTTATATTCAAGTGACACACCAATCAGTTATTAAATATATCTTTCCAGGGAAGAACTGAAGTGTTCTGGGTGGGACCAATTGACACCCTAGTGCTGTAGTAGCCCTGCAAGGCTACCGTCCCTGTGCCACAGTGCTTCCTCAACCGGTCATTGAGAGACAGAGAACATAGTTTCTAGCTTTTATTTACTTTATATAGCTCTAATAACTCTATTGGTTAGTGTGTTCAGTTAATATTCTCTTTGTGACAATGTATATGCCTTGTCTTATGATATCACACTGGGGAATTATTCCCTAATGAAATGTGTCTATCCTACAATATAATTAAACAAGAGATGCAATTATCTTATAGAAGTCCATTTAAATATACCAATTTTGTATACTTTCATCTAAATTCCATTGACTTTTATACCTTTAACTTTAGGTTTCTTTAGGATCTGATCAACATGTTTTTTTTTCTTAGAGGAGGAGTTTTAGAAAAATTTTGTTGTTGTTTCTGTTGCTGTTCCCTGTCCATTTTATCTACTTTTAAATAAAAAGCTCTGGGATCCCCAGAATGTCATTGAACCAAGGAGCCCAGGCCCTTTGGCCTAACTGTTATACTAAATAATTGCTTGCCAGATATCTCAGTGTAAATTTTTCTAGCCCTTTTAAGCATATATTTAAAAACTGGGGTAAATTGAAAGACTTGCTTGGCTTTTAACACTGGGGACCAGTAGCTGGTCCCTTTTAGCCTATTTAACCTGAAGTAGTGTAGTAATATCAAATTTTGTTTTAATCACATAAATGTCCATTTTATTTATCCCATTCTAGATAGCCATTCAAAGATTTCTTTATTTGTTTGAGATAACTCCTTTTAAGAAAGTTCTACCTTGTTGGAAATTATAGCCAGACTTACCTTGCAAGTTTTTTCCTGTTGACATTATAATTATTTTAATGCTCTTACCATTCAAAAAATGAAGACCATGGTGTCCAGTCATATCACATCATGGCAAATAGGTGGTGGAAATGTGAAAACTGTCAGATTTCACTTTCTCAGGCTCCAAAATCAATGTGGATGGTGACTGCAGTCACAAAATTAAAAGATGTTTGCTCCTTGTAAGAATAACTATGATAAACCTAGACAGTGTATTAAAAAGCAGAGACATCACTTTGTCAACAAAGGTCTATATAGTCAAAGCTGTTTTTTTCTAGTAGTCATGTATGGATGTGAGAGTTGAACCATAAAGAAAACTGAGTGCCTAAGAAATTATGCTTTCAAATTGTGGTTCTGGAGAAGACTTTTGCGAGTCCCTTCGACAGCAAGGAGATCAAAGCAATCAATCCTAAAGGAAATCAGTCGTGAATATTCATTGGAAGGACTTATGCTGAAGCTGAAATTCCAATACTTTGGGGACCTGATAGGAAGGGCCAACTCATTGTAAAACACCGTGATGCTGGGAAAAATAGACAGCAAGAGGAGAAGGAAGCCACAGAGGACAAGATGGTTGGGTGGCATCACTGACTCAATAAACATGAATCTGAGCAAACTCAGGGAGAAAGTGAAGGATAGGGAAGCCTGGAGTGCTGCATTTCATGGGGTCACAGACAGTCAGACCAGACTCAGCAACTGAGCAACAGTAAATGTTCTTATTGACATCTGTAAGAAACATTGAGGGACTTTGCAGGTGGCACTAGTGGTAAAGAACCACCTATCAATGCTGGAGACATAAGAGACATAGGTTTGATCCCTGGGTTGGGAAGATCCCGTGGAGAAAGAAATGACAACCCATCTCAGTATACTTGCCTGGAGAATCCCATGGACAAGGAGTCTGGTGGGTTACAGTCCATGGAATAGCAAAGAGTCAGGCATGACTGAGCAACTAACACTGACACTGTCAAGATCAATTGAGGAGAAGAAAGGCCCCGGCGGCGCAGACGCGACGTGAGAGACGCCGGCCCCGGCGCAACGAACCACGAAAAAAGAGGTGTGGCCGTGAGGAGCTACCCCACGCCTGAAGCCAGGGCCGGCGGCCGAGAGGAGCTACCTCACGTCCAGCAGGCGGTGGCTGCGCGGGCGCAGGAGGGCCGAGAGGAGCTACTCCGCGTTCATGGTCGGGGGGGCGGCCTTGAGGAGATACCCCTCGTTCAAGGTAAGGTACAGCGGCTGCACTTTGCTGGAGCGGCTGTGAAGAGATTTTCCACGACCAAGGTAAGAGAAACCCAAATAAGACGTAGGTATTACTAGGGGGCGTCAGAGGGCAGACACACTGAAATCATAATCACAGGAAACTAGTCGATCTGATCACATGGACCACAGCCGAATGTGGTCCACTGGAGAAAGGAATGGCAAACCACTTCAGTATACTTGCCTTGAGAACCCCATGAACAGCAACAAAGGGCAAAATGATAGGATACTGAATGAGAAATTCCCCAGGTCGGTAGGTGCCCAGTATGCTACTGGAGCTCAGTGGAGAAATAACTATAGAAGGAATAAAGGGATGGAGCAGGAGCAAAAGCAAAACCAATACCCAGTTGTGGATATGACTGATGATAGAAGCAAGGTCCGGTGCTGTAAAGAGCAATATTGCATAGGAACCTGGAATGTTAGGTCCATGAATCAAGGCAAATTGGAAGTGGTCGAACGGGAGATGGCAAGAGTGAACGTCGACATTCTAGGAATCAGTGAATTAAAATGGACTGGAATGGGTGAATTTAACTCGGATGACCATTATATCTACTACTGTGGGCAGGAAACCCTTAGAAGAAATGGAGTAGCCATCATGGTCAACAAAAGAGTCCAAAATGCAGTACTTGGATGCAATCTTAAAAACGACAGAATGATTTCTGTTCGTTTCCAAGGCAAACCATTCAATATTACAGTAATCCAGGCCTAGGCCCCAACCAGTAATGCTGAAGAAGCTGAAGTTAATCGGTTCTATGAAGACCTACAAGACCTTTTAGAACTAACACCCAAAAAAGATGTCTTTTTCATTATAGGGGACTGGAATGCAAAAGTAGGAAGTCAAGAAACACCTGGAGTAACTGGCAAATTTGTCCTTGGAGCACGGAATGAAACAGGGCAACGGCTAATAGAGTTTTGTCAAGAGAATGCACTGGTCATAGCAAACACCCTCTTCCAACAACACAAGAGAAGACTCTACACATGGACATCACCAGATGGTCAACACCGAAATCAGATTGATTATATTCTTTGCAACCAAAGATGGAGAAGCTGTATACAGTTAGTGAAATCAAGACCAGGAGCTGACTGTGGCTCAGATCATGAACTCCTTATTGCGAAATTCAGACTTAAATTGAAGAAAGCAGGGAAAACCACTAGACCATTCAGATATGACCTCAATCAAATCCCTTATGATTATACAGTGGAAG
Organism: Moschus berezovskii; assembly: GCF_049115385.1. Taxonomy (NCBI): domain Eukaryota; kingdom Metazoa; phylum Chordata; class Mammalia; order Artiodactyla; family Moschidae; genus Moschus; species Moschus berezovskii. The sequence goes on from NC_142472.1 coordinate 48,381,691, forward strand.
TGAGGAATAGATTTAAGGGACTAGATCTGATAGATAGAGTGCCTGATGAACTCTGGACGGAGGTTTGTGACATTGTACAGGAGACAGGGACCAAGACCATCCCCATGGAAAAGAAATGCAGAAGAGCGAAATGGCTGTCTGAGGAGGCCTTACAAATAGCTGTGAAAAGAAGAGAGGTGAAAAGCAAAGGAGAAAAGGAAAGATATAAGCATCTGAATGCAGAGTTCCAAAGAATAGCAAGGAGAGATAAGAAAGTCTTCCTCAGTGATCAATGCAAAGAAATAGAGGAAAACAACAGAATAGGAAAAACAAGAGACCTCTTCAAGAAAATTAGAGATTCCAAGGGAACATTTCATGCAAAGATGGGCTCGATAAAGGACAGAAATGGTATGGACCTAACAGAAGCAGAAGATATTAAGAAGAGGTGGCAGGAATACACAGAAGAACTGTACAAAAAAAATCTTCACGACCAAGATAGTCACGATAATGTGATCACTGACCTAGAGCCAGACATCTTAGAATGTGAAGTCAAGTGGGCCTTAGAAAGCATCACTACGAACAAACCTAGTGGAGGTGATGGAATTCCAGTTGAGCTATTTCAAGTCTTGAAAGATGATGCTGTGAAAGTGCTGCACTCAATATGCCAGCAGATTTGGAAAACTCAGCGCTGGCCACAAGACTGGAAGAGGTCAGTCTTCATTCCAATCCCAAAGAAAGGCAATGCAAAGAATGCTCAAACTACCGCACAATTGCCCTCATCTCACACGCTAGTAAATTCATGCTCAAAATTCTCCAAGCCAGGCTTCAACAGTATGTAAACCGTGAACTCCCAGATGTTCAAGCAGGTTTTAGAAAAGGCAGAGGCACCAGAGATCAAATTGCCAACATCCGCTGGATCATGGAGAAAGCAAGAGAGTTTCAGAAAAACATCTATTTCTGCTTCATTGACTATGCCAAAGCCTTTGACTGTGTCGATCACAATAAACTGTGGAACATTCTGAAAGAGATGGGAATCCCAGACCACCTGACCTGCCTCTTGAAAAACCTGTATGCAGGTCAGGAAGCAACAGTTAGAACTGGACATGGAACAACAGACTGGTTCCAAATAGGAAAAGGTGTACGTCAAGGTTGTATATTGTCACCTTGCTTATTTAACTTATATGCAGAGTACATCATGAGGAACGCTGGGCTGGAAGAAGCACAAGCTGGAATCAAGATTGCTGGGAGAAATATCAATAACCTCAGATTGAAGATGACACTACCCTTATGGCAGAAAGTGAAGAGGAACTCAAAAGCCTCTTGATGAAAGTGAAAGAGGAGAGTGAAAAGGTTGGCTTGAAGCTCAACATTCAGAAAAATAAGATCATGGCATCTGGTCCCATCAATTCATGGGAAATGGATGGAAAACAGTGGAAACAGTGTCAGACTTTATTTTTTTGGGCTCCAAAATCACTGCTGATGCTGATTGCAGCCATGAAATTAAAAGACGCTTGCTCCTTGGAAGGAAAGTTATGACCAACCTTGATAGTATATTAAAAAGCAGAGACATTACTTTGCCAACCAAGGTCTGTCTAGTCAAGGCAATGGTTTTTCCCGTGGTCATGTATGGATGTGAGAGTGGGACTGTGAAGAAAGCTGATCGCCGAAGAATCGATGCTTTTGAACTGTGGTGTTGGAGAAGACTCTTGAGAGTCCCTTATACTGCAAGGAGATCCAACCAGTCCATTCTAAAGGAGATCAATCCTGGATGTTCATTGGAGGGACTGATGCTAAAGCTGAAACTGCAATACTTTGGCCACCTCATGCGACGAGTTGACTCACTGGAAAAGACTCTGATGCTGGGAAAGGTTGGGGGCTGAAGGAGAAGGGGATGACGGAGAATGAGATGGCTGGATGGCATCACCGACTTTGTGGACATGAGTTTGAGTGTACTCCGGGAGTTGGTGATGGACAGGGAGGCCTGGTGTGCTGTGATTCATGGGGTCGCGGAGAGTCGGACACGACTGAGCGACTGAACTGAACTGAAAGACCACAAAGGAAGCTTCCTAAACTAGTTCTTACTCCTCTTAAACAATAGGTTTTTGTTCGTTTGTTTTGTTTTTGAAATAAAGCTGTTTATAATGTCAGCACTCTAGATTCACTAATTAGTTTCTCCAATTTTAAAGGATTCATCATTTGGTTATCAATAAAGGGTGCATCAATAGTGCTTAAAACCATTAAGACACAAAAAGATTGCTCCATAAGTGAGTGGCGGAGGATGTAACCTAAATCCAGAGAATTTACTCTCAAAAATAATATGGCAAAAGCCAAGTTTTCAAAAACATAAACAAATAAAACACACAAATACAAAATGTCCTGGGAAGATCTATTAGAACATTTTCAACTCAAAGACAGCAAAAAATGGAAGTTTCCCCCTAGAAGGACTTTGTTTAAGGTATTATTGGCTTTTAGCCTTAACTGCACAGGCAATGAAAGAGTCCACTTAAGTTTTAGGGTGAGAGTTCCTTTAATTTCCAATTGAGTAAATAGTTGTAAGTTTTGGATGTACATTTACTTAGCTGGGGTATCGCCAATTTCTTGTTCCTTTTTCTTTTATTTAAACACCTTGATTTCCCATCTGAAATCAGTTTGTGGAGATAAAAATTGCTAGTGACAACAGTGTGGTGGGCCAGTGTGTGCTGCTTGAGAGCTTAACTTCTCTGGTTTTGCCCCAGAGTTGAATTAGCCCCATATTACATGCCTTGGATCTCTCACTGGAGTATAAGACTTCCATGGTCAATCCTTGTGTGAATTTCTGGTTGAGTAGTTTGTTAATTACATGAGTGAGTTTCCCTATAGGAACAAGCCAAGCCATGTGAGGGCTTGCCTCTACCAAATTTCTCAAGCACCTGAGAGAGCCATTGCCAGTCAGGAGGAGAGAATCTCTTCTTCAGAGATCAGAAGGTCTCGTAATATTTGTTTTATTTTGAAAAACTCTATTAAGGTAGCCAACTCAAGGAAAAAATGACAGGCCAGTCTTCCCCCAAATAACTCAGTCCCAACTTGCTCAGTGTTTAACTGGGCAAGTCTTCCCAGTTTCTAAACTAAGGCTAACCACTAAGTATCCAAACTGAATCTTTCCAGTGCCTTAACCCTGAGGAACATCTGGTCAGCTCCTAAACTGAGCAGAGCTTCCCAGTCCTTCAACTGAGGATATCCCACCCACTGTCTATACTGAGAAATCCTGATACAATTTCTCAATAACAAATTTCAAGGATAACTGATTTCCCCAATGAATAAAACTCAGGATCATCAACCAATATAGGAGATCCAAGAACTAGGAGAGACTCACTGAAATCCTTCTGGACTCCCTAAGGTGATGTATGGGCACAAGAGGCCTCTGCTGGTACCAAGGCTCTGAATCTTCATAAAGTTCAGAGAGAGGGGAGGAGTCTACTCTGGGTCCCTTCATGGTCACCAAAAATGTTGACTTAAAAACAGAAAGTTATGTTTTTATTTTTAGGACTTTAAGTCCAAGAGATAGCATTTCAAGTACCCCTGAGATAAGTACCTCTTCTCCAAGGAGGCATGGGGAAGAGTCAGATTATATAGAGGACTGAAACCACAGGTAGTCCAAACATCAAAAGATTATTGTTAATTAATGAAACCTCTATGCAGGACAAGAAGCAATAGTTAGAAACAGATGTGAAACAAGGCTATATATTATAACCCTGCTTATTTTACTTATATGAAGGGTATATCATGTGAAATGTCAACGTGGATGACTCACAGACTGGAATCAACATTGACGGGAAAGATATCAATAACCTCATATACGCATATGATACCACTTAATGGCAGAAGGTGAAGAAAAACTAAAGAGACTCCAAATGAAGGTGAAAGAGAAGAGTGAAAAGGCTGGCTTAAAATTCAACATTCAAAATATGAAGATCATGACATCTGGTCCCATCACTTCATGACAAAGCTTTTGGGGAAAAGAGACAGACTTTGTTTTCTTGGGCTCCAAAATCAATATGTATGGTGACTGCAGCCACAAAATTTAAAGACACTTGTACCTTGAAAGAAAATGTAGGAGAAAACTAGACAGTGTATTAAAAAGCAGAGATATCACTTTCCTTACAAAAGTCCATCTAGTCAAAGCTACGATTTTTCAGTAGTCATGTGTGGATGTGAGAATTAGAGCCATAAAGAAGGCTGAGTGAGTGAGTGAGTGAAAGTCACTCAGTCATGTTCGACTCTTTGTGACCCCATGGACTATACAGACTAAAGTCCATGGAATTCTCCAGGCCAGAACATTGGAGTGGGTGACCTTTTCCTTCTCCAGGGGATCTTCCCAACCTGGGATCAAACCCAGGTCTCCTGCATTGCAGGCAGATTATTCACCAGCTGAGCCACATGGGAAGAAAACTGAGCACCTAAGAATTGATGCTTTAGAAAGGTGGTGCTGGAGAAGACTCTTGAGAGTCCCTTGAACAATAAGGAGATCAATCAATCAATCCTAAAGGAAATCAACCCTGAATATTCATTTCAAGGACTGATGCTGAAGCTGAAACTGAAGCTTCAATACTTTGGCCACCTGATGCAAAGACCTGACTAATTGGAAAAGACCCTGATTTTGGAAAAGATTGAAAGCAGGAGGAGAAGGGAGTGACAGAGGAGCAAACTGTTGATTGACATCACTGACTAACTGGACATGAGTTTGAGCAAGCTCCAGGAGTTAATGAGGGACAGAGAAGCCTGGTGTTCTATAGTCCATGGGGTTGCAAAGAGTCAGGCACAACTTAGTGACTGAAACACATCACCAGCAACAAAAGGAAAACCAGATATCTCAAGTTAAAGAATTTAGCACTTTCTATGTAAGGCAAGATGCAAGAGTCTAAGTTCAATGTAATCATTCCTTTCTTATGTATCTCAAGCTATCCAGCGTTTTTCACATCCTCCCAAGCTAAATAGGGAGTGGCTGCAGCTTAATGGCTGCTGGATAGCAGCTATTGTTCTCCCTACTGGGCATCCTCTGGGCTCAGAAATTCACATTTTGAGAAATAGGATCACTGATGTTTGTGACATACTTGTTTACTGGTGTGGCAGGAAATACTCCATTTCTCAATGGTTTCAATTACTGTTAAATGTTAATGTCAATATACTGGCTTTCCTGACAGCTCAGTTGGTAAAGAATCCACCTGCAACACAGGAGACCCCATTTTGATTGCTGGGTTGGGAAGATTCACTGGAGAAGGGATATGCTACCCACTCAAGTATTCTTGGCCTTCCTTTGTGGTTCAGGTGGTAAAGAATCTGCCTGCAGTGTGGGAGACCTGGGTTCGATTCCTGGCTTGGGAAGATCCCCTGCAGAAGGGAAAGGCTACCCACTCCAATATTCTGGCCTAGAGAATTCTATGGGCTGTATAGTCCATGGGGTTGCAAAGATTCAGACACTTCACTTCATGTGTATTTTCATATAATTCTCACACAGTTTATATATAATATTATTGCATGATTCAAACAATATATATGTGTGTATATAAACACACAATCTCTATAATGATATATATAACAATCCCAGTCTTACACCTATGTTTTCCTGATTCCAACTTGTTCTCTATAATCAAAGATATTTCCAAAACCAAATTTTTGATCTCTGTTTATTCTTGTGTAAAGACTTCCAAAACCCTGTTAATACTGGTTAAGGCAAAACACTTAGTGTGTCTTATATTCAAATGACCTTACTGGGATCTCCATTTAATTTGTTTTACACTTATATATATATAATTTCAGTTTCTAGAAAAGACATTATTTGATTTTCTGTGTCCCTTTACTATTCTTTCATTTTCCTGGAAATACCTATCTGCTTCCATTCAGGTTTCACATATTAGTCTAATATCACTTGCCATTATTGGTCCTACATTGGTAAGTAAAGCAGACATCATTCTTGTTCTTATGGAGTTTCTATTCTCACAATTAAGTAGGACTTAGGAGTAAGGACACAGGACTTCCCTGGTGACTCAGACGATAAAGCGTCTGTCCACAATGCAGGAGACCTGGGTTCAATCCCTGGGTCGGGAAGATCCACTGAAGAAGGAAATGGCAATCCACTCCAGTACTATTGCCTGGAAACTCCCATGGACAGAGAAGCCTTGTAGGCTACAGTCCATGGGGTCGCAAAGCGTTGGACACGACTGAGCGACTTCACTTAGGAGTAATAAACAAACAGACAAAATCATTCTTTTTAAATAGGAGATATTCAAAGATAACATTGAGTTAAGTGCAAAATAAGGTGATAGTAGTTGAGGAATAACTTCTGGTAGAGATAACCTAAATTATGACCTGAAGGAACGAAAGGAGTTGGCTACACTAAAAGGCATAGAGAAAATCAGACATAAAGTATCTGAAATGGGAAAGAACATAACATATACTAGAGTCAGAGAACTACTGATTCTAGAAAATAGTGAGCCATGGAGAGAGTAAAGTGACAGTAGAGAAGCAAAAGTAGGCCAGACAAGAATCAGTCCCATTGTCTATTTTAGTCTAAGTCAATGACTAAATTGGACAGGCAAGTGGCATGATCTCATGTTTTGGTGTTTTGAAGAGAGTCGTTTGGAGAAGAGAAAGAATGGCAGAGGAGTCAAATGTGGGTAGAAGAGTCATACTTGACAGAAAAAAAAAAAATATATATATATATATATGCTGCAGCTAAGTCGCTTCAGTCGTGTCCGACTCTATGTGACCCCATAGATGGCAGCCCACCAGGCTCCCCCGTCCCTGGGATTCTCCAGGCAAGAACACTGGAGTGGGTTGCCATTTCCTTCTCCAATGCATGAAAGTGAAAACTGAAAGTGAGGTTGCTTAGTCGTGTCCGACTCTTCACATCCCCATGGACTGTAGCCTACCAGGCTCCTCCTCCATGGGATTTTCCAGGCAAGAGTACTGGAGTGGGTTGAAATTGCCTTCTCCTTCCTATATGGGGGACGACAGAGAATGAGACGGCTGGATGGCATCACTAACTCTGTGGACATGAGTTTGAGTGAACTCCGGGAGTTGGTGATGCGTGCTATGATTCCTGGGGTCGCGGAGAGTCGGACACGACTGAGCGACTGAACTGAACTGAACTGATATATATAAAAGTGCTTGTTTCAGCTAGTTTAAGACCTGAATTTTGTGTTCTTGCAGTTAATGGTGATCTAGCCATCTCTTTATGTGATTTGATTTTTCGTCCTAAGAAAATTTAGCTGTTTTGAGTTTCAGCAATCATTAAAAAAAAAAAAAAATTTAGACACTGTAAAAGATAGATAAAAATGCTTGATAAAGAAAGATATTTGAGTTTGAGTATTGGAATATTTTCAATCACATATAAATTAAAATGTAGAAGTGTAAGAAACTAAGTATATTTGCAGTACACTTAAGAAAATGATCATGAAACATAGAATCTATGCTATAAAAGGCTAAGCTAGTGGAATTGATATATTAGGTGAATGAAATGACAGACTTGATGGATTATATATTGATAAATTCAAAGTTTTGTAGCACTGAAAATCCAAAGCACATAAACTTGAGTACTGAGTGATGGTTCTCAAAGAGAGTGTGTGCATGCTCTTAGTTGCTCAGTCATGTCCAACTCTTTGCAGCTCAGTGGACTGCAGCCTTCCAGGTTCCTCTGATCATGTGAAATTCTTGAACCCTAGAATCCTAAGTGGTATTGTTATTAGTGATCATGGGCTCAGTGGTTTGTAATTGAGGGTGAGTGGTTGAGATTGTATATAGGAAAAGCTGGAAATGAAAAATATAAACTCTTGGATGAATCCTCCACATTGAAGTTGAAGGCATTGATGTCACAGGAATAGTGGAAGAGAAGAATAATGAATAAGGTATTCTTAAATCTCCCATATAAAGATTACAAAGGGATCTGTGAATTCTTGCATTGGAGAGAGGAAGAGAAAAAAGATCTTTAAATAAAGGATAACTTTTTAAGCACACAGTTTTACAGAATGGAGGTGGAGAAATGGTTTGGGTGTAATAACTGATATCAAGGAGATCAGACATCTCAATTGTTGGCTATGAGATATTTAAGACAAAAAAGACTCCATGGAAAGAGTTGCAAGGAATTCTTACCATTTTTTTCTAATTTCTCTGCATTTTATCTAGAGTTACAAAATCTATCAAAATGTTTCCGTTTGCAAATTGTTATTTGAATAAAGAGCATATTTTATATATTTTACCATGATTGTTGGTCATATTGTTTTATTTTCTGTCTATAATTTTAAAACTTAGAGAAAACTTTGTTTTCAGTCATACTTTTAATAGAGGATAAAAATCTGAGTTGCACTGTGTATTTTTTCACTGTTAGTTCATTCCTCTCTTAATTCACAATTCTCAATAAAATGACCTTCCTTTCATTGTTTTACTGTATTGTGTTTTGCTTCAGATAATCTATTATTCAAAGCATATCCTATTAAGCATAATTCTTTGTAACCTGGGTTGTCTTTCATGTGAAAAGATTCATTCATCTTACAAGAAATGATTTTGTACTTATTGCATGTAAAGCATTATGTTACATTCAACCAGCTGAGGAAAAGACAAAGGCACTGCTCTGTGGTGAAAGAGCCTACAATGAACTTGCCTCATCTTTAAACCTTCTTTCTTTGAAAGAACTTAAGTGCTTTATTCCAATTTTCATAATTAGAATATCATGATTAGAATTTTGACTGACAGAGAAGGTCCCAGAGACATTATTGATAATAAAATAGTTCTTATCAGGTGTAAGGGACTAGGCTAAATATTTTTTCATTTGTTATGACAAAAGCATCATACTTATAACAGCAGTATGAGTAGGGTGCTACTATTCAAATCACCATTTTAGCTATGAAATTACTAATGCTTATTTATAATGATGTAATATGTCCAAAATAATGTCAGTAAATGAGTCAGGTCACAAAATCAACATCAGTCTATTAAAAAACTCCATATGTCTGATAATTATTCTCCACAACTACTTGCTGTTATTTCTACTTTCTTGTATTCACTTGGTAGACATCATCTCTATTTGTTGTGCTTTAATATTTGGTCCATTTTTAATATATATGTGTAAGATAGTTTTAAAAATATACGTCATTTTCATATATATTTTTCTAAATTAAGTATGACAATGTTAATATGCATTCAATCAATTTATAAAATTAGGAGTCAGATGATAAAAAGTCAAATAGAACATCAAGGTGTTGAAAATGAGCTTTTTGAGATATTTCTTTCCTCTCTTTCTCTCTCACTTATTTCATTTTTTGCCTTGGATACTTGATCTCGACTAGCCTAGCATTCATTTACCTGCAAAATATATAATTAAAACTCAAGTGTTAATCATTATGTGTATGTGTGTGTGTGCTCAGTTGTGTCCAACTCTTTGAGACCCAATGTACTATAACCCACCAGGCTCCTCTTTCCATGGAATTTTCCAGGCAAGAATACTGAAATAGGTTGCCATTTCCTACTCCAAGGTAGCTTCCTGATCTAGAGATCAAATCCTCCTCTCTTGTGTCTCCTGCATTGGCAGGCAGATTCTTTACTACAGTGTCATCCAGGAAGCCCATTAATCATTATATTATTAGTTAATTAAATGCCAAGATGATTGTGACAACTCAGTTTCATAAACTCTATATACTGAATGAGTAGTTTGCTAATGTCAGTAGCGTGTTTAGTGGTAGTAGAAGTAGCAGTGTGTGTATGCACCAGGTGGCAGTGTGGGGTTAGTGTAGTTACACTCTCCCTTTGTCCTGCATTTCTGTTCTTCAATTTCTAGTTGTCATTGTTACTAGCACACTAAGCTAAATTCTTTTGAGTAGGAGATTTTTATAGAAGTGTTCCCTTGGGATTTGAAATCTGATTTTTAAAAGAAAAGGAATAGTTTGCATAAGAAAGAAACAGATATAACATGAATATATAATACTATTATATTAAACATATATATAATTTATTTAGAGGCATAAATAGTTTAAAAAGAACTGATGATTGGAAAAAGCTTTCTAAGAATGTAAGACACTGCAACCTAAGTATTGCCATGGAGATAGTAGCTGGCATAGCAAAAGAATAATTACAAAGGAAAAAATGGGGAAAAGATGGAAGGACAATTACATGAAATAAAGTAACTGGAAAGAATGTGTGATTTTCACTTAAAGAAAGGTGAGGAATAATAGAAAAGCTAGAGTGGTGACATATTTGTAGTATCATGGTTAAATAAAGTTAGAGAGCATGGAAAGAAATGCTAGAGATATGAGAAAAGTTAAGGTGATAATTGAATGATGTAATGGTGTTAATACATTCAAAGTTATGAGTGATAAAACACTGAAAGGACTATATCAAAAATAATATGTACTATAAGAATAGATTGTATAAATATATTCTAAAAACTGTTGACCAGTATATTGTAAAATAAAGATTGAAGGAGTTCTAAAGGACTTATGAAGTTTGTTAAAATTCTTCAAGCATGTGAATTCTAATTTATTCTTTAAGTTGTCTGGTAAATATTAACTCCTTATACATTGTTATCTTTATATTGTTGTTTTTCTAAGTGATCACACCTAAATTAAGATTGAAATGTTATCTTTTAAAATAATTTATATGACTTAAAATGGATTTCTTACTGAAAAAACATGCCATTTATGATGAAGTCATTCATTAGAAGTCATTTGGTCAAAGAAAGTTTGCTTAGCTCTTTAAGAAACACAGTCCATGGCATCTCACAGAGTTGGACATTACTGATCAACCAACACTTTCACTTTAAGAAACATGGGCCAAATCTCTCCATTTTCTCAACCTTCATGAATATTTCTAACAGAGTGTGAAAATATAGAAAAGACTCATTCTTCTTTAAAACTTACTGTGCTATTTTCCCAAATCATCACGCCCTCGCCCTCTCCCACAGAGTCTAAAAGACTGATGGGGAACACATGTACACCCAGGGTGGATTCATGTCAATGTATGGCAAAACCATACATTGTAAATACAATATTGTAAAGTAATTAGCCTCCAATTAAAATAAATTTAAAAAATAGGAAAAAAAAACTTACTGTGCTGTGTTTGATAGACTTGACGTTTTTTTCAATACTCAAAATTATATGGGGATAGAAAAGCATTCATTTTTTCTGAAAGAGTTGAAAATTGTATCAGAATTTGGTTGATTCTACTCTAAAGAATCCTACAATTACCTAATGTTGGCTTCCAGAAGTCATGACCAAGTTAACAGAAAGTAGAAGATAAAGAAGAAAAAAAGGTTTCTTTCTGAATGTATCCTGAAATCTGTTTTTTTTTTATCTGCAGTATATATTTACTTTATCAAAACATCATCCAAACTTGTGGAAATGTAATTGACAAAAGCATGGGGGGAAATATTATGCTATTTGTGAGTAATCTGTTTAGAATGTTTTTATTCTCCTTCACGCGTGACTGTCTGCCTGCAATGCAGGAGACCTTGCTTCAATTCCTGGGTCAGGAAGATTCCCTGGAGAAGGAAATGACATTCCACTTCAGTAGTCTTGTCTGGAGAATCCCATGGACAGAGGAGCCTGGCAGGTTACAGCCCATGGGGTTGCAAGAGTCAGAACTACCACCATTTTCCATATAATCACCCACACAAATAAGGTAGGATATATGAAACCATGCTATGGTAAATAGAAATATAGATTTGAATGGTGAAGTTCCATGACACTCCCCAGCTACAAAGTGGCCACCAGGTGAATTCCATATGTGATTATGTATATACTTGGATTATCCTTAAAGTGAGAGCCAAATATCCATTTAGAGGATGTATAAATAAAACTATTAAAACATTTTATGACAGTGTTTTATAAGTTATAATTCTATAAACTACAATGTTTAACAGTCATTTTTTTTATTTATAATTATTCCCTTACTCCCAAATATGTAAAAATGTCTTGCCTTTTATATCACTTGAAAACATCCCCGTTCTTCTATTTAATTGATAATGTCAAAGAGGAAAAAAAATGTTGCTTACTTTTAAAGAGTAATTATTTATTCTTTGAATATTTATTCCTGCAAAGATCACTGTTTTGGTACATGATTTTGCTGTGGGAAAAGAAGGTACATGAGGAAAAAATTGACCGACTTTTTCTTTACAAGCTCAGACAAGTTTGCTTAAAAAAGTCCCATGACTATCTATGTAAACAGTAAACATGTATTGAAGTCCAACTAAAACCTTTCTAAGGTTTAAGTACATTAAATAATCAAGATGACATTGCATCCACAGTCGCTATCATCTTTATTTCAGAATAAGAATAAACTATATTTATGCTATATTCTCCCAAATATTTCCTAAGAATATCTGCTTATATCAAGACTGTTTTGGTTCTCACTAGCTTATACATTAATTTTCAGAAAATATATTTTTAAAGTCAAATGAAACTTTGAAATTATCTCAATGGAAATGATACATATAGGTATAGTTGAGGATCAATACATCGCAGATGTCAGTCTCATTAAAATCCTCTGATGCTCTTTTACAGTTGTTAGTGTAGTTTCTGTATATAAAATTTGCTGGTAATGAATTTATGTTATAGGATGAAAGATTCCCAGGTTGTAAGTTAGCATTTTGCAGCTTCACTCATGTTTCCCCCCTTCCCTTAATAAACCATCTGAGTATCTCATAATTATACCACTAGCAGTGGCATCCTTTAAATTTTGATTACTCATGGCTTTGAAATATGTTTAAACTGAAAGTGAAGAATATAGCACAAAACTAAATAGGAAACAGAGAGAGTAAAAAAAGACTAGCTGAAGCATAAACCTACAATTTAAGCTTGAAATAGCAACAATGACTAAAAGTAAATGGAAGACTACAACTGGAAGCCTTTATCAACTTATTTTGATTGTACAATGATAAACAATTTTATAGACGACTGGAGTCATTGTTGTTTTTAAGCTCTCATGTAGCTCTTTAATAAGAATCTGAGAAATGTATGGGATACATTAAGACAAATGTCACTGAAATAATGCATATGTATTAAGCACCTACTCTGTTGCCCTCACTATTTAATTTTATGATATCAAATCTCCCTATTAGAGTGAAGACACAACATGGCTGAGGCATAGCTCACACTTTTATGTCTGGGTCACAAACCCATCCAGTATACATTTCCCTGGTCCCCAATGGTTTAAAAATAATGGAAATACTTGGGAGTTGTCAGAATTCCCACATTACTTGGCCAGTGGAGTAAGGATTCCTATGATAGAGAAGGCAACATGGAAGCCTGTGATACTTCTTTCACCCTGGTCAGGATACTGAATTAAAAACACTATCCTGCAATGAATGACAATGCACCCATAAGATGCAAGGTACATGTTTCCCATCATGACCACATTTAACCACTGTCTTTCCCCCCAGGAAAGCAAGATAGATACTGGAAGGTAACTGGACTTCTGGGCACTCAACCAATTAGTAACCCTAATTGCAATTATAAATATATTATCTTTATTAGAATAGGATAACATGGCCTTAGGTACAGATAAAAGACATTTTATCAAACAAACGTGCTTTATAATACTCCATAAGCGAGAAGACTGAGTTTTGATTAACAAAAGTCAGCCTGTAGTATATGTTGATAGTCTTATCTAAGAGTTATATTATGTCTCATCTTCTGTAAATTATCATCCAAAAGGATGTGAACCATCTACATATTCTGATGGCATCATGTTAATTGAAAATGAGCAAATGTAACAAGTAGTCTTGGAAGCTTTGTGGAGTAATGCATACTTTACAGGGTGGAAAAAGAAAATATAAAAGATCAGAGTAATATTTAGAGGTTAGTAATTTAGGTCATTCTAGGCATTCACTGTTGGTAAAATTGCAGAACTAGGAATATTCTACATTGCTAGTGAGATTGTGAGTTGGTACAACCACCCTAAATAATAGCTAAAGTTTCTTATAAACATACTTTCTGCTTGACCTTGTTATTCCACTCCTGGGTATTTACTCTAGAGAAATGGAAAATTCACACAAAAACCAGAAAAGAAATATTTACAACAGTTCTATTCATAACCTTACGAAATTCACTGGAAATTGCCCTAAATTCTTCAATTGGTGAATGAATAAACAAACTGTAACATATCCATACAGTGAAACTTTTCTTGGCAATTAAATGGAATGAACTATTTACAGCTGGGACAGTTTGGATAAATCTCAAAGACAGTATCCTGATTGGAAGAAGTCAATCTCAAAGGTTACATGCTGTATAATTCCATTTATATGACATTCTCAAAAAGACAAAATCATGGTGCTGAAAAGCATATGGTGCTATATATTATGGATCAGGGGAAATAGTAAAGGAATTTTGGGTAAATGATGGAACTGTTCTGTATACTGACTTTGATGTTTACCATACAAATATTAGGGCTTCCCTGGTGGCTCAGCTGGTAAAGAATCCACCTGCAACGTGGGAGACCTGGGTTTAATCCCTGGTCTGGGTTGGGAAGAGCCCCTGGCAAAGAGAACAGCTAACCTCTTCAGTATTCCAGCCTGGAGAATCCCATGGACTGAATAGTCCATGAGGTCACAAAAAGTCAGACATGAATGAGTGACTTTCACTTTTCACTTTCACACAAATGTTAAAGTTCATAGACCAAATAAGTAGAATTAATCATCAAAAATGTTTTTTAGTGAAAAAAAAAATTACAAATTGTATTTCTCCCTCCAACTGGTAAGAATTTAGCTCAAGCCTGAACATCCTCTTTCATTTCTGGAGGAAGCATGCTCCACATAAGAACATGCTCCACAACTGATCTGGCCTACCACAAAGTGATAAGCAAAGCTGCCAAATTTGAATTTTGCTTATTACAGGAAAGAGCACTGAAGCAAGCCTATTTTATGATATAAGCAACTTCTTTCCTTGGGCTATATTGCCTGACACACCTTAAGGTACTAGAAGATAAGCTTCTAGTGTACAAAGTAATATAATTTGTAGAATTTATGGCAAGGTCTTAGAGGAAGGAGTGTCTGGAGACCCTTCCTCCAGTGGGCCTTGGTTCTTGGTTAAGGACACCAAGGAGAATCTAAGGTCTTCTGCATTGCAAGAAAGTTCATTAACAATAAGGAAAGAAAGAACAATAAGCACATACAAAGAATGAACAAAGAGAATACCTCAAGAGAAAAGTGGGTTGTGCCAAGGGACAAAAATGGCCCTGAAGGGCTGGGGTACAATGTTTTTAAGGAAGGATTATTTGCATAATCCAAAGGGGTAATTGATTGACAGCTATAGGTTATATAACAGGATGCTCTACTGTACACTTCTTCCCATAATTCTGACTTTTATAATTAGATATTTGTATTCATGGAATATTTACCAGTAGTTAACGAGTACAATGGTCACCAAAATTAACTTTAATACACTATAGTGTGAGGTGTGTGCATATGTTAAAGTAGAGAAAATCCCTCCAGTGGCGGGTAGGAGTTTTATTATGGTCCTTTGAATATTTTGGGGAGCTAGTGGTGAAGAGCCCCCCTGCCAATCCAGGACACATAAGAGACAGTGGTTGGATCCCTGGGTTAGGAAGATCCACAGGAGAAGGGAATGTTAACCCACTCTCACATTTTTGCCTGGAGAATTCATGGACAGAGGAGCCTGGTGGGCTATAGTCAGTAAAGTTGCAAGGAGTCAGACATGACTGAAGCAATTTAGCGCGCACTACCATTCTTGAACTGTGGTGCTGGAGAAGACTCTTGAGAGTCCCTTGGACTGCAAGGAGATCCAACCAGTCTATTCTAAAGGAGATCAATCCTGGGTGTTCATTGGAAGGACTGATGCTAACGCTGAAACTCCAATATTTTGGGCACCTCATGTGACGAGTTGACTCACTGGAAAAGAGTCTGATACTAGGAAGGATTGGGGGTGGGAGGAGACGGGGACGACAGAGAATGAGATGGCTGGATGACATCACTGACTCGATGGACATGAGTTTGAGTGAACTCCGGGAGTTGGTGATGGACAGGGAGGCCTGGCGTGCTGTGATTCATGGGGTCGCAAAGAGTCGGACACGACTGAGCGACTGAACTGAACTGAACTGAACTATTCTTGGAGTACTAATGGACATATTAGGGGCAGTGCTGGTAAATTTCTTGGTGGGATTAGGCAGCTATTGGATGGTCAGCTGAAAGGGCCACCTTTCCTTGCCGTCAGTTAATTTCCTGCCTACCAGTTCCAACAGAAAAATCACAGTGCAAAATCCAAGATTATGGAGCAAGGCCATGCCATCTGAGGTGGATAATTAAGTACCTTTAGAAAACATTAGTTGTCCTAGTACTAGATTTTGGCAGACAAGGTCAATCTCATGGGGGAACGTAAAGTATTCACAGGTTCAAAACTTCCCTTGATGAATTGGCATCTTTTAGACCCTAGAGTCATGAAGCTGAACTAGCCCAGCAACAATCTATAGGAAGATAGAAGTACTCTATCAGGATCAGGCATGAGCTGCGAACATCATGCATAAGCTACATGGGCAAATAACCCAGGCATTTAGGCCAATCACCACAATCTCAATTATATTTGCACTTCTTCAAAAGATTTATGAATGAATCAGTGTGTGTGTGCATGCACACTTGTGTGTGTGTGAGAGAGAGAGAAATGTATGTGTATGTTAGTTTTGGTATTAGAATAATGCTGGCCTCATAGTATGAGTTAGAAAGTATTTCTATTTTCTGGAAGTGTTCCTAAAGAAGTGTTGTGTTTTCTTTCTGTACTGTTTGGTAGAATCTACTAGTAAAATGATCTTGGATTCAGATTTTCTCTTTAGAAATCTTTTTTACCACAAGTTTATTTGTTTAAACAAATATAAATTATTGAGTTACTTTTGTTTGTAACTCTTAAGGAATTGGTCTATTTGTTTTATGTTGTAGAATTTAATAATATAAAGTTGTTCATAATACTTCCTTATATTAATTTCAGTATCTGTGGATACTTATTTCAGTATCACATTCATTAGTAATGTGATATATTCTGCTTCACTTATAATATTGACAATTTTGGTTTAGTTTTTTCCTTGGTTAACTCACCAAGAGATTTATAATAATCTGTAGTCTTATATTACAAAGTTTCATGGGACATTTTAGGCAATAACATTAATTTTTAATTATAATGTGGCCTTCAAAAATCTGCCATTTCCTTCAGAGTGGTAAAAAGTGAGCTGATAAAATAACAGTCTTTTTTTTTTCCTCTATGGAGTATTATACATGGGAGACATCCCAGTTTACTGAGTTTGGTGATTTGGATGTCATTCTTACCATACAGGCAAAACAAATGCTTATTTTCCCTTAAAGTTTATGGTAAATGCATGGAAATATCTCAGAATAAGTGACTTTTTGATAAATCTTGACTTACTGACTGATAGGGGTAAAGGGACTTCTGTGGCTTTGGATATGAAGCATAATGTCAGTTGTCTGATATGTTCAGATTAGATATCTATAATATCTTAGTTTTTCTTGCAAAATGTGGTTTCTATATCAATATCATGAATTTATCCTTCATCTTAATTTTTGAATACTTGTGCGTAGATGTGTGTCTTGTTTTTTAACATCAGCCCTTATGGGCATGCCCTTTTCAAACCTCTTAATTCCAAATTGTATGCTAATGTAAACCATATCAATCCTGCTCTATCATTCCCTTGGTGATTATGCTTACATTTTAAGGTCATACTTGTACAAGCATGCTTTAATTATCAATTTAGTTGCCCCTAACACATCTTACAAGGCCTATTTCTTCTGTGTTTAGTGCAAGGGTTGACTGACAGAAAAATCAATGGGAAATTGTAAATCAATCTGTAGTCTTTGTTCTTACTTAAGACTGAAAATATATTTTTTATCCAGTGACTATTACAGAAATTTTTATGAAAAAGAAGTCACTGTGACTTTCTTATTAGTTTTGATTTTTTTTTTTAATTTACAAGTAAAATTGCAAGGGGTAAGATCTTCTTTGTTCTGTACCCATCTGTTTCAGTATCTCCTCCCCTCTCTCCCTCTTTCCCCCTCTCCTTTCTCTCGTTCTCTAATGGATGAAATGAGATATGTGTGCTCTTTTTTCAAAAATATGAAAATATATTATTACAATTATTAGCACATTCTCTTCCTTCCATTTCAAATCATAACTATAATTTCAATAAATCAAAGGAAACTGTAATTATAATCATTTAAAAACACAGAAAATGGAAAATCAATATTTTGTTATGTATGTGATTTATACAGGCAAACATCTAAAATAATTACTTATAAAATTATATATCTAATTGGTATATGTATTAAAATCTAATTTTATAACAAAAAGTAAATGAACTTCTTAGTACTCTCAAAGCTCAAAGGTTTAAAAGTCCCTGATGGCCATTATGGGCTCAGAAGGTAAAGAATCTGCCTGAAATGCAGGAGACCTGGGTGGAGAAGCAAATGGCTACCCACTCCTGTATTCTTGTGTGGAAAATTCCATGGACACTGGAGCCTGGTGGTCTATTGTCCATGGGGGTCACAAAGAGTCAGGGACAATTGAATGACTAATGTTCACATTTATGACAATTATGAGATCATATATTTAGTTACTCAGTTATTCATACTCAGTGCTTAAGTGCAAAGAAAGCAACAGTTTTTTGTTTTTTTTTAATTCTTATGGATAAATCAATATTCCATTTTTTTGGGAAAAAGTTATATGTTTTAAATGTTGCAACTAAGGAAAACAGATGTTTCAAGAGCATAGACTGAACATGATATTTTGACTATTCATAACTTGTGTTTTGATAATGCCCTCTTCACCCTGTTGATGAAAGAGGGATTCCTGCCCTAGGGTTGGGGAATGGCCTAACCGTAACATGACACTCAGCACCACACAGATGAGATGGACAGCCATTCATAGTCACATGTACTCACTACTCTAGGTGGAGGACACTGTATAACATGCAGGGACTCATAGGAGTTGCATTCTGGAGCAGACTGAACAAGCAGGTACTATAGAAGCATTCTTCATAATAACTTAGCAAGAAGTGGGATGATTCCTGGTTCCAGTGGGAAGATGTGGTTTTCTTTTTGAATAATTTAGTAGGCTAGCAGGGAACTGAAGCCTGCTATTTAGCAATAAGCAGACACTAATCATCTCACATGCTAGTAAAGTCATGCTCAAAATTCTCCAAGCCAGACTTCAGCAATATGTGAACCGTGAACTCCCAGATGTTCAAGCAGGTTTTAGAAAAGGCAGAGGAACCAGAGATCAAATTGCCAACATCCACTGGATAATGGACAAAGCAAGAGAGTTCCAGAAAAACATCAATTTCTGCTTCATTGACTATGCCAAAGCCTTCAATTGTGTGGATCACAATAAACTGTGGAAAATTCTGAAAGAGATGGGAATACCAGACCACCTGACCTGCCTCTTGAGCTGATCGCTGAAGAATTGATGCTTTTGAACTGTGGTATTGGATAAGACTCTTGAGAGTACCTTGGACTGCAAGGAGAGCCAATCAGTCCATTCTAAAGGAGATCAATCCTGGGTGTTCATTGGAAGGACTGATGCTAAAGCTGAAACTCCAATACTTTGGCCACCTCATGCGACGAGTTGACTCACTGGAAAAGAGTCTGATGCTGGGAAAGGTTGGGGGTGGGAGGAGAAGGGGAGGACAGAGAATGAGATGGCTGGATGGCATCACCGACTCTGTGGACATGAGTTTGAGTGAACTCCGGGAGTTGGTGATGGACAGGGAGGCCTGGCGTGCTGTGATTCATGGGGTCGCAGAGAGTCAGACACGACTGAGTGACTGAACTGAACTGAACTGAATCATCTCCCAGTCAACCCAAGGAGGGTTATTTCGTAAAAGTGTCCTTATCCATGAGGTTCAGAAGGAGAGGGAGCTTATACTTAAGCTACCTGACACCCTCAAGATTTCACATGTCAAGGTTCAGACCTTCCACAACAACTTACAACATAAATAGTTAGAAAGATGGAGCGATAGATATACTTTTTACTGTAATCATGTAACCAAAAAAAATCATATCAGTTGTCTTTTTTATTGGAAATTTAGGAAATAAGTAAGAATATGCTTCTTGCCATCTAGTTTTTCCAACATTGAATTAAAAAAATAAATATAATTGAAGTATAATTGACTTACAATGTTGTATTAATTTCTACCACCATCGGATTTTTGTAAAGAATAATTTTCTGTATCTTTTTGAACAAGAGAAGACTCTACACACGGACATCACCAGACGGTCAACACTGAAATCAGATTGATTATATTCTTTGCAGCCAAAGATGGAGAAGCTCTAAACAGTTAGCAAAAACAAGACCAGGAGCTGACTGTGGCTCAGATCATGAACTCCTTATTGCCAAATTCAGATTTAAATTGAAGAAAGTAGGGAAGACCACTAGACCATTCAGGTATGACCTAAATCAAATCCCTTATGATTATACAGTAGAAGTGAGAAATAGATTTAAGGGACTAGATCTGATAGAGTGCCTGATGAACTATGGATGGAGGTTTGTGACATTTATAGCATACACATTCTATTTTTTGTCTATAATTCTGTTTAACTCCAGTTGTATGTTTAAGTAAATGGAAAAATCACTAATCCTTTTTAAAGTGCTGATAAAACATGGTGATGGTGGTATAGTCACTAAGCCATGTTTGACTCTTGAGACTCCATAGACTGTAGCCTGCCAGGTTCCTCTGTCCATGGGATTTCCCAGACAAGAATAGTAGACTTGGTGGCCAGTTCATTCTCCAGGGTATCTTCCTAATCCAAGGGTTGGCCCTGTGTCCCCTATATTGCAGGCAGTCTCCTGCATCACAGGCAGATTCTTTACCACTGAACCACCAAGGATTCCTGGGTGGTATATTATATTAGTTCTCATTTTGATTATCATCTTCTTGTCTGGACAATGTCATTGAGTTGTGTTGTGCTTGATTTTGTTTTCTTCCAAGAAGGTTTCCTCAGTGCTGTAATTCCTTAACTCTTATCTGCTTCAGTTTGTCTTTGTTTGACATCATATTTTAATGTTTATATTCTTCCTGCATACATTATTTTCCCAACTCCTCTCTGAATATATTCTGCTGTAGGAAACAGGAAGAATAAAAGAAAACCAAGCGCTGGCAAGGGCCACAAAAGGAATTTATAATTATTGATAAACTGGGTGCTGTAAGGCATGAGACTCTTGGAACAAGTCCAGAGGGAACAGTTCATAATCTTGAAAACAAGATATGATCCTAGGGTTGAAAACCGACCCCAGACTGTTTCCCAACTGGTGTCTCAGAGTCACATGTTTTATGTATCTGGAGGAAAATCTATAGATAAGAATATTAGTCTTAGTTACTGATTTGTTATTGATTACTGTTTCTTGGTTACTCAATGGTTAATGATCACTTTGTTCTTTGGCCCTGAAGGGTATGTGAGTTATAGCTTAACTCCCTGCACATTCTTTCCTTCATGGCTGAGTGTATAATAAAGCTGGTATGGATTCAGTTTCAGCACCTTCACCTGGGAGTGGTGTTGGTCCCCTGATCCTCTCCTTTCACTGAACTCTTCTGTCTTGTTTCTCATTCTCCCGCCACATCACACTTTTGGAAACTCTGCTTGTCGAGCTGGACTCGACATTCTGCTATCAAGTAGTCATTGGCTTTTATTTTTCTTGGCAACAGCTAGTGTTTTTCTTGGTATCCTGAGTCCTACCTCAATCTATCTGAACTGGCTGGCCTGCTGGCTCTCTGTGAGGCTGTTACCCTCTGGTCTTCCTTCTTTTTTATTTTTTGTCTTTTTCTTGTTGGAAAAGGCAAAATAAATTGTTTATTTTTTATTCTCAACTAACCAACCTTGATAATATATTAAAAAGCAGAGACATTACTTTGCCAACAAAGGTCCGTCTAGTCAAGGCTATGGTTTTTCCTGTGGTCATGTATGGATGTGAGAGTTGGACTGTGAAGAAAGCTGATTGCCGAAGAATTGATGCTTTTGAACTGTGGTGTTGGAGAAGACTCTTGAGAGTCCCTTGTACCGCAAGGAGATCCAACCAGTCCATTCTAAAGGAGATCAATCCTGGGTGTTCATTGGAAGGACTGATGCTAAAGCTGAAACTCCAATACTCTGGCCACCTCATGCAACGAGTTGACTCACTGGAAAAGTCTCTGATGCTGGGAAAGGTTGGGGGCGGGAGGAGAAGGGGACGACGGAGAATGAGATGGCTGGATGGCATCACCGACTCTGTGGACATGAGTTTGAGTGAACTCCGGGAGTTGGTGATGGACAGGGAGGCCTGGCATGCTGTGATTCATGGGGTCGTGGAGAGTCAGACACGACTGAGCGACTGAATTGAACTGAACCCACTGTTAAACATTCACTTAAGTGTCTTTTAATTTTGTTTTCATTATTGCCCAGCTAAGAAGGATGCTTTAAACATTTTCCGCTAATCTCCCCTCAACGCATAGAATTTTAATACTACAGATATAATGTGTTTTAATCAGAAAATGAGTAAGGCATTTTTTCTTCCCCAGGAACTAATTTTCTCCCTCTTGGGAATGATTTTGTTCTATCATAAATGCATTATCTACTCTACTATTGTTGCTCAGTCATGTCTTGACAGTTTTGCAACCTCATAGACTATAGCCCACCAGGATCCTCTGTCTATAGAATTTCCCAGGCAAGAATATTGGAGTGTATTGCCATTTCCTTTTCCAGGAGATCTCAACTCAGGGACTGAACCTATGTCTCTTGTGTCTCCTGCAATGGCAGGTGGATTTTTTAGCACTGGGAAGCCCCCATCTATTCTATTACAGTGCAATAAATCCAGCAACATTCTGAGAAAAAAGGAATGATAATTATTTTCAATAATATATTAAAATATATTGTATAGAGGTTTTTTTTTTTAAGTTTAAAAATTCTACTCCTTCCACCACCAGAAAAGCTATTTAATTATACTTACAAGTTAAGCAGATCTTTAAAAACATTTTTTAAAAATGAAAAGAAACATAAAAATAGATAAAGAGCAATGGAAAGGGAAATATGAGATACTTGTGGTGAAGCAGATATTTCAAAACTATAGGTAAGGTTTTATTTCTTAATCAGGGAGGTGGTTCCTTGCTGTTCACTTTATTATTAAATTGTTATGCCATTAATCTGCTGTGTTGTCAGAAAAGGGATTTCTATATTTACTCTATAACTGACTTCAGTCTGACTTCTGCCTCCTTCATTCTGTTATGCTTGCTTAATTTCAGACTGTTATTCAACAGCTGTGCACAGCTATGTCCCTACAGTTTGCTAAAGTCTTGAAAGACTGCCATACTGGTAAATACTTGCTGCTATGAGCTCCTGAGTCACCTCCCACTGTGTGGTTTGTTCCATCACCTCTATTAATATCCAAAGCTTTTTGTAAATCTAGTGTGTAAAGAGTTAATGCTTGGCATAATAGATGCTCTCCATGACCTTGTTCTGGGACTGGAATACTGTCTATCCTGATTGATTGCTAAACATTGCTAATATGGTTGTTAATTATGTAGAATATTATTTTGGCTTATATCCATGTCACCAGCTGTGTCCATGATGCCAAATTTATGGGTCCTTTTCTTCCCTCCTCTAGCTTGCCCTTTCAGTAGTGCTTAAGTGGCTACTCACTCTGTCTTAAAGCTGTCTGTCTCCTAAGCTTTGATTATGCCACATTCTTCTGGGTTTCCTTCTAGTACCTTCTCTTTTTCTTAGGCTCCAATTTTTGAGTTTCCTCATGACATACATTAATATTATTAATGATTTATCTGTCATTCATAAGACAATTTTGAACAAGATGATCAATGAAGGATTCAGTTTAAAAATTATTATTTAATGCAATGTTTCACTCATTTGTTTATTCTTATATGTATAATACATATATATATATATGCCTTGATATTTATTGCTATGCTATACCAAATGTATTCAGATGATATTGTTCTTTTTTAGCAATTAAATTGTATTTAAACATTTAAAAATTTTTAAAATTTATTTCTTCATGCTTGCCTCCAATACTTGCCTTCACTTTAGTCATCATCCATGTTTCATTCATGAACTAACAGAACCTTTCACATTTCCCTCTGTCCTTTTACAGTGTTTAAAAATAGACACACATACACACATATACACATGTCATAGCTTTGACATTGATTATGATATTATTTTTACTTATCTAACTCATGTTTTAAAACACCTTGGAAAAAGGTATTTTTTCCTAGCTTAAATGGCATAATTCTAACCCTCTTATTTTAATACTGTAATATTCTAAGGGATAAAAAATGCCATTCATTTCCCTACTGGTAGACACTTGCTTTCCATTTTTGTGAATAAAAGAAAATGACATATCAAATATATTTTTAAATGAACTATGGGTATTTGTGCTTTTCCTTATTTTTATGAGATCTATCCATGGAGGTTTTCAAAGGACCAACCTACATACATCTTTGTGGTTTAAATAGATGTATCTGTATTCTTTATAAAACAGCTGGGTCATGACATAAATCTATCAGTAGAAGAGCCTTCTCTGATCATGTTTAAAAAAAGTCTTTCCTGGCCTTTTCTAGTCTGTATTTTCCCAAGACACTAAAAAGAGGACATGGCAATCCATTCCAGTATTCTTGCATGGAGAATCCCTATGGACGGAGAAATCTGACAGGCTACAGTCCATGGGGTTGCAAAGAGTCAGACACAACTGAAGCAACTTAGCACTTGACCAGGCACAATAGTGTCATTAAAAACTATTTACAGGAGTGAAACTTGGGAACGCTACCATTTGGTGTCTACTACATTTGTCCCCTATGTAAATAGCATATTTTTCTCTATAAATTTATTCATAGTTTCCTTTATCCATAGTTTTAGATTTGACATGCATTCAGTTTTCTATGATGAGTATATGTAAGACAGATTATAGACACTGATGAACAATTCATGTCATTTCAAACTGCTACCAAGGAATAAGAAAAGGTGATAGTGAAAGCAAAATCAAATGATTTTTCACAATTTTCTCTCTTCTTGTCTCCTTAAGTTCCTCAAATAAGGACAAAAGCATTTCTTAATAAAACTCATCTTCCAAACTTTCTGTGGCTAAGAAAAAAGTCAGCTTCTTTCCTAATGCAGATTCCATAGTAACCAGAATTAAAGAGAAAAAAAAAAATTATGACCTAGACATAGGACAGAGATTAGAAGATGGATAGGAAAAGGTTCTGATTGACTGGCTAATATTCTAATGAGGTAGATTAATCAATGTAAATCACATAGCTCCATTAAAATTGTGTTTCAAATTGCTAATTTCATTTTCTTCCAGCAGAGAAAATGCCAGTCTTTTCCTCCATAGTAAAACTGTCTTGTTATAACAACTAAGCAACTCCAGAGTTATAGTTATTGTGGAACATCTGGTAACTACAAGATGTGTCTCCTTAGAGAAAACCACATCGCTGAAAAATAAGAACTTGCTCAACCTAGCTCTATTTCATGTTTTGTTATACTCTAGAGTCTGGCTGCCTCATAATACAGTAATCACTTTGCTTTGGCTCCATAAATGAAACCACAGATGCTACAACTTGCTATAATTGGAACAGTTTATCATAAATAAATAATCAAAATAACAATATATGCATAAACTATATGCACATTTTAAAGGTTGGATGGAAAAGAAATTACAAGATTGTTACCTCAGTCAATAAGATGATGCCTATCACATTTTTTCTTTAAGAAATCGGAGGATAGAGTGAATTCTACTCCTGACGTCATTGTTTTTTCATTCAAACTGTATACTTATTTCAAAATTTATCCCAACAATGAAATTACAAAGATCTGGAAGTGTAGCAATTTTTTTTTTTTACATTACTGTCATCTGACTAATTTATAATGTAACTTCATGATAATGTAATGTTTTTCCATGTTTCTATTTTAAATAGATGTTAGGCATATTCCTGTATGTGATATCATCTTCTACTTCTACAACATCTCTTTTTTGTATCTGATATCATGCTCCTAAAGTTTATTCAAATTTTATTTTCTTGAGTTGGACATTATATCAGGTAAATTAAACAAACCCTATAATTTGTTTGGTAAATTCCTCTAGAGCTTAAAATTAATATTTTTGTGCATTTTTTATTTATGTAACCTTATCAATTTCTTCTGAATTATAAGGACATGAAGAGTAAGGCAGTAAGCACTTTGGATATCAAGCATCAAGGATAAGTTAATTCACTATGTGTGTGAGGAAAACAAAGTGAGAGAGAATATTTAGGGTGTAGATAATATCTGATTGGTTTAAATCCAAGAGAATCTTCTGAAACAACTATGAAATCTAAAAAGTTCCAATATTATATTAGAGCTTTCAAAAATATAATTATATAATAATATTCTGTTCTATTTATAATCATATTAACTTTACCCTTGGCTGGAATACATGAAGAGTTCAAATACCATACGTTGAAGAAAAATCCAAGGAGAAAAGAAAAATCCAATTATCATCCTATAAGATGATAAAGTATTTGTGTTTTGTTTTTTTTAATTTCAATATCAGTAATTTTTGTTTTTAATTTGAGTTTTTGGCCATCAAGGTACAAACAAATAAGAATATGTTTATTTTTTAATTGGAGCATAATTGCTTTATGGAATTTTGTTGTTCTCTGTGTAATTGTTGAAGATTTGGTACCAATATTTAACAGGCAATGTTTTTCTTTTGTATTGGTACTTCTAAGCTTTATGTTGTGCTAATAATATGCTGTCCTTGTATTTTATTAGGGAAACGATTTTGAAAGCCTGAAGTTGTTTTTTTTTTTTTTTAAGTTGAAAGGGATTATATATATATATTTTTGGGGGTGGATCAAGAGTTAATTACTTTTTATTTATTTATTTTTTAATTTATTTATTTTAATTGGAGGCTAATTACTTTACATTATTGTATTGGTTTTGCCATACATTGACATGAATCTGCCCCAGGTGTACAGGTATTCCCCATCTTGAAACCCCTCCCACCTCCCTCCCCATCCCATCCCTCTGATTCATCCCAGTACACCAACCCCAAGCAAATCTTAAGAGATGTAAAGCCCATCTTGAATATGACCCCAAGGACCTAATAATGGTCAGGGCCATTGTGAATGCAGCACAATCAGTCTAACTTTTTCTTTCTTTTCTACTGATTGGCAACTTCAGCAGTGCAGATATATTTATACAAAATTGTCTTAGAAAAATAAATTTGAATAGTTCTAAATTTTGGTAAAACACCATACTCTGATTATTTTTATAAAATACACACAGATTAAAAAGCAGTTTTCCATACAAAATCTAAGAACTGCTTTCAGAATTAGCACATATCTATCACTTGTTAATTTCTTCTCTACTGAATGATTCCTATACTCAAAAAGACAAATGATCAATTGCCCTTCAGGTGTATTCTTAACTGGGCTTTTGTCTTAATATCTGTCTACATGATAAATAGTAATTAGAGCTTACTTATGATTTATTTTCTTGCATTTTGAATATATGTTTCAGTAACTGAAACACGACTTAAGCAACCTTCAAAAGAAGAGTAGAAAGATAATTTAATCTTTGATATTCTAGACTAAAATTTTGAACAAATTCATATACTGACTCATTTTGGTTTTCTAATAATTGCCTTATTTTTCTTTTCCTTTTTAGAACTATGTGTTATCTTATAAACCCAAATTAAATGTTTGAGTGTCTACAAAATCCAGCATATACTGTAATTCTGTTCCAATTAAAATGATGTTCTCTTTATTCATGGAAAGTAAGAGCATGTTCATCTTAGTTACTTATTTATTAAGATTTGGCCTGTGTCATTAAGACTCCTTCAAAGTAAGGGTTGTAATTCTTTCAACTGATGAAGCAGATGTTGCAGTAAGAGGATGTGAAATTTGTGTCATCATTTTATTGACTCAGAGCTCATGAAGATTCAGATAGTTATTGTAACTGCTCACGAATGTCTTTTTGCATTTATAATAGACCTAAAGTATCAAGCCTAGGACAAATATTTCTGTACTAAAAACTCCCAACTACAATCTAGTAGAAATATTTTGAGCCTGAAAGGTGACATTAGATTGTGGTGAGAATATGGATTATGTATTACCTGGTTTCTAAGGCCCAATCTGCCGTTTCTACCCTCTGATTAGTATAGACAGGTATTCAAGGAGGGGAAAAATGCAAAGTGAGCTTTATTTAAGTTTTAATGAAATAATTTGCTCTTCCTAGCAGTTTTCTATCAAATTAGCTATGTTTCTTCAATATGCATAAATATTAAATTTGTCTAATACAGTACAAAGTTGTCTTATTAAGAACGCTCATGTTGTAATAATGTGAAAGAGAACTAATACAATATAGCACTAATTCAATTTGATGAAAGTTACTGATACAGAAAAGCAGCTCATTTTCCCATGTGGATGTCAAAAATATCTACCATGCCTCACTTCAAAGAATTTCTCCATTAAAACTAAAAATATTCTAGCCAATTGTATGACAGATTGAAGACTTCAATATAGTCTAAGGAGACAAGCAGATCCAGACTTAGCTCTAATTGAGAGGGGAGCTGTTTATTTAATGATCTGAGGAATATGTAAAAGAGAGGTAAATCTGGGTAATGAATAATATAAAACAGTATTCAATGGGAGAATCATAATGAGAATGGGAAATATTTGGAAATGGAAAAGTTGCTATCTCAAGGAAAAGGAGAAATTAAACATAAGAATTCCAAAGGTAAATTTATTTTGTAATTTCACTGAAGATTTGCTGTGATAATAAAGGTCACAGATATATACATGTCCTTATTGCTATAAGGATGTACATTTCTCAACTAGTCCTCACATTTTTTTTTCTTTATCTACTTCTATGATTAGTTGAATTGTGTCTGCAAAAAGTATTCCACATCTGCCCTTTGTCGGTCACCATTTATTTTGTCTTACACTGAAAAATTATTCCTGCTAAATGAAAGGGATCCTGTTTATCTATCATCCAAGCTAAATATCTTTCCTCATTTGAAATTCTACTGAAAGTTTTTTCCTTTGCTCAAACCAGTATAGTTACAGTTTTTACACAATAATGGAGGCACTTAGTATTGATTATGAAGACAGTGAATTCTCTATATGTTTGGTTCTTAATAAATCATAAGGAATGACAATATAAACTGATTATAAAAATATGATGATTATAAAAATATATCAAGGATGACAAGAGTTTTAGAATTAAAGCACACAGCTATATCCACACATAAAATACTCATGTGTGTTATGTTTCACCTATCTCAACTACTATAGTTGCAGATGTATCAAATTTTTTTTTGTTTTCTTTACTATATATTAAAAAACAATCATTTTGCATTTCTGCAGCTTTCCATTATATTTTAACTTCCATTTATTCTTCTATTCATACCTAAACTTCAATTTAAATGTTATCTTCTTATATCATTTTTAAAAATCCAAAGTTGAATTATGTTCTTAATTATAAATATTCCATTATGATAGATGCGGCTTTATGTTATAGCTTATATGAGTGTCTCTTTTTCATTAGAATGCTGTTCTCTAAGATGAGACATTCCCCCCCGCCCCCGCGCTTCTCTAATAAGAAGTATCTGGCAGTATCTGATATATAATGCATACACATTAATCGCTTTAATTTTATTTTAATTGTCAGCAAGTTTTCCTTCAGGTGTTTTTTTTTATCAGAAAACTCATCTTTTTCCTGTTTTTTGTTTTATTGAGTTATAGTTGATTTACAATGTTATGTTAGTTTCTAGTATATAGCTAAATGATTCAGTTATGTCTATATCTATTTTTCATTACAGTTTGTTATAGTATATTGAATATAATTCCCTATGCTATATGATAGGATCTTCTTGTTTATCTATTCTAAATATAATGGTTTACATCTGCTAGTCCTAAACTCCCAATGCAATCCTACCCCACTTCTCTCCCCTTTACTGTATTAAATATCATTGTTGTGCTAAAATAAAACTGATTATTCTTCTTTTGGACTTTCCTGGTGACTCAGTCAGTAAGGAATCTGCCTGCAATTCAGGAGAAAACCTGCAACGCCAGAGACTGTAGTTTGATCCCTGGGTCAGGAAAATCCCCTGAAAAGGAAATAGCAAACCACTCCAGTATTCTTGCTTGGGAAATCTCATGGGCGGAGGATCCTGGAGGGTTACAGTCCATGAGGTCACAAGAGTCAGTCACAAGTGAGTGACTAAACCACCACATTCTTCTTTTAATATTTCTAATCTTTACGTTTTTTTTGCTTCTGTTTATCCCATGTAATCCTCTTTGAGCAATCCTTACTTGCTTTCTACAAGGCTGGACTCAAAAGTAGATGGACATAAAACCAGTATTCCTATTTAGTTTTACAGCTTCATGCTCTTGCAAAAGAATTAGTAAGATGACGTCCTGGTAGGCTACAGTTCATGAGGTCACAAAGAGTCAGACTCGACTGAGCGACTTCACTTCACTTCTTCATGCACATGAAGGTGTTAATAAAC
The DNA here is from genome assembly GCF_049115385.1 of Moschus berezovskii. Lineage (NCBI taxonomy): Eukaryota > Metazoa > Chordata > Mammalia > Artiodactyla > Moschidae > Moschus > Moschus berezovskii. Next base: position 48,412,179 of record NC_142472.1, read on the forward strand.
ATCTGCTTATTAAATAAAGGATTGCTTGGTGGTTGCTTATGGAGATTTGAACTTAAAGGGGAAAAAAAGAGAGAAGAGCTGACATTTCAAATGTGTAGATGAATCCGATATATAAGGAATAATCTGTAAATTATTTATTCTATGTCCAAATCAAACTTGAGAACATGCTGCTAAGCTGCTAAGTCGCTTCATTCGTGTCCGACTCTGTGCAACCCCATAGACCGCAGTCCACCAGGTTCCGCCGTCCCTGGGATTCTCCAGGCAAAAACACTGGAGTGGGTTGCCATGAGAATATGTTATATCAGGATAAAGAAGATAAAATGTTTGGTTTTTACCATGCTTACTTTTACAATGGTGATCTTACAATTGTCCACTGGTCTTCAGTATCTTGTTTTATTTTGTAAGTTTATTGAACCCATTCTAATGATTAAATACTCAGTGTTTTATTGAGAGAATATGCATAAAGTAAACATTTCATTCACAGTAAAAAATATTCCTTAAATATCTAGTACAATAAGATAAATTTGTGAGTTAATTTCTTAGGTGGTAATATAAAAAGTTAAGAAAGCAGATTTAATAGGAATTTTCTATTTTAAGAGAGACAACTCTCATTCCTTCTTATCAGAAATTTTCTTTTGAATTGCATTCTTTGCTAATACAAATATCTTTCTATGTCTTCTATGTTTTGAAATACTGAATAATGATTGGCTTTATCCAAATGATTTTTAAAAATTTTAGTTATGCTGACTTTTACTAGAATGTGTGAAAATGAAAGTAGGAAAAATCTGATTCAGTCTTTCAATATTTTAATGACTCAAGAATTTTCTATCACATTTAATAATGCTCATGCTAGTCTCCACACATTTTTCTTTAGTACAGATGAAGTAATATTTTATAAAATTATTTTAAATCCAAAACTGTTTTAAGAATTCTAAGTTTTCGTTTCTTTGAAAAACCAAGACTTCCTCCTTTTTGTTTAAATTCAACAGATACCTATTTGTTATTCATGAAAAATCACAGCTTTACATAGAAGAAAGCATACATATGCTGGCTTCTGACCTCAGATACTTATAAAAATCTATTTGGCTGAGATTAGACAAATAAACAACTTATAAAAAAATTAAGAACATAAGTTTAAAGAATTACATAACTAAACGAAGTTTAGCATAATTACTATTATTTCATCAATTCATTAGCTTAGTTGTGTCCGACTCTTTGTGACTCCATGGACTGCAACATGCCAGGCTTCCCTGTCCAACACCAACTCCTGGAGCGTACTCAAACTCATGTCCATCGAGTCTGTGATGCCATCCAACCATCTCATCTTCTGTCATCACGTTCTCCTCCTGCCTTCAATCTTTCCCAGCATCAGAGTCTTTTCCAGTGAGTCAGCTCTTTGCATCAGGTGGCCAAAGTATTAGAGTTTCAGCTTCAGCATCAGTCCTTCCAATGAATATTTAGCACTGACTTCCTTTAGGATTGACTGGTTGTATCTCCTTGCAGTCCAATGGACTCTCAAGCATCTTCTCCAACATCACAGTTCAAAAACATCAATTATTTGGCATTCAGCCCTCTTCATATTCCTACCCCTACATCCATACATAACTACTAGAAAAACCATAGCTTTGACTAGACAGAACTTTGTCAGTTGAGTAACATCCTTGTCAGTTGAGTAACATCTCTGCTTTCAAATATGCTGTCTAGGTTGGTCAGTTTTTCTTCCAAGGAGCGAGTGTCTTTTAATTTCATGGCTGCAGTCACAATTTGCCGTGATTTTGAAGCCCAAGAAAATAAAGTCTCTCATTGTTTTCATTTTTTCCAAAGCTATTTGCCATGAAGGGATGGGACAGGATGCTATGATCTTAGTTTTTTGAATGTTGAGTTTTAAGCCAAATTTTTCACTCTCCTCTTTCACTTTCATCAAGAAATAAACATCTTGTAAAAAGATACAGTTCCACCCTAACTTCCCTGAAGGATATGTCTTCCCTACTCCTATTTTATTTGTCCACTCTAATTTCACCCATCATATCCTTCAACTTACAGTTTTATCCTACTTAATTTTGAACTCCTTTTTGACTATTTCAGTCCACTAATATTTGATCTAACAGTTGCTTGTATGAGGGGGTAAAATATATATACATGTATGTGTGTGTGTGTGTATATATATATATATAATCACTGAGAAAAAATCACACAATTTTTTGTGAAATTTTTGTGAAAATTTTACATTTTTGTGAAAAAATTACATGAATCTGTCATAATCTATTTGCCCCTCTGTACTTTTAATGGTAATTTATATTATTTCCTTTTTTGGCCATTATGGAAAAGTCACTTTCAATATCTATTACTTGTCTCTTGGGGTACATGTGTTCAATATTTTCTGTATTATAAATGCCCAGCACTGGAACTGTTGAAACATTAAAAAAATGAGCATGTGCAGTTTTAATAGGTTATGGTAATATTTTCTAAAATAATATTAACTTATAGTCTGGAAAAAAGACTGCATTTCCTGAGGTTTTTCTTTTATTTTCATAATTTTACTCTTTACCAATTGTTTTTTTCTTAGTGATTATTGATAATAATATTGAACATTTATTTCCAGTCAATTATTATAGTACTATTTATAAAGATCTTACATTCCTTTTTGGTTTTGATTTAATTGGGGTTCAAACAGGACTTCAGCTATTTCAAAAATGAATAGATTTAAAATATGGAAATAGGTACTTGGTTTACATGTCCTAGTTCTTAATTCTTTATCTTATGCAAGTGTTTTTGCCACTCAATTCTATTTTTCAAGACTGTCCACTTCATGAAGTGCTAAAGTTTGTATCAATTAAATTGTCTTTTTCAATAATTTTTTATAGTTTTTTTTTTTTTTACAAGAAGGAATAGAATGAAGTTGACTGCTAATAGCCTAACAGCAATAAATTGCACAGGCAAGGGGCTCACTGAACATTTTGAACTAACTACTTCTGGTTGCTGTTACCAAAGCTTGATGAAGTAATTCATGATATTTGAGCTCTGCTTCCTTGTGTACAGCTCTCCAATCCAAGCATTTTTTTTTTTTTTTTCAAAAAATAAAATCTGAAAAGTCTCTGCGGATTGTTAAATTTCACAGAAAGGTTTTGGGACCCTGTACAGTTTGCAGGGTAGTTATATTGGAAGTCAGCAATAGGTACAGACTTTAGGAGACTCACATATCTTCAAGGCAAGTGAAAGTGAAAGTAAAGTCCCTCAGTCGTGTCTGACTCTTTGTGACCCCATGGATGATAGCCTATCAGGCTCCGTGATCCATAGGATTTTCCAGACAAGAATATCAGAGTACGCTTCCATTTCCTTCTCCAGGAGAATCTTCCCAACCCAGGGATCGAACCTGGGTCTTCTGCTTTGCAGACAGACGCTTCCGTCTGAGCCACTAGGGAAGCCCAAAGCAAAAACCTAGGGGAGACTTCGGGAAATAACGTAAAACAAGAAATTCAGACTGTTTTTTTACCAATGGCAAATCAAAATCTAAGTAGACACAAAATTTGGAATATTAACCTTTAAGTTAGCTGTCACTATAAAGATATATCATTGAAAAAGGGATAATAATTTATTGTTAATGATAACCTTGGAAGCCAAAGCTACAAAATTGGTGGGTGTGGGATTGAGCACTTAAACCCTGTTAGAGTCCTCAACCACTTAATTCTGACTACCTTGTTAAGATAAGCTGGTCATAGAACGAGTTATAGCTACACTAAGTCACACAACTTCAAGAAAATTTTCATGGAAAAATGTCCATTGTAAGACATCATAAAATCCCCAATCCAGTTTCATATCCTCCTTAGGTATTAGTTTGGCCAGAAGAGACCCAAGGCTTAGCTAAAGAAATAAGATCCTCAAGTGTTAAAGAATTAGGAATGCTACCCTCTGACAAACTTGCTTATTTTATATTTTAGAATCTGTATATATCTACCAAAATCTTCCAGAACCTTACAAGAAAATTTAGAGTTAAAATTGCCATTATGAGGAAAGTTCCAAATTGTCAAGACCATTCATTTAAGAAGTGCAGTTGAAAGAAAACTTCCCAAATTAAACAAACAGAATAAGATCTCTATTGTAATTAGCATGCAGAAGAAAGTCTTCAAAATTCTAACATAACTTCACTGAAAGGTTTATTGGAAAAAGCTAATGAGAAAAAGAACAACTTAACATGGCAGAGTAGACTACATGAGCTCACCTCTTCTTATAAGAACATCAAAATCACAACTAGCTGCTGAACAACTATCAACAACAGCAACAACAACAAAATCCTGCCACCTAACAAAACAGATCCGGAGAAGCAATGGCAATCCACTCCAGTACTCTTGCCTAGAAAATCCCATAGATGGAGCAGCCTGGTAGGCTGCAGTCTGTGGGGTCGCTAAGGGTCGGACATGACTGAGTGACTTCACTTTCACTTTTTACTTTCACACATTGGAGAAGGAAATGGCAACCCACTCCAGTGTTCTTGCCTGGAGAATCCCAGGGACGGGGGAGCCTGGTGGGCTTCCGTCTAGGGGGTCACACAGAGTCGGACACGACTGAAGTGACGTAGCAGCAGCAGCAGCAACAAAACAGATACATTCTTTGGCTGTAAGAAATACGCCCAAAGAGAAAGAGGAAGTCAGAACAAAATGATAGAATAGGCACAACTGTGATAAAATTAATCTGATATCCACCAGGTGGGAGACCAGAAAATTGAAAACAAATTATACCACATTATCCTACAGTAGGGAAACTTCTGAGCCCCATGTCAGGCTTTCCAGCTGAGAAGTCTGGCGATGGGAAGAGAAGCCCCCAGAGAAATGAAAGCCAGTTGAGTTTGATTGCAAGAATTCCAAAGATGGGGAAACAGAAATTCCATTCTTGAAGGATGCACATTAAGTATCATGCATACAAGAAACCAAGGGAAAAAAAGCAGTGACCCCATAAGAGACTGTGCCATATCTACCTGCCCTACATTCTTGTATTGGGGGATCCCTGCAGGGTCAGGGCGTGGCTGTGGTTCATCGCATAGACAAACTGGCATCAGCAGTTTGGGGAAGTACTAATTTACTGGATCATGAACTCCTTATTGCCAAATTCAGACTTAAATTGAAGAAAGTAGGGAAAACCACTAGACCATTCAGATATGACCTAAATCAAATCCCTTATGATTATGCAGTGGACGTGAGAAATAGATTTAGGGACTAGATCTGATAGAGTGCCTGATGAACTATGGACAGAGGTTCGTGCATTGTACAGGACACAGGGACCAAGACCATCCCCATGGAAAAGAAATGCATAAAAGCAAAATGGCTGTCTGAGGAGGCCTTACAAATAGCTGTGAAAAGAAGAGAAGTGAAAAGCAAAGGAGAAAAGGAAAGATATAAGCATCTGAATACAGAGTTCCAAAGAATAGCAAGGAGAGATAAGAAAGCCTTCCTCAGCGATCAATGCAAAGAAATAGAGGAAAACAACAGAATAGGAAAAACAAGAGATCTCTTCAAGAAAATTAGAGATATCCAGGGAACATTTCATGCAAAGATGGGCTCGATAAAGGACAGAAATGGTATGGACCTAAGAGAAGCAGAAGATATTAAGAAGAGGTGTCAAGAATACACAGAAGAATTGTAAAAAAAAACATCTTCACGACCAAGATAATCATGATGGCGTGATCACTCACCTAGAGCCAGACATCTTGGAATGTGAAATCTAGTGGGTCTTAGAGAGCATCACTACAAAGCTAGTGGAGGTGATGGAATTCCAATTGAGCTATTTCAAATCTTGAAAGATGATGCTGTGAAAGTGATGCACTCACTATGCCAGCAAATTTGGAAAACTCAGCAGTGGCCACAGGACTGGAAAAGGTCAGTCTTCATTCCAATCCCAAAGAAAGGCAATGCCAAAGAATGCTCAAACTACCGCACAATTGCACTCATCTCACACGCTAGTAAAGTCATGCTCAAAATTCTCCAAGTCAGGCTTCAGCAATATGTGAACCGTGAACTCCCAGATATTCAAGCAGGTTTTAGAAAAGGCAGAGGCACCAGAGATCAAATTGCCAACATCCGCTGGATCATGGAGAAAGCAAGAGAGTTCCAGAAAAACATCTATTTCAGCTTCATTGACTATGCCAAAGCCTTTGACTGTGTGGATCACAATAAACTGTGGAGAATTCTGAAAGAGATGGGAATACCAGACTACCTGACCTGCCTCTTGAGAAATCTGTATGCAGGTCAGGAAGCAACAGTTAGAACTGGACATGGAACAACAGACTGGTTCCAAATAGGAAAAGGAGTACGTCAAGTTTGTATATTGTCACCCTGCTTATTTAACTTCTATTCAGAGTACATCATGAGGGACGCTGGGCTGGAAGAAGCACAAGCTGGAATCAAGATTGCCAGGAGAAATACCAATAACCTCAGATATGCAGATGATACCACCCTTATGGAAGAAAGTGAAGAGAAACTCAAAAGCCCCTTGATGAAAGTGCAAGAGGAGAGTGAAAATGTTGGCTTGAAGCTCAACATTCAGATAACAAAGATCATGGCATCTAGTCCCATCACTTCATGGCAAACAAATGGGGAAACAGTGGAAACAGGGTCAGACTTTATTTTTGGGGGCTCCAAAATCACTGCAGATACTGATTGCAACCATGAAATTAAAAGATGCTTACTCCTTGGAAGGAAAGTTATGACCAACCTTGATAGTATATTAGAAAGCAGAGACATTAATTTTCCAACCAAGGTCCGTGTAGTCAAGGCTATGGTTTTTCCAGTGGTCAAGTATGGATGTGAGAGTTGGACTGTGAAGAAAGCTGATCGCCGAAGAATTGATGCTTTTGAACTGTGGTGCTGGAGAAGACTCTTGAGAGTCTCTTGGACTGCAAGGAGATCCAACCAGTCCATTATAAAGGAGATCAGTCCTGAGTGTTCATTGGAAGGACTGATGCTAGAGCTGAAACTCTTAATACTTTGGCCACCTCATGCGACGAGTTGACTCACTGGAAAGGACTCTGATGCTGGGAGTGATTGGGGGCGGGAGGAGATGGGGATGACAGAGAATGAGATGGCTGGATGGCATCACCGACTTGATGGACATGAGTTTGAGTGAACTCTGGGAGTTGGTGATGGACAGGGAGGCCTGGCGTGCTGTGATTCATCGGGGTGGCAAAGAGTCGGACAGGACTGAGCAATTGAACTGAACTGAACTGAATTTACTGGAGCCCTCCCAGAGCCTGCGATTAGCCCCACTAAACAGCAGGTAGTTTCCAGTGGTAGGTTGCCTCATGACAAAAAATCAACAGGGAAGTAACAAAGGCCCTTTCATCATCAGACAAGTGGCTCACATGGCACCACTCTCCAGAGGTAAAAGTCCCAGCTCATCCATCACTGGGTGGGAACAACCCCTCCCATCAGGAAACCTGCACAAATCTCTTAGAAAACCTGTGGTTCTGGAGGACACTTGAAATTCCCTTGGAAAGCAAGGAGATCAAATCAGTCAATCTTAAGCGAGATCAACCCTGAATATTTACTGGAAGGACTGACGCTGAAGCTGAAGCTTCAGTATTTTGGTCATCTGATGCCAACAGATGACTCATTGGAAAAGTCCCTTATGCTGGGAAAGATCGTGGGCAGAACGAGAAGAGGGCATCAGACGAGATGGCTGAAAGGCATCACTGATGCAATGGAGATTAACTTGGGCAGACTCCAGGAGTCTGACAGGGAGTCCTTGCCTGCTGCAGTCCATGGGTTTGCAAAGACTCGGACACGACTGGGAGACTGAACAACAACACCTCTGCATAGAAGTTAAATAAACAGGCTGATATGATACAGGCTTGCCATATTCCTTTCTCAATTATGAACCAGTCCATTGTTCCATGTCTGGTTCTAACTAGTACATGAAGAAATACTAATACAGATTTCTTCTTCTTGACCTGCATACAGGTTTCTCAGAAGACAGGTAAGTTGATTTGGTATTCCAATCTCATTAAGAATTTTCCACTTTGTTGTGATCTACACAATCAAAGCCTTTCAGGTAGTCAGTGAAACAGTAATATTTTTATGAAATTCCCTTGCTTTTTCTATGATCCAATGGATGTTGGCAACTTGATCTCTGGTTCCTGTGTCTTTTCTAAATCTAGCTTGTACATGTGGAAGTTCTTGGTTCATGTGCTGTTAAAGCCTAGTTGAAGGATTTTGAATATTACCTTACAAGCATATGTACTGAGCTCAATTGCATGGTAGTTTGAACATTTTCTGGCATCATCCTTCTGGGAATTGGAAAGAAAACACGATTTCCAGTTCTGTGGCCACTGTTGAATTTTCCGATTTTGTTGGCATCGTGCATGCAGCACTTTAACATGATCATCTTTAGGATTTTAAGTAGCTTGATTGGAATTCTATAACCTCCACTAGCTGTGTTCACAGTACGGCTTCCTAAGGACCACTTAACTTCATACTCCAGGATGTCTGTCTCTATGTGAGTGAACACATAATTGTGGTAATTTAGGTCATTAAGATCCTTTCTGTAGAGTTCTTCTTTGTATTCTTACCACTTCTTAATATCTTCTGCTTCTGTTAGGTCTATGTCGTTTCTGTCATTTTTGTGCCCGTCTTTGGTATCTTCAATTTTCCTGAAGAGATCTCTGGTCTTTCCTATTCTTTTGTTTCCTCTATTTCTTTGTCCTGTTCACTGAAGAAGGCTTTCTCATCTCTCCTTGTTATTCTTTAGAACTCTGTATTCAGATGGGTATATCTTTCCTTTTCTCCTTTGCCTTTTACTTCTCTTCTTTTCTCAATTATTTGTAAGGCTTCCACAGATGACCATTTTACCTTGCTGCATTTCATTTTTGGGGGATGGTTTTGATAACCACCTCCTGTACAATGTTACTAACCTCCATCCATAGTTCCTCAGTCACTCTGTCTATCAGATCTAATCCCTTGAATCTATTTGTCACTTCCACTGTATAATCATAAGGGATTTTATTTAGGTCCTACCTGAATGGTCTAGTGATTTTCCCTACTTTCTTCAATTTAAGACTGAATTTTGCAATAAGGAGCTCATGACTTGAGTCACAGTCAGCTCCTGGTCTTGTTTCTGCTGAGTTTGTAGAGCTTCTCCATCTTTGACTGCAAAGAATATAATTAATCTGATTTTCAGAACTAACTATCTGGTGATGTCCATGTGTAGAGTTGTCTCTTGTGTTGCTGGAAGAAGGTGTTTTTTTTGTTTGCTTGCTTGTTTGTTTGTTTTTTTATGACCAGTTTGTTTTCTTGGAAAATTCTTTTAGCCTTTGCCCTGCTCCATTTTGTGCCCCAAGGTCAGAACTTTCTACTAATTCAGGTCTCTCCTGACTTCCTACTTTTGCATTCTAGTCTCCTATGGTGAAAAGGACATCTTTTTTAGGTGTTAGTTCTAGAAGGTCTTGTAGGTCTTCATAGAACTGTTCAACTCACTTTATTCCACCTTAGTGGTTGGGTCATCGACTTGTATTACTGTGATTATTAGGTCTCTTAGATTTAAATGAAAATAATAATCAAAGTTCTTTACCCTTAGAGCACTTCATTTCTAGTGGAAACTAAGAATTAAGCAATTGTGGGTTATCTGTTGTAAGAGCATTCTGTGATTGATAAATTTTTAAACCCTAACTAATTCTAAAAATGTATCCTTCCTTAAACTAAAAATTTTAATGTGACATGTCGACTGAAAAGATGCACAACCTGAGAGTTGTAAATTCAGTTTTATTTGGGGGCAAATGAAGACTGCAGCCTGGGAGCCAGCACCTCAAATAACTCTAAGAGACTGCTCCAAAGAGGTGATAGGGGAAGATCAATATATAAGATTTTGGTGAAGGGGGAGTTCAGTGCAATCAAGTGCATAATTTACAAAAGATTTTCTGCTAGTCGTGAGCAGCTGATGACACCATAAAGACATTTAGTGATTTCCTAGATATGAAGAGATGCAAGGATTGTGATCATGAAATTAGTTCCTGAAAATATATAAATAAATACGTGTTTCATTAGTTTCCCTGAAGCACAGTGTGCCTCACTCTCCATCCTGAATTCTTCTTCAGGAGCATTGAAGGTCAGCAGTGGCAGCAGCACAGGGTTCAGTATCTGCAGAGAAAGCTTTCACATGTCCTTGCTGTTATTCAGTCACTGGCAAATGCTCTTGGCAAACATTTTTAAATGAATACAGGAGGTTTGGGGATTGGTTAAAAGGATATGTAGGCTTTTTCTGTCCTTATAAAGACTCAGTTTGTAAGACAAGAGCAGTTGTCTTTAATTTGTTAGAGAATTGGGTGTCAGCCTGAATGATATCAAGGAAATGACCCATAAATCTAACTGTATTATCTTGGATTTACTTCTTTAAATCAGTGTGGTTTTAAACTGTAACAAGGACATAATGAGCAAAAGTTTGCATTCAGACACCAGAGATTCCACCTATTCTATTTTTCCTTGACAGCCTCTAGAACCACTGTCACCTCTAGATTTATATCTTCCTGTCAACTTGGAGGGTCCTGCTTTTCTTTATCAGCACAGGGACCCTCACTGTTCACGTGTGCATGGTTTCCTGCTACTTGGCCTCTGCCCCTCTTTCTTTGTTTATATCTAGCTATCTGCCTGCTTTAACACTAGGAATATTTATTATTTGTCCTGATGAAACTTTACTGTTAATAAAAATATCTTGTGCCTGCCAACTAAAAACTGGCACTTGCCTATCAACTACAAATTGGCACTTGCCAAGAGCGTTTGCTAGTGACTGAATAACAGCAACAAGAAGATCATGTGCCATCTCTGTAGAGATTGAAGTAGCCATCAAACACTGATGCAATGACACTTCCAATTAAGGTTTAATGAGGATAAAAGGAACTCAAAGTGGATAAATATATGCTAAGTAATTAATGTTTCAGTGTTTTATCATATTTGGAAATGATCAAGATATTTGATTAATATCCATCATTTAATTATTACAGTATAACTTCAAGGTTTCAAGTTATCAAAAGGATTATGGAAACCGCTTTTAAATAAGTATATCATAAACCATAGTGATTAGTGCATAGTTTCAATTGGTTGCAATTTACCAGATAATCCACTGAACTCCTGTCAACCCTTGTTCATGGAGCTGAAGTTTATTCTCCAAGTCTGTGAGTCTGTTTATGTTTTGTAAATATACTTATTTGTATCATTTTTACTTTAGATTTCACATATGAGTGATATCATGTGAAATTTGTCTTTCTCTGACTTACTTCACTTAGTATGACAATGTCTAGGTACAAGCCAGGATAAAGTGAAAGTCTCTCAAGTCATGTCCAACTCTTTGTGACCCAACGGACTGTAGTGCACCAGGATCCTCTGTCCATGGACTTCTCCCGGCAAGAATTCTGGAGTGGGTTGCCATTCCCTTCTCCAGGGGATCTTCCCAATCTGGGGATCGAACCCAGGTCTCCCACATTGCAGGAAGATTCTTTACATTATTTTATTCTTTTTGATGTCCGAGTAATATTCCCTTGTATATATGTATCACTACTCCTTTATCCATTTCTCTGTGAATGCACATTTAGGTTGCTTTCATGTCTTGTGTATTGTAAACAGTGTTACAATGAACACTGTGGTGTGTGGATACTTTGAACCATATTTTTCTTTGAATATATCAACAGAATTGGGATTGCAGGATCACAATGTAGCTTTATTTTTAGTTTTTGTTGTTATTGTTTTTTGAGTAACCTCCTATACTCTTGATGGCAATACCAATTTACATTCCCACCAACAGTATAGGATTTCATCCTTCTCTCTACCCCTTGTCCAGCATATGTTGTTTAAAGACTTTTTGGTGGCATTCTGACCTATGTGAGCTGATACCTTATTGTAGTTTTGATTTACATTTCTGTAATAATTAGCAACAAGGAACATCTTTTCATGTGCATCTTAGCCATTTGTATGTCTTATTTGAAGAGATCCATATTATGCATCTTATGCCCATTTGCCCATTTTTTGGTTTGTTTTTCTGATATTAAGCCTCCTGAGTTTGTTGTAAGTTTGGAGGCTAATCCCTTGTCAGTTGCATAGTTTGTAAATATTTCTCCCATTCTGTGGGCTGTCTTTTCACATTGTTTATGGTTTCTATTGCTTGTAAAAGCTTTTGAGCTTAACTAGGTCCTATTTATTTATTTTTGTTTTTATTTCCATTACTTTTGAAGACAGATTGAAAAAAAAATGTTGCAATTTATGTCAAAGAGTGTTCTGTGTATGTTTCCCTTTTAGAGTTTTATAGTGTCTGTTCTCACATTTAGCTCTTTAATTCATTTTGAGATTATTTTTGTGTTTGGTGTTAAAAAGCGTTGGAACTTCATTTTTTTTTAACATGTAGTTTTCCAGTTTTCCAAGAAGCATGTATTGAAGAGACTCTGTTTCCTCCATTGTATAGTCTTGTCTCCTTCATCAAAGATCAATAGACCATAGATATATGGGTTTATTTCTGGACTTTCTATTATGTCCCTTTGATCTGTATTTCTATTTCTGTGCCAGAATTTTACTGTTTGGATAACTATACCTTTGTAATCGTGTCTGCAGTCAGAGAGCCTGATTCTTCCATTCCATTTTTCTTTCTTAAGATTGCTTAGAGTATTTAGGGTCTTTTGTGTCTCCACATAATATTTTTTTTTTATTTTAGTTCTGTGAAAAATACCATTCATGATTTTATACGGATTGCATTGAGTCTGTAGATTACCATGCATAGTATAGTCTTCCAGTCAAAGAACATGGTATTTCTTTCCATCTGTTTCTGTTGTCTTTGATTTCTTTTATAGGCATCTTAGAGTTCTAGGGGGAACAGGTCTTTGTTTTCCTTAGATAGGTTTATTCTTAGGTATTTTTTTATTATTTTTAATGCAATTATATATGTGATTATTTCTTTAATTTCTATTTCTGATCTTTTGTTTTTAGTGTCTAGAAATGCAACAGACTTCTGTGTATAATTTTGTAACTTGCAACTTTATCAAATTTATTGATGAATTCTAGTAATTTTCTGGTAGTGTTTTCAGAATTTTCTATGTGTAATATCATGTCAATCTGCAAACAATTCTACTTCTTTTCCAATTTTGATTCCTTTTATTTCTTTATTCCCTCTGGTTTCCAAAGCTATGTTGAATACAAGTAGTGAGAGTATACATGCTTGTCTTGTTTCTGATCTTAGAGGAAATGCTTTTAGCATTTCACATCGAATATGATGTTAGCTGTCAGTTTGTCATGTATAGTCTTTATTATATTGAGGAATGTACTCTCTATGAACACTTTCTGGAGAGTTTTTATCATAAATGTGTATTTAATTTTGTCAAAATTGTGCCTACATCTTCTGAGATGACCATATGCTTTAGTCAATTTGTTGATGTGATATGTCACACCGATTGAGTTCTGGATACTGAAACATACTTTCATCTCTGGGATAAATCCTACTTGATCATGGTGTATGATCCTTTTAATGTGTTGTTGGATTCAGATTCCTAGTATTTGTTCAAGAATTTTTGCATCTATATTCATCAGTGATATTGGCCAGCTGCTTTCACTTTGTATGGCTTTTTTTTTTTTTTCTAGTTTTGGTATTTGGGCAATGGTAGCTTCTTAGAATGAGTTTGCTATCTTTCCTTCCTCTGCAATTTTTTGAACAGTTTCAGGATAGTTATTAAATAGTCTCTAAAATGTTTGATAGAAACCACATGTGAAGCCCTCAGGTTCTGGACTTTTATTTGTTGTGAGTTTTTAAATCACAGCTTCAATTTCAGTACTTATGATTGGTCTGTTTTTATTTTCTGTTTCTTCCTGGTTCTGTCTGGTGAGATTAGACATTTCTAAGAATGTGTCATCTCTTCTAGATTGTCTGTTTTATTGGCATACAGCTGCTTGTAGTAATCTCTTGTGATCTTTTGTATTTCTGTGATGTCAGTTGTAATGTTTCCTTTTCCATTTCTAATTTTACTGACTTGAGTCCTCTTCCCCCCTCTCCAATTTTTTTAATGAGTCTGATTAAAGATTTATCAATTTTGTTTGCCTTTACAAAAAAACAGCTTTTGGTTTTATTGATCTTTGTTATTGATTTCTTCATTTCTATTTTACTTATTACTGCTCTGTTCATTATATTATCTTTCCTTTTACTAAATTTGTGTTTTTTTCATTCTTCTTTCTCTAGTTTCTGTAGGTGTAAGTTTAGGTTGTTTATTTATTTGAGATTTCTCTTTTTCCCTGAAGTAGACTTTTTATTGCCACAAATTTCCCTCTTAGATTTGCTTTTGTTGCACCCCATAGGTTTTGATTGTGGCACTTGTGTTTTCATTTGTCTCTATGTCTTTTTTTTTTTTTTAATTTCTCCTTTGATTCTTCAGTGATCCATTTGCTGTTTGGCAGCATAGTATTTAGCCTTCACTGGTTTGTGCTTGTTACAGTATTTCTTTTTCTGGTAGTTTCTATCTAAACTCACAGTGTTGTGGTTGGAAAGGATGCTTGATATGATTTAAATTGTCTTAAATTTACTGGAGTTTGCTTTATGGATCAACATGTTGTCAACCCTGGAGAATGTTCCATGTACACAAGAGAAGAATATATATTCTCCTTCTTTTGGATAGCATGCTCTACAAATATCAATTAAATCCATCTGGCTTAAGGTATCAATTAAGACTTGTGTTTCTTTTTCAATTTTGTGACTAAATGATCTGTCCATTGATAAAAATAGGATGTTAAAGTCCTCCACTATTACTTGGTTACTGTCAATTTCTCCCTTAATTGCTGTTAGTAATTACCTTTTTTATTGAGGTGCTCCTATATTGGGTGCACTTATATTTATAGTTGCTTTATCTTCTTCTTGGGTTGACCCCTTGATCATTATGCAGTATCATTATTTGACTTTTATAAAAGTCTTTATTTTAAATTCTATTTTGTTTAATATGAGTTTTTTTTAATTTATTTATTTTATTTTATTATTTTTTTAAAATTTTTTATTTTTTGTAATTAATTTATTTTTTATTGGAAGCAAATTATTTTACAATATTATATTGGTTGGTTTTGCCATACATTGACATGAATTCGCCCCGGGTTTACATAAGTTCCCCCTCCTGAACCCCCCTCCCACCTCCCTCCTCCCTTTATCCTCCCTCTGGGTCATCCCCGCATGCCAGCCCCGAGCATCTTATAACATGCATTGACCCTGAACTAGTGACTCGTTTCACATATGACAACATACGTGTTTCAGTGCCATTCTCCCAAATCATCCCACCCTCACCCTCTCCCATAGAGTCCCAAAGACTGTTCTATACATCTGTGTCTCTTTTGCTGTCTCGTATACAGGGTTATCGTTTGCATCTTTCTAAATTCCATATATATGCGTTAGTATACTGTATTGGTGTTTTTCTTTCTGGCTGACTTCACTCTGTATAATAGGCTCCAGTTTCATCCACCTCATTAGAACTGATTCAAATGTATTCTTTTTAATGGCTGAATAATACTCCATTGTGTATATGTACCAAAGCTTTCTTATCCATTCGTCTGCAGATGGACATCTAGGTTGCTTCCATGTCCTGGCTATAATAAACAGTGCTGCAATGAGCATTGGAGTACATGTGTCTCTTTCAATTCTGGTTTCCTCGGTGTGTATGCCCAGGAGTGCGATTGCTGGATCATATGGCAGTTCTATTTCCAGTTTTTTGAGGAATCTCCACACTGTTCTCCATAGTGGCTGTACTAGTTTGCATTCCCACCAACAGTGTAAGAGGGTTCCTTTCTCTCCACATCCTCTCCAGCATTTATTGCAAGTAGACTTTTGTATAGCAGCCATTCTGACTGGTGTGAAATGGTATCTCATTGTGGTTTTGATTTGCATCTCTCTAATTATGAGGGATGTTGAGCATTTTTTCATGTGTTTGTTAGCCATCTGTATGTCTTCTTTGGAGAAATGTCTGTTTAGTTCTTTGGCCCATTTTTTGATTGGGTCATTTATTTTTCTGGAATTGAGCTGCAGGAGCTGCTTGTATAATTTGGAGATTAATCCTTTATCAGTTGCTTCATTTGCTATTATTTTCTCCCATTCTGAAGGCTGTCTTTTCACCTTACTTATAGTTTCCTTTGCTGTGCAGAAGCTTTTGATTTTAATTAGGTCCCATTTGTTTATTTTTGCTTTTATTTCCAATATTCTGGGAGGTGGGTCATGGAGGATCCTGCTGTGATTTATGTCGGAGAGTGTTTTGCCTACGTTCTCCTCTAGGATTTTTATAGTTTCTGGTGTTACATTTAGCTCTCTAATCCATTTTGAATTTATTTTGGTGTATGGTGTTAGGAAGTGTTCTAGTTTCATTCTTTTACAAGTGGTTGACCAGTTTTCCCAGCACCACTTGTTAAAGAGACTGTCTTTTCTCCATTTTATATTCTTGCCTCCTTTGTCAAAGATGAGGTGTCCATAGGTGCGTGGATTTATCTCTGGGCTTTCTATTTTGTTCCATTGATCAATATTTCTGTCTTTATGCCAGTACCATACTGTCTTGATGATTGTGGCTTTGTAGTAGAGCCTGAAGTCTGGCAGGTTAATTCCCCCAGTTCCATTTTTCTTCCTCAAGATTGCTTTGGCTATTCGAGGTTTTTTGTATTTCCATATAAATTATTTGTTCTAGTTCTGTGAAAAATATCTTTGGTAGCTTGATAGGGATTGCATTGAATGTATAAATTACATTGGGTAGTATACTCATTTTTACAATATTTATTCTTCCAATCCATGAACATGGTGTATTTCTCCATCTATTAGTGTCCTCTTTGATTGCTTTCAGTAGTGTTTTATAGTTTTCTATGTACAAGTCTTTTGTTTCCTTAGGTAGATATATTCCTAAGTATTTAATTCTTTTCGTTGCAACAGTGAATGGAATAGTTTCCTTAATTTCTCTTTCTATTTTCTCATTATTAGTGTATAGGAATGCAAGGGATTTCTGTGTGTTGATTTTATATCCTGCAACGTTACTGTAGTCATTGATTAGCTCTAGTAGTTTTCTGGTAGAGTCTCTAGGGTTTTCTGTGTAGAGGATCATGTCATCAACGAACAGTGAAAGTTTTACTTCTTCTTTTCCAATTTGGATTCCTTTTATGTCTTTTTCTGCTCTGATTGCTGTGGCCAAAACTTCTAGAACTATGTTGAATAGTAGTGGTGAGAGTGGGCACCCTTGTCTTGTTCCTGACATTAGGGGAAATGCTTTCAGTTTTTCACCATTGAGGATAATGTTTGCTGTGGGTTTGTCATATATAGCTTTTATTATGTTGAGGTATGTCCCTTCTATTCCCACTTTCTGGAGGGTTTTTATCATAAATGGATGTTGAATTTTGTCGAAGGCTTTCTCTGCATCTATTGAGATAATCGTATGATTTTTATTTTTCAGTTTGTTAATGTGGTGTATTACGTTGATTGATTTGCGGATATTGAAGAATCCTTGCATTCCTGGGATAAAGCCCACTTGGTCATGATGTATGATCTTCTTAATGAGTTGTTGGATTCTGATTGCTAGAATTTTGTTAAGGATTTTTGCATCTATGTTCATCAGTGATATTGGCCTGTAGTTTTCTTTTTTTGTGGGGCCTTTACCAGGTTTTGGGATTAGGGTGATGGTGGCCTCATAGAATGAGTTTGGAAGTTTCCCTTCCAATTGGAGGCTAAATACTTTACATTATTGTTTTGGTTTTGCCATACATTGACATGAATCTGCCCCGGCTGTACATTGGTTCCCCATCTTGGACCCCCCTCCACCTCCCTCCCCATCCCATCCCTCTGGATCATCCCAGTACACCAGCCCTGAGACTCCTGTATCATGCTTCGAACCTGGACTGACGATTCATTTCACATATGATAATATATATGTTTCAATGCCATTCTCCCAAATCATCCCACCCTGACCTCTCCCAGAGTCCAAAAGACTGTTCTATACATCTGTGTCTCTTTTGCTGTCTCATATACAGGGTTATTGTTATCATCTTTCTAAATTCCATATATATGTGCTAGTATACTGTATTGGTGTTTTTCTTTCTGGCTGACTTCACTCTGTATAATAGGCTCCAGTTTCATCCACCTCATTAGAACTGATTCAAATGTATTCTTTTTAATTGCTGAGTAATGCTCCATTGTGTCTATATACCACAGCTTTCTTATCCATTCATCTGCAGATGGACATCTAGGTTGCTTCCATGTCCTGGCTATTATAAACAGTGCTGCAATGAACACTGGAGTACATGTGTCTCTTTCAATTCTGGTTTCCTTGGTGTGTATGCCCAGAGGAGAACATAGGAAAAACACTCTCTGACATAAATCACAGCAGGATCCTCCATGACCCACCTCCCAGGATATTGGAAATAAAAGGAAAAATAAACAAATGGGACCTAATTAAAATTAAAAGCTTCTGCACAGCAAAGGAAACTATAAGCAAGGTGAAAAGACAGCCTTCAGAATGGGAGAAAATACTAGCAAATGAAGCAACTGACAAAGAATTAATCTCAAAAATATACAAGCAACTCCTGCAGCTCAATTCCAGAAAAATAAATGACCCAATCAAAATTGGGCCAAAGAACTAAACAGACATTTCTCCAAAGAAGACATACAGATGGCCAACAAACACATGAAAAGATGCTCAACATCCCTCATAATCAGAGAAATGCAAATCAAAACCACGATGAGGTACCATTTCACGCCAGTCAGAATGGCTGCTATCCAAAAGTCTACAAGCAATAAATGCTGGAGAGGTTGTGGAGAAAAGGGAACCCTCTTACACTGTTGGTGGGAATGCAAACTAATACATCCACTATGGAGAACAGTGTGGAGATGCCTTAAAACACTAGAAATAGAGCTGCCATAGACCCAGTAATATGAGTATTTTTATACTCACTTTCTCTTGATTTCCATTTGTGTGGAATATCATTTTCTATCCTCTCACCTTCAGTCTCTCTTTGTTCCTAGGTCTGAAAAGGATGTCTTGTAGACAGTATTTTCACAGGCCTTGTTTGTGTGTTCATTCACTCAGTCTATGTCTTTTGTTTGGAAGATTAAATTCACTTACATTCAAGATAATGGGAGTTCCTTTGTATGTTATTTGTTGGTTTTCCATTGTTGCTTTTTTATGTTTTTTGTCTTTAATTTTTGTCAATTTGATTACTATATGTCTTGGCATGTTCTTGGGTTTATCATGCCTGGGACTCTCTGTTTTTCCTGGACATAGATGATTGTGTCTTTTTCTATGTTAGGAGAAAATAGTATTAACTTTTCAAATATTTACTCACATCCTTTTTCTCTCTTCTCCTTCTGTGACCCTTATAATGTGAATGTTGGTACATTTAATGTTTTCCCAGAAATCTGTTAAAATACCTTCAGTTCTTTTCATCCTTTTTATTTTTATTCTGTTCTGCGGAAGACTTCTACCATTCTGTCTTCCAGAATGGTAAATTTCTAGGTAATTTTCTTCTGTCTCACTTTTTCTGCTGTTAATTCCTTCAAATGTATTTTTCATTTCAATTATTGTATTATACATCTCTGGTTGTTTGTTCTTTAGTTCTTTTGGGTCTTTTAAAAATATTTCTTGCATCCTTTTGATCCTTGCCTCCATTCTTTTTCCAAGATCTTTGATCATCTTCATTATTATTATTCTGAATTATTTTTTCTGGTAGATTGGCTATCTCCACTTCACTTATTTGTTCTTCTAGTGTTCCATTTTGTTCTTTCATAAGGAACATATTTATTTACATTCTCATTTTGACTAACTTTCTGTGATTGTGATTTCCATTACGCAGACTGCAGGGTTGTGGTTCTCGCTTCTGCTGTCTGCAGAGGCTTGCTTTACTATGAAGCTTTTACAAAAGTGAGATTCAAGGAAAGAACCTTACCAAGTACTCTTGACCACTGGTGCTGCTGTCAAGTTATAAGTTGTCAGCACCCCCTCTGGTCCTGTATAAGTGTCAAAAACCTCAAAATCAAGTGGGCTAGGAAGAAAAATAGCTATACTGAGGTAGATTGCTTCTTTCTAAAACATCATATCAAGAACTTTTTTTTTTTCATTTCTCCTTCCCTCTGTGACCATCGTTTTCCTAATTCTTATACCATGAAGCTTTTTATAATTCTCTTTTATCCACTTTTGCCTTGCCCTGGTCTGGAAAGTTGTCATTGTTCAATATGTTCAGATCATTTAAAAAGATAGTAATCTAGCATCCAACTAACTGTTGAATTTACTGTGTTATTGGTGATCCTATAGTCCTGCCCATTAAGAACTTCTCCCTAATTTTCAATGCCTCTGTTTCCTTGAAACAAACTTGCTGGACAAACACCTCTGGGAAAATAAAGACACAGCTATGTGAAATATATAAACACACCAACTGGCTTAAAGAAATAGTCACTATTTAGGATCATATCTTTGACTTATTTGCTTCTAGGTGATTTGGGTCATAGGTAACCTGGCTCAGGAGTGCTCTCCAAACAGCAGGCATTGTTGTGTTGTTCATAATTATAACTGTCTCCTTAACATGCTACATTCACTCAAAAGTTTTAAATGCATGTGTGCAGCCACTGACAAGCCAACAAATCTTAAACAGGCAAAGAAGACCTCATTCAAGACTTATGCAACAAAGGCAAGGTATTCAACTCCACCAAGATGAAAGGGTGGAGGATATTTAATTTTAAATGCTGCTGCTAAGTCGCTTCAGTCGTGTCCGACTCTGTGCGACCCCACAGATGGCAGCCCAGCAGAATCCCCGTCCCTGGGATTCTCCAGGCAAGAACACTGGAGTGGGTTGCCATTTCCTTCCCCAATGAATGAAAGTGAAAAGTGAAAGTGAAGTCGCTCAGTCGTGTCCAACTCTTTGCGACTGCTAGGAAAAGCTAATAACATTTTTAAGTTCTAGGATAAGTTAATAGAAACGTGTGAGAGGATATAAGGAGAATAATTGATCAACATGATGGGGCTATCTGTATTTTCTAATTGTCACTTTTCAGATTTAGGTTCCTACTGTCCCGTAGAAAACTGGAGATTGGGTGTTTTCATTCATGTCGATTTTATTTCACAGAGATGGCTCCCCTGGTCCTGAGAAAAACATTTTAGGATATAGAAGATAACATCTCTAAAGAGCAGAGAGAGTTTGAAATTAGAAGTTTCCTAAAGTAAATGTTTTAAGAAAAGGAAGGTGAAGTAAGAAGAAAGTTTAGACAGGCTGAGGGGAAACTTAAGGCAGTCTTGGTCACTGCCTAGGTCAGGATGCTTCAGGAAACTATTATCTATCTGAATTGCACAGATGAGCAGCAGTGCTCAAGAAGATAATTCACAGCACTGCAAAACATGTTCTTTTTAAAGCCAGACTACTCACCTCTGCATAAAAGGATATGCAGACTACTCATCTCTGCATAAAACACTAACTTACCCTCTAAGTTAGTCTAAAGATTAACTTATGTTCTAACTTGCTGCACATCACAGGTTTTGATTTGTGATATTCTTGCTGCTGTTTAATTCAAAATATTTTTCTAATTATATCATGATCTTTTATTTGATGCATTTTCAAACATGGGATTTCTAGTTAACATTCTGCACTTAAGTACTAGTAAGTTTTTGTTCTTGCCAAAATATGGTTTTCTTATTTAAAATCTTTGCATTTATTTGCTCAAAATTTATGTTCAAATAATTGATTCAGTCCAGTTCAGTTCAGTTCAGTCGCTCAGTCGTGTCCGACTCTCCGCGACCCCATGAATCACAGCACGCCAGGCCTCCCTGTCCATCACCAACTCCCGGAGTTCACTCAAACTCATGTCCATCGAGTCGGTGATGCCATCCAGCCATCTCATTCTCTGTCGTCCCCTTCTCCTCCCGCCCCCAACATTTCCCAGCATCAGACTCTTTTCCAGTGAGTCAACTCGTCGCATGAGGTGGCCAAAGTATTGCAGTTTCAGCTTTAGCATCAGTCCTTCCAATGAACACCCAGGATCAATCTCCCTTAGAATGGACTGGTTGGATCTCCTTGCGGTAAATGTTGGTAAATGTTTATGAATAATTGAAAACTGTTGGAGAGTAAAATGTCCCCTGAGATTCATTAAAAAACTGGAAATAGAACTGCCATACGGCCCAGCAATTGCACTCCTGGGCATACACACTAAATAAATCAAAATTGAAAGAGACACATGTACTCCAGTGTTCATCGCAGCACTGTTTATAATAGCCAGGACATGGAAGCAACCTAGATGTCCATCTGCAGATGAATGGATAAGAAAGCTGTGGTATATATACACAATGGAGTATTACTCAGCAATTAAAAAGAATACATTTGAATCAGTTCTAATGAGGTGGATGAAACTGGAGCCTATTATACAGAGTGAAGTCAGCCAGAAAGAAAAACACCAATACAGTATACTAACACATTTGTATGGAATTTAGAAAGATGGTAATGATAACCCTGTATACAAGACATCAAAAGATACACAGATATATAGAACAGTCTTTTGGACTCTGTGGGAGAGGTCAGGGTGGGATGATTTGGGAGAATGGCATTGAAACGAATTATCATATGTGAAACGAATCACCAATCCAGGTTCAAAGCATGATACAGGAGGTTCGGGGCTGGTGTACTGGGGTGAACCAGAGGGATGGGATGGGAGGTGAGAGGGGGGTTCAAGATGGGGAATACATGTACAGCCAGGGCAGAATCATGTCAATGTATGCCAAAACCAATACAATAATGTAAAGTAATTAGCCTCCAATTAAAATAAATTTATTTAAAAAATATTCTTTACTATTATTGTTAAAATCATTATTCCTACTGACATATTTTGTGCACTTCTTATATCAATTATTAAAGAGAGCCATGTTACTATCTCCCACTGAAGACAGATTTTTATTCTTCTTCTTGTAATTCTGTCACAACTTGCTTTGTTCATTGTGAAATTACTTTATATACTCTAAATAGGTTATCATATTGGTAAACTAAATATTTCATTATGTTATATTTTCTCTAACAATATTTTATATCTTTCAAGGTGTTTGATTTAGATGAATGCAATTAAACTATTTTCATTTGGTTATACTCTTATTGGTGCAAATTTATCTACAGCTTGCAATTTAAATTTTGTGTATTATTTGCATTACTTGTGAAGAGTTTGATTTTTATTAAAGTCTATTAAATGTGCCCATTATGAGAGTATTAAGTACATCACATTACACTTACTAATTAACTACATTTGACTAATAAAAATATTTATGTAATTTTTCTAGTTTTTACTGTTTTATAAATATTTTTATATTTCTTCCACTTAAATAAATTTGAAGCACTCAATTATTATCAATATTATTTTCAAAGTTTTCTAGTTTTCATTTTATTTATGAAAGAGCTCAATAATTATAGCAAGAATAATTAACTTCAGTTCAGTTCAGTCGCTCAGTCCTGTCCGACTCTTTGCAACCCCATGGACTGAAGCACATCAAGCTTCACTGTCCAGTACCAACTCCTGGAGCTTGCTAAAACTCATGTCCATTGAGCCGGGAATGCCAACAAACCATCTCATGCTCTGTCATTCCCTTTTCCTTCTGTCTTCTATTTTTTCCGGCATCACAGTCTTTTCCAATGAGTCAGTTCTTCGCATCAGTTCAGTCAGTTCAGTTCAGTCGCTCAGTCGTGTCTGACTCTCCGCGATGACCCCATGAATCACAGCACGCCAGGCCTCCTTGTCCATCAACAACTCCCGGAGTTCACTCAAACTCAGGTCCACAGAGTTGGTGATGCCATCCAGCCATCTCATTCTCGGTCGTCCCCTTCTCCTCCCACCCTCAACCTTTCCCAGCATCAGAGTCTTTTCCAGTGAGTCAACTCGTCATATGAGGTGGCCAAAGTATTGCAGTTTCAGCTTCAGCATCAGTCCCTGCAATGAACACCCAGGATCGATCTCGCTTAGAATGGACTGGTTGGATCTCCTTGCCGTCCAAGGGACTCTCAAGAGTCTTCTCCAGCACCACAGTTCAAAAGCATCAATTCTTCAGCGATCAGCTTTCTTCACAGTCCAACTCTCACATCCATACATGACCACGGGAAAAACCATAGCCTTGGCTAAAGGACCTTTGTTGGCAAAGTAATGTCTCTGCTTTTTAATATATTATCAAGGTTGGTCATAACTTTCCTTTCAAGGAGTAAGCGTTTTTTAATTTCATGGCTGCAATCAGCATCGGCAGTGATTTTGGAGCCTAAAAATATAAAGTCTGACACTGTTTCCACTGTTTTTCCATCTATTTCCCATGAAGTGATGGGACCAGATGCCATGATCTTTGTTTTATGAATGTTGAGCCAACATTTTCACTCTCCTCTTTCACTTCCATCAAGAGGTTTTTGAGTTCCTCTTCACTTTCTGCCATAAGAATAGTGTCATCTGCATATCTGAGGTTATTGATATTTCTCCCAGCAATCTTGATTCCAGCTTGTGCTTCTTCCAGCCCAGCGTTCCTCATGATGTACTCTGCATAGAAGTTAAATAAGCAAGGTGACAATATACAGCCTTGACGTACTCCTTTCAATATTTGGAACCAGTCTATTGTTCCATGTACAGTTCTGACTGTTGCTTCCTGACCTGCATACAGGTTTCTCAAGAGGTAGATCAGGTGGTCTGGGATTCCCATCTCTTTCAGAATGTTCCACAGTTTATTGTGATCCACACAGTCAAAGGCTTTGGCAGAGTCAATGAAGCAGAAATAGATGCTCTTCTGGAACACTCTTGCTTTCTCCATGATCCAGCGGATGTTGGCAATTTGATCTCTGGTGCCTCTGCCTTTTCTAAAACCTGCTTGAACATCTGGGAGTTCACGGTTCACATATTGCTGAAGCCTGGCTTGGAGAATTTTGAGCATGACTTTACTAGCGTGTGAGATGAGTGCAATTGTGCGGTAGTTTGAGCATTCCTTGGCATTGCCTTTCTTTGGGATTGGAATGAAGACTGACCTTTTCCAGTCCTGTGGCCACTGCTGAGTTTTCCAAATTTGCTGGCATAGTGAGTGCATCACTTTCACAGCATCATCTTTCAAGATTTGAAATAGCTCAACTGGAATTCCATCACCTCCACTAGCTTTGTTCGTAGTGATGCTTTCTAAGGCCCACTTGACTTCACATTCCAAGATGTCTGGCTCTAGGTCAGTGATCACGTTATCGTGACTATTCTGGTCGTGAATATCTTTTTTGTACAGTTCTTCTGTGTATTCTTGCCACCTCTTCTTAATATCTTCTGCTTCTGTTAGGTCCATATCATTTCTGTCCTTTATCGAGCCCATCTTCGCATGAAATGTTCCCTTGGAATCTCTAATTTTCTTGAAGAGATCTCTTGTTTTTCCTATTCTGTTGTTTTCCTCTATTTCTTTGCATTGATCACTGAGGAAGGCTTTCTTATCTCTCCTTGCTATTCTTTGGAACTCTGCATTCAGATGCTTATATCTTTCCTTTTCTCCTTTGCTTTTTGCTTCTTTTCACAGCTATTAGTAAGGCCTCCTCAGACAGCCATTTTGCTTTTTTGCATTTCTTTTCCATGGGGATGGTCTTGGTCCCTGTCTCCTGTACAATGTCACTAACCTCCGTCCACAGTTCATCAGGCACTCTATCTATCAGATCTAGTCCCTTAAATCTATTCCTCATTTCCACTGTATACTCATAAGGGATTTGATTTAGGTCATATCTGAATGGTTTAGTGGTTTTCCCTACGTTGTTCAATTTAAGTCTGAATTTGGCAATAAGGAGTTCATGATCTGAGCCACAGTCAGCTCCTGGTCTTGTTTTTGCTAACTGTATACAGCTTCTCCATCTTTGGCTGTAAAGAATATAATCAATCTGATTTCGGTGTTGACCATCTGGTGATGTCCATGTGTAGAGTCTTTTCTTGTGTTGTTGGAAGAGGGTGTTTTTCTATGACCAGTGCGTTCTCTTGAGAAAACTCTGTTAGCCTTTGCCCTGCTTCATTCCGTGCTCCAAGGCCAAATTTGCCTGTTACTCCAGGTGTTTCTTGACTTGCTACTTTTGCATTCTAGTCCCCTATAATGATAAGGACATCTTTTTTGGGTGTTAGTTCTAAAAGGTCTTGTAGGTCTTCATAGAACCATTCAACATTGACTTCTTCAGTGTTACTGGTTGGGGCATAGGCCTGGATTACTGTAATATTGAATGGTTTGCCTTGGAAACAAACAGAAATCATTCTGTCGTTTTTAAGACTGCATCCAAGTACTGCATTTCGGACTCTTTTGTTGACCATGATGGCTACTCCATTTCTTCTAAGGTATTCCTGCCCACAGTAGTAGATATAATGGTCATCTGAGTTAAATTCACCCATTCCAGTCCATTTTAGTTCACTGATTCCTAGACTGTCTATGTTCACTCTTGCCATCTCCTGTTTGACCACTTCCAATTTGCCTTGATTCATGGACATAACATTCCAAGTTCCTATGCAATATTGCTCTTTACAGCACCGGACCTTGCTTCTATCATCGGTCATATCCACAACTGGGTATTGGTTTTGCTTTGGCTCCATCCCTTTATTCCTTCTATAGTTATTTCTCCACTGATCTCCAGTAGCATACTGGGCATCTACCGACCTGGGGAATTCCTCATTCAGTATCCTATCATTTTGCCCTTTGATACTGTTCATGGGGTTCTCAAGGCAAGTATGCTGAAGTGGTTTGCCATTCCCTTCTCCAGTGGACCATATTCAGCTGTGGTCCATGTGATCAGATCAACTAGTTTCCTGTGATTATGATTTCAGTGTGTCTGCCCTCTGATGCCCCCTCGCAATACCTACCATCTTATTTGGGTTTCTCTTACCTTCTTCTTGGAAAATCTCTTCATAGCCGCTCCAGCAAAGTGCAGCCGCTGTTGGCCAAAATATTGGAGTTTCAGCCTCAGCAACAGTAATTCCAATGAATATGTAGGACTGATTTCCTTTAGGATAGACTGGTGGTTTGAACTCCTTGCAGTCTATGAGCCTCTCAGGAGTCTTCAAAACCACAGTTCAAAAGCATCAATTCTTCGGTGCTCAGCTTTCTTTATGGTCTAACTCTCACATCCAAACATGACTATTGGAAAACCATAGTTTTGACAAATGGACTTTTATCAGCAAAGCAATGTCTCCGCTTTTTAATATGCTGTGCAAGTTGGTCATAACTTTTCAACCAAGAAGCAAGCCTTGGCTGCAGTCACCATCTGTAGTGATTTTGGAGCCCAAGTAAAGAAAGTCTTTCACTGTTTCCATTGTTGCCCCATTATTTTCCATGAAACGATGGGACCAGATGCTACGATCTTTGTTTTGTTGTTTTTTTTTTTAATTTATTTATTTTAATTGGAGGCTAATTACTTTACATTATTGTAATAGATCTTTATTTTTTGAATGTTGAGTTTTCAGTCAGCTTTTTCACTCTCCACTTTCATTTTCATCAAGAGATTCTTTAGTTTCTCCTTGTTTTCTGCCCTAAGAGTGGTGTCATCTTCATATCTGAGGTTCTTGATATTTCTCCCTGAAATCTTGATTCCAGCTTGTGCTTCATCCAGGCCTGCATTGCATTATGTACTCTGAATATACCCACAGTTTCTCACATCAGGAAACTTCCATAAACCTCTTATCCTTATCCCTCAGGGGACAGATAGAATGAAAACCACAATCACAGATAAATAATCAAACTGATCACATGGAACACAGCCTTGTCTAACTCAATGAAACAATGAGCCATGCCCTGTAGGGCCTTCCAAGATGGATGGGTCTTGGTGGAGAGTTCAGAAAAAAATCATTTTCCACTGGAAAAGGGAATGGCAGACCACTCCAGTATTATTGCCTTGAACACCCAATGAACAGTATGAAAAGGCAAAAAGATATGACACTGAAAGATGAACTGATCAGGTCAGTAGGTGCCGAATATGCTACTGAGAGAAGAGTGGAGAAATAACACCAGAAAAAATGAAGAGACTGGGCCAAAGCAACAACAACACACCGTTGCTGATGTGACTATGATGGAAGTTAAATCTGATGCTATAAGGAGCAATATTGCATAGGAACCTGCAACGTTAGGTCTATAAATTAAGGCAAATTAGAAGTGGTCAAACAGGAGATGGTAAGAGTGAACATTGGATTTTCGGAATCAGTAAACTAAAATGATCTGGAATAGGTGAATTTAACTCAGATGACCGTTTCATTTATTACTGTGGGCAAGAATCCCTTAGAAGAAATGGAGTAGCCATCATAGTCAACAAAAGAATCTGAAATGAAGTACTTGAATGCAATCTCAAAAATGACAGGATGAACTCTGTTCTTTTCCAAGGCAAAGCATTCAATATCACAGTAATCCAAGTCTACGTCCCAACCACTAATGCCAAAGAAGCAGAAGTTGAATGGTTCTGTGAAGACCTACAAGACTTTATAAAAGTAACAGCCAAAAGAGATGTTCTTTTCATAATAGGGAACTGGAATGCAAAGTAGGAAGTCAAGAGATACCTGGAGTAACAGGCAAATTTGACCTTGGAGTACAAAATGAAGCAGGGCAAAGTTTAACAGAGTTTTGCTAAGAGAATGCACTGGTCATATCAAAGACCCTCTTCCAACAACACAAGAGACAACTCTACACATGGGCATCACCAGATGGTCAATATCAAAATCAGATTGAATAAACTATTTGCAGCCAAAGATGGAGAAGCACTATACAGCCAGCAAAAACAAGACCAGAAGCTGACTGTGGCTCAGATCATGAACTCCTTATTGTCAAATTCATACTAAAATTGAAGAAAGTAGAGAAATCCACTAGACCATTCAGGTATAACGTAAGTCAAATCCCTTATGATTATACAGTGGAGGTGACAAATAGATTCAAGGTATTAGATCTGATAGAGTGCCTGAAGAATGATGAACAGAGGTTCGAGACATTGTACAGGAGACAGTAATCAATATCATCCTCAAGAAAGAGAAATGCAAAAATGCAAAAGAGTTTTTTATTTTTCCATTGGAGGCTAATTACTTTACAATGTTATATTGATTAGTTTCTCCATACATTGACATGAATCTGCCCTGGGTGTACATGTATTCCCCTTCTTGAACCCCCCTCCCACCTCCCTTCTTGCCTTATCCTCTCACTGGGTGATCCCCGTGCACCAGCCCCGAGCATCCTGTATCATGCTTCGAACCTGGACTGGTGATAATATACATGTTTCAATACCATTCTCTTACTTCACTCTGTATAATAGGCTCCAGTTTCATCCACCTCATTAGAAATGATTCAAATGTATTTTTAATTGCTGACTAATACTTCATTGTGTATATATACCACAGCTTTCTTATCCATTCTTCTGCAGATGGACATCGAGGTTGTTTCCATGTCCTGGCTATTATAAACAGTGCTGCGATGAACATTGGAGGACATGTGTCTCTTTCAATTCTGGTTTCCTCGGTGTGTATGCCCAGGAGTGCGATTGCTGGATCATATGGCAGTTCTTTTTCCAGTTTTTTAAGGAATCTCTACACTGTTCTCCATAGTGGCTGTACCAGTTTGCATTCCCACCAACAGTGTAAGAGGGTTCCCTTTTCTCCACACCCTCTCCAGCATTTATTGCATGTAGACTTTTGGATTGCAGCCATTCTGACTGGTGTGAAATGGTATCTCATTGTGGTTTTGATTTGCATTTCTCTGATGATGAGGGATGTTGAGCATTTTTTCATGTGTTTGTTAGCTATCTGTATGTCTTCTTTGGAGAAATGTCTGTTTAGTTCTTTGGCCCATTTTTTGATTGGGTTGTTTATTTTTCTGGAATTGAGCTGCAGGAGCTGCATGGAGATTAATTCTTTGTCAGTTGCTTCATTTGCTATTATTTTCTCCCATTCTGAAGGCTGTCTTTTCACTTTGCTTATAGTTTCCTTTGCTGTGCAGAAGCTTTTAATTTTAATTAGGTCTCATTTGCTTATTTTTGCTTTTATTTTCAATATCCAGGGAGGTGGGTCATGGAGGATCCTGCTGTGATTTATGTCAGAGAGTGTTTTGCCTATGTTCTCCTTTAGGAATTTTATAGTTTCTGGTCTTACATTTAGATCTTTAATCCATTTTGAATTTATTTTGGTGTATGGTGTTAGGAAGTTTTCTAGTTTCATTCTTTTACAAGTGGCTGACCAGTTATCCCTGCACCACTTGTTAAAGAGACTGTTTTTTCTCCATTTTATATTCTTGCCTTCTTTGTCAGAGATAAGGTGTCCATAAGTGCGTGGATTTATCTCTGGGCTTTCTATTTTGTTCCATTGATCAATATTTCTGTCTTTATGCCAGTACCATATTGTCTTGATGACTGTGGCTTTGTAGTAGAGCCTGAAGTCCGGCAGGTTGATTCCCCCAGTTCCATTCTTCTTCCTCAAGATTGCTTTGGCTATTCGAGGTTTTTTATATTTCCATGCAAATTGTGAGATTATTTGTTCTAGCTCTGTGAAAAATATCGTTGGTAGCTTGATAGGGATTGTATTAAATGTGTAAATTACTTTGGGTAGTATACTCATTTTCACAATATTTATTCTTCCAATCCATGAGCATGGTATATTTCTCCATCTATTAGTGTCCTCTTTGATTGCTTTCAGTAGTGTTTTATAGTTTTCTATGTACCAGTCTTTTGTTTCCTTAGGTAGATATATTCCTAAGTAGTTAATTCTTTTCGTTGCAACAGTGAATGGAATAGTTTCCTTAATTTCTCTTTCTATTTTCTCATTATTAGTGTATAGGAATGCAAGGGATTTCTGTGTGTTGATTTTATATCCTGCAACTTTACTATATTCATTGATTAGCTCTAGTAGTTTTCTGGTAGAGTCTTTAGGGTTTTCTGTGTAGAGGATCATGTCATCAGCGAACAGTGAAAGTTTTACTTCTTCTTTTCCAATTTGGATTCCTTTTATGTCTTTTTCTGCTCTGATTGTTGTGGCCAAAACTTCGAAAACTATGTTGAATAGTAGTGGTGAGAGTGGGCACCCTTGTCTTGTTCCTGACATTAGGGGAAATGCTTTCACTTTTTCACCATTGAGGATAATGTTTGCTGTGGGTTTGTCATATATAGCTTTTATTATGTTGAGGTATGATCCTTCTAGTCCCGCCTTCTGGAGGGTTCTTATTATAAATGGATGTTGAATTTTGTCGAAGGCTTTCTCTACATCTATGGAGATAATCATATGATTTTTATTTTTCAGTTTATTAATGTGGTGTATTACATTGATTGATTTGCGGATATTGAAGAATCCTTGCATTCCTGGGATAAAGCCCACTTGGTCATGATGTATGATCTTCTTAATGTGTTGTTGGATTCTGATTGCTAGAATTTTGTTAAGGATTTTTGCATCTATGTTCATCAGTGATATTGGCCTGTAGTTTTCTTTTTTTGAGGGATCTTTACCAGGTTTTGGGATTAGAGTGATGGTGGCCTCATAGAATGAATTTGGAAGTTTCCCTTTCTCAGCAATTTTCTGGAAGAGTTTGAGTAGAAGAGGTGTTAGCTCTTCTCTAAATTTTTGGTCGAATTCAGCTGTGAAGCTGTCTGGAAGTGGGCTTTTCTTTGCTGGAAGATTTCTAATTACAGCTTCTATTTCCGTGCTTGTGATGGGTCTATTAAGATTTTCTATTTCTTCCTGGCTCAGTTTTGGAAAGTTGTACTTTTCTAAGAATTTGTCCATTTCTTCCAAGTTGTCCATTTTATTGCCATATAATTGCTGATAGTATTCTCTAATGATCCTTTGTATTTCTGTGTTGTCGGTTGTGATCTCTCCATTTTCATTTCTAATTTTATCGATTTGGTTCTTCTCCCTTTGTTTCTTGATGAGTCTGGCTAGTGGTTTGTCAATTTTATTTACCTTCTCAAAGAACCAGCTTTTGGCTTTGTTGATTTTTGCTATGGTCTCTTTTTTTCTTTTGCATTTATTTCTGCCCTAATTTTTAAGATTTCTTTCTTTCTACTAACCCTGGGGTTCTTCATTTCTTCCTTTTCTAGTTGCTTTAGGTGTAGAGTTAGGTTATTTAGTTGACTTTTTTCTTGTTTCTTGAGGTGTACCTGTATTGCTTTGAACCTTCCCCTTAGCACTGCTTTTACCGTGTCCCAGAGGTTTTGGGTTGTTGTGTTTTCATTTTCTTTCATTTCTATGCATATTTTGATTTCTCTTTTGATTTCTTCTATGATTTGTTTGTTATTCAGCAACGTGTTTTTCAACCTCCATATATTGGCATTTTTAATAGTTTTTCTCCTATAATTGAGATCTAATCTTACTGCATTGTGGTCAGAAAAGATGCTTGGGATGATTTAAATTTTTTTGAATTTACCAAGGCTAGATTTATGGCCCAGGATGTGATCTATTCTGGAAAAGTTTCCTTGTGCACTTGAGAAAAAGGTGAAATTCATTGTTTTGGGGTAAAATGTCCTATAGAGATCTATTAGGTCTAACTGGTCTATTGTATCATTTAAAGTTTGTGTTTCCTTGTTAATTTTCTGTTTAGTTGATCTATCCATAGGTGTGAGCAGGATATTAAAGTCTCCCACTATTATGATGTTATTGGTAATTTCCCCTTTCATACTTGTTAGTAATTGCCTTACATATTGTGGTGCTCCTCTGTTGGGTGCATAAATATTTATAATTGTTATATCTTCTTCTTGGATTGATCCTTTGATCATTATGTAGTTTCCTTCTTTGTCTCTTTTCACAGCCTTTGTTTTAAAGTCTATTTTATCTGATATGAGTATTGCTACTCCTGCTTTCTTTTGGTCTCTATTTGCTTGGAATATCTTTTTCCAGCCCTTCACTTTCAGTCTGTATGTGTCCCTCATTTTGAAGTGGGTCTCTTGTAGACAACATATACGGGGGTCTTGTTTTTGTATCCATTCAACCAGCCTTTGTCTTTTGGTTGGGGCGTTCAACCCATTTACGTTTAAGGTAATTATTGATAAGTATGATCCCATTGCCATTTTCTTTATTGCCTTGGGTTCGAGTTTATACACCCTTTCTGTGTTTCCTGTCTAGAGAAGATCCTTTAGCATTTGTTGGAGAACTGGTTTGGTGATGCTGAATTCTCTCAGCTTTTGCTTGTCTGTAAAGCTTTTGATTTCTCCTTCATATTTGAATGAGATCCTTGCTGGGTACAGTAATCTGGGCTGTAGGTTATTTTCTTTCATCACTTTAAGTATGTCTTGCCACTCCCTCCTGGCCTAAAGAGTTTCTGTTGAAAGATCAGCTGTTATCCTTATGGGAATCCCCTAGTGTGTTATTTGTTGCTTTTCCCTTGCTGCTTTTAATATTTGATCTTTGTGTTTGATCTTTTTAACTTGATTAATATGTGTCTTGGAGTATTTCGCCTTGGGTTTATCCTGTTAGGCACTCTCTGTGTTTCTTGGACTTGGGTGATTTTTTCCTTCCCCATTTTAGGGAAGTTTTCAACTATTATCTCCTCAAGTATTCTCTCATGGTCTTTCTTTTTGTCTTCTTCTTCTGGGACTCCTATGATTCGAATGTTGGGGCATTTAACTTTGTCCCGGAGGTCTCTAATATTGTCCTCATTTCTTTTGATTCATTTTTCTTTTTTCCCCTCTGTTTAATTTATTTCTACCATTCTATCTTCTAGCTCACTTATCCTGTCTTCTGCCTCCGTTATTCTACTGCTTGTTCCCTCCAGAGTGTTTCTCATCTCATCTATTGCATTATTCATTGCATATTGACTCTTTCTTATTTCCTCTAAATCCTTATTAAACCTTTCTAGCATCTTCTCAGTCCTTTTCTCCAGTTTATCTTTAACTACATTTTGCTTTCAAGATTTTGAATCATTTTTACCATCAAAATTCGAAATTCTTTATCAGGTAGATTCCCTATATCTTCCTCTTTTGCTTGTGTTTGTGGGCATTTATCCTGTTGCTTTACTTGCTGGGTATTTCTCTGCCTCTTCATCTTGCTTATATTGCTGTGCTTGGGGTGGCCTTTCCATCTTCTGGCAGTTTGTGGAGTTCTCTTTATTATGTAGTTTCCTCACTGTGTGAGGGGTTGGACAGGTGGCTTGTCAAGGTTCCCTTTTTAGGGAAGCTTGTGTCGGTGTTCTGGTGGGTGGAGCTGGATTTCTTCTCTCTGGAGTGCAATGAAGTGTCCAGTAATAAGTTTGAGATGTCAATGGGTTTGGAGTGGCTTTGGGCAGCCTGTATATTGAAGTTCAGGGCTATTCTGTGTTGCTGGCAAATTTGCGTGGCATGTCTTTCTCTGAAACTTGTCGACCCTTGGGTGGTGCTTGGTTTCAGTATAGGTATGGAGGCGTTTGATGAGCTCCTATTAATGTTCCCTGGAACAGGAGATCTCTGGTGTTCTCAGGATTTGGACTTAAGCCTCTGCCTCTGGTTTTCAGTCTTATTCTTTCAGCAGGCTCAAGACTTCTCCATCTGTCACTTCCAAGGCAGTTCCTTCTGTTAAAGCTTTTCTGTTTACTGGTCTCTTGAGTGTCTAGTTCCTGTCCTGACACAAGGGGGCGGTGTTGGACACTTTTTTTCGACTCACCTGTTCAGCCCTGCTGTGGGGAGGGAGGACCGCTGCTAACAAATATCACTGGTGTCTGTGGGGAGTGCTAGCTGTCTCAGCTACACTGGGATTGCCCCCACTCACGGCATGTGTGCTTTCCCTATTTATGCTGCACAGGCTCTAGGTGGCTCTGCCAGGAACTGTCCGTGGCCAGCGCTGGGTTGTATGTGCTTCCCAGGTCTGAGCAGCTCAGGTTCAGGTACTTGGATACTCCACAAAGGTGCAGACTTGGTTGGGCCTGCGTTTTGTGCCTTCCCTGGTCCAAGCAGCTCAGGTGACCAGGTGTTTGGCGAGTGCGGTCACTGAGACTTATCGCCTCCCTGGTCCCTGCCGCTCGGTTTTCTGGGTGTACAACAGGCGCACCTTCTCCAGTGGATATCGACTGACCTGGACCCAAGAAGTCTTGGTTAGCAGTGAAGCCTGCCTGCCGCTTGGTATCAGAGGCCTCTCTGGGGCCACAGTTGCCCCCTTCTGGCTCTGGCTGCCCTCCCCTGCCTGTCTCGGTGGGGGATGGGGGGTGGGCCAACTGCAGATGGCTCGCTCTACTCAGTTCTTTGTTCTGTGAGTGCGGCTGATGGAGTATTAGGTTGGGGCTTTTCGCCTTTTCAAAGGCTTTTTGCCTATTCACAGGCTTTTCGCCTTTTCACAGGCTTTTCGCCTTTTAGCTGCACAATCTGCTTCGCTATCTTAAGTTAGCTCCTTCAGATGGCCCTCGGGGCGTTCAGGCCTGGTCCTTTTACTCTAAGCGCTGCCACCTGCGCCTCCCTGCCCAGCCCCTGCTTGCTAATGGGGGGTACAGGCGGTTGCACTGCTTCTCTGCTGAGAGTTACCTCTGGACACTTAGTCAGTGGGGTTTAATTATTTATTTCTGTTTTCTCCCGGTTATGTGGCTCTCTGAGGTTCCAAGACTCGCCACAGACTCGCCAGTGATTGTTTCCAGGTGTTTGGAAACTTTGCTCTCTTTTTTTTTTTTTTTTTGCCTCCCTTCCCAGGACAGAGCTCCGTCCCTCCCTCTTTTGCCTCTCTTTTTATCTTTTATACTATTTCCTACCTTTTTTCGAAGACAATGGGCTGCTTTTCTTGGTGCCTGACGTCCTCTGCTGGTATTCAGAAGTTGTTTTGTGGGATTTACTCAGCGTTCAAATGTTCTTTTGCTTATTTTGTTTGGGAGAAAGTGGTTGCCCCATCCTATTCCTCCGCTATCTTCCGCTGGCCCCTGGAAAACAGTTTTCTAAGGAGGTCTTTAAGATAGCTGAGAAAGGAAGAGAAGCCACAGGCATAGGAAAAAAGGAAAGATATACCCATTTCAATGCAGAGTTCCAAAGAATAGCAAGGAGAGATAAGAAAGCCTTCCTCAGTGATCAATGAAAAGAAATAGAGGAAAACAATAGAATGGGAAAAACTAGAGATCTCTTCAAGAAAATTAGAGATACTAAGGAAACATTTCATGCAAAGATGGGCACAATAAATGATAGAATAGAAATAAGCTGAACTTAACAGAAGCAGAAGATATTATGACGAGGTAGCAGGAATACTTGGACTATACAAAAATGATCATCATGACCCAGATAATCATGACGGTGTGATCACTCACCTAGAGCCAGACATCCTGGAATGTGAAGTCAAGTGGGCCTTAGCAAGCATAACTACAAACAAAGATTGTGGAGGTGATAGAATTCCAGTTGAGCTATTTCAAATGAGTCCTTCCATTGTTCACAAGGAAGATGGAGATAATTATAAACTTTGCAGTACATCAAGTTAATTATTCCAGTTGAGATAGTCCAAATCTTAAAAGATGATGCTGTTAAAATGCTGCACTCAATATGCCAGTAAATTTGGAAAACTCAGCAGTGGCCACAGGGCTGGAAAAGTTCAGGTTTTATTCCAATCCCAAAGAAAAGCAATGCCAAAGAATGTTCAAATTACCACACAGTTGCAGTCATCCCATATAATAGAAAAGTAATGCTCAAAATTCTCCAATCCAGGCTTCAACAGTACATGAACCGTGAACTTCCAGATGTTCAAGCTGGATTTAGAAAAGGCAGTGGATCCAGAAATCAAATTGCCAAAGTCATTGGATCACCAAAAATGCAAGAGAGTTCCAGAAAAACATCTCCTTCTGTTTATTGACAGCACCAAAACCTTTGACTGTGTAGATCACAACAAATGGTGGAAATTCTTCAAGATATGAGAATATCAGATGATCTGATCTGCCTCCTGAGAAATCTGTATGCAGGTCAAGAAGCAACAGTTAGAAATGAACATTGAATAACATACTGGTTCCAGACAGGGAAAGGAGTACGTCAAGGTTGTATATTGTCACCCTGCTTGTATGACTTATATGCAGAGTACATCATGAGAAATGCTGGAGTGGATGAAGCACAAACTGGAATCAAATTGTTGGGAGAATTATCAATAACCTCAGATATTCAGGTGATACCACCCTTATGGCAGAAAGAGAAGAACTAAAGAGCCTCTTGATGAAAATGAAAAAAGAGAGTGAAAAAGTTGGCTTAAAATTAAAAATTCAGAAAAAATAAGATCATAATCCAGTTCTATCACTTCATGGCAAATAGATGAGGAACAATGGAAACAGTGAGAAACTTTATTTTTTGTGGCTCTAAAATCACGGCAGATGGTGACTACAGCCATGAAATTAAAAGACACTTGTTCCTTGGAATGAAAACTCTGACCAATCTTGACAACATATTAAAAAAAGAGACATTATTTGCCAACAAATATTCACCTGATCAAACTATTTTTCTTCCAGTAGTTATGTATGGATGTGAGAGTTATAGTATAAATAAACTGAGTGCCAAAGAATTGACGCTTTT
Source organism: Moschus berezovskii (assembly GCF_049115385.1). NCBI lineage: Eukaryota > Metazoa > Chordata > Mammalia > Artiodactyla > Moschidae > Moschus > Moschus berezovskii. The sequence continues at coordinate 48,449,564 of NC_142472.1, forward strand.
GAACAGTGGTTTTGAAGAAGACTCTTGAGAGTCTCTTGGACTGCAAGGAGATCAAACCAGTCAATACTAAAGGAAATCAGTCCTGAATATTCAATGGAAGGACTGGTATGATGCTGAACCTCTAATACTCTGGCCACCTTATGTGAAGAACTGACTCATTGGAAAAGACCTTGATGCTGGGAAAGATTGAAGGCAGGAGGAAAAGGAGATGACAAAGGATGAGATGATTGCATGACATCACTGACTCGACTGACATGAATTTGAGTAAGTTCTGGAAGTTGGTGATGGACAGGGAAGCCTGGCGTGCTGCAGTCCATGGGGTCACAATTCGAACATGACTGAGTGACTGAAGTGATCTGAACTGAGGAGTACTGAGGACAAATGAACTAGTCTCTGAAAATGCATGCATTTTATATGTAAACGTACTATCTTAGAAAATTATGGTAAAAAATACACAATTACATATTCCATTAATATTTAGAAGTCTATCATCATATTTTATATGACATCTGAGAAGCTTTGCTCTACATTTTTCACTGGAAAAGAAAAATTATATCTTAGAAATATAGTAAAAACAAATTTGACAATTACAGACCCTAGAAGGACTTCAGGATCTCAAAAGTTCTTGGGGTACGCTCTGAGAAGTTATGACATGGAATAAAATACAATATTATAGAAATAGTTTGCTTTGCTGCAATAGCTGTAAGAGAAGAATTTGTTATAAGAATGTGGTACTGCTGGAAAAACAAAGCAAGCATAAACAAGCAAACAATAAAAACCAAACCTTGAGTTTTGGGTTTTGAGATTTGTCAGTAGCAGACTCTGGTAAAGTTTGAAGAGACTATTTTCAGGAGAAAGATGGTGAAAAAATTGTTATAGAAAGCTTGAAAAATGGTAATCCATATAATATAGTTGTGACCAAAAAAAATGGTTAGGTTTCTAGTACCTTGGATGATAGAGAAGCACGTGCCTAAGGAAATTTTAAGATTTGAGAAGTAAAGTTTCATCTAAGATAATAGGATACTAGAAAATGAGAAAAACTAAAGAAAGAAAGTGATAGACTGCAAGCAAAACTGAGAAGAAATAGAAGCTGAAAACTCTTTTAGTTAGAAAGTGTATCTCTCACCCACCCTTTTAGACAACAAACATTCTTAAATTAAAATAAAATCTGGAGTCAAAGCCAATTGGAACTATAACTGTAATTTCCTTTGTTAATACCATAGAAAAAAGTAGAGATTTGTCCTCTCAGGTAAAATGACTTCTAGGAGACTTCACAGGGGATTCTCTAATGGCTTGGAAGGTAAAAAATTCACCTGCAATGCAGGAGATATAGGAGATGTAGGTTCAATCTCTGGATTAGGAAGATCCCCTGGAGGAGGAAATGGGAATCCACTCCAGCATTCTTTCCTGAAAAATCCCATGGACAAAGTAGCCTAGTGGGCTACATCCCAAAGTGTCACAAAGTGTTGCATGGGACTGAGCGACTGAGTACAGACATACAGCACAAGAAATCTTAAGAACATTATGTCACAGCATCACAAGCCCAGAGTGGCAATGGTTAGACAGAAAGTGTGAAAATGATTTTTGACATATAGAATTCAGATTTATAGGAAATAAATTTTCAAAGGAACTGTATTAGCTCTCACCTTTAATTAAAAGAGACTAAAACTTTCAAGATGGAAATACACTTTAGGCCCCCAAATTTCTCCAGGCTGAAAACAGGCTGAGAAGTTTACTCAAAGAGCATATAACCCAATGCCTCATTCAGAAGTGTTCAAGAAGGGTAAAAAAACAACAGTTTTCTAGAGAACAGAAGGAAAAGTTGCAGAGAAAATGCACTGGAGAGTCCACATTGAGAAGTCAAATGAAATATTCCTTGACTCTGTACTTTGGGGTGAAAATGTGCCTACTGTGTTGCAAAATAACTTAGCCACTGACAGTAGTCATCTCTCATTTCCTCCGAATCAAAGGGAGTGCTTATAAATTTTCCTCTCCCTTATTCCCCATTGCATTATGGGACTTGTAATTCCATAAAGAAATTAAAAACCACTCATTCCTTGGAAGAAAAGCTATGACAATCCTAGATAGCATATTAAAAAGATGAGACATAATTTTCCTAACAAAGGTTCATGTAGTCAAAGCTATGGTTTTTCCAGTCGTCATGTATGGATGTGAGAGTTGGATCTTAAAGACTGAGAATCAAAGAATTTATGCTTTTGAATTGTGGTACAGGAGAAGACTTGAAAATCCCTTGGACTTTGAGATCAGGTCAGTCAACCCTAAGGGAAATCAACCCTGAATATTCATTGGAAAGACTGATGATGAAGCTGATTCTCCAATACTTTGGCCACCTAATGTGAAAAGCTGACTCATTGAAAAAGATCCTGATACTGTGAAATATGGAAGGCAGGAGGAGAAGGGGGCAACATAGGATAAAATGGTTGGATGGCATCACCACTTGATGGACATGAGTTTGAGTAAACTCTAGGAGATAGTGAAGGACAGGGAAGCCTGGCATACTGTAGTCCATGGGGTCACAAAGCATTGGACATGACAGATTGACTGAACAACAACAAAAACAAACATTAGCATTGCTGGAAGTCAAATGATGAAGCTCAGAAAAGTCTATATTAGAATCATATTCTCAGTGTGATAGAAGGCCACGACAATTACAAAAATGACTAAATACCCCCTTCTCTGTATAACCAATAAAATAAGACTACTGTCCCATAAACTTGATTTTAAAATGTAATCACTGAATGCCATAATTTTAATGATTAATAGATTTATTTAATCAACAGTACATAAAGTCATTATTGTTAGACTTAAAACAGCATTACAACTTTGCCGAATGGATATATCTAGGTAAATTATTTCACATCATGTCATAGAACACTTTCTGATGACCAGAATGTTCCCATATTTCCATTTCAGTCAATTTCCACCCCATCCCCCCACTTGGAATCTTTCCCAGGTAAGCATTGTTCTGTTTTTTTTTTTTTTTTAAGTCAGACCACATAAGTATATTTTATTATTGTTTTTGTTGATTTTGCCAGCTTCCCAGAATAATTTCTGAATGAAAGTGATGCCAGGTTTTTGGTTTGAAAATTATTTTCTAAACTGCCATAATTTCTTGACATTATCTAATAAGTAAGTCTCTCTCCTTTATTTAACCCCTCATTAAATCCTCTACCACAATTTTAAATCTTCAAAGAAGTACCCCCGTTCCAGCTGTCTCAGGATATCTTCATTTCTCCTAAGATATATTTTCCTTGATATACCAAATTCATAAACCTAATTTTAATTATTTATTTGGCCACTCAGTATGGCATGTGGGAACTTAGTTCCTCACCAGGAATCAAGCCAGTGTCCCTGTGCATTGAAAGCATGGAGTCCTAACTACTGGACAACCAAGGAAGTAAAAGTTAATTTTATTAAACATAAATGTGTTCCCAGTGGTGTTTACTTCTTGGCTTTAACAAACAAAGAAGAAAATGTGACAGAGAACATTTAGGCATGTTCATCTTACAGTGTGATTAGGTTATTTGATTATGTGACTGGTTTTTATACTTCCAAATTCAGTACATACATTTTAATATAAAATAGTGTTTTATATATTTCATCAAAAATAATATTAAATAGCTTATTTTAGTAATTACTTGGTGATTTGTGATGATTGGAATATTAAAATCTATAGTTCCAAGGATAATTTATGCATACTTATAAGGTACATTTCTGTGACTTAAAAAAATGTTTCAATTTACGAGAAAACTCATGCCTACCAAATCACAATTTGTTGTAATTATGTGTCTCCTTAGGGAAAACATGTGCCTACTACAAAAGGTGTTGGCAATCATTGTCAGTATTGTGATTATACCCTTTATAATGTTCCTTCCTAATTCAGAGGGCAGGCATGTTTTTTTTCCTTACTCTGTTAATTAATTTATCTTCAATAATCCAGACGTTTTGATTCTATAGTTTATTCTTTCCTGTTGACTTTTTGGTAATGAGATTAATCTGTCTGATTTTCCTCCTTCTAGCTCAATATTATGCTTCTATAATCATATAATCATCCCCTTTAAAATGGTAGTGAAAACCTAATTTTGCCCATATTTATATTCTTCAAACATGGAAAAGGATTTTTTTTTTTTTTAATCCATGGAAATGGAAAAGTTTCAAGCAGAGCTTTTTAAAGCTTTTTTTTGTTTGTTTGTTTGTTTGCTTTGTTTTGCTTACATTATTCCTCACCCTATAATTGTACAACAAAAGTCATACCAGGACAAACACAGAAATAATGTACTATTATCCTGTAGTACTACTTTAGTAAAATGTAGAATTATACATTCTTTTGAACGTGATGTGATGTAAAAATATAAAGCCAAGTGAAATTTATATATTTCTTCTGTTTATTGTTGACCCAGTTCCATTTAAGTCACTCCTTTTATTCATGAATTCATGTTTTATCGGCATCTCCATACCCTTTGATGAACGAACTCAAATTTTCAACCAAACGTATATTGAAAAGTAATAGTGACTTGTTTCAGCAGTGGTTTTCAAATTTTTCATGGTTTAGTTAGTGTAGCTTTAATTAATTTGTTAATCAAAGATTATTGATGTGGATGTATGCAGGGAATTATAAATACAAACACTTGTGAAACAGTTAAAAGATATTTGGTTTGGAATATATCAATTAAATTTTCCGAGATGTATGACTAGATTGTTATAACAAGCAACCACGGATCCATACCCTGAAAAGTTTCCGTCCTGTTGGCCATTCTAAGAAATCTCAAATTTACCAATCCCCACAATTGTATCAATTCCTAAAAATAAAAATAAATCGTCTTTCCATCTCTATCTCATGTGTCCCTAGGTATTCATGGGAAATTTTCTCTAGAGTCCCAAAGATATCAAAATCTTCAGATACTCAAGCTGCTTATATAAAATGGCAAAGTACAATCAACCCTCGGTCTCTGTGGGTTCCATTTCTAGGGATACAGATACACACACACATATATATATCCTATTGTTCTGTTGATCTAGAGAATCTTTACTGATAAAAACATGTAACTTTAAGCTAGAAACTCACACTTATTCTAAGATTGTTAATTTTTAAGACTAGGCAATATTGAGAGCCTGTCTGAGGTGTGGGTTTACTAATTTAACATGAATTCAGTGCATACAGTATGCAGTTTTCTCCATTAATGACGCTCGGTGAAGACACAGAAACAGCTTTCATAATTCTATTTCTGCCAGTTGACTTTTAAATAATGAAATCCAGAAAATAGAACTATTTATTTAAATGTCTAGTTTTCTTTTTTCTTTGAGATTTTTGAACTTTGGGGAAATGGAAAAGTGATACCACAGAGTAAGTAAATTCACTCTGTCAGTTGACTGTTAGAGAGCAATATGGCAAAAGTATTTTGAGATAATTTATGAAGAAGTATCTAAAAAAAAATAAACCAGAAGCATTTCTTGAATTATCAAGAAAGTTGGAGTTTTAGAAATAGTGAAAATAAAATTGAATTAATTGATTTCTTGTCACAATGACTTTAAGTAACAATTTCAATGGTATGCCTAGAAATTACTAGAGATTTTGCGATTTGGGCAATTACTTTTTGGTGCTGAGAATTTGATTATGTGACTTTGGGAGCAAATGTCAACAGTGAAGAGGCTAAAAATATCCTTGGAAGTTCAGAGATCAAGCAAATATGACCCCAAGGGTGGAAAATATATACATACAGGTAATTTGAAAGCTGTATCTATCACTTTTGTATATGATGCTCTCTGGACCTCCTTTCTTACTTAGGAAGACCTCCACACAGTACATCTTAAACTATTATTTCATGCCCTCTTTATGTTCACTTAATTTTTGTTATTTTCAATTATTAAGCATAGCTCGTTTATTTTCATATATGGTATGATGTAGAGATCTAACACAAATTATTTTTTCCTTATGACCAACCTAGATAGCATATTAAAAAGCAGAGATATTACTTTTCCAACAAATATCCATCTAGTCAAGGCTATGGTTTTTCCAGTGGTCATGTATGGATGTGAGAGTTGGACTGTGAAGAAAGCTGAGCACTGCAGAATTGATGCTTTTGAACTGTGGTGTTGGAGAAGACTCTTGAGAATCCCTTGGACTGCAAGGAGATCCAACCAGTCCATCCTAAAGGAGATCAGTCCTGGGTGTTTCCTTTGGAAGGACTGATGCTGAGGCTGAAACTCCAATACTTTGGCCAACTCACGCGAAGAGTTGATTCATTGGAAAAGACCCTGATGCTGGGAGGGATTGGGGGCAAGAGGAGCAGGGGACGACAGAGGATGAGATGGCTGGATGGCATCACCTACTCAATTGGCATGAGTTTGAATGAACTCTGGGAGTTGGTGATGGACAGGGAGGCCTGGCGTGCTGCGATTCATGGGGTTGCAAACAGTCAGACACAACTGAGTGACTGAACTGAACTGAATTGAAAATATTTTAGAACTCTTTAAAAATTGTGGTTCTGTAGATGGTGACTACTTGCTAATTAACAAAATTTTTAAAATATATGTGCATTTATCCTTTGCAAATAATATTTTCATTTAGGAATAAAAGTACACTATTCAGAAATATGTGATGAATTCCTTTAGCATAACAGCCCATCTCATGAGAAATTAGGTTAGTTATATTATTTCATCAAATTTGGCTAGGACATTTTACCCAGTTTCTTGCAACTGAGAATAGCTGAGACTTATTTCTGATGACAGACAGACATCCAAACAACTTATTTTCAAAATTGACATTAAAGTCTTCTTTTTAAAAGATTATTTCAAATTATAATTTGAATAATTTGAAAGACTTATTAGACCATTATAGTTCTGCTTTCAGAAAAGATGGTTTATCTTGCAGTAGATCAACTGATCTAAAGGGAATAAGAGAATCCCATTGACAAGAAAAAGTAATAAATTAAATATACTTAAAGGTATCAGAAATCTTCTAAGGCAGCAAGGACTTGAGAGAACACAAATCTAGGAAAAATGGAAATTGCACTAAAATTTGGTATGGCATTCTGCAGCAGCCAAGGCTTCCAATGTGGCATTAGTCATAAAGAATCCACCTGCCAACACAGGAGACCCAAGAAACATGGGTTCAATCCCTGGGTTTGGAAGATCCCCTGAAATAGGAAATTGCAACCTACTACAGTATTCTTGACTGGAAAATTCCATGTTCAGTACAGCCTGGCAGGCTGCAGTCCATGACTGAGTGACTGAAGAAACACAGTCTATAGCAGCTGTTTCACTTAGGACATTCTTGAATTCTGAGAACACAGTAAAGTCTTATGATTTCAACAAAGTCCTTCAGGAATGATCTGATACTAAGAAATAGAAGGAAAAATTCTTGTAGCAATTTTTAAGACACAAAAGATAAAAAACAGGTACTTGAGGGACCTGAATCATAGTTCAGTTTGGATATACATCAGTGTTGCATAACACCCTAGACTCAGACGGAACTACTACATGGATATGCTTGATGATTAGACATGAAACAGAGAGAATATAGATTAATCCAAAATATAAAACACCTTTTAGTCATTTTGGTCTGGATTGAATTATGGTGATCAGTCACTATTTTTTTTTAGCAATGGTGATTTGATTTAGTTGCTTAGTCTTGTCTGATGCTGAGAACCTATGGGGGCTGCAGCCCTCCAGGATCCTCTGTCAGTGAGATTCCCAGGCAAGAACCCAGGAATGGGTTGCCATTTCCTTCTCCAAGGGATCTTCCTGACCCAGAGTTCAAACCTGGGTCTTGTGCACTGCAGATGGATTCTTTACCAACTGAGCCACAAGAGAAGTTATCTATGTTCCTTGCAAAGGGAAAGTTTAACTCTAGGTCAAAAGAAAGAATCACATTGCATAAGGGAACACCAACTAACCTAAAGCCCAAAATAAAATAAAACCAAACAGAACTACCTTTTTGATCTAGAATTCAGAATTTTCAGACACATCTTTAAAGTGATTCAGGTCAACCTATTTACAAAAATAGAGAATAATACATTAAAAAATTGTTGTTCATTCACTCAGTAATGATTGACTCTTTGCAACCCAATACACTGCAGCACAGCACACCAGGTTGTCCTGTCCTTCACTATCTCTCAGAGTTTGCTCATACTCATGTTCATTGAGTCAGTGATATGATTGAACCATCTAATCCTCTGTCATTCCCTTCTCTTCCTGCCCTCAATCTTTTCAAAAATCAGGATCTTTTCCAGTGAGTCAGATCAGGTGGCCAAAGGTTTGGAGCTTCAGCTTCAGCATCTGTCCTTCCAATGAATATTCAGAGTTGATTTCCTAAATATTCATGGTATATGAATTTGTTGATTTTCAAACCAGGGTTTGGTTGGTCCCCATGCTGTCCTAGAGACTCTCAAGAGTCTTATTCAGCACCACCGTTCAAAAGTATCAATTCTTTGGTGCTCAGTCTTCTTCAGGGTACGCCTGTCACATCCATACATGACTACTGGAAAAACCATGGTTTTGATTATGCAGATTTTTGTCGACAAAAAGTGAACATGAATAGCATCAGCTACTTAAAAATATACCAAAAAAAAAAAAAATCAAATGTTCATTTTAGAAGTAGAAAGTCCAGTAATCAAAAGAAAATGCACAATGCTGCTGCTGTTAAGTTGCTTCAGTCGTGGTCGACTGTGCGACCCCATAGATGGCAGCCCACCAGCCTCCGCCGTCCCCGGGATTCTCCAGGCAAGAACACTGGAGTGGTTTGCCATCTCCCTTTCCAACGGATGAAAGTGAAAAGTGAAAGTGAAGTCGCTCAGTCATGTCCTACTCATAGCGACCCCATGGACTGCAGCCTACTGGGTCCTCCGTCCATGGGATTTTCCAGGCAAGAGTACTGGAGTGGTTTGCCATTGCCTTCTCCAAATGCACAATAGATATATTTAAAAGCAAGTTAGCTGTATCAGAACAGAATATAGATAAATTGAAAGATCAGAAAAATATCTGGATAGAGGTCCAAATAAGGAAAGGATGAAAATAGAAAGGGGGGAAAAATGTGAGACAAACTAAAAGCCATGGGTCCCCAATCCCTGGACCATGAACTGGTACTTTTAGGAACGAGGCCACACAGCAGGAGGTGAGCAGTGGACTAGCAAGCATTCATCTGCTTTTACACTCATTGCTCGCATTGCCGCCTGAGCTCTGCTTCCTGTCGGACCAGTGGCGGCATTAGATTCTCATAGGAGTGTGAACCCTACTGTGAACTACATTTGTAAGGGATCTAGGTTGCACACTATGAGAATATAATTCCTGATGACCTGAAATGAAGCTGGGGAGTGGCTGAAAATGCAAGTTATCATTAGCAGAGAGGTCTGCACAGAGACCATAATAAATTAATTGTTTGCAGATTCATAATAGAAACCTAGCAGTGAGTGGTGGCAAATGAAAATTAAGTTGCACCTTGTGGCAAGTGTTATAGTGGCAATGAGTCTATGTACTTCAATTGTACAACTGTTTCTGGTGGCAAGTATTATGTCAGAACCTGACACTTACTTTAGTCCATGCAGAGCCTACTCATTGTTTTATTTATTTACCACTTCTCATCCGTATCTCTTTCCTTCACTGTGCACTTGTCTCAAACACAGTTTTGGTAAGCTATGCTGTGCTGTGCTCAATCACTCAGTCCTGTCTGACTCTTTACAACCCCATAAACTGTAGCTCACCAGGCTCTTCTGACCAAGGGGATTCTTCAGGCAAGAATATTAGAGTAGGTTGCCACGTCCTCCTCCAGGGGATCTTCCCAACCCAGGGATTGAATCCAGGTCTTCCACATTGCAGGTGGATTCTTTACCATCTGAGCCACCAGAGAAGCCCAAGAATATAGGAGTGGGTGGCCTACCCTTCTCCAGGGGATCTTCCCAACTCAGGAATCAAACTGGGGTCTCCGGGATTGTAGATGGGTTCTTTACCAGTTGAGCTACCAGAGAAGCCCCTTTGGTAAACTAGTCCTAGCCAAAATGAGTGAAAACAAATATCTCTAGAGAGTTTCTTTGAAAAAGGAGCAAGATCCAGTGATGTACTTAGCAGAGTACTCTGACTGCTAACAAAAAAGAATATTGCATTTAAAAGGAAATGCCAAGAGTCCTACTTAAATTATGGGTTTAGTTCATTGCAACAGGTGATTCAGGATGTCCAAGTTGGCTTTGTATAAAATGTGGTGACCAGCTATCTAGTGAAGCCATGAAACCTTCAAAACCACTTTGCCAAATTGAAACCAAGCACCCTGCATTAGGAAAAGGAGTACATCAAGGCTGTATATTGTCACCCTGCTTATTCATGAGGAACACTGGGCTGGAAGAAGCACAAGCTGGAATCAAGATTTCTGGGAGAAGTATCAATAACCTCAGATATGCAGATGACACCACCCTTATGGCAGAAAGTAAAGAAGAATTAAAGAGCCTCTTGGTGAAAGTGAAAGAGGAGAGTGAAAAGTTGGCTTAAAGCTCAACATTCAGAACACTAAGATCATGGCATCTGGTCCCATCATGTCATGGGAAATAGATGGGGAAACAGTCAAAACAGGGGCTCACTTTATTTTGGGGGCTCCAAAATCACTGCAGATGGTGATTGCAGCCATGAAATTAAAAGACACTCCTGGGAAGGAAAGTTATGACCAACTTAGACAGCATACTAAAAAGCAGAGGCATTACTTTTTCAACAAAGGTCTGTCTAGTAAAGGCTATGTTTTTTCCAGTAGTCATATATGGATGTGAGAGTTGGACTGTAAAGAAAGCTGAGGTCCGAAGAATTGATGCTTTTGAACTGTGGTGTTGGAGAAGACTCTTGAGAGTCCCTTGGACTGCAAGAAGTTCTAACCAGCCCATCCTAAAGGAGATCAGTTCTCTGTGTTCATTGGAAGGACTGTTACTGAAGCTGAAACTCCAATACTTTGGCCACCTGATGCGAAGAGCTGACTCATTTGAAAAGACCCTGATTCTGGGAAAGCTTGAGGGCAGGAGGAGAAGGTGATGGCAGAGGATGAGATGATTGGATGGCATCACTGACTCGACAGACATGGATTTGGGTGGATTCCGGGAGTTGGTGATGGACAGGGAGGCCTGGTGTGCTGTGGCTCATGGGGTTGTAAAGAGTCAGACACCACTGAGTGACTGAACTGAACTGAACCTTGCATTAAAAGACAAGCCTTTGAAATTTTTCAAAAGAAAAAATAAGTGAATATGAAAAAAACCAACAATTATTAAAGTCCTCCTTTTCATCAAATATGTCTATACTGAGAACATCATTCTTCATGGCTAACCACATAGGTAAAGTTAAGAAGCCCTTTAACATTGGTGAAGAGATGATCCTGCCTGCTGCCAAGGATATTTGTCATGAAGTTTTAGGAGAGGCAGCAGTTCAAAAGGTGGCACATATTCCTCTTTTGGCTGGCACCATAACTAGACAAATTGATGAAATAGAAGAGGATATTGAGGCACAATTATTAGAGATAATTAATGGGTCACTGTGATACACAAACCTGGTCGGTGAATCTACCAATGCTGACAAGAAGGCAATAATGTTTGTTTTTGTGTGATATATTTTTCAGGAAGATGTACATGAGAATGTATTATATTTAGTTTCATTGCTAACCAAGACGACAGCTGCAGAACTATTCAAGTCTTTGATTATTACATATCAGGAAAAGTGAACTGGTCTTTTTGTCTTGGTATATGTATGGATGGATTGGCTGTAATGACTGGATGGCTTTCTGGTTTCACAACTTGAGTCAAATAAGCTGTTTCTGAATGTGAATTGATGCAATCTGTCATCCATAGAGAAATCCTGGCTGGTTGATAAGTGTCAACTGAATTTAACAGTATTTTGCAAAATGTGATTTAAATTATTAACCACATTAAAGTATATATCTTTAACTGAGGTCTTTTCATGCAGTGAGAAGATGAGCACAGAGCATATATATCTTCTCTTATACAGAAGAGGGAGATGACTTTCTAAAAGATCAATGGCCAGAGCTTTTGAGTTACCAGGGCCACTCCAGAGATTTCTTTCAGAAGAAGAGTCACCATTGGCAGCACATTTCAGTGACACAGAATGGGTTACAAACTTCCAGCATATTCAATCTCTCAATGAACTCAATCTGTCTGTTAAGGGAAGAATAACAACTTGTTAAGTCAACAGATAAAATGGCTACTTTCAAAGCCAAGTTGAAAGTTTGGAGGTAAAGACTGAACATTGGAATTTTTGACGTTTCAACAAACATTAATAGAGATTGTGAAAGAGACTAAACCAGAGTCTTTTTTTCTCCCTGGTGGTGCATAAACATATATCTCAGCTTTCAAAAGAGTTTGGACATTGCTTCCCGACCACAAAAGACTCCCAAAATAGGGAGGAATGGATCCTTGAACCATTGGTGAATAAACAAGGTGAATCAACTTTGTCCATGCTAGAAGATCAACTACTTGAGATCTAAATGACAGTATGATTGATACAACTTCAAATCTCCATACAGTTTGGTTTAAACTCAGTAAAAGCACTGAAAAGCCCACTTCTGTTTCCAACATTCTTTGTGAAACAGGATTTTTTTGAGCTGCAACAACCAAAAAAGATCACGGAATAGACTGGATATAAGCAACCCACTTTTGGTGTCTCTGTCTTTCATCACCTTGGAATGGGACTGTTTAGTTGTAGGAAAACAAGCTCAAGGTTCCCACTGATTCTGCATTATAGTGAGTTGTATAATTATTTCTGCTGCTAAAATAATATAAATCAAGAGCACAATAAATGTAATGCAATTGAATCATCCTGAAGCCATTCTCCCTCCGCCCCAGTCCATGGGAAAATTATTTTCCACAAAACTGGTCCCTGGTGCCAGCAAGGTTGGAGACTGCTGCTACCAGGGACACAGTGAGAAAATCTTTCATATTATTAAATAAAATTCCAGAAGAGGGATGGAAAGAAGGAGAAAGAGAGCAGAATAAGACTAACACTATATTCAAGAATGTTGCAATTGATAGTGTTCCAATATTCACAATTGGACTCAAATCACAGATTCAAGAAACTGTGCAAATATCAATCAGAATAAATACAAAGAAAACTAGAGGCAAAGGATATCTTCCAAGCAGTCAAAGAAAAAAAAAATCATGTTATCTTTAAAGAAACAAAAAATAAAAATTCAAAACTAAATTTCATATATGTTGAAAATCTGATTTTTTATGGCATCTTTAAGGTGACTTGTACAAAGAACTCTATAACCCACCTCCCAAAACAAAAACCCTGTAACAATGAGGTCAAAATAAAGACATGTTATGCCAAACAAAATCTATAAGCTTTCAACATCAGTAAACCTGCACTAAAAGAAACTCCAAAGAGAGTCATTCAGGAATAAAGAAAATAATACTAGATGGAAATCCTGTAAGAAGGAAGGAATTAAAGATGTGGTCCACTGGAGAAGGGAATGGCAAACCACTTCAATATACTTGCCTTGAGAACCCCATGAACAGTATCAAAAGGCAAAATGATAGGATACTGAATGAGGAATCCCACAGATCAGTAGGTGGCCAGTTGGCTACTGGAGATCAGTGGAGAAATAACTCCAGAAAGAATGAAGGGAAGGAGCCAAAGCAAAATCAATACCCATTTGTGGATGTGACTGGTGAAAGAAGCAAGGTACGATGCTGTAAAGAGCAATATTGCATAGGATCCTGGAATGTTAGGTCCATGAATCAAGGCAAATTGGAAGAGGTCAAACAGGAGATGGCAAGAGTGAACATAGACATTCTAGGAATCAGTGAACTAAAATGAACTGGAATGGGTGAATTTAACTCGGATGACCATTATATCTACTACTGTGGGCAGGAATCCCTTAGAAGAAATGGAGTAGCCATCATGGTCAACAAAAGAGTCTGAAATGCAGTACTTGGATGCAATCTTAAAAATGACAGAATGATTTCTGTTCATTTCCAAGGCAAACCATTCAATATTACAGTAATCCAAGACTATGCCCCAACCAGTAATGCTGAAGAAGATGAAGTTGAACGGTTCTATGAAGACCTACAAGACTTTTTAGAACTAACACCCAAAAAAGATGTCTTTTTCATTATAGGGGACTGGAATGCAAAAGTAGGAAGTCAAGAAACACATGGAGTAACAGGAAAATTTGGCCTTAGAGCATTCAATGAAGCAGAGCAAAGGCTAACAGAGTTTTGCCAAGAGGCACTGGTCATAGCAAACACCCTCTTCCAACAACACAAGAGAAGACTCTGCACATGGCCATCACCATATGGTCAACACCAAAATTAGATTGATTATATTCTTTGCAGCCAAAGATGGAGAAGCTGTACACAGTTAGCAAAAACAAGACCAGGAGCTGACTGTGGCTCAGATCATGAACTTCTTATTGCCAAATTCAGACTTAAATTGAAGAAAGTAGGGAATTCTCCAAGCCAGGCTTCAGCAATATGTGAACCGTGAACTCCAGATGTTCAAGCAGGTTTTAGAAAAGGCAGAGGCACCAGAGATCAAATTGCCAACATCTGCTGGATTATGGAGAAAGCAAGAGAGTTCCAGAAAAACATCTATTTCTGCTTCATTGACTATGTCAAAGCCTTTGACTGTGTGGATCACAATAAACTGTAGAAAATTCTGAAAGAGATGGGAATGCCAGACCACCTGACCTGCCTCTTGAGAAATCTCTATGCATGTCAGGAAGCAACAGTTAGAACTGGACATGGAACAACAGACTGGTTCCAAATAGGAAAAGGAGTACGTCAAGGTTGTATGTTGTCAACCTGCTTATTTAACTTCTATGCAGAGTACATCATGAGGAAATCTGGGCTGGAAGAAGCACAAGCTAGAATCAAGACTGCCGAGAGACATATTAAAAACGTCAGATATGCAGATGATACCACCCTTATGGCAGAAAGTGAAGAGGAACTCAAAAGCCTCTTGATGAAAGTGAAAGAGGAGAGTGAAAAGGTTAGCTTGAAGCTCAACATTCAAAAAACAAAGTTCATGGCATCTGGTCCCATCACTTCATGGGAAATAGATGGGTAACAGTGGAAACAGTGTCAGACTTTATTTTTGGGCTGCAAAATCACTGTGGATGCTGATTGCAGCCATGAAATTAAAAGACGCTTACTCCTTGGAAGGAAAGTTATGACCAACCTTGATAGTATATTAAAAAGTAGAGACATTACTTTGCCAACAAAAGTCCGTCTAGTCAAGGCTATGGTTTTTCCCGTGGTCATGTATGGATGTGAGAGTTGGACTGTGACAAAAGGTGATCGCCGAAGAATTGATGCTTCTGAACTGTGGTGCTGGAGAAAACTCTTCAGAGTCCCTTGTACTGCAAGGAGATCCAAACAGTCCATTCTAAACGAGATCAATCCTGGCTGTTCATTGGAAGGACTGACGCTAAAGCTGAAACTCCAGTACTTTGGCCACCTCATACGACGAGTTGACTCACTGGTAAAGACTCTAACAGTGGGTGGGATTGGGGGCAGGAGGAGAAGGGGATGACAGAGAATGGGATGGCTGGATGGCATCACCAACTCGGTGGACATGAGTATGAGTGAACTCCGAGAGTTGGTGATAGACAGGGAGGACTGGCGTGCTGTGATTCATGGCGTTGCAAAGAGCTGGACACGACTGAGCGACTGAACTGAACTGAACTGAAAAATAAATATGCATATAAAGGAAATACTGACTGTTAAAAACTATTAATAAAAATGGTATGCCAAATTTAACACAAATATAGAATCAAAGAATATGATAATTTTTGAGAGATAGTAAAAGTGATCATTAATATGTTTTAAATAACTAAATTTGCCTTCTTTTTATGATATATAAACGGGTAACAGCAAAAAAATTAGAAGACTATTAATATTTATAAAGGGGAAAAAAATTGAGTAACAACAAAGATATCAACTTTATTTGACCCTCAGCCACTGCTAATATTGCTGCTGGTGCTGCTAAGTCGCTTCAGTCGTGTCCTACTCTTTGCGACCCCATAGACAGCAGCCCACCAGGCTCCCCCATCCCTGGGATTCTCCAGGAAAAAATACTGGAGTGGGTTGTCATTTCCTTCTTCAATGCATGAAAATGAAAAGTGAAAGTGAAGTCACTCAGTCGTGTCTGACTTCTAGCGACCCCATGGACTGTAGCCTACCAGGCTCCTACATCCATGGGATTTTCCAGGCTAATATCGAAATGATTGAAAAATATAACTGTTTTTTTTTGAGTCTAATAATTCATATCCATAGCAAACTCTGTAAGAGTTTTTATTCTAGTCTAATAAAACTTTCTATAAATATGGTTTTATTAGACATCTTTGAACATTTATATTTGACAAGCACTTTTCTCATGAATAATACTGAAAAAGGATTTTCCTCCTAAAGTCTATTTTAATCATGAAAACTATTTTTTGATCCAATGAATTCACTTTTTACACCTTTTAAGCTACATTGTTGTCTTTATTAGAATGAATAGCTAAAAAATGATCCTATTATCACAAGCTTTCAGAAAATCTATAACTGATAACTAGAGGAAAATTATATTAATTTACTTGCCATCAGCTTTTGACATAACTACTGTCTTAGTGTTTTGGGGCTCCAAAATCATTGCGGATGCTGATTGCAGCCATGAAATTAAAAGACGCTTACTCCTTGGAAGGAAAGTTATGACCAACCTAGATAATATATTAAAAAACAGAGACATTACTTTGCCAACCAAGGTCCGTCTAGTCAAGGCTATGGTTTTTCCCATGGTCATGTATGGATGTGAGAGTTGGACTGTGAAGAAAGCTGATCGCCAAAGAATTGATGCTTTTGAACTGTGGTGTTGGAGAAGACTCTTGAGAGTCCCTTGTACTATAAGGAGATCCAACCAGTCCATTCTAAAGGAGATCAATCCTGGGTGTTCATTGGAAGGACTGATGCTAAAGCTGAAACTGCAATACTTTGGCCACCTCATGTGACTAGTTGACTCACTGGAAAAGACTCTGATGCTGGGAAATGTTAGGGGCAGGAGGAGAAGGGGACGATAGAGAATGAGATGGCTGGATGGCATCACCGACTCGATGGACATGAGTTTGAACAAACTCTGGGAGTTGGTGATGGACAGGGAGGCCTGGCGTGCTGTGATTCATGGGGTCGCGGAGAGTCGGACACGACTGAGCAACTGAACTGAACTGAACTGAACTGAGAGAGCTCTTCAAGAAAATTAGAAATACCAAAGGAACATTTCATGCAAAGATGGGCACAATGAAGGACAGAAATGGTATGGGCCTAACAGAAGCAGAACATATTAAGAGTTGGAAAGAATACACAGAAGAACTATACAAAAAGATTCTTCACAACCCAGATAATCATGATGGTGTGATCACTCACCTAGAGCCAGACATCCTGGAATGTGAAGTCAAGTGGGCATAAGGAAGCATCACTATGAACAAAGCTAGTGGAGGTGATGAAATTCCAGTTGAGCTATTTCAAATTCTAAATGATGGTGCTGTGAAAGTGCTGCACTCAATATGCCAGCCAATCTGGAAAACTTAACAGTGGCCACAGGACTGGAAAAGCTCAGTTTTCATTCCAATCCCAAAGAAAGGCAATGCCTAAGAATGCTCAAACTACCACACAATTGCACTCATCTCACATGCTAGTAAAGTCATGCTCAAAATTCTCCAAGCCAGGCTTCAGCAGTACATGAACCCTGAACTTCCAGATGCTCAAGCTCATTTTAGAAAAGGCAGAAGAACCAGAGATCAAATTACTGATATCCACTGTTCATTGAAAAAGCAAGAGAGTTTCAGAAAAACATCTACTTTTGCTTTATTGACTATGCCAAATTCTTTAACTCTGCAGATCACAACAAACTGTGGGAAATTCTTAAAGAGATGGAAATACCAGACCACCTTACCTGCCTTCTGAGAAATCTGTATGCAGGTCAGGAAGCAACAGTTAGAACTGGACATGGAACAACAGACTGATTCCAAATCGGGAAAGAAGTATGTCATGGCTGTATATTGTCACACTGCTTATCTAACTTATATGCAGAGTACCTCATGCAAATGCTGGATGGGATGAAGCACAAGCTGGAGTCAAGATTGCCAGGATAAATATCAGTAACGTCAGGAGAAATATCAGTAACGTCAGATAAGCAGATGACACCACCCTTATGGCAGAAAGTGAAGAAGAACTAAAAAGACTTTTGATGAAAGTGAAAGAGGAGAGTGAAAAAGTTTGCTTGAAGCCCAACTTTCAGAAAACAAAGATCATGACATCCCATCCAATCAGTTCATGACAAATAGGTGGGATAAAAATGGAAACAGTGAGAGAGTTTACTTTTGGGGCTCCAACATCACTGAGCATGGTGACTACAGCCATGAAATTAAAAGACACATGCTCCTTGGAAGAAAATTTATAACCAACCTAGACAGCATAATAAAAAGCAGAGACATTATTTTACCAACAATGGTCCATCTAGTCAGAGCTATGATTTTTCCAGTAGTCATGTATGGATATGAGAGCTAGACTGTGAAGAAAGCTGAGTGCAAAGAACAGATGCTTTTGAACTGTGGTGTTGGAGAAGACTCTTTAGAGCCCCTTGGACTGCAAGGATATCCAACCAGTCACTCTTAAAGGAAATCAGTACTGAATATTCATTTGAAAGACCGATTCTGAAGCTGAAACTCCAATACTTTGGTCACCTAATGCGAAGAACGCACTCACTGAAAAAGGACCCTGATGCTGGGAAAGATTAAAGTAGGGAGGTGAAGGGGGCAACAGCTGATGAGATTGTTGGATGGCATCACCAACGCAATGGACTTGAGTTTGAGTAGGCTCCAGGATTTGGTGATGGCTAGGAAATCTGGCATGCTTCAGTCCAAAGGGTTGCAAAGAGTCAGACACGACTGAGTGACTGAACTGAGCTGATAAATATACAGAATAAATATATTCCTAAATGTATTAATCTAGCAAATGAAAATGTAGGATGTAATAGATAGTACTTCTAGAGCTGCCACAAGTAACTAAATGCTGCTCAAAATAAATTCCATTTTGTGAGTATTTACACACAAAATTTGGTCATTGAGACCAGCTTGTCAATATTGTTCTCAAAATATAAGCCTAGAATTATGTAGTCAGCTTGTAAGAAGGATGTATTTGAGCATACTAGACCAATGCTTTTACTGAAAAGCTAGAAAGAAGTAAATAAAAATTATAGCTGTGTATAAAATTATATAA
The DNA here is from genome assembly GCF_049115385.1 of Moschus berezovskii. Lineage (NCBI taxonomy): Eukaryota > Metazoa > Chordata > Mammalia > Artiodactyla > Moschidae > Moschus > Moschus berezovskii. Next base: position 48,468,817 of record NC_142472.1, read on the forward strand.
AAAGATATTAATGATTAAAATTATAAGTTGCAAATGCACATAAATGTATATATGTTTAGTAAATGTGTGTGTATTTTTATTTATGTTTATTTATTATGTTTATTCAGCCATCTCCAGCCAAGAGATTAAGGAGATTAATTCAGAAGACAAAATGGCACATCTGAGAAACTGAACATTAGATTCTGATTTAAAAACCTAATGGTACTCCATAGAAAACAGAGAAGAGCCAGATGTTCAATGAGTATGATCACAACATCAGCCAAGTTCCATTTAATTCAATTCATGATTAGAATGAAGTGATGTGCCTATCAGCAAAATTCAACCAAGATGAAGTATAACAAGTATAGATTATATTTAATTAAATTATTATCAGGCTATAACCAAATGTACATATATAATGATAAACACTGGAAAATTATATTCAAAGAAAACATCTTGAAATTGAAAGCATCTAGAAAAAATGAAATATCATTATTATTTTAAGAGTAAAATTAAAACAGACGGTTTACCTGAGAAATATAAAAGACTGAAGAAACATTTACAAAATATCTTTAGCATCAAAGAATAAAATTTTATCAATGTAAAAACCTTCATCATTTTTGAGAAAATGAACTCCAGACTAATATGTGTTGGTAGAAACAAAAGTTAATAGGATTTGTCAGTAAACCTGTACAAAATACTAAAAAGAAAAAAGTACTAAAGATAATTCTTCAAGAAATATTAAAAAGAAATTCTAAGGAAATACTAAAGAGAATTCTTCAAGATGAAGAAAAAATAATTCCAGATATACTTTCAAAGAAAATATGATACTGAAAAACATATCTTTGCGGATAATTTTCTAACATGTAACTGTATGTGAAATTCTACTAAGTATAGACCAAAATCCAACTAAATTATAGACCAAAATCCAGCTAAATTATCTTAAGATCTTTCCATTTTTCAGAAAATGGTTAGAAGTAAAAATTTCAAGCAGTGACTAAGAAGTCTGTCAGGGAACATTTAACAGGAGGATTCCTGCATGCTGTTTTCTATTTCTGAAGGATTCTCTGTTCCTTATCAGTTCCTAGTCTGAGAAGGAGTAGAACTGCATGTAGTTCTCAGGACTGAGGTCATAGGATGAGACATGCAGTGACTATTTTCAGCATCAGTGACCCTATATGTTTTAGACTATCCATATTGTGGCTATTGATAAAATTCCATCATGTGTAATAGCTGAGTAATTATCTTTCTAAAGATATATAAGTCCACATTTCTGCTAATAAAGCACCCTTGCTCCATCAGAGATTGGGTCCCCGTGTCTTTCTTTCTCTCTCTCTCTATCACTTTCTTAACGTCGACTCCAGACCGCCAGGTTCCAGTCCATTGAAGGACAACAACAGCAGTCTATTGAAACTATAGAATATAGTAATAAATTACAAATTAATATAGATCAAATTGCCAACATATGCTAGATCATGGAAAAAGCAAGAGAGCTCCAGAAAAACATCTATTTCTGCTTTATTGACTATGTCAAAGCCTTTGACTGTGTGGATCACAATAAACTGTGGAAAATTCTGAAAGAGATGGGAATACCAGACGACCTGACCTGCCTCTTGAGAAACCTCTATGCAGGTCAGTAAGCAATTAGAACAATTAAAACTGGACATGGAACAACAGACTGGTTCCAAATAGGAAAAGGAGTACGTCAAGGTTGTATATTGTCACCCTGCTTATTTAACTTCTATGCAGAGTACATCATGAGGAACGCTGGGCTGGAAGAAGCACAAGCTGGAATCAAGATTGCCAGGAGAAATACAAAAAACCTCAGATATTCAGATGACACCACCCTTATGGCAGAAAGTGAAGAGGAACTCAAAAGCCTCTTGATGAAAGTGAAAGAGGAGAGTGAAAATGTTGGCTTGAAGTTCAACATTCAGAAAACTAAGATCATGGCATCTGGTACCATCACTTCATGCGAAATAGATGGGGAAACAGTGGAAACAGTGTCAGACTTTATTTTGGGGGGCTCCAAAATCATTGCAGATGTTGATTGCAGCCATGAAATTAAAAGACGCTTATTCCTTGGAAGGAAAGTTATGACCAACCTAGATAGCATATTAAAAAGCAGAGACATTACTTTGCCAACCAAGGTCCATCTAGTCAGTTCAGTTCAGTTCAGTTCAGTCGCTCAGTCGTGTCCAACTCTCCGTGACCCCATGAATCACAGCACACCAGGCCTCCCTGTCCATCACCAACTCCTGGAGTTCACTCAAATTCATGTCCACAGAGTCGGTGATGCCATCCAGCCATCTCATTCTCTGTCGTCCCCTTCTCCTCCCATCCCCAACCTTTCCCAGCATCAGAGTCTTTTCCAGTGAGTCAACTCGTCGCATGAGGTGGCCAAAGTATTGGAGTTTCAGCTTTAGCATCAGTCCTTCCAAAGAACACCCAGGATCGATCTCCCTTAGAATGGACTGGTTGGATCTCCTTGTGGTATAACGGACTCTCAAGAGTCTTCTCCAGCACCACAGTTCAAAAGCATCAATTCTTCGGCGATCAGCTTTCTTCTAGTCAAGGCTATGGTTTTTCCCGTGGTCATGTATGGATGTGAGAGTTGGACTGTGAAGAAAGCTGATTGCCGAAGAATTGATGCTTTTGAACTGTGGTGCTGGAGAAGACTCTTGAGAGTCCCTTGGACTGCAAGGAGATCCCACCAGTCCATTCTAAAGGAGATCAATCCTGGGTGTTCATTGGAAGGACTGATGCTGAGGTTGAAACTCCAATACTTTGGGCACCTCATGCGACAAGTTAACTCACTGGAAAAGACTCTGATACTGGGTGGGATTGGGGGCAGGAGGAGAAGGGGATGACAGAGAATGGGATGGCTGGATGGCATCACCGACTCTATGGACATAAGTTTGAGTGAACTCTGGGAGTTGGTGATGGACAGGTAGGCCTGGCGTGTTGTGATTCATGGGGTCGCAAAGAGTTGAACACGACTAAGCGACTGAACTGAACTGAAAGCAATAATTACACAATACATAAAGAAAAAATATTCCAAGTATTATGAAAACTAATTTTTAGTAGGGAAGTAAAACAAAAATCTGTTTCTTAAGAGTAGATATTATAAGTTAGAGTAAAGATAAGTATGTAGCATGCAAAAATAGATCAGAAAAATGCTGATGTATCTAACTCATTAGATGAAGGAGACAGTGAAAAGAACCTTACCATTGTAAATAAGGCATTTCACATTATAGTCTTAAATCATGAGTCACATAAAATCATTATAAACTGATATATTCCCAATAACATAATTTTAGAAAGGAAAATTAACAAAATTTAACAAAAAGAATTAAAAAATATGCCCTTTACAGGAAATCAAAAAGATTTCTGTCCAAGGCTCGCATCAACATGACTGAGCATAGTGGATACTTCCAATATTATTGAAGCTTCCAATATTATTGGAGCTCAAACTCATTACCTGAATTTCCAAGATTATAGAGGAACATAGGAAACCAAGGGAATAATTGATCTGTGTCTCTTAGAAACTTCCACAAAGATCTCTGTTGCTCAGAGCCTTCTTAAATTCAGTTCTTCTCCTGGTAATCTTGTAACTCGAGGCTAATAGAATTCCCAAATGTGATACAGTTAGGGAAATCAAATAGTCTTTTTTAGGCTTCAGAGACAAAGTAGAGTATCCTCTGACCTTGCTTCTACCATGCCTGGACACTGCCTTCAGTGAGAGTGACTGGGAGTGACTGCCTGCTGTGAGTCCAAGACTTGCAGCACCATAGATAAGATGGGGGAGGAATCTTGAGATTATCAAGCCACTTGATGAAACCTGGTCAACTAAGCTCAAGGCTTAGCAACAATCCAAGTTTTACCAGACAAAACAAACAGCATTAATATGAAACAAGGCTTGCCATTTGGTCACAGATTGATGATGATATCAGTTTGTCTCCAGTTTGGGATTATAAGCAGGAAACCCAAACTGCAATCTTCGAAGTCTCATCCATGAGGTGGACATGCTGTCTGGAACCCTTTCCCAACTGGAACTCAAGATGTGCTGTGACATGGGACTTCCCAGGGCTGTTTAAATCTGGATGCTTGTCAAAACCCCTCTGCTCTTCCTAGTTCTCTTTTCTTTCAATGTAGGTAAGGTACAGTGGCTGCACTTTGCCGGAGCGGCTGTGAAGAGATTTTCCACAACCAAGGTAAGAGAAACCCAAATAAGACGGTAGGTATTGCTAGGGGCATCAGAGGGCAGACAAACTGAAATCATAATCACAGGGAACTAGCCAATCTGATCACATGGACCACAGCCGAATGTGGTCCACTGGAGAAGGGAATGGCAAACCACTTAAGTATACTTGCCTTGAGAACACCATGAACAGTAACAAAGGGCAAAATGATAGGATACTGAATGAGGAAGTCCCAGGTCGGTAGGTGCCCAGTATGCTACTGGAGCTCAGTGGAGAAATAACTATAGAAGGAATAAAGGGATGGAGCAAAAGCAAAATCAATACCCAGTTGTGGATGTGACCAGTGATAGAAGCAAGGTCCGGTGCTGTAAAGAGCAATATTGCATAGGATCCTGGAATGTTAGGTCCATGAATCAAAGCAAATTGGAAGTGGTCAAACAGGAGATGGCAAGAGTGAACGTCAACATTCTAGGAATCAGTGAATTAAAATGGACTGGAATGGGTGAATTTAACTCGGATGACCATTATATCTACTACTGTGGGCAGGAATCCCTTAGAAGAAATGGAGTAGCCATCATGATCAACAAAAGAGTCCGAAATGCAGTACTTGGATGCAATCTTAAAAACGACAGAATGATTTCTGTTCGTTTCCAAGGCAAACCATTCAATATTACAGTAATCCAGGCCTATGCCCCAACCAGTAATGCTGAAGAAGCCGAAGTTGAACGGTTCTATGAAGACCTACAAGACCTTTTAGAACTAACACCCAAAAAAGATGTCCTTTTCATTCTAGGGGACTGGAATGCAAAAGTAGGAAGGCAAGAAACACCTGGAGTAACTGGAAAATTTGGCCTTGGAGCACGGAATGAAGCAGGGCAAAGGCTAATAGAGTTTTGTCAAGAGAACGCACTGGTCATAGCAAACACCCTTTTCCAACAACACAAGAGAAGACTCTACACATGGACATCACCAGATGGTCAACACCGAAATCAGATTGATTATATTCTTTGCAGCCAAAGATGGAGAAGCTGTATACAGTTAGCAAAAACAAGACCAGGAGCTGACTGTGGCTCAGATCATGAACTCCTTATTGCGAAATTCAGACTTAAATTGAAGAAACTAGGGAAAACCACTAGACCATTCAGATATGACCTCAATCAAATCCCTTATGATTATACAGTGGAAGTGAGAAATAGATTTAAGGGACTGGATCTGATTGATAGAGTGCCTGATGAACTCTGGACGGAGGTTCATGACACTGTACAGGAGACAGGGACCAAGACCACCCCCATGGAAAAGAAATGCAAAAGAGCGAAATGGCTGTCTGAGGAGGCCTTACAAATAGCTGTGAAAAGAAGAGAGGCGAAAAGCAAAGGAGAAAAGGAAAGATATAAGCATCTGAATGCAGAGTTCCAAAGAATAGCAAGGAGAGATAAGAAAGACTTCCTCAGTGATCAATGCAAAGAAATAGAGAAAAACAACAGAATAGGAAAAACAAGAGATCTCTTCAAGAAAATTAGAGATTCCAAAGGAACATTTCATGCAAAGATGGGCTCGATAAAGGACAGAAATGGTATGGACCTAACAGAAGCAGAAGATATTAAGAAGAGGTGGCAGGAATACACAGAAGAACTGTACTAAAAAGATCTTCACGACCAAGATAGTCACGATAACATGATCACTGACCTAGAGCCAGACATCTTGGAATGTGAAGTCAAGTGGGCCTTAGAAAGCATCACTACGAACAAAGCTAGTGGAGGTGATGGAATTCCAGTTGAGCTATTTCAAGTCTTGAAATATGATGCTGTGAAAGTGTTGCACTCAATATGCCAGCAAATTTGGAAAACTCAGCAGTGGCCACAGGACTGGAAGAGGTCAGTCTTCATTCCAATCCCAAAGAAAGGCAATGCCAAAGAATGCTCAAACTACCACACAATTGCACTCATCTCACACGCGAGTAAAGTCATGCTCAAAATTCTCCAAGCCAGGCTTCAGCAGTATGTAAACCGTGAACTCCCATATGTTCAAGCAGGTTTTAGAAAAGGCAGAGGCACCAGAGATCAAATTGCCAACATCCCCTGGATCATGGAGAAAGCAAGAGAGTTTCAGAAAAACATCTATTTCTGCTTCATTGACCATGCCAAATCCTTTGACTGTGTGGATCACAATAAACTGTGGAACATTCTGAAAGTGATGGGAATACCAGACCACCTGACCTGCCTCTTGAGAAACCTGTATGCAGGTCAGGAAGCAACAGTTAGAACTGGACATGGAACAACAGACTGGTTCCAAATAGGAAAAGGAGTACGTCAAGGTTGTATATTGTCACCTTGCTTATTTAACTTATATGCAGAGTACATCATGAGGAACGCTGGGCTGGAAGAAGCACAAGCTGGAATCAAGATTGCTGGGAGAAATATCAATAACCTCAGATATGCAGATGACACTACCCTTATGGCAGATAGTGAAGAGGAACTCAAAAGCCTTTTGATGAAAGTGAAAGAGGAGAGTGAAAAGGTTGGCTTTTTGAAAATGTTGAGGAAAGCTCAACATTCAGAAAACAAAGATCATGGCATCTAGTCCCATCACTTCATGGATTGGAAATAGATGGAAAAACAGTGGAAACAGTGTCAGACTTTATTTTTTTGGGCTCCAAAATCACTGCAGATGCTGATTGTAGCCATGAAATTAAAAGACGCTTGCTCCTTGGAAGGAAAGTTATGACCAACCTTGATAGTATATTAAAAAGCAGAGACATTACTTTGCCAACCAAGGTCCGTCTAGTCAAGGCAATGGTTTTTCCCGTGGTCATGTATGGATGTGAGAGTTGGACTGTGAAGAAGGCTGATCGCCGAAGAATCGATGCTTTTGAACTGTGGTGTTGGAGAAGACTCTTGAGAGTCCCTTATACTGCAAGGAGATCCAACCAGTCTATTCTAAAGGAGATCAATCCTGGGTGTTCATTGAAGGGACTGATGCTAAAGCTGAAACTGCAATACTTTGGCCACCTCATGTGGCGAGTTGACTCACTGGAAAAGACTCTGATGCTGGGAAAGGTTGGGGGCGAGAGGAGAAGGGGACGACGGAGAATGAGATGGCTGGATGGCATCACCGACTCGATGGACATGAGTTTGAGTGTACTCCGGGAGTTGGTGATGGACAGGGAGGCCTGGCATGCTGTGATTCTTGGGGTCGCGGAGAGTCGGACACGACTGAGCGACTGAACTGAACTGAACTGAACTGATGTTGAAAATACACTAGACAATTATCTAATAAATATTTATATTATTTATTTGTATATAATGAGAGGTTTATTTTGTTAACATATCCTTTGTACCTGAGACAAAAGTGAAAACTTTCAGCGAAACAGATACGTGATTTCTCCAGAAACCAAACATTTCAAACAATAACTTTGGAGCTGTCAAATGCAACGTATTTTTGGTATCAAAATAATATTTCTATTAAGTCCAGTCAAAGTTATATAAGTAATTTACCATTTTCGTGGAATCTGTACTTTAGTCAGGCTAATTCACACTAGTATTCAACAGACCCTATGAAATTTCTTCACAATCTTCAGTGCATTTTATCCATACTTATGCAAATGGCCTTTGGTCCACTACTGTGAGTTTCACTAAGAGATCTTTTGTTCTGTCATTTTTAATCAAAATATTCTCCTTTACTTACACCCATTTTAATAAGCATGGATTCTAAAAGGCCTGAAGCATCTTTTATATCATCATCAGAATTCAAAGTCAGCTAAATTAATACATTAAAATCCTTTAAAGTTTTGATTTATTGTTGGCATAGCTAAATTACTAATGTCTTATAGACATCTATTAAAATTATAGTATAATAATTTCACCAGTGTTCAGATGGCTGCATGTGTATATACTAAGTTGCTTCAGGCGAGTTTGGCTCTTTGCAACACTATGAATTGTAGCCCACCAGGTTCCTCTGTCCATGGCATTCTTCAGGCAAGAATATTGAAGTGGTGGCTCCCTGGTGGTTTAATGGCTAAGACTGAGCTCCCATTGCAGGGGGTCGAGGTTCTATCCCTGGTCAGGAAACTAGATCCCACATGCCACCCTCACACCACAGCTAGAGAAGCCTGCATGCCACAATGAAGACTTGGTACAGCCTAAATTTAAAAAAAAAAATTTTTTTTAAGAATATGGAGTGGGTTGCCATGCCCTCCTCCAGGGAAGCTGGCCCAGGGATGAAATCTGTGTCTCTTACATTTAAAGCACTGGCATATGGGTTTGAATACTAATGACATTGAAGTAGAAATTACTAGGAAGTCAGTGTGGAACTCTGAGACATTGTTTTCAGTAAGTATCTCCCTCCATTGTCCTGAATGCACTCAGATCCAGGGAAGGGCTGTAATTAAATTCTGTTCGATATGCTTGAGGGAAAAACAACTGGTAATTCTTAATCTTAAGTCCATACATCTGGTCCATGTTAAAATGGCCAGAGGGCATGAAAAAGATTGGTGACTTAATCCAAGGATCACAGAAGTCATAAAGATGTTAAGTACCTTGACCTTTAAATTGATTGGTTAGAAATAATGTGTGATTTAAGGAAGGATATAAAAACTGCTGTAGTCCCTCCTTGGGGTGACTTCTTACGCCCTCTCAGTGCCTATGCTGAGAGCTTTGTACTTTCCTCTTCTTTAATAAATCCTATTTGCTTGCTACCATAAGTGTTTAGGTGTTCCTGGATTCCATTCTTTGGCTCTGAGGACAAGAACTCAGATTCCTGTCTCATCTTTTGGGGGCTTGTCCTGGATTCCTCAACGCCTACTCAAAGTAAGCACAGGCACTCACTCTCAATTCACCTCTAGTTACTTAAACTAACTGCATGGTCTCTTGAGCCACTCTTTGTCTCACAAGTTTGCACGAGTTCCAAAGGCAGACAGTTAGGAAACAGTGGACTCAGGTCTTGGTATTAGCCAGCTGATTGACCTGGAGGTGCTGAGAGAAACCTCTGCAAGCCTGCTGCCTCAACGAGAACCACAGGACATCTACAATTTCTCTTTCCTAACATCTAGAGGTTGTGAGATTTTTCACTTAAGGTAGGATCATTTTGGAGCATGTATGAGTGAGTGAGTGAAATCCCTCAGTCATGTCCGAGTCTTTGTGACCCCATGGACTGTAGCCCATCAGGCTCCTCTGTCCATGGGATTCTCCAGGCAAGAATACTGGAGTGGGTTGCCATTTCCTTCTAATACTAACCTTGTGTACTGCATAGCTTGTTTTAGGGGAACTTCCGTTCAGGCATACCCAATGTATGGAATTTCATACATGCATAGGAAGTTCACCAACCTAGGGTCTCATTTCTTCCATCTTTAAGTGGAAGGGAAGATAGAAACAAGAAGAGGAGAAAGGCCCAGGGCACCGACATAAAAGTGGTCAAGCCTAGGTGCACTCCAAAGTTGAGGGAAGCATATGTTATGGGTGCTTCTTTGCTCCCATTCCACAAGGAGGGGACGCCCTTTATCTGAGGAACCAGAGAAAAGACAAAGACCACTGGAAACTGGTCTTCTTTCTTTCAGATGGGAGCAACATCTTCGAGTCCCATACCCTCCTCAAAGTGGATGCATTTGGCATATATACTGAAGAATTAGAAGACGTTTGACCCTCTGTCCGTTCCATTCCGTTCAGTTGCTCAGTCATGTCCGACCCTTTGTGACCCCATGAATCCCAGCACGCCAGGCCTCCCTGTCCATCACCAACTCCCGGAGTTCACTCAAACTCATGTCCATCGAGGCAATGATGCCATCCAGCCATCTCATTCTCTGTCGTCCCCTTCTCCTCCTGCCCCCAATTCTCCCAGAATCAGAGCCTTTTCCAGTGAGTCAACTCATCGCATGAGGTGGCAAAAGTATTGGAGTTTCAGCTTTAGCAACACTCCTTCCAATGAACACCCAGGTCTGATCACCTTTAAAATGGACTGGTTGGATCTCCTTGCAGTCCAAGGGACTCTCAAGAGTTTTCTCCAGTACCACAGTTCAAAATTATCAATTCTTCGGCAATCAGCTTTCTTCACAGTCCAACTCTCACATCCATACATGACCATTGGAAAAACCATAGCCTTGACTAGACGGACCTTGGTTGGCAAAGTAATGCCTCTGCTTTTTAATATGCTATCTAGGTTGGTCATAACCTTCCTTCCAAGGAGTAATCAGCATCCGTAGTGATTTTGGAGCCCCCAAAAATAAAGTCTGACACTGTTTCCACTGTTTCCCCATTATTTCCCATGAAGTGATGGGACCAGATGCCATGATCTTAGTGTTCTGAATGTTGAGCTTCAAGCCAGCATTTTCACTCTCCTCTTTCACTTTCATCAAGAGGCTTTTGAGTTCCTCTTCACTTTCTGCCATAAGGGTGGTGTCATCTGCATATCTGAGGTTATTGATATTTCTCCCAGCAATCTTGATTCCAGCTTGTGTTTCTTCCAGCCCAGTGTTCCTCATGATGTACTCTGCATAGAAGTTAAATAAGCAGGGTGACAATATACAACCTTGACGTACTCCTTTTCCTATTTGGAACCAGTCTGTTGTTCCATGTCCAGTTCTAACTGTTGTTTCCTGACTCAGACCCTGTTAAAGAAGCATATGATCTTTTTCTGCACTGAGGCATGGCCTCGATATAATCTGATGGTGAAGAATGCCCTCCACCAGCACCCCCCAGCCCCAAGGTGCACTTAATTATAATACCATCCTCTAGCTACACCTCTTTTGTAGATGAGAAGGAAAATATCAGAAGGCCCATATATACAGGTTTTCTTTGTCTTGAGAGTAAACACCTTCTTACACTGAAGTTGAGGGCTTGTTCCCTCTATGCTGCCTATAACTTCCCCCAAAGTTATGACCAACCTAGACAGCATATTAAAAAGCAGAGACATTACTTTCCCAACAAAGGTCTGTCTAGTCAAGGCTATGGTTTTTCCATCCATAAGTATAGATGTGAGAGTTGGACTATAAAGAAAACTGAGTGCTGAAGAATTGATGCTTTTAAACTGTGGTGTTGGAGAAGACTCTTGAGAGTCCCTTGGATTGCAAGGCGATCCAACCAGTCCATCCTAAAGGAGATCAGTCCTGAGTGTTCATTGGAAGGGCTGATGTTGAAGCTGAATCTCCAATATTTTGGCCACATGATGTGAAGAGCTGACTCATTGGAAAAGACCCTGATGCTGGAAAAGATTGAAAGCAGGAGGAGAAGAGGATGACAGAGGATGGGGAGATGAATTATATGCTACTAGCATGCAGGGGAGCTCTGACAGTGAGTCAACCTGGTTACCTACAGGACTCCAGGCAGTGTCCATAGCTGATCCTAATTTGGCACACAACAAAGACAGTGATGACTGGAAGAGAGTTCACTTTATCACTTACAATAAGGAAGGCTTAAAAAAAAATCACCAACTAAACCCTTAAAATACTTCAAACCAACTGGAGTGACTCTGGAAAAGAAGGAAAATCCCACAGCTCCTCTGGAAAGTTTCAGAGAGACATTGAGAAAACATACTTATTTGGACCCAGATTCCCCAGAGGGCCAACTTATTCTTAAAGACAAACTTACTACTCAATCAGCTCCAGATATTTGAAGTAAACCCCAGAAATTGGTCTTCTGCCCCAGTATGGATTTACAGTGCCTTCTAAGAGCGGCCACATCAGTATTCTTCAAGAGAGATCAGGAGGGATGTAAGGAAAAAGAGAGGAGAGATAAGAGAAATGCCAAAGGTTTTATTATGGCCCTACCTTAGCTTCAAACCTTAGAGCTCCAAAGTTGGGAGGACAATAGCAAAAACCTGGAGCCTGTTTCCATTGTGGTAAGGATGAACACTTAAAGGGACAATGCCCCCAAGGCAAGCATAAGCCACCACTTAGTCCTTGCCCCATTTGCAAAGGAGATCACTGGAATAGTAACTGTCCCCAGGGATGTAGGTTTCAGGGGTCTGAAACTCAGACCCAGGATCAAGACTGACAGAGCCCGGGGCTTCCCACTTTGGCTCCTGTCCTCATCACCCCACAGGAGCCTCGGGTGACTCTAATTGTAGGAGGCCATCTTGTTACCTTCCTACTTGATACAGGAGCCACTTTCTCAGACCTCCTCTCTAATCTGGGTCCTCCTTCTACTAAGTCAGCTACTATACGTGGCATTTCCGGAAAGTTGATTACAAAATTCTTTACACAACAGTTGAGTTGTAACTGGGATTCCATTCTTTTTTTCTCGTGCCTATCTGATAATACCAGAAAGCCCAACCCTGATCCTAGAAGGAAGAGATATTCTATCTAAAATGCAAGCATCAATTCATATGGAAATGGAATCTACAGAAAATGTGTGCTTACCCCTGACAGAAGTAGAAATTAACCTGAAGTCTGGGCAATAGAGGAAAGATAGGAAGAGCCATCTCAGCTCAACCAGTGCAGATAGCTCTTAAAAATCCTAATAACTTTCCTCACAATACCCTCTATAGCCAGAGGGAAAACAGGGACTCATTCCCTTAATTGAAAACCTCAAAGGGTAAGGGCTCTTAATCGAATGTAACAGCCACTGTAATACACATATTCTGGGAGTCCAAAAGCCTAATGGGGAATGGCATCTAGTTCAGGATCTCCGCCTCATTAATGAGCCTGCAATTCTATTACATCCTGTCATGCCTAACCTCTATACTCTACTCTCCCAAATCCCATAAACAGCCACTTATTTTACCATTTTAGATTTGAAAGATGTCTTTTCATGCATGCCCTTAGTTCAGAGTTCACAATTTTTGCTTGCTTTTGAGGATCCATTTGATTCCACTACTCAATTAACTTGGACAGAGTTGCCCCTAACCCCAAGGATTCAGAAGCAGCACTCAGTTATTTGGGCAGGCTTTAGCCAAAGACCTAGCTTCATTTCAGACAACTGAATCTATAATAGTCATTAAATATGTAGATGGTATCTTCCTTTGTGCTGACACAGAGCCACCTGTGATAATCTTAATTATCTAGCTCAATGTGGCTCAGTTAATTCAGTTACTAAGTCATGTCTGACTCTCTGTGACTGTGTAGACTCCATAGGCTTCCCTGTCCATCACCAACTCTTGGAGCTTGCTCAAACTCATGTCCATCAGTTGTGCCACCCATACATCTCATCCTCTGTCACTCTCTTCTCCTCCTGTCTTCATTCTTTCCCAGGATCAGGGTCTTTTCCAATGAGTCAGTTTTTGCATCAGGTAGCCAAAGTATTGGAGTTTCACCTTTAATTTCCTTAGGATTGACTGGTTTGATATCCTTGAAGTCCAACGGAATTTCAAGAGTCTTCTCCAACACCACAGTTCCAAAGCATCAACTTTTCGTTGCTCAGCTTCCTTTATAGTCCACTTCTCACATCCAAACATGACTACAGGAAAATCCATAGCTTTGGCTAGGTGGATCTTGTTGCAAAGTAATCTCTCTGCTTTTTAGATGCTGTCTAGTCTTGTTATAGCTTTTCATTCAAGGAACTCAGTTCAGTTCAATTAAGTCACTCAGTCGTGTCCGACTCTTTGCAACCCCAGGAATCACAGCACGCCAGGCCTCCCTGTCTATCACCAACTCCCAGAGTTCACTCAAACTCATGTTCATCGAGTCAGTGATACCATCCAGTCATCTCATCCTCTGTCATCCCCTTCTCCTCGTGACCCCAATCCTTCCCAGCATCAGGGTCTTTTCCAGTGAGTCAACTCGTCGCATGAGGTGGCCAAAGTACTGGAGTTTCAGCTTCAGCATCAGTCCTTCCAATGAACACTCAGGACTGATCTCCTTTAGGATGGACTGGTTGGATCTCCTTGCAGTCCAAGGGACTCGCAAGAGTCTTCTACAACACCACAGTTCAAAAACATCAGTTCTTCAGCACTCAGCTTTCTTCACAGTCCAACTCTCACATCTGTACATGACCACTGGAAAAACCATAGCCTTGACTAGACGGACCTTTGTTAGCAAAGTAATATCTCTGCTTTTTAATATGTTGTCTAGGTTGGTCATAACTTTCCTTCCAAGAAGTAAGCTTAATTTCATGGCTGCAATTACCATCTGCAGTAATCTTGGAGCCCAAAAACATAAAGTCTGACACTGTTTCCACTGTTTCCCCATCTATTTGCCATGAAGTGATGGGACCAGTTGCCATGATCTTAGTTTTCTGAATGCTGAGCTGCTTTAAGCCAACTTTTTCACTCTTCTCTTTCATTTTCATCAAGAAACTTTTTAGGTCCTCTTCAGTTACTGCTGTGAGGGTGCTGTCATCTTCCTATCTGAGGTTATTGATATTTCTCCCGGCAATCTTCATTCCAGCTTGTGATTCTTCCAGCCCAGTGTTAGCTAGCTTCTTTAATATCATGGCTACAGTCACAATCCACAGTGATTTTGGAGCCCAAGAATATAAAGTGTCCCACTATTTCCATTGTTGCCCCATCTATTTGCCATGAAGTGATGGGACCTGATGCCATGATCTTAATTTTCTGAATGTTAAGTTTTAGGTCAATTTTTTCACTCTCCTCTTTCACTTTCATGAAGAGGCTCTTTATTTCTTCTTCACCTTCTGCCGTGAGGGTGGTGTCATCTGTGTATCTGAGGTTATTGTTATTTTTCCTGGTAATCTTGATTCCAGCTTGTGCTTCATCCAGCCTAGCATTTCACCTGATGTACTCTGCATATAAGTTAAATCATCGGTGTGACCATATACAGACTTGAAGTACTCCTTTCCCAATGTGCAACCAGTCTGTTGTTCCATGTTAGATTTGAACTCTTCCTTATTGAGCTGCCTATAGATTTCTCAGGAGGCAGGTAAGGTGGACTGATATTAGCATCTTTTTAAGAATTTTCCACACTTTTCTGTGATCCACACAGTCAAAGGTTTTAGCATAGTCAATAAAGCAGACATAGATGTTTTTTCTGAAACTCTCTTGCTTTTTCAATCATCCAACGGATGTTAGCAATTTGATCTCTGGTTCCTCTGCCTTTTCTAAATCTAAAGCTTGAACATTTGGAAGTTCATGGTGCACATACTATTGAAGCCTGGCTTGGAGAATTTTGAGCATTACTTTACTGGCATGTGAGATGAGTGCAATTGTGTGGTAGTTTGAGCATTGTTTGACATTGCTTTTATGGGGGTGGGTTGGAATGAAATCTAACCATTTCCAGTCCTGTGTACACTGTTGAGTTTTCCAAATTTGCTGGCATATTGAAAGCGACACTTTAACAGCATAATCTTATAATCTTGAAATAGTTCAACTGGAATTCCTTCACCTCCACTAGCTTTATTTGTAGTGATGTTTCCTAAGGCCCACTTAACTTCCCATTGCAGGATGTCTGGCTCTAGCTCTAGACCATCATTTTTATCAGGGTCATGAAGATCTTTTTTGTATAGTTCTGTGTATTTTACCACCTTTGCTTAGTATTTTCTGCTTCTGTTAGATCCATATCATTTCTGACCTTTATTGTGCACATCTCTGCATGAAATGTTCACTTGGTAACTTTATTCTTCTTGAAGAGATTTCTAGTCTTTCCCATTCTATTGTTTTCCTATATCTCTTTTCATTGATCACTGAGGAAGGCTTCTTATCTCTCTGTGCTATTCTTTGGAGCTCTGCATTCAAATGGGTATATTTTTCCTTTTCTTTGCCTTTGGCTTCTCTTCTTTTCTTAGCTATTTGTAAGGCCTCCTCCGACAACCATTTTGCCTTTTAGCATTTCTTTTTCTTGGAGATGGTCTTGATCACTGTCTCCTGTGCAATGTCACAAACCTCCATCTATAGTTATTCAGGCACTCAGTCTATTAGATCTAATTCATTGAATTTATTTGTTACTTTCACCGTATAATCATAAGAGATTTGATTTAGGTCATACCTGAATGGTCTAGTGGTTTTTCCTACGTTCTTCAATTTAAGTCTGAATTTGGCAATAAGGAGTTCATGATCTGAGCCATAGTCAGCTCCCAGTCTTGTTTCTTTTGACTGTATAGAGCTTCTTCATCTTTGGCTGCACAGAACATGATGAATCTGATTTCAGTATTGTCAATGTGTAGAGTCATTTCTTCTGTTGTTGGAAGAGGTTGTTCGTTATGACCAGTGTGTTCTCTTGGCAACTCTTTTAGCCTTTGCCCTGCTTCATGTTGTACTCAAGGCCAAATTTGCCTGTTACTCCAGGTATCTCTTGACTTCCGTCTTTTGCATTGTAGTCCCCTAAAATGAAAAGGACGTCTTTTTTGGGTGTTAGTTCTAGAAGGTCTTCAGCTTCTAGAAGGTGCTCAACGTCAGCTTCTTCAGCATTGCTGGCAGTGCCATAGACTCGTACTACTGCAATACTGAATGGTTTGCCATGGCAATGAACAGAGATCATTTTGTCATTTTTGAGATTTTTTAACTCTTTTGTTGACTATGAGGGCTATTCCATTTCTTCTAAGGGATTCTTGCCCACAGTAGTAGATATAAATTGTCATCTGAATTAAATTTGCCCATTTCAAACCATTTAGTTCACTGATTCCTAAAATGTCAATGTTCACTCTTGCCATCTCCTGTTTTTATCACTTCCCATTTACCTTGCTTCATGGACCTAACATTCTAGCTTCCTATGCAATATTGTCCTTTACAGCACCAGACTTTACTTCCATCACCTGTTATATCCAAAACAGGGCATTGTTTTTGCTTTGACTCTGTCTCTTCATTCTTTCTGGAGTTATTTCTCCACTCTTCTCCAGTAGCATATTCAGTTCAGTTCAGTTCAGTTCAGTCGCTCAGTCGTGTCCGACTCTCCACGACCCCATGAATCACAGCACGCCAGGCCTCCCTGTCCATCACCAAATCCCGGAGTTCACTCAAACTCATGTCCACAGAGTCAGTGATGCCATCCAGCCATCTCACATAAACCTGGGAGTTCATCCTTCAGTGTCCTATCTTTTGCCTTTTCGTACTCTCTATGGGATTCTCAAAGCAAGAATACTGAAGTGGTTTGCCATTACCTTCTCCAGTGGACTACATTTTTTTCAGAACTCTCTGTGATGACCTGCCCATCTTGGGTAGCCCTACATGGAATGGCTCATAGATTTATTGATGTGTCTACAAGATATCAAAATCAAAAGCTCAAATATACCAACATGAAGTCAAGCATCTAAGAGTCAAACTCTCCCATGAAGTTTGATCTCTGGGAAAAGAAAGAATGGAATCCATTTTACAACATCCTCTCCCTAATACTCTCCTACAGCTCCGAGGTTTCTTTGGCATAACTGGCTACTGTATTCCTGGATATGGAGAACTGGCTTGACCTTTATATAAGTAATTAAAAGAGATTCAACAATCAGGACAAAAGGTATTACAATGGGAACCTGGAGAAATACATGTGTTTAAGATTTTAAAACAGGGTCTTTTTCAGGGTCCTTCTCTCAGCCTGCCTACAGGAGACCAATTTAAACTTTTTGTAACAGAGATCAGGAAAAACCCTGGGAGTTATAACTCAGACAAAAGGAAGCTCACAACAACCTGTTTGTTACTTAAGTAAAGAGCTCAATTCTATCGCCTAAGGATGACCATATTGTGTATTAATAGTGGCCTCAGTAGCTCTATTCGGAGAAGGCAATGGCAAGCCACTCCAGTACTCTTGCCTGGAAAAACCCATGGATGGAGGAGCCTGGTGGGCTGCAGTCCATGGGGTCGCTAGGGGTCGGACACGACTGAGCGACTTCACTTTCACTTTTCACTTTCACACATTGGAGAAGGAAAAGGCAACCCACTCCAGTGTTCTTGCCTGGAGAATCCCAGGGACGGGGGAGCCTGGTGGGCTTCCGTCTATGGGGTCACACAGAGTTGGACACGACTGAAGTGACTTAGCAGCAGCAGCAGCAGTAGCTCTATTAATTCCTTAAGCCACTAAGTCATTTATAGGCCAAGATCTGATAGTCTATACTTCACAAGATATCTCTGGAATTTTAAATTCTAAGGGATAGCTATGACTTTCTGACAATCAGCTTCTCAGATACCAATCCCTGCACTTAGAAGAACCCATAATTCAGCTGAAATCTTTCTCAGCCTTTAATCCCACAACATTCTTTCTTGAATCATTACAGAAGAAGCCAGAACATGATTACCATGAAGTTCTATCTTTAAATTACTCATACGGGGAGGACTTAAAAGATAAGCCTTTAGAAAATCCTGATGAAACTATGTTTACAGATGGCTTCGCTTTCATGGGAAAAGGAGAATGTCAGAAGAACTGTACAAAAAAGATCTTCATGACCAAGACAATCACGATAACGTGATAACTGACCTAGAGTCAGACATCTTGGAATGTGAAGTCAAGTGGGCCTTAGAAAGTATCACTACCAACAAAGCTAGTGGAGGTGATGGAATTCCAGTTGAGCTATTTCAAGTCTTGAAAGATGATGCTGAGAAAGTGTTGCACTCAATATGCCAGCAAATTTGGAAAACTCAGCAGTGGCCACAGAACTGGAAAAAGGTCAGTCTTCATTCCAATCCCAAAGAAAGGCAATGCCCAAGAATGCTAAACTACCACACAATTGCACACATCTCACACGCTAGTAAAGTCATGCTCAAAATTCTCCAAGCCAGGCTTCAGCAATATGTGAACCGTGAACTTACAGATGTTCAAGCAGGTTTTAGAAAAGGCAGAAGCACCAGAAATCAAATTGCCAACATCCGATGGGTCATGGAGAAAGCAAGAGTGTTCCAGAAAAACATCTATTTCTGTTTCATTGACTATGCCAAAGCCTTTGACTGTGTGGATCACAATGAACTGTGGAAAATTCTGAAAGAGATGGGAATACCAGACCACCTGACCTGCCTCTTGAGAAACCTCTATGCAGGTCAGGAAGCAACAGTCAGAATTGTACATGGAACAACAGACTGGTTCCAAATAGGAAAAGGAGTATGTCAAGGTTGTATATTGTCACGCTGCTTATAGATTGCTGGGAGAAATATCAATAACCTCAGATATGCAGATGACACTACCCTTATGGCAGAAAGTGAAGAGGAACTAAAAAACCTCTTGATGAAAGTGAAAGAGGAGAGTGAAAAGGTTAGCTTGAAGCTCAACATTCAGAAAACTAAGATCATGGCCTCTGGTCCCATCACTTCATGGGAAATAGATGGGGAAACAGTGGAAACAGTGTCAGACTTTATTTTGGGGGGCTCCAAAATCACTGAGGATGCTGATTGTGGCCATGAAATTAAAAGACGCTTATTCCTTGGAAGGAAAGTTATGACCAACCTAGTAGTATTAAAAAGCAGAGACATTACTTTTCCAACAAAGGTCCGTCTAGTCAAGGCTATGGTTTTTCCAGTGGTCATGTATGGATGTGGGAGTTGGACTGTGAAGAAAGCTGATCGCCAAAGAATTGATGCTTTTGAACTGTGGTGCTGGAGAAGACTCTTGAGAGTCCCTTGGACTGCAAGGAGATCCAACCAATCCATTCTAAAGGAGATCAGTCCTGGGTGTTCATTGGAAGGACTGATGCTAAAGCTGAAACTGCCATACTTTGCCCACCTCATGCGAAGTGTTGACTCACTGGAAAAGACTCTGATGCTGGGAAGGATTGAGGGTGGGAGGAGAAGGGGACGACAGAGAATGAGATGGCTGGATGGCATCACCAATTCGATGGACCTGAGTTTGAGTGAACTCCGGGAGTTGGTGATGGACAGGGAGGCCAGGCGTGCTGTGTTTCATGGGGTCACAAAGAGTCGGACACGACTGAGTGACTGAACTGAACGAATGGTAGGGTATGCAGTGTTCGCATTATCTAAAATTTTAGGAAGTAATCTCCTACCCACTGGAACTAGTTCTCAATTATCTGAATTGATTGCTTTAACCAGAGACTTAGAGATGAGTCCCAATAAGAGAGTGAGTATCTATACTGATTAAATATGCTTGCTTCGTACTTCATGCTCATTCTGCTATCTGGAAGGAAATGAACTTTAAGACCTAAGATGAAAGTTCCATTAAATACTGCCAAGAAATTATGCACCTCTTAGATGCAATTAAACTACCAAAAGAAGTGGCAGTGATACACTGCTGGGGCCATCAAAGGGATGATTCTGACATAACAGAGGGAATTAAGAGAGCTGACCGACAAGCAAAAGAGGCAGGCACCCAGTCTTTTCATACTCAGTCTCCCCTCTTGTGGGATAAGTTCCCCACTGACATAAAACCCCCGTATTCTTCCAAGGAACGTCAACACTCTCTTTCTTGTGGAGATACTCTACTCCACTCTGGATGGCTTCAAACAGAAGATGAAAAATTTGTATTGCCCACAGCACCCAATGGAAATTCTTAAAACTCTACATCAAACTTTCCATTTAGAAATTGAAAATACTTACCTACTTGCTAAGAGTCTTTTCAAGGGAAAAGGACTAGTAAAAGCTATAAGCTAGATTGTCAAAAGATGTGAAGTCTGTCAAAAGAATAATCCTATAACAACCTGTCAGCTCTCCCAGGCTTACAGTGTACAGAAAGATATCCTGGGGAGGACTGGCAGATAGACTTCATTCATATGCCAAAAGCCAAGGAACATCAATACCTACTGTTTTGTGTTGATACCTTTACTGAGTGGATAGAGGCTTTCCCTTGTAGAACAGAACCAAAAAAAGAAACAAGTCGTTAAAACTTTAATGCATGAGATCATTCCTCACTTTTTCCTGCCACTCATGATTCAAAGTGCCAATGGCCCTGCATTTTTAAGCTTACAATAACACAGGGCATTTCCCAGGCCCTAGGAGTTTAGTTTCATTTACATTGTGCCTGGAGGCCTCAGTCCTCTGGGAAGGTAGAAAAAGCTAATGATATAATTGAGACTTTAATGAAAACACTTACCAGCTACTCACCTTGCTTGGACTTCATTACTTCCTTTAACTCTAATGAGAATAAGAAATACTCCACAGTCACTGGAACTTAAGCCTTTTGAAATGTTATATGGGAGGCCATTTCTCAAAAATGATTTACTCCTACTCCAAGAAACTGCTGAACTAACAAAATATGTCACTAGCTTAACTTATTTTCGAAAATATGTACAATCCCTAGAAAATGGGATCTCACAACCAAAAGAAAGCAAAAAGTCCTTATATAATCCTGGGGACCTAGTATTAGTAAAGACTATTCCTGGCAATGGTCCCAGCTAGGCTTCCACATGGGGGGGACCATTTTCTATTATTCTCTCTTCACCCACTGCTGTTAAGCTTATAGGTATTCATGCATGGATCCATCACACAAGGATAAAGCCTTGGAAGTCTCCTGGAGAAAATCACAGGGACCATCCAACACCCCCAGAGGAAAATTCACAGGAAAATTCTCGTTGTTTGGCATATCAATATACCCCCTTAGAAGGATTGAAAGGACTGTTCAAGAAGTACCCAGATAAGTAATTCTTCTAACACAGCATGCTCAGACGTACATTACTCTATCTTGTTCTTCTTAATGTAATAATGGCCTGTCAAATCCCTTTAGATTGGACAGAGGATAATGTTTTTATTTCATGGGCACATTCTTATGCAATGTTACAAAACTGATCAGACCGTTGGGTCTGTGGAGTCCTATCATTATCCTCCAAACATGGAATCCGTTGGTTAGTGTACTTCAGTTCAGTTCAGTTCAGTTCAGTCACTCAGTTGTGTCCGACTCTTTGCCACCCCATGAATCACAGCACGCCAGGCCTCCCTGTCCATCACCAACTCCCGGAGTTCACTCAAACTCATGTCCATCGAGTCGGTGATGCCATCAAGCCATCTCATTCTCTGTTGTCCCTGTCTCCTCCCACCCCCAATCCCTCCCAGCATCAGAGTCTTTTCCAGTGAGTCAACTCGTCGCATGAGGTGGCCAAAGTATTGGAGTTTCAGCTTCAGCATCAGTCCTTCCAATGAACACCCAGGACTGATCTCCTTTAGAATGGACTGGTTGAATCTCTTTGCAGTCCAAGGGACCCTCAAGAGCCTTCTCCAGCACCACAGTTCAAAAGCATCAATTCTTTGGCGATCAGCTTTCTTCACAGTCCAACTCTCACATCCATACGTGACCACTGGAAAAACCATAGTCTTGACTAGACAGACCTTTGTTGGAAAAGTAATGTCTCTGCTTTTTTATATGCTATCTAGGTTGGTCATAACTTTCCTTCCAAGGAGGAAGCATTTTTTAATTTCATGGCCACAATCAGCATCTGCAGTGATTTTGGAGCCCTCCCCCCCAAAAAAAATAAAGTCTGACACTGTTTCCCCTGTTTCCCCATCTATTTCCCATAATCATAGTTTTCTGAATGTTGAGTTTCAAGCCAATATTTTCACTCTCCTCTTTCACTTTCATCAAGAGACTTTTTAGTTCCTCTTCACTTTCTGCCATAAGGGTGGTGTCATCTGCATATCTGAGGTTATTGATATTTCTCCCAGCAATCTTGATTCCAGCTTGTGCTTCTTCCAGCCCAGCGTTCCTCATGATGTACTCTGCATAGAAGTTAAATAAGCAGGGTGACAATATACAACCTTGACATACTCCTTTTCCTATTTGGAACCAGTCTGTTGTTCCATGTCCATTTCCAACTGTTGCTTCCTGACGTGCATATAGGTTTCTCAAGAGGCAGGTCAGGTGGTCTGATATTCCCATCTCTTTCAGAATTTTCCACAGTTCATTGTGATCCACACAGTCAAAGGCTTTGGCATAGTCAATGAAGCAGAAATAGATGTTTTTCTGGAACTCTCTTGCTTTCTCCATGATCCAGCGGATGTTGGCAATTTGATCTCTGGTGCTTCTTCCTTTTCTAAAACCTGATTGAACATCTGGAATTTCACAGTTCACATATTGCTGAAGCCTGTCTTGGAGAATTTTCAGCATGACTTTACTAGCGTGTGAGATGAGTGCAGTTGTGCTGTAGGTCACCCTTAGATGAACCCAATTTTCAAAAGAAATGAAGAGTCAAGTCCAGGCAATGGTTGATTCCACTTCTCCTTTTGGGACCACCCTTTGGAAATGGATATCAACTTCCACTTGGTAGAAACCTCTGGTCCTGATACGAAGCCTTGTTTTTCTTTTATTGCTTTTTTGGCCCTTTTATTCTAAATTGCCTCTCTTGTTTTGTAATATCTCACATAGAAACTATCAAACTTCAATGGTTATTGAAATGGAGCCTAAGATGATATACTGAGGTCCACTAGATCATCCCACTGGTGGAGACCTAACTGCCATCCCTTAACGACACCCCTACATTGCTTGAGAAGCCAGATCATTCATCTTTCTTTTTCACCTATAATGTCAGTTAGAGTCTCCATCTCTCGAGGGACGGGATTGAGGTAGAAATTACTATGCAGGCAGTACAGAGCTCTGAGACCTCAGTCTTGTTTTCACTTAGCTTCCCACTCCATTGTCCTGAATTCCTGGAATGTGTCTTTAGTCTAGTAAACTATCAGCACTCAGATCATGGGAAGGGAAGTAATTAAATTCTGTTCCATATTCTTGAGCAACTGGTGATCATTAATCTTAAGTCTGCACATCTGAATCATGTTAAAATGGCCAAAGGGCATGAAAAAGTGTGGTGACTTTATCCAAGAATAAAGAGAAGCCATAAAGATCTTAAATATCTTAACCTTTAAATTGATTGGATAGAAATCATGTGATTTAAGAAGGATATAAAAACTACTCTAAGTCCCACCTTTGTGTGACTCCTTACCCCCTCTGTGTCCATGCTGAGAGCTTTGTACTTTTCTCCTGTTTAATAAATCCTATTTGCTTGCTATCTTGAGTGTTTGTGGATTCCATTCTTCAGCTCTGCAAACAAGAACTCCAATTCCCATCTCACCACCATTAGCAACACAATGAAACAAAAATGAGTAGATAAATGAGCAATATTGCATGCTCTCTCATCATTCATTCCCAATGGTTGAAGCTATACCATGAGATTGGCAAAAAGGTCCTCATATTACTCTCCCTAGTGTGCCTCCTTATTTCCAACAGAGTCTCATAAGGAACTGGGAATCTCTTTTAACGAAGCATCAAGTATCACTTGGGCCAAAGGCATATAGGAAACTTTACTAACGTAATATGAAAAAATGCAAAGGTGATGGCATGCTCAATATTTTACCACCCTTTAGAAGAAGAATCTACAAGTAACAAAGGAAAATTGGACGATTAAATTGTTAAGGCATGTTTGAACTCCATCTCTATTCCACTTAATTGTATTTTTGTCACATGTCCATATTTTTGAAAAAGTTGTGTCTAGTTGTGGACCCTGAGAAAGATTAAATAAACCCTTCCAATTGACAGTATCTTAATTAAGAAAGGGAGCCTCCCAGGTGGCTCAGTGGTAAAGAATCTACCTGCCAATTCAGGTGACTAAGGATACATGGGCTCAATCCCTGGGTTGGGAAGAACACCTGGAGTAGTAAATAGTAACACACATCAGTATTCTTGCCTGGAAAATTCCATGGACAGAGAAGCCTGGTGGGCTGCTATCCATTGGGTCACAAAGAATCAGCTTCAACTGAGCAAGTATGCTCAATAATCAAGAAAAGCAGTGTTGTGGGGAAGAAATCAATCCTGATTCCATGTTAGAAGCTATTTCTTTGACTTTCTTTTTGTTGCTTTTGTTATAATGCGTGCTAAGTCACTTCAGTCATATCTGATGCTTTGCAGCCCTATAGACTGTAGCCTATCAGGCTCCTCTTTCTGCAGGATTCTCCAGACAAGAATACTGGAGTGGGTTGCCAGGCCTTTCCCAACCCAGGGATCTAACCCACCTCTTTTATGTCTCCTGCAGGTGGGTTCTTTACCACTAGCACCAACTGGGGTGCCCTAGATTTGCTATTATAATCATATAAAATAGCCTGCCTCAGAGGACCCTGTCCCTCTGCTTGACTGTAAAATAAAGTGACTCTGTTCAGCTCACAGAGAAATAATCTAACCCTCACCACCTGTGAATAGGTACAACAAAAAGAAGGTATAACACACCCATTCCAAAGACCGGTCATTCCTGGAGATGTTTAGAAAGACTGAAGATCCTTTCACTTTACTTCCCCATTGCCTCTCCATCTCTTTCACTTTACTTCCTCACTGCTTCTCCCTCTCTATTCTAGCTTTCGACTTTAGTTCCTATTGCTTCTTTCTGACTCTAAAAAAGAAAATGGCATCCAGACTTTGCCAAGATGGTTACTCTGAGACACTAGTCTGCCATCTTCTCATCCAGACACGTTCCAAATAAAGTTGTATTCCTTGTCTCAATACCTCATCTCTCAAGTTCATTGGCTTGTCCTGCAGTAAGCAAAGCAAGCTTGAATTTGGTAACAATGGCTTCCTTTTCATTAATTTATAAAGCTTATTTCAAAAGAGGCTCAGTAAAAGTGTCTCAGCAGGAGATTGCCTAGGGAGATCCACAAAATAATTTTTGACTGAATGTTCCCATATTTCAGAAGTCTATTGATTCCATGCACCTGTGCACCATACTATATTTTTATTATGATACAGGTCATACTTCAATCAAAAGAGGTATATGCTCCTTTAAGGTAACATCTCTATCCTTTTTAGACTGACCCATCAGTCATAACAAGGTGGTTCTGGAAGCCTGGAGATATTTTTCTTTTACTTTCCATTCACCAAAGCAGACAGAAGCAACTAACATACTTTATTACTTGCTTACCTTATATATGTCTGATTTTTTTCTAATATTTGGCCATCTCCTCAACCATGAATTTGCCACCCAGGAATACCACAAATATGTTTCCATCAGTAATCACAGTTCTTGAACAGCCTCAAATCAAAGATTCTCAACCACTTCTTTCCTCTTTCATTCATCCATCTCCTGAATTTTTCACTTTCCTAAACTGAGACACTTCCCCATAAAACACTAACTTCCCATTCCTCCTATCCACCTTCTCACCCCTGGGACCTCTGACATCTATCAATGTACTTTCTGACTCTATGAACTTGACTATTCTAGGTATTTTATAGGTGAGACAAATACTGTATGATTCCCAGTGTTCTTTATTGGTCACACAGTGTCACCTTATTTTTGGATTATGAACCACAAAGTAAGGAGCAATGTGTCCCTGTTTGAGCAACACCAAGACAGAATTTCACCAAAAGGACTTCATATCCCAATGATCACATAGTGAAAACCAGTCTATCACTAAACAATGTTGACAAGATAGTACAAAGTGCCTCTAGGAGACTTTTGATGTAAAGACTGTACTAAAAGGACTAGGTAATCATATTCAGTTTTTTGTTGAGGCTCAGTTCCAGATTGTAGATATTCTTGGGGAGTAAGCATAGAGCTACCTCAATCTACATGTAAGACAGTTCTATACTTACATGTGTGTTAACTGCATGCTTACTACCCTTGCCTGGAGAATTCCATGGACAGAGGAGCCTGGTGGGCTACAGTCCATGGGGTCACAAAGAGTCGAGCATGACTAAGTGACCTTCACTTTCACTTTAGCTGTATAATAACATACCAATTTACTTCCCACAATAGCTGTAAATTTTTATTTTCTCATTAGCAATGTAGATTTTTTACCAGCTGAGCTACCAGGAAGCAACAGTTAGAACTGGACGTGGAATAACAGACTGGTTCCAAATCGGGAAAAGAGTATGTCAAGGCTATATATAGTCACCCTGCTTATGTAACTTATATGCAGAATACATCATGTGAAATGCCGGCCTAGATGAAACACAAGCTGGAATCAACATTCCCAGGAGAAATTTCAACCAGCTTAGATATGCAGATGACATTGCCCTCATGGCAAAAAGTGAAGAACTAAAGAGCTTCTTGATGAAAGTGAAAGAGGAGAGTGAAAAAGCTGACTTAAAACTCAACATTCAGAAAACTAAGATCATGGCATCTGGTCCCATCACTTCATAGAAAACAGATGAGGAAATAATGGAAACAGTGAGAGAGTTTTTTTTTGGGGGGGGGGTCCAAAATCACTTTAGATGGTGACTGCAGCCATGAAATTAAAAGATGCTTGCTCCTTGGAGAAAAGTTATGGCTAAACTAGACAGCATATTAAAAGCAGAGACATTACTTTGCCAAAAATGGTCCATCTAGTCAAATGTATGTTGTTTCCAGTAGCCATGTATGGATGTGAGAGTTGGACTATAAAGAAAACTGAGTGCAGAAGAACTGATGCTTTTGAACTGTGGTGTTGGAGAAGACTCTTGAGAGTCCCTTGGACTGCAAGATCCATCCAGTCCATCCTAAAGGAGATCAGTCATTAATATTCACTGAAGGACTGATGCTGAAGCTGAAACTTCAATAATTTGTCCACCTGATGTAAAGAACTGACTCACTGGAAAAGACCCTGATTGTGGGAAAGATTAAAGGCAGGAGAAGGGAACAACAGAAGATGAGATTGTTGGATGTCATTTCTGACTCATTGGACATGAGTTTGAGCAAGCTCCAAGAATTGGTAATGGACAGGGAAGTCTAACGTGCTAAAGTCCATGGGGTCACAAAGAGTTGGGCATGACTGAGTGACTGAACTGAGCAATGTAGAATATTCAGTTTCTTCACATCTTTTCCAATAACTTCTTTCATTTTTTTTATTAGCCACTGTAATAGCTGTGATGAGGTATCTCATAGTGAAATAAATTTGTGTTTTCCTAATGGCCTGGCGTGCTGTGATTCATGGGGTATCAAAGAGTCGGACACTACTGAGCAACTAAACTGAACTGAACTGAATCACAAAGTGGAGGAAAGGACTGAGCGACTGAACTGAACTGAACTGAATGACGAATGATGATGGTGTGCTTGTTTTACGTGCTTGTTTGCAATCCATATGTCTTTATTGAAATGTCTATTCAAGTTATTTGCTCAAATATTTTTATTCGTTCGCTTCCCTATTATTGGATTTCAAGGTATATTTTATTTTATTTTTATAGGAATAGTTTCCTAATATGAGTCATTGATAAGGTGTATGTTGACAAACATTTTCTTTCAATTCTGATCTTATAAACAATGTATTAATAATATGTTTTAAGAACAGAAATATTTCATTTTGACAAAGCTCAATTTATTATTTTATTTTACAACCTATACTTTAAATTAATTATTTTAATTGGAGGATAATTGCTTTGCAATATTGTGATGGTTTTTTCCATACATCAACATGAATTGGCCACAGATATACCTGTTTCCCCATCCTGAACCAACCCCCCAATCTGCCTCCCTACTCTATCCCTCTGGGTTCTCCCAAAACAGTGGCTTTGGGTACCCTGTTTCATGCATCGAATTTGCACTGGTCATCTCTTTTACATATGGTAATGTACATGTTTCAATGCTGTTCTTTCAAAGCATCCTACCCTGAGTCCCACTGAGTCCAAAAGTCTTTTTTTTACATCTTTGTTTCCTTTGCTGCCCTGCATGTAGGATTGTTGGTACCGTCTTTCTAAATTCCATAGATATATGTGCTAATATACATTATTTGCGTTTCTCTTTCTGACTTACTTTACACTGTATAATAGGCTCCAGGTTCATCCACTTCATTAGAACCAACTTAAATGTGTTCCTTTTTATAGCTGATAATATCCCATTGTGTATATGTACCAAAACTTCTTTATCCTTTCATCTGCCAATGGACATTTAGGTTGCTTCCATGTCCTAACTATTGTAAATAGTGTTGCAATAAACATTGGGGCAAATGTGTCTCTTTCAATTCTGGTGTCCTTGGTGTCTATGCCCAGCAGTGGGACTTCTGGGTCATATGACAGTTCTAGTCACAGGTTTTTAAGGAATAAAAACAGTTTCTCAATAATGACTGTACCCGTGTGTGTTGCCACCAGTAGTATAAGAGGGTTCCATTTTCTCCACAACTTCTCCAGCATTTATTGTTTGTAGACATTTTGATGATGGCCATTCTGACTGGTATGAGATGATATCTCATTTTGATTTGTATTTCTCCAATAATGAGTGAGCATCTTTTCATGTGTTTATTAGCTATCTGTGTGTCTTCTTTAGAGAAATGACTGTTTAGAACTTTCACCATTTTTTTGATTGGGTTGTTTGCTTTTCTGGCATTGAGCTACAACTTATATGTTATATATATTTTGGAGATTAATTCTTTGTCAGTTGTTTCATTTGCTATTATTTTTTCCCATTCTGAGGGCTGTCTTTTCACCTTGCTTGTAGTTTCCTTCATTGTGCAAAAGTTTTTGAGTTTAATTAGGTCCCACTTTCTTCTTTTTGCGTTCATAACTCTGGGAGGTGAATCATAGAAGATTCTGCTGTGATTTATGTCTGAGAGTGTTCTGCTTATGTTTTCCTCTAAGAATTTTATAGTTTCTGTCTTACACTTAGGTCTTTAATCCACTTTGAGTTTATTTTTGTGTGTGGTGATAGAAAGTGTTCTAATTTCATTCTTTTGCACATAGTTAACCAGTTCACTGCTCCACTTGTTGAAGAGACTGTCTTTTCTCCATTGCATATTTTTGCCTCCTTTTTTAAACATAAGCTCTTCAAAGGTGCATGGATTTACCTCTTAACTATCTATTTTGTTCCATTATCTATATTTCTGTCCTTGTCAGTATCAAACAGTCTTGATGATTGTATATTTGTAGTATAGTCTGAAGTCAGGAAGTTTGACTTCTTCATTTCCATTCTTCTTTCTCAAGTTGTTTTGTCTATTTGGGGTATTTTTTGTTTCCATACAAATCATGAAATTATTTGTTCTAGTTCTAAGAAAAATATTATTGGTAGTTTGATAAAGGTTGTGTTGACTCTATAGATTGCTTTGGATAGTGTACTCATTTTCACTATGCTGATTCTTCCAAACCATGAACATGATTTCTATTTCTCCATCTATTTGTGTCATCTTTGATTTATTTCATCAGTGTTTTATAGCTTCCTATGTACAAGTCTATTGTTTCTTAGGTAAATTTATTCCTAAATACTTTATACTTTTTATTGCAATGGTGAATGGGGTTTCCTTAATTTCTCTTTCTGATTTTTTATTGTTAATGTATAGGAATGTAACTGATTTCTGTGTATTGATTTTATATTCTGCAACTTTACTATATTTGTTAATTAGCTCTAGTAACTTTTTGGTGGCATCTTTAGGGTTTTATATGTAGAGCATCTTGTCATCTACAAAGAGTGAGGGTTCTACTTCTTTTCCAATCTGGATTCCATTTATTTCTTTTTCTTCTCTGATTGCTGTGGTTATGAATTTCTGAACTATGTTGAATATTGGTGGTGAGAGTGGGCATACTTGTCTTCTTCCTGATATTAGAGGAAATAGTTTCAATTTTCACCATTGAGGATAAAGTTTACTGTGGGTTTGTCATATATGGTTTTTATTATGTTGAGTTATGTTCCTTCTATGTCTACTTTCTGGAGAGTTTTTATCATAAATGAGTGTTGAATTTTGTCAAAGACTTTCTCTGTATCCGTCATATGGTTTCATTGTTCAATTTGCTAATGTGGTGTATCACATTGATTGATTTATGAATATTGAAGAATACTTGCATCCCTGGAGTAAAACCCACTTGATCAAGATGTATGATCTTGTTAATATGCTTCTGGATTCTGTTTGCCAGAATTTTGTTGAGGATTCTTGCATGTAAATTCATCAGTGATACTGGCCTGTAGTTTTCTTTGCTTTGTAGCATTTTCATCTGGTTTTGGTATCAGGGTGATTTCTCTGCAATTTTCTAGAAGAGTATGAGTAAGATAGCTGTTAACTCTTCTGCAATTTTTGGTAGAATTCACCTGAGAAGCCATCTGGATCTGAACTTTTGTTTGTTGGAAGAATTTTTATTATAGTTTCAATTTCCATGCTTGTGATTGGTCTATTCAAATTTTCTATTTCTTCCTGGTTCAGTTTTTGAAGGTTATACTTTTCTATGTCCATTGCTTCCAAATTTTCCATATTATTGGCATATAGTTGCTCATAGTAGTGTCTTATGATGGTTCTATTTCTTTGTTGTGATGTCTCCATTTTCATTTCTAATTTTATTGATTTGAGTCTTCTTCCTTGTTTTCTTGATTACTCTGGTTAAAGGTTTATCTACTTTGTTGATCTTTTCAAAGAACCAGCTTTTAGTTTTACTGGTCTTTACTATTGTCTCATTCATTTATTTTTAGTTTATTTCTGCTCTGATTTTTATCATTTCTTTCCTTCTAACTTTGGGTTTTTTGTTCTTCTTTTCCTAGTTGTTTTAGGTGTAAATTTAGGTTATTTATTTGATGTTTCTCTTCTTTCTTGAGGTAGGCTTGATTTGCTATGAACTTCCCTCTTGTATTGCTATGGGCTTCCTTGGTTTCTCAGCTGGTAAGGAATCCACCTGCAATGCAGGAGACCCTGGTTCCATTCCCAGGTCAGGAAATTCTGCTGGAGAAGGGACAGGCTACCCACTCCAGTATTCTTGGGCTTTCCCGGTGACTCAGCTGGTAAAGAATTCACTTGCAATGCAGGAGACCTGAGTTCAATCCCTGGGTTGGGAAAATCCCATGGAGAAGGGAACAGCTTCTCACCCCAATATTCTGGCCTGGAGAATTCCATGGACTGCATAGTCCATGAATTTGCAAAGAGTCAGGTATCACTAAGCAACTTTCACTTAGCTCTTCACTCCCTCTTAGCACTGGTTTTACTAAACCCCATAGGTTTTGGGTTGTTGTGTTTTCATTATTATATCTTTCTAGATATATTTTGATTTTCTTTTTTATTTCTTTTGATTTCATTTCTTTTTTTTCTCTTTTTTATTTTTTTTTTCTTCAGTGATCTGTTTGTTATTCAGAAACATGTTGTTTAGCCTCCATATGTTTGTGCTTTATTGTGTTTTTTTCCCCTATAGTTGCTGTCTAATATTACAGCATTGTGATCAGAAAAGATGCTTGAAACAATTTCAATTTTTTAAAAATTGAATTTAAAATTTAAATTTTAAATTTACCAAAGCTAGATTCATGATCCAGGATTTGACTACCCAGGAGAATGTTCCATGCACACTTCAGAAAAAGATGAAATCCATTGTTGTTGGTTGGAATGCTGTGTAGATATCAATTAGTCTAACTTGTCCAATGTATCATTTAAAGCTTGTGTTTCCTTGTTAATTTTCTGTTTGAACAATCTGTCCATTGGTGTGAGTGGGGTATTAAATCCCCCACTATTATTGTGCTACTGTCAATATTACCTTCAATTTTGTTAGCATTTGCCTTATGTATTGAAGTGTTCATTTGTTGGGTGCAAAGATATTTATATTTGTTATATCTTCTTCTTGTATTGATCCCTTGATCATTATGTAGTGTCCTTCTTTGTTTCTAATGATGGTCTTTATTTTAAAGTCTATTTTATCTGATATGAGTGTTGCTACTCCCACTTTCTTTTAGTCTCCATTGGCATGAAATATCTCATTCCAGACCTCACTTTCAGAATGTATGTGTCCCTAGGTTTGAGGTGGGTCTCTTATAGACCACATCTATTGGGTTTGTTTTTTGATCGATTTGGCCAGTCTCTGTCTTTTGGTTGGAACATTTAATCCATTTATGTTTAAGGTAATTATTGTTAAGTATGATTCCATTTCGGAGAAGGTAATGGCAAGCCACTCCAGTACTCTTGCCTAGAAAATCCCATGGACAGAGGAGCCTGGTGGGCTACAGTGCATGGGGTCGCTACTAGTCGGACACGACTGAGCGACTTCACTTTTACTTTTCACTTTCACACATTGGAGAAGGAAATGGCAACCCACTCCTGTGTTCTTGCCTGGAGAATCCCAGGGATGGCGGAGAGTGGTGGGCTGCTGTCTATGGGGTCACACAGAGTCAGACACGACTGAAGTGACTTAGCAGTAGCAGCCGCATAATTCCATTTTGAGAAGGCAATGGCACCCCACTCCAGTACTCTTGCTTAGAAAATCCCATGGGGTCGCGAAGAGTTGGACACGACTGAGAGACTTCACTTTCACTTTTCACTTTCACACATTGGAGAAGGAAATGGCAACCCACTCCAGTGTTCTTGCCTGGAGAATCCCAGGGACGGGGGATCCTGGTGGGCTGCCATCTATGGAGTCGCACAGAGTCAGACACGATTGAAATGACTGAGCAGCAGCAGCAGCATGATTCCATTACCATTTACTTAATTGGCTTGGTGTTGCTGAATTCTCTCAGCTTTTGCTTGTCTGTAAAGCTTTGATTTCTGAATCTGAATGAGGTCCTTGCTGGGTAGAGTAACCTTGATTGTAGGCTTTTCCCTTTCATCACTTTAACTATATCCTGCCATTCCCTTCTGGCCTGGAGAGTTTCTGTTGAAAGATCAGCTGTTATCCTTATGGGGATCCCCTTGTATATTATGTGCTCCTTTTTCCTTGCTGCTTTTAATATTTGCATGTTGTGTTTAATCTTTGTTAGTTTGATTATTATGTGCCTTGGTGTGATTTTTCCTTGGGTTTATCCTGTATAGGACTCTCTGGGCTTCTTGGACTTGAGTAGCTATTTCCTTACCCATTTAGGGAAGCTTCCAACTATTATCTCCTCAAATATTTTCTCACTCCCCTTCCTTTTGTTTTCTACTGGGATGCCTATCATTCACCTGCTGGTGTGTTTAATCTGACTCTTCACAGTAAAAGTTTGCTAGCCATAATCTAGGGTCTTTTTAAAAAGAATTCCAAACTGCCTTGTTTGTGATTTTTTAAGTGAGTGTAAATAGTAATATTTTGAGTAATAATTTGAGTTTTCCAATTTTACTTTTTTTTTTTTTTTACAAAATTTCACATATTCTTGCCCTTTCTATGAACATTTTAAAATTAACCTATTCAGACGCAGGAGACGCCCGGCTCCGGCGCAACCGACCACGTGCAGAATCGTGGCTGAGATGAGCTACCCCGCGCCCAGGGTTAGGGCGGTGGCCGAGAGGAGCTGTACCACGTTCAGGAGGCGGTGGCTGCTTGGGCACCGGAGGGCCGAGAGGAGCTGATCTACATTCAAAGCAGGAGGCGCGGCCTTGAGGAGATACCCCTCGTCCAAGGTAAGGTACAGCGGCTGCGCCTTGCTGGAGCAGCTGGGAAGAGATTCTCCACGACCAAGTGGAATATAAGAATCCAGTGTTCTGGGGAGGAAGGAACAAGATGGCGGAGGGATAAGATGGCAAGACCACTTTCTCCCCCACAAATTCATCAAAAGAACATTTGAACGCGGAGTAAAGTCCACAAAACAACTTCTGAATACTGGCAGAGGACATCAGGCTCTCAGAAAAGCAGCACATTGTCTTCTAAAGGAGAGAGAAGTAATCCAGCTCCACCCACCAGAACACCGACACATGCTTCCCTAACCAGGGAACCCGGACAAGTCACCCGTCCAACCCCACACCCAGCGAAGAAACTACGTAATAAAGAGAACTCCACAAACTGCAAGAAGAGGGAAAGGCCACCCCAAGCAAAGCAATATAAGCAAGATGAAGAGGCAGAGAAATACCCAGCAAGTAAAGGAACAAGATAATTGCCCAACAACACAAACAAAAGAAAAAGATATAGGGAATTTACCTGATAAAGAATTTCAAATTTTGATGGTGAAAATGATTCAAAATCTTGAAAGCAAAATGGAGTTACAGATAAATAACCTGGAGAAAAGGATTGAGAAGATGGAAGAAAGATTTAATAAGGACTTAGAAGAAATAAAAAAGAGTCAATATACAATGAATAATGCAATAGATGAGATCAGAAACACTCTGGAGGGAACAAACAGTAGAATAACAGAGGCAGAAGACAGGATAAGCGAACTAGAAGATAGAATTGTAGAAATAAATGAAACAGAGAGGAAAAAAGAAAAACGAATTAAAAGAAATGAGGACAATATTAGAGACGTCTGGGACAATGTTAAACGCTCCAACATTCGAATCATAGGAGTCCCAGAAGAAGAAGACAAAAAGAAAGACCATGAGAGAATACTTGAGGAGATAATAGTTGAAAACTTCCCTAAAATGGGGAAAGAAATAATCACCCAAGTCCAAGAAACCCAGAGAGTCCCCAACAGGATAAACCCAAGGCGAAATACTCCAAGACACATATTAATCAAATTAACAAAGATCAAACACAAAGAACAAATATTAAAAGCAGCAAGGGAAAAGCAGCAAATAACACATAAGGGGATTCCCATTAGGATAACAGCTGATCTTTCAACAGAAACTCTTCAGGCCAGAAGGGAGTGGCAAGACATACTTAAAGTGATGAAAGAAAATACCCTACAGCCCAGATTACTATACCCAGCAAGGATCTCATTCAAATATGAAGGAGAAATCAAAAGCTTTACAGACAAGCAAAAGCTGAGGGAATTCAGCATCACCAAACCAGCTCTCCAACAAATGCTAAAGGATCTTCTATAGACAGGATACACAGAAAGAGTGTATAAACTTGAACCCAAAGCAATAAAGAAAATGGCTATGGGATCGTACTTATCAATAATTACCTTAAACGTAAATGGGTTGAAATTTTCAAAAAGGCTAGGAAACAATTCTCATAGCCATCAATAGTTCAGTGTTGAGTTCATGAATAGTTTTTAAAGTTTGGGACAAACTGTAGTATTTGCTATTTGAAGTACTATTTGTAATTGGCATATTACGATGTAACATTGGTCTTCATTTCCATCTTAAAACGCCTAAAAATGCCTAACAGGTTTTTAGATTTGTGAATTTTAGTTGAAATGTATTTTACGATGTTACTAAACCTGCAGAAATATTGAAATATTTCAGAGAACTTATTCACTGTACATTTAATTTATTTTATTTATAAAAGTTATGAACTGTAGAAAGTTTTACTTGTTGGGTCAAATGCTTGTTGCTTCAAATGTTTGTTGCATTTGAAGTGCTAGTTACAAGAAAATCAAATACCTTCAATGTATAAATGCTATTAAGTTTTTAAAGGACTCTGGAGTATAAGTAAGTTTGTTTAAAGAAATTTAGTTTGTTCAACTTGAAAAAAATAAATAAATAAAATTGGAAAAAAAATAAAATAAAATTAACCTATTGATTTCTACAACAACAAAAATTCTGCGGTGACTTTGACTAGGATTTCAATGAGTTTATAGGTCAATTTAGAGCACATTAACAATATTCTGACTTCTGATCCATGAATATCGTGTATAGCTTCAGTCCTTTCTGTATTTAAAAACGATTGACAATATTTTGAATTTAGACCACATGTAATTTGCAAAATTTTTGTTATATTTATGCATAAGTATTCTGTGTTTATGGGTACTTTATTAATGAATAATACTTTCAAGGTGGCTTCCTTGATGGAGCTAGTGGTAAAAAAAAACACCTGCCTGCTAATGCAGGAGATGTAAAGAGATGTAGGTTCCATCTCTGGGTCCGGAAGACCCCCTCGAGGAGGAAATGACAATCTGATCCAGTATTCTTCCCTGGAGAATCCTTTGGACTGAGCCTGGTGGGTTACAGTCCATAGAGTTGACTGAAGCAAATGATAGTGCAAGCACATTCTAGGTTTATGGGTATTATTATAATGAGTAATATTTTATGTATCAGTTTCCTGTGGTTCCTTGAGCATATATAAAAATGTAGTTAATTATTGAATATTAATCTAGTATCCTCTAACCTTGCTCACTCAATCAGTCTCATTAACTTCTGTGTAGATTCTTTGCTTTTACATATAGAAAATCCTATGTTCTATGGATATAGGCATTTTAATTATTTATTTCAAATCTTTATATTTCTGTGTTTTCTTGCTTACTTCACTAGTTAGGAACTCCACTACACTGTTAAATACAGTGAAAGAAAATATCCTTTCCTTATTCCTGATATATTTAATATGCTTTTAGATTTTCTTCATTTAATTATATTAGGTGGAATTGCCTTTATAAATAGTTTTTATCATTAATTTCTTTTAATTCTTAATTTGTTAACAATCTGTTGTCAAAGATCAATGTTGAATATGTTAAAAATATTCTGCATGTACTGATGCGACCATATGTTTTTTCTTTAACATGTTAATGATTACATAAACATTTATAGTCAAATATTTGACCAAATTTGCATTTCTGCTTATCCTACTTGCTTGATCATGATATATTATATTTTTATGTATTGCTGAAATGGATTTACTATTTTTTTACTGAACATTTTGTGCCTATGCTCATGAGGGATACTGTTTTGAAATCAGAAGATTGGTTACCTTTGAATATTAATGGCTGGGGTAAGGCATAAATAAGTTCTCTCAAGTGCTGGTACTGTTTTATATCTTGATCGTGGTGGTAGATGTATTTCTTTGTATTCTTCATGGAGCCCCAGTCTTACAGTTTTTGCTCTTTGCTTATGTTATACATCAACATATATTGAGAAAAAATATTTATCTAAGTAATCCATTTTGGGAATAACTTTTCATTTTCACCAGGATACTGCACAACCTCAAAAACCACTTTACCCAAGACAACAGCATTTCTGCCTTTCAGAGCCAAAGCTACTAGGCGTAGGACTTGCATTACAGTTTCTTTAAACACACATCCCGATGCCTTGTGTATCTAGAAAGCTCCTAATTAAAAGGCTATTTTATAAACTGAGAGGGTAACAGGCAGGAAGGCCAGGGGTGTCCAAATAGAGGAAATAGGCTGCAAGTGTTAGATATTTTTTATCTCTCTCTTAAGTGGCAGGAAGAAACAAACTAGTGTTATATTTTTATACAAATTTAAAAAGAGGTTTCTCTTAAAATTCTGTGTTGCCATAATGACACCTTGTTCCACATGAACTTAACTTTTCTCAAACCTTGAGTTAACCAATGCATTTTTCTTATGGGAATGTTTGTCTTAAGCTATGTTAATGTAATATGTATTTACCCTAGACTCTGTCTTCAAGTCAGTTTGCCTAAAGGCTCAGAACCAACTTGACAAACCAGTATGTTATACTCCTACATTGTTCTCCTAACCTGTTTAATGAAACTATATATTTGTATGGAAATCTG
Organism: Moschus berezovskii; assembly: GCF_049115385.1. Classification (NCBI taxonomy): domain Eukaryota; kingdom Metazoa; phylum Chordata; class Mammalia; order Artiodactyla; family Moschidae; genus Moschus; species Moschus berezovskii. Next base: position 48,506,887 of record NC_142472.1, read on the forward strand.
CCTTTCTTCAAGATTCATGTCAATCACTTTATGGCCCCGGATGACTCACCTGGTGCCAATGTTATCTCAAAATGCATGTTGTTGATGAGGTGCCTAATGCCATTCTCTGAGTTTTGAGACATTTCCTTTCTTTAATTAGCAGACTGCTGGTAGCTATATAACATCCAGTTAGAGACTAGAAGGGGGTACTAAAGGGGGATACTCTTTCTGCCTCCTTCTGATGTCTATATCAGAAGTTTTCTCCCTTTTTTTAAATTTATTTATTTTAATCGGAGGCTAATTACTTTACATTATTGTATTGGTTTATTTATTTATTTATTTTTATTTTTTTTATTTATTTTTTATTTTACAATATTATATTGGTTGGTTTTGCCATACATTGACATGAATTCGCCCCAGGTGTACATGAGTTCCCCCTCCTGAACCCCCCTCTCACCTCCCTCCTACCTTTATCCTCCCTCTGGGTCATCCCCGCACACCAGCCCTGAGTATCCTGTAACATGCATTGACCCTGAACTGCTGATTCGTTTCACATATGACAACATACATGTTTCAATGTCATTCTCTCAAATCATCCCACCCTCACCCTCTCCCACAAAGTCCCAAAGACTGTTTGATACAACTGTGTCTCTTTTGCTGTCTCGTATACAGGGTTATATTTCCATCTTTCTAAATTCCATATATATGTGTTAGTATACTGTATTGGTGCATTTCTTTCTGTCTTATTTCACTCTGTATAATAGGCTCCAGTTTCATCCACCTCATTAGAACTGATTCAAATGCATTCTTTTTAATGGCTGAGTAATACTCCATATTGTATTGGTTTTGCCATACATTGACATAAATCTGCCCCAGGTGTACATGTGTTCCCCATCTTGAACCCCCCCTCCCACCTCCCTCCCCATCCCATCCCTCTGGTTCATCCCAGCACTTTAACAAAACTTTATTGCACAAAAGCTCTGAGTGACCAAACCTTGTCTCTGGCCCTGGATTGAATTCTCTTCCAGAGGCCAAGAATCCTGGCGTCTTTTGTCTTTCATGGTTAAGCAAGCTTTCAGAACCATAGTAGATTTTCTTCTTTCCATAGCAATTAGTCAACAGGCCTTATGACTCTAGCTTTTGCTAATAGATCTATACAGACATCCAGTTTACCAGTCAGAAAGATACTGTCTCTGAAGTACAGACAATTCCTATAAGTTATAAGCCCTTTCCTGGAGTCCACTTAATTAACCCAAACCAACACTAACTCATTTCAGAGTAATAAAGATATTCAACCAGCAGACAAAAGATTTATCTGCAGTGTGGAATCCCAAGATGCAATAGAAGAGTCCTTAGTATTCCAAGTGCTGTCTCATCTACCAAGAAAATTGTTGTTATTCCCATTTAATTTGTTACTATTATTTAAAAAAAAAAGTAAAGAATATCTAAAGTTTAAGTTATCATTGACCAAGTCAAAAGCCCCTTAATTGTATGTATTTTCATACCCTTAAATGTCCATGAGTTTAATCACTTCTGCTCCTGATTCAACATCTCAATGTCAGGCTTTCATCCAATTTTCTCCTATTACATGTGCAAGAACATCTGTTGCATGACTAAGAATTATATTTACAGATGCAAACTCACTAACAATTTCCTTCAGCTTTTTACTAAGAAGCAGACCCATGTTGAGAACACTGACCCTCTCAAGGGAAAATTGTTTATTCTTTTAGAGTTGTGGAAAAGGAATCTCTGGTCTTCTGCATCCTCATTGGCAATGATCTCCCCATCATGATATTATGCATTCTAATCACCATTTTTAATCAATTATATAATTTAGCCCTCACTCACTGTTCATAATATTTTTAAGATGAGGTTAATAATCATTCTTCCTGCCATTTGCCTTGGCCTTCTCAATCCCCAACACTTTAGGTCAGCTACACATTATCTTCCCAATTTTTCTACCATGCACTGACATTTTTTAATTATCCAGAATCATTGTACTTCTGAAATTAGGAAACAGTAAACTCTAGAAAATAAAATGTCTTTCCTTGAATCTCTAATACTCTTTCACTCTTATTTACCCATATATTTTTTCTTACATATCCTTATTGTCCAGTATCAATATGGTCAAAATGGGAGCTACATTACCAGAAACTCCTTCTATGTCTGACTTTTCCAGTAGTCATGTATGGATGTGAGAGTTGGACCATAAAGAAGGCTGAGTGCCAAAGAACTGATGCTTTTGAACTGTGTTGTTGGAGAAGACTCTTGAGAGTCCTTTGGAGGAGATCAAACCAGTCAATCCTAAAGCAAAGAAATCCTGAATATTCATTGAAAGGACTGATGCTGAAGCTGAGGCTCCAATACAACTGATGCGAAGAGCCAATTCATTAGAAAAGACCCTGATGCTGGGAAAGATAAAGCAGTAGGAGAAGGGGACGGCAGAGAGTGAGATGGTTGGATGGCATCACCAACTCAATGGACATGAGTCTGAGTAAGCTCAGGAAGATGGTGAAGGACAGGGAAGCCTGGTGTGTTTAGTCCATGGGATCACAAAGAGTTGGACGTGACTGAGCAATTGAACAAAATGGTACTGGGTTAGAGTTGAAGTGAGCTAAAATTTGAGTGGAATTTGGAAGATAGAGGTGAAAATACTTTAGTTGTAGAAGATCATTGACATTAGATATGCTGGTGAACTGATAAAGAACTTTATCTCATTTACTCTATCACCACTTTGACTGCTGGTCCTGATTATCCACAGCTGTGCCATACTCAACACCAAAGCACAATAATGATGTTGTTCAGTCACTAAGTCATGTTTGACTCTGTGAGCTCATGAACTGCCATACTCCTCTGTCCTCCACTATCTCCTGGAGTTTGCTGTAATTCATGTCCATTGAGTCTGTGATACTATTTAACCGTCTAAACTTCTGCCGTCCCTTTCTCATTTTGCTTTCAATATTTCCCAGGACAGAGAAAAAAATAACATGAAGCTAGTTTTCCTGACGGAGAAGGCAATGGCAAGCCACTCCAGTACTCTTGCCTAGAAAATCCCATGGATGGAGGAGCCTGGTAGGTTGCAGTCCGTCGGGTGGCTAAGGGTCGGACACGACTGAGTGACTTCACTTTCACTTTTCACTTGCACACATTGGAGAAGGAAATGGCAACACACTCCAGTGTTCTTGCCTGGAGAATCCCAGGGATGGGGGAACCTGGTGGGCTTCCGTCTATGGGGTCACACAGAGTCAGACGCGACTGAAGTGACTTAGCAGCAGCAGCAGCAGCAGTTTTCCTGAAACTAGGGAGTTTCCTCAGGAATGAGAATTTATTGATAAAACCAGTACAGCCTCTGGAAAACTGGATGACATGGTTACACCAGAAATTATTTCTCAATGATATAGTCATGGCTAACTTGAAAATATGATCCTAGTAAATTAGGTTTATCTGTTTAATTAATAAATAAATAAATATCATTATACTCTTCAGAATGAGGTCTGATGTTAAATTTGAGATTTTCTGTGAGGGATTCATATAATGTTATAGAAAAATTATTGGCACTAAATGTCAGCACTATGTGTATATATATATACATACATACATATATATATATATATTCTATAATAAGCAGAAGAGACTAAGAAGAAAAGGCAAAAATACACAGAACAACTATATAAAAAAGGTCTTAAAGACCTGGATAACCACAATGATGTGGCCACTCATCTACAGTCAGACATCCTGGAGTGTGAAGTCAAGTGGGCCTTAAGAAGCATTACTGCCAACAAAACTAGAAGAAGTGAAGGAATTGCAGCTGAGCTCTTTCAAATCCTAAAAGATGGCACTGTTAAAGTGCTGCACTCAATATGCTAGCAAATCTGGAAAATTCAGCAGTGGCCACAGGACTGGAAAAGGTCAGTCTTCATTCCAATCCCAAAAAGGCAATGCCAAAGAATGTTCAAACTACTACAAAATTGCACTCATCTCACACGCTACCAAAGTCATGCTCAAAATTCTCCAAGCCAGGCTTCAGCAATATGTGAACCGTGAACTTCCAGATTTTCAAGCAGGTTTTAGAAAAGGCAGAGGCACCAGTGATCAAATTGCCAACATCCGCTGGATCATGGAGAAAGCAAGAGAGTTCCAGTTCCAGAAAAGCATCTACTTTTGCTTCATTGACTATGCCAAAGCCTTTGACTGTGTGGATCACAATAAACTGTGGAACATTCTGAAAGAGATGGGAATACAAGATGACCTGACCTGCCTCTTGAGAAAACTGTATGCAGGTCAGGAAGCAACAGTTAGAACTGGACATGGAACAACAGACTGGTTCCAAATAGGAAAAGGAGTATGTCAAGGTTGTATATTGTCACCCTGCTTATTTAACTTCTATGCAGAGTACATCATGAGAAACGCTGGGCTGGAAGAAGCACAAGCTGGAATCAAGATTGCTGGGAGAAATATCAATAACCTCAGATATGCAGATGACACCACCCTTATGGCAGAAAGTGAAGAGGAACTCAAAAGCCTCTTGATGAAAGTGAAAGAGGAGAGTGAAAAAGTTGGCTTGAAGCTCAACATTCAGAAAACAAAGATCATGGCATCTGGTCCCATCACTTCGTGGGAAATAGATGGGGAAACAGTGGAAACAGTGTTTATTTTTGGGGGGGCTCCAAAATCACTACAGATGCTGATTGCAGCCATGAAATTAAAAGACGCTTACTCCTTGGAAGGAAAGTTACAGCCAAATTAGATAGCATATTAAAAAGCAGAGACATTATTTTGCCAACAAAAGTCCGTCTAGTCAAGGATATGGTTTTTCCAGTGGTCATGTATGGATGTGAGAGTTGGACTATGAAGAAAGCTGATAGCCAAAGAATTGATGCTTTTGAACTGTGGTGCTGGAGAAGACTCTTGAGAGTCCCTTGGAGTGCAAGGAGATCCAACCAGTCCACTCTAAAGGAGATCAGTCCTGGGTGTTCATTGGAAGGACTAATGTTGAAGCTGAAACTCCAATACTTTGGCCACCTCATGCGACGAGTTGACTCACTGGAAAAGACTCTGATGCTGGGAGGGATTGGGGGCGGGAGGAGAAGGGGACGACAGAGAATGAGATGACTTAATGGCATCACTGACTCGATGGACATGAGTTTGAGTGAACTCTGGGAGTTGGTGATGGACAGGGAGGCCTGGTGTGCTGTGATTCATGGGGTGGCAAAGAGTTGGACATGACTGAGCGACTGAACTGAACTGAACTGAAGTGAATGACAGGGGAACCTGGTGTGTTGCCATCCATAAAGTCATAAAGAGTCAGATAAACTTTGTGACTGAACAACAACAAAAATGTTGATAGATTTATATACATAATTTAATGCATACAAGTTTAATTATAAGATTTATTATTGTAGAACATAATTAAAGAGTATATCCCTAAATTTAGAATAATTGGAAAAAAATAATAATATAGAAAGTATGAAGAATGAGTTCCTGTAAAAAAAGAAAAGAAATTAATTCTCCCATAATTCATAACAATGTTTGAATAACAATCTTAAAAATTAACAGGTGAATAATTGTATTTCAAAAATATATTTTATAAAGGCAGAAAGGTAACTATTAAGGGAGATTAAATGATAATATACTGAAAAAGCAATGAAAGAAAACATAAACTGGTAATAATAAAACCCAAAGAGAATATCAGAATATATTTAATGCAAAGCATCAAAAGAAAGAATTGGCATAAAGTAAAGAAGCAGAATTTCAACAAATAAATTTATATGTAAATGTAGGTGAAATAAACTTTTGGATTCTATTGGATCTATTAAAAAAACCTTTGCATTATAAGATGCAATGTAGTGACTGGGAGGTTTGAATTGCAAGAATAGATGAAAAACAGGACAACACTAAAAAATCAAGTTAGAATTTTCTCATATAAATATCAGATAAGTTAAATTCAATGTAATAACTGTTAAAAGAAACACAAGAAGACACAAAAAATATAATCAACAGGGTTAATTTGATCTCATGAATGTTTATAAGCCAAATATCATAGTATGAAAATACATAATGAAATATTTACATAAATTTACAAAAAATTTCAATGATATTTAGTGTTAGCATATATTTTTGTTCATCCTTCTCAAACATTGTTTTAATAGAAAAGAAGTTAATAAAATATAAAAAAATGAAAATAATAATTTGTGCTATTTAACTAACAGGGAACTTTTAAACTCTATTTTATATTGGAGTAATACTTTCTAGGGACAAAAGGAAAACTTATCAAAGTGACCACATGTTTTACCAAAAACAAAGTTAACATACATTTCAAAAGGTAAATTAATGCATAAAACATTTTGTGGATATAGTGAATAAAAATGAGCAAGAAACATGAAAATCAGTTATAAGTAAACATCAAAATGATCTGGAAATTGAAAGCATGATTGTTAGAAATTCTTTTAAATAGCTGTAAGGTGAAAAACATCTATTTCTGCTTCATTGACTGTGCCAAAGCCTTTGACAGTGTGGATCACAATAAACTGTGGAACATTCTGAAAGAGATGGGAATACCAGACCACCTGACCTGCCCCTTGAGAAACCTGTATGCAGGTCAGGAAGCAAGAGTTAGAACTGGACATGGGACAACAGATTGGCTCCAAATAGGAAAAGGAGTACGTCAAGATTGTATATTGTCACCCTGCTTATTTAACTTCTTTGCAGAGTACATCATGAGGAACGCTGGGCTGGAAGAAGCACAAGCTGGAATCAAGATTGCTGGGAGAAATATCAATAACCTCAGATATGCAGATGACACCACCCTTATGGCAGAAAGTGAAGAGGAACTAAAAAGCTTCTTGATGCAAGTGAAAGAGGAGAGTGAAAAAATTGGCTTGAAGCTCAGCATTCAGAAAACTATGATCATGGCATCTGGTCCCATCACTTCATGGGAAATAGATGGGGAAACAGTGAAAACAGTGTCAGACTTTATTTTTTGGGGCTCCAAAATCACTGAGGATGCTGATTGCAGCCATGAAATTAAAAGACACTCCTTGGAAGGGAGGTTATGACCAACCTAGATAGTATATTAAAAAGTAGAGACATTACTTTGCCAACAACGGTCCGTCTAGTCAAGAATATGGTTTTTCCAGTGGTCATGTTTGGATGTGAGAGTTAGACTGTGAAGAAAGCTGAGTGCCGAAGAATTGATGCTTTTGAACTGTGGTGCCTGAGAAGACTCTTGAGAGTCCCTTGGACTGCAAAGAGATCCAACCAGTCCATTCTAATGATCAGTCCTGGGTGTTCATTGGAAGGACTGATGCTAAAGCTGAAACTCCAGTACTTTGTCTACCTCATGCAAAGTGTTGACTCACTGGAAAAGACTCTGATGCTGGGAAGGATTGGGGGCGGGAGGAGAAGGGGGCGATAGAGAATGAGATGGCTGGATGGCATCACCGACTCGATGGACCTGAGTTTGAGTGTACTCCGGGAGTTGGTGATGGACAGGGAGGCCTGGCGTGCTGTGATTCGTGGTGTCGCAAAGAGTCGGATATGACTCAGCGACTGAACTGAACTGAACTGAAGGAGTTTGAGACACAAGAGTGCATATATATTATATCCCATGACAAAAATATTATGCATGGAGAAAAGTAAGAAATTAAACAACCTAATAATTAAAACCATTTTCTCTTCGAGGTGTTTAAGAATTTTTTTTTTCTCTCCTGCATTATTCTTTAATTCTGCCTTTCTTTGAAGAGCATATGTTAAATTATATATGCATGATTTTCAGCTCATGGAGATATTTAGAGTCTAATGTAATCATGGAAATCAACTAGGGAAAATATTTTAGAGTTTATGTAAAAATATGCAACTTCCTATGCAAAGTGCTTTAATTTCATTTTGTGTAACCTACATAAAATTTGAATTCTATGGGAAAATATATAGATGCATTACATACTGTCATAAGATACATGATAGTAAAGAAATAAGAAAATGCCTACAAAATAGCTATCATAATTTATTAAGTTAATTGAATATAATTATTTAAGACTAATTCATATGATTTTGTCAAATATTTGGAAAGAATAAAAATTTTAGTTACTTTTATTCTTATATTAAATATCTTTATTTTATATTCATATGAAAACCATCCATATTTTTTACAAAAAACTGAGAATTTTAAAACATAAAACATTTTCTTTTCTCACTACCCTAGGTGTTGTTACTCATACTGTTAGAAGCATATGTCCTTTAGCTGCTTGTCTGAGAGCAATGATGATTTTGCTCCTCTGTCCCACTCTTGCAACATTTCTCTAACTGACTTAAGTATGAATTTCTGAACATTTTGGCTGTGCACAAAGGCTTAGAGAGTGGCAATAATTTTAAAGTCATGCTCCCTTCCATCCCGTGAGTTCTTATTCATTATTCATTTAATGAAAAAGCATTCCTTAGGCCCTATTATACTTTATGTATTTGGCAGATGTAAAAAAAAAAAACCCAGGAAATGAACCTGTACACTTGGCTTCTAAGTATGAGCTTTAATTAGCTGAGCAGCACCAGACAAATTCACAAATACCATCTACAGGTATCCTTACACTGGGATCACACTCAGAGGCATCTATCTGTTCATAATTCACATATGTAAATTTAGTCACCAATAGGAAATATACATCACCAATTTAAATACATTCTATGAATGAGAAGTTTCTTAGATACCATCTAGCCCATGCAGGAAATAGCATCTGCAGTTTCTGGGTAAATTATCAGTTTACTTATTGGTTTCAGGATATAATATTGCCTAGCCAATTCAAACAATATTCAGGCACTACTTGATATCACAACTGAGAACAATTGAGACTAAATCTTTTGTTCTCCTCAAACCTATTATTATCAGTGACTGCTGAAATGTGAACCCCGACTCTTCCATCACACATTCATACTTGACCTCACCACCATCTGCACATTGATATGTGCTTCCTTAGAATTGATCCAAACTTCTCTTTCTTTCCTAAACTCAAATTCATTGGTTTTGTCCCTGGGAACTATTACCATATAGTTAAGTTTCCCATATCCCTGAGCTCTAAACAACGTCCCAGTGCCTGCCTTTCTGTCTTAACTGAAATCTAGCTTATACTTCATGCTAACCTCCTTTGCGGTCCCTCCCTTATACTTTTCACACTTGCTTCAAACTTCCTTTTGTTTTTTAATAAAGTTAATTTTTATGAAAGTATTGATTTACAATGTTGTGTTAGTTTCTGTTACAAAGAAAAGTGAATTATTTATATGCATGTATATATATATATATATTCACTTTTAGATTATTTTTCCAAATGGGTCATTACAATATATTGAGCAGAGTTCCCTGTGCTATACAGTGTGCCCTTGTTTAGTATATGTACAGTATTAATAGTATGTTTATGTCAATCTGAGTCTCCCCATTTTTCCCTCCACTTGCTTTCCCCCCATGGTAAGCATAAGTTTGTTTTCTACATCTGTGACTCTGTTTCTGCTTTGTAAATATGATCATTTGCACCATTTTTTTAAATTTAGATTCTACATATAAGCTATATCATATGATATTGTCTTTCTCTGTCTGATTTGCTTCATTCAGTGTGACAGTCTCTAGGTTCATCAATGTTGCTGCAAATGGTATTGTTTCCTTCTTTTTTATAGTTGAGTAATATTGCATTATATATATGTGCCACATCTTTATCCATTTCTCCGTCAATGGACATTTAGGTGTTGTTTCCATGCCCTGGCTATTATAAACAGTGCTTTAGTGAACATGGGGATACATGTGACCTTTTGAATTATGGCTTTCTCCAGATATATGCTCAGGAGTGGCTTCCTTTAAAACATCGTGTTGCATTGTTTCATTGAAGTCTAAACAATTGTGTCAGTTTTACCCTAAACACCTCATTGTCATATTTACCTATTGGCATTTGACCTTAGATAAAGACATATTCATTTTTTTTTAAGTCAAGACATATTCTTTAAAAACCTAATAACTGGTTCACAGCTCTTATCCATAATTTATGCACTTAATTTTAGGGATGCTTTCAAAATGCATATTGACATTTCCAAAATTTCTAACCTCTTAGCTCCTTGATGGTGAAGGAAATGGCAACCCACTCCAGTTTTATTGTCTGGAGACTCCCATGGCCAGAGGAACCTGGCGGCTACAGTCCATGGGGTCACAAGAGTCGGACATGACTTAGCAACTAAACCACCACCACCACTAGCTCCTTGATGTCCTTTTCTTTAAAGAACTGTCCTCACTGCAGCCCACTAATCCCTGCTCACTTCTTGATGCTTAGGTTTTCTTTCTTTATATCTACTAAATGTTTTACTGTTTGACCTCAACTTCCTCTTTCTTTTTTAAAATTTCCACTAAAGCCATTTTTAAAATGAGTCTCAATGATTTTTTTATTTTATTTTTATTGGAGGCTGGCTTCCCTGGTGGCTCAGAGGTTAAAGCGTCTGCCTCCAATGTGGGAGGCCCAGGATCGATCCCTGGGTCGGGAAGATCCCTTGGAGAAGGAAATGGTAACCCACTCCAGTATTCTTGCCTGGGGAATCCCATGGACGGAGAAGCCTGGTAGGCTACAGTCCACGGGGTCGCAAAGAGTCGGACACGACTGAGCCACGAAACGGAATACGGAATTATTTTACAATATTATATTGGTTGGTTTTGCCATACATTGACATGAATCCACCCCGGGTGTACATGAGTTCCCCCTCCTGAACTCCCCTCCCACCTCCCTCCTCCCTTTATCCTCCTTCTGGGTCATCCCCGCATACCAGCCCCGAGCATCCTGTAACATGCATCGACCCTGGACTGGCGATTTGTTTCACATATGATAATATACATGTTTCAATGCCATTCTCCCAAACCATCCCACGCTCACCCTCTCCCACAGAGTCCCAAAGACTGTTCTATACATCTGTCTCTTTTGCTATCTCCTATACAGGGTTATCATTTGCATCTTTCTAAATTCCATATATATGCGTTAGTATATTGTATTGGTGTTTTTCTTTCTGGCTTACTTCACTCTGTATAATAGGCTCTAGTTTCATCCACCTCATTAGAATTGGTTCAAATGCATTATTTTTAATGGCTGAGTAATACTCCATTGTGTATATGTACCAAAGCTTTCTTATCCATTCATCTGCAGATGGACATCTAGGTTGCTTCCATGTCCTCGCTATTATAAACAGTGCTGCAATGAACATTGGAGTACATGTGTCTCTTTCAATGCTGGTTTCCTCGGTGTGTATGCCCAGGAGTGTAATTGCTGGATCATATGGCAGTTCTATTTCCAGTTTTTTGAGGAATCTCCACACTGTTCTCCATAGTGGCTGTACTAGTTTGCATTCCCACCAACAGTGTAAGAGGGTTCCCTTCTCTCCACACCCTCTCCAGCATTTATTGCATGTAGACTTTTGGATAGCAGCCATTCTGACTGGTGTGAAATGGTGTCTCATTGTGGTTTTGATTTGCATTTCTCTGATTATGAGGGATGTTGAGCATTTTTTCATGTTATCTATTTTATTTTATTTAAAATTCAATTTGTAAAATGAGGTATCCAACATGTCCAAGAAAATATTATAAGCAGTGTGAAAAGAAACTTTATTGAGTAAAAATTAGGGAAAATCAATAATAAAATAAATGAAAAATACCACATTGTAACTAAATGGCAACTACATTTTCTCTGTCAATGTATCTAGGATTTAGCTTTTACAAACTAAGAAATCTTCTAAATAATGTCATTTTTTTTCTCCATCTTTACTGATATATAAATGATATATAACATTTTGTAAGTTTAAAGTTTACAAATGATTACTTGATGCATGTATATATTGCAAAATGTTTACAACAATATATCTAGTTAACACATCTATTGCCTGACATAATTACAATGTTTGTTGTAGTGAGAACATTTAATATCTACTATTTTTTTTATCAATTTTCAAGTGTATACACAAAACAGTTAACTATATTCACCACACTGTGTCTTGTATTCTAACAATTTATTAACCTTAAAACTATAAGTTAATCTTTTTGACAAACATCTCCCAATCACTCCACCTCACCCACTGGCAGCCACTCTTACACTTTCTGTTTCTGGAGTTTGCCTTTTTTTAGAGTTCATACACAGTGACATCATATGGTATTTATCTTTCTCTATCTGACTTACTTCACTACTATAATTCTCAAAGTATCCATTTTTGTTACAAGTGTCAGGATTACCTTATTTTTCTGCTATTGTGTGTGTTTGTGTATAATATTTTCTCTATCAGTTCATTTATAGTGGACACTTAGGTTGTTTCCATATCTTAGCTATTGTGAATAGTGCCACAATGAATATAAGACTGCAGATATAGTTTCGAGATCCTGATTTCATTTCTTTTTTGATATATATCCAGAAATGGGTTTGCTGAATCACATGGTAGTTCTAGTTTTAATTTTTTGAGGAACTTCGATCCTGTTTTTCAAAATGACTGCACCAACTTACTTTCCCCTCAGGCGTGCACGTGTTTCTTTTTTGCACATTTTCACATTGATAATAGTCATTCAAATGGGTGTGGTTTGATTTGAAATTTCAGGATTAGTGATATTAAGCACCTTTGGCCATTTGAATACCTTATTCAGAAAATTGTCTGCTCATGTTCTCTACCCATTTGTAATCAGATCTTTTTTTTTAAATTGAGTTGTGGGAGTTCATGTATTTTCGATAGTAACACCTTATCTGACATAAGGTTTGCAAATATTTTCCTCCACATATATGTCATTTTATTTTTATTATTTCTTTTGCTATGCAGAACCTTTTTAGTTTGTTGTAGTTTTTGTTGTTTGTTTTGCTTTTGTTGCTTGTGCTTTAGTTGTACATAAAAAATTCATAGCTGAGATCAGGGCCAAGGAGGTTTTTCTCCATATTTCTTCTAGGAGCTTTATGATTTCAGGACTTATGTTTAAGTTTTTAACCCACATCAAGTTAATTTTCATGACTAGTATAGGGTTCAATGTCATTTCTTTCATATGGATACCATTTTCCCCACAATTTTATTGAAAGACTATCCTGTCCCCAATTGAGTATTCTTGACTCCTTTGTGAAATATGCATGGATTTATTTCTGGGCTCTCTATTCTATTCCATTAATCCATGTGTCTTATTTTTATGCCATTACCATACTCTTTTGATTGTGGTAGATTTGTGCTATAGTTTGCAGACAAGAAGTGTGATATCTCCAGTGTTGCATTTTTTTCTCAAGATTTCTTTAGCTATTGAGAGTCTTTTGTGAGTCCCTACAAACTAAGATATTTTTGTTCTATTTCTGTGGAAAGTGTCATTGAATTTTTTAAAGGACTTGATTTGAACCTGTTAACTGCTTTGTGTAGAAAGGACATTTTAACAATATCAATTCCTTTGATTAATGAACATAGGACATCTTCAATTTAATTTGTCATATGAAATTTTTTTATCAAAATCTTATAGCTTTCTTTCATTTCCTTGGCTAAATTTCTTTGGATCTTAGATAAAAGGGATATTACATTAAAAAAAAAAATAAGTCCTGGGTAAAAATTCAGCTACATAGCATTCTCAAAATTCACACATACCTTATAAAAATTGAAACAAGAATATTAAGAAAAATTAGTGAGTTTGAAGAATTAGAGATGTGTATTATCATGAAGGCTTCCCAGTGGACTACTGGTAAATTACCCACCTGTCAAATCATGAAACATAAGAGAGGTGGATTTGATCCCTGGGTAGGGAAGATCCTCTGGAGGAGGGCATGGCAACCCACTCCAGTATTCTTTCCTGGAGAATCCCATGGACAGAGGAGCCTGGTGGACTACAATCTACGGGGTTGCAAAGATTTGGACATGACTGAGGCAACTTAGCGTGTGTTCTGTCACAAAACTAAAGCCGTGTGTGTGTGTGTGTGTGTGTGTGTGTGTGTGCGCGCGCGCATGCACACACATGAGTGAGCTTAAGGATTATATACATACACATATACATTTAAATTTCTCTGTTTGTGTGTGTGTGTGTATGTGTATGTGTGTCCACTATTTCAAAAATAGTGCTCATCTTTGGCATTAAGAGAGATGAGAACAGAGAGTAGGTCATTGGATTTATCTCAAGGATGTTGTTTATTAGATCAACCCTAGTGGCTAAAATTGGGTGTAAAGAAGTCTAATTAATGTGAGTTATGGAGAGAATAGGGAGTAAAGAAATACAGATAGAGCATATACATTTCTATCTCATGAAATTGCTATAAAGAGGAGCAGATAAATGGGGCTGCAACAAAAATGAAGATTTTGTTAAGAAGATAAATATTTGATACATATAAATATTAATTGGAATGATGCAGTAGATAGAAGAAACTGATACGATAAAGCAAGATAGTTATAGATGTGATTCCCTCAAGAATTTATGAGAGAATAGTATCTAGAATATCAGAAATGCTTTAATTTCTTTAATTCGAGCCAGAATTCTTCTTCACTTGCTAGAGACAAATGGACAGAATTGATCTGAAGGTGAAGGGGTTCCTTTTAACAAAAAATAGGTCATTAGGTGAAAGTAGTGAGGGCCTAGAGCTTTGAGAGAAGAAGGTATTAAATAGTCCTCTTGGAAGATATTACTGAAGGTTTTGGTAAGGTGCTGTACCAAAGATCCTAAAACCAGTTGACTTGCACAAGACAGATTAAAAACCTGTGTGGGTTATTCTTTTTTTTTTTTAACTCTGTAATTTTCCTGGCAGGTAAGGGGACCCTTGTGCTTGTAGACATTCCAAATCAGCTAGAAGTGCAGGTCCACCACCATCAACAATAGTTTCCACTATTATTTCAATTGTTATTACTTTCCAGACTGCCAGAAGACGTAAAATAAAAGACTAAAGTTTACTTCATCACATTTCACTGTTTAAAATTGACATGTGACTATCTCTAGCAAAAAATGCCCTCAAAACATAATCTAAGAAGTTATGTCATCACTTAAAACTTTAGGAAAGTGACTTTTAATACTTTAGGAAGTATACTCTAGGAAGATGACAAGGATTCATAAAATGAGAGTTAGTTGTTTATGTCAGAAAGTACATCAGAAAGAAAAATTATTAAGGAAAATATTAAGAATATAAAGCCAAATAAAGGGTCCATTTTGAGCACGATAATCATAAACTGAGTCAACTTATGTTCTTCAACTGCTCTCTTAATAATTTATTGAAGAGTACATATAGACCAGGGAATGGTATGAGCACTAAAGACAGTACAATAAATAATTCATATAATCTTTTATTTCATGGAGCCATTTAATTCCAGTAGGTAAAACATATTGTACATAATATACAATCAAACAACAAATGTATCAGAAAATAAAAAGCACAATGAAAGAAATTAAATACTAAGGGAAGAAATTCCCTTTGCTGAGAGGGTACTTATGGTGACACTTGAAAGAAAAAAAAAAAAGATGCCAGTCATGGAATCATAAGGTAGCAAGCAGTGTATTCCTGTGAGAGAACCATTTGACACAAAGACATAAATGAGAAATAACTGTATAAAAACAAAATAAATCAAAAAATAAAAAAGAGGGGGCAATGACATTAAATTAAGTGCATTGGGGGAAGAATAATGAGACTAAAATTGCACATGTAATTAAAGATAAAACATGTAAGAATTTAAAGATTAAATGAAAGTTTGGATTTTTAAATGAAAAGTAAAGCTGTTTTGTAAATTATTGTTTGAATGATGTGATCCAATTTTACTTTATTTTATTTTTTTAAGTTTTTATTTATTTATTTTAATTGGAGGCTAATTACTTTACATTATTTTATTGGTTTTGCCATACATTGACATGAATCTGCCCCGGGTGTACATGTGTTCCCCATCTTGAAACCCCCTCCTACCTCCCTCCCCAAATCATCCTTCTGAGTCATCCCAGTACACCAGCCCTGAGCATCCTATATCATGCATCAAACCTGGACAGGCGATTTGTTTCACATATGATAATATACATGTTTCAGTGCCACTCTCCCAAATCATCCACCCTCGCCCTCTCCCACAGAGTCCCAAAGAGTGTTCTATACAACTGTGTCTCTTTTGCTGTCTTGTATACAGGATTATCATTACCATCTTTCTAAATTCCATATATATGCGTTAGTATACTGTATTGGTGTTTTTCTTTCTGGTTTACTTCACTTTGTATAATAAGCTCCAGTTTCATCCACCTCATTAGAACTGATTCAAATGTATTCTTTTTAATGGCTGAGTAATACTCCACTGTGTAAATGTACAAAAGCTTTCTTATCCATTTGTCTGCAGATGGACATCTAGATTGCTTCCATGTCCTCGCTATTATAAACAGTGCTGTGATGAACATTGGAGTATATGTGTCTCTTTCAATGCTGGTTTCCTCGGTGTGTATGCCCAGGAGTGGGATTGCTGGATCATATGGCAGTTCTATTTCCAGTTTTTTGAGGAATCTCCACACTGTTCTCCATGGTGGCTGTACTAGTTTGCATTCCCACCAACAGTGTAAGAGGGTTCCCTTTTCTCCACATCCTCTCCAGCATTTATTGCATGTAGACTTTTGGATAGCAGCCATTCTGACAGATGTGAAATGGTATCTCATTGTGGTTTTGATTTGCATTTCTCTGATTATGAGGGATGTTGAGCATTTTTTCATGTGTTTGTTAGCCATCTTTATGTCTTCTTTGGAGAAATGTGTTTAGTTCTTTGGCCCATTTTTTGATTGGATCATTTATTTTTCTGGAATTGAGCTGCAAGAGCTGCTTGTATATTTTGGAGATTAAGTCTTTGTCAGTTGCTTCATTTGCTATTATTTTCTCCCATTCTGAAGGCTGTCTTTTCAACTTGCTTATAGTTTCCTTTGCTGTGCAGAAGCTTTTGATTTTAATTAGGTCCCATTTTCTTATTTTTACTTTTATTTCCAATATTCTGGGAGGTGGGTCATGGAGAATCCTTCTGTGATTTATGTCAGAGAATGTTTTGCCTATGTTCTTCTCTAAGAGTTTTATAGTTTCTGGTCTTCCATTTAGATCTTTAATCCATTTTGAGTTTATTTTTGTGTATGGTGTTAGGAAGTGTTCTAGTTTCATTCTTTTACAAGTGGCTGACCAGTTTTCCCAGCACCACTTGTTAAAGAGACTGTCTTTTCTCCATTTTATACTCTTGCCTCCTTTGTCAAAGATAAGTTGTCCATAGGTGTGTGGATTTATCTGTGGGCTTTCTATTTTGTTCCATTGATCTATATTTCTGTCTTTATGCCAGTACAATACTGTCTTGATGACTGTGGCTTTGTAGTAGAGCCTGAAAACGTATCCAAGATTAGAGTTTTCTAAAAGTAAAGAGAAGGGTTCAACCTTTCATCCGTTGTCATATGGCCACCCCTCCCACCAAAACTTGAAACCGTCTATAAAATATTTATATACAAGTATTTATAGTATAATCGATATTCTGATAGCTTTGATCTTGAAACAACCCAAATGTCTATCAGTAGGAAGTGAAAGTGTTATTCTCTCAGTCATGTTTGACTCTTTGTTACCCCATGGGCTGTAGCTTGTCAGGCTCTTCTGTCCATGGAATTCTTCAGGCAAGAATAATGGAGTGGGTAGCCATTCCCTTCTCCAGGGAATCTTCCAGACTCAAGGATTGAATGTGGGTCTCCAGCATTACAGGTAGATTTTTTACCATATGAGTCACCAGAAAAGCCCCAAGTGTTGTATGCGTATGTGTATGTATATGTGTGTGTGTGTGTGTATGTGTAAGTCAGACCCTTTTCAACCCTTTCAATTATACGCACAAGGCTACACTGTTGATAGTATTTTTCAGGCAAGAATACTGGAGTATCAGTAGGTAGATTGATAGACAAATTGTAGTGTATTTGTCTTAATACTCAGTAATAAAAAGTTATAAATTATGGTATACATACAAAATATCTCAAACTAAAAAATGCTAAATGCAAGAAGTCTGAATTAAAAGAGTACATAGTGTTAAATTCAGTTTAATGAAATTCTCAACATATGATGTCTAATTTATGGTAATAGAAAGAAAGTCAGATATTAACTAGGTCTGTACTATAAAAAGGAATGAATGACGATTTTGAGTTGAAAATATTCTCTATCTTATTTGTGGTGTGGATTACATAGAGTTATATATTCATCAAAATTCACCAAACTTTACACTTTAAAATATGCATTTCATTGTAGTTAAATTAAATCTCATTAGAGTTTGTTTGTTTTTATTTTGCTTTTGTTGTAAATGAAAAGGATCAAGGGAATTAATTATGACTGAAAGCTCATTTCCTTTTTTTATTGAAATATGATTGATTTACAATATGTATTGGTTTCACCAGGTGCCACAGTGGTAGAGAATCCACCTGCCAATGCAGGAGACAGAAGAGATGTGGGTTCGATCCTTGGATCAGGAAGATTCCCTGGAGTAGAAAATAGCAACCCATTCCAGTATTTCTGAATGAAAAAGTTCATGGACAGAAGAGTCTGGTGGGCTACAGTTCATGGGGTCACAAAGAGTCAGACAGAACTGAACACTAGCATTTCTTGGTTTCAGGTATAAAATATAGTGATTCAATATTTTTATAAGCTATGCTCCTTTTAAATTTATAAAATATTAGCTGAATTCTCTTTGCTGTACATTATACTATTGTATCATATGTATTTTCTACCTAGTAGTAGGAGAGTCAATTGTTTTGCAGGTGGATCAGAAGTCCAGGGTCCAGGAGGAGAGAAAGGTCTTGTGTTCTCGAGGAATAGGAAAGGTCAAGCTTTTTTTTTTTTCTTTTCCTTTACATTACTCAGTCTTAGTCACATAAAACTTTTTTATTTTATTTTTTTCCTTTAAGCCCTGAACTGATATTTACACAACAAACTGTTTAAACTCTTTACTAGGTATTATATAATAAAGGTTCCCCTTTCTGGAAACCTTCTGACTAATCCGAATATTTTAGAATGTATATTATGGGAGTGGGTCTGGTAAGATCTTCCTACTGTAAAATTCTAATCCTGTAAATTCGCCAAGCCAACCTTCAGCAATACATGAACCATGAAATTCCAGATGTTCAAGCGGGTTTTAGAAAAGGCAGAGGAACCAGAGATCAAATTGCCAACATCTGCTGGGTCATCAAAAAAAGAGTTCCAGAAAAAAAAAAATCTATTTCTGCTTTATTGACTATGCAAAGCCTTTGACTATGTGGATCACAATAAACTGTGGAAAATTCTAAAAGAGATGGGAACACCAGACGACCTGACCTGCCTCTTGAAAAACCTGTATGCAGGTCAGGAAGCAACGGTTAGAACTGGACATGGAACAACAGACTGGTTCCATATAGGAAAAGGAGTATGTCAAGGCTGTATATTGTCACCCTGCTTATTTAAATTACATCCAGAGTACATTATGAGAAACGCTGGGCTGGAAGAAGCACAAGCTGGAATCAAGATTTCTGGGAGAAATATCAATAACCTCAGATATGCAGATGACACCACCCTTATGGCAGAAAGTGAAGAGGAACTAAAAAGCTTCTTGATGAAAGTGAAAGAGGAGAGTGAAAAAGTTGGCTTAAAGTTCAACATTCAGAAAACTAGGATCATGGCATCTGGCCCCATCACTTCATGGCAAATAGATGGGGAAACAGTGGAAACAGTGCCTGACTTTAGTTTTGGGGGCTCCAAAATCACTAAAGATGGTGATTGCAGCTATGAAATTAAAAGACGCTTCCTCCTTGAAAGGAAAGTTATGACCCGCCTAGATAGCATATTAAAAAGCAGAGACATTACTTTGTCAACCAAGGTCCGTCTAGTCAAGGCTATGGTTTTTCCAGTAGTCATGTATGGATGTGAGTGTTGGACTGTGAAGAAAGCTGATCGCCGAAGAATTGATGCTTTTGTACTGTGGTGTTGGAGAAGACTCTTGAGAGTCCCTTGGACTGCAAGGAGATCCAACTAGTCCATCCTAAAGGAAATCAGTCCTGGGTCTTTATTGGAAGGACTGATATTGAGGCTAAGACTCCAATACTTTGGCCACCTGATGCAAAGAGCTGACTCATTGGAAAAGACCCTGATGTTGGGAAAGATTGAAGGCAGGAGGAGAAGGGGACAACAGAGGATGAGGTGGTTGGATGGCATCACCGACTCAATGGACATGAGTGCTGTGGTTCATGGGGTCGCAAAGAGTCAGACTCGACTGAGCGACTGAACTGAACTGAATCATTTTATCCTAAAATATAAATTGTGTGAGTTGGTCTGGTAAAATTTTTACAACCTTGAGTCATTCTTTTGATTAATTGTAATAGCAAATTGAAAAAAAGTATATAACTCCCTTGCCAACACTAGCAAGGGGGGCACTCTCTGTTCCCCTTCTGACGTCTATTTCAGAAGCTTTCTCTGTCCCTGTTTCAAACTTTAATAAAACTCTGCTACACAAAAGCTCTAGAGTGATCAAACGTGGTCCCTGGTCAGGAAGTTAAATCTTCTTCAGAGATCACACACCCAACATTGTTCACCCTAAACTATCAGTAGTTTGTACCTCTTAATCCTCTTCCACTGTCTTGCTCCACCTCCTACTATTCTCCTCAACAGTAACCACTAGTTTCTTCTCTGTATCTTTGAATCTATTTTTGTTTATTATATTATTTGTTCTATTTTTTAGGTTCCTCATATAGTTGGAACATACATTATTTGTCTGTTTCTCACTTTGCTAACAATAATACCCTCCAGGTCATCCATGTTGCTGCAAATGAAAGAATTTTATTCTTTTTTATAGCTGAACAGTATTCTGTTGTGTGTATTTGTGTGTTTATATCTCACATCTTCTTTTACTATTTCTTTTTTAGTGGACACTTAGTTTATTTCCATACTATGACTACCTGTTGAATCAAACTGGGGTCTTCTACACTGCAAGCAGATTCTTTACCAACTGAACTATCAGGGAAACCCATATATTGAAGGGCATATTTTTTTTTGAATTGCATAATTTTGCCTTCTTTCTGTACATTAATTGACTAAGTGGGCATGTGTTTACTTCTGGGCGCTCTATTCTCTCCCATTGATCTATGTGTCTGTTTTTGTACTTTTACCATACTGTTTTGATGTTTATAGATTTGTAGTATTTTCTGGAATCAAAGAGCATAATACTTCCAGCTTTTGTTTCTCTCAATATTAGTTTGGCTATTCAGGGTCTTTTGTGATTCTATGAAAAAATTTTAAACATCCTCAGAGCATGTGGAGCAACAGGAGTCCTTATTTATTGATGGTGTGAATGAAAAAAAAATGATATAGCCACTTTGAAAGACAGTTTAGCATTTATTTTACACCACTAAGCATACTCTTAGCATGCAAATCAGCAATCATGATGCTTGGTATTTTCAGCATCCTTTGTTAAGAACAAAGTTTCTTAACATATGTCCACACAAAAACTTTCACACAGATACTTATGACAGCTTTATTCATTATTGTAAAAATTTGAAAGCAACCAAGATATCCTTCAGTAAGTGAAGTGATAAATGAATTGTGAAACATCAACACAGTGAAACATTTTCAGTGCTGAGAGGAAATGAACTACCAAGCAACGACAAGACATGAAAGAAACTTAAATGTATATTACTAAGTAGAGAAGTCAATCTGAAAAAGCTACCCACTGTATGATTCCCACATTATAGAAAAGGAAAACTATAGAAAGAGTAAAAAGATCAATGGCTGCCAGAGTTTGGGGGATGGGTGGGTTGTGGAAGGATGCAAGGAGATCCAACCAGTCCATTCTGGAGGAGATCAATCCTGGGTGTTCATTGGAAGGACTGATGCTAAAGCTGAAACTCCAATACTTTGGCCACCTCATGCGACGAGTTGACTCACGGTAAAAGACTCTGATGCTGGGAAAGGTTGGGGGCGGGAAGAGAAGGGGACGACAGAAAATGAGATGGCTGGATGGCATCACTGACTCAATGGACATGAGTTTGAGTAAACTCCGGGAGTTGGTGATGGACAGGGAGGCCTGGCGTGCTGTGATTCATGGGGTCGCAAAGAGTTGGACAGGACTGAGAAACTGAACTGAACTGAAGTAGGCAGAACACAGAGGATTTTTAGGGTATTGAAAATATTGTTATTGCTATATAATGGTCGATACATGCGATTTAAACATTTGTTCAAACCCATAGAATATGTAACACTAAGAATGAATCCTAATGTAAAATTATGGACTTTGGATGACAATGTTATGTCCATGTAGGTTCATCAGTTGTAACAAATGTACCATTCTGACGGGGGATGTTGATAATGGAGGAGACTCTACTTGTCTCATAAATGTGATTTTGTTATTTAGTACCTAAGTCACGTTCAAATGCAGTCAAGTTCTAAGCCACCAGGGAAGCTTAGCTTCTTGGTTTTTCATGTAGTAATTTTGTGACCTTTAGTGTCCACTCGACTGAGTGACTGAACTGAACTGAACTGAAAATTAAAGCAGAGGCAGCTCAGATATTTAAACTGGCAGAAAACAATTTAAATAGATATTTTAAAGAATTTATTGAAATGTATCAAATAGGAAATTCATGAATTGACAAAAGTAGAATCACATGAAAATCCTGAAAACCGAGAAACCACATATGAAAACAAACAAAAAAATTACTGGTTTGGATACAGAGTATACTGGACACAAGAGAAGAGAAAATCAATAAATCTGACCAGGTCAACAAAAATCATGCAAACTGAAGATAAAGAAAAAAAGACACCTGTTGATGCATAACCTAGGGAATCCCAGAAACATTATGTTGAACAAAATAAACAGACAATAAAGAAAAATCCTTCAGTATTCCATTTAATTGATGTTCCAGAACTGATTAATGATGATGGAAATGGGAAGAGTGATTATCTTTGTTGGCAGAAGTGACTAAAAACTGACATAAGAAAACTTTCCAGAACGATAGAAGTGTTGTGTATCTTAATTGGAATCATGCTTACATAAGAGTAGTCATTTGTCAAACTCATAACTATACACTTAAAGATTGTGTCATTTATTGTAAGAAAATAATTTTATTATTTAAAGATGAGTTGTTTAAGAGAAAATAATAGATTCTAAGACTCTTTGTTTCTCAATATATTTCTATTAAATGTACTGCTTTCTGGAAAATAAGTGTCCAGAAGTAGTGCAGTGATATTGAATCACTAATCTGGAAGATAGAAGAAACTCTTTAAGCTTCAATCTCTACCACTGACATACATCAAATGAAACAAAATGAAACTCCTGTTTCATCCACCTCATTAGAACTGATTCAAATGCATTCTTTTTGACGGC
This sequence comes from Moschus berezovskii, assembly GCF_049115385.1. Classification (NCBI taxonomy): domain Eukaryota; kingdom Metazoa; phylum Chordata; class Mammalia; order Artiodactyla; family Moschidae; genus Moschus; species Moschus berezovskii. The sequence goes on from NC_142472.1 coordinate 48,530,167, forward strand.
TGAAAAATACTCCATTGTGTATATGTACCAAAGCTTTCTTATCCATTCATCTGCAGATGGACATCTAGGTTGCTTCCATGTCCTCGTTATTATAAACAGTGCTGCAATGAACATTGGAGTACGTGTGTGTCTTTCAATTCTGGTTTCCTCGGTGTGTATGCCCAGGAGTGCGATTGCTGGATCATATGGCAGTTCTATTTCCAGTATTTTAAGGAATCTCCACACTGTTCTCCAAAGTGGCTGTACTAGTTTGCATTCCCACCAACAGTGTAAGAGGGTTCCCTTCTCTCTACACCCTCTCCAGCATTTATTGCATGTAGACTTTTGGATAGCAGCCATTCTGACTGGTGTGAAATGGTATCTCATTGTGGTTTTGATTTGCATTTCTCTGATGATGAGGGATGTTGAGCATTTTTTCATGTGTTTGTTAGCCATCTTTATGTCTTCTTTAGAGAAATGTCTGTTTAGTTCTTTGGCCCATTTTCTGATTGGGTCATTTATTTTTCTGGAATTGAGCTGCAGGAGCTGCTTGTATATTTTGGAACCTATTATACAGAGTGAAGTAAGCCAGAAAGAAAAGCATCAATACAGTATACTAACACATATATATGGAATTTAGAAAGATGGTAAACTTAACCCTGTATACGAGACACCAAAAGAGACATAGGTGTATAGAACAGTCTTTGGGACTCTGTGGGAGATGGTGATTGTGGGATGATTTGGGAGAATGGCATTGAAGCATGTATATTATTATATGTGAAATGAATCAACAGTCCAGGTTCGAGGCATGATACAGGATGCTTGGGGCTGGTGCACGGGGATGATCTGGAGGGAGGATATGGGGAGGAGGGAGGTGGGAGGGGGGTTCAAGAAGGGGAACACATGTACACCCGGGGTAGATTCGTGTCAATGTATGGCAAAAACAACCAATATATTAATGTAAAGTAATTAGCCTCCAATTAAAAAAAAAAATGAAAAAGAAAAAACAATGAAACTCCTACCTCTTCTCAATCTCAGTCTGCTAATCTTTAAAACATTTATGTATTTTTATAGTTTTAAACTTTTTTATATTCTAATTATTATATAAATATATGAATACAGCATGTATAATAGACTTAATAATTTATACCATCTGACTAATATACAGGAAGAATTGAAAAATGAAACAAATATTTGTCCCCAAAATAACTCAGCTTACTTCATGCCACTGGTGGAAGATTTAAAAAGTCAAGTCACTAAACTCAAACTAATCTATCTAAGAGAGATAAAGGGACACTCAGATAATCCTTCAACCACTAAAGAGTTTATTATTTTGCAGTAATGATTTCATGCAAGGTACAGGTACATTTGATGTGCCTATAGAAAATAAATATGTAAGAAATTTAGAATTGAATAACATCCTATGTAGAAGATAATCATTCTAATAATATGGACGAAATATACTTCATCCATATTATTAGAATAATAATTTGCTGTCAACCATAGTGATGACAGATTCAAATTCATAACTGTGATTGTTTCTCATAATTCATGGATTCTGTATTTTCAAATCTGCCTGCTTAGTAAAATGTGTTTATTTTCCCAAAATTAACAATCACAAATTTTTGCAACAATTCAGGGACATGCAAAAGGAATGAAAACTTTGGGATTCCTTCCAAATTGCCACATTCCTAGCTCAAATTTAAAAAGGCACTCCTAAGCTTTCAGCTTTCATACAGAGATGATCAGAGAATGGAGATGATGGGTAGAGAGAAGCATAGTGAAATGTGAGAAGCTCTAGTTATGGGGCTAGTTGGATGGGAGATCAATCCTGGGTGTTCATTGGAGGGACTGATGCTAAAGCTGAAACCAATACTTTGGCCACCTCATGCAACGAGTTGACTCACTGGAAAAGACTCTGATGCTGGGAAAGGTTGGGGGCGGGAGGAGAAGGGGACGACCGAGAATGAGATGGCTGGATGGCATCACCGACTCTGTGGACATGAGTTTGAGTGTACTCCGGGAGTTGGTGATGGACAGGGAGGCCTGACGTGCTGTGATTCATGGGGTCGCAGAGAGTCGGACACGACTGAGCGACTGAACTGAACTGAACTGGATGGAGTTGGAATTCTAATTCTGCCACCTGATACAGGAGTGGCTGTAGGCAAGTCCCTTCTGTTTTGCAAAGAAAACATAATCTACCAAAATGAGTTGATTTTAGGATTTGAGATTATAATCTATAATCACTTATTTGAATATATATATATGCATATCTACCTCTCTCTCTATATATATATATACACACACAAACACACACACACACACATATATATATATATACCACCAGGGGCAATGGCTTAGTATTTGCTAACTCAGTATTAGCAGTGATTTCAAAGAATATCCGTTCAGTTCAGTTCAGTTAATTCGCTCAGTCACGTCCGACTCTTTGCGACCCCATGAACCCCAGCATGCCAGGAATCCCCGTTCATCACTAACTCCCTGCGTCTACCCAAACCCATGTCCGTCAAGTCGATGATGCCATCCAACCATCTCATCCTCTGTCGTCCCCTTCTCCTCCTGGCCTCAGTCTTTCCCAGCATCACGGTCTTTTCAAATGAGTCAGCTCTTCCTACCAGGTGGCCAAAGTATTGGAGTTTCAGCTTCAACATCAGTCCTTCCAATGAACACCCAGGACTGATCTCGTTTAGAATGGACTAGTTGGATCTCCTTGCAGTCCAGGGGATTTTCAAGAGTCTTCTCCAACACCACAGTTCAAAAGCATCAATTCTTCAGCCCTCAGCTTTATTTATAGTCCAAATCTTACATCCATACATGACTACTGGAAAAAACATAGCCTTGACTAGACGGAACTTTGTTGACAAATTAATGTCTCTGCCTTTTAATATGCTGTCTAGGTTGGTCATAACTATCATTTAAAGTAACCTTCTTTTAATTTCATGGCTAAAATCACCATTTGCAGTGATTTTGGGACCCCCCAAAATAAAATCAGCCACTGTTTCCCCATCTATTTGCCATTACGTGATGGGACCGGATGCCACAATGTCAGTTTTCTGAGTGTTGAGGTTTAAGCCAACTTTTTCAATCTCCTCTTTCACTTTCATCAAGAGGATCTTTAGTTCTTCTTCACTTTCTTCTTCTTCACTTTCTGCCACAGGATGGTGTCATTTGTATATCTGAGGTTATTGATATGTCTCCAGGCAATCGTGATTACAGCCTTAACGTATTCCTTTTCCTATATGGAACCAGTGTATTGTTCCATGTCCAGTTCGAACTGTTGCCTCCTGACCTGCATACAGGCTTCTCAAGAGGAAGATCAGGTGGTCTGGTATGCCCATCTCTTACAGAATTTTCCTCAGTTTATTGTGATCCACACAGTCACAGGTTTTGGCATAGTCAATAAAGCAGAAATAAACGTTTTTCTGGAACTCTCTTGCTTTTTCGATGATCCAGCTGATGTTGGAAATTTGATTTCTCGTTCCTCTGCCTTTTCCAAAACCAGCTGCAACACCTGGAAGTTCACGGTTCACCTACTGCTGAAACCTGGCTTGGAGAATTTTGAGCATGACTTTACTAATGTGTGAGATGAGTGCAATTGTGCAGTAGTTTGAGCATTTTTGGCATTGACTTTCTTTGGGATTGGAATGTAAACTGACGTTTTCTTGTCCTGTGGCCACTGCTGAGTTTTCCAAACTTGCTGGCATATTGCGTGCAACACTTTCACTGCATCATATTTCAGGAAATGAAATAGCTCAACTGGAATTCCATCACCTCCACTTGTCTTGTTCGTAGTGATGCTTCCTAAGGTCCACTTGACTTCACACTCTAGGATGTCTGGCTCTAGGTGAATGATCACACCATTACTCAAACTCATTTCCACAGAGTTGATGATTCCATCCAACCATCTCATCTTTGTCATCCCCTTCTCCTCCTACCTTCAGTCATTTCCAGCATGAGGATCTTTACAAATGAGTCAGTTCTTCGCATCAGGTGGCCAACATATTGGCATTTCAGCTTCAGCCTCAGTCCTTCCAATGAATATTCAGGACTGATTTCCTTTAGGATGGATTGTCTGGACCACCTTGCTGTCCAAAGAACTCTCAAGAGTTTTCTCCAACACCACAATTCGAAAGCACCAGTTCTTTGACATTCAGATTTCTTTATCGTCCAACTCTCACATCCATACATGACTTATGGAAAAAACAAAAGCGCTTTGACTAGACACACCTTTGTTGCCAAAGTAATGTCTCTGATTTTTAATATGATGTGTAGGTTGGTCATAACTTTTATTTCAAGGAGCAAGTATCTTTTAATTTCATGGCTGGAGTCACCATCTTTAATGACTTTGGAGCCATCAAAAATAAAGTCTCTCATTCACTGTTTCCATTGTTTCCCCATCTATTTGCCATGAACTGATGGGAAATAGATGGGGAAACAGTATAAATAGTGTCAGACTTTATTTTTGGGGGCTCCAAAAATCACTGCAGATGGTGATTGCAGCCTTGAAATTAAAGATGCTTACTATTGGAAGGAAAGTTATGACCAACCTAGATACCACGTTAAAAAGCAGAGACATTCTTTGCCAACAAAGGTCCATCTATTCAAGGCTATGGTTTTTCCAGTGTTCATGTATGGATGTGAGAGTTGGACTGTGAAGAAAGCTGAGTGTCAAATAATTGATGCTTTTGAACTGTGGTGCTGGAGAAGACTCTTGAGAGTCCCTTGGACTGTAAGGAGATCCAACCAGTCCATTCTAAAGGAGATCGATCCTGGGTGTTCTTTGGAAGGACTGATGCTGAGGCTGAAACTCCAATACTTTGGCCACCTCATGGGAAGAGTTGACTCATTGGAAAAACCCTGATGCTGGGAAGGATTGGGGTCAGGAGGAGAAAGGGATGACAGAGAATGAGATGGCTTCATGGCATCACCAACTCATTGGACATGAGTTTGAGTAATCTCCGTGAGTTGCTGATGGACTGGGAAGCCTGACGTGCTGCGGTTCCTGGGGTCGCAAAGATTTCGATACAACTGAGCGGCTGAAATGAACTGAACTGATGGCACTGGATGCCATTATCTTAGTTTTCTGAATATTGAGCTTTAAGCCAACGTTTTCACTCTCCTCTTTCACTTTCATTAAGAGGCTCTTTAGTTCTGCTTCACTTTCTGCCGTAAGTGTGGTGCCATCTGCATATCTGAGGTTATTGATATTTCTCCCAGCCATCTTGATTTCAGCTTGTGCTTCTTCCAACCCAGTGTTTCTCATGATGTACTCTGCATATAAGTTAAATAAGCAGGGTGACAATATACAGCCTTGATGTACCCCTTTTTCTATTTAGAAGAAGTATTTTGTTCTATGTCCAGTTATAACTGTTGCTTCCTGACCTGCATACAGTTTTCTCAAGAGGCAGGTCAGGTGGTCTGGTATTCCCATCTCTTTCAGAATTTTCCACAGTTAATTCTGATCCACACAGTCAAAGGCTTTGGCATAGTCAATAAAGCAGAAATACATGTTTTTCTGGAACTCTCTTGCTTTTTTGATGATCCAGCGAATGTTGGCAATTTGATCTCTGGTTCCTCTGCCTTTTCTAAAAGCAGCTTAAACATCTGGAAGTTCACGGTTCACATATTGCTGATGCTTGGCTTGGAGAATTTTGAGCATTACATTACTAGTGTGTGAGGTGAGTGCAATTGTGCAGTACTTCAAGAATTCTTTGGCATTACCTTTCTTTGGGATTGGAATGAAAACTGACATTTTCCATTCCTGTGGCCAGTGCTGAGTTTTCCAAATGAGTTGGAGCATAGACTTGTATTATTGTGATGTTGAATCATTTGCCTTAGAAGGCAACTGAGATCATTCTGTTATTTTTGAGCTTGCACTCAAGAATTACATTTTAAACTCTTTTATTGACTATGAGGGCTACTCCATTTCTTCTACAGGATCCTTGTCCACAGGAGGAAATATAGTGGCCATCTGAATTAAATTACCCTGTTCCTATCCATTTTAGTTCACTGATTTCTAAGATGTTTCTGTTCACTCTTGCCATCTCGTACTTCACCATGTCAAATTTACCTTGAATCATGGTTAAATGTTACAAGTTCCTGTGTAACACTAAAATTTGAAATGTAGATTTTCCTAATGCACATATGTATAAATCTACATATGCATATCCATTGTAGATCCTGGTTTATTAAAAATAAAATCATCATGTTATGTCAGTTATATTGCATAAAATAAAGCACAACTTGACACAGTACATATTTAATAAATGTAACTTATAAGTTGCAACAGATATTAAAAACTATGTGAATCACCAAGAAGGCACTGAATATGTAAAAACTAATAATATGATAAAAATACTTTTCACTTGGCTGGATGCATCAGGTATACACACTGGCCTTCAAATATTGGTGTAATTTTTCCCAAAGCTACTGATTATTTGAGTGCACATTTTTCTTCTTCTTATAACACATGGTTATTTTCAGCTAAAAGACTAATGTCTATAATCACACCACAAAAAAATCAGTCATTCTATTTAGCTCTCCCTAGGGTACTTTTAATATTGCTTTTACAGGTAGCAGAGTTCATCCTCTACCAAAAATATAGACAGTCATATTCAGGTTCCAAACAAACTCATGAAAATATTTCCATGGATACAAAAATTTATTTTTATGGAAATTTCTTCAGTAACACAAAAACTACCACTAGGAAATTAGAAGTTTAGAGCCAGAAGAAAACCAAGAAGGCAATTCCAGATTTCACTTCCATCTATTTCCTTATATTCTCTCCTTGGATAAGTAAAGTAAGATGATTTAGAAAATCTCAGTATTCTACTTCCTCTTGAATCTGCATATTATTTGGGTCAGGGTCTTGAAATTTTCTCTCAGTGTTTTAATGATTTACTTTTTGTTCTATTTCTAGATATTTGTAACTCAAAATTATACCACACAGAGAGCTTTTGATAAAATAATAAATTAAAAAATGCCTTTTTTTCCATGATTTCAAATGGTGATAATAAACTGTACAACCTGTAATGCTGTTAATTTATTTCCTTCATTTATCAGTTTATATAACTACTATAATTTTCAACTAGTTATACATCTGTTCACTTTCATCTTAGCTCATCTTTTACTTAAGCCTGTATTCACTTATCACCTGATCCTTGTTTTTTTTTATTTTTTTTATTGTTGTTGTTCAGTCCTTCAATCATATCCAACTCTTTGTGTCCCCATGGACCAAAGCACACCAGGCTTCCCTGTCCTTTTCTATTTCCCATGGTTTGTCCAAACTCATATTCATTGAGTAGTGATGTCATCCAACCATCTCACCCTCTGTTGGCCCCTTCTCCTCCTTCCTTCAATCTTTCTCAGCATGAGGATATTTTCCAATGAGTTGGTTGTTCACACCAGGTGGCCAAAATACTGGAGTTCAGCTTCAGTATCAGTTCTTCCAATGAACATTCAGGGTTGATTTCCTTTAGGATTGACTGGTCTTATCTCCTTGCTGTCCAAGGGACTCTCAACAGTCTTCTCCAGCTCAGCCTTCTTTATGGTCCAATTCTCATATACGAACATGACTACTGGAAAACTAGCTTTGACTATACGGACCTTTGTCTGCAAAGTGATGTCACTACTTTTTAATACACTATCTAGGTTTTGTAATTCAAGATCTTTATAATATGGCCATCTCTGTTCTAATATAAGTTCATATAGATGAGAGATATTGCCTGACTTGAAATGGGCAATTCTTTGTATTGTTTGATCTGGTGATAGTCATAGAAAAGTTCATAATTGCCAAATCTCTATTAGCTGATGATAATGTGGAGACAAAAATAAATAAATGAAAAACATGTCCTCTGAATTGATAATTTAGTGGAGACCTTCATTAATCAGAGTTATGCCAATGTATGATGAGACATATTCTTATGAGGGGAAGTTTGAGTTACTCCCTTGAGGAAGTGAAGACTGATGTGAGATCTGAAGAAAGAGTAGGAATTAACTGTGTGAGAAAATAGTTTTAAAGCTTCCTCATAGAAGTAGCAACCTATATAAACGTCCTAGAGTTGAGGAAATAATTTGAGGAGATTAGTTTAAACTAGAGAGTTGGGCATTAATCAGGTTATTCAGATAATTGTTTTCCATGTTAAGAATTCACTATGTTTGTACTTAGTAAAATGGAATGCTAATAAAGAATTTTAGTAGTTTCTTGACATCTGAATTATTGGAACTGCTTTGAAATATTTTTGTATCTGAGAAAATAAGGAATGACATACTTTAAAAAATCCTTTATCCATAAATTAAGTAAACATTTTATTTTATTTTTAAAATCTACCATGCCAAACATCTTACTTATCTTTTGCCCTTTCTCTATATAAGAGTTAGAAATTGTTAGAAGATATAGAGCATTGCTCACACTTTTCAGTCCTTTTTCAAAAGAATACAGTAGTATATTAAAATTTCTAATGCTTTACTTCCAGCGGAGTTAGCTTGTCCTTAAAAAAGCTAATAAATTAAAGGGAGATATGTGCATCTTACTTAATATAAAAATTTTATTTCAGTTATTTTGTCCGTTACAACTGAGCTTGAGGAGATGAAAAGATTGCAGAACAGAGAATAGCATCTGTCTTGTTGGTGGTTTACAGAAACATTATGACCAGACCTACATGGACAACTGCAAGAACAAATGATAAACACAACCACTCTGGGGTCTGGCTGGAATCAGGAAGTTTGCAACAACCAACTACACTCCCACCCTACTTTTCATATAAAAGACAGCCTGAATTCTAACTCAAGTACTATGCTATTTTTAGGACTCTAGGCCACCATATTCTCAGTCTGCTGACTTTCTGAAAGTGTCTATTCCTTGCCTCACATCTTGTCTCTTGATTTATTGGCCTTTGGTACAGCAAGCTACATGAACTTAAACTCACAAACAGTAGCATGTGACTGGAGGAGGTAGAACTTGTCTAGATGAAATAATTAAAAGATAGTTTATCTAAAATAGGTTCATTTATTTATCATTTGCCATCTAAAATAGGTATAGATGATGGGAAAAATCAGTAAGAATATGTTCAAAAGATAAGAATGTTCTTGCTTCTTCGTAGAACTATGATAGTTAAAAACTGAAATTTGAAGATATACACACATATCTATGCACATGTACATATATATGTAAAATTAACTGAGTCAAGAAATTTAGAAGAAAAAAAGACATGTTATAATCAGGGAGAAAGGCAGGGTTTGAACTGTATAAACTGATTGAATTAATCATTTACTTGCTGCTGCTAAGCTGCTAAGTCGCTTCAGTCGTGTCCAACTCTGTGGAACCCCATAGATGGCAGCCCACCAGGCTCCTCCATCCCTGGGATTCTCCAGGCAAGAACACTGGAGTGGGTTGCCATGTCCTTCTCCAACGCATGAAAGTGAAAAGTGAAAGTGACTCCGTCCATGGGATTTTCCAGGCAAGAGTACTGGAGTGGGTTTCCATTGCCTTCTCCAAATCATTTACTTATTTGTTTCTTTATTATGGTATTGCATATCATATTACTTGTGTTGTAGCTAAAAAAACAAACAAACCAAAATTATACTTCGTGGATCTGAAAATTAAAGCCACAGTATATCTTTGTCCGACTCTTTGCAACCCCATGGATTGCAGCACGCCAGGCTTCCAGTCCATCACCAACTCCTGGAGCTTGCTCAAACCCATGTCCATTGAGCTGGTGATGACATCAAAATATTTCAGCCACTGTCGTCCACTTCTCCTCTTGCCTTCAATGTTCCCAGCATCAGGGTCTTTTCCAGTGAGTCAATTTTTTCCATCAGGTGTCCGAAATATTGAAGTTTCCGTTTCAGCATCAGTCCTTCCAATTAATATTCAGAGTTGATTTCCTTTCAGATTGACTGGTTTGATCTCCCTGTAGTTCAAGGGACTCTCTAGAGTCTTCTCTAACAACACAGCTAAAAAGCATCCATTCTTCTGTGCTCAGCTTTCTTTATGGTCCAACTCTTACATCCATACATGACTACTGGAAAAACCATAGCTTTGACTAGACTGACCTTTTTTGGCAAAGTGAAGATTTTGCTTTTTAATATGCTGTCTAGGTTGGTCACAGCTTTTCTTCCAAGGAATAAATGGTTTTTAATTTCATGACTGCAGTCACCATCTGCAGTGATTTTTGAGTCCAAGAAAATAAAGTCTGTCACTATTTCTATTTTTTCTCCATCAATTTGCCATGAAGTGATGGAACTGGATGCCACAATTTTCCTTTTTAGAATGTTGAGTTTTAAGTCAGATTTTTCACTCTCTTTCATTTCCATAAAGAGGCTCTTTAATTCTTCTTTGCTTTCTGCCATGAGGGTGGTATCTTCTGTGTATCTGAGGTTATTAATATTTTTCTCAACAATCTTGATTCCAGCTTGTGCTTCATCCAGCTTGCATTTCACATAATGAAATCTGCATATGATAAATAAGCTGTGTGACAATATACAGTTTTGATGTACTCCTTTCCAATTTGGAACCAGTCTGTTGTTCGATGTCAGGTTCTAACTGTTGCTTCTTGAGCTGCCTGCAGATTTCTCAGGAGGCAGGTTAGGTGGTCTGGTATTCCCAACCAAGGATTTTCCAGTTTGTTGTGATCCACACAGTCAAAGGCTTTGGCTTAGTCAATAAAAGAGTAGATGTTTTTCTGGAACTCTTGTTTTTTCTATGATCTGATAGATGTTGGCAACTTGACCTCTGGTTTCTCTGCCTTTCTAAATCTACCTTGACTATCTGGAATTTCTCTGTTCACATACTGTTGAAGCCTTGCTTGCAGAGTTTTGAGCATTACCTTGGTAGCGTGTAAGATAAGTGCAATTTTGTGGTAGTTTGAACACTCTTTGGCATTGGCTTTCTTTGCAATTGGAATGAATACTAAACTTTTCCAGTCATATGACAAAGGTGAGCTTCCAAATTTGCTGGTGTGTTGAGTGCAGCGCTTTCACAGCATCATCTTCTAGAATTTGAAATAGTTCAGCTGGAATCCCATCACTTCTAGCTTTGTTTGTAGTGAGGCTTCCTAAGGTCCACTTGACTTCACATTCCAGGATTTCTGGCTTTAAGTGAGTGATCACACCATCGTGGTCATCCAAATCATTTTTTTGTATAGATCTTCTATGAATTCTTGCCACTTCTTTTAATATCTTCTGCTTCTGTTAGGTCCATAATATTTTTGTCCTTTCTTGTGTCCATCTTTGCATGAAATGTTCCCTTGGTATCTCTAATTTTCTTGAAGAGATCTCTAGTTTTCCATGCTATTGTTTTCCTCTATTTCTTTGCTTTGATCACTTCAGTGATCAATGATAGATAAGATATAGATAGGTAATAAATAAGAAAGATAAGATAGATAAGAATGAAGGCTTTCTTATATCCTATTGCTATTCTCTGGAACTTTACTTTCAGATGGGTCTATCATTTCTTTTCTCCTTTGCCTTCTTCTTTTCTCAGCTATTTGTAAGTCCTCCTCAGACAACCCTTTTGATCTTTTGCATTTCCTTTTCTTGGGGATGGTCTTGATCCCTGCCTTCTGCACAATGTCAGGAAGCTCTGTCCATAGTTCTCCAGGCACTCTGTCTGTCAGATGTAATCCCTTGATCTATTTTTCACTTCCACTATATAATCATAAAGAATTTGATTTAGGTCATAGAAGAATGGCCTAGTGGTTTTCCCTACTTTCTTCAATTTAAGTCTGAATTTGTCAATAAAGTTTTCTTGATCTGAGCCACATTCAGCTCCTGGTCTTGTTTTTGTTGACTATATAGAGTTTCTCCATTTTTGGCTGTTAAGAATATAATCAGTCTGATTTCCCTTGACCATCTGGTGATGTCCATGTGGAGAAACGTTTCTTGTGTTGTTGAAAGAGGGTGTTTGCTATGACCAGAGTGTTCTCTTGGCAAAACTTTGTTAGCCTTTCTCCTACTTCATTTTGTACTGCAAGGCCAAACTTGCCTGTTACTCCAGGTATCTCTTGACTTCCTACTTTTCATTCCAGTCCCCTATGATGAAAGGACATTGTTTTTGGGTTTTAGTTCTAGAAGGCCTTGTAGGTCTTCATAGAACCGTTCAACCAAAGCTTCTTCAGCATTAGTGGTTGATGCATAGACTTGAATTACTGTGATATTAAATTGTTTGCCTTAGAAACAAACAGAGTTCATTCTGTCGTTTTTTAGACTGCATCTAAGTACTGCATTTCAGGCTCTTTGATGACTATGAAGGTTAGTCCGTTTCTTCTAAGGGATTCTTGCCCACAGTAGTATATATAACAGTCATTTCTTGTTTGACCATTTCCAATTTAGCTTGATTCATAACCTTAACTTCCAGGTTCCTATGCAATATTGTTGTTTACAGCATCTGACTTTACTTCCATCACCAGCCACATCCACAATTGGGCGTTGTTTTTGCTTTGGCTCCAAATCACTGCATAATTGACTATGCCAAAGCCTTTGACTCTGTGGATCACAATAAACTGTGGAACATTCTGAAAGAGATGGGAATACCAGACCACCTGACCTGCCTCTTGAGAAATCTGTATGCAGGTCAGGAAGCAACAGTTAGAACTGGACATGGAACAACAGACTGGTTCCAAATATGAAAAGGGGTACGTCAAGGCTGTATACTGTCACCCTGCTTATTTAACTTATATGCAGAGTACATCATGAGGAACACTGGGCTGGAGGAAACAGAGGCTGGAATCAAGATTGCTGGGAGAAATATCAATAAGCTCAGGTATGCAGATGACACCATCCTTATGGCAGAAAGTGAAGAGGAACTCAAAAGCCTCTTGATGAAAGTGAAAGAGGAGAGTGAAAAGTTTGGCTTAAAGCTCAACATTCAGAAAACTAAGATCGTGGCATCTGGTCCCATCACTTCATGGGAAATAGATGGGAAAATAGTGGAAACAGTGTCAGACTTTATATTTTTGGGCTCCAAAATCACTGCAGATGCTGATTGCAGCCATGAAATTAAAAGACTCTTACTCCTTGGAAGGAAAGTTATGACCAACCTAGATAGCATATTAGAAAGCAGAGATATTACTTTGCCAGCCAAGGTCTGTCTAGTCAAGGCTATGGATTTTCCAGTGGTCATGTATGGATGTGAGAGTTGAACTGTGAAGAAAGCTGATCGCAGAAGAATTGACGCTTTTGAACTGTGGTGCTGGAGAAGACTCTTGAGAGTCCCTTGGACTGCAGGGAGATCCAACCAGTCCATTCTAAAGGAGATCAGTCCCGGGTGTTCATTGGAAGGACTGGTGCTAAAGCTGAAACTCCAATACTTTGGCCACCTCATGCGAAGAAGTGCCTCATTGGAAAAGACCCTTATGCTGGGAGGGATTGGGGGTGGGAGGAGAAGGGGATGACAGAGGATGAGATGGCTGCATGGCATCACTTTTTCGATGCACATGAGTTTGGGTGAACTCTGGGTGTTGGTGATGGACAGGGAGCCCTGGCGTGCTGTGGTTCATGGGGTTGCAGATTCGGACACGACTGAGTGACTGAACTGAACTGAACTGAACTTCCTTCTTTCTGGAGTTATTTCTCCACTCTTCTCGAGGAATATGCTGGGCCCCTACCAACTTGAGAGGTTGATCTTTCAGTGTCATATATTTTTTTTTTTCCTCTTCATATTGTCCATGGGGTTCTCAAGGGAAGAATACTGAAGTGGTTTGTCATTCCATTCTCCAGTGGACAACCTTTTGTCAGAAGACTCCACATGACCAGTCCATCTTGGGTGTCCCTACACGGCATGGCTCATAGTTTCATTGAGTTAGACAAGGCTGTGGTCCATGTGATCAGTTTTATTAGTTTTCTGTGATTGTGTTTTTCATTCTGTCTGCTGTCTGATGGAGAAATATAAGAGGCTTTGGAAGCTTCCTGATGGGAGAGACTGACTGTGGCAGAAAGTGGGTCTTGTTCTGATGGACAGAACCATGTTCAGTAAATCTTTCATCCAATTTTCTTTTGATGGGTGGGGCTGTGTTTCCTCCTTGTTGTTTGACCTGATACCAAACTATGGTAGGGGTAATGAAGATAATAATGAGCTTCTTCAAAAGTATTTGTACTGGCACTGTTTCATTCAGGGTCTCTGACCCTGCATCAGGCCACTGTCAAACCACACCTCTCCTGGAGACTCCTGGACACTCACAGGTAAGTCTTGGTCAGTCTCTTTATTCTATTGACTCATTTTTTTTTTTTTTGTATGGGTCACATTTTCCTGTTTTGTTTAATAAACTTATGGTTTTTCACCAGCATTTATAAATGATATGTAATAGAATGGGTTTTGTTGTCTTCCCCTAGAGAGTTTCATTTGTTCTAGTGAGTAGTTTATTAGTCCTCAGCTGTGTCCTATGTATGCTCAGTTTTATTCTTTCTTATACATATTTCGGCTTCTTATTTTTATGTTTCAAAGTTTTCAGAGTTTTTATAGAAAGTCTGAATGTCATCAAGTCCTTTCAACTTGATGGGACACTAACTCCCAAGTGTCTACTTCCTTAGGATGGAAAAAGTGAAAATGAAAGTGTTAGTCACCCAGTTGTGTTCATCTCTTTGCTAGCTACCCCATAGACCATAGGCTTCCAGATTCCTCTGTCAGTGGAATTCTGTAGGCAAAAATACTGGAATGGGTAGTCATTCCCTTCTTGAGGGGATCTTTCTGAGTCTCCTGCATTGCAAACAGACACTTTACTATCTGAAACACCCTCCTTATGGAGGACAGCTACTTAAATATCTGCTCTTAGAGTCCCTTGAACTCTTGCAGTTCCAGTTTAGTGGCAAGTGAAAAACTGAGTGGAGTTTTATACAGATTTGGGTCCATTTGGTCGGGGGGGGGCTTTCTCTTCTGGCAGTTCTGTATTAATTTCCAGTCACTTTGATGACACAAAACTTCATCCTCTGACTTCTCAGAACAAATCCTCTGACCTCTCTGACTCTCTGCTTGAAACCTAGTCATCGTTCCACATTGTGAACTTAGAAGGGCTCTCATGAAAATAGACATATACATGTGGATCTCATCCAATGGGTTTCCTCCTTGGAAAGATTATATTCACTAAAGTACTGCTTGCTTTTGATCCAATTTTTAAGTACCTTCAAAGTTGTTTCCTATATTTTTTCCTGAGTTTACTGTTGCTAACAGTAGAAGTATTAATCCACTACAAGCAAATTACTGGAAGACTAATGCATTTTTAAAGACCAAACAAATCACAAGTGAACCCTTTCAGACTTCCCATCTTTGAGAAGTTGCAGCAACTCCCTCCAATTATTTTAAGCAGGACTATTTTGAGGCAAACTGAGGTAATTTATGTAGTTACACTTCAAGATACTCATAAAAAAATTATAATCATGAATCAAAATCTCATTGCTATTCTGTTTCCAATTTGCTACTCTTCAAAATACAGTTGTTAAAAAAATGCACACTTTCCTCTAAGAATATGAAAAAATAAAGTTAAACCTGTTTAAAATACTAAGGTCATATATACAAATTGGAAGATATATAAAAAAATTGAGTCCATTTCCCTTGTGGCTCAGCTGCTAAAGAATATGCCTGCAATGTGGGAGACCTGGGTTCAACCCATGGGTTGGGAAGATCCCCTGGAGAAGAGAAAAGCTACCCACCCCAGTATCCTGGTCTGGAGAATTCCATGGACTGTATAGTTATGGGGTCACAAAGAGTCAGACACCACTAAGCAACTTTCACTTCACTTTGGCTGTTGCAGTCATGGTATGGACTTAAACAAACAAAAAAAGAGCCCGGATTAAATACAAGGAAATTGTGTGTCCAATTTAAAAGCTATCAGATTTCGGTACAGTTCAGTTCAGTCACTCAGTCATGTCCGACTCTTTGCGAGCCCATGAACCCCAGCACGTCAGGCCTCCCTGTCCATCACCAACTCCTGGAGTCCACCAAAACCCATGTCCATCGAGTCAGTGATGCCATCCAACCATCTCATTCTCTGCCGTCACCTTCTCCTCCTGCCCCCAACCTTTCCCAGCATCAGAGTCTTTTCCAGTGAGTCAACTCATCGCATGAGATGGCCAAAGTATTGCAGTTTCAGCTTTAGCATCAGTCCTTCCAATGAACACCCTCTTCCCTAAACCTGACAACAATTGACCTTTCACCACACTCAACAGTTTTGACTTTTTTAGAATTGGAATGCCTTGCCATAGTTGGGATCATACAGGTGGCCAAAGTATTGGAGTTTCAGCCTCAACATCAGTCAGTCCAGGACTGATTTCCTTTAGGATGGACTGGTTGGATCTCCCTGCAGTCCAAGGGACTCTCAAGAGTCTTCTCCAACACCACAGTTCAAAAGCACCAATTCTTCAGCACTCAACTTTCTTCACAGTCCAAATCTTACATCCATACATGACCACTGGAAAAGCCATAGCCTTGACTAGATGGACCTTTGTTGACAAAGTAATGTCTCTGCTTTATAAAATGCGGTCTAGTTTGGTCATAATTTTCCTTCCAAGGAACAAGCATCTTTTAATTTCACTGCTGCAATCACCATCTGCAGTGATTTTGGAGCTCAGAAAAATAAAGTCAGCCACTGTTTCCACTGTTTCCCCATCTATCTTCCATGAAGTGATGGGACTGGATGCCACGATGTTAGTTTTCTGAATGTTGAGCTTTAAGCCAACTTTTTTCACTCTCCTTTTTCACTTTCATCAGATTTCATCATTTACTTATTTGGAAATGAACATACTAATCCTTATCTTATTCCACAAGAATCACTGGCAGTTAAATAACTGTACAAATACTTTCTCCCACTTTCCTTGGTTTAAACTTAAGAACTGAAGTATGTTGAGTTAAGTGAATCGCAGTGAGGAAATAATAAGGATTATGTTGCTTTAATAGTAACTCAAATTGTCTATAATATGTCATTGTTTACTCAGTCATAGCTTTAAAATTTCATAGATAATTATATAGGATTCACGGTGACATTTAGTGACATTTTGAAGCAGCAGCACTTATCATTATTTTAATAAATTAGAATGTAAAACAAGCTATTGTAACTTGATATTTGACTTCCAAAGTGAAAAGATTTCTTAATGCCAAATCATTTAATTGATAAACGATGACACCAAAATGATCTGGGATAATTGATTAATTCAGTTCAGTTCAGTTCAGTTCAGTCGCTCAGTCATGTCCGACTCTCCGCGACCCCGTGAATCACAGCACGCCAGGCCTCCCTGTCCATCACCAACTCCCGGAGTTCACTCAAACTCATGTCCACAGAGTCGGTGATGCCATCCAGCCATCTCATTCTCTGTCATCCCCTTCTCCTCCCGCCCCCAACCTTTCTCAGCATCAGAGTCTTTTCCAGTGAGTCAACTCGTCGCATGAGGTGGCCAAAGTATTGCAGTTTCAGCTTTAGCATCAGTCCCTCCAATGAACACCCAGGATTGATCTCCTTTAGAATGGACTGGTTGGATCTCCTTGCAGTATAAGGGACTCTCAAGAGTCTTCTCCAACACCACAGTTCAAAAGCATCGATTCTTCGGCGATCAGCTTTCTTCACAGTCCAACTCTCACCTTTGATAAAATGAGGATTTTCTTCATATAGTTCTAATTTTCTATTAAACACTAATATTTGCTGTATACAATCTGTAACTGAGTTTTGGCCAAGATATGTTATGAATAAAAATCTTCTGTTTCTCTCAGATATATCTAAAAACATCTTCCACTTCATGCTGCAGTTTTCTACTATAATTTTAGATTCTACTCTAGTCTTTTCTTCTCTTCTCTCTCTTCACCAACTGTAAAGGCATAAAATTACATTTTTGTTGGGCTTTTACAATTTCTCTTTGGTGAGAAGAGTAAAGGTCAGGCAGCATTCCATTTTAGGAAGATAGTTAAATGGCTGACATTAAAGTGTCAGCCAAAATGATGGAGTATTTTACTTTTCAGTGAAACCATATGAAAACACAAATAAAACACTCCCTACCATTAATGTTGTAATTTAAATTAATTTTTTTTATGTTTTTGCCTCCTGAATCAAAATACATTATGAACAACTTATGTTGCCTTCAGTGTCTTTTTCTTTTTAAAATAGCTTTAAAATCTGAATTATAGAAACATAATTTTAAATACAAAGCAGTCTTATTTATTAGGAAAATGAATGTTTAAAGCTATATGTTCAATATTTAGCTTTAGACCTTGTTCATTTTAAATAGCTGAAAAAATTATTTAAAATGCAAGTGGGTTGAAAGCGACACCATCTACTTCTATAAAGCAAATGTAAGAAAACTTCTTAATCTGTAGCTTGTAGTGTGTCAAATGAAAAGAAATACACTATTCTCTGTGTCTGACATATTTTTACTTTTTTAACCATTGGGTGTTAAATCTAATTATAGAGAATAATAACCACTATAACTGCAATGATGAAAATAATAATTAAAGTGAAAACTATAATAATAATAGTTTCCATTGATTGAGTGCTAATTACAGGCCAAATACAATGATTAATTATTTATTTAAATGAGCCTTTGTGTTTTTTTTAAAATAATTCCTATAACTTTTAAAAACTATTACAATAACAATTTTATAGTCTGGAAAAGGTGAAATAATTATTCATATAAAATGAATTTTAAAGTTATCAAACTGGATAGAGATGTAGTCATCTAACCTTCAAATCCAATGTTTCCAAGGATAGCACAGAAAATATTTACTGTTTCACAATTTTGATGCAAATATTCTCTTATATTAAGAAGCAGTAGATTGCACAGAGGAAAGGCCATAAATATTGATGAAGCAAGTCTGAGTCTGAGTTCTGGTTCAGCCACATCTTGCCAAATTCTTGTCTTAATTCCTTATTTTTAAATCTATTTAAAACATTTCTTTCATAGAAAATAAGTTTACTGTTGGTGTTATAGCAGTAGGAAAGTCAGAAAGGCAAGCACAATATACACTGATGTAAAACAGAACAGCATCGGCTATTGCTTTACCTGTAAAGAATGAAGTCCATGGTCACGTACACTGGCTTTCATAGATAGTGATATCTGCACCTCCTGGGGGGCCAAAGTCAATGACTGAAAGCCTGGCGATGAAGAGAATGAGTCATTTTGAAAACAAACAAATGCACATTTTTTCCTAACTACATTGAAATAACTTCAGAAGTAAGATTAGAATATAACCATATTTGACCATAATAACCTTGTATAATTCTCTATCTATGCATATGTAAATTTTATATATTTCCTTCATACCTTTCCACATGTGTTGTATTCTCTACAGCCACCAATGAACTTAGAAATATCTTGGGTATCATTCTGTAGCCATATCAGTCATCAACTCATAGTACCTAAGCATTGTTTAATGTTTTGTTTTCAAAGTGTGTTTTATTTCTTTTATTTTTTCTCTGATAGAGAAGTCAGTATGAGTGTTACTCTGCAAATAGAGACAAAACGTGCCACAGAACATTTTTTTCTGCCTCTAAGAATTAAAAATTGAACTATAAAATAAAAACTTGTAAAGAAGAAAAAAAGAAATAATAAAGTTTGTATGTGACCAATTAAAATACTTGTGTCACACTAACAATTCCAGAGATGGATTTGAGATTGAGGGAAACATGGAGGTCAGCTGACACTTCATTGGCATTCATTGAAAGTAGCTTTATATGGACAAAATAAAATGATAAAAATAAATTGCTTATTATCTTATCTGCATTAGTTTTTAATTTTTGCCCTACTTGTCAATTTTTATATGTCTTTTGTTTCTTGTAGGCACATTTTTTTATTGTTTATCCCAAGTATTCTGGATAACTGATACTTTCGTTTTGCTGAGTCTTTCCCAATGAGTCAGTTTTTCGTATCCAGTGGCCAAAGTGTTGGAGCTTCAGCATCAGTACTTCCAAAGAATATTCAGGACTGATTTCCTTTAGGATTGACTGGTTTGATCTTCTTGCTGTCCAAGGGACTCCCAACAGTCTTCTCCAACACCACAGTTCAAAATCATCAATTCTTTGGCACTCAACTTTTTTATGGTCCAAATTTCACATCCGTACATGACTACTGGAAAACACATAGCTTTGCCTAGAAGGACCTTTGTCAGCAAACCAAAGTCTCCGCTTCTCAATATGCTGTCTAGGTTGGTCATAGCTTTTCTTCCAAGGAGAAAGTGTCTTTTAATTTCATGGCTACAGTGATTTTGGAGCCCAAGAAAAGAAAATCTGTCACTGGTCCCATTGTTTCCCCATCTATTTTCCATGAAGTGATGGGACCAGATGCCATGATCTTCGTTTTTTGAATGTTGTTTTAAGTCAGCTTTTTCACTCTTCTCTTTCACTTTCATCAAGAGGCTCTTTAGTTTCTCTTCACTTTCTGCCATAAGGGTGTTATCATATGCATATCTGAAGTTATTGATATTTCTCCCTGCAATCTTGATTCTTGCTTGTGTAATATATATACTATATATATATAGCATAATATACATTATGCATATTATTTATATATATGCATACAAAGGCATATGTTGTATGCCTTGATACACTTGATAAAGGCTCGAGAAAGAACATAAAAAAAAAAAGAAGAGATGGAGAAATTGTAAAACATAAACTAAATGAAATGGGAGTACTGAATATGAAATAGCAAAAGTTAAAAAAAATAGATATACATAAAAGGTTTTCATATATTCCAGTTTTTTAAAATATGGCTGCTCATTAAAAACATATCTGGAGCTTTGGCAAAAAAAAGAAATATGTAATACCTGGGCATTTGTATTTTTCAAGACATTTCAAAGTAATTCTGATATGCATATAGATTTTGAAAAGTAATTACAGATTTTTCTATTAAAAGATAGTTTGGTTGATATAGAATTCTATATTTTTTTCTGTTGACCAACTGTGATACAATGGTATTGAGTAACAGTTACGTAATCACAATAGTAAAAGATGTATATGAGTTTTCACTATCAATAGCTGACAAAAAATAACAGATAATTACAATTGCAAGCCATAATGGTAACATGATTAACTAACAATGTAAAGCAATGATATATGATTTGGGGATCAAGCAGAGTGATGTGGCAAGTGGAAGTGCAAATATACACATGTTTTCATCTGCTCAGCCAGTGTATGTCTTTTGGTTGGTGCATTTTATCCATGTACATTTAAAGCAATTATCAGTATGTATGATCCTATTATCATTGTCTTACTTGCTTTTGGTTTATTTTCTGTCGGTAAGGATTTTCCTTCTCTTGTTTTCTGTCTAAAGAAGCTTCTTTTGCATTGATTGTAAAGCTGGTTTGGTGTTACTAAATGCTATTAATTTTTGACTCATTGGAAAAGGCCCAGCAACAGGATAGTATCAGTAAACCAGAATACTTAGAGTAAAACATTAAAAAAAAAAATGTACCCACAAGAAACAAAAGACATATAAGAATTGACATGTAGGGCAAAAAATAAAAACTAATGCAGATAAGATAATAAGCAATCTATTTTTATCATTTTATTTTGTCCCCATAAAGCTACATTTTATGAATGCCAAAGAAGTGTCAGGTGACCTCCATGTTTCCATACTTTCACTCAATCTCAATTCCATCTCTAGAATTGTTAGTCTGACACAAGTATTTTAATTGGTCACATACAAACTTTATTATTTCTTTTTTTTCTTCTTCTTTACAAGTTCCTATTTGATGATTCAATTTTTAACTCTTAAAGGCAGAAAAAAAAAAATTCTGTAGCACATTTTACCTCTAGGTCCAGAGTAACACTTAAATTTTTCTTGTTTGGAAATTTTTGATTTCTCCAACAAACCTGAAGGAGATTCTTGCTGCGTAGAATATTCTTGGTTGTAGATTCTTCCCTTTCGTCACCTTCAATATGTAATGCCATTTCCTTTTGGGTTGTAGTGTTTATGTTGAGAAATCAACTGATAGCTTGATGGGAGTTCCCTTGTATGGTATTTGTCATTTTTCACTTGCTGCTTTTAATAGTTTATCTCTATCTTTAATTTCCCCCTATAAGCCCAAAGAGTTTCTAATGCTAACATTTCTAATCATGCAATGAAGGGGTTAAAATATTTATAACACTTTTATTAAGTCTAGCAATTTACACAAATGACCTAATTTAACTTTACAAAACAAAAGACTGAGGTTGAATATTTTCACAATGAAACTTCTGTGGAAAAAATTCTTCATTAATTTCCCCTTAGAAATTATAGAAATTCATACTTAAACATATACTTTTTGTAATGCTTGATTTGAGAGGTCATACACATTACTTAATAATAACTTGGTGTCTGGAATCAGACAGGTATGGATTTGAAAGCTGTTTCAACTTACTTCAAATTTCACAAGTTATTTAATTTCTCTAAGCTTCAACTTCCATAACTTAAAAATAAATAATGAAACCTACCAAAGAAACTAGTTATGATGATTGAGTTAAGTAGCATTTAATGCATAATCTTCCATATAGTAAATGCTCAATACATATAATCTGTTTCTATAAAATATTAGACTACATTTTCCTCTGTGCTGGGCTGATATACCACAATGAAGTAACCTCACTGAATTAAAAATTAAAAGTCAAGATAATGCATATAAATGTATGATGACTATTGATCAAAGGCTTTTTAAAAGACTTATGCCTCAAGAATCAATCTATAAACAATTTTATTTAATATTAGCCCTAGAACAAATAAAACCTTGTATGCTTCAGGACACAGGAAAGAAGCAGTGCTTCATGGAGTATGCTAACCTTTGACTGCATGGATCACAACAAAAATATACCAGCAAATTTGGAAAACTCAGCCATGACCACAGGACTAGAAAAGGTCAGTTTTCATTCCAATCCCAAAGAAAGGCAATGCCAAAGAATGTTCAAACTATCACACAACACAATTGCACTCATCTCACACGCTAGCAAAGTAATGTTTAAAATTTTCCAAGCTAGGCTTCAACACTATGTAAACTGAGAACTTCCAGATGCTTGAGCTGGATTTAGAAAAGGCAGGGGAACCAGAGATCAAATTACCAGCATGTGTTGGATCATCAAAAAAGCAAGAGAGTTCTAGAAAAACATCTACTTCTGCTTTATTGATCGTGCCAAAGCCTTCAACTGTGTGGATCACAACACACTGTGGAAATTCTTAAAGAGATGGGAATACCAGACCACCAGACCACCTGACCTGCCTCCTGAGAAATCTGTTTGCAGGTTAAGAAGCAACAGCTAAAGACAGACATGGAACAACAGACTGGTTTCAAATTGAGAAAGGAGTACATCAAGGCTATATACTGTAACACTGCTTATTTAAGTTATATGCAGAGTATATCATGTGAAATGCCAGGCTGGATGAAGCACAAGCTGGAATCAAGATTGTCAGGAGAAATATCAATAACCTCAGATATGTAGATGACATCACCCTTATGGCAGAAAATGAAGCAGAACTAAAAAACCTCTTGATGAAAGTGAAAGAGGAGAGTGAAAAAGTTGGCTTAAAGCTCAACATTCAGAAAACTAAGATCATGGCATCTGGTCCCATCACTTCCTAGTGAATAGGAAGTGATGGGATAAGTGAATAGGAAATAGATGGGAAAACAATGGAAACGGTGGCTGACTATATTTTTCTGGGGTCCAAAATCACTGCAGATGGTGAATTCAGCCATGAAATTAAAAGACACTCGTTCCTTGGAAGAAAAGCTATGACCAACCTAGACAGCATATTAAAAAGCAGAGACATTACTTTGCTGACAAAAGTCCATTTAGTCAAAGCTATGGTTTTTCCAGCGGTCATGTATGGATGTGAGAGTTGGACTATAATGAAAGCTGAGCGCCGAAGAATTGATGCTTTTTGAACTGTGATGTTGGAAAATACTCTTGAGAGTGCCTTGGACTGCAAGGAGATCAAACCAGTCAATGCTGAAGGAAATCAGTCCTGAATATTCAATGGAAGGGCTGATGCTGAAGCTGAAACTCCAATCCTTTGTCCACCTGATGTGAAGAGCTGACTCATTTGAAAAGTCCCTGATGCTGGGAAAGATTGAGGGCAGGAAGAGAGGGGGACGACAAATGATGAGATGGTTGGATGGCATCACCAACTCAATGAACATGAGTTTAAGTATACTCTGGGAGTTGGTAATGGACAGGGAAGCCTGACCTGCTGCAGTCCATGGGATCACAGAGTTGGACATGACTGAGAGACTGAACTGAATTGAACTGATATATACAAGAGATTTAAGATAAATCCTGAATAATTCCAAGACTCTGCATGTGCCAAAACTCTTGTTTATGTGTTTAACCGTGTGCATACAAGATAGACAAGGGCATTTCCTCAGTGGATTAGAGTCTAGTAAACTTTGAGAATCTGATAAATTAAATATATGTTTTCCATTCTTAAGTATTAAGTTCTTTTCTAATATTTTCAATTAGTATATTGAGGTTATTAACTTTTGAATATTTGGTACTAGCTTGAGTGTATCAAAAAATTTGCCAGAGAAGAAATGACTGGAAACAAGGTTATAGAAAATTTTACATAAGTGCTGAATATCATTTTTATCCCCTGACATAAAACCAATAGCATTGTTAAGTCTATTTAACAATACTGAAATATTTATGTACATTAAAAAGATGTCACTTGAGAAATAAAAACAAAATCCACCAAAAAAAATTAATTTTTAAGTTTTCAGTAGCATTTTCATTGTGGTTAAAAAACAAAATAAAATTTACCATCTTAAGCACTTTTAAATGTTAAGTGCAGCTATATATACATTGTTGTACAACAGATCTCTGGAAATGAACGACCCTGCTTTTCCCTCAGATCATAGGCCTCCACAACCATCATCCTACTTTCCAATTTTAAAAGTTGAATGCTTTTAGATATCTCATATAACAGTTTTAATAATTTTAAGTGTAAACTTCCAATACTTTGGCCACCTCATGCGATGAGTTGACTCACTGGAAAAGACTCTGATGCTGGGAAGGATTGGGGGCAAGAGGAGAAGGGGACGACAGAGAATGAGGTGGCTGGATGGCATCACCGACTCGATGGACATGAGTTTGAGTGAACTCCGGGAGTTGGTGATGGACAGGGAGGCCTGGTGTGCTGTGATTCATGGGGTCACGGAGAGTCGGACAGGACTGAGCGACTGAACTGAACTGAACTGAACTGAAGTGTAATTATGCAGTACTTGTCTAATGTCTTCAAGGTTCATCCATGTTGCGATATTTTACTTAAATCTGAAATAATATTCCACCCTATGTATCTACAACTTGTTCTTCCTCCGTTCCTTTGCCTGTGGATGTTTGGGCTGCTTCCATATCTTGGCTGCTGTAAATAATGCTGTTTTAAAATAGTTGCACAGAAAAATTTCTTGAGATCCTTTTTGCAATTTTTTTTCATAAATGTTCTTAAGTGAAATTACTGGATCATATGTTAATAAATACTATTTTTAGATTTTTGTTTTTGAGGAATCACCATATTGTTTTCCATAGCAGTTTCATCATGTCCATCAACAGTGTAAACATTTTCATTTTGTTTGCTAGTAGTCACCATAATGGGTGAAAGGTGATATTTGACTGTAGTTTTGATTTTCATTTCCCTAAAATTTAATGATGTTATGCATTTTTTAATATGCTTGATGGTCATTTGTATATATATATATACATATATTTGTGGGAGAAAACAGTCTATTCCTTTGATCATTTTAAAAGTGAATTTTGTTGTTGAGTTGTAAGAGTTCTTTGTATATTATGGATGTTAACTCTTTATTAGATGTATGATTTGAAAATATTTTCTTCCATTTTATAGGTTTTTCATTCTGTTGACTCTTTATTTTGATGTCTAAAAGTTTTAATGTAGTGTCACTCATCTATTCTTGCCTTTATCACTTCTGTTTTTTGTGTTATATCCAAAAAGTCACTAATAAATTCAAAGTCATAAAGGTTTCCTCTATGTTTGATTTTTATGTGTTTACTAGCTTAGGTCTTATGTTTAGGTTTTAAATTCACATTGAGTTAATTTTTATAAGATAAAGCTCCCCCCCCCCTTTTGTTTTTTCTTTTGGATGTGGATCTTCAGTATTCCCAGCAACATTGGTAAAAAAGACTATTTCTTCCCCCATTGTGTAGTGCTGGAATTCTTACTGAAAACAATTTGAATATACATGAAAAGGTTGTTTCTGGACTTTCTATTTTGTTCTGTTAGTGAATATGTCTGCCTTTATATAATTGTTGTGCTGCTTTGATTGCTATAGCTTTGTAATGTATTTTGAAATCAAGGAGTTTGAGGTCTCCAGCTTTGTTTTTCTTTCTCAAATTCAAGTTATTCAGATCTTTTGAAATTCCATGTGAGCTTTATAATTTTTTCTCTATCTGTAAAATAATACTTTTAGAATTTTGATAGTGATTGCATTGAACTGTAAATCACTTTGAGTAATATGGACATTTAAGCTATATTAAGTCTTTTAATCATGGACACAGAATGTCTTTTCATTATATGTGTATTCCTTAATATTTTTAGTATTGTTTTCTATGTTTTAGAATACAAGTCTCTTTTCCCACTTATATTAATTGCTAAGCATTTCATTCTTTTTAATGCTATTGTAAGACCCTGATGCTGGGAAAGATTCAAGGCAGGAGGAGATGGGGATGACAGAGAATGAGATGGTTTAATGGCATCACCAACTTGATAGACATGAGTCTGAGCAAGCTCCAGGGGTTGATGATGGACAGGGAAGCCTGGTGTGCTTCAGCCCGTTGGGCTGCGAAGAGTCAAAATGACTGAGTGATTGAACTGATTTAATTAACTTATATGCAAAGTACATCATATGAAATGCTGGGCCGGATGTAAAACAAGCTAGAAGCAAGACTGCCAGGAGAAATATCAATAACCTCAGACATGCAGATGACACCACTCTTATGGCAGGAAAAGGAAAAAGGAACTAAAGAACCTCTTGATGAAGGTGAAAGAGGATAGTGGAAAAAAAATTGGCTTAAAACTCAGCATTCAAAAAACTAAGATCATGGCATCCGGTTCCATCACTTCATGGCATATAGATGGGGAAACAATGGAAACAGTGACAGATTTAATTTTCTTGGGCTCCAAAATCACTGCAGACAGTGACTGCAGCCATGAAATTAAAAGGTGCTTGCCCTTTGGAAGAAAACCTGTGAAAAACATAGACAGCATATTAAAAAGAAGATACATTACTTTGCTGACAAAGGTTTGCTTAGTCAAAGTTATGGTTTTTCCGGTAGCCATGAATGAATGTAAGAGTTGGACCATAAAGAAGGCTGAGCACTGAAGAATTGATGTTTTTGAACTATGCTGTTGGACAAGATTCTAGAGAGTACCTTGTATTGCAAAGAGACCAAACCAGGCAACCCTAAAGGAAAACAGTCCTGAATATTCATTGGAAGGACTGATGCTGAAGCTGAAGCACAAATACTTTGACTATATGATGCAAAAAGCTGATTCATTGGAAAAGACCCTGATACTGGGAAAGGTAGAAGGCAGGAGGTGAAGGGGACAGCAGAGGACAAGATGGTTGGATGGCATCAAAAACTCAATGGACATAAATTGGAGCAAGCTTCAGGATATAGTGAAGGACAGGGAAGCCTAGTGTGCTGCAGTCTCTGGGATCTCAAAGAGTTGGACATAACTAAGTGACTGGACAAGAGGAGGCTTTGAAAAGAAAAGCTATTTCTGGGGATCAGGAAGTCCATGCACATGTGGAAAGCTGCATGCATGTTCAGGAAATATCTGAGGAGCCCTAAACACTCAGCTCAGGCTCTCCTTGAGGGTCTGCACAAAAAGGAACTGAATGCTAAGACAGACTTAGAACTAAATTCCTGTCTGAGAACTGAGAGCACTCTTCTTTTTTTTTTTTTTAACAGATTGTTATCTTGATTTTATTTATTTATTTAGGGATAGCTATCATTTTTTTTAATTTATTTATTTTAATTGGAGATTAATTACTTTACAATATTGTATTGGTTTTGCCATGCATTTACATGAATCTGCCCCAGGTGTACATGTATTCCCCATCTTGAATTCCCCTCCCACCTCCCTCCCCATATTATCCCTCTGGGTCATCCCAGTGCACCAGCCCCGAGCATCCTGTATCATGCATCGAACCTGGACTGGCAATTCGTTTCACATAGGATAGTATACATGTTTCAATGCCATCCTCCCAAATCATCCCACCCTCGCCCTCTCCCACAGAGTCCAGCAGACTGTTATATACATCTGTGTCTCTTTTGCTGTCTCATGTACAGGGTTATCGTTACCAACTTTATAAATTCCATATATATGCGTTAGTATACTGTATTGGTGCTTTTTCTTTCTGACTTACTTCACTCTGTATAATAAACTATAAAACTCCTAGAGGAGAACATAGGCAAAACACTCTCTGACATAAATCACAGACGGATCCTCCATTACCCACCTCCCAGAATATTGGAAATAAAAGCAAAAATAAACAAATGGGACCTGATTAAAATTAAAAGCTTCTGCACAGCAAAGGAAACTATAAGCAAGGTGAAAAGACAGCCTTCAGAATGGGAGAAAATAATAGCAAATGAAGCAACTGACAAAGAATTAATCTCCAAAATATACAAGCAACTCCTGCAGCTCAATTCCAGAAAAATAAATGACCCAATCAAAAAATGGGCCAAAGAACTAAACAGACATTTCTCCAAAGAAGACATACAGATGGCTATCAAACACATGAAAAGATGCTCAACATCCCTCATAATCAGAGAAATGCAAATCAAAACCACAATGAGGTACCATTTCATGCCAGTCAGAATGGTTGCTATCCAAAAGTCTACAAGCAATAAATGCTGGAGAGGGTGTGGAGAAAAGGGAACCCTCTTACACTGTTGGTGGGAATGCATACTAGTACAGCCACTATGGACAACAGTGTGGAGGTTCCTTTGAAAACTGGAAATAGAACTCCCATATGACCCAGCAATTGCACTCCTGGGCATACACACCGAGGAAACCAGAATTGAAAGAGACACATGTACTCCAATGTTCACTGAAGCACTGTTTATAATAGCCAGGACAAGGAAGCAACCTAGATGTCCATCTGCAGACGAATGGATAAGAAAGCTTTGGTACATATACACAATGGAGTATTACTCAGCCATTAAAAAGAATACATTTGAATCAGTTCTAATGAGGTGGATGAGACTGTAGCCTATTATACAGAGTGAGAGCATTCTTTAACACAGACAGAAGTTCTCAGCAGAGGCGAAGAGACTTATTGGTTCCAGGAATTGAAAGAAATCTCTTCAGTTATTAACTAACCATTAAGCTTAATGAGCAGAAACACAGAGATTGCACATAACAAAGAATACACACTGCACAGAATAAGAAAAATAAATAACTTATAAACAGCTCTTGGGGAAGAGGGAAAAACTGACTTCAAGAATCTGCCTGTTAGGTTATTTAGATGGCTTTCCAGGTGGCACAGTGGTAAAGACTCTGCTGTCAATGCAGGAGATGCAAGAGACATGGGTCTCACAGACTCAATGGACATGAGTTTGAGCAAACTTCTGGAGATACTGAAGGACAGGGAAGTCTGGTATGTTGCAGTCCATGGGATCCCAAAGTGTTGCACACCGCTTAGCAACAGAGCATCAACATCCTTCACTAGAACACTCCCTAGAACACTCCACTTTCAATATGGATAGAAAAACTACATGGGCAATGAAAAAAGAAATAAAACACTTGAACAATACTGTAAACTAACTAGACAAAACATACCTCTGTAAAACACTCCTCAAAGCATGGATTACACATTAAGCACATGGAAAATGTTCAATATTACTAGACATCAAAAATAAAAACCACAACAAGATTCTGTTTTTCACTCACTAGAATAGTTTTAATGAAAACTTCAGACAATAATAAGTGTTAACAGGAGTGCAGAGACATTAGAACCGCCCCCCATATTTGGCTTATGGGAATATGAAATAGTTCAGCCAGTGTAGTAAATTGAATGATATTCTCTCAGAAATTCATGTCCACCCAGTCCAGAGCATATAATACAATATTTTGAAGTAGAGTATCTGCAGCTCTAATTAGTTAAGGATTTTTGAGATGAAATCATGTGTGATTTAAAGTGTGCCTTAAATGCAATAACTGACATCCTTATAACAGGAGAGGAAGAAAGAGAAGACACAGTGGGGAAAGAAGTCCATGTAAATACCCAGATCCATAGATATAGAAATTACATTGGTGATGACCAGAGGCTAGGGGAAAGAAAGAATAAGCGTGACTTCTTATGTACAGAGTTTCATTTAGTATGGTAAGAATATTTTCAAACTAGATAGTAGTGATAGATGCAAAACTCTGAGAATATATTTAAAATCACTGAATTGCACACTGTAAATAGTGAATATTATGGGATTTGAATTATGTTTCAATAAAAAAACAAAAATACATTATATTATTGTAATTTATTACACTATATGTTTATCACACTAGATATTCAAAGTTGAGTGATTTTATTACACTATAATACTGTAAACTTTCCAGGAATCATTTAATACTTTATCTTCCATATAGAAATAAAATATTAGGTGATGGTAAGTTTTTCATAATTTTACAACAAATCAAAATTCATTTTCTTCCAATTTTTGTGATGTGAAATACCTGATGGGGTAAAAAATGCCATTTTTCTATCTAAAATTCTATCCATATAATGTAATCCATTGTCTCTGATACACTCAGAAGGCAAGTCACATCACCAGATGGTCAATATCAAAATCAGATTCATTATTTTCTTTGCAGTCAAAGATGAAGAAACCCTATAGAGTCAGCAAAAATAAGACCAGGAGCTTACTGTGGCTCAGATCATGAACTGCTTATTGCCAAATTCAGACTTAAATTGAAGAAACTAGGGAAAATCACTAGACCATTAAGGTATGACTTAAATCAAGTCCCTTACGATTACAGAGTGGAAATGACAAATAGATTCAAGGGATTAGATCTGATAGACAGAGAGCCTGAAGAACTACAGATGGAGGTTCATGACATTGTATAGGAGGCAGTGATTAAGATCATCCCCAAGAAAATGAAATGCAAACAGGCAAAATGGTTGCCTGAAGAGGCCTTAAAAATAGCTTTGAAAAGAAGAGAACCTAAAGGCAAAAGATTAAAGGAAATGTATACCCATCTGAATGTAGAGTTCCAAAGAATAGCAAGGAGAGATACGAAAGCCTTCCTCCGGGATCAATGCAAAGAATTAGAGGAAAACAATAGAATGGGAAAGACTAGAGATGTCTTCAAGAAAATCAGAGATACCAAAGGAAAATTCCATGCAAAGATGAGTACAATAAAGGACAGAAATTGTATGGGCTTAACAGAAGTAGAAGATATTAAGAAGAGGTGGGAAGAATTCACAGAAAAACTATACAAAAAAAGATCTTCATGACCCAGATAACCACGATGGTATGATCACTCACCTAGAGCCAAACATCCTGGAATGGAAAGTCAAATCGGTCTTAGGAAGCATCACTGTGAATAAAGGCAATAGAGATGACGGAATTCCAGTTAAGCAATATCAAATCCTAAAAAATGATGTTGTTAAAGTATTGCACTGAATGTAAAAGGAAATCTGAAAAACTCAGCAGTGGCCACAGGATTGGAAAAGATCAGTTTTCATTCCAATCCCAAATAAGGGCAATGCCAAAGAATGTTCCAACTACTGCACAATTGCACTCATCTCACATGCTAGCAAAGTAATGCTCAAAATTCTCAAGTCGGGCTTCAACAGTACATAAACCATCAACTTCCATATGTTCAAGCTGGATTTAGAAAAGGCAGAGGAACCTGAGATCAAATTGCCAACATCTGTTGAATCATAGAAAACGCAAGAGAATTCCAGGAAAAAAAAAAATCTACTTGTGCTTTATTTATTATGCCAAACTCTTTGAATGTGTAGATCACAACTAACTGTGGATAATTCTTCAAGAGATGGGAATACCAGAACACTTTAACTGTCTCCTGAGAAATATGTATGCAGGTCAAGAAGCAACAATTATAACTGGGTATGGAACAACAGACTGATTCCAAATTGGGAAAGGAGTATGTCAAGGTTGTATATTGTTACCCTGCTTATTTAACTTATATGCAGATTATATCAAGCAAGATGCTAGACTGGATGAAGCACAAGTTGGGACCAAGAGTCCTGGGCGTAATATCAATCACGTCAGATATGCAGATGATACCACCCTTATCGCAGAAAGTGAAGAGAAACTAAATAGCCTCTGGAGAGTGAAAAAGCTGGCTTAAAACTCCACATTCAGAAAACTAAGACCATGGCATCTGGTCCCATCACTTCATGGCAAATAGATGAGAAAAAATGGAAACAATGACAGACTTTATTTTGGGGGGCTCCAAAATCATTGCAGATGGTGACTGCAGCCATGAAATTAAAAGACACTTGCTCCTTGGAAGAAAAGCTATGACCAATCTAGACAACATATTAAAAAGCAGAGACATTATTTTACTGACAAAAGTCCATCTAGTCTAGGCTATGGTTTTGTCAGTAGTCACGTATGGATGTAAGAGTTGGACCATAAGGAAAGCTGAGCACTGAAGGATTGATGTTTTTGAACTGTGGTGTTGGTGAAGACTATTGAGAGTCCCTTGAACTTCAAGGAGATCCAACCAACCAATCCTAAAGCAAATCAGACCTGAATATTCATTGGAAGGACTGATGCTGAAGCTGAAACTCCAATACTTTGGCCACCCGATGCGAAGAACTACTCATTGGAAAAGACCCAGATTCTGATAAAGATCGAAGAGGAGAAGGGGACAATAGAGGATGAGATGGTTGAATGGCATCACCGACTCGATGGACATGAACTTGAGCAAGGTCCAGGAGTTGGTGATGGACAGGGAAGCCTGACTTGCTGTAATCCATTAGGTTTCAAAGACTTGGACATGACTGAGCAACTGAACTGACTGACTGAGTCACTCTATATTTCCCATTCAGTATTAAGCTCTTTATGCAAATTACATTTTAGACCTCTCTAAACATGTTGGTATTAGGCTTATAAATAGATTACAAAATGTCCACTCATATAGTTTCTCTTTATTTTCTCATTTATATGCAGAACAACACTGATAAAGAAATTTAAATGGTCACATTTAATAGAATATTTTTATCTAAGTAATCTGTTGATGCAACCTTTGTCTATTGGCTATTCACTGAAGACACAGAAGTTTTTCCCATAGAAATAAATGGTGCAATAGTGATTCACTTTAAAGAATCAATTTATACAGAAAGTACTACTGTGTACTATATACAGACTTAGATAAGATAAAATTATATTTATTTCACATTATTCTCCAGCTTTTTTAAATCAAATTAAAGCTAAGGTAAAAATTACTAATGTAAAAATCTTCAGAAATGTGTAATTTGCCTCACTGAGTACATTTGGGAAAAATACTACTCAGTATAAAATGTACTTGAATATTTCCTTTTAAGAGAAAATGCTGAATAGCATTGAGCAACTAACACTCATTGAATGTTTACTATGTAACAGTAAAGATCAATTTATCCATGCTCTTTTAAACACATTCATTTTAAAAAAAATATTAAAAGGTATTACCACCATATCCATTTTAGACATAAGAAATCAGTGGTGAAAAAATATCAAGTATTGCCTAAGACAATGCTATTAAAAAAATGGATACAAGTTTTAGAATGTTTCTTTTTTCTTAACTGTTCTCATGAAGTAGTATTGGAGATTTACTTTTTCCTTTTTTTTTAGGAAAACAATTATTCTTATCATAAAAACTCCAAAATATGCCAAGTCTTTTTTATTATAGTCCATTATTTATGATTCTTTTCCCCTCTTCATATTTAACCAGTACTACTAGAAGCAAAGCCAGACTATATTACTGAAAATGAGTTGTGAACATCATTCTGTACATGTGCCACATTTGGGTATAGTATTTTTATGATATTAATATTATTAGAAACTCCAGAAACATGCCACTCATTATATTGTACTGTGTATTTTGATTCAGCACTTCCCTTGAAATTCCAGTGACTGCACTGAATCTTTCAACTAACCTTAGCTGTTTTGTTAAATGGTACAAAATGGACTAAAACAAATTTCAGTCACCACAGACTCAAAATGGAAATTTCAAAGTTTTCACTCCATTATGAATCTACATCATGTTCTCTTCAATTTACATGTACTACATTAGTGAAAATTCATGCAAAGCATTTAAAAGTGCTTTTATGATTTAGCCTGGAAGTGATTTTCCAGGCTAATGAGATCTCATCTAGAGAAGATAGTTGCTTTGAATATGTTAGTTTCTTACCTGACATTTAATTCAATATCATGGATCATTCTAAGTGAAAGCTGTTCAGTTGTGTCTTATTCTTTGCGACACCATGGACTATACAGTCCATGAAATTCTCCAGGCCAGAATACTGGAGTGGGTAGTCAAACCTTCTCCAGGGGATCTTCCTAACCCAGGGATCAAACCTTGGTCTCCCTCATTTCAGGCAGATCCTTTACCAGCTGAGCCACAATGGAACCCCCATGGATCATTAAACATTCACAAAGAATTCAAGCATAAGTCTCTAGTTACAGCTTAGCATGTAGAAATCTTTAAAAAGGGAACCCTTTGAAAATGTGGCTATCTTGCACCACTCAAATATAATATTTGTACTAAATTGTCACACTCAGATAATACTGGTGAGCAGCAGAGTTTATTAATAATTATCTTGAAATTTTATCTAGCAGTGATTGTTTTCCCCTCAAAATTCAAAACCAGTTCAATAATGTAAAGTAATTAGCCTGCAATTAAAATAAATAAATTAAATAAATAAATAAAATTAAAAAAATTGAAGCATGTGGCTTGTTTAATCTTTTAGTTATGTCAAGAATGAATAAACACATGTATAACAAATTTATTGCTCAAAAAAGAAGTGAAAACTTTTAGAAATATATTTCATATCATAGTCTCAAGCTATTATAGAATATTAGTAGTTAAAGGAAAATATTTATTGTAATTAAGCTTCATAAATATTTGACTATTGGCAGTTTTAAAAATATCTGGTAACATTATGCACTACTAACACTAGCTATTTGAACATATATTTCTAATTGAATATATGAGTTGAATCTTCCAAATCTAGGGATCGAACCCAGGTCTCCTACATTGCAGGTGGATTCTTTACCAGCTAAGCCACAGAGAAAGCCCAAGAATACTGGGGTGGGTAACTTATCCTTTCTCCAGCCAATCTTCCCACTCCAGGAATTGAACCAGAGTCTCCTGCATTGCAAGTGGATTCTTTACCAATGGAGCTATCAGGAAAGCACCATGACTTGAATACTGAAGGTCATTTATTTATTTAAAATGAATTTATATAATAAATGAGGAAATTAAACTCTGCACAATTTCTACGCACTTATTATGCTCAGAGCTAACACTTTCACTGTATGTGACATCTCCAGATGGCAAGTACATCAATGGGAGATTGGGAAAACTAGTAGAATTAATTACAGTTGCAGGGAAAGTTAAACTTGGAAGCAAAACCATTAATATGTTGAATATGCATCTGGTTACAATTCTTTGAACTATTGAAGAACATTTCTATCTTACTCTGACTCCTGAGCCTCTTGTATGTTGTAACTGCTCAGTCTGAATTAAGACCCATATATGAAATTTAGATTTATCCCCAAGAAGCCCATCTGGAGCAACTGATGTTGGTCCATTGTTCAATCTTGGTGTCCACTTATAAACTTCATGAAGATAGGTAACTAAGTCAGTTGATTAAACACACACTTCTATACTTTTTGCTGGATGCATTGCAAAATTTAATACCAATAGCTTGTGAAATTTAAGATGACTTTCTGTTACAACCATGTCCAACCAATGATAACCTTCAGGACAAGTTCTTAGGAGATTATTTCAGCTACGTATTGACTAGTCTCAGTTACTTCAGTAGAAATTAAAAAATAAGCCATTGTCTTCAATTCAGTAAAAGCAAAAAACCTTAAACTTATACTTAGGTGTAAACAGATGGATGCCATCATTGTCATATAAGCTCAGAAATCTGGAAAGAGTTAAAATGTGATGCATGTGTAAAACAATTGTGAGGAAAACAATGATAAAGAAAATAGTCTTCCAGTTCATTTATTTTAAATTTTCAGCTTATCACTTGTGGAAAAAAATGCACATTGAGAGGTTTGCAGAAATCAAAAGTGTATGAGTCAATGAATCTATGTCAATTTTTATTCCTAAATATTAAGAAATTATCATTGAAACATAAGAATGGTCATATTACTCATCACTTCTTGGAGTATCTATTCCTGAACAAGGACTACAGAAAGACTTTTCAAGTGAAAAACTGGGGACAATGTCAGTGGAAAGTCACTCTTTAATGTTGAAAATAATAACATTTAGCACATAGTGAGTGGCAATGGTAATGTATAGAAAATCACTTTAAGAAATGGTTTGTATATGTTTCCTGTGGAGTCTTTTGAAAACCTGAATACAATTAGGGCGACCTGATTTTATCATCTGCAATGTAACTGAAGAAAGTGCTTGCCTAATCGATTTTGTTGTAACCTTGCTTTCTGAAGCAATGCTAGATTAATGGAAGGATGATACTTTTCAATAGGAGTTGCAAAGACGATTTTAAAGAATTAGGATTTGTCAGTGTATCTACAGCACTTTCTAAGAAACAGCATAATCTGACAAAATGGTTAGGATTCTAATTGTTTGGGAGAAAAAAAAAGGAAGTAATTATATTAAGTGGTCAGAATAATTATTCTTCATGACTTGGTACTTGCTAATGAAACATATTTCTGAATGTTATTTGACCATCCAATATAGTCTTTATGCAAAATAAAATACAATGACCAGAAAACATTATTTTCCTTTATGCCTAGTGAAATTTCTATTTTTATTCTGTATTATCTTATTTTCCTTCCCTCCTTCTTTTTTCTTTATCTCTTTCCTTCCATTATCTAAAAGCCAACTCAAAGATACTTTCATTGTCACACTTCTTCACGTGGGCATCATGATTCTGAGGTTTAATTATTAATTGGTAGAATTAGACTACAGAGTTATAAAACCATTTATTTGGGGGGGGGGGCTCCAAAATCACTGCAGATGCTGATTGCAGCCATGAAATTAAAAGACGCTTACTCCTTGGAAGGAAAGTTATGACCAACCTAGATAGCATATTAAAAAGCAGAGACATTACTTTACCAACAAAGGTCCATCTAGTCAAGGCTATGGTTTTTCCCGTGGTCATGTATGGATGTGAGAGTTGGACTGTGAAGAAAGCTGATCACCGAAGAATTGATGCTTTTAAACTGTGGTGCTGGAGAAGACTCTTGAGAGTCCCTTGGATTGCAAGGAGATCCAACCGGTCCATTCTAAGGGAGATCAATCCTGGGTGTTCATTGGAAGGACTGATGCTAAAGCTGAAATTCCAATACTTTGGCCACCTCCTGCGAAGACTTGACTCACTGGAAAAGAGTCTGATGCCGGGAGGGATTGGGGGTGGGAGGAGACGGGGACGACAGAGAATGAGATGGCTGGATGGCATCACCGACTCGATGGACATGAGTTTGAGTGAACTCTGGGAGTTTGTGATGGACAGGGAGGCCTGGCATGCTGTGATTCAGGGGGTTGCAAAGAGTCAGACACGGCTGAGCTACTGAACTGAACTGAAGTGATAAAACGATAGGCGTGAAATAAAGAAAAAATTAAAGCCAAGGATAACCTGATTTAAATTTGAAGTATTTTAAAAGTTTTATTTCTTTATTGTGTTTAGACTATATATACTGACATTTGAGTTAATTGTTGCAAGGCTGTCTGATTCCCTCATCTAATTAACTTTTAATCTACCCCTGTATCTTGATATTATTCTAATGGAAGAACATTGAGAACAGTGCTTCCCATTCAAAAATAGAATTACATTATTTGGTAATTTCCCTTTCTTATAGTAACACTATGCCTGGGCATCATGTAATTTCTTTTTTATTCCTAGATTTCTTTGACATCTTGTGAAAATGGACACAGTCAATTTGGAGTTTAAAATTCTTTTTCACATTATAACACTGTATGGAAATGCAAAGTTATAAGCCATTTTTATTTCATGTACACATATATACAGCACTTACTTTTGAATTGGATTTTCAGAAGGAATTTCATTTTTTATTAAATATAAATGGAATGTGCATTCTAAGTCATTTCAGTCATGTCTGACTCTTTATGACCCCATGGATTGTAGCCCACCAGGCTCCTCTGTCCATGGGGCTTTCCACGTAAAAACACTGAACTGTGTTGTCATTTCCTTCTACAGGGGATCTTCCTGACATAGGATTGAACCTATGCATCTTCTTGCTTTGGCACATCAATGCTTCACTGCTAGAACCACCTGGGGATCCCATAAAAGCTATATGTGGTGGTGGTGCTTTAGTCACTAAGTCGTTTCCATCTCTTCCAACTCCATGGACTGTAGTCTACCAGGCTCCTCTCTCCATGGAATTCTCCAGGCAAGAATACTGGAGTGTGTTGCCATTTTCTTCTCCAAAAAGGAATATGTGGGCATAATTAAAAATAAAATGAGGCAAAAATATGTAAAAGGACAGTTAATAAATCCCATACTGTCATTATCTTTTTCTCTCTGAGATAGCCAATCTACCTTCTAGCATACATCTCACAGTCTTTTCATTTTGTTTGCATAGTGCTAAACATTATCACACACAGCATAACTCTTGATTTGTTTTTACATAGGAGGGGAATGCAGTACCACCTTTGGATAATACTATCAGTACTGTGATTCATAACATTCAATATGACTGAATGACAGGGTCTCTCAGAACAAACTAATTTCTTTTTGCTTATTAATAACTGTAATATTGCGGTTTATTTCATCAAAACTGTTTACATCCATATTTTAAAATCGCTTCCTGCTCTTGAGAGTGGCAGACCTATTCGTAGTTATCATTTAAAAATTGAGGAATTGAGAATGCCTGTACCTTCTCTCTTGTCCTAGTATTAAAGAGCTAAAGCAGTCACAAGATAGCTCAGTTGGTAAAGAATCTGCCTGAAATGAGGGAGACCTGGGTTCGATCCCTGGGTTGGGAAGATTCCCTGAAGAAGGGAAAGGCTACCCTCTCCAGTATTCTGTCTTGTAGAATTCCAGGGGGATTTGTATAATCCATGGGGTCGCAAAGAGTTGGAAAGGGCTGACTTTCACTTTCACAGCAGTCAGAAAGGGCTTCCTTGGTGGCTCAGCAGTAAAGAATCCACCTTAAAGAATCCACCTTAAAGAATCCGCCTGCAATACAGGAGTAACAGGAGATGCAGGTTCAATCCCTGGGTCAGAAAGATTCCCTGGAAGAGGTCATGGCAACCCACTCCACTATTCTTGTCTGGAGAATCCCATGGACAGAAGAGCCTGATGGGCTAAAGTCCATGGGGTTGCAGAGTCAGGCATTCCTGAAGTAACTTAACACACACACAGACACACACAGCAGTCACAGATTGGAATCAAGACCAGTGAAGCAAGTTAGATACTGCACACCTTTGTCAGTTTGTAGTCTGTACTATGTAGATGCGGTCTTACTTGGTAGATAGAGCAATTTTCTAGATTTAGTGACCAGTTTTTGAGGCTTTTATACTCTATGAGCTTCTAAAGACATTTACCAGATTAAAAACAAACAAACAAACAAATAAACACGTAAATAGTGAAAATGAGGGGCTTCCCTCCTGAGTAGGAATGCCAGATAAGTTCCGTTTGATTTGAATTTCAGTTAAATAATGCATACATTTTAATATAAATATGTCCCCAAAACTGTATATACACTTATATCTGCCCCCCCATTGCTATTTGTCTAAAATTCAAATTGTTAAGGCATTTTGTATTTTTATTTGTCAGGTATGGCAACCTTGCTCCTGAGGAAATACTTTTTCTTCAGCTCTTTCTCTTTCACCGTTATTTTCCTGGACCACCAAACATGCTTCCATGTTTCTCTTGCACACCATACAAACTTCAGTTTTCTCTCTGCTGCCTGTCTGTTTGTCCCAACCCATACACCTGATATTGTTTATTTTCCTTGCAATTATACAATGTATTTCACGAAAAGTATGTAAGTTACTTTGAGAAGGGGTCCAGTGCTCATGTAAATGGTATTTTTTTTTCTTTCAAATCCCACTTTTCCATTGCTATAACATAAAAACGAAAATGACTTTTGTTGTATTAACTTTACATCCTTCAACTTTCTATTACCACTTATACTTCAAAGTTTTTGTTTTGTCGGTTTTTCCTTATTATTTGTCATTTTCAAGATAAACAATCATATCATCTGTGAACAAATATCATATCTGTGAACAAAATCATATCATCTGTGAACACTCCAGTGTTCCTGGCTGGAGAATCCCAGGGACGGAGGAACCTGGTGGACTACCGTCTATGGGGTCACACAGAGTAGGACACGACTGAAGTGACTTAGCGGCAGCAGTGAACAAATATAGTTTTATATTTTCTTCCTAATATTTATGCTTTTCATTTTCTTTTCTGGTCTTATTGCATTTGCTTTTACATTCAGTTCAGTTCAGTTCAGTCGCTCAGTCGTGTCCGACTCTTTGCGACCCCATGAATCACAGCACACCAGGCCTCCGTGTCCATCACCAACTCCTGGAGTTCACTCAAACTCATGTCCATCGAGTCGGTGATGCCATCCAGGCATCTCATTCTCTGTCGTCCCCGTCTCCTCCCACCCCCAATCCCTCCTAGCATCAGACTCTTTTCCAGTACATTACATTAAATGAATTTGGTAAGAGGGATATCCTTATCTCATTCCTGGTATTGGGGTGAAAGCACTGAGTTTCTCAGCAATAAGTATGCTGTTAGCTGTAGACATTTTATAGATGCAATTTTTCCAGCTAAGGCAATTCCTCTTGTTTTCATTTTTCTAGAAGTTTTATCATCAACGGATGTTGGTTAATTGTCAAGTGCCTCTTCTGCTTCTATTAATATAATCATGTAACAACTAGGCTGTTCTGCTTTTTGGATTATATCAATGTGTGATATTTAGACACAATATGTTAATTTCTAGTATTTCTCTATTTTCAGTTGACAGTGAAGAAGTAGCCATTCAGGAAACTGTTGTATGTTAGAGAGAGAAGAAAAGTAGTTGTGATTAATGCAGAAGTAAAAAGTGATTCCACAAATCAAAATAGAGAAGATGGTCTAAGGAAATATAAACAGCATCAGCAAGATGATAAAATTACACCTATTAAAGGTTTTGTTATTGCTGTTTTCCTACTTAGTTTTCAAGTATATAATGTCAATGTCTTTTTTAGACACAAAATGTATAACTAGCTTGTTTAAGAAAAAAGTTATTTAAAATTACTTAAACTGGTTCAAATTAATACTTTATATAGGACAATATTCATAAATACAGTAAATATATGTAAAATTTAATAAATTTAACAAAAGTTTAAGCATTTTAACTAAGAAATAACTTTGTTTAATGTGACACATTGACATTTAAATTTTATTTCCACATCATAAGTTGTGTCAAAATACTGCTTTTCAAAATTATAGTTTAGCCTCTACTTCCAAATAATGCTTGTACAATTCTACAATTTCAATATGTTATTCATCCTTTTCTTTTGTTTTCAGAAATTTATTCTCAAAGACACAATGAAAATTATGATGTAAGATTTATGTGAAAAAGTATTTACTAGGATGTTCATACTAATAAAAATCCTAATAACCCAAATAACAAATGGTTAAATATATTAAGGAGTATATAAATTATATAGACGAATGGATAAGAAAGCTGTGGTACATTTACACAATGGAGTATTACTCAGCAATTAAAAAGAATACATTTGAATCAGTTCTAGTGAGGTAGATGAAACTGGAGCCTATTATACAGAGTGAAGTAAGCCAGAAAGAAAAACACCAATACAGTATATTAACGCATATATATAGAATTTAGAAAGATCATCCTTTCCTTTTTATTATTTATATTTCTGAGAAGGAAATGGCAGCCCACTCCTGTATTCTTGCCTGGAAAAATCCCATGGACAGAGGAGCCTGGCATGCTACTGTCCATGGGGTCACAAAGAGTCAGGCACGACTGAGCAGCTTCACTTCATTTTATTGATACACATGAAGATATAGAAATATAATTTTTACTTCTTTTATATGTGATTATTTCACTATTAATTTTTATCTATTGACAATAAGACAATAAAATTATTCACAGTGTTTTCTTTTTCCTTTTATTACTATTATTATTTTTAACTTTTTAAAACTTTGTCAAAGAAGTAGCAAAATTTGTGCCAATTTCTTGACTTCTACCCACAATGAACATGGCCTATTATTTGAATGCTTTATTAGAAGAATTGATCATGCTCATAAGCATAAGTAGGTAACTGCTAATATAATATTTTAGGGACTGAAATAATGACCTTGCCTTCACCAAAATATCTGATCCTGTCATACTAACATTTTCAATAATAACCTGCCTAGTATTTTCAGCACATATAAGATCATCACCTCTAGAGGTCTCAAATTCTCAAAATTTATTTGGTTAAGCATTTGTCACTGTTGACATTCACCCCTAATACCTTAAGTTCATTTCAAAGTTCTGGAATACCATCCTGTTTGTAAGTGTTTATATATTTAGCTTTGATTTTCTTGCTCAGCTATTGAATATGGCCTCTATCTTTCATTTCCATTATATTTTAATTATGTAATATTTCAGAGCATCAGTCTGTGATATCACAAGTGATGATAGTTCCTATTCCATGGCATCCCTCCAAAATACTTAAAAATTTCTATCAGCACTTCATTTTCCCTTTGGGCTGACATTTCCTTGCCATAGCTGACATTCACCTGTCAGAGTTTCAGACCAGTGTAAAATAAGTCAAATTAAGCCAGAAAATTTATAAAACCAAAATTATTGAGCATGTAAAATATAGCAGTCATTGTTATGGGTTTTAGGGACTCATCAGACTTTTGCCTTTTGTGATGTCAGTAACAAGGGAGTATTGCTTATATACTGAGTAATATTTCTCCCAGGGAAAAAGTGAAAGTGAAAGGTACTCAGGCATGTCCGACTATTTGCAATCCCATGGACTATACAGTCCATGGAATTCTCCAGGCCAGAATACTGGAGTGGGTAACTTTTCCCTTCTCCAAGGGATCTTTCTCCAAGGGAACTGTTAGTGATTAAGTTTTAGCAGAAAATTTGCTTTGTAATAGTCTTATTTAACAGCAGAGATGTTAAAGGCCTTCCTTTTATTATTTGGACATTATCTAAAGCAGATATTAAGAAGTGCAGTCTTTGAGAAATGTGATGCATTTAGGTGTCTGGAGAGTTAAACATATCTTATCTAGAGACTCAATCTTCTTTTTGCAATGGCAAGCTGCAAAGAATGACAAATTCACAAAATAAAGTTTAGATGAGTTTCAAAATACATGAGTATGGTAAGAATAATTATTAGACAAAACTTGTTCCAATTGTCTGTGTATGTTTATGTTTATATTTAATAGCTTTGATGCATGATATATTTTTTATTATGGGCCAAAATGCTTAGGAGATTAAGTTATAAAGTTAGACTGAGCTGGATACAGAGGTGAGTCTAAAAAAGTGTAATGGGCTGAGAAGACCTGAGAGAAAATGTAAACCATATGTTACATAAGATTTATATCTCCATATCCACTAACTATTCCAAGTCAACATCCAATCATATAGCAAACTATTCAATCTAAGAGAGGAGGAAATAGGAATCAAATTTGTTTTTTTTTACATAATAATATTTTTATAAAATATTTTCCTTATAAAGCTAACAACAAAGTCTAGATTTATTTTTAACTCGGGTTCTAAGTTGCTAAAATGTACTTTTCCTCCCAAGAAACCACTTTTAGTGGTTTCAGGTTTGAAATAGTTTGCAACCAAAGTTGACCTAAAACTCATATCACAAGCACTTATTTTTAATTATTTTACATAGACTTATGGGTGTATGGTTATATTTTATTCTAAATATTAATTTGGACAGAAATAATTTGATATGTAATTAATTAAAAGGAAACATAATGTTTTTAAACATCCGTGTTTTTAAACTGGAGAATGTCAATACTTCTCTAAATGAAATTTTTGCATTGTATATAAGCTCATAGATCATATAAACATAGATAATTTGAAATCAGACTTCCTTCAAGAATTCTTTGGAGTAAAAATTAAAACCAATTCAAAAACATGGTTTTCACCCAGAATACAAAATACAGAGAAAATACAAATGTTATAGCGAATTCAGGA
Organism: Moschus berezovskii; assembly: GCF_049115385.1. NCBI lineage: Eukaryota > Metazoa > Chordata > Mammalia > Artiodactyla > Moschidae > Moschus > Moschus berezovskii. The sequence goes on from NC_142472.1 coordinate 48,574,464, forward strand.
GAAAAACAAAACAAACATACACACACATTTGTGGAAAGGAAAAATTTCCAAGTTTCCATGTATTTCCAAATGCCATGAAAAAATCTAAAAATTTGTATGTATGGGAAGATGATCGTTACTCCCAGAATAAATAGCAAGCTTTGCCTTTTAGAGAATAGTTGAAGATGAAGCCAATAAAAATAAAGACATCATAAAGGGCTATGTTGATCTTCTTAATAAAATAGGTGATAAGCTCATTTTCTGAAATAAAAGTTGGAGTTCCTCCCAATTAGATTTGCCATATATAGCAAAAAAAAATACAGGATCCATAGTTAAATTGAATCTTATATGAATAATAAATATATACATATATGCACACATATATATTTGCATTATAAATATGTTATTTATATATAAAGTTAAGTAACATGCTTATGTAACATATGAAATTGCTTATACCTATATATAAATACATATATATAATTTTTTTTATCTGGAATTAAGAATTTAATCAAAGTCATTTTATTATTTAGAAACCTCACCCTATTCCTCTCTGGAAAGGTAATAAATATTTGGAATTCTCTCTCTGATGAGAACAAAATTAATTTGATTTGAATAAAGTGATTAATCAAATCCTAGGTGAAGCACTGTGAATTAATTAGAGGGATATTTTGGTGTTTGTTTTTAATATAGTCCACATTGCAAGGTGACCTTTTTCTTCAATGCTTAATGAAACATTTAAGCAATGTTTCTTCAGAAAAAGTGAACCTTTTTCTTCAAAACTGATGAAAATGTAGGAAAGAAAGTATGTTTTTAAGTTTACATCAAATTTGGAATTGTCAGTGTGAGTATGACGCAATCATTAAAATACTAGTATTAGTTTAATTAAAGAAAAGACTATTGAATGTATCTTGTTAAAGAGAATGTTTAGAGAAGATAGCTATTGAGGAATATAGTTGTTTGATTAGAGAAAAGAATAATGACAAAGGAAATATAAAGGCATCTAAAGATTAAAGAATGAAAACTGGATCAGGGATTGGGGCCACATTTCTTAAGCTATAAGCTTAATAGTTGAGTTGTTACTGCCTGCAAGATTGCTTATGACTTCCATCTGTTTAATCCAGTTTTATTAAATAATGATAGAAAAGTGTGTAGAGTGAAATCAGGGTCTTGAACAATATTTTTTTTTCATTTAGCATAATATATACTTTATTCCAGAACTCATCTTTGATTTCTCCAAAAATCACTTTTGAAAGTAAAAATCTTTGAAAAATTTGGAGCGGTGTCTAAGCTTACAAATGATAAGAACTGGTATAAATTTAGAGTGAGGGCAAATTGTTGAATAGGGTGATAGAAAAGTGGGAAGAAAGTAGCACTTGAGAATAAGAAAATACCCAATTGTTGGCTTAGTAATATCAGAAAATTACAGTTAGAGAAAAGATTTTGAGACTTCAAATAAAAGAAGTATTTCACTTTAATTGAAAGTAAAGTTTGCTCAAATAATCTGAGAATATAGAAATATTTGTAGTTAATTAATGTATAAGGTACAAAGGAATAAGCTAAGCACATTACTAAATAAGGCAGAAATAGCTAAAATACAAGTGTTTCAGGATTTTATTGACTGGAGAACATTATCTGAGCCATGACCATGAATCACAGTGTCAGTCATTCAGTAGTGTCTGACGCTTTGTGACCCCACTGACTGTAGCCCGCCAGGCTCCTCTGTCCATGAGATTCTCCAGGCAGAAATACTGGGGTGGGTTGCCATGAATCACAGTCGGGGAGGAAAATATAATTCAAAACCAGAAAGATGTGTCACCTCACACATGAGGAAGGAGGTTATGTGTAACAATTTTCAAACTGTATCAAGGAATCAATGATAAAATGTTTGTTGTTTTGCAAGTCCCAAATGCTTTCTGTTTTGGAGATAAACTGTGTTATTGGAAGGTTAACTGACACTGATTAAAAATTAATTTAACTATGAACCTGCTTGGAGAAGGAAATAGCAACCCACGCCAGTGTTCTTGCCAGGAGAATGCAAGGGACAGGGAAGCCTGGTGGGTTGCCGTCTATGGATTCACACAGAAACGGATAAGACTGAAGCGACTTAGCAGCAGCACCAACAGCATCAGTTCAGTTAAGTTCAGTCACTCAGTAGTGTCTGACTCTTTGCAACCCCATGAATCGCAGCAAGCCAGACCTCCCTGTCTATCATCAACTCCCGGAGTTCACTCAAACTCATGTTCATCGAGTCAGTGATACCATCCAGTCATCTCATCCTCTGTCGTCCCCTTCTCCTTGTGACCCCAATCACTCCCAGCATCACGGTCTTTTCCAATGAGTCAACTCTTCACATGAGGTGGCCAAAATATTGGAGTTTCAGCCTCAGCATTAGTCCTTCCAATGAACACCCAGGACTGGTCTCCTTTAGGATGTACTGGTTGGATTTCCTTGCAGTCCAAGAGATTCTCAAGAGTCTTCTCCAACACCACAGTGCAAAAGCATCAATTCTTTGGTGCTCAGCTTTCTTCACAGTCCAACTCTCACATCCATATGTGACCACTGGAAAAACCATAGCCTTGACTAGACGGACCTTGGTTGGCAAAGTAATGTCTCTGCTTTGGTTATAATTATCCTTCCAAGGAGTGTCTTTTAATTTCATGGCTGTAATCACCATCTGCAGTGATTTTGGAGCCCAAAAAATAAAGTCTGACACTGTTTCCACTGTTTCCCCATCTATTTCCCACGAAATGATGGGACCAGATGCCATGATCTTTGTTTTCTGAATGTTGAGTTTCAAGCCAACATTTTCACTCTCCTCTTTCACTTTCATCAAGAGGCTTTTGAGTTCCTCTTCACTTTCTGCCATAAGGGTGGTGTCATCTGCATATCTGAGGTTATTGATATGTTTCCTGGCAATCTTGATTTCAGCTTGTGCTTCTTCCAGCCCAGCATTTCTCATGATGTACTCTGCATAGAGTTAAATATACAATATACAGCCTTGACATACTTCTTTTCCTATTTGGAACCAGTCTGTTGTTCCATGTCCAGGTATAACAGTTGCTTCCTGACCTGCATACAGGTTTCTCAAGAGGCAGGTCAGGTGGTCTGGGATTCCCATCTCTTTCAGAAGTTTCCACAGTTTATTGTGATCCACACAGTCAAAGGCTTTGGCATAGTCAATGAAGCAGAAATAGATGTTTTTCTGGAACTCTCTTGCTTTTATGATGATCCAGCAGATGTTGGCAATTTGATCTCTGGTTCCTCTGCCTTTTCTAAAATCAACTTGAACATCTGGAAGTTCAAGGCTCACGTACTGCTGAAGCCTGGCTTGGAAAATTTTGAACATTACTAGAGTGTGAGATGAATGCAATTGTGTGGTAGTTTGAGCATTCTTTGGCATTGCCTTTCTTTGGAACTGGAACGAAAACTGACTTTTCCTGTCCTGTGGCCACTGCTGAGTTTTCCAAATCTGCTGACATATTGAGTGTAGCACTTTCTCATCATCATCTTTCAGGATTTGAAATAGCTCTACTGGAATTCCTTCACCTCCACTAGCTTTGTTCGTAGTGATGCTTTCTAAGGCCCACTTGACTTCACATTCCAGCATAAAACTTCTAAAATGACCATCTGAACCTGTAAGAAAAATGCTTCAAGAAAAACCTCTAAGAAAAAGGTATTTAGAAAGTAACTATATTTTAGCTTAGTTGAAGTCTCAGGCTAAGATGTTACCTGAATTTGCAATAATTTCTCTGAATAAAAAGTGACAGTAAAAGTAAAACCATGAAGATTATAGTAAAAACTGCTATCGTAACAGCTCAAAACTGTTCAAAAGTGAGAATATTAGACTAAATCACATTTTAAATATATTAGATATTATATCTCTTTTTATGCTTTTGTTTGCATGAACCAGTCTAATGTAACTGGCTCAGGTTTCAAAAATACTATATAACACCCAGACAATAGAAGATTCTGACAATTACTAGCAAAGCACAAGGTTTGTGTTATATTGATATGTATATAGTGACAACGGATAACTTATATAATCAATATCAACACATAATTCTGTGTCAGCTGATGCACAGTAGTCAAGAAAATAACTTTTAAGTTCACACAAGTCTGTGTTAAATTTGAAGTTTCGTTTTGCTACTTACAAAGTGAATATCTAACCTTAAGTGAATATCTAATCTCTATAAGACCCATCTGTATATCTTTAAAATATAACAACACATACTTCATATTTTTGTTACGGAGATTTAATAAGATGATGTATGTCAAATATTTAATTCATACTAAATGTTACTGTTGTCACTGCTATTTTCAGATAATGAAGATTCCCATATTCAAAATTATGTGACAACATACTACATTTTACATTCAAATGTAAAATTTGAATTTTATGAAGTTTATTAGTTCAATTTCAAAGTTAATTTCATATCATTAAAGCATCTACTTTTGAATAATGCATTTGAAATGAACACATTTTTCTTCATTACTAATTTTCAAGCTGTATTTTCCTAATTTAAGTCTAGTTAATTTTATTAGTGTTTCTCAAATTTAACACAAAATCACATGTAATGTTTTCAAATTCATAGTTTGATTAGTGAACCCAATGACATAATACTAATGCCCATAATTATAACATGTGTTATTTCTGTCAAAAATGTATATTTTGATCTAGTAATAGGGCTTACTGACTACTGAGTAGCAAGTAGCTTAGTTTGGACAAAATTTAAGATGAATTTATTATGCTCATTATATGGTGCTTAAAAATGTGAGTTAAATACCACTGAGTTTTCCTAATGAAAATATTTAAAAATAAGAACATTAATATAATAATAGTACTTTAATTAATACATTTATATTTATCAGAAAATTGTATATCTACTTTGTGTAAAACAGATGCCAGAAATAATCTTTGAAATATTGCTCAGCAATAATGCCATTTACAGCAACATGAATGGACCCTGAGAGTATCATACTGAATGAAGTATATGTAAATCAGTGAAGTAGATCAGAGAAAGACTGATATCATATGGTATTGCTTATATGTGGAATCAAAAAATGATTCAAATGAACTTATTTACAAAACAGAAATAGGGTCACAAATGTAGAAAACAAATTTTGGTTGCTGGGGAGAAAACAGATTGGGGAGGTATACATTGAAAGATTAGGATTGACACATACACACTACTCTATATAAAATAGGTATCTAGTAAGTATCTACTGTATATCACAGGGAACTCTTCTCAATACTCTGTAATGACTGTGTGGATGTGTTAAGTTACTTCAGTCATGTCCAACTCTTTGTGACCATATGGACCATCCATAGCCCATTAGGCTCCTCTGCCCATGGCATTCTCCAGGCAAGAATACTGGAGTGGGTTGCCATGCCCTCCACCAGGGGATCTTCCTGACCCAGGTATTGAACCCACATCTCTTATGTTTCCTGAATTTGCAGGTGGGTTGTTTACCACTAGCACCACCTGAGACACCCAATGACTATATGGGAAAAGAATCTGAAAAGATCAGAGATATATTTGGAGATTTATATATGGTATATATATATATATATTTGTACACACACATATAAGGCTTCCAACATTGCTCAATGGTAATGAGTCTGATTGCTGATGCAAGTCCCACAGGAGACATGGGCTCAATACTTGGGTCAGGAAGATCCCCTGGAGGAGGAAATGGAAACCCACTACAATATTCTTGGCAGAATAATCCCAGGGAGAGTGGAGGCTAAAGGCCATCAGGTCACAAAGAGTCAGACACAACTGAGTGACTGAGCATGTACACGCATGTATATGTATAACTGACTCACTGTGCTGAACATCAGAAACTAACACAAAAATGTAAATCAGTTGCACTCCAATAAGCTTTCTTTTAAGACATCTTCTTAAATAGGAAATTTAATAAATAAGTCAATTAAATATTATAGTTTAAATGATAAATTAAAAATAAAAATTTTACTTTCAATAAAGTGGGTAGAGAAGCAATATACATAAACATAATAAAGGTCATATATGATAGTTAGCATAATAGTTAGCATAACAGTCAATGCCTAGGGAAAAATTTAACCAAGGAAGAAAAAAAAATTTACACTGAAAACTATAAAATGTTTATGAAAGATATTAAAAATCACCAAATGAGTCATCCCTTCTAACAATATAAAGATATTACATATTACTGACTATATTCTTCACACTGTCCATTTCAATTTATTTTTAAACTGGAAGTTTGTACTTAATATTTCTTGCCTAATTTTTTTTTTTTTACAATATTATATTGGTTGGTTTTGCCATACATTGACATGAATCCACCCCGGGGGTACATGAGTTCCCCCTCCTGAACCCCCCTCCCACCTCCCTCCTCCCCTTATTCTCCCTCTGGGTCATCCCCGCATAACAGCCCCTAGCATCCTGTAACATGCATCGACCCTGAACTGGCGATTCGTTTCACATATGATAATATACATGTTTCAATGCCATTCTCCCAAACCATCCCACCCTCACCCTCTCCCACAGAGTCCCAAAGACTGTTCTATACATCTGTGTCTATTTTTCTGTCTCGTATACAGGGTTATCATTTGCATCTTTCTAAATTCCGTGTATATGCGTTAGTATATTGTATTGGTGTTTTTCTTTCTGGCTTACTTCACTCTGTATAATAGGCTCTAGTTTCATCCACCTCATTAGAACTGATTCAAATGCATTCTTTTTAATGGCTGAGTAATACTCCATTGTGTATATGTACCAAAGCTTTCTTATCCATTCGTCTGCAGGTGGACATCTAGGTTGCTCCCACGTTCTGGCTATTATAAACAGTGCTGCAATGAACATTGGAGTACATATGTCTCTTTCAATTCTGGTTTCCTTGGTATGTATGCCCAGGATATAAAATCAACACACAGAAATCACTTGCATTCCTATACACTAATAATGAGAAAATAGAAAGAGAAATTAAGGAAAGTATTCCATTCACTGTTGCAACAAAAAGAATTAACTACTTAGGAATATATCTACCTAAGGAAACAAAAGACTTGTACATAGAAAACTATAAAACACTGGTGAAAGTAATCAAAGAGGACACTAATAGATGGAGAAATATACCGTGTTCATGAATTGGAAGAATAAATATTGTGAAAATGAGTACACTACCCAAAGTAATTTATACATTCAATGCAATCCCTATCAAGCTACCAACGATATTTTTCACAGAACTAGAACAAATAATCTCACAATTTGTATGGAAATACAAAAAACCTCGAATAGCCAAAGCAATCTTGAGGAAGAAAAATGGAACTGGGGGAATTAACCTGCCGGACTTCAGGCTCTACTACAAAGCCAGTCATCAAGACAGTATGGTACTGGCATAAAGACAGAAATATAGATAAATGGAACAAAATAGAAAGCCCAGAGATAAATCCACGCACCTATGAACACCTTATCTTTGACAAAGGAGGCAAGAATATAAAATGGAGAAAAGACAGTCTCTTTAACAACTGGTGCTGGGGAAACTGGTCAGCCACTTGTAAAAGAATGAAACTAGAACACTTCCTAACACCATACACCAAAATAAACTCAAAATGGATTAGAGAGCTAAATGGAAGACCAGAAACTATAAAATTCCTAGAGGAGAATGTAGGCAAAACACTCTCTTGCCTATTTCTTAAATCCCCACTCTGGTAGCCTCTTGCTAGTTCTCTGTATGTATGATTGCTTCTATTTTCTTATGTCTGTTCATTTGTTTGTTTTTCAGACTCAACGTATACTTGAAATCGTACAATATTTGTCTTTCTCCAGCTGACTTATTTCACCTAACATAATACCCTCTAGGTCCATCCCTGTTGTCACAAATGGTAAGAATTCACTCTTTTTATAGCTGAGTAATATTTTATTGTGCTATATCTTGTAGAATTTAGTGTTTTTATTTTCTTTGGGTAAATATTCAGAAGTTGAACTGCTGGATCATATGATAGTTCTATTTTTAATATTTTGAGGAATATCTGTACTGTTTTGCATAATGACTGCACTAATTTACACAGAAAAAGGGATAGCATTTGTATTTACCAGAGTTAGAGAGTGAGTGAAGGAGTTGGATAAAGGTAGTCAAAAGGTACAAACTTCCAGTTATAAAATTGTAATGTACAACCTTATTAATATAATTAACACTGCTCTATCTTATATTTTAAAGTTAAGAGAGTAAACCCTAAGAGTTCTCATCACAAAGAAAAATTATATTCTTTCTTTTCCTTTAATTTGTATCTATATGGATGATGCCATCCAACCATGTTGCCCTCTGTCATTGGATGACACCACTGACTCAATGGACATGAGTTTGAGCAAGCTCTGCGAGATGGTGAAGGACAGGGAAGGTATGCTGCAGTCCACGGGGTCTCAAAGAGTTGGACATGAGTGAGAGACTGAAGAATATGGAATGATGGGTAGTGACAACAAACTTTTTCTCATTAGTTCATGATGTATTTAAGTCAAATCATTATACCACACACCTTAAACTCATGTTGTGTTATATGTAAATTGTTGTTCAGTCTCCCAGTCGTGTCTGACTCTTTATAACCCCATGGCCTGCAGCACAACAAGCCTCCCTGTCCCTCACCATCTCCCAAAGTTTGCCCAAGTTCATGTCCTTTGCATCGATGATGTCATGCAGTCATCTCATCCTTTGATGCCCTCTTCTTCTGTCCTCAATCTTTTCCAGAATCAAGGACTTTTCCAATAAGTCAGTTGTTTGCATCAGATGACAAAAATATGAGACTTTCAGCTTAAGCGTCAGTTCTTTGAATGAATTCAGAGTTGATTTCCCTTAAAAATGACTGGCTTGATCTCTTTGCTGTCCAAAGTATTTCAGGAGTCTTCTCCAGCACCAATTCTTTGGTGTTCTGCCTTCTTTACAGTCCAGCTCTCACAAACATACGTGACCACTGGGAAGACCATAGGCTTGACTATATGGACCTTTGTTGGCAGAGTAATGTCTCTGCTTTTCAACACATTGTCTAGGTTTGCCATAGCTTTTCTGCCAAGAAGTAACCGTCTTCTGATTTCATGGCATCAGTCCCTGGTAGTTAAGATAGTACTTGTGTTCTCAACAACAATGAAAAGTAAATGTGTGAAATTATAAAGGGATTGATATGTTAACTCAATGATGGAAAATTTTTTAAAAGAATATGTATATCAAATAATTTTCACACTTTATGTCACAATTTTAATTTTCAATTATATTTCCATAAATCAAAATAAATGATAGAAATTTTACTTTCAGATAAAGAACTGACAAAAGTCATTCAAAAATTCTAAAATATATTAGGTTTTGCCAATGTTGAGATCTGGAAGGATCATCAGTTTTATTGTTTTTCTTCAAGTTTTATTAAGATGTAATTGACATACAGCATTGCATAAGTTTATATTATGCAGCATAGTATTTGATTTATATACATCATGATTTGATCACCACAATAAGCTTACTGGATATAAATCATTTAATATAGGTATAAAATTAAAAAAGCAGAAAAAAATATTCTTATGACACGACTTAGGATTTATTTTCTTAACAACTTTCCTATATAACATACAGTAGTATCAATGATTCATGAGTTTTAAATTGCAAAAATGATATAACTAACCTACTTAGCAAGTGTCTTCAACTTGACTTTAATTGAGGTAGCAGTGATGTATGAGCATTCCAACTTATCAATAAAAATGCTGAATGATAAATGAAGATAAACGCATACCTTGTTTTCTTTCCTACTTAGTTGTTTGAAAGCGTTCATTAAAGAGTTAGAACATGTGATACAAAATATTGAAGTTTGTCTGTATTTTGTGTCCTCTAAGTATCGACTTAGGACTGAAGTATGGCTGGGAAATCACTATGCTATTGAATATCTATACACTTGTTTTAAACAGTATATATTTTTATTTCAGAAATTTTTACGTCTTTAAATTTTATTTGGTTTATTACCCTTTATTATATATATATCACATATTGTAAATTGTACATACTTAAATGAGAAGAGTTTAAAGAAACTGAAATAACTTGCATATTCAGAACATTTTTGATGGTGGAAAGCTTTTGTATGCTTCTGTAATGTATATTATTTCTTTCCCAGTATCCATAGGGCAGAAAATCTCAAAAAACTTGATTTTTTCATATATCAACTTATATATAACAACAAACAAAATAAAATAATTTTTTTAAAATTTTAAATGGATTCTCTTTTAAAATGTTAAGTTTATATATGCTGGATTAGTATGCTGCTGCTAAGTCAAGTCAGTTGTGTACAACTCTGTGTGACCCCATAGACGGCAGTCCAACAGGCTCCTCTGTCCCTGGGATTCTACAGGCAAGAATACTGGAGTGGATTACCATTTCCTTCTCCAATGCATGAAAGTGAAAAGGGAAAGTGAAGTCGCTCAGTCGTGTCCACCTCTTAGCGACCCCATGGACTGTAGCCTACCAGGCTCCTCCGTCCATGGGATTCTCCAGGCAAGAGCTGGATTAGTATAGGAAAGCTTTAAATAATAAAGTAGCTGATTGCAGGAGAGTTCAAACACAAGTTTTTATTTCATTGCAAAGAAGAAATTTCCACTTTAGGAAGGTAGAAAAACATTTGAGATTTTTCTACACAGTCATGGCTCTTTCATATTAACTAAGTTTGCTATCCTTATATGTATTTGTACAATGCCTTATGACTATGTCAAAGCCCTTGACTGTGTGGATCACAACAAACTGTGGAAAATTCTTTAAGAGATGAGAATACCAGGCCACCTTACCTGCCTCCTGAGAAATCTGCATGCAAATCAAGAAGCAACAGTTAAAACTGGACATGAAACAACATGCTGTTTCCAAATCGGGAAAGGAGTATATCAAGGCTGCATAATGTTACCTTACTTATTTAACTTATATGCAGAGTATATTTCTGGGCTGAATGAAGCACAAGCTGAAATAAAGATTGCTGGGAGAAATATCAGTAACCTCAGATATGCAGATAACACTACCCTTATGGCAGAAAGCAAAGCAGATTTAAAGAGCATCTTGATGAAAGTGAAAGAGCAGAGTGAAAAACTGGCTTAAATAAAACTCAACATTCAGAAAACAAAGATTATGGCATTTGGACCCATCACTTCATGGCAAATGATGGGGAAACAATACAAACAGTGATGGACTTTATTTTTCAGGGGTTCCAAAATCACTGCAGATGGTGAGTGCAGCCATGAAATTAAAAGATGCTTGCTCTTTGGAAGAAAAGTTACGAGCCACCTAAATAGCATATTAAAAAGCAGAGACTTCACTTTGCCAACAAAGGTCTGTCTAGTAAAAGTTATTATTTTTCCAGTAGTCATGTATGGATGTGAGTGTTGGACCATAAAGAAAGCTGAGCACTGAAGAATTGATGCTTTTGTAATGTGGTGTGGAGAAGACTCTTGAGAGTCCCTTGGACTATAAGATCAAACGAGTCAATCCTAAAGGATATCAGTCCTGAATATTCATTGGAAGGACTGATGTTGAAGCTTAAACTCCAATACTTTGGCCACCTAATGCCAAGAACTGACTTACTGGAAAAGACCCTGATGCTGGGAAAAATTGAAGGTGGAAGGAGAAGGGGACAACAGAGGATGAGATAGTTGGATGGCATCACCGACTCAATGGACATGAGTTCTAGTAAGCTCCAGGAGTTGGTAATAGATAGCGAATCCTGGCAAGTTGCAGTATATGTGGTTTAAAGAGCCTGACTTGACTGAGCAGTTGAACTGAACTGAAGCTGAAGAGTTAAAGAGATAAAAATGCAATTAGGGAATTTTTCCTTCTATAAATATAAGCATCTGAATGCAGAGTTCCAAAGAACAGCAAGGAGAGATAAGAAAGCCTTCCTCAGTGATCAATGCAAAGAAATAGAGGAAAACAACAGAAAAGGAAAAACAAGAGATCTCTTCAAGAAAATTAGAGATTCCAAGGGAACATTCCATGCAAAGATGGGCTCGATAAAGGACAGAAATGGTATGGACCTAACAGAAGCAGACGATATTAAGAAGAGGTGGCAAGAATACACAGAAGAACTGTACAAAAAAGATCTTCACGACCAAGATAGTCACGATAACGTGATCACTGACCTAGAGCCAGACATCTTGGAGTGTGAAGTCAAGTGGGCCTTAGAAAGCATCACTACGAAAAAAGCTAGTGGAGGTGATGGAATTCCAGTTGAGCTATTTCAAATCTTGAAAGATGATGCTGTGAAAGTGCTGCACTCAGTATGCCAGCAAATTTGGAAAACTCAGCAGTGGCTACAGGACTGGAAAAGGTCAGTCTTCATTCCAATCTCAAAGAAAGGCAATGCCAAAGAATGCTCAAACTACTGCACAATTGCACTCATCTCACACGCTAGGAAAGTCATGCTCAAAATTCTCCAAGCCAGGCTTCAGCAATATGTGAACTGTGAACTCCCAGATGTTCAAGCAGGTTTTAGAAAAGGCAGAGGCACCAGAGATCAAATTGCCAACATCCTCTGTACCATGGAGAAAGCAAGAGAGTTCCAGAAGAGCATCTATTTCTGCTTCATTGACTATGCCAAAGCCTTTGACTGTGTGAATCACAATAAACTGTGGAAAATTCTGAAAGAGATGGGAATACCAGACCACCTGACCTGCCTCTTGAGAAACCTGTATGCAGGTCAGGAAGCAACAGACTGGTTCCAAATAGGAAAAGGAGTACGTCAGGGCTGTATATTGTCACCTTGCTTATTTAACTTATATACAGAGTACATTATGAGGAACGCTGGGCTGGAAGAAGCACAAGCTGGAATCAAGATTGCTGGGAGAAATATCAGTAATCTCAGATATGCAGATGACACTACCCTTATGGCAGAAAGTGAAGAGGAACTCAAAAGCCTCTTGATGAAAATGAAAGAGGAGAGTGAAAAGGTTGGCTTGAAGCTCAACATTCTGAAAACAAAGATCATGGCATCTGGTCCCATCACTTCATGGGAAATAGATGGAAAAACAGTGGAAACAGTGTCAGACTTTATTTTTTTGGGCTCCAAAATCACTGCAGATGCTGATTGCAGCCATGAAATTAAAAGACGCTTACTCCTTGGAAGGAAAGTTATAACCAACCTTGATAATATATTAAGAAGCAGAGACATTACTTTGCCAACCAAGGTCCGTCTAGTCAAGGCTATGTTTTTTCCTGTGGTCATGTATGGATGTGAGAGTTGGACTGTGAAGAAAGCTGATCGCCGAAGAATCGATGCTTTTGAACTGTGGTGTTGGAGAAGACTCTTGAGAGTCCCTTATACTGCAAGGAGATCCAACCAGTCCATTCTAAAGGAGATCAATCCTGGGTGTTCATTGGAAGAACTGATGCTAAAGCTGAAACTGCAATACTCTGGCCACCTCATGCGATGAGTTGACTCACTGGAAAAGACTCTGATGCTGGGAAAGTTTGGGGGCGGGAGGAGAAGGGGACAACGGAGAATGAGATGGCTGGATGGCATCACCGACTCTGTGGACATGAGTTTGAGTGTACTCCGGGAGTTGGTGATGGACAGGGAGGCCTGGCGTGCTGTGATTCATGGGGTCGCAAGGAATCAGACACGACTGAGCGACTGAACTGAAATATTAGGGACTTTAAAATCTTAACTCCAACTCTTTTGAGTGCTCCATCTCATCATCCCCAGTTTATAGATATATAGTTTGCTCTATATCACATTTATTCATATGGGACCCAGATCATTAAAATATTCTATGAGGCTTTGAAAATGTTTAATTGAGACAATACAACACTTCAAGGAGTATCAGTTTGATTTCATTTTACTGAAAGAGGGATAAGGGAAAGTGAATGAAGGGGAAAGAGAATGAATGAGAGAGAGAGGCTCATGGTATTACTAACCTAAGATAAATTATACAGCAAACTGATACTAAAATCTTTATTTCTTTGATTCTAAAATAAATTATAAAAATCATATTTTATCTGATATTTTAGCCACTGAGCAATATTCTACCAAAATTTTTGAAGTAAGCCCTCTTAAAAACTAAAGACCTATATCTCTTAATCCAGTATCATGTCTGAAGAACAAGACTTTAGATACCAATAGTATACTATAAATAATGCTACCATCTCATCTTCCTTCAGGATTATACAATATTCATATTACTTACAAGGACACTCTTCAAGATGGTTTTTTTTTATTTTGTAAGATTATTTAAAATAAAGGATAAGTAAATATATCATTCTTCAGAATAATAAATTAAAAATTTGTAAAAATGTTTTTAATATTTTAAATACCTCATAATTTGAAAACTATAGTTGATGCCTTGATCATTCTATATATTTGTAAATGTGTTTAATGTTTCATATAATATGCATAAACATAAGCAGAAGTAATATTAATTAAAGGAAAGCAGCATATTAAAAGAAATGTCATCAGCATTTTGATAAGTATTTTAGCATATTATTTGATTCAATAATTAAAAGTTTCTCTCAGAAAATATTAAGTACATTTTTCTGGTGAGCTAACTCAAAAGATGTTTGATACTTTACTAAAGGACACAAAACTAATTGAAAACTGAATTTTCCTGCCTCCAATCTATAGGTTCATATTTAAATAAACTATATGACCTAAATCAAATCCTTTATGATTATACCTTGCAAGTAAGAAATAGATTTAAGGGACTAGATCTGATAGTTCCTTAAAATTAGATCTGATAGACTAGATAGAGTGCCTGATGAACTATGGATGGAGGCTTGTGACATTGTACAGGAGACAGGGATCAAGACCATCCCAATGGAAAAGAAATGAAAAAAAAGCAAAATGGATGTCCAGGGAGGCCTAACAAATAGCTGTGAAAAGAAGAGAAGTGAAAAGCAAAGGAGAAAAGGAAAGACATAAGCATCTGAATGCAGAGTTCCAAAGAATATCTAGGAGATATAAGAAAGCCTTCTTCAGTGATCAATGCAAAGAAATAGAAGAAAACAACGGAATAGGAAAGACAAGAGATCTCTTCAAGAAAATTAGAGATATCAAGGAAACATTTCATGCAAAGATGGGCTTGATAAAGGACAGAAATGGTATGGACCTAACAGAAGCAGATTTATTAAGAAGAGGTGGCAAGAATACACAGAAGAACTATACAAAAAAGATCTTCACGACCAAGATAATCACGATGGTGTGATCACTCACCTGGAGCCAGACATCCTGGAATGTGAAGTCAAGTGGGCCTTAGAGAGCATCACTACAAACAAAGCTAGTGGAGGTGATGGAATTCCAATTGAACTATTTCAAAGACTGAAAGATGATGCTATGAAAGTGCTACACTCAATATGCCAGCAAATTTGGAAAACTCAGCAATGGCCATGGGACTGTAAAATGTCGGTTTTCATTCCAATCCCAAAGAAAGTCAATGCCAAAGAATGCTCAAACTACCACACAATTGCACTCATCTCACACGTGAGTAAAGTCATGCTCAAAATTCTCCAACCCAGGCTTCAGCAATATGTGAATCGTGAACTTCCAGATGTTCAAGCTGATTTTAGAAAAGGCAGAGGAACCAGAAATCAAACTGCCAACATCTGCTGGATCATGGAAAAAGCAAGAGAGTTCCAAAAAAACATCTATTTCTGCTTCATTGACTATGCCAAAGCCTTTGACTGTGTGGATCACAATAAACTGTGGAACATTCTGAAAGAGATGGGAATACCAGACCACCTGACCTGTCTCTTGAGAAACCTGTATGCAGGTCAGGAAGCAACAGTAAGACCTGGACATGGAACAACAGACTGGTTCCAAATAGGAAAAGGAGTACATCAAGGCTGTATATTGTCACCCTGTTTATTTAACTTATATGCAGAGTACATCATGAGGAACGCTGGGCTGGAAGAAGCACAAGCTGGAATCAAGATGGCTGGGAGAAATATCAATTACTGCAGATGTGCAGATGACACCTCTCTTTATTGCAGAAAATGAAGAGGAACTAAAGAGCCTCTTGATGAAAGTGAAAGAGAGTGAAAAAATTGGCTTAAAGCTCAACATTCAGGAAACTAAGATCATGGCATCTGGTCCCATCCCTTCATGGGAAATAGTTGGGGAAACAGTGAAAACAGTGTTAGACTTTACTTTTTTGGGCTCCAAAATCACTGCAGATGGCAATTGCAGCCATGAAATTAAAAGACGCTTACTCCTTGGAAGGAAAGTTATGACCAACCTAGATAGCATATTAAAAAGCAGAGATATTACTTTGCCAACCAAGGTCCGTCTAGTCAAGGCTATGGTTTTTCCAGTGGTCATGTATGGATGCTGAGAGTTGGACTGTGAAGAAAGCTGAGCACAGAAGAATTGATGCTTTTGAACTGTGGTGTTGGAGAAGACTCTTGAGAGTCCCTTGGACTGCAAGGAGATCCAACCGGTCCATTCTAAAGGAGATCAGTCATGTGTGTTCATCGGAAGGACTGATGCTAAAGCTGAAACTCCAATACTTTGGCCACCTCATGTGAAGAGTTGACTCAGTGGAAAAGACTCTGATGTTTGGAGAGATTGGTGGCAGGAGGAGAAGCGGACGACAGAGAATGAGATGGCTGGATGGCATCACCGACTCGATGGAGGTGAGTTTTAGTGAACTCCAGGAGTTGGTGATGGACAGGGAGGCCTGGCATGCTGTGATTCATGGGGTCGCAGAGTCGGACACGACTGAGCGACTGAACTGAACTGAACTGATACTTTCCCAAAGTTAATCACAGATTTTTTTGTAAAAAGCCTTGACATACAAATGGTAATTCCCTGTCTCTTTCAAAACTGTCTTCCTCATACATACTTTACTGTAAACACTCACTCATATTTTCAGGACTACCTGGACTTGAGACCAATTCTAAACTTTGGAAGAAGGTGTATATAAAGATTCCTTCAAACTTGAGCTAACTATCAAGCTACTATTATCTGTGCTCTCATTTTATTATTCAAACCCTTTGTCTATAGCCCTACTTCTTCTGCCCAAGATAGGTGGGGTTCCTTATCTTAGGTGATTATCATTCTAATCTGTATCCTGGTGATCTATATATCTTTTCCTTATCTTATCTAAATTTCTTCAACCTGATACCTTGCTTATTTAAATATATATTAACAGCTTTCATAATTTGAACTTCCTGTTATATTTTACTCTATTTAATGTGAATTCTTTAGATTTGAGTTCCGCTCCTTTGCCATATCATGCCTTCCATTATTAATATTATCAGGTAAAATTTGGAGGAACATCTAGACTTCCTCTGTGACTTAATCAATGACTCTGTTAGATTTCTTCTCATTTTTATCATGAATAAAATACCACAAGAAGTTCTATTCATGATAAACAGCATAAACTTTGAAAATTCTATATATTTTCTTTTCACTGTTTCCCATCTTTCCTTACATACCTACATATAGAAAGACTTCACAATTATAATTTTATAATTTTACTTCATTAATGCAATTTCAGTTGAACAACTCCTATAATTTTATTCCCTTTTAAGGAATGCATTACTTATACAACAATTCATTGGAAAATGTATAAATTATTCATTGCCAATGAAAAACATTTCTTCTTAAGCCCTAGACAAAATCATTTGATCATGTATATTCAAAGAATAATTAAAATATGCATGTATTGAGTGAAACTTAAAGGAAATATTTATATTATTTCTTTGATATACTTGTTATGTAACTTCACTTTGATTATAAGTAAAACACACAATTCACATATTAAAATACATATTTATATAATTTGTCAAGTCACAGATCAAATAACTAATATATTACAAATATTCTTTATTCTGAAAACATCTGTGCATTAAATTATTTAACTATATTTTTATAATTCACTGTGAATAAATCAACAAATGAATATATGAGTTGAATCTATCAAACCCAAGGGTGACACAGAAAAGACTTTTATAACGTTGTGATTTAATTCAATTTTCATTTAGTACAATACTTATGATAACATGTTTATTGCTCATCCCCTGTCTTGCTGTGCAATGAGACACAAGAGACAGTAAATATGGAATTAAATGCCAATAGGTTGCAGCTTTGTAAACACATAAAATGCCAAAAAAAGCTCTTGAGTTCTGCTATTTCCAATTGTCCTCTCTGGCATGTTTTATTCTACATTGTTTTAAAGCAGCTGTGGCTGATATTACTTTAAATTCCAAATTCCTTATTCCTAAGAAAAACTATTTTTTTTTAGATTATAAGATTCTTAGAAATTATACTGATTTTTTTACTTAATAAAATTTTGATCAGTAATTATTTTCAAGTACCAAATTTTAATAGAAAGTCCTTTATATGGTCTGAAAATTGTAGGAAATAAAAGTGTACTATCAAATCGCAATCACTTTTTAAAAGAACATTTATTTTTAATAGCAATAATTTTAAGTATCAAAATTTCTCCTTTTTATGAATTATATTTCTCTTACTTTCTAACTTTTTTTAACCTCATCATTAATCAAGACTGGAGAAGGAAATGGCAGCCCACTCCAGTATTTTTGCCTGGATAATCCCATGGACAGAGGAGCCTGGCAGGCTACAGTCCATGGGGTTGCACAGAGTTGTACATGACCGAGCGACTTCACTTCAATTTTAATCAGGAAAAATAAGTATTCTTACGACATTTTAAAATTTTATTCTTGTGAGAATTGCAAACATCCTCCCTGCCACTGATATATTGGCTCTCATAGTAAACAATCAATATTAGATTACAAACAACAACAATAAAAAAGGTTAATCAGAATTAGACAAAGTAAATCTTATCAAGTTATTTTGAACTCCATTCTTTTCTTTTGAGAAATTACTCCATTCTTCAACTTTTTAGCTTGAATTCATGAATGTTTTTCATTTGTTCTGTCCTTTTATTGGAGTATAATTGACAAATGGGTTTCCTTAATGGCTCAAGCAGTAAAAAATCCACCTGCGATGCACAAGATGCAGTTTGATCCCTAGGTTGGGAAGATCCCCTGGAAAAGGAAATGCCAATCCACTCCAATATTCTTGCCTAGAAAATCCCATGGATGGAGAAGCCTGGTGGGCTACATACAGTCCACAGTTTCACAAAGAGTCGGACATGACTTCACATGATCCTTTGAATGTATGAGCACTGGGGAATTCACTGTTTGCTCACATGGTAAAGACTCTCAGCAATGCAGGGGATCAGGTTCTATCCCTGGACTGGGAAGATCCCCTGGAGAAAGAAATGGCTACCCACTCCAGTATTCTTGCCTGGAGAAATCCATGGATAGAGGAGCCTGGTAGGCTACAGTCCATAGGGTTGCAAAGAGTCAGACACAACTGAGCACAGACACAACCGGGTATCTTTAAAAATTAGTGTATTCATTTTCTTCTGTTAATAACAATTTACATTTCCATCAGCAGTGTACAAGTGTTATCTTTTCTCCACATCCTCACTGACACTTGTTATTTGTTGTCTTTTCGAGTATAGCCATTCTGACAGCTGTGAGGTAATATTTCATTGTAGTTTTGATTTAATTTTCCCTGATTAGAAATGTTGATCATCTTCTCACAGGTCTTTTATCTATATGAATGTCTTCTTTGTGGGGAAAAAGAACAAAACAAAACAGTCTATTCAGGCCCTCTGCCCATTTTTTAATGGGATTGTTCAGTTTTTCAATGTTGAGTTGTGTAAAGTCTTTATATATTTTGGTTAAGAACTTCCTATCAAATACATCATTTGCAAATATTTTCTCCCATTCAGTAGACTGCCGCTTCTTTTTGTTGAAAAATTCCTTTACTATGCAGAAAAATTTTAGTTTGATAAAGTTACATTTGTTTATTTTTGTATTTTGTTTCCCTTGCCTAAGGAGACTGAAATTTAAAATTACTGCAGAGAGAGACCAAGATGGTGGAGGCATCCTGAGCTTACCTCTTCTCACAAGCACACCAAAATCACAACTATCTGCAAAATAATAATTGATGAAAAACACTAAAACCTACCAGAACTGACTTTTTTTTTTTTTTTACAAATAAAGACATAAAGAGCCATGATGATACAAGTAGGAGGGGCACATTTATAATACAATAAAATCCCCTAACCCCTGGATGGGTGATCCATGAACTGGAGAATAATTGTATTGCATTAATTCTCCCACAGGAGTGTGAGTTCTAAAGCCCACATCAGGTTCCCCAACCTGGGGGATCCAGCACTGGGAGAATGAGGCCAGAGAGCATTTGGCTTTGAAGGTCAATGTGGCTTAACTGCAGAAGTCCCACAGAATTGGAAGAAATAGAGACTTCACTCTTAAAAGGCAAACACAATATCTCACACACACAGGGACCTAGGACAAGAGCAGTAATTTAATAGGAGTTTGGGCCAGACTTAAATACTTATCTTGGCAAATCTCTTGGAGAAGTTTGGGAAAGTTGTGGCTCCCCCAAGATAACAGACATATTTGGGAAAATTCAGTTGCATGAACACTTCTGCTGGCAGCTGCCTTCTTACCTCATTAGTGCCAAGACCTGGCCCCATCCATCAGCCTATAGGTGCAAGTGCAGGAATACCTCAAACAACTAACTGGGTGGAGATATAGCCTTGCTCACTAGCAGGTAGGCTGCCTAAAGACTGCTGAGCCCACAACCATCTCTAGAATTGCCCTAAAGACTTGCTGAGTCCACAACCATCTCTAGAAATATAACAACCATTTCATCTAGAAATGATCCTGGCCACTAGAAGCCTAAGACCCAGTTCTACCCACCAGTGGGCAGGCACTGGCCCTTCCATCCAGGAAGCCTGCATTCATCTCTAAACCAGTCTCGCCAGGCGGCAGACAAAAGACACAAGAAAACTATGTTCCCACAGCCTGCAGACCCAGCCCAATGAGAGCATCCCAGACCATATGCTGAGACCAGCTGGGCCCTGGTCTTGTCCACTAGCTAACCAACCTAACCTTGAGGACACACCAAATCCCTCACTCAGCTGTGTTAGGAACTGCACCCCCAACAAACAATTTGAAACAAACTCTATTATACCTGGTCCCTGCACCCAGACTCTAGGAACCAGCTCTGCCTGCCAGTAGCCCATCACTAAATTAGGACCTGGCTCTAATTGCCCAGTGAGTGAGCAGCAGCCTTTGGGACCCTGACTCTGACCATCAGTGAACTAGCAATAACCCCAGCACTACTAAACTTCTGAAACCAGCCACTTCATGACCAGGCCCTGGTACCCTGCAGCCAGGAGGATCCACACAAGGCATGGTCCAGCAACCAACCAGGCTAGAAGCCAACCACAACATACCCACATAGGCAGCCCACCCCAATAGAAGAACTCTCACAGTCTTTTAAGGGGGAATCCTCAGAGCATGTACTTTGGGCAGCAAGAGGGCAGTACAGTGCTGGGATGCATAGAATGTGCTCTACAGAAGGACACTTCTCCAAGGTTGAGAAACGTAACTAAGCTGACACATATATAAAAATACAAATAGCAACTTAGACAAAATGAAATGGTAGGAGATTATGTCTCAGACAATGAAACTAGATAAAACCCCAGAAGAAGAACTAAGTGAAACAGAGATAGACAGTCTAACTGAGATAGAGTTCAGAGTAATGTTTGTGAAAACGATCAAAGATCTCAGGAGGAGAATAAATGAACAGAGTGACAAGTCAGATGTTTTTAACAAAGAGAAGCTATAAAGAAAAAACAGAGATAAAGAATATAAAAACTGACATGCAAAATATGTGGAATGAATCAATAGTAGATGAAATGATTCAGAAGAATAAATCATTGAACTGGAAGACAGACTAGTTGAAATCACTACTGATGGACAGGGGGAAAAAAAGAAAAAGAAAGAAAAGCAACAAAGACAGTTTAAGAGATGGATGAGACAATATAAAGTGCCTGGATATTCTCATCACAATAGAGATTCCAGAAGAAAAGATAAAAGAAAAAGTGTCTAAGAAAAATATTTGCAGACATAATAAATGAAACTTCCTAAACCTGGAAAAGGATATTGTCACTCAAATTCAGGAAGGTCAGAGTTCCATATAGGATTAACACAAAGAGGAATAAACTATGACACATTGTAATGAAAATGACTACAAATGAAAATAAACGGATTGCTAAAAGGAGCAAGGGAAAAGCAGCACATAACATACAAGGGAATTCCCATAGGTTATAAGCTGAATTTTTCAGGAGAAACTTCAGGCCAGAAAGAAATAGCACAAAAATTTAAAGTAATAAAAAGGAGGAAAAAAAAAACTGCAACCAAGTAAACTCTACCCAGCAAGTCTGCCATTTGTTCATCTGATGGAGAAATCAAAGGTTTTACAGATAGGTAAAAGAGAATTGATGCTTTTGAACTGTGGTGCTGGAGAAGACTCTTGAGAGTCCCTTGGACTGCAAGGAGATCCAACCAGTCCATTCTAAAGGAGATCAATCCTGGGTGTTCATTGGAAGGACTGATGCTAAAGCTGAAACTCCAATACTTTGGCCACCTCATGCAAAGAGTTGACTCACTGGAAAAGACTCTGATGCTGGGAGGGATTGCGGGCAGGAGGAGAAGGGGATGACATAGAATGAGATGGCTGGATGGCATCACCGATTCAATGGACATGAGTTTGAGTGAACTCCAGGAGTTGGTGATGGACAGGGAGGCCTGGCATTCTGAGATTCATGGGGTTGCAAAGAGTCGGACATGACTGAGCGACTGAACTGAACTGAACTGAAAAGAGAAAATATTTCAACATTTCCAAACCAAATGTATATCAAATATTAAGGGAAATTCTCTAGGTGAAGAAGAAAAGACACAACTAGAAACAAGAAAAAATTATAAAATGAAAAACCTCACCACTAAAAACAAACATACAGTAAAGGTAGGAAACTATTCACACACAAAGCTAGTAGGAAGTTCGAAAGACAAAGTAAAATGACCTATGTCCACAATAAGCAGTTAAGGAATATATAAAACAATTTGATGCAAACTATATTAAAAACAGTTGTCATGAAGGGAGGACAAATGCAGGGTTATTTAAATGTATTTGAAATTAAGTAATCAACAATTGAAAACAATCGTGTGTGTGTGTGTGTATACACATATAGACTGTTATACCAAAAAAAAAAAGTCATGGTAACAGCAATCCAATAAATCTATAATAGATATTCATAAAAAGAAGCAAAGAGAATCCACACATAACACTAAATATAGTCATCAAACGTAAGAGAAAACAATAAGGAAGGGTAAGAAAGAACTACAAAAACTAATTCAAAACAATGCACAAAAATGACAGTAAGAATAAACATATCAATAATTACTTTAAATGTAAATAGATTAAATGATCCAACCAAAACATATACAGTGGCTGAATGGATAGAAAAAATATATATGCTGCCTACAAGAAACACAGTATGGCCCATGTAAATGGACATAAATAGAAAGCAAAAGTAGTGATATTTATATAAGACAAAATTTAAAATGAAGGCTGTTAGAAAAAACAAATAAGGACAGAACCTAATGATCTCAGAATCAATCCAAGAAGTAGATATAGCAATGTCAAATATAGATGTTGCCAATATAGGAACACCACAGTGCATAAGGCAAACATAAGCAGACACAAGCAGGAGAAGGCAATGGCACCCCACTCCAGTACTCTTGCCTGGAAAATCCCATGGATGGAGAAGCCTGGTAGGCTTCAGTCAATGGAGTCGCGAAGAGTTGGACACGACTTTCCCTTTTCACTTTCATGCATTGGAGAAGGAAATGGCGACCCACTCCAGTGTTCTTGCCTGGAGAATCCCAGGGATGGGGGAGCCTGGTGGGCTGCCATCTATGGGGTCGCACAGAGTCAGACTCGACTGAAGTGATTTAGCAGCAGCAGCAGACACAAGAGGAGAAATCAACAATGACACCATAATAGTAGGGGATTTTAGCACTCCACTTACAACAATGGACAGATTTTCAAGACAGAAAATCAATAAGGAAACACAGGACATAAATACTGTCACACGTTAGACCGAATGAACTTGATTGATATATACAAAGCATTTAATCTGAAAGTGGAGTAATACACATACTTTTCAACTGCATAAAACATTCTCCAGGATAGATTACATGCTATACCAAAAAAAAAAAAAAAACCTGGATAAATTTAAGAAACTGAAATAATATCGAGCAATTTTTCCAACAAAAACTATGGTTTTTCCAATAGTAATGTATGCATATGAGAGTTGGACTATAAAGAAAGATGAGCACTGAATAATTGATGCTTTTGAACTGTAGTGTTGAAGATTCTTGAGAGTCCCTTGGACTGCAGGGAGATCCAACCAGTCCATCCTAAAGGAGATCAGTCCTGGGTGTTCATTGGACGGACTTATGCTAAAGCTGAAACTCCAATACTTTGGCCACCTCATGCGAAGAGTTGACTCATTGGAAAAGACCCAGATGTTGGGAGGGATTGCGGGCAGGAGGAGAAGGGGACAACAGAGGATGAGATGTGTGGTATCACTGACTCGATGGACATTAGTTTGAGCAAGTTCCGGGAGTTGGTGATGGACAGGGAAGCCTGGCGTGCTACAGTCCATGGAGTCACAAAGAGTCGGACACAACTGAACGACTGAACTGAACTTTTCCAACATCAGTGGAATGATTGGGGAGGGAGGGGTAAAAGAAGAGTTTGAGATTAACAGATAACACCTGTTAATATATATACATATTTTATATGTATATTATATATATATCATATACATAAAATATATAAGCAATAAAGACCTTTGGTAAATCACAGAGAACATGTGATATTTGTAATAACATGCAATATAAGTGAATCTGAAAAAGAATATATACATATATTTGAATAACATATATGCATTCATAAAAAATGCATATACACACAGAGACACAGAAAGTTGTGGTACATATACACAATGGAATATTACTCAGCAATTAAAAAGAATACATTTGAATCAGTTCTAATGAGGTGGATGAAACTGGAGCCTATTATACAGAGTGAAGTAAGTCAGAAAGAAAAACACCAATACAGTATACTAACGGAGGAGCCTGGTGGGCTGCCATCTATGGGGTTGCAAAGAGTCAGACACGACTGAGCAACTGAACTGAACTGAACTGAACTCATATATATGGAATTTAGAAAGATGATAAAGATAACCCTGTATACGAGACAGCAAAAGAGACACAGATGTATAGAACAGTCTTTTGGACTCTGTGGGAGAGGGCGAGGGTGGGATGATTTGGGGGAATGGCATTGAAACATGTATATTAGCATACGTGAAACGAATCGCCAGTCCAGGTTGGATGTGTGATACAGGAGGCTCGGGGCTGGTGTACTGGGATGAACCAGAGGGATGGGATGGGGAGGGAGTTGGGGGGGGGCGTTCAAGATGGGGAACACATGTACACCCAGGGCAGATTCCTGTCAATGTATGGCAAAACCAATACAATAATGTAAAGTAATTAGCTTCCAATTAAAATAAATAAATAAATAAAAATTGAATCACAGTGTTGCACCTTGAAACTAACACAACAGTCTGAATTAAATATGCTTCAATAAAAAATAATAAAAGAAAAAAATTTAAATTTGAATATTAAAAACTTAAAGAACTTTCTTTCTCAAAATCAAACAGTATGCACAAATTGATTAGTCACTGCCTAGAGTTAAAGTTAGTTAGGGGTAGGGGATAGATTTTAACTGCTAATGGACAAGAATATTTTTTAGGAAATTGTTCTAGATTTTATTATTGCTATGTTCAAATATTTAAACATAATAAAAATGTTGAATGGTTCATTAAATGAACTGTATTATATCTTATGTCTCAATAAAACAGTTCAAATGAAACAGTACAATAATGAGCCAAATATCAATCAGAGTGTAATATTTCAAAATAGTGTGAGAATAACTATCTATATATGACAGAGAAGAGTTGAGAGTCTGCTAAAGAATACAGAATGCATAAAATTATGTACAGGAAAATGATCTGCTGTATGATATGAAGAGAAGGTCAACACCAGACCAGAAAAAATAAGAGGGCAGAAAAGGCATATTTAAACTATTCAAGAATGTTTATGGAAATCTGTATCAAGATGGTATAATAGGAAGATTCTGAGCTCACCTCCAGACACAGAAACACAAAACTATAACCACATATAGGACAACTATCCCTTAGAATGACTTGGAGACAGGTAGAACAGATTTGTGTTCTTGTTGTTCAGTCACTAAGCTATGTCTGTCTCTTTGTGACCCTATGGACTTCAGCATGGAAGACTTCCCTGTCTTTCACAATTCCCAGAGTTTGTTCAAACTCATGTCCATTTTGTTGGTGATGCCATCTAACCATCACATCCTCTGTCATCACATTCTCCTCATGTCTTAAATCTTTCCTAGTATCAGAGTCTTTTCCAGTGAGTCGGCTCTTTGCATCAAGTAGCCAAAGTATTGGAGCTTCAGCTTCAGTATCAGTCCTTCCAAAGAACATTCAGAGTTTATTTCCTTTAGGACTGACTGATTTTGACCACCTTGTTTTCCAAGGGAATCTCAAGAGTCTCCTCCAGCACCACAGGCTGAAGGCATCAATTCTTTGGTGCTCAGTCTCTTTTATTACCCAGCTCTCACACCCAAATATGACTACAGGAAAAAACATAGCTTTGACTATACAGACCTGGTCAGCAAAGTAAGATCTCCACTTTTTAATATGCTGTCTAGTTTTATCATAGATTTTCTTCCAAGGAGCAAGCTGCATACCTGCAGTCACTGTCCACAGTGATTTTGGAGCTTCCTAAAATAAAATCTGTTACTGTTTCCATTGTTTCCCCATCCATTTGCCAGGAATTGATGGGACTGTATGCCATGATCTTAGCTTTCTTAATGTTAAAGTTTAAGCCAGACTTTTCACTCTCCTCTTTCACCTTTATCAACAGACTCTTTAATTCCTCTTCACTTTTGTCATTGGGTGGTGTCATCTGTATATCTGATGTCATTGATATTTCTCCCTGCCATCTTGATTCCTACTGTGGTTCATCCATTCTGGCATTTTGCATGACATACTCCACATATAAGTTAAATGAACAGCGTCTCACACGCTAGCAAAGTCATGCTCAAAATTCTCCAAGCCAGGCTTCAGCAATATGTAAACCGTGAACTCCCAGATGTTCAAGCAGGTTTTAGAAAAGGCAGAGGCACCAGAGATCAAATTGCCAACATCCGCTGGATCATGGAGAAAGCAAGAGAGTTTCAGAAAAACATCTATTTCTGCTTCATTGACTATGCCAAAGCCTTTGACTGTGTGGATCACAATAAACTGTGGAACATTCTGAAAGAGATGGGAATCCCAGACCACCTGACCTGCCTCTTGAGAAACCTGTATGCAGGTCAGGAAGCAACAGTTAGAACTGGACATGGAACAACAGACTGGTTCCAAATAGGAAAAGGTGTACGTCAAGGTTGTATATTGTCACCTTGCTTATTTAACTTATATGCAGAGTACATCATGAGGAATGCTGGGCTGGAAGAAGCACAAACTGGAATCAAGATTGCTGGGAGAAATATCAATAACCTCAGATATGCAGATGACACTACCCTTATGGCAGAAAGTGAAGAGGAACTCAAAAGCCTCTTGATGAAAGTGAAAGAGGAGAGTGAAAAGGTTGGTTTGAAGCTCAACATTCAGAAAACAAAGATCATGGCATCTGGTCCCATCACTTCATGGGAAATAGATGGAAAAACAGTGGAAACAGTGTCAGACTTTGTTTTTTTGGGCTCCAAAATCACTGCAGATGCTGATTGCAGCCATGAAATTAAAAGACGCTTGCTCCTTGGAAGGAAAGTTATGACCAACCTTGATAGTATATTAAAAAGCAGAGACATTACTTTGCCAACCAAGGTCACTCTAGTCAAGGCAATGGTTTTTCCCGTGGTCATGTATGGATGTGAGAGTTGGACTGTGAAGAAGGCTGATCGCCGAAGAATTGATGCTTTTGAACTGTGGTGTTGGAGAAGACTCTTGAGAGTCCCTTATACTGCAAGGAGATCCAACCAGTCCATTCTAAAGGAGATCAATCCTAGATGTTCATTGGAGGGACTGATGCTAAAGCTGAAACTGCAATACTTTGGCCACCTCATGCGACGAGTTGACTCACTGGAAAAGACTCTGATGCTGGGAAAGGTTGGGGGCGGGAGGAGAAGGGGACGACGGAGAATGAGATGGCTGGATGGCATCACCGACTCTGTGGACATGAGTTTGAGTGAACTCCGGGAGTTGGTGATGGACAGGGAGGCCTGGCGTGCTGTGATTCATGGGGTCGCGGAGAGTCGGACACGACTGAGCGACTGAACTGAACTGAACACTATACAGCCTTGATGTACTCCTTTCCCTATTTGGAACCAGTCCATTTTTCCAAGTCCAGTTCTAACTGTTACTTTTTGATCTGCATACAGATTTATCAGGAGGCAGGTAAGGTGGTCTGGTATTCCCATCTCTTTAAGAATTTTCCAGTTTGTTGTGATGCACACAGTCAGTGAAGAGGGAGTAGATTCTTTCTGGAATTATCTTGGTTTTTCTATGGTCTAATGGATGTTGTTAATTTGATCTCTGGTTTTTCTGCTTTTTCTAAATCCAACTTGTATATCTGGAAGGTTTGGGTTTACATACTGTTCAAGCCTTGCTTGAAGGATTTTGAGTATTACTTTGCTAGCTTGTGAAATGAGTGCAATTGTGAGGTAATTTGAACATTTTTGGCATTTTCCTTCTTTGGGGTTGGATGAAAACTGAACTTTTCCAGTCCTGTGGCCACTATTGAGTTTTCCAAATTTGCTGGCATATTGAGTGCAGCACTGTAACATCATCATCTTGTAGGTTTTGAAATAGCTCAACTGGGATTCCATCACTTCCCTTGTTTTCTTCAGAGTGATGCTTCCTAAGACCCATTTGACTTCACACTCCAGGATGTTTGGCTCTAGGTGAATGATCCCACCCTTGTGGCTATCTAGGTCATTATGTTTTTTTTTTTAATACTTCTGTGAATTCCTACCACCTCGTCTTACTGTGTTCAGCTTCTGTTAGGTCCATAACATTTATGTCCTTTATTGTGTTCATCTTTGCATGAAATAGTCCCTTGATATCTGTAATTTTTTAAAAGATATCTCTAGTCTTTCCCATTCTATTGCTTTCCTCTATTTGCACTGTTTACTTAAATAAGTCTTTCTTATATCTTGCTCTTCTCCCAGAGTTTGCTCAAATTTACGTTCATTGAATCAATGATGCTTTCCAACCATCTCATTCTCTGTGAATCCTTCTTTTGTTTTCAATCTTTCCCAGTCAGGGTCTTTTCCAACAAGTTGGTTCTTTGCATAAGATGGTCAAAATATTGGAGCTTCAGCTATAGCACCAGTCCTCCTTGGAAGTCCCAGAAAAAGAGAGAAAAGGGTACAGAAGACCTATTAAAAGAAATAAGTAGTTGAAAACTTTCTTAGCCTGGCAAAAGAAACAAATTCCAAGTCCAGAAATCACATAGACTCCTAAAGAAGTTGAACCCAATGAAACCTATACCAATACATATTACAATTAAAACAACAAATGTTAAAGATAAAAAGAGAATCTTAAAAACAAGAGAAAGGCAAATACTTATGAATAAGAAACATCCCAAGAGGCTTTCAGTTGATTTCTCAGGCTAAACTTCACAGGCCAGACAGGACAAGAATGGCATATTTAAAGAACTGATTGGAAAAAAAAAAAAAAAAAATTGAAGGATCTTTAGTTCCCAGGCTTACCAGGTGGCTTAGGTGGTAAAGAGTGCATCTTCAATGTAGGAAACATGGGTTTTATCCCTAGGTCAGGAAGATCCCCTGGAGAAGAAAATGGGAACCCACTCCACTATCCTTGCCAGGACAAGTCCATGGCGGGCTACAGTCCATATGGTCATGAAGAGTCAGACACGACCAAGCACACCCACAGCATATTTTCCCAGATAAGCTCAAAAAAATCATATTTCTGATCTTACTAGAAATATTTATTTAAATGAAAAATAAAAATATTAAAATTACTTATTTAAATGAAAAATAAAAGATCATACCAGAAACAAGAAAATTATAGAAAAAAATCTCACTGGAAATGCTGAATATATAATAAAGTTAGTGGATCAACAACCTATAATGCTAGTATAAAAGTTAAAAGTTGTGTGAAGTAGAAAAATCATATACATCTAAAATATTAATTTAAGCAATACACAAAGCAAAAGATACATAATATGATCAGAAGCATAAAACATGGGTGGAATGGAGTCAATAGGTAGTACTACTAAAATATGCTCAATCTTGTGTGACTGTCAACTTAAAATAGACTGACATATATATATATAGGCTATTATATCCAAATGCCACAAACTAAAAACCTTTATCAAGTACACAAAAAAATTAAGAAGGAAAATAAATATAACACAACAATACAACATGATAAAGCAATTATCCTTCAATCAAAAATAAATTTTAAAAATGAAGAAAGCCATATAAAATTACAAAGGAAAGGAAGAAAAAATATATGAACAATTAACCATAAATCAACTGACAAAATAACTATAAGTACATATTTGCCAATATTTACTCTAAATATAATTGGACTGAGTGCTCTAATCAAAAGCTATAAAGACTTAAAATAATGCCCTTATTTATATTGCATATAAAAGATACTCTTTGGTTATAAACACACCATAGACAGTGAGATGGAAAAAGATATTCCATCCAAACAGAAATGAAAAGAAGGCAGGTGTAGCAATACTTATATCAGACAAAATAGACTTTAAAACTGTTGATAAATTTCAACATCCATTTATTATAAAAACTCTTAACCATATAAGTATAGAGAAATATACCTTAATATAATAAAGGTGATATATGACAAACCCTCAGATAACAAATACTTATCAGTGAAAAGTTAAATATTTTCTTCTAAAATTAGCAACAAGACAAGGATACCTACTATTTCCACTTTTATTCAGCATAGTGCTGAAAGTTTTAGTCACAGCCATTGGATAAAAAAAAGAAATAAAATGTATCCACATTGGAAAGGAATACTAAAATGGTCACTATTTGCAGATGACATATACTATAAATAGAAAACCCTAAAGATGCCACCCAGAATGCAAGAACTGATAAAGTTGGAGGATACAAAACAATTATCCTCCAACACAAATCTGTTGTGTTTCTATACATTAAAGACCAAAATTCAGAAAAAGAATTTAAGATGAATTATTTCATTTACAATTGCCTCAGAAAGAAAAAAAAAAAACAACTTAAAGTAATTTTACCAAAGGAAAGAATAGTCCTATACTCTGAAAAATAAAACACTGATGAAAGAAATTAAAAACAACACAAATTGATGTGACGATATACTGTACCTCCAGATTGGAAGAATCAATATTGTTAAACTGCCTGTACTATCAGAAGAAATCTACAAATTCAAAGAGATTCTTATCAAAATACCAGGGAATTTTTCATAGAACTGGAGCAAATAATCCTAAAATTTGTATCAAATATCAAAAGACTCTGAATAGCCAAAATAACTTTAAGAAAGAAAAACAGGAAAGAGTCAAATGGTGGAATAGGAGGATATGGGATTTGACTCTCTCTACAAGTACATCAGGAATATATCTACATATAGAACAATATTCATCAAACACCTGCTGTACACTGGTAGGGTATCTCAGACACCCCAAAGGACAAGAAAAGTCCACATACAACCAGATAGGATGAAAGAAAGGAAAGAGAACCCTTGATGGAATCTGCACCTCTGAGGGGCTAGCTGAAGGAAAAAATAGGTTGCTGTACTCAGGATAGTCCTCCCACTGGTGGGAGGATCAGCTGGGACATAGAAGGAGCTTCAGGAGCATAGAGGAGAGTGCAGCAACCAGCATGTGGCAGACAGGACAGAGTAAGACCATGGATTTTCTGTGCTGCAACCCTGTGAGTTCCAGACAGAGTTGTATGTCTGCTGTGTGCAAAGAGATTGGGTGCTGGAATGTGGGGTTTGAAGAGTGGACCCATGAAGAGGACAACTGGAACCTGAAAACTGGAGCTGGCTACAAGGAGCCTGGAGGAACAAGAGTAAGGGGCTCCACAGGGACAGGATGGAGAGGTTTGTAGAAGCCCAACCTATCATACAAGTAGAGTGCCATTGTTGAGTGGCACAAAAGGGACAGAGCCACTACTGCAGTCCTCTTCCCCTTGTTCTAGTCCTCCTGCTATCATGAGTGCTAGAAGAGGCACATATCTGAGCAGGCTCATCTGCCCCTCCCCTCAAAGTGTCCTTCAGTTCTGTGACGCCCAGATGGGTTCACATGCCTACCCCCACCAGAGCCTCCTTTGATTTGCCAGCCCTGTTGGGCTCATGTACCAGGCCTCTTGACACCTTGGCCCCCTCCCACCTGGACAGGAACATGTGTTCTGGGGAAGCCTCAGAAGCAGAAGTCAGTAAGAGGAATGCACACAGAGATGAGGCTGAAACCACAACTGAGCACCAGAGGTCATGTAGCCAAGGAAAAAGAGCTGAAATCTCTCCTCATAGCTACAGGAACCACAGACTCATAGCCCTGTTGGTGTCTGTCTTTATAAACTCAGTACCTACAGAACATCCAAACGGATGAGTGCTTCCAAAGATGAGATGTGTCGAAGTTTAATAGGTGTGAATTTGTAGGTACGTGCATGTAGGGATTGGACCAGGTCAGAATCTGAGATGCCTCCATAGCTCCCACAGTGGATCTAGATACACAATTACTACAGTATGGGACATGACTTTGGTGGATCTATGCTGATGATCTGATGAAAACAATGCCTGAGAGACACCAGAACCAAGTACTGGCATACCCACAATTAAGGTGGGGCTGAAAGCAGTTCCAAAAACAGCATAATTTTTAAGCCAGCACAATAGGTGAAAAGTGACACTTGTTCACAGGTGAACAACTCCAGAGGAGGAAAACTCAGTGGCTTCTCTCCCAGTGAAAGTTCTCCTGTCCTAACTGCCTCAAACCAAAGATCAGAAACACAGCTCAGAAACAGATCGGGGGACCTCTGCTCCAACAATTAGGGATAAGACCCTACCCTTGACAGGGAAGAAAAACACAAAGCAAAGGGGAAAAACCAATAAATATCCATTATAGGTTCAGGTCACTACAACATAAGTCACACTTCCAACCAGCGGGCTAATGACACACTGTACACTGATAAAAGATATGACACTCATCCGTACTGTAAATAGGCCTCACACCAAAATATACTAAACAGAGACTATACAGGGATTTTTCCATATAAAGATAGCCCTTCAAAATACTCTGAGCATCAGGCATTGGGAAGAAGAACCCTAAGAGCATTTGACTTTGAAGTCCACTGGGGCCTCAGTGCAGGGCTAGGAGCAACAGAAATCTCATTTTTGGAATGTGCACCCAAGACCTCACATGAACTGGGACCAAGTGCCAAGCAATAACTCAATAAGTGCCAGGGCTAGATGTAATTAGGGATTCCAGAGTATCTCTTTGGAAATTGGGGGTTGGATATAGTTCATTGTGGGGGCAAGGACACTGGTGGCAGAGGCCCCAGAGAATATTGATAGATGTGAGTTCTCTTGCAGGTCCCTATTTCAATACCAAGATGCAAGCCCACAAAACAGCTTACAGGCTCCAGAACGGGAGCACCTCAGGCCATGCAACCAAAATGAAAAGAACATAGCACCACAAATAAGAAGATATGCAACCTAAAGTCTTACTGAGCTCAAAGCTTCCTCAAAACACACCTCTTGTCATGACTCTGACCATCAGAGGGAAAAGATCTAGGTCCAACTACTAGAGGGCAGGCACCAGTCTCTTCCCTCAGGAAGACCGCACAGATCCCTAGAACAGTGTCACTTACCAGGGGCCAGACATGAGAAGCAAGAGGAATTACAGTCCTGCAACCTACGATCGGGACCTTCAGATTATGAGATTTACACACTGATCACTGAGGTAAGAAGGCACTAAAAACATTTTGATGGTGAAAGAGGAAAGAAAAAGCTGGCTTAAAGTTCAACTTTCAAAAAACTAACATCACGGCACACAGTCCCATCATTTTATGGCAAATGGGGGGGGGGAGTGGAAACAGTGACATATTTTGTTTTATTGGGCTTCAAAATCACTGCAGAAGGTCATGGCAGTCATGAAATTAATAAATGCTTGCTCCTTAAAAGGAAAGCTATGCCAAACCTAGACAGCATATTAAAAAAAAAAAAAAAAGAGAGAGACATCACTTAACTGACAAAGGTTCACATAGTTAAAGCTATGATTTTTCCAGTAGTCATATACAGATGTGAAAGTTGAACCATAAATAAGGCTTAGGGTTCAAGGATTTATGCTTTTGAATTGTGGTACTGGGGAAGACTCTTGAGAGTCCCTTGGACAACAATCAATCCTAATGGAAATCAACGCTGAGTATTCACTGGAAGGACTGATGCTAAAGCTGAAGCTCCAATATTTTGGCTTCCTGATGCAAAGAGCCTATTCATTTCCTGGGAGTTGCAAATGAAGGAACAAAATAGCAATCCACAAGAATAACTGAATTAACAGCAGATAGTCAATTTATTTTAAAATAGAACTTAAAGTCAGTAAAGATAAACAAAAATCTCAGGAAAAGGTTGGAGGTCCATATCAAGAAGAAGCAAGAAAAGTCTAACGAGAAGCTAGAATATTTAAAGAACAAATAAGAGGTAAACACGACCATAACTGAAAAGAAGAATAAGCAAGAAGGAAACAATTAGAATAACTGAGGCAGAGGAATAAATCAGTGGGCTGAAAGATATTGTAGTTCAGATGCCAAGACTAGTCTGACTCTTTGAGACCCCATGGACTGCAGCATGCCAGGCTTCCCTGTCCTTCACTATCTCCCAGATTTTGCTCAAATTCATGTCCATTGAGTTGGTGATGCTATTTAACCATCTCATCTGTCATGTTCTTCTCCTTTTGCCTTCAATCTTTCCCAGCATCAGGATGTTTTTCTATGAGTCATCTCTTCAGGTGGCCAAAGTATTGCAGCTTCAACTTCAGCATCAGTCCTTTCAATCACAATTCAGCGTTGATTTCCTTTAAGATTGATTGGTTTGATCTGCTTTCTGTCCAAGGGACTCTGAAGAGTCTTCTTTAGCACCACACGTTAGAAGCATCAATTCTTTGGTGCTCAGGCTTCTTCATGGTCCAACTCTCACTGAGTTGGAAGATAAAGTGGTGGAAATCACTGCTATATAGGAGAATAAAGAAAAAAGAAAGAAAGAAATGAAGACAGTCTTAGAAACCTCTGAAAGTGAAAATGGAAGTTGTTCAGTTGTGTCACGACCTCATAACTACAAAGACCATGGAATTCTCCTGGACAGAATACTGGAGTGGATAGCCTTTCCCTTTTACAAAGGATCTTCCCAACCCAGGGATTGAATCCAGGTCTTCTGCATTGCAGGCAGATTCTTTACCAGCTGAATCACAAGGGAAGGCCAAGAATACCAGAGTGAGTAGCCTATCCCTTCTCCAGTGGATTGTCCCAACTCAGGAATCAAACCGGGGTGCCCTGCATTGCAGCTGGATTATTTACCAACTGAGCTATCAGAGAATCCCCATGAAAACTCTGGAACAATATCAAATGCATCAACATTCTAATTAAAGTGGTCCTGGAAGAAGAGAAAGAGAAAGAGCCTGAGTAAATATTTGAAGATACTATAGCTGAAAAATTTAATAACATTAGAAACAAAATTCTCACTCAAACCCAGGAAGCACAGAGAACCCCATACAGAATGAATTCAAGGAGGGACATACCAAGACACATTAATCAAACTGACATAAATTAAAGACCAAAAAAAAGTATTAAAAACAACAAGGGAAAAGTAACAACATAAAAGAGAATACCTATAACCTTATCAGCTTATCTTTCAGCAGAAATACTGCAAGCCACAAGGGAGTGGCACAATATATTTAAAGTAATGAAAGGGGAAAATATGATATAGAACAGTAATCTACCAGCAAGCCACTCATTTAGATTCAATGGAGAAACCAAAAGCTTTACAAATAACCAAAAGATAATGCAATTGAGAACCAGGAAACCAGTCTTACAAAAAATGCTAAAGGAAGTTCTCTCAAAAAAAGGTTAACAAGAAATGAATCCAAAACAATCAAGAGAATGTCAACAGAAACATAAATATTGATAACCAAAACGTAAATGGATTAAACATTCTAACCAAAAGACATAGACAAACTGAATGGATAAAGAGCAAGACATGGATATATACTGTATACAAGAGACTTACTTTACATCTATAGACACATGAAGACTGAAAGTAAGGGGATGGAACAAAGTATTCTAACAAATAGAAGCCAAAAGAAAGCTGGAGTAGCAATACTTATATCAAACAAAACAAGCTTTCAAATAAAGGCTATTAGGGATTTCCCTGACTGTCTAGTCGTTAATAATCTGCCCTTCCACTGGAAGGACACAGGTTGTATCCTTGGTTGGTGAACTAAGATCCCACAAGCTACAAGTAATGGCCATAAAATTAAATTAAATTGTTACAAGAGACAATGAAAGAAATTACATAATGATCAAGGGATCCAACAAAAAAATAGATATAACAATTATAAATACATTTGCACTCAACATGGGAATATCTCAATACAGAAGCTTAATACTAACAGTTAAAGGGGAAATCAACAGTAGCCCAATAATAGTGGGGACTTTGCTGCGGCTGCTGCTAAGTTGCTTCAGTCGTGTCCAACTCCGTGTGACCCCATAGATGGCAGCCCACCAGCCTCCCCCATCCCTGGGATTCTCCAGGCAAGAACACTGGAGTGGGTTGCCATTTCCAGACCTCACTAACACTAATGAACAGATCATCCAGATAGAAAATAACTAAGGGAATATAAGCCCAAATGACACATTAGACCATGTAGACTATATTGATACTAATAGTACATTTCATTCAAAAGCAGCAGAATACAGTTTCTTCTCAAGGTCACATAGAACATTCTCTAAAACAGATCACATTCTGGGTGACAAATCAAGCCTCAATAAGTTTCAGAAAAGTGAAATCCTATTAAGCATCTTTTGTGACCACAATACTATGAGATTAGAAATCGGTTACAGGGGGAAAAAAAATACTGTAAAAACCCAAATGTGTGGAGACTAAAATGTATGTTACAAAGCAATCAATGGGTCAAAGAGGAAATCAAAGAAAAAGTTTTAAAAAAAATTAACTAGAGGCAAACAAGAATGAGGACACAATGATCTGAAACCCATGAAATGCAAGAAAGCAGCTCTAGAGGAAAGTTTATAGCAATACAACATTATTCCCCAAAACAAGAACTATCACTACTAGACCTATGTCCAAAGTCACTAGAGAAGAACAAAAATATACAAAGATAGAAGCAACTAAATCATAGATATCAGAGTAGAAATAAATGAGAGACCAAAAAAAAAAAAAAAAAAACCAACAAAGATCAATAAAGCTAAAAACTAGTTTCTGGCCTTCCCTGGTGGTTCAGGGATAAAAATCCACCTACCAACGCAGGGGACAGAAGTTTGATACCTGGTCTTGGAATATTCTACATGCTGTGGAGCAACTAAGCCTATGTACCACCACTACTGAGCCTGTACTCTAGAACTCATGAACAGCAACTATTGAGCTCATGTGCAACTACTGAAACCTGAGTGCCTGAAGATTGTGCTCTGCAACAAAAGAAGTCTCCACAATGTGAAGAGTAGTCCCTGCTCACCAAAATTGGAGACAGTTCACATGCAACAATGAAGGCCCAGCAGAGCCAAATATACTTCCCTTGTGGCTCAGCTGGTAAAGAATCTGTCTGAAATTCAGGAGACCTGGGTTCTATCCCTTGATTGGGAAGATCCCCTGGAGAAGGAAAAGGCTACCCACTCCAGTAATCTGGCCTGAATTCCATGGACTCCATGGGATTACAAAGTCAGATACATGAGCCACTTTCACTTTCACTTTAGCCAGACTCATTAGGAGAAAAAAGAAGATGACTCAAATGAATATGATTAGAAAAGAAAAAGAAGTTGCAATGGCAACCACATAAATATTAATACAAAGAATCATAAGAGACTACAACAAGGAACTATATGCCAGTAAAATGGACAATTTAGAATAGATAAGTTCTTAGGAAAGTATAGCCTTCTAAGACTGAACCAGGAAGAAATAGAAAACATGAACAGATCAATAACAAGTATAGAATTTGAAACTGTGATTAAAAATCTTCCAACAAATAGAAGTCCAGAGCCAGATGGCTTCACAAATGAATTTTATCAAATACTACAGAAGAGTTAACACCTATCTTTCTCAAACTCTTATTACAACTGCAGAGAAGGGAACACATTTAAGCTCATTCTACAAAGCCACCATCAATCTGATACTAAATCAAAGATATCACAAAGAAAAAAAGGAAAGAAAGTTACAAGCCAATGAACATAGAAACAGAAAAGTGAAAAAAAGTGAAAGTTGCTCAGTCGTGTCCAACTCTTTATTACCCCATGCGACTATTCAGTCCATGGAATTCTCCAGGACAGAATACTGGAGTGGGTAGTCTATCTCTTCTCCAGCGGATCTTCCTGACCCAGGAATCAAACCGGTGTCTCCTGCATTGCAGGTGATTCTTTACCAACTGAGCTATGATAGAAGTTCATAGAAACAGAAGTTCTCAGCAAAATAATAGCGAACAGGATCCAAGAAAACATTAAAAGTATCATGCACCATGATCAAGTGAAATTTATCCCAAGATGCAAGGATTCTTCAGTATACACAAATCAACCAGTGTCTCACACTGTATTGTCATATTGAGAGATAAAAACCACATGATCATCTCAGAAGATGTAAAAAAAAAAAAAGCTTTTGACAAAATTCAATACATGTTTATGACACAAATTTTCCAGAAAGCAGCCAGAGAAGGAATCTGCCTCAACATAATAAAGGCCATATAGACAAAACAACAGTAAACATTATTTTCAATGCTGAAAAATAAAGAATTTTCTCTATGATCAGGAACAAGACAAAGGAGTCCACTCTTGCCACTACTATTCAACATAGTTTTGGAAGTCCTAACCACTCTAATCAGAAAACAAAAAGAAATTTTAAAATCCAGATTGGAAAAGAAAAGTTAAACTAAAACTCTCATTGTTTGCAGATGTCATGATACTATACATAGAAAAACCCTAAAGATGCCACCAGAAAATTGCCAGAGTTAATCAAAGAATATAGTATAGCTGCAGGATATAAAATTAATACACAAAAATCCCTTGCATTCCTATACACCATCAATAAAAAATCAGAAAGAAAAATTAAGGAAACAATCCCATTCACTACTACAACAACAACAAAAAGTAAACTACTTAAGAATAAACCTACCTAAGGAGGCAAAAGATCTATACACACAACACTGCTCAAAAAAAAATCAAAGGTGAAACACACAAAACATGAAGAGATATACCATGTTCTTGGATTTGAAGCTATAAAATCAACACAATCCCTACCAAATTACCAATAATTTGTACTAATTTATGCTAATTATTAAATTAGAACACATTTTTTACAATTTGTATGGAACACAAAAGACTCCTAATAGCCAAAGCAACCTTGAGAAACAAGAATACTGCTAGAGGAATTAGGCTCCCTGACTTCAGAGTATACCAAAAAGTTATAGTAATCAAAACAGTATGGTACTACCACAAAAACAGAAATAGAGAACAATGAAACAGGATAAAGTTCCAGAGCTAAACCCACATACCTATGGCCAACTAATCTATGACAAATGGGACAAAACCATACAATACAGAAAAAACATTCTCTTCAATAAGTGGTGCAGGGAAAAGTGGACAGTTACTTGTAAAAGAATAAAATTAAAACATTCTCTATTATCCTTCGCAAAAAACTCTCAAAAGTATATTAAACATATAAATGTAAGACTGGATGATATAAAACTCTCAGTGGAAAACATAGGCAGAACACTCTTTGACGTAAATCACAATATCTCTTTTTATTCACCTCCTAGAGTAGTTTAAAAAAAAGAAAAATACATATGGGACCCAATTAAACTTAAAAGGTTTTACACAGCAAAAGAAACCCTAAATAAAATGAAAATATAACCCACAGGAAGGAAGAAAATATTTGAAAATTAAGTAACTGACATGGGATTAATCTTCAAAATATACTAACAACTCATGTAGGTCAACAACAAAAACCAAACAACAAAATCACAAAATGCTCAGAAGATCTAAATAGACATTCTTCCAAAAAAGACATACATCTGTCCAAAATGCACATGGAAATGTGCTGAGCATTACTAATTATTAGAAAAATGGAAATATAAACTACAATGTGGTATCACTTCATATTAGTCAGAATGGCCAAGATAAAATAATGTACAAACAGTAAATGCTGGAGAGCATGTACAGAGAAGGTAATTAAAATTCTTAAAGCCACTATGGAAGACAGTATGGAGGTTCATTAAAAAGTAAAAATAAAGCTACCATATCATCTAGCAATTCTACTAATGGATGTCTGCCTTGAGAAAACAATATTTCAAGAAGGTATATGCACCCCAATGTTTATTGTAGCACTGTTTACAATAGTCAGGATATGGAAGCAACCTGTAATCCATCCGTTGACAGAGGATGGATAAAGATGTGGTATATACATACAATGAAATATCACTCAACCATAAAGAAGAATGAAATGATGCCGTTTGTAGCAACATGGACAGACATATAAAATTATACTGAATGAAGTAAGTCAAACAGAGGACACATATTATATGAGATCACTTATATATGGAATCTAAAAAAAAATGGTTCAAATGAACTTATTTACAAAACATAAGTAGAGTTACGAATGTAGAAAATAATCTAATGATTACCAGAGTGAAAGCAGGGAAGGTTTATATAAATTAGGTGAAGAGAATTGGCATATATACAATACTAAACATAACATAGATTACTAATCAGGACCTACTGGATAGCACAGGGAACTCTATTTAGTACTCTCTAATGACCTGTATGGGAAAATAATCTAAAAAATATTGGATAAATGTATACGGACAGCTGATTCACTGCAGTACACATCAGAAACTAATGCAAAATTGTAGATCTACTATACACCAACAAGAATTTTTAAAAAATGATAAAAACATTTAAAAAATATATTATGAAAAAAATACAAACAATGGCAGCACAATTTTACATATGCTAAATAACTATGAAATGCATTAATTGTACAATAAATAAATACCACAACACTGGAATATATATCGCTATACTGCAAACAATATTTCAATACTTCAATAGATAAATATTACAATTTAATGAAAATGGAAACAAAAGCAATGTTAGAGGTAGCTGGCTTTCTTATTTCAAAATATAATATGAAGTCATAGTAACCAAAATTGTATGGTACTGGCACAAAAACAGACACATATATCAATAGGACTGCATAAGGATTCCAGAAATACACTACACTTGTATATGAAAAATTTGGTACTGAGGAACCAAAAATATACAGTGGGGAAAATAATCTGTTCAATAAATGTTTTGGGGAAAACTAGACAACTTCATGCCAAAGAGTGAAACTAGATCACCTACTTATACCACGTACAAAAATAAACTCAAAATTTATTACATATTTAAATGTACAACAAAAAACCCATGAATCTCCTAGAAGAAAACCTGGATAATATGCTCGTTGACTAAGCTCTTCATAATTAGTTTTAATTTATTTAAATTGAATTTAGAATTGATATAATGTTATATTAGTTTCAAGCATATAGCATAGCAATTCAGTTATATATGCATATATATTCTTTTATCAGATTCTTTTCCTTTACAGGTTTATTACAAGATATTGAATACAGTTACCTTTGCCTACAGTAAGTTCTTGTTATATCTATTTTATGTATAGTAATGTGTGTCTGTTTATCCCAAAGTCCTAATTCAACCCTTCCCAAATTTCCCCTTTGGTAAACATAAATTTGTCTTCTATTTTTAGGAGTTTATTTCTGTTTTGTAAATCAGTGAGTCTGTATAATTTTTTCGGTTCCACAAATAAAGAATATTATACAATATTTGTTTTTGTCTGACTTACTTTACTCTCTATGATAATCTGTCAATCTATGTTGCTTTTAGATAGATAAGTAATATTCCACTGTGCATATACATATATATACACAGTGTATATGTGTATGTGTGTATCCATTCATATACTCTTTGTCCATTCATGTGTTGATAGACATTGACACTTGTCTATGTCTTGAATTTTGGTAAATAGTGCTGCTATGAACATTGGGGTGTATGTGTTTTTTTTAATTAAAGTTTTTATATTTTACGGATATATACCCAGGAGTGGAATTACTGGATCACATGGTAACTCTGGAAAACCCAGCAGTGGCCACAGGATTGGAAAAGGTCAGCCCTTATCCCAATTTCCAAGAAGGACAGTACAAAAGAATGTTCAAACCACTGGACAGTTGCACTTATCCCCCATGCTAGCAAGGTTATGCTCAGAATCCTCCAAGTTAGGCTTAAGCATTACACGAACTGAGAAATTCCAGATATTCAAGCTGGGTTTAGAAAAGGCAGAGGAACCAGAGATCAAATTGCTGGCATTCAATGGAACTTAGAGAAAGCAAGGAAATTCCAGCAAAACACCTACCTCTGTTTCACTGACTATGCTAAAACCTTTAACTTTGTGGATCATAACAAACTGTGGAAAACTCTTAAAGACATGGGAATACTAGACTATCTTACTTGTCTCCTGAGAAACCTGTATGCAGGTCAAGAAACAACAGTTAGAACCCTGTATAGAACAACTGACTGGATCAGGATTGAGAAAGGAGCACAACAAAGCTATTTATTGCCACTCTGTTTATTTAACTTATATACAGATCACATGTGAAATGCTGGACTGGTTGAGTTACAAGAAGGAATCAAGATTTCCAGGAGAAATATCAACAATCTCAGATATGCAGGTGATACCACTCTAAAAGTAGAAAGTGAAGAGGAACTAAAGAACCTCTTGATGAAGCTGAAAGAGGAGAGTGAAAAAAAATAAACTGACTTAAAGGTCTATATTTTTTAAAACTCAATATTTATTAAATATTCTTAAAACTAAGATCATGGGAACCAGTCCCATCACTGCATGGCAAAGAGAAAGGGGAAACGTGGCAGCAGTCACAGATTTCTTCTACTTGGACTCTAAAAACACTGCAGATGATGACTGCAGCCTTGAAATTAGAAGACGACTGAGTCTTGGCAGGAAAGCTATGACAAACCTAAACCATCTATTACAATACAAAGACATCAGTTTGCCGACAGTGGTCAATATAGCCAAGGTTATGGTCTTTCCAATAGTCATGTACAGATGTGAGAGCTGGAAAACAAAGAAGGCAGACTACCAAAGAATTGATGCTTTCTATCTTTAGTGCTGGAGAAGACTCATGAGAGTACCTTGGAAAACAAGATCAAACCAGTCAATCTTAAAGGAAATCAACACTGAATATCTCTTTACAAAAATCTGATTAGAAAACATCTTTTCAAATAATTTCTACCTTGTTTATAGAACAAGAAAATTGAAGAGGCTTGTTTTTTCTTTTCTGTTCTGGGAAAAACCCATTCAAAAAAGGCAAAGTTGAATATTTAATGAAAACTTTTAAAAGCACCAACTGATAATACATAACTAAAATAAATAATTACCTTTACTCTCACCCAGATTTATAGTCAAAAATGTTGAGACTAGGTATTTATTAGTGATAAAATGGATTTAGAAATTCAAAATCAAGCTTCAATTACTATGTTTTCCTTGAAAGTTTACATATGCAGATATTTAGACATTACACTGAATCATTTCTAACCATTATATATTTAGTCAATTCAAACACTATTTGAGATAATCCCTCCCTGAAAACAACCTCAGACCCAAAGAGCAACTTCATCAGAATAATCAGGGGTCAAGATATTTTTGCTTTGTTTTATTTTCAGTGCAAAACCATATGCCCTACTTCAAGTCTAAATAAGATTGTCTACATGTACAACACAAGTATACAAATTGCTAATAAACTTGCCCAGTGCAGCCTAGGAGAGCTCACAGATATGCTACAAAATAACCACAGAGGGTTTTCAAACTCTGGCACATGCACCCTTGATGCACAGCTATATCTTCAAGTGAGAATGGACAGCCAGGAACCTATTAAAGATTCATAAATATTCTCTATATACACATATCTGATTATGGGAAAGATATACGCAATAGAACCTGTTCCTAAGTAACTTGCAACTGTCAATCAAAACTGTTAGTCCATGCCCACCTAGATGAATATGTGAAAGCCCTGTCTTGAAAACCCCAAAGTTCATTATTCCAGCACCAGTGAGTGTCTCTCTTGGCTTGGCCCACGTCTCATTTGAGGTGTTCTTTCTTTAATAAGCTAATTTTTTTTCCATAGGTAAGATCTCAGATTCTTCTCTGAGTCCTTACCAAGAACTTTGAGTTCTTCTTTGAGTCCTCTTTGACTCAGAGTTCTCTTTGACTCTCCCTATTGGGTAACATTTTGGTGCCATGACTTGGATACATGTAAGTATATGACTTCCTCTTTTTTTGCTTTACCTGTGTACAAAAGACAAACCTATTTTCTTCTTCATTCACTCTTGCTTTCTTTTTGGTGTCCAGTAGCTCTTTGCTTCCTAACTTCTCTTCACCTGACCATTGCTAGATTCTGAGTCTTCCCTTTGGGCCAGCTTTGGAGTTCCAGGTAAGCCCTTCACTCCACATGG
This sequence comes from Moschus berezovskii, assembly GCF_049115385.1. NCBI lineage: Eukaryota > Metazoa > Chordata > Mammalia > Artiodactyla > Moschidae > Moschus > Moschus berezovskii. The sequence goes on from NC_142472.1 coordinate 48,619,255, forward strand.
AAAGGAAAATCCTAAAACCTGACTAGCTACCAGATATCTGGGAAGTTTCTAGTTTGGTTCAAGCAAAAGACATCCTCTCCAACTATTGTAGGGTGATGGACCATACAACAGGCCCCTGCTTATGACCCTGGAATGCCAGGCTCTCTATTTGTCCTGCTATCTTCCAGATGGGAAATGGGCCATCTGTTCCCAAGGGAACAACCTTGTCCTCCTGGTCCCATTATCCCGAGAACTCTTATTCATATATTTTAAGTTTTATAATTGGTATCTTTTTGTGGTAGCATTCTGCCTGTCCAACTGCCCTGGCAAGTCTCTGCTGATATTGTGGTTATAGTGGCATGCTTAAGCCTTGAAATTCAAACAGCCTACATTGCTTGAGACTCCAGCCTTAGCTTACTTAGTGGGGTTTTTAAAAAGAGAGAGAAAAGACTGGAGCTTACAGTTTCCCTCCTCTTCTATCTTTATAATGTAACAATTATTATTTGCACTCTAGGGGCTTGAGTCTCTCTCCTTTGTCTTTGTAATGTAATTATTCTGCCTGAGTTCTCAGTAACTGAAGACTTCCTTGGTGGCTCAGACGGTAAAGCGTCTACCTACCATGCAGGAGACCTGGGTCCGATCCCTAGAGGGGGAAGATCCTCTGGAAAAGGAAATGGCAACCGACTGCAGTATTCTTGCCTGGAAAATCCAATGGACAGAGGAGCCTGGTACACTACAGTCCATGGGGTCGCAAAGAGTTGGACACGACTGAGCGACTTCACTTCACTTCACTTCACTTCTCAGTAACTGTCTGATTTATCCGCAATGTCCCAGGCTGAAGAAAAAGAGGGGAGTGGTAAATTAAAGCAGGAAAACTATTAGATCTCTGATTCTATAGAAATTGGCTTGTCTGGTTAAGCTTTTGGGTTTAATTAATACAGACCTGTCTTTGGGGTACTCAAGTGAAAGTGAAAGTTGCTCAGTCATGTCTGACTCTTTGCATCCCCATGAACTATACAGTCCTCAACATGAAGTATAATGCTTTTATTATACCCAGGGTTACTGACAGTCAATAAGTGCAGGTTGCTTTTGTTATGAAATTTGATTGACAACAGGGAAAATAACCTGACAAAATTAAAATTTTAAGTAAACATAACCAGGAAAACAACTTTTTGGTAAACTCTATAGAATAATTATGTTTTGGAAACATCCATCTAAAGCAGTATCTCCAAATTTTGATAAATTTGAAGCTAAATTAAGTTCAATGAAAGGATTTCATTAAATTTCCAGGTCATTTCATAAAACATAAAATAAACAAATAAAAAACTACTACCCCTCCCAAGGATCAAGACTTTTTGGTCCATAAATTACAGGTACCACATAAAGTCCTCTTTACTATAGTTTCTAATAGTTGCTCATTCCCTACCATCTACATGGGGTGGGACACAATAAACCTCCCTGATCACGCTACATTTCTCACATAGTTACTTGTCTGGGGGCAACAAACCCACTTTTGTTCTATGCAGCTTCCAGTGTCTACACAGGCAAATTGGGACCCCCTCTTGCCTACAGAGGACAGCTGGGATTCAAGTGAATCAGTAGCACTGGTCCCCAACCACACTCTACTTCGATTCATATAGAGTTAACTTATCTCCAAGCCAGGCTTCAGCAATATATGAGCCATGAGCTTCCAGATGTTCAAGCTTGTTTTAGAAAAATCAGAGGAACCAGAGATCAAATTGTCAACATCCACTGGATCATCGAAAAAGTGAGAGAGTTCGAGAAAAACATCTATTTCTGCTTTATTGACTATGCCAAATCCTTTGACTGTGTGGATCACAATAAATTGTGAAATTCTGAAAGAGATGGGAATACCAGACCACCTGACCTGCCTCTTGAGAAACCTGTATGCAGGTCAGGAAGCAACAGTTAGAACTGGACATAGAACAACAGACTGGTTCCAAATAGGAAAAGGAGTATGTCAAGGTTGTATATTGTCACTCTGCTTATTTAACTTATATGCAGAGTATATCATAAGAAACGCTGGGCTGGATGAAGCACAAGCTGGAATCAAGATTGCCGGGAGAAATATCAATAACCTTAATATGCATTATGTCATCAATATGCAGATGACACCATCCTTATGGCAGGAAGCGAAGAAGGACTAAAGAGCCTCTTGATGAAAGTGAAAGAGCAGAGTGAAAAAGTTGGCTTTAAGCTCAACATTCAGAAAACTAAGATCACGGCATCCGGTCCCATCACTTCATGGCAAACAGATGGGAAATCAGTGGCTGACTTTATTTTTCTGGGGTCCAAAATCACTGCAGCCATTAAATTAAAAGAAGCTTACCCCTTGGAAGGGAAGTTATGACCAACCTAGACAGCATATTAAAAAGCAGAGACATTACTTTGTCAACAAAGGTCCGTCTAGTCAAGGCTATGGTTTTTCCAGTGGTCATGTATGGATGTCAGAGTTGGACTATAAAGAAGGCTGAGTGCCGAAGAATTGATGCTTTTGAACTGTGGTGTTGGGAAAGACTCTTGAGAGTCCCTTGGACTTCAAGTAGATCCAACCAGTCCCTCCTAAAGGAGATCAGTCCTGGGTGTTCGTTGGAAGTACTGATCTTGAAGCTGAAATTCCAATATTTTGGCCACCTGATGCAAAGAGCTGACTCATTGGAAAAGACTCTGATACTGGGAAAGATTTGAGGGCAGGAGGAGAAGGGGGTGACAGAGGATAGATGGTTGGATGGCATCACCGACTCAATGGACATGGGTTTGCGTGGATTCCGGGAGTTGGCAATGGTAGGGAGGCCTGGTTTGCTGCGGTTCATGGGGTCTCAAAGAGTTGGACACGACTGAGTGACTGAACTGAACTGAACTTACTCTTATCTCAAGGCCTATTTTTCATCTGTGGGACCTCCGCTTACATGTGCCTGCCCCTGAAGTGGAAAGGAAAATCTTCTCTAGGCTACATCATACTCAGTGTTAACTTGGTCGTCAGATCCTCCCCAATACCCCATAAAACGATCCATTTCCGAACCAGAACACGAAGGTACCAGGCCAGAGGGCCCTATCCTCATTCTTCTCATCTCTGTCCTAACAAACATTGTTGGAACAGCAACAGAGAGTACCACAGTTTATCTATATACTCAATTCACCCAGGCCGTGTCTAAGTTGTCTTCAAGCCTGGGCAAACTACACACCCAAATTGACTCCTTGTCAGGTATAGTTCTCCAAAACAGATGAGCACTCAACTTCTTGACTAAAGCCAAGGGAGGCACATGCCCCTACTTAGGAGATGAATATTGCTTTTATATCAATAAATCAGGACTGATCACCACAAATTATTTGAAACTAATCAAATCCTGGATGAGGTTACCACAGTAACATCTTAGCTTCAGTCCATCAGGGATACACTCCTACTGTGGGTATGGTCTATAATTACTCCCCTCATATGAATCTTATTAATTCTACAGTTTGCTTTCTGTTTCATAAACTTGGTGGTGGTGGTTTAGTCACTAAGTTGTATTTGACTCTTGCTATCCCATAGACTGTAACCCGCCAGGCTCCTCTGTCCATGGGATTCTCCAGGTAAGAATACTGGAGTGGGTTGCTATTTCCTTCTCCAGGGCACCTTCCTGACCCAGGAATTGAATCCAGTCTACTGCATTGCAGGCAGATGATTTACCAACTGATCTATGAGGGAAGCCCATTTCCTAAACTTACTCACTTAATTTATTTCTTCTCCTGTCAACCAGATTCAGGCTTAACTTCTGATACAACATGGATACCAACTCCTGACCCCTCTGATAAATTCCTTATACCAATTCCCCTTGGATTTACATCAGCAGTGCTTACCAGCCCCTCTCATTGACAGCTAGCAAATGATGGACACTCAAGGCCTCTCTCTGCCCTAGGGTGGCAGAAAGTAGTCAGAATGAATGATGCTCATTTCCCAATGAATTTAAGTCCACACACTTGAGGGGGGCATGCTGGGTAGGAAGTTAGCATGAGTAAGGAAGGGTGGCCTAGCCAAAAAAGATTCAAGCTGATCAAATCCCACCCAAGACATGCCCCAGTGCAGCCCAGGAGAGCTCACAGATATGCTGCAGTTTAAGCACAGAGACTTTTCAAACTCTGGTATATGAGCTCTAGGCACAGTGGATACAAACTAACCATAGGGACTTCTCAAACTGTGGCACATATGCCCTTGATACACAGCTATGTGCATTTCAGTGTGTCCAAGTAACCTTGGACAGCCTATAAAAGTTTCATAAATATTTTATATGTACATACATCTGATTATAACTGACTGAATTATGGGAAAGACATGCACAATAGAGCCTGTGGTTATGTAACTTGCAACTGTCAATCAAAATTTGTCAGCTCATGCCTACCTAGATGAACATGTAAAAGCACGGTCTTGAAAACCCCTAACTTCATTATTCCAGTATCAGGGTCTCTCTTGGCTTGGCCCATGTCTCACCTGAGGTGTTCTTTCTGTTCTTTCTTCAATAGACTTGTTTTTGCCACAGGTAGGACATCAGATTCTTCTTTGTGTCCTTACCAAGAACCGAGGCCCATAAGGAAGGGACCTCTGCAACTGTCCCTATCTGTTAGCAATATTAAACATCCTGTATACAAAAAAAGAAAGAAAAAACCTTGCTAATTATATCACATACAAATTATAACCAGAAATTATGAGTCATAGTTTTCTTATTTAAATATCATCAATGTATGTATTTATTTTTTTATCTTTATTGACCTCTATTATTTCTTTCTTTTTTTTTTTTTTTACTTTACAATATTGTATTGGTTTTGCCATATATTGACATGAATTCACCCTGGGTGTACATGTGTTCCCCATCTTGAACCCCCCTCCCACCTTCCTCCCTGTACCATCCCTCTGGTTCATCAGGGTGTGGAGAAAAGGGAACCCTCTTACACTGTTGGTGGGAATGCAAACTAGTACAGCCACTATGGAGAACAGTGTGGAGATTCCTCAAAAAACTGGAAATAGAAGAACTGCCATATGATCCAGCAATTTCACACCTGGGCATACACACCGAGGAAACCAGAACTGAAAGAGACACATGTACTCCAGTGTTCATCGCAGACGAACATGTTTATAATATCATGTATTATATAACATGTTTATTATCATGTTTATAATAGCCAGGACCTGAAAGCAACCTAGATGTCCATCTGCAGATGAATGGAAAGAAAGCTGTGATACATATACACAATGGAGTATTACTCAGCAATTAAAAAGAATATATTTGAATCAGTTCTAATGAGGTGGATGAAACTGGAGCCTATTATACAGAGTGAAGTAAGTCAGAAAGAAAAACACTGATACAGTATACTAACACATATATATGGAATTTAGAAAGATGGTAACCATAACCCTGTATACGAGACCGCAAAAGAGACATAGATGCATAGAACTGTCTTTTGGACTCTGTGGGAGAGGGCAAGGGTAGGATGATTTGGAAGAATGGCATTGAAACATGTATATTATCATATGTGAAACGTATCAGTGTATTTAATTTCCAAAATATTTTTTCCAATTTTTTCCTTTTAAAAATGTTCTCTGCTTTTCTTACATTTAAGTGGCGTTTATAAAAAGTCAATACCAAAAGGAGGACTCTTATGAAGTGAACTCTATCATATAAAAGAATTCACACACTTCTTCAAGTATTACATCAGTGGAATGAAATTAAATTCTTTCACCTTGAAGGACTGACAGTGTAATTCAGACAAATAGTGATAACACATTTATAAAAATAAGTTCAAGTAATAGCCACCCATATCTGGTCAGTTCACTTACTTCATCAAGGAAATCAGAATCACTGTTTTCTCTCCAACTATTGAAGTAAACCATGTACAATTATATACTAGGTTTGCAGTAACTTTTGCTATCCTTTGAGAAAAAGAGCAGTTTAGCTTAATTATTTGAAAATTTAATTACGCTATTCTTGTTACTTCTTTAGTCTTAATCAATAAATTATAAGAAAGTAAAGTGATAGCAAATATTTACCAAATATAAAAAACAAATCTAGACCTTCACATGTAAATTGTTTCATGAAAGTAAAATAAAAAATATTAACCCTTAATTAGTTTGAATTTTACCCAATGACAAAAATTTAAAATACATATTGCCATTGTAAAAAAGGAGCCAAATGAGTAAACATAGTAAATTTAATTGTAATTCAGAGTAAAAATTTATATAGAAATGTTAAGCCTACATAAGTGGATGTTTATTATGATAATTTTAAAAATTTTAATATACTCATGCAGTCACTCACAAATATAGAGTTGAGACAGATTGAAGTGAAAGGCCTAAAATATTTAACATGGAAGTAGTGTGGATGCAAGACAAGATAAGGAAATATAGACCACTTTATTAAATAATCTGCCTTTTAAACTCCATATATGCAGGGTCCTATTATCAATGAGTAGCTTTGAATAGTTGGAGAGAAGTGAGGCCAAGGTAGACATCAATTGTGATATACAGATTAAATAAGTGACAAAAAAGATTTAAAAGACAAGAAATCTAATAAAATATTGAGGTAGATTTGCCATGTAAGAATCTAAAGTAGAATGATCTGGGGGAAAGGAAAGAAAAATGATGTGCTAGATATATCCAGTAAGAAAGATAATAGACATATTCAATTTGATGTATATGTATACAACACAGATTTATATCTAATTGTGTGGATAAGAAAGAAAACACACACAAAGTGGTCAAAAGTGTCACCCTGAGAGGCAAATTCTAAGGTTATATCTTATTCACACTTTATTATTTTGGGCAAGTGATCTACCATTTTATATTTGAATTTTTTTATCTGTAAAATGGGTATAATTACTGTATCTCTTGACAGGTTCTTGTGTGACAAATAAGAGATTTTAGAGCATTAAGAAAGTTCATGGTTCATAGTAACCACTCTTAAGTATTAAGAATGAGATTAGTAACATTATTGAAAATTTTATGAGAGTAATATACAGTTTATTTGTCACATCATGGTAATCCTTAGAATGTGGATATGAATTAATTGTCTTTCTTTCTGAATTTCACCTTCACTTGTCCAAATCTGCCTCACTTCTGCATGTTTTAAAAACATTCCTATGATATTATCTTTTCACAAATATTTAAAAGTTGCTTTCAAATCATACAGTTGAAATTTTGTCCTGGCAAATTATATATAATAAAAATAGAATAAGAATAATACAAAGGGTAACATATTTAATAAATAGATTGACTGGGTATCTTGTGCATGTGCATGCATACACAATCATGTCCAATTCTTTGAGATTCCATGGGCTGTAGGCCACCAGACTCCTCTGTGCTTGGAATTCTCCAGTCAAGAATATTGGGGTATCATTTCCTGCTTCAGGGGATCTTTCTGACCCAGAGATTTAACCCACTTCTCTGTCTGCTGCATTTACAGGTGGATTCTTTACCACTGACAAACCTGGGAAGCCTCCCTTATAAAACAGAAATGTATAAATTAATCATGATGTTTCACCTATTTCATTTAAATAAGTAATAGTAAGTGACCATAAAAATATGATTATTAAAAATAATACTTAATAATAGCAAAGTTCATAAGAGGTATACTTCAGCAATGTAAGTATAGAACTTGTTAGCCTTCTTTTTCACATTTTCCAAGAAAAATCATATCCCTCAAAGCAACACTTCTACCGTATTTCTAAGTACAATCAGAGCAGACTCCCAGAATTTCATGGTGCATTGTATATTTCCTACCATTTGCAAAGTAGTCTGGAAGTCAGTTCTATAATATCACTTCTTAACTCAGATCTTAAATCAGGTCTAACATCTGTAATGCTGAAAGGAAGGTCATAAGAAAAACAATTTTTCATGGTAAATGGTTAGTAATTAAGAACATTCTTAAACTGAGGACTCAAAACACTTTAGCATCTGTAGATAGAGCAAAAACAAACAATATTTACCTATGTATTTAAGGAGAAAAGAATCACCTTCTTTTTGAACAGATTATTTATCACAGTGTCACTGCTCCTGTGATGAATTGAATGCTTGACATTGTTATAGAAAATCAATTGGCTTCAATCTGAGAAAGTTGTGTTGTATGTATTCACACATGACAGTCACATAAATCAGTAATTTTTGAGAAAAAAAATTCAACTCGAAATAAAATGAAATTCATTTCTCTACTTTTTAAGCCAGATGTGATGGCTACTTTATTTTCCTTTAAAAGGCATTACTTACAAAATTGACTTTGAACTGCCCAGTAAGGTCTAGCATTGCAGAATATCTCTTTACAAAATTCTGATTAGAAAACATCTTTTCAAATAATTTCCATCTTGTTTACAGAACAAGAAAGTTGAAAGTTTTTTTTTTCTTTTGTTTTGTTTTCTTTTCTAGGAATAAAACAGTTGAAAAGGCAAGGTTGAGTATTTAATAAGAATCTTTTAAAAGCATCAACTGATAATGCATAACTAAAATAAATAATTACCTATTACTTTCATCCAGCATTATAGTAAAAAACTGATGAGATTAGATATTGATTAGTGAAAAAATGGACTTAGTAATTCAAAATCAAACTTCAATTACTACATCTTCCTTGAAGTTTTATATATGTAGATACTTTGACATTACCCTGAATCATTTCTGACCATTATATATTTAGCAAATTCAAGCATGATTTGAGAGAATCACTCCCTGAATACAGCCTAAGAGCCAAAGAGAAAGTTTATCAGAATAATCAGGAGTCAAGATATTTTTGTTTTGTTTTCAGTGAAAAATCAAAACCATAGGCCCTAACTCAAATCTAAATAAGATTGCGTATACAGCACAAATATACACATTGATAATAAGCTTACCCATGGTTTTCATGTTCACCAAAGTTGACAACAACAATACTATATATTAAATGAACTGGTCTTCTTGCCTCTTTATCACTTTGTACCTTATTCAAGACAGATTTCAATTCCCCTTAACTTCCTACAACTGTCTCAGACAATCTCAGCCAATGGGGCTCTCTTTCTGGAACTTCAGTAATTCGTAATTTTATTTATTTTTTTAATTTATTTTTTTTATTGGAGGCTAATTACAATATTATATTGGTTGGTTTTGTCATACATTGACATGAATCCGCCCCGGGTGTACATGTGTTCCCCTTCTTGAACCCCCCTCCCACCTCCCTCCTCCCCATATCCTCCCTCTGGGTCATCCTGTGCACCAGCCCCAATCATCCTGTATCATGCGTCGAACCTGGATGGGTGATTCGTTTCACATATGATAATATGCATGCTTCAGTGCCTTTCTCCCAAATCATCCCACCCTCACCCTCTCCCACAGAGTCCCAAAGACTGTTCTATTTTAAACTATATGTTCTGCATGGCCCCAAGCAAGCCACATTAACGTGAACTGACTGTGATAGTAGGATTATAATGAGCATTTATGGGGTATAATTTACTGGAAAAGGGAACGACAGATGGGTTGGTTTGATGGCATCACCGACTCAATGAACATGAGTTTGAGCAAGCTCTGAGAGATGGTGAAGGGCAGGGAAGCCTAGTATGCTGAAGTCCAAGGGACCACAGACAATCAGACACAGCTGAGCAACTGAATAACAATAATATGCATACACTCATGGGAGCTTCTTCACAATCAACATTAGTAAACATTTGCTCACACCGAAACATTTCTTCCCACCTTTTCCATCTCCAGGTAATCAGAAATCTTTTTAGTTAGCTGAGACTGATTTTTTTTGAACTTATATTTGTTCATTTTTAATTGATTGATGATTGCTTTGGTTTGACTTCTGTCATACATCATTGAATTAGCCACAGGTATGCATATGCACCTTCCCTCTTGAATTACCCTCCAACCTCCCACCCTTTCCCACTCCTATAGGTTATTACAGAGCACCAGCTTGAATTCCCTGAGTCATACACAAATTTCCATTGGCTGTCTCTTTCGCATATGCTAGTGTTTATGCTCCCATGCTACTCTCTCCATTCATCTCACCCTCTCCTTCCTTTACCCTACCCTGTCCATAAATCTGTTCTCTACATCTGCATCTCTATTGCTGCCCAGTGAATAGGTTATCAGTGCCATGTTTCTAGATTTCACATGTATGAGCTAACAGATTATATATATATATATGTACGTATGTATTTTTCTCTTTCAGGCTTACTTCAATCTGTATAATAGGCTCTGATTTTTAACTTTCTTCTATCTTCAGTTCAGTTCATCCACTCAGTCATGTCTGACTCTTTGCAATCCTATGGACTGCATCTCACCAGCCTTCCTGTCTGTCATCAACTCCCAGAGATTGCTCAAACTCAAGTCCATCGAGTTGGTGATGCCATTCAACCATTGCATCCTCTGTCATCCCCTTCTCCTCCTGCCTTCAATCTTTCCCAACATCAGGGTCTTTTCAACTGAGTCAGCTCTCTGCATCTGGTGGCTAAAGTATTGGAGTTTCAGCTTCAACATCAGTCCCTCCAATGAACACCCAGGACTGATCTCCTTTAGGATGGACTGGTTGGATCTCCTTTAAGTCCAATGAACTCTGAAGAGTATTTCATTGCCACGGTTCAAATGCATCAATTCTGTGGCACTTAGCTTTCTTTATAGTCCAACTCTCACATTCATGCATGACTACTTTGAAAACCATAGCTTTGACTAGAGGGACTTTGTCAGCAAAGTAATGCCTCTGTTTTTTAATATACTGTCTAGGTTGGTCATAGCTTTTCTTCCCAGGAGCAGGTGATTTCCTTCTTTTTTTTTTTTTTTAAATTTCATGACTGCTGTCACCATCTGCAGTTAGTTTAGAGCCCAGGAAAATTAAGTCTGTCTCTGTGTCCCTTGTTTCCCCATCTATTTGACGTGAACTGATGGGACTGGATGCCAAGATCTTCATTTTTTGAATTTTGAATTTTAAGTCAGCTTTTTCACTCTCCTCTTTCACTTTCATGAAGAGGCTCTTTAGTTCCTCTTTGCTTTCTGCCATAAGGTTGGTGTCATTTGCATATCTGAGGTTATTGATACTTCTCTCAGCAATCTTGATTCCAGCTTGAGCTTCCTCCAGCCCGGTGTTTCATATGATGTACCCTTCATATAAGTTAAATAAGCAGGATGACGATATACAGCTTTGACATACTCCTTTCCCAATTTGGAAACAATCTGTTGTTCCATCTCTGGCTTTAACTATTGCTTCTTGTCCTGCATACAGATTTCTCAGGAGGCAGGTCAGATGGTCTGGTATTCCCATCTTTTTAAGAATTTTCCACACTTTGTTGTGCTACACACAAAGGCTTTGGAATAGTCAATAAAGCAGAAATAGATGTCTGTCTGGAACACTCTTACTGTTTCTGTGATCCAATGGATGTTGGTAATTTGATCTCTTATTCCTCTACCTTTTCTAAATCCAGCTTGAACAACTGGATTCCCAGTTCGTATACTGTTGGAGCCTAGCTTGAAGAATTTTGAGCATTACTTTGCTAGAATATGAGGTGAGTGCAATTGTGCAATAGTTTGGACACTCTGTCATTGCCTTTCTTTGGGATTGCTATGAAAACTGACCTTTTCCAGTACTCTGGCCAATGCTGAGTTTTCCAAATTTGCTGGCATATTGAGTGTAGCACTTTAACAGCATCATTTTTTAGGATTTAAATATTTCAGCTGGAAATCCATCTACTCCATTAGCTTTGTTCGTAGTGATGCAAAGTCAAGGCCTACCTGACTTTGGACACTAGAATGTCTGGCTCTAAGTGAGTAATCACACCATCGTGGTTATCTGGGTCTTTAAGATCTTTTATTGCATAGTTTTTCCATGTAGTCTTGTCACCTTTTTTAAATATCATCTGCTTCTGTTAGTTCCATACCATTTCAATCCTTTATCGTGTCCATTTTTGCATGAAAGTTTCCCTTCATATCACTAATTTTCTTGAAGAGATCTGTACTCTTTCCCATTCTATTGTTTTTCTCTGTTTCTTTGCATTGATCACAAAGGAAGGCTTTCTTATCTTTCTTTCTTTCTTTGGAACTCTGCGTTCACATGGGTATAGCTTTCATTTTCTCCATTGCCTTTACCTTCTCTTCTTTTCTCAGTTATTTGTAAGGCCTCCTCTGACAGCCATTTTTCCTTTTTCCATTTCTTTTTCTTCAGGATGATCTTGATCACTGCCTCCTGTATAATGCCATGAACCTCTGTCCATAGTTCTTCAGGCACTCTGTCTCTCAGATCTAATTCCTTGAATCTATTTATCACTTCCACTGTATAATTATAAGGGAGTTGACTTAGGTCATACTTGAATGATCTAGTTTTTTTTTCCCTACTTTCTTAAATTTAAGTCTGAATTTTGCTATGAGGATTTCAGGATCTGAGCCATAGTCAGCTCCTAGTCTTGTTTCTCCTGACTCTGTAGAACTTCTTCATCTTTGGCTGCAAAGAACATAATCAGATTTCGGTATTGACCATCTGGTGATGTCCAGGTGTAGAGTTGTCTCTTTTGTTGCTGGAAGAGGGTGTTTGCTATGACCAGTGCATTCTCTTGGCAAAACTCTGTTAACCTTTTTACTGCTTCATTTTGCATTCCAAGGCCAAACTTGCCTGTTACTCCTGGTATCTCTTGACTTTGTACTTTAGCATTTGAGTCTCCTATGATGAAAAATACATCTTTTTGGGATGTTGGTTCTAGAGTCTTGTAGGTCCTCATAGAATCATTCTTCTTCAGCTTCTTCATCATTAGAGTTTGGGACCTAGGTTTGGATTACTGTGATACTGAATGGTTTGCCTTGGAAACGAAGAGATCATTCTGTCATCTTTAAGATTGCACCCAAGTACTGCATTTCAGACTCTTTTGTTGACTTTGGGTGCTGCTCCATTTCTTCTAAGGGATTTTGGCTCACAGTAGTAGATATAATGGTCATCTGAATTAAATTCACCCATTCCAGTCCATTTTAGTTCAGATTCCTAAAATGTCTATGTTCACTCTGATTTGACCTGTTCATCATCTTGTTTGACTTGTTCATCTCCTGTTTCACTACTTCTAATTTACCTTTATTCATGGAACTAACATTTCATGTTCCTATGCATTATTGTTCTTTACAGCTCAATCTTTACTTCCATCACCAGTCACATCTACACCTGGGTGTTGTTTTCACTTTGGCCCCATCTCTTCATTCTCTCTGGAGTTATTTCTCCACTCTTCTAAAGTAGCATATTGGGAACCTACTGACCTGGGGAGTTCATTTTTCAATCTCATATCTTTTTGCTTTTTCATACTCTTCATACTTTACATACTGTTCTTCTATCTTTGTGACGTAGAAATTGTTAGATAGTCAGTGTAGAACTCTGAGACCTCTATCTTTTTTTTTTCAGTAAACATCTTTCTCCATTAACCTAAAACAATAACCTTTTTCCCAAATTCCTGGAATGTGTCCTTGGTGTGATAAATTATCAGCACTCAGATCCAGGGAATGGGAGTTATTAACTTCTGCTCCTTATGTCTGAGGGGAAAGCAACTGGTGATCATTAATCTTAAGCCCATATATCTGGTCCATTGTTAAATGGCCAGGGGGTATGAAAAACGGTGGCAACCTAATCCTAGGATCAGAAGAAGCCATAAAGAAGTTAAGTTAATCATTTTGAACTTTAACTGGTTGGGTAGAAACAATGTGATTTAAGAACAAGAGCCAAAAAGTAACGTACAGATTAATACTGGTAAAGATAAAAAGCTGCTCTAATCCCCCACATTTTGGGGGAATCTTTATCCTCTCTCAGTGTCTATGCTGAAGGTTTTGCACTTCCTTCTCTTTAATAAATTCTATTAGGTTGTTATCATGACCGTTTGTGTGTTCATGGATTCCTTTCTTCAGCTCTGCTAACAAGAACACAAATCCCCATTTCATTCACTCATTCTTTACAACTCTTAGTGCATATGACTTATGTTCCTTAGAAGAAATTAGTTTAATTTTGTTCTGTTTATTCCCACTTTGTTTCACTGTGCCTAATACATATTAGGTTCTCAATAAGCTTTATTGAGGAACAAATTAATGAGAGGTTAGTTATGAAAAATTATTATACAGGGAAATACATAGTAAGAAAATGTATAGTTAATGACATAAGAGAATAGATTTTGGATATCTGATTAGTGTTAGGCAACACTGCAAACAAGATAAGGGGTGGCCAGTAACTATTCTGCTTATAAATAATAAATGAGCAATTATAGGGGATTCAGTTCAAGATGGCAGAATAAAAGGATGGGCACTCATCCCCTCCTGTGAGAGCACCAAAATCACCACTAGTTGTTGGACAACCATCGACAGGAGGATGCTAGAACCCACTAAAAAATGATACCCCACATCCAAAGGCAAAGAAGAAGATTGTAGGTGGGGCATAACAGGATACTATCACTTCTCATAAACCCCCAGGATGGATGATCCACAAACTGGAGAACAAAAACACCAAAGAATTTCTCCCTCACCTTTGAAGGTTCAAAACCCCATGTTGGGCTTCCCAGCCTGGGAACCTAGGACTCCTCAGGGAATCTGACCTTAAGGGCCAGTGGGATTTGATTACAAGAATTCCACAGAACTAGGGGAAATGGAGACTTCAGTCCTGGAAGGCACAAACAAAACCTCGTGTACACCAAGATTCAGAGGAAAGGAAAAATGTCTCCACAGGAAACTGAACCAAAACTACCGCTAATGTTGGAGGGTATCCTGTGGATACCCAGATCATCAGGGGTTCACCAAAGGGATGGGGGATTGGTAGCAGCTGTCTGGTAAGGTCCCCTTCAGTGTAAACTCTTTTGGAGAGTTAAACCTACCATAGGGTTAACCTACCATAAACTGCAATAACCCTACCATTAACCCTACCATAGACCTAAGGGCTGGGTCTCCTCAGACCAAAAAACTACCAAGGAGGGATCCCAATCCCACCCATCAGTAGATAATTGGATTAAAGTTGACCAAGGTCCTGCCCACCTGAACAAGACACAGTTTTCCCCACAACCAATCTCTCCAATCAGAAAGTTTACACAAGCCTCTTAGCCTCTTCCATAAGAGGGCAGACAAAAGAAGCTAGAAGAACCACAGTTCCACAGTGACTAAAACAAAACCACATTACAGAAGGTCAATCAGCATGACAAAGCAGTAAGCTAAGTCCCAGATGAAGGAACAAGATAAAATCCCAGAGAAACAAGTACATGAAGTGGAGATTGGCAAACTTCCAGAAAAAGAATTCAGGACAGTGATAGCAAATATGACTCATGATTTCGGAAAAAGAATGGAAGCAAAAATGAAAAGATGCAAGAGATGTTTACCAAAGACCTTCAAGTACTAAAGAACAAACAAACAAATGAATAAAAGGCTGAAAAGAATCCACACCAGAATAACTAAGGCAGAATCACTAGGACAGAATTGCAGCAATCCCTGCTGCAGAACAGAATATAGAAAAAAGAATGAAAAGAATTGAAGACAGCCTAAGAGACTTCTGAGACAGTATTAAACACATGAACATTTGCATTATAGGTGTCCCAGAAGAAGAGAGAGAGAAAAGACTTGAGAGAGTATTTGAAGAGACAATAGCTGAAAACTTCCCTAATATGGGAAAGGAAATAATCAACCAAGTACAGGAATCACAGAGAATCCCTGGCAGGATAAACCCAAGGAGGAACACACCTAGACACATAGTAATCAAACTGACAAAAATTAAAGACAGAGGTAAACTATTAAAAGCAACAAGTGAAAAATGACAAATAAGATAGAAGGGAACTCCCGTCAGGGTATCAGCTGATTTTTCAACAGAAACCCTACAAGACAGAAGGGAATGGCATGACATATTTAAAGAGATGAAAGGGAAGAACCTACAACCAAGAATCCTCTAGCCAGCAAGAATCAAAATTTGATGGATAAATCAAAAGCTTTCCACACAAGCAAAAGTTAAGAGAATTTAGTACCACCAAACCAGCAAATGCTAAATGAACTTCTCTAGGCAAGAAACAAAAGAAGAAAAAGCCCTACCTACAGAAAATAAACCCAAAACAATTACAAAAATGGTAATAGGATCTGTGCTGTATGCTCTACTTAGTTGCTCAGTTGTGTCCAACTCTTTGGGACTCCTTGAACTGTAGCTCACCAAGCTCCTCTGTTCATGGGGTTCTCCAGGAAAGAACACTGGAGGGTTGCCATGCCCTCCTCCAGGGGATCTTCCCAACCCAGGATCAAGCCCAGGTCTCCAACATTGCAGGCAGATTCTTTACCATCTGAGCCACCAGGGAAGCCCAAGAATACTGGAGTGAGTATCCTATCTCTTCTCCAGGGGAACTTGCCAACCCAGGAATTGAACTGGAATCTCCTGCATTGCAGGCAGATTATTTACCAGCTGAGCTACCAGGGAAGCTCATATATATATCAATGCATGCATGAATACTCAGTTGCTCAGTTGTGTCTGACTCTTTATGGCCCCATGGGACCACATGAACTGTGGTTTGCCAGGTTCTTCTGCCCATGGGATTATCCCAGCAAGAATACTGTAGTGAGTTGCCATTTCCTCTTCCAGGGGATCATCCTGATTCAGGGATCGAACTGGCATCACCTGTGTCTCATGTATTGTAGGTGGATTCTTTACCACTGTGTCACAAGGGAAGCTCCATATATATCAATAATTACCCTAAATGTAAATGGATTAAATGTACCAACCAAACAACACAGACTGGCTAAACAGATGAAAACATGTGCATGTATGCATTTCCACTTACCACATCATTCTGCTTGACCCACCAAATTGTTTGTAACTATTTTATATTGTTAGATTAATCATGTTCCTATTATGAGTTGCAATTGTAATTATCTTTTATTTTTTATCTGGATATTGATTGTGAAAATTGAGAATTGGTCAATAACAACAAAAAAATAATAGAATTGTATATCATCAAAGCTACCATTTAATAGAAAAACCTGAAATCACTTTTTAAAATTCATATGCGTATCAGAATTACCTTGGAATTTTTTGAAAAATACAAATGCACAGGTATTCCTTTTTTATTTTGCCAGAACTGTAGATATATCTCTAATGAGCTGCCATGTTTTAAAATAATGGGATTGTATGAGGATCTTTTACTTTTATACAGTTTTTTTTTTTTCAGATTCTATTTCATCTTCACTGCTCCCATTTCATTTAGTTTATATTTTCCAATTTCTCCGTCTCTTCTACTTTTTTTTTATGTTCGTTCTCAAGTCTGTGTCAAACATAGCAGAAAAGTTTTTGTGTACATTATTGTTTAGTTGCTCAGCTGTGTCTAACACTTTGCAACACCATGGGCTGAAGCATGCCTGGATTCCCTGCCCTTCACTATATCCTTGAGTTTGCTCAAACTCATGTCCATTGAGTCTGTGATGCTATCCACTAGAGAATGACATCCTCTGTCATCCCTTTCTCCTCCTGTTTTCAGTCTTTCCCAGCATCAGGGTCTTTTCTAAGGAGTTGGCTCTTCACATCAGGTGGCCAAAGTGTTGGAGCTTCAGCTTCAGCATCAGTCCTTCAAACGAATATTCAGAAGTGATTTCCTTTAGGATTGACTGGTTTGATCTCTTTGAACTCCAGGGGACTCTCAAGAGCCTTTTCCAACACCACAGTTCAAAATAATCAATTCTATGGCACTCAGCTTCTTTATGGTAGAACTCTCATATCCATACATGATTACTGGAAAAAAACATAACTGACTAGATCAACATTTGTCAGCAAAGTAATGACTCTGATTTTTAATATGCTGTCTAGGTTGGTCATAGCTTGTCTTCCAAGGAGCAAGTGTCTTAATTTCATGGCTGCAGTCACCATCTGCAGTGATTTTGGGGCCCAAGAAAATAATTCCTATAACTGTTTCTATTGTTTCCCCATCTATTTGCCATGAAGTTATGGGACCGGATGCTATGATCTTCATTTTTTGAATATTGAGTTTTAAGCCACCTTTTTCACTTTCCTTTTACACTTTACTCAAGAGTCTTTAGTTCCCCTTCACTTTTTGCCATAAGGGTCATGTCATTTGCATATCTGAGGCTCTTGATATTTCTCCCGGTAATTTTGTTTCCAGTTTCCCTTCATTTAACCCCAGCATTTCACATGATGTATTCTTCATATGTTAAATTAGTAGGGTGACAATACACAGCCTTGATGTACTTGTCTCCCAATTTTAAACCACTCTATTGTTACATATCCAGTTCTAACTGTTGCTTCTTGACCGCAAACAGATTTCTCAGGAGGCAGGTAAGGTGGTCTGATATTCCCATATCTTTAAGAATTGTCCACAGTTTGTTGTGATACACATGGTCAAGGGTTTTAGTATAGTCAATGAAACAGAAGTAGATTTTTTTTTTTCCTGGAATTCTCTTGCTTTTTGTTTGATCCAGCAGATGTTGGCAATTTGGTCTCTGGTTTCTTCTCCTTTACTAAATCCAGCTTGAACATCTAGAAGTTCTTGGACCATGTACTGATGCATCAGTTCAGTTCAGTTCAGTTGCTCAGTCGTGTCTGATTCTTTGCGATCCCATGAATCACAGCACGCCAGGCCTCCCTGTCCATCACCAGCTCCCAGAGTTCACTCAAACTCATGTCCATCGAGTCAGTGATGCCATCCAGCCATCTCATTCTCTGTCGGCCCCTTCTCCTCCTGTCCCCAATCCATCCCAGCATCAGAGTCTTCTCCAGTGAGTCAACTCGTCGCATGAGGTGGCCAAAGTATTTGAGTTTCAGCTTTAACATCAGTCCTTCCAATGAACACCCAGGACTGATCTCCTTTAGAATGGACTGGTTGGATCTCCTTGCAGTCCAAGGGACTCTCAAGAGTCTTCGCCAGCACCACAGTTCAAAAGCATCAATTCTTCGGCGATCAGCTTTCTTCACAGTCCAACTCTCACATCCATACATGACCACTGGAAAAACCATAGCCTTGACTAGACGGACCTTTGTTGGCAAAGTAATGTCTCTGCTTTTTAATATGCTATCTAGGTTGTTCATAATTTTCCCTCCAAAGAGTAAGTGTCTTTTAATTTCATGGCTGCAATCGGCATCCACAGTGATTTTGGAGCCCCCCAAAATAAAGTCTGACAGTGTTTCCACTGTTAGTAATAAGTAAATAATATGTACTATATATATATTATAATACTTATGGATTTTTGCCTAACTAAAAACTTTATGACATTTGGATTTTACTTGTTTGACTTAGTATGAATAGCATACCAGATTTCTAATGAAAAAAAAAAAAATATATATATATATATGCAACAAGCCACAAAGTTTTATTGTATACCACAAGGAACAATAGTCAATATCTTCTAATAACCTATTATGGAAAATATGTTCAAAAATAATATATGTGTATATGTATAACTGGGTCACATACATATAAAATAGTTCCACTTTTTGTAATTTGTAATGTTTATATTTTTGCCAATTTTTCTAAATGCATCATGGATGTTTAGTAACAATTTGTGATATATACCATCTTAAACATATTTCTGTAGATATGATTAATATAAATTATTTATTTATAAATCTGCTATATTGAATTATTGATTAATTATGTCATTATTCATCAATAATTGTCATAATTATTGGTTAATTATGTCATTTATTATTAATGACATCATTCAAGATGCTTCTATTCTTATTTTTATGCAACTGATAAAATATTCTCAGAAAAATGTTAGTTTCACTGACTATATTTTTTTTGTTTCCCTTATTCTTTTGATTTTTGCTTCATGTATCTTTGTTTCTTTGTTATTAAGATGTCTAATGGTTTATAAAGTGTGTCTTCTTTGTGAATTGTACCTTTTATCATTAGAAACAGTCACCTTTGTTTCATTTAAAAGAATAATAGATAGACAGTTATAACAACAGTTGTTAAGCATTATAAGAAGAAAAAAAAAATACTTTATGGTCTAGGAAACAGGGACTTCACAGAACCCTGAAGTTAAGAGATAGTTACTTTATATAAAGTCATTCAGTTCAGTTCAGTTCAGTCACTCAGTTCTGTCGACTCTTTGCAACCCCATGAATCACAGCATGCCAAGCCTCCCTGTCCATCACCAACTCCCGGAGTTCACTCAAATTCATGTCCATCGAGTTGGTGATGCCATCCAGCCATCTCATTCTCTGTCGTCCCCTTCTCCTGCCCCCAATCCCTCCCAGCATCAGAGTCTTTCCAGTGAGTCAACTCGTCACATGAGGTGGTCAAAGTATTTGAGTTTCAGCTTTAGCATCATTTAGTTTAAATGCTTTCCTACAGTCCATGCCTTACTCCAATCTTATAAGAAAGTGCCCAGTAAGCAAAACAAAGGCAAATTTAAAATACATATTGTGAGAATTGAAAGAATAAAATGTTAAGTATCACTCCCATCATATAATTTAATGTAAATATGGATGTACTACATTATTGAGAATATTGAAAAGTTAGAAATTAAATTATTTAAAGATAATGTAGCCTTTATGGAATTAATATACACAGAACATTAGATACTATTTTGGTCAAATGTCGTTAAAGAGTTTATGTTACTGTCTGTTAGGGATGGAGACCTGTCCTAGGGAGGTAGTCATGAAATTTCCAAACAACAGGAAACCCTCTCACCAGCGGATCTGTGGGGAGTTTTGTAATCTCAGAGGGCAACATAACCAGAGGAATGGAAAAAAAACAAAGTCAAAGAATAGGCGGCTAACCTCAACTGCCAGTGGAGAAGTAGCCCAGATGCTCACCTCTGCCACCAGCGAGTGGGGGCTGATCAGGGAGGTGAGGATTTCATGTTTAGGATAAGGAACAGGCCTGATGCCCTGAGGACAATCTGAGGGAGCTAACATGTGATAGCAACCCAAACTGTGGGATACCCAGATAGAGAAAAATAAAAAGAGAGAGAGAACTTTCCCCCTCAAAAGCTCTAACTTAAAGTGCAGCCTGGCCCACTCACAGAACAAAGGATTGAGTGAATACCAAAGGAGAGCTAGATGGCTGTGGAATGGCCCATCCCCTCACTGAGGTAGAGAGGCAGGCGGAAAACAGCCAGAGCCAGAAGGCTAGGGGCAATTCTTGCCCCAGAGATGGCATCCTTGACCAAACTGAGCAGGCTCCCAGTTGTTAACCAAGTCTTCCTGGGATCCTGGATGGTTGATATCTGCCAGGAGGTTCACAGCCAGAGATCAGCCCCCCAGAGGAGACACATGGCACAAACTGAGATGGTGCTCTCATGGGGCACCCGGGAAATCAAGTAATTGGGACTGGGGAGATGATTAAGATGTACAGCCCACCTGGGACAGTGCACTCGCCAAGCACCTGGTCTCCTGAGCTGCTTGGACCTGGGAAGGGCACAAAATGCATACCCAACTGAGTCTGTGCCTTTGTGGACTACCTGAGAACCTGAACCAGGGTATCTTAGACATGGGGAGTGCACAAACTGCAGGGCCAGCTTTGGACAAATCCCCTGCAGAGCAACCTGGAGCCTGAGCAGTATAGACCATTAAAGCACATGCCACCCATGAGCTGCGAAAAACCCAGCATAGCCCATACACTGCGAGCACACCCCATACACACCAGTAATATTTGTTTGTTGTGTTCCTCCCTCCCCAAAACACAGCTGAACAATTGAGCCTAAGTGACCACCTTCACCCCCTTGTGACAGGGCAGAAATTAAACACTGAAGAGACTTGAAAGCAGAGAAAGCCAAAATAAACAAAGAAGAGGGAACTGCTCTGGAAGTGACAGGTGCAACAGATTAAAACCCTGTAGTTAGCATTGACTAACCATTGGAAGGGGACTATAGACCTTAAGAAGATGTATAAGCTGGAACAAGGAGCTATCTGAAACTTAACTGACCCCACACTGCCCTCAACAGTTTCAGAGAAATTCCTGGATATATTTTTACTATTATCACTTTTTAATTTTTTTACAAAACTCAATTTCTTTATTACTCTTTTAATTTTCATTTTTATAACCTATTACCTTGCAAAAACAAAGATCCTGTTTTTAAAGCAAATTTCATATATATATATATATATAATAACTTCTGTGATTGATTTTGTTTTATATTTTTCATTTTGTATTTTTGAAAGTCTAACCTATACTCTAGATTTTTAATATTTGCTTTTAGGTATTTGTTATCAATTATGTACCATTAAGAATCTAATATTCAGTACCCATTTTTACTTATGGGTGTGATTACTGGCTTGATTGCTCTCTCACCTTTTGACCCTCCCTTTTCTCCCTCAGGTCACCTATATATCCTCTCTCTCCCTTTTCCTCTCTACTTAACTCTGTGTATCTCTCTGGGCGTTCCAGGCTGTGGAGAACACTTCGGAAACTGGTTACTGTCTAGATTGGTCTCTCCTCTTTTGATTCCTCCCTTCTCCTCCTAGTCACCTCTATCTCCCTCCTCCCTCTTCTTCTCTGCATGTAACTCTGTGAATCTCTCTGGGTGTTCCTCACTGTGGAGAATCTTTTCACCATTAACATAGATGTTTTATCATTGATGCAATATAGATGGAGAAATCTTGAGGCTACTGTAAGAATAAGACTAAAAGCCAGAGGCAGGAGGCTTAAATCCAAAACTTGAGAACACCAAATAACTCCTGACTCCAGGAGTTGTTGATTAACAAAAGCTCATCCAAAAGCTTCCATGTTTACACTGAAAGCAAGCTGCACCCAAGAGCCAACAAGTTCCAGAGCAAGACATACCATGCTAATTCTCCAGCAATGCAAGAACACAGCCCTGAGCATTAATATACAGGCTGCCCGAAATCACACCAAACCCACAGACACCTCAAAATTCACTACTGGACACTTCATTACACTCCAGAGAGAGACCCAGCTCCACCCAGCAGAACACAGACACAAGCTTCCCTAACCAGGAAACCTTGACAAGCCACTAGTCCAACCCCACCCACAGGGAGCATCCTCCACAATAAAAAGGAACCACAAACTTCCAGCCTACAGAAAGGTCACCCCAAACACAGCAATCTGAACAAACTGAATAAGCAGATAAATATTCAGCAATAGAGGCACATGATAAATGCCCACAAAATCAAACAAAAAAGGACATAAGGAGTCTACTGAAAAATAAGAAAAATAATAGTAAAGATGATCCAAAATCTTGAAAACAAAATGGAGTTACAGATAAATAGACTAGAGACAGGATTGAAAAGATGCAATGAATGTTTAACAAGGACTAGAAGAAATTTAAAAAGAGTCATTCAATAATTAATCATGCAATAAATGAGATCAAAGGCACCCTGGAGGGAATGAACAGTAGAATAACTGAGACAGAAGATAGGATAAGTGAGGTGGAAGATAGAGAGGTGGAAAAAAAAATGAAGCAGAGAGGGAAAAAGAAAAAAAAAAAAAGAATAAGATGAAATGGAGGATAAGCTCAGAGACCTTGTTAACCCTAACAATGTTAAGCACACCAACATTCAAATCATATGACTCCTAGAAGAAGAAAACAAAAAGAAAGGCCATAAGAAAATACTTGAGGAGATAATGTTTGAAAACTTCCCTAAAATGGGGAAGGAAATAGCCACCCAAGTCCAAGAAACCCAGACAGTCCCAAACAGGATAAACCCAAGGCAAAACACCCCAAGACACATATTAATCAAATTAATGAAGATCAAACACAAAAAGCAAATATTAAAATCAGCAAGGGAAAAGAAACAAATAACACACAAGGGGATTCCTATAAGGATAATGGCTGATCTTTCAATGAAACCCTTCAGGCCAGAAGGAAATGGCAGGACATACTTAAAGTGTTGAAAGAGAAAAACCTACAGCCCAGATTAGTATACCCATCAAAGATCCCATTCAAATATGAAGGAAAAATCAAAAGCTTTACAGATAAGCAAAAGCTGAGAGAATTCAGCACCACCAAACCAGCTCCTCAAAAAAACTAAAGGATCTTCTCTAGACAGGAAACACAGAAAAGGTTTATAAACTCAAACCCAAAGCAAAAAAGTAAAGTGACAACGAGATCATATTTATTATTAATTACCTTAAATGTAAATGGGTTGAATGTACCAATCAAAAGACAAAGACTGGTTGATTGGATACAGAAACAAGACCCCTATATATGTTGTCTACAAGAAACCCAC
This sequence comes from Moschus berezovskii, assembly GCF_049115385.1. Lineage (NCBI taxonomy): Eukaryota > Metazoa > Chordata > Mammalia > Artiodactyla > Moschidae > Moschus > Moschus berezovskii. The sequence continues at coordinate 48,643,359 of NC_142472.1, forward strand.
CTCAAACCAAGGGATACATACAGACTGAAAGTGAAGGGCTGGAAAAAGATATTTCATGCAAATGGAGACCAAAAGAAAGCTGGAATAGCAATACTCATATCAGGCAAAATAGACTTTGAAATAAAGGCCATGAAAAGAGACAAAGAAGGACACTAAATTATGACCAAAGGATCAATCCATGAAGAAGATGTAACAATCCAAGAAGAAGATGTAAAAATTATCAATATATTTGCACCCAACATAGGGGCACCACAATGTGAAAGGCAAATGCCAACAAGTATGAAAGGGGAAAGTAACAGTAACACAATAATAGTGGGAGACTTTAATACCCTTTCACACCTATGGATAGATCAATGAAGCAGAAAATTATCAAGGAAACACAAACTTTAAATAATACAATGTACCAGTTAGACCTAATTGTTATCTATAGGACATTTCACCATAAAACAATGAATTTCACCTTTTTCTCAAGTGCACACAGAATATTTTCCACAATAGATCACATCCTGGGCCATGAATCTAGCCTTGGAAAGTTCAAAAAAATTGAAATCATTTCAAGCATATTTTCTGATCACAATGTGGTAAGATTAAATGTCAACAGCGCAGACGCGAGAGATGCCGACCCCGGCGCAACCGACCAGGCAAAGAGGCGCGGCTGAGAGGAGCTACCCCAAGCCTGAGACCAGGGCCGGCGGCCGAGAGGAGCTGCCCCACGTCCAACAGGTGGTGGCTGCGTGGGCGCAGGAGGGCCGAGAGGAGCTACTCCACGTTCAAGGTCAGGAGGGGCGGCCTTGAGAAAATACCCCTCGTCCAAGGTAAGGTACAGTGGCTGCACTTTGCTAGAGCGGCTGTGAAGAGATTTTCCATGACCAAGGTAAGAGAAACCCAAATAAGACGGTAGGTATTGTGAGGGGGCATCAGAAGGCAGACACACTGAAATCATAATCACAGGAAACTAGTTGATCTGATCACATGGACCACAGCCGAATGTGGTCCACTGGAGAAGGGAATGGCAAAACACTTCAGTATATTTGCTTGAGAACCCCATGAACAGTATCAAAGGGCAAAATCATAGGATACTGAATGAGGAATTCCCCAGGTCGGTAGATGCCCAGTATGCTACTGGAGATCAGTGGAGAAGTAACTCTAGAAGGAATAAAGGGATGGAGCAAAAGCAAAACCAATACCCAGTTGTGGATGTGACCAGTGGTAGAAGCAAGGTCCGGTGCTGTAAAGAGCAATATTGCATAGGAACCTGGAATGTTAGGTCCATGAATCAAGGCAAATTGGAAGTGGTCAAATAGGAGATGACAAGAGTGAACATTGACATTCTAGGAATCAGTGAATTAAAATGGACTGGAATGGGTGAATTTAACTCAGATGACCATTATATCTACTACTGTGGGCAGGAATCCCTTAGAAGAAATGGAGTAGCCATCATGGTCAACAAAAGAGTCCGAAATGCAGTACTTGGATGTAATCTTAAAAACGACAGAATGATTTCTGTTCATTTCCAAGGCAAACCATTCAATATTACAGTAATCCAGGCCTATGCCCCAACCAGTAACGCTGAAGAAGCCGAAGTTGAACGGTTCTATGAAGACCTACAAGACCTTTTAGAACTAACACCCAAAAAAGATGTCCTTTTCATTATAGGGGACTGGAATGCAAAAGGAGGAAGTCAAGAAACACCTGGAGTAACAGGCAAATTTGGCCTTGGAGCACGGAATGAAGCAGGGCAAAGGCTAATAGAGTTTTGTCAAGAGAACACACTGGTCATAGCAAACACCCTCTTCCAACAACACAAGAGAAAACTCTACACATGGACATCACCAGAGGGTCAACAGAGAAATCAGATTGATTATATTCTTTGCAGCCAAAGATGGAGAAGCTGTATCCAGTTAGCAAAAACAAGACCAGGAGCAGACTGTGGATCAGATCATGAACTCCTTATTGCCAAATTCAGACTGAAATTGAAGAAAGTAGGGAAAACCACTAGACCATTCAGATATGACCTAAATCAAATCCCTTATGATTATACAGTGGAAGTGAGAAATAGATTTAAGGGACTAGATCTGATAGATAGAGTGCCTGATGAACTCTGAACGGAGGTTCGTGACATTGTACAGGAGACAGGGACCAAGACCATCCCCATGGAAAAGAAATGCAAAAAAGCAAAATGGCTGTCTGAGGAGGCCTTACAAATAGCTGTTAAAAGAAGAGAAGTGAAAAGCAAAGGAGAAAAGGAAAGATATAAGCATCTGAATGCAGAGTTCCAAAGAATAGCAAGGAGAGATAAGAAAGCCTTCCTCAGCGATCAATGCAAAGAAATAGAGGAAAACAACAGAATAGGAAAAACAAGAGATCTCTTCAAGAAAATTAGAGATTCCAAGGGAACATTTCATGCAAAGATGGGCTCAATAAAGTACAGAAATGGTAGGGACCTAATAGAAGCAGAAGATATTAAGAAGAGGTGGCAAGAAGACACAGAAGAACGGTACAGAAAAGATCTTCACGACCAAGATAGTCACGATAACGTGATCACTGACCTAGAGCCAGACATCTTGGAAGGTGAAGTCAAGTGGGCCTTAGAAAGCATCACGACGAACAAAGCTAGTGGAGGTGATGGAATTCCAGTTGAGCTATTTCAAATCTTGAAAGATGATGCTGTGAAAGTGCTGCACTCAATATGCCAGCAAATTTGGAAAACTCAGCAATGGCCACAGGACTGGAAAAGGTCAGTCTTCATTCCAATCCCAAAGAAAGGCAGTGTCAAAGAATGCTCAAACTACCGCACAATTGCACTCATCTCACACTCTAGTAAAGTCATGCTCAAAATTCTCCAGGCCAGGCTTCAGCAATATGTGAACCGTGAACTCCCAGACGTTCAAGCAGGTTTTAGAAAATGCAGAGGCACCAGAGATCAAATTCCCAACATCCGCTGGATCATGGAGAAAGCAAGAGAGTTCCAATAAAACATATATTTCTGCTTCATTGACTCTGCCAAAGCCTTTGACTGTGTGGATCACAAGAAACTGTGGAAAATTCTGAAAGAGATGGGAATACCAGACCACCTGACCTGCCTCTTGAGAAAACTCTATGCAGGTCAGGAAGCAACAGTCAGAACTGTACATGGAACAACAGACTGGTTCCAAATAGGAAAAGGAGTGCGTCAAGGCTGCATATTGTCACCTTGCTTATTTAACTTATATGCAGAGTACATCATGAGGAACGCTGGGCTGGAAGAAGCACAAGCTGGAATCAAGATTGCTGGGAGAAATATCAATAATCTCAGATATGCAAATGACACTACCCTTATGGCAGAAAGTGAAGAGGAACTCAAAAGCCTCTTGATGAAAGTGAAAGAGGAGAGTGAAAAGGTTGGCTTGAAGCTCAACATTCAGAAAACTAAGATCATGGCATCTTGTCCCATCACTTCATGGGAAATAGATGGAAAAACAGTGGAAACAGTGTCAGAGTTTATTTTTTTGGGCTCCAAAATCACTGCAGATGCTGCTTGCAGCCATGAAATTAAAAGACGCTTACTCCTTGGAAGGAAAGTTATGACTAACCTTGATAATATATTGAAAAGTAGAGACATTACTTTGCCAACAAAGGTCCGTCTAGTCAAGGCTATGGTTTTTCCCCAGGTCATGTATGGATGTGAGAGTTGAACTGTGAAGAAAGCTGATCACTGAAGAATTGATGCTTTTGAACTGTGGTGTTGGAGAAGACTCTTGAGAGTCCCTTGTACCGCAAGGAGATCCAACCAGTCCATTCTAAGGGAGATCGATCCTGGGTGTTCATTGGAAGGACTGATGTTAAAGCTGAAACTGCAATACTTTGGCCACCTCATGGGACGAGTTGACTCACTGGAAAAGACTCTGATGCTGGGAAAGGTTGGGGGCTGGAGGAGAAGGGGAAGACCGGGAATGAGATGGCTGGATGGCATCACCGACTCTGTGGACATGAGTTTGAGTGAACTCCGGGAGTTGGTGATGGACAGGGAGGCCTGGCATGCTGTGTTTCATGGGGTCGCGGAGAGTCGGACACGACTGAGTGACTGTACTGAACTGAACAGGCAAACAAACTTAAAAATACAAACATATGGAGGCTAAAAACCACACTTCTGAAAAATCAACAAATCACAGAAAAAATAAAAAACAAGTCAAAATATGCATAGAAACAAATGAAAGTGAAAACATGACAACCCAAAACCTATGGGATTCAGTAGAAGCAGTTCTAAGGGGAAGGTTCATAGCAATACAAGTTTAACTTAAAAAAGAAGAGAAACATCAAGTAAATAACATAACTTTACACCTAAAGCAACTAGAAAAAGAAGAAATGAAAAAACCCAGGGTTAGTAGAAAGAAAGAAATCATAAAAATTAGGGCAGAAATAAATGAAAAAGAAACAAAGAAGACTATAACAAAAATCAACAAAACAAAAAGCTGATTCCTTGAGAAGAAAAATAAAATAGACAAACCACAAGTCAGCCTCATCAAGAAAAAAAGGAGAAGTATCAACTCAACAAAATTAGAAATGAAAAAGGAGAAATCACAATAGACAACACAGAAATACAAATGATAATAAGAGACTGCTTTCAAACACTATATGCCAATAAAATGGACAACTTGGAAAAAAATGGACAAATTGTTTTCCCTCTGAGACACCAGGGAAGTCCCTAGAAAAGTATAACCTTCCAAACTGAACCAGGAGGAAATAGAAAACCTTTACAGACCCTTCACAAGCACGGAAATTGAAACTGTAATAAAAAATCATCCAAGAAACCAAAGCCTAGGACCAGAAGGTACTGTACCAAAAATTTAAGGAACAGTTGACACCGATCCTACTCAAACTCTTCCAAAAAATTGCAGAGGAACATAAATTCCCAAACTCATTCTATGAGGACACTATCATCCTAATACCAAAACCAAACAAATATGCCAGAAAAAAAAGAAAACTACAGGTCAATATCATTGATGAACATAGATGCAAAACTCCTCAACAAAATTCTAGCAAACAGAATCCAACAACATATTAAAAAGATCATACGTTATGACTAAGTAGGGTTTACATCAGAGGTGTAAGGAGTCTTCAATATTTTCAAATCAATCAATGTGATACACCACATTAACAAATTGAAAGATAAAAACCATATAGTTATATCAATAGATGCAGAGAAAGTCTTTGACAAAATTTAACATCTATTTATGATAAAAACTCACCAGAAAGCAGGCATAGAAGGAACATACCTCAACATAATAAAAGCCATATATGATAAACCCACAACAAACATTTTCCTCAATGGTAAAAAATTGAAAGAACTCCCCCTAAAGTCAGGAACAAGACAAAGATGCTCACTCTCACTACTACTATTCAACATAGTTGGGAAAGTTTTAGCCACAGCAGTCAGAGAAGAAAAAGAAATAAAAGGAATCCAGATTGAAAAAGAAGAAGTAAAACACTCACTGTTTGCAGATGACATGATCCTATAGAAAACCCTAAAGACATCACCAGAATATTACTAGAGCTAATCAATGAATATAGTAAAGTTGCAGGATATAAAATTAACACAGAGAAATCTCTTGCATTCTGATATACTACAATGAGAAAACAGAAAGAGAAATTAAGGAAACAGTTCCATTCACCAGTGAAATGAAAGGAATAAAATACTTAGGAATAAATCTACCTAAAGAAACAAAAGACCTGTATATAGAAAGCTATAACATTGACGAAAGAAATCAAAGATGACACAAATAGATGGAGAAATATACCATGTTCATGGATCAGAAGAATCAGTATAGTGAAAATGAGTATACCCCTGAAAGCAATCTATAAATTCAATGCAATACGTATCAAGCTACCAATGGCATTTTTCAGAGAACTAGAACAAATAATCTCAAAATTTGTATGGAAATGCAAAAAAAAAAAAAAAAACCCTTGAATAGCCAAAGAAATCTTGAGAAAGAAGAATGGAACAGGAGGAATCAACCTGCCTGACTTCAGCCTATTCTACAAAGCTACAGTCATTAAAACAATATGGTACTCGCACAAAGACAGAAATATTGATCAATGGAATCAATAGGAAGTGCAGAGATAAATCCACTCACCTATGGACACCTTATCTTTGACAAAGGAGGTAAGTATATACAACGGAGAAAAGGCAATCTCTTTAACAAGTGGTGCTGGGAACACTGGCCAACCACTTGTAAAAGAATGAAACTAGAACAGTTTCTAACACCATATACAAAAATAAGCCCAAAATGGATTAAAGATTTAAATGTAAGACCAGAAACTGAAAAACTCCTAGAGGATAAAGAGACAAAACACTCTCTGACATAAATCACAGCAGGATCCTCTCTGACTCACCTTCCAGAGTAATGGAAATAAAAGCAAAAATAAAGCAAGTTCAGTTCAATTCAGTCACTCAGTCGTGTCTGACTCTTTGCGACCCCATGAAACGCATCACACCAGACCTGCCTGTCCATCACCAAATCACGGAGTCTGCCCAAACCCCTGTCCTTTGTGTCAGTGATGTCATCCAAATGTCTCATCCTTGGTCTTCCCCCTCTCCTCCTGCCCTCAATCTTTCCCAGCATCAGGGTCTTTTCAAATGAGTCAGCTCTCTGCATCAGGTGGCCAAAGTATTGGAGTTTCAGCTTCAACATCAATCCCTCCCAATGAACACCCAGGACTGATCTCCTTTAGGAAGGACTGGTTGGATCTCCTTGCAGTCCAAGGGACTCTCAAGAGTCTTCCCAATACCACAGTTCAAAAGCATCAATTCTTAGGTGCTCAGCCTTGTTTATAGTCCAGCTCTCACATCCATACATGAATACTGGAGAAACCATAGCTTTGACTGGCGGACTTTTGTTGGGAGAGTGATGTCTCTGCTTTTAAATATGCTGTCTAGGTTGTTCATAACTTTCCTTCCAAGGAGCAAGTGTCTTTTAATTTCATGGCTGTAATCACCATCCGCAGTGATTTTGGAGCCTGGAAAAATAAAGTCAGCCACTGTTTCCACTGTTTCCCCATCTATTTCCCACGAAGTGATGGGACCAGATGCCATGATCTTAGTTTTCTGAATGTTGAGCTTAAAGCCAACATTTTCACTCTCTTCTTTCACTTTCATCAAGAGGCTCTTTAGTTCTTCACTTTCCGTCATAAGGGTGGTGGACCTAATTAAACTTAAAAGCTTTACACAGTGAAGGAAACTATAAGCAAGGTGAAAAGACAGCCTTCAGAATGGGAGAAAATAGTAGCAAATGAAGCAACTGGAAAAAATATTATCTCAAAAATATACAATACAAGCAGCTCATGTAGTTCAATACAAGAAAAATAACCCAATCAAGAAATGGGCCAAAATCTAAAGAGATATTTCTCCAAAGAAGACATACAAGTGGATAACAAACACATGAAAGGATGCTCAATGTTACTCATTATCAGAGAAATACAAATCAAAACCACAATGAGGTAGCATTCCAAGCCTGTCAGAATGGCTGCTATCAAAAAGTATACAAACAATAAATGCTAGAGAGGGTGCGCAGAAAAGAGAAACCTCTTACACTGTTGGTGGAAACAAAAACTAGTACAGCCACTATGGAGAACAGTGTGGAGATTCCTTAAAACATGGAAATAGAACTGCCATATGACCCAGAAATCCCAGTGCTGGGCATACACATTAAGGAAACCAGAATTGAAAGAGAGATGTGTACCCCAATGTTGATTGCAGCACTGTTTACAATAGCTAGAACCTGGAAGCAACCTTATGTCCATCCACAGATGAATGGATAAGAAAACTGTGATACAAATACACAATGGAATATCCAGTTCAGTTCAGTTCAGTCGCTCAGTCGTGTCCGACTCTTTGTGATCCCATGAATCACAGCACGCCAGTCCTCCCTGTCCATCACCAACTCCCAGAGTTCACTCAAACTCATGTCCATCGAGTTGGTGATGCCATCCAGCCATCTCATTCTCTGTCGTCCGCTTCTCCTCCCGCCCCCAATCCCTCCCAGCATCAGACTCTTTTCCAGTGAGTCAACTCTTCGCATGAAGTGGCCAAAGTATTGGAGTTTCAGCTTTAGCATAAGTCCTTCCAATGAACACCCAGGACTGATCTCCTTCAGAATAGACTGGTTGGATCTCCTTGCAGCACAAGGGACTCTCAAGAGTCTTCTCCAACACCACAGTTCAAAAGCATCAATTCTTTGGCACACAGTTTTTTTAATAGTCCAACTCTCACATCCATACATGACCACTGGAAAAACCATAGCTTTGACTAGACGGACCTTGGTTGGCAAAGTAATGTCTCTGCTTTTTAATATACTATCTAGGCTGGTCATAACTTTCATTTCAAGCAGTAAACATCTTTTAACTTCATGGCTGCAATCAGCATCCACAGTGATTTTGGAGCCCAAAAAAATAAAGTCTGACACTGTTTCCACTGTTTTTACATCTATTTCCCATGAAGTGATGGGACCAGATGCCATGATCTTAGTTTTCTGAATGTTGAGTTTCAAGCCAACGTTTTCACTCTTCTCTTTCACTTTCTTCAAGAGGCTTTTTTGTTCCTCTTCACTTTCTGCCATAAGGGTGGTGTCATCTGCATATCTGAGGTTATTTACTCAGCTATTAAAAAGAATGCATTTGAATCAGTTGTACTGAGGTGGATGAAACTGGAGCTGATTATACAGTGTGAAGTAGGTCAGCAAAAATCAGCAATACAGTATACTAACACACACACACATATATATATAATATATATATATAATTTAGAAAAATGGTAACAATGACCCTATATGTGAGACAGCAAAAGAGACACAGAGATAAAGAGATAAAGAACACACTTTGGGAGAAAGGGTGGAATGATTTGAGAGAACAGTATTGAAACATGTACATTCAGTTCAGTTCAGTCATTCAGTTGTGTCCAACTCTTGCCACCCCATGAACCACAGCATGCCAGGTCCATCACCAACTCCCAGAGTCCACCCAAACCCATGTCCATCGAGCTGATGATGCCATCCAACCATCTCATCCTCTGTCGTCCCCATCTCCTCCTGCCCTCAATCTTTCCCAGCATCAGGGTCTTTTCTAATGAGTGAGCTCTTCACACCAGGTGGCCAAAGTTTTGGAGTTTCAGCTTCAACTTGTTACCATAAGTGAAATAGATCACCAGTCCAGGTTTGGTGCATGAGACAGGGTGCTCAGGGCCTGTACACTGGGATGACCCTGAGCGATGAGATGTGGAGGGCGGTGTTAGGGGGTTTCAGCTTGTGCTACACATGTACACCTATGGCTGATTCACATCAATGAATGGCAAAAACCATTTCAATATTATAAAGTAATTAGCCTTCAGTTAAAATAAAAAAATTAATTAAAAAATTATTTAGATGCAGTGTAAGCTCTGTTATTTGAAAGTAATATCCTTTCAAGAAAATATCATTTAAATATATCTCTAAGTTAAATTTTAGAAATTACAGTCTATGTTACATAGAAACACTACGGTCGAAATATAACTTCTGTTTTTAAAAGCATTTAATTTTGTTTAATGCAAAATAAATTTACAACTATTAAATAAAATGCAATACTATTAAAATTGATCGTTTTCATTTCACTTGTGTCCTTCAATTAATATGGTGTGCATGCGTTCTACGTCACTCCAGTCGTGTCCAACTCGTTGTGACCCCATGAAGTCTAGCCTGCCAAGCTCCTCTGTCCATGGTGTTCTCTAGGTAAAAATACTGGAGTAGGTTGCCATTTCCTCCTCCAAAATTAATACCTTGTGTTGGGTAAAAATCTAGAATTCCAGAGACAAAATATCTTGGTTCAAATCTGAGATCAGTCACTTTCTGGTTGTGTAGCCCTATGCAAGTTCCTCAGCTTCTCTGTACTTTACCATCATCATATGTAAAATTGTTAAAGAAATAGTACTTTTTCATAGCTGTTGAGAATATTAAAAAGAAATGGATGTGGAAAAGTTAGCTTAATATAATAAAATTAATTGTATTTTTTACTATTAAGCACAGAAAATAGATAGACTAACTTTCAGCTGCATGCAAAATCAAAAGGAGGCTACAGCTGGCACGCTCTTGTTTGTCTAAAGAATATCATTTAGTGAAAATTGGAATAAATTGCTATCAAGGAGCCTTCGGAACAGTAACTGTCAACTTGCTATTATACCACCTATTTTGAGACAAATAACCAGGTAAAGAGAAAGTTTTATTTTTAATGAACAGATAACAGATATGACTTTATGATTCACACCCTCAAATGCCTTAGGAGATAAATAATCTCCTGTTTAGATGCTAATTTTATATGTTTTTAATAAAATTTCTGAGAGCATTGTAGTAAATACAGTAATCCTCTACATACAAACCTTTGAATTGCAAACTCTCAAAGGTGCAAATGTGTGTTTGAATGTCTAATCACATAAATTAGTTCATGCTTCTGCATACATTGTCATATACTTGCATCTTCTACAAGTGGTTGTGTTTTTGTGTACTTTATTGTATAGTACTTGTAGAGTACAGTAGTACAGTATCTTTGTTTCCAGCCCATGATGTCTGGAAGCAAGTGTAAAAGCAGTGTTGATATAGATGATACTGCTAAGAAGAGATTTACAAGTCAGGAAATGGCAAGGGAATTGTCTTTATTTGAGGAGACACTGTTAGTTGTTTTTTTTTTTTTTAATAGTTATTCTTTATTTTTTAATTTTTTTTTCACTTTACATTATTTTATTGGTTTTGCCATACGTTGACATGAATCTGAACCATAGGGCCTATATGTAGAAAGGTACACAAAGGTTGTAGAAGCTGTTCAGAATGCAATCCAGTGCTACTATGTCATCTCTTATGCACTACTACCCATGGCTACTACCCAGACATAACTGGATCATTATTTCAAGGGATATATAGAATTGAATTCAGCAGAGAACAAGAACCTGTGCCATCAGTATCAGACATGAGTGAAATTGCAGATTGCGTTTTGCCTCCTATTGCTGACAATCCTTCAGCTCTACACTTTCCCATCTCCTCTCTCTCTTCCAGTCAGTAATTCTTGCCTGTTCACTTGATGCAAACCCCTATATGGCAGCTGATGTGTTATATTGCCCTATTTCTCAAGGTATTGTACTGAAAGTTGAAAAAATGTTTTCCTTATTTTTTGTTTGCTTTTAATACATTATTGTTTGAAATGTATTATAAACCTGTATAAACTGGTACAGTACTTTATAGCCAATCGTGTTAGTTGTAGACCTAGGCTAACGTTGCTCTACTTGTGAAAAAATTGGACTTATGGACGTGCTCTCAGAATGGAATTCATTTGTATGTCAGGGATTCATCATATTATTTGACTAAGAGTCAAAATTTTCCTGAAATCATTTACTATTTTATTACTATTAATTACCAATAATTGAATGCTTACCAAATGTCTACCACTTTTCTAAGTGCTTTACATATGCTATTTCATCAATTTAGCAACTTCAGACAGTGAGAATTATCTTCATCTTAGTGATGAAAATACTGAGCCTCAGAAATCATAAGAAATCTGTTAAAGGTAGCACAACATAGTACTGAGCTATCACTGGAGTCATGGTTTTTTGTCTTCAATGCCCTCTTCATGTGTACACACCAGAGACAGTCAATCATGGGGCAAAGAAGGATTCTGTCTGCATTCTGTCATTGAAAGGGAAAGTATTAGTCACTCAGTAATATCCAACTTTTTGTGACCCCATGGACTGTAGCCCCTGTCAGATTCCTCTGTCCATGGAATTCTCCAGGCAAGAATACATAGTGGATTGCCATTCCCTTCTCCAGGGGATCTTTCTGACCCGAGGATCAAACCAGAGTCTCCTTCATTGCAGAAAGATTCTTTACCAACTGAGCCACCAGGGAAGCCCCATCTGTCTTTAGTTGTAAACTTATTCCACCATTTTTGACAATTAAATTTAAGACCTACATATATGAAGGATATTTGAATGGATATATCCAAGTATTGAACATATATCAACATGTGGACAAATTGTAACATACATATTACTTGTTTTCTCCTGTAAAATCAGAGATTATTTGTCAAATATGGAAAATAGGTTTAATGTGGAAATTTTTAGCACTATGAGAAAAATAAGACATTTTATTTTGCTTTTTTCCCCTGGTATTCCAGGACATAGAAACTTTTTCCTCATCCAGGACTTCTTCCCTGTCATTGAATTTTCTATACTTTAGTATGAAAAAAAATGGACATAATGACAACTTCTCCATCAGAAGTAGCTTCAATGAGAGTTATAAAAATCACACACATGAAACAGAAAAACGCTTCAATTGCTATAGTCCTGTTTAGACTCCAAGGTGGATTTCAGATAAGATCAAAATGCTATCAAGTCAAGAAAGAAATATTTACTGACTTTGGTAAACTTTAAATCTATAAAATAACTTCCCACATCCCTTGTATGTTGCAGAATAAAATTTAGATATAATAGGTATGGAACTTATTATTATGTACTTAATTTTCAACTAATGATTATTCTAGTATATTAGAAATTAATAAAAATACACTTTAATGGTGTAAACCATAAAACAGCATATCATTACTAAAAGGCCTGTGGAAAATCAGTGTATTTATATCTTTTTTTCCCTCTTCTCTTAATGGAGAGCTGTACACCTGTGAATCCCCATGGAAGCAAGGTCAACTGCAAAATGTACAAAGATCCTTTTTTTTTTCCCTTCAGGCATAATAAAATACAATTTAAACTTTTTGATATTAGTCTGAGAATGTCATGACCCATAGGAACCTCTGTCTGCAAAGCATCAACTCACCAATCATTAGTCTCTGAGACTGTGAGCTGCAGACACTCAACAGACCTGCAGCTTTATGTGACATAAATTTTAATGCAGAATCCTTAGGTAAAATTTGAAATTTCATTGATCTTTGAAAGCCACGAAGAAACTAATAAAGTTCTAGTATGGAATTCTGACTTAGTTCAACCTTGTGCTAAATGAATTGATAGTGTCTAAAAATTAACAAGCATATATATGATATTATGGGAAAATTGCATGATAGGCAGTAATCATAAAATATATTTTAAAGATATACTCCCATACTTTCTTTTTTGGTCTAACTTCTCTCAATTTTTAAAAAATTTAATTAGCTGGAATACCAACAAAATCATAAAAGTCTTGAGGATGCATAAAAAATGCATATTTCCAAAAGCTTATTATGATTGTATAAAATATTTTCCAATTCAGATCATGACTTCAAGGAACTATTTTACTTGAATCCATATATTTTACTGTATTTGAAGGTACAAGGAAAAAATAAAAACCAAAATAATCAAAACAGGGCAATTAAACAGCATTTTCCTCCATAACTATCTAGGTCTTAAATTTGCATTTATATGTTTTTTATACATCTTTATCTCTTTTTAATAAAAATGATGAATAATAGTGATGTCTAAATGGTAAAATATTTCTTCATTCAATAGTGTTTTTAATGCTGTTCACAAAGCCAGTAAATTTTGACACTCAACTTTTTTGTTGCCAAAGAGGAGAGAGTGAAAAAGTTGGCTTAAAGCTCAACATTCAAAAACTAAGATCATGGCATCAGGTCCCATCACTTCACGGGAAATAGATGGGGAAAGAGTGGAAACAGTGTCAGACTTTATTTTTGGGGGCTCCAAAATCACTGCAGACGGTGATAGCAGCAATGAAATTAAAAGACGCTTACTCGTTGGAAGGAAATTTATGACCAACCTAGATAGCATACTAAAAAGCAGAGACATTACTTTGCCCACAAAGGTCCATCTAGTCAAGGCTATGGTTTTCCAGTGGTCATGTATGGATGTAAGAGATGGACTTTGAAGAAAGCTGAGTGCCGAAGAATTGATGCTTTGAACTATGGTGTTGGAGAAGACTCTTGAGAGTCCCGTGGACTGCTAGGAGATCCAACCAGTCCATCTTGAAGGAGATCAGTCCTCGGTGTTCAATGGAAGGACTGGTGGTGAAGCTTAAACTCCAATACTTTGGCCACCTCATGAGAAGAGTTGACTCACTGGAAAAGACTCTGATGCTGGTAGGGATTGTGGGCAGGAGGAGAAGGCGACAACAGAGAATGAGGTGGCTGGATGGCATCACCAACTCGATGGACATGAGTTTGGGTAAATTCCGGGAGTTGGTGATGGACAGGGAGGCCTGGCGTGCTGCACTTCATGGGGTCACAGAGAGTCTGACATGACTGAGCAACTGAACTGAACTGAATATTACCAGCAAGTGATTAAAATTTGAATGATAATTTCTCTTTTACTGGTATAAGTCTTTTTTAAAATATGATCAAATAATTATTTGGGGATTTTAAATCGTTTTTATGTTTATTTTTAGTTTAATATTTTAATGTTTGTAAAATTCTGCCTGATATCCAAGCAAAATGGCAAGATGACTATCTAACATAATTGAAGAATATCATTTTTGGTGTAAGTTTTGCAGTGTATTAATAATTTTGCAAAATTTGGAGGTGGTTTCGTTTCTGGTTTCATACAAAGGACATTGGGAGTTGCCAATCCATCTGAATAATAAGGATGAAGCTGAATAGACTGAAATACCAATAGCACTTCTTGGATCCATAACAGAGATGAGGACACTGTTCCAGAGATTGGAGAAACAGGCAAATACAGATAGACACTGCTTCCTGAAGCAGGAACTCACAGCAAAATCCATTGTTGGACTTATATCAGGGATGGCAAAGCTTAACTATAATTGATACAGTGGAGCCTGGTAGGCTGCAGTCCATGCGGTCGCTAAGAGTCAAACACAACTGAACAACTTTACTTTCACTTTTCATTTTCATGCATTTGAGAAGGAAATGGCAACCCACTCCAGTGTTGTTGCCTGCAGAATCCCAGGGACAGGGGAGCCTGGTGGGCTGCCGTCTCTGGGGTCACACAGAGATGGACATAACTGAAGTGATTTAGCAGCAGCAGCAGCAGTAGCAGTATGGACAAGTCTAGGAGTTAAAAATCCTAAGGAAACACAGTCATAGGGACTCCCTCACAGTTTTGTGAGTTTTACCTCCTAAATCTAAAATGGTAGATAACAAAGGAAAATCTCAGATTTTCAAATTCTCAAATCTGAAATTATATTGATTTCAGTAGGGGAAGAATGAACCCCATGAACAGTACGAAAAGGCAAAATGAAAGGATACTAAAAGATGAATTCGCCAAGTTGGTAGGTGCCCAATATCCTACTGGAGAAGAGTGAAGAAATAGCTTAAGAAAGAACAAAGAGGGTAAGCCAAGGCAGAAATAATGTCCAGTTATTGATGTGTCTGGTGGTTAAAGTAACATCAAAAGCTGTAAAGAACAGTATTGAATAGGAACCTGAAATGTTAGGTCCACAAATCAAGGTAAATTGGAAGTGGCCAAAAAGGAGGTGGCAAGAGTGAACATTGACATTTTAAGAATCAGTGAACTAACATGGAGAAGAATGGGTGAATTTACTTCAGATGACCATTGTATCTACTACTGTGAGCAAAAATCCCTTAGAAGAAATGAAGTACCCCTGATCGTAAAAAAAAAAAAAATAATCCAAAATGCAGTGCTTGGGTGCAGTCTCAAAAATGACAGAATGATCTCTGGTCATTTCCAAGACAAACCATTCAATATTACAGGCTATGCCCCAAATTCTAATGTAATTCAAGTCTATGCCCCAAAAACTAATATAGAAGAAGCTGATGTTAACCAGTTCTGTGAAGACCAAAGAGACATTCCAGAACTAAAACTGAAAAAAAGATGTCTTTTTCATCATAGGGGAATGGAATGCTAAAGTACAAAGCCAAGAGGTACCAGGAGTAACAAGCAAGTTCGGCCTTGGAGAACAAAATGAAGCAGGGTAAAAGCTAATAGAGTTTAGCCAAGAAAATACACTGATCATACCAACACCCTCTTCAAACAACACAAGAGAACAAAATACACATAAACATCACCAGAAGGTCAAGACCAAAATCAGATTGATTATATCCATGCAGTTGAAAAGGGATTAAGTACTATACAGTCAGCAAAAGAAAGACTGAGAGTGAAATATGGGACAGATTGTGAAGTCCTTATTGCAAAATTCAGACTTAAATTGAAGAAAGTATGGAAAATCACTATACCATCCAGGTATTACCTAAATCAAATCCCTGATGATTATGCAGTGTAAGTGACAAATAGACTCAACAGATTAGACCTGACAGAGTGCCTGAAGAACATTGCACAGGAGGTGGTAATTATAGCCATCCCCAAGAGAAAGAAATGCAAAAAGGCAAAAATGGTTATCTGAGGAGGCCTTACAAATAACTTAGACAAGACAAGAAGTGAAACACAAAGGAGAAAAGGAAAGATATACTCAGCTGAATGCAGAGTTCCAAAGAATATCAAGGAGAGATAAGAAAGTCTTCCTAAGTATCAAGGCAAAGAAATAAAGGAAAACAATAAAATGGGAAAGACTAGAGATGTCTTTAAGAAAATTAGAGATGACAAGGAATTATTTCATGCAAAGATGGGCACAATAAAGGACAGAAATTGTTTGGATCTTACAGAAGCAGAAAATATTAATAAGAGTTGGCAACATACGCAGAAGAACTATATAAAAAAGATTTTAATGACCTAGATAACCATGAGAGTGGGATCACTCACTTAGAGCCAGACATCCTAGAGTGTGAAGTCAAGTGAGCCTTAGGAAGAAACACTATAAGTAAGCTAGTAAAGGTAATGGAATTCTAGCTGAAATATTTCAAATTCTAAAAGATGATGTTGTTAAAGTGCTGCACTCAGCATGCCAACAAATATGGAAAATTCAGTAGTGGTCACAGGACTGGAAAAGGCCAGTATTCATTCCAATTCCAAAGAAAGATAATGCCAAAGAATGTTCAAACTACCACACAATTGCACTTATCTTACACAGTAGCAAAGTAATACTCAAAATTCTCCAAGCTGGGCTTCAATAGTATATGAGCTGAGAACTTTCAGTTGTTCAAGATGGATTTAGAAAAGCCAGAGGAACCAGAGATCAAATTGACATCATCCATTGGACAATAGGAAAAGCAAGAAAATTCCACAAAACGACTACCTCTTCTTCATCTATTGTGCTAAAAATTTTGACTGTGTGGATCACAGCACACCAGAAAATTCTTAGAAAGATGGGAATAACAGTCCACCTTACCTGTCATGTGAGAAATCTGTATGCAAGTCAAGAAGCAGTAATTAGAACTGGACATGAAACAATACACTTGTTCAAAATTTTGAAAGGAGTGCCTCAAAGCTGTATATTGGCACCCTGCTTATCTAATTTTAGAACCTCTTAATGAAGGTGAAAAAGGAAAGTAAAAAAGCTGGCTTAAAACTTAACATTCAGAAAATGAAGATCATGGCTTCTGGTCCCATTACTTCATGGTGAACAGATAGTAAAACAATAGAAACAGTGGTAGACTATTTTCTTGGGCTTCAAAATCACTGCAAATGATGACTGCAGTCATGAAATTTAAAAAAAAAAATTAATAAAATAAAAACTTGCTCCTTGGAAGAAAAACCTAGACCACATATTAAAAATCAGAGACATTGCTTTGCCAACAAAGGCCCTTCCAGTGCAAGCTTTGTTTTTTTCTATTAGTCATGTATGGATGTGAGAGTTGGACCACAAAGAATGCTTACTGCCAAAGAATTGATGCTTTTGAACTATGGTATTGGGGAAGACTCTTGATCATCCCTTGGACAGTAAGAAGATCAAAATAGTCAATCCTAAAAGAAATCAATCCCAAATATTCATTGGAAGGACTGATGCTGAAGCTGAAACTCCAATACTTTGGCCAACGGATGTGAAGAACTGACTCATTGGAAAATACCCTAATGCTAGGAAAGATTGAAGGCGGGGGAGAAGGGGATAACATAGGACATAATTGTTGGATGATACCACAAATCCAATGGATATGAGTTTGAGCAAGCTCCGGGTGATGGTGAAATAGAAGGAAGCCTGTTGTGCTGCAGCCCATGGGGTCACAAAGAGTCAGACGCGACTGAGTTTCTGAATGATGAGGGGGCAAAAAAGGAACCACCTTAAAAAAAATGAATGCTCTGTTATTTTAACAATGCCTGTTCTCAGGAAAAGCTGGTTTAATTGGGCATTATCAGAGCTTAATTAATCTTGAGGAAGAAAAATTTCTAACTTTAGTTAGCTGTAGCCTTCCACATGGGAGAAGAATAATACACATCTCCAATTCACTCTCATCATCCTGTTCCATACAGAAGAGTGAGGGGAAAAAAACTGAGAAACACTTGTGAAGTTCACAGTCAGAGGCATACGCTTGTTGAAGATTTTAATCTAAGCATAGGGTTATACAGTATTTCCAATCCCCCCTAAAACTCATGACCACATTACTAAAAGTCTACTCATAACAGTTATTTTGATCCAATACACCATGTCTGACTCAAAAAAAATATTACAAGTCATACTAAAATGCAAAAATACAATTTGAAAAGACAGAGTAAGCATCAGAATCAGATATGAATGTCATAATTATCTGACAGAGAATATAAAATATGTGATTGATACATTGTATTTGTTAAAATAACATGTAATAGTGGATAGGCAAAATAAGCACAGAGATGTAAATCCTAAGAAAGAACCAAAAACAAAACTACAGATCAAAAACTTGTAATGGAGATGAGAAACTTTGATTGCATAATTATTGAAATAGACATAGCTAAAGAAAAAAGAAGTCATTGAGCTTGAGGATATCTCAAGAAAAGCCACACAAACCAAAAAGCAAATAGAACAACTGAGAAAAATAACATAATATTCAAGAGTCTGGAACAACACAAAATATGTAACATATTCATAATGGATATTTCAGAGAAAGAAGGAAGAGACAAAGAACTCAAGAAATATTTAAATAATTAAGGACTAAAAATTTACCCCAATTAATGTCAGACATCAAAACACAAATACAGGAAGCTCAGAAAATATACAGCAAGATAAATGTCCTTTTTTTAAAAAAGCAAAATTACAGAAAATCAAAGATAAAGAATAAAATCCTGAAATCAGAAGTAAAGGAAATCACTTCAACTTTAAAAGAAATAAAGAATTATATGTAACCCCTCCAAAACCATGCCAACAAGAAGAGAGTGGGGTAAAATGTTTAAAGTGTCAAGAAAAGAAGGGAAAAAAAAACTATCAATGTAAAATTCTACACCCTGTGAACTTATCCTTCCAAAGTAAAGAAAAAAATAAACATGCTCTCAAAGAAGCAAAAACTGAGGAACTGGGGGGAAAAGGCTGTCCCAAGATGGCAGAGGAATAGGATGGGGAGACCAGTTTTTTTCCCCACAAATTTATCAAAGGATCATTTGAATATTGAGCAATTTCCACAAAACAACTTTTGAACACTGGCAGAGGACACCAGCCTCCCAGAAGGCATCCCATTCTCTTCAAAATGAGGTAGGACAAAATATAAAAGATAAATATGGAGAGAAAAGATTTAGGGATGGAGACCCATCCTGGGGAGGGAGACATGAAAGAGGAGAAGTTTCCACACAGTAGGAGATGCTCTCATAGGTGGGTCTGTGGACAGTTTTGGAATCTCAGAGGGCAACATAATCAGGAGGGGGAAAAAAAACAAAAAACAGAATATACACCTAACAGCAACTTCCAGAGAAGTAGTCTAGACTCTCAAGTCTGCCACCAGCAAGTGGGGCCTGGCAGGGAGGCTCAGGCTGCATCATTAGTCCTTAGGATATGGATTGGAGCTGAATGCCCAACCCAGACTGTGGGCTTGCCAGAGTGGGGAGAGGGGGGGAGACCTTTCCTGTAAAAGACTCTAATGCAGCACTGTGATCCCTGGTGAGCTCACAGAACAAAAGATTGAGTGAATTGTTCCCCAGAGGCAGAGAGACAGGCATGAAACAGCCAGAGCTGAAAGGCAAGGGGATGCTATAATCTTGGCCCCAGAGACTGGATCTTCCACACAACTGTGAGCAGGCTGTCAGTTGCTAACCATGTCTTCCTGGGATCCTGGACTGTTAACATCTGCCAGGAGTGTCACAGCCAGAGATCAGCTTCCCAGAGGAGACACATGGCACAGGTGAGATGGTGTTCTCACAACACTCCCAGGAAACCAAGCAGCTGGGACTGGGGAGGTGATTAAGATGCACAGTTTACCTGGAATAGTGTGATTGCTGAGCACCTGGTTGCCTGAGCTTCTTGGACCTGGTAAGGGCACAAAATGCACAGCCCATCTGGGTCTGTGCCCTTACGGATTACCCGAAAACCCAAATGGCTTAGAAGTGGGAAGGGCATGAAATTCAGGGTCCACTTGGGACAGTGCCCTTGCAGAATACCATTGAGCCTGAACAGTATAGACCTAGAAAGTACATGCCATCTTGAGCATTGGCAAACCCACTGTGGTCCATAAACTGTGAGCACTCCCCACACATGCTACCAGTATTTGTTTGTGTTCCCCACAACACAACTGAACAAGTGAGCCTAAATAAGTGACCTTCTCCCCCTTGTGTCAGAGTAAGAAATTAGACACTGAAGAGACTTGCAAACAGAGGAAGCCAAAATAAACAAAGAGGGACCCACTCTGGAAACGACAGGAACAACAGGTTAAAACCCTGTAGTTAAAACTGACTGTGCATTGGAGGGGGACCTATAGACCTCAAGAACAAGTAATAGTTGGAACAAGGAACTATCTGACACTGAACCAACCCAACACTACTCACAACAGCTGTAAAGAAATTCCTAGATATATTTTTACTATTATCACTTTTAAATTTTTTTAATAAAAGTTAATTTCTTCATTACTCCTTTAATTTTCATTTCATAACCTACTATGGACTTTGTCAACAAAGGTCCATCTAGTCAAGGCCATGGTTTTTCCAGTAGTATGGACGTGAAAGTTGCACTATAAGGAAAGCTGAGCGCCGAAGAATTGATGCTTTTGAACTGTGGTGTTGGAGAAGACTCTTGAGAGTCCCTTGGTCTGCAAGGAGATCCAACCAGTCCATTCTAAAGGAGATCAGTCCTGGGTGTTCATTGGAAGGACTGATCTTGAAGCTGAAATTCCAATATTTTGGTCACCTGATGTGAAAAGCTGACTCATTTGAAAAGACCCTGATGCTGGGAAAGATTGAGGGTGGGAGGAGAAGGGTATAACAGAGGATAAGATGGTTGGATGGCATCATTGACTCAATGGACATGAGTTTGAGTGAACTCCGGGAGTTGGTGATAGACAGGGAGGCCTGGTGTGCTGTGGTTCATGGGATTGCAAAGAGTTGGACATGACTGAGTGACTGAAGTGAACTGAACTGAATTTACTACTAACTTGCAAAGAAAAAAAGAAAAAAAAAACTATTTTTAAAGCAAATTCCATATATATACTTCTTTTAATTTTTGTGACTGATTTTGTTTTGTACTTTTTGTGTTGCATTTTTGAGAGTCTAAAATCTATTCTAGATTTTTAATCTTTGTTTTTGGTGTTTTTTATCAATTTTGTACCTTTAAAAATCTATTCTTCAGTATCTATTTTCACTTAGGGATTTGATTACTGGCTTGATTGTTCTCTTACCTTTTGACTCTCCCTTTTCTCCTTGAAGTCACCTCTATTTCCTTCCTCCCCCTTCTTGTCTATACTTAGCTCTGTGAATCTCTCTGGGTATTCTGGGCTGTGTAGAACACTTAGGGAACTGATAACTGGTTAGATTTCTCTCTCCTTTGACTCCTATCTCTTCTCTTCCTCACCACTGCTATCTCACTAGACCCTCTTATCTTTTCTATGTAATTCTGAGAATCTCTCTGGGTGTTCCTCACTGTGGAGAATAGTTTCATCATTAACCTAGATGTCTTATCATCTGTACTGTATGAATGGTGAAGTCTTGAGGCTACTGTAAGAATAATACTGAAAATCAGAGGCAAGAGGCTTAACAGCAAAACTTGAGAACATCAGAGATCTTCTAATTCCAGGGAAAATTAACAGACAAGAGTTCACCCAAAAGTCTCTGTACCTACACTGAAACCAAGCTCCACCCAAGAGCCAACAAATTCCAGTGCAAGACATACCACAATAATTCTCCAGCAAAACAGGAACACAACACTGAGCATTAAAAGACAGGTTACCCAAAACCATGTCAAACCCAAAGGCACTCCAAAGCTCACTACTGGACACTTCATTGCACTCCAGAGAGAAGAGATTCAGCTCCATTCACTAGAACTCAGACACAAGCTCCCCCAACTAGGAAACCCTGACAAGCCACTAGTCCAACCTAACCCACAGGGAGCAGTCTCCACAATAAAAAAGAACCATGAACTTCCAGCCTACAGAAAGGGCTCCCCAAACACAGCAATCTAAACAAAATCCAAAAGCAGAGAAATATTCATCAGGTAAAGGAATATGATAAATACCTACCAAACCAAACAAAAAAGGAGGATATAGGGAGTCTACATGAAAAAGAATTTAGAATAATGATAGTAAAGATCCAAAATCTTGAAAAAAAAATGCAGTTACAGATAAATAGACTAGAGACAAAGATTGAGAAGATGCAAGAAATGTTTAACAAGGACCTAGAAGAAATAAAGAAGAGTTAAATTGTTTTCTTCTAGTTCTTTGCATTGATCACTGAGGAAGTCTTTCTTATCTCTCCTTGCTATTCTTTGGAACTCTGCAATCAAATGGGTATATTTTTGCTTTTCCTTTAGCTTTTGCTTCTGTTCTTTTCTCAGCTATTTGTAAGGCCTCCTCAGACAACCTCCTTTTTGCATTTCTTTTTCTAGGAGATGGTCTTGATCACTGCCTCCTATACAATGTCATGAACCTCCATCCATAGATCTTCAGGAACTCTGTCTGTTAGATCTAATCCCTTTAATCTATATGTCATTTCCAATGTAATCATAAGGAATTTGATTTAGGTTATACCTGAGTGACCTAGTGGTTTTCCCTACTTTCTTCTATTTAAGTCCCTATTTGGCAATAAGGATTTCATAATCTGAGCCACAGTCAGCTCCCAGACTTGTTTTTGCTGACTGTATAGAGCTTTCCATCACTGGCTGTAATGAATACAATTAATCTGATTTTGGTCTTGACTATCTGGTGATGTCCATGTGTAGAGACTTCTCTTGTGTTATTGAAGAGTGTGTTTTCTATGTTCAGTGCATTTTCTTGGCAAAACTCTGTTAGTTTTGCCCTGCTTCATTTTGTATTCCAAAACCAAATTTGTCTGTTCCTCCAGGTAGCTCTTGACTTCTTACATTTGCATTTCAGTCCCCTATCTTTTCTGGGTGTTAGTTCTAGAATGCCTTGTAGATCTTCATAGAAATGTCAACTTTACCTTCCTTGGTATTACTGGTTGGGGCATAGACTTGAATTATTCTGATATTGAATTTTTGCCTTGGGAAAGAACAGGGATCATTCTGTCATTTTGGAGATTGCAGCCAAATACTGAATTTTAGACTCTTTTTTGACTGTGAGGGTTACTCCATCTCTTTGAAGGGATGTTTGAACACAGTAGTAGATATAATGGTCATTTGGATTAAATTAGACCATCCCAGTCCATTTCAGTTCACTGATTCTTAAAATGTTGATGTTCCCTCTTGCCATCTCCTGTGTGACCACTTCCAATTTACCTTGATTCATGGACTTAACATCCCAGGTTCCTATGCAATATTGTTCTTTATAGCATCGAAATTTACTTCCATCACCCATCACATCCACAACTGGGTATTGTTTTTGCTTTGGCTCCATCTCTTCATTCTTTCTGGAGTTATTTCTCCACTTTTTTCCAATAGCATATTGGACACCTACTGACCTGGGGAGTCCATCTTTCAGTGTCATATCTTTTTTCCTTTTCATGCTTTTCATGGTGTTCTCAAGACAAGAACATCCTCTTCTCAAGTGGACCACGTGTTGTCAGAACTGTCCACCATAAGCAGTCCAGCAGGGTTTTCCTGCTTGGCATGGCTAACAGTTTCATTGAATTAGAGAAAACTGTGGTCCACCTCATCAGTTTGATTAGTTTTCTGTGATTGTGTTTTTCATGCCGTTTCTAACACTATACACAAAAATAAACTCAAAATGGATTAAAGATCTAAATATAAGACCAGAAACTGTAAAACTTCTAGAGGAAATCATAGGCAGAACACACTCTGACATAAATTACAGCAAGATCCTCTAGCACTTCCCAGAGTAATGGAAATAAAAGCAAAAAATAAACAAATGGGACCTAATTAAACTTAAAAGCTTTTGCACAAGGAAGAAACTATAAACACGGTGAAAAGACAGCATTGATAATGGGAGAAAATAATAGCAAATGCAACAATTGTTAAAGAATTAATCTCCAAAATATACAAGCAGCTCATGCAGCTCAATACCAGAAAAATAAATGATCCAATCAACAAACGGGCCAAAGAACTAAGACATTTCTCAAAAGAAGACATACAGATGGCTAATAAATACGTGAAAAGATGTTCAATATCACTCATTATCAGAGAAATGTAAATCAAAATCACAATGAGGTACCATCTCATGCCGGCCAGAATGGCTGCAATCAAACAGTCTACAAACAATAAATGCTGGAAAGGGTATGGAGAAAAGGGAACCCTCCTAATTATTGGTGGAAACACAAACTGGCACAGCCACTATGGAGAAGAGCATGGAAATTCTTGAAAGAATGGGAAACAGAACTGCCGTTTGACCCACAAATCCCAGTGCTGTGAATACACACTGAGGAATCCAGAATTCCAATGGATATTCAGGACTGGTTTCCTTTAGGATGGACTGGTTGGATCTCCTTTTTTTATAGTCCAACTCTCACATCCATACATGACTACTGGAAAAACCATAGCTTTGACTAGACTGACCTTTATCAGCAAAGTAATGTCTCTGTTTTTAATATGCTGTCTATGTTGGTCATAACTTTTCTTCCAAGGAGCAAATAACTTTTAATTTCATGGCTTCAGTCACCATATTATTTTTCAAAGGCCTTGGGTTATATATATGGAATACATTATTTTTGTATTTTTAAAATTATTGAGATATAATTTATGCATAGCATTAGTTGGAAGTGTTCAGTTCAGTTCAGTTCAGTCGCTCAGTCGTGTCCGACTCTTTGCAACCCCATGAAACACAGCACGCCAGGCCTCCCTGTCCATCACCAACTCCCTGAGTTCACTCAAACTCATGTCCATCGAGTCAGTGATGCCATCCAGCCACCTCATTCTCTGTCGTCCCCGTCTCCTCCTACCCCCAATCGCTCCCAGGATCAGAGTCTTTTCCAGTGAGTCAACTCGTCGCATGAGGTGGCCAAAGTATTGGAGTTTCAGCTTTAGCATAAGTCCTTCCAATGAACACCCAGGATTGATCTCCTCTAGAATGGACTGGTTGGATCCCCTTGCAGTACAAGGGACTCTCAAGAGTCTTCTCCAGCACCACAGTTCAAAAGCATCAATTCTTCGGTGATCAGCTTTCTTCACAGTAAAACTCTCACACCCATACATGACCACGGGAAAAACCATAGCCTTGACTAGACGGACCTTTTTTGGCAAAGTAATGTCTCTGCTTTTTAATATGCTATCTAGGTTGGTCATAACTTTCCTTCCAAGGAGTAAGCGTCTTTTAATTTCATGGCTGCAATCAGCATCCGCAGTGATTTTGGAGCCCAAAAAAATAAAGTCTGACACGGTTTCCACTGTTTCACCATCTATTTCCCAAGAAGTGATGGGATCAGATGCCATGATCTTCATTTTCTGGATGTTGAGCTTCAAGCCAACCTTTTCACTCTCCCCTTTCACTTTCATCAAGAGGTCTTTGAGTTCCTCTTCACTTTCTGCCATAAGGGTGGTGTCATCTCCATATCTGAGGTTATTGATATTTCTCCCGGCAATCTTGATTCCAGCTTGTGCTTCTTCCAGCCCAGCGTTCCTCATGATGTACTCTGCATATAAGTTAAATAAGCAGGGTGACAATATACAACCTTGACGTACTCCTTTTCCTATTTGGAACCAGTCTGTTGTTCCATGTCCAGTTCTAACTGTTGTTTCCTGACCTACATACAGGTTTCTCAAGAGGCAGGTCTTGAGAAATACCAGGTGATCTGGTATTCCCATCTCTTTCAGAATGTTCCACAGTTTATTGTGATCGACACAGTCAAAGGCTTTGGCATAGTCAATGAAGCAGAAATAGATGTTTTTCTGAAACTCTCTTGCTTTCTCCATGATCCAGTGGATGTTGGCAATTTGATCTCTGGTTCCTCTGCCTTTTCTAAAACCTGCTTGAACATCTGGAAGTTCACGATTCACATATTGCTGAAGCCTGGCTTGGAGAATTTTGAGCATGTGTTTACTAGCATGTGAGATGAGTGCAATTGTGCGGTAGTTTGAGCATTCTTTGACATTGCCTTTCTTTGGGATTGGAATGAAGACTGACCTTTTCCAGTCCTGTGGCCACTGCTGAGTTTTCCAAATTTGCTGACATATTGAGTGCAGCACTTTCACAGCATCATCTTTCAGGATTTGAAATAGCTCAATTGGAATTCCATCACCTCCACTAGCTTTGTTCGTCGTGATGCTCTCTAAGGCCCACTTGACTTCACCTTCCAAGATGTCTGGCTCCAGGTGAGTGATCAAGCCATCGTGATTATCTATGTCCTGAAGATCTTTTTTGTATAGTTCTTCTGTGTATTCTTGCTACCTCTTCTTAATATCTTCTGCTTCTATTAGGTCCATACCATTTCTGTCCTTTATCGAGCCCATCTTTGCATGAAATGTTCCCTTGATATCTCTAATTTTCTTGAAAAGTTCTCTTGTTTTTCCTATTCTGTTGTTTTCCTCTATTTCTTTGCATTGATCGCTGAGGAAGGCTTTCTTATCTCTCCTTGCTATTCTTTGGAACTCTGCATTCAGATGCTTATATCTTTCCTTTCTTCCTTTACTTTTCGCTTCTCTTCTTTTCACAGCTATTTGTAAGGCCTCCTCAGACAACCATTTTGCTTTTTTGCATTTCTTTTCCATGGGGATGGTCTTGGTCCCTGTCTCCTGTACAATGTCATGAACCTCCGTCCAGAGTTCATCAGGCACTCTATTTATCAGATCTAGACCCTTAAATCTATTTCTTACTTCCACTGTATAATTGTAAGGGATTTGATTTAGGTCATATCTAAATGGTCTAGTGGTTTTCCCTACTTTCTTCAATTTCAGTCTGAATTTAGCAATAAGGAGTTCATGATTTGAGCCACAGTCAGCTCCTGGTCTTGTTTTTGCTAACTGTATATAGCTTCTCCATCTTTTGCTGCAAAGAAGTTGGAAGTGTACAACATTAATTACATATATGTATACATTGTGAAATGGTTATAATATGGCCAGCTAGTATCCATAATCACTCATATCCATTTCAGTTCAGTTCAGTCGCTCAGTCGTGTCTGATTCTTTGTGACCCCATGAATCACAGCACACCAGGCCTCCCTGTCCATCACCAACTCCAGGAGTTCACTCAAACTCATGTCCATCGAGTCAGTGATGCCATCCAGCCATCTCATTCTGCTGTCTCCTTCTCCTCCCGCCCCCAATCCCTCCCAGTATCAGAGTCTTTTCCAGTGAGTCAACTCGTTGCATGAGGTGGCCAAAGTATTGGAGTTTCAGCTTCAGCATCAGTCCTTCCAATGAACACTCCTTTAGAATGGACTGGTTGAATCTCCTTGCAGTCCAAGGGACTCTCAAGAGTCTTCTCCAACACCACAGTTCAAAAGCATCAATTCTTCGGCGATCAGCTTTCTTCACAGTCCAACTCTCACATCCATACATGACCACGGGAAAAACCATAGCCTTGACTAGACGGACCTTTGTTGGTGAAGTAATGTCTCTGCTTTTTAATATGCTATCTAGGTTGGTCATAACTTTCCTTCCAAGGAGTAATTGTCTTTTAATTTCATGGCTGCAATCAGCATCTGCAGTGATTTTGGAGCCCAGAAAAATAAAGTCTGACACTGTTTCCACTGTTTCTCCACCTATTTCCCATGACGTGATGGGAGCAGATGCCATGATCTTAGTTTTCTGAACGTTGAGCTTCAAGCCAACTTTTTCATTCTCCTCTTTCACTTTCATCAAGAGGCTTTTTAGTTCCTCTTCACTTTCTACCATAAGGTTGGTGTCATCTGCATATCTGAGGTTATTGATATTTCTCCCGGCAATCTTGATCCCTCATATTACACATTTCTTATTGTGATAAGCACTTTTAAAATGGATTTTCTTAGCAAATTTAAAGTGATCTCACTTATGTGTGGAGTCAAAAAATATTCTTGTCTTATTATTAGATTAATTTACTGTGGATATTAATAATGATCCATGACATATATCTGGAAAAGACAGGAAAAAACATATAAAGGAAAAAAATTCTAAAATAGACATCATGGTAATAAGAGAATATTGTTTTACTCCTGATAACATTCCATATCTTCAGTGCCACCAAAGGTAATGTGGATTTTTAGAGTGTGAACAGTAAAAGGAAATTAGGAAAATTTGTAGAATATTGTTAAAGTTTCAAACTATGTTTCTTAAAAAGGAAGTTGAAATATTCCATCTCTTTCCTTCTAACGTATTGCTAGCTTTATAGTCATATTAAATGTTGTTGAAAGCCCATTCCGTTCCGTTCCATTCAGTTCAGTTGTTCAGTCGTGTCCGACTCTTTGTGACACCATGAATCACAGCACCCCAGGCCTCCCTGTCCATCACCAACTCCCAGAGTTCACTCAAACTCATGTCCATCGAGGCAGCGATGCCATCCAGCCATCTCATTCTCTGTCGTCCCAGTCTCCTCCCGCCCCCAATCACTCCTAGCATCAGAGTCTTTTCCAACGATTCAACTCATCGCATGAGGTGGCCAAAGCACTGGAGCTTCAGCTTTAGCATCATCCTTCCAATGAACACCCAGGATTGATCTCCTTTAGAATGAACTGGTTGGATCTCCTTGCAGTCCAAGGGACTCTCAAGAGTCTTCTCCAGCACCACAGTTCAAAAGCATCAATTCTTCAGCTATCAGCTTTCTTCACAGTCCAACTCTCACATCCATACATGACCACGGGAAAAACCATAGCCTTGACTAGACAGACCTTTGTTGGTGAAGTAATGTCTCTGCTTTTTAATATGCTGTCTAGATTAGTCATAACTTTCCTTCCAAGGCTGGCGTTAATCTTTGGTTTTTAAGTCAGGTTACTACAGGCATAGTGAGAACCAAAAGATACTCTGCTAAGGATATCATACTGTTAATATATCCTGTTCCTCACCTAAACCTCTCCTTCTCCACATTAATCAATTTCCTAAATTAGAATCCAGAGAGTTATCTTGGCTCTTTCCTTCTCACCGTGTGCCTAAATCTCTTATGAGGGTCTTTAAAGTTTTCCTTGTGTGCTCATGATTTTGTTCAGTGTTTACCCATTCTCAGCTGATGCAATAATAATTTGACACCCTCATGGTTTCTCACAGAATTGTCATAACTGTTCAGCTAATTTCTCTGGCCCCAGTCTCTCTAAGGTATATATGTTCTTTAAACCTATCAGAGCTCTCTTTCTATAATATTAACTTAATGTCCATAATTTATTATTGATTTAAAAAAAAATAGATACAGTTGGCATTATTGTATTCTGAAGTATTAACATTTTAAAACAGTACATTTCTGGAGATCCTTTGGGTGGTCTCTGGAGAGGTTTATACCTTAATTTTAGGATTCCCCACCTCAGTTTTAGACATGATGTAAAGAACAAATATATATGCACTAATTTATAGAAATCATGAGAGATATTAGAACTGGAGATGAAGATATTATTACTTTGCTTACACAAGTTATAGTATTATAAACCACAGTTATGGAAGACATCACAAAGAGAAATATGTACTGTAAGGTCCTAAATGACAAATATGAAATTTTAAGACCTGTTCTGCTACTCAATGCCAATTATCTTTCAATATGCACCTTATTTTTCTTTCTAGTACTAGAATTGTCCACAGTGAGTTTCAGCAAGGCATTTACCTACCAAGATAAAAATTATATTTATCAATCTTCTTTTCATCTAGTTATGGGCATATGACTAAATTATTGCCATTGAAATGTATTTTAAAATGATGTAACTACCACATCATTTTTTTTGTAATTAAATTTTATTTATTTATTTATTTTTAATTAATTTTATTGGAGGCAAATTACCTTATATTGGTTGGTTTTGCCATACATTGACACGAATCCGCCCCGGGTGTACATGTGTTCCCTTTCTTGAACCCCCCTCCCACCTCCCTCTTCCCCATATCCTCCCTCCAGGTCATCCCCATGCACCAGCCCCAAGCATCCTGTATCATGGGTCGAACGTGGACTCGTCACATATGATAATATACATGCTACAATGCCGTTCTCCCCAATCATCCCACCTTCACCCTCTCCCACAGAGTCCCAAAGACTGTTCTATATACTTATGTCTCTTTTGCAGTCTCGTATACAGGTTTACGGAGAAGGCAATGGCAAGCCACTCCAGTATTCTTGCCTGGAAAATCCCATGGATGGAGGAGCCTGGTAGGCTGCAGTCCTGGGGTCGCTACGAGTCAGACATGACTGAGCGACTTCACTTTCACTTTTCACTTTCACACATTGGAGAACGAAATGGCAACCCACTCCAGTGTTCTTGCCTGGAGAATCCCAGGGATGGGGGAGCCTGGTGGGTTTCCGTCTGTGGGGTCACACAGAGTCGGACATGACAGAAGTGACTTAGCAGCAGCAGCAGCATACAGGGTTAAGGTTACCATCTTTCTAAATTCCATATATATGCATTAGCATACTGTATTGATGTTTTTCTTTCTGGCTTACTTCACTCTGTACAATAGGCTCCAATTTCATCCACCTCATTAAAACTGATTCAAATGCATTCTTTTTGATGGCTGAAAAACACTCCATTGTGTATATGTACCAAAACTTTCTTATCCATTCATCTGCAGATGGACATCTAGGTTGCTTCCATGTCCTGGCTATTATGAACAGTGCTGCAATGAACATTGGAGTACATGTGTCTCTTTCAATTCTGGTTTCCTCGGTGTGTATGCCCAGGTGTGCAATTGCTGGATCATATGGCAGTTCTATTTCCAGTTTTTTGAGGAATCTCCACACGGTTCTCCATAGTGGCTGTACTAGTTTGCATTCTCACCAACAGTGTAAGAAGGTTCCCTTCTCTCCACACCCTCTCCAGCATTTATTGCATGTAGACTTTTGGATAGCAGCTATTCTGACTTTTGTGAAATGGTATCTCATTGTGGTTTTGATTTGTATTTCTCTGATTATGAGGGATGTTGAACATTTTTTCATGTGTTTGTTAGCCATCTGTATGTCTTCTTTGGAGAAATGTCTGTTTAGTTCTTTGGCCTATTTTTTGATTGGGTCACTTATTTTTCTGGAATTGAGCTGCAGGAGCTGCTTGTATATTTTGGAGATTAATCCTTTATCAGTTGCTTCATTTGCTATTATTTTCTCCCATTCTGAAGGCTGTCTTTTCACCTTGCTTATAGTTTCCTTTGTTGTGCAGAACAGAAAGCCCAGAGATAAATCCACACACCTATGGACACCTTATCTTCGACAAAGGAGACAAGAATATAAAATGGAGAAAAGCCAATCTCTTTAACAAGTGGTGCTGGGAAAACTGGTCAGCCACTTGTAAAAGAATGAAACTAGAACACTTCCTAACACCATACACCAAAATAAACTCAAAATGGATTAGAGAGCTAAATGTAAGACCAGATTCTATAAAACTCCTAGAGGAGAACGTAGGCAAAACACTCTCCGACATAAATCACAGCAGGATCCTCCAAGACCCACCTCCCAGAATATTGGAAATAAAAGCAAAAATAAACAAATTTGACCTAATTAAAATCAAAAGCTTCTACCACATCATTTTTTAAAAAAATCCTTTCCTTGTCATTTTTTTTTTTCTTTTCTCTTTTTATTTTTTCACACTAGGTGGTTGTGGAAATGATGGTCAGTGATTTAGACAAGAAACATCCATCAGTTCAGTTCAGTCGCTCGGTCGTGTCCAACTCTTTGCAACCCCATGGAATGCAGCATGACAGGCCTCCCTGTCCATCATCAACTCCTGAAGCTTGCTCAAACTCATGACCATCGAGGTGGTGATGCCAACCATCTCATCCTCTGTCATCCTCTTCCCCTCCTACCTTCAATCTTTCCCAGCATCAGTGTATTCTCCAATGAGTCAGTTCTTTGTATCAGGTGGCCAAAATATTGGAGCTTCAGCTTCAGCATCTGTCCTTCCAATAAACATTCAGGAATGATTTCATTTATGATTGACTGGTTTGATCTCCTTGCAATCCAAGGGACTTTCAAGACACTTCTTCAACACCATGTTTTGAAAGCATTAATTGTTTGGCACTTAGCTTTCTTTATAGTCCAACTCTCACATTCAAACATGATTTTTGGAAAAACCATAGCTTTGACTACACCGAATTTTGTTGGCAAAGTAATATCTCTGCTTTTTACTATGCTGCTTATGTTTGTCATATCTCCTCTTCCAAGGAGCAAGCATCTTTTAATTTCATTGCTGCAGTTACCATCTGCAGTGATTTTGAAGTCCCCCAAAATAAAGTCTGTCATTGTTTCCATTGTTTACCCCATCTATTTGCCATGAAGTAATGGGACAAGATGCCATGATCTTAGTTTTCTGAATGTTGAGCTTTAATCCAACTTTTTTACTCTCCTCTTTCACTTTCATCAAGAGACTCTTTAGTTCTTCTTAGCTTTCTGTCATAATAGTGGTGTCATATGCATATCTGAGGTTACTGATATTTCTCCTATCAATCTTGATTCCAGCTTGCGCTTCATCCAGCCTGGCATTTCTCATGATGTACTCTGCATATAAGTTAAATAAGCAGGGTGACAATATACAGCTATGGCTTACTCCTTTCCAGATTTGGAACCAGTCTGCTGTTCCATGTCCAGTTCTAACTGTTACTTCTTGACTTGCTTATGGATTTCTTAGGCAGGTCAGATGGTCTGGTACTCCCATCTCTTTAAGAATTTTCCACAATGTGTTGTGATCCACACAGTCAAAGGCTTTCGCATAGTCAATAAAGCAGAGATAGATATTTGTCTGAAACTCTCTTGCTTTTTCAATGATTCAGCAGGTGTAGTCAATTTGACCTCTGTTTCCTCTGCCTTTTCCAAATCTAGCTTGAACATCTGTTGAAACAAGGCGATAGAGGAAAGCTGAGTTGCCAAATATCCTGTTAAAAGATCTACCTATCTACTCTGGACCACTACTGACTCCTGGACCATTCTGTGAGGAATAAGCACACTTTCACTTTACCTGAATCAATGTATTTGAGTCTCTCTGTTAGCACAGCTTAGCATAAACTCCACCAAGAGCAATATATACATGGAAATAAAAAGTAACAAAGATATAAGCATTCAGAAAACAGTAAATCAGACTAGAATGCTTTCACGAAGGTCAGCAGAGAACAAAATTATACTGAGGGAAGAGTGGTACTACTATTGGTAGTACACAATAATAAAGAGATATTATATGAGATAAAATATTGCAAGTGTATATTGAAATACTGATGGGGTGAGAAATTTAAGGAACATTTTAGAGACTGGGAAAACTTCTGTGGGAAATGATAGTTAATAGCTAACACAGGAATGGATTATCAAATTGAAGGTAAAAATATAAACTATTAATATGTATCACAACTTATCTGAAGAATTTTGTAATTTTCTAATGAAATATTCAGCAGCCTTAGTGTAGATCCCTGTGTTAAAATCAAATATGTACAACAGCATCAGTAACTTTCTGTCTCCACCAGAGATTTGATTGTATTTACCCCAGAGGACAGTAGAGCATAAACTAGACTAAGTAATAGGTTCTGGATTTAAATCTTAGCATTTAACATCTTTACAATTTTGATAAATTATTTAACCTTTACATCTTAATTTCTTCATCTGTGAAATGTGGGCAACACAGTACTTAGTGACTACAATCAATTTTGCTCTGGCAGCAGATAACCACAACTCTCAGATAACCACAAATCACAAGCATTTGTCATGGACCTGTAGGTTGTCTAAGACTCTACTCCATTTGCATCTTCTCATCTTGGCCAGGCTCCACTTGGCTTAATTCTAGGTTGAGGTTAACTTTGGGTCCCTTGCAGATAATTTTTTTCTGTTCAGAATCCATGCTGAAAAAATGACGACTATTTGTGATATATTCTCATAAAGCAGAAAGCCTAGAAGAAATTTAAAATGCCTCTAAAATGCTTTCACTAGGACATGGCAGATTTTGTAACATTACATTCCATTGGCCAAAGTAGGTCATACTGTCATGCCAGTGGTGGGGGAAGGGACAGTAAATACAGTGGCAGCTAGTGTTAGATAGTTTTATTTTTATTATTGCTATTTATAAAAAATTATTTGTACTGGTGGATAGTGGGGGTCTATATAATATAGGAAATGAAGCCTTACAAGGAGGAAACTGATAGATTAGAGGGGAATGGATTTTTTTCCAGAAATGGAATAGATTAAAAGAGAGAAAGATAGTTTTAAAGAAACACATATCATATTTTGATATTTGTAACAATTCAAACCATTTATAGCACTTGGGTTATTGACGTGATGATAAGGTCATTGATACTGAAGAGGTCAAGGATATGTTAGATCATATCATGAATGAATCAAGAACATGAAACTCCACTGAGAAAAAAGACCCTGGAATGAGTTCTAAAATCTAGTCTAAATTATGACATTGACTAAGATTTTGATAGCTTTAAAATACCAAAAATAATGACATAGGATGCTATGAAATGCACATATGTAGGGTGTTTAAAATAAAAGATTAGAGATATGTTTTAGAAATGTACTGGTGAGTTTAGGAAATGATGAAAGTACAGTGTTCTAGGCTTGGTAACACAGTAAAAAGAAAAGATGAAATAACAAGAGAACATGAAAGTAAATTGAATATTGTGTTGATAGTTCCCACACTAAGCCATTAAAAAGGTGTGTGTTTTTTTTTTTTTTTCCCTCTACTCTTTGATCTATTGGCTCTCTTAGCCTTTATTGTTCGCATTGACTACCAAATTTTGTCACCATGACAGATCTGGAAGTATAGTCTAGCTGCATTCACTCATTCATATTCATATATTTTACATCCTTTGGATTGATTATTTCTATGTTGTTACATAGAATAATTCTCTGAGGAGAATCATTCTTGTCAATTTTTGAACCCAGAACAGCTCTATGTTATTTATTCTAGTTCACAGTCTTTTCCAGTTCTCAGCTAAGGAGGCTCCAGAAAAGACAAAAATTTTTGTTTGCCTAGAGGTAAGGAAACGTGGATCACTGAGAATAGTTTCACTATTCTGAGAATAGAATGAAGTTACTGGGGTTATTTATGAAAAACAGGAAATTCAGAATTCTGCATTCCTCTACACAGTATCTAGTTAAAGGGGAAATGGCTTCTTAGTGAATTAATTAAATGGGAGTATAAAAGAATTGTTTTTAAAAGATTATTTAAACTTTAGTACAAACATCATTGGAATGTATTTGCTCAAATTTTATGTATCTGTCTTCATTTTCCTTAATCCTTTTCCTATTTTACAATTCAAGATGTTGTACTCTATCCCTTCGCAATTCCTTATACCATGGGTCCCCAACTCCCTGACCACAGACTGGTACCTGTCCACACACAGTTAGGAAACCAACAGGAGTGGTGGGCAAGTGAGCAGTTTCATGTGCTTCTCTGCATCACTTCCCACCACTGTCATCACCACCTGAACCATACCCCTACTTCTGTCCATGGAAAAATTGTCTTCCATGAAACAAGTTCCTGGTGCCAAAAATGTTGGGGACCACTGCCTTCTGTCATATTATAAGCTTTGCATTCTGTGAACCAAAAGCAGAACTCCAGTGTTGTGTAGGTGTAATGGGTTCTGGAAGAATGTATTTCCTTCATATCTCAGTATGGGCTATGTGAGCTCCACACACTGGTAAAAATCATGTACTATAAATATTTTCTGTCAAATGATCTAGAATGCCTCAGGAAACAACTCACATGGTGATATTTTTTATGCAAATTCAAGTAGTTCATTTATGAAAAAACTAAATTTTTTCTGTGCAGTAACTTGCCAGACCATTCCTTAAAAGTAAAGAGGGTTCTTGACAAATGCATCTTAAATTATCAAGAGCATTTAGTCCTAATTAATAAAGCTATTAAATTTGACATCATCACTTCATTGAATGCCAATTAACCCAATGACAATTAACACAAGTGCTAATAATGGCTTACTCATTTAGAATAATTAACACTTGTATTTAATAATCACTTGCTTATATATAATTAGTAAAATTAGTAGAAAAACAATTATATATATGAAATACAATTACTTTTATATGCGGTGATATCTATCATTTTTCATCCATCTTTAGCTCTAAAACAAAATTGAATAATTAGAAGGCTAATTTTCAATACATTTTATCTTACACAAAAAGCCAGTAAAATGCATTAGTCCAAATTCACTTGATTTGCCCTAATTATCATCTCATCTTTTGGGGCACATAGCATGCTATGGCTTTATGATTTCTTGTATTTCAAGGAAATAGTGATTTCATGCATTTCCTTGACTTCCAAATGTCTAAAGCAGAACTCATAAAGGTTTGGTTTCCATGATTCTACCCAAGTTCCAAATATTGCCAAGTAGCTCAATTCTATCAATAAATTTCCCTTGACATATATTTTCTAAACTCTTCTATAAGTTGACTCCAGATTATTCTCTTCTCCCAGAATCATTTTAAAAGTATACATACATAAATATTATAATTCAATTTACTATATATTAAGATATTCTGACTTTAATTCAAGTACTGGTATAAATATTTTAAGATCACTTAAAAGTGCTACTATATATTCAAAATCTGTCTTCCAAAATGTTATCTATGACTGTTTTGACATTCAAATGACAGCCAGTTCGAAGTAAAATCTAATGCTATATTTCATGCTGAAAAATAAAATAGAACTCTTTGGCAGTGCCTTTCTTTGGGATTGCAATGAAAACTGACCTTTTCCAGTCCTGTGGCCAATGCTTCATTTTCCAAATTTGCTGGCATATTGAGTGCAGCACATTCACCACATCGTCTTTTAGGATTTGAACTAGCTCAACTGAAATTCCATCACCTCCACTAGCTTTGTTCATAGTGATGACTTGACTTCACATTTCATGACGTCTGCCTCTAGGTGAGTGATCACACCATGTGATTATCTGAATATAATCATGAATATCTTTTTTGAAGATCTTTTCTGACAAAATGTATATAGACTGACTTAAGTTCAAATAGAAGGAAAATCACATTCTCTTTCTTTTCTTGGTGAGCCTGGCAAATGGTTTGTCAATTTTGTTTATCTTCTCAAAGAACCAGCTTTTAATTTTACTGATCTTTACTATTGTTTCCTTCATTTCTTTTTCATTTATTTCTACTCAGTCTTTATGATTCATTTCCCTACTAATTTTGCATTTGTGTGTGTGTGTGTGTTCTTCTTTTTCCAGTTGTCTTAGGTGTAAAGTTAGGTTTTCTATTCAATTTTTTTCTTATTTCTTGAGGTAGGATTGTATTGCTATATACTTTCTTCTTAGAACTGCTTTTCATGAGTACAATAGGTTTGAGTCATCACATTTTCATTGTCATTTATTTCTAGCATTTTTTAAATTTCTTTTTATTCCTTCAGTAATGTGTTGGTTATTTAGAAATATACTGTTTAATCTCCATATGTTTGTGTTTTTTACAGTTTTCCATTTTTCCTGAAATTGATATCTGGTCTCATAGCGTTGTAATCAGAAAAGATACTTGATGTGATTTCAATTTTCTTAAATTCACTAAGGTTTGACTTATGACACAAAATGTGGTCTATCCTGGAGAATGTTCCATGTGCACTTTACAAGAAAGTGTATTCTGCATTTGGAGACCTTAATACCCCCACTTATAACAATAGACAGATCTAAGAAAAAAAAAGTAAATTAATAACAAAACACACATTTAAATGACACATTAGACCAGATGGACTTACTTGATATCTTAACGACATTCCATCTAAATACATTTATGTACTATCTTCCCTTATCTCTAATTTATGTACTATCTTCCCTTATCTCTTCTAATATCCTTTATTTTAAAGTCTATTTTATCTGATATAAGAATTGCTACTACAGATTTCTTTTATCGTTTTATATACTCTTACTTTCAGTCTGTATGTGTCTCTTGGTTTGAAATGGACCTCTTCTAAACAATATATTATGGGTCTTGCTTTTCAATCCATTAGCCAGTTTTTCTTTTGCTTGTAGTGTTTAATCCATTTATATTTAAAGTTAGTATTGATATATATGTTCTTATTGCCATTTTCTTGTTTTGCATTTGTTTCATATGTCATTTCCTTCTCTTGTGTTTCCTGCATATAGAAGTCCTTTTAATACTTGTTGTAAAGCTGGTTTGGTGGTGCTAAATTCTCTTAACTTTTGCCTGTCTCTAAAGCTTTTGATTTCTTCATCTATTTTGAATGAGATCCTTGCTGGTAGAGTAATCTTGATTGTAGAGTTTTCCCTTTCAGTACTTTGACTGTAGCTTGATTTTTGTGTGTGTGAGGCGTTCTGCATAGGGTACTGCTAGCATTTGGGAATGCTAGGTCTTAACTACAGGTAGAGGCCTTATAGGAGTTTTCACTAATTTATAGTCCCTGGAGTAGGAAGTTCTCAGGAAATCTAGTGTCCCAGACTCAGTGCTCCCACTCTAGATGCTCAGAGAAACAAGATCCCACAAGCAGTTTGTTATGGCATTAAAGAGCATTAAAACAAACACACAAAAACAATAAAAGAAAAAACAAGAAGCAAAAAACGAACCCCAGAAAAATGGTAAAAGAAAAATCAGAAAAATAATAACAAAATCAAAGGAACATACACACAGAAAAACAAAATGAAAACAGTCCAAAGAAAGTAAAGTAAGAGAGTGATGCAGTGAATAAAGAAAACAAAAATGCTATTGAGAAATTAAAGCCAAAAATAATCTAAAACACAAGCCAGAAAAGAAGACTAAAGCAGAGTACCAACTAGGAATAAAAGCAAAAAAAGAAAAGAAAAAAGAAAGAAAAGGGAAAAAAATAAAAAGCCAAGTGAATTAGAAGTATATATAAAAAAAAGACTAACAATGAATAAATACAACAGGAAAAGAGCAGTAAGAAAAACAAAGAAAAAAATTAAAAAAAAAAAAAAAAAACAGCCACAGAAAGCAAACGGAATGAGAAATATATGAGGGAAATAAAATGTGTGATTAAAAGAAAATGTTCAAAAGTGTAAGTAGAGTTATAATGATAATAATGAAAACAACCACAGCAATAGAGGAAAAAAAAAAGATAAGAAAAAAAGAAATCCAGAAACAGCTATCAGTTCAGTTCAGCTCAGTCGCTTAGTTGTGTCCGACTCTTTGCGACCCCATGAAACACAGCACGCCAGGCCTCCCTGTCCATCACCAATTCCCGGAGTTCACTCAAATTCATGTCCATCGAGTCGGTGATGCCATCCAGCCATCTCATTCTCTGCCGTCCCCGTCTCCTCCTACCCCTAATCCCTCCCAGCATCAGACTCTTTTCCAGTGAGTCAACTCTTCGCATGAGGTAGCCAAAGTATTGGAGTTTCAGCTTTAGCATAAGTCCTTCCAATGAACACCCAGGATTGATCTTTTTTAGAATGGACTGGTTGGATTTCCTTGCAGTCCAAGTGAATCTCAAGAGTCTTCTCCAGCACCACAGTTCAAAAGCATTAATTCTTTGGTGCTCAGCCTTCTTCACAGTCCAACTCTCACATCCATACATGACCACGGGAAAAACCATAGCCTTGACTAGACGGACCTTGGTTGGCAAAGTAATGTCTCTGCTTTTTAATATGCTATCTAGGCTGGTCATAACTTTCCTTCCAAGGAGCAAGTGTCTTTTAATTTCATGGCTGCAATCAGCATCCGAAGTGATTTTGGAGCCCCAAAACATAAAGTCTGACACTGTTTTCCACTGTTTCCCCATCTATTTCCCACGAAGTGATGGGACCAGATGCCATGATCTTTGTTTTCTGAATGTTGAGCTTCAAGCCAACTTTTTCACTCTCCTCTTTCACTTTCATCAAAAGGCCTTTGAGTTCCTCTTCACTTTCTGCCATAAGGGTGGTGTCATCTGCATATCTGAGGTTATTGATATTTCTCCCGGCAATCTTGATTCCAGCTTGTGCTTCTTCCAGCCCAGCGTTCCTCATGATGTACTCTGCATATAAGTTAAATAAGCAGGGTGACAATAAACAACCTTGACATACTCCTTTTCCTATTTGGAACCAGTCTGTTGTTCCATGTCCAGTTCTAACTGTTGCTTCCCGACCTGCAGACAGGTTTCTCAAGAGGCAGGTCAGGTGGTCTGGGATTCCCATCTCTTTCAGAATGTTCCACAGTTTATTGTGATCCACACAGTCAAAGGCTTTGGCATAGTCAACGAAGCAGAAATAGATGTTTTTTTGGAACTTTCTTGCTTTCTCCATGATCCAGTGGATGTTGGCAATTTGATCTCTGGTGACTCTGCCTTTTCTGAAACCTGCTTGAACATCTGGAAGTTCACAATTCACATATTGCTGAAGCCTAGCTTGGAGAATTTTGAGCATGACTTTACTAGCATGTGAGATGAGTGCAATTGTGTGGTAGTTTGAGCATTCTTTGACATTGCCTTTCTTTGGGATTGGAATGAAGACTGACCTTTTCCAGTCCTGTGGCCATTGCTGAGTTTTCCAAATTTGTTGGCATATTGAGTGCAGCACTTTCACAGTATCATCTTTCAGGATTTGAAATAGCTCAATTGGAATTCCATCACCTCCACTAGCTTTGTTTGTAGTGATTCTAAGGCTCACTTGACTTCACATTCCAAGATGTCTGGTTCCAGGTGAGTGACAGCTATAGAACAAATCAAATGATAAGAATAATAATAAATGCTTTCACATCACCGACTCGATGGACATGAGTTTGAGTGAACTCCGGGAGTTGGTGATGGACAGGGAGGCCTGGCATGCTGTGGTTCATGGGGTCACAAAGAGTCGGACACCACTGAGCGACTGAACTGAACTGAACTGAGCTGGATCTCAATTGTCAGTGTCGTTTCCCTCACTGTGAGTCACAGTTTACCTTCACCTCCTTAGGAGGCCCTCCAATACTGGCTTGTGTCTGGACATGCTGTGGAGACAGATCAGACTCCAATCTGGCCCTATTCTTGCTTATTCTTGTCTCCCATGTCCACAACTGCCACAGATAAGAAATTTTCTTTTGTGGGAACTCTAATTGTCCTTTTATATATCCCATAGACACAGAGTCTACCTAGTTGATTGTGTTGATTTATCTGTAGCTTGTATAAGTGGTGGAAAGGTTTTGATCCTTTTCCTTAGCCTTTCTTCCCCTAGAATTCAGTTGTGATTTTATCCCCATCTCCGAATGTGGGTCATTCACAGGAGTTAGCTCCTGAGGCTGCCCTGGGGAACTTGTGTCTGCCCCAGTGAGGACTAGGCATTGAGACAGTACAGTTGCTTATATCATGGTGACTGTGGCAGGGCCAGGTACACAGGGGAGCTGGTGGCACAGGTGCAGGAGATATGGTACTATTAGAGATTTTTCTCTAGCCTCTGGCAGTTCTGCCCTGGTGAGGATAGGGCAGGGAGATGGTGCAGCTGCTTGAATCATGGGGTCCCTTGTGGCATCAAGTGTATAGGCACAGGAGATATAGCACTATTAGAGTCTTTTTCTAGCCTTTGGAAGCTGGTGTTCAAAGGGATTCACTGGCTTGTCTTTCTATATTGCTTGGCACAGCAGGCAGTCAAAAGTTCCCCCTAACCAGGGTCCTTTACTATTTGTCAGCATGTCAGGCACTCAAAGGGACACCCTCTCTGGGGTCTTTATTGGTCAGCTACTGGTATTGGTATGTGGGAAGAGATAGGCTACAGTGATGACTCCACTTCTCCATGTGACTCAGCAGTATTGCCTTGCCTCCTTGACTGACAGACTTTTCTCCAAAGGTACTTCCCACCACAATGTCCTTCCTCATGTCCCCTTGGGACATCTCTCCACAATCAACAGCAGTCCTCACCCTGAGATTTCTCTCCAGTCCCTACACTCCAGCTCTCAGCCACAGCACATCCTAGGTAACTGTGTTCCTATCTGCGGTAAGTAAGGCTGCAGCATGAATTGTCTGACTAGTCCTCACTCTATTCAGATTGACACAAATCAGCTGTTGTACTGTCCAACAGACTAAAATGCTTCTCCTTTGTCCCAAACAATGGCCTCGATGTGGGGACCTCACCCCTGTTTCAGTTTCACCCACTTTCCTGGCACAGGCCCAGTCCTACT
This sequence comes from Moschus berezovskii, assembly GCF_049115385.1. Taxonomy (NCBI): domain Eukaryota; kingdom Metazoa; phylum Chordata; class Mammalia; order Artiodactyla; family Moschidae; genus Moschus; species Moschus berezovskii. The sequence goes on from NC_142472.1 coordinate 48,685,806, forward strand.
CACTCTCATCCTCTTTTCCTTTCCTTCTTTCATCCCACCAAGTTTTGCATGGATCTGTATATTCCTTTCCAGTGACCAGGGACTCCTGCCAGCTCTCAGCTATAAATGTATTCCTGATGCATCCATGGAGAGAGATGTACTCCCCATATACCTACTCCTCTGCCATTTTGTTCTCCTCAAGATATAGATTTTTAAACTTTCCTAATAAACCAACCCTACTTAATAACTTTATTATTTTCCAATCTTTTTCACACAAATTAAACTTTTTTTAATGAACTAAAGTAATAAAAATTGCTATTAATTTACTATCTATTAAATAAAATATATTATTATTTGCACTCTGGATTAAGGTGTGACTTTTTTGTTTCACTTTTACTTTTATAAATGACTTAAATGATGTTCTTGTTTTTGGAAAATTCTGGGCATTTTCTATTTCTATAGGCTTATTTTATGAGCTTATTCCTTTGCCTCCACTTAAGCATCCAGTGCTTGAATGGTGGTGCTGGTGATTTAGTCATTAAGTTGTTTTGGATTCTTGGATAGACCCAACAGGGAATCCCAATAAAGATAGTACCAGTGCTCAGCTGTTTTGTTTTTTTTTTTTTTAATGTAAACATTTTGCTACTAAGAGTCCAGTTCAACTAAAATGTTTTTTTATTTGTATTACATCAGAGATAATTAACAGTTCCATAGAGTGCTTGGCACAATGAGAAAACAACAAAAACTACCAAAAACTATCACACCAGAGATTAAAAAAAAAAAAAAAATAGACACTAAAGTTTCCAGAGATAAATGAATAAGTCAACTTCAATAAAACAATGGAACAAATGACCTCAGTGTGTGTATTAGTAATACAAAATATTAGAAATCAATAAAATAGAACTTCAATTATTCTGAGGGTCAAGATTTTATCCTCACTTTCTAAACTCAGAAAAAGTATAAGTGGATTTTGAGGCCTTGATTTAAAAATGTTCATAAATGTGAATATTAGAAATACTTATTTGCAATTCAATTCTTCTTACTATGTCCTCAAGCAAAATAAAGAAGAAAAATAAAACACACAATACAGTAAATATAAATGAATAAATTATGAGTAATGGATATGAAAATATACAAGGAATGTTGTCTTTGCATCAAAGGAACACTCAGATATAAATCAGACATATTGGAGCAGAAGCATCTTGGAAATGATGGTTACTTAATATATCATCTGGCATATTAAAACACCAGGAAATATTTAGAATATAATAATGGAAAATGACAGCAGAAAAACAGCAAAGCATTTAAAAATTCTGGATTAGGGAAGATAAAACTGAGTAGGACTATATGGAGCCATCCTGGGTACAAATACTTTCTGTATTTCCATGTCACCCATTTCTTATTTGTGGAAAATAGGCTTCCTTCAAACTTTCTTACCATCTCTGAGTTGCAGAGGGCATATGAAAGCAGTTGTTAAACAGAAAAGTGAGGGACTGCAACAAAAAAGCAGGAGCAATTAAGAAAATAGTGCAGTGATAAAGCAGGGTCCTGTCTCCTCCTCAAATGTATATATATATATAATATATGTATATTATGTGTAATATATAGATAGATACAATTAAAAGATGGTTGACCCTTGGAAGAAAAGCTATGATAAACCTAGACAGCGAATTAAAAAGCAGAGAGATTACTTTGCCAGCAAATATCCGTAGAGTCAAAGCTATGCTTTTTCCAGTAGTCATGTATAGATGTGAGACCTGGACCATAAAAAAGGATGAGTGCCAAGGAGTTGATGCTTTTGACCTGTGGTGTTGAAGAAGACTTGAGAGTCCCTTGGCCAGCAAGGGAATCAAACCAATTAATCCTAAAGGAAATCAACCCTGAATATTCTGTAGCCACCTGATAGGAAGACAGGTATATAGATATAGATAAGGATATAAGTATAGATAATCTTTGAATTATTTTGTAGGAAAGAAGGACCCAGTCCCAGGGAGGATGATAACTTCAGTCTGAGCACAACACCTTATTGCCAAATATACATACATATACAGACTTAAATTGAAAAAACTAGGGAAAACCACTAGACCATTCAGGTATGACCTAAATAAAACCCCTTACTATTATACAGTGGAAGTGACAAATTGATTCAAGGGATTAGATCTGATAGACAAAGTGCCTGAAGAACTATGGACAGAGGTTCATGACATCATAGAGGAGACAGTGATCAAGACCATCCCCAGGAAAAAGAAATGCAAAAAGGCAAAAGGATTGTCTGAGAAGGCCTTACAAATAGCTGGAAAAAAGAAGAGAAACTAAAAGCAAAGGAGAAAAGGAAATCTATACCCATCTGAAAGCTGAGTTCCAAAGAAAAGCAAGGAGAGATAAGAGAGCCTTCCTAAGTGATCAATTCAAAGAAATAGAGGAAAACAATACAATGGAAAAGACTAGAGATCTCTTCAAGAAAATTAGAGATACCAAGGGAATAGTTCATGCAAAGATGGGCACAATAAAAGACAGAAATGGTATGGACCTAACAGAAGCAGAAGATATTAAGAAAAGATAGCAAGAAAACAAAGAAGAACTATACAAAAAAGATCTTGATGACCCAGATAACCACGAAGGTATGGTCACTCTCCTAGAGCCAGACGTCCTGGAGTGTGAAGTCAAGTAGGCCTTGGGAAGCATGACTATGAACAAAGCTAGTGGAGCTGACAGAATTCCAGCTGAGCCATTGTAAATCCTAAAAGATGATGCTGTTACAGTGCTGCACACAATATGCCAGCAAATTTTGAAAACTCAGCAGTGGTCACAGGATTGGAAAGGGTCAGATTCCATTCCAATCCCAAAGAAAGGCAGTGCCAAAGAATGTTCAAACTACCACACAATTGCACTCATCTCACACACTACCAAAGTAAGGCTCAAAATTCTCCAAGCCAGGCTTCAACAGTATGTTAAACGAGAAATTCCAAATGTCCAAGCTGGATTTAGAAAAGGCAGAGAAACCAGAGATCAAATTTCCAACATCCATTGGATCATAGAAAAAGCAAGAGAGTTCCAGAAGAGCATCTACTTAGAAAGTGTGAAGGCAAGAGATAATTAGGGATAAGAGAAATGCCCTAAAAAGCCTTGAATAAATATTTGGGGAAACTGAAAACTAAGGCAAACTACTATGGATCTTTATATCCTTAAAAAAAAAATGTATACATATATATATATATGCATTTTTTTTTGTTTATTTAGGCTATCGTGGGTCTTAATTTCAGCATAAAAGATCTTTTTTATTTGTTTAATTACCTGACCAGGGATCGAACCTGGAGCCCCCTGCTTTGGGAGCACGGAGCCTTAGCCACGGGACCAGCAGGGAAGTAGCCTTTTTTAGACTCTCATTTTAATTTTTTTTATTTTATTTTTAAAAATTTATTTATTTTTAATTGGAGGATAGTTGTTTTGCAATTATATTGGTTTCTGCCACATATCAAAATGAATCAACCGTAGGAATACATATGCCCCCCACTCTTAAACCTCCCTGCCATTTCCCACCCCTCTAGGTTACCATAGAGTATTGAGTTTGAACTCCCTACATCATACAGTAAATTTCTACTGGCTATCTAATTTTACATATAGTAATGTATGTTTCAATGCTACTCTCTCAATTTGTCCCACCTACTTCTTCCCCTGCTGTCACCACAAGTCTGATCTCTATCTTTGCGTCTCCATTGCTGCCCTGCAAATAGGTTCCTAAGTACCATCCTTCTAGGTTCCATGTATATGTGTTAATGTGCAGTATTTGTCTTTCACTTTCTGACTTACTTCATTCTGTAAAATAGACTCTAGATTCATCCATCTTACTAGAACTGAGTCAAATGTTTTTCTTTATATGGCCGAACAATATCCCATTGTGTATAGGTATCACAGCTTCTTTATCCATTCATACATTGATAGACATCTAGGTTTCTTCCATGTTCTAGCTATTGTAAAAAGTGCTGTGATGAACAATGGGGTGCATGCGTCTTTTTCAACTATAGTTTATTCAGGATGTATGCCCAGTAGTGGAATTGCTGGGTCATATGGTAATTTTATTATCAGTTTTTTTAAGGATTCTTCATACTATTCTCCATAGTGACTATATTAATTTGCATTCCCAATAACAGTGCTAGCTGCTGCTGCGAAGTCGCTTTAGTCGTGTCCGACTCTGTGCAACCACATAGACAGCAGCCCACCAGGTTCTGTCGTTCCTGGGAATTTCCAGGGAAGAACACTGGAGTGGGTTGCCATTTCCTTCTCCAATGCATGAAAGTGAAAGCGAAATCGCTCAGTCGTGTCTGACTCTTCGTGACCCCATGGACTGCAGCCTACCAGGCTCCTCTATCCATGGGATTTTCCAGGCAAGAGTACTGGAGTGGGATGCCATTACCTTCTCCGAACACTGCAAGAGGGTTCGCTTTTTCTTATACCCTCTCTAGCATTTATTCTTTGTATATTGTCTTTATAATGGCCATTGAAACTAGTGTGAGGTGATAGCTCATGTTGTTTTGATTTGCATTTCTCTAATAATGAGCAATATTAAGCATATTTTCACGTGTGTATTAGCCATCTGTATGTCTTCTTTGGAGAAATGTCTGTTCAGGTCTTCTGCCCACTTTTTGATTGGGTTGTTTACTTTTCTGGTACTGAGCTGCATGAACTGCTTGCATAATTTTTAGATTAATTCTTTGAAAGTTATTTCATTTCCTATTATTTTCTCCTATTCTGAGGGTTGTCCTTTTACCTCATTTATTGTTTCCTTCTCTGTGCAAAAGTTTATATGTTTAATTAGGTGCCATTTGTTTATTTTTGTCTTTATTTCCATTACTCTAGGAGGTGGGTCATAGCAGACCTTTCTTTGGTTTATATCAAAAAGTGTTCTACCTATGTTTTCCTTTAAGAGTTTTATAGTTTCTATCTTATATTTATGTCTTTAATCCATTTTGAGTTTATTTCTGTGTGTGGTGTAAGAAAGTGTTGTAATTTCATTCTTTCACATGTTGCTGTCCAATTTTCCCAGCGCCACTTATTGAAGAGACTATCTTTTCTGCCTTGTATGTTCTTGCCTTTTTTTTTTTTTTTTTTTTGAAAATAAGGTGCACATGGGTGCTTGAATTTATCTCTAGGCTTTCTATATTATTCAATTTTTCTATATTTCTGTTTTTGTGCCATTGGTCTATATACTATTTTGATGACCATAGCTTTGTAGTAGAGTTTGAGGTCAAGCAGTTGTTTCTGCCAGCCCCGATCTTCTTTCTCAATATTGCTTTGGCTATTGTGTGGTCTTTTGTGCTCTATAGCCTTTAATTGAGAGCTCCAGCTTGGAACTAACTTTCGCGAGAGGTTGTACAGGGAGCATAGATGTGAATGAAGATTTTAAGGTCTGCTCTTACCTTCTTCCCCATGCTATGGAACAATCCCCACTTCTGCACTGTGGAGAGCCTAGTGTTTGTGAAGTTACTCAAAGTAACAAAACTAACTTACTTGGAATTTGGCGAAATTGGTGTGGGCAGATGAGTTGCTCTTTGGAATTCACTTCTCTACTTCCCTCCCTCTCCAGCACCTTCCACCCCACCTAGTTGCTGGTGGATTACAAATTAATGAAACTGACTCTTCCTCAACCTTCCTTTTTCTAATACTATAAATCTCTACTTTAAATAATGTAATGAGATAATTTCTAGTGGATTAGTCACAGAAGTTAACCTCTTCAGCACTTAAGACATCTGGAAGATACAGACACATTGGCCATATCTAAAATACTACTTCTAGGTTAAAAGACTAGGCAATGGAAGAGTAAAACCAATCTAAAAGAAAGAGGAAACTGAAATAAACGAATCAGCTGCGAAAAAAAAAAAAATCAGTGATACAGAAAGAGCAATAATTTAAAGTAAATATCATTGATATACTTAAATAATACAAAATATACTTACAATGTATGAACAGAAAGTTATTTAAAAACTAATAATTGTAAATATTTGATGTGAAAAATAGAAGTGCCACAGTATATGTAATAAATACAAAATGAATAAGTGTGCAACAAATTTGTTGTTTCAAAATAAACCATATTCTAGAATGAAGGAAAAAATGGGTAAGAATTGGAAAATTAAGATAAAAGATTTGTTTTCTCCTCTGATACCAACATGGGATACAAATTACTTTTTTATCACATGGAAAACTTCTAAAAAATAGAACTTTTGTCAAGCTGCAAAAGTAGCTTTAATTCCAAAAAAGTGAATGCCACCAGAATATTTTTCTTACCATAGTGCAATAATATTTGATATTATACAAAGAAGAGCTAAGCATATTTTTATAGGTTTAGAATTAAATAATATATTGCTAATAAATTTTAGGTAAGTCCTTGTGTCTCAGTGATAAAGGATGTGCCTGCATTGCAGGAGATGTGGATTCAATCCCTGAGTTGGGACTATCACCTGGAGAAGGAAATGGCAACCCACTTCACTGAGATCACAAAGGGGTTAGACATTATTGATCAATTACAACAATAAACTAAACTTTAGATTCTAAATATATTATAAAACAAGTTATATAAAACAGAATTAAAGGGGAGTGGAAATATTGCAATTTAAAAAAATACAGTTCTTGGAGAGAATTGTATAGCTTTACATGCATTTTTCAGGGAACAAGTAACAAGAAAACCAATTAAACATACAAACTTAGAACTTACCTCAGGAATTTGGAAAATGCACAAACAGAAAAGCAAATAAAAGGAATAATAAAACAAAGTGCAAGAATCAATAAACAGAACATGAGCAGCACTGAAAAAAGGTTTTTCTAAAGGCCCTTTTTGTTTGTTTGTTTGTTTAATTATCAATACAGGGCACACATCTTTAGCTAGGTGGATCAAAGAAGAAAGAGTGAAAAAATAAAAGTGAACAAAATAAGGAATAAAAAAGTTTTATTAAGTACAGACACAAAGAAAATGCAAAATCATTATGTATTTAAAATAACTGTATGGATGAAATAAAATTGTGTATAACAAAATTCTATATTGGTCATACAGAACTTATTGGAAAGAATTTGAATAATAGTAAAGAGCACTCTTACATGTTTGTCATGTTCTAATAAATTTTTAGTGACTTGCTAATTGCCACTTTATTCAGTTTGTTCCAGAATAAAGAAAAATGGTGGAAAAATAAATACCCTTTAAAAATTATAGCATTAAAAGTAAAATTCAGTTCAGTTCAGTTCAGTTCAGTCGCTCAGTCGTGTCCGACTCTCCGTGACCCCATGAATCACAGCAGGCCAGGCCTCCCTGTCCATCACCAACTCCCGGAGTTCACTCAAACTCATGTCCACAGAGTCGGTGATGCCATCCAGCCATCTCATTCTCTGTCGTCCCCTTCTCCTCCCGCCCCCAACCTTTCCTAGCATCAGAGTCTTTTCCAGTGAGTCAACTCCAGTGTTCTTGCCTGGAGAATCCCAGGGACGTGAGAGCCTGGTAGGCTGCCCGTCTATGGAGTCGCACAGAGTCGGACACAACTGAAGCGACTTGGCAGCAGCAGCAACTCGTCGCATGAGGTGGCCAAAGTATTGCAGTTTCAGTTTTAGCATCAGTCCCTCCAATGAACACCCAGGATTGATCTCCTTTAGAATGGACTGGTTGGATCTCCTTGCAGTATAAGAGTCTTCTCCAACACCACAGTTCAAAAGCATCGATTCTTTGGTGATCAGTTTTCTTCACAGTCCAACTCTCACATCTATACATGACCACGGGAAAAACCATTCCCTTGACTAGGCTGACCTTGGTTGGCAAAGTAATGTCTCTGCTTTTTAATATGCTATCTAGGTTGGTCATAGCTTTTCTTCCAAGGAGCAAGTGTCTTTTAATTTCATGGCTGCAATCAGCATCTGCAGTGATTTTGGAGCCCAAAAAAATAAAGTCTGACACTGTTTCCACTGTTTTTCCATCCATTTCCCATGAAGTGATGGGACCAGATGCCATGATCTTCATTTTCTGAATGTTGAGCTTCAAACCAACCTTTTCACTCTCCTCTTTCACTTTCATCAAGAGGCTTTTTAGTTCCTCTTCACTTTTCTGCCATAAGGGTGGTGTCATCTGCATATCTGAGGTTATTGATATTTCTCCCAGCAATCTTGATTCCAGCTTGTGCTTCTTCCAGCCCAGCGTTCCTCATGATGTACTCTGCATAAAAGTAAAATTAAGTATTAGCAAATACTAAATATCTTCATCAAGAAGTCTTTTTCTTTTTTTAAATTTTTTTCCAGTTTATTTATTTTAATTGGAGGCTAATTACAATACTGTATTGGTTTTGCCATACACTGACATGAATCCACCCCAGGTTTACATGTGTTCCCCATCCTGAACCCCCCCACCACCTCCCTCCCCATACCATCCCTCTGGTTCATCCCAGTGCACCAGCCACGAGCATCCTGTATCATGCATCGAACCTGGACTGGCGATAATAGCCAGGACATGGAAGGCTTTTTATTAAGATGACATGGAGAATAAAACTTCCAAAAATGTGTTAATATATGTTTAACCATCTTCAAAGTTATAATTGCCTCAAATTAAATAAAAAAGAAATAAAGAAAGAAAATTTAGGACCCATCTATGATTACATATTTTTTAGAAAACTGAAAAGTAGACTAATGCATTTACTTAGTTAATTTTGTATATCCAAAACAGCTGAGAAATTTGCATTTGAAGTTGAATTATGTATTTACTCTTGGGAATAAAGCAAACATCCTCACAAAATCATTACTGTTAAATTTAGAGCTAAAGGTCCTGGCCAACATCACAAAGAAAGAAAAAGAAAAATGTCCATAAGGATTAAAAAAGTAAAACTTATAATTTCAGATGATATGATCATATACTCAGTATAACCTTTGGAATCAACCTACCAAAAATAACAAAAAGCAAAGCTAAGAAGCTTACTGTGTATAAGATTTATTTGTCAATCTTGTTAACATCTTTCTATACAAACAACAAAACAATAAATGATAGAATACAGTAGATACTAATTTATTTCAAGCAACAATCAAAGCAACAAATTCTTTATGAAATACACAAGAATGAACTTAAGTATCTAACCATGTAACCTGGAGAAAGATCAAAATTTAAAATCCAAAGTACAATTTCTACTGACCATGTACCATATTGGTACCATTGTAGTTGACCGACAAAACATTGTAAGTCGGGGACAGTCTATAATGAAAATCTAGAGACTTCTACTGCACTTGTTTCAGTATTGAACTCCAAAGTCTTATTTTTATTTCCTAAAAACTGTGTGTACATATATATATATTAGGAACAAATTTCTCATTTTACCAAAAGCAGTTTTAACTCCACGTCTCTTCAATTTATTGTTTCCCATATATTTTAAAATATGTAAAAAGCATTAGCTGTAAATTCAAATATTTTAATATAATTATGTTTATTATCAAACACAGGTTCAACTGCTTGTTGCAATAATTGAAAACAAGTGTTGGTCAAAAAGACTGACTTATTCAAGAAGCCAACAACCAGGGAAGAACTTAGAATCATGTACAAGAAAAAACTCAAGATTCTGTGCAATCATGAAATTTTTAAAGGGAGAAATGAGAGGTTTATCACAGTTAAACACTACAGGGTGGGGGCGGGGGCAGAGGGAGAACAGACAGAGTCATTGTTACCTTCCATTGTTTGCTCACATTCTTTTGATTGGTTGGTGGAGAGGTGACAGACCTGTGTTCTAAGACTGTTGTGTTCAGTTCAGTTCAGTCACTCAGTAGTGAGCTACTCTTTGCGACTCCATGGACAGCAGCATGTGAGGCATTCCTGTCCATCATCAACACCAGAAGCTTGCTCAAACTTGTATCAAGTCGGTGACACCATCCAACCATCTCATCCTCTATTGTCCCTTAGTGTTGCTCTCCATGTTAGGAAACAAAAAGGATGAACTTTGTCCTCAAGATTATGAGGACTTTTTACAAATTCTACATATCAGATCAATCAATTCAAGGTCAGAAGTATCATTGAGTAGTCATTTGCTATAGGCTCATCTGGTCCCATCACTTCATGGGAAATAGATGGGGAAACAGTGGAAACAGTGTCAGACTTTATTTTTTGGGCTCCAAAATCACTGCAGATGCTGATTGCAGCCATGAAATTAAAAGACACCTACTCCTTGGAAGGAAAGTTATGACCAACCTAGACAGCATATTAAAAAGCAGAGACATTACTTTGCCAACCAAGGTCCATCAAGTCAAGGCTATGGTTTTTCCCGTGGTCGTGTATGGATGTGAGAGTTGGACTGTGAAGAAAGCTGATCACCAAAAATTGACGCTTTTGAACTGTGATGCTGGAGAAGACTCTTGAGAGTCCTTTGGACTGCAAGGAGATCCAACCAGTCCATTCTAAAGGAGATCAATCCTGAGTGTTCATTGGAAGGACTGATGCTAAAGCTGAAACTGCAATACTTTGGCCACCTCATGCGACGAGTTGACTCACTGGAAAAGACTCTGATTCTGGGAAGGATTGGGGGTGGGAGGAGAAGGGGACGACAGAGAATGAGATGGCTGGATGGCATCACCGACTTGATGGACATGAGTTTGAGTGAACTCCGGGAGTTGGTGATGGAGAGGGAGGCCTGCCGTGCTGTGATTCATGGGGTCGCAGAGAGTCGGACACAACTGAGGGACTGAACTGAACTGAACTGAACTTAGTAAAGAAGGGAATATGTAAACTTTAAACAAGCTAATTGATTAGGCCCTGTTCACAATTTTAGTTAATAACAAGTATTCTGGTAGAGTTGACAGATTTAGAACTGACTTATCAAAGAGAATGGCCAGAACTCTTCAAATTTAAGAAAAGTCTAGGAGTCCCCAATATTTATGCTTCAGAAAAGAAGACAGAGAAGAGTTGGTAAAATTTCCCAAATTAGCAAAAAATAAAAAGGGAAAGCATTGTTCAGAAGATAAGGAATAGCATATATAATGGTTTTGGTTTTCAACTAGTTGTGTTTATGTATTTATCAATAATCTAAGTACCATGTTTGCTATAGAGTAATAGAGATAACTTCTTCCTTGGAGAAGGAAATGGCAACCCACTCCAGTGTTCTTGCCTGGAGAATCCCAGGGATGGGGGAGCCTGGTGGGCTTCGGTCTATGGGGTCACACAGAGTCGGACAAGACTGAAGTGACTTAGCAGCAATAGAGAATAGGAAAGAAATCATCAAGTGGTGATTAAAGACAAAGTCTACAAGAATGTTTCATGTATGTAGAATAGTATATAAAATGGAAAAAACAGTGGTTTTCTTAGACATCAGAATTGCTGAAAGATTAAAGAAGAAAGAAAAAAATATAAGGAATATGGGATGAAAAAAATAAACAAGATTAAACCCCAAGGTTTTTACTTGGCTGTACATCTAATTAGCTGGGCATCTGATTTTTCTTTCAAAGTTCATTTCGTTTCAGTTCAGTTGCTTAGTCGTATCTGACTGTTGGTGACTCCAAGGAATGTAGCATGCCAGGCTTCCCTGTACATCACCAACACCTGGAAGTTGCTCAAACTCATATCCATTGAGTTGGTGATGCCATCCAGCCATCTCATCCTCCATTGTCCCCTTCTCCTCCTACACTCAATCTTTCCCAGCATCAGGTCTTTTCTAAGTCATTTTTTCACATTGGGTGACCAAACCAAAGTATTGGAGCTTCAGCTGCAGCATCAGTCCTTCCAATGAATATTCAGGACTGACTTCCTTTAGAATTTACTTGTTTGGTCTCCTTGCCATCCAAGGGACTGTCGAGAGCTTTCTTCAATATCACAGTTCAAAAGCATCAATTCTTTGGCACTCAGCTTTCTTTCTTGTCCAACTTTCATAGTCATACATGAGTACTGGAAAAACCGCAGCTTTGACTAGACAGACCTTTGTCATCAGAATAATGTTTCTGCTTTTTAATATGCTGTCTAGGTTGGTCATAGCTTTTCTTCCAAGGAGCAAGTGTCTTCACTTCATGGCTTCAGTCACCATCTGCAGTGATTTTGGAACCCAAAAAAAGAAAGTCTGCCATTGTTTCCATTGTTTTCCCATCTATTTAATCTACCATATTAATTTCTGCCATATTAATTTATCATTATAGTCACTTTTAAAACATTTTATTGTTTAGTGTCTCTTTCACTCGGTTCTATTTTAATAAATGAGTCTACTTCCTTGGCTTTAAAATACAACTCAGCCGAGTAAGCAAATTTTTAAATTTCTTCAGGAATGCATGTTATGCATCCTGCTTATTCACATTCATTTCAGTATGAGCCAAGTACTTTGTTGCTTTTTTTTGTCAATAAGTAATTCAACAAGGACTTCTTGACTTCCAAGCTGTCCACTTTCTCTGCATTTTTCACATTAATGGCAGAATTTTTTTTTAATGAATTGAGGATTTAAGCCTTTTTTGAGTCCTTAATTTTACACACCCTGTGATTTATTAAGTGCTCTATATTCCTGGGTGTTACTGACTCTAAAAGAATTAGGAATAAAAACTTCTCCTGCTGGGTTTTGTGCTGTAAATTTTACTAATGCTATATTTTAATTTAATTCCCTGTTGTTAATTTAATAATGCTGAAATTCATTTCTTTAATAGTACTCAATTTGTTGGAAAGTCCATTTATCCAAATACATTAATTTTTAAATAAAAAATAAAAACCTTTTTTTTTTTAAATTTTGGGATAGTTGAAATACCCAAGTGTCTTTAATTTCAGAATATTGAAAAAATATCTCCTTCCTAAATTTTTTATTTTTAGATTTCTTTCATGAAGTATACTAGGAAATAGAAATTTCCAAATTGTAAAATATATTCCTAATGACATTTTAAAATATATTACCAGGTCAAACATTTTTATATGAGTGATCACATTTAATTCTAACAATGCAATCATGTTTTTATCATTCTTTCCAGATGTGGAAATCAAGACACAGATTGGTTGTGTCATTTACCTATGATAAAATATATATTAGGTATATATTGTTTGAGCTTCTTAGATGGCCCTAGTGGTAAAGAACCTGCCTGCCAATGCACAGGCTTGATGCCTGGGATGGGAAGATCCCTTGGAGGGCATGACAGTATGTTCCAGTATTCTTTTTTTTTCTTTTTAGTTTTGTTTTTAATTTATTTATTTTAATTGGAGGCTAATTATTTTACAATATTGTATTGGTGTTGCCATACATTGACATGAATCTGCCCCAGGTGTACATGTGTTCCCCATCTTGAACCCTCCTCCACCTCCCTCCCCATTTCATCCCTCTGGGTCATCCCAGTGCACCAGCCCCGAGCATCATGTATCATGCATCAAACCTGGACTGGTGATTCATTTCACATATGATAATATACATGTTTCAATGCCATTCTCCCAAATCATCCCACCCTCATCCTCTCCCACAGAGTCCAAAATACTGTTCTGTGCATCTGTGTCTCATCTGCTGTCTCATATACAGTATTCTTGTCTCTCCATAGAGTCACAAAGAGTCAGATATACTGAGTGATTAAGCATGCACAAATACACTCAACCTTCATAGATATGGCTTGAAATAACCAGTGCTACATCATTTCTCATAAACAGAAGTTTATGCTATATGTTTAACCCATGTAGTAATATTTTTCTATGACATAAATTTGACAAATAATCACTTATTTTAAATATATATATATATTTATAATAATTTCCAGGTTCCTAGTGAAACTGTAAATATATTTGGGTAAATGTAGGAGAGAATCTCACTGTTTGTGACCCCATGGACTGCAGCACACCAGCCTTGCTTGTCCCTCAGTATCTCCTAGATTTCGCTCAAATTTGTGTCCATTGAGTTAGTGATGTCATGCAACCATCTCATCCTCTCACCCGCTTCTTCTCCTACCTTCAATCTTTCTCAGCATCAGTGTCTTTTCCAAAGAGTCAGCTATTCACACCAGGTGGCCAAAATATTAGAGTTTCAGCTTCAGCCTCAGTCCTTTCATTGAATATTCAGGGTTAATTTCATTTAGGATTGACTGGTTTGAACTTTTTGCAGACCAAGGGATTACTAAGAGTCTTTTACAGCACTAAAATTCATAAATGTCAATTCTTCAGCACCCAGTCTCCCTTATGGCACAACTCTGACATCCATACATGACTCCTGGAAAAACTTTAGCTTGAGTATCTGAACCGTTGTTGTCAAAGTGATGCCTCTGCTTCTACTTTTTAATACACCGTCTAGGTTTGTCATAGCTTTTCTTGTAAGGGGCAAGTGTCTTCTAATTTCATGGTGACAGTCACCATCCACAGTAATTTGGGAGTCCAAGAATATAAAATGTGTGACTCTTTCCCCCTTTTCCATTTCTGTTAGCCATGAAGTAATGGGACCAGATTCCATGATCTTAGTTTATTTATTTATCTTTAATGTTCAACTTTAAGTCAGCTTTTTCCACTCTCCTCTTTCACCCTAATCACAAGGCTCTTTAGTTCCTCTTCAATTTCTGCGAGTAGATTGACATCATCTCTGTATCTGAGGTTGTTGATATTTCTACTGGCAATATTGAGCCCAGCTTTTGATTCACCCAGCCTGGGATTTTGCATGATGTATTCTGCGTATATGGAAAAGGAAATGGCACCTGACTCCAGTACTCTTGCCTGGAAAATCCCATGGATGGAGGAGCCTGGTAGGCTACAGTCCATGGGGTCACGAAGAGTCAGACGTGACTGACTGACTTTACTTTCACTTTTCACTTTCATGCATTGGAGAAGGAAATGGCAACCCACTCCAGTATTCGTGCCTGGAGAATCCCAGGGACAGAGGAGCCTGATGGGCTGCCGTCTATGGGGTCGCACAGAGTCGGACACGACTGAAGTGACTTAGCAGCAGCAGCATCCTGCATGTAAGTTAAACAAGCAGGGTGAGAATACATAGCCTTGATGTACTCCTTTCCCAATTTTGAACTAGTCCATTGTTCCGTGTCCAGTTCTAAATGTTGCTTCTTGAACTGCATACAGGTTTTTCAGGAGGCAGGTAAGGTGGTCTGATATTTCCATTTCTTTAAGAATTTTCCACAATTTGTTGTGATCTTCACAGTCAAAGGCTGTCACATAGTCAATGAAGCATAAGTAGATGCTTCTTTTTTGTTCTGGAATTCCCTTGCTTTTTCTATAATCTAATGTAAATTGGCCATTTAATCTCTGGTTCCTTTCCTTTTTCAAAATCCAGTTTGTATATTTGGAAGTTCTCAGTTAACGTGCTGTTGAAGACTTGCTTGAAGGATTTTGAGCATTACTTTGCTAGCACATGAAGTGAGGGCAATTGTACAGTAGTTTGAACATTCTTTGACATTGCCTTTATCTGGGATTGAAATGAAAACTGACCTTTTCCAGTCCTGTGGCCACTGCTGAGTGCTCCAAATTTGATGACATATTGAATGTAGCACTTTAACAGCATCATCTTTTAGGATTTGTAATAGCTCAGCCAGAATTTCATCACCTACACTTGCTTTCTTCATAGTAATGCTTCCTAAGGCCCACACTTGACTTCACACTCCAAGATGTCTGGCTCTAGAGGAGTGACCACACCATCATAGTAATCCAAGTCATTAAGAATTTTTTGTATAGTTATTCTTTGTATTGACACTTCTTCTTAATATCTTCTGTTTCTGTTAGTTCCTTGATATTTTTATCCTTTATTGCGCCCATTTTTGCCTGAAATATTCCCTTGGTATCTCCAATTTTCTTGAAGAGTTCTCTTTTCTTTTCTATTCTATCATTTTCCTCTACTGCTTCAGGTTGTTCACTTAAGAAGGCTTTCTTTTATCTTTTGCTATTTTCTGATACTCTGCATTCAGTTGAGGATATCTTTCCATTTCTCCTTTGCCTTTCACTTCTATTCTTTTGTCAGCTATTTCCTTCTCAGACAAACACTTCTCATTTTTGCAATGCTTTTCCTTTGGGACAATTTTGGTCACCACCTATACAATGTCATGAACCTCTGTCCAAACGTCTTTCAGAGGTGAGAATATAGGACAGGAAAAATGTCAAGTTAATACTAGTAGGGAAAAATGTCAAGTTAATACTAGTAGGGAAAAATATGCTGTACAAACCTAGCCACTAAGTTTATTTGAATTGTTTCTACAAAATTATCACTTCTTATCATACTCTTTTAAGAATCAAGACATGTTTTAGTTTTCAGACAATTAGCAGATTAGAATTGAAAACAAACATTCCCAGTTATTTTAAGACATACATTAATTTGCAATTCTCTTTTGTTACTTTATTTCTCTCTCTCTCTTTCTTTTTTTAACCTCTGCCTCAAAGGTATCTTTTAAATATACAGGTTAACTTAAAACAATTACCTCTTTTAAATTCTTGCTGTCTTTTGTTTCTCTCTTTTTCTCTCTCTTTTTTGTGAAATGATATAGAATGTGCAATATCTTACTTCTCCAACCATGCATTGAACCTGTACTCCCTGTAGTAGAAGCACAGAATACTAATAGACCATCGTGGAATCCTCAAAATAATTCCATTCTTGACTTTATTATGAATTGTGGAAAAACTCTTGAGTTTCGTTTTGGAAAATGATCAATACAACATCACATGATTTGCTTTAATACTCCTTAATCTGTACAGTTTATCTCATATGCCAAATATGCAGTTCAATTGTTTTGCTGGTAATCACTATGGATGCCCTTGTGTGTAAATAAAAAACACATTTCATAGTGCTAATTCCTAAAAAAATTCTAATTATTAAAAAAAAATGGATTTCTGAATGCTTGATTTGTATCTATAGAGCTAATCACATACATTTTCTTCTTTATTCAGTTAATATAGTGAATTGTGGTGATTGATAAAGGCTTCCCTGCTGCTTCAGATAGTAAAGAATCTATCTGCAAATGTGGGAGACCTGGGTTCAATACCTGGGTCAGGAAAATCCCCTGGAGAAGGGAATATCAAACCCTTCCAGTACTCTTGCCTGAAGAATTCCATGGAGAAGGGAACCTGGTGGGTTATAGTCCATGGGATCACAGAGAGGAAGAAGAACCAGATATAAAATTGCCAACATCCATTGGATTATAGAAAAAGCAAGAGGATTCCAGAAAAATGTCTACTTTTGCTTCACTGACTATGCTAAACCCTTTGACTGTGTGGATCACAACAAAATTTGGAAAACTCTTAAAAAGATGGGAATAACAGACCACTTGACCTGCCTCCTGCAAAATATGAATGAAGGTCCAGACATAACAGAGTCAGACATGGAACAACAAACTACTTCAAAATTGGTAAAGGAGTACATCAAGGCTGTATATTATCACCCTACTTATTTAACTTCTGTGCAGAGTATATCATGTGAAAGGACAGGCTGGATGAAGCAGAATCTGGAGTCAAGATTGCCAGGAGAAATATCAATAAATCCAGATATGCAGATGACACCGCACTTATGGCAGAAAAAAAAGAGGACCTAAAGAGCCCTTGATGAAGGTGAAAGAAGAAAGAGAAAAAGGTGGCTTAAAACTCAACATTCAAAAATTAAGATCATGGTGTCCAGCCTCATCACTTTACTGCAAATAGATGGGGAAACAATGAAAATGGTGACAGAAATTATTTTCTTGGGCTCCAAAGTCACTGTAGGTGGTGGGTGTAACCATGAAATTTTAAGACACTTGCTCCTTGGAAGTAAAGCCATGACAAACCTAGACAGTGCTTTAAAAAGCAGAAACATCACTGATAGCTTATGGTGAATGGTGAACAGTGCTGCCAGATTTGAGGTCTCCAAAGGAGAATATTTAACTGCAGGGCCAAAGACAGTTTCACTTACTCAGAGCTTTGTGTAGATTTTATTTAGGCTAAATTTAAAGAAAAAGCTTCTGATACAGACATAGAGAGGGCAGGAGAGTATGTACCCATCTTCACTAGTTTAAACAGTGCCTTAACTGCTGAGAATAGATAAAATATTCTTCAGTTCAATTCAATAGCTCAGTCGTGTCCGACTCTTTACAACCCCATGAATCGCAGCACGCCAGGCCTCCCTGTCCATCACCAACTCCCAGAGTCTATGCAAACCAATGTCCATCGAGTTGGTGACCACATCCAACCATCTCATTCTCTGTCGTCCCCTTCTCCTCCTGGCCTCAGTCTTTCCCAGCATCAGGGTCTTTTCAAATGAGTCAGCTGTTTGCATCAGGTGGCCAAAATATTGGAGTTTCAGCTTCAACATCAATCCCTCCAATGAACATCAGTCCTTCCAGTGAACATTCAGGACTGATCTCCTTTAGAATGGACTGGTTGGATCTCCTTGCAGGCCAAGGGAATCTCAAGAGTCTTCTCCAACACCACAGTTCAAAAGCATCAATTTCACGGGGCTCAGTTTTCTTTATAGTTCAACCCTCACATACATACATGACCACTGGAAAAACCATAGCATTGACTAGACGGACCTTTGTTGGCAAAGTAATGTCTCTGCTTTTTAATATGCTGTCTAGGCTGGTCATAACTTTCCTTCCAAGGACAAAGTGTCTTTTAATTTCATGGCTGCAATCACCAACTGTCATTTTGGAACGCAGAAAAATAAAGTCAGCCATTGTTTCAAATGTTTCCCCATCTATTTGCCATGAATGATGGGACCAGATGCCATCACCTTAGTTTTCTGAATGTTGAGCTTTAAGCCAGCTTTTTCACTCTCCTCTTTCACTTTCATCAAGAGGCTCTTTAGTTCTTCTTAGCTTTCTGCTATAAGGGTTGTGTCATCTGCATATCTGAGGTTATTGATATTTCTCCTGGAAATCTTGATTCCAGCTAGTGCTTCTTCCAGCCTGATATTTCTCATGATGTACTCTGTGTATAAGTTAAATAAGCACGGTGACAATATACAGCCTTGATATACTCCTTTTCCTATTTGAAACCAGTCTGTTGTTCCATGTCCAGTTCTAACTGTTGCTTCCTGACCTGCAAAAAGGTTTCTCAAGAGGCAGAACAGGTGGTCTGGTATTCCCATCTGTTTCAGAATTTTCCACAGTTTATTGTGATCCACACAGTCAAAAACTTTGGCATAGTCAATGAAGCAGAAATAGATGTTTTTATGGAACTCTCTTGCTTTTTCCATGATCCAGTGAATATTGGCAATTTGATCTCTGATTCCTCTGCCTTTTCCAGAACCAGCTTGAACATCTGGACGTTTACAGTTCACATATTGCTGAAGCCTGGCTTGGAGAATTTTGAGCATGACTTTACTAGAGTGTGAGATGAGTGCAATTGTGCGGTAGTTTGAGCATTCTTTGGCATTGCCTTTCTTTGGGATTGGAATGAAGACTGACCTCTTCCAGTCCTGTGGCCACTGCTGAGTTTTCCAAATCTGCTGGCATATTGAGTGCAGCCCTTTCACAGCATCATCTTTCAGGAATTGAAATAGATTAACTGGAATTCCATCACCTCCACTAACTTTGTTCGTAGTGATGCTTTCTAAGGCCCACTTGACTTCACATTCCAGGATATCTGGCTCTAGGTGAGTGATCATAACATCATGATTATCTTGGTCGTGAAGATTTTTTTTACAGTTCTTCTGTGTATTCTTGTCACCTCTTCTTAATATCTTACACTTCTGTTAGGTCCATACAATTTCTGTCCTTTCGAGTCCATCTTTGCATGAAATATTCCCTTGGTATCTCTGATTTTCTTGAAGAAATCTTTAGTTTTTCCATTCGGTTTTTTCCTCTCTTTCTTTGCATTGATCACTGAGGAAAGTTTTCTTATCTCTCCTTGCTATTCTTTGGAACTCTGCATTCAGATGCTTATATCTTTCCTTTTCTCCTTTGCTTTTCGCTTCTCTTCTTTTCACAGCTATTTGTAAGGCCTCCTCAGACAGCCATTTTGCTTTTTTGCATTTCTTTTCCATGAAGATGGTCCTGATCCCTGTCTCCTGTACAGTGTCATGAACCTCCATCCACAGTTCATCAGGCACTCTGTCTATCAGAACTAGTCCCTTAGATCTGTTTCTCACTTCCACTGTGTAATCATAAGGGATTTGATTTAGGTCATATCTGAATGGTCTAGTGGTTTTCCCTACTTTCTTCAATTTCAGTCTGAATTTGGCAATAAGGAGTTCATGATCTGAGCCACAGTCAGCTCCTGGTCTTGTTTTTGCTGACTGTATAGAGTTCCTCCATCTTTGACCACAAAGAATATAATCAATCTGATTTTGGTATTGACCGTCTGGTGATGTCCATGTGTAGAGTCTTCTCTGTTGTTGTTGGGAGAGGGTGTTTGCTATGACCAGTGCGTTCTCTTGGCAAAACTCTATTAGTCTTTGCCGTTCTTTATTCCGTACTCCAAGGCCAAATTTGCCTGTTACTCCAGGTGTTTCTTGAGTTCCTACTTTTGCTTTCCAGTCCCCTATAATGAAAAGGACATATTTTTTGGGTGTTAGTTCTAAAAGGTCTTCTAGGTCTTCATAGAACCGTTCAGCTTCAGCTTCTTCAGAGTTACTGGTTGTGGCATAGTGTTGGATACCGTGATATTGAATGGTTTGCCTTGGAAACGAACAGATATTATTCTGTCATTTTTGGGATTGCATCCAAGTACTGCATTTCAGACTGTTTGACCATGATGGCTTCTCCATTTCTTCTAAGGGATTCCTGCCCACAGTAGTAGATATAATGGTCCTCTGGGTTAAATTCACCCATTCCAGTCCATTTTAGTTTGCTGATTCCTAGAATGTCAACTTTCACTCTTACCATTTCCTATTTGACCACTTCCAATTTACCTTGATTCATGGACCTAACATTCCAGGTTCTTATGCAATATTGCTCTTTAAAGCATTGGACCTTGCTTCTATGACCAGTCACATCCACAACTGGGTATTGTTTTTGCTTTGGCTCTATCCCTTCATTCTTTCTAGAGTTATTTCTCCACTGATCTCCAGAAGTATATTGGGCACTTACCAACCTGGGGAGTTCTTCTTTCAGGATAACTGAAATGTATAACTATCATTTTGCCTTTTCATACAGTTCATGGGGTTCTCAAGGCAAGAATACTGAAGTTGTTTGCCATTCCCTTCTCCAGTGGACCACATTCTGTCAGATCTCTCCACCATGACCCATCTGGCTTGGGTGGCCCCACACGGCATGGCTTAGTTTCCTTGAGTTAGACAAGGCTGTGGTCCGTGTGATCAGATTGGCTAGTTTTCTGTGTTTATGGTTTCAGTGTGCCTGCCCTCTGCTGCCCTCTCACAATACCTACCATCTTACTTGGGTTTCTCTTACTTTGGACGTGGGGTGCCTCTTCACAGCTGCTTCAGCCAAGCACAGCCATTGCTCCTTCTGTTGGACAAGGTCGCCCCTCCTGACCTTGAACATGGAGTCGCTCCTCTCGGCCCTCTTGCGCCCGCTCAGCTGCCACTCCTTGGACATGGCATTGCTCCTCTTGGCTGCCGCCCCGACCTTGTGCATGGGGTAGTGTAATATTACTCATCCATTAAAAAGAATGAAATAATGTCATTTTCAGGAACATGAATGGACCCCCTAGAGATTGTCATAATTAGTGAAATAAGACAGAAAGATTCATATTGAATGACATCCCTTATGTGATATCTAAAAAGTAATGATACAAATGAACTCCCTTACATAATGGAAAAAGAATCACAGATTTAGAGAATGAACTTCTGGTTGCTTGGGGGAAGGATGGGAGCAAGGGATAGTTAGGTATTTGGGATAGATTTATAGACACTGTTATATTTAAAATGGATAACCATCAATACTGTATAATACATGGAACTCCACTCAGTGTTATGTGGTAGCCTGAATGGGAAGGGAATTTGAGGCACAATGGATACATATATACGTATGGCCTAATCCCTTCACTCTCCAACTCAAACTATCACAACATTGTTTGTTAATCAGCTATAGCCCCATGCAAAATGAAATGTTTTAAAAAAGAATTACATGAAAGAATCCATGTAGAACTTAAGACATTTTCTAGTATATGGTAATTCAGTTTTGTCAGTTAAATAAATAGAACTGAGTTTTTTTCTCATGTTCCAGATTGTCTATATATCACGTGGACTCTGAGAGATCAAGAACTTCCTATACTCTGAAATGTTTTCTGTTCAGGTTTTATTGTGCTTCTTGTACTTGTGGGTTTGTAATTTGCATCAGTATAGCTGATCCTGTTCATGACACCAATTGTCTTGCTCTTCACACTGTCTGCAGTGTTTGCTGAACCCAGAGTAAGTAAGGTGCAAGCTAAGAGGCTGAAAGGAGACCCAAGGAGCCATAGGAATTGCAGACATGTTTATCATCTCCTGGCTGGCACAGCAAACATTACGCACCATTAAGCAGCCCCTCTCCTGGCTGACACAGCAGTTGTAGCAGCTGTTACAACATAACCATAATGTAACCATAACATAACTTCATATAACATAATCATGATATCTCTCCAATGTAGCCCCAGAACAGCAGCAGCCAGGGCTTTCATGGTGAAGCTCATATAGGAGTACCACACAAAGTAGCCTGTGACCAAGACAGTACCTTGTGATGTGCATGTGCAATGCTATAAGTAAGTGATTTCAGCTTTTACACAACCAAGCAAAATCATTGTTTACAGAACATGGGTCAAGAGGGCATAAGATTGTGGGGTGACAGAGCCTGACTGGCACCATCTTGTTAATTTCCCCACATTTCACCCCTGCAGGGTCTCTTACCTCACAACCTACACATAGTCCACTTTCTGCAATATTCCCTTGGCAAGTAACACTGACCCTTGAACTTACATCTTGCAACAGTAGTAGCTACAAAAAGAAACAGTTACATCTCCAATATATAACAAAGCCCAATGCCAGGTATCACCTGGAACTCATGCTGTAGTCCTTGCCCTTATGGGGCTAGCAAAGCCACCCACCTCATGTGGAGTGCCTTTATCTTCCATGAGCAAGTTCAATCCACCATCTGTCCTTATGATATTACAGGAGAGCCTCCACAGGAACAACTCCACCCCTGCAAGGCTTTTATTATTTTGACCTGAAAAACATCCCCAACTGGTGCCAGGCCCACACTTTCAAAGAGGGGATCTTTGAAGTACTCAGAGCCCACCCACAGGATTCTAAATGCTTTCACACTGTTCTAAATCTGCAAGAGACTCAGAGGTTAGTGGCACATCACAGGACACAGCCTTTATATTATACTGTTCTACTGAATCTGCATCACAGTTATAACATTTACTGTACACTATTCTAAATCCACATCATCAAACACAGATTTTGTAGTACAATCTACATCATAGGACAACACCTTAAATCTTTACAGTCTAAATCTACATCACTCGGCCACTATAGCCATCAATGTATGTACTAGGACCAGGAAACTACTAAGGCTTGTCATAAACAAGATTGAATTTGACACCAGTGTCAACCAGGGACATTACTCTCTTTACATTAGCTAGTGACCAGTGAATTGAAAGTTCTACATGAGGCCTCCAGTCCCTGCTTGGGCTCTTCAGGAGGGTACCTTGGTCTTAGCCCTATTCAAAGTGGAAAAAGGCATCATAGAGAGGAACAACCTTATGTGCCATATAATCTTTTAACAGAACCACCTGTATCTCTTGCTGTGCATTCTTCCCGAACTTGGTAAACTGCTCCAGTCTCAGTTGCTTCTAAAGCTCTAGGAGCAGACCATTGGCCTGTCTATCAGTTTTACTTCTGTTAATTCCCACTGCTAGTGAATCAGCCCACATTTGCATTCTCATCACCCAGATGGGGCCTTTACCAGTTTGGGCCCCCTTCGGGGTCTTCACACTTCTAATCCCCTTTGCCTGCTGTCATTCCTCTATTTTTCCCAAGCTAACCACCATCGAGGTCATCTCATAGATGGGACGCCTCACAGAGTGTGCAAGAATAGCAGAGATCCAAAAGTGGTGACGGGACATTGTTCAAAATGGCATCTTGGATGTTACCAGTAAACCGCTCATCATCTGAGACTCTACTATCTGGGTGAAATATCAACTGCTTCATACCCAATTCTCTCACCACTTGTGTCAACTGGACATAGATATGTCATTTACTCATAGCATTCAGGAGTTTTCCCGTATTCAACTGCATGATGCACGTGGCAGCATTAATCCATTCCATGAGTGTGTGTGTTTGATTAGGCGGCCCTTGCATGCCCTTGCATGAGCAATGCTAGGCCCTTGCATAAAGCCTAGCATTATGCAACCTTTGTTTCAGTGAGGTGTAAATGGTTATAGATGCCAGCCACTCTACCTCATCATCTCATCCCCATAACACACTGTCCATCCTTGTGTCCCAAAGTCTCAAAAGCCATGCGGTCAAGGATTCCCCTTACTTTTGTTGAAATTGTTTACCCAAGTCGATCAACTCTGCCTGAGTATGTGGTTGATATGTCATGATATCAGTCACAACACGGGCCCCTTGATGAAATCTGCCCTTTGCCGGGTCATCGGCTGCTTCACTTTCTGCTATACAACAGGCCTCACTGCCAAGCATAGACCTGCAGTCTCATAATGTTTATCATCATCACTCTTAGTCTCATAATATTCATCATCACCATCACTTACCACCTCACCATCAGAGATGCTGGGTTCCTTAAGGCCTTGGCGTTCTTGCCAATATACTTCGCTCTAATTCTTCCAAGTGTCTCTGCACATTGCACACTGGCATAGCACCATTTAGGGCATGATCCATATTCACCTTCAGGGTAGTCAGGAAAATCCACCCCTCGGTTCGAGCGAGAATCCGTGCCACCTTGTTTGGCAAATGGGAAGTTGTTGCATGTAATGCCTTTTCAATGGTATCTGGTGAACCATTCATTGCCTCCCAGTCTTCCACTGGAGACCACACTGAGAGGATTGCAGCCACATGGTACTACTTGCTATATGGTGGCCACTGGCTTCCTTGATCCAGTGTAGCCTCAGGCTCCCCTACCTGCTGGGTATCCTGATGCCTATGCAAATTGTATAGTTGATCCTGTTCCTGAGGCCAGTTGTCTTGCTGTTCACATTTTCTGCACTGTTCACTGAACCCAGAGTAGGCAAGGCACGAACTAAGATGCTAGAAGAAGATGCCAGGAACTGCAGACAAGTTTATTATCTTCTGGCAGGCATGGCTGCCATTACACAGTGTTTCTCCTGGCTGATGCAGCAGCCAGAGCAAGCAGCCACAACATAACCATAACATAGCCATAATGTAGCCATACCAGAAACTCATATAAGATAATCATGATGCTGCTCCAATGTAGCCTCAATGCAGCAGTAGCTAAGGCTTTCATGGTGAAGCTCATAGAGTTGAACCACACAAAGTTCATACAGGTGAACCTTAACCAAGCAGGTATCTCATGATGTGAACATGCAGTGCTATAAGTGATCTCAACTGTTAAACAACAGTGCAAAATCATGGTTTACAGAACATGGGGTAAAAGGGCATGAGAGTGTGGGGCAACAGAGACTGACTGGGATCATCTTGTTAATTTTCCCACAGCATCTCATTTAGAAAAAATTGACTGCTATTTCCTCAAACTTTTTCTGTTCCTCTTCCCCTTTGGGGATTCCAGTTACATGAATATTATGGTCCTTATAGATGTTGTAAAACTTTATTTTTTCACTATTTTGTACTCTACCTTTTTCTGTCTCATTTTAGGTATATCTATTGCTGTGTCTTCAAGTTCACTAATCATTTTTTTCTGCCATATCTAATTTGTATTTAATCCCATCTGATATGTATTTCATGTCAGATATTGTAGTTTCATCCCTAGAATTTTACTGGATATTTTTATACTTTTCATGCTTCTATTTAAACATTTGGAATACAGTTAATAATAAGTGTCTTAATATCCTTGTCTGATAATTCCAATATCTGTGTCACTTCTGGTTAGGTTTTGATTAATTATTCTCTTCATTATGGTTTCTTGGATCATATTTTTATGCTTAATAATATTTGATTAGATGTCATACTCTGTGAATTTTAACTTACCAGGTACTGGATATGTTTATATTCACAAAGCTATTCAATGCTTTTTATTCTGGGATGCAACTGAATTACTTGGAAAGGGTATGATTC
The DNA here is from genome assembly GCF_049115385.1 of Moschus berezovskii. Lineage (NCBI taxonomy): Eukaryota > Metazoa > Chordata > Mammalia > Artiodactyla > Moschidae > Moschus > Moschus berezovskii. Next base: position 48,711,836 of record NC_142472.1, read on the forward strand.
ATTCAGGACTTGCTGTTTCAAGTTATTAGGAAGATCTAGTTCAAGACTCAATCTAATGCCATGTTGTGTCCATTAACTATTAAAAATATTTTGACTCTTCTACAAAAGTTCCCATAAATTATGGATTTTTCCAGTATGGCTGTTGGGAACAGGCATTTCCCTGATGCTATGTAAGAACTAGCCATATTTCTCTAATCCTTTTAGATGACACACCTCTCTCCCAGCTTGAGCATGCTCTAACCAGTGCTTTGCTGAATACTTGAGGAAAATCTTTTGCAAATATGAAGTTCTCTTTCTATGCAGCTTATACTTGGTAATATAGACACCTTGGTCTTCTTGGAGACCATCTCCTGAGCTTCATTTCCTCAGTACAGGTATTTCAACACATGATCTCACTGAATGTCACTTCCTGTATCATGGAGAATCATAGAGGGTAATACGGTAAAGCTATTATATGGCTTAACTTATTTGTTTTCTGTTTTTCAGAGACCACTGTACTTTTTTGCTGATTTCCACTATTGTAAACATTTTTTTCTCATTGTTAAAAAGTATTTTGTCTCTTTTTATTAATTTATTTGTTTCAGATAGAAGTATAAGTTTAGTATTAAATTGTCAATTAAGGAACAAAAAAGGAGTCTGGGATTTTATCTTTCTTCCAAAGTAATAAGTTAACCCATCACAATTTCACAGATACTTAACAGAGAGAGACAAGAGATGTCTGGGTCAGTGACAAGAGATCATTTATCACTCAAAGTAAAAAGTAGCAATCAGAATAACATTGTGGTAGTGGTTCCTGGACCGTGATTACCAAGGGTAAGATAGTAAGAGCCAGATGGTACCTGTATGCTCACTGCAGGTATGCTACAGTAAAGAAACTCAAAGGTTAAGATATATTATATTGAGACTGCCTGAAAGAATGTTCACCCTCCCTGCTAGTGAGACATTATCTTCATTATCTTGAGACATAAGCAAATATATCTTAAAGGAAGAGAGAAGTGCCTTATTTTTTATATCTTGGAATGTCTTCAGGGAGAAAAATGTCTCATCTTTACTGTCTGAAAGCATAAACAAATTTACTTTGGAGGAAGTCCTTGTCTCTATCTTTTCAGAGTTCTGTGCTCATATGAACATTCCTAAAAGAAATGCAAAAAAGCAAATAGCTGTGAAAAGAAGAGAAGCAAAAAGCAAAGGAGAAAATGAAAGATATAAGCATCTGAATGCAGAGTTCCAAAGAATAGCAAGGAGAGATAAGAAAGACTTCCTCAGCGATCAATAAAAAGAAATAGAGGAAAACAATAAAATAGGAAAGACAAGAGAAATCTTCAAGAAAATTAGAGATACCAAAGGAATATTTCATGCAAAGATGGGCTCGATAAAGGACAGAAATGGTATGGACCTAAAAGAAGCAGAAGATATTAAGAAGAGGTGGCAAGAATACACAGAAGAACTATATAAAAAAGATCTTCACGACTAAGATAATCATGATGGTGTGATCACTCACCTAGAGCCAGACATCTTGAATGTGAAGTCAAGTGGGCCTTAGAAAGCATCACTACGAACAAAGCTAGTGGAGGTGATGGAATTCCAGTTGAGCTATTTCAAATCTTGAAAGATGATGCTGTGAAAGTGCTGCACTCAATATGCCAGCAAATTTGGAAAACTCAGCAGTGGCCACAGGACTGGAAAAGGACAGTCTTCATTCCAATCCCAAAGAAAGGCAATGCCAAAGAATGCTCAAACTACTGCACAATTGCACTCATCTCACACACTAGTTAAGTCATGATCAAAATTCTCCAAGCCAGGCTTCAGCAATATGTGAACCATGAACTTCCAGATGTTCAAGCAGGTTTTAGAAAAGGCAGAGGCACCAGAGATCAAATTGACAACATCTGCTGGATCATGGAGAAAGCAAGAGAGTTCCAGAAAAACATCTATTTCTGCTTCATTGACTATGCCAAAGCCTTTGACTGTGTGGATCACAACAAACTGTGGAAACTTCTGAAAGAGATGTGAATGCAAGACCACCCGACCTGCCTCTTCAGAAACCTGTATGCAGGTCAGGAAGCAACAGTTAGAACAGGACATAGAACAATGGACTGGTACCAAATAGGAAAAGGAGTATGTCAAGGCTGTATATTGTCACCCTGCTTATTTAACTTATATGCTGAGTACATCATGAGGAACACTGGGCTGGAAGAAGCACAGGCTGGAATCAAGATTGCCGGGAGAGATATCAATAACCTCAGATATGCAGATGACACCACCCTTATGGCAGAAGTGAAGAGGAACTAAAAGCCTCTTGATGAAAGTGAAAGAGGAGAGTGAGTAAGTTGACTTAAAGCTCAACATTCAGAAAACTAAGATCATGGCATCTGGTCCCATCACTTCATGGGAAATAGATGGGGAAACAGTGGAAACAGTGTCAGACTTTATTTTTGGGGGCTCCAAAATCACTGCAGATGCTGATTGCAGCCATGAAATTAAAAGACAGTTACTCCTTGGAAGGAAAGTTATGACCAACCTAGACAGCATATTAAAAAGCAGAGACATTACTTTGCCAACCAAGGTCCGTCTAGTCAAGCCTATGGTTTTTCCCATGGTCATGTATGGATGTGAGTTTCTTCACAATTGGACTGTGAAGAAAGCTGATTGCCGAAGAATTGATGCTTTTGAACTGTGGTGCTGGAGAAGACTCTTGAGAGTCCCTTGGACTGCAAAGAGATCCAACCAGTCCATTCTAAAGGAGATCAGTACTGGGTGTTCATTGGAAGGACTGATGCTAAAGCTGAAATTCCAATACTTTGGCCACTCCATGCGAAGAGTTAACTCACTGGAAAAGACTCTGATGCTGGGAGGGATTGGGGGCTGGAGAAGGGGACAACAGAGAATGAGATGGCTGGATGACATCACCGACTCAATGGACATGAGTTTGAGTGAACTCTGGGAGTTGGTGATGGACAGGGAGGCCTGGGGTGCTGTGATTCATGGGGTCGCAAAGAGTTGGACACAACTGAGCGACTGAACTGAACTGACAAAATTAGTCCTGCAACATGTGACTTTTTATTGCCTAGTTGTGTAGAAATATGTGAAAGATTTATGGAGACTTGTATCTCAAACTCTGGTCCCTGTCAGCCCATTTTTGTTGAAAATTGTAATTCTTTATTGCTCCTTAATAAGGCATAAAACTATGAGAAAGCTTAGAATTGAGTCAGAGCTATACTCTAATGACAACTCTAAATGTAGTCCAAGTCAGTGGGCATCAACATGGCCTCAAGTTTTTAAAGAAGACCTTTAGAAATAACATAAGATTATATATATCGTCTTATGTTTATTTTATATATTATATATAATTAATATATATAATATATATGTAATTAATTTTATTATTATACAATATATATTCATTTATATTTATATATAAATTATATAATTATAAAATATATAAAAAAATTTTATAAAATATGTAATATATTTTAAATAATATATATGTATTTTATGTATTTATTATATATATTTAATATAATTTTACATATAATAGTATATAAATTATAATAATATTATTATTTTTATTATATATATATATATTCCCACAAAATGATCTCTTTATATAGTAACTCTGTGTCACTATGTTTTCAGTAAAATAATTCAACATAAACAATATATGATTACTTAATAACTCTAGTAGTTGGGTACCTTGTTTAGTGAAGATTATCTCATAGATTAGGAACTCGAGGAAAATAGCCTTCTATCATTTGAATCAACCATAATTCAACATTTAAGTTTATAGATACAAACAACTCACACTATACTGAATCAAAATAAATTGGGCATACTGACTGTATAATTGAAACAAAGTTGAACAAAAGAAAAGCACTCCACAAGTGATATTGGGGAATTTCAAAAGAAGAGAAATTGAAATTGGCAGTGGTTTAATCTGTGCTAGAAAGTACAGTGACTTTCATCAGGGAAAGCGCTATTTCCTGACACTTAACATGTAGCAAGCAGGATGCAATATCATTGGTAAGTGTGCTCAATGTCCTCTTTTAGAAGGAAGAGTAAAATTCTGACTTTTGGCACTAAAAGGCACAAAAGCCATTGAAGAATTATAGCATCACTAAAACCATGCACAGTGCTTCAGCCTCCTAGTCAAATGTGCAGAAATGACAAAGTACTATGCTGGTAATGAGAGATACAGAAAATCACTCTGGACTGTAGTAGCAAAATGTTTCATAATCATTTCAAGTCTTTAAAAGTATTTATATTACATCATTTTTATTTTATTTATTTAATTTTCATCACTGCATGAGGCTTGAAGGGTCTTAGAACCTCAACCAGGGTTTGGACCAGGCTGCTGCAGTGAAAGCAGCAAGTCTTAACCACTGACCACCAGGGAATTGTTTGATTATATTCTTTGCAGCAAAAAATGGAAAAGTTCTATACAGTCAGCAAAAAACAAGACTGGGAGCTGACTGTGGCGCAGATCAGGAACTCATTATTGGCAAATTCAAATTTAAATTGAAGAAAGTAGGGACAATCACTAAACCATCCAGGTATGACCCAAATAAAATCCCTTATTATTATATAGTGGAAGTGACAAATAGATTCAAGGGATTAGATCCGATAGACAGAGTACTGAAGAACTATGGAAAGAGGTTTGTGACATTGTACAAGCGATAGTGATCAGGACTATCCACAAGGAAACAAAATGCAAAAAGGCAAAATGGTGGTCCAAGGAGGCCTTAGAAATAGCTGGAAAAAGAAGATAAGCTAAAGGCAAAGGAAAAAATGAAAGATATATCCCTTTGAATGCAGAGTTCTAAAAGAATAGCAAATAGAGATAAGAAAGCCTTCCTCAGTGAACAAAGCAAAGAAATAGAGACAAACAATAGAATGGGAAAGACTAGAGATCTCTTCAAGAAAATTAGAGCTATCAAGGGAAGATTTCATGGAAAAATGGGCTCAATAAAGGACAGAAATGGGATGGATGTAACAGAAACAGAAGATATTAAGAAGAGGTGGCAAGACTACACAGAAGAACTATAGAAAAAAGATCTTCATGACCCAGATAAACCACGATGGTGTGATTACTCACCTAGAGCCAGACATCCTGGAATGCAAAGTCAAGTGGGACTTATAAAATATCACTATGAACAAAATTAGTGGAGGTGACGGAATTCCTGTTGAGCTATTTCAAATCCTAAAAGATGATGCTGTGAAAGTGCTGCACTCAGTATGCCAGCAAATGTGGATAACTCAGTAGTGGCCACAGGAATGGAAAAGGTCAGTTTCCATTCCAAACCCCAAACAAAGTCAATGTCAAAGAATGTTCAACCTACCACACAATTGCACACATCTCACACACTAGAAAATTAATACTCAAGGTTCTCCAAGTCAGGCTTCAACAGTATGTTAAATGAGAACTTCCAGATGTTCAAGCTGGATTTAGAAAAGCCAGAGGACCCAGAGATTAAATTACCAACATCCGCTGGATCATCAAAAAGGCAAGAGAGTTATATAAAAATATTTACTTTTGCTTTATTGAATATATCAAAGCCTTTGACTGTATGGATCACAACAAACTATGGAAAATTTTTAAAGAAATGGGAATACCAGACCTCCTGACCTGTCTCCTGAGAAATCTGTATGCAGGTCAAGAAGCAAGAGTTAGAACTGACCATGGAACAACAGACTGGTTCCAAATTGGAAAATGAGTACATCAAGACTGTATAGTGTCATCCTGCTTATTTAACATGTATGCAGAGTGCATCATGTGAAACACTGACCTGCATGAAGCACAAACTGGAATCAAGATTGGTAGGAGAAATATCCATAACCTCAGGTATGCAGAGGACACCACACTTATGGCAGAAAGTGAAGAGGAACTAAAGAGACTCTTAATGTAAGTGAAAGAGGAGAGTGGGAAAAGTTGGCTTAAAGCTCAACATTCAAAAAGCTAAGATCATGGCATCCAGTCCCATCACTTCATGGCAAATAGTTGGGGAAACAATGGAAACAGTGGCAGACTTTATTTTCTTGGCTCCAAAATCATGCAGATGGTGACTGTAGCTATGAAATTAAAAGACTCTTGCTCCTTGAAAGAAAAGCTATGGCCAACCTAGACATCATATTAAAAAGCAGAGACATTACTTGGCAACAAAGTTCTGTGTAGTCAAAGCTATGATTTTTCCAAAAGTCATGTATAGGTGTGAGATTTGGACTATAAAGAAAGCTGAGCATTGAAGAGTTGATGTTTTTGAACTGTGGTGTTTGAGATGACTTTTGAGAGTCCCTTGGATTGTAAGGAGTTCTGACCAGTCAATCTTGAAGATCAGTCCTGAATATTCATTGGAAGGACAGACACTGAAGTTGAAATTCCAATACTTTGGCCACCTGATGTGAAGAACTGACTCATTTGAAAAGACCCTGATGCTGGGAAAGATTGAAGGCAGGAGGAGAAGGGGATGATAGAGGATGAGATGTTTTAATGGCATCACTGACTTGATGGACATGAGTTTGAGGACGCTCCGGGAGTTAGCAATGGACTGGGAAGCCTGATGTACTACAGTCTGTGGGGTTGCAGAGTCATACATGGCTTAGAGACTATCTGAACTGAACTGAACCAGGGGATTCCCATACATAGTCTAAAAATAATCTTTATGAGCAAGTTCTTTGTAACTATTGAATACTCTGAGAAAGCAGCTTCAGATTCAATAGCAAAGAACTGAAACTACTCAGGAATATCTGCAGCCCAGACTATGAGTACAATGTCTGAAGACTGCCAGACAACCACAGAAGATTCAGGAATGTCTTCAAACTATATGAGAGTGAATAATTCAGGAAAATAGACAGAAGCAATGAAAAAGATTCAGTTTGCGAACAGTAGCAGAAATGGACCTTTAAAAAGAGACTAGGAACCGAGGCAGAACAAACTTTAGGGTAAAGATGGTATTTTAAACCTGGGATTAATTAACTGAAACACAGATAGAAAAAAGATAGATAAAGTTGAAAACCAAAACAATAAGATTTTATCTCAAATTTCGAGAAAGGTTTATTTAGATGATATGTTCCTAAAATAATGCTCAATATAAAAAAATACACAAAATGTATTTTTCTCTAAAGCATTTAATTGTACACAGAGATACTAAATATGACCAAATCAGTTTAATAGCTTTAAAAATTTTATATCCGTTTACAATTTACATAGTATTTTCATATATTATCTTAAAATAACACTGTTTAGTTGCTAAATCATATTCGCGTCTTTTGTGACCCCATGGACTGCAGTGCGCCAGGCTCCTCTGTCCATGCAATTTCCCAGACAAGAACAGTGGAGTAGGTTACCATGTCCATCTCCAGGGAATCTTCCCAAACCAGGAATCAAACCCACATCTCCTACATTGGCAGGTGGATGCTTTACCACTGATCCACCAGAGAAGTCCAAAGTAATAACAGTCACCACTAAGAAATTATAGCAGAATTTCTTGAAATTTTCCCCAAGAACACAGAGGTTCTATATGGCAGAACTCACAAAATTCAGTCTTAACAGATCCCAATATTCGATATTTTCCAGAATGCTACACAGCTTTTAAGTAAAATGTCATTTAAAACTTTTCACATCTCTCATACTATATACATGAGCTTGATATCCTAAACTTAAATCTTAACTGACTAGAACTGTATTATTCCATACTATAGGAAATAAATAATTAATGGATCTTACAACTACTCTTTTGTAGTATTGTTACACTTTGAAATTGTCATTTTTTGACTTAATAATGAGTAAGTAACTATCATTTTATTTCTAGATAAGATTGCAAGATGAACCAAGGCAAAACTTAATTACTTCAATTCAATTTCATCTTACAATTTCAGGTAAAACTAAAATATCAGCCATCATCAGTGTAAGCATCTTACCTGCAGTATACTTAAGATTTTCCAGGATATCTGCCTTCTGATAAATTGCACAGATCTTATTTAGAATGACTGTCAGGACACTGTTTCAATGCAATGAATCTTAATGACTCCACCATTGATTAATTGCTTGCCTAATTGTGAAAACTGAATTAAATAAATTAGGAGCAAGAAAAATCAATTTGTCAGCCTCAAAGCCCAATTAAGTTATAAAGTTGACAAATACAGATTCCACGTTTAAGGGGAAAAAAAATCAAATATCTCTTTGTAAACTCTTTTACTTAATTAGGAAGCAAGTTAAATTTCCTTCAGAAAGCAGTAGTCACTATTTCTTAAAAAATTCAACTTGATTCTGTTCTTTTCTAAGCATCAAGATCAATTTTTTCAAGCTTCTCAGATTTAACCTTTCTCAATTGTTTCTTTTTTTTTCCATTTCTATTCAATTATTCTTTTTATTACCCCCCTGACTTTAGTCTTTCAACACTTCAAACGTTCTTGCCTACTGTGGTTGATTAGTGATCCAGTGTCTATCCATTGCCTAACTTTAAAGATTATAGTACAGGAAGTTTCCAACTCTGAGCTTAAGGTTCTACCTTATGAGTGCTAGATTTATTTCATCATTCCTCTATATGTAACTAATGTCATTGCTCACCTGTCAAAATTACTATTACATGTAGACTACTTTTGCCCTTCTGTTCACCCCCATTCAGTCTTCTGGGTGATTACATGACCTTACTGTGACTTGCCTGGAAGTCCAGTAGTTAAGAATATACCTTCCAATGTAAGGGATGCAGTTCCCCAATTAGGGAATTAAGATTCCACTTGCCTCAGGACAAATAAACCCACGTGCAGCTACTACTGAGTCCAAGCACCACAACTACTAGAGGCTGTGTGCAGCAAGGAAGACTCAGTGCAACAACAACAAAAAAAAGATATTACCACAACCAAGGTTTATATTTTACTTGCTATATTCCAGATACTGTTCCCGGAATTTTACATGTAAAATTCTATTTAATCCTCATAAATAACCTTCTGAGGTGAGTACAATTATTTCGCTATCTTGTTGACGAGAAAATTGAAGTATAGAGGCTAAAGTTGAACAACTAGAAAAAGGGGGAGCTGTGAATTTCATAGGACTTAGGCACTTTTGTTTTCATAAGATCATTCTTCCAGAAAAAAACTAAAAATTATGTTTTAGTGCTGCCATGACATAAAGATAAATATATTGATATTATATATTAAAACATTTTTGATATAAAAGCCCATTTCCCTTCTACTTTTGCAATAAATGAAATGTTTTATGTAGTTCTCTAAGATAATTATGGGCCTCAGGTGCTGTGCAATTAATTGTGCCTAATCAATGTCATCCTTGACCACCAATCTTGCCTCTTAAAAGACTATATGTGTTTTGTAGATCTGAAGTATTAACCCCATTTTATAGTATTTTTTAAAAAATTAATGCAGTTTTTGAAAGTTACTTTCCATTTATAGTTATTACAAAGTATTGGTTATATTCCCATATTGCACAATACATCCTTCAGCCTATATTATATCAATAGTTTGTACCTCCCACTCCCACACTCCTATATAGCCCATACCTGTACCTGACCTCACTGATAACCACTATTCTGTTCTTTATAAACTGTCAGTCTGCTTCTTTTTTTTTTGCTTTATTCACTAGTTTATTGATTTTTTTAGATTCCACATATAAATGATATTATATGCTTATATGTAAATGTCAGATTTAATGGCTTCCAAGTTGCTTTCAAATGGCAAAAATTAATTCTATTTTTATGGCTGAGTAGTATTCCATTGTGTATATATGCCACATCTTCTTTATTCTTTCATCTCTTGATAGACAGTTAGGTTGTTTCCATATCTTGGGATTTATAAAGCTGTTATGAGAAGTTACTTAGCACACATGCACATATACCACTGAATATCAACACTGGCTTGGAAGAAAAGCTATGACAAATCTAGACAGCATATTAAAAAGCAGAGACATCACTTTACCAACAAAGGTCCATATAGTCAAAGCTATGGTTTTTCCAGTAGTCACGTTCAGATGTGAGAGTTGGACCATAAAGAAGTCTGATGCCGAATAACTGATGCTTTCAAACCGTGGTGCTGGAGAAAAGTCTTGAGTCCTTTGGACAGCAAGGAGATCAAACCAATCAACCCTAAAGGAAATCAAATCTGAATACTCATTGGAAGGACTGATGCTAAAGCTGAAGCTCCAATACTTTGGCCGCTTGATGCAAAGAGCTGACTCATTGGAAAAGATGATGCTGGGAAAGATTGAGGGTAGGATAAGGAGGTGACAGAGGATTGGATGGTTGGATGGCATCACTGACTCAATGGACATGAGTTTGAGCAAACTCCAGGAGATAGTGGAGGACAGGGAGACCGGGTGTGATGCAATCCATGGGGTCACAGAGAGTCGGACACAACTGAGCCACTGAACAACAAATCAGAAATTGAGCCCATGACAGAAAGAAGAAAAAACTCACAATATCAAGTCCCTGCCACATGCCTAATATACTAGATGCTTCCAGGACATTACCTCATCAGAGAACTGTTGTCTGGGTCTCTAAAGCTAGTCACGTAGGAATAGGAGAGACAGTTAAACTCCCCAGGGTTCGAGGGGACCCTATCAGGACCATGACAGCATCAAGGATGTAACAAATTCAAAAGACAGTTATACTTTTATCAAGGCAGAGCCACAGAGATTAAAATTTAGAGCACTGCCCCCAGGCTGTGTGACTTTGAATCCTGGATTCACCATTTACTACCTGTGTGATGTGGACATGGGTTTGAGTGAACTCCAGGAGTTGGTGATGGACAGGGAGGCCTGGAGCGCTGTGATTCATGGGGTCGCGGAGAGTCAGACACGACTGAGTGACTGAACTGAACAGAACTGAACTGATGAACATTGGGTGCATATTTTTTTTGAATTAATAATTTTGTCTTTTTTGAATATACACCCAAGAGTGGAACTACTGGGTTGTATGTTAGTCCTATTTGTGATTTTCTGAGGAAATGCCATACTTTTTTCTATAGTAGCTACTAAAGTTTACATTCCCACAACACTATACAAAGGTTCCATTTTTGCCAAATCCTTGCCAATATTTTTTACACCTTGCCTTTTTGATAATAGACTTGCTAACAGGTATAAAGTGATATCTCATTGTGATTTTGATTTGCATTTTACCAATGATTAACAATGTTGAACGTCTTGTCATGTGCCTCTTGGCCATCTGCATTTGCTGTTTGGAAATATGTCTATTAGGTTCCTCTGTACATTTTTTTGATTGAGTTGTGTTTTTGATATCGAGTTATATAAGATGTTTATATATGGTGGAAATTAATCCCTACTGGTCATATCATTTGCAAATACTTACAGTCTTTGCAATTTGATTATAATTTACCTTTGCTTTTCTTCAATGACATTTATCATATTGCTTCATGATATAATAAGCTGAATATGCTTTGCTTTCCCTAATAAATTGTCAACTTCCTGAGTATAGTAACTCCTATGCTCAAAATATATCATATTTACCTTTGATATCACAGTGCCTTCCATCTTTGGGTGAACATTTTTCCATGTTCTACAATACAAATTGCATAAATTCAATTTCAAGGGAGAAATAAACAGCTAATACCTTATATGGATTTATTGGTGCTTCCCTGGTGGCTCATACGATAAAGAATCCAAAGTTCCTTGTTGAAATTTTTAAATTTTAATTTTTTAAGTCATTTTTTTTGTATTGGATATGCAAAATAGCATGTACAAATTATTCAGGAAAATGTAGCTCAAATTTTATATGTAAGACTTTCTTTCTATATTAAAATAATAGCATATTCCTGAATTGTCTCTAAAGATATGGATGTCCCTTTTCTACTTTAAGCATTCTTCAGTCTACTAAATGTTTGACTCATGTCACATTCCTACTATATTTTTGTGGGACCTATTAGTTCAATTCATACAGAGAGATACAGTTTTTTATTGTGGATTTCAATTCATACTGTTTTCACCCATTTCTAGTTTCAGTGGCAAATTTGAAAACTAATTGCTAATAGACGATTGCAGGTATTTTCTCCCTCAGATGCATTTATATTTTAGAAGAAAACAAGCTAAAAACAGGTAAAAACTTCTGAACCAGCAGGGAAACCCCTTTTCCAAATCTAAGAATTTCTTCATGACGTTTTTTGAAAGATCTTTGGACATAGAGATGGAAATATATTAGCAATATATTGTCTGCTCAATTTTTTTTTCCTTTCACCTGTTTTCCCTGTTTTTATAGTATACCCAGCAAATATTGTTGCCAATCTTGAGAATATAGTGTAAAATCAGATTTCTATCACAATAGTCACATATCACTTAATGGGCAAAATTTTGCTCCAGTGTAGATGTGCCAATTAAAATTTTGCTGTATTTTTTTTTAACGTGCATACTCAGCTCATATCTCAACTTCCATAAACCACTCATAAAATGCAAATATTTTCAAACTCAATTAAGTCCTTTTATGCTTCATTAGGTATAAATGCATAACTTGATTCCTGTTAAGCTTTATGGACATTTTTAGCTGGCTTAGGCTTTGTTAGTGGTATTTAGACAGTCTTGTCTATTATGTGATGAAATATGAGGTAAGAACATTTTTAGTAATGGAAACTTTTAAAACTTTCATTTAAATATATAAATTTAAAATGTTTTATTTTAATGGACATTTATTTTAAAATTTATTGCATTAAATCCTTTAGAGATCAGTAGGCATTGCAAGGTTCATGAATTGTTCACTCTTTTATTTTCTGATTTTGATTTGCCCTATTATAATATTTAATCTAGAGAAGAGTCTATATTTCCAACAGAGGGGGTACTCTCATATACTGAGACAAACAAAGAATTGCTCAGCAATGCTATTTAGTTATGCATTTAAATGTGATAGCAAGACATTTCAAGACATGCTAAATTAAATATGGTCTCATAAAATGATTTCTACCATTGACTGATGAAGATAATCATGCATGAAAGTGTTTGAAACATAGATTACCAAGCCACACACTTTTCTAAATTAATTGTTTTCTAAAGATGTAACTGAGGGAAAACCATGTTTTTAAACATTTCTCAAGATAATTTTAATGATATTAGCTTTTTATTTAAAATAAATAATACAAATACTCTCAAAATATTTGTTTTATTCATAGGGAATCACTTTATGTTTAAATAAATATTTAAATGTGTAAATGAAGGAAATAAATGACTGTCTAAAATTAAGAAGAAAAAGCCAACAAAAAGGAGAAGGAAATTTCAAAGAAAAACAGTTCAGAAGGATCATGGAAGCCTAGTGGAGAAGAAGCCCCAGTAGGAAGTCAAAAAATTATTTATATCTGACAGGAGTAGAGAGAATTTGAGAGTTGTAAAACATCTCAGGAATCACCTTGAAATTAAGGACATTTTTGCCAGTTACCTACACACAGACACACAGAAACACACACTCTTAACTTAGAGAAACCAAGAGCAAGTAAAAGTCTGAAATTTAAGTTGAAGTTTGTGCTGTTCTAACATGACCTCCATGATGCTTGCTCCTTGGAATAAAAGTTATGACCAACGTAGCAGCATATTAAAAAGCAGAGCCATTAATTTGCCAACAAAGGTCCATCTAGTCAAAGCTATGGTTTTTCCAGTAGTCATGCATGGATGTGAGAGTTGGACTTTAAAGAAAGTTGAGTGCGAAAGAATTGATGCTTTTGAACTGTGGTGTTGGAGAAGACTCTTGAGAGTCCCTTGGACAGCAAGGAGATCCAACCAGTCCATCTTAAAGGAAATCAGTCCTGAATATTCATTAGAAGGATTGATGCTGAAGCTGAAACTCCAATACTTTGGCCACCTGATATGAAGAACTGACTCGTTTGAAAAAACCCTGATGTTTGGAAAGATTGAGGACAGGAGGAGAAGGGGATGACAGAGGATGAGATGGTTGGATGGCATCACTGACTCAATGGACATTGGTTTCGGTGGACTCTGGGAGTTGATGATGGACAGGGAGGCCTGGCGTACTGCAATCCATGGGGTTGCACAGAGTCGGACATGACTGAAACGACTTAGCAGCAGAAGCAGCAGCAGCTTGTGAGCACAAGGAAGTCTTGGCTGGAGTATTTTTTAATCTTCTACCTAAATCTGCCTTTATTTCCTTATTACATGCTTTGACCCCTCAAGGATCACCTTAGGGAAGAGAAAGAAAGAGACATAAATTTCTTGCAATACACAATGCAAACAGATGTTGATTTTTTATGGCCATGATAAATGCTTAAAACTCAGATATTTCCCTCACACTCGTGGAAGTCTTCCCCTCTCTCTATCCTCACCTTGGATATCTAGTACAAAACTTTATTACCTGGTCCATAGTGAGCATGCCCCTTTGACTCCTCAAAGTGAGTGCACTAACAGTTCACAGGAAGCTTTCTACTCACTCCTACAACAAAGCTCTGCCTATGCACTGTTCTGTTCTGCTCTTCTCTATTTCTTTCTCTCTTTATCTGTGTGTGTTGCTTTCAAGGAAATTTACTGTCAGTTTATTATTTTTAAGTTTTTAATTTTCTACCATGAAGATATAAGGACCAGGGTCACAATATTTTTTTCAGTTTCGTTTCTGATCTTTTGCTTTGCCTAGTACTTTTCTTTTAAATATGCAATAATTGTCACTGTTTGGTTTAGGATTCATTAATAACTGAAAGAGAATGAATCCAGATTTAACAAACTGTTGCACTTTGTTAGACATTTCTTACACATTTAGTATAAGTTTGAAATTAAGAAGTGCATATTTTGTCAATTTAATTTTCAGAATGGTCTTAAAGGTAGGTGACATTTTTACGATGAACAAAAGAAGAGACACCAAAGGAGTACATATTTTATGATTTCATTTGTGTGAAGGCGAGTGATTATCTGGGGAGAAGGGCGGGGGTGGGGGTGGGGGTGGGGTTGTGAGACTGATAGGAAAAGAATCAAAGGAAATGTGGGAAATAAAGAAGAAAATGTTCTCTATCACATGAGTAGTAGTTACATAAGTATATTGCCAAAACTCACAGAAATGAAAAGAGATATCTGTTATTTTTCTTGTATATAATTATATCTTTAAGATAAACATAGTTCTAAAAGTCTATTCTTTACATCTGTGTCTCTTTTGTTGCCTTGCATATTTGATCATCATTACTGTCTTTCTCAATTCCATATATATATGCTAATATACTGTATTGTGTTTCTTTTTCTGACTTACTTCACTCAGTATAGTAGGCAATAACATTGGAACATATATATTACATTCAAAAGCACTGAAACATGTGTAATACATGTAAAATAGATGACCACTGCAAGTTTGATGTATGAAGCAGACACTCAAACCTGGTACTCTGGGACAAACCAGGGGGACGGTGTGGAAGGAGGTGGGAGGGAGGTTCAGGATAGGAACATTGAAATTTCAAGTACTGCTGTAAATGGAAAAATATTCTTTTCTTGGAAGATAAAGCCTGAAGTATATCTTCCTTTAAAATTATGTTTTTAGGAAACAAAATCATTTTGTTGCAATAAGTGTGCTTTTATAATGGTAATATATTAAATAAACCCCAGACTTTGGATATCCAGAGTGTTTTTAGTATCAAAAAGTATTTTATTTTAAAAATTATAGGGCATAATTGCAAGAAGTCTCAGATACTAAAATTTTCAAAACTACCTTTTGCTATTTCCAAAGAAAACAACATCAAGAGTTTACACAAAGGATAGGAATTTCTTAATACTACTTAATACTTAATTATTTGTTACTGAATACTACACTTATTGAAGAGTAGTATAAATGTGAAAAGGCTTTTTTCCTCTGTTATTGCTTTTTATTATACTTAGGAGTAGGAAAGATGAGTCAAATTTGTTAATAGAAGTAAAGAGTATGTGTATCCCTATATACAGGAGATAGTTCTGCTTCATAGTTCTGTGTTTATAACTACATGAAAGAGGTATATTCTGTAAACTGGTAAGAAGAGAAAAGTAGACTATCTCAAAGTAACTATTTCCACAATTGAAACCAGCATACTGTAGTGTTTGTAGTAAGAATACAAATAAGACAATAGGGTACCTATTTTGTAAAAGAAGAGACTAGGTAATTTTCCTTATTAGATCATACACTCTGTGTTTAAAGCTTTTAATGTATTTCCAATGGGCCTCAGATCTGGGCATGATAGATATATTCAAAATACATAGTTGTAGGGTAAAGATTTCCATGTACTAACTCTATATATTTGCTCAAAGCCCTAGGTTCCTACTTCTCCCCCGCTTTTATCTCCCTGGAGTAGAGTACCTATCATCAAAGGAACTTCAGATAATCAATTGGATGAGAGCAATTCAACTCTGAGGGGACTCAAAAAAATAATTTCTATGAAGTATTGTTTAAATAATTGTTTGATTGTTTTTCTTCATATCATATCGAACAAACAAGACAGGTATTTGCTCCAGGAAAATTTTCAGTCTAACAATGTTGTTTGTGTATTTTTAAGTGAAAATTTGCTATTAAAGAAGCTGCTGATTCATGTTCATATAAGAAAGTTCATAAAAAATTGAAAGGCTTCAATACTTTTAAATCATTCTGCATTGCTCATAGAGATTTAAATTTCAGTGCTAATTTTTTATTAGCACTTTAATCTGGAAGATACCAGACTTCTACAAGATTTAAAATTATTGGAGCATTTCAAATTTTTATAAGCTTTCCAGTAAGGTTGTGGTTGTGATTCTGGGCTTATAAAGCACAATTTAAATTTAATTTAAGTTATATAAGTGCTGTAGATTTTAGGGGAACTGTTTTGTCTATCAAACTGGAATTCATAATAGAAGATTAGCATAATGTTATAAAGAAAAAACACCCTTCTAATAATACAGTAATAGTTGTGGTTCATTTAGAATGCCAGGTATTCATTTTCATCAATTCATGTTGACTTGCATTTGGATAATACTATCATTTTTGTATTGTTAATTTTTAAATAATTTTAATCAGATTGTGTTTCTCAATGATTAGCATCAAGTTAGATTGATATCCCTAGTGACAGACCTCAAATCTCTGTCCTTAGTCCCGTCTTGTTCAACAGGATGATAATAATTTGAATGATGATCCTAGAAAAATGCTTATTTATAGTACTGGATGAGAGAAAGAAGGTAGGGATTAACTGAGTAAGTAAAAATATTGCTAGTCAAGACCTTACGACAATGGATTTTCTGTAAAAGAATGCATTTTAAGAAAAGTAAATAAAAAGACTTTCACTTGAATACAAATACCTAACTGATCAAATACAAAATTAAGGTTATTAATTAAAATTATTGACATATTTAAGGAAGATTTTTTTTTTTCTTTTTGGAGGAAGCTTACCATGTGTCATGGACAAAACAGCAAAAATCCTTGATACAACTATAATCAAGATCATTATATGTATAATTATGTGCATAAAGGAAGTAAAAATTCCTCTCATGTATAGGATAAGACCAGATAATTAAAATGAATTGTGATTCTTCCAAATATTCTTGGAATATTGGAATATGCTCATAAAATAGATAATTTCAAAAGTGTAAGTGGAATTTATTTTGTTTGTGTATTTATGTGGAAACAGCAAACCTCATTCTGACAACAATCAAGGGTCAGAATTCATCTACATGGCAAGAAGATAACCTCACTACAATGAAGGCTAGAAAATAAGAGTCTAGTGGAGATGTGTTCCCAGAAGGAAAGGGAGACAAGATTTGTGAACAACTAAGTACAAGAATTTTATGTTGGATGACTTGAAATCATGACTTTTAAGCTCCTCTCCAACTTTGAGATATAGACAATATATTAAAAGGACTAAAAACTTATGATTACTAGTTAAAATGCAATGACTTCTACACTGGCCAATGTATATTTAAGATCAGTCAGATATTAGTAATATATAACTGCTTAACAATTTACCTCAAATTTAGTAGCTTAGAGCAAGTTATAATATTACACACTTTGTAGTTATAAATCTGCATCTGGTTTATCTTTTTGACTCTGGATCGAGTCTCTCACAAGACTGCATTCAGCATGTCACTGGGGGCTATGACTTCATCCACACCTCAAATGGAGATTAATTGTTAAGCCCATTCTTGTTCTTATTTGCAAACTTCAGATCCTCAAGATTTGGTGGACTAAACATCCCAGTTCATCTGTAGTTTTTCCCCAGAACCTCTCATAGTTCTACATCCTCTACGGGGCAGTCATCATTTTGCAATTAGTTTCATTCAAAAAAAACAAGAAAGAAAAAAAAAATACACCTAAGACAGAAACCACAATCTGTTAGTAATGTTTCTCAGAATAGATATCCTTCATTCTTGTCATAGTGTATTTATTAGAGGTGAGTTGATAGATCCAGACCACAACAGAGGTGGGGAGCGACTACACCAGGGCATGGATAGTTGGAGTTTGCATTCACTGGGAGCCATTTTATATGCCATCTTCTACAAGCAGATACACTAACTTTGTGTATGAAGGGTTTTTTTCATGATAAAAGCAAATCTAGATTAAAATATGGATTAGTTTTTTTTTTCCCCTGAATCACTGCAGATGGTGAATGCAGCCGAGAAATTAAAAGATGCTTGATCCTTGGAAGAAAAGTTATGACCAACCTAGACAGCATATTGAAAAGAAGACACATTACTTTGCAAACAAAGGTCCAGCTAGTCAAAGCTATGGTTTTTCCAGTAGTCATATATGGATGTGAGAGTTGGACTATAAAGAAAGCTGAGTGTTAAGGAATTGATACTTTTGAATTGTGGTGTTGGAAAAGACTCTTGAGAGTCCCTTGGACTACAAGGAGATCCAACCAGTCCGTCCTAAAGGAAATCAGTCCTGAATATTCACTGGAAATCTTAATGCTGAATCTGAAACTCCAATACTTTGGCCACCTGATGTGAAGAAATAACTCATTTGAAAAGACCCTGATGCTGGGAAAGACTGAAGGCAGAAGGATAAGGGGACGACAGAGGATGAGATGGTTGGATGGCATCACTGACTCAATGGACATGAGTTTGAGTAAACTCTGGCAGTTGGTAATGGATAGGGAGGCCTGGCGTGCTGAAATCCATGGGGTGCCTAAAAGTCAGACATGACTGAGCAACTGAACTAATCTGTACATAAATTTTTAAATACACAT
Source organism: Moschus berezovskii (assembly GCF_049115385.1). Classification (NCBI taxonomy): domain Eukaryota; kingdom Metazoa; phylum Chordata; class Mammalia; order Artiodactyla; family Moschidae; genus Moschus; species Moschus berezovskii. The sequence goes on from NC_142472.1 coordinate 48,730,946, forward strand.
AATGTTGATCAATGACTTTTAAATGGTCTGGGGCAAAGACATAACCATTTGCTTCACATTTTTTCCCCCCAGGAACATTTTCAAAGTCTATTTTGAAAGTACTTAGCTTGATTCACTTCTTTTCCTCTCTTTTACAATCTTTCTACATGTCAGGGTTAGGACACAGGTTTGCAGCAGCAAACCACTCATTGAGAGCCATAAAACAACTTATATCTTTGTATTTCTCATTACAGAAAATTTTAAGAATACTTAAGTTATATTGAAACACGTAGTAAAATTATGTATCTGGGAAAACATTATAGAAGAAAAACAGGAAGGAACAAAAGACGAGAGAGAGTTTTCCTTCTTTGTACAAACCTTAGAAGGTTTTGGACATCTACGTTAGCCCTTCAGTCATTGGAGAAGCTGAGGCTTTCCTGTAAAATATCTCAATATATTGTAGAAATAAGGAGACTATCTTGTTATTTGAGTAAAATTTCATATAAATGCATATACACATATAAATTTTATACAAGTGCATGATATATAAATATAATGCATAAATGTACAGGTTATATAATGCATACTACATATATAATGTACATGTGTATATAATTTATATATAATATATTAATACACAATGTATATGCACTATGTATATTACTTATTTTACCATATTTTTTGTATATTTTCAATATTTACAGCTTCAGTTCAGTTCAGTCACTCAGTCGTGTCTGACTCTTTGCGACCCCATCAATCACAGCACCGCAGGCCACCCTGTCCATCATCAACTCCTGGAGTTCACTTAAACTCACGTCCATCGAGTCGGTGATGCCATCCAGCCATCTCATTCTCTGTCATCCCCTTCTCCTCCTGCCCCCAATCCTTCCCAGCATCAGAGTATTTTCAGGTGAGTCAACTCTTCACAGGAGATGGCCAAAGTATTGGAGTTTCAGCTTCAACATCAGTCCTTCCAATGAACAACCAGGACTGATCTCCTTCAGAATACAAAATAATTTTTGCATGCATGGCATCTGGTCTCATGACTTCATGGGAAATAGATGGAGAAACAGTGGAAACAGTGTCAGATTTTATTTTTTTGGGCTCCACAAACACTGCAGATGCTGATTGCAGCCATGAAATTAAAAGACACTTATTCCTTGGAAGGAAAGTTATGACCAACCTAGATAGCATATTGAAAAGCAGAGACGTTACTTTGCCAACAAAGGTCGGTCTAGTCAATGATATGGTTTTTCCATTGATTGTGTATGGATGTGAGATTTGGACTGTGAAGAAAGCTGATCACCGAAGAATTGATGCTTTTGAACTGTGGTGCTGGAGAAGACTCTTGAGAGTCCTTTGGACTGCAAGGAGATCCAACCAGTCCATTCTAAAGGAGATCAGTCCTGGGTGTTCATTGGAAGGACTGATGCTAAAGCTGAAATTCCAATACTTTGGCGACCTCATGTGACTAGTTGACTCACTGGAAAAGACTCTGATGCTGGGAGGGATTGAGGGCAGGAAGAGAAGGGGATGACAGAGAATGAGAAGTCTGGATGGCATCACCGACTCGAAGGACAGGAGTTTGAGTGAACTCCAGGAGTTGGTGATGGACAGGGAAGCCTGGCTTGCTGTGATTCATGGGGTCGCAAAGAGTCAGACACTACTGAGCAACTGAACTGAACTGAACTGAACTAAATGATACTGGACATGGAACAGCAGATTAGTTCCAAATAGGAAAGGAAGTATGCCAAGGCTGTATATTGTCACCCAGCTTGTTTAACTTATATGCAGAGTACATCATGAGAAACGCCGGGCTGGAGGAAGTACTAGCTAGAATCAAGATTGCTGGGAGAAATATCAGTAACCTCAGATATGCAGATGACACCACCCTTATGGCAGAAAGTGAAGAAGAACTAAAAAGCCTCTTAATGAAAATGAAAGAAGAAAGTGAAAATGTTGGCTTAAAGTTCAACATTCAGAAAACTGAGATCATCCCAACCTGTCCCATCACTTTATGGCAAATAGATGGGGAAACAGTGGAAACAGTGGCTGACTTTATTTTTCTGGTTCCAAAATCACTGCAGATGGTGATTGCAGCCATGAGATTAATAGACTTACTCCTTGGAAAGTAAGTTATTACCAACCTAGACAGCATATTAAAAAGCAGAGACATTACTTTGTTGACAAAGGACCGTTTGTCAAGGCTATGGTTTTTCCAGTGGTCATGTATAGATGTGAGAGTTGGACTATAACGAAAGCTGAGCATCAAAAAATTGATGCTTTTGAACTTTGGTGTTGGAAAATACTCTTGAGAGTCCCTTGCTCTGCAAGGAGATCCAACAAGTCCATCCTAAAGGAGATCAGTCCTGGGTTTTAATTGTAGGGACTGATGTTGAAACTGAAACTCCAATAATTTGGCCACTTGATGCAAAGAGCTGACTCACTTGAAAAGACCCTGAGGCTGGGAAAGATTGAAGCATGAAAAGAAGTGGCTGACAGTGCATGAGATGGTTGGATGACATCACCGACTTGATGGACATGGGTTTGGGTGGACTCCTGGAGTTAGTGATGGACAGGGAGACCTAGTGTGCTGTGGTCACAAGGTCAAAAAGATTTGGACATGACTGAGGGACTGAACTGAACTGAATGAACATTATGATTCTTAATTTAGGAAATGTAAAAGATACACAGAAGAACTGTACAAAAAAGATCTTCACGACCAAGATAGTCACGATAATGTGATCACTGACCTAGAGCCAGACATCTTAGAATGTGAAGTCAAGTGGACCTTAGAAAGCATCACTATGAACAAAGCTAGTGGAGGTGATGGAATTCTAGTTGAGCTATTTCAAATCTTGAAAGATGATGCTGTGAAAGTGCTGCACTCAATATGCCAGCAAATTTGGAAAACTCAGCAGTGGCCGCAGGACTGGAAAAGGTCAGTCTTCATTCCAGTCCCAAAGAAAGGCAATGTCAAAGAATGTTCAAACTACCGCACAATTGCACTCATCTCACATGCTAGTAAAGTCATGCTCCAAATTCTCCAAGCCAGGTTTCAACAATATGTGAACCGTGAACTCCCAGATGTTCAAGCAGGTTTTAGAAAAGACAGAGGCACCAGAGATCAAATTGCCTACATCCGCTGGATCATTGAGAAAGCAAGAGAGTTCCACAAAAACATCTATTTCTGCTTCATTGACTCTGCCAAAGCCTTTGACTGTGTGGATCACAATAAACTGTGGAACATTCTGAAAGAGATGGGAATACCAGATCACCTGACCTGCCTCTTGAGAAACCTGGATGCAGGTCAGGAAGAAACAGTCAGAACTGGACATGGAACAACAGACTGGTTCCAAATAGGAAAAGGAGTACGTCAAGGCTGTATATTGTCTCCTTGCTTATTTAACTTATATGCAGAGTACATCATGAGGAACGCTGGGCTGGAAGAAGCACAAGCTGGAATCAAGATTGCTGGGAGAAATATCAATAACCTCAGATATGCAGATGACACTACCCTTATGGCAGAAAGTGAAAAGGAACTAAAAAGCCTCTTGATGAAAATGAAAGACGAATGTGAAAATGTTGGCTTGAAGTTCAACATTCAGAAAACGAAGATCATGGCATCTGGTCCCATCACTTCATGGGAAATAGATGGAAAAACAGTGGAAATAGTGTCAGACTTTATTTTTCTGGGCTCCAAAATCACTGGGGATGCTGATTGCAGCCATGAAATTAAAAGACACTTACTTCTTGGAAGGAAAGTCACGACCAACCTGGATAGTATATTGAAAAGCAGAGACATTACTTTGCCAACAAAGGTACATCTAGTCAAGGCTATGGTTTTTCCCATGGTCATGTATGGATGTGAGAGTTGGACTGTGGAGAAAGCTGATCGCCGAAGAATTGATGCTTTTGAACTGTGGTGTTGGAGAAGACTCTTGAGAGTCCCTTGGACTGCAAAGAGATCCAACCAGTCCATTCTAAAGGAGATCAATCCTGGGTATTCATTGGAAGGACTGATGCTAAAGCTGAAACTGCAATACTTTGGCCACCTCATGCGACGAGTTGACTCACTGGAAAAGACTCTGATGCTGGGAAAGGTTGGGGGCAGGAGAAGAAGGGGACGACGGAGAATGAGATGGCTGGATGGCATCACCGACTCTGTGGACATGAGTTTGAGTGAACTCCAGGAGTTGGTGATGGACAGGGAGGCCTGGCGTGCTGTGATTCATGGAGTCGCAGAGAGTCGGACACGACTGAGCGACTGAACTGAACTGAAAAGATATGAATTAAAATCCTAAAATAATTTTTTTACTTTCTATAGTTATACTTTTAAAAAGCCTTTATATTTTAATTTTTTAATAAATGAAGACTTAAATTATTTTGTGTAATGTATACAGGTCAACACACTCCTATTTGAGGCTTATCCATTGTTTTCCTATGATCCTATCAATATGGCTTAATTCTAAGCAAGAACAGGATTGTTTCCTGGTTTTTCTTTTTCTCTTACTGAAGCCAATTTATTCATAAAGCTATCTTTAAAATTTTATTATGAAATCCTTCATATATCCAACAAAGGTAAATATAATAAGACAATGAATATTTTTATGTTTATCATCCAATTTCAATAACTCTCAAGGTTTTCTAAAACCTGCTTCATCTAATTTATGTTGTTGATGATGATGATGATAAGAAAATTCTAAGCTCAGATCATGTTTTTCACCTTACATATTTCATTATTCATCTGTTTAAAAAATAATTATTTGACAAACACAATGATATTATTATAAATGAAAGATTAATGTTAATCTCTCATTCATTATCTGTTAAATTATTTTAGTAATCTCAATTTTGTTATTTTTTTATTTGTTTATTCATGTTAGTTTTCAAAAGAAGTGTATACAATGTGTTCAATTATTATGTCTCTTTAGTGTCTTCTCCTTCATAATATTGACTTGAAGAAACTGTGTCAATTATCTCAGAGAATGTCTCACATTCTGAACTTTAACTTCCTCATGATATTTTTCACATGTTCTTCTATTTCTCATATTCTTGTAAACTAAAATTTGTGTTTAATATTTTCTGTAAGAATACATCATGACTGGTGTTATGAACTTCATATTACATCATATTAAGGGGGCATATAGATCTGGTTTTCCCCTTTGTGATTTGATCTGCAAGTCAGAGTGGTGACAGCAAGCTTCCATGTCCACCTTCTTTCTTAACATTTCTTCCTTTCTTAATATTTCATTTAACATTTTTACCAATTATCAATCTTTATCTGAAGCAATTATTTCATTAGCCATTGAAAAATTGAGATTTTTCTGGCTCTATTATTTTTATTTTAATTTTTATTTATTGATTATTATTTTTTTTAATTTATTTATTTTAATTGGAGGCTAATTACTTTACAATATTGTATTGGTTTTTCCATACATTGACATGAATCTGCCCCGGGTTTACATGTGTTCCCCATCTTGAACCCCCCACCCACCTCCCTCCCCATAACACATATATATGGCTCTATTATTTATTCCACATTTATTGGCTTGAAATATAGTTTGAAACACATATTTTTAGATTGACAACTAAGACCTATTTTGATGACAGATGACAACATCTGCCTGTTTTGTGTCAGATTCATACCAATTGATGAGATCATGTCATTAAATTTTCTAGGAATTCCTATCACTAAATTTTGTCGATTCAGTTCAATTCAGTTCAGTCACTCAGTCAGGCCCGACTCTTAGGGACCCCATGGATTGCAGCATGCCAGGTCTCCCTGTCCATCACCAACTCCTGAAGTTTACACAAATGCATGTCCATTAAGTCGGTGATGCCATCCAACCATCTCATCCTCTGCTGGCTCCTTCTCCTCCAGGCTTCAATCATTCCCAGCATCAAGGTCTTTACTTTTTTGTTGTTATTGCTTTATTTTTTTATTTTATTTTTTTATTGGAGGCTAATTATTTTACAATATTATATATTGGTTGGTTTTGCCATACATTGACATGAATCCGCCCTGGGTGTACATGAGTTCCCCTTCCTGAACCCCCCTCCCACCTCCCTCCGCTCCTTATCCTCCCTCTGTGTGATCCCCGTGCACCAGCCCCGAGCATCCTGTATCATGCTTCGAACCTGGACTGGTGATTCATTTCACATATGATAATATACATGTTTCAATGTCATTCTCCCAGATCATGCCACCCTCGCCCTCTCCCACAGAGTCCCAAAGACTGTTCTATACATCTGTGTCTCTTTTCCTGTCTCGTATACAGGGTTATCATTTCCATCTTTCTAAATTCCATATATATGTGTTAGTATACTGTATTCGTGTTTTTCTTTCTGGCTTACTTCAATCTGTATAATAGGCTCCAGTTTCATCCACCTCATTAGAACTGATTCAAATGCATTCTTTTTAATGGCTGAGTAATACTCCATTGTGTATATATACCAAAGCTTTCTTATCCATTCGTCTGCATATGGACATCTAGGTTGCTTCCATGTCCTGGCTATTATAAACAGTGCTGCAATGAACATTGGAGTACATGTGTCTCTTTCAATTCTGGTTTCCTCGGTGTGTATGCCCAGGAGTATGATTGCTGGATCATATGGCAGTTCTATTTCCAGTCTTTTAAGGAATCTCCACACTGTTCTCCATAGTGGCTGTACTAGTTTGCATTCCTACCAACAGTGTAAGAGGGTTCCCTTTTCTCCACAACCTCTCCAGCATTTATTGCATGTAGACTTTTGGATAGCAGCCATTCTGACTGGTGTGAAATGGTGTCTCATTGTGGTTTTGATTTGCATTTCTCTGATTATGAGGAATGTTGAGCACATTTTTTCATGTGTTAGTCTCCGACATAAATTTCAGCAGAATCCTCCATGACCCACTTCCCAGAATATTGGAAATAAAAGCAAAAATAAACAAATGGGACCTAATTAAAATTAAAAGCTTCTGCACAGCAAAGGAAACTATAAGCAAGGTGAAAAGACAGCCTTCAGGATGGGAGAAAATAATAGCAAATGAAACAACTGACAAAGAATTAATCTCCAAAATATACAAGCATCTCCTTCAGCTCAACTCCAGAAAAATAAACAACCCAATCAAAAAATGGGCCAAAGAACTAAATAGACATTTCTCCAAAGAAAACATACAGATGGCAGGGTCTTTTCAAATGTGTCATTTCTTCATATCAGTTGGCCAAAGAACTGGAGTTTCAGCTTCAATATCAGTCCTTCCAATAAACACCCAGGACTGATCTCCTTTAGGATGGACTGGTTGGATCTCCTTGCTGTCCAAGGGACTTTCAAGAGTCTTTTCCAACACCACAGTTCAAAAGCATCAATTCTTTGGTGCTCAGCTTTCTTTATAGTCCAACTCTCACATCCACTCACGACTACTGGAAAAACCATACCTTGATTAGACAGACCTTTGTTGACAAAGTAATGTCTCTGTTTTTAATACGCTGTCTAGGTTGGTCATAACTTTTCTTCTTCCAAGGAGCAAACGTCTTTAATTTCTTGGCTGCAGTCACCATCTGCAGTCATTTTGGAACCCAAAAAGATAAAGTCTGTCACTGTTTCCACTGTTTACCCATCTATTTGCCATGAAGTGATGCGATCAGATATCATGATGTTAGTTTTATTAATGCTTATTTTTAAGCCAAATTTTTAACTCTTCTCTTCCACTTTCCTCTGTCACTTTCATCAAGAGGCTCTTTAGTTCTTCTTCACTTTCTGCCATGAGGGTTTTGTCATCTGCATATCTGAGGTTATAGATATCTCTCCTGGCAATATTGATTCCAGCTTGTGCCTCATTCAGTCCAGCATTTCTCGTGGTGTACTCTGCATATAAGTTAAATAAGCAGGGTGACAATATACTTTGATGTACTCCTTTCCCGATTTTGCACCAGTCTTTTGTCCTTTGTCCGGTTCTAGCTGCTGCTTCCTGACCTGCATACAGGTTTCTCAGGAGGCAGGTCAGGTGGTCTGGTATTCCATTCTCTTGAAGAATTTTCCACAGTTAATTTTGTCAAGTGAAAGTTGCTTAGTCATGTCCAACTCTTTGCGACCACATGAACTCTATATACATGGGATTCTCCAGACCAGAATACTGGAATGGGTAGCCTTTCCTTTCTCCAGAGGATTTTCCCAACCCAGGGATTGAACCCAGGTCTCCTGCATTGCAAACATGTTCTTTACCAGCTCAGCCACAAGGGAAGCCCCAAAATACTGGAGTGAGTAGCCTATCCCTTCTCCAGTGGATCTTCCTGACCCAAGAATTGAACTGGGGTCTCCTGGCTTTCCTCATAGCTCAGTCAATAAAGAATCTGCCTGCAATGCAGGAGACCTGAGTTCAATTCCCGGGTCGGGAAGCTTCCCTGGAGAAGAAAATGGCAATCCACTCCAGTATTCTTGCCTGGAAAATCCCATGGACAGAGGAGCCAGGCCGGCTACAGTCCATGGGGTCGCACGAGTTGACACGGCTTAAAAACTAAACCACCACCTCCTGCATTGCAGGAGGATTCTTTACCAACTGAGCTATGAGGGATGCCCACATTCTGAATAAAATCTGTATAATAAGTTTTTTATTGTATAAAATTTCTTGTGATACAACTACTTTGATCAAATCAGGGATATTTCAGTCATGATTTGATCAGTGTAGTAGAATCATAAGAGGTTTTATACAATAAGAAACTCACTATAAAATTTGATTCAGATAATTGTGGGGACAGACTAAAAGATCTACAGACATTCTGTAGTGTCTGTGGCAGACTTAAGTAAGCAGACATGTGGTTGGAAAGTTAAGGTGGACAAGAAAAGAGAGAAAGAAGGAAAAATCGGTACTTGAAATTGAGAGAGAACATCCTTCAGTTCAGTGGCTCTGTCGTGTCTGACTCTGTGAACCCATAAAATACAGCACGCCAGGCCTCCTTGTCCATCACCAACTACCGGAGTTCACTCAAACTCATGTCCATCGAGTCAGTGATGTCATCCAGCCATCTTATTTTCTGTCATCCCCTTCTCCACCTGCCCCAATCCCTCCCAGCATCAGAGTCTTTCCCAGTGAGTCAACAATTCCCATGAGGTGGCCAAAGTATTGGAGCTTTAGCTTTAGCATCGGTCCTTCCAGTGAACACCCAGGACACATCTCCTTTAGAATGGACTGGTTGTATCTCCTTGCAGGCCAAGGAACTCTCAAGAGTCTTCTCCAACAACACAGTTCAAAAGCATCAGTTCTTTGGCGATCAGCTTTCTTCACAGTTCAATGCTCACATCCATAAATGACCACTGGAAAAACCATAGCCTTGATTAGACGGACCTTTGTTGACAAAGTAATGTCTCTGCTTTTTAATATGTTATCTAGATTGGTCATAACTTTCCTTCCAAGGAGTAAGCGTCTTTTGATTTCATGGCTGCAATCAGCATTCGCAGTGATTGTGGAGCCCAACAAAATAAAGTCTGACACTGTATCCACTGCTTCCCCATCTATTTCCCATGAAGTGATGGGGGCAGATGCCATGATCTTAGTTTTCTGAATATTAAGCTTCAAGCCAACTTTTTCACTCTCCTCTTTCACTTGCATCAAGAGGCTTTTTAGTTCCTCTTCACTTTCTTCCATAAGGGTAGTGTCATCTGCATATCTGAGGTTATTGATATTTCTCCCAGCAATCTTGATTCCAACCTGTGCTTTTCCTAGCCCAGCGTTCCTCATGATGTACTCTGCATAGAAGTTAAATAAGCAGGGTGACAATATACAGCGTTGACATACTCTTTTTCCTATTTGGAACCAGTCTGTTGTTCCATGTCCAGTTCTAACTGTTGCTTCCTTACCTGCATACAGGTTTCTCAAGAGGCAAGTCAGGTGGTTTGGTATTCCCATCTCTTTCAGAATTTTCCACAGTTTATTGTGATCCACACAGTCAAAGGCTTTGGCATAGTCAATGAAGCAGAAATAGATGTTTTTCTGGAACTCTCTTGCTTTCTCCATGATCCAGCGGGTGTTGGCAATTTGATCTCTGGTTCCTCTGCCTTTTCTAAAACCAACTTGAACATCTGGAAGTTCACGGTTCATGAATTGCTGAGGCCTGGTTTGGAGAATCTTGAGCATGACTTTACTAGCGTGTGAGATGAGTGCAGTTGTACAGTAGTTTGAGCATTCTTTGACATTGCTTTTCTTTGGGTTTGGAATAAAAACTTTCCTTTTCCAGTCCTGCAGCCACTACTGAGTTTTCCAAATTTGCTGGTGTATTGAGTGCAGCACTTTCACATCATCATCTTTCAGGATTTTAAATAGCTTAACTGGAAATCCATCACCTCCACTAGCTTTCTTCATAGTGATACTTTCTAAGGCCCACTTGACTTCACATTCCAAGATGTCTGGCTCTAGGTGAGTGATCACACCTTCGTGATTATCTCAGTCATGAAGATCTTTTTTGTACAGTTATTCTGTATATTCTTGTCACCTCTTCTTAATATCTTCTGCTTCTGTTAGCTCAATACCATTTCTGTCCTTTATTGAGCCCATCTTTGCATGAAATGTTCCCTTGGAATCTCTAATTTTCTTGAAGAGATCTCTTGTCTTTCCTATTCTGTTGTTTTCCTCTATTTTTTGCATTGATTGCTGAGGAAGGCTTTCTTATCTCTCCTTGCTATTCTTTGGAACTCGGCATTCAGATGCTTATACCTTTCCTTTTCTCCTTTGCTTTCACTTCTCTTCTTTTCACAGCTATTTGTAAGGTCTCCTCAGACAGCCATTTTGTTTTTGGCATTTCTTTTCCATGGGAATGGTCTTGGTTCCTGTCTCCTGAACAATGTCACAATCCTCTGTCCACAGTTCATCAGGTACTCTATCTATCAGATATAGTCCCTTAGAACTATGTCTCACCTCCATTGTGTAACCAAAAAGGATTTTATTTAGGTCATATCTGAATGGTCTAGTGGTTTTCCCTACTTTCTTCAATTTAAATCTGAATTTGGCAATAAAGTGTTCATGATCTGAGCCACAGTAACCTCCTGGTTGTTTTTGCTAACTGTATAGATCTTCTCCATGTTAGGCTGCAAAGAATATAATCTGAGCTCAGTGTTGACCATCTGGTGATATCCATGTGTACAGTCTTTCTTGTGTTGTTGAAAGTGGGTGTTTGCTATGACCAGTGCGTTCTCTTGTCAAAACTCTAACAGCCTTTGCCCTGCTTTATTCTGTGCTCCAAGGCCAAATTTGCCTGTTACTCCAGGTGTTTCTTGCATTCCCACTTTTGCACTCCAGTCCACTATAATGAAAAGTCCCATCACTTCATGGAAAATAGATGGGGAAACAGTGGAAGCAGTGTCAGACTTTATTTTTTTGGGCTCCAAAATCACTGCATCTGCTGATTGCAGCAATGAAATTAGAAGACGCTTACTCCTTGGAAGGAAAGTTATGACCAACCTAGATACCATATTGAAAAGCAGAGACATTACTTTGCCAACAAAGGTCCATCTAGTCAAGGCTATGGTTTTTCTAGTGGTCATGTATGGATGCCAGATTTGGACTGTGAAGAAAGCTGATTGCCAAAGAATTGATGCTTTTGAACTGTGGTGTTGAAGAAGACTCTTGAGAGTCCCTTGGACTGCAAGGAGATCCAACCAGTCCATTCTAAAGGAGATCAGTCCTAGGGGTTCATTGGAAGGACTGATGCTAAAGCTGAAACTCCAATACTTTGGCCACCTTATGAGATGACTTGACTCACTGGAGAAGACTCTGATGCTGGGAGGGATTGGGGGCAGGAGGAGAAGGGGACGATAGAGAATGAGAAGGCTGGATGACATCATGGACTCGATGGACATGAGTTTGAGTGAACTCTGGGAGTTGATGATGGACAGGGAGGCCTGGCTTGCTGTGATTCATGGGGTTGCAAAAGTCGGCCACCACTGTGAGACTGAACTGTACTGAACAAGACCTTCTAACTAATCTTGTTATCTTAAGATGTATGTTGTGGGAGTGAGTCTGGTAAGATGTTTCTTTTGTTCATTCTAATCCTGTTATCTTATATTGTGGATCTGGTAAGACCCTTTACTGTAATAAGGTATATAGCTCCCTTGCTTAGACTAGGGAGTGGAGAAGGCAATGGCACGCCACTTCAGTACTCTTGCCTGGAAAATCCCATGGACAGAGGAGCCTGGAGCTGCAGTCCATGGGGTCGCTAAGAGTCGGACATGACTGAGCGACTTCACTTTCATTTTTCACTGATACATTGGAGAAGGAAACGGCAACCCACTCCAGTGTTCTTGCCTGCAAAATCCCAGGGATCGGGGAGCCTGGTGAGCTGTCATCTATGGAGTTACACAGAGTTGGACATGACTGAAGTGACTTAGCAGGAGCAGCAGCAGTAAGACTAGCGAGCAGGGCACTCTGTCCCTCTTCTGATATCTATGTCAGAAATTTTCTTTGTTCTCTTTCACTTTAACAAAACTCTGCTACAAAAAACCTCTTGAGAGATCAAGCCTGGTCCCAAAACTAAATTTTCTTCAGAGAACACGAATCTTTCATCATTCACAGAGAACTATCCCTACTTTCAAGATGATGGCCTAGATGATGCAGGTGTCTTTTAGGAAATCCAACTGCCTTTTTCATGAGACTGATCTGGTCCAGGAGAACAGCAAGACCTGGAATTGTTGCATGTCAACAAGGTGATATCACACACAACAGCACAAATCTGAAGTCTGTAAAAGTGTCCAGTGCTCTCCTCACACCAGATGAAGAGAAGAAGAACGAAGCTATTTAACATCTCTCTTCCAAAACTCTTACAGAATATGGTCTAGACATATCCTAGGCTCCACAGTTCAGTTCAGTTCAGTTCAGTCACTCAGTCATGTCCTACTCTTTGCAACCCCATGAATCACATCTCCATCACCAACTCCTGGAATTCGCTCAAACTCATATGCATCAAGTCCATGATGTCATCTAGCCATCTCATTCTCTGATGTCCCCATCTCCTCCTGCTCCCAATCCCTCCCAGCATCAGAGTCTTTTCCAGTGAGACAACTCATCGCATGAGGTGGCCAAGTATTGGAGTTTCAGCATTACCATCAGTCCTTCCAGTGAACACCCAAGATAGATCTCCTTTAGAATGGACTGGTTGGATCTCCTTGCAGGCCAAGGGACTCTCAAGAGTCTTCTCCAACACCACAGTTCAAAAGCATCAATTCTTTGGCGATCAGCTTTCTTCACAGTCCAACTATCACAACCATACATGACCACGGGAAAAACCATAGCCTTGACTAGATGGACCTTGGTTGGCAAAGTAATGTCTCTGCTTTTTTTAATACACTATCCAGGTTGGTCAAAACCTTCCTTCCAAGGAGTAAGCATCTTTTAATTTCATGGCTGCAATCAGCATCCCCAGTGATTTTGGAGCCCAGAAAAATAAAGTCTGACACTGTTTCTACTGTTTCCCCATGTATTTCCCATGAAGTGATGGGACCAGATGCCATGATCTTTGTTTTCTGAATGTTGAGCTTCAAACCAACCTTTTCACTCTCCTCTTTCACTTTCATCAAGAGGCTTTTGAGTTCCTCTTCACTTTATGCCATAAAGGTGGTTTCATCTGCATATCTGAGGTTATTGATATTTCTCCTGGTAATCTTGATTCCAGCTGGTGCTTTTTCCAGCCCAGCGTTCCTCATGATGTACTCTGCATAGAAGTTAAATAAGCAGGGTGACAATATACAAGCTTGACATACTCCTTTTCCTATTTGGAACCAGTCTGTTGTTCCATGTACAGTTCTAACTGTTGCTTCCTGACCTCCATACAGGTTTCTCAAGGGGCAGGTCATGTGGTCTGGTATTCCCATCTCTTTCAGAATGTTCCACAGTTTATTGTGATCCACACAGTCAAAGTCTTTGGCATAGTCAATGAAACAGAAATAGATGTTTTTCTGGAACTCTCTTGCTTTCTCCATGATCCAGCGGATGTTGGCAATTTGATCACTGGTTCCTCTGCCTTTTCTAAAACCTGTTTGAACATCTGGAAGTTCATGGGTCATGTATTGCTAAAGCCTGCCTTGGAGAATTTTGAGCATGACTTTAGGCTCCACAGGGAAGGATATTTTAGCAAATAAAAGTTAAATTTGAATAAACTACCACAATATCCTGGATGTTCATTGGAAGGACTGATGCTAAAGCTGAAACTCCAATACTTTGGCCATCTCATGAGACGAGTTGACTCACTGGAAAAGACTCTGATGCTGGGAAGGATTGGGGGCAGGAGGAGAAGGGGACCACAGAGAATGAAATGGCTGGATGGCATCACCGACTCTATGGACATGAGTTTGAGTGAACTCCGGGAGTTGGTGATGGACAGGGAGGCCTGGCGTGCTGTGATTCATGGGGTCGCAAAGAGTCGGACACGACTCAGCGACTAAACTGAACTGAACTGAACTGTATTACAGATATGATTTATATTACTTTACTTTCAAAACTCCAGAGTTTTCTCTAGGAAGGATAGAAATAATAAAACAAATCTTTCAAATAATGCAAGATAAGTGAGATTATGAAGATATATTGGGGACACATCAGTTCATTTCAGTCCTTCAGTCATATCTGACTCTTTTGGAACCCATGGACTGCAGCCTACCAGGCTTTTATGTCCATTACCAACTCCTGGAGCTTGCTCAAACTCATTTCAATCTAGTCGTTGGTGCCATCCAACCATTCTATCCTCTGCTGTCCCCTTCTTCTCCTGCCTTTAGTCTATCCCAGAATCATGGTCTTTTTCAATGAGTCAGTTCTTCCCATCAGATGGCCAAAGTATCGGAGTTCCAGCTTCAGCATCAGGTCTTCCAATGAATATTCAGGACTGATTTCCTTTAGGATTAACTCATTTGATCTCCTTGCTCTCCAAAGGACTCTAAAGAGTCTTCTCCAAGACCACAGTTCAAAAGCATCAAATCTCCGGCGCTCAGCTTTTTTCATAGTCCAACTCTCACATCCATTATGACTACTTGGAAATCCATAGCTTTGACTAGATGGACCTTTGTTGGTGGTTTCAACTGCATATCTGAAGTTGTTGGTATTTCTCCCAGCAATCTTAATCTCAGTTTGTGCTTCATCCAGCCTAGCATTTCTCATGATGTAATCTGTGCATAAGTTAATAAGCAGGCTGAAAATATACAGACTTGACATATTCTTTTCCCAATTTGGAACCAGTCCATCATTCCATGTCCAGTTCTAACTGTTGTTTCTTGACCTGCATATAGGTTTCTCAGGTGGCAGGTCAGGTGGTTTGGTATTCCCATGTCTTGAAGAATTTCCCACAATTTGTTGTGGTCTACACAGTCAAAGGCTTTGGGGTAATCAAAAAAGCAGAAGTTGATGCCGTTCTGGAAATCTCTTGCTTTTTCTTTGATCCAATGAATGTTGGCAATCTGGACTTTGGGTCCTCTGTCTTTTTTAAATCCAGCTTGAAAATCTCGTTAAAATGTACTGTTGAAGTCTGGCTTGGAGAATTCTGAGCATTATTTTGCTAGTGTGTGAGATGATTGCAATTGTTCAGTAGTTTGAACATTCTTTGGAATTGCCCTTCTTTGGGATTGGAATGAAAACTGACCTTTTTCAGTCCTGTGGCCACTGCTGAGTTTGCCAAATTTGCTGGTATATTGAGTGCAACACTTCCACAGCATCATCTTTCAGGATTTGAAATACCTCAACTGGAGTTCCATCACCTCCACTAGCATTGTTTATTTTGATGCTTCCTAAGCCTTAGGTTTCTCTTACCTTGGTCGTGGAAAATCTCTTCACAGCCGCTCCAGCAAAGTGCAGCCGCTGTACCTTACCTTGGACAGGAGGGGTATCTCCTCAAGGCCGCCCCTCCTGACCTTGAACGCGGAGTAGCTCCTCTCGGCCATCCTGCGCCCGCGCAGCCTCACGGCCGAAACCTCTTTGCTTGGTTCGTTGCGCCGGGCCGGCGTCTCTTGCGTCAGATCTTCATGACCAAGATAGTCACGATAACGTGATCACTGACCTACAGCCAGACATCTTGGAATGTGAAGTCAAGTGGGCCTTAGAAAGCATCACTACGAACAAAGCTAGTGGAGGTGATGGAATTCCAGTTGAGCTATTTCAAGTCTTGAAAGATGATGCTGTAAAAGTGCTGCACTCAATATGCCAGCAGATTTGGAAAACTCAGCAGTGGCCACAGGACTGGAAAAGGTCAGTCTTCATTCCAATCCCAAAGAAAGGCAATGTCAAAGAATGCTCAAACTACCTCACAATTGCACTCATCTCACACGCTAGTAAAGTCATGCTCAAAATTCTCCAAGCCAGGCTTCAGCAGTATGTAAACCGTGAACTCCCAGATGTTCAAGCAGGTTTTAGAAAAGGCAGAGGCACCAGAGATCAAGTTGCCAACATCCACTGGATCATGGAGAAAGCAAGAGAGTTTCAGAAAAACATCTATTTCTGCTTCATTGACTATGCCAAAGCCTTTGACTGTGTCAATCACAATAAACTGTGGAACATTCTGAAAGAGATGGGAATCCCAGACCACCTGACCTGCCTCTTGAGAAACCTGTATGCAGGTCAGGAAGCAACAGTTAGAACTGGACATGGAACAACAGACTGGTTCCAAATAGGAAAAGGAATGTGTCAAGGCTGTATATTGTCACCTTGCTCATTTAACTTCTATGCAGAGTACATCATGAGGAACGCTGGGCTGGAAGAAGCACAGGCTGGAATCAAGATTGCTGGGAGAAATATCAATAACCTCAGTTATGCAGATGACACTACCCTTATGGCAGAAAGTGAAGAGGAACTCAAAAGCCTCTTGATGAAAGTGAAAGAGGAGAGTGAAAAAGTTGGCTTGAAGCTCAACATTCAGAAAACGAAGATCATGGCATCTGGTCCCATCACTTCATGGGAAATAGATGGAAAAACAGTGGAAACAGTGTCAGACTTTATTTTTTGGGGCTCCAAAATCACTGGGGATGCTGATTGCAGCCATGAAATTAAAAGACGTTTGCCCCTTGGAAGGAAAGTTATGACCAACCTTGATAGTATATTAAAAAGCAGAGACATTACTTTGCCAACCAAGGTCCGTCTAGTCAAGGCAATGGTTTTTCCCGTGGTCACGTATGGATGTGAGAGTTGGACTGTGAAGAAAGCTGATCGCCGAAGAATTGATGCTTTTGAACTGTGTTGTTGGAGAAGACTCTTGAGAGTCCCTTATACTGCAAGGAGATCCAACCAGTCCATTCTAAAGGAGATCAATCCTGGATGTTCATTGGAGAGACTGATGCTAAAGCTGAAACTACAATACTTTGGCCACCTCATGCGACAAGTTGATTCACTGGAAAAGACTCTGATGCTGGGAAGGGTTGGGGGCGGGAGGAGAAGGGGACAACGGAGAATGAGATGGCTGGATGGCATCATAGACTCTGTGGACATGAGTTTGTGTGTACTCCGGGAGTTGGTGATGGACAGGGAGGCCTGGCGTGCTGTGATTCATGGGGTCGCGGAGAGTCGGGCACGACTGAGCGACTGAACTCACTGAACTGAACTGAAGCCTTAGGTTGGAGAAGGAAATGGCAACCCACTCCAGTGTTCTTTCCTGGAGTATCCCAGGGACGGGGGAGCTGGTGGGCTGCCATCTATGGGGTCGCACAGGGTCGGATACTACTGAAGTGAATAAGCACAGCAGTAGTAAGACTTAGGTTGTATTTGCAGAAGTGAGAAACAGCCGTAGTACAAAGTTGCTCAGTCATGTCTGACTCTTTGCAAACCCACAGATTATACAGTCCATGGAATTCTCTAGGCTAGAATACTGGAGTGGGTAGCCTTTCCCTTCTCCAGGGTATCTTCCCAACCCAGGAAACAAACCAGGGTCTCCTGCATTGTAGGTAGATTATTTAACAATCGAGCTATCTCAATCCTGGGTGTTCATTGGAAGGACTGATGCTAAAACTGATACTCCAATACTTTGACCACCTCATGCGACAAGTTGACTCACTGGAAAACACTCTGATGCTGGGAGGGATTGGGGGCAGGAGGAGATGGGGACGACAGAGAATTAGATGGCTGGATGGCATCACCGACTCAATGGACGTGAGTTTGAGTGAACTCCGGGAGTTGGTGATGGACAGGGAGGCCTTGCGTGCTGTGATTCATGGGGTCGCAAAGAGTCAGACACGACTCAGCAACTGAACTGAAGCCCCACTTGACTTTGCATTCCCGGATGTATGGCTCTAGTTGTGTGATCACACCATCATGGTTTTCTGGGTCATGAAGATCTTTTTTTTATATAGTTCTTCTGTGTGTTCTTGACACCTCTTCTTAACATCTTCTGCTTCTGTTGGGTCCATGCCATTTCTGTCCTTTATTTAGCCCACCTTTGCATAAAATGTTCCCTTGTTATCTCTAATTTTCTTGAAGAGGTCTCTAGTCTTTCCCATTCTATTTTTTCCTCCATTGGGGAAGCATAATGTTTAGCAAATAATAGTTTTTAGACTTATTCTTAATACTGTTATTTCCCTCTCCCTTACCCTGTCCTCCCTACAAAAATTTAGAATGTCTAGAGGTTAAGGAATAATTAGATTAATCTTGACCTGAGGTCATTAGCTTGTAGACCACCAATTGATAAGTTCTAGATAGGACTCTGAGAAAGCTATATGCAGGTCAGAAAGCAACAGTTAGAACTGGACATGGAACAACAGACTGGTTCCAAGTAGGAAAAGGAGCACGTCAAGGTTGTATTTTGTCACTCTGCTCATTTAACTTATATGCCAAGTACATCATGAAAAACCCTGGTCTGTAAGAAGCACAAGCTGGAATCAAGATTGCCAGAAGAAATATCAATAACCTCAGATATGCAGATGACACCACCCTTATGGCAGATAGCTAAGAAGAACTAAAGAGCCTCTTGATGAAAGTGAAAGAGGAGAGTGAAAAAGTTGGCTTAAAGCTCAACATTCAGAAAACTAAGATCATGGCATCTGGTCCCATCACTTCATGGGAAATAGATGGAAAAACAGTGGAAACAGTGTCAGACTTTATTTTTTTGGCCTCCAAAATCACTGCAGATGCTGATTGGAGCCATTAAATTAAAAGACACTTACTCCTTGGAAGGAAAGTTATGACCAACCTTGATAGTATATTAAAAAGCAGAGACATTACTTTGCCAACCAAGGTCCGTCTAGTCAAGGCTATGGTTTTTCCCGTGGTCATGTATGGATGTGAGAGTTGGACTGTGAAGAAAGCTGATCGCTGAAGAATTGATGCTTTTGAACTGTGGTGTTGGAGAAGACTCTTGAGAGTCCCTTGGACTGCAAGGAGATCCAACCAGTCCATTCTAAAAGAGATCAGTCCTGGGTGTTCTTTGGAAGGACTGATGCTAAAGCTGAAACTTCAATACTATGGCCACCTCATGCGAAGAGTTGACTCATTGGAAAAGACCCTGATGCTGGGAGGTGTTGTGGGCAGGAGGAGAAGGGGACAACAGAGGATGAGATGGGGGATGGCATCACCAACTTTATGCATATGAGTTTGAGTGAACTCAGGGAGTTGGTGATGGACAGGGAGGTCTGGCGTGCTGTGGTTCATGGGTTGAGCAACTCACCTGAAGTGAGATAGGACTCTCAACTCAGAAGTGAACAACTATCTGTCGTTCCTGCAATCTTTCTTCTGAGAGGATAACCATGAAGCCTACACTTGTCACCTT
Source organism: Moschus berezovskii (assembly GCF_049115385.1). Lineage (NCBI taxonomy): Eukaryota > Metazoa > Chordata > Mammalia > Artiodactyla > Moschidae > Moschus > Moschus berezovskii. Next base: position 48,750,625 of record NC_142472.1, read on the forward strand.
CAAAATTTGTATATCATTCAGAAAAACACTCAAAAGTTCACTGAACTTAAAATATGGTGCATTTAGTGCTTTCTTCTATTCACAAAACCTGTCATTCTGTCATGGATGGAATTCAGATTTTTTTTCACTACTTGTCCTCCTAAATCCATGATGGTTTTTATTTTGTAATATATGATTTCTTGGAATATGTAAGTTTATTACTTGACTACCTTTCCCCTAGTTGCTAGCTAATGATATAGATTATAAATTTTAGCGTGTGGTCATCTTTAAGGAGTAATATAATTACACAAAGTTGAAGAGTTTCTATTAGAAATATTCCAATTTTTCAATATGTCAAATTATCCCCTAATACCAATAAGAATCTTTATTCCTAATTTTCCATTTCCACATGAGTACAGTCTCATAATGAGGTTCTTTTAATCCATGCTGTAAATTAAAGCAATTTATGCACTCACTAAGCATTGGCTAAGTGCCTGCCTTGTGACAGATACTATATTATGCAGCAAAATTACATGGAAAGAAAACCATTTCCTATTGGCGAAGGAATAATAATGTGAAGGAGACAGTAATGGTATATATTTATTCCAAATTCCAGACCATCTATAAAGAAAAACTTTGGTATAAGTTCAATTAAAAAATCGAAAGATTACAAATAGGTAGTAATTATTTTGTTAACTTTTACTGGAGTATAGTTGATTAAAAATACTGTGTCAGTTTCAGGTATACAGCAAAGTGAATCAGTTAATCTTAGATTATTTTTAACATCAAGTTTTCAAAAGAGATGTTGAAAAAGTAGTAACTTTTAATTTGATTTTTGAAAAAGGATTTTGATTGGCATAAAAAGATAAGAAAGTCTGAGCAGATGTCACAAAGAATTAAAGTACAGAGTACATGGTGTTTCTGCTTTGTATAGAGTATGTTAAGGTCTTATCTTTATTATATGGTCAGGAAAACTATGAGGTGCCCATACAAAAACAACAGAAGAATCCCAAATGATAGATAAATTTGGAAGACTTGAGGAAGTCTTCAGAACTACTTCATATGTTAGAAACATTATTAGGTTTTGACAGTGGAAATAAATATTAACTAAATATTTATAATGAGCTAGACCCAAAGATAAAATTGAGAGAATATGTGGGTACAGAAAGATAGACCCAGAATTTATATGCTTTACTTTTTATCAGCTTTCTAGTTTCTTATTCCAGTCCACTGTTATCTCTCCTGACGTACAGTGTTTTGAATTACCTATGAAGCCAGTTATCCTCAAAATATAGGTCTACTATTTTAAATGCAATAGATCAATAAATTTTCCATCATTTGCAGATTCAAAGAAAGCCTCCCTATCTCCAAACAGACTGAGAATTTTGACACTTATCTTATAGGAACTGGATTTTTTAACAAGCACATGCTATTATTTTAATGATCTTACTGATTATTGTCTTACTAATTCTCTTTCTGTTATCCTAAAAGTCTAGTAGTGAAAGCTTTTAATGTAGATTTAAATAACTTGTGTGAAGATTATGAAAAGGGATTGATATATATGAGAAAATTGAATAGATAAGGTCATTATAGCTAAATTCTAATGGGCAAACAGAAGACTAGAAGTTAGATGATATTGGACAGAGGAGAGAAGGTATTTAAAGCATGAACTTTTCAGCTATGGGAAGGACTAACATGCTAACTCTTGCCTGAGTCCAAAAAGAAAATGCTGAAGATTTTAAGTTGAGAGTAGCATGATATATTTTGTTTTATAAAACTCACTCTGGGTGCTAGACAGAGAATATAATACTGTGTGGTAGTAATCATGATATGAACTAAGAGCATGTCACTGGATATTAAAATAAATAAATGTAGTTTATATATATATTGGACATAGAGTTGTGAAGACATGAGGATGGTTCAACTTAACTAATGCTGGATTTGAACCACTGAATGAAGCCTACTACTATTTGCTGACATGGGGACGTCTGAGAGAAGAACAAGTTAACAAGAGAAAATAAAGTGATAATATTGATTGTATACCATTGAAATACTATTGGCCTATTGTTGTAGAGTTGTCAAGAAGAAAAACCTATTAGAGAATGTAGATAGATATATATTCTTGAATCACCTGTATAGTGTCTGCATAAGAGCCTGTCTCCTTTGACCAAGCTCAGTTCAGCCTCCTGAGTTCCCTTTCTGACAAGTCCCTGACCACGGGCTCTGTCCTTGGCCTCTTTAGTCCAGTCTTAGCACGAATCCTGCTGGATGAGTTAAAGGGAAGATCCTCACCCTTGTGAGCTAATGAAATCCCTCATCCCCCAGCACTGGTATCTTACAACCCTGGCCTGCTCGGTCATTTTCCACCCACTGACCTCCCCACTCCTGCCCCCAGCCCCATTCCTTGACTGAAACTTCCCCCCAATCATTGTATTGAGCTTAGTGGCCCTTACTCCAAAACCCCATTGCAGTAACCTCTGAAAGAGTCTGTCTACTCATCTTTAACAAGTGTCATGGATTATTTTTCCTTTAAAAGGGAACTGAATGGCAGATATATAGGGCTTTGGAAGCCACTGCAAGTCTGTGGGCACATGTTTGGTGTTGTGATTAGCGATGGAATTCCTTGAGGGATCATCTAGAGAGATCCCAGTGCCATGCTCTCAATAATGAACTGTGGCTGAGCTCCTAAATAGCAGAAAAGCACATGTGCAAGACCCCGGGTCTTGGTTTATCTTTAAAATGCAGATTTTAGCAATAAAACCAATCTCAGAAAACGGTCAAACACCGTAAATGTATTACTTGAAAAATGAGCACCAATCTTAGAAATAAAAAGTGGGCCCATGTATTTCCTAGCAAGCAGCCTTGAACTGTCTGATTGTTTAGGAGAGAGATTTGCAGACTTTCTCCCCTAACTGCCCCCACTTCCACCCCTCCCTAGCTGATCTTTGCTCCCGAAAAAGAAAGCTGGTTTGTGCAATGTCTTATCTCTCTTCTGCCCATTGATTTAACTTGCTTCTGTGGTGGCATCAGTGGTGGACATCTACCCTGTGTCTGGCCCAAGACTATCTTTTTTCCTTATCAGCTTTAGGAACTTGAGCCAGTGAGAGATAAAAGGCTGGCTCCTCACAGATCTGCTTTGGAGGCTGTGACCTGGCCAGTGGAAAAGAGAGGAATAAGTGACTCGACTAAGCCTTGATGTCCTCTGTTTGAAAAGGGAGATTATGCAGTCCCCTCCTAGGGCTATGGTGAGATTATTTGCATGAAATGTCTAACACAGGACCTGATAATCAGGAGGCACTGAATTCCATTCCCAACAGTTCTTCCTCATCAGAGGTGCCCTGGAGAATGTGAACTAGCTCCTGGCTAGGAACACTACCCTTATGGCAGAAAGCAAAGAAGAACTAAAGAGCCTCTTGAGGAAAGTGAAAGAGGAGAGTGAAAAAGTGGCTCAGACGGTAAAGCATCTGCCTATAATACGGGAAACCCGAGTTTGATCCCTGGGTCGGGAAGATCTCCTGGAGAAGGAAATGGCAACCCACTCCAGTACTCTTGCCTGGAAAATTCCACAGATGGAGGAGCCTGGTAGGCTAGAGTCCATATGGTAGCAAAGAGTCAGACACGACTGAGCAACTTCAGTGTCATGTCAGTGTCAAATAGAAAAGGAGGAGATTACAGAGACAGAGGGTAAGAAGTCTGAAACTAAGGAGAAAGCAACACAAACTTCAAAATGTTAATTTGTATATGTACGTTAGAATTAGCAAGTGAGACAGGAAGAAACAATCATAGAGTAGAATGAAAACAAGGAGAGGCAACTGCTTAAAGAAGATTGATCTACTGCCTCAAATGCTGGTAAGTGGTACAGTAAGATGAAGACTAAATTTTTTAAATGTTTATGCAATTTGGAATCATCAAATTATAATGATTCAAAATTCATGTTTCTGTTAAGTCATACAGCTGGGTACCTGATTTGAGTGAGTTGAATAATGAACAGAACATGAAAAAATAAAGCCAGACTAAGTTGGCAACTAATTATAGAGTCTGGCATGGACAAGTAGCAAAAAAACAATGGATATATTATGAAGGAGAATTTGATGGGAGAATTTGTTTTCCCCTAAAATGAATAATACTGAGCACTGGTTTTATGCATATGGAAATGAAAAACTACAAAAAAAAAAAAACAAAACTATGGTTTCGTAGGGAAGAGAAGGAACAATTAAAGTAGCAAATTAAGAGATATGGTAGGCAGCTTTCAAGATGGCTTCCCATGATAACTGTCTCCTGGTATTATTTAAATATACCCTTATGGAAACCTTTCATACATTTTATCAGGAAGGGCCTGAGTGACCAATATAATATGCAAAAATAATAATTTTATAAAAGTTGGGTTTCTGAGTCCGTTATCAGATCTTATGGAAATTATTTTATAAAAATAGGTGCCAGTATGTAATTTTTTACAAATTTCCCCCAAAATGCTTTTACATACAAGGAAATATAATAATTGTTTCTCTAAAGAAAATAAATCATTAAAATTAAAGAGAGCAAGCCCCAGTTTGAAATTGTTTATAAAGATTGAATCACATTTTAACCTCAACAAATCAGTTAGTTGTATAAGGACTTATTTCTCCTTTCTGTATATATTCAGTTCAGTTCAGTTCAGTCACTAAGTCATGTCCGACCCTTTGCGACCCCATGAATCACAGCACGCCAGGCCTCCCTGTCTATTACCAATTCCTGGAGTTCACTCAAACTCATGTCCATCGAGTCGGTGATGCCATCCAGCCGTCTCATTCTCTGTCATCCCCTTCTCCTCCCACCCCCGATGCCTCCCAGCATCAGAGTCTTTTCCAGTGTGTCAACTCGTCGCATGAGGTGGCCAAAGTACAGGAGTTTCAGCTTTAGCATCAGTCCTTCCAGTGAACACCCAGGACTGATCTCTAGAATGGACTGGTTGGATCTCCTTGCAGTCCAAGGGACTCTCAAGAGTCTTCTCCAGCACCACAGTTCAAAAGCATCAATTCTTCGGTGATCAACTTTCTTCACAGTCCAACTCTCACATCCATACATGACCATGGGAAAAACGATAGCCTTGACTAGACGGACCTTGGTTGGCAAAGTTTAGAAAAGGCAGAGGCACCAGAGATCAAATTGCCAACATCTGCTGGATCATGGAGAAAGCAAGAGAGTTCCAGAAAAACATCTATTTCTGCTTCATTGACTATGCCAAAGCCTATGACTGTGTCAATCACAATAAACTGTGAAACATTCTGAAAGAGATGGGATTCCCAGACCACCTGACCTGCCTCTTGAGAAACCTGTATGCAGGGCAGGAAGCAACAGTTAGAACTGGACATGGAGCAACAGAGTGGTTCCAAATAGGAAAAGGAGTGTGTCAAGGTTGTATATTGTTACCCTGCTTATTTAACTTATATGCAAAGTACATCATGAGGATCACTGGGCTGGAAAAAGCACTAGTTGGAATCAAGATTGCCAGGAGAAATATCAATAACCTCAGATATGCAGATGATACCACCCTTATGGCAGAAACTGAAGAGGAACTCAAAGGCCTCTTGATGAAAGTGAAAGAGGAGAGTGAAAATGTTGGCTTGAAGCTCAGCATTCAGAAAACGAAGATCATGGCATCTGGTCCCATCACTTCATGGGAAATAGATGGGAAAACAGTGGAAACAGTGTCAGACTATTTTGGGGGGGCTCCAAAACCACTGCAGATGCTGGTTGCAGCCAGGAAATTAAAAGATGCTTACTCCTTGGAAGGAAAGTTATGACCAACCTAAATAGCATATTAACTCATTTTAAGTGAACATAAAATTGTATGAAGTGAGTACTACTACGTTTTCCATTTTGTCAAAGGAGAAAAAATGAAGTACAGAGGATTTTGTAACTTGCTCTAGGCTGCAAAACTTATAAATTGTGAAGCTTGCTTTTACATCTAGGCAGTCTGTCTCTGGCATCCAAGACTTTAAACATATGTATAATACTAGCTCATGTTAGAAAGTAGGAGAGTTGAGATTTGAAGACAAGCAATATGTGAACCGTGAACTCCCAGATGTTCAAGCAGGTTTTAGAAAAGGCAGAGGCACCAGAGATCAAATTGCCAACATCCACTGGATCATGGAGAAAGTAAGAGAGTTCCAGAAAAACATCTATTTCTGCTTCATTGACTATGCTTAAACCTTTGACTGTGTGGATCACAATAAACTGTGGAACATTCTGAAAGAGATGGGAATACGATGACCTGCTTCTTGAGAAACCTGTATGCAGGTCAGGAAGCAATAGTCAGAACTGTACATGGAACAACAGACTGGTTCTAAATAGGAAATGGAGTATGTCAAGGCTGTATATTGTCACCCTGCTTATTTAACTTATATGCAGAGTACATCATGAGGAACGCTGGGCTGGAAGAAGCACAAGCTGGAATCAAGATTGCTGTGAGATATATCAATAACCTTAGATATGCAGATGACACCACCCTTACGGAAGAAAGTGAAGAGGAACTCAAGGGCCTCTTGATGAAAGTGAAAGAGGAGAGTGAAAAAATGGGCTTGAAGCTCAACATTCAGAAAACAAAGATCATGGCATCTGGTCCCATCACTTCATGGGAAATAGATGGAAAAACAGTGGAAACAGTGTCAGACTTTATTTTCTTGGGCTCTAAAATCACTGCAGATGCTGATTGGAGCCATGAAATTAAAAGACACTTACTCCTTGGAAGGAAAGTTATGACAAACCTAGATAGCATATTTAAAAGCAGAGACATTAGTTTGCAACCAAGGTCAGTCTAGTCAAGGCTATGGTTTTTCCCCAGGTCATGTATGGATGTGAGAGTTGGACTGTGAAGAAAGCTGATCACCGAAGAACTGATGCTTTTGAACTGTAGTGCTGGAAAAGACTTTTGAGATCCCTTGTACTGCAAGGAGATCCAACCAGTCCATTCTGAAGGAGATCAATCCTGGGTGTTCATTGGAAGGACTGATGCTAAAGCTGAAACCAATACTTTGGACACCTCATGGGACGAGTTGACTCACTGGAAAAGACTCTGATGCTGGGAAAGGTTGGGGGCGGGAGGAGAAGGGGACAATGGAGAATGAGATGGCTGGATGGCATCACAGACTCTGTGGACATGAGTTTGAGTGAACTCCAGGAGTTGGTGATGGACAGGGAGGCCTGGCATGCTGTGATTCATTGGGTCGCGGAGAGTCAGACACGACTGAGCGACTGAACTGAACATAACTGAGTCTGAGTCCAGAGCCCACTTTATTAATGACCCTCATATATTTAATTCATTTCCAGACTCTTAGAAACACATTAGGATTCATTGGCTAACTGAATATGCTCTATTTCAGTTCTATTAAGTTGTCAACAGGCACTAGAAAGAAAGAGCAGAAAGCTATAAGAGTAATGTCTGCAATTACTTTGAGATACATTAATTTAGATAACTTCTTATGCTTATAAACCCTTTTAATTGGTATCTACATTGAGCAACTCTGATAGATATGTAAATAATAATAAATATCTGTAAGAATATAGGTAAATCATTTAATCACTCTATGCTGTATTTTTTTTTCTCAAAATGTTAAAAGTTTGAATTAGAATGACATAAATTTTCAATTTTAAATAAAATGTTATGATCACAAGTATCAACAATAAATTTACATTTATTTTTATTATTTTCAATTTAGCGTGAATATTTTACATAATTTAAGAAGAAATAGTCATTACCCTTTATCATCATCATCATAATTGACACAACTCTTTCAATACATATATTGAAATTCAATACACATATTAAATTCAATACACGTTAAATTCAATGCATATATCGAAATTCAATGCACATATTAAGTTAATAATTATATTAGCATTTATGTGTTAGTAAATGCATTCATGAATGACAATGATATGAAGAAATGAATTTAAAACGAGAACTGCAATTGCTCTTTTTTTCTGTTGGACATTTTTTACTGTTGGACTGTGATTATAATTTCCTCTTTACAGTCTATTTCTTCAAAAAAAATCACAATATATTGCTGCTACTTGTTAAATGAGTCTATAATAATTGCAAATCATGTTTACCAAGTTATGGGTGTTGGTATTAGGTCCTGCCTCTGTTATACACTTATGTTAAAGCAGTGAAATCTTCCAACCTCAATTTCTCCATCAATGAGGCAACACAATGACCCTCATCCTCAGAGCTTCCCATAAATTGTTTACTGTAAAATAACATATAGTTGCATTGTTATTCTTAAGCATTTTTAAAGGTCTGTACTTATTCTAGCAATAGTCAATATTAAGCACAAAATTATGTCTGCAAAATGTCAGTAAAATTGTGTTTAAATCTGGTTAATCTTATTTGTCTCTTATCTCTTAAATTATGGAATTCCAGTTTAAATTGTTTATTGGAGTACAATTAATTTACAATGTTGTGTTAGCTTCTGATGTACAGAAAGTGAATCATATATATAATTCTATATATATATATATCCACTCATATTTTATATCCTAATCCCATATATGACAATACAGAGTACTGCATAGAGAGTTCACTGTGCAATATAGTAGGTTCTTATTAACTATTTTATAGAGTACTGTTTATATGTCAATTATAGCCTTCCAATTTATCCCTCCCCCCTTTCAGTTCACTTCGGTTCAGTCGCTCAGTCGTGTCCGACTCTTTGTGACTCTTTGTGACTGCATGAATCAGTACCATAATGTTTTGATGATTGTAGCTTTGTAATATAACCAGATGTCAAGGAATCTGAGTCCCTCCAGCTCCATTTTTCTTTCTCAAGGTTGATTTGGATATTCAGGATCTTTTGTGTTTTCATACAAATTATCAAAATTTTTGCTCTAATTTCTGAAAAACACCCATGGTAGTTTGATAAGAATGAGATTGAATTTGTAGATTATTTTGGATTATGTATTCATTTTTATAATATTGATTTCTTTTATCATTATCTTTTAGTTTTCTGAGAACAGGTTCTTTTGCTTCTTTATATAGCTTAGTTTCTGGATATTCTTTTTGATGTGATGGTAAACGGTATTGTCTCCTTAATTTCACTTTCTGCTCTTTCATTTATAGTGTATAGGAAAACAAGTTATTTCTGTGCATTAATTTTGTATCCTGAAACATTACCAAATTAATTGATGAGCTCTAGTAATTTTCTGGTAGCCTATTTATGATTTTCTATATAAAATCAGGTCATATGAAGTTTTAATTTTTCTTTTCAAATTTGGGTACTTTTATTTATTTATTTTTTTTGTCACTGATGACACGACTATGACTTTCAAAATGATGTTGAATAAGAGTGGTATGAGTGCATGTTGAGTGCATACATCCTTGGCTTGTTCCTGATCTTAGGGTCTTATGATTCTTTGTATTTCTACAGTATTCATTGTAACTTCAAATTTTTGATTTTTAATCTTATTGATTTGAGTGTTCTTATTTTCTTAACAAGTCTAGCTAAAGCTTTCCCATTCTTGTTTATCTTCTCAAAGAACTAACTTTTTTTTTCATTGATCTCTGCTACTGTTTTTTTTTTTTCTTTTTTAACTCTAGTCTGATATTATTCCTTTCCTTCTACTAATTTTAACTTTCATTTGTTCTTATTTTTCTGGTTGCTTTAGGTGTAAGGTTAGGTTGTTTCTTTGATTTTTTTTTTTCTAGAGGTGAGATTATATTGGTAAAATCTTCCCTCTTACAACAATTTTCCTGTGTCCTATAGAATTTGGATCACTGTGTTTGTTTTTTTGTTTTGCCTCTAGGTAGTTTTTTATTTCCTCTTTGATTTCTTCAGTGATCTATTGGCTGTTTAGAACATATTGTGCAGTCTCCATGTGTTTTTTGCAGTTTTTAAAAATTGATTTCTAGTCTCATATCATTTTGGGCAGAAAATACATAATTTCAATTTTCTTAAATATAGGAAGGCTTGATTTGTGACCTAAGATGTGATCTAGCCTAGAAAATGCTTCATGTGTACTTGAAAAGAAATTATATTCTGCTGCTTTCAAATGGAATATCTCATAGACATAAACTAATTCTCTCTCATCTAATGTTTCATTTAAGGCTTATTTCCTTTTATTTTTGTCTAGATGATCAGTCCACCATATGGTTGTTGTTGTTGTTGTTCAGTCATCTAGTCATATCTGTCTCTTTGTGACCCCATGGTTTGCTGTATGCCAGGCCTCCCTGTCCCTCACCATCTCCCAGAGCTTGCCCAAGTTCATGGCCATTTCATCAGTGATGCAATCCAGTTATCTCATCCTCTGACACCCTCTTCCCCTTCTGCCCCCAATCTTTCCCAGCGTCAGGGACTTTTCCAATGAGTTGAATGTCACTATCAGATGAACAAAATAATGGAGCTTCAGCTTTAGCATCAGGGTTGATTTCCTTTAAGATCGAGTGGTTTGATCTCTTTGCTATCCAAGGGGCTCTCAGGATTCTTTTGCAGTGGAAGTGATGAATAGATTCAAGGGATTAGATGTAGTAAACAGTGTGCCTGAAGAACTATTGACAGAATTCCATAATATTGTACAGGAGGCAGTGAAATAAAGCCATCCTATTGAAAAAGAAAAGCAAGAAGGCAAAGCGATTATTTGAGGAGGCTTTACAAATAGTTGAATAAAGAAAACAAGCAAAAACTAAGGAAGAAGGGAAAGGTACACCCAACTTAATGCAGAGTTCCAAAGAATAGCAAGAAGAGACAAGAAGACCTTCTTCAACAAATAAGACACAAAAGTAGATGAAAACAACAGAAGGAGAAAGACTAGAGATCTCTTCAGAAAAATTGGAAATATCAAGGGAACATTTCATGCAAAGATGGGCACAATAAACAGTAGAGACCTAGTAGAAGGAGAAGAGATCAAGAAGGGATAGAAAGAATACACAGAATTATACAAAAATGATCTTAATGAACAGTATAGCCACAATGGTGTGGTCAGTCACCCAAAGCCAGATATTCTGAAGTGTGAAGTAAAGTGAGCCTTAGGAAATACTGTTGTCAATAAAGCTAGTAGATGTGATGGAATTCAAGGAGAGCTATTCAAAACCCTAAAGATGATGTTTTCAAAGTGTTGCACTCAATATGTCAGCAAATCTGGAAGACCCAGCAGTGACCATAGGGCTGGAAAAGGTCAATCCTTGTCCCAATTCCTAAGAAGGCCAGTACTAAGAATGCCTTAGAAAGAATCACTACGAACAAAACTAGTGGAGGTGATGGTATTCCAGTTAAGCTATTTCAAATCCTGAAAGTTGATGCTGTGAAAATGCTACACTCAATATACAAGCAAATTTGGAAAACCCAGCAGTGGCCACAGGACTGGAAAATGTCAGTCTTCATTCCAATCTCAAAGAAAGGCAATGCCCAAGAATGATCAAACTACCGCATAATTGCACTCATCTCACACGCTAGTAAAGTCATGTTCAAAATTTCTCCAAGTCAGGGTTCAGCAATATGTGAACCGTGAACTTCCAGATGTTCAAGCTGGTTTTAGAAAAGGCAGAGGAACCAGAGATCAAATTGCTAACATCCTCTGGATCATGGAAAAAGCAAGAGAGTTCCATAAAAACATCTATTTCTGATTTATTGACTATGCCAAAGTCTTTGACTGTGTGTATCACAATAAATTGTGGATAATTCTGAAAGAGATGGGAATACCAGACTACCTGACCTGCCTCTTGAGAAACCTGTATGCAGGTCAGGAAGCAACAGTTATATCTGGACATGGAACAACAGACTAGTTCCAAATAGGAAAAGGAGTACGTCAAGGCTATATATTGTCACCCTGCTTATTAAACTTATATGCAGAGTAAATCATGAGGAACGCTGGACTGGAAGAAGCACAAGCTGGAATCAATTGCCGGGAGAAATATCAATAACCTCAGATATGCAGATGACACCACCCTTACAGAAGAAAGTGAAGAGGAACTAAAAAGCCTCTTGATGAAAGTGAAAGAGGAGAGTGAAAAAGTTGGCTTGAAGCTCAACATTCAGAAAACAAAGATCATGGCATCTGGTCCCATCACTTCATGGGAAATAGATGGGGAAACAGTGTCAGGCTTTATTTTTTTGGGCTCCACAATCACTGCAGATGCTGATTGCAGCCATGAAATTAAAAGACGCTTGCTCTTTGGAAGGAAAGTTATGACCAACCTAGATAGCATATTAAAAAGAAGAGACATTACTTTGCCAACAAAGATCCGTCTAGTCAGCGCTATCGTTTTTCCAGTGGTCATGTATGGATGTTAAAGTTGGACTGTGAAGAAAGCTGATCGCTGAAGAATTGATGCTTTTGAACTGTAGTGTTGGAGAAGACTCTTGAGAGTCCCTTGGACTGCAAGGAGATTCAAGCCGTCCATTCTAAAGGAGATCAGTGCTGGGTGTTCATTGGAAGGACTGAAGCTAAAACTGAAACTCCAATACTTTGGCCACCTCATGTGAAGATTTGACTCACTGGAAAAGACTCTGATCCTGGGAGGGATTGAGGGCAGGTGGAGAAGGGGATGACAGAGGATGAGATGATTGGATGGAATCACCGACTTGATGGACATGGGTTTGAGTGAACTCTGGGAGTTGGTGATGGACAGGGAGGCCTGGCATTCATGGGATGGCAAAGAGTCAGACACGACTGAATGACTGAACTGAACTGAACTGAAAGAATGATCAAACCACTTGAAAATTACATACCTCTCCCATGCTAGTAAGGTCATGCATAAAATATTGTATGATAGGCTTCAGCATTACATGAACCAAGAAATTCCAGAAGTCCAAGCTAGGTTTAGAAAAGGCAGAGGAACTAGAGAAAAAATTGCTAACATTACCTGAGCATAGAGAAAGCAAGGGGATTCCAGAAAAACATCTACCTCTGTTTCATTGACTACCCTAAAGTCTTTGACTGAGTGGATGATAATAAACTATGGAAAGCTCTTAAAGAGATGGGGATACTGGACCATCTCACCTGTCTCCTGAGAAACCTGTATGTGGGTCAAGAAGCAACAGTTAGAACCCTGTATGGAACAACTCACTGGTTCAGCTGTCCTGGCCCAATCAGCCGCTGTATCTGTGCTACCTATTCCTGTGGGGGCGAAGATGAGAGTGTGTCTGCCTGCCTCAAAGTGACCAGACCCTCTCTTGGTACACTAGCATGCGGACTGCAAGATTGAGAAAAGAGTACGACAGATTTATCTGTGTCTTTAACTTATACACTGAGCACAACAACATGAGAAATGCTGGGCTGAATGAGTTACATGCTGGAATTAAGAAAGATAGGAGAAACTACAACCTTAGATATGTGGGTGATAACATTCTAATGGCAGAAAGCAAAAAGGAACAAAAGAACCACTTGGTGAGGGTGAAAGAGGAGAGTGAAAAAGCCGGTTAAAAAATAAATATTGAAATAAAGTATGATCATGACATCTGGTCCCATTACTTCATGGCAAATAGAAGGGGAAAATGTGGAAGTGGTGACAAATTTCCTGTCCTGGCCCAGTTGGCCACTGTGTCCATGTCACCTATTCCTGTTTGAGCGAAGTTGAGATTGTGTCTACCTGCCTCAAAGCAACAAACCCATGTCCCTAGTCCCACTCTCCATACACCAGCACAGGAGCTGCAAGAGGGGATGCCCCCTCAGTTCTCCAAGTGGCACTGCACCCCTCCTGGACAAAGCCTGGGCCCTTGGTGTCCTCTTAGGGGGCAAAGTGAGTCTGTCACCTGGTGATAGCTTCCCACCTTCCCCACTTCTTCCAGGAGGCCTGGCATTCAGGGATCCTTGAGCTCTCTTTGGGCTTCCCTGGTGACACAGATAGTAAAGAATCATTCTGCAATGTAGGAGACCCCAGTTTTGATCCTTGGGTTGGGGAGATACCCTGGAGAAGAGAATGGTAACCCAATCCAGTATTCTTACCTGGAGAATTCCATGGAGAGAGGAGCCTAGTGGCTACAGTCCATGTGGTCACAAAGAGTGGGACTCCACTGAGTGACTAGCACTTTCAATTTCATCCCTATATAGTCTACAAGGATTTAATATTTTTTGTTGTAGTGATGGTAGTCTGCTCTAGATATTAAGCAGGGCCTCTCCTTAGCTCTGTGGTTTTCACTGCCCTGTCAGAGGTGGGATCTGTTCCATATTTGTTCGAGTAAAAGGCCACATATCTTTTTCTTAGTTATTTCTGATATGTGGTGAGTCAGGTGGGACTGGAGCACTCCCAGTGAGAGGGAAACCACCGAGCTGTGGAACTGCTCATGTGGGGAGGTGCTCTGTTGTATCACCTGTTCCCATTATACAAACTCTCAGGTTCCACTATTGTTGGCACTGCTCTTGGCCCCATCTTAACTGTGGATATACTGGCAAAGGGCCTTGTTGTATTTTGGATATTGTATCACCAAGTCACCAGCAAAAATTTACCAAAGTAAGGTCCCAGGATTGCAATAATGGATCTGGACCTGCTGTGGGTGCTATGAGGACAGCTAAGACTATAGCCTGGCCTACCACTCACATGAATGTGCCCATAAAGTTTCAGTTCAGTTCAGTTCAGTCACACAATCATGTCAGACTCTTTGTGACCCCATGGACTGCAGCACACCAGGCTTCCCTGTCCATCACCAACTCTTGGAGCTTACTCAAACTCATGTCCATTGAGTCAGTGATGCCATCCAACCATCTCATCCTCTGTCGTCCCCTTCTCCTCCTGCCTTCAATCTTTCCCAGCATCAGGGTCTTTTCCAGTGAGTCAGTTCTTCGCATCAGGTGGCCAAAGTATTGGAGTCTCAGCTTCAACATCAATCCTTCCATGAATACTGCTTTCCTTTAGAATGGACTGATTGGGTCTCCTTGCAGTCCAAGGGACTCTCAAAGTCTCCTCCAACACCACAGTTCAAAAGCATCAATTCTTCTGCTCTCAGCTTTCTTTATAGTCCAACTCTCAGATCCATACGTGACTACTGGAAGAATCATAAATTTGACTAAACAAACATTTGTTGGCAAAGTGATGTCTCTCCTTTTTCATATGCTATCGAGGTTGGTCATAGGTTTTCTTTAAAGGAGAAAGCCTCTTTTAATTTCATGGCTGCAGTCACCATATGGAGTGATTTTTGAGCCTCCCCAACCCTGCCAAAAAAAATAAATAAAGTTTGTCACTGTTTCCATTGTTTCCCCATCTATTTGCCATAAAGTGAAGGGACCAGATGCCATGATGTTAGTTTTCTGAATGTTGAGTTTTAAGCCAACTTTTTCACTCACCTCTTTCACTTTCATCAAGAGGCCTTTTAGTTCATCTTCACTTTCTGCCATAGGGTTGGTGTCACCTGCATGTCTGAGGCTATTTATATTTCTCTCAGCAATCTTGATACAAGTTTGTGCTTCATCCAGCTTGGCATTTTGCATGATGCACTCCGCTTATAAGTTAAATAAGCAGGGTGACAATATACAACTTTGATGTACTCCTTTCCCGATTTGGAACCAGTCTGTTGTTTCATGTCTGATTCTAACTGTTGCTTCTTGACCTGCATACAGATTTCTCAGGAGACAGGTCAGGTGGCCTGCTATTCCCATCTCTTTAAGAATTTTCCACAGTTTTCTTTTGGAAAGACAAATGCTTTGGTGTAGTCAATAAAGCGAAAGTAGATGTTTTTTGGAGCTCTCTTGCTTTTTTGATGATACAGCCCATAAATTTTACAGCTGCTAAATCTAGGTCAGTCTCAGCCACACAAGAACTCATATTTTCAGAAGTTCTGTCCGCACTGAGTCTACAAAGCCAGATTTCAGGGTGTCAATTTGACCATCTGCAAAGAGAAATATCATTCTTCCTTATTTCCATGGCCTCTGGGGCTCAGTTTTGTTTTCAGTTCCACTTTTGTGTGTGGGTTACCCACAGAGGTCTGCTCCCAAGGCTGTCCTGGAGCACATGTGTCTGCCCTATGATGAGGGCACACAGAGGTATTTATAGCCACTTTATTCATAATTACCAAAACATGGAACAAACCAAGATATGGTTGGATGGCATCATCAATTCAATGGACATGAGTTTGAGAAAACTCCAGGAGATAGTGAAGGACATGGCATGTCTTTGGCATGCTGTAGTCCAAGTGGTCACAAAGAGGTGGACATGACTGAGCAACTGAACAACCACAATTTTTTTTTCTTTTATGTTTTATTACATTGTATCTTTCAAATATTGTTCCATTTCAAACACCTGAAGATAATGTTGTTCATAATACTCCTTTACTGTTTTTGTCCATGTTAAGTATAGTGATAGACCACTTTAACTTCTCATATTAATAATAATTATGTTTTCTCTCATCTTGCTTAGCCAATATAGAGGCTTCCAATTTTACAGATCTTTTTAGAGAACCATTTTTATCTATGATTTTTAAATTGATTTATAATTCTTAATTTCATTGATTTCTCCTCTAATTACTATTATTTATCCTGACTCTTGTAGATTGAATTTGATCTTTTAGTCTATAAATTTTGCAATCTGAGAAGGAAGGAGAGTAGATTATCTTGCGATTTCTTGATTCAGCTATTTTGTTCAAATAAATTAGAGAAATATTATGGTAGATGGTCATCTTAAAGTTATCCAAAAGAAAAAAAAATAAGTTTGACGATTTTATTGAAATTAAACAAAGACAATTAATTTGACTAGTTGAAAATTCCCATTATATATGATTATATTTAATCAAATGAATCCATTATTTTGTTAAACATATGAACTTAGTGCTGAAGAACAAGGATAGCAAATCTGATTCAATTCTTTGCTCTTAAATAAAAATCCAGTTCCTCTTAACAAACACAATAACGGGGGCTTCCCTGGTGGCCTAGCTGGTGAAGAATCCTCCTGCAATGGAGGAGACCTGGGTTGGATCCCTGGGTTGGAAAGATTCCCTAGAGAGGGGAATGGCTACCCACTCCAGCATTCTGGCCTGGAGAATTCCAAGGACTCTATATTCCATGGGGTCGCCAAGAGTCAGACACAACTGAGTGACTTTCATTTTCATGTCTCAGTGGCAAAGAATCTGCCTGCCAATGCAGGAGACACAGGTTTAGTACTGGGACTGGGAAGACTCCCCATACTGTTGAAAAATTAATTCTGTGAGCCACATGTGTTGAGCCCGTGCTCTAGAGCCTGAGCACCACTACTATTGAGCCCTCATGACACGATTGAAACTGCTGTGCCCTACAGCCTGTGCTCTGCAATAAGAGAAGCCATAGCAATGAGAAGCCTGCATACTGCAATGAAGAATAGCCCCCACATACTGCAACTAGAATGAAGCCTGGTTCAGTGAGGATCCAACACAGACAAAAATAAATGAATAAGTAAAAAATTTTAAAACATGTAATAAGAACGTCAAGCATTGATCAAATAACATTAAAATACTCATAAAATTGTTGTGTTGAATCTTTCCAGTGGTTTACTATCAGTGACTTACACAGTATGTAGTACATAGAAAGTACTCAATAAATATAGGCTGAATAAATTAGCTAACAAATAAAAGTATCATGTGAGTCATCTGATTTTGTAAGAGTACATAACAAGAATAAATTATTTTCAAAATTAATGTGGGTGGTTCAAGAAGGCTTTCTATGTGCAATGATGCTCAAAAAAAGTCTGAGAAATGAAGTAGGATAAGAAGTGAGACACATTACTGATGGAAAATTCTACATCCTGTGGATGGAGAGAATATAGCCATAAGAAGTTCTGCAAAATTGTCAATACACCCCAAGAACACAAAATAGGGTGTTACTGAGCATGAAAATGGTGAAATGGAAGGTAGGAAAAAATCTATCTTGAATTTTCTATATAATGTTAGATATTTTATTATGCTTGTACTTTTCATTAGACATACATACTAGTTTCAAATAATAAAAGAAAGTGACTGTAATTTTCATATTGCATAACTCATTTTCAAATCATAACTGCTTGGTAATGCAAGATTTAATGTAATATATCTTTCCTGTCATGACAGAAATAGAATCAAGGGAATATATCTGTCCCATCAATGAAATTGGAGACAAAGGTGAAAATAAGATATGAAGTGATTATAAGGAAATGAAAAAGCTGATTATGACCCATTGTGGAAATGACCACAAGGTCTTATTTTAGTTAGTTGTAATATGTTATATTGAGCTGGCATAAAACATTAAATTGTCAAATCAGAATTTCAGAAATTAGGCAATTTTTCAGAGTATCAAGCTTTACTCCTAAGCTCAAAGATATGTATAATAAAAGGTATAGGCAAAAGAAAAGATATTGAGATATGTGATGTGGTTTCTTAGGACCTTTTTTTTCTTTCTTTTTTTTTTTTTTCATATTAGACACATGCTTACTGTCCCTGTGTAGCAGATGCACTCTCTATGTGAGGTTGACATGTCATTTCATACAGTAGAGATCATTTAAGTTTTGAAACACTTCTGCGTTATATCCCAGATGGTCAACTAACTTATGTGACATTTGTCAGGTCCACCCACAGCAGGAATACCACTAATGTCCTATATTTGTTATGCCTAAGTTAGAAGTAAGAGGGCTTAGATATCCATCCAGCTGTACTATCCTAACATTTATTCCTGTAAATTTCAAAATTATTTTCCATTTTACTTACTGAGAATCAAACTCTCCCTGAACCAATCTAGAGTCTGGAGTCACAATAACATTAACTGCTTTATTTAGCCCACTTTCCAACAAATTGAGATCTGTTGAATTTCTCCTAACAAAATACTATCAAGAAGTAGTGTTGTCAACACCCAAATCTTGTCATTTCCTAGAAGTTTCTGTTGACACTACTCACCTGTCTTTGCCTCACCCCATTTAAGTTCAACAGATTAGATTCCCTAAGAAGTTACTGCAGCAAATCAAGTCAAACTTATGTTTTCCATGGATTTTGGTCACTGCTTTGGGGGGAATCTCTTGTTGTAGAGTCCCAATTTCTGACTACAATCATTTTTTTCTGACTCTCATACTTCCTTTATGATTTCTCCACTTTCAAAATTTCCTGACTAGGAATTTTCAGTTTAGAGTAGTTTTATATATATATATATATATATATATTCTTTTTTTTATTTTTATTGGAGGCTAACTATTTTACAATATTATATTGGTTGGTTTTGCCATACATTGACATGAATCTGCCCCAGGTGTACATGAGTTCCCCCTCCCAAACTCCCCTCCCATCTCCCTTCTCCCCTTAACCTCCCTCTGGGTCATCCCTGCATACCAACCCCGAGCATCCTGTAACATGCATCGACCCTGAACTGGCGATTCGTTTCACATATGATAATATACATGTTTCAATGCCATTCTCCCAAACCATCCCACCCTCATCCTCTCCCACAGAGTCCCAAAGACTGTTCTATACATCTGTGTCTCTTTTGCTGTCTCATATACAGGGTTATCATTTGCATCTTTCTAAATAGAGTGTAGTCTTAATAAAGTATCTTTCTCTTTCCAAAATGATAATAATTTTGATAATAATTTTGATATATGGACCAGTCAATTTAACCAAAAACTGTAGAATTACTGAGTAGTATTCAATCAGAATGGCAGAAATGATATTTGATTTACTCTTTACACTGCTTACTCAGAAATAGGTGAAATCAAATTTATCTCAAAGAATACTGAAAAAAAACATATGCAAGACAATGTTTTATGTTCTGTGAATAACAGAAAAAAATGAAAAGACATGATTTCTATGTTGATACTCTGAAAATAAGAATTATAAATGCTCAAGTTCTATATTTGCATTCTTTATTTAGAAAGATAAATAAATAGAATCTGTTGATATTTTTAGATAATTTCTGATATAGCAATATCATAAAAAGATTTGTTAAACAATATATTTCAAAAACTATTTTTCATACACAAAAGAGGTGTTACTAGATATAGATATTTCTACTACAAACTTACTAAGATTGAATTTAAGATCACTATAAAATAACTAAAACTAGACACAGTCATATATAATGTACTAAAAATCTGTGTGCTCACTTTCTTACTAATAGAAACTTTCATATTTTTCAGAGAGCATTTTATTTTTTGAGTTTGTCTGAAAAAATTCAGAAACACTTGATGATTCAATCCCTCTAAGCAGGGAAGCTCCTGTATCCAGGGAAACCTGTTTGGATGCCAGGACCTAAAGTTAAGGCAGGAGAAACCCTGCTGCCTGGGAGGTAAGGAAGCAATCTGCCAGCCTTCTTTTTTAGTCAAGGATTATCTGTGCCTGTGATGCCTCCTGACCAATCTGGACACCCACCTCTGCCCCAGTCATGTTTGTTATCTACAACCTTACTGTCCATAGTCACAGCCCACCTCACCCATGGAGATGATAGTCATGATCAAAAGCAAACATTTTCAAATCTGTACCGGAGTGCATGACTCCACTTGCCAGCAAGAAAACAGAAGGAACAGAAGTTATCTCCTGAATCACAGTGAGAAACTTCTAAGATCTTCACTTAGCAGCTGCTTTCTCAGAGTCACTGAGCCAAAAGCACTGGCCTGTGTTTAGTATAGTGTGAGAACACAAGTTCTAGAATCAGAATGACTGTTTTGAAGTCTTGGCATTGCCATTTGCCACCTGTCAAGGTTTTAGTGAATCATTTAACCATGTTGATGTTCTATAATCTTATTCAATAAATAAGGGTAAATATAGAGATTGATTTAGAAATGTTGGGTGGATTAAATAAGACAATGTATCTAACAGGCTTATTATAATGTGGGAATGAAATCATAGCTAATTAGTAATGACATCTGCTAGTATTTTTGTGGTATGTTTATCCCTTCTCCTCTTTGACTTGTAGTGTATAGAAAAATGTACATATACGTAGCTAGTTATATTGGAGAATATGATGTATATTTTCATGATATTATGCAAATCTTAGGTGTGAGATTCACACTCTCTGCTGTGTCTACAGAAGCAAAACAACAAGATAACTGAATCCTTTGAACAAGTTTCAAATCTGTTACCACAGTGTTAGGATGAAGCTGTGGGCTTGATTCCCTCACTAGCCTTGGTAGTAAAGAGGGAAATTAATAATTTGTCCTTTATGCTTAATTCCTACCTGGTCTTGATTGCCTAGCTCATGACTTGGGAAAGAATCTGTACCTATTCCTGACTGAGAGAAGACTGAACAGAGAGCATATGACTTCTTGGAAGTGAAACATCCTGGTTTCCATTAATCCTTGAAGAAAGAAGAATGAAAGAGAGGAATGAAGTGTTTTAAATCATAATTGACATCTAATAAAGTGACCCCACTATAACTCTAATAAGTCTTGACCCAGTGGATGTCAGACTCTGAAACAACCATTCCTTTATAGAGGAGTTGATAGAAAGCTCCCTTCCAATTTTCTCTGCATAGAGAAAGATTTCCTTTATTAGATAGACCAAGATAGTTTCTAAAATGAATAAGCATAAGCCTCTTCTTTCCTATAATTACACATTAGATAGATGAATTGATAAGTAGATTGTTTTCATTATCATAATCTTATCATTATAATTCTTATACTGTAATTGCTTATCTGATTAACTGTGACTCTTTCTCACTTTGATCTTTCATTTCAGGACAATTCTGAAAACAAATAAACAAACAAAAAAAATACACAGAATTTCAACTATCACAGCAAAAGAATGAGAAAAACTAGAGTCAATGGTGGCCAAAGTTCCTTCCTCAATTTTCTATGAAGCATTCTATGATTGGCATCAACATGGACCTTGCAGACACAATGCAGTCCTGTCAACCATATGTCACTCTCCTTGTGTCCACAGTCAGGACAAGTCTACCAAGCTTTCCTCTTACAAACCATTCCTTTTCCTGTTCATTACTGCCACTTTAAATTGATGGCCTAAAGACTGTTCTATGCACCTATGTCTCTTTTGCTGTCTCGTATACAGGGTTAAGGTTACCATCTTTCTAAATTCCATATATATGCGTTAGGAGATCAATCCTGGATGTTCATTGGAGGGACTGATGCTAAAGCTGAAACTCCAATACTTTGGCCACCTCATGAGACGAGTTGACTCACTGGAAAAGACTCTGATGCTGGGAAAGGTTGGGGGCGGGAGGAGAAGGGGATGACAGAGAATGAGATGGCTGGATGGCATCACCGACTTTGTGGACATGAGTTTGAGTGTACTCCGGGAGTTGGTGATGGACAGGGAGGCCTGGCGTGCTGTGATTCATGGGGTCGCGGAGAGTCGGACACGACTGAGCGACTGAACTGAACTGAACTGTATTGGTGTTTTTCTTTCAGGCTGACTTCACTCTGTATAATAGGCTTCAATTTCATCCACCTCATTAGAACTGATTCAAATGCATTCTTTTTGATGGCTGAAAAATACTCCATTGTGTACATGTACCAAAGCTTTCTTATCCATTCATCTGCAGATGGACATCTAAGTTGCTTCCATGTCTTGGCTATTATAAACAGTGCTGCAATGAACATTGGAGTACATGTGTTTCTTTCAATTCTGGTTTCCTTGGCTTGTGGGATGATTTGGGAGAAGGGTATTATAGCATGTATATTATCATATGTGAAATGAATCACCAGTCCAGGTTCGATGCATGATACAGGATGCTTGGGGCTGGTTCACGGGGATGAACTGGAGGGAGGATATGGGGAAGAGGGAGGTGGGAGGGGGGTTCAAGAGGGGGAACACATGTACACCCAGGGCGGATTCGTGTCAATGTATGGCAAAACCAACCAATATATTAATGTAAAGTAATTGGCCTCCAATAAAAATAAATTGATGGCCTAAAAATAAATAGACTGCCAATTATTTTTCCAGCAAAAATTGACTTACCCAAAAGCAGTAGAGAATTGCAGTTCAAGGTCTGCAACCATGGTGAGCCTTGAGCAAATTCCCAGCAAAGCAAGGAAATGAGAACTCTTTATAGTGAAGAAAATGAAGTTGGGAAGACTATTTTAAAAAGTCCAAGTTTTTCATTGGCTGGGCCATTGCCAGTCAAACACATGAGTCTTTTTTCTTCCTGTGGAGTTCTGTTATCTCTGCAGGGTATAAGAGTTTTTCCCTTTGGTCTCCTGACTCTAGTTAATTGAGATTTCTTACTTTTTTGTAAAGTAAAAGCACATCCAAATTATAAACAAGCTCTTATTATTTAGCAAAGTAAATTGTGCTAGAAATTGGTGAAAGGTGGCATAAATTGCAAAATGAACAATATTTTTATATTAAGAAGCATCTAATTTAAAATATGCTAATTAAAATATCACTCAAATCTTCTAATCAATTCAGAGGTTAAAATTAAGGTTTTAATGTAAATCCTTCTTTAGTTTACTCTCTCAGTCGTGTTTGACTCTTTGTCATCCCACGGAATGCAGCACTCCAGGCTTCCCTGTCCTTGCAAATTCCCAGAGCTTACTCAAACTCAAGTCAATAGAGTCAGTGATGGCATCCAAACATCTTACCCTCTGTTGTTCCCTTCTCCTGTCTTCAATCTTTCCCAGCATCAAGGTATGATGAGACAGTTCTTCCCATAAGGTGGCCAAAGGATTGGAGCTTCAGCATCAGCCTTTTCAATGAATGTTCAGGACTGATTTCCTTTAAGATTTACTGGTTTGATCTCCTTTGAATCCAAGGGACTCTCAAGAGTGCTCTCCAACACCACAGTTCAGAAGTATCAATTTTTCAGCACCCAGTTTTCTTTATAGCCCTACTAACACATCCGTATTTGACTACTGGAAAAAATATTGCTTTGACTAGGACCTTTGTCGGCAAAGTAATGTTTCTTCTTTTTAATATGCTAAGTAGGTTTGTCATAGCTTTTCTTCAAAAGAGCACGTGTTTTTAATTTCAAGTTTTCAGTCATCATCTGCAGTGATTTTGGAGTCTAAGAAAATAAAGTCTCTCACTGTTTCCATTGTTTCCCAGTCTAATTGTCATGAAATGATGGGACTGGATGCCATGATCTTAGTTTTCTGAATTGAGTTTTAAGCCAACATTTTCACTCTCCTCTTTCACTCTCATCAAGAGGATCTTTAGTTCTTCTTTGCTTTCTGCCATAAGGTTGGTGTCATCTGAATATACAAGGTTATTGATATTTCTCCCAGCAATCTTGATTCCAGCTTGTGTTTCATCCAGCCCATCATTTTTCAGGATGTACTATGAATATAAGATAAATAAACAGGGAGATAATATACACCTTGATGTATGCCTTTCCCAATTTTGAAACAGTCCATTGTTGCATGTCTGGTTCTAACTTTTACCCCTTGACCAGCATACATATTTCTCAGGAGACGGGTAAGGTGGTGAGGTGTTCCCACCTCTTGAAGAATTTTCCACGTTTGTTGTGATCCACACAGTCAAAGGCTTTGGTGTAGTCAATAAATCAAAAGTAGATTATTTTTTCTAGAACTCTCTTGCTTTTTGATGATCCAACGAATGTTAGTAATTTGAACTTTGATTTCTGTGCCTTCTTAAATCCAGCTTGAACATTTTGAAATTCTTAGTTCATTAAATGTTGAAGCCTCACTTGGAGAATTTTGAGCATTACTTTGCCAGTGTGTGAGATGAGTGCAATCGTGTGGTCATTTGAACATTCTTTGGCATTGCCTTTCTTTGGGATTGGAATGAAAACCTACCTTTTCTGGTCCTGTGGCTACTGCTGACTTTTCCAAATTGCTGGCCTATTGAGTGCAGCACTTTCACAGCATCATCTTTTAGGATTTGAAATAGCTCAACTGGAATTACAACACCTCCACTAATTTGTTGTTCCTGATGCTTCCTGAGGCCCACTTGACTTCGCATTCCAGAATGTCAGGTGAGTGATCACACCATTGTGGTTATCTTGGTCCTGAAGATCTTTTCTGTATAATTCTTCTGGGTATTCTTGCCACCTCTTATTTCACGCTTTTTTTAGTTCCATATCATTTCTGTCTTTTTATGTACCCATCTTTGCATGAAATGCTTCCTTTGTATCTATAACTCTCTGGAAGGTAATTCTAGTCTTTCCCATCTATTGTTTTCCTTTGGTTTTTTTGTATTGAAAATTGAGGAGGGCTTTCTTACCTCTCCTTGCTATTCTTTGGAACTCTGCGTTCAGAAGGATATAGCTTTCCTTTTATTCTTTGCCTTTAGTTTCTCTTCTTTTCTCAGCTATTTGTAAGGCCTCCTCAGCCATTTTGTCTTTTTGCATTTCTTTTTCTTGGGGATGGTTTCGGTCACTGCCTCCTGTACAATGCCATGAAACTGTCCATAGTTCTTCAGGCATTCTGTCTATCAGATCTAATCCCTTTAGTCTATTTGTCATTTACACTGTATAATAGTAAGGGATTTGATTTATATCATACCTGAATGGTCTAGTGGTTTTCCCTACTTTCTTCAGTTTAAGTCTTTAATTTGCAATAAGGGGTTCATCATCTGAACCACAGACAACTTCTGGTCTTGTTTTTATTGATTGTATAGAGCTTCTCCATTTTTGGCTGCAAAGAATATAATAAATTTTATTTTGATATTGACCATCTCATGATATCCATGTGTAGAGTCTACTCTTGTGTTGTTGGAAGTGGGTGTTTACTATGACCAGTGTGTTCTCTTGACAAAACAGTTAGCCTTTGCTTTACTTCATTCTGTACTCCAAGACCAAATGTGACTGATACTTCAGGTATTTCTTGACTTCCTACTTTTGCATTCCAGTCCCCTATAATGAAAAGGACATCTTTTTTAGGTGTTAATTCTCAAAGGTCTTCCAGGTTTTCATAGAGCTCTTGAACTTCAACTTCTTCTGTATTAGTCGTTGGGGCACAGACTTGGATTAGTGTGATATTGAATAGTTTGCTTTGGAAATAAACAAAGATCATTTTGCTGCTTTTGAGATTGTACCCAAATGATGAATTTTGAACTCTTTTGTTGACAATGAGGGCTACTCCATTTCTTCTACAGGATTCTTGTCCACAGTTATAGATATAATAGTCATCTGAATTAAATTGACCCATACCCAGCAGTGATGCTTGGAGAGCTCAGGCAAAACCTTGTGCACACCAGGACCCAGAGACCCCATAGAGACTGAGCCAGATATGCCCTGAGTGTATGAGTGTCTCCTGTGGAGGCATGGGTCAGCAGCAGCCTGCCACATGGGCAGGGGATCTGTGTAGCAGATCTGGGTCATGCAGCATGTCGCATAACCCCTCTTGGAGAAGGTTGCCATTAGCCGCACATTAGAACCACAGAGCAGATGACCCACAAACTACAGAACAATTATACCAAATAAATTATTGCACTGATAAGAAAGTTCTGGAACCCTAACAGATTTCTCAACCTGGGTATTTGGCAAAGGATCTGAGAACCGGCAGGGAATTTGACTTTGGAGGCCAGTGAAATTTGACTACAGAACTTCCACAGGACTAGGGAAACAGACTCTTGGAGGACACAAACAAAACCTTGTGTGCACCAGACCCAGGAGAAAGAAGCAGTGATCCCACAAAAGACTGACCCAGACTTGCCTGTGAGTGTTCAGGACTCTCTTGTGGAGGCATGGGGTGACAATAGCCTGCTGCAGAGTCAGGGGCACTGAGTACAATAGTGTGTGCACAAGACTTTTTGAAGGAGGTTGTCATTATCTTCGTTACCCCTACTATAGTTTGGTCTCAGGTCAAACAGAGAGGAAACACAGCCCCACGAATCAACAGAAAATTGGTTCAAAGATTTACTGAGTATGGCCCTGCCCATCATAACAAGACCCAGTTTCCCCAGCAGTCAGTCTCTCCCATCAGGAATTTTCCATAAGCCTCTTATCAGAAGGCAGACAGAATGAAAACCACAATCACAGAATACTAATAAAACAGATCACATGGACCACAGCCTTCTCTAACTCAATGTAACTATGAGCCATGCCATGTAGTGCCACCCAAGATGGACGGGCCATGGTGAAAAGTTCTGGCAAAATGTGGTCCACTGGAGACTAGAATGACAAACCATTTCAGTATGCTAGTCTTGAGAACCCAATGAGCAGTATGAAAAGGCAAAAAGATATGACACTGAAAGATGAACTCCCTAAGTTAATAGGTGCTCAATATGTTTTTGAATACTGGAGAAATAACTCCTGAAAGAATGAAGAGACAGAACCAAAACAAAAACAATGCCCAGATGTGGATGTGAATGGTGATGGAAGTAAATTCTGATGCTCTAAAGAAAAACATTGCATAGGAACCTGGAGTGTTAGGTTCATGAATATTTGAATTAATAAAATGAAATACATCATATATTTTAATACATATAGTTATATCTGGCTGTTCATATTGTTATTACTAAATGAATATAAATTAATATTTAGTTCAGTTCAGTTCAGTTGCTCAGTTGCGTCTGACTCTTTGCAACCCCGTGAATCACAGCACACCAGGCCTCCCTGTCCATCACCAACTCCCGGAGTTCACTCAAACTCATGTCCATCGAGCTGGTGATGGCATCCAGCCATCTCATTCTCTGTCGTCCCCTTCTCCTCCCACCCCCAATCCCTCCCAGCATCAGAGTCTTTTCCAGTGAGTCAACTCATCACATGAGGTGGCCAAAGTATTGGAGTTTCAGTTTTAGCATCAGTCCTTCCAATGAACACCCAGGATTGATCTTCTCTAGAATGGACTGGTTGGATCTCCTTGTAGCCCAAGGGACTCTCAAGAGTCTTCTCCAGCACCACAGTTCAAAAGCATCAATTCTTCGGTGATCAGCTTTCTTCACAGTCCAACTCTCACATCCATACATGACCACGGGAAAAACCATAGCCTTGACTAGACCGATCTTGGTTGGCAAAGTAATGTCTCTGCTTTTTAATATATTATCTAGGTTGGTCATGACTTTCCTTCCAAGGAGTAAGCATCTTTTAATTTCATGGCTTCAATCAGCATCTGCTGTGATTTTGGAGCCCCAAAAAATAAAGTTTGACACTGCTTCCACTGTTTCCCCATCTATTTCCCATGAAGTGATGGGAAATTCAGACTGAAATTGAAGAAAGTAGGGAAAACCACTAGACCATTCAGATATGACCTAAATCAAATCCCTTATGGTTATACAGTGGAAGTAAGAAATAGATTTAAGGGACTAGATCTGATTGAGTGCCTGATGAAAGGTTGTTGCGGAATGACACAAAGACACAGGGATCTTGGCCTCTGGAGGAGAAGAATTCAATCCAGGGCCAGAGATGAGGATTGATCGCTCAGAGCTTTTGTGTAATAAAGTTTTATTAAAGGGTAAAGGAGATAGAAAAAGCTTCTGACATAGACATCAGAAGGGGGCAGAAAGAGTACCCCCTTGCTAGTCTTCAGCTGGACGTTATATAGTCACTAACAGTCTGTTAATGAAAGAAAAGAATGTCTTAAGGCTTAGAATGGCTTGAATCTTGTAGAAGGGCAGATTACCATACAAATAGTTTTGTTTTACATAGATTAAGGGAACAATATCTGAGTATAACATAGAGGCTTATCAAGTAGGCTCTGAGCCATTTGTGGAAAAGGACTTGAAGATAAGAATCTGGGGTAAATGTGTAGTACATTAACATATCTTAAGACCAACATTTCCATAAGAAAAATGCATTGGTTAACTCAAGGTTTGAGAATAGTTAACTTCAGGTGAAACCAGGTGTCATTATGGTAACACAGTATTTTAAGAGAAACTTCCTTTTAAATTTGTATAAAGAAAAAAATATCGCTAGTTTGTTTCCTCCTGCCGCTTAAGAAAGATAAAAATGTCTGACAGGTGCAGGCCATTTCCTCCCTTTGGAGACCCCTGGCCTTCCTGCCTGTTACCCTCTCACTGATGAACTATGGATGGAGGTTCTTGACATTGTACAGGAGACAGGAACCAAGACCATCCCAATGGAAAAGAAATGCAAAAAAGCAAAAGGGCTGTCTGAAGAGGCCTTACAAATAGCTGTGAAAAGAAAAGAAGAGAAAAGGAAAGATATAAGCATCTGAATGCAGAGTTCCAAAGAAGAGCAAGGAGAGATAAGAAAGCCTTCCTCAGCGATCAATGCAAAGAAATAGAAGAAAACAACAGATTAGGAAAAACAAGAGATCTCTTCAAGAAAATTAGAGATATCAAGGGAACATTTCATGCAAAGATGGGCTTGATAAAGGACAGAAATGGTATGGACCTAACAGAAGCAGAAGATATTAAGAAGAGGTGGCAAGGATACACAGAAGAACTGTACAAAAAAAGATCTTCACGACCAAGATAATCACGATGCCGTGATCACTCACCTGGAGCCAGACATCTTGGAATGTGAAGTCAAGTGGGCCTTAGAGTGCATCACTACGAACAAAGCTAGTGGAGGTGATGGAATTCCAATTGAGATATTATAAATCCTGAAAGATGATGCTGTGAAAGTGCTGCACTCCATATACCAGCAAATTTGGAAAACTCAGCAGTGGCCACAGGACTGGAAAAAGTCAGTCTTCATTCCAATCCCAAAGAAAGGCAATGCCAAAAATGATCAAATTACTGCACAATTGCACTCATCTCACACGCTAGTAAAGTCATGTTCAAAAATCTCCAAGCCAGGCTTCAGCAATATGTCAACCATGAACTCCCAGATGTTCAAGCAGGTTTTAGAAAAGGCAGAAGCACCAGAGATCAATTTGCCAACATCCACTGGATCATGGAGAAAGCAAGACAGTTCCAGAAAAACATATATTTCTGCTTCATTGACTATGTCAAAACTTTTGACTGTGTGGATCACAATAAACTGTGGAACATTCTGAAAGAGATGGGAATACCAAACCCATAGACGCCCCCAAACACTACTGAATATGACATTGCCTTTCAGAGAGACAAGATTCAGTTCCATCAACCAGAACACAGGCACAAGTCCCCGCAGACAGGAAACCTTCACAAAGTACTGGTTCAATCCCACTCAGTGGAGTCAACTTAAGAGTTAAGAGGAACTATGACCTTCCAGCCTGCAGAAAGGGGGCCCCAAACACAGTAAATTAATAAAATGAAAAGACAGAGAAACCTGCAGCAGATGCAGGAACATGGTAAAAGCCATAAGACTAAACAAATGAAGAAGAAATAGGCAGTCTACCTGAAAGAGAATTCAGAATAATGATAGTAAAGATGATCCAATATCTTGAAAATAAAATGGAGGTATAGATAAATAGACTGGAGACATGGGTCAAAAAGATGTTTAACAATAAACATCATTAAATGTTTAACAATGACAGAAGAAGTAAAGAATAAACAATTAGCAATGAACAACACAAAAACTGAAATTAGGAATACACTAGAGGGAAAATTCAGAGTAACTGAAGCAGAAGAATGGATAAGTGTGCTGGCAGATAGAATGGTGGAAATAACTGAAAGAAGACCTCTGGAACAACATTAAGTGTAACATTAGAATTATAGGCATCTGAAGGGAAGAAGTCAAAAGTAAAGGGCATGAGAAAATATTTGAAGGGATTATAGTTGAAAACTTCCCTAACATGGGAAAGGAAATAGCCAACCAAGTCCAGGAAGCTCAGAGTCCTATTCAGGATAAACCCGAGGAGAAATATGCCAAGACATACACTAATCAAACTAGTAAAAGTTAAGCACAAAGAACAAATATTCAAAGAAGCAAGAGAAAAGCAACAAATAACATAAAAGGGGATCCCCAAAGACTACCATCTGAACTTTCAATAGAAACTCTGCATGGCAGAAGGGAGTGGTAAGATATATTTAAAGTGATAAAAGGAAAGAAACCTATAACCAAGATTACTTTATCAAGCAAGGATCTCATTCAGATTCTAAGGAGAAGTCAAAAGTTTTACAGATAAGTGACAGTTTAGAGAATTCAGCACCACCAAACCAGCTTTACAACAAATGCTAAAGGTAATTCTTTCAACAGAAGATGAAAAAGAAAGGAAATATCTACAAAAACAAAGTCAAAACAATAAATTAAATGATAATAGGATCATACATAGCAATTATTACCTTAAATATAAATGGAATAAATTCTCCAACCAAAAGAGACAGGTTGGCTGAATGGATGGATACAAAAACAAGACACCTGTACTTGTTGTCTACAAGAGAATCACCTCAGACCTAGGGACACTTATAGACTATAATTGAAGGGTTGGAAAAAGATAGTCCATGCAAATAGAAATCAAAAGAAAGAAGGAATTGCAATACTCATATTAGATAAAATAGACTTTAAAAAAGATTGCTACTAGAGACAAAGAGGGATAGTACATAATGATCAAAGGATGAATTTATGAAGAAGACAAAACAACTAAACATATATATGCACCCAACATAGGAGCACTGCAAAAAATAAGGCAAGTACTAACACCTATTAAAGGGGAAATCAGCAGGAACACAATAGTAATGAAAGACTTTAATATCCTACTCACAACAATGGACAGGTCCTACAGACAGAAAATTAATAAGGAACACAAGCTTTAAACAATATATTGGACCAGTTGGGCCTAATTGATATCTACAAGGCATGTCGTCCAAAGACAGTAGATTTCACTTTTTTCCCAAGTGCACATGTAACATTCTCAGAATAGATCAGATCTTGTGCCACAAGTCAAGCCATGACAAATTAAAAAGTAGTTTAAATCATTCCAAGCATCTTTTCTGACCACATCACTACAAGATTAGACAGAAATGACAGAAAGAGAACTATAAAAAGCAAAAACACAATGAACTTCACTAGCATTTTTTCTGAATAACCAACAGATCACTGAAGAAATCAAGAAGGCAATCAAAATATACCTGGAAACAAATGACAATGAAAACATGACAACTCAAAGCCAAAGGGATGCATTGAAAACAGTGCTAGGAGGGAAGTTTATACCAATAAATCCTACCTCAAGAAACAAGAAAACATTGAATAAACAAATTAACCTTACATCTAAACAAACTAGAGAAAGAAGAACTGAAAACCCCAGAGTTAGTAAAAGGAAAGAACAATAAGATCAGAGCACAAAAAATTGAAAACGAAAGTAAGGAGACAATACCCAAGAGCAATAAAACTAAAAAACAAGTTCCTTGAGAATATAAGGAAAATTGACAAAGCCATTAGCCAAACTCATCAAGAAAAAAAGGAGAAGACTCCAATTAATAAAATTAGAAATGAAAAAGGAGAAGTCACAACAGACAATGTGGAAATACATAACAGAATACTATGAGTAACTATATGTCAACGAAATGGACAACCTCAAAGAAATGGACTAATTCTTAGAAAAATATAGCCTTCCAAAACTGAACAAAAAAGAGATATAAAGTATGAACAGACCAATCATAAGCACAGAAATCAAAACTGTACTAACAATTTTTCCAATAAAAAAAGACCAGGGTCAGATGGCTTCACAGCAAATGTTGCCAAAAATTTAGAGAAGAAATGTCTATCCTGTTTAAACTCTTCCAGAAAATTGTGGAGGAAGGAAAACTGCTGAACTCCTTCTCTGAAGCCACCATTATTCTGATACCAAAATCAGACAAAGATGCTACAAAAAGGAATCTTATGGGCCAATATCACTAAAGAATGTAGATGCAAAAATCCTCAACAAAATTCTAGCAAACAGAATCCAACAACTCATAAAAAGGATCATATATCATGACCAAGTGGACTTTATCCCAGGGATTCAAGGATTCTTCAATATACACAAAACAATCAATGTGATACACAATATTAGAAAATTGAAAGATAAAACCATATGATCATCTCAAAAGATGCAGAGAAAACTCTTGACAAAATTCAACACCTATTTATAATAAAATCTTTCCAAAAAGTAGGCACAGCAGGAGCATATCTCAACACAATAAAGGCCATAATCACTAACAGATGTATGGTAGAATCTAGCACAATATTGAAAAGCAATTATCCTCTAATTTAAAAAAAAGATTGATATATAAAGAAAAACTAATGATAATAAATTTAAAAAATTAAATACCAAGATTTATGACATTTATATTTAAACAGATTATTCGAGTTGAGCTATTTCAAAT
The DNA here is from genome assembly GCF_049115385.1 of Moschus berezovskii. Classification (NCBI taxonomy): domain Eukaryota; kingdom Metazoa; phylum Chordata; class Mammalia; order Artiodactyla; family Moschidae; genus Moschus; species Moschus berezovskii. The sequence continues at coordinate 48,783,543 of NC_142472.1, forward strand.
CTTGAAAGATGATGCTGTGAAAGTGCTGCACTCAATACGCCAGCAAATTTGGAAAACTCAGCAGTGGTCACAGGACTGGAAAAGGTCAGTCTTCATTCCAATCCCAAAGAAAGGGAATGCCAAAGAATGCTCAAACTACCGCACAGTTGCACTCATCTCACACTCTAGTAAAATCATGCTCCAAATTTTCCAAGCCAGGGTTCAGCAAAATGTGAAATGTGAACTCCCAGATGTTCAAGCAGGTTTTAGAAAAGGCAGAGGAACCAGAGATCAAATTGCCAACATCTGCTGGATGATGGAGAAAGCAAGAGAGTTCCAGAAAAACATCTATTTCTGCTTCATTGACTATGCCAAAGCCTTTGACTGTGTGGATCACAATAAACTGGAAAATTCTGAAAGAGATGGGAATACCAGACTACCTGACCTGCCTCTTGAGAAACCTGTATGCAGGTCAGGAAGCAACAGTCAGAACTGTACATGGAACAAAAGACTGGTTCCAAATAGGAAGAGGCTGCTTATTTAACTCATATGCAGAGTACATCATGAGGAACGCTGGGCTGGAAGAAGCACAAGCTGGAATCAATATTGCTGGGAGAAATATCAATAAACGCAGATATGCAGATGACACCACCCTTATGGCAGAAAGTGAAGAGGAACTAAAGAGCCTCTTGATGAAAGTGAAAGAGGAGAGTGAAAAGGTTGTCTTGAAGCTCAACATTCAGAAAACAAAGATCATGGCATCTGGTTTCATCACTTCATGGGAAATAGATGGGAAAAAGTGGAAACAGTGTCAGACTTTATTTTGGGGGGCTCCACAATCACTGCGGATGCTGATTGCAGCCATGAAATTAAAAGACGTTTACACCTTGGAAGGAAAGTTATGACCAACCTAGATATAATATTAAAAAGTAGAGACATTACTTTGCCAACAAAGGTCCGTCTAGTCAAGGCTATGGTTTTTCCAGTGGTCATGTATGGATGTGAGATTTGGACTGTGAAGAAAGCTGAGCACAGAAGAATTGATGCTTTTGAATTGTGGTTCTGGAGAAGACTCTTGAGAGTCCCTTTGACTGCAAGGAGATCCAACCAGTCCATTCTAAAGGAGATCTATCCTGGGTGTTCATTGGAAGGACTGATGCTAAAGCTGAAACTGCAATACTTTGGCCACCTCATGCGATGAGTTGACTCACTGAAAAAGACTCTGATGCTGGGAAGTATTGGGGGAGGGAGGAGAAGGGGACGACAGAGAATGAGGTGGCTGGATGGCATCACTGACTCGATGGACATGAGTTTGAGTGAACTCTGGGAGTTGGTGATGGACAGGGAGGCCTGGCTTGCTGTGATTCATGGGGTCACAAAGAGTCGGACACGACTGAGCGACTGAACTGAACTGAACTATACTGGATAACTTTTCCTTAAAAATATTTAGCTAACTTTTCTCCATTATGGTTTTTAACAACTTAATCAAATATGATATATCTTAATGTAATCTGATAAAGTCACTTGATTTTTTAGTCAAAAATTCTAAAATATTATGTAGTCCTTTTAATGTTCAGATATTTAACTGAGAATTATAATCACCTACCACTGTGAAATAGCTCAAGATCTGTTCCCAGTGGGTTTAGCCAATGCTCATGATATTGTTCCCAGGCTATATTTATCTTTCCATAACCATATTAGAGTCAATGTAATCTGTTGATGACCAAATGTTTTCTGGGGAGCTTCACTTTCCTGAATAAATTAGTTTTGTTAAGTGTTAATTGTAGGAAGTTCCTTATGGACCCAAGAGAATATAGTAAGGAATACCAAATGTTTTCTTTATTGAAATCTGACTTTTGGATAACTTTCTTGCTTATTTGCTATTTATGTTTTCTAAACTACACACAACTAGTAAATGTTCTTTGTCCCAGATACCTTTCTTACTTCTTTTCCTCCAAGAGATATGACCCATGTCCTTTACAAGAAAGTAAAATTGTAAAGGTGATCCTAGAAATAAAAATAAAGTGTTTGGGAAAATCTCCTGATATCTGTACTTCTATAAGTACATACTGTCTTCACTATGTATATTTATATTAAAATGCTATGTTCAATTAAAAATACATATAGTGTGTCTTTTAAATACTTATGGTAGTATATTCTATTTAGCCAGAGAATGAATCAAAAATCTTCAGTAGTTGAAATGCTAAAATTGAAGGCTCTAGTTTTATTTTTCATCTGTTTGCAGAAGCTCTATTTTGACATATATTTTGCCCTTTGTTTACATATAATGATCAGCACCTTTGAGAAAAATACTTATATGTTTTCTATCTTTTGTCTTTCAGTTTCTGTGTCCTTGAGCAAAGCATGATAAAAGATGTTATGGTAACACAGCAGCAAACGGATGGGTTGTGACCAAGGACTTTTGGGAAACAGAAGTATGCTCTCTGACATTTCTCATACAAGTAGAAAATCATCAAGCTTTTTACTTGATGGGAGTGCAGAAAAAGAAACTGATTTATACTAAAATTCTCAGTGTTTCTTCAAATCATTGCCTATATCTCAATTACATTCTGTCAGGGAGAAATGAATTTGGTTATTATTTTTAACTGACAGAAAAGGGTAGAAATGCCTAGGACCATCTTTCACTAGCTCCCATAGACAGTGAAATGGGAAAATGAGTGGTTAGAATATATAATCTCTTACTTCTAACAGTCTGTGACTGTAACAACTATAGGGTGGTAATCACTTTGTCAAGAGTTTGCAGCTGAGAATACCAACAGCTAATTCCTTACAGTAAGAAAAAAGACATTTTAGAAAAACTGGAATTTTATTTGCACTTAAAGCTCTATGTTATATAAGTTCAAAGTAAGTGCTTTAAAGACTCTATAAGAAAATGTTTATTGTGATTAATGATTCAATTTAATCTATAGATGCCATGTGGAGAAACATAAAGCTGGAAAATAGTTGTATCAAAGTTCAAAGCCAGAATTTATAAAAGACCACAAATATTCATCAAAAACACTTTTAATGCTGATCACTTAAGATATTGAATTCTTTTGTTTAAGCATGGGTCATATTTCAAAAATTAAAATATACTCATAAACACCTCTGCATGTAGTAAGCTTTCGCGATTTCAGAGATAATATTAAAGTGGTTTTATTTTATAAAGAGTCTAAAATCTGATGAAATTTGCAATTAATTCTTGAAAATCCTAGTTCTGTTTTAGCACTCATTGTTATTATTATTTTCACCCACAAACTAAGCACAGACTCTGTTAGAATTTAACCTCTAGGGAATTCCTTGATGGTTCAATTAGTAAGAATTTGCCTGCCAACACAAAGACACAAGTTCAATCCCTGATCGGAGAAGATCCCTCATGCTTTAGAACAGCCAAGCCCATGCACAACACTACTAAGTCTATGCTTTAGAACCCATGAGACACAACTACTGAACCCACATGCCTAGAGCCTGTGCTCCACGACAAAAGAAGCCACTGCAGTGAGAAGCCAACGTACCACAACAAAGAGTAGCCCCACTCACTGCAAGTATAGAAAGCCTGTGTACAGTAGTGAAGTCACAGAACAGTTAAAAAAATAATAAAATTTAACCTGTATATTATAAACTATTTTTGAGTCTCATTTTGATTAAACAAATAGCAAATAGTTGAGGTTTAATAAATCAATGAAACTTTTCTGTCACTTGCCATTGATTTCCTTAGTTTAAATAATGTACAATGCATGAAAATGAATCAGATATGAGATTTTGCTAATTAATTGTCTATTGCAACTGATGTATTTATTTTGATAAATGTTGGAAAAACAGCTTATAATAATTTTAAATACTCTATTAACACTTCACTTTTTAAATAAAGAAAATTAGAAACAGGCTTCTTAAATGCAGAATATTAAGTAAGTAATGGCTAGAAAAAATACACCTGCAGACATAATCTATGGCACACTGGTGCTAGCTGAAAACAGAATTGACACCAGAAACTAACAAGATTTCACTGATTCTGAGCTTGTTGCTCAAAAATTGTGATCCCAAGAGTTGGTATGTTTGGTGTGGCTAGTTTTAATTTTAGCTGTTTGGCTTTTTTTTATAACATTTATCAGCAGCTTTTTAATGACATCATTTTCAAATGGTATTCTCTACTTATTCCAATATGCCAAATAATAATTAGAGCACATCAGTGTGCAAAGTCTTGACAACTGGTCATTTTTCTACAATGTGTTTCAAGAATATGTGTTTCCAGAATCAGAGGACTTAGATTATAGAATGTCACAGCAAGCAGGAATCTTGAGGGAATTCTCTGTATTAGCTGTCCTCAGCTGGCTCTTGTTTGTCTTCTAAACTTGGACCAACTCCAAAACTAGAAATTAGAGATCATTTTAACATCTATCCTATTTGCTCTTTTTCCTTTCACTTAAACTCACATCTCTCTTGTGTTTGCATCTTTTGGAGCTACATAAAGATCTTGAACACACCTTAATCAGGAGAGTAGATGATCTTTAACTGTGTACCAATACATAGAACATGTGAAAAATAAAATGCCCAAGGCTTTCAAGAGCTTATAGAAAAAAAGTTTACTAGAGCTAGCAGATAGACAAAAGATAGATAAATAATGTATCTATACTACACAGTTCTTATTTTAAAAATGAATTCAGTGTTCATGAAAAATGCCAAGATGACAAGCTATGTTGACAAATCTACTTTCATATGTAATAATTGAAGCTTTCCCTATCTGACACTGAAACAATTCCTCAGGCCTAAGTTTAAGAAATCACCTATGGGGATGAAGATTTCTCAATTCCTGCTATCTAAATTTAGATGCCAGAAAGGTGCCAATTACATCAACTTGTGTCCAGAAGTATTTATTGTAGATCATATGAAGATGCTACTGAGATGACAAAACTGAATATTTAGATCCTCAGCTAGGGGTTTCATGTCAGCTGGGTTTCATGTTTAACTTTAAACATAAACATGGAATTTTTTCTTATACCTCCATGCATTTTTGAATTTTTTTCAATCTTTCTATAGTCAGCATTCACAAAGTTTCAAGTGTTAAAAGACATGCATCAGTTCAGTTCAATTCAGTCGTTCAGTCGTGTCTGACTCTTTGTGACCCCATGAATCAGAGCACTCCAGGCCTCCCTGTCCATCACCAATAGAACATATTAAATATGAGGCATGCAGTAAGCAAAATGGTTTGGAGAAAAATTACCCTCTAACTATATTACTCTAGGCCATTTATTTCAGTTCATTATATAGTAGGAGAGGGTAAGTTTGCTGTATCTCCACCATTTTCTTGATCAACTCAGTTTATAAAATGGCAAGTATCTTAGCATGTATCTCTTTAATTAATAGGAGAATCTTTGATGGCACTTTGCAGAGGCTTTTTAAATTTTAACCAGAAGCAGAATCCTTTATTAAACTCCTATTTCACATCAATGCACAACAAGATAAAGAGTGAGGGGAATGTGATTTTATACACACATTTCAAACATTTCACATATTTTGAATGAAACAGACCAGAGACAGAAAGATGAAATTCCAGTTTATAATAATGAGAATGCTCATTTTATTCATATTTTAAGAATTACACCTATAAATTATATCAGTTCTCCATAAAAGTAAATATTTATAAGTATACAGAGACAGTAAACAATAAAAGTAAGAAAAAGACAAATCTATTTAAAATGTGAAAATTAAGAAGGACGAAAAACTGAAAAAATTGAATAAAGCTAAAGAGTTTTAATGGAATTCATTTAAATTTTGCACTCAGTGAAGCTTGATTTATTTCAACTAAGATTTTAAACTATATATTTGTAGCTTCCAGAGAGGGGGGGAAAAGGCCCTAGAAATCAAGGAATAGTATATTTTATCACAAGAAATAAGTATTATTTCAAAGATAAATACCTGCCTTTAGAGATACTGTATTTAAGACCACTGCAATATATATATATATATATATATATATATGTCTGTGTGTGTGTGTATATATATTCAGTTCAGTTCAGTTGCTCAGTCGTGTCCAACTCTTTGCAACCCCATAAATCACAGCACGCCAGGCCTCCCTGTCCATCACCAACTCCAGGAGTTTGCTCAAACTCATGTCCATCGAGTCAGTGATGCCATCCATCTCATTCTCGGTCGTCCTCCTCTCTTCCTGCCCCCAATCCCTCCCAACATCAGAGTCTTTTCCAATGAGTCAACTCTTTGCATGAGGTGACCAAAGTATTGGAGTTTCAGCTTCAGCATCAGTCCTTCCAATGAACACCCAGGACTGATCTCCTTTAGAATGGACTGGTTGAATCTCCTTGTAGTCCAAGAGACTCTCAAGAGTCTTCTCCAACTGATGCAAAAAGACATAATAGTCTATAAGGTTTACCTAGTAAGATCTGGGAGTCAGACTGACAGAAGTCAGAAATTTTAGGAAATACTCATCTCCCAAATGCAAGGAACTCACTTTGAGTGAAAGTTGATGGTGCATTCAGTAAAGAAAGAACATTAGAGACATGTAATATATATAAATATGTAATATATTCATATTTGTAGATTTACTGAAATTATATATATATAGCATCTATATATTTATATATATATATGTCTATGTATGTATAAAAAGAGAGAGAGAAAAGGAATAAGGAATGTCATAAATAAAAATAGTAATAATTATAGGGGTGAAGTATTTAGGTCTAAAAATTAATTATACACACACATATACACATACATATATTTGAAGACCATAGAGGAGATAACCAAATAGCGATACAGAAATGTTTTAAAATAGAAACTGAAACTCCAATACTTTGACCACCTGATGTGAAGAGCTGACTCATTTGAAAAGACCCTGATGCCTGGAAAGATTGAGGGCAGGAGAAGGGGATGACAGAGGATTAGATGGTTGGATGGCATCACCAACTCAATGGACATGGGTTTTGGTGGACTCTGGGAGTTCGTGGTGGATAGGGAGGCCTGGCGTGCTGTGATTCATGGGATCATAAAGAGTCAGACATGTTTGAGCGACTGAATTGATAATTGACTGATAATTTTGAAAAAACATGAATTCATATTTACATATTGTTAGAATACACAATATTCCAGAGAAATTTGACAGGTACCTATTCACACTGAGATTTTACATATGAACAATACAATATAAAATTTTAAATATAAGCACTCCTTTGTGCAGCAAACTATATTGACCAAGTTATTTAACAAATACGGAAAAGCATATAGGTAAAGATTTCTCCACAATAACTTATTTACTGAAGTAATTTCATTCTTGAAAGTTTTAAATATATATATATATAAAGTCTTACTCATAAGAAGGTCTAGGGAGAACAAAGCAAATATACATTAATAATATTTGGAATACCTGAACATATTTTCCATACACTTAAACATGAATCACTTTCAGCCATTCTTAAGGAAATTCAAGAAACAAAATTAACATTGCTTTGAGTTGCTGATTGTTTTAAATCTGACGATATTGTTTTTCAAAGATACCAATTTGTTTTATATATACATTACTTTGCCAACCAATGTCCATCTAGTCAAGGCTATGATTTTTCCAGTGGTCATGTATGGATGTGAGAGTTGGACTGTGAAGAAAGCTGATCGCTGAAGAATTGATGCTTTTGAACTGTGGAGAAGACTCTTGAGAGTCCCTTGGACTGCAAGGAGATCCAACCAGTCCATTCTAGAGGAGATCAGTCCTGGGTGTTCATTGGAAGCACTGATGCTAAAGCTGAAACTCCAATACTTTGGCCACTTCATGTGAAGAGTTGACTCACTGGAAAAGACTCTGATGCTGGGAGGGATTGGGGGCTGGAGGAGAAGGGAACGACAGAGAATGAGATGGCTGGATGGCATCACTGACTCGATGGACATGAGTTTGAGTGAACTCCGGGAGTTGGTGATGGACAGGGAAGCCTGGCGTGCTGTGATTCATGGGGTCACAAAGAGTCGGACACGACTGAGCGACTGAACTGAACTGATATGTACATAAATGAGATATATTTAAAATGGTAGTAGATATGCACATGCTAACACAACCTCCTTTGCAAAAACCAACAGAAAAGAGAAATAAATTCATTCTATGTAAATTGAAGCCAGTGTATGAAATAATCCAAAAAGAAAAGACTACTGTTACTAATGATTTTTAGAAGACAAATGAGATAAAATTCTACTGCTTTATTTTCAAAATTAATTTCATTTTCCTTCAACTTTAAAATAAGTGCTTATCTCAGGCATTGGTATAGTATTTAGTAATTGTGTATCAGATAAGAAGTGATAATGGATTAGATGGTACGTTATACCTCCTAAGGCTTTTACTCATTATGACTCTGAACAGAAATGAGGGAAATGAGAAAAGATTATGTTGAAATACATTTTTCACACTTATCTTTTATGATTTTATAAATATTAATAAGATTATATAGTCTCTCGATATCATACATTCTCAAAGACTTCACCTAAGTTTTAATTGACTAAATGTGCTCCTATGGGAGATAATGCCCTTCAAAATCTTTTAAAACATTTCAGTTTTCTTTTTCTGGACTACTTCCAGAAAATTTTATGTCTCCTCTTGGTATTGAGTATAAATTCAAATAGTTTTGCAAGACTCAAAATTGTTTTGCAAGACCTTTTAAATGTAACTTATTTCGTTCTCCATTCAATAATAATTTGATAATGTTAACAACTTTCTAAGTCTTCGTTTCCCACTTGACAATGCCTTTATTTGAATGTTTTCAAAGAACACTTTGCAATTAAGTAATCATCCAGTAACTGAGTACTATAATGTGGAAGATGAAAAATATAAAATAAAATATTTAAGGTATGATTCCCATAGTATAAATTTACAATCTGAACTAAAAAGTTTCCCTACAAAACACGTTCAAACTTATACCCTCAAAATACTTTAAAACAAAAAACAAACAAAAAAACCCAACTTTTCATTGCCACCACAACTCCATAAGATTATATCTTCTATATTTGTCCATCTCAATATCTAAATTTTTGTTTCTAAGTACACTAAATTTTGTATTGTAAAGTAATTCTTAAACAGACTTTTATGTAATATACTTGAGTTCCCTTAGATGAGTATAGATTTGAGTTCTTCCCATTATACATTCTCTATATCACTGCAGATGCTGATTGCAGCCATGAAATTAAAAGATGCGTACTCCTTGAAAGGAAAGTCATGACCAACCTAGATAGTACATTAAAAAGCAGAGACATTACTTTGCCAACTGAGGTTCGTCTAGTCAAGTCTATGGTTTTTCCCGTGGTCATGTATGGATGTGAGAGTTGGACTGTGAAGAAAGCTGGTTGCCGAAGAATTGATGCTTTTGAACTGTGTTGTTGGAGAAGATTCTTGAGAGTCCCTTGGACTGCAAGGAGATCCAACCAGTCCATTCTAAAGGAGATCAATCCTGGGTGTTCATTGGAAGGACTGATGCTAAAGCTGAAACTGCAATACTTTGGCCACCTCATGAGATGAGTTGACTCACTGGAAAAGACTCTGATGCTGGGAAAGGTTGGGGGCGGGAGAAGAAGGGGACGACAGAGAATGAGATGGCTGGATGGCATCACCGACTCAATGGACATGAGTTTGAGTGAACTCCGGCAGTTGGTGATGGACAGGGAGACCTGGCATGCTGTGATTCATGGGGTCGTGGAGAGTCGGACACGACTGAGTGACTGAACTGAACTGATATGGTACATCACCACATTGACACATATCTGCCATTAATGTGCCCACTCGTGGAATTTCACTCATACTGCTCACAAGTAAAAATAAAAGTGTTTTTTAATTCTGTTTATCGTTTTTCTTTTGAAAATTAGAGAATTTTAATGTCCACTTTCATCTATAATATAAATAAGTCCAGCACCAGGTACTCTATTGTTTAAAATTGAGACCCTCTATTCTCTGGTCTTCAAAATGCGATATTATTAGTCTCAGTTTATCAGTTATTAATGGGCAATATATACCATGTTAAAAAATGAATAAAGTGAAATTCCAGGGTTCTGAAATTGTGATGACAAGCCATATATTTTTGAAAGGAACTGACTGGGTGGGCCCTATGTTTTGTGAGTCACTTTCTTAAAAATCCCATCATAATTGCCCCTGTCATCACCACCTAGTTTCAGACAATCTTTCCCTAAAAACTACTACTAGAATTTAAGTTTGTGCCTCTTCTTTTTCTATGATTATAAGTAAAGTAAGTCTTACATATTTTAACAAAAAATATCAAATGACAGTAAACAGAAAATAATCAGAAGAAATAATATCAAATTGAATTATCAGGTACACGGACAATTTAGTCATCCACTATTCAGTCACCAAGTTTTGTCCAACTTTTTGTAACCACATGGACTGCATCCTCATCTTTCACTATCTCCCAGAGTTAGATCAAATTTCTGCCCATTGAGTCGGTGATGGTATCTAACTTCCCATCAGGTATTGGAGCTTCAGCACCAGTCCTTCCAATGAATATTCAGAGTTGATTTCCTTTAGGACTGACTTGTTTTATCTCTTTCCTGTCCAAGAGACCCTCAGTAGTTTTCTCCAGCACCACAGTTCGAAGGCATCAATTCTTCGTCATTCAGCCTTTTTTTTTTTTCATTTTCCAGCTTTCACATCCAAACATGACTATTGGAAAACCCATAGCTTTGACTATATGGACCTTTGTCAGCAAAGTGATATCTCTGTTTTTTAATACACTGTCTAGAGAAGGCTATGGCAAGCCACTCCAGTACTCTTGCCTGGAAAATCCCATGGATGGAGGAACCTGGTAGGCTGCAGTCCGTGGGGTCGCTAGGAGTAGGACAAGACTGAGCGACTTCACTTTCACTTTTCATTTTCACACATTGCAGAGGGAAATGGCAGCCCACTCCAGTGTTCTTGCCAGGAGAATCCCAGGGAAGTGGGAGCCTGGTGGGCTTCCGTCTATGGGGTCACACAGAGTCGGACACGACTGAAGTGACTTAGAGGCAGCAGCAGCAGCAGCAGCAGGTTTATCATAGTTTTCCTTTCAAAGAGCAAGCATATTTTAATTCCATGGCTACAGTCACCATTTGAAGTTATTTTGGAACCCTTCCCCCCCAAAAAAAAGAAAACTCTTCCACTGCTTCCACCTTTTCCCTTTCTATTATTGGGCTTTCCTGGTGGCTCAGACAGTAAAGAATCCACCTACAATGCGAGAGACCTAGGTTTTATACCTGGGTTGGGAAGATCCCCTGAAGGAGGGCATGGTTACCCACTCCAGTATTCTTGCCTGGAGAATCCCTATGGACAGAGGTCATGGGGTTGCAAAGAGTAGACATTAATGAGTGACGAAGCACAGCACATTTGCCATGAAGTAATGGGACTGGATGCCATGATCTTAGTTTTTTAAATGTTGAATCTTAACTCAGGTTTTCACTCTTCTTTCACCCTCATCAAGAGGCTCTTTAGCTCCTCTTCACTTTCTGTCATTAGAGTGGTATCATCTGCATATTTGAGTTTGTTGATGCTCTTCCTAGTAATCTTGATTCCAGTTTGTGATGCATCTAGCCTGGCATTTAGTATGATGTACTTAGGAAGCAACAGTTAGAACTGGACATGGAACAACAGACTGGTTCCAAATAAGAAAAGCAGTATGTCAAGGCTGTATATTGTCACCCTGCTTATTTAACTTATATGCAGAGTACATCATGAGGAATGCTGGGCTGGAAGAAGCAAAAGCTGGAATCAAGATTGATGGGAGAAATAACAATAACCTCAGATATGCAGATGACACCACCCTTATGGCAGAAAGTGAAGAGGAACTAAAAAGCCTCTTGATGAAAGTGAAAGAGGAGAGTGAAAAAGTTGACTTAAAGCTCAACATTCAGAAAAATAAGATCATGGCATCTGGTCCCATCACTTCATGGGAAATAGATGGGGAAACAGTGGAAACAGTGTCAGACTTCATTTTTTGGGGCTCCAAAATCACTGTGGATGCTGATTGCAGCCATGAAATTAAAAGACGCTTACTCCTTGGAAGGAAAGTTATGACCAACCTAGATAGCATATTAAAGAGCAGAGACATTACTTTGCCAACAAATGTCCGTCTAGTCGAGGCTATGGTTTTTCCAGTGGTCACGTATGGATGTAAGAGTTGGACTGTGAAGAAAGCTGATTGCCGAAGAATTGATGCTTTTGAACTGTGGTGTTGGAGAAGACTCTTGAGCGTCGCTTGTAGTGCAAGGAGATCCAATCAGTCCATTCTAAAAGAGATCAGTCCTGGGTGTTCATTGGAAGGACTGATGCTAAAGCTGAAGCTCCAATACTTTGGCCACTTCATGCGAAGTGTTGACTCCCTTGAAAAGACTCTGATGCTGGGAGGGATTGGGGGCAGGATGAAAAGGGGATGACAGAGAATGAGATGGCTGAATGGCATTACCGACTCGATGGACGTGAGTTGAGTGAACTCCAGGAGTTGGTGATGGACAGGGAAACCTGGCGTGCTGTGATTCATGGAGTTGCAAAGAATCAGACACGACTGAGTGAACTGAACTGAACAGAACTCTGCATATAAGTTTAATAATAAGGCTGGTGATATACAACCTTGTTGTATTCTTTTCCAAATTTTGAATCTGGTCTATTGTTCCATGTCTAGTTCTAACTGTTGCTTCTTGATTTGCATACAGGTTTCTCAGGAGGTGAGTAAGGTGGTCTGGTATTCCCCTCACTTTAAGAATTTTCCATAGCTTGTTGTGATCCATACAGTCTAAGGCTTTAGTGTACGCAATGAAGCAGAAGTAGATTTTTTTTTCTGAAATTCCTTTGCTTTCTCTATGATCCAATAAATGTTGGCAATTTGATCTCTGATTCCTCTGCCTTTTCTAAACCTAGCTATGTACATCTGGAAATTCTCAATTCATGTACTGCTGAAGATTAGCTTGAAGGATTTTGAGCATTACCTTATTAACATGTGGAATTATCACAATAAATATCCTCTGGAATAGTTTATCCTGAAACACTAAACTGTCCTTTGGCCAAGACTCTCCTATCATCCTCCAAGAGTTAACTTACACCTAGCTAAACCGAGGTGATTATGTCCCCTGGGGAATATTTAGCAGCCAAAATCCAATAAATTAGTATAGGCACTAAGGCTATACTAACTTGGAATTATTACTTACTGATGAATAAATGCTGTAGATTTGATGACATGAGCATGAAGAATTTTGGTAGTAGGTAAACCAGTTGAAACTGTCTCTTTTTTTTTTTTTTTTTACATTTAAAGATAGGAGTTTGTGGTTTATCCACTCTTTTATCTTTACCTACACTTTCTCCTAAGGTAAGTTAAAACTGGACTGATGTGAGACCTTCACATATCCCATAGAGTCAGAGTAGACATTCTCCTTTCTTCTTTGAGACTTGGAGAACCACATAAAGTTATTTTTCTTCTCTGTCAGTCCTCTGCCAGATTATTAGTGATTTCCACAAATGTTTTCTGGAAAATGTCTTCCTTTTATGGAGATCGTTTTTTCTTTCATACAAAGTTATTCATAACATTGAATTGCACAGAATTCCTCCCTCATACTTTTCAACTCCTTCACTCATTTGCCATTAGTCGCCTTGGAATTTAATATTTTTCCTAGATTTCTACACAATTATTTCTATAGGGTTGAATTTTCATAAAGCTTTCAACCTTAGTTGTCCTGTTTCATCTGGCCAATTTCCTACTTAAATTCCTGAGACTACTTGCCTTTCCAAATTATTTTTTTGGTGGCTGTTATGGAAACCAATTTTATTTCTTTGTCTGTTTGCAACCATCTCAAAGGCTGAGGTTTTCCTTCATGGCATGAACTACCAAATAAGCCATATTTAAACACCTTTAGTTTTAATTCATACTCAGAGACATTTTCATTAATATTATTATTATTATACTATATTTTGTATTCTCTGGAAGAATATCACTTATGATATTGGTCTAGAAATGTAATTCCACTACTTATCACTGCACAAATGAAGCAAATGTTCATAATCTAGCAAAGTAAAACAAATTTAAATTTTTCAAGGGACTGAAATCATCAGTTGGCTGAATCTGAGATCTCCTTGGCCAGAATTTTGTTTTCGTGAGTTATTTTGGGTTTGTGAAATTTAGTTCATAATGCCACACACATCACAAACTCAAGGAACATCTTTCTTCTCTAATTACATTATTAGCACAAGTGTAGGAAAAATGTATAGTTCCAATGATATTATTAAAATAAACTAAAATATTTAAAACTCATCTAAGGTATGGGATTTGAATGCAGAGTTGCAAAGAATAGCAAGGAGAGATAAGAAAGCTTTTCTCCATGATCAATACAAAGAAACGGGGGGGGGGGAATAGAATGGGGAAAACTAGAGATTTATTAAAGAAAACTAGATATAACAAGGAAACATTTCATGCAAAGTAGGGCACAATAAAGGACAGAACTGGTATGGACCTAACAGAAGCAGAAGATACTAAGAAGAGGTGACAAGAATACACAAAATAACTATGCAAAAAAGATCTTCACAACCCAGAAAAATCACGATGGTGTGATCACCAACTGAGAGCCAGACATTTTGGAATGTGAAGTCAAGTAGGCCTTAGGAAGCACCACTACAAACAAAGCTACTGGAGGTGACGGAATTCCAGTTGAGCTATATCAAATTCTCAAAGATGATGCTATGAAAGTGCTGCATTCAATATGCCAGCAAATTTGGAAAACTCAGCAGTGGCCACAGAACTGGAAAAGGTCAGTTTTCATTCCAGTCCCTAATAAAGGCAATGCTGAGAATGCTCAAACTACCACACAATTGCATTCATCTCACATGCTAGTAAAGTAATGCTCAAAATTCTCCAAGCCAGGCTTCAACAGTTCATGAACCATGAAATTCCAGATGTTTAAGTTGGTCTTAGAAAAGGCAGAGGAACCAGAGATCAAATTGCTAACATCCATTGGATTATCAAAAAACCAAGATATTTCCAGAAAAATATTTATTTCTGCTTTATTAACTATGCCAAAGACTTTGATTGTGTGGACCACAACAAACAGTAGAAAATTCTTAAAGAGATGGGAATACCAGACCACCTGATCTGCCTCTTGAGAAATCTGTATACAGGTCAGAAATCAACAGTTGGAACTGGACATGGAGCAACAGACTGGTTCTAAATCAGGGAAGGACTATGTCAAGACTGTATATTGTCACCCTGCTTATTTAACGCATATGCCAATTACATCATGAGAAATGCTGGGCTGGATGAAGCACAGGCTGAAATCAAGATTTCCGGGAGAATTATATAACCTCAGATATGCAGATGACACCACGGTTATGGCAGAAAGTAAAGAAGAACTAAACAGCCTCTTGATGAAAGTGAAAGAGGAGAGAGAAAATCTGGGTTAAAACTCAACATTCAGGAAACTGAGATCACTGCATCTGGTTCCTTCACTCATGGCAAATAGATGGGGAAACAGTGGAAACAGTGACAAACTTTTTTTTTTGGTGCTGGGGGGTGGATAGGGTGGCTCAAAAATCACTGCAGATAGTGATTGCAGCTCCTTGGAAGAAAAGCTGTGACCAACCTAGACAGTATATTAAAAAGCAGAGACATTACTTTGCCAACAAATGTCTGTAGTCAAATTTATGATTTTTCCAGTAATCATGTACGGATATGAATGTTGCTATATAAAGAAGGCTAAGCGCCAAAGAATTGATGCTTTTGAACTGTGGTGTTAGAGGAGACTCTTGAGAGTCCCTTGGACAGCAAGGAGATCCAAGCAGTCAATATTAAATGAAATCAGTTCTGAATATTCATTGGACGGACTGATGCTAAAGCTGAAACTCTGATACTTTGGCCACCTAATGCTAAGAACTGACTCATTTGAAAAGACCCTGATGCTGGGAAAGATTGAAGGTGAGAGGAGAAGGGGACAACAGAGGATGAGATGGATGGATAGCATCACTGACTCAATGGACAAGAGTTTGAGTAAACTCTGGGAGCTGGTGATGAACAGGGAGGCCTTGCATGCTCCAGTCAATGGTGTCTCAGAGTTGGACAAGACTGAGTGACTGAACTGAACTGAAGGTGTGGTATTTTTTTAATCATTTTTTATACCACAAATGTCTACTCATACCTTTGGTGTTTAAGAACCTACAATAATGTAAAGTAATTAGCCTCCAATTAAAAAAAAAAAAAAAACAACCCTCAGCCTAACATGTCAAACTACTTTTCAATTGGACTTAACTAAGTTCAGTTCAGTTCAGTTCAGTCGCTCAGTCGTGTCCTACTCTCCGCGACCCCATGAATCACAGCACGCCAGGCCTCCCTGTCCATCACCAACTCCCGGAGTACACTCAAACTCATGTCCACAGAGTCGGTGATGCCATCCAGCCATCTCATTCTCTGTCGTCCCCTTCTCCTCCCTCCCCCAACCTTTCCCAGCATCAGAGTCTTTTCCAGTGAGTCAACTCGTCCCATGAGGTGGCCAAAGTATTGCAGTTTCAGCTTTAGCATCAGTCCCTCCAATGAACATCCAGGATTAATCTTCTTTAGAATGGACTGGTTGGATCTCCTTGCAGTATAAGGAACTCTCAAGAGTCTTCTCCAACACCACAGTTCAAAAGCATCGATTCTTCGGCGATCAGCTTTCTTCACAGTCCAACTCTCACATCCATACATGACCACGGGAAAAACCATAGCCTTGACTAGACGGACCTTGGTTGGCAAAGAATGTCTCTTAATGAGGTGTAATCTAATAAAATCTTCTTTTAAAATTAAAAAAAAAAAAGATCCTATCCATTGAGTAATTTGTATAAATTGCTTTGTAGTCCACTCTTCCAGTAGATGGTTAAGTGGCAAAGAATCTGCCACCAATGCAGGAGAGTCTTGCAGGAGACACAGGTTCAATCTCTAGGTCAGGAAATTCCCCTGAGAAGGAAATTGCAACCCCTCCAATATTCTTGCTAGGAACATCCCATGGACAGAGGAGACTAGAGGGTTACAGTCCATGGGTTGCAAAGAGTCAGACATATCTGAAACAAACACAGCACAGACCATTCTTCAAAATAATAATCACTCTTCTCTTTTAAGGAATTTCTTTCTTGTGGCCTAAATTTGAGATTTCCTCAGTTGCAATCAAGAAAGGAAAAACAGATTAGAAGCAAAAACAGACTAAGTGTAAATTACATATTATATTGCATATTCGAATTCAGGAGCTGATTTAGCTTATATGGATATATCTAGGCCTCATTTTATTTGGCAGCAATGTTACAAAGGCAACCATTTCCTTCAAGCATTTGTCAATTTTTTGAGCTTTTTTTTTTTTTTTTAATAATTCATACCAGAGAAACTTGGCTGAGATAGAGACAGACAGACAGAGGAAGAGAATGAATCATATTTTTTCTCTGTCAGCCTCAATCCTTCCATCAAATTTTGGTTTACAATTTAATCCTTCCCTGGGATATTGACACGAAGGAAAAAACAAACTTTCCTAAAACTCCCAAATGATAATAAAGTCAGAATACAATATAGATAACTCAATGGTAATTTAAGAATTATACACTCACTCTGTAGCATAGGGAACTATATTCAGTGTCCTGGGATAAACAATAGTGAAAAAGAATAATAAAAAATATGCATGTGTATGTGTAATTGAGTCACTTTACTGTACAGCAGAAATTAACAAAATTGTAAATAAACTACGTTTAAGTTAAAACAAAACTCTTTCCTAAATAATTATGCTTAAATTAAATGCTCTTTCAGGGTGATAAGTGTAGAAACTGGGAAAGTTTTCATTACTTGGCCTGCTTTTTAAAATAGAATATGAGATTTGTATTAATAAGTATAATCCATATTATTTCCATGTATGGATTTCGAGTTTGTTAACAATGTCTAAATAGCAAATTTAGAGTTCTTTTAATGTTGGCTTATTCACAAGTTTAAAGGTGTGAATGTTTTTCCCTAAAGGATCCTCTGACCCAGCACCTGCCGCAAATGTTCACTTTATCACTCTTGCCAGTGGCTGCACATGCAAAAAAGTAATTTCTTTAATTTATTTTGAAATCCACATTAGAGACACTATCTCACTAAGCTTCCCCAAATCCTTATTATATTTATATTACTGATGCGGTAACGAACACAGAGAGCACTAAAGGACTTTTCCAAGGTTATAGGCATAAAAATGGTGCACGGACAACCCCCATATCTTCAGATGCTTGGTTAAGCAATCACATCTCTCAGTTTTGCTTTAGTTATTTTGCCTAAAGGAAAAAGTGTCCTTTTATAACAGACACGTAAACTTTTCCCAGGAGGGGAAACAGTTTAATAGCATCATTTTTTAAAATACCATGCTTTCAAATCCACCCTTCTTCATATCCTCCAGGAGAATACATTATCAAATGTCTAATCTCTCGTGCCTACTATCATTCATTCTTCTGACCCTCAGCCTTTGATCTCAGTTTAAACAAAACAATGATCTATTTAAAACAACTACTAAGACATACCTCTGATCCAATTACACTTTATATTTTGTATTACTTCTCTCTATCTTTCCAAAAGGAAATGAACATGAAGTTTAAATATTCAGTATATATTTTATCAATCTCTTACTTATTGACATCGTCCTGTATTGAAGTGGTCCTCTATCTATTGGAAGCTACTAGTAACCTATTAATAACCAGCATCAATAGCTTCTATGATGTTTCTCCCCCTTTGCTTCTTTCCATTCTCTTTTTCTTGGTTCCTCTCCTCCCTCCTCTTCATTATCTCCTTCTCTTCCCTGCCCCCATCTATTTCCTTCTTGAATAACTTTCTTTAAAATTTGGAAACATAATATTTGCACTTAGTGGAAATAAAGTTTTTATTAACACTAAAATATTAAAGTGATTCTTTCAGAGATTTACTTTGAGCCTCTGATAATAATATTTGTTAGGTAAGTATTATCATAATTTTAGATAATATAATATGATTGATAGCTATTAACTTTTGTGAGATATGATTTAATTCTGCTTGGAAAACAGAGATAATTCAAAGTATTTCAAAGAGAAGGAATTAAATATACAGAATCACTTTTGATTTAGGTTCATTGTGTATGGAGCTTGAAAGTTGTCATCCCTGTGCATTAAATGAAAAAAAATTAGAAAACAAGCTAAAAGTAGACAACTCTTCTTAGATTCTGTTAGAACTTGACATGGAACAATAGGCTGGCTTAAAATTGGGAAAGGAGTATGTCAAGGTTGTATATTGTCACCCTGCTTATTTAAATTGTGTACAGAGTACATCATACAAAATGCAAGCCTGGATGAAGCACAAGCTGGAATCAAGATTGCTGGGAGAAATATCAATAACCTCAGATATGCAGATGACACTACATTTATGGCAGAAAGTGAAGAGGAACTAAAGAACCTCTTAATGAAGGTGAAAGCGGAGAGTGAGAAAAGTTGGCTTAAAACTCAACAATAAAAAAACTAAGATCATGGCATCCAGTCACATTACTCATGGCAGATAGATGGGAAAACAATGGAAATAGTGACAGACTTTATTTTCTTGGGCTCCAAAATCACTGCAGATGGTGACTGCAGCCATGAAATTAAAAGACGCTTGTCCTTGGAATGAAAGCTATGACAAATCTAGACAGCTTATTAAAAAGCAGAGATATTACTTTGCCAACAAAGGTCTGCCTAGTCAAAGCTATTTTTTTTCCAGTAGTCATGTACAAATGTGTGAGTTGGACCATAAAGAATGCTGAACACCCAAGAATTTAAGCTTTTGAACTGTGGTGTTGCAGGAGACTCTTAAGAATCCCTTGGGCTTCAAGGAGATCAAACCAGTCAATCATAAAGGAAATCAGTCTTGACTATTCATTGGAAGGACTGATGCTGAAGCTGAAGCTCCAATACTTTGACGGATTCAAAGAGCTGATTGATTGGAAAAGACTCTGATGCTGTGAAAAATTAAAGGCAGGAAGAGAAGGGGATGACAGAGGATGGGATGGTTGGATGGCATCACCACTTTGATGAACATGAGTTTGAGCAAGCTCCAGGAGATTGTGTAGAACAGGGAAGCCTGATATGCTGCAGTCCATGAGGTTACAAAATGATGTACATGACTGAGTGACTGAACAACAGCAACGGTTTCTTAGATTTATAAAATAACTGAGGTCAGGTCTAACTTCTGTCCCCAGAGTTGGAGAGACAGACAAGGAAATAAAGATTCACAACTTCCGGAAGTTTTCTGTTTTGTGAGAACCAAGAACAGAGAAAGTAGAGCTTAACTATAATTGATGAGTTTCTAGCAGCTCAATATGAACAAGTTTGTGTTTAAATCTCTAGAAAGTGTCATTTTTAATGGGGTCTCTAACTGCCAGTCAGTCCAGATCTCTGTGACTGTTCTTATGCAAGGTACCGGTCTCACCTCCCATGGCCACGTCCACTGCTATGTGTGTGATTGGGCCTAGCTCTTCCAGTTGTACACTTGTATATCAATAGCCTGGAACCCTGTTAGTGGCCCCACTGCCATGTGACCACGTGGAGATATGCCCTGCCATTTTCTATGTGCCCATGTGATATTCTGCAACCACAGAAGTGCACATCTACAGCCATGACCCCCACTGCCTGCACCACTGGGCTCACCCCAGCTGTGCATTTGCATGTCCCTGGCAGACCCTTGTCACTTGCATCTACCACTTTGTGCCCTAAGACCGTGATGTCACAGAAGTGTACACTGACATAGGGGTCCCACAGTTCCTTTGGGCCTAGATAAAGCCCTATGCCCTGTCATTGCCTGTATCACTGGACTTATCAGCAGTTAGCACTGTATACTCCTGGTCCAATACACATTACTGGCCTTTGCTGCCATATGCATACACATGTGGCAAGTGGACTTGTGCCCTGTCATCTATCTTGTGACCATGAAGAGAGTCTGTAGCCACAGAAGTACAAACAAACAGCCAGAAGCTTGCATCTGCCAGTGTGCCCACAGTTGTTCCTTGATCCTTGCTGTTAGCCCTCTTCTTCACCATTACATGTGTGCCTGCAATTGGTACCTGATACTACACAGGCCCCTGAAGTTGGCCCCATACTGCTGAATATGTGCACACCATTGGTTCCAGCCACCACCACTAGCTGTCCTGATCCCAAGTTCCTTGACCCTAGAGGTGCCACTGAAGACCCCAACAGACCTTGCAGTCACATGATAATGGAATATTATTCAGCCACAGAAATGGAGGAATCTTGCCATTTGTAACAACTTGGAGAGACTTTGAAAGTGCTATACTAAAAGAAATAAGTCAGACAAAGAAACACAAATAGTGTATGATCTCACTTATATGTGGAATCTAAAGACAACAAACTCACAGAAATAGAAAGTAGAATGATGGTTACAAAGTTTTGATAAGGTGGAGGGAATGAGGAGATATTTTTTGAAAGGTACAAGCATTGATCATAGGATGGATAAGTTCCTGGGATCTGGAACAACAAGATAAGTATTACTACAATATTGTATTACATTCTTAAAAGTTATTATAGCAGTAGAACTTTAATTTTACCACAAGAAAACAACAGCAACAAAATTGTAATTATGTCAGGTAAAGAATATGCTAACTAGTTTTATCATTGTAAATATTTTTCACTATATACTGTATAAAAATCATCATATCATATACCTTAATACTATAAAATGTTATGTATTTAAACAAATCTGGAAAAACTTTAAAGAAAGCCTGCTGTGCAGGATCCTCCAAGACCCACCTCCCAGAATATTTGAAATAAAAGCGAAAATAAACAAATGGGACCTAATTAAAATCAAAAGCTTCTGCACACCAAAGGAAACTATAAAGCCTTCAGAATGGGAGAAAATAATAGCAAATGAAGTAACTAATAAAGGATTAATCTCCAAAATATACAAGCAGCACTAGCAGCTCAATTCCAGAAAAAGAAATGACCCAATCAAAAAATGGGCCAAAGAACTAAACAGACATTTCTCCAAAGAAGATATACAGATGGCTACTGTACCGAAGAGATCTTCACGTCCAAGATAGTCATGATAATGTGATCACTGACTTAGAGCCAGACATCTTGGAATGTGAAGTCAAGTGGGCCTCAGAATGCATCACGACGAACAAAGCTAGTGGAGGTGATGGAACTCCAGTTGAGCTATTTCAAATCTTGAAAGATGATGCTGTGAAAGTGCTGCACTCAATATGCCAGCAAATTTGGAAAACTCAGCAGTGACCACAGGACTGGAAAAGGTCAATCTTCATTCCAATCCCAAAGAAAGGCAATGCCAAAGAATGCTCAAACTACTACACAATTGCACTCACCTCACAGGCTAGTAAAGTCATGCTCAAAATTCTCCAAGCCAGGCTTCAGCAATATGTGAACCGTGAACTCCCAGATGTTCAAGCAGGTTATAGAAAAGGCAGAGGCACCAGAGATCAAATTGCCAACATCCGCTGGATCATGGAGAAAGCGAGAGATTTCCAGAAAACCATCTATTTCTGTTCATTGACTATGCCAAAGCCTTTGACTGTGTGGATCACAATAAACTGTGGAAAATTCTGAAAGAGATGGGAATACCAGACCACCTGACCTGCCTTTTGAGAAACCTGTATGCAGGTCAGGAAGCAACAGTTAGAACTGGACATGGAACAACAGACTGGTTCCAAATAGGAAAAGGAGTACATCAAGGCTGTATATTGTCACCCTGCTTATTTAACTTCTATGCAGAGTACATCATGAGGAACGCTGGGCTGGAAGAAGCACAAGCTGCAATCAAGATTGCCGTGAGAAATATCAATAATCTCAGATATGCAGATGACACCACCCTTATGGCAGAAAGTGAAGAGGAACTAAAAAGCCTCTTGGTGAAAGAGGAGAATGAAAAGGTTGGCTTGAAGCTCAACATTCAAAAAATGAAGATCATGGCATCTGGTCCCATTACTTCATGGGAAATAGATGGAAAAACAGTGGAAACAGTGTCAGATTTTATTTTTTGGGGCTCCAAAATCACTGCAGATGCTGATTGCAGCCATGAAATTAAAAGACGCTTACTCCTTGGAAGGAAAGTTATGACCAACCTTGATAGTATATCGAAAAGCAGAGACATTACTTTGCCAACCAAGGTCCGTCTAGTGAAGGCTATGGTTTTTCCCGTGGTCATGTATGGATGTGAGAGTTGGACTATGAAGAAGGCTGATCGCCAAAGAATTGATGCTTTTGAACTGTGGTGTTGGAGAAGACTCTTGAGAGTCCGCTGGACTGCAAGGAGATCCAACCAGTCCATACTAGAGGAGATCAATCCTGGGTATTCTTGGAAGGACTGATGCTAAAGCTGAAACTGCAATACTTTGGCCACCTCATGCGATGAATTGACTCACTGGAAAAGACTCTGATGCTGGGAAAGGTTGGGGCGGGAGGAGAAGGGGACGACAGAGAATGAGATGGCTGGATGGCGTCACCGACTCTGTGGACATGAGTTTGAGTGAACTCCGGGAGTTGGTGATGGACAGGGAGGCCTGGTGTGCTCTGATTTGTGGGGTCGCGAAGACTCGGACACGACTGAGCAACTGAACTGAACTGAACAAACACATGAAAAAATGCTCAACATCCCTCATAATCAGAGAAATGCAAATCAAAACCACAATGAGACACCATTTCACACCAGTCAGAATGGCTGCTATCCAAAAGTCTACATGCAATAAATGCTGGAGAGGGTGTGGAGAAAAGGGAACCCTCTTACACTGTTGGTGCTAATGCAAACTAGTACAGCCACTATGGAGAACAGTGTGGAGATTCCTCAAAAAACTGGAAATAGAACTGCCATATGATCCAGCAATCATATTCCTGGGCATACACACCGAGGAAACCAGAATTGAAAGAGACACATGTACTCCAATGTTCATTGCAGCACTGTTTATAATAGCGAGGACATGGAAGCAACCTAGATGTCCATCTGCAGATGAATGGATAAGAAAGCTTTGGTACATATACACAGTGGAGTATTACTCAGCCATTATTAAGAATGCATTTGAATCTGTTCTAATGAGGTGGATGAAACTAGAGCCTATTATACAGAGAGAAGTAAGCCAGAAAGAAAAACACCAATACAGTATACTAATGCATATATATGGAATTTAGAAAGATGGAAATGATAACCCTGTATACGAGACAGCAAAAGAGACACAGATGTATAGAACAGTCTTTGGGACTCTGTGGGAGAGGGTGAGGGTGGGATGATTTGGGAGAATGGCATTGAAACATGTATATTATCATATGTGAAACGAATCGCCAGTTCAGGGTCGATGCATTTTACAGGATGCTCGGGGCTGCTGTGTGGGGTTGACCCAGAGGGAGGATAAGGGGAGGAGGGAGGTGGTAGGGGGTTCAGGAGGGGGAACTCATGTACACCTGGGGCGGATTCATGTCAATGTATGGCAAAACTAACCAATATAATATTGTAAAATAATTAGCCTCCAATAAAAAAAAAATAAAGCCTGCTGTGGGAAAACTGATAAAATGGTAGTAAAGCCTTCCTTTAGTTAACTTAATATTATTATACAAATATTGATTTCTTAATTTTGATAAAAAGTACATGGTTATAAAAGATGTTAACATTAGTGGTAGCTAGTTTAAAGTGTATACAAGAAGTCTTCCTATTATTTTTCTGACACTTCTCTAAATATAAAATTATTTAAAAATAAAACATGTATCAATTCACCACACACAAAAGAAAAAACAGTGTGTCTGTAGGGACACACAAAGATAACAACGGAGACAAAAACCACTAGAGAAAATTTTAGCTTTTGTATCAAGATACAGCAAACAATAAACACAGTGTAATTCTTAGTGAGATTAATATTAAGTCTCATAGTAAAACCTTTTTTTACCTCAGTGTCTTCAGCCCAGTACACTCTGCACTACTTTCAACAACAAAAGAATTGCAAGGCTTGTTAAAAAACAAAAACAATAAATACAGCCTAAAGAGGCAGTGTGGACATCAGACATATAAGGAATTAAGTACAAATATTTTGGTAGCATAGAAGAGAAACAATATAAGGAAATGAGGGTGGAGAATTTACAAAAAGAAAAAAGAGGTAGTACAAGCAAGGTTGGGAGAGAGATCAACTGGACATTTGGAATTGCCAAGCAGACACTAATGTATTTTAAATAGATAGCAAACAAATAACATTTGGAATTGCCAAGTAGATACTGATATATTTTAAATAGATAGCAAACAGTATAACACAGAGAACTCTGCTCGACATTCTGTAATAACTTAAAGGGGAAAATAATTTGAAAAAGAATAAATACATGTAAATATATAATAAAATCACTTTGCTGTACACCTGAAACTAACACAACATTGTTAATCAACTGTATGTCAATCTAATTTTTAAAATTCAGATGCTATTGACACTTATGAATTGAAATTTACCACACCTGTTGCACTATAGTAAATGCTTTTGCAACGAATATATGAAGAGTTGTTGGGAATTTCAGCCAGTGTAACTAGACAAAACAACTGTAGAGATACTGATTGAAATACAAAAATTATAAAGCTCTGTGATAGTGAGCAAACTGAAATTTTGGAAAAAAAAATATATATGAAGAAATGACTGCAAAGAGTAACAGAATTCAATTAAATAGTAAGGCATAAAATTAACATGCAGAAAAGGCAAGAACAATGCTTACTTAAATCTATAGTTTTATTGTTGGTATTTATTTTCATATTTAGAAATGTATCTATCCTTCATATATATATATGTACATATATGCAGATAAAGAACTTTATTAATTCTATTCAGAACCAAGACATAAGCATAACAGCAAAGAAAGTTTAAAATTAAATAATTTAACTAAACCCCTTAAAATTCAAATTTGAGATATTTTTAGGGACTTGCATCCTTCAAAAGATAAATGTTTCGTTCTATCCATGTAAAGACGAAGAAGCAATAATAACTCAGCAGAAACAAGCATGACTAGTGCTTTGAGAAGGTCACAAGATATATTTCCCACCTAAAGGAGCCAACACTCCTTTTGAAGAAACGGCAAATCCTGGGTATTGTCAAGATGTATGAAATGAGACCAGGATATCTATTCCGCAAAGCAATTAACATTTCAAAGATAGACTAAAAAGGTTCATTTGATCAAAGAAGTGATTTGAGCATTAAAAAATGACCTAAGTTGACTTAGATTGAATATATAAAACTCCACTTTTACTGTGGGAAGCAACTAGATTGTAGTTACATCACTAATATTGTAATGAAAGTGTCAAGCAAAGGTAAATAATTAAAAGTTTATCTTGCCTTTTCGGAAGTAACTGTACTTATGGATAACAAAAGAGCCCTAGCTGATGAGAAAAATTATTCTTTACAGCGGTCGAGGTAATAATTGTGGGAAGAACCAAAAATCAGAAGTTTTCGGAAGTCCTAAGAAAATCTAATTCAAGCAAATCTTCTTAATGTGCCTTTTCTTTATAAAAGGTTATTTAAAAAGTTAATAAATTTAAATATTCAAGCTTAACATCACTGAGAATGAGACAATTAATTATTGTTTGGAAGGTGACCAATGTGTGAAACATAGCACAACTTCTAAAAGAAGTTCTTCTTTTAGAGCTAAAATCTAGTTAAACCATTAAAAGTAATTTTTATTTCTTACACACAGGGGTATGTGGATATGTGGATAAGTTAACCTGGCATAGAGTCAAACAATTGAAATATTGACTGAAACAAATCAAAATATGAATGCATACTCTGTAACCACTGAAAAATTTAAAGTAGATATCAAATGACACCAATAAAGTACTTTTAATTTCATGAGCTATGACAGTATGCTTCTTTGCAATAAAATATCCATTTTTTAGAGATGTAAACTATTATAGAAAGACAATATATACAGAAGAAGACATTCTAATCTATTTCAACAGTGAAAAGCTAACAAAATATAAAACAAGTTAGATAAAGCTAAAGCAAGTAATTACTGATGGATTGTGAGTTGATTAATTTGTGAAGTAATCATTCTCTCTACTTAGGTGTGGTATGTTTTAATATTTCATAGCTAATAAATAAATAGTAGACAAACATATAGATCAATAAATGGCTAAGAGAATAGATAGGCAGAAACAATAAATAAATCACAGTTCAAATTAAACTCTGGAGAAAGCAAATATAAAATAAAATTAATGCTAAGAATCCTTAAATTTACAGTTAACTACTAAAAAAGAGCAATGGAAAAACCTGGAGTAATAAAAAAAGGACATAAGTTTATGTAATATAATTAGATCTCTCTCCCTCTGGACTACTTCCTATGCTAAGAGGTCATAGTAATGATAATTTTCAATAGATTAGAAAAATTAAAGGTGTTTAAAAAGTAAGTTAAGTATTTGATGCTAACAGATTGGTTCCAAATAGGAAAAGGAGTACGTCAAGGCTGCATATCGTCACCTAGCTTATTTAACTTCTATGCAGAGTACATCATGAGGAACACTGGGCTGGAAGAAGCGCAAGCTGGAATCAAGATTGCCGGGAGAAATATCAATAACCTCAGATATGCAGATGACACTACCCTTATGGCAGAAAGTGAAGAAGAACTAAAAAGTCTCTTGATGAAAGTGAAAGAGGAGAGTGAAATGGTTGGCTTGAAGCTCAACATTCAGAAAACTAAGATCAGGGCATCTGGTCCCATCACTTCATGGGAAATAGATGGGGAAACAGTGGAAACAGTGTCAGACTTTATTTTGGGGGGGCTCCAAAATCACTGCGTATGCTGATTGCAACCATGAAATTAAAAGACGCTTACTCCTTGGAAGGAAAGTTATGACCAACCTTGATAGTATATTAAAAAGCAGAGACATTACTTTGCCAACAAAGGTCCGTCTAGTCAAGGCTATGGTTTTTCCCGTGGTCATGTATGGATGTGAGAGTTGGACTGTGAAGAAGGCTGATCACCGAAGAGTTGATGCTTTTGAACTGTGGTGTTGGAGAAGACTCTTGAGAGTCCGTTGGACTGCAAGGAGATGTAACCAGTCCATTCTAGAGGAGATCAATCCTGGGTGTTCATTGGAGGGACTGATGCTAAAGCTGAAACTGCAATACTTTGGCCACCTCATGGGACGAGTTGACTCACTGGAAAAGACTCTGATGCTGGGAAAGGTTGGGGCGGGAGGAGAAGGGGACGACAGAGAATGAGATGGCTGGATGGCATCACCGACTCTGTGGACATGAGTTTGAGTGAACTCCGGGAGTTTGTGATGGACAGGGAGGCCTGGCGTGCTGTGATTCATGGGGTCGCGGAGAGTCGGACAGGACTGAGCGACTGAACTGAACTGAGGATCCAAGTGCTACAGAAAGGATCCTGAAGGATTTCTGGGAGACCAGAAGAAATAAAAAAGTACATGTATATGATCAACCCCAGTGCAAATTTTAAGATGACTTTCTAAATTTTCAGTTTAGTTCAGTCACTCAGCAATGCCCGACTCTTCGTGATCCCATTGACTGCAACGTGGCAGGCTCCCCTGTCCATCACAGACTCCTGGAGCTTACTCAATCTCATGTCCATTGAGTCTATGATGCCATCCAACCAACTCATCGTCTGTCGTCCCCTTCTCTTTCTGTCATCAATCATCCCTAGTATCAGGGTCTTTTCTCTTTTTTTTTTTTTTTTTTTCTGTTGATGAACAACTCAGTTCCATTATTATTATTATTATTTTTTGCTAATTATTTTACAATATTACATTGGTTAGTTTTGCCATACATTGACATGAATCCGCCCCGGGTGTACATGAGTTCCCCTTCCTGAACCCCCCTCCCACCTCCCTCCTCCCTAAATGAGTCAGTTCTTCACATTAGGTGGCCAAGTTATTGGAGTTTCAGCTTCAGCATCAGTTCTTCCAATGAATATTCAGGACTGATTTCCTTTAGGATGGACTGATTGGATCTCCTTTCAGTCCAAGGGACTCTTTAGAGTCTTCTCCAACACCACAGTTCAAAAGCATCAATTCTTCGGTGCTCAACTTTCTTTATACTCCAGTTCTACCATCCATACATGACTACTGGAAAAGCCATACTTTGACTAGACGAACCTTTGTCGGCAAAGTTATGTCTGGGCTTTTTCATATGCTGTCTAGGTTGATCATAGCTTTTTTTCCAAGGAGTAAGACTCTTTTAATTTCATGGCTGCACTCACCACCTGCAGTGACTTTGGAGCCCCAAAATATAGTCTCTCACTGTTTCCATTGTTAACCCGACTAGATGCCATGATCTTAGTTTTCTGAATTGTTGAATTTTAAGCTAACTTTTTCACTCTCCTCTTTCACTTCCATCAAGAGGCCCTTTAATTCTTCTTCGCTTTCTGCCAGAAGGGGGGTGTCATCTGCATGTCTGAGGTTATTGATAATTCTCCTGGCAATCTTGATTCCAGCTTGTGATTCATTCAGCCCAGCATTACACCTGATGGACCCTGCATATAAGTTTAACAAGCAGGGTGACAATATACAGCCTTCACAGAATCCTTTACCAATTTGGAGCCAGTCTTTTGTTCCAAGTGCAGTTCTAACTGTTGCTCCTTTACCTCCATACAGATTTCTCAGGAGGCAGATAAGATGGTCTGGTATTCCCAACTCTTTAAGAAATGTTCATAGTTTGTTGTGATCCACAAAGTCTAAGGTGTTGGTGTAGTCAATGAAGCAGAAGCAGATGATTTTCTGGAACTCTCTTTATTTTCCAATAATCAAATAGATGTTGGAAATTTGATCTCTTGTTCCTCTGATATTTCTGAATCCAGCTTGAACATATCCAAGTCATGGTACGCATGCTGTTGAAGCCTGGTTTGGAAGATTCTGAGCATTACTTTGCTACCATGTAAGATAAGTGCAATTGTGTGGTGATTGAACAATATTTGCCATTGCCTTTCTTTGGGATTGGAATGAAAACTGACTTTTTCCAGTCCTGTGGCCACTGTTGTGTTTTCCAAATTTGCTGATATATTGAGTGCAGCACTTTCTCAGGATCATCTTTTAGGATTTCAAATAGCTACACTGGAATTCCGTCACCTCCACTAGCTTTGTTCATAGTGATACTTCCTAAGGCCATCTTGACTTCGTATTCCAGGATTTCTGGCTCTAGGTGAGTGATCACACCATCATCATTATCTGGGTCATGAAGATTTTTTTTTTTTACAGCTCTTTTGTGTATCCTTGCCTACTCTTCTTAATATCTTCAGCTCTGTTAGATCCATACCATTTCTTTTTAAAAATTTTTTTTATTTATTTTAACTGGAGGTTAATTACATTTCTGTCTTTTATTATGTCCATCTTTCCATGAAATGTTCCCTTGGTTTCTCTAATTTTCTTTAAGAAATTTCTAGCGTTTCCCATCCTATTGTTTTCCTCTATTTATTTGCATTGATCAATGAGGAAGGCTTTCTTATCTTTCCTTGCTATTCTTTGGAGCTCTGCATTCAAATGGGTATATCTTCCCTTTTCGCCTGTGCCTTTCAGTTCAGTTCAGTTCAGTTCAGTCGCTCAGTCATGTCTGACTCTCCGCGACCCCATGAATCACAGCACGCCAGGTCTCCCTGTCCATCACCAACTCCCGGAGTGCACTCAAACTCATGTCCAGAGTCGGTGATGCCATCCAGCCATCTCATTCTCTGTCGTCCCCTTCTCCTCCCGCCCCCAACCTTTCCCAGCATCAGAGTCTTTTCCAGTGAGTCAACTCGTCCCATGAGGTGGCCAAAGTATTGCAGTTTCAGCTTTAGCATCAGTCCTTCCAATGAACACCCAGGATTGATCTCCTTTAGAATGGACTAGTTGTATCTCCTGTGCCTTTAGGTTCCCTTATTTTCACAGCTATTTGTAAGGCCTCCTCAGACAATCATTTTGCCTTTTTGAATTTCTTTTCTTTTTTTTTTTGGATATGGTCTTGATTTCTGCCTCCTGTACAATATCATGAACCTCTGTCCATAGTTCTTCAGGCACTCTGTCTATCAGATCTAATCTCTTGAATCTATTTGTCACTTACACTGTATAATCATAAGGGATTTTATTTAGGTCATAACTGAATAGTCTAGGGTTTTCCTTGCTTTCTTCAGTTTAAGTCTCAACTTGGGAATAAGAACGTTCATGATCTGAGCCACAGTCAGCTTCCAGATTTGCTTTTGCTGACTGCATAGAGCTTCTCCATCTTTGGCTGCAAAGAATATAATCAATCCGATTTCAGTATTGACCATCTGGTGATGTCCATGTGTAGAGTCTTCTCTTGTGTTGTTGGAACAGGGTGTTTGCTATAACCAATGTGTTCTCTTGGCAAAACTCTATTAGTCTTTGCCCTGCTTCATTCCATGCTCCAACGGCAAATTTGCCTGTTAATCCAGATATCTCTTGACTTCCTACATTTGCATTCCAATCCCCTATAATGAAAAAGGACATTTTTTGGGGGGTGTTAGTGCTAAAAGGTCTTGTAGGTCTCCATAGAACCATTCAACTTCAGTTTCTTCAACATTACTGGTTGGGGCATAGGCTTGGATTGCTGTAATATTGAATGATTTGCCTTGGAAAGAAACAGAGATCATTCTGTCATTTTTGAGATTATATTGAAGTACTGCTTTTTGGACTCTTTTGTTGACTATGATGGCTACTCCATTTCTTCTAAGTTATTCTTGCCCACAGTAGTAGATATCATGGTCATCTGAGTTAAATTCATCCCTTCCAGTCCATTTCAGTTCACTAACTCCTAAAATGTTGATGTTCACTCTTGTCATCTCCTGTTTGACCATTTCCAATTTACCTTGATTCATGGACCAAATATTCCACGGTCCTATGCAATATTGTTCTTTACTGCATCAGACTACTTCCATCACCAGTCACATCCATAACTGAGTGTTGGTTTTGCCTTGGTTCCGTTTCTCCATTCTTTCTAGAGTTATTTCTCCACTGTTCTCCAGTAGCATATTGGACACCTACTGATGTGGGGATTTCATCTTTCAGTGTCCTACTTTTTTGCCTTTTCATCCTGTTCATGGGCCTCTAAAGGTAAAATACTGAAGTGGTCTCTCATTCCTTTCTCCAGTGGACCATGTTTTTTTCATAATTCTCCACCATAACCTGTCCATCTTGGATGGCCCTACACCGCATGGCTCATAGTTACATTGAATTAGTCAAGGCTGTGGTCCATGTGATCAGTTTGATCAGTTTTCTGTGATTGTGGTTTTCATTTTGTCTACCTTCTAATGGATAAGGATAAGTAAATCGTTTATCCAGTTTTCTGTTGATGGCCGGGATTTCTAACTGTCAGTTCAGTTCAGTTCAGTCTCTCAGTAGTGTCTGACTCTTTGCAACCCCATGAATCACAGCACGCCAGGCCTCCCTGTCCATCACCAACTCCTGGAGTGCACTCAAATTCATGTCCATAGAGTCGGTGATGCCATCAGCCATCTCATTCTCTGTCATCCCCTTCTCCTCCCGCCCCTTATCCCTCCCAGCATCAGAGTCTTTTCCAGTGAGTCAACTCTTCGCATGAGGTAGCCAAAGTATTGGAGTTTCAGCTTTAGCATCAGTCCTTCCAACGAACACCCAGGATTGATCTCCTTTAGAATGGACTGGTTGGATCTGCTTGCAGTCCAAGGGACTCTCAAGAGTCTTCACCAACACCACAGTTCAAAAACATCCATTCTTCTGTGATCAGCGTTCTTCACAGTCCAACTCTCACATCCATACATGACCACTGGAAAAACCATAGCCTTGACTAGATGGACCTTGGTTGGCCAAGTAATGTCTCTGCTTTTTAATATGCTATCTAGGTTGGTCATAACTTTCCTTCCAAGGAGTAAGCATCTTTTAATTTCATGGGTGCAATCAGCATCCACAGTGATTTCTAAATATAGGTCACAACAATTACAGAGAAATACCTGATGCCCTCTTGTGCCATTGGTGGGAACATAAATTAATACAATTGCTACAGGGAACAGGATGGAAATTTTTTTTAAAATTGCAAATTAAACTACTTTTGTGTTGTTGCCGTTCAGTCGCTAAGTCATGTCCAACTCTGCGACCCTATTGACTGCAGCAGACCAGGCTTCCATGTCCCTCACTATTTCCCAGAGTTTGCTAAACTCATGTCCACGAGTCAATGATGTCATCCAACCATCTCATTCTCTGTTGTTGCCCCATTCTCCTTCTGCCCTCAATCTTTCCCAGCACAAGGGTCTGTGCATTGAGTCAACACTCTTCAACAGGTGGCCAAAATATTGGAGCTTCAGTTTCAGCATCAGTACTTTCAAAGAATATTCAGAGTTGATTTCTTTAGGATTTATTGGTTTGATCCCCTTGATGTCTAAGAGACTCTCAAGTGTCTTCCCTAGCACCACAGTTTGAAAGTATCAATTCTTTAGCACTCAGACTTCTTTATGATCCAACTCTTACATCCATAGATGACTACTGGAAAAACCATACTTTGGCTATATGGACTTTGTTGGCACAGTTGCATTTTAATACACTGTCTAGGTTTGTCATAACTTTTCTTTCAAAGAACAAGAGTGTTTTAATTTTGTGGTTACAATTTCCACCACAGTGATTATGGAGTTCAGGAAAATAAAGTCTGTCACTGTCTCCACTTTTTCCCATCTAATTGGCATGAGGTGCTGGGACTTGATGCCATGATGTTAGTTTCTGAATGTTGAATTTTAAGCTACCATTTTTACTCTCCTTTTTCGCACTCATCAAGTGGCTCTTTAGTTCCTCTTCAATTTCGGCCATTAGAATTGTATCATCTGCATAGCTGAGGTTGTTGATATTTCCCCTGGCAATCTTAATTTCAGCATGTGACTATCCAGTCTGTTATCTCATGTTAAACTTAATTGTATATAAGCTAAATAAGCAGGGTGACAATATACAGCCTTGATGTACTCCCTTTCCAATTTTGAACCAGTCCATTGTTTCATGTCTGGTTCTAACTGTTGCTTGTTGTCCTACATACAGGTTTCTCAGGAGACAGGTAATAAAAAGACACTTGCTCCTTGAAAGTAAAGCTATGACTGACCCAGACTGTAGTGATCCACACAAGGATGACACTGGTGGTAAAGAACCCTCCTGTCAATCCAAAAAACATAAAAGATGCAGGTTTGATTGCTGGGTTGGAAAGAGCCCCTGAAGGAGAACATAGCAACACACTCTAATAGTATTGTTGCCTGTAGAATCCCAAGCACAGAGAAACTTGGCAGGCTACAATCCATAGGGTCACAAAGAGTCAGATATGATAGAAGGGAATTAGCCTGCATGCACATACTCTAAATCTTTAGCATAGTCGATGAAACAGAAATATAAGTTTCTTTCTGGAATTTCTTTGCTTTCTCCATGATCCAATGAATGTTGGCAATTTGATCTCTGGTCTAATAAGGTATCTAAGTTTGTCACAGCTTTTCTTCCAAGAAGCAAATGACTTTTAATTTCATAGCCACAGTCACCATCTGCAGTGATTTTGGAGCCCAAGAAAATAAAATATGACCCAGAAGTCCCACTATGAGCATATACCCTGAGAAAACCACAATTAAAAGGGACATAATTTACCCCAATGTTCATTTCAACAGTACTTACAATAGCCAGGATATAGAGGCAATCTAGATGTCCTTCAACAGATAGATGGATAAAGAAGTTATGGTACATATATACAAAAGGATATTACTCAGCAATAAAGGAAAAGAATTTGAGTCAGTTGTAGTGAGGTGGATAAACATACAGCCTGTTATACAGAGTTAAGTAAATCAGAAAGGGAAACAAAGATATTGTATGCTAATGAATCTATTTGCAGGGAAGGAATAGAGACATCGATATAGAGAACAGACTTGTGGATACAGTCAGAAGGAGAGGGTGGGACTAATGGAGAAAATATCATAGACTTTTCCCAACTCAGGGATCAAAACTAGATCTCCTGCATTGCAGACATATTCCTTACTATCTGAGCCACAGGGGAAGCCCCATATATACATTATAATGTGCAAATAGATAACTAGTGGAATGTTGCTATATAACACAATGAGCTCTGTGATGACCTAGACTTGTGAGATGGTGGTTGGCAAGATTGTGGGAGAAAAGCTCAAGTTGGAGTGAAGATATTATATATATAATTATGACTGATTTGCTTTGTTGTAGGGTATAAATCAACTCAACACTGTGAATCAATTATCCTCCAATTAAACATATTTTTTTAAAAGTCATTGTAGGGCTCAAATAATAATAATAACAACTTATAAAAGGTACTTGGAATTCAAAGACCTCAGGATTCAGAAACTATCAGACTGTGTAGTCCAAATGCCATACAAATCCCATGGTCAGCAGAAGAGGACTATTTTGTCTTATAAAGACCATGTTTCTTCAAAGGTGAATTCAAGTAGTATATTTACCATAGTTTTTACTCAAGGTCTGGAGGGGTGGCCTTGAGGAGATACCCCTCGTCCAAGGTAAGGTACAGCGGCTGCACTTTCCTGAAGCAGCTGTGAAGAGATACTCCAAGACCAAGGTAAGTGAAACCCAAATAAGACCGTAGGTGTAGGGAGGGGGCATTAGAGGGCAGACACACTGAAATCATAATCACAAAAAACTAGTTGATCTGATCATATGGACCACAGCCCTGTCTAACTCAATGAAACTAAGCCATGCCGTGTGGGGCCACCCAAGACGGACGGGTCATGGTTGAGAGGTCTGACAGAATGTGGTCCACTGGAAAAGGGAATGGCAAACCACTTCAGGATACTTGCCTTGAGAACCCCATGAACAGTATCAAAAGACAAAATGATAGGATACTGAATGAGGAATACCACAGGTCAGTAGTTGCTCAGTATGCTACTGGAGATCAGTGGAGAAATAACTCCAGAAAGAATGAAAGAATGGAGCCAAAGCAAAACAAATACCCAGTTGTGGATGTGACTGATGACAGAAGCAAGGTCCAATGCTGTAAAGAGCAATATTGCATAGGAACCTGGAATGTTAGGTCCATGAATCAAGGCAAATTGGAAGTGGTCAAACAGGAGATGGCAAGAGTGAACATAGACATTCTAGGAATCAGTGAACTAAAATGGACTGGAATGGGTGAATTTAACTCAGATGACCATTATATCTACTACTGTGGGCAGGAATCCCTTAGAAGAAATGGAGTAGCCATCATGGTCAATAAAAGAGTCCGAAATGCAGTACTTGGATGCAGTCTTAAAAACGACAGAATGATTTCTGTTCGTTTCCAAGGCAAAGCATTCAATATTACAGTAATCCAAGTCTATGCCCCAACGAGTAATGCTGAAGAAGTCGAAGTTGAACGGTTCTATGAAGACCTACAAGACCTTTTAGAACTAACACACAAAAAAGATGTCCTTTTCATTATAGGGGACTGGAATGCAAAAGTAGGAAGTCAAGACACACTTGGACTAACAGGCAAATTTGGCCTTTTAGCACGGAATGAAGCAGGGCAAAGGCTAATAGAGTTTTGCCAAGAGAACGCACTGGTCATAGCAAACACCCTCTTCCAACAACACAAGAGAAGACTCTACACATGGACATCACCAGATGGTTAACACCAAAATCAGATTGATTATATTCTTTGCAGTCAAAGATGGAGAAGTTGTATACAGTTAGAGAAAACAAGACCAGGAGCTGACTGTGGCTCAGATCCTGAACTCCTTATTGCCAAATTCAGACTTAAATTGAAGAAAGTATGGAAAACGATTAGACCATTCAGATATGACCTAAATCAAATCCCTATGATTATACAGTGGAAGTAAGAAATAGATTTAAGGGTCTAGATCTGATAGATAGAGTGTCTGATGAACTCTGGACGGAGGTTCGTGACATTGTACAGGAGACAGGGACCAAGACCATCCCCATGGACAAGAAATGCAAAAAAGCGAAATAGTTGTCTGAGGAGGCCTTACTAATAGCTGTGAAAAGAAGAGAAGTGAAAAGCAAAGGAGGAAAGGAAAGATATAAGCATCTGAATGCAGAGTTCCAAAGAATAGCAAGGAGAGACAAGAAAGCCTTCCTCAGCAATCAGTGCAAAGAAATAGAGGAAAACAACAGAATAGGAAAGACAAGAGATCTTTTCCAGAAACTTAGAGATATCAAGGGAACATTTCATGCGAAGATGGGCTCGATAAAGGACAGAAATAGTATGGACCTAACAGAAGCAGAAGATATTAAGAAGAGTTGGCAAGAATACACAGAGAACTGTACAAAAAGGATCTTCACGACGAAGATAATCACGATGGGGTGATCACTTACATGGAGCCAGACATCTTGGAATGTGAAGTCAAGTGGGTCTTAGAGAGCATCACTACAAACAAAGCTAGTGGAGGTGATGGAATTCCAATTGAGCTATTTCAAATCCTGAAAGATGATGCTGTGAAAGTGCTGAACTCCATATGCCAGCAAATTTGGAAAACTCAGCAGTGGCCACAGGACTGGAAAAGGTCAGTCTATATCCCAATCCCAAAGAAAGGCAATGCCAAAGAATGCTCAAACTACCACACAATTGCACTCATCTCACACGCTAGTAAAGTCATGCTCAAAGTTCTCCAAGCCAGGCTTCAGCAATATGTGAACCGTGATCTTCCAGATGTTCAAGCAGGTTTTAGAAAAGGCAGAGTCACCAGAGGTCAAATTGCCAACATCCGCTGGATCATGGAGAAAGCAAGAGAGTTCCAAAAAAACATCTATTTCTGCTTCATTGACTATGCCAAAGCCTTTGACTGTGTGGATCACAATAAACTGTGGAAAATTCTCCAAGAGGTGGGAATCCCAGACCATCCGACCTGCCTCTTGAGAAATCTGTATGCAGGTCAGGAAGCAACAGTTAGAACTGGACATGGAACAACAGACTGGTTCCAAATAGGAAAAGGAGTGTGTCAAGGTTGTATATTGTCACCCTGCTTATTTAACTTATATGCAGAGTACGTCAGGAGGAACACTGGGCTGGAAGAAGCACAAGCTGCAATCAAGATTGCCGGGAGAAATATCAATAACCTCAGATATGCAGATGACACCACCCTTATGGCAGAAAGTGAAGAGGAACTCAAAAGCCTCTTGATGAAAGTGAAAGAGGAGAGTGAAAAGGTTGGCTTGAAGCTCAACATTCAGAAAACTAAGATCATGGCACATGGTCCCATCACTTCATGGGAAATAGATGGGGAAACAGTGGAATCAGGGTCAGTCTTTATTTTTTTGGGCTCCAAAATCACTGCAGATGCTGATTGCAGCCATGAAATTAAAAGACGATTACTCCTTGGAAGGAAAGTTATGACCAACCTAGATAGCATATTAAAAAGCAGAGACATTACTTTGTCAACAAAGGTCCATCTAGTCAAGGCTATGGTTTTTCCCGTGGTCATGTATGAATGTGAGAGTTGGACTATGAAGAAAGCTGATCGCCGAAGAATCGATGCTTTTGAACTAGGTGATGGAGAAGACTCTTGAGAGTCCCCTGGACTGCAAGGAGGCCCAACCAGTCAATTCTAAAGGAGATCAATCCTGGATGTTCATTGGAAGGACTGATGCTGAAAGTGAAACTCCAATACTTTGGCCACCTCATGTGACGAGTGACTCACTGGAAAAGACTCTGATGCTGGGAGGGATTGGGGGTGGGAGGAGACGGGGACGACAGAGAATGAGATGGCTGGATGGCATCACCAGCTCAATGGACTTGAGTTTGAGTGAACTCCGGGAGTTGGTAATGGACAGGGAGGCCTGACATGCTGTGATTCATGGGGTCACAAAGAGTCGGTCACGACTGAGCGACTGAATTGAATCCACTCTAGTATTTTGGCCTGGAGAATTCCGTGAACTGTATAGTCTGTTGGGTCGCAAAGAGTAGTCTTTGGAATTCCTTAGGCCAGAATACTGGAGTGGGTAGTCTTTCCCTTTTCCAGGGGATCTTCCCAACCCAGGTTTCCCACATTGCAGATGAAGTCTTTATCAACTTAGCTGCAAGGGAAGCCTAAGAATACTGGAGTGGGCAGCTATCCCTCTTCAGTGGATCTTCCCGACTCAGGAATCACACTGGGGTCTCCTGAATTGTAGATGGATTCTTTACCAATTTAGCTCTCATAGAAACCCTTGGAATATGTATGGCTTTATCACTTTTTCACATTTAAAGCAATATCATTTTGTTCTTATTCTCACCTTTTTGAGGTATAACTGACACAATTGTAAAATAGTTCATGAATGCATCAAAATTTGGAAAGCTTGATATAGAACAAGTATGAAGTTAGGAGCTAGGTTACCCATTTTAAAACACTGTACCAATTCTTTTGAAATTATTTGATTAAATCAAACAGTATCATATTTTTCAAATAAAACATTTATTCTGAAATTATAAATGAAGGAAAGTTACATGGCTCAAAATAGCCTGGAGTTAAAACTCCCCTCCAGGTCCTCCCCACCATTCTATGCAAAACAAAAAACTCTCTCACCCAAAGAAAAAAATGGACGTTAAGGTTGATTATGCACAGCTCCCAGCTGGTCCAGTCTCTTGCCAATCTCCAAAATTCCTTGTCCCAGCCATTTAAGAGATAACTACTCCGAACAACCTTGGAAAAGAATAGGTCCCCTTAAGACAGCAATTTTCCACATACATTCCTATTATACTTATTCTTTTCTTAGGTTAGTGCAGCAGCTTGCTAATCTGACTGCTGCCCCTTCTCGCGTCATTAAAGGTGATCTGTTCCTGTAAAATGCCGGTCTCGTTCTTTTTCTGAACCTCGCCTTCTCTAACTTTCATACCTTACATTTTTGGTGTCAAAACCCAGGAGGTTGAGGTTCCTTCTTGTTCTCCACGGCCAGCTCTTCAGAGTGTGGAAGCTGCCAAGCTCACTTTCCCATCTGGGCTTTCAAGACGTCCTCAAGAGGACACCCTGTGCCTTCGTGAGTGGTACAAGTCTTGTGTAAGGGCTTTATTGGTTTTCCACGTAACCCAAAGAATATTAGCCTCTTTCTTTCTCTTCCTCTTTTCTCTACATTTTCTTTTCCATGAGACCAACCAACTCCAGGACAGAGGCCTTTTACCATTCGACCACTCTACATGCAACACTTCACTCAAACCAGCCCCTAGATTAAGGTATGATCCGGATGGTGTTCTAGAGGTCCCCTAGAACCCAATCCTCTCCGAGTCCTGGAGACATCTGGCCTAGGGCCACTCTGTAGATGATGGTAGGGGATGCTCCACCTCGACACAGAGCTCTCTTCTCTTAACTCCTATTGCAACTACGGGTGATGACTCGCATTCCCAATAGGAGCCTCTGCTTGCCTTTCAATTATGGGGTCTAGCCAATCTGTCCCAAAGGATTACCCTCTGGCCTGTGTTCTCAAAAATCTCAGACCACTCTCACTCACTAAACTCAAAGCTAACTGCTTAAAACAACTCTGTATACAGATCTGCCCTCAATACCAATTAGAGAACCAAAACCGCTGGTCTGAGTTCGAGACTTTCAATTTCAGTATTTTATCAGATCTCACTAACTTCCTCAAACAGAATGGCAAATGGTTGAAGGTCCCCTATATTCAAGCCTTCTGAGACCTTAAAAGCTGTTCTTCTCTCTACAAAGACTGTTCTACCTATCAAATCCTCCTCTGCTCTCTCTTCCCCTCCTTTACAAAAGAATCCAAATCTAAAACTCCTGAAAGGCCCCCTAAACCCTTAGCCCCCAATTTTGACCAGATGGATGAACTTCCTCCCTACAGCCCTGAAAAAAAAGCTTCCAGAGATGAGAACCCATCCTCTAGCCCTTCCTCCTCAAAAACATGAAGTGATGACTCCAAAACCCCAAAAGAGATTTCCACCCCACCCCCCACCTGCATTGGCCAGGACCTGAAACAAACACTTTTCCTCTCAGAGATAGCAGGACCAGAGGGCCCTACATGGGTTCATGTGCCCTTCTCAATTTCTGATATAAGCCAAATTGTAAAAAAAGTTGAGATTCTTTTCAAAAAATCCTACTAGATACAAAAAAATTCCTCCGCCTAAGACAAACATCATTTAACCTAAAATGATCTTTATTGCATCCTAAATGCCACTTTAACCCCTGATGAAAAGACACGGATATGACAGACAACCAGACTCATGTTGATCAGTTCCATAACCAAGATAGGACTAATCAGGTGACTGATAATACAGTCCCTTTAACTGAGCCATGGTAGACATATCAAGCAGGCAATGTCAACATCTGGTACTTCATCATTTGATCATCTGTTTACTAAAAGAAATGCTAAAAAGCTCTCACATTCATGTTAACTATGATAAGATTAGGAAAGTGACTCAAAAAAAAAAAAAAAAAAGATAAAATCCTGCCCTTTTTCTTTCATGGCTTACTGAGGCAGTCCAAAAATACACTAATCTGGATATTTCCACCCCCACCAGACTTCTGTACCTACATGTCCAGTTCATAAGCCAGTCAGCCCCCAATATTTGCCAAAAACTATGCCAGCTAGAAAAGGGCCCTGAGGCCCCCCCAAAGAAACCTCCTAGAAATAGCCTTGAAGGTGTTCAATAATAGAGAAAAAGAGGCTAAGAGATAAAACAAACAAAAAAAAAGACCATGAGAATAAAGCTAAATATGCCTTTTTGGCAGCAACAGTTAAGATCAACCCGGCCCAAGTCATCCCAGACTAAAACTTAAGACTCCCCAGGACCCTGTTTCTGATGCAACCAGTCAGGACACTGGACACTGGACGTGGGAGCTTTGCTTCTTCTTTTTCAATCTGGATTTCTTTATTTCTTTTTATTCTCTGACTCCTGTGTCTAGGACTTCCAAAACTATGTTGTATAATAGTGGTGAGTGGGGACACACCTGTCTTGTTCCTGATTTTAAAGGAAAGGCCTTCAATTTTTCACCATTGAGAATATTCTTTTTGAGATAGGTTATGTATCTCTTCACTGTTCTTGGGAGTTTTATTTTGTTCCTTGGCTTGCACACATTTCTTTCTCGTCTTATTTTGTCAACTTTTTCTGTTTGTAGTCTCCTCTCTTCACGCTGCAGGATCATAGGAACTCCTGTCTCTCTGAACTTTGGTAGGTGAAGTTGATCTGGGGGCTTGTGCAGGCTTCTTGGTGGGAGTGAATGTTTTCTGCCCTCCCATAGGCAGGACCATGTAAAGGGATGTGTTTTGAGGTAATTAAAACTCAGGGTGATTTTAGGAAGCTTGTCTTCTTATAGGATGGGCTATGTTGCTTTCTTTCTGTTTGTTTGGCTTGAGGCATTCAAGCTCTGGAGCCTTTAGTCTGTTGAGTGTAAATGGGTGTTGTTTCTGAAATGGAGACCTCCAGGCATTCTCATTTCAACCTAAATTTTCTGAGGGATACACCAACAGTGTTTTTGCACCCACAGTGAACTACAGCCAACCCCAGGAGATCCTGCCAGATGCCTAGTTATGTCTAGTTCCACTTCCTATGAAAGTATTTCTATGTACTGGGTTCCAGTGCACCTGAGGTCTTGCATGTACAATCCAATAGTGATGTCTATTTCTCCAAGCCCTGTGGAGTTCCAGCCCTCAGACCCTGCTGGCCTTTAAAGACAAATGCTCTGTGAATTTTTCCTCCCAATGCCTTTGAAGCCCAGAGTGCCGCAGTCCATGGGGTGGCAAAGAGCTGGACATGACTGAGCTACTGAACAAGTTTATGTGGGAACATTCCTGTGTAGGCTGTATCGGTTTACTATTTTTTGGTGTAAAGGGTGTTTTTAGTATGGATGTCTGCCATCTTTTTCATCAGTGTATGCTGATACTTATCTCCTTGATAGGAAATGATTTGGTGAACAGAGTCTGTACTGAATTTTGAGCAGGGCCTCCCCTTTGCTCTGCAGTTATTTTTGCCTTATCAGGAGTGGAGTCTGCCTTATCCTTATTTGTTAGAACGAAGATGCCATGATCTGTTTCTAAGGTGTGTTTCTGACACTTGGTGAGAGGTAGGAAGAATTGGAGTACTCCCACTGGGAAAAAAGACACTGAGTTTTCCTGCCCTGGAGCTGTTCACCTGAAAGTATACTCTGGGGTGTCATTTTTCACCCATGGTGCTGGCTCAAAAATTACACTGTTCTTGGCACTGATCTCAGTTCAGTTCAGTCACACAGTCGTGTCCGACTCTTTGCGACCCCATGAATCACAGCACGCCAGGCCTCCCTGTTCATCACCAACTCCTGGAGTTCACTCAAACTCATGTCCACAGAGTCGGTGATGCCATCCAGCCATCTCATTCTCTGTCGTCCCCATCTCCTCCCGCCCCCAACCTTTCCTAGCATCAGAGTCTTTTCCAGTGAGTCAACACGTCGCATGAGGTGGCCAAAGTATTGGAGTTTCAGCTTCAGCATCAGTCTTTCCAATGAACACCCAGGATTGATCTCCTTTAGAATGGACTGAATGGATCTCCTTGAAGTCCAAGGGACTCTCAAGAGTCTTCTCCAACACCACAGTTCAAAAGCATCAATTCTTCGGCGACCAGCTTTCTTCACAGTCCTACTCTCACATCCATACATGACCACGGGAAAAACCATAGCCTTGACTAGAAGGACCTTTTTTGGCAAAGTAACGTCTCTGCTTTTTAATATACTATCAAGGTTGGTCATAACTTTCCTTCCAAGGAGTAAGCGTCTTTTAATTTCATGACTGCAATCAGCATACGCAGTGATTTTGGAGTCCCAAAAAATAAAGTCTGACACTGTTTGCACTGTTTTCCCATCTATTTCCCATGAAGTGATGGGACCAGATGCCAGTCCCACCTTAACTGTGGGTATGACAGCAGTTGGCCCTGGTGTCTCTCAAGCATTGTTTTCAAGCATTGCCACGACCTCAGTTCAGTTCAGTTCAGTTCAGTCGCTCAGTCGTGTCCGACTCTCCGCGACCCCATGAATCACAGCATGCCAGGCCTCCCTGTCCATCACCAACTCCCGGAGTTCACTCAAACTCATGTCCACAGAGTCGGTGATGCCATCCAGCCATCTCATTCTCTGTCTTCCCCTTCTCCTCCCGCCCCCAACCTTTCCCAGCATCAGAGTCTTTTCCAGTGAGTCAACTCGTCGAATGACCTCACAGATATACAAAAGTCAAATTACTGAATTTACCTGTCAAGGTTTCTGCCACATTTGATTAGTTACAAGTGAGTTACTAAGTCAAATTGATACTTCAGAGGATTGAAAAAAAATAGATTTCACTTAATGAAATGCAAAAGAACATGTGGGATAGCGGATGCCATTGTATTCCTCTTTGCAAAATAAAATATC
Organism: Moschus berezovskii; assembly: GCF_049115385.1. Classification (NCBI taxonomy): domain Eukaryota; kingdom Metazoa; phylum Chordata; class Mammalia; order Artiodactyla; family Moschidae; genus Moschus; species Moschus berezovskii. The sequence continues at coordinate 48,827,767 of NC_142472.1, forward strand.
CCACAATAGTTCTATAATACGACTGCTTTAATTTATATTTGTCTTTTACAAACAAGTTGAATAAATACTTATTATCTGTCCATTATAGCTGATTGTGATAAAAATTTAATTAAGAATTATTTCACTCAAGATGGTGGGAGAAGAGAATGGGGAGACCAGTTTCTCCACCATAAACACATCAAAAGATCATCTGCATGTGGAGCAAATTCCATAAAATAACTTCTGATCACTAGTAGAGGACCCCAGATACCCAGAAAGATAAACCAATCTCTTCAAAATGAGGTAGGACTAAAGATAAAGATGTAAAAAGAGACAAAGGATTTAGAGACAGAGACCAATCTTGGGGAGGGAGTCATGAAGGGGAAGTTTCTGAAGAAGAGGAAATCCTTTCACAGGAAGGGTCAATGGGGAGCTTTGGAATCTAAGAGAGCAGCATAACAAACAAAACAAACCAACAAACAAAACACCCAAAGAATTCATGCCAAACTGCAATTACCAGAAGACAAGTGACACACACTCACGTCCACACACAATGAATGGGAGCTGGAGTGCATCTGGGAAATATATCTTCAGTCCTTAGGGTAAGGACTGGGGTTGACTGCCCTGAGGACAATATGAAGGGGCTAATGTGACATGGCAATTTTATTTTCAGTTCAGTTCAGTCGCTCAGTCGTGTCCGACTCTCCGCGACCCCATGAATCACAGCACGCCAGGCCTCCCTGTCCATCACAAACTCCCGGAGTTCACTCAAACTCATGTCCACAGAATCGGTGATGCCATCCAGCCATCTCATTCTCCGTCGTCCCCTTCTCCTCCCGCCCCCAACCTTTCCCAGCATCAGAGTCTTTTCCAGTGAGTCAACTCGTCTCATGAGGTGGCCAAAGTATTGGAGTTTCAGCTTTAGCATCAGTCCCTCCAATGAACATCCAGGATTGATCTCCTTTAGAATGGACTGGTTGGATCTCCTTGCAGTATAAGGGACTCTCAAGAGTCTTCTCCAACACCACAGTTCAAAAGCATCAATTCTTCGGCGATCAGCTTTCTTCACAGTCCAACTCTCACATCCATACATGACCACGGGAAAAACCATTGCCTTGACTAGACGGACCTTGGTCGGCAAAGTAATGTCTCTGCTTTTTAATATACTATCAAGGTTGGTCATAACTTTCCTTCCAAGGAGCAAGCGTCTTTTAATTTCATGGCTGCAATCAGCATCTGCAGTGATTTTGGAGCCCAAAAAAACAAAGTCTGACACTGTTTCCACTGTTTTTCCATCTATTTCCCATGAAGTGATGGGACCAGATGCCATGATCTTTGTTTTCTGAATGTTGAGCTTCAAGCCAACCTTTTCACTCTCCTCTTTCACTTTACTTTATTTAAAAAAAAATTTTTTTTTTGGAGTCTAATTGCGTGCTGTGATTCATGGGGTTGCAGAGAGTCGGACACGACTGAGCAACTGAACTGAAGTGAACTGAACTGAACTGAATTACTTTACAATATTATATTGATTGGTTTTGCCATACACTGACATGAATCCGCCCCGGGTGTACATGTGTTCCCCTTCTTGAACCCCCCTCCTACTTCCCTCCTCCCCTTATCCTCCCCCTGGGTCATCCCCGTGCACCAGCCCCGAGCATCCTGTATCATGCGTCGAACCTGGACTGGTGATTAGTTTCACATATGATAATATACATGTTTCAATGCCATTCTCCCAAATCATCCCACCCTCACCATTTCCCACAGAGTCCCAAAGACTGTTCTATACACCTATGTCTCTTTTGCTGTCTCATATACAGGGTTATCATTACTATCTTTCTAAATTCCATATATATGCATTAGTATACTGTATTGGTATTTTTCTTTCTGGCTTACTTCACTCTGACATGGCAATTTTAAAGAAACAGAGAAAAACAGAGGACCTTTCCTTCTGGAAAGCTCTAACACTGCACTGTGATCCCTAGCATGCTCACAGAACAAAGGATAACACCTTAGCAAATAACAAAGGAGAGAAAGCCAGGTGCCATTTATGGCCCTCCCTAGAGGAAGAAAGACAGGTGCATGACAGCCAGAGGTGGAGGAAAGGGGCTGCTACAATCTTGGCCCCAGAGACCACATTTCCCACCAAGCTGTGAGCAGGCTGCCAGTTGCTAACTACATCTTCCTGGGATCCTTGATAGTTCATATGTGCCAGGAGTGTCATAACCTGAGACCAGCTTCCCTGAGGAGATGCATGAACCACCTGGGACTGTGCATTCATGGCACATCTGGGAAACTGAGTGACTTGGACCTGGGAAGTGCACAATATGCCTAGTTCATGTGGGACTGTGTCCTCGCAGGGTACCCAGGAGCCTGAGAGGCTTGGATCTGGGCTGTGACAACCCCATATGGGACATCCACTACGAGCATTTCCCATACAGTCCAGCAGTGTTTGTTTATAGTGTCCCTCCCTCTCCACAGTACAACTGAGCCTGAATAAGCAGCCATTTTCACCCACTTGTGTCATTACAGAGATTATACACTGAAAAGACTTGCAAGAAGAGGCCAGCCTAAGCAAATAAAGGAAAGGGGAACAGCTGCCCCAGAAATGGCAGGTGCAACATACTGAAATCCTGCAGTTAAGTGGAAAGGTGCATTTTAGGAGCAACTATAGACTTTGAGAACAAGTACAAGCCAGAACAAGTAGTTATTTGACATTGAACAGCATGACTATATATATATATATATATACATTTTTTTAATTTTCATATTTTATTTTGTTTAGATTTTTTATATTGTACTTTTGAGAGTCTAATATCTATTTTAGGTTTTTAAAGTTTGCTTTTTGATATTTGTTATTAATTACGGACCTTTGGTATCCATTTTCACTTAGGAACTTGATTACTGGCTTGATTGCTTTCTTTCTGTTTGACTTTCCCTTTTCTCCCACTGGTCAACTCTATCTCCTTCCTCTTCTCTACATAACTCTGTGAATCCCTTTGTGTGTTCCTGGCTGTGAGAGTTGTTTCACCATTAACATAGGGGTTTTATTTTCTGTGATGTGTGCACAGAGAAATCTTGATGCTACTGTAAGACGGTGACCAAAACCCAGAGGCAGGAGGCTCAACTCCAGAACTTTGGACCATCGTAGAACGCCTGACCCAGGGAACATTGATAGATAAGAGATCACCCAGAAGCCTCCATACTTACACTAAAACCAACCTCCATCCAAGAGCCAACAAGATTCAATACAAAACACTCCACACTAATCTTTCAGTAAAATAGGAACAAGACACTGAAAAATAAAAGACATGCTGTCCACAGCCATATCAAACTCATAGACACCCCAAAACTCACTAATGGAGACTGTATTGACCTCCAAAGAGACAAGATTCAGCTTCTTCCACCAGAACACAGACATAAGTTCCCCCAACCAGGAAACATTCATAAGCTACTTGTCCAACCCTGCCCACAAGGAGCAGACTCAACAATTAAGAGGAAATATGACCCTCTGGCCAGTGAAAGGAGACACCAAACACAGGAAACTAAACAAAATGAAAAGGCAGAGAAATATCTAGCAGGTGAAGGAACATGATAAAAACCGACCAAAAAAAAAAAAAATGAGGAGATAGGGAGTCTTCTTGGAAAAAAGAATTCAAGAGTAATGATAGTAAAGATTAGAAATCTTGAAGACAAAATGGAGTTACAGATAAATAAAACACACACGGATTGAGAAGATGAAAGAAATGTTTAACAAGGAGCTAAAAGAAATAAAGACTAGTCAATCAGTAATGAATAATGAAATAACTGAGGTTAAAAACAATCTGCTGCTGCTGCTAAGTCACTTCAGTCATGTCCGACTCCATGCAACTCCATAGACAGCAGCCCACCAGGCTCCCCCATCCCTGGGATTCTCCAGTCAAGAACACTGGAGTGGGTTGCCATTTCCTTATCAAATTCATAAAAGTGAAAAGTGAAAGTGAAGTCGCTCAGTTGTGTCCAACTCTTCACGATCCCATGGACTGCAGACTACCAGGCTCCTCCGCACATGGGATTTTCCAGGTAAGATTACTGGAGTGGGCTGCCATTGCCTTCTCAATAAAAACAATCTTCAGTTCAGTTCAGTTCAGTTCAGTTGCTAAGTCGTGTCCGACTCTTTGCGACCCCATGAATCACAGCACACCAGGCCTCCCTGTCCATCACCAACTCCCGGAGCTCACTCAAACTCATGTCCATCGAGTCAGTGATGCCATCCAGCCATCTCATTCTCTATCGTCCCCATCTCCTCCCACCCCCAATCCCTCCCAGCATCATAGTCTTTTCCAGTGAGTCAATTCGTCACATGAGGTAGTCAAAGTATTGCAGTTTCAGCTTTAGCATCAGTCCTTCCAATGAACACCCAGGACTATTCTCCTTTAGAAAGGACTGGTTGGATCTCCTTGCGGTACAAGGGACTCTCAAGAGTCTTCTCCAACACCACAATTCAAAAGCATCAATTCTTCAGAGACCAACTTTCTTAACAGTCCAACTCTCACATCCATACATGACCACTGGAAAAACCATAGCCTTGACTAGGTGGACCTTGGTTGGCAAAGTAATGTCTCTGCTTTTTAATATGCTATCTAGGATGGTCATAAGTTTCCTTAAAAGGAGTAAGCGTCTTTTAATTTCTTGGCTTCAATCAACATCTGCAGTGATATTGGAGCCCAAAAAAATAAAGTCTGACACTGTTTCCAATGTTTCCCCATCTATTTCCCATGAAGTGATGGGACCAGATGCCATGATTTTCGTTTTCTGAATGTTGAGCTTCAAGCCAAACTTTTCACTCTACTCTTTCACTTTCAACAAGAGGCTTTTTAGTTCCTCTTCACTTTCTGCCATAAAGGTTGTGTCATCTGCATATCTTAGGTTCTTGATATTTCTCCTGGCAATCTTGATTACAGCTTGTGCTTCTTCCAGCCCAGCGTTCCTCATGATGTACTCTGCATAGAAGTTAAATAAGCAGGGTGACAATATACAACCTTAACGTACTCCTTTTCCTATTTGGAACCAGTCTGTTGTGCCATGTTCAGTTCTAACTGTTGCTTCCTGACCTGCATACAGGTTTCTCAAGAGGCAGGTCAGGTGGTCTGGGATTCCCATCTCTTTCAGAATGTTCCACAGTTTATTGTGATCCACACAGTCAAAGGCTTTGGCATAGTCAATGAAGCAGAAATAGATGTTTTTTTTGGAACTCTCTTGCTTTCTCCATCATCCAGCAGATGTTGGAAATTTGACCTCTGGTGACTCTGCCTTTTCTAAAACCTGCTTGAACATCTGGAAGATCACGGTTCACATATTGCTGAAGCCTGGCTTGGAGAACTTTGAGCATGACTTTACTAGCGTGTGAGATGAGTGCAATTGTGTGGTAGTTTGAGCATTCTTTGGCATTGCCTTTCTTTGGGATTGGGATATAGACTGACCTTTTCCAGTCCTGTGGCCACTGCTGAGTTTTCCAAATTTGCTGGCATATGGAGTTCAGCACTTTCACAGCATCATCTTTCAGGATTTGAAATAGCTCAATTGGAACTCCATCACCTCCACTAGCTTTGTTCGTAGTGATGTTCTCTAAGGCCCACTTGACTTCACATTCCAAGATGTCTGGCTCCATGTAAGTGATCACGCCATCGTGATTATCTTTGTCGTGAAGACCTTTTTTGTACAGTTCTTCTGTGTATTCTTGCCACCTCTTCTTAACATCTTCTGCTTCTGTTAGGTCCATACAATTTCTGTCCTTTATCGAGCCCATCTTTGCATGAAATGTTCCCTTGATATCTCTAATTTTCTGGAAAAGGTCTCTTGTTTTTCCCATTCTGTTGTTTTCCTCTATTTCCTTGCATTGATCGCTGAGGAAGGCTTTCTTATCTCTCCTTGCTAGTCTTTGGAACTCTGCATTTAGATGCTTATATCTTTCCTTTCCTCCTTTGCTTTTCGCTTCTCTTCTTTTCACAGCTATTATTAAGGCCTCCTCAGACAGCCATTTTGCTTTTTTGCATTTCTTGTCCATGGGGATGGTCTTGGTCCCTGTCTCCTGTACAATGTCATGAACCTCCGTCCAGAGTTCATCAGGCACTCTATCTATCAGATCTAGCCCCTTAAATCTATTTCTCACTTCCACTGTATAATCATAAGGAATTTGATTTAAGTCATATCTGAATAGTCTCGTGGTTTGCCCTCCTTTCTTCAATTTAAGTATGAATTTGGCAATAAGGAGTTCATGATCTGAGCCACAGTCAGCTCCTGGACTTGTTTTTGCTATCTGTATAGAGCTTCTCCATCATTGGCTGCAAAGAATATAATCAATCTGATTTCGGTTGACCGTCTGGTGATGTCCATGTGTAGAGTCTTCTCTTGTGTTGTTGGAAGGGGGTGTTTGCTATGACAAGTGCGTTCTCTTGGCAAAACTCTATTAGCCTTTGCCCTGCTTCATTCCGTGCTAAAAGGCCAAATTTGCCTGTTACTCCAGGTGTTTCTTGACTTCCTTCTTTTACAATCCAGTCCCCTCTAATGAAAAGGACATCTTTTTTTGGTGTTAGTTCTAAAAGGTCTTTTAGGTCTTCATAGAACCATTCAACCTCAGCTTCTTCAGCATCACTGGTTGGGGCATAGAGTTGGATTACTGTAATATTGAATGGTTTGCCTTGGAAACAAACAGAGATCATTCTGTCATTTTTGAGATTGCATCCAAGTATTGCATTTTGGACTCTTTTATTGACCATGATGGCTACTCCATTTCTTCTAAGGGATTCCTGCCCACAGTAGTAGATATAATGGTCATCTGAGTTAAATTCACCCATTCCAGTCCATTTTAGTTCACTGATTCCTATTATGTCGACGTTCACTCTTGTCATCTCTTGTTTGACCACTTCCAATTTGCCTTGATTCATGGACCTAACATTCCAGGTTCCTATGCAATATTGCTCTTTACAGCATCAGACCTTGCTTCTATCACGTCACATCCACAACTGGGTATTTGTTTCCCTTTGGCTCCATCCCTTCATTCTTTCTGGAGGTATTTCTCCGCTGATCTCCATTAGCATACTGCACATCTACCGACCTGTGGAATTCCTCATTCAGTAGCCTATCATTTTGCCTTTTGATACTGTTCATGGGGTTCTCAAGGCAAGTATACTGAAGTGGTTTGCCATTCCCTTCTCCAGTGGACCACATTCTGTCAGACCTCTCCACCATGACCCGTCTGTCTTGTGTGGCCCCACACGGTATGGCTTAGTTTCACTGAGTTAGACAGGGCTGTGGTCCATGTGACCAGATCAACTAGTTTTCTGTGTTTATGATTTCAGTGTGTCTGCCCTCTGATGCCCCCTGGCAATACCTACTGTGTTATTTGGGTTTCTCTTACGTTGGTCATGGAAAATCTCTTCACAGCTGCTCCAGCAAAGTGCAGCCTCTGTACCATCTAGAGGGAACCAAATGTATAGTACTTGAGGCAGAGAAAAGCATAAGTGAGCTGGAAGATAGAGTGGTGGAAATAAATGAAGCAGAACAGAACAAAGAATAAAAAGAAATAAGGACAGCCTCAGAGACCTCTGGGACAATGTTAAACACCTGAACATTCAAATCACAGATGTCCCAGAAGACAAAAGGAAAAGGCATGACAAAATATTTGAGGAGATAATAGTCAAAAATTTTCCTAGAATGGGGAAAGAAATAACTACCCAAGTCCAAGAAGTCCAGAGTCCTTAACAGGATAAACCCAAGGAGAAGCACACCAAGACACGTATTAGTCATACTAACAAAAATGAAACAGAAAGAGCAAATATTAAAAGCAGCAAGGGAAAAACAATAAATAACACACAGGGGGATCACCACAAAGATAAGAGCTGATCTTTCAACAGAAAATCTGAAAGCCAGAAGGGAATGGCAGGAAATACTTAAAAATGATCTACAACCAAAATTAATTTAACCAGCATGGATCTCATTCAGATTTGAAGGAGAAATCAAAAGCTTTATAGAGAAGCAAAAGCTGAGAGAATTCAGCACCACCAAATCAGCTCTTCAAAAAATGCTAAAGGATCTTCTTCAGACAGGAAACAGAAAAGGTTTATAAAAATGAACCCAAAACAATATAGTAAATTTTAGTGGGATTCTACTTATTACTAATTACCATAAATATAAATGGATCAAATGCTCCAACCAAAAGACAGGCTGAATGGATACAAAACAAAACCTTTATATATGCTGTCTATAAGAGACCCACCTCAAACCAAGGGACACACACAGACAGAAAGAGAGGGTCTGGAAGAAGATATTTCATGCAAACCGAGACCAGAAGAAATCAGGAGTAGCAGTACTCAGATAAAAGAGGCTTAAATAAAGACTGCTAAAAGAGAAAAAGAAGGACACTACATAATGATTAAGGGACCAATCCAAGAAGAAGATATAACAATGACAAATATATATGCACCCAGCATAGGATCACCTCAATACATAAATAAAATGCTAACAACTATTAAAGGGGAAATTGACAGTAAAACAGTAATAGTGGGGGATTTTAATACCCCACTTGCAATAATGGAAAGATGATCTAAACAAAAAATTAACTTGGAAACACAAGATTTAAACCATACTTTGGAGCAGTTAAACCTAATTAATATCTGTAGGGCATTCCACTCCAACATAATGGATTTTACCTGTTTCTCAAGTGCACATGAAGCATTCTCCAGATAGATTACATCCTGGGCCACAAATCTAGCATTGGTAAATTAAAAAAAAAAAAAAAAAAAGCACTGAAATCATTTCAAGCATCATTTCTGATCACAGTGCTGTAAGATTAGCTATCAACCACAAGATAAAAAGAAAAACAAACAAAAAAAGACTATTAAAAACACAAACCTACTGAGGCTAATCAACATGTTTCTGAATAACCAATAGATCACTGAAAAAGTGAAAAAGGAGATCAAAATATAAATAAAAAAATATAATAATGTAAATATGACAACCCAAAACCTATGGGATTCAGTAAAATCAATGTTATGAGGGAAGTTCATAGCAATACAAGCTTACCTCAAGAAACGAGAGAAACAAAAAATAAACAACCTAACTTTATACCTTAAGAAACTAGAAAATGAATAACAACAACAACAAACCCAAAGTTAGTAGAAGGGAAGAAATAATAAAAATCAGAGCAGAAATAAATGAAATGAAAGAGACTATAGCAAAGATCAATAAAACTAAAGGCTGTTTCTTTGAGAAGATAAGTAAAATAGACAAACCATAAGCCAGACTCACCAAGAAAAAAAGAGGGAAAAGACTCAAATCAATATAATTAGAAATGCAAATAGAGAAATTACAACAGACAGCAAAGAAATACAAATGATCATCATAAGAGGTTGCTATGAGCAACTATATGCCAATGAAATGGACAACTTGGGAGAAATAGACACATTCTTAGAAAAGTATAACCTTACAAAACTGAATCAGGAAGAAGTAGAAAAATTGAACAGAGCAATCACATGCTTGAAAATAAAAACTGTAATAAAGGATCTTCCAACAAACAAAAGCCCAGGATCAAATGGCTTCACAGTTGAATTCTATCAAAAATTTAGAGATGAGATAACATCTGTCCTAATCAAACTCTTTCAGAAAGTAACAGAGGGAGGAAAACTCCAAAATTCATTCTGAAAGGCCACCATCACCCTGATACCAAAACCATATCAAGATGCCACAAGAAAAGAAAATAACAGGCCAATATCATCTATGTTGATGAACACAGATGCAACAATTCTTAACAAAATTCTAGCAAACAGAATCCAACAACACATTAAAAAAAAATCATACATCATAATCAAGTGGGCTTTATTCCAGATATGCAGGATTCTTCAATAATCACAAATCAGTGTGACACATCACATTAACAAATTGAAAAGTAAAAACCATATCTCCAGAAGGTAGGCATAGAAAGAATGTACCTCAACATAATAAAAGCCAGATATGGTAAACCCGCAGTAAAAATTAGCCACGATGGTGAAAAATTAGAAGACTTTCCCCTAAAATCAGAAACAAGAGAAGGGTGCCCACTCTCACCACTAGTATTAAACAAAGTTTTGGAAGCCTTAGTCGCAGCTGAGAGAAGAAAAAGAAACAAAAAGAATCCAGTTTGGAAAAGAAGAAGTAAAACTCTCACTGTTTGCAGATGATATGAAACTCTAGATAGAAATCCCTAAAGATGCCACCAGAAAACTACAGCAGCTATTCAGTGACTATAGTAAAGTTGCAGGATATAAAATTAATAACAGAATTCTCTTTCATTCCCATACACTAAAACCAAAAATTCAGAAGGAGAAATTAAGGAAACAATCCCAATCACCATTACAACAAAAAGAATAAAATACTTGGGAAGAAATTTACCTAAAGAAACAAAAGACCTTTGTACAGAAAATGATAAAACACTGATAAAAGAAATCAAAAATGACACGAATAGAGAAATATACCATGTTCTTGGATTGGAAAAATCAATAAAGTGAAAATGAGTATACAACCCAAAGCAATCTATAGGTTCAACACAATCCCTATCAAAATACCAACAGTAATTTTTACAGAACTAGAACAAATAAATTCATAAATTGTATGGAAACACAAAAAACCCTGGATAGACAAAGTGCTCTTGAGAAAGAATACCGAAATTGGAGGAACAACCTTCTTGACTTCAGACTATACTACACAGGTACAGTCATCAAGAAAGAATGGTACTTGCATAAAGACAGAAATATAGATCAATGAAACAAAACAGAAAGTCTAGAGATAAATCCATGCAGCTGGGGACTGCCACCTTATTTTTGACAAAGGAGGCAAAAATATACAATGGTGAAAAAATAGTCTCTTCAACAAGTGGTACTGGGAAAACCGGTCAACTACAAGTAAAAGAATGAAACTAGAACACTTTCTAACACCATACATAAGAATAAACCCAAAATAGATTAAAGACCTAAATGTAAGTCCAGAAACTATGAAACTCTTAGATGAGAACAAAGGCAGAACACTCTCCCACCTAAATCACGGCAAAATCCTCTATGACCCACTTCCCTGAGTAACGGAAATAAAAGCAAAAGTAAACAAAAGGGACTGAATTAAACTTAAAAGCTTTGCAAAAATGAAGGAAACTATAAGCAAAGTGAAAAGACAGCCCTCAGAATGGGAGAAAATATTAACAAAGGCAACAACTGACAAAAAGTTATCTCCAAAGTATACAAGCAGCTCATGCAGCTCAACACCAGAAAAACGAACAGCCAAGTTTAAAAGTGGGCCAAAGAACTAAAGAGACATTTCTTCAAAGAAGACATACAGATGGCTATAAACACATGAAAAGATGCTCAACATCACTAATTATTAGAGAAATGCAGATCAAAACCACAATGAGGTTTCATCTCACACCAATCAGAATGGCCATCAACAAAACGTCTACAAACAATAAATGCTGGAGATGGTGTGGAGAAAAGGGAATCCTCTTACACTGTTGGTGGGAATGCAAACTGGTAAGCCATTATGGAGAAATGTGTGGAGATCCCTTAGAAAAAGTGAAAATAGAACTGCCATATGACCCAGCAATCCCACTTCTGGGCATACACCCCAAGAAAACCATAATTGAAAGAGACACATGTACAGCAATGTTCATTGCAGCACTGTTTGCAATAACTAGGACATGGAAACAAACTAGATGTCCATCGGCACATGAATGCATAAGGAAGTTGCTATACCCAATGGAATATTGCTCAGCTATAAAATGAACTCATCTGAGTCAGTTCTAATGAGGTGGACAAAACTGGAGCCTATTATACAGAGTGAAATAAGTCAGAAAGAGAAACACCTATATAGTATATCAGTGCATTTATCCAGAATTTAGAAAGACTGTAATGGCCATCCTGTATGCAAGGCAACAAAAGAGGCAGAGATGTAAGCAGCAGCCTTTTAGACTATATGGGAGAAGGCAAGGGTGGGGTGATTTGAGGGAATATCACTGAAACATGTTTATTACCATATATAAAATAGATGACAGTGAAGGTTCAATGCATGAAGCAGGGCACTCAAAGCTGGTATTCTGGGACAACTCAGAGGGATGGGTTGGGGAGAGAGATGGGAGAAGGATTCAGGATGGGGGGACATATGCATACCTGAGGCTGATTCATGTCAATGTATGCCAAAAATCATAATATATGAAGTAATTATCCTCCAATAAAATAAATTCATTAATTAAAAAAAATAAAATAAAGCTGCTGAAACTCAAGGAGTATCAAAAGCTCAAGGAATGGAATATCATTTACACTGCTTCTGAAGACCCCATTCTTCAGGAAGATTGAAAAGGCTAATGACATTATTAAGGAGATGTCTCTATGACAGACTGTTTTTGCACACAAACACTGCCATAGATCCTGAAGCCTTAGAATTAACTATGTATCTCAGCTTTCAGCCTTTCAACAGACATTGTGAGAACTCCAGGAGGTGTCTCCTGACCCAGTCTTCACATTCGGTCTAATTGCTGGGTCTGTGGAGCATTCCCCTCCACATCAATTGAATGCTTAGCATGATGGATGTCTCCACTTCAGGGAAAGGACTTTTTTCAACTATGTGACTACTTTCACCAACAACAATCACATGTAATACCCGTTCTTAATCTGATGACATACAAAATAATAAAATAGACAGTATTTTAACTATGGATGGAATGTAGCTTTTAATTTTATGTTTTTCATTTTTGCTGTTTGCTCCCTACATCAGTAATTGTTTAACTGGATTTGTTTCTAATCATCTGGAAGCTTTTAGGTTACAAATGATTGTTCATTCCCCTATGATTTCTACAGCCTCCTCCAACTGTTACTTGGGACCTTGGATTAGACACCCTCAATATGAAGATGAGGAGAATATGTTGCCTCAGAAAATTAGGATCTGTGCCCTTGGCCAGCAGGAAGTGGCTACAGAATGAGAGTGATGGATGCCCTTTTCCCTGACAGCCATAGTCTCCTAAAAAAGAGGGGGTGGGGGGGATGAGAGAGTTAATTCTTAGGTGGGTTGATAAGGAGTCCAGGACCCTCGAGAAAGAGAAAAGGATAAACCTTTATTTATTTTTTTTTTACTCTTACATTCCGTTCCATTCTGTTCCGTCGCTCAGTTGTGTCCGACTCTTTGCGACCCCGTGGACTGTAGCCTACCAGGCTTCTCCGTCCATGGGATTCTCCAGGCAAGAATACTGGAGTGGGTTACCATTTCCTTCTCCAGGGGATCTTCCCAACCCAGGGATCGAACCCGGGTCTCCCGCATTGGAGGCAGACACTTTAACCTCTGAGCCACCATTAGTCACATAAGACAGTTTTTCTTTAAGTCCAGAGCTAATGATTACACAACAAAACAACTCATCTTGCTCAAGGGTATGTTTTTCCTTAAACTTTTTTACTACATATTATATAACAACAATGTATCAACAATGTAGAGGATATGTTTCTCTTTTTAACAGGAACCCTGACTATTCCTGCTGTCTTAAGATACATGATGTGAGAGTGGGTCTGCTAAGACTTTTCTATTGTTAGTAAACTGAAAAAGTATATAAGGTCTGAAAGAGTATAACTAGATAAGACTAGCGAGTGGGGACTTTCTGCTTCCTTCTGATGTAAATGTCAGAAGCATACCCTATCCCTTTGTCACTGTAATAAAACTCAGCTACACAGAAGTTTTGAGTGATCAAGCCTCATCACTGGTTCCAAAGATAAATTCTCTTCATCAGAGTTGACAAATGTGACTCTGTTCACTGTAAGCTATCAATTCGTTATGCCCAGGAGCAATGAGAGAAGGTGGTAGAATTTTCCATCAGAGCTTACTCCTGTTCATGGCCTCACCCCGCCCCCCAAATTTTTTTGACTTCCTCTGACCACCATTTTTGGCCCTGGTTTGCTAGTCTAGTTAGCTAATTGTATAATCATAAGGGATTTCATTTAGGTCATACATGACTGGACTAGTGGTTTTCCCTACTTTCTTCAATTTAAGTCTGAATTTTACAATAAGGAATTCATCATCTGAGTAAGCTCCCATTCTTGTTCTCGCTGACTGTATAGAGCTTCTCTATCTTCGGCTGCAAAGAATATAATCAATCTGATTTCAGTATTGACCTTCTGGTGATGTCGACATGTAGACATAATTTTCTTGTGTTCATGGAAGAGGGTGTTTGCTATGACCAGTGTGTTCTCTTGGCAAAACTCTGTTAGCCTTTGCCCTGCTTCATTTTGTACTCCAAGGCCAAATTTGCCTGCTACTCAAGGTATCTCTTGACTTCCTACTTTTGCATTCCAGTCCCCTATGATGAAAAGGATATCTTTTTTGGGTGTTAGTTTTAGAAGGGTTTGTAGGTCTTCATAGAACCATTCAACTTCAGCTTCTTCAGCATTACTGGTTGGGGCATAGACTTGGATTACTTTGAATGGTCTTCATTGGAAGCAGAGATAATTCCTTTGTTTTTGAGATTGCACCCAAGTAATGTATTTCTGACTCTTTTGTTGACTGTGAGGGCTACTCCGTTTCTTCTAAGGTATTTTTACACACAGTAGTAGATACAATGCTCATCTGAATTAAATTCACCCATTCCAATCCATTTTAGTTCATTGATTCCTAAAATGTCAATGCTCACTCTTGCCATCTCCTGTTTGACCACTCCCAATTTACCTTGATTCATGAATCTAACATTCCAAGTTTCTATGCAATATTATTCTTACAGCATTGGACTTTACTTCCATCACCAGTCACATCTACAGGGTGTTGTTTTCACTTCGGTTCCATCTCTTCATTCTTTGTGGAGTTATTTTTCCACTCTTCTCCAGTACCATATTGCACACTTACCAACCTGGAGAGTTCATCTTTCAGGGTCGTGTCATTTTGCTTTTTCATACTCTTCATGGGTCTCCCAAGGCAAGAATGCTAAAGTCATCACCATTCCTTTCTTCAGTGGAACACATTTAGCTAGAACACTCCACCATGACCTGTCCTTCTCAGGTGGCTCTACACGGCATGGTTCATAGTTTCAGAGTCATACAAGGCTGTTGTTCATGTGATCACTTTGATTAGTTTTCTGTGATTGTGGTTTTCATTATATCTGCCTTCTGATGGATAAGGATAAGACACTTATGGAAGCTTCCCGGTGGGAAAGACTGACTGTGGGGGGAACTGGGTCTTGTTCTGATGAGCAGGGCGATGCTCAGTAAATCTTTAATCCAATTTTCTGTTGATGGGGAGGGGCTGTGTTTCCTCCTTGTTGTTTGACCTGAGACCAAACTATGGTAGGGGTAATGAAGATAATGATGACCTCCTTCAAAAATGCCAGTGCCTCCACTGCCACATTCAGTGCCACTAACCCTGCAACAGGCCACCACCACACATGCCTCCACTGGAGACTACTGAACACTCACAAGCAAGTCTAGGTCTGTCTCTTGTGGGGTCACAGTTTCTTTCTCCTGGGTCCTGGTGTGCCCAAGTTTTTGTTTGTGCCCACCAAGAGTCTGTTTCCCCAGTCCTGTGTAAATTCTGTAATCAAATCCCACTAGCTTCCAAAGTCAAATTCCCTGGGGATTCTCAGTTCCTTTGCCATACCTGCAAGTTGGGAAATATATTGTGGGTCATAGAATTTTACAAGAATTTATTTGGTATAATTGTTCTGCAGCTTATGGGTCATCTGGTTGGTGGCTCTATGGTGGGGTTAATGGAGACCTCCTCAAACAGGGCTCATGTCACATGCTGTGTGACTCAGGTCTCATGCACCCAGAACCCCTGCCCCTGAAGCAGGGCACTACTGACCTGTGCCTCTTCAGGAGACACTCACTCAAAGGCAGTTCTGGCTACATCTCCAAGACCATCCCCAGAAAAATAAATGCAAAAAGGCAAAATGATTGTCTGAGGAAGCCTTACAGATAGCTGAGAAAAGAAGAGAAGCTAAAGTCAATGAAAAAAAAAAAAAAACACACATCCATTTGAATGCAGCATTCAAAAGACTAGAGAGGAGAGCTAGGAAAGCCTTCCTCAGTGATCAGTGCAAAAAAATAGAGGAAAACGATAGAACAAGAAAGACTATAGATCACTTCAAGAAAATTCGAGACACCAAGGGAACATTTCATGAAAAAATAGGCACAATAAAAGAAGTGGTATGGACTTAACAGAAGCAGATGGTATTAAGAAGAGGTGGCAAGAATACACAGAAGAACTATACAAAAAACTCTTCACGACCCATAACGACGAGACCGTGATCACTCATCTAGAGCCAGACATCCTGGAATAAGAAGTCAAGTGGGCCTTAGAAAGCATCACTATGAATAAAGCAAGTGGAGGTGATGGAATTCCAGTTGAGCTCTTTCAATTCTTAAAAGATGATGCTGTGAAAATGCTGTACTGAACATGCAAGCAAATCTTCAAAACTCAACAGTGTCCAATGGACTAGAAAATGTCAGTTTTCACTCCAATCTCAAAGAAAGGCAATGTCAAAGAATGACCAAACTACCCCAAAATTGCAGTCATCTCACACGCTAACAAAGTAATGCACAAAATTCTGCAAGCCTGACTTCAGCAGTACATGAACTGTGAATTCCCAGATGTTCAAGATGGGTTTAGAAAAGGCAGAGGGAGATCAAATTGCCAAACATCTGCTGGATCATTGAAAAAGCAAGAGAGTTCCAGAAAAAAATATACTTCTGCTTTATTGACTATGCCAAAGCCTTTGACTGTGTGGATCAAAACAAACTGGACAATTCTTAAAGAGATGGGAATATCAGACCACTTTTACCTGCCTCCTGAGAAATGTGAATGTAGGTCAGGAAGCAACAGTTAGAACCAGACATGGAACAACAGACTGTTAACTAATTGGAAAAAGAGTAGGTCAAGGTTGTATATTGTCACCCTGCTTATTTAAATTATATGCAAAATACATCATGCAAGATACCAGGTTGAATGAACACAAGATGGAGTCAAGATTGCCAGGAAAAATATCAATAACTGCAGATACGCAGATGACACCACACGTCCAGCAAAAAACAAACAAAAACTAAAGAGCTTCTTGAAGAAAGTGAAAGAGGAAAGTGAAAAAGCTGGTCTAAAACACAACGTTTGAAGAAATGATCAACTCAGCATTTTAATTTTCTATCTATATTGCTGTGCTTTATATTTGGTTATTGAAAAATATATACACTGAGTTATTATATGCTTAAAAACAAATTTTTCATCTAACTGGTAAAAAATAAATTGTATTTATTTCATGAATAACTAAAAAAAGCAAAAAAAACCTAAGATCATTGTATCTGTTCCCAGTATGTCATGGCAAATAGGTGGGGAAACAATGGAAACAGTGACAGACTTTATTTTCTAGGGTACCAAAATCACTGCAGATGGTGACTGCAGCCATAAAATTAAAGATGTTTTCTCCTTGGAAGAAAAGCTATGAACAACTTAGACAGCATATTAAAAAGCAGAGACATTACTTTAACGACAAAGGTCCATCTGGTCAAAACTGTGTTTTATTCAGTAGTCATGTATGGATGTGAGAGTTGGACTATAAGGAAAGCTTAGTGCTGAAAAACTGATGCTTTGGAACTGTAGTGTTGGGGAAGACTCTTGAAAGTCCGTTGAACTGCAAGAAAACCAAACTAGTCAATCATAAAGAAATTAGCCCTGAATATTCATTGGAAGGACTGATGCTGAAGCTGAAACTCCAGTACTTTGACCACCTGATGCCAAGAACTGACTCCTGGCAAAAGACCCTGATGCTGAGAAAGATTGAAGGCAGAAGGAGAAGGGGATGGCAGAGGATGAAATGGTTGGATGGCATCACTGACTCGATGGACAAAAGTTTGAGCAAGCTCCATGAGTTAGTGATGCACAGAGAAGCCTGGCATGCTGCAGTCCATGAGGTCGCAAAGAGTTGGACACAAATGAGTGACTTAACTGAACTGAAAAGAGTAGTTGTTGAAAGTTCTCATCACAATAAAAAATTATATTTTGTAATCATTTCACAATATATCAAATAATTACAGTGTATACCTCAAACTTACATAATATTATACATCAATTTGGCTTCCTGGTGGTTTAGACAGTAAAGAATCTGCCGGAAACGCAGGAGATCTGGGTTTACTCTCTGGATCAGGAAGATCCCCTGAAAATGAGAATGGCAATCCACTTAAGTATTCTTGTCAGAATTCCATGGACAGAGTAGCCTGGCCTGATACACTTCGTGAGGTTACACCACACACACTCACACTACATATATCAATTTTATCTTCAGTTCAGCTCAGGCGTGTCCGACTCTTTGCGATCCCATGAATCAAAGCACACCAGGCCTCCCTGTCCATCACCAACTCCTGGAGTTCACTCAAACTCATGTCCATCGAATTGGTGATACCATACAGCCATCTCATTCTCTGTCATCCCCTTCTCCTCCTGCCCCCAATCCTTCCCAGCATCAGAGTCTTTTCCAGTGAGTCAACACTTCACATGTGGTGGCCAGAGTATTGGAGTTTCAGCTTTTAGCATCAGTGAACACTCAGGACTGATCTCCTTTAGAATAGACTGGGTGGATCTCCTTGCAGTCCAAGGGACTCTCAAGAGTCTTCTCCAACACCACAGTTCAAAAGCATCAATTCTTCGGTGATCAGCTTTCTTCACAGTCCAACTCTCACATCAATATGTGACCACTGGAAAAACCATAGCCTTGACTAGAAGGACTTTTGTTGACAAAGTAATGTCTCTGCTTTTTAATATGCTATCTAGGTTGGTCATAACTTTCCTTCCAAGGAGTAAGCGTCTTTTAATTTCATGGTTGCAATCAGCATCCGCAGTGATTTTGGAGCCCAAAAAATTAAAGTCTGACACTGTTTCCACTATTTCTCCATCTATTTCCTATGAAGTGAATTTGATCTTAATGGAAGTTAAAAATAAAATGCAATTTTAAAATGACAATTATTTCTGTTATTTATCAGATGACAGATATATTTAATGATTTTCTCTATTGAATTCCATAAGTACTGTGAGAATAAATATGAGTTTTAGAATACTTTTCATTAAAAACATCTTCCAGCATTTTTTTCTTTTTTTCAGTTTTATTTATTTATTTATTTTAATTTTTTAAAATATAAAATTTCAAGATGTAAAAGTAAAATGTTACAGACTTATCTATGATAGAAACAGTAAAAAGTATCTTGGACCAAAAAAAAAGAAAAAAAGAAAATAGTCTTACAATTAATCAGGCTGGGAAGACAGAGAGATAAAACCTATTTCAAAGAGTAAACACTGTATTTTCTAAAGTTGTAAAACTATTGTAGAATACCTTAATTTTTTTTCTTTTGAATGCTGCTTTTTTACCAATGAAGCCCCAAGTCTACTTGGCTATTTTCATGTATTTGAATACTTGATTGTTAATCTGCCCTTGCTTTAGGATAGCACCAATACTAATTAATTTGTTTTTCCTACACTTTCCTCAGAAATAGCCTTCTTAACTCCTACCTTCCAGAACACTCCAAAATAAATCAACTCTTTAAAAAGAGCCTTCCCTTCATCCTCTTCCAGAATGGCATTCCACATTTCTTCTTCAAATATGTCATGTGCTACAAAACAATAAATGCAAGTTTGTTAAACTGCAAGTCTGATCCTGGTGGCTGATTAAGCTTCATCAAAACAGTCATTCCTGGAAATTCCTGATGGTCCAGTGAGAAAAACTCAAAAAGCAATTGCTGGGTGGTTGCATTAGCAGAGGTGGTGGTGGGGGTGGGAGTGAAATTGGTGAAAATAGGTCAAAAGTACAAATTTCCAACTATAAAATAAATACACCCTAAGCTGAAACTCCAATACTTTGGCCACCTCATGCGACGAGTTGACTCACTGGAAAAGACTCTGATGCTGAGAAGGATTGGGGGCAGGAGGAGAAGGGGATGACAGAGAATGAGACGGCTGGATGGCATCACCAACTCAATGGATGTGAGTTTGAGTGAACTCCGGGAGTTGGTGATGGACAGGGAGGTCTGGCGTGCTGTGATTCATGGGGTTTCAAAGAGTCAGACATGACTGAATGACTGAAATGAACTGAATTGAACTGAAGGATATAATGTACAGCATAGTGATTTTATATATTTGAAAGTTGTTAAGAGAACAGATCTTAAAGTTCTCCTCACAAAAACAAAAATAAAAGTAACTCTATGAAGTAAGTGAGGTTAATTAAACTTACTGTGGTGATCATTTCAAAATATATACAAATATTGAATCATTAACTTGTTCATTGGATTATATTTCATTTATATCTCTATTTTATACTTTTTTTTTTTTTTTTTGCCAAGGCAGTTAGACAAATGTGTTATTTCAGCACAAAGGGTAATTATATCTCCAAAGCAGATAAGACACTTTCAGTTATGTATTTGAATTGTTATATAGCAAAAACCTAACACTTCACATGTTAAAACAAGAAAATTTTCATTATCTCTTCTGATTCTGTGGCTTGACTGGGCTTAGCTCTTGTTGGATGGGGCTGCACTCATTCAGAAGCTTGTGGGGTAGAACAGGAACAGTGGAGCAGCTGGGACACAGATATACTGGAGTCAGCTGGAAAACTCTTCTCCACACAGTCACACAACTCTCTACCTCACCTCCAGTTCTGTGGCTGGACTTTAAACAATACCTCAAAAATGGATAAACAAGAGATGCCAGACTTGGCAGTTCTCTCAACACGTGAGAGAACTACATAGCAGCATTAGTAGAGGAGACATGATTTATTAATCTTTGGAAATTAGCCACCATGGTCCTCCCACTGATTCCTAATAATTCAGTGTACTTATATAGGCCAAGAACACTCACCTCCAAATTTTCCTTCTTTTATGCCATTAGGTTTAAAATTCCTTCATTGCAATCAGACCAAGTTACAGATAAGGTTTCTTAAGTGGGGTTCCTCTTTAGCAGAAGATATGTGATCTAAAAAGAAATTATCTGCCTCCCCACTCCTGACTTTTTATCCAATATACAATGGTGAGATAACACAGGGAACAGAAGAACCATGATAGATATTTGCATTCAAAAGCTGCAAGGGGGTGTAGAAAATTATACGAGGCACTAATCCGTTAAGCACTCTAAATCTAGAAAGATTCACACAGAGAAAAGTTTCACTATTCAGAAAATAAGGAATGTCTATTGATTATGCCCCAGTTCTGTGGCTCATGGCTCTACTCTCTAAGCCATCCTTCATTTTCTATTAAAAAAAAAAGGGGGGCCCATGTTTGGAACTGAGCAGCCCTTTCAGTTTGCTTCCTATCAAAATTGTCATTGCTTAATAAAATACCTATATATTTTTTTTCTTTCACACACTCCATGGGTGAACAAACTAAGCTGGGAAGTTTTCTTGTTCCATATGATGTTATCTGGAACCTATCTTGGGGCTTAGAAGAGTCATCCAAGATGGCTTGCTCATATATCTGACACATTGTTGAAGAGAGCTGGGAGTGGGAAGCCCACTCTTCTGTGGTCTTAAGCCTTCCATATCTCCATGCATTTTTCAATTCATTCTTTTCACTTAGTTACTTAATGAAATCTTTCTAGGAAGGTAACTGGACTTCTAATATGGTGGCTCAGTGTTCAGAATGTGCCACAGAAGTTTCCGGGACTTATTAAGGCATAGATCTCAAACTTGCAAGTTGCCACATTCACCACAGTTCATTGGCTTGGAGGAGTTATACAAGTCTCAATTCATGGTTGAGAGACACTACATTAAGGCCATGAATCCTGAGACAAGTGGTTCATTACAATTCTAGCTACCACAGGCAACCTCAGGTGCTTTCACAACCAAATTTCAATGACTCAGATTCTGGCCAGTAATCAGACGATCATTTCAATTTAGTAAGCTTTCAGCTTATATCATCAAGATTTTTTTTTTTAACTGGAATTCTTTACACTCTTTTGCTAATTTTTCTTCCCATAGTGACAATATTGTCTATATTTGTATCACAATTTATCACTATCCTATTATCTTGCTGAATCCCAATAGTTATTTTTGAGATTGTTGGATTTATGACTTCAAATTTATGTCTCCATCTATACTTTCCAGGGATTTTGACCCTGGTACCTGTAGTACCAATACTCCCTATGTTTGGACTTCAGTGTAATTGAGAAAAAAGTGTAGCAATATTAAAAATGTGTATATCAGGAGAGATTCAAGATGGCAGAGGAGTAGGTGGATATGGAGTACATCTGTCTCCATGGATGCATCAGGAATACCTTTAGATACAGAAGATCTTACATACATCAGCTGAAAGTAGGCAGGAGTACCTGATCACCAGAAAAGAATATATAGAACCATGCAAAACTCAGTAGGATAAAGGAAGGAGGCCAAAAAAGAGGAGAGTGAGTAGGGCTGGATCTGCTCCTGGGAGGTGGGGTAACTCAAGCAGGGATCAAATCCCAACATCAGGGCAACTGTTTGGGACAGAATTGAAGCATTTGAAGTTGTTAGTGAAGCAGATGATCAGTGACAGTCTCATATAGAATGAGAATCACACAGACAATCCTTACTACAGCCATATGTACCCTGGACAGGTCCCATAGAAAGCTCAGTGGCTGAGAGCTGGAGCATAGAGATTGGAGAGCAATCCCATGGCAAGGTCTGCTGTTGGCCATGGGGAAATCACCTGAGGGAAGAGATCACACTGGGAAATGCTTGTGAAGGGAAACCAGGAGAGCATGGAGGCAAGGTGATACTGCTGAGTCACACACAAGGGGTGGAGTCATCACTACAGACCCTTTCTCCTCACACATCAGCACCGGGAAGCTGAAAGACCCCAGAGATGGTGGCCTTTTAAGTGCCTAATGCACTGAGCAACAGAGAAGGACTTCCCGCCAGGGTGGCCAATTAAGTGCCTAATGCACAAAACAACAAAGAAGGACCCCATCAGGGTGGCCCTTTAAGTGCCTGATGAGTTGAGAAACAGAGAAGGACCCCAATCAGGGATCTTGTAAGTGCCTGAAGTGCCTGAATGGGCCACACAGCAGAGAAGGACCAGCCAAACAGCACTCTGATTACCAGCTGCCAGAGGCTAGGATAAGGCACTAATAGTATCAGAACTCTTGTGGCTGAAGAAGTTGGTTTTCCTGCACAGTTGGAACCACCAGGGTCCCCGTGATCCAAGCAGCTGTGCCACCTCCATGCTCAATCCTCACTGGGGTAGAGCTGCCAGAAGCTAGAAAAAATGCTAATAGCACCATACCTCCTGTGACCATTGCCACTGACACACTTTCTTATCTGGCACTGCCAGGGTCTCCGTGACCCAAGCTCCTGTGCCACTTCCTCACATAATCCCCCCTGGGACAGAACAGCCAGAGGCTATGGAAAACACTTAAGAGCACCATATTTACCACTGCCCTAGCCACCAGCTCCCCTGAGTATCTGGTACTGTCAGGATGCCTGGAATCCCAGTAACTTCATCACCTTCACACACGGTCCTCCCTAGGGCAGATCCCAGTCCTCCAGGGCACCTTCAGCAGCAAACACCTTTGGAGGACTCACATGCAGAGGTGGTGATAAAATCACAATTGAAACCCAGGGGCAGTGTGGCAAAGGAAGAGAATCCAAAAATTTTCCACCAGTGGTACAAGCTGCAGATTAAATCCACATGTTCAACTAGGCAGATTTTGTGTCTATGGAATATAAATAAACAATGAGAGTCCCCACAAAAGAAAACATACTAACACTGTCAGATGCTGACAATAGTGGCAAGAACACTCAGGAGTAGGACCAGCTTAGAGTCTGGTCAGTTCAGAGACCAGCCCAGTATTGGAGGGCTCCTTGGGGAGGAGAGGTGGATTGTGACTTATAGTGAGGGAAAAGACACTGACAGCTGAGATAGAAGAAAAACATTTATCATTCTTATATTTGATTCTTGATTTCTTTTCTTTATTTTCTTATTTTTTTTCTGCAGTTACTGTAATTGCTGATTTTAAGTATTGTTAAATTTATTTATGCTATTGAGATTTTTTTTCTTTTATTTGTCACACTTTTTATTTCCTTTAAATATTTCTGCCTTTTGTGGTTTGGAGGGTTTTTTCCTTTGTGTTTTTCTTTCTTTTTAAATTTTTAGCTATTTTTCTACATATATTCTTTTGTTTGATTTTCTTATTATTTTTTAGTTACCATTTTATATATATATATATATCTTTTATCTACCTATATTTAATTTACTTTTCAATTCTTTCTTTCCTTTTCTCTCTTTTTCTCACTATGTTTAATGGTATGTATTGCTTTCATTCAGAGAAGGCACTGGCAACCCACTCCAGTACTCTTGCCTGGAGAATCCCATGGACGGAGGAGCCTGGTAGGCTACAGTCCAAGGGGTCGCTAAGAGTCGGATACGACTGAGCGACTTCACTTTCACTTCCATGCATTGGAGAAGGAAATGGCAACCCACTCCAGTATTCTTGCCTGGAGAATCCCAGGGAGGCAGAGCCTGTTGGGCTGCTGTCTATGGGATCGCACAGGGTCGGACACGACTGATGTGACTTAGCAGCAACAGCAGCAGCATTGCTTTCATTGCTTTAATCCTCAGTTGGCACATTGTTTTGAATTTGTTTTCCAATTTATGTATTCACTTCAGTTCAGTCGCTCAGTTATGTCTGACTCTTTAGTACCCCATGGACTGCAGAATGCCAGGCTTCCCTGTCCATCACCATTGGAGCTTCAGCTTCAGCATCAGTACTTCCAATGAATATTCAGGACTGATTTCTTTTATGATTGACTGCTTTGATCTCCTTGCAGTCCAAGGGTCTCTCAAGTGTCTTCTCTAAGACCACAGTTCAAAAACATCAGTTCTTTGGTACTAAGCTTTCTTTATGGTCCAATTCTCACATCTATACATGATGACTGGAAAAACCACAACTTTGACTAGACAGATCTCTGTCAGCAAAGTAAGTCTCTGCTTTTAATATGCTGTCTAGATTTGTCATAGCTTTTCCTCCAAGGAGTAAGCGTCTTTTAATTTCATGGCTGCAGTCACCATTTGCAGTGATTTTGGAGCACAAGAAAATTAATTCTCTCATTGTATCCATTGTTTATCCATCTATTTGCCGTGAAGTGGTGGTACCAGATGCCATGAATTTTGTCTTTTAAATGTTGAGTTAAGCCAGCTTTTTCACTTTCCTCTTGCATTTTCATCAAATGACCTTAGTTCCTCTTTGCTTTCTGCCATAATTGTGGTGTCATCTGCGTATCTGAAGCTATTGACATTTCTCCCAGCAATCTCGATTCCAGCGTGTGCTTCATCCAGCCCAGAATTTCTCATGATGTACTTTGCATATAAGTTAAATAGGCAGGGTGACAATATAAAGCCTTGACATACTCCTTTCCCAATTTGGAACCAGTCTATTGTTCCATGCTCAGTTCTAACTCTTGCTCCTTGACTTGCATATAGATTTCTCCGGAGGCATTGTCTGGTATTTCCATTTCTTTAAAATTTTTCCATAGTTTCTTGTTATCCACACAGTCAAATGCTTTGACATAATCAATAAGGCAGAAGAAGATATTTTTCTGGAATTATTTTGCTCTTTCTATGATCCACTGGATTTTGGCAATTTGATCTCTGGTTCCTCTGCCTCTTCTAAATCCAGCTTGAACATCTGGAAGTTCTCCATTCACACACTGTTGAAGTCTAGCATGGAAAATTTTGAACATTGCTCTGCTACTGTGTGAAATGAGTGCAATTGTGTGTACTTTGTAGTTTGAACATTCTTTGGCACTGCCTTTCTTTGGGATTGCAATGAAAATTTTCTAGTCCTGGAAAATTTATGCTTTAGTTAGTTTTGTTTTTAACTGGTTGATACCATTTTTGCTCTCCTTTGCATGACAGATCAGTCTCTTCTACATTTTTCTTTTTTCCACTGTTTTGGGTTTGTTTGTGTGTATATAGTCCATTATTTTTGTTAGAATTTACCTAATTTTGTATTTGCTATTTGTCTGTGATTTGCATTCTGTTTCTTGTTTTAGTGTATTTGATTTAATCTCCTTTAGTTAGTGTTGGAGAAGACTCTTGAGAGTCCCTTATACTGCAAGGAGATCCAACCAGTCCATTCTAAAGGAGATCAATCCTGGATGTTCATTGGAGGGACTGATGCTAAAGCTGAAACTCCAATACTTTGGCCACCTCATGAGACGAGTTGACTCACTGGAAAAGACTCTGATGCTGGGAAGGGTTGGGGGCGGGAGGAGAAGGGGACGACGGAGAATGAGATGGCTGGATGGCATCACCGACTCTGTGGACATGAGTTTGAGTGTACTCCGGGAGTTGGTGATGGACAGGGAGGCCTGGCGTGCTGTGATTCATGGGGTCGCGGAGAGTCGGACACGACTGAGCGACTGAACTGAACTGAACTGAACTGAGTTACATAAAAAAAAAAAAAAAAACACCCGTGGAATCTCTTTTCCCTGGCCAGAAATCAGGCCCTCAGCCTTTAGAATAGGAGCACTAAAAGATTTCCAGAAAGTTCCTAACCCCAAGGAATATTAATTAGTGAGAACTCCCACAAAGGCCTCCACCTATATACAAGACCCACCATCATACAACTGCTGGTAGCAACCAATGCAGGAGATTTCACCCAAACAACACACAAGACAAAACACAAACCCAATCATCAACAAACAAGATTACCACCTCATACAGCCTGCCCACCAGAGGAAAAACAACAACAACAACAAAAACTTATCTCCTGCCACCAAAGCACAAGCACAAGTCACACCCAAGAGAAGTCTGCAGAAACCACTGGACAAACCTTACCCACCAAGGGCAGAAAACAAAAGGAAGAAGGAATTTGATCTCAAAGCCTGAGAAAAAAAGACGTTAATAAAATATTTTTTAATGAATATATAGAGAATTATTGTGCAAATGAAGGAACAAACTAGAAACACACAAGTCCAAGTAAATGAAGAGGAAACAGGAAAATTACCTGAAAAAAATTCAAAACAATTATACTACACATGTTCCAAAGCCTCAAAACTAGAATGGAAAAAATGCAAGAAGAAATTGAAACAATTAACTGTGTCATGTCCTTACAGAACATAGAGGAAATAAGGAAAAAAAAAAACAACAATGAATAATACAATTACTGAACTTTAAAATACTCTAGAAGAGTCTAATAGATTAGTAATGTGAATGTGAAGTCGCTCAGTCGTGTCCGACTCTTTGCGAGCCCATGGACTGTAGCTTACCAGGCTCCTCCATCCATGGGACTTTCCAGGCAAGAATACTGGAGTGGGTTGCCATTTCCTTCTCCAGGAGATCCCTACCCACGGATTGAACCCGGGTATCCCACACTGTAGGTAGACACTTTACCGTCTGAGCCACCAGGGAAGTCACAGGGCTGGGTTCAGTTAAGTTCAGTCACTCAGTTGTGTCCGACTCTTTGCGACCCCATGAATCACTGCAAGCCAGGCCTCCCTGTCCATCACCAACTCCCAGAGTTCACTCAAACTCATGTCCATCAAGTCAGTGATGCCATCCAGCCATCTCACTCTCTGCTGTCCCCTTCTCCTCCCGCCCCCAATCTTTCCCAGCATCAGTCTTTTCCAGTGAGTCATCTCTTTGCATGAGATAGCAAAGTATTGGAGTTTCAGCTTTAGCATCAGTCCCTCCAATGAACACCCAGGATTGATCTCCTTTAGAATGAACTGGTTGGATCTCCTTGCAGTCCAAGGGACTCTCAAGAGTCTTCTCCAGCACCACAGTTCAAAAGCATCAATTCTTCGGTGATCAAATTTCTTCAGCCTGAGGGCTGGGTTACCTTAGGCCAAAAAAACTACCTGGCAGAGAGTGCAACTCTACACCACAGTAGATAATTGGATTAAAGCTTTATTAGCAAGGCCCTCCCCACCAGAGTTCAGTTCAGTTCAGTTCAGTCGCTCAGTCGTGTCCGACTCTCCGCGACCCCATGAATCACAGCACGCCAGGCCTCCCTGTCCATCACCAACTCCCGGAGTACACTCAAACTCATGTCCACAGAGTCGGTGATGCCATCCAGCCATCTCATTCTCGGTCGTCCCCTTCTCCTCCCGCCCCCAACCCTTCCCAGCATCAGAGTCTTTTCCAGTGAATCAACTCGTCGCATGAGGTGGCCAAAGTATTGCAGTTTCAGCTTTAGCATCAGTCCTTCCAATGAACACCCAGGATCGATCTCCCTTAGAATGGACTGGTTGGATCTCCTTGCGGTATAAGGGACTCCCAAGAGTCTTCTCCAACACCACAGTTCAAAAGCATCAATTCTTCGGTGATCAGCTTTCTTCATAGTCCAACTCTCACATCCATACATGACCACGGGAAAAACCATAGCCTTCACTAGATGGACCTTGGTTGGCAAAGTAATGTCTCTGCTTTTTAATATATTATCAAGGTTGGTCATAACTTTCCTTCCAAGGAGTAAGCGTCTTTTAATTTCATGGCTGCAATCAGCATCTGCAGTGATTCTGGAGCCCAAAAAAACAAAGTCTGACACTGTTTCCACTGTTTTTCCATCTATTTGCCAGGAAGTGATGGGACCAGATGCCATGATCTTCGTTTTCTGAATGTTGAGCTTCAAGCCAACCTTTTCACTCTCCTCTTTTACTGTCATCAAGAGGCTTTTGAGTTCCTCTTCACTTTCTGCCATAAGGGTAGTGTCATCTGCATATCTGAGATTATTGATATTTCTCCCAGCAATCTTGACTCCAGCCTGTGCTTCTTCCAGCCCACCGTTCCTCATGATGTACTCTGCATATAAGTTAAATAAGCAGGGTGAAAATATACAGCCTTGATGCACTCCTTTTCCTATTTGGAACCAGTCTGTTGTTCCATGTCCAGTTCTAACTGTTGCTTCCTGACCTGCATACAAGTTTCTCAAGAGACAGGTCAGGTGGTCTGGTATTCCCATCTCTTTCAGAATTTTCCACAGTTTATTGTGATCCACACAGTCAAAGGCTTTGGCATAGTCAATGAAGCAGAAATATATGTTTTTCTGGAACTCTCTTGCTTTCTCCATGATCCAGCGGATGTTGGCAATTTGATCTCTGGTGCCTCTGCCTTTTCTAAAACCTGCTTGAACATCTGGGAGTTCACGGTTCACATATTGCTGAAGCCTGGCTTGGAGAATTTTGAGCATGACTTTACTAGCGTGTGAGATGAGTGCAATTGTGCGGTAGTTTGAGCATTCTTTGGCATTCCCTTTCTTTGGGATTGGAATGAACAGTGACCTTTTCCAGTCCTGTGGCCACTGCTGAGTTTTCCAAATTTGCTGGCATATTGAGTGTAGCACTTTCACAGCATCATCTTTCCCATTTTTTCCCACCACCAGTTCCTACCATCAGGAAGTTCTTACATAAGCCTCTTAACCTTCTCCATCAGAGGGCAGACAGAAGAAGCAAAAGAACCACAATCCCACAGCGACTAAAGCAAAACCACATTCAGTTCAATTCAGTTGCTCAGTTGTGGCTGGTTCTTTGAGACTCCATGGACTGCAGCATGCCAGGCTTCCCTGTCCATCACCAACGCCTGGAGCTTATTCAAACTCACGTCTATTGAGTGAGTGAAGCCATTCAACCATCTCATCCTCTATCTTTCCCTTCCCCTCCCGCCTTCAATCTTTCCCAGCATCAGGGTCTTTTCCATTGAGTCAGTTCTTTGCATCAGGTGGCCAAAGTATTAGAATTTCATCTTCAGCATCAGTCCTTCCAATGAATATTCAGGACTGACTTCCCCTTAGGATGGACTGGTTGGATCTTCTTGCAGTTCAACAGACTCTAAAGTGTCTTCTCCAATACCACAATTCAAAGCATCAATTATTCAGCACTCTGCTTTCTTTATAGTCCAACTCTCACATCCATCCATGACTACTGGAAAACCATAGCTTTGACTAGGCAGACCTTGGTTGACAAAGTAATGTCTCTGCTTTTTCATATGCTGTCTAGGTTGTTCACAGCTTTTCTTCCAAGGAGCAAGCATCTTTTAATTTCATGGCTGCAGTCACCATCTGCAGTGATTTTGAAGCCCCCAAAATAAAGTCTGCCACTGTTTCCATTGTTTCCCCATCTATTTGCCATGAAGTGGTGGGACCAGATGCCATGATTTTAGTTTTCTGAATATTGAATTTTAAGCCAACTTTTTCACTCTCTTCTTTCACTTTCATCAAGAAGCTCTTTAGTTCTTCTTTGTTTTCTGCCATAAGGGTGGTGTCATCTGCGTATCTGAGGTTATTGATATTTCTCTTAGCAATCTTAATTCAAGCTTATGCTTCATTCAGCCAAGCATTTCACATGATGCACTCTGCATGTAAGTTAAATAATCAGGGTGACAATATGCATCCTTGACATACTCCTTTCCAGATTTGGAACCAATCTGTTGTTCCATGACCAGTTCTAACTGTTGTTTCTTTACCTGCATACAGATTTTCAGGAGGCAGGTCAGATGGTCTTGTATTCCCATCTCTTTAAGAATTTTCCACAGTTTTTTGTATCCACACACTCAAAGGCTTTGGTGTAGTCAATAAAGCAGTTCTCCAAGCCAGGCTTCAGCAATATGTGAACCGTGAACTTCCAGATGTTCAAGCTGAATTTATAAAAGGCAGAAAGAGAAGAGTGAAAAGGTTGGCTTGAAGCTCAACATTCAGAAAACGAAGATCATGGCATCTGGTCCCATCACTTCATGGCAAATAGATGGGGAAACAGTGGAAGCAGTGTCAGACTTTACCTTTTTGGGCTCCAGAATCACTGCGGATGCTGATTGCAGCCATGAAATTAAAAGACGCTTACTCCTTGGAAGGAAAGTTATGACCAACCTAGATAGCATATTAAAAAGCAGAGACATTACTTTGCCAACCAAGGTCCATCTAGTCAAGGCTATGGTTTTTCCCGTGGTCATGTATGGATGTGAGAGTTGGACTGTGAAGAAAGCTGATCACTGAAGAATTGATGCTTTTGAATTGTGGTGTTGGAGAAGACTCTTGAGAGTCCCTTGGACTGCAAGGAGATCCAACTAGTCCATTCTAGAGGAGATCAGTCCTGGGTGTTCATTGGAAGAACTGATGCTAAAACTGAAACTGCAATACTTTGGCCACCTCATGCGATGAGTTTACTCACTGGAAAAGACTCTGATGCTGGGAGGGGTTGGAGGCTGGAGGAGATGGGGACGACCGAGAATGAGATGGCTGCATGGCATCACCAGCTCGATGGACATGAGTTTGAGTGAACTCCGGGAGTTGGTGATGGACAAGGAGGCCTGGCGTGCTGTGATTCATGGGGTTACGAAGAGTCGGACACGACTGAGTGACTGAACTGAACTGAACTGAAGAACCAGAGATCAAATTGCCAACATCCGTTGGATCATCAAAAAAGCAAGAGAGTAGATTAGTAGGAGCAGAAAAACAAACAAGTGAGATGGAAGATAGAATGGTGAAAATAACTGTGGAAGAGCAGAATAAAGGAAAAAGAATGAAAGGAATTAAGGGTAGCCTCAGAGACCTCTGGGACAATATTAAAAGTACCAATAACAGTTATAGGGGTCCCAGAGGAATAAGAGAAAAAGAAAGGCACTGAGAAAAATTTTGAAGAGATTATAGCTGAAATTTTCCCCAACATGGGAAAGGAAATAGTCAATCAAGTCCAAGAAGAGCAGAGTCCCATACAGGGTAAACCCATGGAGAAACATGTCAAGACATGTACTAATCTAGCTAACAGAGATTAAACACAAAGACAGAATATTAAAAGCAACAAGTAACATACAAGGGAAAATCCATATGATTAAGAGCTGATCTTTCAGTAGAAATTCTGCAGGCCAGAAGAGAGTGGCAGGATATATTTAAAGACCTAAAAGAAAAAAATAATAATAAATCTACAACCAAAATTACTATACCTAGCAAAAATCTCATTCAAAAATGATGGAGAAATGAAAAGCTTTACAGACAAGCAAAAGTTTAGAGAATTTATCTCCACTAAACCAGTTCTACAACAAATATTAAAGGGACTTATATAGGAAGTAAGCATGATAGAGAGGAACGACCTACAAAAAGAAACCCAAAACAATAAAGAAAATGCCAAAAGGAATGTATATATTAATAATTACTTTAAAGGTAAATGGAATAGATGTTCCAACCAAAAGACTGAGACAGACTGAATGGATACAAAAACAAGATCCATACATATGTTGTCTACAGGAGCTCCATTTCAGACATAGAGAAAGGATGGAAAAATATATTCTATGCAAATAGAAATCAAAATTGACTTTAAAATAAAGAATATTTCAAGAGATAAGAAGGGCATTAGGTAATGATCAAGAAATCAATCCAAGAATAAGACATAACAATTGTAAATATTTATGCACCCAGCATAGGAGCACATTAATACATAAGGTAAATACTAACAGACACAAAATGGGAAATTGCCAGAAACACAATAATAGTAGGGGACTTTAACACCCCACTTATGCCAATGGACAGATCTTCAAAACAGAAAATTAATAAAGAAACACAAACCTTAAATGAAACATTAAACGAAATGTCCTTAATTGATGTCATCAAAACTTTCCACTCAAATGAAGAAGAATGCAGTTTCTTTTCTAGTGCACACGGAATAGTCTCCAGGATAGACCACATATTGAGTCACAAACTGAACCTCAGTAAATTCAAAATAATTGAAATCATATCAAGTATCTTTCCTGACTTCAACACTGTGAGACTAGATACCAATTACAGGAGACAAACTGTAAGAAATACAAAAACATGGAGCTTAAACAATATATTTCTAAATAAGGAACATGTTATTGAAAAAGTCAAAATGCAAATAAAAAATATCCTAGAAACAAGTGGCAATGAAAACACAACTGAAAACAAATGTTCAGCAAAAATGCTCTAAACAGGAAGTTTATAGAAATACAATCCTACCTAAAGAAACAAGAAAAACATTGAATTGACAACCTAACTTTACACTTAAAACAACTGGACAAAGAACAACAAAAAAAAAACAAAAATTAGTAAAAGTAAAGCAATCATAAAAGTTAGGGCAAAAATAAATGAAAATGAAATGAAGGAAATAGTAGAGATTAATAAAACTAAAAGCTTGTCCTTTGAGAAAATAAACAAAATTGACAAACCATTAGCCTGACTCATCAAGAAAAAGAAGGGAGAAGAATCAAATCAAGAAAATTAGAAATGAAAAAGGAGAGGTTAGAACAGACAACACAGATATACAAAGGATTACAAGACACTATTACAAGCAAGATATGCCAAGAAAATGGACAACCTGGAATAAACGGACAGATACTTAGAAAAGTTCAATTTTCCAAGACTGAACCAGGAAGAAATAGAAATTATGAACAAGCCAATTAGAAGCAATGAAATCAAAATTGTAATTTAAAAATGTCCCAAAAAACAACAGCCTAGGGCCAGATGGCTTCACAGGGAAATTCTATCAAAATTTCAGTTCAGTTCAGTTCAGTCGCTCAGTCGTGTCCGACTCTTTGCAACCCCATGAACCGCAGCATGGCAGGCCTCCCTAACTATCACCAACTGCCGGAGTTTCCCCAAACCCATATCCATTGAGTCAGTGATGCCATCCAACCATCTCATCCTCTGTTGTCCCCTTCTCCTGCCCTCAATATTTCCCAGCATCAGGGTCTTCTCAAATGAGTCAGCTCTTCGCATCAGGTGGCGAAAATATTGGAGTTTCAGAGAAGAGCTAATCCCTATTCCTCTAAAACTCTTCCAAAACAGTTGCAGAGGAAAGAACACTTCCAACCTCATTCTATGAGGCCACCATCACCCAGATATAAAACCAGACAAAGACAACTCAAAAAAAGAAATGTACAGGCAAATATCACTGATGAACATAGATGCAAAAATCCTTAGCAAAATTCTAGTAAGCAGAAATCAGCAACACATCAAAAAGCTCATACACCATGATCAAGTCGGGTTTATTCCAGGGATGCAAGGATTCTTCAATATACACAAATCAATCAATGTGATACATCATATTAACAAATTGAAAGATAAAGACCATAGGATAATCTCAATAGATGCAGAAAAAGCCTTTGACAAAATCCAGGACCTATTTATCATTAAAACTCTTCACAAACTGGGCATAGAAGGAATCTCCCTCAACTTAACAAAGGTAATATATGACAAACCCACACAAACATTATTCTCAATGGTGAACACTTGAAAGCATTCCCTCTAAGGAACAATACAAGGGTGCCCACTGTCACCACTATTATTCAACACAGTTTTGGAAGTCCTAACTTTTGAACAGTGGTGTTGGAGAAGACTCTTGAGAGTCCCTTGGACTGCAAGGAGATCCAACCAGTCCATTCTAAAGGAGATCAATCCTGGGTGTTCATTGGAAGGACAGATGCTGAAGCTGAAACTGCAATACTTTGGCCACCTCATGAGATGAGTTGACTCACTGGAAAAGACTCTGATGCTAGGAAAGGTTGGGGGCGGGAGGAGACAGGGACGACCGAGAATGAGATGGCTGGATGGCATCACCGACTCTGTGAACATGAGTTTGAGTGAACTCCGGGAGTTGGTGATGGACAAGGAGGCCTGGTGTGATGTGATTCATGGGGTCGTGGAGAGTCAGACACGACTGAGCGACTGAACTGAACTGAACTGAACTGAACTATGGCAATCAGAGAAGAAAAAAAAATAAAATGAATTCAGATTGGAAAAAAAGAAGTAGTACTCTCACTGTTTGCAGACAGGATACTATACACAGAAAACCCTAAAGATACCATCAGAAAATTATGAGAGCTAATCAATGAATTTACCAAAGTGGCAGGATAAAAAATCAATACAGAGAAATCATTTGCATTCCTATACACTAACAATGAAATATCAAAAATGATAATTAAGGAATCAATCCCATTTTCCATTGCAACAGAAAGAATAAAATATCTAGGAATAAATCTGCCTAAGAAGACAAAAGAACTGTATACAGAAAACTATAAGACACTGATAAAAGAAATTAAAGGCAAAGTAAACAGAGGGAGAAATAGTCCATGTTCCTGGGATGGAAGAATCAGTATTGTGAAAATGATTATACCACCAAATGTAATGTACAGGTTCAGTGCAATCTCTATCAAATTACTAATGGAATTTTTCATAGAATTAGAACAAAAAAAGTTTCAAATACATATGAAAATACAAAAGACCCTTAATAAAAAAAACAATCTTGAGAAAGAAGAATGGTGCTGGAAGAATTAACTGTGATGACTTCAGACTATACTACAAAGCTATAGGGATCAATACAGTGTGGTACTGGCACAAAAAGAGAAATACAGACTAATGGAACAAGATAGAAAGCCCAGAGATAAACCCATGCACCTATGGATACTTTATTTTTTACAAAGAAGACAAGAATATATAATGGGGCAAAGATGGTCTCTTCAATAGGTGTTGCTGGGAAAACTGGACTACTACATGTAAAATAATGAAATTAGAACACTTTATAACACACCGTACACAAGGATAAACACAAAATAGATTAAATACCTAGAAGTAAGACGATAAACTATAAAACTCTTAGAGGAAAACATAGGCAGAAAATGCTATGACATAAACCACAGCAATATCATCTATGACCCACCTCCTAGAGTAGTGGAAATAAAAACAAAAATAACCCAGTGGAACCTAATTAAACTTAAAAGATTTTTTACAGCAAAGGAAATGATAAATAAGGTGAAAAGACAACCCTCAGAATGGGAAAAAATAATAGAAAATGAAACAACTAAAAAAGGATTACTTTCAAAATTATACAAGCAGCTCATACAAGTCAATACCAGAAAAACAAAGAACTCAGTCAAAAAAGAATGGACAAAAGAGCTAAACAGACATTTCTCCAAAGAAATACAGATGGTTAACAGATGAATGAAAAGATACCAAACACCACTCCTTATTAGAGAAATGTAAATAAAAACTCTAATGAGATATCACCTCACACGTGTCAGAATGGCCATCATCAAAAAATGTACAAACATTAAAAGCTGGAGAGGGTGTGGGGAAAAGAGAATCTTCTTGCACTGTTGGTGGGATTGTAAATTGATACGGCCACTATGGAGAACAGTATGGAAATTCCTTAAAAATATCTAGGAATAAAACAACAATACCACTACTAGGAATATATCCTGAGGAAGCCAAAATTGAAAATACACATGTAACCCAAAGTTTATTGAAGTTCTATTTACAATAGTTAGGACATGGAAGCAATCTAAATGTCCACTGACAAATGAATGGATAAAGGAGCAGTGGTACATACATGCAGTGGAATATTACTCAGCCATAAAAAGGAATGCGTTTGAGTCAGTCTTAATGAGGTGGGTGAATCTAGAGTCTATTATATAGAGTGAAGTAAATCAGAAACAGAAAAGCAATTATCATATACTGACGCATATATTTGGAATCTAGAAAGATGGTACTGATGAAACAATTTGCAGAACAGCAGTGGAGACACAGACACTGAGAAAAAGACTTTTTCTCTCCTTGGACTCAGGGAGGTGGGCAAAGAAGGAGATGGTAGGCGGTATTTTACCATATGTAAAATAGATAGCCAATGGAAATTTGCTGTATGACTCAGGTAACCCAAACTGGGGCTTGGTAACAACCTAGAGGGTGGGATGGAGAGGGAGGTGGGAGGGATGTTCAAGTGGAAGTGGACATGGGAACTCTATGACTGATTCACGTTGATGTTTGGCATAAATTAAAAGACGCTTACTCCTTGGAAGGAAAGTTATGACCAACCTAGATACCATATTAAAAAGCAGAGAAATTAATTTGCCAACAAAGGTCCATCTCTAGTCAAGGCTGAGAAACTCATGTTTTTTCCAGTGGACATGTATGGATGTGAGAGTTGGACTTGAAGAAAGCTGATCGCCAAAGAATTGATGCTTCTGAACTGTGGTGTTGGAGAAGACTCTTGAGAGTCCCTTGGACTGCAAGGAGATCCAACCAGTCCATTCTAAAGGAGATCTGTCCTGGGTGTTCATTGGAAGGACTGATGCTAAAGCTGAAACTCCAATACTTTGGCCACCTCATGCAAAGAATTGACTCATTGGAAAAGACTCTAATACTGGGAGGGATTGGGGACAGGAGGAGAAGGGGACGACAGAGAATGAGATGG
Organism: Moschus berezovskii; assembly: GCF_049115385.1. Taxonomy (NCBI): domain Eukaryota; kingdom Metazoa; phylum Chordata; class Mammalia; order Artiodactyla; family Moschidae; genus Moschus; species Moschus berezovskii. Next base: position 48,864,902 of record NC_142472.1, read on the forward strand.
CTGGATGGCATCACCGACTCGATGGACGTGAGTTTGAGTGAACTCCGGGAGTTGGTGATGGACAGGGAGGCCTGGCATGCTGTGATTCATGGGGTCGCAAAGAGTTGGAAACGACTGAGCAACTGAACTGAACTGAACTGAATGCTATACTGTAAAGCAATTACCCTTCAATTAAAAAATAATAATAAAAAACCCAAATTTGTCTACATCAGCTATCTTTAATCCCCCCCCCAAAAAAAAATGTGTATATTAGCATACAAGCTTTATAAGAGCTTCTTCTCTGCTGTATACAGGTGCATACTAGCCCAGTAGTGCCTGACTCACTGCAAGGAATCAGTAAATAATCACTAGATGAATGGACTGAAAAATGACTATGGAGTGAGTGAGACATGCATACAGTGCATATATATTTTGAGGTAGTGAAGTTAAAATTTCATCATGTTTTGAAAAGAACCTGAAACCGAAATTACCACTGTTGAATTGGTCTGCCTCAACATATTGCAGATTGTCTTAATTCATGCTTTTTCAGCTAGGCCTTGGGGTAGAGATTCAAGAGTAAGCATGTTTTGGGAGGTTATTCCAGGTATCACTCACAGGAAAGTCAGAAACAGAGAAAACAGAGATGGGTGGTCAATAAAGGGTGTGTTATCAAGCCAGTTTCTCCTGGCTTGGATCCAGGAGTGAGCAGAATAATCTTACCTGGAGTGTCTGAGATTTGAAGAATATACAGAACAGCTGTTAATCATTGTTTGAAGGTTGTTTCAGGGCTGGGCTGTAATTGTCTGATTATTCTAGTCTGCTATGGATGAAGGCAAACCAGCTCTAGTCTCTGTGGAAAACCCTCAGAGAGTCTGAAGGGTGCCCCATGCACTGTAATGGCAAGGCCCCAGAGAGGGGCACTAACAGTTTCCACTACACAGGTTAACACCAGACTGTTACAGAAACATTGTCCCAAACTCATTACTCTTTGCCTTAAAAACTTACAATAATTGACTGACAAGAGTCAGTTAGTTGACTCTAGGCTTTCAGAGTTTTGTTCTAACTTAAAAATGATGTTGCCCATTAATTGTGACCTCACTTTTGAAGCTTGTCCTCTTCCAGCCATTACTGATATTTTACTACATATTCCTTTTGAATTAGTAATAATGACCACATTGTTAAATTTTATTTTTATGATACTTGAAATTATTCTATCATTATAGATTCTTTCTTTTCTTTTATATTTTATTTTTAAGCCAAGTACAGTGTCTTGTATGTGAATTGTATTATCTCATATTGCCTTACATGTGTAGAAGCCACTTGAAAGTGAAAGTGAAGCCTTTTAACATCTTTAAAAAAAAAAAAAGGCACTCAGGAACTTTCCATTGCCTTTGCAAGAGAGTACCATCTAAATTCCTGAACCTGATGCATAAGGCATTTCACAATTCAGTAAAATGTGTTACATTCCTCAAGGGTGTCATTCCATTTTCACTGTTATGTTTGTGTACAAGCTTTTCTCAATATGCAGAAATATTTCTCTGTTTCTTTACTTGGTCCCTTTCTAGCCATGGGATTGCTCAAATGTCAGATTTCTAGGAATGAATTTTCTATCTTTTAAGACAATTTACAGTTATCTTTCTTCCACATTAAACAACACTTTAACTTTGCTTATATATCTTCATTGGTAGTTGTGTTATCATTATTATATTCATTTCTTAAAATAATACATCTTTTTGAGAATAAGGAAAAAATTCATCAATGAATTTATTAATAAATGATTTCAAAATATATTCATCATTCAATGAAATTGATTCATGAACCACATGGCAATGAAACTTATTAGCTAAGGAATCATGTAGGTATGTGCAATTGTATGCCATTTATACTATAATCAGTTATGAGTGTCTTTGGTCACATTACTTGACTTAAGCTATTCTTTGGTGAAATGGGTATATTAATAACCCGTAGCCTCTAGCATTATTGATAGAATTTAATGAGCTAATAATTGCAAAGTGCGTAAGAGTGCTTGGCATAGTGCATTATATTTCAACTACTAATAATAGTAGATGCAATGATAGTAGCCTTAGTTTTAGAAGTACTGATAAAAGTAGTAATTCTTATTTCTTATCAAGTAGAAATATATTTCCCTGGAAGAGGAAATGGCAACCCAACTCTGATATTCTTGCCTGGAAAATTCCACGGACAGAGGAGACTGGCAGGCTATAGTCCAAGAGGGTTTCAAAGAGTTAAACATGACTGAGCATAGAATTTCCCTAAAAGTGTTAGTTGAGTAAATGAAAGAATGTAAGACTTAAATATGGGAAGTAGCAATTCATACTATATTGCATTTTAGCCACAATGGAACAGACAATATCCCTTTTAATAGTATATTCTTGTGATGTGTGCTACATGACAAGCTTATTACACTGAATACTACACAAGCACACTTGATAACAGAAAAAGAGATACAAACAGGACTATGCAAGTGCCACTGGTACTATGTGCTTGTATGTGTTGCATGGACTGCCTGGACCACCATCTTCCCCCTCAGCAATAAGCCTATGCTCTGTAGTTTCTTTAATCTATTTTTTCCTCTGTGCAGGGAGTTAAAGAGTGGGAGTTTTTCCATGAGGAACAAGGGCTATCATGGAGAACTGACAGTGGAATTTGTTATTATCTTTGCGCTGCTTGGGTGTTTGTAATAGTGTGAAGGGAAAGTTACTTATCTAAATCTTTGTTATCACTCTCTAATTCAGCCTGACCACTTCAAATGTTTATGCCACTCTCTTATAGTTGTCCAATAAGTACAAAAAGTAAATTATTTTTAGAAAATTTATTTTACAATGTGTTTTGCTGTTGTTCAGTCACTCAGTCATGCTAACTCTTTGGGACCCCATGGACTACAGCACTCCAGGCTTCCCTGTCCTTCACTATCTCCCAGAGTTTGCTCAAACTCAGGTCCACTGAGTTAATGATGCCACCCAACCATCATCTTGTGTCATCCCCTTCTCCTTCTGCCTTCAATCTTTCCCAGCATCATGGTCTTTTCCAATGAGTTCGCTCTTTGCATCAGGTGGCCCAAGTATTGGAGCTTTAGCTCCAGCATCAATCCTTCCAATGAATATTCAGCATTGGTTTCCATTAATTGACTAATTTGATCTCCTTGCAGTCCAACAGATTCTCAAGAGTCTTCTCCAACACCACATTTCAAAAGCATCAATTTTTCAGTGCCCATAAGAAATACAAATCAGAATTCTTAGCAATAGTTAGTTTTGCTACATAACTAGAATAATGTAAACATGCTTCCACTTTCTTCACAAAAAATTGTTATAAAATTATTGCATATCTGGTTCTTAGAAAACCTTTTTTCTTGAAAAAATGTCCTTAAAAAGTTATGTGTATTAAAAATATCAATAATTTTTTAAAAGAATAAGCTTCTATTTATCATCTTCCATATAAAGCCCTATGTGGATGAGATTGTGTGTTTGATAGAAAGTGATGATTTTCAAGAGGGCGATTTAAGAGTATAGAAATTTTAGAAAGCACAGACAAAAGGAAACAATGAGCCATAAGTATCATCATACTAAAAATATGTCCAATAGTTTATTATATTGCCTAGGATTTTTGCTACCATTTACCATACAATAGATGGGGAAACAGTGGAAACAGTGTCAGACTTTATTTTGGGGGGCTCCAAAATCACTGCAGATGCTGATTGCAGCCAGGAAATTAAAAGAACTTCCTCCTTGGAAGGAAAGTTATGACCAACCTAGATAGTATATTAAAAAGCAGAGACATTACTTTGCCAACAAAGGTCCGTCTAGTCAAGGCTATGGTTTTTCCCGTGGTCATGTATGGATGTGAGAGTTGGACTGTGAAGAAAGCTGATCACCGAAGAATTGATGCTTTTGAACTGTGGTGTTACAGAAGACTCTTGAGAGTCCCTTGGACTGCAAGGAGATCCAACCAGTCCATTTTGAAGGAGATCAATCCTGGGTGTTCATTGGAAGGACTGATGCTAAAGCTGAAACTGCAATACTTTGGCCACCTCATGTGAAGAGTTGACTCACTGGAAAAGACCCTGATGCTGGGAAGGATTGGGGGCGGGAGGAGAAGGGGACGACAGAGAGTGAGATGGCTGAATGGCATCACCGACTTGATTGACATGAGTTTAAGTGAACTCTGGGAGTTGGTGATGGACAGGGAGGCCTGGCATGCTGTGATTCTGGGGTCACAAAGAGTCGGTCACAACTGAGTGACTGAACTGAACTGAACCATACAGAACAAAGTGAATTGTCCAGAACTGCAACCTGTACACAAAGTGGAAGGTTGGATCTGAGATACTTTATAAAACAGTAATTCACAAAATAGTTTTATCTCTCAGTTCTTTATAAGACATGTGATTATTTAACAATGAGAATAAAGTTTTCTCTTTGGGAGCAAAATCTAAAAGTTGACATTCATCTTTTAAATATCTACTCATTCAGGAATCACTTAGTGAAAGCAAAAGTTCATCAAGGGTGAGGGCTTAAACTTTCAACACTTTCTCTGTTTTCTAACTCCAATGTTTTTGTTTGGAGTTTTTTGTTTTGTTTTGTTTCTTCTGTTTGCTTGCTTTGTTTTTGACTAAAGAGCGTTTCCTTTAGAATATGCTAATCCAAATGATTGTAAACTTTGGGTTGAAGATATGCCTGAATGAATGTTGGCTCTATTTCCTTTAGCAAAGTGTCAGCCTTCAATACCACCCACAAGCTTCTACATAGGCTGAATTCTTCAGCTCAACAAATAAGTGGTATAAGCTACAGGGAGTACATGATACCAATTTCCCACAGCCTCCCTATTTGCTTAAAATTGCCTTTCAAAGATGTTGACTTCACTCTATAAATTCCTAAATAGTTTGGGCTCTGGTCTTCTCAGAAATCTCTTCTCCCCCCCTGCCATGTAATGATAACTGAAGTCAGGCAGTGTGTGCTTCTGATGAGAGTTCCCATATTTGAAGCATAAGGAGCTTTATTTAAAATGGGAAGAGCATATCACAGGGTCATCTCTTCCTCAGGAATCCTTGTGTTGAAATAGCTTAATACAGTCTCATTATGTTGACCTTCTGGACTTCTCTTTCTTATGACCTTTAATTAATTAAAATAGTTACATACAACAATGTTATTCTCTAGTATTTCTGGAAATTTTCCTACTTATTTAACACTATCACTTTTATTATAATTTTGCATTTTTATCTAGCATGATGTGATTGTCAACACGTTTGATAAAGTACATAGTTTAATTATATTATTTAAATTGATCATCTTTAAAATCTTTCTAAAATCAGCTTAATGACAGGATTTAGAACATGTAAAGACTGATCACCGAAGAACTGATGCTTTTGAACTGTGGTGTTGGAGAAGACTCTTGAGAGTCCCTTGGACTGCAAGGAGATCCAACCAGTCCATTCTAAAGGAGATCAATCCTGGGTGTTCATTGGAGGGACTGATGCTAAAGCTGAAACTGCAATACTTTGGCCACCTCATGCGACGAGTTGACTCACTGGAAAAGACTCTGATGCTAGGAAATGTTGGGGGCGGAAGGAGAAGGGGATGACCGAGAATGAGATGACTGGATGGCATCACCGACTCTGTGGACATGAGTTTGAGTGAATTCCGGGAGTTGGTGATGGACAGGGAGGCCTGGCATGCTGTGATTCATGGGGTCGCCGAGAGTTGGACACGACTGAGGGACTGAACTGAACTGAACTGAACTGAAAGACTATTTTAGGACCTGTTTTGTGAAAATTGCAGTTGTATTTTAGCAAAATGTTATGACTGAAATGTAAAGAGAGTCATCAAAACATATCACTGATGGCTTAATAAATTGTGGAATCTTTTTATATATGCTGAGAAACTGCATACACATTTGCTTGGTCCTTCTGTGAACAACATATTTTAAATAGAATATAATTATTTGAAAAAAATTAACAAAATTTAATGGTGATACAGCTAACCTTTGTTGAACATGCGGCTGCTGCTACTAAGTCACTTCAGTACAGTCTGACTTTTAGTGGCCCCATAAATGGCAGCCCACCAGGCTCCCCTGTCCACAGGATTTACCAGGCAAGAATACTGGAGTGAGTTACCATTTCCTACTCCGTTGTTGAACATAGGTACTACATTTCAGTATATTATTTTAATAATCAAAATTAAATTTAAATGAAGATAGTTTTTCAGATTAAACTTTAGCTACTGAAACAGTCTAAAAGCAAAAAATCAATAATGACATAACCATTAATTACTTATAAAGAACAATGAATTTCTTTAACATTTAAAATTCCAAAAGAAAAAGCAAGAAAAAAAAGAAAATTGTAATTCCCCTTACATATAATTGGCATTCGAGGTGGCACTAGTTGTAGGGAACCCACCTGCCAATGCAGGAGACATAAGAGATGAGGGTCCAATCTCTGGGTCAAGAAGATCCCCTGAAGGAGAGCATGGCAACACATTCTTGTACTCTTGCTTGGAGAATCTCATAGACAAAGAAGTCTGACAGGCTTTGGTTCATAAGTGTCACAAGGAGTCAGACATGATTGAAGTGATTTAGCATGCATGCACACTACATGCAATTAAGTTATCAAAATTCTTATAGCTTTTTATTTAATTTAAAAAATTAAGTATATGTGATATGCTTCCTGACTACTTTAAAGCTAAAACAATGCACTCTTTTGGAACAGATTTTAGTTTTAGTTGAAAAGGCCTGGTGTTGTTGTTCAGTTGCCAAGTTGTGTCTGACTCTTCGTGACCCCCATGCCAAGCTTATCCTCACCATCTCCCAGAGTTTGCCCAAATTCATGTCCAATGAATTGGTGATGCCATCCAACTATCTCATCCTTTGTCATGCTCTTATCCTTTTGCCTATAAATCTTTCCCAGCACCAGGGTCTTTTCCAATGAGTCAGCTGTTCACGTGAGGTAGCCAAAGTATTGACGCTTCAGCTTCAGCATGAGTCCTTCCAAAGAGTATTCAGGGTTGATTTCCTTTAAAATTGACTGGCTTGATCTCCTTGCTTTCCAAGGGACTCTCAAAAGTCTTCTCCAGCACCACAGTTTGAAAGTATCAATTCTTCAGCGCTTTGCCTTCTTTATTGTTCAGCTTTGACATCTGTGTATGACTACTGGAAAAGGTCTGGTATTTAGATTCAAAAATCAAGTTTATGTAAATGATATCAAAATTTTAAGATGGCCTTATATTTAACACCCTGATGGTGCAACTTGGAAAGTTCTCCAAGCTAATTTGAGCAGATTTGAGGAAAAAACTGAAATTTCCTTATTTTTGAAAAAAAAAAAAAACTAGGAAATCTGTGCAGTGATACTGAGGATTTTCATCTGCTGGCTCATCATTTTAATATTTCCTTATGCTTAAATGTTTCCACACTCTGTCATGGTTGTCCTCAGAAATTCACTTGGTTTTTTCTTACCTGCATGTTTCTTCCAACTATTCTAATCCATAGCTTTCCCACTTTCCCATCAGGAACATTGTGTTTGCCCTTCCCCCAACCTCCTTTATCTTGATCCAACCCCTTCTCCTACACTGAGTTCCACTCTCAAGCTATTCTTTTCATCACACCCTTGTTTTCAGGCACTCTCCTTACTCAGCAATCCAGTAAGATTCCAATATCCTTGTATTTTCTGTCACATTAAGGCTTAAATCCTCTATCTATTCCTCAAGATTCCCAAATCTCTTTAGTAATCTGGGTCTGAGTAATCTCTGTCCATTGGGATCCTGTTTGATGCAACTTATACTAGTACTAGCTACTCTGATCATTTCTTCCTTTGAACTCTTATTGTAGTTTCAGTTTGAATCTGATTGTTATAATAAATAATTATCTAATATATTTAATAACTGTTCACTAGTTGTCTAAGTATCTAATATGTCATCTATCTAATATAAACTGTGCTTATTTCCCCAACTTAATTTCAGGACAGAAGCTGTGTCTTCAGTCCGTTCAATCTTGCAAACAAAATATTCTCCACACCATGTAATAAATCATAAAAACATAAAAAAGGAGAGATGCTTTGTATAATTGGGCTAATCAGTAAAGATATTCTGGAATTAGAAAATGAATCCTGAAATTTAGATACAATGCCCATCGGTGATGATTTGGTTAAACCCATTTCCAGGAGTCACAATTTTAATCATTTTCAAGCATGGGGTGGGCCAAATGGTAAAAAGAAAAATATAGAAAACTTCTATATGAATGCAGTGCAGGGACAGCTTCGGAGTCTATGGAATCTGTGAGGTTTCACAGGATCCTGCCTTCAGAAAAGCCCAGTGCTTGATTTAACCCCCTGATCCGTTGCCATATTGAAATTCTTAATACTGTTTTAACACAAGGTTTGCCTTTTCAAGTTGTACTTGGTCCAGGAAATGATGTAACTGGCCCTAGAGTTACAGCAATGATTTCCAAAACTGGTAAAAGGGGCCCAAAGCAAGACAAAAAAAAAAAAAAAAATTATGAGATACATTAAAAGAACTTATGAACATATGCATAATAAAATCAATTGATCTGTAGTAGATGTAGAGAGATATTTAGAATAAGTAATACCATCATATTTCTTGCTTTATTGTTCAACTAGTGCATATGAAGATTCTTTGCAAGTCCCAGGACCCAGGTTCCATTTTGTGCTATTCAGTTCCAAGAATCATCTCTTCCTGTTCTTTATTGTCAAATGCACTGCTCCTGGGTAATTTTATGTTTCCTACTATAAGACTAAGATAGCAAATTATTAATCACATTGCCATTCTGTTTTTTTTTTTTTTTTTTAGTTTACATTGATTTTCTTAACAGTTCCTAAGGCCAATTTTAGCACCTTTAATGACACTTTTGACACTACGCGGTCCATTGTGCAAACACCCATTGTGTTTTCAGTTACCCTCTCAAAGATTTTGACTGTGCTTCTTTGATGAAATTCAAGTCTTTCCAAGAGTAGGCTAAAGAGTATGAAAAATGATTCATTTTTCTTTATTAAATTTGCTAATTGGAATTTTATAACATAAATGTAGAACAGCATACCTTCCAATTAACCCTTCTCTGAATTCATTAGGCTGTATTCTCTGCATTCCTAGAGTGTGGCCTCCAGAAAAGTTTAGAGGAGTGATCTTGGGGAGAATGTGAAGAACAACCCATTCCAGTGGATGATCTCCCTTGACTCTTCTAGATATGTTCTCTTTTATCTCTTTTAAGCCTGTGCAAGAAGACAAAGGGTATCCCTTGCACAAATAGGATCATAGCCATCTTAACGGAGTATCTGACATATGGTTGAAACCTGTGAAGGACTGAAGGACAGGTAGCACAGGATACACACAGATAGTATAGAGTACTTGCCACCTTCTTGGGAGATGTAAAAGACATGACACCAGGGTTGAAACACGAACAAATTAGAGGCCATGCAGGGACTCAGACATGTAACTTAAGCCAAGAATTAGTTGTTGGGCTTCAGAAGCCCAGAGTGCTGACATTATTTTAATCTAACATATAATACCATACCAGGAAAGCTAAAGAGACTGAGTGATCCCTGGGTCAGACCGCCATGCTAGAGAGTAGAGGACCCAGAGATACCGCAAAAGGAAAAATACACAGCAAAGAACCCATTCAACTCCCAGTATGGACTAAGTGAGCTCTACCAAAAATGCACAGAAGCTCAACCAGTCCATGTTCACTTGAATTTAGAAAAATTGAAGGAAGGAATTCCAGAGGTCAGGGTCAAGTTCTGAGGCCATGTTTGCCCAGGTTTAGATGGGGACTTTCCCAATCAATTATACAAAGACTATTTATATTTTATAGATATACTATAAAAGCATATCTGATGTTTTAAGATATATCTCTTATGTCTACTTAAAAGAAACTTCAAAGAATCTCACTTCCAGTGATTTTTATTTATACATCTGGGTAGGTTCTAGAGTTCTTTATTCAAAAAAGAAAATATCCAGGTGATTTTTATATTTCCTGAATTTTTGTAATTATATTAAAATTTTACTATTTCTATATAACCTCTATCTAGAGTCAATAAAAACTCTTAAAATATTGTTCAAGGAAGAGATATAAATTATATGAATATAGAAATCTTAGTAGTTTTGATGCTACCTCTATCAGGAAGCTTAAATGACCAAGAGGCCTGAATTTTGTGTTATTCTTATATGCTCTTACAAATCATTTTGGTTAGCTGATGTATAAGTTTTCTCTGGCTGAAGTAATAAATTAGCACAAACTTGATAACTTGAAACAATAGAGAAATTCAAACTATTACAGTTTTTGAGGCCAGAATTATGAAATGATGGTGTCATCAGGGTCCAACTCCTGGAGTATCTGAAGGAAATTCTGTTCCTGTTTTCTCCCAGCTTCTGGTGGCCCTTTGCATTCCTTGGTTTGTGGAATCACTCCATTCTCTGTTTCCACCTTTACATGGTCATCTCCACTTCAGTCTGTCAGATGCCTCTGCCTACTCTTCTAATGACATTTCTTTTTGGATTTAGGGCTCACCTTCAAAATCCAGAATAAGATAGCTCCATCTCTTAAAATCTTTAACTGGATTACTTTTTTCTTCTTTTTTTACTGTATAAGTTTGTATTTACCCCTTTGCCATATGTCTTCTGATCCTGTTCATGACACCAATTGTATTGTTGTTCACAGTGTCCACACTGTTCACTGAACCCAGGGTAGGCAAGGCATGAGCTAAGAGGCTGGAGGGGGACTCAAGGAACCATAGAAACTTCAGACACATTTATTCTCTCCTGGCTGGCATGGCAGCCATAACACAGCCTCTTACCTGACTGACACAGCAGCTATAGAAGCAGCCACAACATAATTATAGCATAGCTATACTGGAGCCATAACAGAAGCTTGTATAACATAATCATGACGTTGTTCCATTGTAGCCTCAGTGCAGCAGCAGCCAGGGCTTGTGCCATCTTGTTCATTTCCCCACATTCCACCCTTTCATGGTCTTTTGCCTCACAATCTAGGCACAGTCCATCTTCCACAATATTCCCTTGGCAAGTAACAGTGACCCTTGAGTCCACATTTTACAACCACAGTAGATGCTACAACATAACAGTTACATCCCCAACACATAGCAAAACTCAATGCCAGGTAACATCTGGAACTCTTGTGGCAGTCCATCCTTGCCCTCATGGGACTATAAGAGCCACTCACTACAGGTAGAGTGCCTTTATATTCCATGGCCAAGTCCAGTCCACCATCTGTCCTTGTGAGATTGCAGGAAAGCCTCCAACTCTATCCTGTGGGGTTTTTATTAAGGACCTGCAAACCCCCCAATAAGCACCAGGCCCACTCCTTTAAGGAAGTGACTTTTGTGGAATACACAGCCCACCCACAAGGTTCCAAATGCTTTCAACTGTTCTAAATCTTCAAGAGAATAAGGTTAGCAGCACATCTTGGGACACAGCCTTTACAGTACTGTTCTACTAAATCTACATCACAGGGCACAGCCTTCACAGTGCACTATTCTACATTCTACATCCAAGACATATCTCATAGCTTACAGTAAACAAATGTGCATGCAGCACCAGTGTCAACCAGGGCCCTTACCCTCTGTACATTAGCTTGTGACCTGTAAATTGAAACTTCTACATGGGGCCTCTAGTTCCTGCTTGGTCTCTTCAGGAAGGCACCTTGGTCTGAGCCCTATCAAAGCAGAAAAGAACATAAATGAAAGAACCATTCTTGGGTGCCATGTAATCTTTTAACTGAACTACCCATATCTCTCGCTGTAGGTGCTTCCCAAACTTGGTAAACTGCTGCTCCAGTCTCAGTTGCCTCCATAACTCTAGGAGCAGAGCATCAGTCTGTCTATCAACTTTATTTCTGTCAACTCCCACTGCCAGCAGATCAGCCCACATTTGCATTCTTGTCACTCAGATGGGGCCTTCACCAGCTCAGGCTCTCCTTGGCTCTTTGGAGTCTTCACACTTCTAACCCCCTTTGCCTGTAGTCATCCCTCTATTTCTCCCAATCTAGCCACCACTGAGGTTACCTCATAGATGGGGCACCCCACATAGGGCACAAAAATAGCAGTCAGGGACCCAAAAGTAGTAGATGGGACATAGTTCAAATGCCACCATTAAAACACTCATTATCTGGGTCTTGTGTATGCAGGTTAAATATTGACTGTTTCATGCTCAGTTCTCTCACCACTTAGGTCAACTCAACATAGGTATGCCATTTATTCACAGCATCCAGGAGCTCTCCGGCATTCAACCACACTGTGCAGATAGTTAATCCATTCCATGAGGGTGAGCATTTTGTTAGGTGCCACTTCTATCAGTCACCTGCTGCTGCTGCTGGTAAGTTGCTTCAGTCGTGCCTGACTCTGTGCAACCCCACAGATCGCAGCCCACTAGACTCCTCTGTCCCTGGGATTCTCCATGCAAGAATACTGGAGTGAGTTGCCATTTCCTCCTCTAATGCATGAAAGTGAAAAGTGAAAGTGAAGTTGCTCAGTTGTGGCCAACTCTTAACGACCCCATGGACCGCAGCCTACCAGGCTGCTCCATCCATGGGATTTTCCAGGCAAGAGTACTGGAGTGGGTTGCCATTGCCTTCTCCAATGAGTTGCCTAACACTGCAATCTTTATCTCAATGAGGGTGAATGGATACAAATGCCAGCCATTTCACTTCATCCCCAGAAAACAGGATACCATCCAACTCTGTGTCCCAAAGTCACAAAAGCCTTGTTGCCAAGGGTTCCCCTTGCTTTTGCTGAAATTGTACACCCAAGTAAACCAACACCACCTGAGTATATGGTCGATATGTTGTGAAGTTAGTCATATTGGAGGCCCCTTGAGGATGCCCACCTTGGGGCCATAGGCTGCTCATGCTTCGCTTTCTGCTGTACAATGGGCCTCGCTGTCAAGCATGGACCCGCAGTCTCATAGCATTCATCATCATCATCACCGTCACTTAGTGCCTCACTATAAGAGATGCTGGGCTCTTCAGGGCCATGGGGTTCTTGCTCCACTGCAAATATATATTGCTCTAATTCTTCCAAATGTTTCTTCACATCAGGCACCAGCATGGTATCATGGAGAACACTATCTATATTCATCTTCAGGACAGCCAAGAAAATCCACCCGACAGTGCCAACAGAAATCTCTTCCACCTTGTTCAGCAAATGGGGACTCACTGACTCCAAAGACTTTTCAGTGCTATCCAGCGACCCATCCACTGCTTCCCAGTCTTCAACTGGAACCCACACCAAGAGAATCACAGCCACATGGTACCACATGCTACATGGGTAGCTACTGGCTTTCTTCATTCAGTGGAGACTCAGGCTCTTCTAATTGCTGGGTATCCTGCTTACTGTGCCAATTGTCTTGCTGATCCTGTTTGTGACACCAATTGTACTGCTGTTCACACTGTCTTCACTGCTTGTTGAACACAAGATAGGCAAGGCACAAGTTAAGGGGCTGGAAGGAGACTCCAGGAGGCATAGGAACTGTAGATATGTTTATTCTCTCCTGGCTGGCACCACAACCATAACACAGCCTCTCACCTGACTGATGCAGCAACCATAGCAATAGCCACAACATAACCATAAAGTAACTATAACAAAACCATAACATAAGCTCATATAACATAATCATGATGTTACTACAATGTAGCCCCAGTGCAGTAGCAGCCCGGGCTTCCACGGTGAACCTCATACAGGCATACAATACACAGTAGTCCATGACCAAGCAAGTACCTTATCACTTTTATGCCCAGTGCTATAAGTGATCTGAGCTGTTCTTACATAACCTTCCAAAGTCATTGTTTGGGATGAGACAGGGGACAAGAGGACTTGAAAGCATGGGGAGAACAAGCCTGACTGTGCCATCTTGTTACTTTCTCTACACTACATAAGGTAATATTCACAGTTTCTGGGAAGTAGAATATTCACTAATCAATTTTTGTCATCCATTTAGCAATGACACAAGTAATCATATATGCAATCATACTTGCTATTATTGCCACATAGTCTAGTAGACCTAGTAGAGTGTATGATGTATAGCAAACATGTAAATGTAGTTTTCAAATAAATAAAAAGTAGATTCCACAAGAGCTCTTTAGCTAACTGAACTCTTAATCTTACATTGCCAGAATGTGAATATATGTGTAAGTATATATTTTCTTAATAGATTCCTACTAACAGTATAATTAAAAGTTGACATTCTAGTTTCTATAATTCTAGACAATTTTTAAAAATTAGTACTGTAAAAAGCTTACTATTTAATCTGTAAAATACACAATGGATGTAAATTAGAGGTATACTCTCCTAACACTACTTCTTATGCTTAATTTGATTGAAAAAATATGATCATCTAAGCAAATTTTTAAGTTAAGTAATTCATCTTGAGTTTCGCAAATTGTGTATAGACAAATGCTCCAAACTGCTTTATTGCCCCTGCAAATTATATACATATGGTTCCTAGTGGACCAATGGACCTAGTGGAATTATATACTTATGGTTCCTAGTGGACCAATGAACAGTGTTCATTTTTGAGAAATGAATGTATTGAGAATCTTATTTTGTGAGGCAATGTACTTTGCCCTAAAGATAAAAAGATGAATACAAGACAAAAACCTGCAACATAGGATTCAGAGTAGTTATATTTTTGCTATTTATTGTTTCATTATTCAATAATTTGTACAATAATAAAATTTAACGTGGAAGACAAAGATTTCATGAGATCAGTTTGCATTGCTTTAGCTGAGAATGGCTTTTTATCCTGTTTAATCTGTGAGTATAAGTATCTACTTATGTCCTTTTTATCCTTTATGTCCTTTTTATCCTGTTTAATCTGTGAGTATAAGTATCTACTTATGTCCAAACTTCTGGGGTGGAGGGATGAATTGGGAGATTGGAATTAATGTATACACACTATTGATACTATGTACAAAACAGATAGGAGGCTTCTCCAGTGGCTCAGCTGTAAAAAATCTGCCTGCAATGCAGAAGAAGCAGGTTTGATCCATGGTTCAGGAAGATCCCCTGGAGGAGGGCATGGCAACCCAATCCAGTCTTCTTGCTATGAAAATTCCATGGACATAGGAGCCTGACAGGCTATGGTCCATGGAGTAGCAAAGCGTCAGAGATGACTGAAGCAACTGAACATGGGTTTATATTTGTTTTGGGGGATTTTCTGTTATTGATGCTTCTCAGATATATAGTGGTGCTAAGATAGCCCAAGAGTTTGCAGATCACAGTTAATGAAAATGATAACTTCTAAAGATGGCCTTCTGGTTCTAGATGATGGAGTAAAAGGACATGTGCTTATCTCTTCCTGAAAAAGAACAAAAATCACATCTAGCTGTTGAACAACCTTCAACAGGAGGATATTGGAACCTGTGAAAAAAAGATACCCTACATCCAAAGACAAAAAAGACACTGTGAGATAGTAGGAGGGGAACACTCACTATAAAAACAAATTCTGTACACACCAGGTGGGTGACCCACAAACTGGAGAATAACAATACCAAAGGAATTCTCCCACTGTTGTAAAGGTTCTGAAGAAAGTGCTTTGGAATCCACAGGGAATCTGACCCTGAAGGCCAACAGGATTTGATTACAACTTCCAAAGAACTGGAAAACAGAGACTCTAGTCATAGTGAGCACAAACAAAACCTTGCTCACACCAAAATTCAGAGGAAAAGAGCAGTCATTGCAAAGGAGATTTAACCAGAACTACCTGCTAGTGTTTGAGGGTCTATTGTGGAGGTGAGGATCGGTAAGGGCTCACCACAGGGATGGGAGCACAGGCAGCACCTTTCTGGGAATGTGCCCCTTGGCTTAAACTCTTTTGGAAGTTGCCATTAACCTGAACATACAGCCCCCATAGGTTGTGTCATATCAGGCCAAGAAGCTACCATGGAAGGAGCCCAAGCCTACCCATCAGCAGATAATTGGAGTAAAGCTTTACTGAGCAAGGCCCTGCCCTGGAGAGCAAGACTCAGTTTTTGGCACCACTATTCTCTCCCATCTTCCCTGGTGGCTCAGATAGTAAAGCATCTGCCTGCAATGTGGGAGACCCAGGTTCAATCCCTGAGTTGGGAAGATCTCCTGGAGAAGGAAATGGCAACCCACTCCAGTACTCTTGCCTGGAGAATCCCACGAACGGAGGAGCCTGGTAGGCTACAGTCCATGGGGTCGCAGAGTTGGACACAACTGAGCGACTTCACTTCACTTCAGTCTCTCCCATCAGGAAGCTTATATAAGTCTCTTTGCCTCCTCCATCAGAGGGTACACAGAAGGAGCAAGAACTACAATCCTACAGCAAAAAACACATTACAGAAAATTAATCATGATGAAAAAGCAGAAAGCTATGAAGAGGCAAGATAAAACTCCAGAAAAACAAGGAAATGAAGTGGAGATAAGCAATCTTCCAGAAAAAGAATTCAAGGATGAACACACTGAGACACATAGTGATCAAACTGACAAAAATTAAAGACAGAGGTAAAATATTAAAAGCAAAAGGGAAAATGACAAATAACATACAAGAGAACTCCCCATAGGGTATCAGATGAATTCTCAACAGAAATTCTACAAGCCAGAAGGGAATAGCATGATATATTTAAAGTGATGAAAGGAAAGAACTTACAACCAACAATACTCTACCCAGTAAGACTCTCCTTTAGAGTTGAACAAGAAATCAAAAGCTTTCCAGACAAGTAAGAGAATTCAGCACCACCAAACCAGCTTTACAACAAATGCTAAAGACACTTTTCTAGGCAGGAAACAAAAGAAGGAAAAGACCTACCTACTGAAAATAAACACAAAGCAATTAAGAAAATGGTAATAGGGTCATACATATTGATAATTACCTTAAATGTAAATGGATTAAATGCACCAACCAAAAGACATAGATTGTCTGAGCAGATAAAAACATGTGCATGTATGCACTTCTACTTGCCATATCACTCTGCTAGATGCCCCCCCCAACCCCAGAAGGCAATGGCACCCCACTCCAGTACTCTTGCCTGGAAAATCCCATGGACAGGGGAGCCTGGTAAGCTGCAGTCCATGAGGTCGCTAAGAGTTGTACACAACTGAGCGACTTCACTTTCACTTTTCACTTTCATGCATTGGAGAAGGAAATGGCAACCCACTCCAGTGTTCTTGCCTGGAGAATCCCAGAGACAGGGGAGACTGGTGGGCTGCCATCTGTGGGGTCGCACAGAGCTGGACACGACTGAAGTGATTTAGTAGTAGCAGCAGCAGCAGACTGCCCCCCCCAAAAAATTTTATGTAGTTATTTTATATTTTTAGGTTAATCATGTTCCCATTATGGCTTGCAATTATAATTATCTTTCATTTTTTCTCTGGCTATTGATTGATTAAACTGATAAACATCTTTTACTGTTGTGACTAGATAATTATCACTCAGTTAATGCTGGTGTATCATGATTGGTCAACAGAAAATTAATAGAATATATATCAAAATCTGTAATAACTTTTTAAAGTTCAGATGCATATCGAAGTATCTTTGAATTTTTTGAAAAATTCAAACGCCAAGGTATTGCTTTTCTTTTCCGGAGCTCCTGATATGTTTCTAAAGAGCAGCCATATTTAAAAGCAATGGAACTATATGAATATCTTTTACTTTTATCTAGTTTACTTCCCTTTTTCTATTTCCTATTCAGTGCTCACATTTCATTTAGTTTGCTTTGTTACTTCTCCAACTCTTTTTTTTTTGTATTCTTTCTCAAGACTGTATCAAGGATAGTAGAAAAGCTTTTGATACATATATATAACTAATACATATATATTTCAGAAAACTTACGAATTTTTGTTAAACTAAAAACTGTATAATATTTTGATTCTGCTTGTTTTACTGTATGAATAGAATGTTTGCTTATATTTAAAAATAAATATGCAACAAGCAACAAGGTTTTACTGTAACACAGGAAATTATAACCAATATTATATAACAACAAATAATGGAAAATAATTAAAAAACTGATATGCTATAAGTATAACTGACTCAAAAAAGATAGAATTCTTTTTGAGACTTAGTAATGCAAATGACACCACCCTTATGGCAGAAAGTGAAGAGGAACTCAAAAGCCTCTTGATGAAAGTGAAAGAGGAGATGAAAAGGTTGGCTTGAAGCTCAACATTCAGAAAACAAAGATCATGGCATCTGGTCCCATCACTTCATGGGAAATAGATGGGAAAAAGTGGAAACAGTGTCAGACTTTATTTTTTGGGGCTCCAAAGTCACTGCAGATGCTGATTGCAGCCATGAAATTAAAAGATGCTTACTCCTTGGAAGGAAAGTAATGACCAACCTAGATAGCATATTAAAAAGCAGAGACATTACTTTGCCAACAAAGGTCCATCTAGTCAAGGCTATGGTTTTTCCCGTGGTCATGTATGGATGTGAGAGTTGGACTGTGAAGAAAGCTGATCGCCGAAGAATTGATGCTTTTGAACTGTGGTGCTGGAGAAGACTCTTGAGAATCCCTTGGACTGCAAGGAGATCCAACCAGTCCATTCTAAAGGAGATCAGTCCTGGGTGTTCATTGGAAGGACTGATGCTGAAGCTGAAACTGCAATACGTTGGCCACCTCATGCGTCATGTTGACTCACTGGAAAAGAGTCTGATGTTAGAAAGAATTGGGGTGGGAGGAGACAGGGACGACAGAGAATGAGATGGCTGGATGGCATCACCGACTCGATGGACATGAGTTAGAGTGTACTCCGGGAGTTGGTGATGGACAGGGAGGCCTGGCGTGCTGTGATTCATGGGGTAGCAAAGAGTCGGACACGACTGAGGGACTGAACTGAACTGAATGTTTGTCTTTATGACAATTTTCCTAGATGTGCTATTGACATCTATTAAAACGTATGAGATACAAAATTTTAAATATATTTATGTAGACTATAAGATTGATATAAATTAATTGAAAATCTATAATTTTTAAATTATTCATGACATCATTCAAGATGCTCCTATTCTTATTTTTTCTTCACTTGCTAATGTTAATATGTCTCACTATTATTATATGTATTTTTCTTCCTTATATTTCTTCTGAGATTTCTGTATGTATCTTTGTTTATCTGTTGTTAGGTATCTAATGGTTTATGGGGTCTATCATATTTGTGAATTGTACTTTTTATCATTAAAATATTCACCTTTGAAAAAATGAAAGTAACAGTATTAAACATTTTAGAAATGATGCATTCCTTCCGACAGTAATTTTGTGATTACCTGGAAAAGCTTTAGAAAAAATAAAAGCCAAAATCATAAATAAGGAATCAACTCAATGAACAGGAATTATATCTGTGATAAAAATTTATGTTAAAAATGTTATGCCTTGGAAGTTCATAGTTGGAAGAGTTTCAGTTCAGTTCAGTCGTTCAGTCCTGTCCGACTCTGTGACACCATGAAAAACAGCACTCCAGGCCTTGCCGTCAATCAATAATTCCCGGAGTTCACTCAAACTCGTGTCCATTGAGTCGGTGATGCCATCCAGCCATCTCATTCTCTGTCATCCCCTTCTCCTCCCGCCCCCAATCCCTCCCAGCATCAGAGTCTTTTCCAGTGAGTCAACACGTAGCAAGAGGTGGCCAAAGTATTGGAGTTTCACCTTTAGGATCAGTCCTGCCAATGAATACCCAGGATTGATCTCCTTTAGAATGGACTGGTTGGATCTCCTTGCAGTAAAAGGGACTCTCAAGAGTCTTCTCCAGCACCACAGTTCAAAAGCATCAATTCTTCAGCGATCAGCTTTCTTCACAGTCCAACTCTCACATCCATACATGACCACTGGAAAAACTATAACCTTGACTAGATGGACCTTGGTTGGCAAAGTAATGTCTCTGCATTTTAGTATGCTATCTCAGTTCAGTTCAGTTCAGTCGATCAGTCCTATCCGACCCTTTGGGACCCCATGAATCACAGCATGCCAGGCCTCCCGGTCCTTCACCAATTCCTGGAGTTCACTCAAATTTATGTCCATCGAGTTGGTGATGCCATCCAGCCATCTCATTCTCTGTCGTCCCCTACTCCTCTGACCCTCAACCTTTCCCAGCATCAGAGTCTTTTCCAGTGAGTCAACTCGTCACATGAAGTAGCCAAAGTATTGGTGTTTCAGTTTTAGCATCAGTCCTTCCAATGAACACCCAAGATTGATCTCCTCTAGAATGGACTGAATGGAACTCCTTGCAGTCCAAGGGACTCTCAAGAGTCTTCTCCAGCACCACAGTTCGAAAGCATCAATTCTTCAGGTATCAGCTTTCTTCACAGTCCAACTCACACATACATACATGACCATGGGAAAAACCATAGCCTTGCCTAGATGGAACTTGGTTGGCAAAGTAATGTCTCTGCTTTTTAAGATGCTATCTAGGTTTGTCATAACTTTCCTTCCAAGGACTAAGCATCTTTTAATTTCAGGGCTGCAATCAGCATCTGCAGTGATTCTGGAGCCCCAAAAAATAAAGTCTGACACTGCTTCCACTGTTTCCCCATCTATTTCCCATGAAGTGATGGGACCAGATGCCATGATCTTAGTTTTCTGAATGTTGAGCTTCAAGCCAACATTTTCACTCTCCTCTTTCACTTTCATCAAGAGGCTTTTGAGTTCCTCTTTCCTTTTGTCATAAGGGTGGTGTCATCTGCATATATGAGGTTATTGATATTTCTCCCGGCAATCTTGATTCAAGCTTGTGCTTCTTCCAGCCCAGTGTTCCTCATGATGTACTCTGCATAGAAGTTAAATAAGCAGGGTGACAATATACAACCTTGACGCACTCCTTTTCTTATTTGGAACCAGTCTGTTTTTCCATGTCCAGTTCTAACTGTTGCTTCCTGACCTCCATACAGGTTTCTCAAGAGGCAGGTCAGGTGGTCTGGTATTCCCATCTCTTTCGGAATTTTCCACAGTTTATTGTGATCCACACAGTCAAAGACTTTGGCATATTCAATGAAGCAGAAATAGATGTTTTTCTGGAACTCTCTTGCTTTCTCCATGATCCAGCGGATGTTGGCAATTTGATCTCTAGTGACTCTGCCTTTTCTAAAACCTGCTTGAACATCTGGAAGTTCACGGTTCACATTGCTGAAGCCTGGCTTGGAGAATTTTGAGCATGACTTTACTAGCCTGTGAGATGAGTGCAATTGTGCGGTAGTGTGAGCATTCTTTGGCATCACCTTTCTTTGGGATTGGAATGAAGACTGACCTTTTCCAGTCCTGTGGCCACTGCTGAGTTTTCCAAATTTGCTGGTATATGGAGTGCAGCACTTTCACAGCATCATCTTTCAGGATTTGAAATAGCTCAATTGGAATTCCATCACCTCCACTAGCTTTGTACGTAGTGATGCTCTCTAAGGCCCACTTGACTTCACATTCCAAGATGTCTGGCTCCAGGTGAGTGATCATGCCATCGTGATTATCTTGGTCGTGAAGATCTTTTTTGTACAGTTCATCTGTGTATTCGTGTCACGTCTTCTTAATATCTTCTGCTTCTGTTAGGTCCATACCATTTCTGTCCTTTATTGAGCCTATCTTTGCATGAAATGTTCCCTTGATATCTCTAATTTTCTTGAAGATATCTCTTGTTTTCTTATTCTGTTGTTTTTCTCTATTTATTTGCATTGATCCCTGAGGAAGGCTTTCTTATCTCTCCTTGCTATTCTTTGGAACTCTGCATTCAGATGCTTATATCTTTCCTTTTCTCCTTTGCTTTTCACTTCTCTTCTTTTCACAGCTATTTTTAAGGCCTCCTCAGACAGACATTTTGCTTTTCTGCATTTCTTTTCCCTGGGGATGGTCTTGGTCCCTGTCTCCTGTACAATGTCATGAACCTCCATCCAGAGTTCATCAGGCACTCTATCTATCAGATCTAGTCCCTTAAATCTATTTTTTGCTTCCACTGTATACTCATAAGGGATTTGATTTAGGTCATATCTGAATGGTCTAGTGGTTTTCCCTACTTTCTTCAATTTCAGTCTGAATTTGGCAATAAGGAGTTCATGATCTGAGCCACAGTCAGCTCCTGGTCTTGTTTTTGCTATCTGTATAGAGCTTCTCCTTCTTTGGCTACAAAGAATATAATCAATCTGATTTCGGTGTTGACCCTCTGGTGATGTCCATGTGTAGAGTCTTCTCTTGTGTTGTTGGAAGAGTGTGTTTGCTATGATCAGTGCGCTCTCTTGCCAAGATTCTACTAGCCTTTGCCCTGCTTCATTCCATGCTCCAAGGCCAAATTTGCCTGTTACTCCAGGTGTTTCTTGACTTCCTACTTTTGCATTCCAGTTCCCTATAATGAAAAGGACATCTTTTTTGGTGTTAGTTCTAAAAGGTCTTGTAGGTCTTCATAGAACCGTTCAACTTCGGCTTCTTCAGTGTTACTGGTTGGGGCATAGACTTGGATTACTGTAATATTGAATGGTTTGCCTTGGAAACGAACAGAAATCATTCTGTCATTTTTAAGATTGCATCCAAGTACTCCCTTTCGGACTCTTTTGTTGACCATGATGGCTACTCCATTTCTTCTAAGGGATTCCTGCCCACAGTAGTAGATATAATGGTCATCGGAGTTAAATTCACCCATCCCAGTCCATTTTAGTTCGCTGATTCCTAGAATATCTATGTTCACTCTTGTCATCTCCTGTTTGACCACTTCTAATTTGCCTTGATTCATGGACCTAACATTCCAGGTTCCTATGCACTATTGCTTTTTACAGCATCGGACCTTACTTCTATCACCAGTCACATCCACAGCTGGGTATTTGTTTTGCTTTGGCTCCATCCTTTCATTCTTTCTGGAGTTATTTCTTCACTGATCTCCAGTAGCATACTAGGCACCTACCGACCTGTGGAATTCCTCATTCAGTATCCTATCATTTCGCCTTTTCATACTGTTCATGGGGTTCTCAAGGCAAGTATCCTGAAGTGGTTTGCCATTCCCTTCTCCAGTGGACCACATGCTGTCAGACCGCTCCACCCTGACCCGTCCGTCTTGGGTGGCTCCACACGTCATGGCTTACTTTCACTGAGTTAGACAGGGCTGTGGTCCATGTGACCAGATCAACTAGTTTTCTTTGATTATGATTTCAGTGTTTCTGCCCTCTGATGCCCCCTCTCAATACTTACCATCTTTTTTGGGTTTCTCTTACCTTGGTCGTGGGATATCTCTTCACAGATGCTCCAGTAAAGCATAGCCGCTGTACCTTACTTTGGACGTGGTGTAGCTCCTCTCGGCCATGCTTCTGCACATGGTTTGTTGCGCCGTCGCCGGAGTCTCTCACATCTGCGCCACCAGAACCGGCATCTGTTGGTCATAACTTTCCTTCCAAGGAGTAAGCATCTTTTAATTTCATGGCTGCAATCAGCATCTGCAGTGATTTTGGAGCCCAAAAAAATAAAGTCTGACACTGTTTCCCCATCTATTTCCCATGAAATGATGGGACCAGAAGTCCTGTGCAAGCAAGCAAACAAAAATCTTAGAACTCTAATATATTTAGTGAAACTAAATTTAGCTTCATTTTTAACTAAAATTATAATATACAAGATTTACGTAAAGAGGTTGTTCTTGTTGTTCAGTCACTCATTCGTGTCTGACTCTTTGGGACCCCATGGACTGCAGCATACCAGGTTTCCTTGTCCTTCACCATCTCTTGGAGCTTGCTCAAATTCATGTCCATTGAGTTAGTGATACCATCCAATTCTCCCCTTCTTCTCCTGCCTTCAGTGTTTCCCAGCTTCAGGGTCTTTTCCAGTGAGTCGACACTTTGCAACCAGTGGCCATAGTATAGGAACTTCAGCTTCAGCATCAGTACTTCCAATGAATATTTAGGAATGATTTCCTTTAGTATTCAATGGTTGGATCTCCTTGCAGTCCAAGTCACTCTTAAGAGTCAGAGGGATGGGATGGGAAGGGGGGAGGGTGGGGTTCAAGATGGGGAACAGATGTACACTCGGAGCAGATTCATGTCAGTGTATGGCAAAACCAGTACAATAATGTAAAGTAATTAGCCTTCAGTTAAACTAAATAAATTTTTAAAAAAGTGTCTTCTCCAACGCTACACTTTGAAAGCATCAGTTCTTCAGTGCTCAGCCTTCTTTATGGTCCAACTCTCACATTCATACATGACTATTGGAAAAACCATATCTTTGACTATATGGACAAATTAAAGAGGTAACCTACTTTAAATAATCATTTTATTGCTTGGTAAATTCATCAATATGTTCTACAATATAAAATCCTGAAAAACTTATTATAAATGCTTATCATTTCAAATTTTATTTGAAATTGATAGAATAATCTAGTACATACCACAAATGTAAAGTGTACAAATATAAAGTAAGAACAATTTTGGTATTCTACTCATCTAGCACACAAAGGAAAGCAAAAATTAAATGCTTAAATTCATATTTGCAAGCAGAACTGGCTATCTAACTTGAGGGTAAAAGTTAAATGCAGGTCTCTTTGCTCAAAATTATGAAGAATTTCAGGATGACAGATCAGAAGCAGAGCATTAAACCAAGACAGGGCCCTTCTAAGCAGGAAACACTGTGGACTTCACAGACCAGTTTCATGATCAAGAAACTGTCCCTGTTCACAAGTGCTACAGTGTGATGTACAGATTTTCCTACATACAGTACTCCAACATCAGTTGTTGATGATCAGTCATTCCATACTTATCCTTTTCTGAGGATTAATATTTAATCATTTTAAACTGGACTTTTAAAATTTTAAAATAGTATGCATTTTTTGCAGATATATTTTGGATGCTAGGCTTTTCTGCTATGTATTGATAATATTCTGATGTTTGTGGTTTCAAGTCTATAATTAGTATGGATACCTTATTCTGGGAAAATTAAACAATCCACTCTAATGCTGCAGGTTGCTTTTTTTTAATTTTGATTTTTCTAAATGTATCTATTTTAATTGAAAGCTAATTACTTTACATTATTGTATTGGTTTTGTCATACACTGACATGAATCTGCCCTGGGTGTACATGTGTTCCCCATCTTGAACCCCCTTCCCACCTCCCTCCCCATCCCATCACTCTGATTCATCCCAGTACACCAGCCCCGAGCATCCTGTATCATGCATTGAACCTGGACAGGTAATTCGTTTCACATATGATAATATACATGATTCAATGACATTTTCCCAAATCATCCCACCCTCGCCCTCTCCTACAGAGTCCAAAAGACTGTTCTATACATCTGTGTCTATTTTCCTATCTCGTATACATGTTTATCGTTATCATCTTTCTAAATTCCACATATATGCGTTCAGTTCATTTCAGTCACTCAGTCGTGTCCGACTGTTTTCAACCCCATGAATCACAGCAAGCCAGGCCTCCCTGTCCATCACCAACTCCCGGAGTTCACTCAAACTCATGTCCATTGAGTCGGTGATGCCATCCAGCCAACTCATTCTCTGTCGTCCCCTTCTCCTCCAGCCCCCAATCCCTCCCAGCATCAGAGTCTTTTCCAGTGAGTCAACTCGTCTCATGAGGTGGCCAAAGTATTGGAGTTTCACCTTTAGCATAAGTCCTTCCAATAAACACCCAGGACTAATCTCCCTTAGAATGGACTGGTTGGATCTCCTTGCAGTATAAGGGACTCTCAAGAGTCTTCTCCAACACCACAGTTCAAAAGCATCAATTCTTCAGCTATCAGCTTTCTTCACAGTCCAACTCTCACATCCATACATGACCACGAGAAAAACCATAGCCTTAACTAGACGGACCTTGGTTGGCAAAGTAATGTCACTGCTTTTTAATATGCTATCTAGGAAACTACAGCACAATTGCACTCATCTCACACGCTAGTAAAGTCATGCTCAAAATTCTCCAAGCCAGGCTTCAGCAGTATATAAACCGTGAACTCCCAGATGTTCAAGCAGGTTTTAGAAAAGGCAGAGGCACCAGAGATCAAATTGCCAACATCCGCTGGATCATGGAGAAAGCAAGAGAGTTTCAGAAAAACATCTATTTCTGCTTTATTGACTATGCCAAAGCCTTTGACTGTGTGGATCACAATAAACTGTGGAACATTCTGAAAGAGATGGGAATCCCAGACCACCTGACCTGCCTCTTGAGAAACCTGTATGCAGGTCAGGAAGCAACTGTTAGAACTGGACATGGAACAACAGACTGGTTCCAAATAGGAAAAGGTGTACGTCAAGGTTGTATATTGTCACCTTGCTTATTTAACTTCTATGCAGAGTACATCATGAGGAACGCTGGGCTGGAAGAAGCACAAGCTGGAATCAAGATTGCCGGGAGAAATATCAATAACCTCAGATATGCAGATGACACTACCCTTATAGCAGAAAGTGAAGAGGAACTCAAAAGCCTCTTGATGAAAGTGAAAGAGGAGAGTGAAAAGGTTGGCTTGAAGCTCAACATTCAGAAAACAAAGATCATGGCATCTGGTCCCATCACTTCATGGGAAATAGATGGAAAAACAGTGGAAACAGTGTCAGACTTTATTTTTTTGGGCTCCAAAATCACTACAGATGCTGATTGCAGCCATGAAATTAAAAGACGCTTGCTCCTTGGAAGGAAAGTTATGACCAACCTTGATAGTATATTAAAAAGCAGAGACATTACGTTGCCAACTAAGGTCCGTCTAGTCAAGGCAATGGTTTTTCCCGTGGTCATGTATGGATGTGAGAGTTGGACTGTGAAGAAGGCTGACCGCCGAAGAATCGATGCTTTTGAACTGTGGTGTTGGAGAAGACTCTTGAGAGTCCCTTATACTGCAAGGAGATCCAACCAGTCCATTCTGGAGGAGATCAATCCTGGATGTTCATTGGAGGGACTGATACTAAAGCTGAAACTGCAATACTTTGGCCACCTCATGCGACGAGTTGACTCACTGGAAAAGACTCTGATGCTGGGAAAGGTTGGGGGCGGGAGGAGAAGGGGACGACGGAGAATGAGATGGCTGGATGGCATCACGGACTCTGTGGACATGAGTTTGAGTGAACTCCGGGAGTTGGTGATGGACAGGGAGGCCTGGCGTGCTGTGATTCATGGGGTCGCAGAGAGTCGGACACGACTGAGCGACTGAACTGAACTGAACTGAGGATGGTCATAACTTTCCTTCCAAGGAGTAAGTGTCTTTTAATTTCAGGGCTGCAATCAGCATCTGCAGTGATTCTGGAGCCCCCCAAAAAATAAAGTCTGACACTGCTTCCACTGTTTCCCCATCTATTTCCCATGAAGTGATTGGACCAGATGCCATGATCTTCGTTTTCTGAATGTTGAGCTTCAAGCCAACATTTTCACTCTCCTCTTTCACGTTCATCAAGAGGCTTTTGAGTTCCTCTTCACTTTCTGCCATAAGGGTGGTGTCATCTGCATATCTGAGGTTATTGATATTTCTCCCGGCAATCTTGATTCAAGCTTGTGCTTCTTCCAGCCCAGCGTTCCTCATGATGTACTCTGCATAGAAATTAAATAAGCAGGGTGACAATATACAACCTTAACGTACTCCTTTTCCTATTTGGAACCAGTCTGTTGTTCCATGTCCAGTTCTAACAGTTGCTTCCTGACCTGCATACAGGTTTCTCAAGAGGCAGGTCAGGTGGTCTGGGATTCCCATCTCTTTCAGAATTTTCCACAGTTTGTTGTGATCCACACAGTCAAAGGCTTTGGCATAGTCAACGAAGCAGAAATAGATGTTTTTCTGGAACTCTCTTGCTTTCTCCATGATCCAGCGGATATTGGCAATTTGATCTCTTGTGCCTCTGCCTTTTCTAAAACCTGCTTGAACATCTGGAAGTTCATGGTAGTATACTGTATTGGTGTTTTTACTTCTGGCTTACTTCACTCTGTATAATAGGCTCCAGTTTCATCCACTTCATTAGAACTGATTCAAATGTATTCTTTTTAATTTCTGAGTAATACTCCATTGTGTATATGTACCACAGCTTTCTAGGTTGCTACCATGTCCTGGCTATTATAAACAGTACTGCGATAAACATTGGAGTATATGTGTCTCTTTCAATTCTGGAGAAATGCAAAGCAAAACCACAATGAAGTACCATTTCATGCCAGTCAGAATGGCTGCTATCCAAAAGTCTACAAACAACAAATGCTGGAGAGGGTGTGGAGAAAAAGGAACCCTCTTACACTGTTGGTGGGAATGCAAACCAGTACAACCACTATGGAGAACAGTGTGGAGATTCCTTTAAAAATTGGAAATAGAACTGATATATGACCCAGCAATCGCACTCCTGAGCAGACACACCAAGGAAACCAGAATTGAAGAGACACATGCAGGTTCCTTTTTAAAATAAATCCTCCTGAAAGCAAATGCAAGTAAATGTGCCCAATGCATGGTGAGACCAAACAATACCCAAACATTAGAGTTTGGAGAAGAGAAAGTTTTATTGCCAGCCATGCAAGGAGATGGAGAAGGCAATGGCAACCCACTCCAATACTCTTGCCTGGAAAATCCTATGGTCGGAGGAGCCTGGTAGGCTGCAGTCCATGGGGTCGCAAAGAGTCGGACACGACTGAGCAACTTCACTTTCACTTTTCGCTTTCATGCATTGGAGAAGGAAATGGCAACCCACTCCAGTGTTCTCGCCTGGAGAATCCCAGGGATGGGAGAGCCTGGCGGGCTACCATCTATGGGGTCGCACAGAGTCAGGCACAGCTGAAGCAACTTAGAAGTAGCAGCAGCAGCATGCAAGGAGACAGGTATTTCATGCCCTAAAAACCCTGAACTTGTTGATAAATTTCAGAAAAGCCCTTTTATAGTATAGGTGGGACAGGGGGCTTGGTTAGTTGTTGCAAACTTCTTGGTGTCAAACCCTTCGTTCCTGAGGTAAAGTTATAATGTTCCTGTAAACTTCCACCAAAACAGATAATCTCTGTTCTGACAAGAAAGGGCAAGATCCCAAGGTCAGCTTTCGCCCTCTGAGGCCCAGTTCCTGGCTAAAAGGAAGGGATACTTGCACAGGCCAGTTATTCTACTCAGGAACATTCATCCAGCACTCTATCTAGGTGCTCCTACCAGTGTCCAGGCCTGGCAGAGGAGGCAGACCTCAGCTAGTAGCAATCCCAGGGTCAGGAACCCAGACGCTCCCAGCCTTCATCACTGAAAGAGCAAGGTACCAAGTCATGCCCCTCAGGCCTCCCAAACAAGGCCCAGTTCCCCTGGACTGTGACCCATGGAGTCTGTTGCCTTTAGGTCACAGAAGTTAGGATAGGGAAAAGATTGGCTATTCCTTCAAAGCCTGGGCCCTGCCAGTGGGCGACAATGGCAAGGGCTCTGAAACTCTGCAGGATTTAGCCCTCAGTCTGTCTCTGGCTTAGCCCCCTCCAGTTGAGACCAAGGTGTTTGGAAAAGGCCTCTCACTTCCAAGGCTCTCTGCCACCAGGGCCACTGCAAGTCTGTCTGTTGGCAGAGCAAGAATTCTAACTAAAGGTTGCCTAATAAGGACTGCATGTCAGCTTTGTGCCTATGGCAATCCATCTGCATTTTTATTGAGTTCCCACTATGTTCTAGGCTAAGTAATGCTCAGTTTCTCAGTCCTGTTTGACTCTTTGCAACCTCATTGACCACCAGCTCCTCTGTCCACTGCATTGTCAGGTGGATTCTTTACCACTGAGTCACCTCGGAAGCAAATAGGGGAGAATAAAACAGACCAAAGTCCTGCTTTCAAAAATTAGATACCTGTGAGGAAGACAAGCTATAGGGGAAAGAAAACAAAAACAAAAAATGCAATATCTGGGAGTAAGAGTTTTGCAAAATTGGAAGACATTTAAACGTACAAGGAAAAATATATAAAGATTATTGAAATATTTATTTCTGACATAAGATATATGATTATATTATATTGTGTGCATTTTAACTATTGATAATAAAATATGTAAGGAAGGAAAATTTGGTGCAAAAGAGAGTATCCATTTATGGAAAAATTTCTTATGTAGGTGAGGGGAAAATAATCCTGTGCATAAATGAAATGTTTGACTTTAGTAGGCAGTACAGAGTCATCATTTTAAATGGAAATAAAGCAGAAAAAAAGAATTCAGGATCAAATAGATGGATAGATTTTGTAGGGTGAAAACAAAGTAACTATCTTCTCTTCTTTTTGTTTCTGCAAGTTAAGAAGTTAGGCCATCAGTCAGAAAAATCTTAATTTTTTTTGTACATGTGTGTGTGAGTTTGATGGATCTTTTAGTACTCTGGTAGACTCCTCACAAATTTATAAAATAAAATAAGGTTACAAAGAAAGAGTTATACTGAATAATTGTTAAATTGTTTCCAAAATGTTGAGAAGTAACTTTTATGTAATTACATGTGTGGTTTTTATTAATACATTGTTATAGAAATGAGCAATAGATTTTGAAACTATATTACTCTGAAGTAGTAATGACAGTGTACATATTTCAAGACATTTCCAGCAATTGCAATGTGATATTAAATTTATGCATTTTCTATATTTGATGAAGTCCACAGACTCTGTTAAAATGGCAGTGGTTTATTGTCTATGCTGCTGCTGAGTCACTTCAGTCGTGTCCGACTCTGTGTGACCCCTTAGACTGAAGCCCACCAGGCTCCCCCGTCCCTGGGATTCTCCAGGCAAGAACACTGGAGTGGGTTGCCATTTCCTTCTCCAATGTGTGAAAGTGAAAAGTGAAAGTAAAGTCGCTCAGTCGTGTCCGACCCTTAGCGATCCCACAGACTGCAGCCTACCAGGCTCCTCCATCCATGGGATTTTCTAGGCAAGAGTACTGGAGTGGCTTGCTTATTGTTTATATTTATAGTTAAAAGAAAAGATAAATGTAAAGCTAGTCAAAATATTCTATTTTATTTTTTCATTCTAGTTTATGAAACCTGAATTTTCTCCACCAATCCCAATGCCTGTGATAATACCGGATTTACAAACCTTCAAAATATTAGAAATAAAGGAGTATAGAAATATACTGGAAAACCAAAGGAAGATGCAAAACTTATATTTTTGAAATTGAGATGAATTTGACTTTGGGAAACATAAGTTAAGGCAACAGTTTAGGAATTGTATGAAATGTATTATGCATTTAAATTGCAGTAACTCAGTGCAGTATGTATTCTACTCTAGCCAGGTTTAACTGTTTGTGGGAAGACATAATTCTTGGGGCAATGCACTTAAGAAGGGTGCAATTTTACAGTTTAATATGGCAGAGAGTGTTATAAGGGGGGGTGAGAATTATAATGATGCACAATGGAATCAAAACTAGATGAAAAAACTGAAGACACTGAGGTTGTAGGCAGAGAAAAACTGGTAGAATTAAGTGGCTAGAGCTTCCCACAGGATAAAGAATTGTTGCAGTTAGTTGCTAGAATAAGTACCTGAAAAGATAAGATGGACTGAGGCTGGAATGCTTGATTTTGAAATTTTTGAGTAACTTATACATTTAAAAATCTTGTTTTCATTTGCTGGGTTAAGAGAAAAATATAGTATTCATGCATTGTGTTAGCTTTATTAATTTGATAAGTTAACCTCTTAACGTTAAATAGTAACACTTCTCCAGATAGTCACAATGCAACTATTCAGATTTATGAAATCTTATGAATTTCACAAATCATATCTTCATACAAACACTGATGAAAAACTTAAATAATTGTTTCTAAAATACAAAAAAAAACACAAATAGTATATGATATATATCAGATTTTTATGCACTCTATATATAAAACATACAAATTGCATAAATTTAAAAAATCAGTGTGTGTGTGTGTGTGTATATATATATATATATGGATTTTAAAAGTCTTATTACATGGATTTAAATATATTTCTTCATTAATTCTTTATCTTTATATTTGTCAGTACTATCTTCTAGATTTTAAGAATGCTTACCAGGTAAAATGTTTACATTTTGCTAAGATTTACTATTTAAACCACACCTAAAAGCAAAAGGAAGAGAGGGCAGGAAAAAGAAAGAGAGAGAAAAACGGGGGTAGAACTAGAGCTAAAGGGAGAGAGGGAGGGTGGACGGTGGAGGGAGAGAGGAAAGACACAGGAAGGAAGGAAAAAAGGAAATAAACAAGGAACCAAAAAAAAAAATATTCCTTAAAATGTTGAGTTTTCAGGATCTGGGTTTTCATCATTTGACTCTTGGTCTGGTCATAGTGCTTACTTTTGAAATAGAACATGATTGAAGCCTGAGTTTAGTTTTCTTTTATAATAAAATTTTATTTGCTTTATCACTGGTGATTTAGTTCTTTACTATTATTAGATATTTTGTTATTGTAATTTTGGTAGCTATTCCAGAAAGTATGATTTCTTTTAATTTTGTAAGACCAGAAGTACCTAACCTACTGTTCTGTCATTGTGAAATATTGATTTTATTATATTATTATAATTGGAAACTAATGTATACCTTAATAATATCTCTCTGAAAATTAGTCCAATCATCTAAAATTTTTATTTCAAAGGATAATGACTGCCTTGTTAACTCTTCTCTCTGGGATTTGTAGCTAATATATCATTCTGGAGAACATAGGTTTCTGTTCCTCTTTACCTATATCTCTGATTCTTTAATATTTTTCTGTATTCTTTCTTATTAACATATAGGTATATACGCATACATTTAAGTATATTAAATATAACATATTTCACATATACATATATATGTATATGCATATATACTCACTGACATACTCATGTCTGTATAACATCATTTACACTCAATGAAAAGAAACAAAAGACAACAAAGTTTTATTGAGATTAAAATAATCCCATGCTATCATCTCAACAATTCTGTTATTTTAACTGCATTTATATCAACTCAAATGACTTACCTTTTTTTATTTGTATATAATGTTTTCTTTCAAAATATTAAGTACAAATCCAGTTATAGTAATTAGTTATTAAAAATTTATTAATATTTTAATAATATATTTAGGTATTAGGTTATGTTTTTTGTATTTTATGATCAAATTTAAATATTTTTTACTTACTAGTTTGGCACTATGATGCCAAAAATCATAGATTTTTTAAAATTTACTTATTTAACTTGGAGGGTAATTACAATATTGGTGAACAGACTGTCTTTTCTCTATTGCATATTTTTTCCCTCCTTTGTCAAAGATAAAGTGTCCTTAGGTGCATGGATTTATCTCTGGACTCTCTGTTTAGTTCCATAAATCATATTTCTGTTTGGGGACCAATACCATCAGTCTTGATGATTATTGCTTTGTAGTACAGTCTGAAGTCAGGAAGGTTGATTCCTTCAATAACATTCTTCTTTCTCAATATTGCTTTGGTTATTCCAGGTCTTCTGTGCTTCTATTCAAATTATGAAAATGTTAGTTCTATCTCTGTGAAAAATACCTTTTGCAGTTTGAAAGGGATTGCATCGGATCTATAGATTGTTTTGGGCAGCACACTCATTTTCAATATATTCATTTTTCCAATCCAAAAACATGGTATATGTCTCAATCTACTTCTATCATTTTTTTATTTCTTTCATCAGTGTTTATTGTTTTTTGTATACAGGTTTCTTTAGGTCGATTTCTTACTAAGGATTTTATTCTTTCCATTGCCATGGTGATTATATCCTGCAACTTTACTATATTCATTGATCAGATCTAGTAATTTTCTGGTGTTATCTTTAGGGTTTTTGTTTTTTTTAATGTAGAGGAGCATGTCATCTACAAACAGTGAGAGTTATACTTATTTCCAATCTGGATTCTTTTATTTATTTTTCTTCTTTGACTGCTGTGACTAGGACTTCCAAAACTATGTTGAATAGTAGCAGTAAGAGTGGGTGTCCTTATTCCTGACCTAAGAGGAAATGCTTTCAATTTTTTCCCATTGAGGATAATGGTTGCTGTGTGTTTGTCATATATGATTTTTATTATGTTGATATGTGTTCCCTCTGTACATATTTTCTTGAGTTTTTATCATACATTGGTGATGAATTTTGTCAAAGACTTGCTCTGCATCTATTGAAATAATCATATGGTTTTTATCTTTCACTTTGTTAATATGGTGGATAACATTGATTGATTTGTGAATATTGAAGAATCCTTGCAGACAAGGAATAAAGTCCACTTGATCATTATGTATGATCTTGTAAATATGTTGTTCAATTCTGTTTTGTTGAGGATTTTTGCATTGATGTCCATTAGTGACACTGGCCTATAGTTTTACTTTTTCCTGGCATCCTTGTCTTGTTTTGGTATGAGGGTGATGGTGGTCTTATAGAATGAGTTTGAGAGTTTCCTCCCTCTGCAATTTTCTGGAAGAGTTTGAGCACGTGTATTAGCTCTTTAAATTTTTGGTGGAAATCATCTGTGAAACCATCTGGTCCTGTGATTTTGCTTGTTGGAAATTTTTTATTACAGTCTAGATTTTCTGTGCTTGTGATTGGGTCTGCTCAAATTTTCTATTTCTTCTTGATTTAGTTTTTTAAAATTATACTTTTCTAAGTGTTTGTCCGTTACTTCCAAATTGTCCATTTTATTGGCATATAGTTGCTCATGTTAATCTCTTATGATCTTTTGTAAATCTGTGTCATCTCTTGTAATTTCTCCATTTTCATTTCAAATTTTATTTATTTGAGTCTTCACACACCACCATTTATTTTGATGAATCTAGCTAAAGGTTTGTCTATTTTGTTTATCTTCTCGAAGAACCAGCTTTTAGAGACTTTTCGGTGGGTCTTGTCTATTATTGTTCCCTGGGATCAGGAGTTCTATGATGGCCCAAAGTTCTGGAGTTGACCTTCCTGCCTCTGGATTTTGTTCTTAATCTCTTCCAGTACCATCAAAACTTCTCTGTCCACACAGCACAGAAGACAAAACCCCTAGGTTAATGGTGAAACATCTCTCCACAGCCACAAATGGCTAAAATATCCACAGGGTTGTATACAGAAGAGAAGATGGAGAAGGGAGATAAAATGACCAGGAGGAGAAATGGGTGAATCAAAAGGGAAGATAGCATTCAAGTCAGTAATCAAATCCCTAAGTCAAAATGAACATTATAAATTAAACTCTTAAAGGTACAAAATTAATAACAAAAGATAAAAAAAACAAAAATTTAAAAACCTAGAATAAAACTAGACTCTCAAAATACAATATTAAAATAAAAGGAAAAAACTGAATCAAACATAAAGAACCAAATTAAGACAATATGAGGGGAAAATGAAAAAGTGGATGGGGAGAAAGTGAAAAAAAAAGAACTTAAAGAAATAATAAAATTTAAAAAAATAGAAGTCATAATGATATAGAAAAATATATCTAGGAATACCTTTGGAGCTCTTGTAAGCAGAGTGGAGGCATTTCAGTGTCAGATAATCCCCTGTTCCAGCTTGTATATGTTATCAAAATCTATACTTCGCCCTCAAATACACAGTCTCAGCTTAACTCTAGGATTTTAATCTTCTGCACTTGACACTTTTGGAACAGTTCTCCTTTTCTTTGCTTAGGTTGGCCCCCTCTGCTGGTAAGTGTCTTCAGTGTCAAATCTCCACCCTGATATGAAGGGGCAAAAATGGTCATTTATTCAGGCTTCTTCATTCAGTTGTGCCGTGGAGAGGGAGGTGCATTTCAAACAAACACTGTTGAGATGTGTGGGGAGTGCCTACAGCGGATGGACCATACAAGGGTTGCCACGGCCCAAGGTGGCATGCGTTTCTCATGTCCAGGACACAAGGTTCCTGGGTTCTCTGTAAGGTCATAGTCCTGAGTGGGCCATGTATCTCCTCAGGGGAGCTGTCTTTAGGCTGAGACACTCCTGTCAGATCTGAACTGTCCTGGATCCCAGGAAGACTTAGTTAGTGACTGGTAACCTGCTCACAGCTTGATGGGGATGTCGTCTCTGGGGCCCAGATTGCAGCAGCCCCTTGCCTTCCACTTCTGGCTGTCACACAAGCTGGCTTACTCTCCTTTGGTATTCACTAGGGGGCCATTCTTTGTTCTGTGTGTGTGTGCCAGGTGTCACAGTGTGGCATTAGAGCCTTCCCCCAGGAAAGATATTTTGTTTTTCTTTGTCTCTCTGGCATTTCCATTGTTTGGATTGCTATATCACCTTAGTTCCCTCAGAGTGACATCAGAACATTCAGTCCTGGCCCTTTCTTTATGGACTTAAGGATCAATGATGCAGCCCAAGCCTCTGCACCCAGCCCCACTCACTGTGGGGGGACACAACAGTGTGAGTTGCTTCTCGGTTACTAATTGCTGTTCAGTGCAAATTCTGTACTGATTTTTTTTTGGGGGGTGGTTAGTTTGTTTGTTTGTTTTCTGGTTATGCTGCTCTCTGAGATTCCAAAGCTCCCCACTCACCCCACCTGTGAGAGGGATTCCTGTAATGTCTCCTCCTTCCTTTGTCTCTTTTTTTCATCATTATTTTTTGTCCTTCTTCATTTCAAAGAGATTGGTTTATCTTTCTGGGTATCTGGGGTCCTCCTCCAATACTTAGAAATTGTTTTGTGAAAGTTGTTTCACTTGCAGATGATTTTTTAACTTTACTTATTTATTTTCATAGAAGGCTAATTACTTTACAATGTTGTAGTAGCTTTGACATTCATTGACATGAATCAGCCATGGGTGTACTTGTGTCCCCTTTCCTGAACTTCCCTTCCACCTCCGTCCCCATCCTATCTATTGGGTCATCCCAGTGCACAAGCCCTGAGCACCCTGTCTCATGCATCAAACCTGGACTGGTGATCTAATTTACATATGGTAACATACATGTTTCAATGCTATTCTCTCAGATGATTCCACCATCACCTTCTCCCACAGAGTACAAAAGTCTGTTCTTTACATCTGTGTCTCTTTTGCTGTCTCGCATATACGGTTATTGTTACCATCTTTCTAAATTCCATATATATGCATTAATATACTGTATTGGTGTTTTTCTTTCTGACTTACTTCACTCTGTACATTAGGCTCCAGTTTCATCCACCTCATTAGAACTGATTCAAATGCATTCTTTTTAATAGCTGAGTAATATTCCATTGTGTATATGTACCACAGCTTTCTTATTCACTCATCTGCTGATGGACATCTAGGTTGCTTTCACATCCGAACTATTGTAAACAATGCTGTGATGAACATCGGGGTACATGTGTCTCTTTCAATTCTGGTTTCCTCTGTGTGTATGCCTACCAGTGTGATTGCTTGGTCGTATGGCAGTTCTATTTCCAGTTTTTTAAGGAATCTCCACACTGTTCTCCATAGTGGCTCTACTAGTTTGTGTTCCCACCAACAGTGTAAGAGGGTTTCCTTTTCTCTGCACCCTCTTCAGCATTTATTCCTTGTAGACTTTTTGATAGCAGCCATTCTGACTGGCATGAGAAGGTGCCTCATTATGGTTTTGATTTGCATTTCTATGATAATGAGTGATCTTGAGCATCTTTTCAAGTGTTTGTTAGCCATCTGTATGTTTTCTTTGGAGAAATGTCTGTGTAGTTCTTTGATCCATTTTTTGATTGGGTAGTTTATTTTTCTGGAATTGAGCTGAGGAGCTGTTTGTATATTTTTGAGATTAATTCTTCGTCAGTTGCTTCATTTGCTATTATTTTCTCCTATTCTGAAGGCTTTCTTTTCACCTTGCTTATACTTTCCTTCATTGTGCAAAAGGTTTTTAAGTTTAATTAGATCCCATTTGCTTCTTTTTGCTTTTATTTCCATTACGCTGGGAGGTGGGTCATAGAGGATCCTGTTGTGATTTATGTCAGAGAGTGTTTTGCCTATGTTTTCTTCTAGGAGTTTTACAGTTTCTGATCTTACATTTAGATCTTTAACCCATTTTGAGCTTATTTTTTTGCGTATGGTGTTAAAGTGTTCTAGTTTCATTCTTTTACAAGTGGTTGACCATTGTTCCCAGCACCTCTTTTAAAGAGATTGTCTTTTCTCCATTGTATATTCTTGCTTTCTTTGTCAAAGATAAGGTTTCCATAAATGCATGGATTTATCTCTGGGCTTTCCATTTTGTTCCATTGATCTATATTTCTGTCTTTGTGCCAGTTCCATACTGTCTTAATGACTGTAGCTTTGTAGTATAGTCTGAAGTCAGGCAGGTTGATTACTCCAGTTGCATTTTACTTTCTCAAGATTTCTTTGGCCATTAGAGGTTTCTTGTATTTCCATACAAATTTTGAAATTATTTGTTCTAGTTCTCTGAAAAATACTGTTAGTAACTTGACAGGGATTGCATTGAATCTACAGATAGCTTTGGGTAGTATACTCATTTTCACTATATTGATTCTTCGGATCCAGGAACATGGTATATTTCTCCATCTCTTTGTGTCATCTTTGATTTCTTTCTTCAGTGTTTTATAGATTTCTAAATATAGGCCTTTTGTTTCTTTAGGTAGATTTATTCCTAAGTACTTTATTCTTTTCATCACAATGGTGAATGGAATTGTTTCCTTAATTTCTCTTTCTGTTTTCTCATTATTAGTGTATAGGAATGCAAGGAGTTTCTGTGTGTTAACTTTATATCCTGCAACTTTACTATATTCATTGTTTAGCTCTAGTAATTTTCTGGTGGTGTCTTTAAGATTTTCTATGTAGAGGATCATGTCCTCTGCAAACAGTGAGTTTTACTTCTTCTTTTCCAATCTGGATTCCTTTTATTTCTTTTTCTTCTCTGATTGCTGTGGCTAAAACTTCCAAACTATGTTGAATAGTAGTGATTTTTTGATGCATTTATGGATGAGAAAATGGTTTCCCCATCCTATTCCTCCACCATGTTGGGACCACCCTATGTCTTACTCTTTAATCATAGCCTTTCAGAGACTCAACTTGTTAGAATTAAACATGGCTATATTTCTTTTTTCCTTGATGATAAAAATCATCAAAAATTAGTGAGTGCTATGGAGAAGGCAATGGCAAGCCACTCCAGTACTCTTGCCTGGAAAATCCCATGGATGGAGGAGCCTGGTAGGCTGCAGTCCATGGGATCGCTAAAGGTCAGACACAACTGAACGACTTCACTTTCACTTTTCATTTTCACACATTGGAGAAGGGAAATGGCAACCCACTTCAGTGTTCTTGCCTGGAGAGTCCCAGGGATGGGGGAGCCTGGTGGGCTTCCGTCTATGGGGTCACACAGAGTCGGACACGACTGAAGTGACTTAGCAGCAGTAGCATTTCCTTTAATCTGGCTCTTTGGTTTTGTTTTAGTTTCAGTCCTATCTTGATAATTTTGAAAATATTTGCTTTCTAGGAGGAAAAAAAAAGGTGTGTGTGGGGGGGGATGTATTTTAAAACTGTCCAAAGACATCTAATGAACTATTTTCCAATTGTGTCATTTTTTCTCTTTTCCGTTTTCTTAAAGAAAGAATTGCGTGTAAAACAGTATCTGTTTAACTGTTGATCTTAGACATTAGTCCTTGTTAATTATATTCATTCAGTCAGTTCGGTTCAGTTCAGTCACTCAGTCGTGTCCGACTCTCCGCGACCCCATGAATCACAGCACGCCAGGCCTCCCTGTCCATCACCAACTCCCGGAGTACACTCAAACTCATGTCCACAGAGTCGGTGGTGCCATCCAGCCATCTCATTCTCTGTTGTCCCCTTCTCCTCCCGCCCCCAACCTTTCCCAGCATCAGAGTCTTTTCCAGTGAGTCAACTCGCCGCATGAGGTGGCCAAAGTATTGCAGTTTCAGCTTCAGCATCAGTCCCTCCAATGAACATCCAGGACTGATCTCCTTTAGAATGGACTGGTTGGATCTCCTTGCAGTATAAGGGACTCTCAAGAGTCTTCTCCAACACCACAGTTCAAAAGCATCGATTCTTCGGCGATAA
This sequence comes from Moschus berezovskii, assembly GCF_049115385.1. Taxonomy (NCBI): domain Eukaryota; kingdom Metazoa; phylum Chordata; class Mammalia; order Artiodactyla; family Moschidae; genus Moschus; species Moschus berezovskii. The sequence continues at coordinate 48,904,650 of NC_142472.1, forward strand.
GCTTTCTTCACAGTCCAACTCTCACATCCATACATGACCACGGGAAAAACCATTGCCTTGACTAGACGGACCTTGGTTGGCAAAGTAATGTCTCTGCTTTTTAATATGCTATCAAGGTTGGTCATAACTTTCCTTCCAAGGAGCAAGCGTCTTTTAATTTCATGACTGCAAGCAGCATCTGCAGTGATTTTGGAGCCCCCCAAAATAAAGTCTGACACTGTTTCCACTGTTTTTCCATCTATTTCCCATGAAGTGATGGGACCAGATGCCAAAATCTTCGTTTTCTGAATGTTGAGCTTCAAGCCAACCTTTTCACTCTCCTCTTTCACTTTCATCAAGAGGCTTTTGAGTTCCTCTTCACTTTCTGCCATAAGGGTAGTGTCATCTGCATATCTGAGGTTATTGATATTTCTCCCAGCAATCTTGATTCCAGCTTGTGCTTCTTCCAGCCCAGCGTTCCTCATGATGTACTCTGCATATAAGTTAAATAAGCAAGGTGACAATATACAACCTTGACGTACACCTTTTCCTATTTGGAACCAGTCTGTTGTTCCATGTCCAATTCTAACAGTTGCTTCCTGACCTGCATACAGGTTTCTCAAGAGGCAGGTCCAGTGGTCTGGGATTCCCATCTCTTTCAGAATGTTCCACAGTTTATTGTGATCGACACAGTCAAAGGCTTTGGCATAGTCAATGAAGCAGAAACAATTACCTTATTCTATTTTGTCCTTGGTATTTTAATTTCTCTATGATGTTCTTTTCCTAAAGAAGTCATGAATTCATTAGGCTTTTTGCTTTTTGGCATTTTATTCCTGTTTGCATATTACTCATTTTATGGATTATAAGGGTATTCTTATAAACTTATTTCTGTAAATGTTTAATTTTATCTTTCATAAATCACCTTTTGAGCTTCTGATCTTTTTCTGACTTTTTCTAATGATTTTCATGCCTGTATTACTATCTTTTTTTCCATCACTATTCCTTATATTGTTCTTGGCACTTTTTCAGCTGCTGCTGCTGCTAAGTCGCTTCAGTCGTGTCCAACTCTATGCTATCCCATAGACGGCAGCCCACCAGGCTCCCCCGTCCCTGGGATTCTCCAGGCAAGAATACTGGAGTGGGTTGTCATTTCCTTCTCCATTTTCTTCTTCTTTTTTCCATCACTATTCCTTATATTGTTCTTGGCACTTTTACTGTTTATGTAAATTCTGCCTCTACGGCCTGCAGGTCTAATCTGACCAATGACCTCTTTTTGTAACCAAAGTTTTATTGAAACACAGCCAGAATCACTGGTTTGTACATTTTGTGTTATTATAGTAGAGTTAAGTAGTCAAGAAAAGTTTGTATAATCATCAAGATTAAAATATTTGTTACCTGGTCATTTACAGAGAAAAAAAATTCTAAAACTACCATCTAGAGGACTTCTTGCAAATCAACAAAGGAAAAAAAAAAGAATTTTTATAAAAAATATAATGCAGGAAAGCATCAATAAAAGAAAGAAGCAATAAGATTAGCAATAATAGAGAAGCTCAAAATCATTACTAAGCAGAGAATGCCACTTGAAAGTGTAATAAGATGTCACTTTCCACCTGTTAGATTAGTATAAATCAGAAAGTCTAATAAAGTCAAATTTTTCCAAAGACACTAGGATATGAGATACTTTACACCTGGCTCATGTATGTAAACTTATACCTGTAAGCAAACTGGCACAGCCACCTTAAGAGAACAGTCTTTGGTACATACTAAAATTTGGATGTGTATAGCCAATGACTTAGTATTGCTGTTACTGGATATTACCTTAAAAAAAGTGTTTCATATAAATCACAAAGAAATATGAATTGAGATGATCACCACAGTATTGTTTGTGATAGACAATGTGATATGCAGGTTGTTGAAGGCAATCTGAACATTTATTGCTAGATAGATTGACTAGGAAAATATGGAGGATGAACATTAGGAAATTTCATCCTTCAGGTAGGAACAATAAATCAGATCTACATATAGATATGCAAGTTTTATAATTATTCTGGAAGTGAAAACAAAATTGTAAAAGAAAAAGGTATCTATAATCTTATAATACAGATATTAATATAAAGATATGCAATAATATATATCCTACAAGAAAATGCACATTAAAGATGTTTGAGTTTTGTGGGAGTTAAGAGGCAAGAAAGAAGGATGAATGGGAGAAGGAAAGAAGGAAGATAAAAAATATATAACTCTAATTTTGAATCATGAAAGCTTTATTATTTTAGTAGAGAACTATCATCAACTAGCTACATACTATTAAACTTACATTTTCCCCTAAACTCTACAGGTAACACATTTACTTAGTCAAAAATTTTTATCATCAATAGGTCTTTTCTTTGAAGAAGAAAAAATTGCATCATTCATCTTTTTTCATGGATGCTGAAATGAATAAAGTTTTTTTTTTTTTTAATGTAATGGATTTCACTTGAGTGCAGTGGATTGAAGTTCCCTGATCTTGCACAGCATCAATCTATTACCACCTCAATGGAGGTTGGGATAAATTTTAATATGCTCTAAAATATAAAAATTAATCTGATTATAATTCTTCACTTAACTGAACTGAAGTTTAAAACATTTCCCTCAATTATATATATTTATATAAATTTAAATATTATACCAGGAATGAGTTTCTATTAAAATTTTATTTGGTGTGCTTGCTTTATTATTTGAAACTGCCGTAAATGTAAAGCATGTTTCCAGTATTAAGTAAGCCATGAGTGTGTAAATAGCCAAACATTAAAACCATGATCTATTTGGGCCTTACCTAAATTGACATTTTCTGTACTTAGAAGTACTACAAATTTTCTAACATATTATATAACTTAAGAGAGGTGAACTGTGTTTTGTATCCTGAGAAGATAAAAGTTTCCACAACTATAATTTTGGTTCAGACTTCTGAAACACACTTTGAACTAAATGAAATTCAGACAATGTGTTGCACATGATTAAGAGGATAAGCAGAGTCATTAACTAAACTGACTAATGAACTACAGAGTTCTAAAACTCCCAAACACCATCATGATGAAATGAAGGCATTTACTTATCAATTTTCCTACATAGATCTTATTTTGGTAGAAGGAGATTGGATTCTTTACTTTACCCAGACTTGGTGTGATTGGCCTGGAGTAATATTGCCCTCCTTAATCATATAAAAACCCTATCATTTGCATGTTCTATATCATTTTTAAAAACCTGTCTTATCTGTCTTTTTAAGTAGATACAATTTAATGAAGACTTCAGATCACTCAACACTAGATAACAGACTTCTATTTTTTCATATAGAATGTATTAAACTGTATAAGGTCCCATTAGGTTGAGCAACCAATAGATGTAATCACACAAGCATGAGGGCCTTATTTACAGAATACAAAAGAGCTTCATGCAACAACTTGTTTTCTTTTAAAAGATAAAATCTAGTCTGAGAAATTACAGATTTTACAGCTCACTTGTTTCTTTTACAACATTTTTCTTTACATCATAAATCAACATAGGAAAGGAATTTTTTTTAATGTTATAGTATTACAATACTGCTTTAAATAAAGCACTAAAAGAGAATTCTCCATATACATATAGTAATTGATGAGTTATAGATGTAGAAGTGTACTATTTTTAGAGAGGATTCTGCAAACTAGAAGAATTTTGACACTACTGAGAAGACAAGTGCTATTGGATTATGGATGAGGTGGCTGGGATATAAAATAAACGGATGTGAGGGAAGCATTAACAAGTCTCTAGAGACTTTATAAATAGAAAGATATTGGCCTGTTTCATAAACTGGATACACCTATTGGAAATAAGTATGTAAGAATGACAACAATGAGTTGTGGATATAAGTTTTGTTAGTCAGTGAAGGTAAGAGTTAGGAAGGGCACTGGCGCAGTTGCTAAGGTAGAAAAATTGCAATCAGTATAATGCTATAGAGAGCTGAGTTAGGAGCCAGAAGTTCTAAATTTTAGTTTGATCTCCACACTTTCTTAGCTCTGTGAACTTTATCTGCTGGCTGAAAGGTATGTGATCTCAGTTTCTGAATGAGAAAATATGCAGAGTAATAATTGCCCTTACAAGATCGTTGTGTGTTTTTTTTTTTTTTCAGAAAATTGTAATTGACTTTTATTATTTTTTTATTTTTTAATTTATTTATTTTAATTGGAGGCTAATTACTTTACATTATTGTATTGGTTTTGCCATACACTGACATGAATCTGCCCTGGGTGTACATGTATTCCCCATCTTGAACCACTGTCCCACCTCCCTCCCCATCACACCCCTCTGGTTCAATTAGTGATATATGCAAGATGAGTTTTCGTAACTGGAAGTAATTAATTGTTATGAGGTTAAATGTATTCATAACAAAGAAGTGTACCACACAACAAGAAACCTATAGCTACTTATTACACATGTACAAATGTACACACATAATTATGCCTAAATTTAATATAATAACATAAGAATTCCATCAGTGTTGAAAGAAATAACATCCAGTGTTACAATCAATAGGAAAACAGAAAAAGTGTATCTTAAAAGTGGTATTTATTAATATTTAGTGAAGACAGAGAATGTATCATCTGTGGGCTTCCCTGGTGGATCAGGTAAAAAAAATCCACTTGCAATGCAGGAGACTTGGGTTCAATCCCTGGGTCAGGAAGATCCCCTGGACAAGGAAATGAAAACCCACTCCAGTATTCTTGCCTGGAGAATCCCCATGGATAGAGAAACCTGGTGGGCTTCAGTCCATGGGGTTGCAAAGAGTCGGATAAGTCAGATAAGAGCGACTAACACAGATAAAGGGGAGCAACTAAATGTGAAAAAATTTCATTATTTTTTCTTTATGATTTTATTGCTTTATCTAATGTTATACACAAACAGAATTTATGTATGTTTATACTCATTGAGCCTAATGAAACTCATGCATTTAATGATACACTGAAACTTATCTGACACAATGTACTGAGAATAATCCCTGGTATTTTGAATTCCTGCCTACTCCCTAGATACCCCATTGTTATAAAATTTATTATTCACATGTAATATTAGTATATATAATAAATTCTACCTACTTTAAATATTTTTTAATAATAAATTACTCATTTTTAGCTCTTATATATTTGGTTTTTTGGGCTAACTGCTAAGCTTCTTAAGTAGTGTTCAACTCTTTACAACCTATGAACCATAGCCTGCCAGGCATCTCTGTCCATGGGGTTCTCCAGGAAAGAAGACTAGAGTAGAAAGCCATGCCCTCCTCCAAGGGATCTTCCTAACCCAGGAATTGAATCTGAGTCTGTCTCTTGCATTGGCAGGTGGGTTTTTACCTGGGAACCACTAAAGTTTACAAGGAAAGCATACCCTTTAATTAGTATGCTCATTTAGATTATAATTTTGTTTGATTTTTTTAAAGATTATTGAGTTTTAATCTCTTAAAGAATAATTTTAAAAATAGGAAATCTGAGCTGGTGAAGAAGCAGTAGTTTATTTCTAAAGAATTTTCTCAGATTTAATGCAACATCTTCCCAATTTAATTTTCAACAAATAATTGGATAATCATGTGTCTGTCATTACAAATTATTTTCATACTTTCCTGAAAAATTGAAATTAACCCTATTTTAAAGACTAGAAAATTAAAGGATGTCATAACGATTCAGATGAAAATTTGCTAAGTATCCGAACTCAACTTCAAGTCACATGTGCTGTTTGTTTCCATTTGCAAAAAAAGAAGATATACAAAAATCTTAGAAAGGTATAACATTTTTTAAAGAAATATATTTCAGAAAGTAAACACGGTTTATCTACTATCATTTTATATTTATATTAATTAGTTAATCTATATTTCATACTCTTATTGAATCTTCCTCTACTATAATGATACATCCTCTATAATGACAACTATATTTCTAGTTTGTTTAATATAAAAATTTTGCATATTAGTGTTTATGACTATATGTCAGAGACAATTTTTCTCTTTCCTAAGTTTTTAAAGATTTTTCTATTGGATTTAAGATTTAAGTGAAAGTGAAGTTGCTCAGTCGTGTCTGACTCTTTGCGACCCCGTGGACTGTAACCTACCAGGCTTCTCTGTCCATGGGATTCTCCAGGCAAGAATACTGGAGTGGGTTACCATTTCCTTCTCCAGGGGATCTTCCCGACACAGGGATCGAACCCGGGTCTCCCGCATTGGAGGCAGACGCTTTAACCTCTGAGCCACCAGTTAAGCCCCTAAGATTTAAGCCATCCCCCCCAAAAAAATCTTTCTAAATTCTGATTTATCTGTGTAAGTTAATTAAATGGAAGCTACTATTAGAGCAATAGATTTTTTTTAATTTGAATATATGATCATTAATTCATCATATTTATCTGAATTATATGAAATAATACATTGTGCTCCCTGAAATGATGCCCATATATCATTATATTGCAGAATAATTTGGTTTATTATTTTTAAAATAGTCTCTGAATATGGTATACTGACATGTTTTATTTCCCCAGTTATTTGGACATGGTTTGTGGTTTTTACATCAATCCACAGTAACCAGGAGTTATTTTCCATAAGAAACAATAACAAATGCAATTGACAAATTGTGTTTGCTAGTGGAAACAGCATTGCATTATTCTCTAATAATGAAATAGCTAGTATACTGTCACTAATCAAAGTCTGCAACTTTTTTAAAAAGTAGTATAGGTTATTTGTCATAACTCAAGCTGGATAATTGTCAGAATGCAAGAAAAACTGAAATTTACTTGTGATAAACCCCTAAATGGCAGAGCTCTTTGTGTCTGATGCATTCAGCAGAAAGGTCAGTCAGGCAGCAAAAGCCAATTATTTTCCTAAGGTTGAGCTGATATTGATTTTTACACCTGAGGTTGTGTGGTCCATGAATATCTACAGAATTTATTTTCATCTGGGTCCTAATGTGGCAGAGCAGATATAGAAACAAAACTGTCAACCTACAATATGCAAGAATATTTCTTAAAAATAGAGTAATGTTAAGGGGTTTCCTTCCCAAAAGGACTCATTAGAAATCAGAGTGAGAGTTAGAAGACAGAATCAAGACATGGAATTTTCAGATCATAGAAACTACTTATACACTGCTATGGGATAAGTTTCTTTTCTTTTAGGTTGTCTGATATACCTCTAAGTCATAAAAGATGTGCATAGCTATAACACATGTAAAAGAATCACCCAAACACTCTTCTCCTTAAAGCATAAATAAGAAAATTAACACAATATCAAAGACTGCAAAAGAGAAAAATTTTCTTGCAGATCATCTATGTTATCCAATCTCCCACTCCAATGTCATAGATTCATTATAAATGAGACAAGAAACACGATGTTTATATACAGAATTTATTCAGCTAACAATAGAGCAAGGTCTAGATTCAGTTCAGCATAGTTTTGTGGACAATGTACTGTGTGTGCTCATTCATCTGTCTGTGCATATGAGTATTGGTGTATGCATGCAAGTAAGCATTAGTGTTTGCCTCTGTGTGTGTGGGCGGGTGCTGTGAGAAAAAGAAATATATGTCCTGGACAAATAAATGGACTATTAAGTGTGAATCACTTTTCAGTTGCTTAACTAACTACTTCTAGGGGGTAGAACATTTTCTGCTACTTTAAAAAAATTTTTTTTCATCTTACTAATTATTATAAAGGAGTGAAATAAAGTAAAATAAAATAAAGAAGACAAAAGGAAATCAGAAAATGTTTATGGAAATAAAATGCTAATTATTAATAGAAATCGTGTTTCTAATTTTTCCTCGAAGTGTGACCTTATTCAGAACTTTATAATCCTTGAAAAAACCTACATGAGGTCATGCTACCATATAATATTTATCTCTATAAGGTGATGTGTAAAGTAGTTAGTAGCATACACTGCAACACATGGCTTAGTAATCTTCAGCTTAATAAGGGTTGGACCATAGTTATGTAGTCCAAACACTCTAGGCTTCAGTTTTTTGTTTGTTTGTTTTTGTTTTTTACCAGAAAAATAGATATATTTATGATACCTATCTTATATTGCTGTTTTGAGGAACAGTGCCTGGAACAAAGTAAGTGGTTTTTTTTTTATTATTCTATCATTAAATGGAAAACTGGGGGTTTAAAATTCTTTCAATTCTTCAAAAGTTTTACTTAAAACCTGATATATCATTTCAGTTCAGTTCAGTCACTCATCTTGTCTAATTCTTTGCGATCCCAGGGACCAGAGCATGCCAGGCTTCCTTGTCCATCACCAACTCCCACAGCATGCTCAAACTCATGTCCATTGAGTCGGTAACACTGTCCAACCATCTCATTCTCTGCCGTGCCCTTCTTCTCCTGCCGTCAATCTTTCCCAGCATCAGGGTCTTTTCCAAAGAGTCATTTCTTCATATCAGGTGGCCAAAGTATTGGAGCTTCAGCTTCAGCATCAGTCCTTCCAGTGGATATTTAGGCCTGATTTTCTTTATGATTGACAGTTTTAATCTCCTTGCAGTCCAAGGGACTCTCAAGAGTCTTCTTCAACACCACAGTTCAAAAGCATCAATTCTTCAGCATTCAGCTTTCTTTATGGTCCAACGATCATTTGTCCTCACATAATAATTTATCCTACTTAAAATTGAATATAATGAGTCATTTACCCCTACTTAACAATGAAAATAGCAATAAGAAAATATTCTCCTTGTCCTTTGCATCTAAAAATGCAAATAATTGAGAAATATTTAAAGTAGATCCTAAAATTAAGTTCAAGTATTTACTTAATGCAAGTTTTAATTTTAAAAATATAATTTTCCTTGCTGCTTGAAACTTAGAGTTTTGGAAATATTCTTTTCATGCCAACTTAAGTGATGACTCCAATATGTGTATCTTTATGCTGATTAACATTAAGAGACTATCATGTTTTTGTCACCTTTTTAATGGTTCATTGAATTTATTGTCTGTACCAGTTTCTTCTGCCATATTTCCATAAGATATAATAAAGAGGTATAATAAAGTCTAGAAAGTAAATTTAGAGAATGGGCAGAATTGATAGCAAGCCAGTTGTACACAGTGCATGTCTTTAAATAAATTTATAAACTCAAATCTGTGTATGTTGATCAACGCTTTTATATTAAATATTTACATACATTGAGACATTTAAGGAAATTTTTTACATGTATTCCAAGCTTTATATATAAATGATTGAAGCGTTTTCAAATATTTGTGGATTAGTAATTAAATTTTTAAAAATCCTTTGCTCATACAAGAAATGCAGTTCTTAAAGAGTTAATCTGGCTTTAACCTTGAACTTGAATCTCTATAGTTAAAAACAAACAAACAAAAAACAACTCTCAAACATTGTCTTTTTATTCATGAGTAATTGACAAACTTGGCTTGGCTTAGTTTCATTGAGTTAGACAAAGCTCTGGTCTGTGTGATCAGACTGACACGTTTTCAGTGATTATTATTTCAGTGTGTCTGCCTGGTCGGACAGAATGTGGTCCAATGGAGAAGGGAATGGCAAACTACTTCAGTATTCTTGCCTTGAGAACCCAATGAACAGTATGAAAAGGCAAAATGATAGGATACTGAATGAGGGACTCCCCAGGTCGGTAGGTACCCAGTATGCTACTGGAGATCAGTAGAGAAATAAAGCCAGAAAGAATGAAAGGATGGAGCCAAAGCAAAACCAATACCCAGTTGTGGATGTGACTGGTGATAGAAGCAAGGTCCAATACTGTAAAAGCAATACTGCATAGGAACCTGGAATGTTAGGTCCATGAATCAAGGCAAATTTGAAGTGGTCAAACAGGAGATGACAAGAGTGAACGTCGATAATCTAGGAATCAGTGAACTAAAATGGACTGGAATGGGTGAATTTAACTCAGATGACCATTATATCTACTACTGTGGGCAGGAATACCTTAGAAGAAATGGAGTAGCCATCATGGTCAACAAGAGTCTAAAATGCAGTACTTGGATGCAGTCTCAAAAACGACAGAATGATCTCTGTTCATTTCCAAGACAAACCATTCAATATTGCAGTAATCCAAGCCTATGCCCCAACCAGTAACCATGAAGTTCCAAAATTGAATGCTGCCAAGAGAATGCACTGGTCATAGCAAACACCCTCTTCCAACAACATAAGAGAACCCTCTACACATGGACATCACCAGATGGTCAACACCGAATTCAGATTGATTACATTCTTTGCAGCCAAAGATGGAGAAGCTCTATATAGTTAGCAAAAACAAGACCAGAAGCTGACTGTGGCTCAGATCATGAACTCCTTATTGTCAAATTCATACTTAAATTGAAGAAAGGAGGGCAAACCACTAGACTATTCAGATATGACCTAAATCAAATCCCTTATGATTACACAGTGGAAGTGAAAAATAGATTTAAGGGACTAGATCTGATAGATAGAGTGCCTAATGAACTATGGACGGAGGTCCATGACATTATACAGGAGACAGGGATCAAGACCATCTCCAAGGAAAAGAATGGAAAAAAGGAAAATGGCTGTCTGAGGAGGCTTTATAAATAGCTCTGAAAAGAAGAGAAGTGAAAAGCAAAGGAGAAAAGGAAAGATATAAGCATCTGAATGCAGAGTTCCAAAGAATAGCAAGGAGAGATAAGAAAGCCTTCCTCAGCGATCAATGCAAAGAAATAGAGGAAAACAACAGAATAGGAAAGACTAGAGATCTCTTCAAGAAAATTAGAGATACCAAGGGAACATTTCATGCAAAGATGGGCTCGATAAATAACAGAAATGGTATGGACCTAACAGAAGAAGAAGATATTAAGAAGAGGTAGCAAGAATACATAGAAGACCTGTGCAAAAAAAAAAATATCTTCATGACCAAGATAATCACGATGGTGTGATCACTCACCTAGAGCAAGACATCTTCGAATGTGAAGTCAAGTGGGCCTTAGAAAGCATCACTATGAACAAAGCTAGTGGAGGTGATGGGATTCCAGTTAGGCTATTTCAAATCCTGAAAGATGATGTTGTGAAAGTGTTGCACTCAATATGCCAGCAAATTTGGAAAACTCAGCAGTGGCCAGAGGACTGGAAAAGGCCAGTTTTCATTCCAGTCCCAAAGAAAGGCAATGCCAAAAAATGCTGAAACTACCACACAATTGCACTCATCTAACATGCTAGTAGAGTCATGCTCAAGATTCTCCAAGCCAGACTTCAGCAATACGTGAACCATGAACTTCCAGATGTTCAAGCTGGTTTTAGAAAAGGCAGAGGAGCCAGAGATCAAATTGCCAACATCCGCTGGATCATCAAAAAAGCAAGAGAGTTCCAGAAAAACATCTATTTCTGCTTCATTAACTATGCCAAAGCCTTTGACTGTGTGGATCACAATAAACTGTGGAACATTCTGAAAAAGATGGGAATACCAGACCACCTGACCTGTCTCTTGAGAAACCTTTTTGCAGGTCAGGAAGCAACAGTTAGAACTGGACATGGAACAACAGACTGGTTCCAAATAGGAAAAGGAGTATGTCAAGGCTTTATATTGTCATCCTGCTTTTTTAACTTATATGCAGAGTACATCATGAGGAACGCTGGGCTGGAAGAAGCACAAGCTGGAATCAAGATTGCTGGGAGAAATATCAATAACATTAGATATGCAGATGACACCACCTTTACAGCAAAAAGTGAAGAGAAACTAAAAAGCCTCTTGATGAAAGTGAAAGAGGAGAGTGAAAAAGTTGGCTTGAAACCCAACATTCAGAAAACGAAGATCATGATATCTGGTTCCATCACTTAATGGAAAATAGATGGAGAAACAGTGGAAACAGTGTCAGACTTTATTTTGGGGGCTCCAAAATCACTGCGGATGCTGATTGCAGCCATGAAATTAAAAGACGCTTACTCCTTAGAAGGAAAGTTATGACCAACCTAGATAGCATATTAAATAACAGAGACATTACTTTGTCAACAAAGGTCCATCTAGTCAGTTCAGTTCAGTTCAGTTCAGTCACTCAGTCGTGTCCGACTCTCCGCTACCCCATGAATCACAGCACGCCAGGTCTCCCTGTCCATCACCAAGTCCCGGAGTTCACTAAAACTCATGTCCACAGAGTCGGTGATGCCGTCCAGCCATCTCATTCTCGGTCGTCCCCTTCTCCTCCCGCCCCCAAACTTTCCCAGCATCAGAGTCTTTTCCAGTGAATCAACTCGTCGCATGAGGTGGCCAAAGTATTGCAGTTTCAGCTTTAGCATCAGTCCTTCCAATGAACACCCAGGATCGATCTCCCTTAGAATGGACTGGTTGGATCTCCTTGCGGTACAAGGGACTCTCAAGAGTCTTCTCCAGCACCCCAGTTCAAAAGCATCAATTCTTCGGCGATCAGCTTTCTTCACAGTCCAACTCTCATATCCATACATGACCACGGGAAAAACCATAGCCTTGACTAGACGGACCTTTGTTGGTAAAGTAATGTCTCTGCTTTTTAATATATTATCAAGGTTGGTCATAACTTTCCTTCCAAGGAGTAAGCTTTTTTTAATTAATTCCATCTAGTCAAGGCTATGTTTTTTCCCGTGGTCATGTATGAATGTGAGAGTTGGACTGTGAAGAAAACTGATAGCCGAAGAATTGATGCTTTTGAACTGTGGTGTTAAACAAGAATCTTGAGAGTCCCTTGGATTGCAGGGAGATCCAACCAGCGAATTCTAAAGGAGATCAGACCTGGGTGTTCATTGGAAGGACTGATGCTAAAGCTGAAACTCCAATACTTTGCCCACCTTATGAGATGAGTTGACTCACTGGAAAAGACTCTGATGCTGGGAGGGTTGGGGGCAGGAGGAGAAGGGGACGACAGAGAATGAGATAGCTGGATGCCATCACTGCCTCGATGGACATGAGTTTGAGTCAACTCCGGGGTTGGTGATGGACAGGGAGTCCTGGCTTGCTGTGATTCCTGAGGTAGCAAAAAGTCAGACACGACTGAGTGACTGAACTGAATTGAACTGAATTGACAAACTAGAACTTGTGGGCCAAATCCAAGTTCATTCTTATTTTTTATATAAAAAAAATTATATAGAATCAACTTCATTCATTTTTTAACATTTATTTCTATTGTTTGCGTCTATCCTCTCCCTGAAGAAATAATAGAAATAGTCTTTTCGAAAATATTTACTATCAGGCCCTTTATGGAAAATATCAAGAACACCAAACTTTTTTATTAATCTTACTTCAAACTAGCATAATTAGTTTAATTTACCATAATTTTACCCTGTGTTCTTATGTACACACACAAGCATGCTAAATTACCTCAATTGTGTACTACTCTATACCCCATGGAACACCAGGCCCCTCTGTCCATGAGATTCTTAAGAAAGAATCCTGGAGTAGTTGCCATTTTCTTCTTCAGGTGTTCTTCCTGACCCAGGGATTGAACCCTCGTCTCTTTAGTCTCCTGCATTGGCGGGTGGGTTCTTTACCAATAGTGCCACCTAGGAAAACCATATCGTCCTAACTAGTGTATCCAAATACACATTTTTTTCCTCTCATATATTATCCAGAATGCACATGGCATCTGTTACTTTGCACTCATTCAATGACTTTCCATGGATTGTGTGAGAAAGTTTAGATAACTTTGCCTTTGTCCATAGGATCCATATGGTTTGGCCCTTTTCAATGGCTCTGTCTCATTTTGCCTCTGCTACTTTCTTGTCTGGCCTTCTTTGCACGTACTGCCTTTTTCTACCTGCTTCCCCATTTTTTACCTTCTTTAGTTAACTGCTCTTTACTCTGTAAATTGCAGATCTTTCTTTACTCATCAGTCTGGTAAGCAGACTCATAGTACAGTTTATCTTTTTAGTAACCCTTAACCAAAATTGCTGTTCAGTTCAGTTCAGTCGCTCAGTCGTGTCTGACTCTTTGCGACCCAATGAAACACAGCACGCCAGGCCTCCCTGTCCATCACCAACTCCTGGAGTTCATTCAAACTCATGTCCATCGAGTCAGTGATGCCATCCAGCCATCTCATTCTCTGTCATCCCCTTCTCCTCCTGCCCCCAATCTCTCCCAGCATCAGAGTCTTTTCCAGTGAATCAACTCATCGCATGAGGTGGCCAAAGTATTGAAGTTTCAGCTTTAGCATCAGTCCTTCCAATGAACACCCAGGATTGATCTCCTTTAGAATGGACTGGTTGGATCTCCCTGAAATTCAAGGGACTCTCAAGTCTTCTCCAGCACCACAGTTCAAAAGCATCAATTCTTCGGCGATCAGCTTTCTTCACAGTCCAACTCTCACATCCATACATGACCACGGGAAAAACCATAGCCTTGACTAGACGGACCTTGGTTGGCAAAGTAATGTCTCTGCTTTTTAATATACTATCTAGGTTGGTCATAACTTTCCTTCCAAGGAGTAAGCGTCTTTTAATTTCATGGCTGCAATCAGCATCTGCAGTGATTTTGATAGGTGCTATTTATTTTATGATGCATAAAGGACATTCATCCTGGTAAAATTAAAGTACATGACGGCAGAGAAACTTTTCTGCTTGTCTCATTTTTACATATTCAATACTTAGTATTGTGAGGTACACCAGGCTTCTAAAATAAATATATACTGAAAAGAGAAGTAGATCCTGTTTTAGTTTTATAAATGTATATCCCAAACAATAAAACCATCTGATAATTTAAAAAATTATATAGACAATCAAAGTGAATAATTTTTAAAACTTTCACAGGGAAAAGTAAACAAATATGCTTTTGAGATGATCTAAGTATATAAATTCCACCTTATTTCAGATGAGTAAAACTAACTGAAACCTGTTTTACACAATTAGCTAAAAGAAGGATAATAATAATTCAAAATCTTGATTTTCCTCCCCTGAGAAAGGAAAAATGATTACCTCAAAATGATTGATTAATATAGAATTATCTAATTATACATTATAAATTCTATAAACAAATGGAATGTTAAGCAAACCAACTGTTATTTCCCACATTTCTTTAGACATGGTCTTTTGATAGGTCTTTAAGCTAGAAGATGATATCAGAAATCCCCAAGATAAGATGGTAAATGTAAATTGGAAATCAGAATTTCTAAAATTACCAGTAGCAGTTAAGGGAGAAAGGAGGTA
This sequence comes from Moschus berezovskii, assembly GCF_049115385.1. Classification (NCBI taxonomy): domain Eukaryota; kingdom Metazoa; phylum Chordata; class Mammalia; order Artiodactyla; family Moschidae; genus Moschus; species Moschus berezovskii. Next base: position 48,919,742 of record NC_142472.1, read on the forward strand.
GTCATGGTTAACCTTTAAAAATGCCTTCTGGTTCTGAGAGTGTATGAAAGTTTGGGGAAGTTACCAAGGTGCCTTGGTAACCAGGCCCCTACCTACATCTGTCACATTCTAACTAACCCTCAGTGTAGCAAAAGTTTAAAAAATAAAATCCTGAAAAACTTCACCCATATATCATTCAGTCTGAAAAGGAATAAAATAAACCTATTTAAAATGGAAAGAAGCTGAAACTAGAAATCTCACAAGGGGGTCACAGAACCCACCCCTGCTGATCTGAAAGGGCATGTACAGCTTTCCCCACTGGGAATTCTTCCAACAAGCCCCCAGACTTCCCCATGCTATCCAGGATGGCACAGATAGCTCCCCCACCAGGAAACCCATCAGCAGGTACAAGGAGATTTCCTATCATTCCAGGAGCACACAAAGATTTACCAATACTAGGAAATCTGTCAGTGGGACCTGCCCCACTGTACTGGAGAGTGCAGATAGCTGCCCCCACTAGGGAATGCTCCCAGAGATGAAGGCTGAAACCACAGCTGAGCCCCAGGGACTATGTGACTAAGACAGAAGAGCTAAAACCTTTCCATGTAGAATCATGAACTGCAGAGTTACACCTCTGATGACAACTTCATAAATTCAGTACCAGCTAAACATCTGAAAGGATAACAGATGCTCTTGAAGCTGGGTGAGTCTGACTTTCACAGCTGTGGGCTCTGCAAGCACAAATAGGTGGGGGTAGGGCCAGATTGACTGTGGGGAAAACTGGGTCCTGTCCTGATGGGCAGGGTCATGCACAGTAAATCTTTAATCCAGTTTTCTGTTGATGGGAGGGACTGTGTTCCCTCCCTGTTGTTTGACCTGAGACCAAACGATGGTAGGGGTAATGAAGATAATGGTGACCTCCTTCCAAAAGGCCCATGCGTGCACTGCTTCATTCAGTACCACCGAATCTAGCAGGCTACTGCCGACCTACACCTCCGCTGGAGACTCCTAAACACTCACAGGCAAGTCTGAGTCAGTCTCTTGTGGGGTCACTGTTCCTTTTTCCTGGGTCCTGTTGTGCTCAAGGTTTTATTTGTGCCCTCCAAGAGTCTGTTTACCCAATCTTGTGGAAGTTCTATAATCAAGTCCTTCTGGCCTCCAAAGTCAAATTCCTTGGGGGTTCTTAGTTCCCTTGCCAGATTCCCAGGTTGAGAAATCTGTTTTGGGTCCTAGAACTTTCTTAACAGTATGATAATTGTTGTACTTTTGGATAATTGTTCTGCAGTTTGTGAGTCATTTGCTCGGTGGCTCTATGCTGGGGTTAATGGTGACCTCCTCCAAGAGGGCTTATGCCACATGTTGTGTGATCCAGGTCTCCTGCATTCAGAGCCCCTGCCCCTGCAACAGGCCACTGCTGACACCTACTTCAAAAGGAGACATTCAAACACAGGTCTGGCTCAGTCTCTGTCGGTTCTCTGGGTACTGCTATGCACAAGGTTTTATTAGAGCCTTCCAAGCATCTCTGGCTGGTATGAGGTCTGATTCTAAACCTGATTTTGTCCCTCCTATCATCTTGCTTGGGACTCCCCTTTGCCCTTGAATGTGGGGTTTTGTTTGTTTTTTGGTGGGATCCAACATTCTCCTATTGATGGTTGCTCAGCAGTGAGTAGCAATTTTGGAGTTCTCTCAGGAGAAGATGAGCACAGGTTCTTCCACCCTGCCATCTTGTGAATTAAAGATCTACTGGGCATACCCCGCCCATCAGACCAAGACCCAGTCCCCCCACCCCACCTCCCAGTCAGCTCCCCCATCAGGAAACCTCAATAAGTCTCTTAACCTTATCCATCAGAGGGCAGACAGAATTAAAACCACAATCACAGAAAACCAATCAAACTGATCATATGGACCACAGCCTTGTCTAACTCAATGAAACTGTGATCCATGCAGTATAGGGCCACCAAAGAGAGATGGGTCATGGTGGAGCGTTCTAATAAAACGTGGTTCACTAGAGAAAAGAATGGTAAACCACTTCAACATTGTTGCCTTAAGAACCCCATGAAGAATATGAAAAGGCAACATAATATGACACTGAAAGGTGAGCTCCCCAGGTGGTAGTTGTCCAATATAATACTGGAGAAGAGTGGAGAAATAACACCAGAAAGAATGAAGAGATGGAGCCAAAGCAAAAACACCTAGTTGTGAATATGGTGATGGAAGTAAGCCCAATGCTGTAAAGAACAAAATTGCATAAGACCCTGGAATGTTAGGCCCATGAATCAAGGCGAATTAGAAGTGGGCACACAGGAGATGGCAAGGGTGAGCATCGATAATTAAGGAATCAGTGAACTAAAATGGACTGGAATGGGTGAATTTAATTCAGATGACCATTGTATCTACTACTATGGGCAAGAATACCTTAAAAGAAGTAGAGTAGCCCTCACAGTCAACAAAAGATTCTGAAATGCAATTTCAAAAATGACAGAATGATCTGTTTGTTTCCTAGGCAAACCATTCAATATCAGAGTAATCCAAGTCTATTCCCTGACCAATAACACTGAAGAAGCTGAAGTTGAGTGGTTCTATCTAGAACTAAAAGACCTTCTAGAACTATCACCCAAAAAAGATGTCTTTTCCATCATAGGGGACTTGAATGCAAAAGTAAGAAGTCAAGAGATGCCTGCAGTAACAGGCAAATTTGGCCTTGCTTGGAGTACAAAATTAAACAGGGCAAAGGCTAACAGAGTTTTGCCAAAAGAACTCACCAGTCATAGCAAACACTTTCTTCCAACAACACAAGAGAAGACTGCACATGGACATCACCAGATGGTCAATACTGAAATCAGATTGATTATATAATTTCCAGACAAAGGTACAAAAGCTCTATACAGTTAGCAAAAACAAGACCATGAGCTGTATGTGGCCCAGACCGTGAACTCCTTATTGCTAAACTCAGACTTAAATTGAAGAAAGTAGGGAAAATCACTATAGAATTCATGTATGACCTAAATAAAATCCCTTATGATTATACAGTGTAAGTAAGAAATAGATTCGAGGGATTAGATCTGAGAGAGTGCCTGAAGAACTATGGATGGAGGTTTGTGATATTCTACAGGAGGCAGTGATCAAGACATCCCCAAGAAAAAAAGAAGAGAAGCTAAAGAAAAGAGAGAGAAGGAATGATGTACTCATTTGAATGCAGAGTTCCTAAGAATAGCAGAGAGAGATAAAAAAGCCTTCTTCAGTGATCAATGCAAAGAAATAGAAGAAAACAAAAGAATGGGAAAGACTAAAGATCCCTTCAAGGAAATGAAAGATACCAATAGAAGATTTCATGCAAAGATGGGCACAATAAAGGAAAGAAATAATATGGATCTAACTGAAGCAGAAGATATTAAGAAGAAGTAACAAGAATAAATGGAAGAATTATACACAAAAGATCTTCATGACCCAGATAACCATGATTGTGTGATGACTCACCTAGAGCCAGACATTCTGGAGTGTGAAATCAAGTGGGCCTTAGAAAGCATCGCTATGAACGCAACCAGTGGAGGTGATGGAATTCCAGTTGGTCAACTTCAAATCCTAAAAGTTGATGCTATGCAAGTGCTGAATTCAATATGCCAGTAAATTTAGAAAATTCAGCAGTTGCCACAGAACTGAAATAGGTCATTTTTTATTCCAATCCCAAAGAATGGCAATGCCAAAGAATGTTCAAACTACCACACAACTGCACTCATCTCACACTTTTAAAGTAATGTTCAAAATTCTCCAAGCCAGGCTTCACCAGTATGTGACTCATGAAATTCCAGATGTTGAAGCTGGATATATAAAAGGCAAGGGAACCAGAAATCAAATTGTCAACATCCACTGGATCATAGAAAAAGAAACAGAGTTCCAGAAAAACATCTACTTATAATTTATTGACTAGGCTAAAACCTTTGACTATGTGGATGAAAACAAATAGTGGAAAATTCTGAAAGAGATGGGAATACCAGACCACCTTACCTGCCTCTTGAGAAATCTATATGCAGGTTAAGAAGCAATAGTTAGAACTGGACATGGAACAGGCTGGTTCCAAATTGCAAAAGGAGTACATCAAGGCTGTGTATATTGTCACCTTGCTTATTTAACTTATATGCTGAGTACATCATGTGAAAGGCCAGACTGGATGAAGCACAAGCTGGAATCAAGACTGCTAGGAGAAATAGCCATAGCTTCAGATACACAGATAACACCACCATTATGACAGAAAGCAAAGAAGAACTAAAGAACCTCTTAGTGAAATTGAAAGAGGAGAGTGAAAAATCTGGCTTAACTCAACATTCATAAAACTAAGATCATGGCATCTGTTCCCATCTCTTCATGGCAAATAGATGGGGAAACAATGGAGCCAGTGAGAGACTTTCTTTCCTGGGCTCCAAAATCTCTCCAGATGCTTGCTCCCTAGCAGAAAAGTTACAACCAATCTAGACTTCATATTATAAAGCAGAGACATTACTTTGACGACAAATGTCCATCTAGTCAAGGCTATGGTTTTTCCAGTAGTCATATATGGATGTGAGAGTTGGACTATAAACAAAGTTGAGCATGGAAGAATTGATGCTTTTGAACTGTGGTGTTGGAGAAGACTCTTAAGATTCCCTTGGACTGCCAGGAGATCAACTCAGTCAATCCAAAAGGAAATCAGTCCTGAATATTGTTTTGAATGACTGATGCTGAAGTTGAAATGCCAATACTTGGCTCCCGGTTTTGCAAAACTGACTCACTGGAAAAGACCCTGTTGCTGGGAAAAATTAAATGCAGGAGGAATAGGGGCCTATGCAGGGTGAGATGGCTGCATAGCATCACTGACTCTATCGACATGAGTTTGACCAGATTCCAGGGGTTTGTGATGGACAGGGAATCCTGGTGTGCTGCAGTCCATGGAGTTGCAAAGAGTCAGATATGACTGAGAGACTGAATTATCTGAGTCACAGAACAGAGTTTGAACTTCCTCCATATCTCCTACAGTGGTCCAGTTGCATTCAATTCAGTTCAGTTCAGTTCAGTCGCTCAGTCGTGTCCGACTCTTTGAGACCCCATGAATCACAGCACATCAGGACTCCCTGTCCATCACCAACTCCCGGAGTTCACTAAAATTCATGTCCACAGAGTCGGTGATGCCATCCAGCCATCTCATTCTCTGTCGTCCCCATCTCCTCCCGCCCCCAACCTTTCCTAGCATCAGAGTCTTTTCCAGTGAGTCAACTCGTCGCATGAGGTGGCCAAAGTATTGCAGTTTCAGTTTCAGCATCAGTCTTTCCAATGAGCACCCAAGATTGATCTCCTTTAGAATGGACTGGTTGGATCTCCTTGCAGTCCAAGGGACTCTCAAGAGTCTTCTCCAACACCACAGTTCAAAAGCATCAATTCTTCGGCGATCAGCTTTCTTCACAATCCAACTCTCACATCCATACATGACCACGGGAAAAACCATAGCCTTGACTAGACGGACCTTGGTTGGCAAAGTAATGTCTCTGCTTTTTAATATGCTATCAAGGTTGGTCATAACTTTCCTTCCAAGGAGTAATCGTCTTTTAATTTCATGGCTGCAATCAGCATCTGCAGTGACTTTGGAGCCCCAAAAAATAAAGTCTGACACTGTTTCCACTGTTTTTCCATTTATTTCCCATGAAGTGATGGGACCAGATGCCATGATCTTTGTTTTCTGAATGTTGAGCTTCAAGCCAACCTTATCACTCTCCTCTTTAACTTTCATCTAGAGGCTTTTGAGTTCCTTTTCACTTTCTGCCATAAGGGTAGTGTCATCTGCATGTCTGAGGTTATTGATATTTCTCCCAGCAATCTTGATTCCAGCTTGTGCTTCTTCCAGCCCAGCATTCCTCCTGCATTATTGGGATCTAAGCTCAGTGGATTTGAACCAGCAGCTCGGTGAAAAAAATACCAGTATTAAGAGTCACCGAAGTATCAATTACAAATATACCCACAGTTAAGGAAGGACAAAGAGCAGTGACAGTGCAGAAGCATGGCTGAGAGGAGCTACCCCAAGTCCAAGGTAAGGAGCAGCGGTTTCGCTTTGCTGGAGCACCTGTGAAGAGATACCCCACGTCCAAGGTAAGAGAAACCCAAGTAAGAAGGTAGGCACTGAAAGAGGGCATCAAAGGGCAGACAGGCTGAATCCACAATCACAGACAACTAGCCAATCTGATCACATGGACCACAGCCTTATCTAACTCAATGAAACTAAGCCTTGCTCTGTGGGGCCACCCAAGATGGATGGGTCATGGTGGAGAGATTTGAGTGAATGTGGTCTGCTGGAGAAGGGAATGCAAACCGCTTCAGTATTCTTGCCTTGAGAACTCCATGAACAGTATGAAAAGGCAAGAAGATAGGATACTGAAAGATTAACTCCCCAGATCAGTGGTTGCCCAATATGCTACTAGAGATCAGTGGAGAAATAACTCCAGAAAGAATGAAGGGATGCAGCGAAATCAAAAGCAACACCCAGTTTTGGATGAGACTGGTGATAGAAGCAAGGTTCAATTCTGTTAAGAGCAATATTGCATAGGAACCTGGAATGTTAGGTCTATGAATCAAGGCAAATTGGAAGTGGTCAAACAGGAGATGACAAGAGTGAACATTGAAATTCTAAGAATCAGCAAGCTAAGATGGACTGGAATGGGTGGATTTAACTCAGATGACCATTATATCTACTACTGTGGGCAGGAATCCCTTAGAAGAAATGGAGTAGCCGTCATGGTCAACAAAAAAGTCTGAAATGCAGTACTTGGATGCAATCTCGGAAAGGACAAAGTGATCTCTGTTCTTTTCCAAGGCAAACCATTCAATATTACAGTAATCCAAGTCTATGCCCCGACCAGTAATGCTGAAGAAGCTGAAGTTGAACGGTTCTATGAAGACCTACAAGACCTTTTAAAACTAATACCCCCAAAAGATTTCCCTTTCATTATAGGGGACTGGAATGCAAAAGTAGGAAGTCAAGAAACACCTGGAGTAATAGGCAAATTTGGCTTTGAAGTACAGAATGAAGCAGGGCAAGGGCTAATAGAGTTCTGCCGAGAGAACGCACTTGTCATAGCAAACAACCTTTTCCAACAACACAAGAGAAGACTCTACATATGGACATCACCAGATGGTCAACACCAAAATTAGACTGACTATGTCCTTTGCAGCCAAAGATGGAGAAGCTCTATACAGTTAGCAAAAACAAGACCGGTATGACCTAAATCAAATCCCTTTTGAGTATACAGTGAAAATGAGAAATAGATTTAAGAGACTAGATCTGATAGACAGAGTGCCTGATGAACTATGAACGGAGGTTCGTGATATTGTACAGGAGACAGGGATCAACACCATCCCCAAGGGAAAAAAAAAAAATGCAAAAAAGAAAAATAGCTGTCTGAGGAAGCCTTACAAGTAGCTGTGAAAAGAAGAGAAGTGAAAAGTAAAGAGAAAAGGAAGATATACCAATTTACACAGTAAAGGAAACCATAAACAAGATGAAAACACAGCTCACAGAATGGGAGAAAACATTTGCAAATGAATCAACTGACAAGGGGTTAATCTTCAAAATATACAAAGAGGTCATGAAGCTCAACGTAAATAACAAATAACCCAATTAAAAAATTAGAGAAAATCTAACTGGACATATTTCCAAAGAGGATATACAGAGTGTCAAAAAATACATGAAAAAGTGTTCAACATTACTAATTATTAGAGAAATGCAAGCTAAAACAATGAGGTATCACTTTACACGAGTTAGAATGGCCATCATCAAAAAATGTAAAATCAATAAGTGCTGGAGAGGATGTAAGAAAAGGGAACCATCCTACCATGTTGCTGAGATTGTAAACTGGTAAAGCTTCTATGGGGAACAGTATGGGGGTCCTTAAAACTAAATAAAACTAAAAATAGACCTACCATTGACCAAGCAATCCCACCTTTAGGCATTATCTGGAGAAAAACATAATTCAAAAGGATGCATGAGCCCTGATGTTAATTGCAGCACTATTTACAAAAACTAAGACATGGAAACAACCTAAATGTCCATCAATAGATGAATGGATAAAGACGATGTTGTACATACATAGAATGGAACATTCAGTTCAGTTCAGTCATTACTCAGCCATAAAAATGAATTAAATTGTGCCATTTGTGTAGACATATGGATGCATACACTGTCATACAGAGTGAAGTCAGAAAGAGAAAAACCAATACTGTGTATAGCTTATATGTGAAATCTAGAAAAATGGCACAGATGAACTTGTTAGCAAAGCAAAAATAGAGTCACATGTGTAAAGAATAAACTTATTGATGCCAAGGAGGGGAAAGGCATTGAGATGAATTAGAAGGTTGAGATTGATATATTTTCACTACCATCTTTAAAACAGAGCTTCCCAGGTGGCACAGTAGTACAGATTCTGCCTACTAATACAGGAGACACATGAGACTCAAGCTCTATTTCTGGATAAGGAAGATCCCCTGGAGAAGGAAATAGCAATGCAGTCCAGTATTCTGGCCTGAAGAATCCCATGGACATCAGTAACTTGATGGACTACTGTTCACGGAATCACAAAAAGTTGGACACAACAGAGCAGAACACATATTCATACACATAAGCTTTAAAACAGATAACTAATGAGCACATTGGGCACCTACTGATCTGAGGAGATCATCTTTCAGTGACATATCTTTTTGACATTTCATACTCTTCATGGGTTCTAAAGGCAAGAATACAGAAGTGGTTTCCATCCCCTTCTCCATTAGAGCACGTTTTGTCAGAACTATCTGCCATGAACTATTTGTCTTGGATTGCCCTACATGGCATGGCTCATAGTTTCATTGAGTTAGACAAGGCTGTGATCCAGGTGACTACTTGAAATGAAGAAAGTAGGGAAAATCAGTAGACCATTCAGATATGACCTTTAAAAAAAGGCCTTATATGCAGTGGAAGTGACTAATAGATTTAAAGGATTAGATAGACAGAGTGCCTGAAGAACTATGGATGAAGGTTCATGAGGTTCTACAGGAGGTAGTGATCAACACCACCCCAAAAAAAGACATGCAAAAGGGCAAAAAGGCTGTCTGAGGAGACCTTACAAAGAGCTGAGAAAAGAAGAGAAACTAAAGGCAAAGGAAAAAAGGTAAAAGATATCCATCTGAAAGCAGAGTTCCAAAGAATAACAAGGAGAGATAAGAAAGCCTTCCTCAGTGATAAATGCAAAGAAATAGAGGAAGATAATAGAATGGGAAAGACTAGAGGTCTTTTAAAAAAATAGAGATACCAAGGGAACTTTTCATGCAAAGATGGACACAATAAAGGGGAAAAATGGTATAGACCTAACAAAAGCAGAAGATATTAAGAATAGGTGACAAAAATACACAGAAGAACAATACAAAACAGATTTTAACAGCCCAGATAGCCACGATGTTTAGATGGGTAGATGAGTACTGTCTAGGTGATGACTAGGTGTACTATTACGATGTCTAAGGGAGTAGATCACTCACCTAGAGTCAGACATCCTGGAATGTGAAGTTAAGTGGGCCTTAGGAAGTATCAGTACAAACAAAGCTAGTGGAAGTGATGGAATTCCAGTTGGGCTATCTGAAATCCTAAAAGATGATGCTGTGAAAGTGCTGCACTAAATATGCCAGCAGATTTGGAAAACTCAGCAGTGGCCACAGGACTGGAAAAGGTCATTTTCAATCCCTAAGAAAGGCAATGCCAAAGAATGCTCAAACTACTGCACAACTGCACTCATCTCACACTCTAGTAAAGTCATGCTCAAAATTCTCCAAGCCAGGCTTCAGCAATACATGAACCACGAACTTCCAGATGTTCAAGCTGGTTTTAGAAAAGACAGAGGAACCAGAGATCAAATTACCAACATCTGCTGGATCATCAAAAAAGCAAGAGAGTTCCAGAAAAACATCTATTTCTGCTTTATTGACTATGCCAAAGCCTTTGACTGTGTGGATCACAATAAACTGTGGAACATTCTTCAAGAGGTGGGAATACCAGACCACCTGACCTGCCTCTTGAGAAACCTGTATGCAGGTCAAGTAGCAACAGCTAGAACTGGACTTGGAACAACAGACTGGTTTCAGACAAGAAAAGGAGTACATCAAGGCTGTCTATTGTCAACCTGCTTGTCTAACTTATATGCAGAAATATATCATGAGAAATGCTGGGATGGATGAAGCACAAGCTGGAATTAAGATTGCCAGGAGAAACCTCAGATATGCAAATGACACCACCCTTATGGCAGAAAGTGAAGAAGAACAAAAGAGCCTCTTGATGAAAGTGAAAGAGTACAGTGAAAAAGCTGGCTTAAAGCTCAACATTCAGAAAACTAAGATCATGGCATCTGGTCCCATCACTTCATAGCAAATAGATGGGGATACAGTGGCAGATGGTGATTGCAACCATTAAATTAAAAGACACTTACTTTTTGGAAGGAAAGTTATGACAAACCTAGACAGCATTTTAAAAAGCAGACATATTATTTTGTCAACAAAGGTCCGTTTAGTCAAGGTTATTGTTTTTCCAGTAGTCATGTGTGGATGTGAGAGTTGGACTCTCAAGAAAGCTGAATGCCAAAGAATTGACGCTTTTGAACTGCGGTGTTGGAGAAGACTCTTGAGAGTCCCTTGAACTGCAAGTGGATCCAACCAGTCCATCCTAAAGGAAATCAGCCCTGGGTGTTCACTGGAAGGACTGATGTTGAAGTTGAAACTTCAATATTTTGGCCACCTGATGCGAAGAGCTGACTCCTTTGAAAAGACCCTTATGTTGGGAAGGATTAAAGGCAGGAGGAGAAGGGGATGACAGAGGATGAGATGGTTAGATGGCATTACTGACTCAATGGACATGAGTTTGAGTAAACTCCGGGAGTTGGTGATGGACAGTAAGGCCTGGCATGCTGCGGATCATGGGGTTGCAAAGAATCAGACACAACTAAGCAACTGAACTGATACTGGTACTTAGAGACTGAAATGAACTGAATGAGAACCTACTGTTTAGGATAGGGAACTCTACCCTATGATCTACTCCATATAATCAGGAAAGAAATCTAAAAAGACTGTATGTATGTGTATACAACTGATTTACTTTAATATACAACAGAAACTAACACAACATTGTTAAGCAATTATACTCCAATGTATATTCAGTTCAGTTCAGTTCAGTCGCTCAGTCGTGTCCAACTCTCCGCGACCCCATGAATCACAGCACGCCAGGCCTCCCTGTCCATCACCAAATCCCAGAGTTCACTCAAACTCATGTCCACAGAGTCGGTGATGTCATCCAGCCATCTCACTCTTGGTCATCCCCTTCTCCTCCCGCCCCCAACCTTTCCCAGCATCAGAGTCTTTTCCAGTGAGTCAACTCGTCGCATGAGGTGGCCAATTAAAATTTAAAAAAATAAAATGGAGTAAGTCCTATATGGTGCTCCCATACTTCACCATTGGGTGATGCTAGTAGCAATAGGAAGCTTACTTTACACACTCCAGCAACAGCCCAGCCAATGAGAAAGCACAACTCAGCCAAAGAGAAAGCACAACAACTCAGTGCAGGAACTCCTGCGCTCCTCCCATGGACTTTGTTCAGAAGCATGACTTTGAAACTTCTACCTTTTCTCCATAAGAGAACTCTGTCCTCCTTTGTTTTTCAGACTTACCTACCATTCAACATAGTTTTCTTTATTTAATTGCAATTCCTCTGGTATTCCAAACTAAAATCAATTTACTGGTAAAATAACTGGCTATTTTATTTTTAAAGTTGACATTAGAATCTCACGACAAAAAGAAATAAACTTTCAAAGTAAAAGTCACTCCATTTTCCCCTCTATCTCAGGAGAAGTTTGTTTAAAAACGAAGTAAACAAAAACTATTGCATAAAGACTCATCGTTTTAGGATTTTTTTTTATTTAAAGGAATCTGAAAGGAAGAACATTAATCATTCACACAATTATTTTCAGTAATAGGAATAAACTAAATATTATAGAGTAGAATAAAAAAGAAAAAAGTCCAAACAACGGCTCACTATACTAAAAAATGGAAAAATAAAGTAAAAGAAATAACTGAAGCTGCAGGTCTACATGCAGGGATATGATGGGGGTGCAGATAATATTTACTTCATGTGCATCATTCTGATAGAGTATGTTACATAGGAAATAATGAAGTTTATTCTCAACTGAGTCCTTCTAAGAAATGTGGGTTTTCTCTGCATTGGGGGTCAAGGTTAAGTAAAAAATATTGGATGTGTATAACATGGGAGAGATTAAAAGTCAGAATAAACCGAATGTTCAACTCTGTATATGCTCTCTACCAGGAGTATAATCTTTACTACTTTACTTCTCTGACTCACAGTTTTCCCTTTCAGTTCACCCTCAGTTCAGTTCAGTTGCAAAGTCGTGTCCAGCTCTTTGTGACCCCATGGACTGCAGCACGCCAGGCTTCCCTGTTCATCACCAACTCCCAGAGTTGACTAAAACTCATGTCCATTGCGTCAGTGATACCATCCAACCATCTCATCCCCTGTCTTCCCCTTCTCCTTTTGCCTTCAGTCTTCCCCAGCATCAAGGTCTCTTCAAATGAGTCAGCTCTTTGCATCAGGTGGCCAAATTATTGGAGTTTCACCTTCAACATCAGTCCTTCCAATGAATATTCAGGACTGATCTCCTTTAGGATGGACTGGTTGAATTTCCTTGCTGTCCAAGGGACTCTCAAGAGTCTTCTCCAACACCACAGTTCAAAAGCATCAATCCTTTGGCACTCAGCTTTCCTTATAGTCCAACGTTCACATCCATACATGGCTGCTGGAAAAACCATAGCTTTATCTTGATGGACCTTTGTTGGCAAAGTAATGTCTCTGTTTTTTAATATGCTGTCTAGGTTGGTCATAACTTTTCTTCCAAGGAGCAGGAGCCTTTTAATTTCATGGCTGCAGTCACCATCTGCAGTGATTTTGGAGCCCCCAAAAATAAAGTATGTCACTATTTCCACTTTTTCCCATCCATTTGCTATGAAGTGATGGGACAAGATGCCATGATCTTAGTTTTCCGAATGTTGAGTTTTAAACCGACTTTTTCACTATCGTCTTTCACTTTCATCAAGAGGTTTTTCATTCCTCTTCACTTTCTGCCATAGGACGGCGTCATCTTCATACCTGAGGTTACTGATGTTTCGAACAGCAAAATTGGTTTCAGCTTGTTCTTCATCCAGTCCAACATTTCTCATGATGTATTCTGCATATAAGTTAAATAAGCAGGGTGGCAATATACAGCCTTGATGCACTCCTTTCCCGATTTGGAACCAGTCTCTTGTTCCATGTCCAGTTCTAACTGTTCTAATCTGCATACAAATTTCTTAGAAGACAGTTCAAGTGGTCTGGTATTCTCATCTCTTAAACAATTTCCCACAGTTTGTTGTGATCCACAAAGTCAAAGGCTTTGGCATAATCAGTACAGCAGAGGTAGATATTTTTCTGGAACTCTCATGCTTTTTCAATGATCCAGTGGATGTTGGCAATTTGATATGCCATGGGTGTTTCTAAAGAATGCTCAAACAACTGCACAATTGTACTCATCTCACATGCTATCAAAGTAATGCTCACAATTCTCCAACCCAGGCTTCAGCAGTAAATGAACCAGAACTCCCAGATGTTCAACCTGGATTTGGAAAAGGCAGATGAACCAGAGATCAGTTTACACTAGCACAACAAAAAGATGCTATGAATATATGTAATTGCAGCTTTTAAAGTAAATCAGATTTGAAATTATGAAAGTAAATTTCTTTTCTCTTTTGTGTTAGCTTGCTGTTTAACTGAAATTCAGACTTTGTACACTGTTACCAAATTGAATCTCAGAGACAGAATTTTGGGTGACATTAAAAATAACAGTTTTTGCTTTGTCAGGAAAGTCCAGTTCAGTCGCTCATTTGTGTCTCACTCCTGCGACCCCTTGCAATTATCAGAACAAGTGGACAACAAAGGGCTAATGCCCTAAATACTGTGTATTCTGATCTGGAGGGTGTAGTTAGGACATTTATAGTAATGGTTCAGCTTGTGAATATTCTTCTGACTGGTTGACACTGAGGTAAGTGAGAGTCAGCCTCATCAAGTTATGGTCCCAACCAGTCTGGGGTCTATATTACTGAGGGTACCATATAGTTCACTCTCCTATGTAGTGGGGTTTTCAGTTCAGTTCAGTTAGTCTCTCACTCGTGTCTGACTCTTAGCAACCCCATGGACACACCAGCTTCCATATCCATCACCAACACCTGAAGATTGCTCAAACTCATGTCCGTCGAGTTGGAGATGCCATCCAAACATCTCACCCTTTGTCATCACTTCTCCTTCTGCCTTCAGTCTTTCCCAACATCAGGGTCTTTTCTAACATGCCAATTCTTCGCATCAGGTGGCCAAAGTATTGCAACTTCACTTAAGCATCACTCCTTCCAATGATTATTCAGGATTGGTTTCCTTTAGGATTGACTGGTTTGATCTCCTTGCAGTCCAAGTGACTCTCAAAAGTCATCTCCAACACTGCAGTTCAAAAGCATCAATTGTTCTGTGCTCAGTTTTTTTTCTTTATGGTCCAGTTTTCACACACATATGTGACTACTCAAAAAGCCATAGCTTTGAATAGATGAACTTTTTTTTGCCAAAGAAATGCCTCTGCTTTTTAATATGCTGTCTAGGAGGTTCGTCACAACTTCTATTCCAAGGAGGAAGCACCTTTTAATTTCATGGCTGCAGTCAAAATCCGCAGTGATTGTGGAGACCAAGAAAATAAAGCTTGCCACTGTTTCCATTGTTTCCCCATCTATATCCCATGAAGTGATGGGACAGGATGCCAAAATCTTTGTTTTTTTGAATATTGAGTTTTAAGCCAGCTTTTTCACTCTTCTCTTTCACTTTCTTCAAGATGCTCTGTAGTTTATCTTTGCTTTTGCCTTAAGGGTGGTGTCTTCTGAATATCTGAAGTTACTGATATTTCTCCCAGCAAAATTGATTCCAGCTTGTGCTTCATCCAGTCTGGCATGTCACATGATGTACTCTGCTGCTGCTTCTGCTGCTGCTGCTGCTGCTAAGTCACTTCAGTCGTGTCTGACTCTGTATGACCCCGTAGACGGAAGCCCACCAGGCTCCCCCGTCCCTGGGTTTCTCCAGGCAAGAACACCGGAGCAGGCTCCCATTTCCTTCTCCAATGTGTGAAAGTGAAAAGTGAAAGTGAAGTCGCTCAGTCGTGTCCGACCCTTAGCGATCCCACGGACTGCAGCCTACCAGGCTCCTCCATCCATGGGATTTTCTAGGCAAGAGTACTGGAGTGGCTTGCCATTGCCTTCTCCGAGTGATGTACTCTGAGTATAACTTAAATAAGCAGTGTGACAGTATACAGTCTTGGCACGTTCATTTCCTAATCTGGAACCAGTCCATAGTTTCATGTTTGGTTCTAACTGCTGGTTCTTGACCTTCATTCAGATTTCTCAGGAGGCAGGAAAGGTGGTCTGGTATTTCCATTGTTTAAGAATTTTCCACAGTTTGTTGTCATCCATGCAGTAAAAGGCTTTAACGTGTAGGTGAAGCAAAAGTAGATGATTTTCTGGAATTATTTTTGCTTTTGCTATGACCCAACAGATGCTTGCAATTTGATCTCTGGTTCCTCTGCCTTTCTAAATGCATTTTGAACATCTGGAAGTTCTCAGTTCATGAAACCTAACTTGGAGAATTTTAGACATTACTTTGCTAGTGTGTGAGATGAGTGCAATTTTGCAGTACTAAAAACATTGTTTGGCACTGCCTTTCTTTGGGATTGGAGTGAAAACTGACCTTTTCCAGTCCTGTGGCCATTGCTAAGTTTTCCAAATTGCTGGCATATTGAATGAAACACTTTCACAGCATCATCTTTCAGGATTTGAAATAGTTCAACTTGAATTCCATCGCCTCAACTAGCTTTGTTTGTAGTGATGCTTCTCAAGGCCCACTTGACTGCACTCCAGGATGTCTGGCTCTAGGTGAGTGATCACATCATCATGGTTATTTGGGTCATTAAAATCTGTTTTGTATACATCTTCTGTGTATTCCTGTCATCTCTTCTTAATATCTCTGCTTCTGTTTTGTCTATACAATTTCTGTCCTTTATTGAGCCCATCTTTGCATGAAAAGTTCCCTTGGTATCTCTAATTTTCTTGAAGAGATCTAGTCTTCCTCATTCTGTTGTTTTCCTCTATTTCTTTGCACTGATCACTGAGGAAGGCATTCTTATCTCTCTTTGCTATTCTTTGGAACTCTGCTTTCAGATGGATATATCTTTCCTTTTCTCCTTTGTCTTTCACTTCTCTTCTTTCTCAGCTAGTTGCAAGACCTCCTCAGACAACTATTCTGCCTTTTGCATTTCTTCTTCCTCGGTATGGTTTTGATCACTGCCTCCTGTACAATCTTTAACCTCCATCCTTAGTTTTTTGGACACTCTATTAGATCTAATGCATTATATCTATTTGTCACTTTAGGTCATACCTGAATGGTCTACTGGTTTTCCCTACATTTTTCAATTTAGTTTGAATTTTTCAATAAGGAGTTTATGATCTGGGCCACATTCATACTTACTGTAGGGCCATGTACTCATGCTGTGGAGGGCTATGTAGTCATATCCTGTGGTCATGCCATTTAGGACCACCCAAGATGGATGGGTCATGGTGGAGAGTTCTGAGAAAACATGGCCCACTGCAGAAAGGAATTGTAAGCCACTTCAGTGTTCTTGCCTTGAGAACCGCAGGAACAGTATGAAAAGGCAAAAAGATGTAACACTGAAAAATGAATTCCCCAAGTCAGTAGGAGCCCAATATACTACTGGAGAAGAGTGGAGAAATAGCTCAAGAAAGAATGAAGAACCTGAACCAGTGCAAAAACAGTGCCCAGTTATGGATGTGACTGGCGATGGAAGTAAATTCTGATGCTATAAAGAATAATATTGCATAGGAACCTGGAATGTTAGGCCTACGAATCAAGGTAAATTGGAAGTGGTCAAATAGGTGATGGCAAGACTGAACATCGACATTTTAGGAATCAGTGAACTAAATTGGACTGGAATTGGTGAATTTAATTCAGATGACCATTATATCTGCTATGTGGGCAAGAATCCCTTAGAAAAAATGGAGTAACCCTCAGAGTCACAAAAAGAGTCTGAAATGTAGTACTTGGTGCAATCTCAAAAATAACAGAATGATCTCTATTCATTTTCAAGGCAAAGCATTCAATATCACAGTCATCCACATCTATTCCCCAACCTCTAATGCCAAAGAAGCTGGAGGTGAATGGTTGTGTTAATACATACAAAACCTTTTATAAGTTGTCCTTTTCATCATAAGGGACTAGAATGTAAAAGTAAAAAGTCAAGAGATACCTGGAGCAACAGGCAAGTTTGGCTTTAGACTACAAAATGAAGCAGGGCAGTGGCTTATAGGGAAAGAGAACAAGGCTTGCCAAGAAAACACACTGGTCATACCAAACACCCTCTTCCAACAACAGAAGAGAAGACTCTACACATGGATATCACCAGAATTTCAATACTGAAATCAGATTGATGATATTCTTTGCAGCCAAAGATGGAGAAGCTCTATATCATCAGCAAAAATAAGACCAGGAGCCAACTGTGGCTCAGATCATGAACTCCTTATTGCAAAATTCAGACATAAATTGAAGAAAGTAGGGAAAACTAGTAGACCATTTGGGTATGACCTAAATCAAATCTCTTACAATTATACAGTGAAAGTGACAAATAGATTCAAGAGATTAGATAGATAGAGTGCCTGAAGAACTATTGAAGGAGGTTTATAACATTGTACAAGAGATAGAGGTTTCAGTGCCTGCAAGAAGGCACAAATATTTTGTTATGCATGTCTTGAAGGAGGAGCAAACCCCTGCCTCAAGGCTGTACTATTGTTTCTTGCCTGTTCCTCTCTTATCTCTGTATCCTCTCTTTTCCCTAATTAGTAACTGTTTGAACCCACCCTTTGGAGCTCAGGGAAGGTCTTGGAGGCTGAATGAAGCCTATTTCCTGTAATGAAGAAATGGGGGACACAAAAAGGCTCTTATGCCAAGGACCCCACAAGATCCTTAAGGAAAATATTTCTGAGAGAACCCACAGACTAAGAGAAAATATTTGAAAATGAAGCAACTTGACAAGGCGTTTATCTTCAAAATATACAAACAGCTCAAGCTACACAATGGAGAATTACTCAGCAGTTAAAAAGCGTACATTTGAATCAGTTCTAATGATGTGGATGAAACTAGAGCCTATTATACAGAGTGAAGTAAGCCAGAAAGAAAAACACCAATACAATATACTAATTCATATATATGGAATTTAGAAAGATTGTAACAGTAACCCTGTATATGAGACAGCAAAAGAGACACAGATGTATAGAACAGTCTTTTGGACTCTGTGGGAGAGGGCGAGGGTGGGATGATTTGGGAGAATGGCATTGAAACATGTATATCATCATATGTGAAACAAATCGCCAGTCCAGGTTCAATGCATGATACAGGATGCTCGTGGCTGGTGCACTGGAATGAACCAGAGGGATGCTATGGGGAATGAGGTAGGAGGGGGGTTCAAGACGGGGAACACATGTACACCCGGGGTGGATTCATGTCAATGTATGGCAAAACCAATACAATATTGTAAAGTAATTAGCCTCAAATTAAAATAAATAAACTAAAACGAAAAAAAGAAAAAAATAAATAAAAAGAAGAAACCAATCAAAAAAAAAAAAAAATAAGCAGGGGGTCTAAATAGATATTTCTCCAAAGAAGACAGAAATGACCAACAAATACAAGAAAAGATGCTCAATATCTCTAATTATTAGAAAGATGCAAATCAAAACTACAATGAGGTGCAACTTCACACTGGCCAGAACAGCCATCATTAAAAAATCTTTGTTGCTGTTTGGTCTCTAGGTTGTGTCCGATGCTTATGCAACACATGGATAGAGGAGCCTCATGGGCCACAGTCCATGGTATTTAACTGGCAAGAATAATGCAGTGGGTCACCATTACCCTTCTCCAAGGGACCTTCCCAACCCAGGGATCAAACCCATATCTCCTGAAACTCTGCTGCTTTGCAGGCAGATTCTTTACAGCTGAGCCACCAGAGAGGATGGACAAAAGGGAACCCTCCTACACTGTTGGTGGGAATGCAAACTGGTACAGCTCCTAGGGAGAATAGTATGAAGATCCCTTATAAAATTAAAAATAGAGATACCACATGACCCTGCAAGCACACTCTTGGGAGTCTATCAAGAGAAAAGCATGATCTGAAAGGACACATGCTCCCCAATGTTCATTGCAATACTGTTTGCAATACTCAAGACATGGAATCAACCTGAATGCTCATTGAGAGAGCAAGGGATAAAGAAGACGTAGCACATATATACAATGGAATATTAATTAGCCACTAAAAAGAATTAATACCATTTGCAGCAACATGATGAACCTAGAAATTGTCATACTAAGTGAAGTAAGTCAGACAGAGAAAGAGAAATATTGTTTGATAGTGCTTATATGTGAAACCTAAAAAGAAGTGATACAAATGAACTTATTTACAAAACAGAAAGAGACCCACAGACTTAGGGGGAAAAAAATGATGGAGAGGGATAGTTAGAGTTTTGTATCAACATGTACACACTGTTA
Organism: Moschus berezovskii; assembly: GCF_049115385.1. Taxonomy (NCBI): domain Eukaryota; kingdom Metazoa; phylum Chordata; class Mammalia; order Artiodactyla; family Moschidae; genus Moschus; species Moschus berezovskii. The sequence goes on from NC_142472.1 coordinate 48,939,435, forward strand.
TATTTACAATGGATAACAAACAAGGATCTACTATATAGCACAAGGAACTCTTTTCAATGTTATGTGGTACCCTGAATGTGTTTGGGAGGAAATGAATACAATGTATAGCTGACTGCCTTTGCTGTTTACCTGAAATTATCACAACATTGCTAATTGGCTATACTCTAATATAAAATAAAAAGTTAGAAAAAGGGTAAGATTTCTATTTAAGATGACTCTTTATATGAAACTTGAAATGATAATGTTAGATATAATTTTATCACCTTGAAAATAGAAATATTTCCATCACTTTAAATTCTTTCACCTAGAACTGTATTTTCTTTAAAAGTATGTTTTACTTCTAAAACATTCTCTGTTTTAACATTATCAAGAAAATTTAATAAATCAATCTAGTTAAAGGTAAAGTGTCCAATTTTATAAAGATTAAATAACAATTACTGTAACATATGGATTGATGATGAATTATTAAATGATGAGCTGACTATTAACATGATCCATAAGGATATAAAAAATCATGTTAGAAATTTTATAATTCTAAACTTTCCATGAATATTTTGGAGATTCAAAGTTCAATGCTAAGGCAATCAGTCAAGATGATCCCATAAAGACATCTTTTTTAATCTATCGTCACTTATCTGCTGATTCCATTTTGAGTTATGTTACTTGCCAAGGTTTTGGGTAGATAGTGATTTCATGATTTGGCATTTAAATAAATTTCTGGTAACTTAATATTAAGTGCAAAGTCTTATTTCAAAGAGAAGACAAAGAATAATTGATTGAAAACAATAGCAGCAAAATATGTTATTATTAGAATGGACACTTTCTCGCTGACAGCTTTAAAACAGAACCAATCTCATTTGTGTTCTGTGTCATGCACACTACTATCAGTTCACTTTGTTTTTCAAATTAGTATTTCTTTACAATTTAATCTACTCCAAGATTTCATTTTTACGTTTTTAACAAAATGTTAATGTATTTTACAACGGGGATAGGTTAGACATAGGAATGATGACCACTTTAACATGCTTTTAGAAAAAATTAAAATGATACAGATTAGATTTTACAATTTACCTTTGTAAATAAAATATTAATTCACTTTTTCATATATATAATTGTACATTACTCTTCTAATAACTTGAGATTCATGTTGCTAGAAATACTGTTTATAGAAAACACAGGAATATGGAAGAAAAACAGATTAAGTCACAATTTCATGCCTAGTTTCTTTTATGTTATGCTAAGAATTCTATGAATCTCTCATAAGAAAACATTTACATACATTGGATAGACTGACGAGATGGTGCCTTAGCCTACTGACATTGACATTTTTATCTAAGATTTGCTTCATTTAACAACAACAAAAAAGAACTTTTCATTATTATAGTAGTTCTATTAATACATTTTTCTGCTAAAGAATAATACTAAATTTCATTTGAGTTCTAAATTACTTAGAATGTTGAATACTTTATGTTCCTAACTTCTAGTAGCTTGGTCATGAGATATTTTTTAAAACAGTGTCTGCGATCCAGAAGAAATAAGGCATGAACTATCCATATGTGCATTCATGCCAAGCTGTTTCAGTCATGTCTGACTCTATGCGACCCTATGTGACTGTAGCCTGCCAGGGTCCTCTGTCAATGGGATTCTGCAGGCAAGAATACAAAAGTGGGTTGCCATGCCCTCCTCCAGGGGATCTTCTTGACTCAGAAATTGAACCCACAACTCTTACATCTCCTCCATTGGCAGGCAGGTTTTTTACCACTAACACCACCTGGGAAGCCCAATGAACTGACCATTCCCTTTTAAAAGGGAAGATTTAATGCATTTTCTTCAGGTGACACTAGCTGTAAAGGACACACCTGCCAATGCAGGAGATGGGATGTGAGAGATGCAGGGTTTGTCCCTGGGTTGGGATGATCCCCTGGAGGAAGTCATGGCAACCCACTTGAATACACTTGCCTGGAAAAATCCCACTGATAGAGGAACCTGGTAGACTACAGTCCACAGGGTCTTAAAGAGTGGGAGATGACCAAAGGAACTTTTTATTGTTTGCTCACTGCGTTTGTTTGGGGGAAGTTTGTGTTTTATCCAATGCTGGGGTCCAGACTTGACAGAGTCCAGGGATACCCTCAGGATGAGCGGCGTCGGAGAAGAAAAGAAAGCGAGTCGAGTCTTGGTTGAGTACAGAATCAAGACTATTTTTATTTTCTTCACATTAGTGCTTATATACCCTAAAACCAATAATTCTAAAAAGTGAGGAGGGATTGTTTAGATAAGATTGTGCCAGGAACACAGTCATAGACCATCTACCAGAACAGTCAGTACCTTCACGCGTAACTCTTAAACAATGGGCTCTTAAGACATCAAGGCCACAAGGCATGAAAAATGGCTTTATTTGTGTAGTAGTTAGTCAACTGTAAAAACTATTAACAAGCCTTATTTTGGGAGCCTCAGTTCTGGGCAGACTTTGTGACTCCCTAGGTAGCATGGTATCTGATTTTGGGCTCTACCCCCATACATCTGCAGAGACAATTTTCTACACTAATGCTATATGCTTATTCATTTTGTAATCAACCTTTATTGCTATGTTTACTTCTAGTGTACTCCCAGGCACACCATAGACAGGGGGCAGGGAGACATACCAGCAAGCACTGGTATGTGACCTTGAGGGCCAAGAGTCTCATGAGCTCCCTCCAGATCTCACCCTAAGGGGCCCTTCTAAACTTATGAAAGGCTCTGTATCTAATTTGATTGTGGAGTGTTTAGGGCTATTGTTAGCAGACTTAGTGTTATGCCAGGGGCACTTTGTGCAGTTGTGGGCATTCCAAATTCTAAATTGACATTTATAACCCCAACAGGACCAGAAGGGTTAGGATGTTCTGTGTAAAAATATTTTCTTCATTCCTGGCCTGTTTATAGGGCCCATACACCCCCAGGGACTGTATTACTGCCATGCAAAGGCTTCAAGGGGGATATCTGAGCAGGAGTCAGAAGAATTCTTATAAAGCACAGAGGACTACCAAGCATCAGAAGAAGAAAAGATGGAGGCCCAGGAGTAGATGATGGGGTGGCCAGAGAAATCCCCAGAGGTCTGGACAGCCTTGCGAGCCAGCTCCTTGAGCCAAAACCTTGTCATGGGCGGGGTCTCTCTTGCTGGCTTCCGACAATCCAAAGTGACTCATTTCTTGAACCTCTCACCTCCCACCTCTTTCCCTCAGTGAACCAGTTTTGCCGTGAAGTAAATTCTTTACTACATGAAGTCTGACAAAATGCATTTACCTGGATGATCTCATATTTCTAATATGTCTGCATTACATGGGCCCCAAGGCTTCCGTTTCCACAACAAGATTTCTCCAGCACAGAGTCTTGCATACTCACTCTAGTACTGAACTACTGCTAACCTTATAGCTTAAGCTGTAGAAAGTTAATTTTCATTAATTTTCTACACTTTAATTAGAGTATTACATTTTATAACTGTTTGGTAATTCTATCTCTTTAGGATCATACAGCTCGCTATTGTTTGTTGTTCAGTTGCTCAGTCTTATCTATTTCTTTGTGACTACATGGGCTGTAGCACTCAAGGCTTCCTGTATTTCAGCATCTCCCGGTTAGCTCAGATTCATCTCAATTGAGTCAGTGAGGCCATCCAACCAACTCATCCTCTATAATCCCCTTCTCCTCCTGCCTTCAATCTTTCCAAACATCAAGGTCTTTTCCAATGAATCAGTTCTTCACATCAGGTGGCCAAAGTATTGGAGCTTCAGCTTCAGCATCAGTCCTTCCAATGAATATTCAGGACTGATTTCCTTTAGGATTGACCAGTTTGATCTCCTTGAAGTCCAATGAACATTCAAGAGTCTTCTCCAAAACCACAGTCCAAAAGCATCAGTTCTTCAGCACTCAGCTTTTTTTATAGTTCAACTTTCACATCCATACCTGACTACTGGAAAAACCATAGTTTTGACTAGATGGTCCTTTGTCAGCAAGTAATGTCTGTTTTTTAATATGCTGTCTATGTTGGTCCCAACTTTTCTTTCAAGGAGCTGGTGTTTTTTTTTTTTTTTAATTAATTAATTTATTTATTGAAGGATAGTTGCTTAACTGAATGTTGTTTTTTTCTGTTAAACCTCAGCATGAATCAGCCTTAGGTACACATATATCCCCTCCCTTTTGAAGCTCCCTCCCATCTCCCTCTCCATCCCACCCCTCTAGGTTGATACAGAGCCCCTGTTTGAGTTTCCTAAACCATAGAGCAAATTCCTTTTGGCTATCAATTTTACATGCGGTAATGTAAGTTTCCATGTTACACCTTCCATACTTCCGACCCTCTCCTCCCCTCTCCCCATGTCCATAATTCTATTCTTTATATCTGTTTCTCCATTGCCATGCAAGTGTCTCTCAATTTCATTGCTACAGTCACCATCTGCAATGATTTTGAAGACCCCCAAAATTAAGTCTGTCACCATTTCCATTGTTTTACCATTTATTTGCAATGTAGTGATGGGGCCAAAGGCCATGATCTTCGTTTTTTTGAATGTTGAGTGTTGAGCCAGCTTTTTCACTCTCTTCTTTCACTTTCTTCAAGAGGCTCTTTAGTTCTTTTCATGCTTTCTGTCATAATCGTGGTGTCGTCTGTGTGTCTGAGGTTATCGATATTTCTCCCAGCAATCTTGATTCCAGCTTGTACTTCTTCCAGTCTGGCATTTCACATGATACACTCTGCATATAAGATAAAAAAGCCGGGTGAGAATATACACTATTTGACATACTCCATTCCCAATTTGGAACCAGTCTACTGTTCCATGTTTTGTTCTAACTGTTGCTTCTTGATCTGCACACAGATTTCTCAGGAGGCAGGTAGGGTGATCTGGTATTCTCATTTCTTTAAGAATTTTCTACAGTTTGTTGTTATCTACACACTACAAGTCTTTAGTGTAATCAATAAAGCAGAAGTAGATGTTTTTCTGGAATTTTCTTCCTTTTTTGATCATCCAATGGATGTTGGCAATTTGATCCACCTTTTCTAAATCCACTGCCTTTTCTAAATCTTTTTCTAAATCCTCTACCATTTCTAAATCCAGTGTGAACATCTGGAAGCTCACAGTTCACGAATTTTTGTAGCCTGTCTTGGAGAATTTTGAGCATTACTTTGTTAGTGTGTGAGGTGAGATGAGTGCAATTGTGTGGTAATTTGAACATGTTTTGGCATTGCCTTTGTTTGGGATTGGAATGAAAACTGAGCCTTTCCCATCTTGTGGCCACGCTGAGTTTTCCAAATTTGATGGCAGCACTTTCACAACATCATCTTTTAGGATTTGAAATAGCTCAACTGAAATTCCATCACTTCCACTAGCTTTATTCATAATGATGCTTCCTAAGGCCCACTTGACTTCGCATTTCTGGATGTTTGGCACTAGGTGAGTGATCACACCATCGTGACTGTGTCAGTCATGAATATCTTTTTTGTATAGTCCTGCTATGTATTCTTGCCATTTTTTCTTAATATCTTCTGCTTCTGTTAGGTCCATACCATTTCTGTCCTTTATTGAGCTCATCTTTGCATGAAATGTTCCCTTGGTATCTCTAATTTTCTTGAAGATATATCTAGTCTTTCCCATTCTATTGTTTTCCTCTCTTTACTTGTATTGATCTCTGAGGAAGGGTTTCTTTTATCTCCTTGTTATTCTTTGGAGCTCTGCATTCAAATGGGTATATCTTTCATTTTCTCCTTTGCCTTTCACTTCTCTTCTTTTCTCAGCTATTTATAAGACCTCCTCAGACAACCATTTTGTCTTTTTGCATTTCTTTTTTGGGGGGAAATGATCTTGAGCACTGCCTCCTGTACAATGTCACAAACCTCTGTCTATAGTTGTTCAGGCACTCTATCAGTTCTAATCCCTTCAGCTTCTTCAGCATTACTGTTGGGCATAGACTTGGACTACTGTGATATTGAATAATTTGCCTTGGAAAGGAACAGAAATCATGCTGCTGTTTTTGAGATTGTACCCAAGTACTGTACTTCAGACACTTTTTGTTGACTCTGAGGGCTACTCCATTTCTTCTAAGGGATTCTTGCCCACAATAGTAGATACTATGTTCATCTGAATTATGTTTGTCCATTCCTGTCCATTGTACTTCACTGATTCCTAAAATGTTGATGTCCACTCTTGCCATCTCCTGTTTGACCACTTCCAGTTTACCTTGCTTCATGGGCCTAACATTCCACATTTCTGTACTGCCATCATTGGTCACATCCACAACCTGGTGTTGTTTTCACTTTGGCTCCATCTCTTCATTCTTTTTTTTTTTTTTTTTTATTGGAGGCAAACTACTTTACATTAATATTTTGATTGGTTTTGCCATACATTGACACGAATCCACCCCAGGTGTACATGTGTTCCCCTTCTTGAACCCCCCTCCCACCTCCCTCTTCCCCATATCCTCCCTCCAGGTCATCTCTGTGCACCAGCCCCAAGCATCCTGTATCTCTTCATTCTTTCTGGAGTTACTACTCCACTGATCTCCAGTAACATATTGGGCACCTACCAACCTGGGGAGTTCATTTTTCAGTGTCATTTTTCATACTGTTCACAAGTTTCTCAAGGCAAGAATGCTAAAGTGGTTTGCCATTCCCTTCTCCAGTGGATCACATTTTGTTAGAACTCTCCACAATGACCCACCTGTCTTTGGTGGCCCTTTATGGCATAGCTCCTAGTTTCATTGAGTTAGACAAGGCTGTGGTCCATGTGATCAGTTTGATTGGTTTTCTGTGATTGTTGTTTTCATTCTATCTGTCCTTTGAAGGATAAGGATAAGAGGTCTATGGAAGCTTCCTGTTGGGAGAGACTGACTGTCCATGGGGTAACAAATAGTTGCATATGGCTTAGCTACTAACATTTTCACACTTTTGATCTCTTAACTAGTATTTTTCCTTTAGGGTGGACTGGTTGGATCTTCTTGCAGTCCATGGGACTGCCGAAGAATTGATGCTTTTGAACGGTGGTATTGGGTAAGACTCTTGAGAGTCCCTTGGACTGCAAGGAGATCCAATCAGTCCATCCTAAAGTAAATCACTCCTGAATATTCATTGGAAGGACTGATGTTGAAGGTGAAACTCCAATAGTTTGGCCACCTGATGCGAAGAACTGACTCATTTGAAAATACACTGATGCTGGGAAAGACTGAAGGTGGAAGGAGAAGGGGACAACAGAGGATGAGATGGTTGGATGGCATCACCGACTCAATGGATATGAGTTTCTGTAAATTCTGGGAGTTGGAGATGGACAGGGAGGCCTGGCACCACAAAGAGTCAGACAGGTCTGAACGACTGAACTGATGGAAAGAGTACGAGTGTGCCATTTTTGGAAGAAAAATAAGACTTTAAATATTAGATAAGAGATCAAAAGTGTGAAAATGTTAGTAGCTAAGCCATATGCAACTCTTTGTTACCCCATGGACTGTAGCTGGCCTGGCTCCTCTGTCCAAGGAATTCTTCAGACAAGAATACTGAAGAGGGTGGCTATTCTGTTCTAGATGAGATGAACCTGGTTCTTCTGCATTGCAGGCAGATTATTTACTGTCTGAGTCACCAGGAAAGCAAGATTTTAAAGAAACTATGTCATAAGATAGTTTCTTGGAATGCAAAGGTAAACACTTTTAGAAAATCAGTGTTTACACATATAACAAAAACAAAGTCCACTTTATGATTCTAAAATGACATTAATGAGATTTCAGGTTCAACATGGTGGAGAAAAAGGACTTGTACCCATCTCCTCTTCTGAAATCTCCAAAATTTCAACTAGCTGCTGAACAACCATTGACAGGAGGACACAGGAACCCAGTTAAAAAAGATACTCCATATCCAAAGATGAAGAAGAAGCTGTAGTGATACTGGAGCAGGGGCACAATCTTGAATAAACAAACCCCATACCTGTGGGCCCATAAACTGAAGAAGAATAATACCAAAGAACTTTTCTCTCTGTTGTGAAGGTTCTGAACCACACATCAGTCTTCCCAATCTGGGAATATGACAAAAGGACTGGGAATCCCCAGGGAATCTGGCCTTGAAGGCCAGTGGGATTTGATCACAAGACTTTTATAGGACTGGAGGAAACAGAGACTTCAGTCATGGGAGGCACAAAGAAAAATTTACATGGACCAAGACCCAGAGGAAAGGAGCAGCGACCCCACAGGAGACTGAAGCAAAACTACATACTTATGTTTTAAGAGCTCCTGTGGAGGAATAAGTCAGCAGGGACTCACCACAGTGATGAGGGTACTGGCAGCAGCAAGCTGTGAAAGTTCCCCTTCACATGAACCCTTTTGAAGGTCACCATGAACCCCACCATAGAGCAACCAGACCAAACAACTACCAGGGACCCACCAGCAGATAGTTTTACTTTCTGAGCAAGGCCCTGGAAAGCAGATCAAGACTCAGTTTTTCCCATTATCATTCCCTGCCATCAGGAAGCTTACACAAGCCTCTTATACTCCCCCGTCAGAGGGAAGACAGAAGAAGCAAGAACCACAGTCCTACAGACACTAAATCAAAAATCACATTATAGAAAGTTAATCATGATGAAAAAATTGTCCTGGAAGAAGGTAAGATAAAACCCTCAAAAAACAACTATGAAGAGGATATAGGCAACCTTCCAGGAAAATAAATCAGAAGATAGTAAAGATGATCCAGGATCTCAGGGAAACAATGGAGGAGATGCAAAATCTGTTTACCAAAGACCTACAAAACTAAGGAACAATCAAACAGAGATGAGTAATAGACTTGTAGGAATCAGTAGCAGAATAACTGAGGCAGAAGAATGGAAAAATGACCTGGAGGACAGGATGATGGAAATCACTGCCACAGAACAGAATGTAAAAAATAAAGAATGTAAAGAAATTAAAGACAGCCTGAAAGACCTCAGGGACAATATTAAACAAAGGACCTGAGAATCTATTCGAAGAGATAACAGCTGAAAACTTCTCTAACATGGGAAAGAAAATAGTCAACCAAGTCCAGGAAGCACAGAGAATCCCAGGCAGGATAAACCCAAGGAAGAACACACCGAGGCATACAGTAATCAAACCAACAAAAATTAAAGACCGAGGTAAATGATTAAAGGCAACAAGGGAAAAATGACAAATACCAACCAAGGGAACTCTCATCAGGCTATCAGATGATTTCTCAACAGAAACTCTACAAGCCAGAAGAGAATGGCATGATATGCTTAAGGTGATGAAAGGGAAGAATCTATGATCAAGAATACTCTACCCAGCAAAACTCTCCTTCAGATTTGATGGAGAAATCAAAAGCTTTCCAGACAAACAAAAGTTAACAGAATTCAGCACTGCCAAACCAGTGCTAAACCAAATGCTAAAGGAAACACAAGACAAGGAAAAGACCTACAGAAGATAAATGCAAAATAATTAAGAAAAAGGTAATAGGATCATGCATATCAATAACTACTTTAAATGTAAATAGATTAAATGCACCAACAAAAGACATAGACTGACTGGGTTGATGAAAACATGTGCATGTATGCACTTCTGCTTACCACATATCTCTGCTTGGTCCCCAAGTTGTATCCGATTATTTTACATTAATAGTTTAATCAGGTTCCCATTGTGGCTTGCAATTGTAGTTATCCTTATTTTTTCTCTGGCTAATGATAGTGAAAACTGATAAACATCTTTTACTATTTTATCAGTATCAGTTCAGTAACTCAGTTGTATCCAACTCTTTTCAACCCCATGAACCACAGCACACCAGGCCTCCCTGTCCATCGCAAGTTCCCAAACTTTACCCAAACTCATGTCCATCGTGTCGGTGATGCCATCCACCACTTCATCCACTGCCGTCCCCTTCTCTTCCTGCCCTCAATCTTTCCCAGCATCAGGGTTTTTCAAATGAGTCAGTTCTTCCTTTCAGGTGGCCAAATTATTGGAGCTTCAGCTTCAACATCAGTCCTTCCAATGAACACCTAGGATTGATCTCCTTTAGGATGGACTGGTTGGATCTCCTTGCAGTCCAAGGGACTCTCAAGAATGTCCTCCAACACCACAGTTCAAAAGCATCAATTCTTCTGAGCTCAGCTTTCTTTATAGTTCAACTCGCACATCCATACATGACTACTAGAAAAACCATAGATTTGAATAGATGGACCTTTGTTGGCAAAGTAATGTCTCGGCTTTTTAGTGTGCTATCTAGGTTTGTCATAACTTTCCTTTCAAGGAGTAAGCGCCTTTTAATTTCATGGCTGCAATTAACATCCGCAGTGATTTTGGAGCCCCCAAAAATAAAGTCTGACACTGTTTCCACTGTTTCTCCATCTATTTCCCATGAAGTGATGGGACCAGATGCTATGATTTTAGTTATCTGAATGCTGAGTTTTAAGCCAACTTTTTCACTCCCCTCTTTCACTTTCATCATGAAGCTCTTTCATTCTTTCACTTTCTGCCATAAGGGTGGTGTCATCTGCATATCTGAGGTTATTGATATTTCTCCCGGCAATCTTGATTCCAGTTTGTGCTTCTTCCAGTCCAGTGTTTCTCATAATGTACTCTGCATATAAGTTAAACAAGCAGTGTGACAATATACAACCTTGATGTATTCCTTTTCCTATTTGGAACCAGTCTGTTGTTCCATGTCCAGTTCTAACTGTTGCTTCTGACCTACATACAAGTTTCTCAAGAGGCAGGTCAGGCGGTCTGGTATTCCCATCTTTTTCAGAATGTTCCGCAGTTTATTGTGATCCACACAGTCAAAGGCTTTGGCATAGTCAATGTAGCAGAAATAGATGTTTTTCTGGAAATCTCTTGCTTTTTCACTGATTCAACGGAGGTTGGAAATTTTATCTCTGGTGCCTCTGCCTTTTCTAAAACCAGCATGAACATCTGAAACTTCATGGTTCACATATTGCTGAAGCCTGGCTTGGAGAATTTTGAGCATGACTTTACTAGCCTGTGAGATGAGTGCAATTGTGTGGTAGTTTGAGCATTCTTTGGCATTGCCTTTCTTTGGGATTGGAATGAAAACTGACCATTTCCATTTCTGTGGCCACTGCAGAGTTTTTCAAATTTGCTGGCATAATGAGTGCAGCACTTTCACAGCATCATCTTTCAGGATTTGAAATAGCTCAACTGAAATTCCATGACCCCCCCACCACTATCTTTGTTCGTAGTGATGCTTCCTAAGGCCCCCTTGACTTCACATTCTGAGATGTCTGGCTCTAGGTAAGTGATCACACCATCGTGATTGTCTGGGTCATAAAAATCTTTTTTGTACAGTTTTTCTGAGTATTCTTGCCACCTCTTCTTAATATCTTCTACTTCTGTTAGGTCCAAACCATTTCTGTCTTTTATCGAGCCCATCTTTGCATGAAATATTCCCTTGGTATCTCTAATTCTTGAAGAGATGTCTAGTCTTTCCCATTATATTGTTTTCCTATTTCTTTGCATTGATCGCTAAGGAAAGCTTTCTTATCTCTCTTTGCTATTCTTTGGAACTCTAATTATGTAACTATTACACATTTCATACCATTTTATCATGATTCAGTTCAGTTCAGTTCAGTCGCTCAGTCGTGTTCGACTCTCCGCGACCCAATGAATCACAGCACGCAAGGCCTCTCTGTCCATCACCAACTCCCGGAGCTCACTCAAACTCATGTTCACAGAGTCGGTGATGCCATCCAGCCATCTCATTCTCGGTCGTCCCCTTCTCCTCCTGCCCCCAACCTTTCCCAGCATCAGAGTCTTTTCCAGTGAGTCAACTCGTCGCATGAGGTGGCCAGAGTATTGCAGTTTCAGCTTCAGCATCAGTCCCTCCAATGAACACCCAGGATCGATCTCCCTTAGAATGGACTGTTTGGATCTCCTTGTGGTACAAGGGACTCTCAAGAGTCTTCTCCAACACCACAGTTCAAAAGCATCAATTCTTCAGTGATCAGCTTTCTTCACAGTCCAACTCTCACATCCATACATGACCTGGGGAAAAACCATAGCCTTGACTAGATGGACCTTGGTTGGCAAAGTAATGTCTCTGCTTTTTAATATATTATCAAGTTTGGTCATAACTTTCCTTCCAAGGAGTAAGCATCTTTTAATTTCATGGCTGCAATCAGATTAGTCAACAGGAAAAAAATGGAACTCTATATCACCAAAACTATGATTTAAGAGACATATCTGTAATCACTTTTAAAATCCAGATGCATATAAGAACTTTCTTGAATTTTTTCGAAAAATACAAATTCCCTGGAATGGCATTTTTTACTCCCATTGCTCCACATATGTTTCTAATAAATAGTCATGTTTAAAAACAACTGGACTCTATGATGGTCTTTTATCTAGTTTTTTTCACATTCAATGCTGCAATTTAATTTAGTTTGTATTTTCCAGTTTCTCCAACCTTCTTTTTTTTAATCTTTCTGAAGTCTTTATGAAGCATAGTAGAAAAGCTTTTGTATACATATATATATATGATATGCATAATATATATATATGAAAATATGATTTATTTGCCTAACTAAAAAAAAGTGACATTTTGTTTCCACTTGTTTGGCTTAGGATGAGTAGAATTTTAGATTTCTAACTGTGAAAAAATAGATATTCAATGAGCAACAAATGTTTGCTATATAGTATAGGGTACTATAGTCAAGATCTTGTAATAACCTACAAAGGAAAATAATTTTCAAAAATACTATATGTGTGTATGTATAGCTGAATCACTTTGCTGTTCACCTGAAACATTTTAAGTCAATTATATTTCAATAAAATATGTATATTAAGAGGTATAGAAAAAAGCAATTGAAAATAAAATTGCATTAGTTCCTCACTCAGTTGCCATGGCCTACTTACATTTGTATTTAAATGCATACATATGTGTGAAGAAACTAATTTCATAGTAATTTCACATTTGCCATAGTTGAAATGTACAATGTTTTGTACAGAGGAATAACATAGATATTGTTATGTTGAACACAAAATTCATCAGAAGGACACAGTCATTTACAGAGTTGATAATTTTCTAGAAGCCACAAGATATCATTGTCTCTTCATTGAAGCAGTTTTTTGTTTATGGAAACTTTTATGAATGTAAACTTTTATTTTATGATCAGAGAGAAGACAAACTTTGTCCATTTGATCTATTAGCTATATGTCTAAAATACCAAGCAAACTGAAGAAGGGATAAGCAGAGAATCATTGAACCTATGAGGATGTGACCCAGGAGAGATGTGGCTGGAGACAGTGAATTTTTCAGTAAGATGAACCAAGGCTTTGAACTTCCGCTGGTATTCTGACACTCCTTTTTTTTTTTTCCCCCTCCTTCAGGTGATTCCTTTGAGAAGAAAAGTAAAGAAGGAGAATGAATTGAGAAAGAGGGGGAAGGAGAGCTGGTAGTTCCACTGGGACAAATCTGAAGAGATATCATTGTCTGCCTCCAAGAGCAAGGTAATGCTTCTTAAGGGCTTGCCCTAGGGAATGAGTGAACAAAGTATGCTGCTGATGAGATATTAGTAGGGTTTTGGAAAGATTCGTTCTGTTCCGTTCCGTTGAGTCGCTCAGTTGTGTCCGACTCTTTGCAACCCCGTGGACTGTAGCCTACCAGGCTTCTCCGTCCATGGGATTCTCCAGGCAAGAATACTGGAGTGGGTTACCATTTCCTTCTCCAGGGGATCTTCCCGACCCAGGGATCAAACCCGGGTCTCCCGTATTGGAGGCAGACGCTTTAACCTCTGAGCCACTAGGGAAGCCCCATTGGAAAGATTATGACTATCCTAATGCTTTGGAGGACAATCTTGAAAAGCTGGTAAGAACAATTCAATATTACAGTAATCCAAGCCTACACCCCAACCAGTAACGCTGAAGAAGCTGAAGTAAACGGTTCTATGAAGACCTACAAGACCTTTTAGAACCAACACCCAAAAAAAAGATGTCCTTTTCATTATAGGGAACTGGTATGCAAAGGTAGGAAGTCAAGAAAGACCTGGAGTAACAGGCAAATTTGGCCTTGGAGTATGGAATGAAGCAGGGCAAAAGTTAATAAAGTTTTGCCAAGAGAATTCACTGGTCATAAAAAACAACCTCTTCCAACAAAACAAGAGAAGACTCTACACATGGACATCACCAGATGGTCAACACCGAAATCAGATTGGGTATATTCTTTGCAGCCAAAGATGGAGAAGCTCTATACAGTTAGCAGAAACAAGACCAGGAGCTGACTGTAGCTCAGATCATGAACTCCTTATTGCCAAATTCAGATTTAAATTGAAGGAAGTAGGGAAAACCACTAGACCATTCAGATATGACCTAAGTCAAAACCCTTATGATTATACAGTGGAAGTGAGAAATAGTTTTAAGGGACTAGATCTGATAGATAGAGTGCCTGATGAATTATGGACAGAGGTTCCTGACATTGTACAGGAGACAGGGATCAAGACCATCCCCATGGAAAAGAAACCTAAAACAGAAAAATGGCTCTCTGGGGAGGCCTTGCAAATAGCTGTGAAAAGAAGAGAAATAAAAAGCAAAGGAGAAAATGAAAGATATAAACATCTTAATGCAGAGCTCCAAAGAATAGCAAGGAGAGATAAAAAAGCCTTCCTCAGCGATCAATGCAAAGAAATAGAGGAAAACAACAGGACGGGAAAGACTAGAGATCTCTTCAAGAAAATTAGAGATACCAAGAGAACATTTCATGCAAAGATGGGCTCGATAAATGACAGAAATGGTTTTGGACCTAACAGAAGCAGAAGATATTAAGAAGAGGTGGCAAGAATACACAGAAGAACTGTACAAAAAAGATCTTCACGACCAAGATAATCACGATGGTGTGATCACTCACCTAGAGCAAGACATCTTGAATGTGAAGTCAAGTGGGCCTTAGAAAGCATCACTACGAACAAAGCTAGTGGAGGTGATGGAATTTCAGTTGAGCTATTTCAAATCCTGAAAGATGATGCTGTGAAAGTGCTGCACTCAATATACCAGCAAATTTGGAAAACTCAGCAGTGGCCAGAGAACTGGAAATTTTCTGTTTTCATTCTAATCCCAAAGAAAGGCAATGCCAAAGAATGCTGAAACTACCGCACAATTGCACTCATCTCACACGCTAGTAAAGTCATGCTCAAAATTCTCCAAGCCAGGCTTCAGCAATACGTGAACCATGAAGTTTCAGATGTTCATGCTGGTTTTAGAAAAGGCAGAGGCACCAGAGATCAAATTGCCAACATCCGCTGGATCATGGGAAAAGCAAGAAAGTTCCAGAAAAACATCTATTTCTGCTTTATTGACTATGCCAAAGCCTTTGACTGTGTGGATTGCAATAGACTGTGGAATATTCTGAAAGAGATGGGAATACTAGACAACCTGACCTGCCTCTTGAGAAACCTATATACAGGTCAGGAAGCAACATTAAGAAATGGACATGGGACAAAAGACTGGTTCCAAATAGGAAAAGGAGTACATCAAGGCTGTCTATCGTCACCCTGCTTATTTAACTTATATGCAAAGTACATCATGAGGAACGCTGGGCTGGAAGAAGCACAAGCTGGAATCAAGTTTGCCAGGAGAAATATCAATAACCTCAGATATGCAGATGACACCACCCCTATAGCAGAAAGTGAAGAGGAACTAAAAAGCCTCTTGATGAAAGTGAAAGAGGAGAATGAAAAAGTTGGCTTAAAACTCAACATTCAGAAAACTAAGATCATGGCATCTGATCCCATTACTTCATCGGAAATAGATGGGGAAACAGTGGAGACAGTGTCATACTTTATTTTTGGGGGCTCTAAAATCACTGCAGATGTTGATTGCAGCCAGGAAATTAAAAGGCATTTACTCCTTGGAAGGAAAGTTATGATCAACCTAGATAGCATATTAAAAAGCAGAGACATTACTTTGCCAACCAAGGTCTGTCTAGTCAAGGCTATGGCTTTTCCCGTGGTCATGTATGGATGTGAGAGTTGGAGTATCAAGAGAGCTGATCGCTGCTGAATTGCTTCTTTTGAACTGTGGTGTTGGAAAAGACTCTTCAGAGCCCCTTGGACTTCAAGGACATCCAACCAGTCCATTCTAAAGAAGCTCAGTCCTGGGTGTTCATTGGAAGGACTGATGCTAAAGCTGAAACTCCAATACTTTGGCCACCTCACGTGACGAGTTGACTCACTGGAAAAGACTCTGATGCTGTGAGGGATTGGGGGCATCAGAGAAGGGGACTACAGAGAATGAGGTGGCTGGATGGCATCACCGACTCGATGGACATGAGTTTGAGTGAACTCCGGGAGTTGGTGATGGACAGGGAGGCCTGGCGTGCTGTAATTCATGGTGTGCAACTGAGTGGGACACAACTGAGTGACTGAACTGAATTGAATAACAAGATTACTTAGGGCTTCAAGTGCAAGGCCAGGATAACCAAAAGTGGCAGTGTAAATAAATGAACTAAATAATGGGCATTATATTACAAAGATATATCTTGATGGTGAGGAATTCTTGGTGTCCAAATATAGGCTATTACCTTATACTCTTGATGAAAGAAAGTGAAAGTCCCTCAGTCGTGCCTGACTCTTTGAGACGCTATGGACTATACAATACCTGGAATTTTCCAAGCCAGAATACTGGAATGGGTAGCTGTTCCATTCTCCAGGGGATCTTCCCAACCCAGGGACCAAACCCAGGTCTCCCACATTGTAGGCAGATTCTTTACCAGCTGAGCCACCAGGGAAGGCCATACTCTTGATAACATATTTCAAATATAATATATTCTATAAGTTTTTTTTTCAATAAATATAAATGTGGTGCCTAGTTACTGTTGTTGTTAAGTCGTATCTGACTCTGTGATCCCATGGACTGCAGCATATCAGGCTCTTCTGTCCTCCATTGTCTCCCAGAGTTTGCTCAACTTTACATTGATTGTGTGGGAAGAAGCTACGTGAGATGCAATCAGCATCTGCAGTGATTTTGGAGCCCAAAAAAATAAAGTCTGACACTGTTTCCACTGTTTCCCCATCTATTTTCCATGAAGTGATGGGACCAGATGCCATGACCTTCGTTTTCTGAATGTTGAGCTTCAAGCCAACCTTTTCACTCTCATCAAGAGGCTTTTGAGTTCCTCTTCACTTTCTACCATAAGGATGGTGTCATCTGCATATCTGAGGTTATTGATATTTCTCCCGGCAATCTTGATTCCAGCTTGTGCTTCTTCCAGCCCAGCGTTCCTCATGATGTACTCTACATATAAGTTAAATAAGCAGGGTGACAATATACAACCCAGGCTAGGTCATCCTAAAATATTCTTCAATGGCATATTGATTGTTTTGCACTAAAATTACTTAAGAAATGGCCGTCACAAGAGGGATTCTCTGACTCTTCTCTCTTTTTCCCTGAAAGCAAAATCTTTCTTGTGAAAGTGCATTTTCTACATTTTGGAGGCAGGGGACACCACAAAGATGGATTTCTGGGAGGGGAGGATATATACACAAATCTTACTTTAATTCACTACCCAAAGCCAAACCTCTATTGAGATTCTTCTGAAACATGTATATTATCATATGTGAAATGAATCACCAGTCCAGGTTCGACACATGATACTGGATACTCGGGGCTGGTGCACGGAGGTGACCCAGAGGGAGGATATGGGGAGGAGGGAGGTGGGAGGGGGGTTCAAGAAAGGGGACACATGTACACCAGGGGCAGATTCATGTCAATGTATGGCAAAACCAACCAATATAATATTGTAAAGTAATTAGCCTCCAATAAAAAACATAAGCTCCCAAAATCAAAGTGTTGTAGTCCTGTCACAAATTTGTCCCCTCACAAATTTGTTTTGTTATCTAAAACTTATAAAAGCTGCCTGCTTTGGTCACATCTTAGGCGTCATTTCTATGAGATTTTCATGAGCACAAATTGTTCCCCCTATTGTCTGTCTTCTGTCAATTTCATTATGAGTCCAGTCACAGAAACTCAAGAAAGGTAGAGGGGAAATTTTGCTTGTTAGTATCTTGATTGTAGCCTTATGCATATTATTTTTTATTTGAATAAGCCTAAACTACATTTCATCAGTTTAAATAATATGTGTACATCTTCTGTAAACTGTATTTTAATGTCTTTTGCTCATTCTTCAGCTAGGTTTGGGACCTTTTTTTTTTCTCATTTTTCTCACTTTTTGTGTAAGAGAGAGAATTTTTTTTTTTGAGTTGGCATAACAACATATCTCAAATTGAGTATGTTAAACAATGGATTTTTTTTTTTTTCTAATTGTTCTGAAAGCTAGGAATCCAAGGTCAAGTGGATTTGCTGGTTTAGTTTCTCCTGGGATCTCTTTCCTTGGTTTTCAGGCCACTGCCTTCATCCTATGTCTTCACATGGACTTTTTCTTTGTGTGGAGAATCCTGACAGCTCTCTATATGCCCTAATCTCCAAGGACACTCATCAGATTAGATTAGAATATATATTAATCACCTCATTCTCAAAAGGGTTAACTCTTAGTTAATGTTTTAAAGACCCAATCTGAAAAAGATCACTTTCTGAAGAATTGAGGGTTAAGTCTTCAACATATGAAATTTGAGAACACAATTTTTCTTGATATAGTAATTTTACAATAATTATTTCTCTTTGATATTGCTTATGCTTCCTGCACAAGTTTCTTCTTCATGTTGTTTTTTATCAAGTATATCAGGAATTTTTCCTTTGGTTTGACTTTTAATATAGTTCAATTTACCAATTATTTTTTATTATAATTTCATATTTTAAGTAATAGTTCAAAAATTTTCCACTCAGTTTTTAAATGAATTCACTTATATTCAGCTTTTATTCCAATCCTAATATGATCCTATTATTTACATTTAAATATTTGATCCTTTTAGTGTTTATCCCAGCATGCAACATAACATAGAGTTATCACTTTGTGGTGACTATCAGTTTTCACAATTCTAGTTATTTTTAAGTCTATCTTCAGCTCAGTCATCTGAATACCAGTTTAATAAATTTTAAATCACAATAATTATTTTCCTTTTTTCTTTCTGGACTTTGTGTTCTATTAATTTGTCTACTTATATACCAATATCATAAGGAGTGCTTTCTAAAAGTAGTAGTCTCAGGTGGATATTGAGAAAATAGCATAAGCCCAACATGACCTTGTTTTTGACAACATCTACAACATTATTGTTTTTGCTCTGAGTAAAGGTCAGTCTTCATTCCAATCCCAAAGAAAGGAAATGCAAAAGAATGTTCAAACTACCGCACAGTTGCACTCATCTCACACGCTAGTAAAGTCATGCTCAAAATTCTCCAAGCCAGACTTCAGCAATATGTGAATCGTGAACTCCCAGATGTTCAGGCAGGTTTTAGAAAAGGCAGAGGCACCAGAGATCAAATTGCCAACATCCGCTGGATCATGGAGAAAGCAAGAGAGTTCCAGAAGAGCATCTATTTCTGCTTCATTGACTATGCCAAAGCCTTTGACTGTGTGGATCACAGTAAACTGTGGAAAATTCTGAAAGAGATGGGAATCCCAGACCACCTGACCTGCCTCTTGAGAAACCTGTATACAGGTCAGGAAGCAACAGTCAGAACTGTACATGGAACAACAGACTGGTTCCAAATAGGAAAAGGAGTGCGTCAAGGCTGTATATTGTCACCCTGCTTATTTAACTTATATACAGAGTACATCATGAGGAACGCTGGGCTGGAAGAAGCACAAGCTGGAATCAAGATTGCTGGGAGAAATATCAATAATCTCAGATATGCAGATGACACTACCCTTATGGCAGAAAGTAAAGAGGAACTCAAAAGCCTCTTGATGAAAGTAAAAGAGGAGAGTGAAAAGGTTGGCTTGAGGCTCAACATTCAGAAAACAAAGATCATGGCATCTGGTCACATCACTTCATGGGAAATAGATTGGGAAACAGTGGAAACAGTGTAAGACTTTGTTTTTTGGGGCTCCAAAATCACTGCAGATGCTGATTGCAGCCATGAAATTAAAAGACACTTACTCCTTGGAAGGAAAGTTATGATCAACCTTGATAATACATTAAAAAGCAGAGACATTACTTTGCCAACCAAGGTCCGTCTAGTCAAGGCTATGGTTTTCCCCATGGTCATTTAGACTGTGAAGAAAGCTTATCGCCGAAGAATTGATGCTTTTGAACTGTGGTGTTGGAGAAGACTCTTGAGTCCCTTGTACCGTAAGGAGATCCAACCAGTCCATTCTAAGGGAGATCAATCCTGGGTGTTCATTGGAAGGACTGATGCTGAAGCTGAAACTGCAATACTTTGGCCACCTCATGCGACGAGTTGACTCACTGGAAAAGACTCTGATGCTGGGAAAGGTTGGGGGCGGGAGGAGAAGGGGACGACGGAGAATGAGATGGCTGGATGGCATCACCGACTCTGTGGACATGAGTTTGAGTGAACTCTGGGAGTTGGTGATGGACAGGGAGGCCTGGCGTGCTGTGTTCATGGGGTCGCGGAGAGTCGGACACGACTGAGCGACTGAACTGAACTGAACTGAACTGATCTTATATACCAACAATGGATACGTATTTGAATTTCCCCTGAATATTGTGCCTATTTATATCCCTGTGTATTTGTTCATTCTTTTCCTTTCTGCCTCTCTTGCAGTATTAGCAAATTCTTTACTTGTGGCTCAAGTGTTACATGTGGAATACTTTCTGGATAAGTGATATTTCTCCATGGAATCTGTGCTCCCTGTCCCCTGTGAATAGTTTGCTATGAAATACAGTATTTTTTCACCTGTGGTCAGTCTTGTGTATATGGATCATATGTAATTTGTTGTTCGCCCTGTGCCTAAATCAGTGTCTATGTGGAGGAGTTATTCAATAGATCCATGCTCAATGATTGAAATAAACACTCTTGTGAAATAATACCTTCAGTAGATTTGCAAATTTTCAAGGTTAGTATTCACATCTGTCAGGAGTTCTTCAATTTTAAGCAGCTTGAACTTGTGTCTTGAGATTTATCCCAAATCTAAGGAATTTCATCTTGTTCTTAGCTGGCTCAGTACATCTCAACTTTACCAGTCTGGGTGAGGTGAAACAGATGGGACCCTTGCGAAGTGCCCTCAAAGGCTAAAAAACTTATGGCTCACCCTGATCTTTCTTTCCTGACAAAAACTCTTTCTAGTTAGGCTGTTCCTTCTTGTGGCTAAACAATGCTAGCCTGAGGAAAGGTATGATGCCCCCTTCTCTTCTTGTGCTCAGGTATTTTTGTTTCATGATGTTGCTAAAACATTTACATAGATTCCAGAGGTCTTCCAGAGACGCTTTGTTTGTGGATAGTTGTTCAGTCATTGATTTATGAGGTGATAAGGAAGCTGAATTCTCCTAGCTTCTCACTTTTTCCCACAATCTGAATTTTATATTATTCTAAAATGATATTAATCTTATATATAAACTTCAAAGTAAATTACATAAAATTACAATGCTCTCCCCTGCTATAAGAAATGTTCTATATATAAAATATCTATGTTAATTAATAAAATATTTCTGCACATTTCTAATCTATTTTGTTGCAATGAAAGTTGTATGAGAGTACACAAAATATGACACCTCTGAAGAGTCCGTGTTTTAACACTGACATTTTTAGAGACCTAGTTTTAATTTTATATTTATCAATCTCAGCTTTCTCCCAGAATAAATACACAAGTAATGATTAGCCTTAAAATGTATTTTGTAAGAATTATACAGTAAATCCAACTTTTTTCAATTACATAAATTATTCATTTGCTTACATCTCTAACATGAGGATGATTCATGTAACTGCTTTAATAATTTAATTTAAATGAAATTGTTTCAGATAAAAAGTACAAAATGGATAAAGTGTGTATAAAGTTGAAAAAGATAAGTTTCAGTTTCACAATTTGCCTGTTGATTTAGGTTTATAAATAAAATGATCATATGTAGCAAGTGTATTTTATATTTTTCTGTTATGATTCATTAAAAATAAAGGACATGTTTTCATAGATACTAACTATATGGATGGCTATAGCATGACCAACTAATTATTAAGAAATTTCAGTCTAGGAAAAAAGTCATAGTAATGAATACTGAGAAATTTAGGAATGTTAAAGAATAATTAATTCTCTTCTCAGAAATACTTATAAATATTAAATTTAGTTCTGAAGTTTTTTACCACCACAAATAAAGTTTTTAAAAATAGCTAATTGTTTATCAGTGAGTTAGAACTCATGTGGAACTATATGTGCTATATTCATAGTCACTCAACCGTGTTTTATTCTCTGCAAACATATACTTTGTATTAAAGACAAGTGTGCAGGTTAAGAAATAAACAGTAATGCCAGGAAACTGATGTGAGAAATTAAAGAGAATTAATAAGCAAGACCTATTTCCAATGCACAAAATGAAAAACTAGAAACTAATTGATTCCTACACTGCTGAATAGAGTTTTCTAAGCTCTTTACTACATTTGGTACAGTAACCTCTATTGACTTTCCTTTTACAGACCATTACCAGCCACAATTCAACCAACGGGACTTGAGAGAAAACACTTCTAGAATAGTCTCTGAATCCTGACTTTGATATCTGTCGTTATTTTAAAAGATCTGAACAAAATGTTACCATACTTCGTACTTATTTTTTGCTTATCTGTGATTCATCTTAATTTTAAAAAGTAATCCCCCCAAAATAAAGTTACTATCTTGGGATAAATATTCATTTGCAAAAATATGAAGGTGTACTTCACATTTTTCTGCACTAAAATAATCTTAAAATACTTTTTTAAAAATATTATTATTGTGGAAAAAACTTCCACAATCAAAATATTATTTTAAAGACAAACTGTCTGTAGTGTATTGAATGAACCAAAGGGATGGGATGAGGAGGGAGATGGGAGAGGGGTTCAAGATGGGGAACACATGTACACCCGGGGCAGATTCATGTCAGTGTATGGCAAAACCAATACAATAATGTAAAGTAATTATCCTCCAATTAAAATAAATAAATTTTTAAAAAAAAACTGTAGGATCTAAAAATAAGTTTAATTGTGAACTAAAGCTTTCAATAAATTGTACTTATTGAAGGATGTTAGCCATGTAAGTATAAAAATGAAAATACACTAGAATCAAGCTCTGTTTATAATAAATTATTAAAATATTTTGATGTTTAACAATTTACATAAGGAAATTAAAGGTTGCTATAATATTATTTACTTGTCAACTTATGAAATTATGTCTCCAACCTTGATATTTCCATTGTGAATCAAACTCATATATCAAACCGCTTGCTTTGGTGTCACTATTTCCATGTCAATGTATATGTGTATGAAAGTCGCTCAGTCGTGTCCAAATTTTTGAAACCTCATGTAGTATACAGTCCATGGAATCCTCTAGGTTAGAATACTGAAGTGGGTAGCCTTTCCCTTCTCTAGGGGATTTTCCTAACTCAGGGATCAAAATCAGGTCTCCCTCATTGCAGGTGAATTCTTTACCAGCTGAACCACAGGAGAAGATCCTGCATGTCAATCAATAGACAGTTCAAATTTAACTCAACTTTGGTAGTAGCCTTGACCGCCTCAGTACTCTTATATTCACATACACTGTGTATCTCCCAATTTTTGTTTGAATCTGCTTGCTGAAGTTGAAAACTTAGGAGTCATTCCTTGACTTTTACCACAATGTTCAAATCAAATCCATTTAGTCCTCTTAATAGTTCAAAGTCATACTTTTCAGAATCTCTACTATAAACCCAGACCTAGACAATTACTATTTACCTGAATTATTACAATTGTCTTAAGACAAATAAAATTATTCCAATTTTTATTATTCAAGTAATTAAATTTTACAGTAAAGATTATCCCAATTCATTTTCTTCAATAAGAAGTCTATTTTCATAAAGTTGAAGTGATTAAAAGAAAAAGAAGGATTGATCTATGACAGTCCTAAGATGAAAACTACCACTATCTTCCCATTGCTTTAAGAAAAAAATTTGTGCTGTTACTCCACGTCTCTCAACTTACCTTTATTCCTCATTCAATAAGTTGCAGTAAGATTTGTCTTCCAATATATCAAAATCTTTCTCACATTGCTCATGTGCACATTCTTTAACTCTGACCAAACCTAGGTGACTATATCTGCTCACAGCTGACTCCTTTCAGCCATCTATGTCTCAGTTCAAATGTCATTTTCTCAGTGAGGCCTTTCAGAAACTCCTAGTCTAAGTCAATTTTCTCTGCCTAGTCACATGTCAGTCAATCATTCTTTAATTTTCTTCATAGCATTTTTCATAGTCTAAAATGATTTTGTTTAATGTGCATTTTCAATTGAATTTTACCTGTATGTTCCTTTTGTAAGGTAAGAGTCAAAGGATTAGTATCAAATATAACAGATATAGAAACATTGGCTGGTATACAAAAGGTGTTTCTTATATTTTTATTTAAATAAATTAATGAATATTTGCTATTTAATGAATATTTTCTTAATGTTGAGTATATGAAGCTACTACAAGTAGAGGATTTGTGTCTTATTATTTTTTAAAAAATCAAGTTATTGAATAATACTAAAGTAAACCGGAAAAAAAAAAAGAGAGAGAGAGAGAGAAAGAGAAAACTTCCATTTCTATTGTAAACAGTTCATCAATTCAGATGTTGTGGGATCACATAGATGGAGGTTTTGAAATTTGACTTGACCAATAAGAAAATGAGGGAGATTGTAATGTTCTTAGCAAGAAAATTATGCCATCAATCCCCAAACTCATCAAGCTGTATATGCTAAATATGTAAAACTTTCTACAGGTCTGTCATACCTCAAAAAAAGTGGTTTAAAAAATGGAAAGAAACAATGAAATCAAGAATGTATATAAAATAAAGATTTAAGGAAAAAAGTCATTTGGAAACTAATTAAGAATTTTTGACTGAGAAAGGTGAGTAAAAATAATCCTGGATGACAGATAAATAGTGATTTCATAATAGTATTAATAAAAGAGGAATTAAGGGATTTTCTATGGATAATCTGGAGAAGGAAATGGCAACCCAATCCAGTATTCCTGCCTGGAGAATCCCGGGGGGCAGGAGCCTGGCGGGC
Organism: Moschus berezovskii; assembly: GCF_049115385.1. NCBI lineage: Eukaryota > Metazoa > Chordata > Mammalia > Artiodactyla > Moschidae > Moschus > Moschus berezovskii. Next base: position 48,964,480 of record NC_142472.1, read on the forward strand.
TGCAGTCTGTGGGGTCGCACAGAATCAGACACGACTGAAGCAACTTAGCAGCAACAGCAGCAGCTATGGATAATCTCTAAAGCCAATTTTAGCAGTTGATATCAACTAACTCCTGGTAGCTCAGCTGATAAATAATCCATCTGCAATGTAGGAGACTCCTGTTGGATTCCTGGGTTGGGAAGATCCCCCGGAGGAGGGCGTGGCAACCCACTCCAGCATTTTTGCCTGGAGAATCCCCATGGACAGAGGAGGCTGGTGGGCTACAATCCATGGGGTCACAAAAAGTCAAACATGACTGAGCGACTAAGTACAGCACACAGCACAACTCTCTTATTCTGAAAGTAAAACCACTGAGAAGATTTGAGTTTCATACACCTTCTTCCTTACCAAGTATTTCTAGATCAACAAAAATAAATGAAAGATATATTGTATGGGAAAATCCTATAATCCAGATTTTATTCTCTCTAGTTAGACATTTTCCTGCAAGAAGCTACAAAATCAGTTACTGGAAGTGACCTTCCATTTTCTGGATGCTGCTTTGCCAAAAGTTTAACTTTCATTTCAGGGTCAAAGGATTTTTTGGCAAAAGACACCATTTGTTACCCAAATGAACGTTTACCTCAATTTTAATAGAAAATTATTAGAAAGCAAGAAATAGAAGTGAGAGAGAAGTAGAAAAGTAAGGGCATATACATCACCAAATTGGGCTGACAGACACCTACATAGAGTCTTAAAGAGCTCTGGGAACTCCCAAAAGCATTGATCTGGAATCCCAACCAGGAAAATCCCAGGAACTGTGTCCATTCCATGGGTGAGATTTCAAATTGCAGTTAGGGGTGTTTTGTTTATAATACCAGGTTGCAAACTGATACCAACAATTTGCATGCAAGGGTGCAGTCCTGCTTTTTGCCAATAATGCTGTTTGTTTTACCTTGTGTGTCAAGATTTTTCAGACTCCAGAGTATTGACAGATTCCCAAGGCTCAAAAATTCCATAACTCACTGCTTTGTTTTATCTTGAGTGCACCAGGCTATCTAGCTGCAGTTTAGGAAGGGCATGTAGTACAGGCAAGGTCACGAAAGAATTGGTCAGAGGTCTAATATTGTCTCTGAAGCCTGACCAAGACTACTTCTATCTTAATTTTCCTAACAGATGCAGAACAGTTTTAAGATCAAGGTTTCAAACTTTTGTAAATGTCACTTTCCTTGTGTAGAAATAAAAAATTGAAACAGAATAAAGCTTATTTAAAATGATGAAAACTAACACTTTATTTTCTTTAAGATTTTTATCCTGACATCATATCAGACACAGAAATGTTGTAAGAATAATACAAAGAATTCCAACTTCCTTTTCACTCAGCTTTTGCAAATGTTAACCTTTAACATTTTTTAACTTCATTATTCTTTATCTGCATATTTTTTAAATATTTGAGATTTAAAAAATCACTGTACTTTATGCCTAAAGGTTTCAGTGTGTATTTCCTAAAGAAAAAAAGAACTCCTGGCAGAACCACAGAACAAATATACAAATGCTATTATACTATCTAATCTATGTGATTTATTGTTTTCTATTTTCTCAGTAATGTTGCAGTAAATGAAAATTCTGTATTACATAGCATCTCAACAGTTCAGTTCAGTTCAGTTCAGTTGCTCAGTCATGTCTGGCTCTTTGTGACCCCATGGACTGCAGCACGCCAGGCCTTCCTGTCCATCACCAACCCCTGGAGTTTACTCAAACTCATGTCCATTGAGTCAGTGATGCCATCCAACCATCTCATCCTCTGCCATCCCCTTCTTCTCCTGCCTTCAATCAGTGTCTTTTCAAATGAGTCACTTCTTTGCATCAGGTGGCCAAAGTATTGGAGTTTCAGCTTCAACATGAGTCCTTCCAATGAATATTCAGGACTGGTTTCCTTTAGGATGGACTGGTTGGATCTCCTCACAGCCCAAAGGACTCTCAAGAGTCTTCTCCAACACCACATTTCAAAAGCATCAATTCTTCGGCACTCAGTTTTCTTTATAGTCCAACTCTCACATCCTTACATGACTACTGGAAAAACCATCTCAACGGTATCCTTTATTAAAGAGTGGTGTGTCAGTTTTTCTTTCTTCTTATGAAATTGATAATTTTGAGAGTACAGATCAATTGTCATGTGGAATGTTTCTCAATATGGGTTTGTATAATGTTTCCCCAAGAGGAAATTCTTCATACATTTAAAAACATGACAGAAAGACAGAAAAGATGTCATGTTCTCAGTGTGTTATATCAGGAGGCACATTATGTCAATTTCTTCCCATTGTAAAGAATATAAGTAGATCCCCTGAAACCATGTAAATAACCCATTACTCATCAAACAGTTATTCACTAGTTTTATCAAGTGTTAGTTCTTTCTTGAATTATTATTATGATTATTACCATACAGTCATTTAATAATGTTGTCTTATATTCTAAATTTATATAATGGTTCCTAGTTTAAGGAACAGCATTACTTTGTCCTTTATTTATTTATATCAAACATGTATTCATTGATTCTTATTTTATTTAGTGGGTTGTAGTATGCAGAGAAGGCAATGGCAAGCCACTCCAGTACTCTTGCCTAGAAAATCTCATGGACAGAGGAGCCTGGTGGGCTATAGTCAATGGGGTCGCTACTAATCGGACATGACTGAACGACTTCACTTTCAATTTTCACTTTCACACATTGGAGAAGGAAATGGCAACCCAGACACGACTGAAGCGACTTAGCAGCAGCAGCAGCAGCAGTATCAGTATGTATTGTGCTCAAAAATAAATTTCTATAAACTTCTGTGTGAAGACCCTCAGTCTATGGTATTTTGTTATGGCAACTTGATCTGGTTAGTATAATTTCTTTATATAATTTAATATAAGTTGGGCTCATTTTTTTCTCCAAAATGTTGACATTAGAACCTAGGAATTTCCTGATGACTTTTATAGTAGACCACTTGCTTCTTGTCTCTAATGCCAACTGTGTCACTGATGTTTCATAATTCATTCTTGTTTCAATTTCTTGCCTTTTAGCTTCCCTGGAATATTTGGCTGAGATTTTATACTTAGTTTCCCTCTTAGAGTACAGGCAAGGTTCTCAGGGCTATGTCACCCTTCATCCTTCGTATGATTTATCCTTCTTTAGGAAATAGATTATAATGAATCTGTGAGTTTATAAGATTTTTCTTTTCCTATGTATGCAAACTATAAATATTCTTATTCTCATAGAAAAAATAAAAGTCATCTTTTTTTGTACACAAAAACTTTTAATATTTAAATATTTGTAGACTGTGAAAATACACTAAATAAGATTTTATTGAGTGTATGTAAAAGTTCAGGTAGATAAAATAAAACTAAAAACTGAACATAAGTATTTAATAAGTTCAACAGGACTTACCTTGATTCATTTTTTAAGGCAGTGTTTCCTCAACACATAGGATTTTATAGTCTGTGTGGTTCACTCAAGTTAATAGCAGAGCTATATATCAAATGATGACTCACCTCAAGAGCTTTGACTGCTGCAGACTTTTGTTAGCAATCTGAGGCTGTGTTAACCTGAAGCAATCAATATATTGCCATGAGTGTTACCTATTTCTTACTTCCATGAGAAAACACAGCCTTAGCATAAAATAGTCAAGAATGATTTGCATTTATTTATTTGAAATTTATTGAGAGTAGAATGTAAGTAATTTCACACATAAATATATACAGGCACATACAAATACACGTCTGTATATATATATATATGTGTGTATATATATATGTATATATATCAGTCAGTCAGTTCAGTCAGTCAGTCAGATCAGTCGCTCAGTCATGTCCGACTCTTTGCGACCCCATGAATCACAGCACGCCAGGCCTCCCTGTCCATCACCAACTCCCGGAGTTCACTAAAACTCATGTCCATGGAGTCGGTGATGCCATCCAGCCATCTCATTTTCTGTCGTCCCCTTCTCCTCCTGCCCCCAATCCCTCCTAGCATCAAAGTCTTTTCCAGTGAGTCAACACGTCGCATGAGGTGGCCAAAGTATTTTAGTTTCAGCTTTAGCATCAGTCCTTCCAATGAACACCCAGGATAGATCTCCCTTAGAATGGACTGGTTGGATCTCCTTGAAGTCCAAGGGACTCTCAAGAGTCTTCTCCAGCACCACAGTTCAAAAGCATCAATTCTTCGGCAATCAGCTTTCTTCACAGTCCAACTCTCACATCCATACATAACCACTGGAAAACCATAGCCTTGCCCAGACGGACCTTTGTTGGCAAAGTAATGTCTCTGCTTTTTAATATACTATCTAGGTTGGTCATAACGTTCCTTCCAAGGAGTAAGAGTCTTTTAATTTCATGGCTGTAATCTGCATCCACAGTGATTTTGGAGCCCAAAAATATAATGTCTGACACTGTTTCCACTGTTTCCCCATCTGTTTCCCATGAAGTGATAGGACCAGATGCCATGATCTTCGTTTTCTGAATGTTGAGCTTCAAGCCAACATTTTCACTCTCCTCTTTCACTTTCATCAAGAGGCTTTTGAGTTCCTCTTCACTTTCTGCCATAAGGGTGGTGTCATCTGCATATCTGAGGTTATTGATATTTCTCCCAGCAGTCTTGATTCCAGCTGGTGCTTCTTCCAGCCCAGTGTTCCTCATGATGTACTCTGCATAGAAGTTAAATAAGCAGGGTAACAATATACAGCCTTGACGTACTCCTTTTCCTATTTGGAACCAGTCTGTTGTTCCATGACCAGTTCTAACTGTTGCTTCCTGTCCTGCATACAGGTTTCTCAAGAGGCAGGTCAGGTGGTCTGGGATTCCCATCTCTTTCAGAATATTCCACAGTTGATTCTGATCCACACAGTCAAAGGCTTTGGCATAGTCAATGAAGCAGAAATAGATGTTTTTCTGGAACTCTCTTGCTTTCTCCATGATCCAGCGGATGTTGGCAATTTGATCTCTGGTGTCTCTGCCTTTTCTAAAACCTGCTTGAACATCTGGAAGTTCACGGTTCACGTATTGCTGAAGCCTGGCTTGGAGAATTTTGAGTATGACTTTACTAGCGTGTGAGATGAGTGCAATTGTGCGGTAGTTTGAGCATTCTTTTATATATATATATAAGGGCTTCCTTGGTGGCTCAGAAGGTAAAGAATCCACCTGCAATACAGGAGACCTGGGTTGGATCCCTGGGTTGGGAAGATCCCCTGGAATTGGGCTTAGCAACTCACTCCAGTATTCTTAACTGGAGAATCCTTATGGACAGAGGAGCCTGGTGGGCTCCAGTCCATGGGGTCACAAAGAGTTGGACACGACTGAGTGACTTAGCACAGCACACAGATACATCAAAAATGTAATGCACATGTATATTTAATGAAATATGCAAATTAAATATGTGTCTGTATATATATAATTTATAAAGAGGTTGATGACTGTAACATTCACAAAACATTTACCATATATAAAGGATTTTCTGTCAGATTCCATTAATTATTCACATTATAATGAGGCTACCATTTCATAGCTTTGCTCAGTCTATCAGTGGTGTCTGACTCTTTGCAACCCCATGGACTGTAGCTACCTGACTCCTCTCTCCATGGAGTTCTCCAGGCAAGAATACTGGAGTGGATTGCCATTTCCTTCTCTAGGGGATTTTTCTGACCCAGGGGTTGAACCCAATTCTCTTGCAAGAAGTCTCTTGCATTGGCAAGATTCTTTACCACTGCACCACCTGGGAAGTCCCCATAATAGTGGATGCTAATACATTTAAGAAATCTTCAAAATGTAAATAATATATTTCTAAAATTTTGATGTTATTAGCAATTTGTCATTGGGCATCTGACATAAAAGTATGCACAAGGAAAGCCAATCATAAGTCCATTTCTTATCAAAAATTGTTTAATGATTATACAGACTTAAATTTCGTAGTGAATGCACAGAAATTTATAGAGGAGAAAAATGGAGAATATTAGGGTCTTGATGTTACCTTGTGGTTGAAATCATTACTCCTGGAACAGCTTACCTTCAGACTCCCTGTTTCACAAAATAATACAAATGTTTTGATTAAGCTTGGAGAAGGGCATGAAAACCCACTCCAGTATTCTTGCCTGGAAAATCCCATGGACAGAGGAGCCTGGCAGGCTATAGTCCCTAGGGTCGCAAAGAGTTAGACATTATTGAAACAACTGCATGCGTCATTTAAGCTACTTGGGCAATGCTTCATATTTCCACTGACAATTAAAATGATAGCAACAAGTACAAAAATAAATGCTTTGATTTCCTATAAAAATAATGCACATAATATAAATACATTAATAATATACTGATTGACTATGGATCTAAATTGTAGGACCAAAAGATTTATGACAAATAAATACTCTAAGAATTAAAGAAGTAACATAAGACAGATGTAAAAAAATAAGAGAAAAAAGATTAAACTATTTAAAATTTATATTTTAATAAGGAGACTGAGTGAAATATAAGAGGAGGAGAGAAAAACCAAGATATCATACTTTAATCAATATGGTCAGCCATACAAGAAACATCTTGGTACAAAACACCTAAATAATGGCTAAATTTTAACAAACATAATTTTAATTGATTAGCAGAGTTGACAAAATTAAAAAAGGAAATCCAGAGCCTTTAACTACAGAGACAACCAGAATTATAAGAAAACCAAGGGTCAAAAACATACAAAGCAAAACAAACAAAGAGTGCTTTATGACATTTGCCATACAGAAAAAGAGAAATATTTTCCCATCTATGAGGAGGATAAAAGACAAAATTTTGCCCATCTGTTAGAAGGGGAACGGTAACAGAAAATTAAAGCCCCAAATAAGGAATAGACGACAGACAATCTCCATGGGCTCAGCCATAGCTCTTGTTAAGTGCAAATACCTTTCATGATAGACAAAGTATATATTACTTGCATAGTCTGGAATACTCAAACGCTAAATATTAAACTGAGGCAGTTTCTAGTAGAAGGGTTCTAAATCTAAGCAAGACAAGCATTCTTTGAAGAAAAGCATACCTTTCTAAGCCCATTAATGTTTCCAAATATTTAGATTAGCCATACAGAGCACAAAATCAAAATTCAAGACAATTCCTTTCAGACAAAGAAAATCTGAAGATCTAATATATAGAATGATGGCTACAGTTGATAGTACAGTATTGTATAATTGAAGTTCAATAAAAGAGAAGAAGTTAGGATCAGTTCAGTTCAGTCACTCAGATATGTCCGACTCTTTGCGACCCCATGAATCACAGCACGCCAGGCCTCCCTGTCCATCACCAAATCCCAGAGTTCACTCAAACTCATGTCCATAGAGTCGGTGATGCCATCAGCCATCTCATTCTCTGTCGTCCCCATCTCCTCCTACCCCCAATCACTCCCAGCATCATTGTCTTTTCCAGTGAGTCAACTCTTCGCATGAGGTGGCCAAAGTATTGGAGTTTCAGCTTTAGCATCAATCCTTCCAATGAACACCCAGGATCGATCTCCTTTAGAATGGACTGGTTGGATCTCCTTGCAGTCCAAGGGACTCACAAGAGTCTTCTCCAGCATCACAGTTCAAAAGCATCAATTCTTCAGTGATCAGCTTTCTTCACAGTCCACCTCTCACATCCATACATGACCACGGGAAAAACCATAGCCTTGACTAGACGGACCTAACACATAAAAAAGAGTTAAATATAGAGACAGAAATGACAACCCATTCTAGTGTTCTTTCCTGGGAAATCCCATGAACAAAGGAGTCTGTTGGGCTACAGTTCATGGGGTCACAAAGATATGGACATGAGTTAGCAACTGAATAATAAAACTATGAGGTTAAGAGTATTAATTAACTCGATGGGAGGATCCTTTTACAGTGTATATCACATTATCTTATTGTCCACTTTAAATATGTTACAATTTTATTTGCCAGTGGTACTTCATTTCAGTTCAGTTCAGTTACTTAGTCGTGTCTGACTCTTTGCAACCCCATGAACTGCAGCATGCCAGGCCACCCTGTCCATCACCAACTCCCGGAGTTCATCCAAACCCATGTCCATCGAGTAGGTGATGCCATCCAACCATCTCATCCTCTGTCGTCCCCTTCTCTTCCTGCCTTCAAACTTTTCCACCATCAGGGTCTTTTCCGTTGAGTCAGTTCTTCACATTAGGTGGTCAAAGTATTGGAGATTCAGCTTCAGCATGAGTCCTTCCAATGAATATTCCAGGGCTGATTTCCTTTAGGATGGACTGGTTGGATCTCCCTTTGGTCCAAAGGACTCTCAAGAGTCTTCTCCAACACCACAGTTCAAAAGTATCTATTCTTTGGTGATAATCTTTCTTTATAGTCCAACTCTCATATCCATACATGACTACTGGGAAAAAAAAAAAACAAAACACATAGCTTTGACTAGGTGGACCTTTGTTGACAAAGTAATGTCTCTTCTTTTTAATATGCTGTCTAGGTTGGTCATAGCTTTTCTTCCAAGGAGCAAACATCTTTTTTTTTTTTTTAAGAGTTTTAAAATCATTTATTGGCAAGTCAAATCACTACATAAACAACATGATATTATTTATATTTTAAATGTCTTTTTATTCCTGTACACATTTATATATATAAAATTTGTTCTTTTTGTTTGCTGAGATCTGGAAAGGTACCCAACTCTTATCAGTAATTATCTGTAGTATTCTAAGGGAAAAGTACATATGTGTAAAGTTAGGCTGAAGTCACCATCTGTAGTGATTTTGGTCATAGCAAACACGCTGTTCCAACAACACAAGAGAAGACTCTACACATGGACATCACCAGATGGTCAATATCGAAATCAGATTGAATAAATTCTTTGCAGCCAAAGATGGAGAAGCTCTATACAGTCAGCAAAAACAATTCCGCAGCTGACTGTGGCTCAGATCATCAACTCCTTATTGCCAAATTCAGACTTAAATGAAAAAGGTAGGGAAAACCACTAGACCATTCAGGTATCACCTAAATCAAATCCCTTATACAGTGGAAGTGGTGCTTCAATGTAGCTGAAATAAAAAAGAAAGAGAATAAAAGGACAATTTACTAAAAAGAGAAAGAAAAAAAAAAAACAGAAAGATTTCCTTGAACTGCTAGTTTGTTGTTGTTCAGTTGCCCTGTCCTGTCTGACTCTTTGCAACCGCATGGACTGCAACATACCAGACTTCCCTGTCCTTCACCAGCTCCCAGTACTTGTTCAAACTCATGTCCATTGAGTTGGTGATGCATCCAACCGTCTTGTCCTCTGTTGTCCCCTTCTCCTCCTGCCTTCAATCTATCCTAGCATCAGTCTTTCCCAATGAATGAGCTCTTCACATCAGGCGGCCAAAGTATTGCAGCTTCAGCTTCAACATCACCTTCCAATGAATATTCAGGACTGATTTACTCTAGTATTGACTGGTTGGATCTCCTTACAGTCTAAGGGACTCTCAAGAGTTTTCTCCAACACCATAGTTCAAAAGCACCAATACCCTGGATATCAGTCTTGTTTATAGTCCAACACTCACATCTATACATGACTGCTGGAAAAGCTATAGCTTTGACTATATGGACATTTGTTGATAAAGTAATATCTTTGCTTTTTAATATGCTGTCTTGGTTGGTCATAGATTTTATTCAAAGGAGCAAGCACCTTTTCATCCCATGGCTGCAATCACCATCTGCAGTAATGTTGGAGCTCAAGAAAAGAAATTTTGTCACTTTATTTGCCATCAAGTGATGGGACCAAATACCATGTTCTTTGTTTTTTTGAATGTTAAATTTTAAGCCAGCTTTTTTACTCTCTTCTTTCACTTGTTTAGTTCTTCTTCACTTTCTGCCATAATGGTGTTATCATCTGCATATCTGAGGTTACTGATATTTCTCCCAGCAATCTTTGATTCCAGCTTGTGTTTCCTCCAGCCTTGCATTTCACATGATGTACTCTGCATAAAAATTAAATAATCAGGGTGACAATATATGGACTTGACATACTCATTTCCCAATTTGGAACCAGTCCACTGTTCCATGGGTGGTTCTAACTGTTGATTCTTGACCTGGATACAGATTTCTCAGGAGGCAGGTAAGATGGTCTGGTAGTACCATTTCTTGAAGAATTTTCCACTGTTTGTTGTCATCCACACAGTCAAAAGATTCAGCATGGTTCAGTTCAGTCACTCAGTCTTGTCCAACTCTTTGCAACCCCATGGACTGCAGCACATCCGGCGTCCCTGTCAATCACCAACTCCTGGAGTTTATTCAAACTCATGTCCTTGAGTCAGTGATGCCATCCAACCATCTCATCCTCTGTCATCCCCTTCTCCTCCTGCCCTCATTCGTTCCCAGCATCAGGGTCTTTTCAAATGAGTCAGCTCTTCACATCAGGTGGCCAATGTATATTCAGTATCGGAGCTTCAGCTTCAACATCAGTCCTTCCAATGTATATTCAGGACTGATTTCCTTTAGGATGGACTGGTTGGATCTTCTTGCAGTTCAAGGGAGTCTCAAGAGTCTTCTCCGTAGTTCAAAAGCATCAATTCTTCAGCGCTCATGAAGCAGAAGTAGATGATTTTTATGGAACTCTCTTACTTTTTTATGATCCAGCAGATGTTGACAATTTGGCCTCTGGTTCCTCTGCATTTTCTAAATCCAGCTTGAACATCTGGAAGTACTTTGTTCATGTACCGTTGAAGCCTAGCATGGAGCATTTGAACATTACTTTGCTAGCATCTGAAATGAGTGTAATTTGGACCAGTTCTCACATTCTTTGGCTTTGCCCTTCTTTGGGATTGGAATGAAAATTTACTTTTCCAGTCCTGTGGTCACTGCTGAGTTTTCCAAATTTGCTGGCATATTGAGTGCAGCACTCTTATAGCATCATCTTTCAGAATTTGAAATAGCTCAGCAGGAATTCCATCATCTCCACTAGTTTTGCTCATATTGGTGCTTCTTAAGGCCCACTTGACTTTGCACTCCAGGATGTCTGGCTCTAGTTGAGTGATCACACCATCATGGTTATCTTAGTCATGAAGATATTTTTTGCATAGTTCTTTGTATTCTTGCCACCTCTTCTTAATAACTGCTGCTTCTCTTAGGTCCATACATTTCTGTTTTTTATAGTGCCCATCTTACATGAAATTTTCCCATGATATCTCTAATTTTTTGAAAATATCTTTAGTCTTTCCAATTCTATCGGTTTCCTCTATTTCTTTGATTGATTAGGAAGGCATTCTTATCTCTTCTTGCTATTCTTTGGAACTCTGCATTCACATGGTTATATCTTTACTTTTGTCCTTTGCCCTTCACTTCTCTTTTTGTTCTTGGCTACTTTTAAATACTCCTCAGACAACCATTTTGCTTTTTGCATTTCTTTCTCTTGTGGATAGTTTTGATCACTGCCTCCTGTGTAATGTTATGAACCTCCATCCATAGTTCTTCAGGCACTTTATCAGATCTAATCCCTTACATCTATTTATTTCTGTATGATCATAAGGAATATGATTTAGGTCATACCTGAATGGCCTAGTGGTTTTCCCTACTTTCTTCAGTTTATGTCTTAATTTTGTGATAAGGAGTTCATAATCTGAGCCCCAATCAACTCCCAGCCTTGTTTTTCCTGACTGTATAGAGCTTCTCCATCTTCAGCTATAAGAATACAATCAATCTCAATTCGATATTGATCATCTGGTGATGTCCACGTGTAGTGTCACCTCTTGTTGGAAAAAGGTGTCTGCCAAAACCAGTGCATTTTCTTGCTAAAACTGTTAGTCTTTTTTTTCCTTGCTTCATTTTGTACTCCAAGGCCAAAATTGCCTGTTACTCTTGACTTCCTACTTTTGCATTCCAGGCCCCTATGAGGAAAAGGACATCTTTTGGGGGTGTTAATTCTTAAAAGCCTTGTATGTCTTACTGTTTTCATTGTATGTCTTCATAGAATGGTTCAGCTTCAGCTCCTTTGGCATTAATTGTTGGGCCATAAACTTGGAGTACTGTGGCATTGAATGGATTGCCTTGGACATGAACCTAGATCATTCTGTAATTTTTGCTATTGTACCCCGGTACTGCCTTTCATGCTTTTTTTTTTTTTTTTTGCTACTCCATTTCTTCTAAGACGTTTTTGCCCATGGTAGTAGATATAATGGTCATCTGAATTAAATTTTCCCATTGCAGTCCATTTTAACGCACTGATGACTATTGAGTGCTCACTCTTGCCACCTCCTGTTTGACCACTTGCAGTTTATCTGGATTCATGGGCCTAACATTCCTGGTTCTTGTGCAATATTGTTCTTTACAGCATCAGGCTTAACTTTTACCACCAGACACATCCACGACTAGGGGTTGTTTCCACTTTGGCTCAGCCTCATCATTCCTTCTGGAGCTGTTTCTTCACTCTTCTCCAGTAGCATATTGGACACCTACCAACCTGGACAGTTCATCTTTCAGTGTCTTATCTTTTTGACTTTTCATACTGTTCATGGGGTTCTCATGGCAAGAATGCTGAAGTTATTTGCCATTCCTTTCCCAGTGTACCACATTTTGTCAGTAGCAGTAGTAAAAAGTTTTGCACCCACATTGGTTTTATAAGCCACAGCCGTAAAATATGAATATTTAAATTAATGGAATGAAAGCACATTAAAAACATAATTACTAAATATGACCACGCAAGTGTGACAAAGAAACAAAAACAAATTTTGACAGGAACATATATGCATACACATGTATATGTTTGTTGGAGTGTATATGTATGCATATATATATATGTACACACATGTTCATATACAGATATATGCATAAATATATATATATATGTACACATACATTCAACTCAGTGACTATGTTAATAGGAGAATATTCACTGCTGAAGATACAGAACAGTAGAATGACTAGAAAATAGAAATTAAATAAGAAAATGTTTTATGTATTGTAAATAAAACAGATTATGAAGCATAGATTTTGAAAAAATAAAATATAATTAATATTTCAACTGTAAGATTAAATGAATTTCCAATAGGAAAAGGGACAAAGGATGGAGGATAAGTAACATTTGAACAAACCATGACTGATATTTGACCAAAAAGCAAACATATTACTTTGTCAACAAAGGTCCGTCTAGTCAAGGCTGTGGTTTTTCCAGTGGTCATGTATGGATATAAGAGTTGGACTGTGAAGAAAGCTGATAGCCACAGAATTGATGCTTTTGAACTGTGGTGTTGGAGAAGACTCTTGAGAGTCCCTTGAACTGCAAGGAGATCCAACCAGTCCATTCTAAAGGAAATCAGTCCTGGGTGTTCATTGGAAGGACTGATGCTAAAGCTGAAACTCCAATACTTTGGCCACCTCATGCGAAGAGTTGACTCACTGGAAAAGACAATGATGCTGGGAGTGATTGGGGGTAGGAGGAGATGGGGACGACAGAGAATGAGATGGCTGGATGGCATCACCGACTCTATGGACATGAGTTTGAGTGAACTCCAGGAGTTGGTTATGGACGGGAGGCCTGGTGTGCTGTGATTCATGGGGTCGCAAAGAGTAGGATATGACTGAGCGACTGAATTGAACTGAACTGATGTATCACAGGTTTAAGTCAAATTTAGATGAAGGAAAAAAAGAAAATGCCAAGCAAAAAAGAGAAAAATATACACAGTCATATCATGATAAAACTACAAAATAGAAATGCAAAATATAAGAGCTTAATATTAAATAGTAAATAAGGGAAACTTACCTACAAAAAAATAGACAACTATACTTATAGCAACATTCAGTAATATTACGAAATCACAAAGAAAGTGAAATATCCCCTTCCAAGTGATGGCAATAAACTGGTCAACATAAACTGTCAGTTTAAAAGGGAACAAAATCAAAGCACTTTTATTCAACAAAATCTGAGATAACTTTACTGCAGGATATTCAAATAGATATGTTTCGTGAAGAAGAAAAAATATTGTACAAGAAATGTGAGTATGATAAAGTTTTTAAAGGTGCCAAAATAAATCAGTATAAATGTGGATGAACATAAACAGCTATTTGCTTATAAAATAATAATTGTATTGCTTATTCAGTTGTCAATTTCTGCATGAAATTACCTCATATTAAACACTTAAAATAACAAATGTTTGTTTTGCATTATTCTACGATTGAGGTTAGACACAGATGGTGTCTGATAAATCTAGAATGTTGAAGATGGCTCTTTTTTCATGTTTAGAGCTTTACCTGGAATGGTTGAAACATCTGGGGGCTAACTGAGCACTTATTTTTTTCCAAATGGATGCCATAAATGCATCTACACATAGTGATTCAGAGCTCAGAAGAACATTCATAGGACAACACTCACTGTGCAAGTAATTATCAAGCCTGTTTGTAACAGTCTTGTTGATGACTCATGAGTTGATGTGGCAAGAGACTATACAAGGAAACATAAAATACATGGTTTATGATAGCCACTGATGTAACAGTTTGCTGCATTTGCCTAGTTGTGGAGTTAAAAAAGATAAACATAGATTTATGGCAACAATATTATATAATAATGGACACTATGTGAAAATTACTAGTCATAAAGTTGTGCTTCCTGTCTATATATAGGATTTGAGAAAGCCATAATTGAAACAGACCTCAGTGTTCATTACAGCATTGTTTAAAATAGCCATGAAAAGGAAGCAACCTAGATGTCTGTAGACAGATGAATGAATAAACAAATTGTGGTACATATATACAATAGACTATAATTCAGCTGTAAAAAGGAACAAAACTGAGTCAGTTCTAGTGATGTGGATGAACCTAGAACTGGTTATACACAGTGAAGTAAGACAGAAAGAAAAAAACAAATATCATGTATTAATGCATATATATGGAATCTAGAAAAGTGATACTGATGAAACTATTTGCAGGGCAGGAATAGAGGCTCAGACAGAGAACAGACTTACGGACACAGTGGTGGTAGGAGAGAGTGGGATGAATTGAGAGAGTAGCATTGAAATGTATACATTAGCATATGTAAATGGACTTTCTCAGTGGCACTAGTAGTAAAGAACCCAACTGCCAATGCAAGACTTGTTGACTCGTTCCCTGGGCCAGGAAGATCCCCTGGAGGAGGGAATGCCACCTACTTTGGCATTCTTGCCTGGAGAATCCCATGGACAGAGAAATTTGGCAGTCTATGGTCCATAGGGTTGCAGAGTGGGACATGACTGAAGCAATGTAGCAGCAGCAGCAGCATATGTAAAATAGATAGCTAATGGGAAGTTGATGTATATTGCTGAAAGTTCAGCATGGTGCTCTGTGACAGCCTAGAGGGCTAAGATGGTGTGGAATGGGTGGGAGGTGGATGGGAGGTTCAAGAGGGAGGGTACAACTATATACCTATGACTGTTTCAAGCTGATGTAAAGTAGAAAGCAACACAACATTTTAAAGCAATAATCCTCCAGTTAAAAATAAGTAAATTTCTTTAAAGTAAGTAAAAAAAAAAATTAACAGATCATTTTATATGGTGCCTCACTTGAAATTATACAATATATTTTAATATATTAGCTTGCTTATTCATTTATTAAATTATAAATGATATAATAGCATCTTTCAGTAAACTTGTATTCAGTGCAGAATTATATGCTATGGATATGAGTATAAAATATTGCTATATTATCAACAATGCCCTCTTGGATTATTTGCATAACCTTTCTCAAACTCAGTCTTTGTGTAGTAGAAAATTTAATATAGTATATAAAACAATACTGTGTAAATAACAATCAACATGTCAGATGTTCAGACTTCCCAACAAATTTTCTTTAAGAAATTTTGAAGTTACATTAACTTGTATTATTACTAAGAGGAAAGAAAGGGAAGAAATGGGGGAGAAAAAGAAAAAGAAGTTTTCTATGATCAGTGTATAAAATGCATTATTATCTCCTTTCCCTTAGTTTTCATATTCCTCCACTATCCTTTATACAACACATACATACACACACTTACATATACCATTTACATAACCTACATTTGTTTTCAGGTGAATTTAGCATTCTTCTTGACAGAAACACAGTAGATGAAATATTGTGAAAGAAAATTATTACCTTTAGATGTTTTTGTGTGTGTTCCAATATTATCCTGACCCGTTAGAAACACACATTAGAAAACAGCATTTTCAGCATTAGAAAACACATACTAGAAAACAAGATAATAGTACTGAGTTAAGAATTCTTACTTTGTTATGACTTCATATTCTTAAAGTTATCCAAGTTATAACTTTGGACATTAAGTTATCCAAACTTAAGAAAAATATCTCAAATTTGCATACAATTATTTTACCTCAACATTACTTACAGCTTTTATCATTTTTGCAATATGGTGCTTCAGTATTTTCAAACAACTTCACAACAATTTGAGTTTACAGTAGAAGTACACATGGTTTAGGTTTTAAGACTTTTTATTCTTGTTATCTTTCTGTAATGATGTTGTTTTTAAATGCCATGTACTCAGTGAGTGATATAAACACATTGTAAATTTCAGTTTTCTAATAAAAAAATTTGAATAAAAAATGTTATGGAAATATGCTTTAACTTGTTTGCTGTTACTGCTTTTTCCTTCACATTCCTCAGCCATTTGGCTTAAATTTCAAACAAACTTACAAAACCCCAACTAACAACTTTACTCACAGTATTTAAAAATACATTTTATAAATCAAAAGAGAGAAGCAGGTGGAGAATGTGTCTTGGAATATTTAATAAACAAGCAAATGCATTTCCAAGCTTAAGGATATAATCATTATATAATGTTGTTACTGAACTGGGTTCTTGGATTCTTTAATCAATAGAATTTAATTTGAAGCCAGAGAAGAAATTTAAGCAAGGCTATAAATGAAGCATGAGAAAGTGAAAACAAGTAACAGGTGCCCTTGCTCCCTCTGGCACAATTAGAATGGGAACCAGAACAGAATGGGAAAGCATTTTGTTAAATGAAAAAAGGGTTTTTTTTTTTTTCTACCTTTTTACACTTTCTTATCATTGAGTTATAACTTAAGTGGTCTTTCCACCTCTCTGGTGGTGCTGTATGCAGGAATCAAGAGCAGGCCCATGGTTTTGCTCCCAGCACCTCAGAATTGGCAGTTGAGCTTTGGTCTCTGTATCTTATTCAAAATTTCTCTGAATAAACATGGGTGGAGTTGTTTTTAGGTCCTTATAGTTTCTTTGCATTCTATTGCTAGAGGGGGCATTCATCTATGAGCAAGAACTCCAGTAAAGGACCCAGGTTCCAGGTCCCATCCTGTCTCAATATTCCTTAGATATATTATCATAATAACATAACAATGATAGTGTGTGAATTAGGTCTCAGCATTGCCATTACTCTTTTAAGTCACATGTTATTTAGAATTCTTAACAATGCTCTACAGTAGGTATTCTTTAGTTAAATAACTTCCCTCTGTTAACCATACTGTTTAATAGGGTGGCTGTCAATAGAGATTGCATTATTATACCAAGCAAGAAGATTAAGGGTGGCATGGATATAACTGTTAAGCACATTTATAACAAGTTCAGCCAGTGACTAAGATGAAGGAAGTAAGTTATAAGTGACAATATTGAGAACTACCAAAATATGAGAAGAGGAAAGATCTCCACTAAGGAATCATGTCTCAAGTCTCATGTGAACTATAATAATACCCAACAGAGTTAACCAAGTGCAGACGACATCTTTTATGATGGGTGAAAGGCGTATGAATGTGATGGAGTATGTAATAGAGGAGAAAATTAGAGAGTGTCATGACACACAGATAATATTAGATATATATTTTGTTGTCACTAAATTAATTTATAAACAGATTAATTAGTAGGTTGAAGCATTCATTACAAGATGGCTGAACACAGTAAATGATGCTAAACATAGAGGTAGGAAAGCAGTATTCAGTACAGTTAGGTGATCTGTTGAAAAATATTTATGTGTACTGAAGTGAGGTGAATAAAAGTAAGTATTTTCAAAATAAGACTCTACTATTACCCTACTAAGAAATGTACCTCATGGGCTATGTGATAACAATCAAGATATGAATATCATTTATCCAATGCTTCTAGTTTTTAAAGTAGATTATATTAATTATAGGGATGTTGCATGGATTTTACAATATTGCAATCAGTTAAGCAATATGAGTAATTTCAAAGAAAAGTACTTGTAGAAGAATTTCTTGGAGCAAAAATTAGATAAATGACATATTAGCAAAACAAATATTTAGAACATTCAAATGCTATCAAATTAACATTTGCAGTACAACTACCCTAAACAAGTACAATGGGTGACATGACAAATATTAGGTCAAATTTGCAGAAGACTTTTTACATGATTCACTTTTTCTTGACCTAACCGAGTGAAATACCAGGACTTTGATGCTACATGGTTGAATCTGCTTAGTTAAGAGCTATCTTTAATCTCTAAAAGAATTCTTTTCATTTATGAAATGATGGTTTAGATGGTTTGGACCAAGCTTTTTCCCTGAGAATATCCAGAAAATGCAAATCGAATATTTAAAATAATTTTGTTGACCACAAAGTTAAAAGGCAGCATTCCAGGGAAAACAAAATTCAGATAAATGAACTTATCATTTGGAATCATCTTCCAGTTAAGGATTTGACCATCCATGAGGAAGAAGATGGAAGTTTGTGAACATGTTGCTGTTGTTTAATTGCTGTATCATGTCAGACTCTTTGCGACCCCATGGACTGTAGCCCACCAGGTGCCTCTATCAATGAAATTTCCCAGACAAGAATACTGGAGTGGGTTGCCATTACCTTCCGCATTGTGAAAATGAGAAGAACTTTTGTCAGACTCATGGGATAAAGGCAAAAAAATACAGCCTTGGAAATTTTGGCCCAACTAGAATCATATATCTACCAAATATATCTTCAATGTTGATTTTCAAATATGTTTTTTTGAAAAAGCAAAACTGAGATTTTTGTGAATAGATTTTTTGTAGAAAAATGAATAATTACAATTTTTTTTAAAAAGTCAATCTAAAAGGATATGGTAGAGGAATCTTAGTTTCTTCCTTTCTTTTTGCTACAAAACACATTATGGAAATGTTCCTTGGAAGAAAGGCTACGAAAAATCTAGATAACATATTATAAAGCAGAGATATCATTTTGCGGGCAAAAGTCTGAATAGTCAAGGCTATGGTTTTTCCAGTAGTCATGTATGGATATGAGAGTTGGACCTTAAAGAAGGCTTAGCACCAAAGAATTGATGCTTTCAAACTGTGGTGCTGGAGAAGATTCTTGAGAGCCCCTGGACTGCAAGGAGATCAAACCAGTCAATCCAAAAAGAAATCAACTCTGTTTATTCATTGAAAGGACTGAGGCTGAAGATGAAGTTCCAATACTTTGGCCACTTGATATAAAGAGCTGGATCATTGGAAAAGACCATGATACTGGGAAAGATTAAAGGCAGGTAGAGAAGGGGGCAACAAAGAGTGAAATGGTTGGATGGCATCACTGGCTCAATGAACATGAGTTTGAGCAAACTCCAGGAGACGGTGAAGGATAGAAAAGCCTGGCTTTCTGAAGTCCATGTTGGGTCACAGAATTGGACACCACTCAGTGACTAAACAACAACTATAACACATTATTTTAAACTTAGCAGTTTAAACAATGCAGCTTTATTATATCACAATTTTCAAAGTTAAGAAGTCTGACATTTTCACTGGGTCCTCTGCTTTGGGTCACACAGGCTGAAAACAAGGTGGTGGCCAGATGCATATTCATCTAGAGATTAATATAGGGAAAGGTCTTTTTGCATGCTCTCTCATGCTGCCATAAAATAAATTTCACTGTGGCTCTATGACTAAGGTTCTAGTTTTTTAGCACTTGAAGATCACTCACTTCTGGAGACCATTCTCTGATCCTTGCCCTGAGGTTCTCTCCATTATATGACAGTTTTCACTATAAAGAACATCTCTGTTCACCTTCTTTTAAATCTCATCTAATTGAGTCATATCCATCCAAAATAATCTCTTTTTGGATTAATTTAAATATATTTAATAATATTAATCTCATCATGGAAGTGATATCCATTCATTTTCACTAATCTGTCTCATACTCACTGGCTTGGGACAATATAGATTATATACATTAGAGTGGGACCTTGTAGACCAACAACATTTTTTCTACAAGAAAGGGAAAGAAAAACAAATAGAACACAATAAGAAAGGAAAAAGTCAAATAGTAGATTAAAATCCAGCTATATTAAAAAAGTCTTAAAGGAAAACTATCAAATATTCCAATTATACAACAAAAGAGAACAAATTGTGTGTTGTTCATAAGAACATATAGAATAGATGAACTACACACATATGTGTATATATATATATATTGCAAAACATAAACCAAAAAATTGTAATTCTAATCTCAGAAGAAATATAAATTCTAAAATGAAAAATATGCTTAGGGGAAAATGACAGATACTTATTGATAGAATTGCAATTCATTATAAATATAGCAGTTCAAAATTGCTGTGTAGAATCTGAGGAAACTAATTTGAGATAGCAAAGCAGACTGTGGGATAGCTACCCTGCGAAATGGCAAAAAGCCTTAACCTAAGACTCTGCCAGACCCGCTCACAGAGTGGGGGACTGAGCAGGGCTAGCTGGCTGAGGATGGCCCATCCCCCATCACCCGCCGAGACAGGCAGGGGAGGGCAGCCAGAACCAGAAGGGGGCAATTGCTGCCCCAGAGAGGCATCTGATACCAAACTGCAAACAGGCTTTGTTGCTAATCAAGATTTCTTGGGATTCTGGCTGGTTGACATCCGCTTGTGAAGGTGTGCCGGTTGTACATCCAGAAAACTGACTGGCAGGGACAGGAAGGTGACAAGTCACAGCGACTGCGCTCGCCATACACCTGGTTACCTGAGCTGCTCGAACCAAGGAAGGTCACAAAACGCAGGCTCAACCAAGTCTGCACCTTTGTGGAGTACCTGAGTACCTGAACCTGAGCAGATTTGACCTGGGATGTGCACGCAAACCAGTGCCGGATTCAGACAGATCCCGGCAGAACAACCTAGAGCCTGTGCAGTAGACTGGGACAGCACACACGCCGTGAGTGGGGGCAAACCCAGTGTGGCCGAGACACTGCGAGAACTCCCCACAGACACTAGTTCTTCCCTCCCCACAGCACAACTGAACAAGGGAGCTTAAAAAAGTGCCCACCACCGCCCCCTTGAAGTCTTGAGGCTAATGCAAGAATTAGACTGAAAACCAGAGGCAGAGGCTTAAGTCCAAATCCTGAGAACACCAGAGAACTCCTGACTCCAGGGAACATTAATTGATAGGAGATCATCAAACGCCTCCATACTTACACTGAAACCAAGCACCATCCAAGTGCCAATAAGTTCCAGAGCAAGACATACCACGCAAATTCTCCAGCAACACAGGAAAATAGCCCTGAGCTTTAATATAAAGGCTACCAAAAGTCACTCCATAACTATTGACATCTCATAACTCATTACTGGACACTTCATTGCACTTCAGAGAGAAGAAATCCAGCTCCACCCACCAGAACACTAACACAAGCTTCCCTAACCAAGGAACCTTGACAAGTCACCCATCCAACCCCACCCACAGCGAGGAAACTCTACAATAAAGAGAACTCCACAAACTGCCAGAAGATGGAAAGGCCACCCCAAACACAGCAATATAAGCAAGATGAAGAGGCTAGAGAAATACTCAGCAAGTAAAAGAACAGGATAAATTCTCACCAATCCAAATAAAAAAGGAAGAGATAGGGAACCTACCTAATAAAGAATTCCAAATAATGATAGCGAAAATGATCCAAAATCTTGAAAACAAATTGGAGTTACAGATAAATAACCTGGAGACAAAGATTGAGAAGATACAAGAAAGGTTTAACAAGGATCTAGAAGAAATATAAAAGAGTCAATATACAATGAATAATGTAATAGATTAGATCAAAAACACTCTAATTAGGTATGGCATTGGGTTTTTTTTCTTTTTGCAGCTTGAGGCAGTTGTAAAAGAACTTAATGTAGCTTTTTACAACTGTGTATTCTATAGTAATTTTTAACTTGGTGAAATTTTAACTGTTAATATTTTTGGCATTGTGCTTTGTACAAAAAAAAAAAAAAAACCACTCTAGAGGGAACCAACAGTAGAATAACAGGCAGAAGATAGGATAAGCGAGTTAGAAGATAAAATGGTAGAAATAAATGAAACATAGGGCAAAAAAGAAAATCGAATTAAAAGAAATGAGGACAATCTCAGAGACCTCTGGGACAAGGTTAAATGCCCCAACATCCGAATCATAGGAGTCCCAGAAGAAGACAAAAAGAAAGACCATGAGAAAATACTTGAGGAGATAATAGTTGAAAACTTCCCTAAAATGGGGAAGGAAATAATCACTCAAGTCCAAGAAACCAGAGAGTCCCTAACAGGATAAACCCAAGGCGAAATACCCCCAAGACACATAATAATCGAATGAACAAAGATCAAACACAAAGACAAACATTAAAAGCAGCAAGGGAAAAACAACAAATAACACACAAGGGGATTCCCATAAGGATAACAGCTGATCTTTCAACAGAAACTCTTCAGGCCAGGAGCGAATGGCAGGGCATACTTAAAGTACTGAAAGAAAATAACCTACATCCCAGATTACTGTACTCAGCCAGGATCTCATTCAAATATGAAGGATAAATCAAAAGCTTTACAGACAAACAAAAGCTGAGAGAATTCAGCATCACCAAACCAGGTCTCCAACAAATGCTAAAGGACCTTCTCTAGACAGGAAACACAGATAGGGTGTATAAACGTGAACCCAAAACAATAAAGTAAATGGCAACGGGATCATACTTATCAATAATTACCTTAAATGTAAATGGGTTGAATGCCCCAACCAAAAGACTAAGACTGACTGAATGGATACAAAAGCAAGACCCCTATATATGTTGTCTACAAGAGACCCACCTGGAAATGAGGGACACATACAGATTGAAAGTGAAGGGCTGGAAAAGATATTCCACGCAAACAGAGACCAAAAGAAAGCAGGAGTAGCAATACTCATATCAGATAAAATAGACTTTAAAACTAAGGCTGTGAAAAGAGACAAAGAAGGACACTACATAATGATCAAAGGATCAATCCAAGAAGATATAACAATTATAAATATATATACACTCAACATAGGAGCACTGCAATATATAAGACAAATGCTAACAAGTATGAAAGGGGAAAGTAACAATAACACAATAATAGTGGGAGACTTTAATACCCCACTCACACCTATGGATAGATCAACTAAACAGAAAATTAACAAGGAAACACAAACGTTAAATGATACAATAGACCAGTTAGACCTAATAGATATCTATAGGACATTTCACCCCAAAACAATGATATTCACCTTTTTCTCAAGCACACACGGAACCTTCTCCAGGATAGATCACATCCTGGGCCATAAATCTAGCCTTGGTAAATTCAAAAAAATTGAATTCTGACCAAAATGCAGTAAGATTAGATCTCAACTATAGGAGAAAAATGATTAGAAAGTCCAGCATATGGAGGCTGAACAACACGAGGCTGAATAGCCAACAAATCATAGAAGAAATAAAGAAAGAAATTAAAATATGTATAGAAACGAATGAAAATGAAAACACAACAACCCAAAACCTGTGGGACACTGTAAAAGCTGTACTAAGGGGAAGGTTCATAGCAATACAGGCATATCTCAAGAAACAAGAAAAAAGTCAACTAAATGATCTAACTCTACATCTAAAGCAACTAGAAAAGGAAGAAATGAAGAATCCCAGGGTTAGTAGAAGGAAAGAAATCTTAAAAATTAGGGCAGAAATAAATGCAAAAGAAACAAAGGAGACTATAGCAAAAATCAACAAAGCCAAAGGCTGGTTCTTTGAGAGGATAAATAAAATTGACAAACCACCAGCCAGACTCATCAAGAAACAAAGGAAGTAAAACCAAATCAATAAAATTAGAAATGAAAATGGAGCGATCACAACAGACAACACAGAAATACAAAGGATCATAAGAGACTACTATCAGCAATTATATGGAAATAAAATGGACAACTTGGAAGAAATGGACAAATTCTTAGAAAAGTACAACTTTCCAAAACTAAACCAGGAAGAAATAGAAAATCTTAACAGACCCATTACAAGCACGGAAATTGAAACTGTAATTAGAAATCTTCCAGCAAACAAAAGCCTAGGTCCAGACGGCTTCACAGCCGAATTCTACCAAAAATTTAGAGAAGAGCTAACACCTATCCTACTCAAACTCTTCCAGAAAATTGCAGAGGAAGGTAAACTTCCAAACTCATTCTATGAGGCCACCATCACCCTAATACCAAAACCTGACACAGATGCCACAAAAAAAGAGAACTACAGGCCAATATCACTGATGAACATAGATGTAAAAACCCTTAACAAAATTCTAGCAATCAGAATCCAACAACACATTAAAAAGATCATACATCATGACCAAGTGGGCTTTATCCCAGGGATGCAAGGATTCTTCAATATCCACAAATCAATCAATGTAATACACCAAATTAACAAAATGAAAAATAAAAACCATATGATTATCTCAATAGATGCAGAGAAAGCCTTTGACGAAATTCAACATCCATTTATGATAAAAACCCTCCAGAAGGTGGGAATAGAAGGAACATTCCTAAACATAATAAAAACTATATATGACAAAACCGCAGCAAACATTATCCTCAATGGTAAAAAATTGAAAGCGTTTCCCCTAAACTCAGGAACAAGACAAGAGTGTCCACTCTCACCACTACTATTCAACATAGTTTTGGAAGTTTTGGTCACAGCAAACAGAGCAGAAAAAGACATAAAAGGAATCCAAATTGGAAAAGAAGAAGTAAAACTCTGTTTGCAGATGACATGATCCTCTACACAGAAAACCCTAAAGAATCTACCAGAAAATTACTAAAGATAATCAATGAATATAGGAAAGTTGCAGGATATAAAATCAACACACAGAAATCTCTTGCATTTCTATATACTAACAATGAGAAAATAGAAAGAGAAATTAAGGAAATAATTCCATTCATCATTGCAACAAAAAGAATAAAATACTTAGGAATATATCTATCTAAAGAAACAAAAGACCTATATATAGAAAACTATAAAACACTGATGAAAAAAATTAAAAGGACACTAATAGATGGAGAAATATACCCTGTTCATGGATTGGAAGGATAAATTTAGTGAAAATGAGTTCAGTTCAGTTCAGTTCAGTCGCTCAGTCGTGTCCGCCTCTCCGCGACCCCATGAATCACAGCACGCCAGGCCTCCCTATCCATCACCAACTCCCAGAGTTCACTCAAACTCATGTCCACAGAGTCGGTGATGCCATCCAGCCGTCTCATTCTCGGTCGTCCCCTTGTCCTCCCGCCCCCAACCTTTCCCAGCATCAGAGTCCTTTCCAGTGAGTCAGCTCGTCACATGAGATGGCCAAAGTATTGCAGTTTCAGCTTTAGCATCAGTCCTTCCAATGAACACCCAGGATTGATCTCCCTTAGAATGGACTGGTTGGATCTCCTTGCAGTCCAAAGGACTCTCAAGAGTCTTCTCCAACACCACAGTTCAAAAGCATCCTTTCTTCGGTGATCAGCTTTCTTCACAGTCCAACTCTCACATCCATACATGACCACGGGAAAAACCATAGCCTTGACTAGACGGACCTTGGTTGGCAAAGTAATGTCTCTGCTTTTTAATATACTATCAAGGTTGGTCATAACTTTCCTTCCAAGGAGTAAGCGTCTTTTAATTTCATGGCTGCAATCAGCATCTGCAGTGATTTTGGAGCCCAAAAAAATAAAGTCTGGCACTGTTTCCACTGTTTTTCCATCTATTTCCCATGAAGTGATGGGACCAGATGCCATGATCTTTGTTTTCTGAATGTTGAGCTTCAAGCCAACCTTTTCACTCTCCTCTTTCACTTTCATCAAGAGGCTTTTGAGTTCCTCTTCACTTTCTGCCATAAGGGTAGTGTCATCTGCATATCTGAGATTATTGATATTTCTCCCAGCAATCTTGATTCCAGCTTGTGCTTCTTCCAGCCCAGCGATCCTCATGATGTACTCTGCATATAAGTTAAATAAGCAAGGTGACAATATACAGCTTTGACGTACTCCTTTTCCTATTTGGAACCAGTCGGTTGTCCCATGTACACTTATGACTGTTGCTTCCTGACCTGCATACTGGTTTCTCAAGAGGCAGGTCAGGTGGTCTGAGATTCCCATCTCTTTCAGAATGTTCCACAGTTTATTGTGATCCACACAGTCAAAGGCTTTGGCATAGTCAATAAAGCAGAAATAGAAGTTTTTCTGGAACTCTCTTGCTTTCTCCATGATCCAACGGATGTTGGCAATTTGATCTCTGGTGCCTCTGCCTTTACTAAAACCTGCTTGAACATCTGGGAGTTCATGGTTCACATATTGCTGAAGCCTGGCTTGGAGAATTTTGAGCATGACTTTACTAGCGTGTGAGATGAGTGCAATTGTGCGGTAGTTTGAGCATTCTTTGACATTGCCTTTCTGTGGGATTGGAATGAAGACTGACCTTTTCCAGTCCTGTGGCCACTGCTGAGTTTTCCAAATTTGCTGGCATATTGAATGCAGCACTTTCACAGCATCATCTTTCAAGATTTGAAATAGCTCAACTGGAATTCCATCACCACCACTAGCTTTGTTAGTAGTGATGCTTTCTAAGGCCCACTTGACTTCACATTCCAAGATGTCTGGCTCTAGGTCAGTGATCACGTTATCGTGACTATCTTGCTTGTGAAGATCTTTTTTGTACAGTTCTTCTGTGTATTCTTGCCACCTCTTCTTAATATCTTCTGCTTCTGTTAGGTCCCTACCATCTCTGTCCTTTATCGAACCCATCTTTGCATGAAATGTTCCCTTGGAATCTCTAATTTTCTTGAAGAATTCTCTTGTTTTTCCTATTTTGTTGTTTTCCTCTATTTCTTTGCATTGATCACTGAGGAAGGCTTTCTTATCTCTCCTTGCTATTCTTTGGAACTCTGCTTTCAGATGCTTATATCTTTCCTTTTCTCCTTTGCTTTTCACTTCTCTTCTTTGCAGAGCTATTTGTAAGGTCTCCTCAGACAGCCATTTTGCTTTTTTGCATTTCTTTTCCATGGGAATGGTCTTGGTCCCTGTCTCCTGTACAATGTCATGAACCTCCATCCAGAGTTCATCAGGCAAATGAGTATACTACCCAAAATAATTTATAGATTCAATGCAATCCCTATCAAGCTACCAAAGATATTTTTCACAGAGCTAGAACAAATAATTTCACAATTTGTATGGAAATACAAAAAACCTCGAATAGCCAAAGCAATCTTGAGAAAGAAGAATGGAACTGGGGGAATTAACCTGCCGGACTTCAAGCTCTACTATAAAGCCATAGTCATCAAGACAGTATGGTACTGGCATAAAGACAGAAATATAGATCAATGGAACAAAATAGAAAGCCCAGAGAGAAACCTACACACCTTATCTTTGACAAAGGAAGCAAGAATATTCAATGGAGAAAAGACAATCTCTTTAACAAGTGATGCTGGGAAAACTGGTCAACCACTTGTAAAAAAATGAAACTAGAACACTCCCTAACACCATACACAAAAATAAACTCAAAATGGATTAAAGATCTAAATGTAAGACCAGAAACTATAAAACTCCTAGAGGAGAACGTAGCCAAAACAGTCTCTGACATAAATCACAGCAGGATCCTCCATGACCCACCTCCCAGAATATTGGAAATAAAAGCAAAAATAAACAAATGGGACCTAATTAAAATCAAAAGCTTCTGCACAGCAAAGGAAACTATAAGCAAGATGAAAATACAGCCTTCAGAATGGCAGAAAATAATAGCAAATGAAGTAACTGACAAAGAATCAATCTCAAAAATATACAAGCAACTCCTGCAGCTCAATTCCAGAAAAATAAACGACCCAATCAAAAAATGGGCCAAAGAACTAAATAGACATTTCTCCAAAGAAGACATACAGATGGCTAACAAACACATGAGTAGATGCTCAACATCACTCATAATCAGAGAAATGCAAATCAAAACCACAATGAGGTACCATTTCACTCCAGTCAGAATAGCTGCTATCCAAAAGTCTACAAGCAATAAATGCTGGAGAGGGTGTGGAGAAAAGGGAACCCTCTTACACCGTTTGTGAGAATGCAAACTAGTACAGCCACTATGGAGAACAGTGTGGAGATTCCTTGCTGCTGCTGCTGCTGCTAAGTTACTTCAGTCGTGTCCGACTCTGTGTGACCCCATAGACAGAGATTCCTTAAAAAACTGGAAATCGTACTGCCATACGACCCAGCAATCCCACTGCTGGGCATACACACTGAGGAAACTGGAATTGAAAGAGACACATGTACTCCAATGTTCATCGCTGCACTGTTTATAATAGCCAAAACATGGAAGCAACCTAGATGTCTATCTGCAGATGAATGGATAAGAAAGCTGTGGTACATATACACAATGGAGTATTACTCAACAATTAAAAAGAACACATTTGAATTAGTTTTAATGAGGTGGATGAAACTGGAGCCCATTATACAGTGTGAAATAAGCCAGAAAGAAAAACTCCAATACAGTATACTAACACATATATATGGAATTTAGAAAGACAGTAACGATATCCCTGTATAGGAGACAACTAATCTTCGAATGTATAGGCATAAACTTGTTTCTATTATTTATATTCTTAATGCTGCTATGAATATTTCCCATTTTGAATATTGTTTATTTGCAAGATTTTTCTTGTTGACTATTGTTACTTGATGTTTCCCTTTTTAGAGAAGATTTTTAGGCAGCTTTGTCTCTATTGAGCCTCTCAATTTTATTTTTATTTTTATGGCATTAAAACATAGTATGTATTCAGTTCAGTTCAGTCGCTCAGTCGTGACAGACTCTTTGTGACCCCATGAATCACAGCATGCCAGGCCTCCCTGTCCATCACCAATTCCTGTAGTTCACTCAAACTCATGTCCATTGAGTCGGCGATGCCATCCAGCCATCTCATTCTCTGTCATCCCCTTCTCCTCCTGCCCCCAATCCCTCCCAGCATCAGAGTCTTTTCCAGTGAGTCAACTCTTCGCATGAGGTGGCCAAAGTATTGGAGTTTCAGCTTTAGCATCAGTCCTTCCAATGAACACCCAGGACTGATCTCCTTTAGAATGGACTGGTTGGATCTCCTTGCAGTCCAAAGGACTCTCAAGAGTCTTCGCCAGCACCACAGTTCAAAAGCATCAATTCTTCTGTGATCAGCTTTCTTCACAGTCCAACTCTCACATCCATACATGACCACGGGAAAAACCATAGCCTTGACTAGACGGACATTTGTTGGCAAAGTAATGTCTCTGCTTTTTAATATGCTATCTAGGTTGGTCATAACTTTCCTTCCAAGGAGTAAGCGTCTTTTAATTTCATGGCTGCAATCAGCATACGCAGTGATTTTGGAGCCCAGAAAAACAAAGTCTGACACTGTTTCCACTGTTTCCCCATCTATTTCCCATAGTATGTTTTAGGCGCTTCCTTTTATTTATGATTATTCTGCTATCTTGCTAACTTCCGAAACTGGCTGTATACTTGTATACTCATTGCTTTTCCTTTTTATGTAAAGTTTACTACATTTAAGGCCTCAGTGGATGCTTTCCATATCCCGTAGGTTTTAAGACTTTGTATTTTTGTTATCTTTCTTTAAAAAAGTTGTTTTTAAAGGCCATGTACTCCGTGAGTGATATAAACACATTGTAAATTTCAGTTTTCTAATAAAAAATAAAAATTAAAAAAAATTGTTGTGTATCTAGCAATATAACCTCAAGTATATATAACACGATAACTGAAAGATCTTCAAAGACAACATGACCAACACATCATCACTGTGGGAGATTTTTAATGCCTTTCTCTGTAACTGATGCATCACAAAGAGAATAAAAATTAAGAGAAGTTGCAGAAGACTAGTATAACACAATTAAATATTTGATCTAATTACATATACTAAATACTTTAAGTTGCAGAATACAGACTCTTCATTTCACATTAAACATTTATAAAAATTTAGCATATCAAGTACTGTAAGTTTTAGAAATTTTCAAAACATTGAGAAAACATAGAATATTTCCTATGAACATAAAATTATTTAGCTAACAATGATTACCAAAAAGGATAAAATAAAAAATATATTACCTGATTAACAAGAAAGTTACAATAAAAATAGAAAATAGTTGATTTACAATAAAATAAATGAATAGTGGCAAAATGTTTTGTAATTAAAGTCATCTTTAAAGGTAAAGTTACAGCCTGTATATTTGCATTAGAAGAAAATAAATGATGGAATTAAATCATCAATACATCCATATCAAGACAGCAGCAAAAATGACAACCAATTAAACCAAAGGAGTAGTAGGAAATCATAAAAACAGAAAATAATACAGTGAGATCATTATAAACAGTTAAACTAAGAGGTTCCACCAAACCAAAAATTTGATATATTGGGAAGAATAATCAACTGATAGACCAGTATCAAGAAAACTTGTTTCAAAAATGAGAGAGGTAGCTTAAGTGACAAATTTCAGCAAAAAACAGAACAAAACAAAGCAAAACATATTTGAATGGATATGGTGTAAGTTATTGAATATCATTAGGAAATTAAATTAGATCCAGATAATTTAGGTTATTTCAAGTTAACCAAGAAATTTGGAACTTTCTTTAAAAAGACAAATTCAGATTATTAGAAAGAAAAATAGGAAGAACTTAGTAAAGAGCTTAATATTGAGTTTGGGAATAAGGAATAATAAAGAATAATTCTAAAGCTTTAAACTTTAGTAACAAGATGGTTAAATATCCATTAATTAAAAAGATTATTTGGAATGAGGGGAAACATAAATAAGCAAACAGGAAATTAGGGGAGAGAAGTCCATTTTGGAGCATATGAAATTAAAGGTGTCCTCACCCAGTCAGTTGTAGAGACTATAGAAGCAGCTGAAAAAGTGGTTTTTGAGCTCAGAAAATAATTTGCTTCTGAATATTAGCAAGTTATCTCAATTATCTGAGTTACAATTTCTGACTTTCTCTTGAGACACACTAAATAGTGAGATTTTGTATTGCAAATATGAATAGTAAAGGATCCTTTATTGTCTGTCTTTTGGTTCCAGAGTATTAAACAGCAGGTAGGAAGTGTACAAAATATGAAAATTACTGTGAAAGTAAGTGAAATCACCCAGTAATCATGCATGTGATAATAAAATTACAGGTTTTAAGGGGAAAAAAAAACCCTAGATATTACTGAACTTAATGTGACAAGCAACAGAAGAGAAGACTTTTAAAAGAAAATGAGAATAAATTCTCCGATGATTAAAGTGTGGTAATGATGGTGAAAAAACTGGAATGATATAATATATCAAGTTAACTGCCCATTTGTAAGAGGATAAACTTAGAAACCAAAGCAAAATTTGCAGTGATGGATTTAAGATTACTTTAAGAAGTGATATTAAAAGTGTATTATATGTGAGTGAAAAAAAGGAGGGAGAAGAAACTTAATCCTAGACATTCTGTTTGCATGATAACTGGATAGTATTGCCACAAACTAAGAGAAAAGTATTCAGGTGATTAAATATTTTTAGCGGGAATACCATGTGTTTTGCTAAGAATATATATTTGATTTGAAATATCTGGATTTAAAATACAGAGTTTTGAATATTTAATATTGAAATTTCAGCTGGACACTGTCAGATGCCAGTGTGTTAGTCAAGTATTGTGAGTGTACTGGTTTTCTAGGGTTGCTGTAACAAGAAACATAAATTGGGTGTTCTAAAACAAACAAAATGTATTACTTCACAATTATAAAGTCTAGAGCCTAAAGTTAAGGTATTGTCAGGGCCATGATCCCTGGGAAGGCTATAGGAGAGGATCCTTCCCTGTGTCTTTCAGCTTCTAGTAACCCTATTTTTCTCAGCTTGTGGCAGCATAAGTCCAATCTCGGCCTTTGTCTTTACACACTTTTGTCTTGCTTTGGTGTCTGTGTTCAAATTTCACTCTTCTTATAAGGAATCAGTCCTTAAACCACCCCACTCCAGCACTCTTGCCTGGAAAATCCCATGGACGGAGGAGCCTGGTAGGCTACAGTCCGTGGGGTCGCTAAGAGTCGGACACGACTGAGCGACTTCACTTTCACTTTCATGCATTGAGGAAGGAAATGGCAACCTACTCCAGTGTTCTTGCCTGGAGAATCCCAGGGACGGGGGAGCCTGATGGGCTGCCGTCTATGGGGTCGCACAGAGTCGGACACGACTGACGCGACTTAGCAGCAGCAGCAGCATACTACTGGATGGCCTCATCTTAATTAACGACATTTGCAATGAGTCCATTCCTGTACAAGGCCACATTATGAAGCACCAATAAGATTTCAACATAGCTTTCGGGGAGATACAGTTCAATAGACATCTTATTTTCGGTTCACATATCAATAGTTCATAGAATTTTCTTGTAGACATGCTTTTTGTGCTAGACTAATTTTTATGTACTTTATCAGTCATCTATAGAAGTGCAATATCTATAGTCTCATTTCTATAAACTTCTTGTCTTGGTTAAAAGACTTTCTGAGAGTCAACTAAACAAAATTTGAGATTTAACAAAGGATTCCATGATCAGAAGTTAGATTTTGTCTACTCCATGAAACTGATTATATAGTGGCATTCCAACACTAGATTTTGTCTTTAATTAGTTTACATAGAGTAACAATTGTAAAAATTTCTTAAAGAGAAGGGAGTACCAGACCACCTTACCTATCTCCTGAGAAACCTGTATGAAAATCAAGAAGCAATACTTGGAACTGAACATAGAACTGACTGGTTCAAAATTGGTAGAAGAGTATGACAAGGCTGTATATTGTCATCCTGTTTACTTAACTTCTATGCAGAGTACATCATGTGAAATGCAGGGCTCAGTGAATCACAAATTGGAATCAAGCTTGTCAGAAGAAATATCAACAACCTCAGATATGCAGAAAATACCACTCTAATGGCAGAAATTGAAGAGGAATTAAAGAGCCTCATGATGAGGGTGAAAGAGGAGACTGAAAAATATGGCTTGAAACTATATTTAAAAAACAAAAATCTTTGTATCTAGTCTCATCACTTTATAGAAAGAGAAGGGGGGAAGTGGAAACAGTGACAGATTTTCTTTTGGGGGGGCTCTGAAATCACTATGGATGGTGATCACCACAAGGAAATTAAAAGATGTTTGCTCCTTGGAAAGAAAGATATAACAAACCTGCTGGTGCTGCCGCCAAGTCGCCTCAGTTGTGTCCGACTCCGTGCGACCCCATAGACGGCAGCCCACCAGGCTCCCCCGTCCCTGGGATTCTCCAGGCAAGAACACTGGAGTAGGTTGTCATTTCCTTCTTCAATGCATGCAAGTGGAAAGGGAAAGTGAAGTCGCTCAGTCGTGTCCGACTCCTAGTGACCCCATGGACTGCAGCCTACCAGGTTCCTCCATCCATGGGATTTTCCAGGTAAGAGTACTGGAGTGGGGTGCCATTGCCTTCTCATAACAAACCTAGAAAGTATATTAAAGAATAGAGACATCAGTTAGCCAACAAACGTCCATATAGTCAAAGCTATTGTTTTTCCAGTAGTCATGTACAGGTGTACGAGTTAGACCATAAGGAAGACTGAGTGTTGAAGAATTGATAACTTTCTAATTGTGGTGCTGGAGAAGACTCTTGAGACTCCTTTTAACTGCAAGATCAAACCAATAAATCCTAAAGGAAATTGACCCTGAATATTCATTGGAAGGCCTGATGTTGAAGCTACAATACTTTGATCACATAATGCAAAGAGCTGACACATTGGGAAAGACCCTGATGCTGGAAAAGATTGAGGGCAGGAGAAGAAAGGGGTGGCAGAGGATGAGATGTATAGGTAGCATCACTGACTCAATGGACATGAATTAGAGCAAACTCAGAGAGATAGTGGAAGACAGAGGAACCTGATATGCTGCAGTCCATGGGATCACAAATAGTTGGACATGACTTAGCGACTGAACAACAATAGCAACAACAATTATATCTTTCACTCCTAAAGTATTAGAATTTCTCATATTTTCTTTCATTTGTTTGCCCATTTGCCAATTGTTATCTCAACTTATCTCTTTTTATAATACCTTTCTAAATGCAGTCTATATCATGAATGTGTGCATGTTCAGTCATGTCTGACTCTGTGACTCCGTGGACTGTAACCTGCCAGATTCTGTTCATGGAATCTTCCAGGCAAGAATATTGGAGTGGGTTGCCATTTGTTACTCCAGAGAGTATTCCCAACCCAGGGATCAACCTCTTGTCTCTTGCTTCTCCTGCATTGACAGGTGGAATCTTTACCACTGTGCCACCTGGGAAGCTCATTTTATGTATTACTTTATTCCATGTTATTTCTTTTGATAGCATTATCAAGTATTTCCCCATTACATAACACATTTTACAAGTTTTATGACTTCCAAAGGTATTTCAAAAGTATACTTTATATATTATTAATGTTTTACAGGTTATATTGTGGTAAAACAACAAATCAAGTGCAGTTATTTCCAAGATTAAGTTTTATTTCTTGCTTTTGTTACATATTGGCTAGAGTCAACTGTGGCTCTGCTTCATGAGTCTTCCTGAGGAAAGATCAGCCTCTATCTTATCTGTAGTTCTAGCATCAGAGAGAAAATCAAAATGGTGTGACTAGATGATGGTACTATGATGAATTAAATTTCCTGTTGGGAAAATAATTGAATATTTTTGCTCATTTTCAGAAACAAAACAATTTATATTTCTAAACTCCTATCAATTTTTGACTTGGAAAAGTTTTACTCCTTACACATCAGCACAGCAATAACCTACAAATAATTGAGGATATATATTCCTTTTGCATGTTGTGTTCAGTCGACAAGTTGTGTCTGACTCTTTGCAACCCCACGGACTGCAGCATGCCAGGCCTTCCTGTCCCTCACCATCTCCCAGAGATTTCCCAAGTTCATGTCCTTTGAATTAGTGATGCCATCCAACCATTTCATCCTCTTCTGCATATTGTCCTCTTCTCCTGCCCTCAATCTTTTCCAGCATCAGTGCTTTAATAAAAGAGGTATGCATCCTTTTTGATACAAGAGAGCAGAATATAACAGTGAATGATTCCTAAAAGTGATTCTAAATGACAAATTTTTTGAACACCTTTGGCTATAGCAGGAAAAAACCTAAATTGAATCAGTTAAGGGATGATGTAACACTTTATAAATTCATTAGTTCTTTAACACTCTATTACCAATCTCATTTTATGTGTTCACACAAAAGTGAAAATTACGCATGCTGTACAGTAAGATTTTCTGAACCAACAGGTGTGTAGGGTGTGTGTGTGTGTATGTAAAATCTCCATTAAAATAATCAAAAAGAAACAGGACCATTTTCTTCACATTATCTTTTTTTTTAATTTATTTATTTTAATTGGAGGCTAATTACCTTACATTATTGTATTGGTTTTGCCATACATTGACATGAATCTGCCCCCGGTGTACATGTGTTCCCTATCTTAAACCCCTCTCCCACCTCCCTCCCCATCCCATCCCTCTGGTTCATCCCAGTACACCAGCCCCAGCATCCTGTATCATGCATCGAACCCGGACTGGAGATTCGTTTCACATATGATAATATACCTGTTTCAATGCCATTCTCCCAAATCATCCCACCCTCGCCCTCTCCCACAGAATCCAAAAGACTGTTCTATTCATCTGTGTCTCTTCTGCTGTCTCGTATACAGATTTACCATTCAATTCAATTCAGTAGCTCAGTCGTGTCTGACTCTTTGCGACCCCATGAATCACAGCACGCCAGGCCTCCCTGTCTATCACCAACTCCCGAGTTCACTCAAACTCATGTCCATCGAGTCGGTGATGCCATCCAGCCATCTCATTCTCTGTCGTCCCCTTCTCCTCCCGCCCCCAATCCTTCCCAGCATCAGAGTCTTTTCCAGTGAGTCAACTCATCACATGAGGTGGCCAAAGTATTGGAGTTTCAGCTTTAGCATCAGTCCTTCCAATGAACACCCAGGATTGATCTCCTTTAGAATGGACTGGTTGGATCTCCTTGCAGTCCAAGGGACTCTCAAGAGTCTTCTCTAGCACCACAGTTCAAAAGCATCAATCCTTTGGTGATCAGCTTTCTTCACAGTCCAACTCTCACATCCATACATGACCACTGGAAAAACCATAGCCTTGACTAGACAGAACTTTGTTGGCAAAGTAATGTCTCTGCTTTCTAATATACTATCTAGGCTGGTCATAACTTTCCTTCCAAGGAGTAAGCGTTTTTTAATTTCATGGCTGCAATCAGCATCTGCAGTGATTTTGGAGCCCAAAAAAATAGTCTGACACTGTTTCCCCATCTATTTCCCATGAAGTGATGTGACCAGATGCTATGATCTTTGTT
Source organism: Moschus berezovskii (assembly GCF_049115385.1). Taxonomy (NCBI): domain Eukaryota; kingdom Metazoa; phylum Chordata; class Mammalia; order Artiodactyla; family Moschidae; genus Moschus; species Moschus berezovskii. Next base: position 49,000,970 of record NC_142472.1, read on the forward strand.
TTCTGAATGTTGAGCTTCAAGCCAACCTTTTCACTCTCCTCTCACTTTCATCAAGAGGCTTTTGAGTTCCTCTTCACTTTCTGCCATAAGGGTGGTGTCATCTGCATATCTGAGGTTATTGATATTTCTCCCAGCAATCTTGATTCCAGTTTGTGCTTCTTGCAGCCCAGTGTTCCTCATGATGTACTCTGCATATAAGTTAAATAAGTAGGGTGACAATATACAACCCTGACGTACTCCTTTTCCTATTTGGAACCAGTCTGTTGTTCCATGTCCAGTTCTAGCTGTTACTTCCTGACCTGCATACAGGTTTCTCAAGAGGCAGGTCAGGTGGTCTGGTGTTCCCATCTCTTTCAGAATATTCCACAGTTGATTGTGATCCACACAGTCAAAGGCTTTGGCATAGTCAATGAAGCAGAAATAGATGTTTTTCTGGAACTCTTGCTTTCTCCATGATCCAGCGGATGTTGGCAATTTGATCTCTGGTGCCTCTGCCTTTTCTAAAACCTTCTTGAACATCTGGAAGTTCATGGTTCATGTGAGAATTGGAGAATTTTGAGCATGACTTTACTAGCGTGTGAGATGATTGCAATTGTGCAGTAGTTTGAGCATTCTTTGGCATTGCCTTTCTTTGGGATTGGAATGAAGACTGACCTTTTCCAGTCCTGTGGCCACTGCTGAGTTTTCCAAATTTGCTGGCATATTGAATGCAGCACTTTCACAGCATCATCTTTCAGGATTTGAAATAGCTCAACTGGAATTCCAACACCTCCAATAGCTTTGTTCGTAGTGATGCTTTCTAAGGCCCACTTGACTTCACATTCCAAGATGTCTGGCTCTAGGTGAGTGATCATGCCATCGTGATTATCTTGGTCGTGAAGATCTTTTTTGTACAGTTCTTCTGTGTATTCTTGCCACCTCTTCTTAATATCTTCTGCTTCTGTTAGGTCCACACCATTTCTGTCCTTTATTGAGCCCATCTTTGCATGAAATGTTCCCTTGGAATCTCTAATTTTCTTGAAGAGATCTCTTGTTTTTCCTATTCTGTTGTTTTCCTCTATTTCTCTGCATTGACCATTGATGAAGGCTTTCACATTAGGTCAGATGTATTTAACAGATTTACACAGAACATTCCACCCAAAAGCAACAACATACACGTTCTTTTCAAGCAAATATAGAACATTCTCCAGAATAGATCAAATGTTAGGCCACAGAAGAAACCTTAACAAATTTAAGAAGACTGAAATCTGATCAGGCATCTTTCCCCGCACAATGGTATGACTAAAAATCACCTGCAAGAAGAAATCTGGACAATTCACAAATATTGGTTAAAGAGATAAAACAACATGGAGATTTTGGAGATTAAACAACATGCTACAGAAACTACTAAGTCAAAGAAGAACTCAAAAGAGAAGTTAAAATACCTAAAGATGAATGAAAATGGAAAATACAACATACCAAAACTTAAAGGAAGGGATGCCTAGGTAAAGGAGGCTGGGGATGCAAAGGGGATGCAAATGTTTGCTTGAGATATTTAAGGATGATTCCCCAGGTCCTGTGGGTATTCCTGAGCAAGTGAACAACTAATCAAACATGCTTATCATCTTTCTAAATTCCATACATATGCGTTAGGATACTGTATTGGTGTTTTTCTTTCTGGTTTACTTCACTCTGTATAATAGGCTCCAGTTTCATCCACCTCATTAAAACTGATTCAAATGTATTCTTTTTAATTGCTGAGTACTGGGATGAACCAGAGGGATGTGATGGTGAGGGAGGTGGGAGGGCGGTTCAAGATGGGGAACACATGTATACCCAGGGCAGATTCATGTCAATGTATGGCAGAACCAATACGATAATGTAAAGTAATTAGCCTCCAATTAAAATAAATAAATTTAAAAAATAAAATAAAAGCACAGTTCTCTGACATTAAAAAAAAAATTGATGGAGAAATCAAGTTGACACACAAGCAAAAGTTAAGATAATTTAGCTGCACCAAACCAGCTTTACAACAAATATTAAAGGGACTAATATAGGCAATATGGAGAAGGAAATGGCAACCCACTCCAGTACTCTTGCCTGGAGACTTCCATGGACAGAGGAGCCTGGTGGACTGCAGTCCATGGGGTCGCTAGTGGTCGGACATGACTGAGCGACTTCACTGTCACTTTTCACATTCATCCATTGGAGAAGGAAATGGCAACCCACTCCAGTGTTCTTGCCTGGGAAATCCCAGGGATGGGGAGCTTGGTGGGCTGCCATCTATGGGGTCACACAGAGTCGGACACAACTGAAGTGACTTAGCAGCAGCATGTAGGCAGTAACAAAGTAGAAAGGAAAGACCTACACAAACAAATCCAAAACAATTAAGAAAATGCCAATAGGAACATATATATCAATAATTACTTTAAATGTGAATAGATTAAATGCTCCAATCAAAAGACACAAACTTCCTGGATGGATATAAAAATAAGACCCTATATATGCTGTCTCCATGGGATGCTCTTCAGACCTAGAGACATATACAGACTGAAATTAAAAGGATGGAAAAATACATTTCATTCAAATGGAAATCAAAAGCAAGGTGAAGTGGCAATTCTCATTTCAGACAAAATAGACTTACAATAAAGAATATTACAAGAGATAAGAAGGACACTACATAATGATCAAGGGATCAATCCAAGAAGAAGGCCTAACTATTGTAAATATTTATGTACCCAACAAAGGAGCACCTCAATACAGAAGCAAATACTAACAGACATAAAAGGGAAAACTGGCACCAACTAAATAATAGTAGGGGACTTTAAAACCCACTTATGACAATGGATAGATCATCAAAACAGAAAATTGATATGGAAATGCAAATCTTAAATGAAACATTAGATCAAATGATGCCAATTGATATATTAAGGACATTCCACCCAAAATCAGAAGAATACACTTTCTTCTCAAGTGCACATGAAACATTCTCCAAGATATTACATCTTGGGTCACAAATCAACACTCATTAAATTCATCTTTTCCGATCATAAAGCTATGAGACTAGGCATCAATGACAGGGAAAAAAAACCTGGAAAAACATGAACACATGGAGATTAAAGAATACATTTACAAATTACGAACAGGTTAAATCAAAAGGACAGCCTCCCTGTCCATTGCCAACTCCCGGAGTTTACCCAAACTCATGTCCATTGAGTCGGTGATGTCATCCAACATCTCATCCTCTGTCGTCCCCTTCTCCTCCTGCCCTCAATCTTTCCCACCATCAGGGCCTTTTCAAATGAGTAAGCCCTTCGCATCAGATGGCCAAAGTATTGGAATTTGAGCTTAAACATCAGTCCTTCCAATGAACACTCAGGACTGGTCTCCTTTAGAATGGACTGGTTGGATCTCCTTGTAGGCCAAAGGACTCTCAAGAGTCTTCTCCAACACCATAGTTCAAAAGCATCAATTCTTTGGCATTCAGCCATCTTTACAGTCCAACTCTCACATCCATACATGACCACAGGAAAAACCATAGCCTTGACTAGATGGACCTTGGTTGGCAAAGTAATGTCTCTGCTTTTTAATATGCTGTCTAGATTGGTCATAAGTTTTCTTCCAAGGAGCAAGCGCCTTTTAATTTCATGGCTGCAATCAGCATCTGCAGTGATTTTGGAGACATAAAAATAAAGTCAGCCACTGTGTCCACTGTTTCTCCATCTATCTCCCATGAAGTGATGGAACCGGATGCCATTATCTTAGTTTTCTGAATGTTGAGCTTTAAGCCAACTTTTTCACTCTCCTCTTTCACTTTCATCAAGAGGCTCTTTAGTTCTTCTTCACTTTCTGCCATAAGGGTAGTGTCATCTGCATATTTGAGGTTATTGATATTTCTCCCAGAAATCTTGATTCCAGCTTGTGCTTCCTCGAGCCCAGCGTTTCTCGTGATGTACTCTGCATATAAGTTAAATAAGCAAGGTGACAATAGACAGCCTTGATGTACTCCTTTTCCTATTTGGAATCAGTCTGTTGTTCCATGTCCAGTTCTAACCGTTGCTTCCTTAACTGAGTACAGGTTTCTGAAGAGGCAGGTCAGGTTGTCTGCTATTCCTATCTCTTTCAGAATTTTCCACAGTTTATTGTGATCCACACAGTCAAAGGCTTTGGCATAGTCAATAAAGCAGAAATAGATATGTTTCTGGAACTCTCTTGCTTTTTTCATGATCCAGCAGATGTTGGCAATTTGATCTCTGGTTCCTCTGCCTTTTCTAAAACCAGTTTGATCTCTGGTTCCTCTGCCTTTTCTAAAACCTCTGGTTCATGTATTGCTGAAGCCTGGCTTGGAGAATTTTAAGCATGACTTTACTAGCGTGTGAGATGAGTGCAATTGTGCAGTAGTTTGAGCATTCTTTCGCATTGCCTTTCTTTGGGATTGGAGTGAAAACTGACCTTTTCCAGCCACTGCTGAGTTATTCAGCAATAAAAAAAAAAAAAAATGAGTTATTGAGGCCAAAAAGGACAAGTCCACCCAGGCAGTGGTGTATGGGTGACCGGACATCTGGATACCCCAGTTTCCTTCTTTCTCAATCCTGGGCTGAAAGAAGCACTTGAATATGTGGAATCCCAATGCTGGGCAGCCAGGGCCATATCCACACCCCACTAATGATGAGCATCCTGGAGGTTGCATTCCTTCCCATCCGCCACCTGCCATCCCGACCTTTCCTCCAGACCCCTTTCCCACTCCCCCAGGAGCACACCAGGGGAATCCAGGTTTTCCCCCTGGCAGACCCTGTCATCCTATAACACAGCCAGGATATCCAGGATGCCAGCCCTCAGGTCCCTACCTGCCTCCATACCCACCACCTGGCCCTGGCATGTGTCCTGTGAATCCATTTTTTCCTGGTATAGTAGGATCAGGAATAGTGATTGACAAGAAGGTGCACGAGAAAGTGAAGAAAGCTCATAAAAAGAAGCAGAGCACCATAATCATGGCAAGCATTCCTCCTCCTCTTCCTCCTCTTCTAGCAGTGTCTCTGACTGAATACAGGGCCTGGACCCTTCCCACAGTCTCTCCAGTTCAGGTCTCCCATCAAGTTTCAGATGCCATCTTGTACTGGGGGAAATTAGCCCTTGCTGTCCCCTCACCCCAACCCCTGCAATCTAAGCCTCATTCTGCTGTTCAGCACTAACTAACTAGGGCAAATAGGAAAGGAATTGCCACAGGCTAGCAAACACCATCTTCTCACCACTTGGCTAGAATTTTTAGCTGAGTTTGACAGGAGAACTCCTTTTTGAAGATGGTAAGATTGGAGATAATTTCTAAAGACATATCTAAGGTCTGTAAAATGTGATTTTATTTATTTATTTATTTTTACTTTCCTTTGTAATAGTTATGATTGAGGAGATTCTGTGGACATTGAATTATGGAAAGGAGAAATGACCTGTACCTTTCTTGTCATTGTAGCATGCTTGGGTAACTTAGTGGCAAATAAACATTTCCCAGCAAGAAAAAAAGAAAGAGCTATTGATACATTCAGCAATATAGAATACTCTCAAAGACAATATGCTAAGCAAAAGAAGTCAGAATAAAAATGCTGTAGTCTATAGAACTCCATTTATATGACATTCTGGAAAAGGCAAAATCAAATATTCAGTTAACAAATCAGAAGTTTTCTGAGTCCAGGGTTAGTATTCTCCTTGGGTACAAGAAGAATAAGGGCTATTTTGGAGACATGGGAGTATCACGTGTCTCGATTTAGGTGGCACAACTTTGTGTGTTAAAAATTATAGAATTTCATATCATATCAAAGAGTGAATTTTATATTTTGTAAAGTGTTCTTCAATATCTCTAACAAAATATATTCAAAGCATAAGTTCATTTACTCATGCATTATCAAGTTTCATTTTTTAGAGTTTAAAATGTATTCTTAGTTTTCTACAAGAAGCTTTTAATTAAAATAATTTAACAGAAATACATTTGCTGCCACATCATTATGACAAATAATACTTTCAGTTTTATTTTTCTCTGTTGCCTGATTTATATTTCCTTTGGTTATTTGAATATAATTTTTCAAAAATCATTTTAATATAAATTCTTTGCAGTTTCTGGAAATAGTGTCTTCACCCATGTTTAAAAACTTAGCTGTGAAATATTGATATAAACCATGTTCTGTTCCTAGAAAAGTAATTTCTAGATTCTGTTAATGAATAGGTCACATTTCATTTGCAATATGTAGGAAAAACCATATATTGTAGACAAAACTCAAGCACTTAAAATACTATGAAATGACAGCAATAATTTTGAAGTTTTGAGATTGTTTAAAGTTCTAGAAGCAACACTTAAGATTGTTAGGACACTGTCTAGTGTGTCTTATTTTAAATTAACTGTATTAGTATAGTAATTATACAATTACTTTTCCTTGTGAAAACTTGAGATATTCTATGTGCTATATAATCTTTCTGAATTAAGAAAAATCTCATTTTTTAAATGTCTCCTGATATTTAAAATAATATATGTATCTCGGATAAACAGAATCATGACTGCCTGGATGTCTATCTTCTAATCTCTGGAAACTGTGACTATTTTAGTTTATATGTCAAAGAGGAATTAAGATTGCAGATGGAATTTAGATTGCCTCTGAAATTACCTTGAAATGAAGAGATTATTTTAGGTAATCCAGGTAAACCCAGTGTCCTGATAAAAATAGAAGAAAGAGACATAGTAAAAGAGAGATGCCAATGAGATAAATAACTTAGGGTTGCAGGCTTAATTAACCATAGGTGCTTAGGCTTATTCTAGGCTTTCTATCCTGTTCCACTTATAGTATAGTCTGAAGTCAAAGAGCCTGATTTCTCCAGTTCTGATTTTCTTTCTCAAGATTGCTTTGGTTATTCTTACATATGTATATACAAAGAAGTATCACTTAGCCACTATAAAGAATGAAATACTGTCATTTGCAGCAACATGGACTGACTTAAGAGATTATATGGGCTGAAGTAAGCCAGACAGAGAAAAGCAAATATAATAGGATATAACTTATCAGTTCAGTTTAGTCACTCAGTCGTGTCCGACTCTTTGAGACCTCATGAATCACAGCACGCCAGGCCTCACTGTCCATCACCAACTGCCAGATTTCACTCAAACTCAAGTCCATCCATTCGGTGATGCCATCCAGCCATCTCGTTCTCTGTCGTCCCCTTCTCCTCCTGCCCCCAATCCCTCCCAGAATCATAGTCTTTTCCAGTGAGTCAACACTTTGCATGAGGTGGCCAAAGTATTGGAGTTTCAGCTACAGCATCAGTCCTTCTAATGAACACCTAGGATTGATCTCCTTTAGAATGGACTGGTTGGATCTCCTTGCAGTCCAAAGGACTCTCAAGAGTCTTCTCCAACACCACAGTTCAAAAGCATCAATTCTTTGGCGATCAGCTTTCTTCACAGTCCAACTCTCACATCCAACATGACCACGGGAAAAACCATAGCCTTGACTAGACGGACCTTGGCAAAGTAATGTCTCTGCTTTTTAATATGCTGTCTAGGTTGGTCATAACTTTCCTTCCAAGGAATGTCTTTTAGTTTCATGGCTGCAATCAGCATCTGCAGTGATTTTGAAGCCCAAAAATTAAAGTCTGACAGTGTTTCCACTGTTTCCCCATCTATTTCCCATGATGGAAACAAATGAAAAATAATAATAATATAAATGAACTTAAAATATTATTAAAATATTAATAAATTATATTAACATATTAATTATATTAATTATATAATTAATCAATTATCATAATATAATTATAATTATTAATATATTATGATATTATGTTAACATATAATATTAATATATCAATATATATTTTAATTATATATTACATATAATTATATATTATAATTATTATATATCATGTTATATTAATTAATAATTATCATATAATATATACATAAATTATATATAATTATATATAAATTTTATAAATATAATTATATTAATTAATAAATTATATTAAAATAATATAAATAAACTTAAAATATTATTAAAATAATAATAATATAAATGAACTTAGATGCAAAATAGAAATAGACACAAAAACACACAGACACACACACAAGAAAACTTATTGGTACCCAAGCGGACAGGTGGGGGGAATAAATTAGGAGTTTGGGATTAATATATACACATTACTAAATATAAAATAGATAACAACAACAACAACAAAACCTACTGTATAGCATAGAGAACTTATTCAGTATTTTTTTAGTATCCTAAGAGAGAAAAGAAACTGAAAATTATATAGGTAGACACAGAGAGAGAAATTAAAATAAAGAAATTAATATCTGATGTTAAAATTTTTTTAAGTTCATTTTATAATAAAGGCAATCCTTGCTTGTATCTTGCTTAAAAAAGTGCCGTGGCTTAAGTAGCCCAAATATATGTATTATGAAAAACAATAACAACTGAATTAATAAAGTAGTGGGTAAAAAGAAAAAAAAATATTTGCTGCCTTAAAAAGTAAAGAATTGTATCCTGAGCCAAAAATACAGTAGTTCTGGAAAAGTCAAGGAGATACTTTGTCTACTAGAGTCACCAGAATGTAGCATAGTCCTGCAAGCCTCTTAATGTTAGCCCAGTAACACCCATTTCAGACTTCTGACCTTGAGCAATGTAAGATAATAAGTCTGTGTTGTTTTAAGTCACTAACTCTCTGATAATTAGTTGCAGAGGAAAGTAACACATTATATAAAATAATTTCTGAGGTAATATACCTGTAATTAATGTTTTAATTAAAGGTTATATAAATTTTTGAAATTAAATATTAATGCTTAATTTTATGCAGTGAAATATCCCACTGATAAGACTAAAAATAAAACAAAACAAAAATGCTGCATGATTTAACTATAGATTATATAAAACCTTATGATCAAAGCTGTGCACAGAGAAGTAAAAAATTAGGGGTTTGGGCACTTTAGGAAATATATATATAAATGGTTTAGTTTTGATTTGTCATAGGATGTAGGTGAATTATTCATCAGTCAGCTGGAAATATTTCTTGAAACTCAAGAAATTAAAAGACTTACAAATCTAAAATTTTACTTTTTGTGATGTTTGTTAACTATATGTTCAGATTATAAAAGTTCCAGAAAATACAAGAAAAATAAAGAAGAAAAACAGAAGTTCTGAGAATAAAATGAGCAGACAGAAACATATCAGATTATGACCCTGAACATGGAAAAATTGTTGTATCACAATGACCTAGAGAAAAAGAATACCAAGAAGCAAATTACCATTGCCCAACCATGTAAAGAGGCTGAGAACAAGAAATTTATGAAATTTTGTAACGTAAAGTTCTGGTTAATTTCAGAGAAGTAACTGAAAAATTCAGCATGCTGAAGATATATAAAATTTTGAGGATTCACGCAATGGTAAAATGAAGGTAACAAAATCCTTCAAATATGAGAAATTAATTTGGGGTGGAATAACAAAATCAAGAACAAACCTGATGCAGATATTTAAATGATATAATGTATGTAAGTTCTTTTCATCTCTAGCAAGAACTGCCTTTCTTACTTCATCTATTCTACAAAAGCCTTGCCAAGACCTGTAACAGCTCATATGATGCAGCTATTGGCTTATCCTCTGACCTCATTTTCTACACATCTTCTCTTTCTTCCCTGCAATCCAGTCACATTCATCTAACACAGTGTCTTATATCTGTATTTTTTAAATATATTTTCAGTGTTTTTATACTTATTTCTGCTGCATGCTTGGCATGTGGCTTTAGAATGCTGTTAACAAAGAGTGTGAGGAAATCACACATAATCTTAAACTCCTTCAGATCCTACTATCCTATTATTACAAAGGCTCAAAGTAAACCCAAGGCAGACTGAAATCCCTTCCATGTGCTTGAGAAAATAAAACAAATAAGGTTTGGAGAGTGCTAGTAACCGCTATCCTACTGACTTCATCTTCCCTCCAATAATCTGGTTATCCATAAGTTTTCCTGGTGTCTCAGATGGTAAAGAATCTGTCTGGGTTCTATCCCTGGATCTGAAAGATCCCCTGGAGAGGGAAATGGCTAACCCCTCCAGTATTCTGACCTGGGAAATCCCATAGACATAGGAGCTTGGCAGGCTAGAGTCCATAGGGTCACAAAAACTGGACACAACTGATTAACACTAACTAGTGTTACAAATGCTATTTTATTAAAATGTGAATGCCATGTCTATTTTAAGCTTCAGTTCAGTTCAGTTCAGTTGCTTAGTCATGTCCACCTCTGTGACCCCATGGACTGCAGCATCCTAGGCCTCCCTGTCCATTGCCAACTCCCAGAGTTTCCTCAAACTCATGTCCATTGAGTTAGTGATGCCACCCAACCATTTCATTCTCGGTTATCCCCTTCTTCCACCTTCAATCTTTCCCAGCATCAGGGTCTTTTCAAATGAGTAAGTTCTTCGCATCAAGTGGCCATAGTATTGGAGTTTCAGATTCAACATCAGTGTTTCCAGTGAACACTCAGGATTGATTTTTTTTAGGACAGACTGGTTGGATCTCCTACCCATCCAAGGGACTCTCAAGAGTCTTCTCCAACACCACAGTTCAAAAGCATCAATTCTTTGGCGCTCAGTTTTCTTTAGAGTCCAACTCTCACATCTATACATGACTACTGGAAAAACCATAGCTTTGACTAGATGGACATTTGTTGGCAAAGTAATGTCTCTGCTTCTTAATATGCCGTCTAGGTTGGTCATAATTTTCCTGCCAAGGAGTAAGTGTCTTTTAATTTCATGGCTACAATCACCATCTGCAGTGATTTGGAGCCCCCAAAAATAAAGTCTGCCACAGTTTCCACTGTTTCTCCATCTATTTGCCATGAAGTAACAGGACTGGATGTCATGATCTTAGTTTTCTGAATGTTGAGTTTGAAGCCAACTTTTCCACTCTCCTCTTTCACTTTCATCAAGAGGCTTTTTAGTTCCTCTTCACGTTCTGCCACAAGGTGTCACCTGCATATCTGAGGTTATTGAAATTTCTCCTGGCAATCTTGATTCCAGCTTGTGCTTCTTCCAGCCCAGCATTTCTCATGATGTACTCTGCATATAAGTTAAATAAGCAGAGTGACAACAGATAGCCTTGATATACTCCTTTTTCTATTTGGAACCAGTCTGTTGTTCCATGTCCAGTTCTAACTGTTGAGGAACCAGAGAAGAGAGAACCAGAAATTTTAATCTTAAAACATTTAATTATTCTCCACTGGTTTCAAGACAGGTTTCCCCTATTACCTGTCTATTTTTATCATCTATATTTATTACTTCATGGCAAATAGATGGGGAAACAGTGGATACAGTGCTGACTTTATTTTCCTGGACTCCAAAATCACTGTGGATGGTGATTGCAGCCGTGAAATTAAAAGACGCTTGCTCCTTGGCAGGAAAGTTATAACCAACCTAGACAGCATATTAAAAAGCAGAGACATTATTTTGCCAACAAAGGTCCATCTAGTCAAGGTTATGGTTTTTCCAATAGTCATGTATGGATGTGAGAGTGTGACTATAAAGAAAGCTGAGCACAGAAGAATTAATGCTTTTGAACTGTGGTGCCGGAGAAGACTCTTGAGAGTCCCTTGGACTGCAAGGAGATCCAACCAGTCCATCCTAAAGGAGATCAGCCCTGGATGTTCATTGGAGGGTCTGATGTTGAAGCTGAAACTCCAACACTTTGGCCATCTGATGCGGAGAGCTGACTCATTTGAAAAGACCCTGATGCTAGGAAAGATTGAGGGCAGGAAGAGAAGGGGACGACAGAGGATGAGATGACTGGATGGCATTACTGACACAATGGACATGGGCTTGGGTGGACTCTGGGAGGCCTGGCATGCTGCGGTTTATGGGGTTGCAGAGTCGGAAACGACTGAGCGACTGAACTGAACTGATGTTTATCATCATCCACTTTCTTCAAGACCACATGTAATTCACCCACTTTTACATATGAACTCACTGAATGCACCACACTAGTCTATGCCTTTATTCTTCAAAACATGCTATTGTCTCTTCTCATAATGTGCTTATGCTCATATTAGTGAGCTTTCAAAATTTAGCTGATGTCCTTGTTTTTTGTAATGGTATCTCTGTCCTCTTCCTTAAAAAATCAGCCACTTTCTCTACTTGTAAAACATTATACTATTTATTTTGTCTAGTATACTATATGGAAACATTTATAGTTTATAACTATATAAGTTATTACTTATGCAAATCAAAATTACAATAAAGTATGACCTCACACCTGTAAGAATAACCATCATCAAAAAAAATTAACAAACAATAAATGCTGGAGTGGATATGGAGAAAAGGGAACCCTTCACACTGTTGGGAATATAAATCAATACAGCCACTATGGAGGACACTATAGAGATTCCTTAAAAAGTTAGAAATAAAATTAACATATGACCCAACAATCCCACTAATCGGCATATACCCTGAGAGAACCATAATTCAAAAAGTCACACGTATCCCAAAGTTCATTACAGCACTATTTATAATAGCCAAGACATGGAAGCAACCTGATGTTCATCAACACTCTTTTATTTCCAATTACTAGACTCTGAGTGTTTTGGAGACTCCATCCTTATCTTATTTATCGTGGCTGTCTATCACCATACCAATACCTATTGCATAATATTTTGCAAAAGTAAATGCAGTGAAAGGAATTGAAGTGGAGTTGTTGGGCTTCCCTGATGGCTCAGATGGTAAAGCATCTTCCTTCAATGCGGAAGATCTGGGTTCGATCCCTGGGTCAGGAAGATCCCCTGGAGGAGGAAATGGCAACCCACTCTAGTATTCTTGCCTGGAAAAGAAAGAAGGATGTGGTTTGTATTTCAATTCTGGGTAAGCCTGGAGGAAATTTGATCAGCCAAGAGTCTCTTCATGAAAATTATTAAAATATGAAAATATTGTTCAAATAAAATTATTATTTTAAAATATTATTTAATTAAAAGTGAAGAAGGTATTTTCAGCTAAGAAATTTAATAATGGTTTTAATAACTCAGAGAATAAGAATTGTTATATTCCAGTAATTTGTATTAAAATAATGTTATCTCTTTTAACACAGATTTTAAAAACAGAAGTCTTTATTCTATTTGGGGAAATTAAGTAATTTTTCAGCAAAGAGACTCAATTAGTAAAAGTCAATTTTTGTGACTTGAGTTATTCTCAATTAAAGAGCATTCTAATTGAATACAGAAGAAGAAAATTTCATCGCATAAAATGATTTTAATTATAAACTTTAGGCAATTGATTTGTCATGATCAAAAGCTATTTGATGCTCATTTTATCACTTCCAAAGTGACCATTTCAAATTCACATAAATTTAAAGTTTAGGAGTTCATTTTATAATACCTTAGTTTTAAAAATTTTTAAATTGTCATTTAAGCAAATAATTTTTATAAAATGTAGATGTCACTATTTTGTTGTAGAATAGCCATTCTCTGGACACACTGATCAGGGCTTCTCAAATTGAAGTCAGGGAGGGCATAGATCAGGACAGATTTACTTTTATTTTCTGTGCTATTACCATTATTGACTAAGTTTTATATATTTATAAAAATGATGTGAGATGTTAGATTAATAGAAAATTAGAATAGGTTTTAAAAACTTGCTTTCATAAAATTGTGACTTTATATTGGAAAACTGAGGATGCAGAGAGAAAGATTCCACTTCTTGTAATTGCAGTTTGTCTTGGAAATTAAATAATGTAAGCTCTTATCACTAGAGAACATTCCAGTAGGTATAACAATTGTGTCAGTTAAAATGCAGACATAGGTTTTCTATTTTCAAGTCATGACTGAAAAGCAGGCAGGTAAATATTGATACCAGATTTGATTAAGAAACTTTTGTCATATTTCCATTTCATTTCTGAATCTCTGAAGATTTTGTCTTTGCAAACCAAATAATCTCATTTTTCTGTTTCATATACTTCATTATGATTTCATTTTTTGATACCCAATAATGTATTGTTTTCTCTAGGATTTTAAGGTTGGTTTCTATAAATAGGAATTGTTTACTAGGAAGTGGACTCTTGTGACAACTTGATGTCGGATAATGGTTCCCCCAGTGGAGTGTTAAAAATTAAAGAAATACAGTAAAACGACTGAAAATTTCTTCTTTGATCTAAGTTTGACTCTCAGACTACATCAATTTTGCTTCAAATTTTTGAGGAATTCTCAGTGTACTTCCAGTATAATGACTATAACATGGTCTACATTTGTGTTTCTATAACTAATGTACATAAAATGTACACAAATTACTTCATGCTTGCATGTATTCCACTGCACAGAGTGTCACATAATCTAAACTCTCAATCCTAGTAAGATATTCACTTAGAACTGACTTGTAGAGATTTGCTATCATATCCTACAGCACCACTAATGGAAATTATTTAAAAAGAAAAACTTTCATCAGTTATATCTAGTAGCTTTTGAAATTTATTCAAGAAGGTACAACTTATAATATTATCACTGACATTTTGATAGCAATGGTGAGAATAAAACCTAATTTGATTAAAACAAAGTATTTGTTGAATGACAGAAAATTTTACATTATTTGGGTAGCCAAATATATCTTTTGCAAAGGCAAAATCTTAATTTTTAATTGTTATATCATATAAAAGAGAATCTTATATTGGATAGTGCTCCTACATGATCAGTTCAGTTCAGTTAGGTTCAGTCACTCAGTCATGTCTGACTCTTTGAGATCCCATAAATCGCAGCACACCAGGCCTCCCTGTCCATCACCTACTCCCAGAGTTTACACAAACTCATGTCCATCGAGTCAGTGATGCTATGCAGCCATCTCATCCTCTGTCATCCCCTTCTCCTCCTGCCCCCAATCCCTCCCAGCATCAGGGTCTTTTCCAATGAGTCAACGCTTCCCATGAGGTGGCTAAAGTATTGGAGTTTCAGATTCAACATCAGTCCTTCCCATGAACACCCAGGACTGATCTTTACCATGGACTGGTTGGATATCCTTGCAGTCCAAGAAACTCTCAAGAATCTTCTCCAACACCACAGTTCTAAAGCATCAATTCTTCGGTGCTCAGCTTTCTTCACAGTCCAACTCTCACATCTATACATGACCACGGGAGAAAACATAGCCTTGACTATATGGACCTTTGTTGGCAAAGTAATGTCTCTGCTTTTTAATATGCTATCTAAGTTGGTCATAATCTTCCTTTCAAGGAGTAAGTGTCTTTTAATTTCATGGCTGCAATTACCACCTGCAGTGATTTTGGAGCCCCAAAAAATAAAGTCTGACACTTTCCACTGTTTCCCCATCTATTTCCCATGAAGTGATGGGACCAGATGCCATGATCTCAGTTTTCTGAATGTGGAGCTTTAAGCCAACTTTTTTACTTTCCTCTTTTACTTTCATCAAGAGGCTTTTGAGTTCCTCTTCACTTTCTGCCATAAGGGTGGTGTCACCTGCATATCTAAGGTTATTGATATTTCTCCCGGCAATCTTGATTCTAGCTTGTGCTTCTTCCAGCCCAGCGTTTCTGATGATGTGCTCTGCATATAAGTTAAATAAGCAGGGTGACAATATACAGCCTTACATACTCCTTTTCCTATTTGGAACCAGTCTGTTGTTCCATGTCCAGTTCTAACTGTTGCTTCCTGACCATTGGTATAAACTATATTTTCAAAAATATAAAGTCTGATACAAATATCTGATACAAAGTTTGTTAAATTAGGAATTAAAGCACAGTGCCCATCTTTGCATGAAATGCCCTTTAGAATCTCTAATTTTCTTGAAGAAATCTAAAGACTTTCCCATTCTATTGTTTTCCTCTATATCTTTCAATTGATCATGGAGGAAGACTTTCTTTTCTCTTCTTGCTGTTCTGTGGAACTCTACATTCAAATGGATATACCTTTCCTTTTCTCCTTTGCCTTTCACATCTTTTCTCTTCTCAGCTATTTGTAAGGCCTCCTCAGACAGCCATTTTGCCTTTTTGCATTTGTTTTTCTTGGGGACGTGTCAGGAGACGTTCAACTTTAAGGAATCCAATATGTTATTTTCTTCTTTTGTGTGCCATTTCTCAAGGACTTTCTATTACTTATCAATTCCTGGAAAACAGGAATGAGCAGAGCTTCACACAGTTCTCAGGACTGAGATCATGAGAAAGGGCACCTGCTTGGATTCCTTTCAATGACTCCCCTTAGTGACCTTTTATTTCAGTTCAGTTCAGTTCAGTTCAGTCGCTCAGTCGTGTCCGACTCTCCGCGACCCCATGAATCATAGCACGCCAGGCCTCCCTGTCCACCACCAACTCCCGGAGTACACTCAAACTCATGTCCACAGAGTCGGTGATGCCATCCAGCCATCTCATTCTCCGTCGTCCCCTTCTCCTCCCGCCCCCAACCTTTCCCAGCATCAGAGTCTTTTCCAGTGAGTCAACTCGTCGCATGAGGTGGCCAAAGTATTGCAGTTTCAGCTTTAGCATCAGTCCCTCCAATGAACATCCAGGATTGATCTCCTTTAGAATGGACTGGTTGGATCTCCTTGCAGTATAAGGGACTCTCAAGAGTCTTCTCCAACACCACAGTTCAAAGGCATCGATTCTTCGGCGATCAGCCTTCTTCACAGTCCAACTCTCACATCCATACATGACCATGGGAAAAACCATTGCCTTGACTAGACTGACCTTGGTTGGCAAAGTAATGTCTCTGCTTTTTAATATACTATCAAGGTTGGTCATAACTTTCCTTCCAAGGAGCAAGCGTCTTTTAATTTCATGGCTGCAATCAGCATCTGCAGTGATTTTGGAGCCCAAAAAAAAAAAGTCTGACACTGTTTCCACTGTTTTTCCATCTATTTCCCATGAAGTGATGGGACCAGATGCTATGATCTTTGTTTTCTGAATGTTGTGCTTCAAGCCAACCTTTTCACTCTCCTCTTTCACTTTCATCAAGAGGCTTTTGAGTTCCTCTTCACTTTCTGCCATAAGGGTAGTGTCATCTGCATATCTGAGGTTATTGATATTTCTCCCAGCAATCTTGATTCCAGCTTGTGCTTCTTCCAGCCTAGCGTTCCTCATGATGTACTCTGCATATAAGTTAAATAAGCAAGGTGACAATATACAACCTTGAAGTACACCTTTCCCTATTTGGAACCAGTCTGTTGTTCCATGTCCAGTTCTAACTGTTGCTTCCTGACCTGCATACAGGTTTCTCAAGAGGCAGGTCAGGTGGTCTGACCTTTTACTTAAAGGTAATCTATTCAGTTATACCCCTCTTACTCAGGATATGGAATGCTTTCTGGCCCTTTGAAGATTGTTATTTGCTTGGCTTTGTTTATGCTCAATTTTTTTACTGCCTAAAGCTGCCTTGTATGAAGATATATAAACATGCATTTCTGCAAATAAAGCACCCTTGTTTCACTCTAGACTTGGGTCCCCTGTGTCCCTCTTCTCGTCGACTCCAGTCCCCAGGTCCCGGTCTGTAAAGACCATAACAGGGATGGTCTTGATCACTGCCTCCTGTACAATGTTAGAAATCTCTGACAACGGTTCTTCAGGCACTCTGTCTATCAGATCTAATCCCTTGAATCTATTTGTCACTTCCACTGTATAATCATAAGGAATTTGATTTAGGTCATACCTGAATGGTCTAGTGGTTTACCCTATTTTCTTCAATTTAAGCCTGAATTTGGCAATAAGGAGATCATGATCTGAGCCATAGTCAGCTACTGGTCTTGTTCTTGCTGACTGTTTAGAGCTTCTCCATCTTTGGCTGCAAAAAATATAATCAATCTGGTTTTTTTATCGACTATCTGGTGATATTCATATGTAGAGCCTTCTCTTGTGTTGTTCGAACAGGGTGTTTGCTATGACCTGTGAGTCCTCCTAGAAAACTTTCTTAGCCTTTGACCTGCTTATTCTGTATTCCAAGGCCAAATGTGCCTGTTACTCCAGGTGTGTCTTGACTTCCTACTTTTGCATTCCAGTCCACTATAATGAAAAAGACATCTTTCTTGGGTGTTAGTTCTAGAAGGTCTTGTGGGTCTGCATAGAACCAGTAAACTTGTGCTTCTTTAGCATTACTGGTCGGGGCATAGAGTTGGATTACTGTAATATGGAATGGATTGCCTTGGAAGCGAGCAGAGATCATTCTGTCATTTTTTAAATTGCTCGCAAGCACTGCATTTCTGATCTTTTCATTGACTATTATGACTACTCCTTTTCTTCTAAAGGATTCTAGCCCACAGTAGTAGATATAATGGTTATCTGTGTTAAATTCACCCATTCCAGTCCATTTTACTTCCCTGCTTCCTAAAATATTGATGTTCACTCTTGCCATCTCCTCTTTGAACACTTCCAATTTGCCTTGATTCATGGACCTAATGTTTCAGGTTCCTATGCATATTGCTCTTTACAGCTTTGGGCTTTACTTCCATGACCAGTCACATCCGCAACTGGATGTTGTTTTTGCTTTGGCCCCATCTCTTCATTCTTTTTGGAGCTATTTCCCCACTGATCTCCAGTAGCATACTGGGCACCTGACAACCTGGGGAGTTCATCTTTCAGTGTCCTATCTTTTTACCTTTTCATACTATTCATGGGTTCTCAAGGCAAGAATGCTGATATGGCTTGCATTGCCTTCTCCACTAGACCACATTTTATCAGAACACTCCAGCATGACCTGTCCATCTTGGGTGGCCCTACAAGGAGTGGCTCATAGTTTCATTGAGTTAGACAAGGCTGTGGTCCATGTGATCAGATTGGTTCAGTTCAGTTCAGTTCAGTCGCTCAGTCGTGTCCGACTCTTTGCGACCCCATGAATCACAGCACGCCAGGCCTCCCTGTCCATCACCAACTCCCGGAGTTCACTCAAACTCATGTCCATAGAGTTGGTGATGCCATCCAGCCATCTCATTCTCTGTCATCCCCGACTCCTCCCACCCCTAATCCTTCCTAGCATCAGACTCTTTTCCAGTGAGTCAACTCTTCGCATGAGGTGGCCAAAGTATTGTAAGATTCTAAATTACAATAGTGTTAAACCTTCCCACTTGTCACATCTCCTTCCCAATGTGGCCTCTTAACCTTCCCACCCATATCTCTCTAATGGACTCAGTTCAGTTCAGTTCAGTCAGATTGGTTAGCTTTCTGTAATTGTGATTTTCATTCTGTCTGCCCTCTGATGGAGAAAGATATGAGTGAGGCTTATGGAAACTTCCTGATGGGAGATACTGACTGAGGGGAAAGCTGGGTGTTTCTCTGTTGGGGGCATCCATGCCCATTAAATCTTTTATCCAATTTTCTGTTGATAGGGGGGACTGTGTTCTCTCCCTGTTGCTTGACCTGAGGCCAAACTATGGTGGAGGTAATGAAGATATTCTTGATCTCCTTCAAAAGGCCCCATGCCTGAACTGCTGTATTCAGTGCCCCCAACCCTGCAGCACGCCACTACATACCCATGCCTCTGCTAGAGACTCCTGGACACTCACAGGCAAGTCTGGGTCAGTCCTTTGTGGGTCACTGCTCCTTTCTCCTTGGTTCTGGTGTGTACACAGTTTTGTTTGTGCCCTCCAAGAGTTTGTTTCCCTAGTCCTGTGTAAGTTCTGGCAGCTCTGTAGTAAGGTAATGGAGACCAGCTCCAACAGGGCTTATGCCATACCCAGGTCTACTGCACCCAGAGCCCCTTCCCCTGCAGCAATAGGCTGCTGACCCTTACCTCCACAGGAGACACTCAAACACAGTTCTGGTTCAGTCTTTGTGGGTTCCCTGGGTCCTGGTGTGCACAAGCTTTGTTTGAGCCCTCCAAGTATCTTTGGCAGGTATGGGTTTGATTCTAAATGAGATTTAACCCCTAATACTTACTTGCTGGGGCTTCTTCTTTGCCCTTGGACATTGGGCATTTTTTCTGGTGGGATTCAACATTCTACAGCCGATGAACATTCAGCAGTCAGTTGTAATTTTAGAGTCCTCGCAGAAGATGAGTACACATCCTTCTACTCCACCATCTTGGAGTCATAAAAAAAAAAAATGCTAGAGTAGGAAAAACTAGAGATCTCTTCAAGAAAATTAGAGATACCGAAGGAACATTTCATGCAAAGATGCACACAATAAAAGACAGAAACAGTATAGCCCTAATAGAAGCAGAAGATATTAAGAATAGGTGGCATGAATGCACAGAAGAACTATGCAAAGCAGATCTTAATGGCCCAGATAACCACAATGTGTGATCACTCATCTAGAGCCAGACATCTTGGAACACAATGTCAAGTTAGCCTTACGAAACATCACTATGAATAAATCTAGTGGGGCTGATGAAATTCCAGTTGAGCTATCTCAAATCCTAAAAGATGATGCTCTGAATGCACTGCACTCAATATGCCAGCAAATTTGAAGAAATTAGCAGTAGCCACAATGCTGGAAAAAGGTCAGTTTTCATTCAAATCCCAAAGAAGTGCAATACCAGAGAATGTCCTAACTACCACACAACTGCACTCATCTGACATGCTAGCAAAGTCATGCTCAACATTCTCCAAGTCAGACTTCAGTAGTTTGTGAATCATGAACATCCAGATGTTCCAGCTGTATTTAGAAAAGGCAGAGGAACCAGAGATCAAATTGTCAACATCCATTGGATCATCAAAAAAGCAAGAGAGTTCCAGAAAAACATCTACTTCAACTTTATTGACTATGCCAAAACCTTTGACTGTGTGGACCACAACAAAATGTTGAAAAGTCTTCAAGAGGTGAGAACAGCAGACCAGCTGACCTGCCTCCTGAGAAATCTGTATGCAGGTCAAGAAGCAACAGTTAGAACTGGACATGGAACAACAGACTAGTTCCAAATTGGGAAAGGAGTACATCAAGGCTGTCTATTGTCACCCTGCTTATTTAACTTATATGTTGATTATATCATGAGAAATGCTAGACTAGATGAAGTACAAGCTGGAATCAAGATTTACAGAAGAAATATAAATAAACTTGGTATGCAGATGACATCACCCTTTTGGCAGAAAGTGAAGAAGAACTAAAGAGCCTCTTGATGAAAGTCAAAGAGGAGGAAAAAAAAACTCAACAATCAGAAAACAAAGATCACCACATCCAGTCCCATCACTTCATGGCAATAGATGAGGAAACAATGGAAAAGTGACAGACTTTGTTTTCCTGGGCTCCAATATCACTGCACATGGTGAACGCAGCCATGAAATTAAAAGTTGTTTCAGTTCAGTTCAGTTCAGTTCAGTCGCTCAGTCGTGTCCGACTCTCCGCGACCCCATGAATCACAGCACGCCAGGCCTCCCTGTCCACCACCAACTCCCGGAGTACACTCAAACTCATGTCCACAGAGTCGGTGATACCATCCAGCCATCTCATTCTCCGTCGTCCCCTTCTCCTCCCGCCCCCAACCTTTCCCAGCATCAGAGTCTTTTCCAGTGAGTCAACTCGTCGCATGAGGTGGCCAAAGTATTGCAGTTTCAGCTTTAGCATCAGTCCCTCCAATGAACATCCAGGATTAATCTCCTTTAGAATGGACTGGTTGGACCTCCTTGCAGTATAAGGGACTCTCAAGAGTCTTCTCCAACACCACAGTTCAAAAGCATCGATTCTTCGGCGATCAGCCTTCTTCACAGTCCAACTCTCACATCCATACATGACCACGGGAAAAACCATTGCCTTGACTAGACGGACCTTGGTTGGCAAAGTAATGTCTCTGCTTTTTAATATGCTATCAAGGTTGGTCATAACTTTCCTTCCAAGGAGCAAGTGTCTTTTAATTTCATGGCTGCAATCAGCATCTGCAGTGATTTTGGAGCCCAAAAAAAAAAAAAGTCTGACACTGTTTCCACTGTTTTTCCAACTATTTCCCATGAAGTGATGGGACCAGATGCCATGATCTTTGTTTTCTGAATGTTGAGCTTCAAGCCAACCTTTTCACTCTCCTCTTTCACTTTCATCAAGAGGCTTTTGAGTTCCTCTTCACTTTCTGCCATAAGGGTAATGTCATCTGCATATCTGAGGTTATTGATATTTCTCCCAGCAATCTTGATTCCAGCTTGTGCTTCTTCCAGCCCAGCGTTCCTCATGATGTACTCTGCATATAAGTTAAATAAGCAAGGTGACAATATACAACCTTGACGTACACCTTTCCCTATTTGGAACCAGTCTGTTGTTCCATGTCCAGTTCTACTCCTTCGAAAAAAGTTATGACCAACCTAGACAGAAGAGACATTATTTTGCCAACACAGGTCCATCTACTCAAAACTATGTTTGTCCAGTCATCATATATGGATGTGAGAGTTGGACTATAAGGAAGCTGAGTGCTGAAGAATTGATGCTTTTGAACTGTGGTTTTGCAGAAGACTCTTTTGAGTCCCTTGGACAGCAAGGGGATCCAACCAGTCCATCCTAAAGGAAATCTGTCCTGAATATTCATTGGAAGGACTCACGCTGAAGTTGAAACTCCAATACTTTGGCCACCTGATGCAAAGAACTGACTCCTTGGAAAAGACACTGATGTTGGAAAAGATTGAAGATGGGAGGAGAAGGGGTCGACAGAGGATGATATGGTCGGATGGCATCACCAACTCAATGGACATGAGTTTGAGTAAGCTCAGGGAGTTGGTGATGGACAGGGAAGCCTGGTGTGCTGCAGTCCATGGGGTCGCAAAGAGTCAGACATGAATGAGCGACTGAACTGAACTGAAGTCAGCACAGTAACTCTGTATCAGGCCTTGATTTTATGACGAGTTCTGTTTTAGTCATTATTTCTCAAGCTATCTGATGAAGAGTTAGAAAAAATTATCTTCATATCTTGACATTTTCTTTCATAAAGTGTCAGTAGCTCACTTCACAGTTGACTTCAATATTAAAGCAATTAACTGAATGAGTTTTTAGTATTCATAATGAAACAAATCTTTGGAGACAGTACTGTGTAGAGGGAGAAACACAGATTTAGTATTTAAATAGGTTTTGTTTTTATCTTAGCTCTGTTATAAGCTACATGACCTTGGATTAGAACTCACATTTGCAATTTATTTGTTATATACAAAGTCAAGCCTAATTTCATCAGTTTTGGTTAGAATTAACTGAAATTGTGTATGTATATGGACCAACACTTTACATGCTCTACTTTTCCAGACTTATGCTGCTGTTCACCATTTATATATTGTGACACAATATATATCGGATTATATATATATATATATATATGTATCTCACAATATCAGATTTTCAAAAATCCTGAATGCTGGTAGAAAAGTGCCTCATGCCACTTATATATGCAATATTCACATTTTCTATGTAAAATTGTTATATCATATATTGTAATAAATAAGTTTAGAATTAATAGATTTTTTTTCTGTCTTGTAAGATTTTTCTTTTCAACTCAATCCAAATCATCCATATTCTCCTCATGTTTTATCTGTATTGGAGCAAGAGAGATCTAGCATCTCTAATCCCACGCTGCTGCTGCTGCTGCTAAGTCATTTCAGTCATGTCCGATTCTGTGCGACCCCATAGACAGCAGCCCACCAGGCTCCCCCGTCCCTGGGATTCTCCAGGCAAGAACACTGGAGTGGGTTGCCATTTCCTTCTCCAATGTGTGAAAGTGAAAAGTGAAAGTGAAGTCAGTCAGTCATGTCATGTCTGACTTGTAGCGACCCCATGGACTGCATACTACCAGGCTCCTCCATCCATGGGATTTTCTAGGCAAGAGTACTGGAGTGGATTGCCATTGCCTTCTCCGAATCCCATGCTAGATATTCAATAAGCATACTCATTAAATCAGAAAATATATTCATTATGTTATACTTTATGGTTAATCTTAATAAAATTTTGGATTGATAAGATTCTATGCATGGATATTAACTGTTTGCACATTGAATTTTTGAATCTGAGTCTATGATGTAAAATAAAAGGCATAATGAATTCAAACTTCATTCTTGAATTTCCTAAGATACTAACCAAGACAGCCTGAAAGCTCCTCTCAGCTTGACTAACTGAACTTCACATTGGAATTTTCCTGACTAGATCTGGGCCCCTGACCTTTCTTTTCTTAGAGCATTTACTTTAGAATGTATAGAGAAATACATTCTTTCTCTGTTCCTTTAAGATGTAAAAAATTTTTAAAGTTTCTTTTCAGTTTAACAAGCCAGGAATGTCTTTCTTAAGGTCCTGAAAACTGTCTCTTTGAAATATGACCATCAAGAAAGACACCACAATTACCTTCCAGTCTCCATCAGAAGATAGAGGCCTAACTGAATGGTGCCGACTAGCAAACTCAGGTGGCATAACCACAGGGAAACACATTGCAAACTGAGTAATAATTCAGGGTTCTAGATACACCCCATTGATCAACCCCCTCACCCAATTCAGGACTTTTCTCTACTTTGCAGTAGCTCATTCTAGCTCTTTAATATCTTTTCCTGCCCTTTTTGCAATAGAGTTCAGCCCAAACTCATCTGATTTCTTTCCTCTGTTATAATAGTCATGTACAAAGTCTTCCTTGTCAGCTTAAATCTGTAGAGGGAAATTTTTGCTGTGACAATACGTTGATACACTTTTGGTGAAAAATAGCCATAAATAAAGTTAACCTAATTTAAAATAAATAGTTGATTTTACTTTATTTCTACTAAAGGTTTATTTTTAATGTCATATATACATATATAAATATCCGTTCCATTTATCATCTGATGAAAGTATTTAGTTATGGATTTGAAAATTATACCAAAAAGGTAAAAATTGGTAATACTAATCATCAATTGGTTGAGTTTGACAGCCATGTCACTTTATTGCTCCAAGACAAAAACAAAGGGGAAAAACAAACTCCAAAATCTTTCTTGAAATGAACTAGTGGATTTAATTTTTATCTCTATGAGTTGTACATGGTGTAACCAAGACAAATTTGGTCATGGGAAGAGATGCATTCAATATTTCAACAAAAAACCTATATTGGACTATGTTTTACAAAAGAATTATTTTCAGTTTTCATTTTACCTTTTTCAACAAAGTTCCTGAGCAAATGAATATGGGTTATTATAAATGTGCTATGAATATGATGAATATTATTAAAACAGGAGAAGAGAAGCAAAAAGCAAAGGAGAAAAGGAAAGATATAAGCATCTAAATGCAGAGTGCCAAAGAAAAGCAAGGAGAGATAAGAAAGCCTTCCTCAGAGATCAATGCAAAAAAAATGGAGGAAACAGCAGAATGGGAAAGACAAGAGATCTCTTCAAGAAAATTAGAGGTAACAAGGGAACATTTCATGCAAAGATAGTCTCGATAATGGACAGAAATGGTGTGGACCTAACAGAAGCAGAAGATATTAAGAAGAGGTGGCAAGAATACACAGAAGAACTGTACAAAAAAGATCTTCATGACCAAGATAATCATGACGGAGTGATCACTGACTTAGAGCCAGACATTCTGGAATGTGAAGTCAAGTGGGCCTTAGAAAGCATAACTACTATCAAAACTAGTGGAGGTGATGGAATTCCAATTGAAATTCCATATTTCAAATCCTGAAAGATGATACTGTGAAAGTGCTGCACTCAACATGCCAGCAAATTTGGAAAACAGCAGTGGCCACAGGACTGGAAAAGTCAGTTTTCATTCCAATCCCAAAGAAAGGCAATGCCAATGAATGCTCAAACTACCGCACAATTGCACTCATCTCACACGCTAGCAAAGTCATGCTCAAAATTCTCCAAGCCAGGCTTCAGCAATATGTGAACCGTGAACTTCCAGATGATCAAGCTGGTTTTAGAAAAGGCAGAGGCACCAGAGATCAAATTGCCAACATCCGCTGGATCATGGAAAAAGCAAGAGAGTTCCAGAAGAACATCTATTTCTGCTTTATTGACTATGCCAAAGCCTTTGACTGTGTGGATCACAATAAACTGTGGAAAATTCTGAGAGAGGTGGGAATACTAGACCACCTGACCTGCCTCTTGAGAAACCTGTATGCAGGTCAAGAAGCAACAGTTAGAACTGGACATGGAACAACAGACTGGTTCCAAATAGGAAAAGGAGTATGTTAAGGCTGAATATTGTTACCCTGCTTATTTAACTTATATGCAGAGTACATCAGTACATCATGAGGAATGCTGGGCTGGAAGAAGCACAAACTATAATCAAGATTGCAGTCCAAGGGACTCTCAAGAACCTCAGATATGCAGATGACACCACCCTTATGGCAGAAAGTGAAGAGGAACTAAAAAGCCTCTTGATGAAAGTGATAGAGGAGAGTGAAAAGGTTGGCTTGAAGCTCAACATTCAGAAAACGAAGATCATGGACGCTAATTGCAGCCATGAAATTAAAAGACGCTTACTCTTTGGAAGGAAAGTTATGACCAACCTAGACAGTATATTAAAAAGCAGAAACATTACTTTGCCAGCAAAGTTTTGTCTAGTCAAGGCTATGGTTTTTCCAGTGGTCATGTATGGATGTGAGAGTTGGACTGTGAAGAAAGCTGATCGCCGAAGAATTGATGCTTTTGAACTGT
Source organism: Moschus berezovskii (assembly GCF_049115385.1). Lineage (NCBI taxonomy): Eukaryota > Metazoa > Chordata > Mammalia > Artiodactyla > Moschidae > Moschus > Moschus berezovskii. The sequence continues at coordinate 49,027,452 of NC_142472.1, forward strand.
GGTGTTGGAGAAGACTCTTGAGAGTCCCTTGGACTGCAAGGAGGTCCAACCAGTCCATTCTAAAGGAGATCAGTCCTGGGTGTTCATTGGAAGGACTGATGCTAAAGCTGAAAATCCAATACTTTGGCCACCTCATGCGAAGAGTTGACTCACTGGCAAAAACTCTGATGCTGGGAGGGATTGAGGGCAGGAGGAGAAGGGGACGACAGAGAATGAGATGGCTGGATGGCATCACCGACTCAATGGACATGAGTTTGAGTGGATTCCAGGAGTTGGTGATGGACAGGAGGCCTGGCATGCTGTGCTTCATGGGGTCAAAAAGATTCTGCTACGACTGAGCGACTGAACTGAACGGAAATATAAATATTACGAACATTATAAATATGGACTATTAAAGTGGCTAAAACATTTTAAAACTAATTTTAATAGGCCAAAAGTTGAACAAAAATTAGTCTATTCATATATCAACTTAAATTGATGAAAGTGAAACAATAGAGTGAAAAAGCTGGCTTACAACTCAGCATTCAGAAAACTATGATCATGGCATCTGGTCCCATCACTTCATGGCAAATAGATGAGGAAACAATGAAAACAGTAACAGACTTTAAATTCTTGGGCTCCAAAATCACTGCACATGATGACTGAAGCCATGAAATTAAAAGACACTTGCTTTTTGGAAGAAAATCTATGACAAACCTAGACAGCATAATAAAAAGCAGACATTACTTTTGTGACAAAGATCTTTATAGTAAAAGCTATGGTTTTTCCAGTAGCCATGTATGTATGTGAGAGTTTGACCACACAGAAAGCTGAGTGCTGAAGAATTGACGCTTTTGAGATGTGGTGTTGGAGAAGATTCTTGAGAGTCCCTTGGACTGTAAGGAGATCCAACCAGTCCATCCTGAAGGAAATCAGTCCTGAACTGGAAGGACTGGTGCTGAAGCTGAAGCTCCAATACTTTGGTCACCTGACGCAAAGAACTGACTCACTGGAATAAACCATAATGCCGTAAAAGATTGAAGGAAGGAGAAGAAGGGGATGACAGATAATGATATGACTGGATGGCATCACCAACTTGATGGACATGAGTTTGAGCAAGCTCTGGGAGTTGGTGTAGGTTGGGGAAACCTAGTATGCTGCAGTCCATGGGGTTGCAAGAAGCTGGACATGACAGAGTGACTGAACTGAATTGAAACTCTGTCATTAATTAGAACATGGGGTATTTTAATAAAATCTCATCCTTAACGAATGTGTAATTGTATTCATATATATTTATAGTGTATATAAAATACATTTAATACACTAAGACATACAATGTATATTATATACATATAAAAACACAAATATATTTAATCCTTTATGCTGACAATTTATTCAATAAATTTTGAATTTTGAAATTGATTTGTAAAATGAAATAGATAAACTAGAATCTGATCATCATTTAGTTAGGGGCACACAGTCTATATGATTTACTTAGAAACTACATAATTTGTAACCCGTATAATTAAAGTATATTTAAATATATTTATAATTAATTTTATAACAAAGTGCTAATGTAAGCTAGATTTAGGAAGGATCAGAATGTTTTCTACCATTTTTTCAGTCTTTCATAACTTCTTCTCAAGAACAATTGTGGAAACCTAAGCAATAATATGAGATAGAACAGTGTTTAACAAGCCTAAAGAAATAACTTTGTAATATACTTTTAATTCCTCTAATACATTTTTGAAGTTTTTATAATATGCAAGTCAACTGATAAAGTTTTAGGAAAATTCTCTTTGCCTGACTCATTCTATTGATATGTATCACTATGTAATCTACCATCCAGAGGTTCAGAACAACACCCCTAAAATTTAAGGAAGAATATAGTTTAAAGAGATTATAGTCTTTGAAAAAAGAGCAAAAATAATTTAAACAAGAAAATTTTCAGAGTTAAATTGCTGTAATAAATGATGCACATGCCACTGATTTACATGAAGCAGTTATTGGACTTTTCAGTGGCTAAAATTCTTATGAACACTTTAAAATACAGACTGGTATTCAACTATTTAGTTACAATCCTTTTTGGGGGGAGGAAGAGTACACCTAATGTAAACATGAAAATCTGTATATAAAGTTTGTATTAGTTAAGTGCTCTTGGCTATAAGCAATACAAAATTACATCTAATTCATTTTTAAAAGGATAGAATATTTGAAATATTAATATGATAAACTACAGAATAGAAGAGTGTAGCACATTTACTTTTTAGGGGGTGCCAGATATGGTGCAAATAGTTGGTAACTCAACAGTCAGGATCTTGGAACAGTTTTCCAGATTCATAGTGAAAGATGGTGTAAAGTGGAAAGTAGTAAAATGTTAGTTTTTCCTCTAACTGATAGGGACAGAGTAAACGGACAAAGAAGATGATTAAATAGTTAATCCCACTAGGGGTTTGTAAATTGAAAAAAATATGAGAGACCATTGTAAGCTAATGATTACTCAAGAAAGCAGGTTTTCTTAACCACAAAGCCAAACTTGCTTAGCAACAAAACCATGTAACAGAAGCATGTGACATGTCCCATAACATTAAAACAATGGTGACATAAGACCCACATCCTGCCCAGTGATCTCAGTAATTTAATGACCCATAAAACAGGCTCTCCACACACATAAGAAAACAATAATTTGTAGAAAGGCAACATTTCAAAGTAAACACCCTCATTGTACTGAGACCTGAAACTTTTTTTTTTTATAATGCATATAGATATATATCATAGATTCATATTTGGTTTATACGCTAGTCCAAATTTGTTGCTTTGTTTTTAATTTTTGGTTGCTCTGGTTCTTCATTTCTTCACATGGATTTTCTTTAGTTATAATGAGCAGGGGCTAGTCTCGATTACAGTGCACAGATATTTCATTACGATGTCTTCTCTTTTTGTGGAGCACAGGCTCTAAGCATGCAGGCTTCAGTAGCTGTGACACGCATGCTCAGTAGTTGCAGCTTGTGCACTCTAGGTGTGGGTTCAGTAGTTGTGTGCCCTGCGGCATCTGGAATTTTTCCAAATCATGGACTGAACCCATGTCCCCTGCAGGCGGATTCTTAACCACTGGACCACCAGAGAAGTCCAAGTGTTACTGTTTTTGACTTCTATGAAAACAAAAACATAGTAGAAAATAATTAACCTCAAGTCAAGATGAAATTCTTACTTAATGTATATTCAGAATTTAAACATATCTATAAAGCCAGAGTTGTTTGTTTTAAAGTCTAAGTTTGATTTATTACCATAAATTCACAAGCCAGAGATTCTCCAATTACAATCGAATTGAACTCCTTAAAAATTGGGGAAGTTTTCAAAAAAGGACAAAATTTCTTCTAAATTTTAAGATGTAGTCTTTTGTAAGGTATTTCCATGAGTGTTTATCTTTGGTTAAAATCTCCAATACATTCATTCAACAAAATTATTTTATTTCCTTAAAGAATGTTATATTTTCTTTCAAGTTTCATTTACTTGAACATTTCTTCTAAGCATTTCTACTAAGGAATTCCTTAATAAGAAAGAATTTAAAACACATTTTTAAAGAAAAATTCAATATGCTTATTGTCACAATTTTGAATGATGGTTAATTTCTGAACTGGTGAAAAATATTTCTGTTTTATGTGCTCTAGCATTTCTTCAACTGATGATGATATGATTGGAGAACACAGATGTGCCTAAATATTAATAACAATCACTTCATATTCAGAGAGTATGTGCATAATTTGTAGAGCTTAATTGCAATATGAAACACATAGCAATTTGCTTATCTATGAAAATGAAAAAAATACCTATTCAGAGAAGCATTTCATTAGCTTTCTTGGCAGTGCTTTTAGAAAGAATCAGTGCCAGATGTGGACACAAAGGAGAGAAGCAGGAATTAAATCAAGGAAATTCTTGGCTATTGTAAACTCATTTTTGCCTAAACCTATTTGCTTGCAGTGCTTTAATTTTTATTATATATATTCTTTCTCATCCTCCGTATATATTCTCAAGCTAGAAATACTTTACTTGTCATAAATACTGCATCCTAAAAATGTAATACACATTTTAAATAATATCTTTCATATGAAATAATGGCATAATCATAGAATTAGATGAGACAACATGTAATGAAACTTTCTTCATAATATTTATCTAACAATCTGGATAGTTTCCCTTCATTTTGAACTATATATTCTTTTTGAGAAAAAATTAATATTAAACCTTGCCACTCATTTGTAACATGATCCTTTCTTTTAATTTTGTTTATGATGTTTGTTTTGGCTCTGAATGAAAAGAATATATAGTACACAAAAAAAATTTACAAATACATCTGTGCCTGATCACAACATACTTAAGTATGTCTTTCTCGGTTATTGAAGTCATGATGTTAGGGAATAATAAATTCAATGAATGTAATTTGAAAAGAAGTAATAGACAAGAATAAGACTTAAAGGGAATATGTAGTTTCTTGTATTAGTTTATAAATTCAAACTAAATCAAATTAAAAACTCATGTAATTACAAAATTTTAGTACAAATATTTAAACTGACAAATAATATGGAACAATGGTTTTCATACTTGGATGTAAAACAGAATTAATTGGACATCAGTGAAAAATGCAAAGTTTCAGTATCCTTCAACAACTGAATTACAATCTTCGAAGGGTGGAACGTCAAAACACATATACTAATAGCTCCTTGGCTGATTTTCTCCATTAAGTACAGCACAATGAACATTCTTTCTTTAATCAGTGAATATGCTGATCCTCATTTGAAGACCTCTAGTATGTTCCAGATATTTTCCTAGTGTTAAACAAATCCATGCTTTATGAATGCTGTTAGATTTATCTAAGAGTCTTATCCCCTCTATAGCATAAATATAAATGTGAAAGTTACAAACAGTTAATATATCCAGATATTATAAAGAAGTAATAGATGTGAGTTTTATATTCTGACTAGCTTTCATATACATTTTTCAGACTGATAGAACTGTGTGTATGTATTTGTGAATATCCTCCAACTTTGCCTTTCCACTCAAATGTATCTAACTTGGAAAAACAAAAACAAAACATTGTTGATTGCATTAAAACCCCATTTTGTTACTTTATACTTATTCTGTTCTATAGTCACATGAATGAACATTTATTTGTAGCATAAAAGTGAAATAATGGAATTAATTATTATTGTATTTTTTCCTTAAATCAACTTAATTTTGGAGTTTTTAAAAGCAAGATGATGTCTGTGTCTCCGTTGCTGCCCTGCAAATAATTTCATCAGTTCCATCTTTCTAGATTCCATATATATATATATATATATATATATATGCATCAGTATATGATATATGTTTTTCTCTTTCTGACTTACTTTACTATGTATAATAGGCTGTAGGGACTCTGTACAACAACCTAGAGGGGTGGGAATGGGAAAAGAGATGGAAGGGAGGTTCAAGAAGGAGGGGACATATGTATACTTATGGTTAATACATGTTGATGTTTGGCAGAAACCAACACATTACTGTAAAGCAATTATCTTTCTACTAAAAATAAATAAATTTAGAAAACAAAAATCATGAAGATGCATTAGGCATCCAAAACACCTTAACTATTACTATTGCACTATTACTCTGCAATGAATATAATACTCTAAATGAAAAACTTAAATTATATTTGTGTGATTCAAAAATGTAATAAAAGCACGACCTTTCTTGTGTGCCAGAGTAGTACCAATAAGGTGCTTCTGGGCTAAAAAGTTCCATAGTCAGCTAATACAAGTCACAACAGAAATATCAAGCTTTGTGTGCATGGGATATTCTCATGTCTGAATTATCATGGATCAGATCTTCCTGCAAACAGCACTGCAAGACTGATGAGACAAAATAAGATAGATTAGTATGTAGATACTGAAAGTTGAGCAATACACAATGATTCTCACTACTAACATAAGAAATGACTAGAATCTTGTGATAACCTTTCTAAATAAAAATTCAAATTTTGATTTTATTGTTGATCTACTGAGTTGATAAAAATATGATATTGCTAATATATTTGTCAGTTCAGTCTCTCAGTCCTGTCCAACTTTCTGTGACCCCATAGGCTGCAGCATGCCAGGCTTCCCTGAAAATCACCAACTCCTGGAGTTTGCTCAAACTCATGTCCATCAAGTCCGTGATGCCATCCAACCATCTCATCCTCTGTTATCCCCTTCTCTTCCTGCCTTCAATCTTTCCCACCATCAGGATCTTTTCCAATGAATAAATTTGCAATTAAATTTAAAAATAAAAATGCTATTTATTTTTGTTTCCTGTGAAATTTCCTCATTTTAGAGCCAGGAAATATTTAAAGGAGTTCTAATCTGGGAAAGGTTGGGGGCGGGAGGAGAAGGGGACGACGGAGAATGAGATGGCTGGATGGCATCACCGACTCTGTGGACATGAGTTTGAGTGTACTTCCGGAGTTGGTGATGGACAGGGAGGCCTGGCGTGCTGTGATTCATGGGGTCGCGGAGAGTCGGACACGACTGAGCGACTGAACTGAACTGAATCTCTTGTAAGTATAAAAAGAAGTCATTGGCTGAGAAAATATCTTACAGTTTCTAAGAGAGAAAGCAATTTTTTACATCACCCCTATCTCATTTTTCTATTTTATAACAAGTATGTAGGAAAGATTTCCGAAAGAACAGACCAATAGAAGATATATTAATAGATATAGGAAAAGATTCATTTATCATGAATAATTGGCTCATGTGATCTTGGAGGCTGAGAAATCTCATGATCCTCTCTCCAAAAGCTGGTGGCCCAGCAAAGCCAATGGCATAGTACCAGTCCAAATAAAAAAGATAGAACCAGGAGCAACAACAGGGTAAGTGCTTGTCTGAGTTCAAAGATCTGAGAACCAATAACATCAGTCCAAGGGCAGGAAATGCCGGGAGCCAGCGAGGGAAATCCTACCCATGGCAAAGGTCAATTGGGGAAGAGGCCTGACGGGCAAACGCTAATCAGGACTCGAGAAACCCCCTGGACTTACCTGAGCATCTACCCCAAAGAAAACCGGAGTCTGACTGCCTTACTATCTTATGCCTCTTATGAAGTCCTCTAATACTTACGGGGGCTTTCCCCTAACCACCTTTCTCTAAAAACATTAATTCAGAGCTGTAGTTAAAAAGTTCTCCTTGGCTTAATAGGAGTGTTCCAATCCAAGCCCCTCTGATAGCTTTCTAACTTGCATGACAAGTTTGTCCGGGCTCTTACAACTATGAATGTGACTGTTTATAGCCTCCCAGCCACGCAAGGACAGAAAGCCTAATATTCTAAAATACAGGAATTTGTTGAAGAAGTTAAAATCATTAGAATAGTACTAAAAAAGATTTCATTGTTGAATCAATGCTTGCTGCAAAGTTTCCTCTATCTATTGTATCCTTGGAAATATATTAATCACATATAGAGAAAATAAGTAGTAGCCTTTGATTTAACTACATCAGATCTTAAGTTAATAAATTCCTTTCTTGTAGCTCACTACACCCTTGCCTTATAGGAATGTAACTTTGTCATGTGTCTTTGGAGAATAGGGCCTGACTTTAGGAAAATCAACTTAAAAGAATATAAGCCTTTTTCTAGCTAACTAACCCTTGTTAGGAGAGAGGGCCATAAACTGTTAGCAGGCTCCCTGGCCAGAAGATGATGTAAACCACCTAAAACTTTTGTATATCACGAGACATACAAAAATGAGCCCTGATCCTGATAAGGGTCAAGACTGCTGACCCCACGTGATTTTGGCGTGACTCTATACCTCTCTTTCTCTATTTTTTATGTGCACAACTTAGGGTATAAAAGCAGCACTGGAAAATAAAGTTTTGGGCCTTGCTCATTGAAGCTTGGTCTCCCCATGTCGTTCTTTCTCTTTTTCCGTCCTTTTCTCTATTCTCCTTTTTCTGGTTGAGATCCTTGGAGTGCTGGGCCCTCTGCGTTTACTTATCTGCCTGGGCTTCTAAGACCCACTTGAGTGGGTGCCCTGGTGGGGTGCCTCCAGTGATTCAAGAGGGCGCCTGTGGCCTATGTAAACAGAGCAAACCCCGTGCTGGGGTTTTATTGGTTTCCTGCGTAAACCAAGGAATCATCAGCCCCTGTCTCTCTCTCTCTCTCTGACGCTGACGCCATTCATCCCGAGGATACCCTGGGCCATATCGAGGCTGGTCCCTGATAAGAGGAAAAGATGGATGTCCCAGTTCAATCTGAGAGAACAAATTTCCTTCCCTTCATCTATCTTTTTGTTCTCTTTGGGCCTTGAGTGAATTGGAAGATGCCCACCCACATCAGTGAGGGAATTTTCACTCCTCAGTCTACCAATTCAAATGCTAATCTCTTCCTCAAATATCTTCATAGACATTCCCAGAAATAGTGTCTTACCTGTCTGAGCAACTCTTAGCCAGTCAAGTTGACAATTAGGATCATCATCACAAGACTAGAGACAACATTTTAAATGTATACTAAATACAACATTTAGGCTTTTCTTTTGAAGTTTCATGAAACAAATAAAAATATATGGGAAACCCAAATGGGTTAGATAATCACAAAAATTAAATCTCTAAGCATTTGAAAAAGCAGAGGAGCCAGAGATCAAATTGCCGACATTTGTTGTATCATTGGCACGCTGAAGAGTTGATGCTTTTGAACTGTGGTGCTGGAGAAGACTCTTGAGAGTCCCTTGGACAGCAAGGAGGTTCAACCAGTCCATCCTAAAGGAAATCAGTCCTGAGTATTCAATGGAAGGACTAATGCTGAAGCTGAAACTCCAATATTTTGGCCACCTGATGCAAAAAGTCGGACACAACTGAGCAACTGAACTGAACTGATGCAAAGAACTGACTCATTGGAAAATACCCTGATGCTGGGAGAGATTGAGGGTGGGAGGAGAAAGGGACCACAGAGGATGAGATGGTTGGATGGCATCATCAACTCAATGGACATGAATTTGAGTAAACTCCAGGAGTTGGTGGTGGACAGGGAGGCCTGGCATGCTGCAGTCCATAGTGTTTCAGAGTTGGACCAGACTGGGTGACTGAACTGAACTGATAGGATCATGAAGTCAGAAAAACTATCTGCTTCATTGATTATGCAAAAGCCTTTGACTGTGTGGCTCACAACAAACTGTGGAAAATTCTTAAAGAGATGGGAATACCAGACCACCTTACCTGTCTCCTGAGAAACCAACATGTGGATCAAGAAGCAACAGTTAGAACTGCTCATGAAACAACAGACTGGTTCAAAATTGGGAAAAGAGTATGTCAAGGCTGTATATTGTCACCCTGGACTATTTACCACTGAGCCACCTAGGAAGCCCCTTTGTATGTAGAACACATCATATGAAATGCCAGGCTGGATGATTCACAAGCTGGAATCAAGATTGCCAGGACATGGGTATACCTATGATCTGATTCTTGTAGACATTTGACAGAAAGCAACAAAATTCTGTAAAGCAAATCCTTCAATTAAAAAATAAATTAAGAAAAAGATTGCAGGGAAAACATAAACTCAGATATGTGATAGATAAAAACTCAGATAGATGATAACACTCTAATGGCAAAATGGGAATATGAAATAAAGAGCCTCTTTATGAGGATGAAAGAAGTGAGTGGAAAGATTGGCTTAAAACTCAACACTTAAAACATTAAGATCATTATGTCTGGTCCCATCACTTCATGGCAAATAGGTAGGGAAAAAGTGGAAACAGTGACAGAATTTATTTTCTTGGGTTCCAAAATCACTGCAGGTGATGGCTGCAGCCATGACATTAAAATACACTTTCTCTTTGGAAGGAAAGCTATGACAAATTTAGACAGTGATTTAAAAAAGAGAGATGTCACTTTGCTGACAAATGTCCTTATAGTCAAAGCTATGGCTTTTCCAGTAGTCATGTATACATGTGAGATATGGACCGTAAAGAAAGTTGATCACTGAAGAATTCATGCTTTTGAATTGTAGTGTTGAAGAAGACTCTTCAGATTCCCTTTGATGCAGGGAGACCAAACCAATCAATCCTAAAGGAAATAAACTCTGAATATTCATTGGAATGACTGATGTTTAAGCTGAAGCTCCAATACTTTGTCAACCTGATGAGAAGAGCTAACCCACTGGAAAAACCCTGACACAGGGAAAGAATGAGATGATTGGATAATATCACTGACTCAATGGACCTGAGTCTGAGGAAACTCTGGGAGATAATGAAGGACAGGGAAACCTGGTGTGCTGCAGTCCATTGGATCACGAAGAGTTGAACATGACTTTGCAACTGAACAACGACAACAAGCATCTGCCTGCTGTGAAAAAATTGGCATAATTGACCTTATCTATTGGAAGGACTGATGCTGAAGCTGAAACTCCAATACTTTGGCCACCTCATGCGACGAGTTGACTCACTGGAAAAGACTTTGATGCTGGGAAGGATTGGGGGCAGGAGGAGAAGGGGACGACAGAAAATGAGATGACTGGATGGCATCACCGACTCTATGGACATGGGTTTGAGTGAACTCCGGGAGTTGGTGATGGACAGGGAGGCCTGGCGTGCTGTGATTCATGGGGTCGCAAGGAGTCAGACACGACTGAGCTACTGAACTGAACTGAACTGAACTGACGGCTAACTTAGTTAAAATCTTCAGTTCAGTTCAGTTCAGTTCAGTCGCTCAGTCGTGTCCGACTCTCCACGACCTCATGAATCACAGCATGCCAGGCCTCCCTGTCCATCACCAACTCCTGGAGTTCACTCAAACCCATGTCCATAGAGTAGGTGATGCCATCCAGTCATCTCATTCTCTGTCTTCCCCTTCTCCTCCTGCCCGCAATCCTTCCCAGCATCAGAGTCTTTTCCAGTGAGTCAACTCGTCATACATCTTATTTCATTTGTTAATTTGACTAACATTTAAGAAATTTATAAATTACCAGATTTATCACCAAATTTATTTCTCACATGAAATACATTAAAAATGAAAATATTATAATATTTCAACCTAAAGGCATTGCATGTGTAATGAATTATATTCTTGTTATGTTTATTAATTATATCTTCCGTGTCCACAGTCACAGTTACTTTCTGAGGTAGACAATATATTTGCCCCTATAAAAGTCACTTCCAATTACTTATGGGGTTGCATTGACTTATATGGCAAAAGACACTTTTCAGATGCAATTAAAATTGCTAATTGTAGCCTTAGTGGCCCGGTATATGACCTTAATTCTCATATCAACTTAAAATAATTTTATATAAATGAGGAACTATCTTCCTCTCCCTGTCTTCCTCCCAATCCTGACCTCATGCCCTGTCCATGAACTTTCATTGGAATGAAGATTAATTAAAAAGTTAACTATTTTTAAAATTTATTTATTTCAATTGGAAGATAAGTAAAATATTGTGATGGTTTTTGCCATACATCAACATGAATTGGCCATGGATATACATGTGTCCCCCCATCCTGAACCTCCCTCCCACCTCCTTCCCCAAACTATCCCTCTGGTTGTCCCCAGAGCACAGGCTTTGTGTACTCTCCATGCATGGAACTTGCACTTGTCATCTATTTTCATACAGTAAGGTGCATGTTTCAGTGCTATTCTTTTAAATCATTCTACGAAATGACTGACTGACCCTCACCTTCTCCCACTGAGTCTAAAAGTCTGTTCTTTTTATCTGTGTCTCCTTTGCTGCTTCATTACTGTCTTTCTAAATTCCATATATATGCATTGATTTGTCTTTCTCTTTCTAACTTACTTCATTCTGTATAATAGGCTCCAGGTTCATCCACCTCACTAGAACTGACTCAAATGCATTCCTTTTTATAGCTGAGTGATATTCCACTGTGTATATATACCACAACTTCCTTATCCATTCATCTGCTGATGGACATCTAAGTTGCTTCCATGTCCTAGCTATTATAAATAGAGCTGCAATGAACATTGAGTACATATGTCTCTTTCAATTCTGGTTTCCTCAGGGTGTATGCCCAGCAGTCGGATTGCTGGGTCATATGGCAGTTCTATTCCCAGTTTTTTAAGGAATCTCCACACTGTTCTCCATAGTAACTGTATCAGTTTTTATTCCCAGTAACAGTGTAAGAGGGTTCCCTTTTCTCCCCACTCTCCAGCAATTATTATCTGTAAACCTTTTTGATGATGGCCATCTTGACTGGTGAGAGATGATACCTCATTGTGGTTTTGATTTGCATGCCTCTAATAATGAGTGATACTGAGCATTTTTTCATGTGTTTATTAGTCATCTGAGTTTTCTTTGGAAAAAAAATAATGTTTGTTTAGGCCTCTTGCCCACTTTTTGATTGGATTGTTCCTTTTTTTCACTTATTGAGTTGCATGAGCTGCTTGCATACTTTGGAGCTTAATTCTTTGTCAGTTGCTTCTTTTGCTATTATTTTCTCCCATTCTGAAGGTTGCCTTTTCACCTTGCTTATACTTTCCTTCATTGTGCAAAAGCTTTTAAGTTTAATTATGTCCCATTTGTTTCAGTTCAGTTCAGTTCAGTTCAGTCACTCAGTCGTGTCCGACTCTTTGCGACCCCATGAATCACAGCACACCAGGCCTCCCTGTCCGTCACCAACTCCCGGAGTCCACTCAAACTCATGTCCATTGAGTCGGTGATGCCATCCAGCCATCTCATTCTCTGTCGTACCTGTCTCCTCCCACCCTCAATTCTTCCCAGCATCAGACTCTTTTCCAGTGAGTTAACTCGATGCATGAGGTGGCCAAAGTATTGGAGTTTCAGCTTCACCATCAGTCCTTCCAATGAACACCCAGGATTGATCTCCTTTAGAATGGACTGGTTGGATGTCCTTGCAGTCCAAGGGACTCTCAAAAGTCTTCTCCAGCACCACAGTTTAAAAGCATCAATTCTTCGGCTGTCAGCTTTCTTCAGAGTCCATTTGTTTACTTTGTTTTTATTTCCATTAGTCTGTGAGGTGGGTCATAGAGAAGTTTGCTGTGATTTATGTAGAAGAGTGTTATGCCTATGTTTTCCTCTAAGAGCTTTATAGGTTCTGGTCTTACATTTAAGTCTTTAATCCACTTTGAGTTTATTTTTGTGTATGGTGTTAGAAAGTGTTCTAGTTTCATTCTTTTACATGTAGATGAACAGCACCACTTGTTGAAGAGACTGTCTTCACTCCATTGTATATTTTTGCTCCTTTTCAAAGATAAGGTGTTCATAGGTTCGTGGACTTATCTCTGGACTTTGTTTTGTTCCATTGATCTATATTTCTGTCTTTGTGCCAATACTATACTGTCTTGACGACCTTGTAGTATAGTCTGAAGTCAGGAAGGTTGATTCCTCCAGTTCAGTTCTTCTTTCTCAATATTACTTTGGCTATATGAATTCTTTTGTGTTTCCATACAAATTGTGAAGTTATTTGTTCTAATTCTGTGAAAAATATTATTGGTATTTTGATTGGGATTATGTCTCTAGATTGCTTTGGGTAGTACACTCATTTTCAGTATATCCATTCTTCTAATCCAATAACATGGTGTATTTCTCCATCTATTTGTGTCATCTTTGATTTCTTTCATTAGTGTTTTATAGTTTTTTGTAAAAGTCTTTTGTTTCTTTAGGTTAATTTCTTTTTAAGTATTTTATTCTTTCCATTGCAATGGTGAATGGGATTGTTTCTTTAATTTTCTGATTTTTCATTGCTGGTGTATGGGAGTGCAAGTGGTTTCTGTGTACTAATTTTATATCCTGCATCTTTACTATCTTAACTGATTTTCTCTAGTCATTTTCTGGGGACATCTTTAGGGTACACTGAGAGTTTTACTTTTTCTTTTCCATTACAGATTCTTTTTATTTGCTTTTCTTCTCTGATTGCTGTGGTTAGGACTTTTAAAACTATGATTAATTGTAGTAACGAGTGGGTACCCTTTTCTTGTTCCTGATTTTAGAGTAAATGCTTTCAATTTTTCACCATTGTACCTGCTTAACTGTTAATAGTTATCCAGTTTTTCTAGAAGATGTTTCTTTCTTGATTATTAAATCCTGAAACTATCCCTTTCCTATCATTGTAACAGTTGAACAAACCTCCTCAGTCACATGTAACCTCCTATTCTAAGTGGATACTGCATAGTGTGAACCAGTCAACTTTCTTCTACAGGGTCAGGTGATAAATATACAATTCAGTTCAGTCGTTTAGTCGTGTCCGACTCTCTGCGACCCCATGAATCACAGCATGCCAGGCCTCCCTGTCCATCACCAACTCCCGGAGTTCACTCAAACTCATGTCCATCGAGTTGGTGATGCCATCCATCCATCTCATTCTCTGTCGTCCCCGTCTCCTCTCGCCCCCAATCCCTCCCAGCATCAGAGTCTTTTCCAGTGAGTCAATTTGTCTCATGAGGTGGCCAAAGTATTGGAGTTTCAGTTTTAGCATCAGTCCTTCCAATGCTGGCTAATTCAAGCCACTGAAGGATTATGGTCTATCATAGCTGTCTTGAGTTTTAAAAAGTGATAAAGATGATAACCATTTCAACTTTAAGTTCCATGGTATGACTTGTGCTTAAAACCACTACTAACTAGTGGATGCTAACTGTATAATATAGAAAACTAAATTCCATTTCTTTTATTAAAAAATTCTAATACATCTTATCGTCTTCACAAGTAACATTTGAAATAACATGGATAAGTGGTCTAAAGTTATAGATTTGGCTAAATTCCCTCCATGAAGCTGTAAATGTTCCTTAAAATTCTAGCTTGTGTGTTGAAAGAATTCTAAGTCTTAAAAATGCTTTATCACTGGCCCCCAACTCAAGCATCGTGAAATAACATATAACTGAGTTTATAATAGACCCCAAGGCCATGGGATAGATTGCTATATAAATAAGTCAAAGGTTGACTTTGGGTATTGACCTCTAAGTTGCTTATTTATTCACTGCAAGCTGAGAATTTTTAGTTAAAAATCTTCTAGAGCCAAACTTAACTTTTTAAACATCCAATTATTTTTAAAATACCCAAACAAGCAGATTTTAGACATTTAGAGCCTACTTAATTTGCACATCCCAAGAAACCTCACCCAAAAGCTGTTACCCTTGCATAAGATGGAACCTTGTAGTTATAAGACCCCAAAGTACTGCTGCCCTTCAAAGTTCTGACCCAGAGACTCTCCAACATGCTTCTGAGTGACCATACACACAAGCCTCCTCTCTGATTCTTCTCTTCCTCAGCAGTTCCCTTGCCATGCTCCATTTCTGAGTGGCAACTTCCACGCCACAAATTTCTGCCATCACAAACTTTGAGATGCAGATTGACTCCAAACATTGAGAATGACACCTGTCTGACAATGAAGAAATGAGTACCTCAGTCTCATAACTTCCAAGAACTGAATTTTGCCTATGACTTAAGAGCGTCTGAGACTCCAGAGCATCTGGATAAAAGTCCAGACTAGACATCACTTTTAGTGGTCTTGTGAGACCCTAAACAAAGCATCCCTTGGAAAATTCTGGACTTCAGTCCTAAAAAATTGTTAGAAAATAAATGGATGTTATTTTCAGTTGGTAAATTTGTGGCAAATTTTTACAGAAGAAATAGAATACAAATAAGTCTTCTTTCCTAAAACTTCAACTCCCGTCTTGTAAATCCCAACATTGGTTAAATTCAACGTATTGGCATACCCCTCACTTACAACCGGTAGCTGACTATGGTTAAAGAAAAGTACATATCTATGGTGTTCAATCTCACTACTTTATATTCATGATTGAAAGCATTCATTATTATCAAGATTTCCTACTACATTTTCCTGATATATTTATTTTCCATATCTCTCAGGTCTCTATTTTATACTTTCTTTCTCAAATACCTAGCATTGCTCCCTTCTCTTATTCTTTGTTGAAGCTGTTGATTCCAATACCATTGAAAAAATAGGAACATGAAAATATTATTTAATCCTTTCTAAAATTTGGCTCGTATACTCTTTCTTTCTCCCTCTTACAAATCAGCCTGGCTTTGATGTTAATCTAATCAAATCACATTTGCAGTTATACTTCTATTGTTCAGTCCATGACTTCAGTCTTGAACTAACCTCTAAGTTTCTGGCACTATCAGGCACATATGTCTTTCATATTTTTCCTAACAGGATTCAAACATGCTCTATTTCCATCATAAATAAAATCTTCCTTGACTTTGTATTGCTGTCCTGCAAAACAAAAACAATCTTGTTCACCTTTAGAAATATATCTTCCTTAATGTTGTTTATACTCACTGACGTCACTTCTTGCTTCCAGGCCTTTAGCTCCAATCCAAAAACTTTCATTTACACAACTCTGAAGCAACTGGTATTATCAAGTAAAATAAATAAATTTTCTTTGTAAAATCTGTACATATTTGCTTAGGTGGCATCGCTTGCCAATTTCTTGGCAGCATTTAACACAACTGATCATTTTACTGTTCTTAAAACATGTCCTTTGCTTGGCTTCCAGAATATTGTATTTTCCTTATTTATTGCCTTTTCTTGATCATTTATTCTAAGAATTCCTTATTGGTCATTTCTTTCATCTCTAATTTTAAAATATTTAAGTACTTTAAAGCTTATTCTGAGGATTTAATAATTTATTTTAATATTTATCACATAAACGTTAAAATATAGAGATTCTATGTGTGGGATCAGGAGCCAAACTGCCCTGATTGGGATCTGGGCTTGATCATTTGTTAGTAAAAATAGGCAAGATAGCTGACCTCTCTGGATCTAAACTTTCTTGCCTCTAAGATGAAGATAATAATAATGTCTACTTTTTAGACTTACTTTTTGAAAGATATTAGTAAAATTATACAGAATGGCCCCTGACACCTATTAAGATCCTGATTCATGTTACTCCTTATCATTCTGAAATATTACAAAAAATTTCTTTTACCACCATAACTCTACTCACCATCAATATGCTGGTAACACCAAAATTGATATTTGTCTTAAGAACCTCATCCCTCACTTTCTAATCTCATATTGCTAAATTACTTAGTAAACGTTTCAAATTTAAATTACTAAAAAAAGATCTATGTTTTTACTCCGTGAATTCTTTTGTTTCTATTTCCTAATTCACTAAGTGGCATCAGTACTTGTTTGGTATTCAAGTAAAAATATCTATTTGCCACTGTAAGAACACTGAGGATATCTATTTCAGGACCCTTGGGAGATGGAAATCTATTTTCACAGTGCACAAAAATAATTTCAACTTCCCTTTGAGTTCTTTTCTTCCACTTCCAGACTGTGATCCCTTTCTGTATGCAACAAATCATCTCATAATCCTCTCTCACTTGTTTATTGACATCATTTACTATACAGAGAGTTGGATGCACTGAAACACATAAAAAAGGCATAATTCTTAACTCTTCTCTCCAAAAGATAAAATGTGAAGATGAGAAATCAAAGAGAAAATAGTATTTATAACCAATTAGCTGAGCAACCATGAACAGTTAAAATACTTAGAATAGAAAATGGGAAAAATGAGCATATTAATCTTTGGAATCTATGCTTAGTTTAGCTTAGGGCAAAGAGTTCCACAAAGCCCTTGGCTGACATTAACATGTTTCAAAACTAAACCTTTCCCTGATGAAGAAAAGACACTCATTTGGCACTTAGTACTCACCCGACCTGCTTATGAAATGTTCAACTGCTTCCCATATGATTCATTAATTTAGAAGAATCATGAAAGTCTAAGTTACCTGAAAATGTGAGTGGTCTCCACACCTACTCATGCTATTTAAAGAAATGAGTTTAAATTTCTAACTGGAGACCTGTAGAATTTTTATGAACTCTTTCCTGATTATTGATTCTTCAAGGATTTAAATTTAGATATGATTGGCATACAGCAAAGTCAGGATTCTGTGGAGAGCTTGAGGTTTCTTAGAGGTTGTTCAGTTAAATTTTGTTTCCTTTCAATTTTGTTTCAATTTATAAATTGAATCAAAAACTAAGCAAACACTATTGAATACCTACTTTGATAAGGAAAATATTTGTGAAACTAGAATATTTACCCAAATATTCACATATTATACAAAAGTACCTAATAAATAATCACATACTACTGAGAGTGCTAAGGGAGGTCAGTTTTCACTCCAGCCCCAAAGAAAGGCAATGTCAAAGAATGTTCAAATTACTGCACAATTGCACCCATCTCACCGACAGCAAAGTAATGCTCAAAATTCTCCAAGGAAGCTTTAACAGGACGTAATTCATGGGGTCGCGGAGAGTCGGACACGACTGAGTGACTGAACTGAACTGAACTGAACTGAACTGAACCGTGAACTTCCAGATGTTCAAGCTGGATTTAGAAAAGACAGAGGAACCAGAGATCAAATGGCCACCATCCATTGGATCATCAAAAAAGCAAGAGAGTTCTAGAAAAACATCAACTTCTGTTTTATTGACTATGCCAAAGCCTTTGACTGTGTGGATCACAACAAACTGTGACAGAAATACCAGACCACCTTACCTCCCTCCTGAGAAATCTGTAAGGTCAAGAAGTAACAGTTAGAACTGGATATGGAACAACAGACTTGTTCCAAATGGGGAAAGGAGTACATCAAGGTTGTATATTGTCACCCTGCTTATTTAGCTTATATGTAGATTATATCACACAAAATGCCAGACTGGATGAAGCACAAGATGGAATCAAGATGGCCAGGAGATATATTAATAATCAAAGATATGCAGATGACACCACATTTATGGCAGAAAGCAAAGAGGAACTGAAGAGCCTCTCGATGAAAGTGAAAGAGGTGAGTGAAAAGCTGGCTTAAAATTCAACATTCCAAAAATGAAGATCATGGCATCCAGTCCCATACTTTCCTGGCAGATAGATGGAGAAACAGTGCAAACAGTGACAGACTTTATTTTCCCGGGCTCCAAGATCGCTGCAGATGGTAACTGCAGCCATAAAATAAAATGATGCTTGCTGCTTGGAAGATAAACTATGACTAACCTAGACTGCACATTATAAAGCAGAGTCATTACTTTGCTGACAAAGGTCCATACAGTCAAAGCTATGGTTTTCCAATAGTCATGTATGGATGTGAAAGTTGTACCATAAAGAAGAATGAGCACCAAAGAATTGATGCTTTTGAACTGTGGTGTTGGAAAAGAGTCTTGAGGGTCCATTGGATTGCAAGGAGATTAGACCAGTAAACCCTAAAGGAAATCAATCCTGAATATTCATTGGAAGGACTGATGCTGAAGCTGAAGCTCCAAAACTTTGGCCATTTGATGCGAAGGTGGCCATTGGAAAAGACCATAATGCTGCGAAAGATTGAAGGCAGGGGGAGATGATGAGATGGTTGGATGGCATCACCGATTCAGTGGACATGAGTTTAAGCAGCCTCTGGGAGTTGGTGAGAGAAAAGGAAGCCTGGCGTGCTGCAGTCCATAAGGTTGCAAAGAATTAGACAAGACTGAGTGATTGAACTGATATGTTTAATTGGATTGTCTTCCTAAAAATGTCAGGAGTATTGGGGATTTTATGGTAGGAAGTTGGCTAATTTATGTGGGAGTGCTAAATGCTTAAGAGATGTATTTAATTTGAACCTTTGCATAGTGTTGAATTCCCAGAGTTGCTCTTTGTCTTTTTATTTATTTATTCTTTCATTTATTTTAAATCATTTTTGGCTGTTTCTGGGTTTTCATTGCTGCATGGACTTTTCTCTAGTTGCAGCAAGTGGGGCCACTTCTCTAGTTGAGGTGTGTGGGCTTCTAATAGCAGTTGTTTCTCTTATTGTGGAGTATGGGCTCTAAGGTGTGCAGACTTCAGTAGTTGCAGTTCATGAGTTCTGGAGCATAGGTTCAACAGTTGTGGCACATTGGCTTAGTCGTTCCACAGCCTGTGGGATCTTTCTAGATCAGGGATCAATCCCATGTTTCCTTAATTTTCAGGCAGATTCCTTACCACTGAGTCACCAAGGAAGGCCCACCCTCTGTCTTTCCAGTATGACAGATAAAGAAGTCCAGAAGAGAGAGGAGGGCAAAAGTGAAGAAATGGAGAGAAGAGACCTTTAAATATTCTAAGATTTCACTTATCTTTGCTTTTCTCAAAGAATACAATTTTCATTGGTTCTTCACTAGTCTCAGTCCTTCATTTAGCCCCTAAACTAATAGGTTATTCTGGAAAATGAGATGAGAGCAAAAAAATAAAAATAAAGCACCAAACAGACAACATATGATAGAGAAACTTAACAAGAAAACCAAGACTTAAGTATTTACTATACTTTATGTCTAAAGTATCTAATATATGCCAAGAAGACAACATTATTTTATATCTGAATTAGGTGGCATGTCAAGTTATTGTAAGTATATAAGTAGCATAGTGATGACACTTAGGATTAGACCTCATCAAAGCACAGGGCCCAAGATTTTTCACTGGTCTCAAAAAGGGTTTAAATCATACAAATTAACATTTTTGTCTTGTTAGCATTTCCTAAAATAACTTTTCTCCTGAGAGAAATAGATTTCAGTGTAGATCAGAACAAGCCCCACAAATGAGGCCTGAGATGTTGGGAAAGAAGAATGTCAAATATGAAATATAGATACTTCACCTGAAATGAAGTAGAAATGATAAAGAAGTTCACAACAGCTTTACTTAGGCAGTCCTTGTAAATGAAAATGGAACTAGAGCTATATTAAGACACTTTGAGATACTGCTTTACTGTTTACTTTGATGGTGATATACTATATAACATAAAAATATACACCAATCCATGATAAATAAACTTTACCTCTAAATATGAGTTACGAGATTGGTTGGCATGATGGCAGAGTAGTTTTTGTGTTTTTCTTAAAAAACACAAAAATCAAAACTGACTACTGAACAACCATCAAAGTCCTACCAATAAAAGATATCCAGCACTCACTCAAAGACAAAGAAGTGGCAACAAGATGGTGGGAGGTACAATAATGATAAAATCAAACTCCATAACCAACATATAGGCAATCCACAAACTGGTAAATAATTATGGCCACAGAAACTCTTCCATAGAGGTGAAAGTTCTGAGCCTCCGATTAGGCTTTCCAGCCTGGGAATCTGGAAAGTGAAGGGACTCCAGAGAATCTGACTTTGAGGTCCAGTGGGCTTTAATTTCAAGAATTCTGAGTACTGAGAAATAGATACTCTACTCTTGGAGGGCATACACATGGTCCTATGCATACCAGAACCCAGGGAAAAAGGCAGTGATCTCATAAGAGACTGGCCCAGACATACCGACTAAGATTTGATGGTCTCCTTAAGAGGTAGGGAGTGGCTATGGCTCACTGCATGAATAAAGACACTGGCAGCAACAGTTTTGTCTAATACAAATTGTGTGCAACCTCTTCAGTTCAGTTCAGTTCAGTTGCTCAGTCATGTCCGACTCTTTGCGACCCCATGAATCACAGCACACCAGGCCTCCCTGTCCATCACCAACTCCCGGAGTTCACACAAACTCATGTCCATCAAGTTGGTGATACCATCCAGCCATATCATTCTCTGTCATCCCTGTCTCCTCCCACCCCCAATCTCTCCCAGCATCAGAGTCTTTTCCAGTGAGTCAACTCATCGCATGAGGTGGCCAAAGTATTGGAGTTTCAGTTTTAGCATCAGTCCTTCCAACTGATCGCCGAAGAATTGATGCTTTTGAACTGTGAAACCTCTTGGAGACTGCTATTTGCTCCACAAGAGCTACCTCCATTCAACAGCTTCTAAGCTCCAGTGTTAGGATACACCAGGCCAAACAACCAACAATACTGAAACTCATATCCATCCATCAGTAGCAGGCTGCTTAAAGTCTCCCTAAGCATAGCGCTTCCCATCAGGGGGACAAGACACAGCTCCACTCACCAGAAGGTAGGGACCAGAAGCTTCTACTAAAAAGCCTACATAAGTCTACTAGACAGCCTCACCTGCAAGAGGGAAGAGAGCAGAAGCAAGAAGAACTGCAATCTTGGAGCCTGTGGAATGGAAACCGCAATTACTGAAAGTTAGATAAAATGAGACAGTAGAGAAATGTGTCTGTGATGAAAGAATAAAATAAAACCCCACAACAAGCATGTGAAGTGGAGATAGGCAACCTACTGGAAAAAGAATTCAGAGCAATGATAGTGAAGATGATCCAAGATCTAAGAAAAATAATGTCTTGCCTGGAGAATCCCATGGACAGAAGAGCCTAGTTGGCTACTGTCCATGGGGTCACAAAGAGTTGGACAGTACTTAACAACTAAACAGCAAAGCTAATAAAATGAAGTGTCCAAATATTATTTTAAATCTTAATAAATATATATACCATAATTCAACAAAAATAGCTCTCTCGTTCTCTGTCTCTTTGTCTTTATTCTTCCTTCCCTCCCTCCTTTCTCTCTCCTCACATATCCATCCAACTTTTGACATTCTACCAAATTCCAAATAAGGAAACACGTTTGAAGATGAGGAAAAAAAGAATGGAGATACAGATCAAGAAGGTGCTAAAAAGATTAACAAAGACATAGAAGAACTGAAGAAAAAAGAATAAAGTTCAAAAATACAATAGTGGGAATGAAAAATTTACTGGAAGAAATTAATAGCAGAGTAACAGAGGCAAAAGAATGAAAAGTGGACTGAAACATAGAATGGAAGAAATCATTCCACAGAACAGAATAAAGAAAAAAATAAGAATTTAAAAAATCGGGGACTGCTTCAGACACCTGTGGGACAACAATAGAAGCAACAACATTTGCATTATAATCATTATAGGGGTCCTAGAAGGAGAAGACAAAGAAAATAACTTTTTAAAATGTATTTAAAGAAATAAATGAAAACTTCCTAAACATGGGGAACAGAAAACAAGTTCAGGAATTACAGAGGGTCTCAGGCAGGATAAACTCAAAGAGAAACATGCCAAGGCACATAGTAAGCAAGTTTAACAAAAATTAAAGATAAAGAAAAAATAATGAAAACAATAAGGAAAAAGAAGCAAATAACATAAAAAGAAATCATACAAAGGAAACAAATAGCATACAAAGGAATTCCTATAAGCTTTATGTTGATTTTTCAGCAGAAAATCTAGAGGTCAGAAAGAAGTGGCATAATACATTTGAAGTGATAAAAGGGAAGAATCTACAACCAAAAATACTCTGCACAGCAATGCTCTGATTCAGACAATGTCAAAATAAAAGGCTTTATGAATGAGAAAAAGTTAAGAGAAATCAGTACCACCATATCAGCTTTTTTTAAATTAATTTATTTATTTTAATTGAAGGCTAATTACTTTACTGTATTGCAGTGGTTTTTTGCATACATTGGCATGAATCAGCCATAGGTGCACAGGTGTCCCCCCAGCCTGAATCCCCCCCCACATCCCTCCCCATCCCATCCTTCAGGGTCGTCCCAGTGCACTGGCCCTGAGCTCCCTGTCTGATGCATCAAACCTGGATTGGCGATCTATTTCACATACGGTAATATACATGTTTCAATGCTATTCTTTCAAATCATTCCACCCCTTCTCCCACAGAGTCCAAAAGTCTGTTTTTTACATCTGTGTCTTTTTTGCTGTCTTGCATATAGGGTCATAGTTATCATCTTTCTAAATTCCACATATATGCATTAATATACTGTATTGATGTTTTTCTTTCTGACTTATTTCACTCTGTATAATAAGATCCAGTTCCATCCACCTCATTAGAACGGATTCAAATGCATTCTTTTTAATAGCTGAGTAATATTCCATCGTTATTTATGTACCACACTTTCTTATCCATTCATTTGCTGATGGACAGATAGGTTGCTTCCATGTCCTAGCTATTGTAAACAGTGCTGTGATGAATATTGGAGTACACGTGTCTCTTTCAACTCTGGTTTCCTCGATGTGTATGCCCAGCAGTTGGATTGCTGGGTCGTATATCAGTGCTATTTCTAGTTTTTTTAAGGCATATCCACACTCTTCTCCATAGTGGCTATACTAGTTTGCATTCCTACCAACAGTATAAGAGGGTTGCCTTTTCTCCACACCCTCTCCAGCATTTATTGTTTGTAGAATTTTTGATAGCAGCCATACTGACCGGCATGAGATGGTACCTCATTGTGGTTTTGATTTGCACTTCTGATAACGAATGATGTTGAGAATCTTTTCATGTGTTTGTTAGCCATCTGTATGTCTTCTTTGGAGAAATGTCTGTTTAGTTCTTTGGCCCATTTTTTGATTGGGTCGTTTATTTTTCTGGTATTGAGCTGCATGAGCTGCTTGTATACTTTTGAGATTAATTATTTGTCAGTTGCTTCATTTGTTATTAGTTTCTCCCATTCTGAAGGCTGTCTTTTCACCTTGCTTATAATTTCTTTTGTTATGCAAAGCTTTTAAGCTTAATTAGGTCCCATTTGTTTATTTTTGCTTTTATTTCCATTACTCTAGGAGGTGGGTCATTGAGGATCCTGCTGTGATTTATGTCAGAGAGTGTTTTGCCTATGCTGAAGGAATTTCCCTAAGCAGAAAAGAAAAGGCCATGACTGAAAACAAGAAAACTATGGATGGAAAAGCTCAGGCAAACATAAAGTAAAAGTAGCAGATCACCTACATATAAATGTAGTATATAAACCAGTAATAGTGAAGAGAGCACAAATGTAAGATATTGGAAACGCTTTTGAATTTAAAATACAGAAACTTAAAATCTTGCTTTTATATAGATTGCTATTTTAAAAGTCTCATGGCAACTGCATATCAAAAATCTACAACTGATACACACATACAAAAGCAAAAGGAATCCAACCACAACACTAAATTTACTCATCAAATCACAAAAGAGGAAGGGGAGATGAAAGATGTACAAAAACAAATCCACAGCAATTAACAAAATGAGAATAGAATATACATATTGAATTTGCTTGCAGTGAAGGAGAACCAAATTCAATTCCTGGGTTGGAAAGATCCCCTGGAGATGGGAATGGCAACCCACTCCAGTATTCATGCCTGAAGAATTCCATGGACAGAGGAGCATGGAGAGCAACAGTCCATGGGGTTGCAAAGAGTCTGACAACATCGAACTACTATCACACATACACACAATGATAGTTATCTTAAATGGAAATGCTTTTAATGCTCCAACAAAAAGACAAAGACTGGCTGAATGGATAGAAAATAAGACCCCTATAAATGCACTCTGCAAGAGACCAACATGAGATATAAGAATACAAACAGAATGAAAGGGAGGGGATGGAAAAAGTTATTCCATGTTAAAAGAAACCAAAAGAAAGATGGAGTAGCAAATACTCAAATCAGAAAAAAATAGGATTTCAAATAAAGACCATTAAAAGAGACAAAGAAGAACACCACATAATCAATGTGATGATGATCAAATGATTAAGGGATTGTTAAGAAGATATAACAATTATAAACACATATGTACTCAACAAGGGAACGCATCATTATATAAAACTTATACTAACAGCCATAAAGGAGAAACCACTAGTAACGCAATAATAATGGGAAGGCTAACACTCCACTTTTATCAATGGACAGATCATCCAGAAAGAAAATCAAAAGGAAACACAGACTCTAAATGAAATATTATATCAAATGAACTTAATTGAAAATTATAGAGAATTTCATCCAACAGTAGCAGAATATACATTCTTATCACATGCACATGGAAAATTCTCCAGAATTAATCACATGCTGGGTCACAAAGTGAGCTTTGGTAAATTTAAGGATTTAAAAAAAAATTATCAAGCATTTTTTTTCTGAGCACAGCACTATGAAATTAGAAGTCAACTGCAAGGGGAGAAAAACTTAAAAAAAAAAACAAGCACATTGAGTCTAAACAATATGTTACTAAACAACTGAAACTCGCAGTCACAGAAAGCTAACTAAAATGATCACATGGATCACAACCATGTGTAACTCAATGAAGCTATGAGCCATGTCATGTGGGATCACCCAAGATGGATGGGTCATGGTGAAGAGTTCTGACAAAACCTGATCCACTGGAGAAGAGAATGGCAAACCACTTCAGTATTCTTGACTTGAGAACTTCATGAAAAGAATGAAAAGGCAAAAAGATATGACACTGGAAGATGAAATGCCAGGGTGTTAGATGGCCAATATGCTACTGGGGAACAGAGGAGAAAAAGATACAGAAAGAATGAAGAGGCTGGATCAAAGCAGACATGAAGCTTACATGTGGGTGTGTATGGTTGTGAAAGTAAAGCCCAATGCTGTAAAGAACAATATTGCATAGGAACATGGAATGATAGATCCATGCGTTAAGATAAATGAGACAAGGTCAAACAGATGACAAGAGTGAACATTGATATTTTAGGAATCAGTGAGCTAAAAAGCATAAGAATGAACAAATTTAATTCAGATGTCCATTATATATACTACTGCTGGCAAGAATCCCTTAGAAGAAATAGAGTAGTTCTCATAGTCAACAAAAATGTCCAAAATGTAGTATTTGGGTACAATCTCAAAAATCACAGAATAATCTCAGTTCATTTTCAAGGCAAACTATTCAACGTGAGAGTAATCCAAATCTATGTCCCAATCACCAATGGTGAAGAAGCTGAAATTGAACAATTTTAGAAAGACCTACAAGACCTTCTAAAACTAACAACAAAAAATATATGTCCGTTGCATAATAGGGAATTGGAATGCAGAAGTAGGAAGGCAAGAGATAAATGAAGTAACAGGCAAGTTTGGTCTTGGAGTACAAAATGAAGGAGGCAAAGGCTAATAGTGTTTTGCCAAGAGAACACACTGGTCACAGCAAACACCCTCTTCCAACAACATAAGAGGCTATTCTACATGTGGACATCAAGAGATGGTCAATACTGAAATCAGATTAATTACATTCATTAGAGTTGAAGATAGAGAAGCTCTATGCTTTCAGAAAAAAAAGACCCGGAGCTGAATGTGGCTCGGATCATGAGCTCCTTCTTGCAAAATTCACACTTAAATTGAAGAAAATAGGGAAAATCCCTAGACCATTCAGGTAATACCTAAATCAAATTCCTTATGATTATACAGTGGAGGTTACAAACAAGTTCAAGGGACAAGATCTGGTAGACAAAGTGCTTGAAGAACTAAGGATGAGGTTCATAACACTGTACAGAAGGTGGCGATCAAATCCATCCCCAAGAGAAAGACATGCAAAAAGGCAAAGTACTTGTGTGAAGAGGCCTTACAAGTAGATGAAAAAAGAAGAGAAGCAAAAGGTAAAGAAGAAAGGGAACGATGTACCAAACTGAATGTAGCACTTCAGAGAAGAGCAAGGAGAGATAAGACAGCCTTATTGAGTCAACAATGCAAAGAAATAGAGGGAAACAATAGAATGGGTTGATGAGATCTCTTCAGGAAATTTGGAGATATGAAGGGAACATCTAATGTAAATGTGGGCACAATGAAGAACAGAAACAACAAGGACCCAACAGAAGCAGAAGAGACTAAGAAGATGGAAAGAACACACAGAAAACTCATACAGAAAAGGTCTAAATAACCCAGATAAGACCTACAAGACCTTTTAGAACTAACCCCCAAAAAAGATGTCCTTTTCATTATAGGGGACTGGAATGCAAAAGTAGGAAGTCAAGAAACACCTGGAATAACAGGTAGATTTGGCTTTGGAGCACGAAATGAAGCAGGGCAAGGCTAATAGAGTTTTGCCAAGAGAACACACTGGTCATAGCAAACACAATCTTCCAAAAACACAAGAGAAGACTCTACACATGGACATCACCAGATAGTCAACACCGAAATCAGATTGATTATATTCTTTGCAGCCAAAGATGGAGAAGCTCTATACTGTTAGCAAAAACAAGCCCAGGAGCTGACTGTGGCTCAGATCATGAATTCATTATTGCCAAATTCATACTTTAATTGAAGAAAGTAGGGAAAACCCCCAGACCATTCAGATATGACCTAAATCAAATCCCTTATGATACTACAGTGGAAGTGAGAAATAGATTTAAGGGACTAGATCTGAAAGATAGAGTGCCTGATGAACTCTGGATGGAGGTTCATGACATTGTACAGGAGACAGGGATCAAGACCATCCACATGGAAAAGAAATGCAAAAAAGCAAAAGGGCTGTCTGAGGAGGCCTTACAAATAGCTGTGAAAAAAACAGAAGCAAAAAGCAAAGGAGAAAAGGAAAGATATAAGCATCTGAATGCAGAGTGCCAAAGAATAGCAAGGAGAGATAAGAGAGCCTTCTTCAGTGATCAATGCAATGAAATAG
Source organism: Moschus berezovskii (assembly GCF_049115385.1). NCBI lineage: Eukaryota > Metazoa > Chordata > Mammalia > Artiodactyla > Moschidae > Moschus > Moschus berezovskii. The sequence continues at coordinate 49,055,645 of NC_142472.1, forward strand.
AGGACAGCAACAGAATAGGAAAGACAAGAGATCTCTTCAAGAAAATTAGAGATACCAAGGGATCATTTCATGCAAAGATGGGCTCGATAAAGGACAGAAATGGTATGGAGCTAACAGAAGCAGAAGATATTAAGAAGAGGTGGCAAGAATACACAGAAGAACTGTACAAAAAAGATCTTCACGACCAAGATAGTCATGATAACATGATCACTGACCTAGAGCCAGACATCTTGGAATGTGAAGTCACGTGGGCCTTAGAAAGCATCACTACGAACAAAGCTAGTGGAGGTGATGGAATTCCAGTAGAGCTATTTCAAATCCTGAAAGATGATGCTGTGAAAGTGCTGCACTCAATATGCCAGCAAATTTGGAAAACTCAGCAGTGGCCACAGGACTGGAAAAAGTCAGTCTTCATTCCAATCCCAAAGAAAGGCAATGCCAAAGAATGCTCAAACTACCGCACAATTGCACTAATCTCACGTGCGAGTAAAGTCATGCTCAAAATTCTCCAAGCCAGGCTTCAGCAATATGTGAACCGTGAACTTCCAGATGTTCAAACAGGTTTTAGAAAAGGCAGAGGCACCAGAGATCAAATTGCCAACATCCACTGGATAATGGAAAAAGCAAGAGAGTTCCAGAAAACCATCTATTTCTGCTTCATTGACTGTGCCAAAGCCTTTGACTATGTGGATCACCACCAAATGTGGAAAGTTCTGAAAGAGATGGGAATCCCAGACCACCTGACCTGCCTCTTGAGAAACCTGTATGCAGGTCAGGAAGCAACAGTTAGAACTGGACATGGAACAACAGACTGGTTCCAAATAGGAAAAGGAGTGCGTCAAGGTTGTATATTGTCACCCTGCTTATTTAACTTATATGCAATGTACATCATGAGGAATGCTGGGCTGGAAGAAGCACAAGCTGGAATCAAGATTGCCGGGAGAAATATCAATAACCTCAGATATGTGGGTGACACCACCCTAATGGCAGAAAGTGAAGAGGAACTAAAAAGCCTCTTGATGAAAGTGAAAGTGGGGAGTGAAAAAGTTGGCTTAAAGCTCAACATTCAGAAAACTAAGATCATGGCATCTGGACCCATCACTTCATGGGAAATAGATGGGGAAACAGTGGAAACAGTGTCAGACTTTATTTTGGGGGGTTCCACAATCACTGTGGATGCTGATTGCAGCCATGAAATTAAAAGACGCTTACTCCTTGGAAGGAAAGTTATGGCCAACCTCTACAGTATATTAAAAAGCAGAGACATTACTTTGCCAACCAAGGTCTGTCTAGTCAAGGCTATGGTTTATCCCGTGGTCATGTATGGATGTGAGATTTGGACTGTGAAGAAAGCCGATCGCCGAAGAATTGATGCTTTAGAACCTGGTTTTGGAGAAGACTCTTGAGAGTCCCTTGGACTGCAAGGAGATCCAACCAGTCCATTCTGAAGGAGATCAGTCCTGGGTGTTCATTGGAAGGACTGATGCTAAAGCTGAAACTCCAGTACTTTGGCCACCTCATGGGAAGAGTTGACTCACTGGAAAAGACTCTGATGCTGGGAAGGATTGGGGGCAGGAGGAGAAGGGGATGACAGAGAATGAGATGGATGGACTCGATGGACATGAGTTTGAGTGAACTCCGGGAGTTGGTGATGGACAGGGAGGCCTGGCGTGCTGTGATTCATGGGGTCGCAAAGAGTCAGACACGACTGATTGACTGAACTGAATTGAACTGAACCACAATGGTGTAGTCACTTACCTTGAGCCGGATATCGTGGAATGTGAAGTCAAGTTGGCCTTAGGAGCATTATTATGAAAAAAGCTAGTGGAGGTGATGGAATTCCAGCTGAGCTATTTCAAACACTAAAATATGCTGCTGCTTAAGTGCTGCACTTAATATGCCAGCAAATTTGGAAAACTCAGTAATGACCATAGGAGAGCAAAAGTTCAGTAATCATTCCAATCCCAAAGAAAGGCAACACCGAAGAATGTTCAAAATACCACACAACTGTGCTCATTTTACATGATAGCAAGGTTATGCTCAAATCCTTCATGCTAGGTTCAACAGTACTTGAACCAAGAACTTCCTGAAGTACAATCAGGATTTAGACGAGGAAGAGGAGCCAGAGATCAAATTGCCAGCATTTGTTGGATCATAGAAAAATCAAGAGAATTGAAAAAAAAAAAAAATTTTCTTCTGCTTCATTATCCACATTACGCTTTTAATTATGTGGATCACAACAAACTGTGGATAATTCTTAAAAAGATGGGAATTCCAAACTAACTTACCTGTCTCCTGAGAAATCTGTACAGGACAAGTTAGAACTGGACAAGGAGCAATGAACTGGTTCAAAATTGGGAATGAAGAGTATATCAAGGCTCTATATTTTCAGCTTGCATATTTAACTTATATGCAGAGTACATCAAGTAAAATTCCAGGCTGGAATCGAGATTGCTTGAAGAAATCTCAGAAAATTCAGATATGCATGTGAAACCACTATAATGGCAGAAAATGAAGAGGGACAGAGTCTCCTGATAAAGGTGAAAGAGGAGAGTGAAGAAGCTGACTTAAAACTCAACTATCAAAAAAACAAAGACCATGGCATCCAGTCCCATCAGTTCATGACAAATGGGTAGTGAAAAAGTGGAAACAGCGACAGATTCTATTTCGGGGGGCTCCAAATTCACTGAGGACGGTGACTGTAGCCATGAAATTCAAAGATGATCACCCCTTGGAAGGAAAGCTATAACAAACCCAGACAGTGTATTAAAAAGCAGAGACAACAATTTGGCAACAAACATCTACATTGTCAAAGCTCTGATTTTTCTAGTAGTCATGTATGGACATGAGAGCTGGACTACAAAGAAGGCAGAGCACCAAAGAATTGATGCTCTCAAACTGTGGTACTGGAGAAGACTTCTGAAAGTCTTATGGACATCAAGGATTCAAACTAGTCAATTCCAAATGAAATCAACTCTGAATCCTTGTGAATATTCGTTGGAATGTCTAATGCTGAAGTTGAAGCTCCAATATTTTCATCATCTCATGTGAACAGCCAACTCATTGGAAAAGTCCCTGATGCTCGGAAAGATTGAGATTAGAAGGAGAAGAGGGCATTGGAGGATGAGATGTCTGGATGGCATCACTAATGCAATGGACATGAACTTGGGCAAACTTCAGGAAATGGGAGGACAGGGAGGCCTGGTGTACTGCAGTCCATGAGGTCGCAAATAGTTGGACATGACTGGCCAACTGAGCAACAACCAGCCATTTCCTGTCCTAATTACACTCAAGGAACCCCAAGTATTAATAACTGTGGCAGGACCAATCAGTCTATTTCCTTTTAGACACCAGGAAAATTTTCTTGGTGTTCACTATAGTTCCTCATCTGCCCTGCTCCCAATTCTCTACCATAATGGGGCTATCTGGATGAGCCAAATGTTATTATTTCAGTTGTCCTCTAAGCTACAACTGGAACTCTGTGCTATTTTCTCAGGAGTTTCTGACTCTTTCTGGGTAGAGATATACTGAGCAAAGTCCAGGCTTCTGTTTTCATGAACATGGAAACTGCTCTTCATCTCGCATTAATTTAATAGAACACAAATCCTAGAGGTGGCTAAAGTATTGGAGTTTCAGCTTCAGCATCAGTCCTTCCAATGAACACCCAGGACTGATCTTCGTTAGAATGGACTGGTTGGATCTCCTTGCAGTCCAAGGGACTCTCAAGAGCCTTCTCCAGCACCACAATTCAAAAGCATCAATTCTTCGGTGCTCAGCTTTCTTCACAGTTCAACTCTCACATCCATACATGACCACTGGAAAAACCATAACCTTGACTAGACGGACCTTGGTTGGCAAAGTAATGTCTCTGCATTTTTTTAAAATTTTAATTGGAGGCTAATTACTTTAAAATACTATATTGGTTTTTAATATGCTATTTAGATTGGTCATAACTTTGCTTCCAAGGAGTAAGCATCTTTTATTTTATTTTTAAAAATTTATTTATTTTAATTGGAGGCTAATTACTTTACATTATTGTATTGCTTTTGCCACACATTGACATGAATCTGCCCCGGGTGTACATGTGTTCCCCATCTTGAACCCCCCTTCTATGTCCCTCCCTATCCTATCCCTCATGTTCATCCCAGTGCACCAGTCCCAAGCATCCTGTACCGTCTTTTAATTTCATGGCTGCAATCACCATCTGCAGTGATTTTGGAGCCAAAAAAAAAAAAAAAAACTCTGACACTGTTTCCACTGTTTCTCCATCTATTTCCCATGAAGTGATGGGACCGGATGCAATGATCTTAGTTTTCTGAATGTTGAGCTTTAAGTCAACTTTTTCACTCTCCTCTTGCACTTTCATCAAGAGGCTTTTTAGTTCCTCTTCACTTTCTGCCATTAGGGTGGTGTCACCCACATATCTGAGGTTATTGATATTTCTCCCGGCAACCTTGATTCCAGCTTGTACTTCTTCCAGCCCAGCGTTCTTCATGATGTACTCTGCATATAAGTTAAAAAAGCAGGGTGACAATAGACAGCCTTGACGTACTCCTTTTCCTATTTGGAACCAGTCTGTTGTTCCATGTCCAGTTCTAACTGTTGCTTCCTGACCTGCATATAGGTTTCTCAAGAGGCAGGTCAGGTGGTCTGGTATTCCCATCTCTTTCAGAATTTTCCAGAGTTTATTGTGATCCACACAGTCAAAGGCTTTGGCATAGTCAATGAAGCTGAAATAGATATTTTTCTGGAACTCCTTGCTTTTTCGATTATCCAGCAGATGTAGCTCAATTGGTGTCAAAAGCTCAAGGAATAGAATATCATTTACACTGTTTCTGGAGAACCAAATCTTCAGGAAAGATTAAAAAGTCTAATGACATTATTCAGAGGATGTCTCGGTGGCAGACTGATTTTGTGCACAGATATTGCCATAGATCCTGAAGCCTTAGAATTAACTAGCTATGTGACTCAACTTAGAGCCTTTCAACAGGCATTATGAGAACTCCATCCATAGTTGGTCTAATTTCTAGGTCTCTGGAGTACTCTCCTCCATATCAGTTGAAGGTTTAACAAAGTGGATGTCTCCACTCCAGGGAAAGGACTTTCTTCAACTCTTGAATACCTTCCCCAAAAGCAATTACATGTAATGCCTCTTCTTAATCTGATGACATCCAACAATCCTAAAATGGACAGTACCTTCACTTCAATTCAGTTCAGTCACTCAGTTGTGTCCAGTTCTTTGCAACCCCATGGACTGCAGCACCCCGGGCCTCCCTGTCCTTCACCAACTCCAGGAGCTTGTTCAAACTCAAGTCCATTGAGTCAGTGATGCTATTCAACCATCTCATCCTCTGTCATTCCCTTCTCCTTCTGTCTTCAATCTTTTCCAGCATCAGGGTCTTTTCCAAGGAGTCAGTTCTTCGCACCAGGTGGCCAAAGTATTGGAGTTTCAGCTTCAGCATCAGTCCTTCCAATGAATATTCAGGATTGATTTCCTTTAAGATGGATTGGTTTGATCTTCTTGCAGTCCAAGGGACTCTCAAGAGTCTTATCCAACACCACAGTTCAAAATCATCAGTTCTTCAGTGCTCAGCTTTCATTATGGTCCAACCCTCACATCCATACATGACTACTGGAAAAAACATAGCTTTGACTAGACAGACCTTTGTTGGCAAAGTCTTGTCCCTGCTTTTTAATATGCTATCTAGGTTTTTCAAAACTTTGCTTCCAAGGAGCAAACCTCTTTTAAGTTAAAGGCTGCAGTCACCAGCTGCAGTGATTTTGGAGCCCGAGAAAAGAAAGTCTGTCAATATTTCCATTATTTCCCCATCTATTTGCCATGAATTGATGGGATTGTGTGCTGTGATCTTCGTTTTTCAAATGTTGAGTTTTAAGCCAGCTTTTTTACTCACCTTTTTAACCTTCAGCAAGAGGCTCTTCTATGGATATAATGTGGCTTTTAATTGTGATTATCTTTTTTATTGTTGCTGCTTGCTCCCTACGTCAGTAAGTGTGTAACTGAATTTGTTTCTAATAATCTTAAAGCTTTTAGGTTACAGATGATTACTCATGACTCTGATTTCTACAGCCTCCTCCAACTATTACTTGGGGCCCTGGATTAGACACCCTCAATATGAAGGTGAGGAGAATATGCTGCCTCAACTATTTAAGGTCTGTGCCCCTGGCCAGCAGAAAGTGGCTACAGAATGGGAATGATGCCCCTTTCCCTGGAAGCCATATTCTCCTAAAAGAAAAAGGGGGAAATGAGAGTTAATTCTTAGGTGGTTTGATAAGGAGTCTGGGACCCTCAAAGAGGAGAAAGGGGTCCCAGTCCCTTGAGGAGGAGAAAAGGACAAACCATTTTTGTCATACATTTCTTAGTCTTAGTCACATAAAACAGTTTTTCTTTAAGCCCAGAGCTAACGATTACACAACAAAGCAACAAATTTTGTTCAAGGATATGTCTTTCCTTAAGATTTGTACTAATGATTATATAACAATGTATCTTGCTTAAGGATATGTTTCTCTTTAATAGGGGCCTTCTGACTAATCTTACTATATTAAAATATATGTTGTGGGAGTGGATCTGGTAATACATTTCTATTGTTAATTCTAATACTGTTATTTTAAGATGCTTGCTGTGGGATTGGGTCTGGTAAGACATTTCTATTATTAGTAACCAAGTGAAAAAAGTATAATAAGGCCTTGATAAGACTAGTGAGTGTGGCATTCTCTGACCACTTCTGATGTCTATGTCAGAAGTTTTCCCTATCCCTTTTTTCACTGTAATAAAATTCTGCTACATAAAAGTTCTGAGGGATCAAGCCTCATCTCTGGTCCTGAAGCTAAATTCTTCTCTTGGGAGGTCACAAATCCAACACTGTTCACCATAGGCTAACAACTTGTTATGCCCAGGAACAAACAAAGAAGGGGGTTTTACCATCAGAGGTTTTTACTCCTATTCGTGACTTCCCCCCCTTTTCTATGTTGCCACTTCCTCTGACCACCATCTCGGAACCTGTTTCCCTATTCTAACTAACATTTCCCCCTCAAGAGATGCGAGGCCCGGTTCTTTCAGAATAGAGGTGTCCAGGTCTCTCTGGCTACTTCCTGCTTAGCTGGGATGGCAAGGGGTGTTGGCCCTCCTCCTCTTGCTATCTTTAGGCCTCAGGGTCCTTATGGCAGTGTCCACCTAGGGAATAGCAGTAGATTCCATCTCTAGTTAGCTGTAGTTCTGTGTATCCCCTCAGCAACATTAGCGTACTTTATAATTTGGTGACTGAGGCAGAAATGAAATGGATTAAGCAACTGATAATGCACAGAACAATCATGAGCAGAATTAGTATGGTGACGATAGGGGTCAGCAAGGTCAATTACCATTTCCAAACCCTTCCTCTCCAAGAGGAGAGCCCATAGAAATCTGGAGGCTCCCCTGCTCGATCTTAGAGATCTTGGATAATCTGTATGTTCTTTTTGAGAACCAAAAGACTTTCTTCGACTTTATTCGAGGTGTTCACCCAAAATCAGCAGGTCTCACTTAGGATAGCATAGGTTCTTCCTTGTTCGGTAATCCAAAGATCTATAGCTCACATATTCTTTAGTATTACCTCTGTCAAACCATCAGTGGATTTTTGTTGTTCCTCTAGCGGTGAGAGCATCACTTTCCATCCTCGTTGCATCGTCAAAGAAATATGTATTACTGACCTCTTGAGAAGAGAGTTTCTCTAGTGGCTCAGATGGTAAATAATTCGCTTGCAATGAGGGAGACCTGGGTTTGATCCTGTGTTGAGAATATCCCCTGGAGAAAGGAACAGCTATTCTTGACTGGAGAATCCCAGGGACAGAGGAGCTTGGCAGGCTACATCCATGGGGTCGCAAAGAGTTGGACACAACTGAATGACTTTCACTTACTTCTTGAGAAGAGGGATTCCAACAAACCAAATGAATCCTATAGTGTGTTTCTATAGTGTGGCTATAATGTGTCCTACCTCCATCTCTCTAGGATGGGATTATTATGGACATATATCATGACATATCCCAAATCAGATGGTAATGGGTAAGAGGGGAAGGAGCACCTATGTTGATATGTGGCTTTTCCCATCACCCATTCTAGGAGTGGACTCAGATTGGAGAGTGCCCCTGAAATTGATTCAGTTGCTCAGCTAAAGCTAAACAACTTGGAGCAGAAACAAGACTCTCAAAACAGTCAGAACTATTGCACAGACCCCTTACCAGTGGGCTGAGTTATGAGGTATAGAGTCTTCCCACATTGAAAATAATACCTTGTTCCCACCAAGGAGATTTCGCCTAGCTGTGAGCTGACCTGAGATGTTAGGTTTAGCCTTGGTTGGGTGAGACTTCATCCTGTATGTTGAATGGGGACCTGGACCGGGTGATGGTACCCCCATTTGGTATACTCTGTCACTATTGGGGTCTGTTTTTTGTGTGCATGAAACATTGTCTTCTTTTGACAAATGGGGTTTCAGAAAATGAGTAAAATAATATTTCTGGAGTGGTGTATGGGTTTGTTAGAGTAGCAATGTTTTGCTGTGTACCCAGGTCCACAAGCTTGATCAGGGTTGTGGGAATTAACTCCCCATATGTCCCCAGATCTTTCCCCAATCTCAACTTGGACAGACCTTTGTAGTTATTATGCTGACATCTGCAAACCAGGTTCCATCATTATTGTTAGGAAATCTATTAATTTTGCTGTAGGTCACAAAATCCTATATATATGTATGACTTCTTGCATCTCCCCCAGCAAGGAGTGCCCAGCCCCAGGGGTTGACTCTCTAGTTTTGGTACAAATTTATTCCTCTGATTCTCATCTTTCCATCTGGGGGTGAACCCTCTGAGGGTTCAGATTCTTGTTTTGGTGTTTCTGAACCTACAGTTACATGGCCAGGAAGAGATCCGTATCTCCATAGTCCAGTTACAGTGGGTAGATAAACCAAGGGCCCCACTGAAAAGATCACGAGGCATCTTCATGTGTGGTTTTCCATCTTTCCAGGGGTGACTCATAAAGTATATAAAGACAATACCATACATGGTTTCAACATTTCCAACCTTTAGGATACTATTTCCTTTTGAGTAAACAGAACTTAATATTGACCTGTGTTAGATCAGCAAAGGGTACAAGGATAGCCATTAAGGGGTTTTTAAGTAAGTCATCATGCTCCATCATCACATTTTTTATGCCTGGATGAGGGCACACCCAACAGTCAGACCTGTTGATGGACTTTGTGACCTCAGTGATGGTTGGGCTCAAGGGGTGTATGTAAACCAGTGAGAGAAACCAGAAAGAAGTACCACATCATGACATCTAGCATATGGGGCTTATAAGGATCTGAATATAACAAACATGGAACAAGTTCCCTTGGAATAAGCAAACAACAAAGGTGACTATAATAAAGTATAGGCAGAGTAGTAGGTTTACAAGAAATTCAATTCCCTGGATGTTCATCAGGATGGCACTTAACACTTATCTATAGTTTTGAATAGGTATTGAAGGTCTCCCAAGGGTTTTCAGGTATACTGGACTTTATTTTTTTTCTTCCATGGCTTGACTCAAGAGTGGTGTATCCAGGAGTCACATCCTGGTACTTGACTGCTGCAGGGGTAGAAAGTATTACAGGGTATGGGCCCTTCCATATGGGCTGGAGTTGAGCCTTTGGGAACCCATCTTTCCACACCTTGATTAGGACTTGGGCCCCTGGGGTCATATAGAGATAATCCCTGAGTCCTTTGGATCCTGGTTGACACCCCACAAGTGTATTTCTTGTTGGAATTATCCAATGGTCACAGTGTAAGATCAAAGGGCCCAAGTCTCCAGATCTAGAAGTGGTCATTAACATAGACAAAATATTTCCCATATAGCATCTTATAGGGGTTGAGACTTATCTGTTCTTTAGGACCAATGCAAGTGTGGAAGAGGGCAACTGGTAAAGCCTCTTTCCATCAGAGAAGTCTCCTGGGCTATCTTTTTATTGCTGATTTTAAAAATTGGTTAGCTCTTTATATTTCTGCTGAAGACTGAGGCCTCCTTGCACAGTGAAGGTGATAGAAAATACCCAATGCTCTGGAAACCCCTTGGGTGACTTTAGAAGTATATGATGTACTACTGTCATTTTGTAGAGCCCTGAGTAAACTAAATCCTGGAATAATTTCATGGAGCAGCTTTTTTTTTTTTTTTTTTTTTTTACTACCTCTTCAGTCTTTTCAGTCTGGGGGAGAAAGCCTTCAATACACCCTATAAATGTATCTACCATGACCAGTAGGGACTTATATTCTTGAAAGGCCATCATCCAGATGAAGTCTATCTACCAGTCCTCCCCAGGGTATGTTCCCCACCACTGGAGAGGTAGGGTCAACTATAGTTTTTGAGATCCTTGGGGTTTATTTAGTTGGTAAGTGGGACATGAAGAGATTTCCTGACCTAGGGTTGTTTGGAGGCCTAGTCCCCTGAAAGATCTTTCCAGTAATCTTTGGAGGGCTTTATCCCCAGATGATTGGTGGTGTGTAGGGACTTAACCAAACTCCATTGGAAGTATCCAGAACTGTCCCTCCTTTTGGAACCACTCCATATAGTGTTGTCAGAAGCCTTCATTTGTAACCTTGAAAGTCTCACCTTCAGTATATGAAGCAGTTTCCCATCAAAATAGTCTATGAAACTAAGGTGCAACCCCTGTTAGGTCATTATTCTGAGTACTGCTCTCTTAGCTGCCTGATCATCAGCTTGGTTCCCCTGTGCCACTTCTGTACTTCCTTTATGGTGTCCTTTACAGCGGGAGACTAAAACCTTAGCAGGCAGATGGACTGCCACCAAGAAACTAAAGATTTGGCCATCATACTTGATTGGGGACCCTGGAGTGGTCAGGTGGCCCCTATTCTTTCCCAAATAGCAGGGAGTGCATATAATACCAGAAAGTCATACTTGGAGTCAGCTGCCGCTACTTTGTCCCAATGCCCAAGTTTTAAAGCTCAGATCAGAGTTACTAGCTCAGGCAACTGGGCTGAAGCTTCTGGTGGTAAAGGTTTAGCCTCTATGGTTTCATGAAAGGAGGTAACTGTATACCCTTCTCTACTTTTCACATCTAAGACAAAGCTGCTTTCATCAGTGTATCACATTTCCTCAGGATTGGTCAGAAGTTTTCCAATAATCCCTCTCAGGACTTTGTCTAATGGCCTAAAGTTTCTAAACAAGAGTAAAAGGGGAGAGAATTTTCTGGCAGGGGTAGGAGAGTAGCAGAATTAACTGTCCCACAGAGGACTATGGTCAATCACAGGTTTTCACTTAGCATTACTTGGTATCTGAGGACCTTTTGATTTGACATTCATAAGTGGCCTTTTCCACTTAAGAGACATTTTACATCAGTTCAGTTCAGTCACTCAGTCGTGTCCGACTCTCCGCGACCCCATGAATCACAGCATGCCAGGCCTCCCTCTCCATCACCAACTCCCGGAGTACACTCAAACCCATGTCCACAGAGTCGGTGATGCCATCTAGCCACCTCATTCTCCGTCGTCCCCTTCTCCTCCTGCCCCCAACCTTTCCCAGCATCAGAGTCTTTTCCAGTGAGTCAACTCGTCGCATGAGATGGCCAAAGTATTGCAGTTTCAGCTTTAACATCAGTCCCTCCAATGAACATCCAGGATTGATCTCCTTTAGAATGGACTGGTTGGATCTCCTTGCAGTATAAGGGACTCTCAAGAGTCTTGTCCAACACCACAGTTCAAAAGCATCAATTCTTCGGCGATCAGCTTTCTTCACAGTCCAACTCTCACATCCATACATGACCACGAGAAAAACAATTGCCTTGACTAGACGGACCTTGGTTGGCAAAGTAATGTCTCTGCTTTTTAATATACTATCAAGGTTGGTCATAACTTTCCTTCCAAGGAGCAAGCGTCTTTTAATTTCATGGCTGCAATCAGCATCTGCAGTGATTTTGGAGCCCAAAAAAATAAAGTCTGACACTGTTTCCACTGTTTTTCCATCTATTTCCCATGAAGTGATGGTGACTGGTTAAAAATAGTTACCTTGCATTCCATTCCCCTATAATGTAAAGGATATCTTTCTTGGGTGTTAGTTCTAAAGGTCTTGTAGATCTTCATAGAACCGTTCGACTTCGGCTTCTTCAGCGTTACTGGTTGGGGCATAGGTTTGGATTACTGTAATACTGAATGATGGCTACTCCACTTCTTCTGAGGGATTCCTGCCCACAGTAGTAGATATAGTGGTCATCTGAGTTAAATTCACCCATTCCAGTCAATTTTAGTTCACTGATTTCTAGAATGTCGACATTCACTCTTGCCATCTCCTGTTTGACTTCTTCCAATTTGCCTTGATTCATGGACCTAACATTCCAGGTTCCTATGCAATATTGCTCTTTACAGCATCGGACCTTGCTTCTATCAGCAGTCATCTCCACAACTGTGTATTGTTTTTGCTTTGGCTCCATCCCTTCATTCTTTCTGGATTTATTTCTCCACTGATCTCCAGTAACATACTGGGCACCTGTCGACCTGGGGAATTCCTCATTCAACATCCTATCATTTTACCTTTTCATACTGTTCATGGGGTTCTCAGGGCAAGTATACTGAAGTGGTTTCCCATTACCTTCTCCAGTGGACCACATTCTGTCAGACCTCTCCACCATGACCCGCCCGTCTTGGGTGGCCCCACAGAGCATGGCTTAGTTTCACTGAGTTAGAAAGGGCTGTGGTCCATGTGATCAGATCGACTAGTTTTCTGTGATTATGATTTCAGTGTGTCTGCCCTCTGATGCCCTCTCGCAATACCTACCATCTTATTTGGGTTTCTCTTACCTTGGTCGCGGGATATCTCCTCAGGGCTGCTCCAGCAAAGCGCAGGCACTGCACCTTACCTTGGACGAGGGGTATCTCCTCAAGGCCGCCCCTCCTGACCTTGAACGTGGAGTAGCTCCTCTTGGCCCTCCTGTGCCCGTGAAGCCACCGCCTCTTGGACGTGGGGTAGCTCCTCTCATCCATGCTTCTGCACGTGGTCGGTTGTGAATCCGTCTCCTGTTTGCGCACTCAGAGACCGCGTCTCGCGTCTGTGCTCTCAGAGCCGGTGTGAAGAAAGTAGGGAAAACCACTAGACCATTCAGAAATGACCTAAATCAAATCCCTTATGATTATACAGTGGAAGTGAGAAATAGATTTAATGGACTAGATCTGATAGATACAGTGCCTGATGAACTATGGACGGAGGTTTGTGACATTGTACAGGAGACAGGGACCAAGACAATCCCCATGGAAAAGAAATGCAAAAAAGAAAAACGGTTGTCTGAAGAGGCCTTACAAATAGCTATGAAAAGAAGAGAAGGAAAAAGCAAAGGAGAAAAGGAAAGATATAAGCATCTGAATGCAAGGAGAGATAAGAAAGCCTTCCTCAGCGATCAATGCAAAGAAATAGAGGAAAGCAACAGAATAGGAAAGACAAAATATCTCTTCAAGAAAATTAGAGATACCAAGGGAACATTTCCTGCAAGGATGGGAACAATAAAGGACAGAAATGGTATGGACCTAACAGAAGCAGAAGATATTAAGAAGAGGTGGCAAGAATACACAGAAGAACTGTACAAAAAAGATCTTCACGACAAACATAATCACGATGGCGTGATCACTCACCTAGAGCCAGACACCTTGGAATGTGAAGTCAAGTGGGCCTTAGAAAGCATCACTACGAACAAAGCTAGTGGAGGTGTTGGAATTCCAGTTGAGCTATTTCAAATCCTGAAAGATGATGCTGTGAAAGTGCTGCACTCAATATGACAGCAAATTTGGAAAACTCAGCAGTGGCCACAGGACTGGAAAAGGTCAGTCTTCATTCCAATCCCAAACAAAGGCAATGCCAAAGAATGCTCAAACCACCGCACAATTGCACTCATCTCTTACGCTAGTAAAGTCATGCTCAAAATTCTCCAAGCCAGGCTTCAGTAATACGTGAACCGTGAACTTCCAGATGTTCAAGCAGGTTTTAGAAAAGGCAGAGGCACCAGAGATCAAATTGCCAACACCAGCTAGATTATGGAAAAAGCAGGAGAGTTCCAGAAAACCATCTATTTCTGCTTCATTGACTATGCCAAAGTCTTTGACTGTGTGGATCACAGTAAACTGTGGAATATTCTGAAAGAGATGGGAATCCCAGACCACCTGACCTGCCTCTTGAGAAACCTGTATGCAGGTCAGGAAGCAACAGTTAGAACTGGACATGGAACAACAAACAGGTTCCAAATAGGAAAAGGAGTACATCAAGGCTGTCTATTGTTACCCTGCTTATTTAACTTATATGCAGAGTACATCATGAGGAACGCTGGGCTGGAAGAAGCACAAGCTGGAATCAAGATTGCTGGGAAAAATATCAATAATCTCAGATATGCAGATGATACCATCCTAATGGCAGAAAGTGAAGAGGAACTAAAAAGCCTCTTGATGCAAGTGAAAGAGGAGAGTGAAAAGGTTGGCTTCAAGCTCAACGTTCAGAAGATAAAGATCATGGCATCTGGTCCCATTGCTTCATGGAAAATAGATGGGGAAACAGTGGAAACAGTGTCAGACTTTATTTTGGGGGACTCCAAAATCACTGTGGATGCTGATTGCAGCCATGAAATTAAAGGACGCTTACTTCTTGGAAGGAACGTTATGACCAACCTAGATAGCATATTAAAAAGCAGAGCTATTACTTTGCCAACCAAGGTCCATCTAGTCAAGGCTATGGTTTTTCCCATGGTCATGTATGGCTGTGAGAGTTGGATGGTGTAGAAAGCTGAGCACCGATGAATTGATGCTTTTGAACTGTGGTGTTGGAGAAAACTCTTGAGAGTCCCTTGTACTGCAAGGAGATCCAACCAGTCCATTCTAAAGGAGATCAGTCCTGGGTGTTCATTGGAAGGACTGATGCTAAAGCTGAAACTCCAATACTTTGGCCACCTCATGCGATGAGTTGACTCACTGGAAAAGACTCTAATGCTGGGAGGGATTGGGGGCAGGAGGAGAAGGGGACGACAGAGAATGAGATGGCTGGATGGCATCACCGACTCAATGGACATGAGTTTGAGCGAACTCGGTGAATTTTTGGTGGACAGGGAGGCCTGGCGTGTTGTTATTCATGGGGTGGCAATGAGTTGGACACGACTGAGTGACTGAACTTAACTGAACTGATAGAAAAACTTCAGCCTTCTCCTGAGGATGTCCCTGTGCCATTGGAATTGAATTACCCCATCTTTTCAGGCTCTCATATAAGGTCTGGGCTATTAGGCCATTATTGGGTATCCAGTTTCCGCAAAACCTGTTTAATTCTAAGAAGGCCCACAGTTGCTTTTGAATCATGTGGACAGGCAACTAGATACTACCTTGTACTCAGTCAGGCGACAGTCTCCTGGGTAATTTGAACTCCCCGGTAAGTGACCTGTGTCTGGGCTATCTGTGGTTTGGCACAAGAAATATTTTATCCCTGCTCTGCCAAAATGTTTAGTACCTATATCACTTATCTTTGGGCTTCCCCTCTCTCTATGGAGCAGATTAGCATCTAATCTACATATTACAATATGTTCTTATTTGGACCCAGGTTCAGGTCCAGGAGATCCCAGCTAAGAACCTGTCTCCACAAGTGAGGGCTGTCTAAATCCCCAAGGTAATGTTGTCCAAGGTAATTATTGGTGTTTCTCTTCTGGAGCCTTCAGTCAAAATAAAAAATGTACCTGGATTCTTTGGCCAGTGATATGCCAAAAGAAAAAAAAAAAGTGTCCTTAAGGTCCAGAACTCTCAACCATTTGGACTTGGATGAGATTTCACCCAAGATGACAGGGAGTTGGGAACCATCAGATGGAGGGGGATTACAGCCTCATTTATGATCCGGAGGTCTTGAACCATTCACCAGGTCCCGTCCTTTTCCTTTACAGGGAGTATTGGGGTGTTACATGGCAAATTGGTGGTGCCCTCTAGCCTGCATACAAAGAATGTGTCTATCATAGGTTGTCCTTCTTGAGCCTCTCTTTTGAGGGAATATTGTTTCCAGTTGGAAAAGTGAGTGGGATCCCAGAGAGTTATGACAAATGGTTCAGCTCAGTGTGCTCACCCTGGAGTCCCCTGGTCTCGTACCTGGGGGTTAGCTCTGTCCTCCCATGGTCTCTGATCCCTTTTTGTTGGAGGTGCTGTTTTGGCTCCTCCTCTCTAGGAGGAGCTGTAGATCTTGGGGTGGGAGGGTGGGTTAAAAAGCTCCCCATCATAAGAGTGGTTCCCAGTTTGGCAATTATGTCTTCCCATAAGAGGAGTGAGATACTCAGGAACCACTGGAAACTGATTGGAAAATATCTGACCATCCTAGCAACAGAGAAGTACCTGGGTGAATTGTTTTGTAACTGTTTTTCCTGTGGCACCCCAAAGGGTAAATGTTTGGGGGGAAAAGTCTCCAGAATAGGAGGTCAGGACAGAGTAGGCAGCCACAGTGGCCATCAAAAACTTTTGGACCTACCTGCCACATCCAGTTGCACTCTTGGCTCCAGCCCCATGAGGGCACAGTGGTTTTCTGGCGTGGGATGCTTCAGTCCTGTTGGACAATCATAGGGGAGGACTTGGCACTTGACCTCAGGACTTTAGGGCCCCAAGGGCAGAATGCAACCCTATGCCTCTATTGGTGGCATTTGTGAAAGTCCATTTTAGGTGTGCCACAATTCAGACATTCCTTAGCCCAATGCCCTGCCTGTCTACAGATTAGACATTTGTCTCATGCCTTGTCTTTCAAGGACTCAGGATTGGCTACTGGGTGATCCTGGGCATGCCTCGTCTCCTTCCTTCTTTCTCTTTCTTGGGCCTTGACCTCCTTCTCCTGTTCTCTATTATAAATGGTATGGATTGCCATCTGGACTATTTCATCCATGGAGAAAATCAGGTCTTGTAATTTCTGCAGCTTTATTTTTATATCTGAAGCACATTGGGACAGAAATTTGTCCGAATATCACGTGTCCCTCATAAGAGTATAAGTCAAGCTTGGTGAAATTTTGGAGGGACTCTTTTAATATTTCTAAAGAGGAGATGGGGTTTTAGTTTGGCTCCTAAATTACTGCTGAGACTTGAGCATAGCTGATCACTTTCTGTTGAGGTCCTTGTAATCCTGCCTTTCTTTATGCAGATTAGAAAACGGTCTCTCTCCCAAATCTGATCTCATTATTACACATGTACACCTGGGGCAGATTCATGTCAATGTATGGCAAAACCAATACAATAATGTAAAGTAATTAGCTTCCAATTAAAATAAATTAATTAATAAAAAAAATTCCAATTGGGTTCCGATGAAGGTACTTCTATTTCCCCCAGCTGATATGTAGCATATTTGTTGGGCCTCTTTTATGATCCTAGCATTCTTGGGGTCAGATAAGGTTTGATTAAATATGACCATGACATCTTTCCATTTTATTTCAAAAGCCAAGGTGAAATGTTATCTGTATATATTTACCCTGGTCATCCTTGTAACTTTCCAAATCTTGTTTTAGTTGCCTTAGCTCTAGGAGAGAGAAGGGTTTATGGATCCAAGTTGGCCCAAATTCCTCTCCAATTTTAACTAAAGGATGTACTGGAACCAATGAAGGGGGAGCTCCAAGGTACGGGAGTAATTCTGGATATATCAATGGAGTACACTAGGTTTTTAATCTGTGAGAGGCAGACCTTCTGGGGGTCTTCTTTTTCTTGGTAGCCTACACCTAACATCTAGCAGGTTCACACTCGAGACATACATGAATTCTGCACTTGAGGCAGAATACCTTCAGGTCTTTTAATTAGAGAACATTTGAAAATAGAGGATCTCCACCCATTTCCCCTGTCTCTTACAGAACAGAGCTAACTTAGGATGGTATTGTAATTTAAACTCCCATTCTGGGGGGAGTGTTCCCCATCCTCCAGAGGATGTTGTGGCCATGCAGGGTTACAAAAGAATCTTAAAAATCTTTGCCTCAGAGTCTGAGGGTCAAAAAGACCTCAGTTACTAAGCATACATCTTAAGGCCATCTGTTGATAAGTGGATTGGTTGCTTCCCATCTGGAAAGAGAGCCAGGACAGAGAAAAAAATAGTAGACCTCTTCTTAGCCCCAGAATGGATTCCAGGGTGAGCCTTCCCTGACACACATTAAGGTTGGCAGCCTGAGAGTTGGGCATCTCCAGATGCAGATGGTGCAGATCCCAAGGCATCTAGAAAGACTCCTGGGATCCCTGACTAAAGCTGAGCACCCCTAAAGTCTCTACCATGGTAATATCAGGTAAATCTGAATGGGAGGCCTTCCCAACCATACACACTGACTGAGAGCTGGGCTTCCCCAGGTCAGTGAGGGTGCCATTTTGGTTGCAGACTGAAAGCTGGTGTCCCGGGTCAGAACGATGTGGGTCTCAAGACAGCCCAAGCTTATTAAGGCCTCTTTGTGTTCTCCATCCATTAGTGGTGATGAGTCTTTGATTGGGTAAGAATCAGGGCCATCCAGCCATAGTGGGAATAAATGCCATGGTGTGGAGCCACCCAAGACAGCATGTATAAACTGGGAGGTCCATCTTTACTATATCATGGGGATCCCAAAACCCGACATAGTACCAGGACAGGTATTTCTAATAGTGGGATTAAACCATTTATGCTGTTGTTCAATCACCAAGTCATGCACAACTTTTCATGGCCCTGTGGACTGCAACTGACCATGCTTTCCTGTCCCTCACCGTCTTCCAGAGTTTGCCCAAGTTCATGTTCATTAAATCCCATTTATGAGTCCACTTTAATTGGTAACAGAAATAGTGATAGAAAAACAAATTTGTTGACTCACTTAAAGGCCTGAGAATTGCCTCCACCTGGTTAAAGAGTCCTTGTCTGCAAAGGGTGCATGTCCAAGGCCACGAGAGGGTTGTCAGTAGGATTCCTAGAGACCAAGGGGAAAGGGATTTACTCAAAAGAAATATGGGAAGTACTCCAGAGGCTCAAAGTAGGGGGGAGACATTTTGGTCTAGGGGGAATTTCCCCAGGTGTAAGAGATATACCTGTAAAACTTGGACCTAAATGGTACATAGGCAGAATTCCCAAAGTGATGAGGGCTGCTTGAATGAGCAGAATTGCCCCCTCAGAGAGGTTTTCAATAAGTGAGCTTCTAGGATGGTTTGTGTGCTTCTAGGATAGTTTGTGATCATTTGGATTTGCAGCGTGGCATACACTGTACTCTCAAGTATCTTAAGAGATATGGGAGTGGAGGACCGAGGTTTTTGACCTGTTGGGCACAATAGAGACCCTGCAGCCTGGGAGAATTTTCTCAGATGAAGTCCCTGGGAGCCACCTGTCCAGCTGACCTTCAAAGAAACCACAAAATGCTTTTCCATAAGAAGGTGGCAGCCAAGAGGAAGTGGTCTCAGTGTTTTGCTTATAACAATATGTGCCTCAGCTACATGGAAGTTGCCTTCCTGGGGGTAGACATTAAGTGTCTGGTACATTCCGTGCCCCCTTTTCCTGTCACAGGAATCTTTCAACAGCAGGCACCTTGCTGCTAAGTCACTTCAGTCGTGTCCAACTCTGTGTGACCCCATAGACGGAAGCCCACCAGGCTCCCCCGTCCCTGGGATTCTCCAGGCAAGAACACTGGAGTGGGTTGCCATTTAAGTGCTGTTAAATGCATGATCCATGCCTGCACAATTTCAATTGGCCTGATTTTCAAAAATAAATAAATAAAATAAAGGAGAAACAGAAAAAAAAGAAAAGGAGAACCCTCACCCACTTGGGCAGCAGCTACTGGGGCCTTGGGGACACATCAGAGAGTAACCCTGGCTAGAGTTCCTCAATCACTCCCACTGCCACTCACGTATTTGCAGAAGCTTGAAGGAGACAAGAGATGAAAAACTGTGGAGGAGGCATTAGAGGCAGAAACCTTCACAATGTATTACACAGGGTAGATAGATGCGTGGCGGGGTAGAGGGTAGGGGCTGTGGAGAAGAAGGAGGAAAGGATGTTAAGGTCCTTTACCTTCCCTGATGTAAGGTAGGTGATCTGAGTTGCAGCACCAAGATGCCAAATTGGCTCTTCTTCTTTGGTTCTGTCTCATCTTAGGAAAGAACTGAAATGACAGGCCAGTTGTTACAGCTCAAGCAGGCAAGATTCATTGCGCAAGGAGCAAGCACTACATAGTCAAGGTGTGAGAGCAGATGAGCCTAGGCAGGCGTGACCCTGTCCCATTTTGGCTTCCCTCCTCTATATGCCTTGTTTCCTCCCTTGAGCAGTTTCCTGGAGTCTGATTGGTTATGCCTTATGCAAAAAAAGGATTGTATCAGCATTTGCCTGATTGGTTACAGCCAGAATCAATCAGGGAATGGAGTGTGTTTTCCCTCTAAAGTTTCTCAGTCTGGTCTGTGGCTTCCCCTCTTTTTTTTGTCACCACTTCCTCTGACTGCCATCTTGGACCCTGTTTTCCCACTCTAACTGCTTAACAAAATGGTCATACACATGATCAATTCTGATTTATCCTAATTATGCAAGGATTTTTCAATATCTAAATATCAATCAATATGATATACCATATCAACAAGTTGAAAAATAAAAACAGTATGATCATCTCAATATGGGCAGAAAAAGCCGTTGACAAAATTCAGCACTCATATATGATAAAAACTCTCCAGAATGTGGGCATAGAAATCTTAACATGATAAAGGCAATAGATGACCTAACCATAAAAACAATGAAAGCATCTCCTCTAAGATCAGGAACAAGACAAGGATGTCCACTCTCTCCCCTTTCATTCTATATAGTTTTGGAAGTCCTAGCTATGGCAGAAAAGAAAAAGAAATGAAATTATTAATAATCCAAGTTGGAAAAGAAGTAAAACTGTCACTGCTTGCAGGTAACATGATACTACACATAGAAATTTCAAAATATGCCACCAGAAAAATACTAGTGCCCATCAATCAATTTGGTAAAGTTTCAGGATACAAAATTAATACACAGAAATCTATTTCATTCCTATACACTAACAACATAAGATCAGAAAAAGAAATTGCAAAAACAACCCCATTTGCTATCACATCAAAATAATAAGATATCTAAGAAAAAATCTACCCTAGGAGACAAAAGACTTGCACTACTGGGCATTCAGAGAAAAACATGATTCAAATGGACACATGCACCACATTGCTTATTGCAGCACTGTTTATGCTAGCCATAATGTGGAAGCAACATAGTATCCATCAACAGGTGAATGGATGAAGATGTGGTTCAGTTCAGCTCAGTTCAGTCGCTCAATCGTGTCCGATTCTCCTCGACCCCATGAATCACAGCACGCCAGGACTCCCTGTCCATCACCAACTCCCGGAGTTCACTCAAACTCATGACCGTCAAGTCGGTGATGCCATCCAGCCATCTCATTTTCTGTCGTTCCCTTCTCCTCCTGGCCCCAACCTTTCCTAGCATCAGACTCTTTTCCAGTGAGTCAGCTCGTCGCATGAGGTGGCTAAAGTATTTCAGTGGTACATATATATAATTGAATATTCAGTTCAGATCAGTTCGGTTCAGTCGCTCAGTCGTGTCCGACTCTCCGCGACCCCATGAATCACAGCACGCCAGGCCTCCCTGTCCATCACCAACTCCCGGAGTTCACTCAACTCATGTCCATAGAGTCGGTGATGCCATCCTCACTCTTTAAAAAGAATGTGTGTGTGTGTGTGTGTGTGTGTGTGTGAAGTCACTTCAGTCATGTGCAACTTTTTGTGACCCTATGGACCATAGCCTCCCAAACTCCTCTGTCCATGGGATCTCTAGGCAAGAATACTGAAGTGGGTTGTCATGCCCTCCTCCAGGGGATCTCCCCAACCCAGGGATGGCACTCACATCTCATGTCTCTTGCATTGTAGGTGGGGTCTTTATCTCTAGCACCACAAAAATGAAATGATAATTGCAGCAGCATGGTTAGAACTGGAGATTATCATACTAAGTGAAGTAAGTCCAATAGAGAAAGACAAATATCACATATCACTTACATGCAGGATTTAAAAACAAATGATAAAAATAAACTTATTTACAAAATATAAAGAGACTCACAGGCTTATGAAAGGAACTTATGGTTAGCAGGGAGAAAGACTAGGAGGAGGGATAGGTTGAGAGTTTGGGACTGACATGTACACACCACTATGCTGCTGTTGCTGTTAAGTCGCTTCAGTTGTGTCCGATGCTGTGCGACCCCATAGATGGCAGCCCACCAGGCTCCCCAGTCCCTGGGATTCTCCAGTCAAGAACACTGGAGTGGGTTGCCATTTCCTTCTCCAATGAATGAAAGTGAAACATGAAAGTGAAGTCGCTCAGTCCCGTCTGACTCTTAGCGACCCCATGGACTGCAGCCCACCAGGCTCCTCCATCCATGGGATTTTCCAGGCAAGAGTACTAGGGTGGGTTGCCATTGCCTTCTCCACACACCACTTTGCTTTACATCTGAAACTAACACAGAATTGTTAATTAACTATGCTCTACTAGAAAATACATTTTTAATGAATAAATAGAGTTGTATTAGAGTTGTATAGTTTGTGTAATTTAACATTGCATTTTGTAAACATGATGGTGCATTGACTAGTCAAACTTTCTATGTTTATTGCTCAAATACTTTCAGAAAACCTAGAAAATTGTATAGACTTAAGGTTTTCCAATAGTGTTTAATGTCTAAACTATGAATAAGACAATGAATTTATTCAAAACTAACTGATTAGGGTAGGATTTTGGTTAAAATTTCATTCTGTAAACACATATACACGTCAAATGTTTTACTCATCTCCTATTTGTTATGAAATTTTCTCTTTTTAAAAATTACACATGATTATCTAGAATGCATAATGTCTAAGTGTTTCTTCTTACACAACACATGAAGATGTTGACATTAGAGCTGATCTAAGAATAAGGCAGGGACAATTACTCAGAGATGAGTGTGTGAGTTTATAATTTAGTAATTCAATTATCAAGTAAATTGCATCATTACATCTCTGCAAACTATCAGTTTTCTTTAAATATTTTTTCTTATATTTGTGATTTTCTGAAATTTTAATGCTGTTCTACTAGGAAAAAAAAAAAAGAATCTTTTTTACTTTCTGCCACATCAAGCCCACCAAAAGAACAGTTAAGTCACACTTGTATTCTTTTTATTCTTTAGTGGGTTTTTTTCTACACATAAAAAAACAGCCTTCAGTAATATGTCAATTTAATATTATAATGTATAAAATAATATAATTCATAAATGGCATAGAGCAGTATATAACTTTTCTCAAGATATAGATAAAATCGCAACAGTGCCATTAGAAAGCATATGGGATAAAAATAAAATATTGGACCGTGGCAATTGGTTTACCTACTCAAAGTTGAATGATATCAATACATCTGCATACCTATCGTATTTCTAAGTTGAACTTCAGTACACTGAATAGGGAGTTCTGAAATGAGATATGGTTAAGGTTGGCTTTACCAATCTAACCTTGTATTTCTTTCAAGTAGTAATTTATTTTTCAGCAGCTATACTAGATTCTCAAATAAAAACTGTGCATCGCTATTTTTAATATGTATAGAATTAAATGAGGATCTTACTAAAACATAGAATCTGATTCAGTGGATCTGGGGTCCAAGATTCTGCATGTCTAACAAGTTCATAGGTGATACTGCTGCTCCTACTGATGTTCCTGCTGCTCTGAAATCCCAGTTTATTCACCAAGAATTAAAGCATTTTACCAGTGTATTTTGAAGTTATAAAACTATTTTTATATTAGAATTAACTAATTATGAGTGTGAAATATGAATAAAACTGAAAATATAAAGCTGATAGCTTAAAAATTCCTATATCATTACAAAATCTTGTGAATTAATAAATGTCTGTAGTATATATACAATCGGAGAAGGCAATGGCAAG
The DNA here is from genome assembly GCF_049115385.1 of Moschus berezovskii. Taxonomy (NCBI): domain Eukaryota; kingdom Metazoa; phylum Chordata; class Mammalia; order Artiodactyla; family Moschidae; genus Moschus; species Moschus berezovskii. The sequence goes on from NC_142472.1 coordinate 49,079,557, forward strand.
CCACTCCAGTACTTTTGCCTAGAAAATGCCATGGACGGAGGAGCCTGGTGGACTGCTGTCTATGGGGTCACACAGAGTCGGACACGACTGAAGTGATTTAGCAGCAGTAGCAGCAATGTGTTTTCCTTCAAAAAAAAAAAAAAAAACTCCTAAGCTTTACTAAGTTGAGAAATTATCAGAGAATAGTTATGATTGGGTACACTACTTTCATGTGACTTCATCGCTCTGATAGATGTTGATAAGCCATTTTTAAATGAATAGTCACAGAGGATTAATTTCCTAGAAATAAGAGGACTTTAGATACTGATATATTTGATCAGGAGGAAGTTGAATGGTAGAGAAGCTTAATGATTTAACCTAATTATACAACAAAGCCAGAGTTTCAATGTAGATTTTTTTTTATTTTTTAACTTATTTATTTAAATTGGAGGCTAATTACTTTACAATATTGTATTGGTTTTGCCATACATTGACAGGAATCTACCCCGGTTGTACATGTGTTCCCCATCTTGAACTCCCCTCCCACCTCCCTCCCCATACCAACCCTCTGGGTCATCCCAGTGTACCGGCCCCGAGCCTCTTGTATCATGCATCGAACCTGGACTGGTGATTCATTTCACATATGATAATATACATGTTTCAATGTCATTCTCCCAAATCATCCCAACCTTGCCCTCTCCCACAGAGTCCAAAAGACTATTATATACCTCTGTGAAAGACCCAGATGTATAGATTTCTTGACTAGTCAGATAATGTTCTTTCTTTCTTCTTTTTTTTTTTTTGTATGGCAGGACACAAGTGAAAACATGAGAAGCCCAGCCTGGTACTGTCAACTAATTTCCCAAATAGCAATTCTTCCTCTGACCTAGAAATAAACTACAGAGACAACACATGAACCCATTAAGAAAGATTCTCTGTATAAAAATATGTGGGGAAAGTCAGCTGAGAATACATGATCAGTAGTAGAAACACCGTTAAAGTAACATATTCACAAGAGTTGGCTGTGTGTGAATGTCCAGAACACAACTTTTTCCAAGGAAGAAAAGCAAAAACTCAAATTCATGATCAGTGATTAAATTTGAGAGTGAAGGTATTTCTCTTGAGGAAAAGGATTTTTCTTTTATGAAAATAACCATCTGCTTCACTAGAATTTTTGCTAAATAAACAATATGCTGAATATTTATTTATTTTTTTAAATACACTAATGCTGGAAAGGAGAATCTTAATGGGTAATTAGTAGTGTTGGTCAAGAGCTGACTAATATAATTACTGAACATTCCAGAATAAAGTCTCTTGATTTAGAAAGCTCAGGGTCAGTTATTAGAATATTTTAATCTGTTTTGTGACAGAAAGCAAGGAGGAACTAAAGAGTCTCTTGATGAAGGTGAAAGAGGAGAATAAAAAAGCTGGCTTAAAACTCAACATTCGAAAAACTAGGATCATGGAATCAGGTTCCATCACTTCATGGCAAATAGATGGGGAAACAATATAAAAAGTGACAGACTTTATTTTCTTGGGCTCCAAAATCACTGCAGATGGTGACTTCAGCCATGAAATTAAGAGACTCTTGCTCCTTGGATGAAAAGCTGTGACAAACCTCCGTTCCGTTCCGTTCCGTCGCTCAGTCGTGTCCGACTCTATGCGACCCCGTGGACTGTAGCCCACCAGGCTTCTCCGTCCATGGGATTCTCCAGGCAAGAATACTGGAGTGGGTTACCGTTTCCTTCTCCAGGGGATCTTCCCGACCCAGGGATCGAACCCGGGTCTCCCTCATTGGAGGCAGACGCTTTAACCTCTGAGCCACCAGGGAAGCCCCTTGACAAACCTAGACAACTTATTAAAAAGCAGACTTTACTTTGCCAACAAAGGTCTGTACAATCAAAGCTATGGCTTTTCCAGTAGTTATGTATGGATGTGAGAGTTGGACCATAAAGAAAGCAGAATGCCAAGTTGATGCTTTTGAACTATGGTGCAGGAGAAGACTATTGAGAGTCCCTTGGACTGCAAGATCAAACCAGTCAATCCTAAAGGAAATCAATCTTGAATATTCATTTGAAGGACTGTTGTTGAAGCTGAAGCTCCAATTCTTTGGCAACCTGATGTGAAGAGCCAACTCATTGGAAAAGACCCTGATGCTACGAAAGATTGAAGGCAGGAGGAGAAGGAGATGACAGAGGATGAGATGGTTGGATGACATCATCAACTCAATGGACATGAGTTTGAGCAAGCTCCAGAAGATGTTGAAACACAGGGAGTCCTGGCATGCTGCAGTCCATGAGGTCACAAAGAGTTGAACACGACTGAGTGACTGAACAACAACAAATCTGTTTTATATTCTTTTATCATAGGTTATCTTAACTTTCATATTTTCAACCATAGAACCATTTTTTAAATTGTATAAATGTATGATTGTAGTTTAATTTTCTGAGAAAGTATTTTTAAAAAAAGCAAATTTCTAATCTAGAAATGAAAGGACACTGTGAGAAATATTTGAGGTGAGTACAATGCTATAAATATCAACTCATTATATTTCTAAATTGTTAAAATTTCAATATATATTTTCTAATATTAAAATATATGTGAAAAAGATTGTTGACCTTCATAAATCATGCTCATTGTCATAGTGTAATACTATGTGTGCTTGATTGATTCATTTTAGATTTTAGCTTCTCAACCTAACTGAATTTTTGAAACAGTTTTAACATAAAAATTGTAAGAAAACACTATGAAAAATGAAGGTAAAATCAGAGAATTGATTAGTAATCTCTTGGTCAGATATAGCATGCCTGCCCCAGCTGAGACAGAGCAGGTATTTTAGTTATACACTGTTCCGATATTGCTTTTGGTGTACCCTGTACACTTACCTAGAAAATCCCATGGATGGAGGAGCCTGGTAGGCTGCAGTCCATGGGGTCGCTAAGGGTTGGACACGACTGAGTGACTTCACTTTCACTTTTCACATTCACACATTGGAGAAGGAAATGGCAACCCACTCCAGTGTTCTTGCCTGGAGAAGCCCAGGGATGGGGGAGCCTGGTAGGTTTCCGTCTATGGGGTCACACACAGTCGGACATGACTGAAATGACTTAGCAGCAGCAGCAGCAGTCCAAGTACAAGACTTTAAAAATTCTACAATCAGTACAAGATTGAAAAAAAACAAAAAATCACCAGCTCATTTCTAGCCTGTAACATAGAAAAAAAACATAAATCTTGTGCTTGAGATTGGGATAGAAGCACAGCTAATGCAGGACTCTGACAGACTCAAGCATCATAGTGTATATAGAAACTTAGAGGGTTAGATGATTGCAACCAGGAGAGACAGCTCTTAGAAAACAGCACTGGGGGGAAAATTGGAGGTTACTTGTGAGTCTGTGTTTGTAAATATATATAATAGTCAACTTTATTACATCAAATGGTTCTCTTCCATGTCTAAAAGTCATCATGGTCAGCTTAAACCTCTGCTTTTACATTGCCAAGTGAGTACAGGGGACCTGACCTCACAAACAAAACTGAAAATTTGAGGAATTAAACTGATATATAAACATATTAAAAATGAAACAATCTATGGAGTCTTAACTAGTATTAATTCATCAAATGAAATAAAAATTTATAATCAAGGTGCCAAATACACTCAAAGAGATATGAGCAGATATTGGAAACATAAAATAGGAACAAGAAGTTGTAAGGAAAATCAAGTTGAAATACTGAGTATAAAAAATGCAATAAATGAAATAAAAACTGGCACCTTGAAGATTTAAGAAACATGTTAGATATAAAGAGGTAAACAGTATTAAAAATATATATATTAGACATGTAGAGTTAGAAACATCAGAATCTAAGAATCTTAGAAAAAGAAAAAAAAATTGGAAAATATGTAAAGTCACAATGCCAGAATTAAACAGAATTAGGGGAAATGTAAGATTTTACATTGAAAATTCTTGTCAAGTACAAGGCAAATTAGATAAGAAAAAGATACACTTGTTGTAAATAAGGAAGAATTTAAGAACATGAAACGCAAATAGTTTAAAGTCTTACAGAGAAATAATTTCCCTACAAATATACAAGAAAGGAACTCATATCAGAACAATGACATTGAATGAAAATAAATACATATACTAATAGCTTCTGATTGTTGACAAAAATATCTTATTGTAATCTATGTCCATTTAATCTATTATACAAATGTGATGGGAAAATGAGGAGGGAAAACATTTTAAGTAACAGTCGCAATAGCAAAGTATTGATTTTATTTTATTTTCTCTTGGTAAACATACCTTAACAAAAATATAAGTGAATCTCAGAAACTCCATGAGGTGTCTGAATTTAAGGTGTAAAATTAAAATAAAATTGTACATTTATAAATAAGGCCAAATAGTATATCCATAAGAATCCTAATTCAATTTTGAACAATACCAGTATAATCAATTGTGGGCAGGAGCTGAGAAATACTGGAAGAGAGAATACTTGTTTAATTTTTGGAGATGATGCAGATGTTGATAAGCTTAACAAAATAGATCATACATTCAATTCAGTTCAGTTCAGTTCAGTCGCTCAGTCGTGTCTGACTCTCCACGACCCCATGAATCATACATTACCAGCTATATTAATTACATGTATGAGTATTAAATTATTATGGATAAAGCAGAAATGTAAACATGCAGTATATAATCACAAACCATTTGGAAGATTATAATAACTTAAATGGATATTGGAAAAAGAGAAATAAAAAGAAGTGAATGAGAAATAGAACCTGGGATAAAGTGAAATAAGTATATAAGAAAATTGCATAAATAATAAAGCAGTGGATCTTAAGTTGGTTTGAGATACTCATGTGTACATAACTCATATTCATACCTAGACACAAACACACTTAGCAATACATTATCTATTAAAGTTTTTTAATGCATAAGAATTTTGGATTTAACAAGAAGGGAAATTGCACCAAAGGACTAGGACCTTAAAAAGAGGAAATTAAATTCTATGTTTTATAACCACAATATTTTACTGTGTATCCTAAAGGATAATAATGGATTCATAGACTAATAAAAGCAATAGCTATGTTAAGAAAGCTACATAAAGGTACTATAACATATTTATGGTTATGCTTATGCATTGCAAGTAATGCAAATCTTATCTACTACTGATGCAGCGAAGAATAATTTGTATGGGTATAATTGGTTTGGGAATAAGGTCCTACATACATGATTTTGCTCCCCATCAAATAATGTAGTATCTGAGAAGCCATTGTTGGAAGAAACAGAAATATCCAGAATCAGAGGAACTTTTGAGTAGCAATTCCTATAATCCTGAATTCAGTTAGCTTATAAGAGAATACTGAAGTATGTCAGAGATAATAGGATGAAAATTCAAAAATAGAGAAAGAAATATTTATTATTAGCTCAGTAAATTAATTCACCAAATGTTTACTGAGTTCTTGCTATTTTTATAAAGGAACCTGTGAAGTATTAATGCATGTAACATGCTTCATGTTATGGGGAAATGGTAAAATTGAGATAGTGAAGGAAAGGCATCACAGTATAGTGAAAATTTTACTTGAGTTAGATTTCAATTAGAGCAAAGGGAAAATAGGGCATTTTGAGAAATGAAAGCATTTAAGAATACAGAGCAAACATATAGAGACAAGAATTAGCTTTGTGTTAACATCCTTTATTCACCTCTCTGAATAAATGCATTCAGTTCAGTTCAGTTAAGTCTTCACTAAGTGAAAAGGACTGATGCTAAAGCTGAAACTGCAATACTTTGGCCACCTCATGCGACGAGTTGACTCACTGGAAAAGACTGATGCTAGGAAAGGTTGGGGGCGGGAGGAGAAGGGGACGACAGAGAATGAGATGGCTGGATGGCATCATCGACTCTGTGGACATGAGTTTGAGTGAACTCCAGGAGTTGGTGATGGACAGGGAGGCCTGGCGTGCTGTGATTCATGGGGTCGCGGAGAGTCAGACACGACTGAGTGACTGAACTGAACTGAACTGAAGTGAAGAGGAACTCAAAAGCCTCTTGATGAAAGTGAAAGAGGAGAGTGAAAAAGTTGGCTTGAAGCTCAGCATTCAGAAAATTAAGATCATGGCATCTGGTCCCATCACTTCATGGGAAATGGAGAAACAGTGGAAACAGTGTCAGACTTTATTTTTGGGGGCTCCAAAATCACTGTGGATGCTGATTTCAGCCATGAAATTAAAAGACACTTACTCCTTGGAAGGGAAGTTTTGACCAACCTAGATAGCATATTAAAAGGCAGAGACATTACTTTGCCAACAAAGGTCCTTCTAGTCAAGGCTATAGTTTTACCCGTGGTCATGTATGGATGTGAGATTTGGACTGTGAAGAAAGCTGATTGCCGAAGAATTGATGCTTTTGAACTGTGGTGTTGGAGAAGACTCTTGAGAGTCCCTTGGACTACAAGGAGATCCAACCAGTCCATTCTAAAGGAGATCAGTCCTGGGTGTTCATTGGAAGGACTGATGCTAAAGCTGAAACTCCAATACTTTGGCCACCTCATGGGAAGTGTTGACTCACTGGAAAAGACTCTAATGCTGGGAGGGATTGGGGGCAGGAGGAGAAGGGGACATCAGAGAAAGAGATGGCTGGATGGCATCACCGACTCGATGGACATGAGTTTGAGTGAACTCCGGGAGTTGGTGATGGACAGGGAGGCCTGGCGTGCCGTGTTTCATGGGATCGCAAAGAGTCGGACACGACTGAGCGACTGAACTGAACTGAACTGAATATATATAGATACATGTGTGTGCATGTGTATATATATTTTTATATATATATAATATATGGCTAAGATGGTTAAGAATGCATAATAAATATATATATATATATACACATACACATATATATATAAAACAGCCTTGTTTTAGAAATTTTCCACAGCACAGAGACCTGATAGTGATGTTGAAATAATGTAATGCTGTAGGTGTTTGCCTCACTCTAGCTTAGATCACAGAATATTTCTCCAAAATATAAAATTGGAGTTTATAGACCATGATTAATTTTTGCTCATTTTTTACAGAGACCATATAAACTTAAGAATTTATATGTGGCTATTAATGGTTATGTACCCATGTCTAAAAGAGAAAATTCAATTTTCTGGTATTGATAAAGAGATAATACTACTTCCATGTCCCGGCTATTGTAAACAGTGCTACAGTGAACATCAGGGTGCATGCAGCCTTTTGAATTCTGATTTTCTCCAGTTATATGCCTAGGAGTGGAATTTCTGTCTCGTTTGGTAGCTCTATTTTTAATTTTTTAAGGAACCATCATACTGTTCTGCATAGGGGCTGAACTTATTTGCAAAGCAGAAATAGAGTCACAGATATAAAAAATAAATTTATGGTAACCAAAGGGAGAAATAGGGAAATGGAGTGAATTGAGAGATTTTGATTGACATATTTACACTATTATGTATAAAGTAGATAACTAATAAAGACCTACTTGGTAGCATAAGGAACTCTACTCAGTGCTTTCTGGTGACTTAAATAGAAAGGAAATCTGATAAAGAGTGGATATATGTATACATAAAACTGATTAACCTTGCTGATTAACAGCAGAAACTAACAGCATTATAAAGTAACAATACTCCAATAAAAATTAATTGAAAATAATAATTTTAAAAGATTAGTAATATAATTTAATAATATATTTAATATTATAATATTAATATTAAACCCCTCTGATTGACCCCACTATTTGTCACATAAACCACTCTGTTTAGTGCTTATTTGCAATCATAATCCTTAAATTTTATCTATTTTAGGTTACTCTAATTTAATGGAGAACAATTATTTTATTGAGGGCATGGTTTAAATGCCTAAATGAAACCTATGTGTAGTATGCAGTATTTCAATAACATACAAATTGCGTCTTATAAACTAGCAACTTGACAGATTAGAAATGATTAATTAAAATGATAATATGATTCAAGCATTTGAAGATTTTTCTGCTGTGTTTGTGCCATAATATATGAGTATCTACAATATTAGATACTCTGTGTGTTTTGTTTATAATTAAATTTTTTGAAGACTTCTCAATACATGAAACAAAGATGCTCTCTGCAATTTGACCACTTTTCATAAAGAATGTAGTCTCACAGGCCTTTAATTTCTGTCTAACTTTATATTTTGCAGTATTTTTGTTATTTTTTCACTTGTTTCATTTGTTATCATTTGTGATTTCACTGAAGAGTTTTGTTAAGGGTTCACTTAAGTGTTTCACATTTTGTGGAGGATAGTCCAAATGCACTATTTGTTTTCTGTTAAATTACCTTTATGGTATCTTAATAGAAACACTAATAAACTACTATACAAAAATATGTAATTTAGCATGTATACACTTCTGTGTCTCATCAGGTCTAAAAGACTGTGCTTCTTCATTTTTTAAATTGGGGTATGGTTGCTTTACAATGCTGGGTTACTTTCTACTGTACAATGAAGTGAATCAGTTATATGTGTAAGTATATCCCCTCCCTCTTCTTTCTCCCTTCCTCCAACCCCATCTCACCCATCTAGGTCACCACAGCTCAGAGAACTGAACTGATCTTCTGTCCTAAATACACACACAGACACAACAAATCTGTTTAACTTTTATTAGTTGGAATCTGAAATGTTACATATATTTTCCTTTGAGCTAATTTTTCAATTATGTTCTCAAATACATTTTTCTTTGAGAAGTGAAAAAAAAAGGGTAATGTTCTATGCAGAATTAATGTACAGAGTATCTTCTATGGAGAGAAGGTGATTGAGAGACAAGCTTTCTAGGACTTCTGTTGATGGGTTCTAATGAGGTCTCAAAACACTTCCTTTCCTTAGGTACCAAACAAAGCATGTTGATAGCTTACAATATAGTCACTTTTTGCTGAAAACAGCTCATTTTCCTTGCAAATAAACAAAGATATTAAGACATGTAATTTAAAAAAAAATGTTTTATCCAATATCCTATGCTATTTTTAAGTAGAATGGTGTTTTGACAGTTTATCCATTTTAATTGGATTGCAGTGCATTAGTGTTGTACAGCTTTTCCTTTGTTTTTCCATTTGTTTATTTGATTTTTAATTGGAAAATCATAATCTACTATTTCATGTAATTTACCTAAATGAAAGCATCACCAAGCTTGTGTTCCTCGAGAAAACTAGGACTTGGGGGAATTTACAGGTAGTAAATTCTACTAATTGGGAGAGAGGCTGTATATGAGTTCCCATTTCTTGGAGGCTAAAAGAACAAGCTCTAGATCCAGGTCACTAGGGTGTGAATTCTGATCTATTCTCACTAGGGTTGTTAGGCCAAACAAACTAATTAACCACTCTTTTGCTTGGTTTTCTTATCTACAAAACGTGAATAAACATGAACTTAAGTTATATGGCTTATATAACAGAAGAATGCCTGGGGTATACTAACTGTTTAACTAACTGCCGAGATCAGTAGGTATGATTAAACACGGTGGCCTTTGTGAAGAGACTGTGTGTAACTAGGTATAGAAAAATGAGAGCTCCGTTCTTTTAGGAAAGGAAAGGATTCAAAGTTAATGACATTTGAAAAGAGACATGGAACAAAGTCAAAGATAATTTTTTATTTTCTCAGATTTCATAAAATAAATATCTATAGAAAGATTATATGGGGATACTGAATTATTAATAATTGTGGGGGTAAAAGTAGAATAAGTACAAAACTGATCATGTATTTTATTTTCTATTTGTGCCTGGCTGGCTCTATACTTTTACTTGAAATGAGTTACAGAGTTCAGGCAGTAAAAATTTGAATAAACCAGAGTTACTAGAGGATAAATGAACTATGGAGAAAGCAGATAATACTAAAGGTTTTGTTCTTTTCCACCTCATAGTCAATCTACTGCAATTCATGTCAGCTACACTTTCTAAATCATCAAAACATACCAGGTATATAAGTTATCCCCACCTCCACTTCCAATGTCTTCAGCTGGTTTATTACTAGGACTTATAAACGTGTCTCTATAACATTACATTGCCCATTTTTAATTATTTTTCCCCCAGAGTAGTAGAAGAAATTCTATAAAACCTAATAATTCCCATGTCATTCCTCTGTTCTAGTCTCTCCAATGGTTTCCTCTCTCACCTAGAACAAAATGTGCTGAAATGGGCTGAAAGTTCACCATGGTAACTCAGCTACTAGCCCTCACCTCATTTCCTGCTCTAATCCTCTTTGCTCACTCTGCAGCAATTACATTGGCCTCTTTATTTTTCTCAAACTCATGGAGCAAACACATTTGGGATATTTGCAATTCCCTTACTTAGATTCTATCTAGATTCTACTTTTTTTTTTGTCTCCTTATTAAGAAAAAATTCCTGTCTTATCTAAAATATCAGTTTTTTCTAATTATCCTTGCATCTTATCTGATTCCTTTACAATGTTACTCTTTACATCAAATAGTATTTATTTGTACACTGTCAGTTGTTCTTCACAACTTTTAAAAATTCCAAGAGTTATGTTTTTGTCTGTTTTATTTTTAAGAGGTTCTCTGCTTCCTTGGATATCTGGGGAGCAAAATCACAGATAACAAACTTGTGAATAGTTTAAGACTGCATTTTCACAGAACTGTAAATCCTAACTAGCAACCAAAATGTTTATACACATTTCAATGTGCAAAACTATTTGGTTATTTTAATTTATATTCCTAAACTTAAGGAAATCTATGGAGTTTGCTATGCTTAAACTGAAGTACAAATATGCTAATTAAACATATATGGTCATTTTCTTTTTATTCAACACTTTCTTGGGCTGCATTTTATGGTAAATGTCATGCAGTGTCAACTTAAAGCAATTTAGAAAATAAAAGATAAGCCAAAGTTTATTCAAGAGTTTACGTATGAATGTAAATTATGTGTATTTATTGTACTTATATTTATTTTAATATTTTATATAGGATGTATTTATGTAGTTTATTATATATACTTATATATAAGTGAATCATAAATTAGTTTATATATAGAAAGGGCAATTAATCAAATGGAAAATTATAAAATGGGAATTTATATTTTAGCAAAAATATTTAGCCATGTAAATACAATTTCAAGTTCTATATTTTCTTTACTGCTAAACAATTAGCCTAGCAAGATAAGATGTGGATATCAGTGAAACAATAAAAATAGCTATAATGGTTACTTCTACCACCCTACACTATAAAGTTTTGCTGAAATGATCATCCAACTGAAAAGAAAATTATGATTTCAAATGTATTTCTCTGGAAAAGAAATCTACAATTTATATATCCATTTACACATTTATTATAAATGAAGTTTTGAGGGATATAAAAATCCTTACACAATTGTCATTATTATCATTTCCATAAACATCTACATAGAACTTGGTTTGATTTATTAGAAGGGAAGTTTGCTTCTTTTTATGAACTGTGGCATATAATTTTTATATTTGAAGCAGTATTTTCTGATTTATGTTGGCGTTAATAATATTGACTCTGTGAAAATCACTGTTCCCTCCCAGTTGGGCACTACCCTTGGGAGGATAGGTCATGGCTATATAACAGCAGCATCCACAGCTGTTTGTGCTGACACAGATTTGAGTGTTATTTCCTTGACAGAGGTCACAGAGAAGCAGTAGAAGATAATTTTATGAGGCATCTGCTATATTTGTGGTTATCCTCATTCTTCAAGACTGACCTACAAACTTTAGTGTCTGCAAGAAAATAACATTAAATCAAGACCCAGCGGCTTATAAATGGAAGGCTGTAACAAATGAACTTTCATATGAATGGAATGTTATTTTCAATCGAAAAATCAACATAGTTAAAACCAATAAAATGTTGGTTTTGAAGGAGGCTTAGAGGTCAAAATTAGTGTAGTCAACTTGAAAAACTACCAAATGTAAAAATCCAGCTACAGTATACTATATTTAAGTATATAACAGTCAATGCTGAGGTTATCTATAGAGTTTAGCTAGAATAACTTCCTTAAAATATTGATTTCTTTTTTAAACAGAGCAACCAAAACATAAACTCAATGAACAACTTTAGATAATTTTAAGTATCATTATCAATGTCTGGTTTAATTAAAATTTATTCACAAAAATAACTTGCTACAAATTAAATTCTGAACGAACCAGTTCTTTATTGGGCTCTTTGTTTCTGTTCCTAAAGCTTGTCCTCAGGGCCTAATGTACATCATCAAAAAATGCCAGAAGATTATTAGCTTGGAACCCAGAACTATGCTCCAATGTTGCCTTGTTGCTTCTCTGTGTGACATTGAACAAATTATTTAAGTATTTTGAACCTACTTCTTCATCTATAAAATGAATATTGAAATACCACAAGATAATTTTGTGAAGATTAAAAAATTTAATTGCTCATAAAATTATTCAAAAAAGGTATTAGATAATTATTAATACATGAAACAAATACTGTATAGCTTCTTTATAAGCTTAATTTAAAAAAAAATGCCAGTCCAGTTTGAAGCATGATACAGGATGCTCGGGGCAGGTGCACTGGGATGAACCAGAGGGATGGGATGGGGAGGGAGGTGGGAGGGGGGTTCAAAATGGGGAACACATGTACACCCGGGGCAGACTCATGTCAGTGTATGGCAAAAACCAATACAGTAATGTAAAGTAATTAGCCTCCAATTAAAATAAAATTTTAAAAAAGAAAAAAAAAAGATTAAATTATGCAAATGCAAAAAAAAAACGAAAATCTTAAAAAAAATGCTATCTAACACAATTCTAAAGAGGAATTAAAGAAATCTCTTTTATCAATGAGCAAATGGCATATTTTACTGCCATTTAATTTTTTAATTAGTCGTTTCTGTTTTGGAGAAAATAGTTTTTACTTGCCTAATACATGCCAGTTTCAGCTTCAGCATCATTCCTTCCAATGAACACCCAGGATCGATCTCCCCTAGAATGGACTGGTTGGATCTCCCTGCGGTACAAAGGTTGGGGGCGGGAGGAGAGGGGAACAACCGAGAATGAGATGGCTGGATGGTATCACCGACTCTGTGGACATGAGTTTGAGTGAACTCAGGGATTTGGTGATGGATAGGGAGGCCTGGCGTGCTGTGATTCATGGGGTCGCAGAGAGTCGGACACGACTGAGCGACTGAACTGAACTGAACTGAACTGAATACATGCCAGGCTCAAGTTCCCAAATGCAGATATAATGATATATAGGAACAGAGTTTGAAAGGTAGAATTTAGTCTGCTTATAAATTATATCAAACACAGAGAAAGAACATGTAAAGTAAAAGTGACCTGAAAAATGTACCCTAAATTTGGGAAAACATGGATTGCTCAGTTTTGCTCAGTAAGGGACTATAAGAGAAAGAAATATACCTAAATTATATATATTTTGTGTAGGAAACTTGAATTTTATACCATATCTGATTAGTAAACTTTGAGGGTTTAAAATATACAAATCCTCAGGTTTTCAAAAACTATTAGCCAGGTTTATGTTGTAATGAGGTAAAATATTATTCTTTACAATCTAGAGTGTGGATTTATGAAGCAGTTGTACATTTATAATTCAATAAAATAATCCTAAGGATATATATATATATATAATTACTAGTGATAGGTATTTGATTATACATTCATCAAGTAGCTGTTTTGTGAAATACATAAAAATAAAATATGAAAAAAGTATATTTGAGTTAAAAAATAAATGAACATTAACCTCCCTTAAGAAAATTTGCAAATCTTTCAACATTTTAGACTGAGAAACTAAACGTTGGGCACATTCAAATATTTTTGGCTTTTACTACTTTGACCTTTACTACTGTTTTTGCTCATGGCAGATATATCTTTTCTTAACCCAAAGGAGCATCATTTCCCTGAAGCTTATAAAATATATTTGAAGAATAAATTGAGACGAGGAAGTGACCAAGATGGAAGAATAAGAAGATCATAAGCTCATCTCCTGCCACACACATACAAAAATTATAAATGTTAACAGAGCAACTTTCAATGGGAACAAACTGAAGACAAGTAGATCTTCTGCAACCAGAAATCTAAAGAAGCAACCACAATAAGGTGAGTAGGAGTGGCAGAGATGAGGAATAGTCAAGGCCCTCAACTATACATGGGTGACCCACAAATGGGAGGATAATCTGAACTTCAGAGGTTCTCCCCAAAGAGCAAAAAGTTTGATCCTCACATTGGACATACCACCCTGGTGCTCCTTCACTGGAAGGAAGAAAGCACTTAGAATGTTTGGTGTTGAAGGAAAGCAAGAAAGCAATGTACTCTCAAAGCATTCTCACAAGCTCCAAGTTCCAAGGTAGAAGTAATAATTTTAAAGGAGCCAAAGTCAGCCCCACTTACTGATCTTAGCTTCCAAAAGAAGCAATAGGTAACTGCTACTCATGATGGGGACATAGAGGTTGTAAACAGCCATTTTGGGGAGCTCATTCTACCACAAGGACACTGGTGCTGCCAAGCACCATTTTGAAATATAGTACCTCCCTTAGATTATTAGTGGTAGGACCTGACCCCACACACTGGCCAAGAAACCCCAATCCTGGAACATTCCAACCCAAGCAGTTGTCTGGGTTGGGAAAAATTCTACTCACCAGTAGGCAGGATGCTATATAACTCAGTGATGTCCAACTCCTTGCAACTCCATGGACTGCAGCACAGTCCATGCTTGTCCATCACCAACTCCCAAGTTTCCTCAGACTTACGTCCATCAGATTGGTGATGCCATCCAACCATCTCATCCTATGTCATCCCCTTCTGCTCCTGCCTTCAATCTTTCCCAGCATCAGAGTCTTTTCCAATGAGTCAGTTCTTCCAATCAGGTGACCAAATTACTGGAGCTTCAGCTTTAGCATCTGTCCTTCCAAAGAATACTCAGGACTGACTGGTTTGATCTCCTTGCAATCCGAGGGACTCTCCAACACTTCAGTTCAAAAGCATCAATTCTTCAGTGCTCAGCTTTCTTTCTTTCTTTTTTTTTTAAATGGTCCAACTCTCACACTGATACATGACTACTGGACAAACCAAAGCTTTGACTAGACATTTGTAGGCAAAGTAATGTCTCTGCTTTTTAATATGCTGTCTCGATCGGTCATAGTTTTTCTTCCAAGAAGCAAGCGTCTTTTAATTTCATGACTGCAGTCACCATCTGCAGTGATTTTGAAGTCCAAGAAAATAAAGTCTGTCACTGTTTCCATTGTTTCCGCATTGATTTATTATTTATTTATTATATGTATGTTGTTTATAAATAACATATTTATTATTATTGTGTATGCACTGCAATTTGTATTTATTATTTATATCATCTATAAATAGTCTATTTATTATTATAGTGTGAACAGTACAATTTGCATTAATTTAAAAGAAATACATAAATTATTTTAACAAAGAAAAGTTTAGGCACATAGGTACTTTTGAGACTAATCTGGTTTGTTTTAGCCCCATGAGTAAACATAAGTGGTCTACCAAAATAATAAATTAGATCTAGTGTGTGTCCCAGTCTGGCACATTAATGATGACATCATAATTGTTCTAACCAGTCAGTGACCTTTATGATTCATCCTTTAGTAAGAAAACATAACCCTGATTCAGCAACAGAGAAGAAAACTTCAGTACCCGTTGTAGACCTTTTCAAAAGGGGTGTCTCATCCTTTGAGTAACTTAAAATCACAGTGAAATCTATAATTTTTGCCTAATATTAAATCTTTAAAGATAATATAGAAATATATACAGAACTAATTTCTAAATGTCAACTTTTATAATTTAAAATAACATAATTTTGTGTTTGAGCATATATTAATTTATTTCAGGTCTTTTATTCCAGAGCAAATACCATTCTTTATAATTACGTAAATTAAATTGACTGTTTCCCAGAAATGTACTGTATTTTTCACTTGTTTGTAAGAATTATACTGTTATTATAATCATCTAATCAAATATTACATGAACTGGTAAAATATGGGTGTAAACACAGCTTTTAATTTTTTTCTGTGAAAACAATGTGAATATAGTTTTTTCTGTGATAACAATTTTCAAATATATTTCTAACAGAATTAAACACCACCATTATGGAATATGTTAGTAAAATAATGGTTAAATATTGGAATGAATAGCAATAGGTTTTTCTCAAAATGTTTCATAAATTTATTATAATTTCTTGCTCCAAGTTGAATATACAAATTCTAACAAAGAGTCAGGAATTTGTATATTGAACCTGTATGGTCCGCAAACAAAAGACACATCAATATAGGAACCTCAGCTTTAAATCAAATAACTGGTTGAATATTCCCTTATATGATTACTCTTTTATAACACTGTGTCATTTTTATGATATCCAATTTAGCATTTTAGAAAAAGCGTTGTTCTCAGTATAACTGATCCTAATCACAAAAAGGGCTTCTGTGCCATATATATTTTTCAAAATCAAGTTATAGATTTTTCAGTGTACCCTTTCCTTTTCAATAGCAATGTATATTTATTTTTGCATTAAGAGACTGATATGTGCTTATTATGTAAAATTTAAGTGATTCAGCAAAGTACAAAATTATAACATAGGAAAATGTTATTTCCTAAGATAGCAGTTGCAGTTAGGGAAAAAATAGATTGTATAAAATATTAAGAGACTGGCATTGTACAATTACTGTGTGTGTATCAGTTCAGTTCAGTCACTCAGTAGTGTCTGATTCTTTGCAAACTCATGAACTGCAGCATGTCAGGCTTCCCTGTTCATCACCAACTCCTGGAGCTTGCTCAACTCATGTCCATCGAGTTACTGATGCCAACCATCTCATCCGTTTTCCCCTTCTCCTCCTGCCTTCAATCTTTCCCAGCATCAGGGTCTTCTCCAATGAGTCAGTTCTTTGCATCAGGTGGCCAAAGTATTGGAGTTTCAGCTTCATCATCAGTCCTTCCAATGATGTGTGATATAATGGTGTACAAATACATGATAAAATAGTGTATATTCATTCTCTGTTGATAATGAAGTTAAAAATGCCACTGTAATTCTTGTTAATACCATCTCTCACTTTAGAAAAACTCCTAAGAATTATGTTATGAATTATCATGAATTACAATAAAAACATATTCTGTTAATACAGATACTATATTTAATATTAGTTCCAAATTTCAGTCTTCTGAATGTTAATGGACACTCTTTTTCTTCCTTTATAATTTATTAAATTTTATTTACTTCTTAAATACTTGAATTTTGCTATCCGATTTCTTTTTCTCACAATTGTTAATTAGTGCTCTAATCCATGAGTTATTTTGCATTTTAAAATTAATGTCTGCTATATTTCTAATCAAATGGAATTATGGCTAGGTAAAATATTCTGGAATCACAAGACTCAAAATTTTATACACTTTCATGCTTCCTGTCTCCTTAGATTTCAATTATGAGTAATCCTGAAGCCTACCTGAGTAACTTAATCAATATTTTACTTTATTATCCTTCTCCTTAGATACTAGAATAACTTCTTTTGATCCATTTATTGTATGTACATCAGCTCAGTTCAGTTCAGTTGCTCAGTCATGTCTGACTTTTTGCAACCTCATGGACTGCAGCACACCAGGCCTCCCTGTCCATCACCAACTCCCGGAGTTTACTCAAACTCATGTCCATTGAGTCAGTGATGCCATCCAACCATCTCATCTTCTGTCATCACCTTCTCTTCCCAGCATCAGGGTCTTTTCCAATGAGTGAGTTCTTTGTATCAGCTGACCAAAGTATTGGAGTTTCAGATTCGGCATCAGTTCTTCCAATGAATATTTAGGACTGATTTCCTTTAGGATGGACTGGTTGGATCTCCTTGCAGTCCAAGGGACTCTCAAGAGTCTTCTCCAACACCACAGTTCAACAGCATCAGTTATTCGATGCTCAGGTTTCTTTACAGTCCAACTCTCACATCCATACATGACTACTGGAAAAACCATAGCTTTGACTAGATGGGCCTTTGTTGGCAAAGTAAGGTCTCTCCTTTTTAATATTTTATGCACATACATATGAACAATTGTCACTCTGTAATCAGATGTACATCAGGACCCTATGATTTTTCTAATGGAAACTAAGTTTTTAATAATTTTTCTTTTATTACACTTTTGAATACCATTCTCATTTCACTGTGCATTCTCTTCCTCCAAAGCTCTATCTTTACTCTGGATTTTTGCTGTTGTTTACTGAACCTATTGCCAATTCCAGCTCTATTATTTGAGATTTATAGTATATTTACCATAGTTATAAAGATATTCTGTTGCTTTATTTATATCCTTATATTGCAATATCCTTTTATTTTTAATCGCAGCTTCCAGTAACAGAAAATCTTTTCACTTTTAAGTTTCACTATATTTAAATTCAGATAAAATTAAAGAAAACTTATGAAGTGAATCATTTTTTGTATTCTTTTGATTTTTCTTTTGATCATTTTCACCCACCCTTACTTTGGCTTTTTTTTTTACAGTGATTTTTAACAAACGATCTGCCTATTAAGTTGTTTCATAATACAAAATGCTCTTCAGAATTTCTTTTTGTGAGTTTTTTATTTCATTTTTATACCAATTTTTCTATCTGTTTGCTCACTATGTGCCTTCTTTTTATTTCCATTTATTTATTGCCATGTTTCTGTTTTAGATATTGTTGCTTACTTTAATTTTTTTGGTATATAAAGAGTCCAGCTCCTGATTTAAAAACATTGTGTGATCTTTTAGATTCAACCATGGGCAACAACAAAGATTTTGCAAAGCAGGCCTCACCAGAAAAACTGTCTTACCCATACCAGACTTGGTGCAGGGCTTGTGCATCACACTAGAGTTTTGCAGTCAAGAACTCAGGCTCCATGCCTGGTCATGCATACTCTTACAAATATCTACTTATATATTTACATGCAAATATTTTTATTCCTTTTTATTTGACACTTTGGACAGAGGTCTTAATTAGGCAATTCTGCAGAGAGTTCTTATGCTTGTTGTGGGGGGAGAGGATGAGGTAAAAATGGGAAACTTAAAGACACTTTCCTACTCTGACTCAGTGTTTAGTACTGTTCCACTCTTTCTCTGAGTATCCTTCAAGGATGACAGTCTGCCCTGATCCACTGGGCTCTTGACTGGTGAAATGATCTATAAAAAGTTAATACAAAGAAACTTTACTTAAATAGATTGAGAAACCAGAAGGGGAAACACTCACACTCTGTGATGAGAGCAAAGATCAACAAGAAGAAAGACTCCTCTTCTTTCTTGGCAACAATTCAACCAATGGAAAGTCAGAGGCTCTTTGTTTACTATACTCCTTTCAATTCCTCCTCCCTCTAAAGAAGAGTTCTCCTTCCTTAGTCACGCAGGGATTTCTTCATGACTTGCCATGGTTGCAGGTGCTGAATTCCAATTCTCTGTTAATTCTGAATAAACCCATCTTTGCTTAAGAAATAGCACTTTAGTGGCCTAACACAGACCAAAGAAGACCCTTGAAGGCTCTGGGGTTTGCGAGCATATAGTTGTGGTACTCATTATCTCCTCACTGTTTATCTCACCAACTTTGGATCTTGAAGGTATATTTTTCTCCTGGATATGAGCTTATGTCTTCTTTATTTTTAAATCTCTCCACACTTTATTTGGACCTATTTTAAATTTTATTCTTTCTGAGTAAGGCCTTTTTCTAATGAGGGGGATACTTGTTTGGTACTTTGATCTGATTTTTGAGATAAGATTGTTTTGGCCAGACAGGTAAGACAGCTTCAACCCATTCGTTCAGGAACAGGAGGCACTTCACTGAAACTGGTTTTCCAGCCATCTTTCCATTCTTTTGGAATAGAAGCCATTTCATGGGAATAGTCTGAAATTTTTTAGTTTGACCCCTTTGGACTGCGTTATTTTCTTAAGATTGGCTAGCTTTAAGCCTGAAGTCTGAATTGCAAGTTATTTGAATTGAGTTCGGTCATGCTAGGGATAAAGAACTCACCTGCCATTGAAGGAGACATAAGAGACAACCCATATTCTTGCCTGGAGAACTCCATGGACAGTGGAGCCTGGCGGGCTATATTCCATAGGGAAGTAAAGAGTCAGATATGACTGAAGCAAGTTAGCACACACAAGCTGTGAACTCTTTAAGTTGTTTGAAAATTACTCTTTTACTCTAGAAGAAAACTTCTGAGAAATGGGATTTCAGTCTGATCTTGAGGAAACCTAAGCCTGCAGCAGCTTGAAGTCAAGCTTTGGTTCATGGTCAGAGATTGTGGTCAAGTCTAGGTGGTGAGGGCTAGTAACTAGACCAGCAGTCAATGACAATGCCCTGGCACTTCAGCTTTGCAGAAAATAATTCCCATAAAGAAGGAAAGTATTGACACAAGTAAAGTGTTTATTAGGAGGAGAAAAAAAAAATGTATAGCACAGATGGATAGACACACAGGTGCAAACAGAGAGAGAGTCACATGCTTGTGGTGGTTTGAATCACTTTTATGGGGCATTTCTTCTAGATTTTCTTTAGTCAATCATTTTGATTTGTCTGGTTCTAAGTTTGTATTCAGTATATATCAGGATCCTTCTATGTGTGTGTGCTCATCTCTTAGTCAAGAAGGAGTAATGAAGAGACTTATGGGTAATTGACATCACTGAGATGACACACTCTCCCTTTTTTTACTTCAAAGGAGTCTTTCTGCACATCTATAGTTTGGGAGGTCTCCTTATCTTCAAGAATGAGGAGTATGAAGTCTTTTATCTTTTATCTGGGCATAACCCAGCCTCCTCCATCATCCTGCTTTCATGGAGTTTCGGCATTATGAAGTTTCTGTCCACAGGGGACAAACTGCTCACACTGAGGTCCATCTATCTCCTGCCTCAAGTCAACTAAGCCCATCTATTTCGAGGGCATCCCAAAAAGGACTTTGGCCAAATTTATGTTTTGAAACCACTGTACTTCCATGTGTGCATGTATGACTAAATGGACTGGCTTGACAAAAGGCAATTTAGAATATCAGTGACCATTAAGGGGAATTTTTGAAATCCTCCAACTTAATTTTCTGATAATTAGATGATCATATATAGACTATCATGGATTAAAATAGATCAAAAAATTCCCAGAACTGAAGAGAATCAATTGGTATCTTGAGGCTTGCCAACATTATCAGGGATTTAAAACTGCCTCTCTGATAAACAAGGTTTTAAGGTTAACTGAGACAAACAATAAAGAAAGCTAAAATGACTCCTGAAGCTTCAACATCTTTGTCTCAGGCTACAAAACTGGCAACCTCTTTTCTTCTCTGTCCTCAGCTTCTGATGTTTAGATTCCCAGTAAGATGGAGAAACACACACACAAACTCGCCTCACCTCTGGCCAAAGTTCTGAATGGTTAAACGTACTCTATTAAGATCACTTCAACTACTCAGAGAGGATATCTCAAAGACTAAATTCCTCCAGATTTCAGATCATTCCTGAACTCAACCTGAGGCAAATTTTAATTCTGTAAGAGAGATTAGTCAGTCTTTGCTATTCATTTCCTTTATTGTCTCTATCAGTTAAAAACTTATCAAAATGGAGGAAATATAATTATCTTCATTTATTCAGTTGCTATATAGAGTTATTGATAATAGTTTTACATTTTACAATTAGGGGTTGAATTGGTGGCAATAAGAATTAGGAACCCTTAGTACAATTTCAAAGCTTCCTGTTTCTATTTTAGGCAAAAGGAGATAACTAGGAATTGCCAGTTCTGAATTTCATGCACTATGGGAAACTTGTATGAGAAGCTCTATACTGTTAGCAAAAACAAGACCAGGAGCTGACTGTGGCTCAGATCATGAATTCATTATTGCCAAATTCAGAAAAACTGAAGAAAGTAAGGAAAACTACTAGACCATTCAGGTATGACTTAAGTAAAATCTCTAACGATTATACAGTGGAAGTGAGAAATAGATTTAAGAGACTAAATCTGATAGACAGAGTGTCTGATAAACTATGGACAGAGGTTTGTAACAGTGTACAAGAAACGGGGCAAGACCATCCCCAAGAAAAAGAAATGCAAAAAAGCAAAATGGCTGTCTGAAGAGGCCTTACAAATAGCTGAGAAAAGAAGAGAAGCCAAAAGCAAAGGAGAAAAGGAAAGATATACCCATTTGAATGCAGAGTTCCAAAGAAGAGCAAGGAGAGATAAGAAAGTCTCCCTTAGTGATCAGTGCAGAGAAATAGAGGAAAACAATAGAAAGGGAAAGACTAGAAATCTCTTCAAGAAAATTAGAGATATCAAGGGAATATTTCAGGCAAAGATGGGCTCAATAAAAGACAGAAATGGAATGGACCCAACAGAAGCAGAAGATATTAAGAAGAGATGGCAAGAATCCAAAGAAGAACTGTAAAAAAAAAAAAAAAATCCTTATGACCCAGATAATTATGATGGTGTGATCATTCACCTAGAGCCAGGCATCCTGGAATGTGAAGTCAAGTGGGGCTTAGGAAGCATTACTATGAACAAGGTTAGTGGAGGTGATGGAATGAATTCCAGTTGAGCTTTTTCAAATCCTAAAAGATGATGCTGTTAAAGTGTTGCACTCAACATGCCAGCAAATTTGGAAAACTCAGAAATGGCTACGGGGCTGGAAAAGTTCAGTTTTCAGTGCAATCCCAAAGAAAGGCAATTCCAAAGAATGTTCAAACTACTGCACAATTGCTCTCATTTCACACACTAGTAAAGTAATGCTCAAAATTCTCCAAGCCTGGCTTCAACAATACATGAACCGTGAAATTCCAGAAGTTCAAGCTGGTTTAAGAAAAGGCAGAGGAACCAGAGATCAAATTGCCAACATCCTTTGGATAATCAAAAAGGAAAGAGAGTTCTAGAAAAACATCTATTTCAGCTTCATTGACTATGCCTAAGCCTTTGACTGTGTGGATCACAATCAACTGTGAAACATTCTTCAAGAGTTGGGAGTATCAGACCACCTGACCTGCCTCTTGAGAAAACTGTACACAGGTCAGGAAGCAACAGTTAGAACTGGACATGGAACAGACTGGTTCCAAATAGGAAAAGGAATACATCAAGGCTGTATATTGTCACCCTGCTTATTTAACTTATATGCAGAGTACATCATGAGAAACCCTGGGCTGGATGAAGCACAAACTGTAATCAAGATTGCTGGGAGAAATGTCAATAGCTTCAGATACGCAGATGACACCACCCTTATGGCAGAAAGTGAAGAAGAACGAAAGAGTCTCTTGATGAAAGTGAAAGAGGAGAGTGAAAAACTTGGCTTAAAGATCAACATTCAGAAAACAAAGATCATGGCATCTGGTCCCATCACTTCATGGCAAATAGATGGGGAAACAGTGGCTGACTATTTTGGGGGCTCCAAAAATCACTGCAGATGGTGACTGCAGCCACAAAATTAAAAGACACTTGCTCTTTGGAAGGAAAATTATGACCAAGCTAGACAACATATTAAAAATCAGAGACATTACTTTGCCAGCAAAGGTCTGTCATTCAAAACTGTTTTTTTCCAGTGGTCATGTATGGATGTGAGTGTTGGACTATAAAGAACTGTGTTGTTGAAGAAGACTCTTGAGAGTCCCTTGGACTGCAAGGAGATCCAACCAGTCCATTCTAGAGGAATTCAGTCCTGGGTGTTTATTGGAAGGACTGATGCTAAAGCTGAAGCTCCAATACTTTGGCCACATCATGCGAAGAGTTGACTCACTGGAAAAGACTCTGATGCTGGGAGGGATTGGAGGCAGGAGGAGAAGGGGATGACAGAGAATGAGATGGCTGGATGGCATCACCGACTCGATGGACATTAATTTGAGTGAACTCCAGGAGTTGGTGATGGACAGCAAGGCCTGGCGTGCTGGATTCATGGGGTCGCAAAGAGTCGGACATGACTGAGCGACTGACCTGAACTGAACTGAATGAAAGAAATCAAAGATGACATAAACAGATGGAGAGATACTCCATGTTCCTGGGTAAGAAGAATCAATATTCTGCAAATGACTATGCTACAAAAGACCACGAATAGGCAAAATAGTCTTGAGAAAGAAGAATGGAGCTCGAGTAATACAGTTTCCTGACTTCATATAATACTACAGAGCTACAGTCTTCAAAACTTTGTGGTACTGGCAAAAAAAGAAACAGAAACATAGACCAATGGAACAAGATAGGAAGCACAGAAATAAACCCATTCACCTACAGGTACCTTATTTTTGACAAAAGAGGCAAGAACGGGGCAAAGACAGCTTCTTCAAAAAATGGTGCTGGGAAAACTGGACTGCTATGTGTAAAAGAATGAAATTTGAACATTTCCTAACACCATACACAAAGATAAACTGAAAATGGAGTAAAGACTTAAATGTAAGATCAGAAACTATAAAACTCTTAGAGGAAAACATATGAAGAACACTGGATTACAAAAATCAAAGCAAGATCCTCTTTGACCCACCTCCTAGACTAATGGAAGTAAGAACAAAAGTAAGCAAGTGGGACCTGATTAAACTCAAAAGCTTTTTCACAGCAAAGGAAACTATAAGCAAGGTGAAAAGACAACCCTCAGAATGGGAGAAAATAACAGTAAATGAAACAACTGACAAAGGATTGGTTTCCAAAATATACAAGCAGCTCATACAACTCGATACCAGAAAAACAAGCAACCCACTCAAAGAGTGAGAACAAGACCTAAACAGACATTTCTCCAAAGAAGACACACAGATGGCTAACAAAAACATGGAAAGATTCTCAACATTGCTCATTATTAAGGAGATGCAAATGACAACTATGATGAAGTATCACCTCACACCCGTCAGAATGGCCCTCATCAAAAGTCTACAAACAGCAAACGCTGGAGAGCATGTGGAGAGAGGGAAACACTCTTGCACTGTTGGTGGAATGTAGATTGATACAGCCACTATGGAAGACAGTATGGAAATTCCTTAAAAAACTAGGAATAAAACCACAATGTGACCCAGCAATCCCACTCCTAGGCATATACCCTGAGGAAACCAAAATTGAAAGAGACACATGTACCACATTGTTCATAGCAACACTGTTTGTAAGAGCTAGAACATGGAGGCATGAATTAGCATGCCTAGTTCATGAACTAGGCATGAACTAGAGTTAGGCATGTTCTATCTAGTACAATAGCTAGAACACCTAGATGTCCACTGACAGATGAAAGGATAAAGAAGTTGTGGTACATAAACATAATGGAATATTACTCAGCCATAAAAAGAAACACATTTGAGTCAGTTCTAATGAGGTTAGTGAACTTAGAACCTATTATACAGAGTGAAGTGTGTCAGAAAGAGAAAGATAGTGTATTCTAAAGTATATACACGGAATCTAGAAAACTGGTACTGAAGAATTTATTTACAGGACAACAGTGGAGAAACAGACATAGAGAATAGACATATGGACATGGGGAGAAGGGAGGAGAGGGTGAGATGTATGGAAAGAGTAACATGGAAGCTTATATTACCATATGTAAAATAGATAGCCAACGGTAATTTGTTGTATGGCTCTGGAAACTCAAACTGGGGCTCTGTATCAACCTAGAGGGGTGGGATAGGGAGGAAGATGGGAGGGAGTTTCAAAAGGGAGGGGACGTATGTATACATATGGCTGATTCATGTTGAGGTTTGACAGAAAACAGCAAAATGTTGTAAAACAATTATTCTCCAATAAAAATTATTATTATTATTATTTTAAAGAGTGGGTATACGTCTATGTATGACAGGTTTCCTATGCTGTGCATCTGAAACAACACAGCAGTGTGGATCAACTATACTTCAATACATTTTTTTTTAATCTTAAAAAAAATGGAATCTCCTATAGATATCAAAAATCTTTTTTTTTCTTATAAGAGCATTGTTTCTCCATCTTTCTTCTGATTAGATTTCATGGAATACATTTTTCCATCCTCTCACAAACAGTCTGTATGTGTCCCTAGGTATGAAGTGAGTCTCTTGCAGACAGTATACACAAAGATTTTCTTTCTGTATCCAATCACTTTGTATCTTTTGATTGGATCATTTAATCCATTTACATTTAAGGTAGTTATCAATGTATATGCTTATTATGCCACTTTCTTAATTGTTTGGGGTTTGTTCCTGTGGATTTTTTTTTTTTTCTTTCTGTTGCGTTTTCTGCCTAAAGAAGTTCCTTTAGCATTTGTTGTTAGGCTGATTTGGTGGTACAGGATTCTCTCATCTTTTGCTTGTTGAAAAGCTATTGCTTTCTCCATTAAATCTGAATGAGATTCTTGCTATGTAGGGTAATCTTGGTTGTGGGATTTTCCCTTTCAACAGTTTAATATATCCTGCCACTCCCTTTTGGCTTGTAGAGTTTATACTGAAAAATCCACTTAATAGCCTTATGGCGCTTCCTTTGTATGATATATATATCGATTTATATATATATATATATTATTTTCCCTTTGCTGCTTCTAATAATTTTTTTCTTTGTTTTGTTAGTGTTATTAATACGTGCCTTACTGTTTTTCTGCTAGGCTTTATCCTGTATGATTTCTGTCCTAGACTTGGGTGGCCATTTCCTTTCCCATTAGAGAAGTTTTTTATGATAATCTCCTCAAATGTTTTCTGAAACTCTTTCTCTTCTTCTTCTGTGATCACTATCATTTAAATATTGGGTTGTTTAATATTGTCCCAGAAGTCTCTCAGACTGTCCTGAAATCTTTTCACTATTTTTCCTTATTCTGCTCATCAGCAGTTATTTCTACCTTTCTATCTTCCAGCTCACATCTCTATTCTTCTCCTTCAGCTTTTCTGTTATTGATCCCTCCTAGAGGAATTTTGATTCCAGTAATTGTGTGTTTACTGCTGTTTCTTTATTCTTTAATTCTTCTAAAGTTTTAACTTTAGAGAAAGTGTGTCACTCAGTTATGTCTGACTCTTTGTGACCATATGGACTATAGCCCATGAGGCTCCTCCATCATAGAATTCTCCAGGCACGAACGCTGGAGTGGGTAGCCATTCCTTTCTCCAAGGGATCTTCCTGATCAAAGGATCAAATTCAGGTCTCCTTCATTGTAGGCAGTTTCTTTATTATCTGAGTCACCAGAAAAGCCTTATTTCTTCCAAGTCCTTGCGAAATGTGTAAATCTTTTCCTGCATTTTCTCCATTTAATTTTCAAGATTTTTTTTCTTCTTTGCTATCATTACTCTAAATTCTTATGTCAGAAAGTTTTCCTATTTCTTCTTCATTTATTTGATCTGTAGGCTTTTACCTTTCTCCTTTGTTTGTAACATAGTTCTTTGGGGGATTTTTGGTCATTTCATTCATTTATTTATTTATTTTGATGGGTGGGACTGTTTTCCTGTCTTACTACTAGTTTGGTCTGAGGTTTCCAGCAGTGGAATTTGCAAGTTGTTGGGTAGAACTGGGTCTTGGTATTTAGATGCAAACCCTCATGATATCTCACTCTGATTAATATTTCCTGGAGCCTGATATTGTCTGTTAGTCTATAGTTCAGACTCAGCACTCTTACCCCAGGAAGTCAGGCCTGATCTCAGACCGTGAAATGTAATTCTGCAATGTAGCAAATAAATAAATATGAACAAAAAATTAAAAATTAATCAATTTAGAATATTAATAAATATTAGAAAAATATGAATTTATAAGAAATAGGCACTGGAGGATAAAACCTTACTCAAATAGCAAAGAGGAAGCTAATAATTATAATAAAAGGGAGGAGTAAAATAACAAAGAATAAAAAACAAAATAGATTGAAAAGCCAACAGATATACTAGGGGAAAAAATGAATATATGAAAAAAAAAGCCTGGAAGGTAAAACTGGACTCTGCTAGAAGAGAGAAATACAGATAGATAGAAAGAAAGATATATGCAAATTTAAATAGCAATTAAAAAGTAAAAAGGAGTGAAATAATAGCAGAGAATACAAAATAAAGTTAAAGCACTAGCAGAAATAATAGAAAAACTAAGAATACATATGAAACAACCACTGAATGTTAAACTCAAACTCTTGGGTTCCAGATATGTAAGAGATGTAAGGATTTGTAAACATTTGCAAATCAATGTGATACACCATAACAACAAGCTGAAGAATAAATATATATTCTCAATATAATCATCTCAATAGATACAGAAAAGGCTTTTGACAAAGTGCAGCACTCATTTATAATAAATACTTTCCATAAAGTGGGCATAGAGACTACATAACTCAACATAATAAAGGTCATATATGACAAACCTACAGCTATCATTGAAATCAATGGTGAAAAGCTGAAAGCATTCCCTCTAAGATCAGGAACAAGACAAGAATGTCCACTCTCTCCACTTTTATTCAGCATAGTTTTGGAATTCCTAGCTACAGCAATCTGAGAAGAAAAAGAAGTAAAGGGAATCAAAAATGGAAAAGAGGAAGTTAAGCTGTTACTGTCTTCAGATGACATGATATTATATGTAGAAGATGCTAAAGATTCTACCAGAAAACTACTAGAACCCACCAATTAATTTGGTAAAGTTTCAGGTTACAAAATTAATACACAGAAATCTGTTGCAGTTCTATAAAGTCTGACACTGTTTCCACTGTTGTTCCATCTATTTCACATGAAGTGATGGGACCAGATGCCATGATCTTTGTTTTCTGAATGCTGAGCTTCAAGCCAAATTTTTCACTCTCCTCTTTCAGTTTCATCAAGAGGCTTTTTAGTTCCTCTTCACTTTATGCCATAAGGGTAGTGTCATCTGCATATCTGAGGTTATTGATATTTCTCCCAGCAATCTTGATTCCAGCTAGTACTTCTGCCAGCCCAGCGTTCCTCATGATGTACTCTGCATATAAGTTAAATAAGCAAGGTGACAATATACAGCCTTGACGTACTCTTCCTATTTGGAACCAGTCTGTTGTTCCATGTCCAGTTCTGACTGTTGCTTCCTGACCTGCATAAAGGTTTCTCAAGAGGCAGGTCAGGTGGTCTGGTACTCCCATCTCTTGAAGAATGTTCCACAGTTTATAATGATCTACACAGTCAAAGGCTTTGGCATAGTCAATAAAGTAGAAATAGATGTTTTTCTGGAACTTGCTTGCTTTCTCCATGATCCAGCAGATGTTGGCAATTTGATCTCTGGTGCCCCTGCCTTTTCTAAAACCTGCTTGAACATCTGGGAGTTCACGGTTCACGTATTGCTGAAGCCTGTCTTGGAGAATTTTGAGCATGACTTTACTAGCGTGTGAGAAGAGTGCAATTGTGCAGTAGTTTGAGCATTCGTTGGCATTGCCTTTCTTTGGGATTGGAATGAAGACTGAACTTTTCCAGTCCTGCAGCCATTGCTGAGTTTTCCAAATTTGCTGGCATATCGAGTGCAGCACTTTCACAGCATCATCTTTCAAGATTTGAAGTAGCTCAACTGGAATTCCATCACCTCCACTAGCTTTGTTCGTAGCGATGCTTTCTAAGGCCCACTTGACTTCACATTCCAAGATGTCTGGCTCTAGGTCAGTGATCATGTTATCATGACTATCTTGGTCGTGAAGATCTTTTTTGTACAGTTCTTCTGTGTATTCTTGCCACCTCTTCTTAATATCTTCTGTTTCTGTTAGGTCCATACCATTTCTGTGCTTTATCGAGCCCATTTTTGCAGGAAATGTTCCCTTGGTATCTCTAATTTTCTTGAAGAGATCTCTTGTTTTTCCCATTCTGTTGTTTTCCTCTATTTCTTTGCATTGATCACTGAGGAAGGCTTTCTTATCTCTCCTTGCTATTCTTTGGAACTCTGCATTCAGATGCTTATATCTTTCCTTTTCTCCTTTGCTTTTCGCTTCTCCTTTTCACAGCTATTTGTAAGGCCTCTTCAGACAGCCATTTTGCCTTTTTGCATTTCTTTTCCATGGGGATTGTCTTGGTCCCTGTCTCCTGTACAATGTCACAAACCTCCATCCAGAGTTCATCAGGCACTCTATCTATCAGATCTAGTCCCTTAAATCTATTTCTCACTTCCACTGTATAATCATAAGGGATTTGATTGAGGTCATATCTGAATGGTCTAGTGGTTTTCCCTACTTTCTTCAATTTAAGTCTGAATTTGGCAATAAGGAGTTCATGATCTGACCCACAGTTAGCTCCTGGTCTTTTTTTTGCTAAATCTATAACTTTCTTTTTTTTTTTTTGGTGAATATATAACTTTCTTTTAAAATGAGACTTAAAAAGACCATATCAGTAAATTGTGTCTGTTAAATTTACGGCCCATATATAGTCCCTGCAAGTTTTCCATATTATGCTTTTCCTTATGTTTCTATTTTCAGTTGTAGAGTTTTAGCATTTTAAAAAGTTTTCTGCTGCTATATGAGTTCAATTAATATCTATATATGGGCTTCCCCGGTGGCTCAGAGGTTAAAGCGTCTGCCTCCAATGCGGGAGACCCGGGTTCGATCCCTGGGTCGGGACGATCCCCTGGAGAAGGAAACGGTAACCCACTCCAGTATTCTTGCCTGGAGAATCCCATGGACGGAGAAGCCTGGTAGGCTACAGTCCATGGGGTCGCATAGAGTCGGACACGACTGAGCGACGGAACAGAACAGAACATTCAATTACATCTTCGTGTGACTATTAAATAAACATCTATTACATTAAAGAAAGCTGTTTTTGTTTTTCGTAATACACCAGAGTAGTTTTTATAGTCCAACTTCAGTTATCAAACTTCTATACCAAGTATTTGCTCTGAAGTATTATGGTTCTGTTAAAGTCCACTCAATATATACCTGGATACTGTCCAAATATTCTGTTCATGTATTTATCCAACAATTTGTATATTTTAAGTTTATATAAAATTTCAGTAGTTTAACATAGCATCAGCAAGTATTTTTTAAAATATGGTAAATAAAAAGTACTATTCAAGGAACAGGAGACACCAAAGCACATAAAATTTCTTTTATTGCAATGTAACTTACAATAGAAGCTTACAAAGAAAAACAAAAATTAATGACAATGGGAGGTTTGTGTGGCATAGCAAAAATACTCTGCTCTTCATTTTGCACACATTAATTTCATTTTATTCTAACCAAAACATTAAATAAAGAAAGAAAAATAATGTGCAAGATAGGTGCTATAATTATCTACATTTTACAAATGATACACAAAGATACACAAACATATATAGTAACTTCCCAAATTCTGCAGCTATTGAGTGGTTGGACCTGCATTAACCATGGCTAATGTAAGTCTGGAATCCACACCCTTAACCTTACAACATACTGATATAGTGCCAACAGGGACATTGATAAAAGGTAAATACATCAAATTATTTAAGCAAGGAAAGTTGTCTGGGACCCTAACCATGTACTGTATTTGATTTTTTTAGAAAGTTAGTTATATGAGAAAGAAAAGCAGTGGAAGTAATAGAAGAATGAGTAAAAGTATGATTTATTGAGAACTACAAGGGATGCTGGAGAAAACTACTGAAAGTCCCTTGGACTGCAAGGAGATCAAACCAAACGATCTTAAAGGAAATCAATCCTGAATATTCATTGGAAAGACTGATGCTTAAGCTCCAGTATTTTGGTCTCCTGATGCGAAGCTGACTCATTGGAAAAGTCCTTGATGCTGGGAAGGATTGAGGGTAGAAAGAGAAGAGGGCAACAGAGGATTAAACAGCTGGATGGCATCACTGATGCAATGGACATGAACTTGGGCAAACTCTGGGAGATGGTGAGGTATAG
Source organism: Moschus berezovskii (assembly GCF_049115385.1). Lineage (NCBI taxonomy): Eukaryota > Metazoa > Chordata > Mammalia > Artiodactyla > Moschidae > Moschus > Moschus berezovskii. The sequence goes on from NC_142472.1 coordinate 49,111,199, forward strand.
GGAGGTCTGGCATGCTGCAGTCCATGGGGTTGCAAAGAGTCAGACATGACTGGATGTCTGAAAAACAGTAACAACAAGTAATTCAGCATGGCTGAAATAATGGTTAGTGTGTATGCTGGAATGGTGGCAAGTGAAGTAAGATGTAGAAACAGAAATATAATCATGCAGGAAGTTTGTTATTGGCCAAGACAGCCTTAATTTTCCCCTTTGCTTAACTAAATGTTGGAGTTACTACTGACTGTAAGCCCTGGACCTCTCTTTCCTTAGAGAAATTTTACCTTATAAAACGTAATTTTGAATTTTCTGCACTTCTTTGTGGTGCAAATCTTCTATGTCTTTTTCGAAGACCTGGTAGCCATTCCTTTGAAATGTAATCATCAAAAAAGATAGTGCCCCATCTCATCTCTGTGGGAGAGTGGAAGATTAACTTGGGTCAGCAATAGTTAACATAGGTAGCCTAATCACATTGACTAAACTTCTCCCCTGATGTATTTTCCTTTAGCTCAGTTCTAGCATTTAAAATTCTTCTGTCCTTCCTTTTTTTCAGTAGAGTTGAGTTCAATCTGTCTCTCCTATTCCAACAGTGTTGATCCAATTACAATATCTTGAATAAAGTTTTCCTTGCCTATTTCACTCTTGTGCAGTTTTGGCTTAACATTATTACTAAAAACACTGAAACTTACAGGAAAAATTATATCTACTCACATCAGCTAAATTTTACTGTGTGTATTCCTGCTGTAACTATGAATGTGTGTGTGTGTGGGGGGGTGGTCTATACATATACTCTCTGGCCTGATAATAAGCAAAGTGGTTTGGATGTGTATGTGCAACACAGGTTGTTGTTTGAAACAATAAATCTTCCAGCGACAAGAAGAAATAATATTGAGAAGTTTTAAAATCAAAATTCTAGGTAGGCTGGCAAGGTCAGGCAATGCCTGCCTGTCACAAAATATTAGTAAGGCCAAGAGTTTGTCATTTGATGGATAGACTCATAAAGACATGTCTCTGAAGGGATACCAGAGATCAAAAGATCAGTTTGTGAAGAGGGAAGGAAAGTGGCAGATTGCGAGAATGATTAGCCAGATGTCCACACTTCAAAGTGTCTGTCCAAGAGAGGGCAACAGATATTCACTGTCTTTCTCTGTAATTTCTTATACACAAATATCTTTTAGATGGGGCAAACTTTGGACCTGAACTAATAACAGCAACAACAACAACAACAAGTAGTCTTATATAATATTAATATCTATTTGAATAAAGCACGGCTCTGGGTACACTTTAGAAATAGAGTACAAAGGGCAGTTTGGGTGAATATACAGTTCAAAGTATATGTCTCAATTTAAAATATATTGACAGGGCTTTGAAAGATAAGAAAGTGTATTTATAATTGTCTCAAAAATTATCTTCTTTCTTTCCAATTTAATTTAATGTTAAAAAATTAATCATCCAAAATATTTCAACATTGAATTCTATTGATATTTTGATTTCTACAGATTCAGCTTTCAAACTAAACTGTTTATCCTGACCTCATCATTTAAGGGTTAGTTTGAATCACCATTTGCTGTCATCAGAAAATTGTTTTTTTTTTTTAAAGGAAATTTACTGATTAAGCATTTTTAATGAATTTTCAATGTTGTCCATATTATATAAAGTATGCTTTGCATATTATACTTGAATAACTTTGTATGATACAGTACTTTTGGTTTAATTTTTTCTCAAAGCTTGAACATATCTCCCTTTGTTCTTAAATGAGCATTTTTGAGAAGGTTTGAGACCAACCTAAATCTAGTATATCTTTAGAATTATTTATTTTTCCTCAAAATGCAATAACTTACTAGAAAATATCTTAATAATTCCCATTCTGTCTGTTGCAATAGGCATTTTATTTTGAAAATGGTTTACATTTTTTAAAAAGAAGCAAAGATAATAGTAGAGAGGACTCCTTTAAATCCTTATCCACCTTTCTCTTTTGTTAGCATTTTACATTGCTTATACTTGTCAGAGGCTTCCCTGGTGCCTCAGTGATAAAGAATCCACCTGCCAAGCAGGAGACACAGGTTTGATCCCTGGATCAGGAAAATTCCCTGGAGAAATATATGGCAGTGCACTCCAATATTCTTGCCTGAAAATCCCATGGACAGAGGAGCTTGGCAGGCTACAGCCTATGGAGTCACAAAAGAGTTGGACATGACTCAGCAACTACACACCAACAACATACTTGTCACAAGTCAAGAATTGACATTGGTAAATTGCTATTAATTAACTCTATACTTAGTTTATATCTAATTAGTTTTCTCTAATATTCTTTCAGTGTCTGACTTTATTTTGGGGGGCCTCCAAAATCACTGCAGATGGTGACTGCAGCCATTAAATTAAAAGACGCTTGCTCCTTGGAAGAAAACTTATGACCAACCTAGACAGAAAAATAAAAAGCGGAGACATTACTTTGCCAACAAACATCTGTCTAGTCAAGGCTTTGTTTTTCCAGTAGCCATGTATGGATGTGAAAGTTGGACCATATAGAAAGCTGAGTGTTAAAGAATTGCTCTTTTTGAACTGTGGTGTTGGAGAAGACTCTTTGAGAGTCCTTTGGACTGCAAGAAGATGTAACCAGTCCATCCTAAAGGAGATCAGTCCTGAGTGTTTATTGGAAGGACTGATGTTGAAGCTGAAACTCTGATACTTAGGCCACCTGATGAGAAGAGCTGACTCATTTGAAAATACCCTGATGCTGGGAAAGATTGAAGGCAGGAGGAGAAGGGGACAACAGAGGATGAGATGGTTGGATGGCATCACCGACTCAATGGACATGAGTTTGGGTAAACTCCAGGAGTTGGTAATGGACAGGGAGGCTTGGCGTGCTGAGGTCCATGGGGTCGCAAAGAGTCAGACATGACTGAGTGAATGAACTGAACTGAACTGAACTGAATATTCTTTCTGTATGCTATAAGTCCATAAAGGATACCACCGACCATTTAATCTTCATTTCTTCTTAGTCCACTCTAGTCTGTGACAGTATCAGACTTTGGTGGTTGTTGATGACCTTGAGCATTGAGGAGTGCTAGAAAGGTATTTTTTACAATGACTCTTAATTTTTACTTGCCTAATGTTTCTTTCATGTTTAAACTTGGGTTATGGATTTTGAAAGAATGAAGGGCCATTTTAAAAAACCTCATATCAAGAGTACACACTATGACCATGTCTTATTGCTATTGATGTTGACTTTGATCACCAGACTTCAAGGTACCTACCAAATTACTCAACTACAAATTTACTTTTTCTCCAACATTTTAATATTCACTTTATGATGGTAAGTTTTATTAGCTTGACTTGGCTACAGGGTGCCAAGATATTTGGGCAAAAATTTTTCTGAATGTTTCTGTAGGGTGTTTTTGAATGAGCTCAATATTGAAATTCATATGTAAAGCAGATTTCTCTTCTAATGTGGGTGGCCCTCATCCAATCAACTGAAGACCTGATTAGAAAAAAAAAAAAAAAAATGCTGAATTAGAGGCAAGTTTTCCTGTGTGATTGCTTGATTTGCTACATTGGTATTTTTCTGACTCTGTACTCAAATTGAAGCATTTGTCTCTTCTTTGGCCTCAAACCTGAAAGCTTTTGAGCTAGAACTTATATAATTGGATCTCCAATTTCTTAGGCTTTCTGACTTGAATTGGAACTATGCCATGGGCTCTCTTGGGTTTTCAACATATGGACCATAGATCTTGGGACTTGGCAGTCATCAAAATAAGCCAATTTCTCATTCAGTTCAGTTCAGTCGCTCAGTTGTGTCCAACTCTTTGTGACCCCATGAATCGCAGCATGCCAGGCCTCCCTGTCCATCACCAACTCCTGGAGTTCACTCAAACTCAAGTCCATCGAGTCGGTGATGCCATCCAGCCATCTCATTCACTGTCGTCCCCTTCTCTTCCCGCCCCCAATCCCTCCCAGCAACAGAGTCTTTTCCAATGAGTCAAATCTTCACATGAGATGGCCAAAGTATTGGAGTTTCAGCTTTAGCATCAGTCCTTCCATGATAACCCAGGACGATCTCCTTTAGAATGGACTGGTTGGATCTCCTTGCAGTCCAAGGGACTTGCAGTCCAAGAGTCTTCTCCAACACCACAGTTCAAAAGCATCAATTCTTCGGTGATCAGCTTTCTTCACAGTCCAACTCTGACATCCATACATGACCACTAGAAAAATCATAGCCTTCACTAGATGGACCCTTGTTGGCAAAGTAATGTCTCTGCTTTTTAATATGCTATCTAGGTTGGTCATAACTTTCCTTCCAAGGAGTAAGCATCTTTTAATTTCATGGCTGTAGTCACCATCTGCAGTGATTTTGGAGCCCAGAAAAATAAATTCTGACACTGTTTCCCCATCTATATGTTGTGAAGTGATGGGACCAGATGTCATGATCTTAGTTTTCTGAATGTTGAGTTTCAAGCCAACTTTTTCACTCTCCTCTTTCACTTTCATCAAGAGGCTTTTTAGTTCCTCTTCACTTTCTGCCATGAGGGTGGTGTCATCTGCATATCTTACTGCTGCTGCTACTGCTGCTGCTAAGTCACTTCAGTCGTGTCCGACTCTGTGTGACCCCAAAGATGGAAGTCCACCAGGCTCCCCTGTCCCTGGGATTCTCCAGGCAAGAACACTGGAGTGGGTTGCCATTTCCTTCTCCAATGTGTGAAAGTGAAAAGTGAAAGTGAAGTCGCTCAGTCGTGTCTGACCCCTAGCGACCCCATGGACTGCAGCCCACCAGGCTCCTCCATCCATGGGATTTTCCAGGCAAGAGTACTGGAGTGGCTTGCCATTGCCTTAGGTTATTGATATTTCTCCCTGCAATTTTGATTCCAGCTTGTACTTCTTCCAGCCCAGTGTTCCTCATGATGTATTCTGCATATAAGTTAAATAAGCAGGGTGAAAATAGACAGCCTTGACGTACTCCTTTTCCTATTTGGAACCAGTCTATTGTTCCATGTCCAGTTCTAACTTTTGCTTCCTGACCTGCATACAGGGTTCTCAAGAGGCAAGTCAGGTGGTTTGGTATTCTCATCTCTTGGAGAATTTTCCACAGTTTATTGTGATCCACACAGTCAAAGACTTTGTCATAGTCAATAAAGCAGAAATAGATGTTTTTCCATGTTCCAGCAGATGTTGGCAATTTGATCTCTAGTTCCTCTGCCTTTTCTAAAACCAGCTTGAACATTTGGAAGTTCACGGTTCACGTATTGCTGAAGCCTGGCTTGGAGAATTTTGAGCGTGACTTTACTAGCGTGTGAGATGAGTGCAATTGTGAGGTAGTTTGAGCGTTCTTTGGCATTGCCTTTTTTTGGGATTGGAATGTAAACTGACCTTTTCCAGTCCTATGGCCACTGCTGAGTTTTCCAAATTTGCTGCCATATTGAGTGAAGCACTTTCACAGCATCATCTTTCAGCATTTGAAATAGCTCAACTGGAACTCCATCACCTCCACTAGCTTTGTTTGTAGTGATGCTTTCTAAGGCCCACTTGACTTCACATTCCAGGATGTCTGGCTCTACGTGAGTGATCACACCATTGTGATTATCTGGGTGAAAAGCGGAGGTTGGACATTTCTATGAAGACCTACAAGACTTTAGAACTAACACCCCAAAATGGTGTCCTTTTCATTATAGGGGACTGGAATGCAAAAGTAGGAAGTCAAGAAACACCTGGAGTAACACGCAAATTTGGCCTTGGGGTATGGGATGAAGCAGTCTGCTGCTGCTGCTAAGTTGCTTCAGTCATGTCCAACTCTGTGAAACCCCATAGATGCCCTCCTACCAGGCTCCCCCGTCCCAGGGATTCTCCAGGCAAGAATACTGGAGTGGGTTTTCATTTTCTTCTCCAATACATGAAAGTGAAAAGTGCAAGTGAAGTCACTCCGTCGTGTCCGACTCTTAGCAACCTCATGGACTGCAGCCTACCAGTCTCCTCCATCCATGGGATTTTCCAGGCAAGAGTACTGGAGTGGGGTGCCATTGTCTTCTCCAGGAATGAACCAGGGCAAAGGCTAATAGAGTTTTTCCAAGAGAACACACTAGTCATAGCAAACACTCTCTTTCAACAACACAAGAGAAGACTTTACACATGGACATCACCAGACGGTCAACACTGAAATCAGATTGATTATATTCTTTTCAGCCAAAGATGGAGAAGCTCTATACAGTCAGCAAAAATAAGACCAGGAGCTGACTGTGGCTCAGACCATGAACTCCTTATTGCCAAATTCAGACTTAAATTTCTCATTAGATATGTATATATAAATATAATATATAATGATAAAACTTCCATATATACAAGCAGGATTTAGAAAAGGCAGAGGAACTAGAGATAAAATTGCCAACATCATTTGGATCACAGTAAAAGCAAGGGAGTTCAAAAGAGAAAAAATCTAATTCTGCTTCTTTGATTATACTAAAGCCTTTGACTGCGTGGATTCCAACAACTGTAGAAAATTCTTAGAGATACCAGACCACCTTACTTGCCTCCTAAGAAATTTGTATGCAAGTCAAAAAGCAACAGTTAAAACCAGACATGGAAAAACTCACTGGTTCAAAATTGGGAAAGAAATACTGCAAGGTGTTTTGTCACTCTGGTTACTTAAATTTTGTGCAGAGTATATCACTTGAAATGTTGGGCAGGATAACTCAAAAGATGGAATCAAGATGCCTGGGAGAAATATCAATAATCTCAGATATACAGATGATACCATTCTAATGGGAGAAAGCAAAGAGTAACTAAAGAGCTTCTTGATGAGGATGTAAAAGGAAAGAAAAAATCTGGCTTGAAACTCAATATTAAAACAACTAAGATCATACTATCTAGGCCCAGCACTTCCCAGCACTTCCTAGCAAATAGATCAAAAAAAAATAGAAACAGTGACAGATTCTATTTTTGGGGGCTCCAAAATCAGTGTAGATGGTGACTGTAGCCATGAAATTAAGAGACAGTTGCTCCTTGGAAGAAAAGCTATGACAAACCTAGACAGTGTATTAAAAAGCAGAGACATTACTTTTCCTACAAAGGTCTTTATAGTTAGAGCAATGGTTTTTTCCATTAGTCATGTATGGATGTGAGAGTCAGATCATAAAGAAGGCTGAGCACCAAAAAATTAGTGTCTGGGGATTGTGACACTGGAGAAGACACTTGAGAATCCCTTGGACAGCAAGGAGATCAAATCAGTCAGTCCTAAAGGAAATCAACCCTGAATATTCATTGAAAGGATTGATGCTGAAACTCTAATACTTTGGCCGCCTCATGTGACGAGCTGACTCACTGGGAAAGACTCAGATGCTGTGAAAGATTGTGGGCAAGAGGAGGATATGCATATAGTATATACATATATATATTGCTGTTGTTCAGTTGTTAAGTCATATCTGACTATGCGACTCTGAATTGCAGCACACCAGGCTTCCCTGTCCTTCCCTGCCATCCAACCATCTCATCCTCTGTTGCCCACTTCTCCTCTATTATATATATATAATACTAGGCTCTGTTTCTATAGAGTCCCCTGACTAACACACTATTCTTTGGAAGTAAGTCACTAAGAGCAATGAAGTAAGCCTATTTCACTGACCAGAATTATACGTCTATTATATGTGTGCTAACTCTTATATACATAGATATCTATAATTACTTTTTAATTTATCCATTTATATCTATATTAAACATGAGTTATCACAGATATCTCATATTCTAATCCAGAACCACATGGTTGATTGTAGCCTTACATCATTCTCTTCCTTATCTGCAGCCTCTCTCTTAAGCAATAAGAACTCTGGTTTCCATTATCTGATGTTTATTAGTTATTTGTTTAATCTATATATGTGTGTGCATATACACTTTTCTCATGTTAAGTTTTAGGGTTTCCAGGCAAAATATCATTTTTCAAAGTTACTTGGATTAGTACATTTGATTTCTATACCCTCTTTGATGACGTTTTACCTTAAATACACTTAGGGCTTCCCTGGTAGCTCAGTTGGTAAAGCATTGCCTGCAATGCAGGAAACCTGGGTTCTATCCATGGGTTGGGAAGATCTCCCAGAGAAGGAAATGTCAACCCAGTTCAGTATGCTTGCCTGGGAAATCCCATGGACAGAGGAGCCTGGTGGACTACAGTCCATGGGGTCACAAAGATTTGGACACGACTGAGCAACTGAACCAGCACCATAGTTAGATTATTTTGCCACAGTCTGCATTCTATATTGGAACAGCCCTCCTTCCCTGCTTGATATCTTAGTAATCTTTAAAAGTTTGAGTACCTTGTATATTGTTCTTCCAGTATGATCTGCCCTTTTAGTCTACAATTTCAAGACCAGCTTCAATGAAGAAGAGCTCATTTTTTGTCAAATCAGTAAACCTTTTTTAACTCAGTTAGTTATATCTCATTGTGATACATCAATAATATATGTGTTCTGCCACCATTAACTTCCATTTCAATGGTGTACAATTTTCATATTTGCCATCATTTTATTTCATTTCTTTAACATTTTAAAATCTGTTCTCTAAAAAAAAAATAAAAAATAAAATAAAATAAAATCTGTTCTCTATTAAGATTTGGTATTTATTCAAGCATATTCTCAATTTTTAATGTCATTGAAATATGTGTATTATCATATGTGAAACAAATCACCAGTCCAGGTTCGATGCATGATACAGGATGTTCAGGCCTGGTGCACTGGGATGAACCAGAGGGATGGGATGGGGAGGGAGGTGGGAAGGGGGCTCAAGATGGGGAACACATGTACACCTGGGGCAGATTCATGTCAATGTATGGCAAAACCAATAGAATAATGTAAAATAATTAGCCTCCAATTTAAAAAATTAAATTTAAAAAAATAATAAAAAAAATTTTAATGTGGTATGTGTATCTGCGTTTTAAAATTATTTTACCTTGCAATGATTACCAAGATCATTGGGCTTTTTATTTCCTTGGTTTTGTCACTCAGTTGAGTCACTCAGTTGTGTCTGACTCTTTGTGACCCCCATGGAATACAGCACGCTAGGCTTCCCTTTCCATCACCAACTCCTGGAACTTGCTGAAACTCATATCCATTGAGTCAATGATGCCATCCAACCATCTCATTCTCTGCCGTTCCCGTCTCCTCCTGCCTTCAATCTTTCCCAGCATCAGGGTCTTTTCCAATGAGTCAGTACTTCACATCAGGTGGCCAAAGTATTGGAGCTCCAGCTTCAGCATCGGTCCTTCCAAAGAATATTCAGGACTGATTTCCTTTAGGATTGACTGATCTGAATTCCTTGCAGTGCAAGGGACTCTTAAGAGTCTTCTCCAACACCACAGTTCAAACCCGGGGTGGACTCATATCAATGTAATATAATTTGTAAAATAATATAATTTGTAAATATAATATTGTAAAATAATTAGCCTCCAATAAAAAATTTTTAAAAAAAGTGATTCGCCATGATGTGAAAAAAAAAAAAAATCAATTCTTTGGTGCTCAACTTTCTTTATGGTCCAACTCTCACATCTATACTTGACTACTGGAAAAATCATAGCTTTGACTAGATGGACCTTTGTTGGCATGGTTTTGTAATCATCTCCAAATCATGTATTTCTTCTATGAATATTTTTCTGAGATAACTTATGATTACATTTTTCTGAAACTGTGATGAAGAATTGTTCTGAAATCTTGTGGGTTTTTTTCCTTATTTTTTCATATTTTTGTCCTCCTTTTATTTGCATTTTCTACCCTTTTCCTTGTTTGTTTTTATTTGTAATTCTTAATTTGAGCAACTCTGTTACATAAACTACTGTGTGGGAGGTCACAATGTGAAGTTTTGTGGAATCTGGAAATCATAGAGTCTGGTAGAGACTTTTTGTAGTCTGGTTTATCTGTGATAAATAAAACTTTAAAAATACAACTGAAATGCATTTTGAGAGAAATCTTAAAATAATATGTACGGTATGTGTGTGTATGTGTGATGTGTTTATGAAAGATTTTTTATACACGGTATTATTCATGCCAAATACATTTATGCTCATGAATATATATAGCAAAGGAATGAGAAGGCAAGAGTAAAGACTGAAATCATTTCAATTATTGTTTTAATATATTTAATTATGTTCTTACCTAAATATTCATTTTTAACTCATTTAAAGTATAATATTTCTGGAAGCACAGAATATTAGAGGAAATATCAACTGATAAAAGTGTTGTAGATAATTTTAAGATGACTTTAATATGAATGAACCTCATCCCATGGTCCTGCAAGCTTGATGCTTAATTATTTTATATATATTTTATGTTAATCAGTTATCACTAATATGCTTTTGTATTTAATGTCATTTTATATTCAAAGCAGTTTTATACGTCTTATTAATGTGCCAAGGCCAGTAAATATTTGAATGGGGAATCAAGGTTTTTGAAGACATAGATTGATAAAACAACATTAGACTACTAACCACATTCAAGCTCTAAACCAAATAAAGTAATATGCAATTTAAAAAATCACACTGGCTATTGACATTGGCGACTTCTCCAGTGTAAAAGTTGCTTCCCCATTGCAGTTTATGATTTGATTATTGTGTACAGAACATAAGCCTGAAGCAACCAAATTTTGAAAATTGGTTAATAGGCATATTACTGTACACACTTGAAACTCTTCATGCATATTCTTTGCTCTTTAAGCAATCCTGTGTTTTCTATGCTAGTAATTAACCAATACTCTTGAATTGCAACTGAACCTCCTCATATGAAAACACATACATATGTTTCTTTTCAGGTCCATCACTCTGTGATATTAAATACCTATTGGGATTTCAAAGAATAATAGAAACAGCATTAAAAGGCAGGCTGATTCCTGTTGATGTTTGGCAGAAACCAACAAAATCTGTAAAGCAACTATCCTTCAATTAAAAATTAAATAAAATTTTAAAAGGCAATTATATCTGAAAAAATACTATATTTCAAACTAATGTGCATTGAATGTCCTTTTCTTTCATGTCAAGTGTTTCCTTCCACTTTATTCTTTATTTTTAAAACAATGAATTGTGCTTTCTCTCTTCTTTCTCTCCCATTTCCTTCCTCTCCTTCTATATTTTCCTTGATAATTAAAGATTAAAATTTAAATAATGATATACCCAAGGAGCACATATACTTTTCTACCACTTTACATTGCTGTACACATGTGTAAAATAAGTTTAGCTCTCAGTCTTCTTTAATTTAAAAAATGCCATTTTTCTACTTTCTAAGTTATTTGTACTTCATTCTCAGAACATAACACTTGTTCTTATCCTTGAATCCTCTCTATCTCATACTCTATTCATTACAAGTCTTTCTTTCCATTGTATGTAAAGATAATAGAACCTATCACTTTTAGTACTTACTCAACTAAATTATCTTTCAAATTATGAAGATATCTGACCTGGATGATGGCAACAGCATTCTAAGTGTTACCACTCATTATCTTACTATTTTCCACCAACATAGTCACAGAGTGGGACATGACTGAGAGAACTGTTTGTTGTTTACAATCTGTTCCCCATAGTGCAGCTATTATTACCCTTTTAAAACTGAATTTCTTTTTTCCCCTTCATAACTATGGTTCAAAATTTCTATATTATTTTCAATAGTATCCAAAGTCTACATGACTTATAGACCCCAATATATCTGAAAATTGACTTCCTATTAGCTCTCAACACCAACAACTCCTTTGCATGCAGGATACTCTTCAGTTGAACTGACCCTCTTGTTTTAGTTGCTCTGACCCTCTTGTTTTAGTTGCTCAGTCGTGTCTGGCTCTTTGAAACCCCATGGTCTGTACCCTGTCAGGCACCTCTGTTCAAGGGATTTCTCAGGCAAGAATACTGGTGTGGGTAGCCATTCCCTTCTCCAGGGGATTGAACCCAGGTCTCCTGCATTGCAGGCATATTCTTTTCCATTTGAGCCACCAGAGAAACCTACTGACCCTCTTGATTTTCTTCAAATGTGATAAGTATTCTCCTGACTCAGAGTGTTAGAACTTTTGTTTTTGTTTACTCTTCCTCCAGAGGGCCATATAGCTGCCATCCCTAACTTCTTCAAGTCTCTTTATTTATTTTTCATAGGGATTGTTTTCCAACATGTCACAGACAGATGCATATTTCCCTGTTTATTTATGAATTATTTTCACCAATTTGAATGTAAGTTCCATGAAAATAAAAAACTCATTCTTGCATCTTTCACCTCCCCAAAAGTTCAGCAACACAGTAGGTGCTCAACTGGTATTTATTCAATAAATAAATGAAAGAAAGTTTACTTTTAAATATAATTTCACATATGTGCTGTATGTGTGTATGCATATTCTAATTTATTTGCTGCTTACAATAATTCAAGAATCATTTTCCTCCATTTAGTTAGACTCATTCATGTCTTTATAATGATGACCAACAAAACTCCTATGTGACATATGAAAGAATTTAATTAGTTTATCCTTAGTCAACAAGAGTGACATTAACTATCAGCAAGGCAATGTTCTAACTACTAGCAATATAACAGCAAAGAACAAAAAAAAACTTATTTTTTTGAAAGCTATGTTTTAGTTGGATAGAGTTAGTAATAGATATCAATGTAAAAACAAATAGCCTCTGATCAGTCAAATACACAAATCAAAATAGGCAATGAGCTAGAAAATGGTTGAAAGAGTAGACTGGTGAAGAAAGAAGTATCAGTTCAAAGGCAATAATTGCCAAAATGCTTGATTATGTCTCCTTTTCTAATATATGATCACCCTAGAAAATGGCTGAATGTTCCTTTGGGGAAGCCTAGGAGGAAATTTTGCAGAATGCATTTTTACAGTGCATCGGGATTCTTCTTCAAGGGTTCCCTTTCTTTTTTACATGAGGGACTTTGGGTCTTTAAACTGGCACAACCCTGGGAATTACTTTAGAGGCTCTGTCTTTCTATTGTTGTGGTTTAAGTCACACCTCCAACTAATAGAACCTAAACCTGAAAAATTCAAAAATATACTATTTTATGTCTTCTTGAATAGATATTAGACTGAATACATTTATTCAACATAAAATGTTAAAAATTGTATACATATAGGCAAGGAAAATGTGATAAACTGTTTACTCTTTTATATAGTGTTTAAGAGGTACTTTCCATGTATAATTTCTGAATGTGCAATGATTCTATTGCAATTCAGGTGTTATCCTCAAAGAATGACTTGGTTTTTAAGAGTTACTATCTATAGCAGGATATTTATTTCTATCATCAACCAAGCCCTTTGAAAAATATGGGAGGAGAAAGTAACCTGGCAGAAGACATGAAAAATGATAATAGAAAGTCTATCATGTGATGTAAAGATAATTGAATTTTGAATGCAAAGTATATACTGTAGGAGTGTACACAGAGTTCAGTCATAGGCATGGAAGAATGAGGGATGGCACTTATGACTGCTTTCATCTATTCTGGTCTTTTAACTGTCAGTTCATGGCTGACAAGTTGAATAATTGGAGAATGTGTCTGATGGCTTTAAAACAGGATGTTTTGTTTTACGTGATTTGGAGCCTGTTTTTCACCTGGATTTTGAACAGTTTCAAGAAGGAAAATAATAGGCTTCTATTCTTAGTTTCCCAAAATTGTAAAAGTAAATTAATTTCCCTTATGACAAATTGTCAAAGAAATAAAATGACTCATCTTTACATGGCATAAAGTTTGAAAACAGCATCTGAGTTGATGAAAATAATATAGTGGTGAGTGGTATTTAAACATTTTATGGTGACATATGTGTTTTTATTTTTTTTAAATGCGCTTGCATGTGACATACTAATTTTTTAAGATAATTACTTATTACTGATGAACAATATGATTATTCTTTTAGAAAATGTATGTATAATTTAATGCTACCTATGCTCCCAAGGCTGCTGCTACTGCAACACTATATATTTTTTTATTGCTCTTTTAGTATTTCTTTGTCATATCCATAGATTAGGGCATCTATTTTCTCCATTCTTTCTTTCTATTTTTTTAAGAGTATTGCACTATCATTCTATATAATGAAAAGATATTGAGTCTGAGGATAAATTACTCAAGCCTTGTTTTTCATTAGAAAGCATAGATTACATATTACATTATTTCCTCATTCCAAAAATTCTTAGCTAAATGACAGTTATGATTTTACTGTTTTAGAGAATTCTGTTAAATTGTGTTATATATTAGTCTGTACATATGTTATGCATACTCTCATATTCAGAAGGAAGATAGTGATAAAAGACAGGAGAATGAAAAAGAGAGTGGGAGGAAAAACGAAAAAGAGTATTAACAATGCAAGCTGTCATATCTGAAATATATTTTCAGTTCACTTCAGTCGCTCAGTCGTCTCTGACTCTTTGCGACCCCATGAATCACATCATGTCAGGCCTCCCTGTCCATCACCAACTCCCAGAGTTCACTCAAACTCACGTCCATCGAGTTGGTGATGCCATCCAGCCATCTCATTCTCTGTCGTTCCCTTCTCCTCCCACCCCCAATCCCTCCTAGCATCAGACTCTTTTCCAGTGAGTCAACTCGTCGCATGAGGTGGCCAAAGTATTAGAGTTTCAGCTTTAGCATCAGTCCTTCCAATGAACACCCAGGACATATCTCCTTTAGAATGGACTGGTTGGATCTCCTTGCAGTCCAAGGGACTCTCAAGACTCCTCCAGCACCACAGTTCAAAAGCATCAATTCTTTGGCGATCAGCTTTCTTCACAGTCCAACTCTCACATCCACACATGACCACGGAAAAAACCATAGCCTTGACTAGACGGACCTTTGTTGGCAAAGTAATGTCTCTGTTTTTAATATACTAGCTAGGTTGGTCATAACTTTCCTTCCAAGGAGTAAGCATCTTTAAATTTCCTGGCTGCAATCAGCATCTGCAGTGATTTTGGAGCCCCAAAAAATAAAGTCTGACACTGTTTCCACTGTTTCCCCATCTATTTCCCATGAAGTGATGGGACCAGATGCCATGATCTTCGTTTTCTGAATGTTTAGCTTCAAGCCAACCTTTTCACTCTCCTCTTTCACTTTCATCAAGAGGCTTTTGAGTTCCTCTTCACTTTCTGCCATAAGGGTAGTGTCATCTGCATATCTGATGTTATTGATATTTCTCCCAGCAATCTTGATTCCAGCTTGTGCTTCTTCCAGCCCAGCATTCCTCATGATGTACTCTGCATATAAGTTAAATAAGCAGGGTGACAATATACAACCTTGATGTACTCCCTTTCCTATTTGGAACCAGTCGGTTGTTCCCTGTACAGTTCTGACTGTTGCTTCCCGACCTGCATACAGGGTTCTCAAGAGGCAGGTCAGGTGGTCTGGTATTCCCATCTCTTTCAGAATGTTCCACAGTTTATTGTGACCCACAGAGTCAAAGGCTTTGGCATAGTCAATGAAGCAGAAATAGATGTTTTTCTGGAACTCTCTTGCTTTCTCCATGATCCAGCAGATGTTGGCAATTTGATCTCTGGTTCCTCTGCCTTTTCTCAAACCTGCATGAACATCTGGGAGTTCATGGTTCACGTATTGCTGAATCCTGGCTTGGAGAATTTTGAGCATGACTTTACTAGCGTAAGAGATGAGTTCAGTTGTGCAGTAGTTTGAGCATTCTTTGGCATTGCCTTTCTTTGGGATTGGAATGAAGACTGACCTTTTCCAGTCCTGTGGCCATTGCTGAGTTTTCCAAATTTGCTGGCATATTGAGTGCAGCATTTTCACAGCATCATATTTCAGGACTTGAAATAGCTCAATTGGAATTCCATCACCTCCACTAGCTTTGTTCGTAGTAATGCTCTCTAAGGCCCACTTGACTTCACATTCCAAGATGTCTGGTTCCAGGTGAGTGATCACGCCATCGTGATTATCTTCGTCATGAACATATTTTTGTTTAGTGGTGGTCAAATAATAGGTGCCATTCAGTGAGTTAATAGTTTAAAGCAATAATTAAAATCAGAGTTTATATTGTCTGATGCTTTTTATATATAGAATCTTTCATTTTAATATTTTTAGGTGAAATGGGGGCAGTATGGGGGCAATTATTTAAAAAGTATAAATATTTTGAATGAAAGCAAGAGATGTACATGCTGGGTTTAGAAGAGGCAGAGAAATCAGAAATCAAATTGCCAATGTTGATCAGATCATTAAAAAAGGATAGATATTCCAGAAAAAAACATGTGCTTCTACTTCACAACTATGCTAAATCCTTTGATGTTGTGGATCACAACAAACTGTGGAAAATTTTTAAAGAGATGGGAATACCAAAACACCTTACCTGTCTCCTGAGAAATCTGTATTCAGGTCAAGAAGCAACTGTTAGAACCAGACATGGAACAATGGACTGCTTCAAAACTGGGAAAGCCATACAAGGCTATATATTGTCACCTTGTGTATTTAATATATGCAGAATACATCATGCCAAATGCCAGTTTTGATGAATCACAAGCTGGAATCAAGATTGCTGGGAGAAATATCATCAACCACAGATATGTAGATGATATCACTCTAATGGCAGAAAGTGAAGAGGAATTAAAGAGCCTCTCGATGAAGGTGAAAGACGAGAGTGAAAAAGCTGGCTTAAAACTCAACATTCTGAAACGAAGATCATGCCATCTGATTTCATCTCTTCATGACAAATAAATAAGGAAAAATTGGAAAGAGTGATAGACTTTATTTTCTTAGCTCCAAAATCACTGAGGTTGGTGACTGCAGTCAAGAAAATTAAAAACACTTGCTCCTTGGAAGAAAATCTATAACAAACCTAGACAGCATATTAAAAAGCAGAGACATTGCTTTGTTGACAAAGATCTGTATAGTCAAAGGTATGCTTTTTCCAGCAGTCATGTATGAATGTGAAAGTTCGACCATAAAGAAAGCTGAGCACCAAAGAGTTGATGCTTTCGAACTGTGGCAAAAATTCTTGAGAGCCTTGCACTTCAAAGAGATCAAACCAGTCAATCCTAAAGGAAATCAGTCCTGAATATTCATTGGAAGGACTGATGATGAAGCTGAAGCTCCAGTACCTTGGCCACCTGTTTGGAAGGGCTGACTCATTGGAAAAGACCCTGATGCTGGGAAAGATTGACAATAGGAGGAGAAGGGGTGGCAGAGGATAAGATGATTGGATGGCATCACCTACTCAATGAACATGAGTTTGAGCAAACTCTGAGAGGTAGTGAAGGACAGGAAGGCCTGGCCTGCTGCAGTCCATAGGGTGGCAAAGAGTTGGACACGACTTAGGGACTGAACTACTACAGAATATATGGATGAATTATATTATTGTCTGTGAGTGAAAGTTGCTCAGTAATGTCCAACTCTTTGTGACACTATGGACTGTAGCCCACCAGCCTCCTCTGTCCATGGTATTCTCCAGACAAGAATACTGGAGTGAGTAGCCATTCCCTTCTCTAGGGGAATCTCTGGACCCAGGGACTGAACCTGATCTCCTGCATTACAGGCAGATTCTTTGCCATCTGAGCCATCAGAGAAGCCTTATGTTATCATGAATCCTAGTAAACCTCTGGAATACTTTATTTTTAGAAAAATGTATCAAATTAATTGCATCATTCATTTTCACTGCAGGTATGTTAGTTTTCCCATTTTTTTTTTTAGGCTAATACTATTCAACGTGTTTCAGATCCTGTTCTATGCTTCTCATGTGCATTTTCTCATGTCACTACTATATCATCCTCAACAGCTGGATTCTATGAGCACTGTTTTAAAACAAGTGAAATTGATTCTATCCTTCATTATTACTGGAAATGGAGCTCAAACTCAGGTCGATGGACTTCTAAACTTTAACCTTTCAAAATGCATGCTAATACTTTGTCAGTATTTTAACACATTAAATACAAGTCCTTGTATTTAAAACTATTCAATATTATTTTTCTAAATTGCATATTATAAAAACTTCAAACTAATATCTCAAATGAAATAATGAAACAAAACATATTTATTTTCAGTAATTTGGCAAATCATTTCCAGTTTTTTAAATTTTCATCTTTGACTATATTCATTTAATCTTTACATTGTGATATAATTATTCACATATAATTTTGCAATTTACATTTAAACATTTTTTCCAATATTGTGCTTACACAGGAATGCCCTGTGTGAGAATCTAGACATATGCTTTAACTTTAATTTTATATTTTCTTAAACTGCTATTACTAATTTCTGATTTATGAATGCTACATTATTTCTTACCAAGAAAGCATTTACTAATTTCATATAATTGATTTCAATCTAATAAGGGATTCTATCTGAATTATCATTATATTATGTTTTAGGTAAGTATAAAAGCTATGGCAAAAAAAGAATAAATGAGACAATAATTAGCATTTAGTTTTAAAGACATTTTCCTTTTCCTTGAGAATTAGAATCATCTTAACATTGTTGAAAAAGACTCCCTCGTTTCTTAAAGCCAAGCTTTTCTGTCTAAAAGTGAATTGAATTTAAAAGGCTATTAATGCATTCATCACAAAGATGTGGTCAGCTAAGAGATTTTTAAACTATAAAACAAGAGCTAATGCAATATTTGTTAATCATATTTATATATTCATTCTTTAACCTACTTGCTGCTGGTGTTGTTAAAGCATTCACAAATCACAGTAAGTTTTGTTTTATTCAAATTCCTGATTCTTGCAGCAAATAGTAAAAAAAAATTCTAATGCTGATACTGAAAACAATCCCTATTGAAATTTAACCACTTGGGTTTTCAGTGTAATAATAGAAAATTTCAATATCTATATTTTCTACTAAAGAAAAATGAAATTGTCTGCGACTATAATAAATATGTACAGTGTCACATATTGTCACTAATTGCTTTAAACCCTATAAATTAAATTCTTCAAAGGGGAAGAAATTTGGTGAGAAAAAAAAAAATGATGCCCTGAGAAAGCTTTGTATTTCCATGAGAAATGTTTCTGTGTAATATTGATAAGATATTAACATCTGTCTACATTTTAAGCAAAGAATTTGTTTTTAATTAAGTTGATACTCCATTCATGTAACTATGAAGACTGATCCCGTGGTCTTTATATATTGACCTGTTATCTAATTAATCATTATTTGCTATTTCATAGCAAATTAAACCGTGAAAATGGTTGTTAAATCCTTTCTTGTTGACTGAATTATCTTTGTCTTATGTAAGTCTTGAACCAGTCATATTTACTATCGCTGATGATTAATAAATATTTTATCAGGAAAAACTATGTATGATACATTACATTTACATGATCCATTTCTATGTATGTAATCAAGGATAATTCAGATTATGGTTGCACTATCCTAGTGAAATACTGCCTCATTTACTACATTTCTTTGAATGGGTTTATATTAAGATGAACACATTAAGTGGAAACTACTATTACTTGTTATTCTCATATCATTTTGTTTTCTTATGATTTGGTTGGGAGGCCTTGATAAGTTAGAGCACTAAAATGCAGTACACAGTTTCTCTATTAAAAAGAGAAATTTGTACGTCTTATGATCTCCCATATTTTATATTTATTACTATAATAATTTCCATGGTTCCTATTTGTGTGTGTGAGTAGCTATTAGTATTGCCTGTATTTGTCCTTTGCATTGATGAACTAGTCTTTTATTGCACTTGCAAATTACAAAGGAAATAGAGAGATTTTTTTTCATTTACATATAGCTACTATGTTGAGAAACATTTAGGAAAATACAGTGTAACATTAAAGGTAGTAGATGTTAGTTATAAATCCAGTCATTAGTAGGCACTACACTGTTCTTGCAGTAATGGCTAGTTAACTTATTTCAACAAAGGTTCTGTTAGAATTTCTTTTAATATTGTTTTGTAAATTAAAATTTTGTTTACGTAAGTGTAGAGTCCAGGGGACTCTGTAGTAAAGAGTCCATCTGCCAATGCAGGAGACACTGGAGACATGGGTTCGATCCCTGGCTAGAGAAAATCCCTTTGAGGATGAAATGGAAATCCACTTAAGCATTTTTGCTGGGAAAGCACCATGGACAGAAGAGCCAGAGGGCTACAGTCCATGGGGTCACAAAGAGTCAGACATGACTGAGCAACTGAACACACACACACACACACACACACACAAAAGGGTGGATTTAATTGAGTAGGTGTTATTTTGTAAAGAGCATGAAAAAGGCAAAAAACATTTCCTACAATTCTGATTAAGATGGAGGATGCTTTTCTTAATATAACATGTAAAATTATAAAGGTATTTGTGTAACAACTCTGTCCTTATAATATATCTATATGGTTTTCCCCATTTTATTTTTTTTATTTTTTTTAATTTTTATTTAGTAAATGGTACAAAGCACAATGTCATAAACATTAACAGTTAAAATTTCACCAAATGAAAAAAATACTATAGAATACACAGTTGCAAAAAACTACATTAAGTTATTTTACAACTTCCTCAAGCTGCAAAAAGAAAAAAAACCCAATGCCATACCTAAGTTATCCCTCTCTCAAAATAATGCCATTTATATTATAAAAAACGAGTTCCCCATCAAAAGACAGGAACTGCTTTTGTTAATTCATATATATATGACTGTATCACTTTGCTATACACCTGAAACAAATACAACACTGTAAATAAAATATAGTACAATATAAAATAAAAATAAGTAACAGATCTTTGGGGCTTTACATTGAGTTAGAGTTCCTATCAGAGGGATAACAGCACCACAGCCACACTGAATCCTCATGAAGGAGGCACATGAATGACTCGGTTACAAGAGTTACGGGAATGAGAGCTGCTCATTTCCCAGAAACTACAGTTCACAGAAAACCAACAAAGGCACAATATACAGACCATTCACTTATGAATGTGTAAAACTCAAGAAAGTCCACATCACTCCTACAACATGCTGAAAGTGCCTCAGAATTCACACAATACTAACTTTCTCATGGTTCTGGTTAAATTACATATACCAGTTTATAACAAATGGCAAAATCTGTAACTCGGTTCAAAGTTTTAAAAGATTACTTAAGAATAGTTTCTTATATTTCTATGCCACCTTTATAGTTCTGGTTTCTCATTTCTTAATTAGTAAATTCAGCGTGCAGGTTCTATCCCAGGCTAATTTATACACTTCCAGAAGAAACGGCCTCTTAAATCCAGAGTGTTGAGGTGGGAGCCCCCAATCACGTCAGATTCGTTTCACACATGATAATATACATGTTTCAATCCATTCTCCCAAATTATCCCACCCTCCCCCTCTCCCACAGTGTCCAAAATACTGCTCCACACATCCCAGTCTCTGCTGTTGTCTCGTATACAGGGTTATCGTTATCCTCTTGCTATATTCCATATATATGCGTTAATATACTGTATTGGTGTTTTTGTTTCTGTCTTACTTAGCTTTGTATAGTAGGCTCCAGTTTTGTCCACCTCATTAGAACTAATTCAAATGTATCCTTTTTAATCGCTGAATAGTACTCCATTGTGTAAATGTACCACAGCTTTCTTATCCATTCATCTGCAGATGGACATCTAGGTTGCTTCCATGTCCTGGCTATTATAAACAGTGCTGCGATGAACATTGGAGGACATGTGTCTCTTTCAATTCCGGTTTCCTCGGTGTGTATGCCCAGGAGTGGGATTGCTGGGTCGTATGGCAGTTCTATTTCCAGTTTTTTAAGGAATCTCCACACTGTTCTCCATAGTGGCTGTACTAGTTTGCATTCCCACCAACAGTGTAAGAGAGTTCCCTTTTCTCCACACCCTCTCCAGCATTTATTGCTTGTAGACTTATGGATAGCAGCCATTCTGACTGGCGTGAAATGGTACCTCATTGTGGTTTTAATTTGCATTTCTCTAATTATGAGTGATGTTGAGCATCTTTTCATGTGTTTGTTAGCCATCTGTATGTCTTCTTTGGAGAAATGTCTGTTTAGTTCTTTGGCCCATTTTTTGATTGGGTCGTTGATTTTTCTGGAATTGAGCTGCAGGAGTTGCTTGTATATTTTTGAGATTAATCCTTTATCAGTTACTTCATTTGCTATTATTTTCTCCCATTCTGAAGGCTGTCTTTTCACCTTGCTTATAGTTTCCTTTGCTGTGCAGAAGCTTTTAATTTTAATTATGTCCCATTTGTTTATTTTTGCTTTTATTTCCAATATTCTGGGAGGTGGGTCTTGGAGGATCCTGCTGTGATTTATGTCGGAGAGTGTTTTGCCTATGTTCTCCTCTAGGAGTTTTATAGTTTCTGGTCTTACATTTAGATCTTTAATCCATTTTGAGTTTATTTTTGTGTATGGTGTTAGGGAGTGTTCTAGTTTCATTCTTTTACAAGTGGTTGACCAATTTTCCCAGCACCACTTGTTAAAGAGATTGTCTTTTCTCCATTGGACATTCTTGCCTCCCTTGTCAAAGATAAGGTATCCATAGGTGCATGGATTTATCTCTGGGCTTTCTATTTTGTTCCATTGATCTATATTTCTGTCATTATGCCAGTACCATACTGTCTTGATGACTGTGGCTTTGTAGTAGAGCCTGAAGTCTGGCAGGTTGATTCCTCCAGTTCCATTCTTCTTTCTCAAGATTGCTTTGGCTATGAGAGGCTTTTTGTATTTCCATACAAATTGTGAAATTATTTGTTCTAACTCTGTGAAAAACACAGTTGGTAGCTTGATAGGGATTGCATTGAACTTATAAATTACTTTAGGTAATATATTCATTTTCACAATATTTATTCTTCCAATCCATGAATATGTTATGTTTCTCCATCTATTAGTGTCCTTTCTGATTTCTTTCACCAGTGTTTTATAGTTTTCTATATATAGGTCTTTTGTTTCTTTAAGTAGATATTTTCCTAAGTATTTTATTCTTTTCATTGCAATGGTGAATGAAATTGTTTCTTTAATTTCACTTTCTATTTTCTCATTATTAGTGTATAGGAATGCAAGGGATTTCTGTGTGTTGATTTTATATCCTGCAACTTTACTATATTCGTTGATTAGCTCTAGTAATTTTCTGGTAGAGTCTTTAGGGTTTTCTGTGTAGAGGATCATGTCATCTGCAAACAGTGAGAGTTTTACTTCTTCTTTTCCTATTTGAATTCCTTTTATGTCTTTTTCTGCTCTGATTGCTGTAACCAAAACTTCCAAAACTATGTTGAATAGTAACGGTGAGAGTGGTCACCCTTGTCTTGTTCCTGACTTTAGGGGAAACGCTTTCAATTTTTCACCATTGAGGATAAGGTTTGCTGTGGGTTTGTCATATATAGCTTTTATTACGTTGAGGAATGTTCCTTCTATTCCCGCCTTCTGGAGGGTTTTGATCGTAAATGGATGCTGAATTTTCTCAAAGGCTTTCTCTGCATCTATTGAAATAATCATATGGCTTTTATTTTCCAATTTGTTAATGTGGTGTATTACATTGATTGATTTGCAGATATTGAAGAATCCTTCCATTCCTGGGATAAAGCCCACTTGGTCATGATGTATGATCTTTTTAATGTGTTGTTGGATTCTGATTGCTAGAATTTTGTTAAGGATTTTTGCATCTATGTTCATCAGTGATATTGGCCTGTAGTTCTCTTTTTTTGTGGCATCTTTGTCAGGTTTTGGTATTAGGGTGATGGTGGCCTCATAGAATGAGTTAGGAAGTTTACCTTCCTCTGCAATTTTCTGGAAGAGTTTGAGTAGGTTAGCTGTTAGCTCTTCTCTAAATTTTTGGTAGAATTCATCTGTGAAGCCATCTGGACCTGGGCTTTTGTTTGCTGGAAGATTTCTGATTACAGTTTCAATTTCCATGCTTGTAATGGGTCTATTAAGATTTTCTATATCTTCCTGGTTCAGTTTTGGAAAGTTATGCTTATCTAAGAATTTGTCCATTTCTTGTAAGTTGTCCATTTTATTGGCATATAATTGCTGATAGTAGTCTCTTATGATCCTTTGTATTTCTGTATTGTCTGTTGTGATCTCTCCCTTTTCATTTCTAATTTTATTGATTTGGTTCTTGTCCCTTTGTTTCTTGATGAGTCTGGCTAGTGGTTTGTCAATTTTATTTACCCTCTCAAAGAACCAGCTTTTGGCTTTGTTGATTTTTGCTATGATCTCTTTTGTTTCTTTTGTATTTATTTCTGCCCTAATTTTTAAGATCTCTTTCCTTCTATTGACCCTAGGGTTCTTAATTTCTTCCTTTTCTAGTTGCTTTACATGTAGAGTTAGGTTATTTAGTTGGCTTTTTTCTTGTTTCTTGAGGTATGCCTGTATTGCTATGAACCTTCCCCTTAGCACTGCTTTTACAGTGTCCCACAGGTTTTGGGTTGTTGTATTTTCATTTTCACTCATTTCTATGCATATTTTTATTTCTTTTTTGTTTTCTTCAATGATTTGTTCGTTATTCAGAGGCGTGTTTTTCAGTCTCCATATATTGGAATTTTTAATAGTTTTTCTCCTGTAATTGAGATCCAGGCTTACTGCATTGTGGTCAGAAGAGATGCTTGGAATGATTTCAATTTTTTTGAATTTACCAAGGCTAGATTTATGGCCCAGGATGTGATTTATCCTGGAGAAGGTTCCGTGTGCACTTGAGAAGAAGGTGAAATTCACTATTTTGGGGTGAAATGTCCTATAGATATCTATGAGGTCTAACTGGTCTATTGTATCATTTAACTTTTGTGTTTCCTTTTTAATTTTCTGTTTAATTGATCTATCCATAGGTGTGAGTAAGGTATTAAAGTTTCCCACTATTATTGTGTTATCGTTGATTTCCCCTTTCATACTTGTTAGTATTAGTCTCACATATTGTGGTGCTCCTATGTTGGGTGCATATAATTTTATAATTGTTATATCTTCTTCTTGGATTGATCTTTTGATCATTATGTAGTGTCCTTCTTTGTCTCTTTTCACAGCCTTTGTCTTAAAGTCTATTTTATCTGATGTGAGTATTGCTACTCCTGCTTTCTTTTGATCTCTATTTGCGTGAAATAACTTTTTCAAGCCCTTTACTTTCAATCTGTATGTGTCCCTCGTTTTGAGGTAGGTCTCTTGTAGACAACATATATAGGGGTCTTGTTTTTGTATCCATTCATCCAGCCTTTGTCTTTTGGTTGGGGCGTTCAACCCATTTACGTTTAAGGTAATTATTGATAAGTATGATCCTGTTGCCATTTACTTTATTGTTTTGGGTTCGAGTTTATACACTCATTCTGTGTTTCTTGTCTAGAGAAGGTCCTTTAGCATTTGTTGGAGAGCTGGTTTGGTAATGCTGAATTCTCTCAGCTTTTGTTTGTCTGTAAAGTTTTTGATTTCTCCTTCATATTTGAATGAGATACTTCAACTTACTTGCTGGGTATAGTAATCTGGGTTGTAAGTTTTTTCTCTTTCATCACTTTAAGTATGTCCTGGCATTCCCGTCTGGCCTGAAGAGTTTCTACTGAAAGATCAGCTGTTATCCTTATGGGAATCCCCCTGTGTTATTTGTTGTTTTTCCCTTGCTGCTTTTAATATTTGTTCATTGTGTTTGATCTTTGTTAATTTGACTAATATGCGTCTTGTGGTGTTTCACATTGGCTTTATCTTGTTTGGGACTCTCTGGGTTTCTCGGATTTGGGTGGCTATTTCCTTCCCCATTTCAGGGATGTTTTCAACTATTATCTCCTCAAGTATTTTCTCATGGCCTTTCTTTTTGTCTTCTTCTCCTGGGACTCCTATGATTCTAATGTTGGGACATTTGACATTGTCCCAGAGTTCTCTGAGGTTGTTCTCATTTCTTTTAAATCATTTTTCTTTTTTCCTCTCTGCTTCATTTATTACTACCATTCTATCTTCTAACTCACTTATTCTATCTTCTGCCTCAGTTATTCTACTATTGGTTCCCTCCAGAGAGTTTTTATCTCATCTATTGCATTATTCATTGTATATTGACTCTTTTTTATATCCTCTAAGTCCTTATTAAACCTTTCTTGTATCTTCTCAATCCTCATCTCCAGATTATTTATCTGTAACTCCAATTTGCTTTCAAGATTTTGGATCAATTTCACTATCATTATTTTGAATTCTTTATCAGGTAGGTTCCCTATCTCTTCCTGTTTTGTTTGGGTTGCTGGGCATTTATCCTGTTCCTTTATTTGCTGGGTATTTCTCTGCCTCTTCATCTTGCTTATATTGTTGTGTTTGGGGTGGCCTTTCCGTCCTCTGGCAGCTTGTGGAGTTCTCTTTATTGTGGAGTTTCCTTGCTATGGGTGAGTTTGGACGGGTGGCTTGTCAAGGTTCCCTGGCTAGGGAAGCTTGTGTCAGTGTTCTGATGGGTGGAGCTGGATTTCTTCTCTCTGTAGTGCAAAGAAGTGACTAGTAATGAGTTATGAGATGTCAATAGGTTTGGAGTAACTTTGGACAACCTGTATAGTCACTTCCAAGTTGGTTCCCTCTGTTTTAGCTTCTGTTTGCTGGTCTCTTCAGTGTCTAATTTCCGCCCTGACACTAGGGGGTGGTGGTGGACACTTTTTAAAGCTCACTTGTTCAGTCCTGTTCTGGGAAGGGAGGAACTCTGCAGAGAAATATCTCTGGTGTCTGTGGGGAGTGCTCGCAGCGTCCCAGCCACACTGGGTTTGCCCCCACTCACGGCGTGTGTGCTGTCCCAGTCTACACTGCACAGGCTCTAAGTTGCTCTGCCGATAACTGTCTGAGGCCGGCGCTGGGTTGCATGCACGTCCCAGGTCTAAGCCACTCAGGTTCAGGTACTCGGGTACTCCACAAAAGCGCAGACTTGGTTGGGCCTGCGTTTTGTGCCTTCCCCGGACCGAGCAGCTCAAGTGACCAGGTGTTTGGCAAGCACAGTCACTGTGACTTATCACCTCCCTGGTCCCTCCCACTCGGTTTTCTGTGTATACAACCGGCGCACCTTCTCAGGGGATGTTAACCAGCCAGAAACCCAAAAAGTCTTGGTTAACACTGAAGCTTGCCTGCAGATTGGTATTGGATGCCTCTCTGGGACCGTGATTGCCCCCTTCTGGCTCTGACTGCCCTCCCCTGCCTGTCTCAGCAGGGGATGGGCCGTCAGCAGCCGGCTAGCTTTGCTCAGTCTTTTGTTCTGTGAGCGGGGCTGGCAGAGTCTTAAGGTAGGGCTTTTTGCCTTTTTGCGGGGTAGCTACCCCACAGTCTGCTCTGCTATCTCCAGTCAACTCCCCCAGACTGCCCTTATGGCATTCAGATCCGGTCCTCTCTCTAAGCAATTCAGCTGGCTCCTCCCTGCCCAGGCCCTGCTTGTTAATGGCAGATGCGGGTGTCTGCTCTGCTTCTCCACTGGGAGTTACCTTTGGATTCGTAAGCTGTGAGGTTTAATTATTTATTTCTTTTTCTCCCGGTTGTATTGTCCTCTGAGGTTCCAAGGCTCACCGCAGACTCGCCTGTGAGAGTTTTTCCTGGTTTCAGAAACTTCTCTCTTTTTTCATGCCTCCCTTCCCGGGGTGGAGCTCCGTCCCTACTTCTTTTGTCTCTCTTTTTATCGTTTATGTTTTTTCCTACCTTCTTTTGAAGACAATGGGCTGCTTTTCTGGGTGCCTGATGTCCTCTGCCAGCATTCAGTAGTTGTTTTATGGACTTTACTCAGTGTTCAAATTTTCTTTTGATGAATTTGTCAGGGAGAAAGTGATCTCGCCGTCCTATTACTCCACCATCTTGTTTCAGCTCCCCAGGTTTCCCCATTTTAGATGGTGATACAAAAGTAGGTTGGCCAAGGAATTGTTGACTACAATCTTGATTTTTATTTTGATAAAGACTATCTTTATTCTATATGTAAAACTGTCTTCCGTAGCCCATTTTTGAGGCAAAAAAGGTACTCCACAAAGTTTTTATCTTTATTGCCCAGAATAGCACATTATGCTATTTGGGGGGATGGACAGGAAAGGCACAGAAAATGTGAAATGCAACTCAAACTGAAAATAGCTAATGTGTGAATGTTCAACATATCCTTAATTCTGTGTATATTGATTAGCCACAGGATATGACATACAAATGAAAACAAACAGCAAAAATTTCTTAGCTAATATTCAAATTTAATATCGAAGTATAAAGTTAGTAAGGCAATTTCTTGGCTCTTGAAAACAATAAAATTATGCCAAAGTTGAATGGTACCAGTTAAGCAGGTTTTCTAATGTTGCAGGGGAAAAAAAAAAGCAGAAAGACTGAAAGAAAGAAAGGAATGAAGAAAAGAAAGAAAGCCTATTACGGCAGATTGCGTATGTGCTCAGTCGCTTCAGTTGTGTTTGATTCTTTGCAACCACATGGACTATAGCCCACCAGGCTTCTCTGTCCATGGAATTTCCATGACAAGAATAATGGAGTGTGTTACCATGACCTCCTCTAGAGGATCTTCCCAACGTAAGGATTGAATGTATGTCTCCTGTGTCTCCTGCATTGTAGGCAGATTATTTGCTGCTGAGCCACTGGGGAACTCCATAAAGCAGACTAAAACAATTTAAATATGACATAGCTTTAAGAAAATATGTTTGTTTTCCTCCTTGGCATATGAACATTTACATCACTAATTGTATTAGATTTACTTTTGTTCATAACATTCAGAAACCTACTCTATATGAATACTCAATAGTGATATGAAGACATTTCCTTCACTGTTGAGAGACGTTTTGCCCATATAACTCATTTAGGCTAATAAAATATAAAAGTGACATGCCAATTGCAAGCAGAACATTTTACAAATAATGTAGCCTCACTATCTCTTTCCTTTCTGGCTTCAAGATCAGCTCTGTTCAGTCTCTCAGGCGTTTTTAACTTGTTGCAGCCCCATGGAACGAAGCATGCCAGTTTTCCCTGTCCTTCACTATCTCCCAGAATTTGCTCAAACTCATGGCCATTGAGTCAGTGATGCTATCCAACCATCTTGTCCTCTGTCATCACCTTCTCCTGCCTTCAATCTTTCCCCAAATCAGGGTCTTTTCCAATGAGATAGCTCTTCTCATCAGGTGGCAAAAATACTGGAGCTTCAGCATCAGACCTTCCAATGAACGTTCAGGGTTGATTTCCTTTAGGATTGACTGGTTTGATCTCCTTGCAGTCCAAGGGATTCTCAAGAGTCTTCACCCACATCAATTCAACATCAGTTCAGAAGCATCAATTCTTTGGTGCTCAGCTTTCTTTATAGTCCAACTCTCAAATTCATACATGACTACTGGAAAAAACATAGCTTTGACTAGACAGGCCTTTGTCAGCAAAGTAATGTCTGCTTTTTAATATGCTGTTATGTTTGTTATAGCTTTTCTTCCAAGAAGCATCTTTTAATTTCATGGCTGCAGTCACCATCTGCAGTGATTTTGGAGCCCAGGAAAATAAAATATGTCACTGCTTCCATTGTTTCCCAATCTATTTTCAATGACGTGATGGGACTGAATGCCATGATCTTAGTTTTTTCAATGTTGAGTTTTAAGCCAACTTTTTCACTCTCCTCTTTCACCTTCATCAAGAAGCACTTTAGTTCCTCTTTACTTTCTGCCATTAGGGTGGTATCATCTGCATATCTGAGTGTTGGGGAGTGTTTAACAGGAGGATTCCTACATGCTGTTTCTCACAAGTCCTTTGTTTCTTTTCAAGTGGAATAAGCAAGCTGCTCCCAGGAACCAGGGTCATTGTGTGAGACAGGCTTGGATCTCCTCTAGTAAATACTCTCTTTACGACAAAACTGCTTAGTCTCTTCCCCATTTTCCTTGAGATATGCATTGTCTCTTGAACTTGTGACTATTAATCCCTTGTTTCCTTGGTAACAGTTGCTGTACATTTGGTTTTCCGATCTTTATCGTAGTCGAAAGAAACTTCTTGTACCACAGCCTATATATACTCACAGAAAAATCATTAAATCACCTTTGCTTCATCAGAGCTTGGGTCCCCGTGTCTTTCTTTCTCTCTCTCTCTCTCTTTTTCTCTCTCCTCAGCTGATTCCTTAGAGCGTAGAGACCCGTCTTGCCCACTTTCCTGCCCGGGTTTCTAAGACTCTCTCGAGAAGGCGCCCTGTGCCTTCACTCCCCCTCAAGAGGGCGCCCGGTGCCTTCGTGGGAGACGCAAGTCCTGTGCCAAGGACTTTATTGGCTTTCTGCATAAACTAGGGAATATCAGCCTCTTTCTCTCTTTCACTTTCTTATCGTCATCTCCGGACAACCAGGTCCCAGTCCATTAAAGGACCCCAACATCTGAGATTATTGATATCTCTGCAGCAATCTTGATTCCAGCTTGTGCTTCATCCAGCCCAGCATTTCACATGATGTACTCTGCATATAAGTTAAATAAGCAGGGTGACAATATGAAGCCTTGACATACACCTGTCCTAATTTTGAACAGTCCATTGTTCACTATCCAGTTCTAACTGTTGCTTTTTGGTCTGCATACAGGTTTCTCAGGAGGAAAGTAAAGTGGTCTGGTAATCCCATCTCTTTCAGAATTTTCCACAGTTTTTTTGTGATCCACACATTCAAAGGCTTTAGTGTAGTCAATGAAACAGAAGTAGATGTTTATCTGCTTCAGGATAAACCATGTCATCAAGAAGGACTATTCTTTAACCTGAACTCTAATAATGGAATTTAGGATTAGATGCACATCTAACTCACCTATAACTTTAGCAAGATACAGCAAACTGTTGTTATAAAGCTCTTAGAATTAGTTCATGTTCAGTATAAATGAGTATATATGTAGATTATTTGACTGATACATACATTACACTAGAATGGCAATGTAGGTCAGAAGTTTCAATGAACTTCATATAGGGTCTTCAAAACATATTTTAAACTTGCAGTTTCAGCTTTAATGTGTAGAGTTTGGAAATGCGCATGCTACGGCAACCCACTCCAGTGTTCTTGCCTAGAGAATCCCAGGGATGGGGGAGCCTGGTGGGCTTCCATCTATGGGGTCACACAGAGTCGAACACGACTGAAGTGACTTAGCAGTAGCAGTAGCACACTTTAACAAGAAAAAGATGAACAAACTGCAAACATTGAATATCTTTGGCCTCAGCAATGAATTAAAATTTCAGGAAAACCACCATCCCCGAATATGGAGAAACAAACACATACAGAGAATCATAGCTAAGATATGCTTACCAGGTGAAGTAGCCACTGGAGGTTGAATAAGTGCAAACATCTAATTGGCAATTATGACAACATTTGGAGGCTGATTTACATTAGTGTAAGAGTGCAAACCCTTATGGCAGAAAGTGAAGAGGAACTTAAAAGCCTCTTGATGAAAGTGAAAGAGCAGAGTGAAAAAGTTGGCTTGAAACTCAACATTCAGAAAACAAAGATCATGGCATCTGGTCCCATCACTTCATGGGAAATAGATGAAGAAACAGTGGAAACGGTGTCAGACTTTATTTTGGGGGGGGCTCCAAAATCACTGCGGATGCTGATTGCAGCCATGAAGTTAAAAGATGCTTACTCCTTGGAAGGAAAGTTATGACCAACCTAGATAGCATATTAAAAACCAGAGACATTACTTTGCCAACCAAGGTCCGTCTAGTCAAGGCTATGGTTTTTCCAGTGGTCATGTATGGATGTGAGAGTTGGACCGTGAAGAAAGCCGATCGCCGAAGAGATGATGCTTTTGAACTGTGGTGCTGGAGAAGACTCTTGAGAGTCCCTTGGACTGCAAGGAGATCAAACCAGTCCATTCTAAAGGAGATAAGTCCTGGGTGTTCATTGGAAGGACTGATGCTGAAGCTGAAACTCCAATACTTTGGCCACCTCATGTGACGAGTTGACTTACTGGAAAAGACTCTGACGCTGGGAGGGATTGGAGGCGGGAGGAGAAAGGGACGACAGAGAATGAGATGGTTGGATGGCATCACCGACTCGATGGACATGAGTTTGAGTGAACTCCGGGAGTTGGTGATGGACAGGGAGGCCTGTCGTGCTGTGATTCATTGGGTTGCAAAGAGTCAGACACAACTGAGTGACTGAACTGAACTGAACTGAAGCAGAGTGAAGCTATTGTCAAACTGGCTAACATCACACACCTAGAGTACCGGGCCAGTAAAATGAGTTTCTCAATCATCATGAAGTTTGAGAGAAGTTCTCTAGTTAGAAGTAATATTTTTTCAAGAAGGCTTTAGTCACAGAAGATGCAGCAGCCTATCAGCAAGGGAAAGATTAGGTCCAGTGTGAAAACATATAAAGCATGGCTAAAACATATTTATATCCATAAGCCAGACATAATTTCTTTTTTTTTTTTTTTTTTTGTCCACTGAACTTCCCTCATGGCTCAGATGATAAAGAATCTGCCTGGGAGTGCAGTCCTAAGATGGTGGAGGAATAGGATGGGGAGACCACTTTCTCCCCCACAAATTCATCAAAGGTCATTTGAACACTGAGCAAATTCCACAAAACAACTTCTGAAAGCTGGAAGAGGACACCAGGCACCCAGAAAGGCAGCCCATTGTCTTTGAAAGGAGGTAGGACAAAATATAAAAGATAAAAAGAGAAACAAAAGATAAAAAGAGAAACAAAAGAGGGAGACCCATCCCTAGGAGGGAGTCTTGAAAGAGAAGTTTTCAAACACCAGGAAGCCCTCTCACCCGGCGGGTCTGTGGGGAGTTTTGGAATCTCAGAGGGTAACATAACCAGGAGAAAAACACATAAATAAATAAAACCCGCAGATTACATGCCTAACCGCAACTCCCAGTGGAGAAGTATCCCAGATGCTCACATCCACCACCAGCAAGCAGGGTCTGAACAGGGAGGCAGGGGCTGAACAAGGGGGAGCAGGCTGCGTTGCTTAGGGTAAATACTGGGCCTGAATGCCTTGAGGACAATCTGAGGGAGCTAACGTGAGATAACAACCCAAGCTGTGGGATAGCCAGATAGAAAAAAAAGAAAGAGAGAGAAAGAGAGAACTTTCCCACAAAGAGCTCTAACCTAAGGCATGACTGGGCCTGCTCACAAAACAAAGGACTGAGCGAATACCAGAGGAGAGCTAGCTGGCTGCGGACTGGCCCATCCCACATCGGAGGCAGAGAGGCAGGTAGGCAACAGCCAGAGCCGGAGGGAGAGGGGCAATATAAGACCCAGAGATGGCATCCTCCACCAAACTGTGAGCAGGCCCCAGTTGCGAACAAAGTCTTCCTGGGATCCTGGACAGTTGACATCCGCCAGGAGGGTCATAGCCATAGATCAGCTCCCCAGAGGAGACACATGGC
This sequence comes from Moschus berezovskii, assembly GCF_049115385.1. Classification (NCBI taxonomy): domain Eukaryota; kingdom Metazoa; phylum Chordata; class Mammalia; order Artiodactyla; family Moschidae; genus Moschus; species Moschus berezovskii. The sequence goes on from NC_142472.1 coordinate 49,144,344, forward strand.
ACATCTGAGATGGCATTCCCACTTCGCACGCAGGAAACTGAGCTGCTGGGACCAGGGAGGTGATAAGACGCACCACCCCATCTGAGGAGAGAGCGCTTGCCAAGCACCTGCTCTAATCTCCGATGGCACAAAACGCAAGCCCAACTGAGTCTGTGCCTTTGTGGAGTACCTGAGGTCCTGAACCTAAGCAGCTTAGACCTGGGAAGTGTACACAACCCAGGGCCTGCTTTAGACACTTCAGAACAACCTGGAACCTGAGCAGTGTAGACCAGGAGAGCACAGATGCCGTGAGCAGGGGCAAACCCAGTGTGGCCCAGACACTGTGAGCATTCCTCACACATGTCAGTGATATTTGCTTACACTGTCCCACCCTCCCCACGGTAGAAATGAACAAGTGAGCCTAAATAACTGACCACCTCTGCCTCCTTGTGTCAGGGCGGAAATTAGACACTGAAGAGACTTGCAAACAAAAGAAGCGAAAATAAACAGAAGGAACTGCTTTGGAAGTGGCAGGTGCAACATATTAAAACCCTGTAGTTAGCACCAACTACATTGAAAGGGGCCTATAGACTTCGAGAAGAAATATAAGCTGGAACAAGGAAATATCTGAAACTGAACGGACCCCACGCTGCCTGCAGCACCACCAGAGAAATTCCTAGATATATTTTACTATTATTATTTTTTAAATTAAAAAATATATTTTAAGTCTTTTATTACTCCTTTAACTTTCATTTTTGTAACCTACTATTACCTTGCCTAAAAGAGAACCTATTTTTAAAGCAAATTTCATATATTTTTTTATAATTTTTGTGGGTTTTTTTTTAATATTGTATTTTTGAGAGTATAACCTCTACTCTAGATTTTTAATCTTCGTATTTTGGTATTTGTTATCAGTTTTGTACCTTTAAGAATCCCATCTTCAGCACCCATTTTTCACTTAGGAGTGTGATTACTGTCTTAATTGCCCCCTCCCCCTTTTGACTCTCATTTTTCACCCCCGGGTCACGTCTATCTCTTCCCTCCCCCTTCTCTTCACACCCAACTCGATGAATCTATTTGGGTACTCAAGGCTATGGAGAACACTTAGGAAACTGATTACTGACTAGATATGTCTCTTTCCTTTTGACTGCCCCTATTCTCCTCCTGTTCACCTCTATCTCCTTCCTCCCTCCTCTATTCTCTGCATAACTCTGAACCTCTCTTGGTGTTCCAGGCTGTGGAGAGCACATCAGTTCAGTCGCTCAGTCGTGTCCAACTCTTTATGACCCCATGCATCACAGCACGCCAGGCCTCCCTGTCCATCACCAGCTCCCAGAGTTCACTCAAACTCACACCCATCGAGTCGGTGATGTCATCCAGCCATCTCATTCTCTGTCGTCCCATTCTCCTCGTGCCACCAATCCCTCCCAGCATCAGTCTTTTCCAGTGAGTCAGCTCGTCGCATGAGGTGGCCAAAGTATTGGAGTTTCAGCTTTAGCATCAGTCCTTCCAATGAACACCCAGGACTGATCTCCTTTAGAATGGACTGGTTGGATCTCCTTGCAATCCAAGGGACTCTCAAGAGTCTTCTCCAACACCACAGTTCAAAAGCATCAATGCTTCAGCAATCAGCTTTCTTCACAGTCCAACTCTCACATCCATACATAGGGAACTTATCACTGGTTAGTTTGCTCTCTCCCTTTTTGATTCCCCCTCTTCTACCTTTATCTCCCTCCTCCCTCTTCTCTTCTCCATGTAACTCTGCAAACCTCTCTGGGTGACCCTCACTGTGGAGAATATTTTCTCCATTAACCTAGATGTCTTATCATTGGTGCAGTACAGAGGGAGAAGTCTTGGGGCTACTGTAAGAATAAGATGAAAAACCAGAGGCAGGAGGCTTAAATCCAAAATGTGAGAACACCAGAAAAATCCTGACTAAAGGTAACATTAATTGACAAGAGCTCATCCAAAAGCCTCCATACCTACACTGAAACGAAGCTCCACCCAAGAGCCAACAAGTTCCAAAGAAAGACGTACCACACTAGTTCTCCAGCAATGCAGAAACATAGCCCTGAGCATTAATACATAGGCTGCCCAAAGTCACACCAAACTCATAGACACCTCAAATCTCACTGCTGGACACTTCAATGCACTCCAGAGAGAAGAGATCCAGCTTCACCCACCAGAACATAAAGCAAGCTTCCCTAATTAGGAAACCTTGACAAACCACTCGTCCAACTCCACTCACAGGGAGCAACCTCCATAATAAAGAGGAACCACAAATTTCCAGCATACAGAAAGTCCACCTCAAACACAGCAATCTAAACAAGATGAAAAGGCAGAGAAATATTCAGCAGGTAAAGGAACTTGATAAGTGCCCACCAAACCAAACAAAAGAGGAAGAGATAGAGAGTCTACCTGAAAAGAAATTCAGAATAATGATAGTAAAAATGATCCAAAATCTTGAAAACAAAATGGAGTTACAGATAAATAGTCTGGAGACAAGGACTGAGAAGATGAAAGAAAAGTTTAACAAAGATTGAGAAGAAATAAAAAAGAGTCAAACAATAATGAGCAATGCAATAACTGGTATCAAAAGCACTCTGGAGGGAACCAAGAGTAGAATAACTGAGGCAGAACATAGGATAAATGAGGTGGAAGATAGAATGGTAGAAATAAATGAAACAGAGAGAAATAGAAAAAAAAGAAAAGAAATGAGGACAACCTCAGAGAACTCTGGGACAATGTCAAATGCCCCAACATTAGAATCATAGGAGTCCCAGGAGAAGAAGACAAAAAGAAAGGCCATGAGAAAATACTTGAGGAGATAATAGTTGAAAACATCCCTGAAATGGGGAAGGAAATAGCCACCCAAATCCAAGAAACCCAGAGAGTCCCAAACAAGATAAAGCCAATGTGAAACACCACAAGACGCATATTAGTCAAATTAACAAAGATCAAACACAATGAGCAAATATTAAAAGCAGCAAGGGAAAAACAACAAATAACACAGGGGGATTCCCATAAGGATAACAGCTGATCTTTCAGTAGAAACTCTTCAGGCCAAACGGGAATGCCAGGACATACTTAAAGTGATGAAAGAGAAAAAACTTACAACCCAGATTACTATACCCAGCAAATAAGTTGAAGTATCTCATTCAAATATGAAGGAGAAATCAAAAGCTTTACAGACAAGCAAAAGCTAAGAGAATTCAGCATCACCAAACCAGCTCTTCTACAAATGCTAAAGGATCTTCTCTAGACAAGAAACACAGAAAAGGTTTATAAATTCGAATCCAAACAACAAAGTAAATGGCAACAGGATCATGTTTATCAATAACTACCTTAAATGTAAATGGATTGAATGCCCCCAAACAAAAGACAGAGACTGGCTTAATGAATACAAAACCAAGACCCCTATATATGCCATCTACAAGAGACCCACCTCAAAACAAGGGATATATAGAGACTGAAAGTGAAGGGCTGGAAAAAGATACTTCATGCAAATGGACACCAGAAGAAAGCAGGAGTAGTAATACTCATATCAAATAAAATAGACTTTGAAATAAAGCTCGTGAAAACAGACAAACAAGGAAACTGCATAACGATCAAAGGGTTAATCCAAGAAGAAGATATAATAATTAGAAACATATATGCACCCAACATAGGAGCATCACAATATGTAAGGCAAGTGCTAACAAGTGTGAAAGGGGAAATCAACAGTAACACAGTAATAGTGGGAGGCTTTAATACCCCCACTCACACCTATTGAAAGATCAATAAAACAGAAAATTAGCAAGGAAACACAAGCTTTAAATGATACAATGGACCAGTTAGACCTAACTGATGTCTATAGGACATTTCATCCCCAAACAATGAATTTCACCTTTTTCTCAAGGGCACAAGGAACCGTCTCCAGGATAAATCACATCCTGGGCCATAAATCTAGCCTTGGCAAATTTAAAAAAATTGAAATCATTCCAAGCATCTTTTCTGATCACAATGAGGTAAGATTAGATATCAACTACAGGAAGAAAATAATTGAAAATACAAACATGTGGAGGCTAAACAACATGCTTCTAAGTCTGACAAATCACAGAAGAAATCAAAATATGCATAGAAAAGAATGAAAATGAAAACATAGCAACCCAAAAGCTATGGGACTCAGTAAAAGCAGTGGTAAGGGGAAGCTTCATAGCAATACAAGCTTGCCTTATTCAATCACTAAGTCCTGTCCAGCTCTTTTATAACTCCATGGACTATAGCCTGGCAGGTTCCTCTGTCCATGGGATTTCCCAGGCAAGAATACTGGAGTGGTTGTCATTTCCTTCTCCAGTGAATCTTCCCAAACCTGAGGTCGAAGCTCTACCTCCTGTTTGGCAGGTGGATTCATTACCACTGAGTCACCAATGAAATAAGAGTATATATATATGTACGTAATGATTTACAGGATTATATGTAGCATAAATATAATTTAGTGAATATGAACATCACACATTAAGTAAATATAAATCATAAATTAACTATGCAAAAAATTAATAGAAATTATATTGGGAGACAATTGCAGAGATGAAAATTCTGCCTAGTGACGTGTCATTTTGTTGTTTTTTGTGTTTCCAAATACTCCACAATTTTGATGTGTAAATTTAAAGTGAAATTCAATTAAAAATAAGCTTTCAAATATTTCTGCTTTTTCTATTTTTCAATAATATATTTATTTTTATATCACAATATTTCTGCATGATAGTCTTGTTGCTCAATATAATTTTCCCATGAAATATGTGTCTAGTTGAGTATATTAGTTTGAATAACTCTGTATGCAATATACATCAGTTCAGTTCAGTTCAGTCGCTCAGTCGTGTCCGACTCTCCGCGACCCCATGAATCACAGCACGCCAGGACTCCCTGTCCATCACCAACTCCCGGAGTACACTCAAACCCATGTCCACAGAGTCGGTGATGCCATCCAGCCATCTCATTCTCTGTCGTCCCCTTCTCCTCCCGCCCCCAACCTTTCCCAGCATCAGAGTCTTTTCCAGTGAGTCAACTCGTCGCATGAGGTGGCCAAAGTACTGCAGTTTCAGCTTTAGCATCAATCCCTCCAATGAACATCCAGGATTGATCTCCTTTAGAATGGACTGGTTGGATCTCCTTGCAGTATAAGGGACTCTCAAGAGTCTTCTCCAATACCACAGTTCAAAAGCATTGATTCTTCAGCCATCAGCTTTCTTCACGTCCAGCTCTCACATCCATACATGACCACGGGAAAAACCATTGCCTTGACTAGATGGACCTTGGTTGGCAAAGTAATGTCTCTGCTTTTTAATATACTATCAAGGTTGGTCATAACTTTCCCTCCAAGGAGCAAGCGTCTTTTAATTTCATGGCTGCAATCAGCATCTGCAGTAATTTTGGAGCCCCCCCAAAATAAAGTCTGACACTGTTTCCACTGTTTTTCCATCTATTTCCCATGAAGTGATGGGACCAGATGCCATGATCTTTGTATTCTGTAGGTTGAGCTTCAAGCCAAAATTTTCACTCTCCTCTTTCACTTTCATTAAGAGGCTTTTGAGTTCCTCTTCACTTTATGCCATAAGGGTGGTGTCATCTGCATATCTGAGGTTATTGATATTTCTCCCGGCAATCTTGATTCCAGCTTGTGCTTCTTCCAGCCCAGCGTTCCTCATGATGTACTCTGCATAGAAGTTAAATAAGCAGGGTGACAATATACAACCTTGACGTACTCCTTTTCCTATTTGGAACCAGTCTGTTGTTCCATGTCCAGTTCTGACTGTTGCTTCCTGACCTGCATACAGGTTTCTCAAGAGGCAGGTCAGGTGGTAGCTTAAAGTTTATTCTTAAAATATTCTTTGACATTTTGACTACTGCATAACTGGCTTGATATCATGTGTAAATATTAAAATCATATAGGAAAATTGTAAATATCTCCTAATTAGTCTCTAAGGAAATATACAGAGACAAATGATATAATATACCATATAGAAAAAGCATTCAAAGAAAGTGTGACAATATAATGTAAAGCACAACATTTTTGAGTTTAGAAGTAAATAGTTGTTTCTGAGTATTTTCTATTTGAAAAATGTTAATTTTGGACAACAGAAGATGGTTCATACATTTTAACACATTACAAGTGGCCATTTTAGTGTAATTCCTTACTTTAAAATGTGCTACATTTTTTGAAAACCATCCTATTTTGGAAATACTCAAAGTTTTGTGCAATATATTTTTTAAGTTCATAATGTATTACCTTACAGCCTGAGATTTAACAGACTTCAGTTTCATAGGCAACATGATTCCATTATGCAGATTTTTGATATTATATTTAAATAAACCTTTGAAAGAATAAATAGCTGCATTTTACAGTGACAATTTTATTAAATTACACTTTTAGATTTCACTATGCGTTTACTAAAACTGGTACTGACATTTTCTGCAATTGATTTATTTTTCTCTTTGGTTATCCTGGCTACAGGCAAAAACTCCATTGTAATGTTTTTGATTCAGCTCCTGGAGTGTTGTTTTCCAGCTAAAGGGGAAAATAAGTCAAGAAACATAGATTTAAAACATCCACACAAATATAGAATGTCCCACATAATTCTGTCTGTGTTTTTACCTTTTAATACAAATTATACTTTTGATGTGAAAAGAAAAGGGTTCATATGACCAGTATAAAATGAATTCCTGATAGATCAGTTGGTAAAGAATCCACTTGCAATACAGGAGACTCCGGTTCAATTCCTGGGTCTGCAAGATCTGCTGGAGAGGGGAGAGGCTACCTACTCTAGTATTCTTGGGTTTCACTTGTGGCTCAGCTGGTAAAGAATCTACCTGCAATGCAGGAGACCTGGGTTCTATCCCTGGGTTGGGAAGATCCCCTGGAGAAGATAAAGGCTACCCACTCCAGTATTCTGGCCTAGAGAATTCCATGGACTGTATAGTCCATGAATTCGCAGAGAGTCGGACACGACTGAATGACTTTCACCTTCATGTTCATAAAATGGATTAAACTTAGCATCTAAAGAATTTTAACAGAATGCTAATTTTCAACTATGTGAGCTAAATGTATTGCATATTCTTTCTGTATCCATATCAAATATATAGGCTATAACATAAAAATCTTATCAAAAATTAAAATTGCAACAATGTATTTAGTTCTAAAATATAAGACCGGTAACCTGTATAGTTTCAGAGAGGCTAAGGATTGTCTATAAATCTGAGAAAGCAGCAACAACTGCAGAGATTTGGCAAAATAGTTTAAATATTAATGTTCTGGACCAACAGTTGGTGAAAGGAAGTGGAGAAAGAATATCAACAAAAAGCAGGAATGTCTATTTGGGGCACAGCCATAAAAGCAGATGAGTTTCTATGTTTTGTCTTTCTCAGATAAACAATAGCAAAGCAAATGTCATTCTCCCCATAGACATAGAGAGCTTGAGAGTTCACCATGAAGATTGATATCATAGTGTGGCTGCCACTATCTACTAGGAATGTGGAATATTTGCCCAATATGACTTTTTAAAAGAGATGATTATTGATATAATAATATTTGGATTGGACAGTAACATGAAAACAACTGAACAGTAAATTAATAAATGGAAATTGAACTAGAAAATTTTCTAGAATGCAGCATGAAAGTAAAGTTCAAACATTGTACATCTGTAAGTTCCAAAATCCATCCAAGACACAGTAGAGAAAAAAAGTGAACAAAACATAAAGACCTAATAGTGGTAAAAGAAAGAAGATTTACTTGAAGGTAGAATAGTCCAGTATTTCCCATAGCAAAGACTTAAAAGCATTCTTAAGAATAAAAAGATTAAGAATTGCCAACTTGGACACTTTTTTTTTTTTTTAAAGCCTATCTAAACACGCAATAGTAAATATTTCAACATTTTGCTTAGAGTCAATTTGAAAGACCATCTAAAAATATCATTTTTCTCAGAAAGAAAAATCAAATTGATATCTGCCTTTGAGAAATGACTTTAATAACAAATGTCTGACTGTGATATCTGTACAGTTTCATTCAGAAATTTTCAAATATACAAGGACTCAGAAATTTTATCAGTCATGTAGCATATTTGAATGAATAACTAGAGGCTGTACTGAAGCAAAAAGGAGATCTTAAAAGATATGACAAAATGGGAAAAATAAAGTAAAGCCACATACTTTTGTGTATCAAAATTATGAAAAAAATAAATAAAAGTTTAGAAACAGCTAACCACAATTAAATAATACATGTTCAAGGAGAAATCGAGATATATAACATTTTAAATATTAAATCAATTGGAATAAGTAACTCTGCTTTTATCAGATACAACAAATTTGATCTATCCTTCCATTGTATTTGTTTGGATACATTTTATCTGAGCATGCTATGTTATTATTTTAGATTGGTATTAAAGTATAATTTTTGATTTTCCAACTTTTATAAAATAAAATAATAAAATTACTTATTTAATAATAATTAAGAAGGGACTGTTTTTTAAAAATCGACTTCTTCATTGACTATGATAAAGTTTTTGACTGTAGATCACAACAAACTATGGAAAATTCTTGTTGTTGTTTTTCAGTCTCCCAGTCATGTCCTTGTGACCCATGGACTGCAGCATGACAGACCTCCCTGTCACTCACCATCTCCTGAAGTTTGCCCAAGTTCATGTCCATTGCATCGGTGATGCCATCCATTCATCTCACCCTCTGATGCCCTCTTCTCCTTATCCCTTCAATCTTTCCCAGCATCAAAGACTTTTCCAATGCATCAGCTGTTCACATCAGGTGACCAAAATCCTGGAGCTTAAGTTTCAGAATCAGTCCTTCTGAGATAGAAACTTACTAAGTGGTCAGTGTAGAGTTAAGGACTTGGGTTCTTCTCCTAAAAATCCAGTTCCAATCTCCACCTATTTTCTTATATAAGTGTCTCACTCCAGCACTCCAGTAATCTATAAGCGTCTCACTCCAGCACTCCAGTAATCTATAAGCGTCTCACTCCAGCACTCCAGTAATCTATAAGCGTCTCACTCCAGCACTCCAGTAATCTATAAGCGTACTTGCTGTCTCATTTCCTTGGCATTCAGACGGATGCATCCCTGGCCTGGACACCAAAAACAATTGAACCCATAACAGGACAGTTTGTAACAACTGATATCCAACACATTAAGGAGAAAAGGACCAGGTGGGTCATTTACTTTAAAAATATACATCTGATTTTTGAACAATGGCCTGAGGTCATGAGAAAAAATCAGGGAACAGAGATTCAAAGTCTCTGTAGGAAAATCCAAGGACTGGAAAATCAAAGAAAACCATAATACCAACAAGCTGGACATGTTTATTCATAAACTGACTGGTACAGTCACTGGGATTACGTACACTGGGACCCCCTAAGCCAACCCACAATGAACAAATCTATATTGGTAAAATATATAAACTGTTGGGATTCCAGTGGTTTGGGTGACACGTTTCACCCCTCAGTGTCTATGCTGAAAGTGTTATACTTCTACTCTCTGAAATAAAACTCTGCCGGTGTGAGTGTCTGCATAGTGTTCATAGAGTTCATTCTATGGAACTTGTATTCTTGTTTCACTTCCAATGAGTTTTCAGGATTGATTTCCCTTAAGATTGACTGGTTTGATCTCCTTGTTGCCCAAGGGACTCCCAGAAGTCCTCTCTAGCACCGCAGTCCAAAAGCATTAATTATTTGGTGGTCTGCCTTCTTTACAGTCCAGCTTTCACAACCGAACATGACCACTGGGAAGACCATAGTCTTGACTGTACAGACCTTTGTCAGCAAAGTGATATCTCTGTTTCTTGACACACTCTCTAGGTTTGCCATAGCTTCTCTGCCAAGAAGCATGTGTCTTATTTCATGACTGTAGTCACCATCTGAAGTGATTTTGAAGCCCAAGAAGAGGAAATCTGTCACTGCTTTCACCTTTTTCTCTTATATTTGCCATGAAGTAATGGGGCCAGATCTTAGTTTTTTTTTTTTTTTTTTAATATTTAGTTTTAGGCCGGCTCTTTCACTCTCCTCCTTCACCCTCATCAAGAGGTTCTTTAGTACCTCTTCACTTTCTGCCATTAGAGTGGTACCCTTCACATATCTGAGATTACCAATGTTTCTCCCACCTATCTTGGTTCCAGCTTGTAATCTTGATTCCAGCCTAGTATTTCCCATGATGTTCACAGCCTATATGTTAAATAAACAGGGTGACAACAGACAGCCATGTCGTACTACTTTCTCAATTCTAAACGAATCAGTTGTTTCATACAGTGTTCTAACTACTGCTTCTTGACCCACACACAGGTTTCTCAGGAGACAGGTAAAATGACCTGGTACTCTCATATCTTTAAGAGCTTCCCACAGTTTAATATGATCCACAGAGTCAAAGGATGAAATAGAGGTAGTTTTTCTTTTTTCTGGAATTCCTTTGCTTTCTCTATGATCCAGTGAATGTTGGCAATTTGATCTCTCGTTCTTCTGCCTTTTCTATACCCAGCTTGGATGTCTGGAAGTTCTTAGTTCAGGTAAATCTTAAAGAAATGGGAATATCGGACCACCTTACCTGTCTCCTGAGAAACCTGTATGCAGATCAAGAAGCAACAATTAGAACTGGGCATGGACCAATGGACTGGTTCAAAATTGGGAAAGGAGTATGTCAGGCTGGGTGAATCACAAGCTAGAATCAAGATTTCTGGGAGAAATATCAAAAACATCAGATACACAGATGATACCACCCTAATGACAGAAAGTGAAGAGGAACTAAAGATCCTCTTGAAGTGGAAGATGAGAGTGAAAAAGCTGGCTTAAAATTCAACATTTAAAAAACTAAGATCATGACGTCCAGTCCCACCATTTCATGGCAAAGAGATGGGAAGAAAATGGAAACAGTGATAGACTTTATTTTCTTGGGCTACAAAATCACCGTGGACTGTGGCTTCAGCCAGAAAATTAAAGACCCTTGAGTCTTGGAAGAAAAGCTATGACAAACATAGACAGCATAATAAAAAGCAGAGACATCATTTTGCTGACAAATATCCATATAGTCAAAGCTACGGTTTTTCCAGTAGTCATATACTGATATGACGTTTGGACCATAAAGAAGGCTGAGAGCTGAAGAACTGATGCTTTTGAACTGTGGTACTGGAGAAGACTCTTAAGATTCTCTTGGACAGCAAGGAGATCAAACAAGTCAATCCTAAAGGGAATCGGAATTAACCCTGAATATTCATTTTCCAATGAAATACTGAAGCTGAAACTCCAATACTTTGACCACATGATGCAATGAACTGACTCTTGGAAAAGACTCTGATGCCGGGAAAGATTGAAGGCAAGAGGAGAAGGGGGCAGCTGAGGTTGAGATGATTGGATGGCACCACCAACTCAATGCACATGAACTTGAGCAAATTCTGGGAGATACTGAAGGACAAAGAAGCCTGATATGCTGCAGTTTATGGGGTCACAAAGTGTTGAACAACTACTTAATGAGTGAACAAAAATGATAAGGCCAAATTGCTCTTTTGGGGATTTAGACATTCCATTCCTGACATTATTTTAGGATTAGTAAGATGTATTCTTTTCCATTTTTTTTCCATGGGGATGGTCTTGGTCCCTGTCTCCTGTACAATGTCATGAACCTCCATCCATAGTTCATTAGGCACTCTAGCTATCAGATCTAGTCCCTTAAATCTATTTCTCACTTCCACTATATAATCATAAGGGATTTGATTTAGGTCATATCTGAATGGTCTAGTGGTTTGCCCTACTTTCTTCAATTTAAGTCTGAATTTGGCAATAAGGAGTTCATGATCTGAGTCACAGTCAGCTCCTGGTCTTGTTTTTGCTAACTGTATAGAGCTTCTCAATCTTTGGCTGCAAAGAATATAATCCATCTGATTTCGGTGTTGACCATCTGGTGATGTCCATGTGTAGAGTCTTCTCTTGTGTTGTTGGAAGAGGGTGTTTGCTATGACCAGTGCCTTCTCTTGGCAAAACTCTATTAGCCTTTGCCCTGCTTCATTTCATGCTCCAAGGCCAAATTTGCCTGTTACTCCAGGTGTTTCTTGACCTCCTACTTTTGCATTCCAGTCCCCTATAAGAAAAAGGATATCTTTTTTGGGTGTTAGTTCTAAAAGGTCTTGTAGGTCTTCATAGAACTGTTCAACTTCGGCTTCTTCAGCATTACTGGTTGGGGAATAGGCTTGGATTACTGTAATATTGAATGGTTTGCCTTGGAAACAAACAGAGATCATTCTGTCATTTTTAAGATTGCATCCCAGTACTGCAACTAAGAAGCCTCTTGAAGAAAGTGAAAGAGGAGAGTGAAAAGGTTGGCTTGAAGCTCAACATTCAGAAAACAAAGATCATGGCATCTGGTTCCATCACTTCATGGGAAATAGATGGGAAAACAGTGGAAACAGTGTCAGATTTTATTTTGGGGGGCTTCAAAATCACTGCAGATGCTGATTGCAGCCATGAAATTAAAAGTCGCTTGCTCCTTGGAAGGAAAGTTATGACCAACCTAGAGAGCATATTGAAGAGCAGAGACATTACTTTGCCAACCAAGGTCCGTCTAGTCCAGGCTATGGTTTTTCCCGTGGTCATGTATGGATGTGAGAGCTGGACTGTGAAGAAAGCTGATCGCTGAAGAGTTGATTCTTTTGAACTGTGGTGCTGGAGAAGACTCTTGAGAGTCCCTTGGATTGCAAGGCGATCCAACCAGTCCATTCTAAAGGAGGTTGATCCTGGGTGTTCATTGGAAGGACTGATGCTAAAGCTGAAACTCCAATACTTTGGCCACCACATGCAACGAGTTGATTCACTGGAAAAGACTCTGATGCTGGGAGGGATTGGGGGCAGGAGAAAAAGGGGACGACAGAGAATGAGATGGCTGGATGCCATCACCGACTCGATGGACATGAGTTTGAGTGAACTCCGGGAGTTGGTGATGGACAGGGAGGCCTGGAGTGCTGTGATTCGTGGGGTCGCAAAGAGTCAGACACGACTGAGCAACTGAAATGAACTGAACTGAACTGAAAGATGTATTCTATCATCACTGCCTCTTACTAATTGTTCTCAGATTCAAGGACTCCATTTTACTGTGCATTGAATATTTTAAATCATTATTTGACTCCTAAGTTTCTTCTGATTCATATATAATATAGAATATATTGCTAAGTGTTCCATAGGTACATAAATACTAGCTGAGAGGCCAACCTGATGTATTTTCAAAAGCTTATACCAGACCAAAAAAGAAAAATATATCAAAAGATACAGAATACTATTTTATATCCACCCAAACACACACACAAGTGTAAAATATATTACTTACAGCATTTTCATTGTAGACAAAATAAAAGGTATAAATTAGTATATTTATAATCTACTTAAAAAATACAGGGGAAAAAGGTATAAAATTTCAAAACCAAGAATTATATTGAGTATCCTCAATAATTTAGATTAATTGGGGAGACCACCTTGCAAATGCTAAATCTTCATTAAACAATTCACTAAACTTCTTTTTACTCATTTTTTTCTACTCCATAAAAATAGGAATTTTATTAATTGGTAATTATGATTGAGTTTCAATTGTCTCTTTCCAAAATTTTCTTGTATTTATAAAACATTATCAAAACAGAAAATTAAAAGAAAACCAAGAATGGTGTTTAGATAAATCCTAGCAGCAAGTGTGGGAAGTAGGATAATTTATGAGGGGTCCTAATTCCAGGCCTCTGCATTTGAATTGACCTCCAGGAGGCCACTGTTGGATTGCCCTTTCCATGAAGCAGAGGAGACAAAGAAGCCAATTGCTCCATTCACGCTCATACTGATAGTCATTACAGCAACATCACATATTTGCAAGTAAAATGTGGGACAAAGGGAAGATCAGACTTTTAGGCTGAGAGTGACTTATAGCTCTGTATGAAATTTTTAAAGAAAATGGCTAAGAAATTACAGATTAAAGTAGGAAAATCAAGAAGTAGTTAACTACATTGTCTGGAATGATTGAGTTGAGTTTTTAAAGATACATATTGTAGTTATTATAAATAGTTATTTGGTTTTGCAAAGATGAATTTAATACTGATTTCAGATTAGTTAATTCATTCAGCATACATATTTTCCCTCATTCTGTCAGGTACACATTGACACTTGCCACTGACACCTGCCATCTACTCTACAAGGATTAAATCATGTGCTTCTTATCCACTAAGAAAAAAGATGCACAATGTGAGAGTTGCATGCTGTTTTATTGGGGTCAAAATGAAGACTTCAGCTAAGGAGAAAGCAACACAGATAACTCTGAGAAACTGCTCCAAAGATATAATGAGAGAAGGTCAATATATATGCTTTTGGTGAAGGGGAAGTTCAATTCAATCAAGTACTTATTTTACAAAAGTTTTTCTGCTGGTCATCAGGAACTGATGTCATTATGAAGGGATTTATTCCTTGTCTAGATATTAGGAGATACAAGAATTGGGATCATGAAATCAGTTCTTTAAAATATCTATTTAAAGACCTTTTCCACCAGTTTCCCTGAAGCACAAAGTGCCTCATTCTCCACCCTGAACTCCCTTTAGGGATGAAGTTAAACATCTGCAGCAGAACAGGATTCTATCTCCAAAAAGGCAGATAGCAAATTTCTTTGTGTTGTTCAGCTGCTAGCAAATGCCCTTGGCAAGCACCAATTTCTAATTGACCAGGCCTCCCTGTGGTCATAAACTTGAGCATACTTTGGGAGGCATTTCATGACCATTTTGTCCCACATTGCTAGGAAGGCTCATTCCTAGTTGTGGAAAAGAATTTGATGATAGGCCACTGAATGCATTATTATTGGGTTAGGTCTTAATAGTCAAAGATCTCTGGACACCTGTCTTCTAGTTATGCTCCAGGAAACTATTCCCTTTTATCGCATCTTCCCATATGTAGAGTTACACTATTAAAATCATTGATCAGACACAGAATTTTATATTTTATCAACTCCTGTGAGTTGTCTACTCATTATTATTTACACTGGAGGCTTGGTTACATATTTGGTAATTGCAAGAAACAACAATCTTGTAAAACCAGCAAATACAAATAACATAGCTGGCAGTATTATTAAAGTCATAAGTGAGAAGGGAAGTCAAGGACTTCCATTGAATGTAACAAGCATATTCCTAGGTCATTTTAGTTATTCTATTCTGTACCAATTTATTACTTCTAGTAAAGTTATATTTTTAGAACTGTACATAAGACACTCAGCCCAGTCTCATAGTACTATTGGGATGATTATCATTAGTATAATTTAATTGCTCCCAAGACAATGGGGGGGAGGGGCTTAAAACTTAAATGACTACAGCCTAGTGTTAATCAAATAGATCCATTCCATTATTATGGGTGTTTTCCTTTAAATAAACATGCTGTTATAGTTTTTGATTAAGACTTAGGTCATCATTCTGGTTGAGTTTAAGTCACTCTAGAAAATTTAAATCTATTGCCAGGGTCAGATCAGGTATTATTAACTGGCCAGGTGGGAGTTTCCCATCTAATAATATCATGAGTAGACAGAACTGGAATGAACTCTTTTTCTTCTAAAATAGATTTCCTAGGGGCTATCCAATCAGAGGCTTGGAGGGGAGACATCCATTAAGGTAACCCAGAAGTACTAGACAAAGGTAATTGGCCACAGATCCAACAATTGGTTTGCTTTTAAAAACTAGCATAGAATCCTGTCCTTGAAAAGAAAGATTTGACTTATGTCCAAGAAGACAAGAAAACATTATAAATGATCATCAAATCAGCTTCAGCATCTTTGCTAAGCTGTCTACTTCTGATGTCATCTTCTTCTCATCCTAGGGTAGTGCAGTTTCCTCTGTTTGGGTGTCATTTTAAAGTGAGTTTGAGGTTAGAAGTCTTTATGGACCATTCTGGTGTAGGGGCCTTTGGAAGTGGAAATTAAACCAAGAGTCAATTTCCTTTCAATTTCACTGTGCACCAGCTAGTTAATGGTACTCGATTAAAACCAAAAAAAAAAAAAACCTTTTATCCAGGTTTGATGCTGCTGCTGCTGCTGCTAAGTCGCTTCAGTCGTGTCCGACTCTGTGCGACCCCATAGACGGCAGCCGACCAGGCTCCCCCGTCCCTGGGATTCTCCAGGCAAGAACACTGGAGTGGGGTGCCATTTCCTTCTCCAATGTGTGAAAGTGAAGTCGCTCAGTCGTGCCTGACTAGTAGCGACCCCATGGACTGCAGCCCACCAGGCTCCTCTGTCCATGCGATTTTCTAGGCAAGAGTACTGGAGTGTCTTGCCATTGCTTCTCCAGGTTTGATACAGTCCCTTAAATTATGTCTTTTACCAGTCTTGGTTAAAGACATCTGATCTTTGTCCAAAGATTGCTGAGATAAATTTCAGACACAAACCTAGAGTTTCCTTTAATAAATCAATTAAATTTTACATTAACATAGCATAATAGCAAAGAACTATCTAGGATATTAATCAGTAGATACAGACCTTCATTAAAAAACTCGGATTTAATATTCACTGAAACATATTTTCTCCCTAAAATTACACTTGTTTTTGCCAAATATAGTGAAACTAAAGACTAGTTTGTTTGTGAAATAAGTCTGATTTCAATAAACATTGCCTGGTGATTTGTATAACCATGATTTATCATAGACTTTTATGTATTTATTTTTTTGTTTTACTGAAACTTTTATTAAGAATCTCAGACTGAACTTAAACACACACACACACACACACACGCACACCCCTCTCAGGGCAGGGAAAGTCACACCAAGGGTTTATTACAGATTTTGCCTAACAAATCTAGGTGATTCCTCCCTTCTCAAATTCTCCAAATTTCCTTGAGATTTCTGTACCTGTTAGTGATATAGCCTTCCTAACTTATCTGATAATGCTACTGGAAACCTAACTTTCCAATCTCTGGAGGGATCAGATAGAGATAAAAGGTAAATATTTATATAATTTATAAAAAATAAAAGTATAATGTACCGATTACTAAAAGTCATAATTAGTTTGAGGGTAATGTTTTACTTACACCTGAAAACACAGATTCAAACCAGCAACTTTTAATTTAGAAACGATACGTTTAGAAGCATATTCTCCAGTTCTTTCAGTTCCTTTGTTACCTTTTGTGAAGCCATCAGATTTCTCATTAGAATCTTTAATGTCTTACCCAGTTCAGCATTATGATCTGAAAGTCAGAAACTTGCATTTATCCAAAAGTTCTCTTTATGAATATTCTTGAAGAGGAAGAATTTATGCAAAAGCATCAGAATAAAACCATAACTGTCTATAATGACCAAAGACTTAAGGTATATTTAAAACCTGAAACTTGGTTACTGCTGTGACAACACTTTAAGACAGTAACTAGAATTGACATTTTACCAACATATCAGAATTTTAGGAGCTCAATATAATTTCTAGGATATCTATATTAGTAACATTTGCCATACTATATAACCTGAGGAGATTTGTTACTCATATAACAGTACTTCCCATGCAATTCAACATACCCATCTACTTAGTTTAATATTTCTCTTTGGAAAGTTTCAGGAGCCCTTTGAATCATTCCAAAGTTAGCTAGATGTCAAAAGTGCTTAATTAGAGTTTGATTTAGGAAGTGTTGTCTATAAATATCAAAAAAGCTTTAGGACACTCAGATAGGAGCATAATCACTGTGAAACAATAGATATTCACTTAGCCAAAATAACAATAGAAGATTTCAAAGGCATCAACTACAAATAGGCACTTGCCAAAGACATTCACTATCTGCCTCTGTGGGTATTAAATTCTGTCCTGCTGCAGCTGTTGACCTTCTGCAGGCCCTGAAGAGAGTTCAAGGTGGAGAATGAGGCACTTTGCACCCCAGGAAAACTGGTGCAACCAGTCTTTAGATATTAATAGATAGATACCTTCAGGAATTGATTTCATGATCCCAATCCCTGTATCTCCTTATATTTGAAAAAGCAGTAAATTCCTTCATGATGATATCAGCTCCTCACAGCTAGGAGAAAACCATTTGTAAAAAAAGTGCTTGATTGCACCGAAATCCCCCTTCACCAATATCATATATATTGAGATTCCCCCATTTTCAGTTCAGTTCAGTTCAGTCGCCCAGTCGTGTCTGACTTTTTGTGACCCCATGCATGAATCAGAGCACACCAGGCCTCCCTGTCTATCACCAACTCCCGGAGTTCACTCAAACTCATGTCCATCGAGTCGGTGATGCCATCCAACCATCCCATTCTCTGTCGTCCCCTTCTCCTCCTGCCCCCAATCCCTCCCAGCATCAGAGTCTTTTCCAGTGAGTCAACTCGTCGCATGAGGTGGCCAAAGTATTGGAGTTTCAGCTTTAGCATCAGTCCTTCCAGTGAACACCCAGGACTGATCTCTTTTAGAATGGACTGGTTGGATCTCCTTGCAGTCCAAGGGACTCTCAACAGTCTTCTCCAACACCACAGTTCAAAAGCATCAATTCTTCGTTGATCAGCTTTCTTCACAGTCCAACTCTCACATCCATACATGACCACTGGAAAAACCATAGCCTTGACTAGATGGACCTTGGTTGACAAAGTAATGTCTCTGCTTTTTAATGCTATCTAGGTTGGTCATAACTTTCCTTCCAAGGAGTAAGCCTCTTTTAATTTTATGGCTGCAATCAGCATCCTCAGTGATTATGGAGTTCAAAAAATAAAGTCTGACACTGTTTCCACTCTTTCTCCATCTATTTCCCATGAAGTGATGGGACTCCCACGATATCTTACACCAAATGGTCAGCTAAAATAAGATGGATTATATTCTTCATAACCAAAAATGTAGAAGCTCTATATGGTCAGGAAAAACAAGATTGGGAGCTTGGCTCAGATCATGAACACTTTATTGCAAAATTCAGACTTAACCGAGGAATGTAGGGGAAACCCCTAAGCAATTCAGGTATGACTTAAATCAAATCTTTTATGATTATACAGTGGAAGTGACAAGTATATTCAAAGGATTAGATATGATAGACAGAGTGCCTTAAGAACTATGGATAGAGGTTTGTAACATTGTCCAGGAGGCTGTGATCAAATCCATCGCCAAGAAAAAGAAAGGCAAAATGGTGTCCGAGGAGGTCTTACAAATAGTTGAGAAAAGAAGAGAAGCAAAAGGCAAAGGATAAAAGGAAAGATATAGCCATCTGAATGCAGAGTTCAAGATAACATCAAGGAGAGATAAGAAAGCCTTTTTACATGAACAGTACAAAGAAATAGAGAAAAACAATAGAATGAGAAAGACTAAAAGACTTCTTCTAGAAAATTAGAGATACCAAGGGAACATTTCATGCAAAGGCTGGCACAATATAGGACAGAAATGGTATGGACATAACAGAAGCAGAAGATATTAAGAGGTGGCAAGAATACACAGAAAAACTCTACAAAAAAAGATCTTAGGGACTGGACAGCCATGATGGTGTGATCCCTCACACAGAGGCCTTGTGAAGTCAAGGGGCCCTTAGGAAGTATTAAAATTCTAACTATAAAGTTAGTAGACATGATGGAATTCCAGCTGGTCTATTTCAAATCCTAAAAGTTGATGCTGTGGAAGTGCAGCACTCAACATGTCAGCAAATTTGGAAAACTCTGCAGTGGCCACAGGACTGGAAAAGGTCAGTTTTCATTCCAATCCCAAAGAAGGGCAATGCCAAAAAAATGTTCAAACTACAGCACAATTGCATTCATTTTACATGCTAGCAAAGTCATGCTCAAAATCCTTCAAGATAGGCTCTAGTGGTATGTGAACTGAGACTTCTAGATGTATAAGCTGGATTTAGAAAATGTAGAGGACTGCAACCTGTCAGGTTCCCCCGTACATGTGACTTTCCAGGCAAGAGTACAGGAGTGGGTTGCCATTTCCTTCTCCAGGGGATCTTCCCAACTCAGGGACTTAACATATGTCTCCTGCATTGTAAGCAGATGCTTTATCATCTGAGTCACCAGGGAAGCTAATGTAGAGGAACCAGAGATCAAATTGCCAACATCCTTTGGATCACAGAAAAAGCAAGAGAATTCCAAAACAGAATCTACTTCTGCTTCACTGACTACACTAAGGCCTTTGACTATGTAGATCACAAAAAAACTGCGGAAAATTCTCAAAGAGATGGAAATGCCAGACCACCTTATCTGCCTCCTGGGAAACCTGTTTGCAGGTCCAGAAGCAATAGTTAGAACCGGGCTTGGAACAATGGACTGGGTCCAAATTGGGAAAGGAGTACGTCAAGGCTGTATATTGTCACCCTGCTTATTTAAAATATATGCAGATTAAATCATGCAAAATGCTGAGCTGGATGAAGCACAAGCTGGAATCAAGAAAGAGCATCTTGATGAAGGTAAAAAAAGACAGTGAAAAAGCTGGCTTATAACTCAGCATTCAGAAAAACGAAGATCATGTCATCCAGTCTCATCACTTTATGCAAATAAATGAGAAAAAATGGAAACAGTGACAGCCTTTATTTTCTTTGTCTAAAACATCACTCTGTACAGTGACTGCAGCCATGAAACTGAAAGATGTTTGCTCCTTTGAAGAAAGTAATGACAAACATAGACAGTATATTAAAAAAGCAGAGACATTACTTTGCTGACAAAGGTCCATATAGTTAAAGCCACGGTTTTTCCAGTAGTCATGTTTGGATGAGAGAGTTGAACAATAAAAAAGGCTGAGGGCCATAGAATTGTTGCTTTCAAACTGTCATGCAGAAGAAAGCTCTTGAGAGTCCCTTGGACTGCAAGGAGCTCAAACCAGTCAACCATAAAGGAAATCAGTCTTGAATATTCATTGGAAGGACAGACGCTGAATCTAAAGGTCCAACATTTGGCCACCTGATGTGAAGATCTGTCTCATTGGAAAAGGCCCTGAAGCTGGGAAAGATTGAATACAGGAGGAGCAGGGGACGACAGAGGATAAGACGTTTGGATGGCATCACTGACTCAGTGGACATGAGTTTGAACAAACTCTGGATGATGAAGGACAGGGAAGGCTGCAATGATTCTTTCTATGGGGTCACAAAGAGTCATTCATGACTGAGAGACAACAACAACAGCCACCACATCTTTGGAGCAGTTTCTCAGTTATCTGAGGTGCTATCTCCTGGGCTTCAGTCCTCATTTTGTCTCAAACGAAACTTAACTCACAATTCTCACATTGTGTATCTGGTTTAGTCAATAAGGACAAATGCGGAAAAGATCATTTAAGAGCTAAATAAACTTAAAAATCTGTTAACAAAGGCAATTAAATGTCTTCAGAAAACTTGCTACTTTTTAACAGAGAGATAAGGTCAATTTAATTTTTGCACCATCTTTCTTTTAAAGTTTATTTGCTGAATTTAAGTTATTTCAAACTTGTCACTTATTTTAGTATGATTTTAACTTCCACATTGTTGAATATCTGGAGAGATCCTACAATAAAATTATTTCTAAAAGGTCAACTAAAGTTCTTATCTCATTTGTATTTTCTTTCCTTAAATTCTCTTTTATCTGAAAAAACAAAAACAAACTAATTTCATTTGCATTTCTTTATCTAAAATTTCCTTTACATTAGATTGGGCCACCAACCACTTGTGAGTGCATCACTTAGCCTGCAGATGTGTTATAAAAAGCATATTCTAAAGCTCAAGTGGAAATTGATTATTTACTTCTAACCAACTTATATAATGCCCTTGGGTTATGTCATTCTTGCAAAGATAGTGCCCTGCCCTTTTTCCTCCTGTTTCATTTCCCCTCTCAGAGATTGTGCATACATATTCTTATGGGAAGCAGAAGGGTGAAACCATCTTCTTTAACTGCTTCAAGGCTGAGGAGTGCATTAGCGCTCCCTGTCCAAGGAGTAAATATTTCTGAATACCTGTTCCAGGGGTGGAGAGCTCTTTGCATTAATCCTTATGGGCTGGAATCCTTGCATAGCCAACATTATGACATGGGATTGTACCTCCTTCTATAGCCTTCCTATGAATCTTCTAAATAATAAAGACACTTTAAAAACAACATCAGAGTGCAAAAGTATCTATATGACAAAATACTTGAAAGACATGCTTTATCATCTGAATAATGGATAAAGAAACTTGGTTACAGTAACCAGAATTGTAATTACATTTTGCATAACAAATAATTCTAGTGAAATATTTCTCTTTCAGTTTAGTTCAGTTCAGTCGCTCAGTCGTGTCCGACTCTTTGCGACCCCATGAATCACAGCAAGCCAGGGATCCCTGTCCATCACCAACTCCCGGAGTTCACTCAAACTCATGTCCATCGAGTCGGTGACGCCATCCAGCCATCTCATTCTCTGTCGTCCCCTTCTCCTCCTGCCCCCAATCCCTCCCAGCAGCAGAGTCTTTTCCAGTGAGTCAACTCGTCGCATGAGGTGGTCAAAGTATTGGAATTTCAGCTTTAGCATCAGTCCTTCCAATGCACACCCAGGACTGATCTCCTTTAGAATGGACTGGTTGGTCCTTGCAGTCCAAGAGACTCTCAAGAGTCTTCTCCAACACCACAGTTCAAAAGCAACAATTCTTCGGCGCTCAGCTTTCTTCACAGTCCAACTCTCACATCCATACATGACCACTGGAAAAACCATAGCCTTGACTAGACAGACCTTTGTTGGCAAAGTAATGTCTCTGCTTTTTAATATGCTATCTAGGTTGGTCATAACTTTCCTTCCGAGGAGTAAGTGTCTTTTAATTTCATGGCTGCAATCAGCATCCGCAGTGATTTTGGAACCCCAAAAAATAAAGTCTGACACAGTGTCCACTGTTTCCCTATCTATTTCCATTGAAGTGATGGGACCAGAGGCTTTAAGATACCTTAAAAAGCAGAGGCATTAGTTGCTCAGACATGTCTGACTCTTCACAACCCCATGGACTGTAGCCATTCAGGCTTCTCTGTCTATAGAATTTTCTAGGCAAGAATAATGGAGTGGATAGCTATTCCCTTCTCCAGGGATCTTTCCAGCCCAGGGATCAAACCTAGGTGTCCTACAATGCAGGCAGATTCATAACTACCTAAGCCACCAAGGAATCCCCCAAGAAATCTTGAGGGCCTAATAAAGTATCACAAAGTTAGCTAGAAAACAAAAGGATTTTAATTCACATAAGTTCAGTCGCTAAGTTGTGTCCAACTTTTTATGACCCATGGACTGCAGCACTCCAGGCCTCCCTGTCCATTACCAACTCCTGGAGTTAACTTACACGCATGTCCATTGAGTCAGTGATGTCATCCAAATGCTCATCCTCTGTCGTCCCCTTCTCCTCCCACCTTCAATCTTTCCCATCATCAGGGTCTTTTCAAATAAGACAATTCTTCACATCAGGCAACCAAAGTATTGGAGTTTCAGTTTCAACTTCCATCCTTCCAATGAATATTCAAGACTGATTTCCTTCAGGATAGACTGGTTGGATCTCCTTGAAATCCAAGTGATTCTCAAGAGTCTTCTCCAACACCACAGTTTTAAAAGCATCAATTCTTCCACTCTAAGCTTTCATAATAGTCCACCTTCACATCCATACATGACTACTGGAAAAACAATAGCCTTGACTAGACAGATGTTTGTTGGCAAAGTAATGTCTCTGCTCTTTAATATACCATCTAGTTTGGTCATAGCTTTTCTTCCAAGGAGTAGGCGTCTTTTAATTTCAAGCTACAGTCAACATCTACAGTGATTTTGGAGCCCCAAAAAATTAAAGTGTGACACAGTTTCCCCATCTATTTGCCAATGAAGTGATGGGACCAGATGCCATGATCATAGTTTTCTGAATAGTTAAATTTGAGCTTTAAGCCAACTATTCCACTCTCCTCTTTCACTTTCCTCAACATGCTTTTAGTTCTTCTTAGCTTTCTGCCATAAGGGTGGTGTCATATGTATATCTGAGGTTATTTATATTCCTCCCAGCAATCTTGATTCCAACTAGTGCTTCATCCAGCCTAGCATTTCTCATGATGTACTCTGCATATAATTTAAATAAGCAGGGTGACACTAGACAGCCTTGACATACTCCTTATCCTATTTGGAACCAGTCTGTTGTTTCATGTCCAGTTCTAACTGTTGCTTACTGACCTGCATACAGATTTCTCAAGAGGCAGGTCAGGTGGTCTGGTATTCCCATCTCTTTCAGAATTTTCCACAGTTTGTGGTGATCCACATAGTCAAAGGCTTTGGCATAGTCAATAAAGCAGAAGTAGATGATTTTCTGGAACTCTCTTGCTTTTTCATTAATGCAACCGATGTTGGAAATTTGACATCTAGTTCCTCTGCTTTTTCTAAAACCAGCTTAAACATCTGGAAGTTCACAGTTTACATACTGTTCAAACCTGGTTTGGAGAATTTTGAGCATTACTTTACTAGAGTGTGAGATGAGTGCAATTGTGCGGTAGTTTGAGCATTCGTTGGCATTGCCTTTCTTTGGGATTGGAATGAAAACTGATCTTTTCCAGTCCTGTGGCCACTGCTGAGTTTTCCAAATTTGCTGGCATATTGAATGCAGCACTTTCACAGCATCATCTTTCAGGATTTGAAGTAGCTCAACTGTAATTCCATCATCTCCACTAGCTTTGTTCGTAGTGATGCTTCCTATGGCCCACTTGACTTCACATTCCAGTATGTCTGGCTCTAGGTAAGTGATAATACCATTGTGATTAATTATCTGGGTCGTAAAGATCTTTTTTGTACAGTTCTTCTGTGTATTCTTGCCACCTCTTCTTAATATTTTCTGCTTCTGTTAGGTCCATAAAATTTCTGTCCTTTATCGAGCCCATCTTTGCATGAAATATTCCCTTGGTATCTCTAATATTTTTGAAGAGATCTCCAGTCTTTCATATTCTGTTGTTTTCCTCTATTCCTTTGCACTGATAGAGGAAGGCTTTCTTATCTCTCCTTGTCATTCTTTGGAATTCTGCATTCAAATGGGTATATCATTCTTCTTCCCCTTTGTCTTTCACTTCTCTTCTATTCACAGCTATTTGCAAGGCCTCCTCATACAGCCATTTTGCATTTGGGGGGGGGGGGGAATGGTCTTGATCCCTGTCTCCTGTACAGTGTCACAAACCTCCATCCATAGTTCATCAAGTATTCTATCAGATCTAGTCCTTAAACCTATTTCTCACTTCCACTGTATAATCATAAAGGATTTTATTTAGGTCATGGTGATGGACAGGGAGGCCTGGCGTGCTGTGATTCCTGGGGTCGTGGAGAGTCGGACATGACTGAGCGACTGAACTGAACTGAACTGAACTGTCCCTACTTTCTTCAATTTACGTCTGAATTTCCCAGTAAGGAGTTCATGATCAGACACAGTCATCTCCCAGGCCTTTTTTTTTTTTTGCTATCTGTATAGAGCTTCTCCATCTTTGGCTGCAAGGATAAAATCAATCTGATTTCAGTATTGACCATCTGGTGATGTCCATGTGTTAAGTCTTCTCTTCTGTTGTTGGTAGAAGGTGTTTGCTATGACCGGTGCATTCTCTCGCCAAAACTCTATTAGCCTTTGCCCTGCTTCATTCTGTACTCCATGACCAAATTTGCCTTCTACTACAGGTGTTTCCTGACTTCCTACTTTTGCATTCCAGTCTTCTATAATGAAAAGGGCATCTTTTTGGGGTTTTAGTTCTAGATCTTGTAGGTCTGCATAGAACCTTTCAACTTCAGCTTCTTCAGCATTACTGGTAAGGGCATAGACTTAGATTACCATGGTATTCAATGGTTTGCCTCGGAAACGAACAGAGATCATTCTGTTGTTTTAGAGATTGCATCCAACTACTTCATTTAAGACTCTTTTGTTGACTATGATGGCTACTCCATTTCTTTTAAGGGATTTTTGCCCACAGTAGTAGATATAATGGTCATCTGAGTTAGATTCACCCATTCCAGTCCATTTTAGTTCGCTGATTCCTGAAATGTCAATGTTCACTCTTGCCATCTCCCTTTTTGACCACTTCCAACTTGCCTTGATTCATGGACCTGACATTCCAGGTTCCTATGCAATATCGCTCTTCACAGGGCTGGTCTTTGCTTCTATCCCCAGTCCTATCCACAACTCAGTGTTGTTTTTCTTTGGTCCCATCTCTTCATTCTTTCTGGAGTAATTTCTCTACTCATCTTCAATAGTATATTGGGCACCTACTGACCTAGGGAGTTCATCTCTCAGTGTCCTATATTTTTGCCTCTACATATTTTCATGGGATTCTCAAGGCAAGAATAGTGAAGTAGTTTGCCATTCCCTTCTCCAGTAGACCACATTTTGTCAAAAATCTCCACCATGACCAGTCCATCTTAGGTGGCCCTACACAGCGTAGCTCATAGTTTCCATTGAGTTAGACAAGGCTGTGGCCCATGTGATCAGATTGGTTAGTATTTTTGTGATTGTTGTTTTCATTCTGTTTGCCCTCTGATGAAGGATAAGAGGGTTAAGGAAGCTTCATTATGGGAAAGACTGACTGAGGGGGAAACTGGGTCTTGTTCTGATGGGCAGGGCCAGTCTCAAAAAATCTTTAATCCAATTTTCTGTTGATGGGTGGAGCTGTGTTCAGTCAGTTGAGTTCAGTCGCTCAGTCGTGTCTGACTCTTTGCGACCCCATGAATCACAGCACGCCAAACCTCCTTGTCCATCACCAACTCCCAGAGTTCACTCAAACTCATGTCCATTGAGTCGGTGATGCCATCCGCCATCTCATTCTCTGTCGACCCCTTCTCTTCCTGCCCCCAATCCCTCTCAACATCAGAGTCATTACCAGTGAGTCAACTCTTCGCATGAGGTGGCCAAAGCATTGGAGCTTCAGCTTTAGCATCAGTCCTTTCAAAGAACACCCAGGACTGATCTCCTTTAGAATGGACTGGTTGGATCTCCTTGCAGTCCAAGGGACTTTCAAGAGTCTTCTACAACACCACAGTTCAAAAGCATGAATTCTTCGGTGACCAACTTTCTTCACAGTCCAAATTTCACATGCATACATGACCACTAGAAAAACCATAGCTTTGACTAGACAGAGCTTGGTTGGCAAAGTAATGACTCTGCTTTTTAAAATGCTATCTAGGTTGGTCATAATTTTCCTTCCAAGGAGTAAGCGTCTTTTAACTTCATGGCTGCAATCAGCATCTGCAGTGATTTTGGAGCCCAAGAAAATGAAGTCTGACACTGTTTCCACTGTTTTTCCATCTATTTCCCATGAAGTGATGGGACCAGATGCCATGATCTTAGTTTTCTGAATGTTGAGCTTCAAGCCAACTTTTTCACTCTCCTTTTTCACTTTCATCAAGAGGCTTTTGAGTTCCTCTTCACTATCTGCCATAAGGGTGGTGTCATCTGAATATCTGAGGTTATTGATATTTCTCCTGGCAACCTTGATTCCAGCTTGTGATTCTTCCAGCCCAGCGTTCCTCATGATGTACTCTGCATATAAGTTAAATGAGCAGGGTGACAATATACTACCGTGACGTATTCCTTTTCCTATTTGGAACCAGTCTGCTGTTCCATGTCCAGTACTAACTTTTGCTTTAAACAGGAGAAGACTCTACACATGGACATCACCAGATCGTCAACACTGAAATCAGATTGATTATATTCTTTTTGCAGCCAAAGATTGGAGAAGCTCTACAGAGTTAGCCAAAACAAGACCAGGAGCTGACTGTGGCTCAGATCATGAACTCCTTATTGCCAAATTCAGACTTAAATTGAAGAAAGTAGGGAAAACCATTAGACCATTCAGATATGACCTAAATCAAATCCCTTATGATTATACACTGGAAGTGAGAAATAGATTTAAGGGAATAGATCTGATAGATAGAGTGCCTGATGAACTCTGGATGGAGGTTCGTGATATTGTACAGGAGACAGGGACCAAGACCATCACCATGGAAAAGAAATGCAAAAAAGCAAAATGGCTGTCTGAAGCGGCCTTACAAATAGCTGTGAAAAGAAGAGAAGTGAAAAGCAAAGGAGAAAAGGAAAGATATAAGCATCTGAATGCAGAGTTCCAAAGAATAGCAAGGAGAGATAAGAAAGCCTTCCTCAGCGATCAATGCAAAGAAAGAGAGGAAAACAACAGAATAGGAAAAACAAGAGATCTCTTCAAGAAAATTAGAGATTCCAAGGGGACATTTCATGCAAAGATGGGCTTGATAAAGGACAGAAATAGTATGGACCTAAGAGAAGCAGAAGATATTAAAAAGAGGTAGCAAGAATACACAGAAGAACTGTACAAAAAAGATCTTCATGACCAAGATAGTCACGATAACGTGATCACTGACCTAGAGCCAGACATCTTGGAATGTGAAGTCAAGTGGGCCTTAGAAAGCATCACTACGAACAAAACTAGTGGAGGTGATGGAATTCCAGTTAAGCTACTTCAAATCTTGAAAGATGATGCTGTGAAAGTGCTTCATTCAATATGCCAGCAAATTTGGAAAACTCAGCAGTGGCCACAGGACTGGAAAAGGTCAGTCTTCATTCCAATCCCAAAGAAAGGCAATGCCAAAGAATGCTCAAACTACCACACAGTTGCACTTCCAAGTTTTGGAAGCTTGTCAAAAAGTTATAAAACGCTTGTTTAAATAAGATCAGTCATTGTAAGACAACTTTTGTTCCTTATCCAAAGTAATCCAAAGCAAATAGAAATAGCTTAATGGCAAAGAAACTCATATAATCCATTATCAAAATTGACACTCCAGGAAAACTTTTCTCAGAACAGACAGAGAAAGCAAAATCTAAGTCTTAGGTTATTCACAGCAAGATTCATTAACCCAACTAAATTCAGTCTAGTGTTTGGAAATTCTCATCATGCATAACTCTTTTCAGCATATACATTTTTTTTTCCTCACACCTTGTTTTACCGAAAACACTTATCTTAGTTTTCTTAAATTTTTTTCCACATTGGGTTTCTTTTCGTGTGATAATTTGTGACAGATAGAATAAGATCTTATTTGACTTCCAGTAAACCTATGTACAACAGGAATATTATACCTAAGATTGTTAACTCTAGACAGATCTATATTAACAAAACCAGAAATCTTAATCTAACTTTTAATATCAGATAACAATTCAGTACTGAATATTTCCTGGGTGTTGGGTCCTAAAACTTTATCTTGGCCAATTTTCTATGTATTTAGATTTAATTTGTAAGCACTTACTTTCATGTTAATTAAAATAGTTCATTTACAATTTAACTTCTACATAAAAACCAAATCAGAAATCTCAAGTTTTTTTCCATTTAAGTTCAAAAGGCTTCTACCCCACTCCCCCCTCCCCCCACTTTTTTTTCCTGAAGCTCTGGGCACAGGGGAGAGAAATACCAATTGCTTTTCATGGGAGCATACTTGAAGATCTCCTAGTCTTATAAAAATACCCTGGGCAGTTGGATGGCTACAAGATGGAACAACACTTACCCATAAAAAGTCTAGTCCAAAAGAAAAAATCCCAACCAACTGTCCTCCACAGGTAGAGCCTAAAACAATATGGAAGGATTCCCTGGTGTTGTCACATATAAGTCCTGTACTATTATTTACCAAAGATGTCTCAACAAGTCAATGGAAGTACCGACACACATATATCAACAAACATTAATAATATGTATTAAGTTGATACTGAATATTTCCCAATTCATGTGAGCCTGAAATCCATTTAACTTAATTTCTGTTGCACTTAGAATTGTTTGATTTTTCAGTGTCTGCTTTTCTATAAGCCAGTCAAATACAGCTCATTTACAAGTTAATCTCAGCAGCAATATCCAAAGACAAAGACACATACTGAGACATGCTTATGCCCAAATACACAGCAATATATCTCATAGCTTTGCTTTTCAAACTTGGTCAAGAATCATATATCACAATATAAAACTTACTAGTTTATAAATAACAGTTGGAATAAGAAAAAATTTTAAAGGATTCTTTTCCTGTTTCTTTTTTTCCTCTCAGTTTCAGGAATTAGAGATAGCCTAGATAAATGGCCAGATGGCCAGAGAGTCACAGTCTCAAGGCAGAGAAAACATCTTCTCCTAGTAGGACAATTTCAAAAATAAATAAATAAATAAACCAATTTTCTGTGGTGTTTAAAGAATACCATAGCCACACAGTAAAAAAAATCATCTTTATTTTTCCTGTGGTCATAGGTTCATAGCCAAAATTTAGACCAGATAGTGCTCCAATTGGCCCTGATAACAACGGCAGGCTAGTCCCAGCAGTTATTGTCCCTCTGGGACAGTGAGAGCCTTAGTTTGATCAGCCCAAGATTGTTGCTTATAGGAGAACAGTCCTGGACATAAGGGAACTTCAGTTCACTTTACCGTCCTGTGGCAATAAGCATCTAATTTTTTAGGCCATTTTTGTCATTGGATCATAGATATAGGTTAACCAGTCATTTAAAATTTTTCCCAAGGGGTTCACAGGTGGGGTGTGGAACCTTAGAGGAAGCACTTCCCATTTTAGCTAGAGCAGTTTGTAGCAGATATCTGCATGCTCAAACCAATGTACATGCTCAAACCAAAGTAACTAAACCAAACCAATCAAACCAAACTAAAACCTCACCGTTTGGAAATCACACTCAAAATAAAACAAATGGAAAAGAGATGCCCAGAAATCAAAAGCCAAATGGCAAAAATACCCTAAGAGGATGGTAAAGAGGTGCACAGAAGTCGAAAGCCAAATGGGATTAATGTGCCAAAGGTGACTTCCTAGTCCCATTAAACCTGTGACCTAACAAAGTCTGTTCTTGAGGCTTTTTAAGTTCTGATATAGTTTCAAGCAACTTCTTGTTGGTTTCCTGTGAAGAAATTATTCTATCATTTCTTCTTTTACAAACTTCTAAATACCAAAGTCAGCATTTCATTCAGTCTGTTTGATCTTATGATGGTTTTTTTTTCTAAATGAGCCCACAAAAATATCAACTTTGGAATACCAAAAGAACCCCAATTTGGACTTCTTAGATTGAGATCTCCTTTAGTATGATTTCCCCAGTTAAGTAGGTACTTGAAAGAATAAGTTTTGTACATACATAACCCTGGCTGGACTGTTAGAACCTGATTTCTGAAACCACTTGTTCCCATGTTTGAGAGGCTCTATTTCTAAGGGTCGGACACAACTGAGCGACTTCACTTTCACTTTTCACTTTCACACATTGGAGAAGGAAATGGCAACCCACTCCAGTGTTCTTGCCTGGAGAATCCCAGGGATGGGGGAGCCTGGTGGGCTTCCGTCTATGGGGTCACACAGAGTCGGACACAACTGAAGTGACTTAGCAGCAGTAGCAGCATTTCTCATTTTAAGTTGAATTTTTGTGGATAAAATTCAGTCTTCACTCTTAGCCTGAGAAATTTTATTAAGGCAGATGAATTGAGGAAATGCATTAGATCAGTCTCTTATCTAACTACTAAGTACAGACCACTCAGTCTCTTACAACTGAGCAACCTTGGTATCATTCAATAGAGCTTCACCCCCAGTACCTTTCCACCGAGTGGGTATTCCCTTGCTTTTTTCAACCAGGACCCCTCCCAGTATCTTTCAACTGGATGGGTATTCTTTAGTATCTTTCAGAAACCCTCTGCAAAAATGTGTGTCTGATTGTGTGTATTCTCCCTTCACCAGATTCACATATATTCTGACCGTCCCCTCGGCTTCTTTGGAGAAGTTTCTCAGAGCTATCTGAAATGCTGTCTCCCAGGCTATAGTCCTCAACTTGTCCCAAGTAAAACTCAACTTGCAATTTTTACATGTGCAATTTCTTAAGTCAGCACTGTACTGACACACCACATAAAATCTACTATAGAAAAATATCTGAGATTCATTGCCAATGAAGAAATGAAATATTTTGTTTTAAATTACAAGATATAATTCTTTTAATTTCCTGTGTCATTTCTGTATATGTTCATCTAAAATTATTTTAATTGCCTTTGCTTAATATAAGTTGAGCTGTCAATAAGCATTTACTGCAAACAGAATCTATGATGTCCTCCCAGTTTTGTCTTTTTTAATTCCCTGTTGATTTGAAGCTTTACTCCATTTCTAATATAAACAATGCTGTAAATTCCCTCAAGCTATGTCCCATAAATTTTGACATGTTTTTATGTTCACTTAAAAGGTCAAAAGGACTTCCCTGGTAGCTCAGCTGGTAAAGAATCCACCTGCAATGCAGGAGACCCCAGTTCGATTCCTGGGTTGGGAAGATCCCCTAGAGAAGGGCATGGCAATCCATTCTAGTATTCTTGCCTGGAGAACCCCAAGGACAGAGAAGCCTGGTGGGGGTCCATGGGGTCACAAAGAGTCAGACACAACTGAGCCACTAATCACAGCACACAAGAGGTTAAATATGTATTTTAATATTTATTCTATTTTGTCCATTGATTCAGTGATTATCTTTTCAAATATTTAAGGATTTTAAAATTTTATTTCAGTTATTGATTTTTAATTTAATATTTTAAAGAAAAACTATATGATTTCAATTCCTTAAATATATTGTACTTGTTCCAAAATATCTTCTCACATGACAAGTGTTCTATGTTCACTAATATATATATATGGATTCTGCTGTTTGAGTGAAGGAGTGTTCCATAAATATCAAATAGGTCAAATCTTTTTACACTATTGTTCAAGTCCCTTTTTTTTTCTTTACTGATTTTTCTGTCTACATAACCTAATATGTACTAAGGGAGAAATATTGAAATTTCCAATAATGATTATAGTTTTACTAACTTTCCATTTATTTATATATTTTCATACATTTTGATTCTTTGTTTTAAAATGTATACACATTTAGCATTGTCATATTCTCTTGATACTCTTTTGATAAATTTATTTGCATTATAAAATATATTTCTTTGTCTCCAGTATTGTCTCACTCTCTAAAAGTGTAATGTGTTTATTACCAACATGGTTTTCCAAGCATTTTTTAATACTGTTTGCCTGATATATCTCTTTTCATGCTTTTTATTTTAATTTATTTGTCCCCATATATTTAAAACGTTGTTTTTATAAAGTTTACATAGGGAACTTCTGATTGGATAATCTCAATCTATTTTCAGATCCTTGAAACTTCTCTTTCAGCTTTCTCTAATTTGGATAAGAATGCTTTACAGTCTAGGAAAGAAGACTACATATGATATCCAAAGAGCAGGAATTGAAGGAAAGTAGCCAAATATACAAATCTCTAGATATAATATAAATAAATACTGGGGATGTAATATAGGTGCTTCAAAGGTGGTACTTCATAGGTAAAGAATCCACCTGTCAACACAGGAGATGCAAAAGACACTGGTCCTATCCCTGGGTTGAGAAGGTCCCTGGAGAAGAAAATGCAGCCTAGTCCAATATTCCTGTCTGGAAAATCCCATGGACAGAAGACCCTTGTGGTCCATAGATTACAAAGAATCAGGCATGACTGAGTTAGCACACACACACACAAACACACACATAGCCCACACAGGGACGTAATGTACAGCATGATGACTATAGTTAACACTGCTGCACTGGAAAAGACTCTGATGCTGGGAGGGATTGGGGGCAGGACGAGAAGGGGACTACAGAGAATGAGATGGCTGGATGGCATCACCGACTCGATGGACATGAGTTTGAGTGAACTCTGGGAGTTGGTGATGAACAGGGAGGCCTGGCGTGCTGTGATTCATGGGGTCCCAAAGAGTCGGACACGACTGAGTGACTGAACTGAACTGAATGGTATATAGGAAAGTTAAGAGAATAAGTTACAAAAAATTATTTTTTGTAATTTTTATTATATCAGTATGAGATGATTGATATTGACTAAACTTCCTGTCATAATCACAGTGTATACAAATCAAACCATCATGCTATACACCTTAAAATTATACAGTGAAGTATGTCAGTTTATTTTTCAATAAAACTGGGCGGGGCGGGGAAGAGTAGAGAGAATTTTATTCTGATACTCCACCAGTCATTGCTGCTTCAGCAACACCTGAGTATTAACATATAGGATAGACTGTCCCTGGCCAGTTTTACAGATGACATTTGTCTATTGCTCTTGAGATTCTCTTGCAAGTTTAAGTAGTTGTCCAAGAGACAACAATGCTCTTTATTGGGAGTAAGTTATAGATTGTTTAGTTTATATTCTGATATTTAATCATTGTTTCTCAAAGCATAATTGCTATATTAGTGTGGCAGGGTCCAAAGACAAGATCTAGAATCAGCCATAAGAGTTAAGGGCAATAAGATGTACCCTATATGCTGAAGATGACCACTAGTACAAAATATTCTTTACTCAAAAGGTTTATTGATATTTCTGATGTGTTCTTCTCTTCTTTGTTGTAATGCCATGGTTAAGTTAAATTATCCCGTCACTAAGATATATTTTTTAGTTAAGATTTGATGACATTTTACTACTGTTCACATAATTTTGTGCCTACATATAATAAAAAATTTTAAGACAATATTAGGTACTTAACTATCAGTCTCATTGGAAAAAACCCTGATCCTGGGAAGGATTGGGGGCAGGAGAGACGGGGACGACAGAGGATGAGATGGCTGGATGGCATCACTGACTCTATGCACATGAGTTTGGGTGAACTCCTGGAGTTGATGATGGACAGGGAGGCTTGGAATGCTGCCATTCATGGGATCGCAAAGAGTCGGACACGATTGAGCGACTGAACTATCAACCTCATATTATGTAAACATAACATAAATTTTTAAGACTATTTACATTCTGGAAAAATGAAATTCTCATGATGATGTTTTTACTGAAGTGTAAAATCTTGTTTTTTGATATGTACATTAAATTTTATATTAATTCAATATTAGCTGTGATTTTAGTTGTCTGAAAATTAACTTATCTAAAACTATTTGATACAAATATGGGTAAGCATTATTAAATAATATTTATTTACTTTTTAATTTTGTTGTTATTTAGTTATTGAATTACTTATTTTAATTTTGTCTTTAATCAATATGGAATGAAAAAGGTAGAAAAAAATCAGTTAATACAAAAAAGAATCATACTATAATATACTAAATTGCAACTTAAAATATGATAGTTCCATGTATAGAAAACAAGATATTATACTAGTAAAAACATTTGTTTACATTATGGACAGCAAGGGGATCAAACCAGTCAATGCTGGAGGAAATCAACCTTGAATATTCATTGGAAGGATTCAGGCTAAAGCTGAAATTCCAATACTTTGGCCACATGATGCGAGGAGCCAACTCATTGGAAAAGGCCCTGATGCTGGGAAAGATTGAAGGCAAGAGGAGAAGGGGATGACAAAGGATGAGATGGTTGGATGGCATCACTGACATGAGTTTGAACAAACTCTGGCAGATGGTGAAGGACAGGGAAGCCTGGGGTGCTGCAGTCCATGGGGTCCCAAGGAGTTGGACACAAGTGAGCCACCGAACAGCAACAAAATAATAGATTGTGACACACCTACCTTTTTTTGCTTTCATCTTAACCTTGGCTGAAATATAGTATATAATATAATTACTATTATAATATAATAACCTTCTACCTACCTAAAGTAAATCCAGATGAAAATTTATACATTTCAATTTACTTAAGTTGCAATGTTAACATTCCTCATTATATGTGTTTTATTTTTTTCAGAAAAACTCCTAAAGTTAACTTTCTAACAGTAAACATTTCACAGATACTCATTCACAAAAAGTATATCAATAGCTTAAACAAATGTTGGTGCTCTTAGTTGTTGCTGGTTTTTTTTTTTTTTTATCTACTTTGTAATTTTATTTCACTTTTCTCTTACTAGGTAAAGCCCTGTAGTACCTCATTTTGTCCAAAGACAATGTTTACAAGTGAGGGGTTAAAATAATAGTAAAGCATTATTTTTCAATCAATTATTTTAATACTTTAGACAAACTTTCCAAGTCATTTCAATGCCCTTTCTATGATTTAAATACTAGGTATTCGCTTTCCATGGAAGGATTGAAATAGTTCAGTAAACTTTAAAGTAACATAATAAATTAGTGCTAATTTGGAAATTATTCTAAAAATATATTTAAAATTCTACTGATTATATATAGCTTCAGTGTGTTATAATTTAAACTGATGGTAGTATATAGTAGAGATATTAAAGAAATTCAGGTAATTGAAGTATTTTCAAATAAACTTATTTATAGTATTTTCATAAATATTTAAATTTCCCTGAAGTTGGTGCAAAGATTTTAAATGAGTAAAAGAAACACAAGGCATTACAGCTGTACACAGAGTTGGATATATATCAAATGGAAGATTTCATGTATGGTATTTTTTTTAATAAAAATTTTATTGGAGTTAAATCACCATAATTTGAATAAGAAAATATATGCTGAACATTTTATTCAATCATATTATTTCTTAATAAACTATAAAAATTATTTACTAAGACAACTTTTGTAAGTTCTTCTGTAATTTTGCAAAAACACTGAACTTCAGAAAAAACTAATAATTTACTTCAGTTTGGTAGCATTTAAAAATATATTTTGCAAGACATTTTTCAACTTTTATCATATATGTTCTTAAATAATAGAAATGAACATATAAAACATATTTGTAAATATATCTGTATTCAGTAGCTATATCTATATTCATGTCTATCTTTTATACCTCTGTGTATCTATATAAATAATGATGCTACTGAAGACTATTTGATCTTTACTCTTGATATTAGAAAAAAACATGGTTCTTGATAATATACACAGCGCATCACAAGATGATTAAGTGATCCAAGAACTATTGTTTATTTGTTAAATAATATTTTAATTAAATATGAAAAATTTTAGTCTAATTCCAAACTCCTAATTTATTCCTCCATTTTTCTCTTTGGTAAGCATGTTTTTTTCCACGTATGTCTATTTCTGTTTTGTATATAAGCTCATTTGTATCATTTATTATTTTTAGATTCCATATATAAGCATTAACCTATACATAATAATATATAACTGACAAGCATCTACTACATAGCACAGGAAACTGTACTTAATATTATATAGTAGCCTACAAGGAAAACAAATCTGAAAATAAAAAGTTATACATGTTTATAACTAAATCACTTTGTTCTACACGTGAAGCTAATACAACTTTATAAATCAACTACACTTCAGTTAAAAAAATAAAAATAAATACATTAATAAAACTAATTATAAATTTAAAATTCGACTCTAAATGACTCATATTAAGCCATAAAATGAGCAATGCCATCAATTATTTACAAAGGGCAAACAGTCTCACAGATTTTCAGTAGCTTCAAAAAAAGACAAAATCTAGTCAAAAAAACTTTTTGTCTTCAACTCTTTATAGCTAAACACTTCTTAAGCTGCATTTTGAGGTAAGTAGTTTAAATTTTGGAGAAGGCAATGGCACCTCACTCCAGTACTCTTGCCTGGAAAAGCCCATGGACAGAGGAGCCTGGTAGGCTGCAGTCCATGGGGTCTCTCAGAGTTAGACAAGACTGAAGTGGCTTAGCAGCAGCAGCAGCAGTTTAAATTTGTGGTATATTGCATTTAATTTATGTGTCCTATGTGCCTACTCAAATCTAAGAGCTTCTTAAAATTTATATAGTTTAATTCACACAATAACTCTATGAGTAAAAATAATATCATTACAATTGTATAAGAATG
Organism: Moschus berezovskii; assembly: GCF_049115385.1. NCBI lineage: Eukaryota > Metazoa > Chordata > Mammalia > Artiodactyla > Moschidae > Moschus > Moschus berezovskii. Next base: position 49,181,924 of record NC_142472.1, read on the forward strand.
TATGTAAGGGTAGGCATAAAATGAAATATGAAATTTAAGCTAATTAAAAAAATAGGGTTATTAGGAAAAAAATGATCAGTGAATTGGAGATCCTAATAAATGTCAAAAATTGTTGAGAGGAGAACTTAGATTGAGTGTATTAGAAAAGCATGAAATAATGGACATTATTGGGATGCTTAAATTTAAATTTTGAATTTTCAGAATATTTTGATATCAACAGTATAGTTTCTCAGATAGACTGTCACATCTGTTGGGCCACACAGTGCATGCATGGTGTGGAATCTGGGGTACTCACAACAAGTTTTTATGCATGGATTACAAAATACTATCAACATATGTGCATCATAATGCGAAAACCTTTGGGAAACAATGGGCTAGGGTGTGACATTTGGAGTAGGTGCCTGAGCTTAGGCAGAAAATAAGTCCATCAGAAAACTTGTTCATTATTCAGAACAATGGCAGGAGCATTGTTAGAAAGAAAAATTGTAAAACATTATTAAAATCTTATATTAATGAGGGGATTAAGGAGAAAGCTTGTAAATAGTACAGTGATGATGGATTTGCTTAAAATAAATTTTTAAATAATATTGGAAAGATTATCTACATGCCGCTAAGTCAAAATTAAAGACATATAAGTGGTTATTTCTAAGTCTTCGAGTATGATATATAGGGAGTTGAGAAAAAAACTTCTATAGTTTAGAAGGCCTGTAGGATATAGTGCCTTAAATGAAATACCAGGTCTTTTATGTTTATGTTCAAAAGTAGAACTCCAAAGCCTAACTTGTGAATATCTGGTCAGCTTCTAGCAACACAAAGGCCTACCTCCTTGTCTAAGCCAGTTCTTGGATCTAGTATTTGTCTTTTCTCTTTCTCAAATAGTTGATGTCAATGTTCAGAAATTATAAAAATATGTTCAATTTTTCCCTTAGACCATCACTAGTTCCTGGGTCATGAAGTTCCCCTAGAGAAGGAAATGATAACCCACTTCAGTAATTTTGCCTGGGAAATTACATGGACAGAGAAGTCTGTTGAGCTATAGTCCATGAAGACTCAGACACGACTTATGACTAAACAACAGCAACAACAATACAATATACAGCAGAATGGTTTAGTGAGATCACAGTGCAGGGTGATACCAGATCCAACCATGGAAGATTTAATGCAGCATAGGGTTTAGAGCCTGAGAAAAATTGAGTTTTGCGGTGCTTAACCTAAATATGGTTTCAAGGCTTCGTGGCACTGGTACCGATACTCTCTTGGGGTAGAAGACCTGAAGGAAAGTTGCATGGCTCGAGGTAGCCTGGAGTTAAAACTCCCCTCCAGGTCTTCTCCACCATTCTATGAAAAACAAAGAACTCTCTCACCCAAAGTAAAAATGGACATTAAGTTGATTTTGCCCAGCTCCCAGCGGTTCCAGCCTCTGGCCGATCTCCAAAATTCCTTGCCTCAGCCATTTAAGAGATAACTACTCCGAACAACCTTGGAGAAGAACAGGCCCCCTTAAGACAGTAACTTTCCACATACATGCCTATGTATACTTAATCTTTTCTTAAGTTAGTGCAGCAGCTTGCTAATCTGACTGCTGCCCCTTCTCGCCTCGTTAAAGGTGATCTGTTCCTGTAAAGTACCAGTCTCATTCTTTTTCTGAACCTCGCCTATTCTAACTCCCTTACCTTACATTTTTGGTGGGGAAACCTGGGAGGTTGAGGTTCCTTCTCTTTCTCCACGGTCAGCTCTTCGGTGTGTGAAAGCCTGTCAAGCTCACTTTCCCACCTGGGCTTTCAAGACCTCCTTGAGAGGACGCCCTGTGCCTTCGTGAGCGGTACAAGTCCTGTGTAATGGCTTTATTGGTTTTCCACATAACCCAAAGAACATTGGCCTCTTTCTCTCTTTCTCTCTCTTCCTCTTTTCTCTACATTTTCTTTTCCATGAGACCAACCAACTCCAGGACAGAGGCCTTTTGCCATTTGACCACTCTACATGCAACACTCCACTCAAGCCGGCCCCTAGATTAAGGTAAGATCCGGACGGTGTTCTAGAGGTCCCCTACAACCCAGCCCTCTCCGGGTCCTGGAGACACCCTACCTAGGGCCACTCTGTAGACGACAGTGGGGGACGCTCCACCTCGACACAGAGTTCTCTTCTCGTATTACGACTATGGGTGATGACTCAAGTTCCCAATAGGAGCCTCTGCTTGCCTTTCAATTATGGGGTCTGGCCAATCCGTCCCAAAGGATTCCCCTCTGGCCTGTGTTCTCAAAAATCTCAGACCACTCTCACTCACTGAACTCAAAGCTAACCGCTTAAAACAACTCTGTATACAGATCTGGCCTCAATACCAATTAGACAACCAAAACTGCTGGTCTGAGTTAGGGACTTTCGATTTCAATATTTTATCAGATCTCACTAACTTCCTCAAATGGAATGGCAAATGTTCGGAGGTCCCATATGCCCAAGCCTTTTGGGCTCTTCGGGGCAGGTCCTCCCTATGCAAGAACTGCTCCACCCACAAGGTCCTTCTATGCACCTTGCCTCCCAAACAAAAGGACTCTTCTTCAACTAACCACCGGTCACGACCTTCCGCATCTCCAGAGTTCTACCCAGTGGACAAGTCCCTTCCCTATCCGCAACCCCGCCAACCCTCTCCTTCCCCCTCATCGAACTCCCCTACTGACGCCAAAACCTCTCCTGACTCCCCCTCAACCCCACTACCCCACCTCCCTAACTCCCCCTCCACCCTTCCCTCCCCTCCTGCCACACAGTCACATACCCAACACATGTTTCCCCTAAGAGGGGTGGCAGGACCAGAGGGCCCCACCTGAGTCTATGTGCCATTTTCATTTTCAGACATGAGCCAGATATTAGAAAAGTTAGTATCATTTTCTGAAAATCCTCCCAGATACAGAAAGGAATTCCTGAGACTCTCCTAGGCCTATAACCTCACATGGAGTGACATATGAAGAAGTGAAGTGAAGTGAAGTGAAGTGAAGTGAAGTTGCTCAGTCGTGTCCGACTCTGCAACCCCAAGGACTGTAGCCCACCAGGCTCCTCCATCCATGGAATTTTCTAGGCAAGAATACTGGAGTGGGTTGCCATTTCCTTCTCCAGGGGATCTTCCCGACCCGGGAATCGAACCCAGGTCTCCCACATTGTGGGCAGACACTTCACCGTCTGAGCCACCAGGGAATCCCTGAGTGACATATATTATATCCCAAATGCCACTCTCATAGACCACCTTCTTCAGGCCTCTATCTTAATTCCTACCCATTCACCACACAACACCCCTATTCTGGCAGTAAGGAAGGGACCAAACTCTTGGAGACTGGTCCAGGATCTGAGAAAAATCAATGAGGCCATCACACCGACATTCCCAATAGTCCCTAACCCTTACACCCTTCTGTATGCCATACCCCCAACTGCAATTCACTTCATGGTATTAGATATCAAGTATGCCTTTTTCACCATCGTCCTCCACCCCCTCTCCCAACCCCTTTTCACTTTCACCTGACAAGACACTGAGACTCATGTTTCCCAACAACTAACGTGGACAGTTCTCCCCCAGAGGTTCAGAGACAGTCCTCACTTTGTTGGGCAGGCTTTACAAAAGGACCTACAGACACTCAACCTAGCCCCAAGTCATCTCCTCCAATACATAGATGACCTCCTTCTTTGCAGCCCAACCCAAAAATTCTGCCTCCAACATACTGCCAAAATCCTTGGGACCCTGGGATCCCAGGGTTATCGGGTATCCCAATCCAAGGCCCAAATAGCCCAGACAAATGTCACCTACCTGGGGCTCTCCATATCCCACCAACAGAGAACTATTCCCCCCAATAGAATCCAGGCCTTAATTAACTGTACACTTCTAAAAACAAAAAGGGAACTCCTGTCTATCCTTGGCCTCCTAAACTTTTTCCGTGTCTGGATCCCTAACTTCTCCCTCATTGCAAAGCCACTCTATGAGGCAACTGAAGGATGTCTGGATGAGCCCCTCTTTAATCCCTCCTTGCTGGTCAATCTTATTCACCAGCTTACCCAGAGCCTCCTCCGAGTGTCAACTCTCCACCTGCCAGATCACACAAGACCATTCTTTCTCTTTGCCCATTCCAACCAAGGACAAGCCCTAGGACTTCTATGTAAGCAGGCCGGAGACACCTGAGCTCCCATAGCCTATCTGTCAAAACAGCTTGACATGGTGACCAAGGGCTGGCCTCCCTGTATACAGGTCATGGCTGCTATTGCAGCCCTCGTACCCAAAGCAAATAAACTCTCTAGACATGGCCCTTTAACAGTCTGTTCTCCACACACCTTCAAGACTTACTATTACATCGGGCTATCCCCTCCCTTCCCCCTTCCAGGGTACAGGTCCTACATGCCTTTCTCCTCGACCCTTGGCTCTCATTCTCCCCCTGCTCTCCCCTTAATCCCGCCAGCTTATTATCCACGTCCTCTACAACAGACCCTCTCCTACATAGCTGCAGCCTAACAGATCTTACCCAAAATCCCTTTCAACATTTAACAGATCAGCCCATCCTAGACCCAGATACCCCACACTGGTTCATTGATGGCAGCTCTCAAAAATCCCCACCCTTTGTGGCAGGATACGCCATCATCCAGGGGGACCTTTGCCACAATCACAGGACCCAGATAATTGAAGCTTCACCTCTGCCACCTCACACCACCTTCCAACAGGCAGAACTGATAGCCCTCACCAGAGCTTTGACTCTAGCTAAAAATCTAAGGGTTAACATCCACACAGACTCCAAATATACCTATAACATACTTCACTAATATGGAGAGAGAGAGGTTTCCTAACCCAAAAGGGATCCCCCATTATTGATTCAGACCTGATCCAAAAACTTCTAGAGGCAGCACTCTTACCAAATAAAGCCGCCATCCTCCACTGTAGGGAACATCAAAAGGGAAGTCTCAAATCAGCCTACAACAATGCTGAAAACCAGAAGGCAAAGGAGATAGCCCTGTCCTGTCCTTCCCTCCAGTCCCTTGTCATCTTAGCCCTGACTCCATCTAACCTTCCCACCACCAGAGAAATCCTCTCCTATCTACACTTACTCTTTCATCCCTCATCCAAGACACTCCAGCAGTTCCTCCATAACCACTTCCCCATATCCACTGATGACCAACAATATTTAGATAACCTTACCCACTCCTGTCAAACACGTCAACGTACTAATCCCAATTCCAACCTTAAACCTACCTTCTTTCCAACTCATCAAATGCGAGGCAGCCTCCCAGCACAGGATTGGCAGATAGATTTTACTCATATGCCCCCGGTTCAGAGAGTCAGATACCTCCTTGTCCTGTGGACACTTTTTCAGGATGGGTAGAAGCATTTCCCACTACAAACAAAAAAGCCCACACTGTGGCCCAAATCCTCCTCACAGAAATTATCCCCATGTTTGGCCTGCCTTCATCCCTACTGTCTGATAAGGGCCCGGAATTTACGTCCAAGGTCACTCAACAACTTGTCCTGTTCTTACAGATACCCTGGAAATTTCACATTCCATATCGTCCCCAGTCCTCAGGAAAGGTAGAAAGGATGATCAAAGAAACTCTTACCAAATTAACCCTTGAGGTACATCTGGATTGGACTAAACTTTTGCTGATTGTTCTCCTCAAAGTGTGGGCTTTGCCCAGAAAGCCCCTGGGGCTGAGTCCCTTTGAGGTAATGTACGGAAGGCTCATGCTCCCTCCTGGACTCCCCCCGAACCTCCTCCCATAGCAAGCTTCCTACATTGCCCTCTGCTGGCGGAACTCCACAATGCCCTCTTGAAATATGTCAGCCACAACTTGCATGCCCCTGACCCCCAAATCCCCTTGCCCCCTGTACAAATTGGGGACATGGTCTACCTGTCTGATAATTCCCAGGGTGGCCTAACCCCAAAATGGCAGGGACCATCCAAAATTATCCTCCTTACCCCGACTGCAGCTAAACTTGAGAAAGTCACCTCCTAGGTACACCTCTCTTGCCTAAAACGGGTCATCTCCGAACCTGCACTGCCCTCCTTAACTGACTCCTATCAGGTCGCCCTCACAGGGCGTACCTCCTTAAAAATCACCTGGCTACAACCTCTGTTGACCATTCAAGAAGACACTGAATGATCTAGACACTCTTCAACCTACACCTGTTCCTGACTCAACTTCAAGATCTCTGGACCAGCGCCCCGAAAGGAACCTCCTTCGAAGACCTGACCACACTGGTGTTTCAACTGTGACTTCAGTGAACCTTCTACAACCTGACTCCAGATGAAATTGATTTCTTTACTCTCATTCTCTACATTATTCTACATCCTAATAAACACTGTTCCTCCTCAGACTCAAGCAACCACCAACCTGGGGCCTTCCGCCCCTCACCCTAACTGGCCTCTACCTTCCTCTCTAACTATAACTGCACTTTTAATCTTAATCCTCTCTATAGGCCTAGTAACTGTCTCCCCTCAGGACTGGCCACCTATCCTTCATCTTTCCATTGGTATCACTGACGTTGTTAGCTGTGTTCTACTCCTGGGGTGCTATTTCCTCTGCACACTGCCTAACTAACAGAACCATGACTCCCCTGTTCCTTATCCTTGCTGCACTCCCCAGCCTTCTGGCTAGTCCCTGCCCCTGCTCAGACATTTATTCCTATGTTCATTCCTCATGTTATAATACGGCTCCAAGACCATGCAGCATGAACCTTGCGGGGGAGGTGGGGGTGGGGAAAGGAGTCCAAACCCCTACTCACTGTTAAAATACAAAAGAAAGGGAGTTTTGTGAGCACCCACCATAAGCCAAATGGAAAAAACACATGTTTCTATCCCATTACCCACTGGGGGTACTCAGATGGGGGTGGGGTACTAGATCAAAATCAGAAAAAGAAACAAGAACAAGTTATAAAGAACATAATTTCCCGGTTATAGGCGACCCCTGAGCCTTATAAACACCTAGACCTCCTTTCCCAATTACAATCTCTCCTAAAAACACCCTCTGACAACCAACACCTTACCCGCCTTCTCAACTCTTCTTTCCTACTCTTCCAGTACATACAACACACATCCAAGTGTTGGATATGCATGTCACTGTCTCCCGCACCACACATAGCAATTCCCTTACCCTCAACCTGGCTGTCACAGGGCAACTATACCTCCCCTTCCCAACAAAAAACTACACAACTCTTAGGGCCAATCTCTGACAATGTCCTACTCTCAGCCTCTTCAAACCTAACCGGTATCAACTACTCTAGTCCCACTACATTGGTCTTACAAATTCGACTCCCTCCTTCTGTTCCACTTGGGTTCTCTGGAATAGCACAAATTATTGCACCAACCCAGGAACCTTCATTCTCTGTGGGACCTATGTGTATTCATGTCTCCCCCCTGACACCCCAAGACCTTGCATCTTGGTCTTCCTGACCCCAGGTCTAACATGCCTCAAAGAAGAAGAGGTAGAACAAATAGTCTACCCTCAAGGGGAACTTTCCCACAGAAAAAGACGAGCTGTCATAGCCCCCCTCTGATTGGGACTGGCATAGCAGCAGCCCTAGGCACTGGGACTGGGGACATCTAGACCTCTGCCCATTTTTACTACAAGCTGTCCGAAGAACTTAATGAGGATATGAGCAGGTAGTAGAGTCCTTCGTTGCAGTCCAAAGACAAATTAACTCATTAGCTTCTGTGGCCCTACAAAATAGGCGAACCCTGGACCTTCTCACCACAGAAACGGGAGGGACCTGCCTTTTTCTAGGAGAGAACTGTTGCTATTTTGTTAATGAAAAGGGCATAGTCCAGGGCAGTCAAAAACTTAGAGACAAAATTGAACGCCACAAAAAAGAGTTACAAAACTTTTACACTCCCCAAAACCTGTTCCAACACACCCTCCTTTGGTTACTCCCTTTCTTGGGACCATTGGTACTTATCATTTTATTCCTCTTATTTGGACACTGTCTCTTCAATCTCTTTCAAAGTTTTCCCAAGAACGGATTCGGGCCATCGCTCGAGACCAAGTCAAGACTGTTCTTTTGCTTGAAACCCTGATGGCTAAAATACAAAATAAACACTACAGGCCTTAGACTTCCTTCCTCCCAGACCACAAACCCCTCACCTTCATTTATTAGCACCAAGAGGCCCTGAACATTAACGGCGCCCAAACCTCTTTCTCCTTTTGTATATATTCCTTAGGGTCTGAAATGAAGGAAAGTTGCAAGGCTTGGAGTTAAAACTCCCCTCCAGGTCCTCCCCACCGTTCTATGCAAAACAAAGAACTCTCTCACCCAAAGTAAAAATGGACATTAGGTTGATTATGCCCAGCTCCCAGCCGGTCCAGCCTCTGGCTGATTTCCAAAATTCCTTGCCTCAGCCATTTAAAAGATAACTACTCCTAACAACTTTGGAGAAGAACAGATCCCCTTAAGACAATAACTTTCCACATACATGCCTATATATACTTACTCTTTTCTTAGGTTAGTGCAGCAGCTTGCTAATCTGACTGCTGCCCCTTCTCGCCTCATTAAAGGTGATCTGTTCCTGTAAAGTGCCAGTCTCATTCTTTTTCTGAACCTCACCTTCTCTAACTCCCTTACCTTTCAAGACCCATTTAGAGACTCCTTGGAATTGATATCTTAGGTAGGGTGCTCTGCTGTGCACAAGCATGTGCAGGGAAATTCTGTGGTCTTCTCAAGAGCTTGTATGGACTCTATGGCTTCTTTGAACCCTATGAATAGTTAAATTTATGATCAGAGAAGAGTAGATATTCTAAGTGTCCTGTGTTTTTAGAATCCTGATGGCAGCAGAATTTGGGTTTGAGCTGTGCTACAAGCTGTTTCCAGAAGATGGAGCTCTAAGACCTCACTCTTCAAATTATGCAAAGTTGGTATAGCAGATACATAGATTATGAGAGCTGTGGACTGGGCTGTAAAAGATCTATGATAGTGTTTTCAGTTTTATCATACTGTTAATACCATAAAACACTCTAAAACTTCGAACTTCATGTGGGCTTTTTAATTTGGTACAACACGAAACAGTCTTATGCTCATGTGTTAACTGAAATATTAATTTAATTACTATAAAGTTTAGAAGGAATGAGATAAAATGTAGTAAATAAATTTGTAAGGTAAATTTTACTCTAAAAAGGGTAGTGGTAAATAAAGGGAAAAAAGGATGAAAACCTTCACAGCACAATTTAAGAAAAAGTTAAAATCCATAATAATATAAAGGTATTTGTTAAAGCCATAATTTTTCCAGTAGTCATGTACAGGTGTGAGAGTTGACCTAAAGAAGGCTGAGTACTGATGCTTTCAAAATGTGGTGCTGGAGAAGTCTCTTGACAGTCCTTTGGATAACAAGGAGATCAAACCAATCAATCCTAAAGGAAATCAACCCTGAATATTCATTGGAAAGACTGATTGTGAAGCTGAAACTCCAATACTTTGGCCACCTGGTGCAAGGAGCTGACTCATTAGAAAAGATTCTGATGCTGGGAAAGATTGAGGGCAGGAGGAGAAGGGGACGACAGAAGATGAGATGGTTGGATGGTTGGATGGCATCATCAGTTAAATGGAAATGAGTTTGAGCAAACTCCAGGAGTTAGTGAAGAACAGGGAAGACTGGCGTGCTGCAGTTCACAGGGTCACAAAGAGTCAGACGTGACTGAGCAACTGAACATCAACAATCTGTAATGGTTTTTCTATTTTATACGGTGGCACCATATTAAAAATACAGAAACACAAATGATATTGATAGCCTAAACTCTGTTGATCTTGATTTCTTAACATGATATTTGTACATCCAGGATTAATATTGAATTTTGGTCTAAATATATGTGATTCATGACAGTCATTAAATTCATTTTAACTTTATGTCCCATATCAATAAATATAACATAGTGGCTCCATATGTTTATTTTATCCTTTTAACAGTTTGGTCTTCCCTGTAATGAAAGCATAATATTTAGCTTTCTTTGTATGACAACACATATTGTAAAACTGACCTCCTTTTATTTGTCAGTGTATCTCCAGTCTCCTATTTCTCACTTTGTACTGACCATGGATGAGTATGAGTTCTTCGTTCTATTCCAAAGCATGCTAAGATACTAGTAACTTTCCAGATTGCTGTCCACTTCTCCAATTCTTACTCTATTAGTCAGAATTCAGTTTCAGATAACAGAAAGCGTTTTCCCTAGTTTAGGTGAAACAAAATTTAGTACCTTTTTTTTTTTTTCACTTCCAAATTTATTGAAGCTTCTGCATAAGCAGATGTTAGTAGAGGTGGAGAGGTCTGGGAATCATTCTGAGCAATTATGAGTTGACCCTGAAAGAGACCTGCACTTATGACTCATATCCTCACTGTAGAATTAAGTTCTCAAAACCATAATGTAGAGAACAAGTAGTCACCGCTATGATTTTGCCCCCAATGATGTACTACCAGATACAATCTAAAATGTTAAAATAGGCAACCTGTGTACAACCTCCTCTTGTCCTTATCCAGGGTCAAATTTAAATCTTGTCTGCTTGAATCTGAACATTTCTTAAGTGAAGGATAGTCATTTTTAGTTTGGCAACATCTGCCCTTCATAAAGCCACACTAGAAAGAGATTGGGATATATATTGAGTGAGTCAGTCTACTGTATCTGGTACAGTGAACTTTCAAAATTCAAATTATCTACTTCTAATCCTAAACTTTCTAAACTATAAAATTAGGTGGCTGGACTAGAAAATACCACATGTTAATTTCACTTGAAATATTCTATGAATATAAGTAGTAGAAAAAAGCATAGTAAGAAATGATCATAGATAAAATGGGATGAGTCAAGCACAGTATGTACCAAAGAAAGTATTAAAAAATATAAATATTGAAATGTTTGTAATTTTTTTTTTTTTTACTCTGGACTTTGGGAATTTGTTGCCTTTATGTATAGGAGAAGCACTTGTGTAGACAGTCAAAATGGAAAACAAATGGTTTGCTGACTTCTCCCAAGGAAGATAAGCTTTTGTTTGTTTGTTTGTTAATGTTTTTAATTTTAATTGAAGGCTAATAAATTTACAATATTGTATTGGTTTTGCCATACATTGACATGAATCCGCCCCAGGTGTAAATGTGTTCCCCTAATTATTGACTACAATTTTAACTTAGAATCTATAAAACATGAATTTTTTTTTTTAAAAAAACAACATGGCTTTAAACAAAAGAAGGCAGTAACACTTTTGATAGAAATGTGAAAATCATTGTTTATTTTGTAGTTACAATTGCTAATCTAAACAAGTCCTGCTAAGAATCTCCTAAAAGTAATCAATTTAAGTAAACAAACACATATAAGATACACATACTCTTCTTCTAAAAAACAAGATGCAAGCTGTAAAATGAGGTGATGCTGTCCAAAACTAACTGAGTCTAATATCTGCTATGTAACTTATAAACAACTTAGCCCAATTCTCATAAATGCAATTTATGCCTTCTATCTCTAAATCTAAGTAACAATTTATGCCTTCTTCTCTAAATCTAAGGCATAAATACAATTTATGCCTTCTATCTCTAAAAAAATTGAAGGTAAATTCACATCGTCTTATCTAAAACAAATGATCATGATTGCAATTTGTTTACAAAGGGAAATTCTATTTCCCTGCCCTGCAATTAGTAAACAAACACAGATAGTATTGGAGAAGTATTACTAATTAATTGTTAACAACCTGCTGGGAAAATAACCAAGACAGACACTAAATTGCACAACTAGTTATCATGTGTGTTGGAGCAGAAAATATTTAAGGATTTTAATCAGAATCCCTTGCAAAAAGTATTTATTTAACTTGATTACCTAAATAAGGGGCTTCCCTGGTGGCTCAGATGGTAAAGCATCTGCCTGCAATGTGGGGGACCCAGGTTCAATCCCTGGATCGGGAAGATCCCCTGGAGAAGAATATGGCAACCCACTCCAGTACTTTTGCCTGGAAAATTCCGTGGATGGAGGAGCCTGGTAGGCTACAGTCCATGGGGTCGCAAAGAGTTGGCCACCACTGAGCAACTTCACTTTCACCTAAATAAATGTGTCAAAGGGCCTCCCTGGTGGCTCAGCTGGTAAAGAATCCGCCTGCAATGTGGGAGACCCTGGGTTGGGAAGAGCCCCTGGAGAAGGGAAAGGCTACCCACTCCAGTATTTTGGCTTGGAGAATTCCATGGACTGTAGAATCCATGGGGTCACCAAGAGTCAAACACGACTGAGTGACTTTCACCTTCACCTTCACCTTAAGTAACAGAAATAATCTGAAAATGGGCATAGCCAAGTTTAATTTATTAGACATAAATTTATTTATATTTTCTTATTTTAAATAATTTTTTATGATTTCTTCATGATATAATTTGGCATTTTTTAAATTATAACTGTAAATTTATTTGCTATTTCACTCTTTACTTCTGAAGCTTTATAAACATGTCTAATAACTAGGAATCACAGATCACTCTATATTAATGTATATTTATGGAATTTAAGCGGAGAAGGCAACGGCACCCCACTCCAGTACTCCTGCCTGGAAAATCCCATGGACGGAGGAGCCTGGTAGGCTGCAGTCCATGGGTCACTAAGAGTGAATAGAAATATAATGAATGTGTGAAGTCCATTCAAAAAAGCCTTGATTAAAAATGTTAAGACAAAAAACATGACAATGGAAACCCCAGAATTTTTCCTAAGAAATCTTTATATGCTCTCTTTACATGTTTAAATTATTATGCATTAAATTAGGCAAAGATTATACTTGCTTTTCTCTTCCCGTTTTCTCTGTGCTGTGCTCTGCTTAGTTGTGTCTGACTTTTTGTGACCCCACTGACTGTAGCCCTCCAGCTTCTCTGTTCATGGGGATTCTGCAGGCAAGAATACTGGAGTGGGTTGTCATGCCCTCCTCCAGGGGATCATCCCAATCCAGGGACTGAACCCAGGTTGCAGGCAGATTCTTTACCGTCTGAACTACCAGGGAAGCCCAAGAGTACTGGAGTGGTTAGCCTATCCCTTCTCCAGGGGAACTTCTTGACCCAGGAATCCAACTGGAGTCTCCTCCATTGCAGGAGGATTCTCTACCAGCTGAGCTATCTGGGAGCCTCCCTTCCCCCATTTTCTCTACCTATTCCTAAATCATTCATTACTTATTCTCCATTTTCACTTTCACATTAGAATTTCACTCCTTAATATTTTCCACTTTGATTAGCTTTCTCAAATTAAATATTTGGAGAGAATCTAACAAGTCCATACTATGTTTTGCTATTGAGACACCCTGACAGTTTATGTATTCATTCAACCCATAATTATTGATATCTTTATATTGCATGTACTGATCCAAAAGCTGGGATTAGAACATTGATTCTACAGATTGAGTCAATTCTTCTGAAACTTCTAATTTAGTGAAAAAATACATACTTGATGTAATGGATGTGAGAGTTGGACTGTGAAGAAAGCTGATCACCGAAGAATTGATGCTTTTGAACTGTGGTGTTGGGGAAGACTCTTGAGAGTCCCTTGGACTGCAAGGAGATCCAACCAGTCCTTTCTAAAGGAGATCAATCCTGGGTCTTCATTGGAAGGATTGATGCTAAAGCTGAAACTGCAATACTTTGGCCACCTCATGCGATGAGTTGACTCACTGGAAAAGACTCTGATGCTGGGAAAGGTTGGGGGCGGGAGGAGAAGGGGACGACAGAGAATGAGATGGCTGGATGGCATCACCGACTCTATGGACATGAGTTTGAGTGAACTCTGGGAGTTGGTGATGGACAGGGATGCCTGGCATGCTGTGATTCATGGGGTTGCAGAGAGTCGGACACGACTGAGCGACTGAACTGAACTGAACTGAACTGAATGAGTGTTTTTAAGATAAAGTGAAATACATTAATGATAAAGAAAATGAGTGTAGTTGCTTTTCTAAATAAGATAAATAGGAAGAACAAAGAGTAGAATAATAGCAAAAGAAATTGAAAAACTGTTCAATAAACATAACATACAAAGTCCTACAAACAATTATAAGCACTTGATAGTTCAAGTATTATGGGTAGCTATTGGTGGGTTTTAAGTAAGAGATTAGATCATTAGAATTTCTTTTTAAAAGGATCACTTTGGTGATTGACTCTGGAGGCAAAAGGAAAAGCAAAGAATCCTCTTGGTGAGGGTAGGGGGGGTTCAGAGACATTTCTGAGACACCAGCATGGTAGAAGTTGGTATATTGAAAAGTGATAAGTTAAAAATAATTTGCAATGAACTTGAGGATAAACATTTGAGCAGAAGAAAATAAAGAGTATAAAAGTAGTCTTTTAGCTTCTCAGCACAAAAGCATTGCTAAATCAAGAGGTTATTAATCAGTTTAGCTAGGCTTCATACCTCTTATGAATATCTAAATGGGTGATTATGGCTGGCTGCTTCTATATTATTTTTTCTAATTTTTTCCTGAAATTTATAAACCCAGTGTTATATTTATGTAAACTTTTCTTTTATTTCTATTATATTATATGTAGTTTTCAATTTCCATGTGTACAAGTTATTTTTTCACATTTAAAATGCTTTTAAAACATTTTTTTCAGAAAGTGACTTACTCAAATTTTAAAAATAAAGATATATTTCAACTTCTGACTGTTAAGTTTAGACAATTGAGACTAAACAGTTTTATACTATTTGTTTAAAGTATAAAAACATAAAATTATTCTATACTGCTATGCACTCAAGCAATATAAGAAGGAAAACTATATAAGAAAGAGATACCTATCAAATATTAGAGAAATGGTTACTTCTGAGAATAACTTCAACTAATCTATGCCTAAGAGTATTAATATTTAAATTACATATTAAGAATAATATAAAAATAAAGTCTGAGATATCCAAAATTATAAGTTTTTTAAATTAATATAAGAAAATATTTTCATGGCAAGTACAAGTTTAGTGCTAGTAACAAACGTTAAGTAAATTATAAAGTATGATAAATGAAATTTATGTTCCATGTGTAGACTCTGTATGTAAAATGATGAAGCAACCAAGTGTTCCTTATTATTTTAAATCTCATGGACTCATTTATGGAGTGATTCATCTGAGAGATAAACACAGTTACAACTATTAACTTTGCCAACTATAAAATCTATATATAAGGGTAACTAATAAGGAAGCCTAATTTACATTAGGAAATATTCAAGTCAGATGTCTTTGATAAAGCTCATTTATTAAGAGTTGGAGAATTAGTTAGGGAAAAAATGATGTGAGAATTTATCAGGGACTAAGAAAGCTGATCGCCGAAGAATTGATGCTTTTGAACTGTGGTGTTGGAGAAGACTCTTGAGAGTCCCTTGTACCGCAAGGAGATCCAACCAGTCCATTCTAAGGGAGATTGATCCTGGGTGTTCATTGGAAGGACTGATGCTAAAGCTGAGACTGCAATACTTTGGCCACCTCATGCGACGAGTTGACTCACTGGAAAAGACTCTGATGCTGGGAAGGGTTGGGGGCGGGAGGAGAAGGGGACGACCAAGGATGAGATGGCTGGATGGCATCACTGACTCTGTGGACTTGAGTCTGAGTGAACTCCGGGAGTTGGTGATGGACAGGGAGGCCTGGGTGCTGTGATTCATGGGGTTGCGGAGAATCGGACATGACTGAGCGACTGAACTGAACTGAGCTGCATTCCAGCAAAACAGGAAAGTGAATATATGTTCTATAAATAAGGATGTAGGGACATTCGATGATCATGAAGCAGATGATTTAGAACAGGCCTAATGGAAATACTTAGTTGAGCAGGAGTCTTGGGAGATGAGATTCACAGGCGCAAAGTAGTTAGGTGCAAATTGATAAACAGAAAGAATTTAAAATATGATGATATAAATGATGCGCCAACATCATCAAGGAAATGAGGCATGAAAGAATAAATACCTGTGAACTAAGAAAAAGATGGTCAATTGTTCCTAATGCTTTGTCCCTCAGACTTCAAATGAAGGTACTTCAGAATACAAAGACGTTTCCTCTGGCAGAGCAGTTACTGGAGGGTAGCTGCATGCTTCCTCTGTAGTTGAATCTACAAATTTCATAGAAATATTTGTGTATGAGTATTTCATCATTGGCAGAGGTTTAGGTTTTCTAACCTGTGGATCCAAAGCAATCAAGGGGAAAGCAACTAGCTGTAATATGAGAATTTCATGAGGGAACAAGATACAATGTCAACAAACAAAAATAAATACATATTCACACTAGCCAAAAACTATTAAATGTAATGAAAATGGTGTCATTCACAATACAGAAAATGTTTTGAAAATGTTTGTAATAATACATTTTAACACAAAGAATAAAGCAAGTTAAACTGCAAGGAGATCCAGCCAGTCCATTCTAAAGGAGATCAATCCTGGATGCTCATTGGAGGGACTGATGCTAAAGCTGAAACTGCAATACTTTGGCCACCTCATGTGACGAGTTGACTCTGGAAAAGACTCTGATGCTGGGAAAGGTTGGGGGTGGGAGGAGAAGGGGACGACGGAGAATGAGATGGCTGGATGGCATCACCAACTCTGTGGACATGAGTTTGAGTGTACTCCGGGAGTTGGTGATGGACAGGGAGGCCTGGCATGCTGTGATTCATGGGGTCGCGGAGAGTCAGACACGATTGAGCGACTGAACTGAACTGAACTGAATTAAAAGAGCATATAATAATGTCTAAAGAACTAAGAGACTATATTTGCGACCCCATGGACTGTAGCCCACCAAGTTCCTCTCTCCATGGAATTCTCCAGGAAAAAATACTGGAGTGGATAGCCATTCTCTTCTCCAGAGGATCTTCCCAAATCAGGGATCAAACCTGGGTCTCCTGCATTGTGGGCAGATTCTTTACCATCTGAGTCATCAGGGAAGCTCATATATAAATACACATATACAAATAAATATACATATATGGGGTATTACTGAATGGGGAATTCTTAATTTATTTTTAAACATTATAATGCAATTTATTACATTTTAATATGTTTAATTTAATGAAATTTTAGTTTACATCCCAGCAGAACTTTTTTATGGAATTTAAGAGAAAATATATTCAAATCTGGAGAAGGAAATTGTAACCCACTCCAGTACTCTTAGAGTAATGCCTAGAAAATTCCGTGGATGGAGGAGCCTGGTGTCTATGGGGTCGCAAGAGTGACACGACTGAGCAACTGCACTTCCACTTTCACTTTCTTATACTCAAATAACTAGTTAAGTTTTTGAAAAAGAAGAATAATTAAAAGTGAATTATTTTATACTTGTATAAAATTCATTACAAAATTACCATTAATAAAGCAGATTTTTAAAATTGCTGATGGAAGAAAAATGCAGGGAAAACAAATCCAGAAGAGATAATCAAAAGAGAGACATATGTTGAGACATATGTTTAGACAAAGGCAGTTCCTAACTGCAACAGAAGTCCAGGGAAGGAAAGGTATCTGCTGGCATCTGCCTGCTCCTGTTACCAGAGGAGAGCCTGGAGACTCCTCCTCTCATAGGCCTTGGTTCTTGGGACCCATTGCAAGAAAGCTTACCGAAGATAAGGAAAGACAGAACAGAAGAACACCTCAAGAGAAAGGTGGGCCAGACCGAGGGAGGACATGGCACCAGAGGTCTGAGGTGCAGAGTTTTCAAGGCAAGGTTATTTCCATAATCCAGAGGGTCATTGATTGACAGTCTTGACTGAGAGCTGCAGGTTATATAACAAGAGGCTCCACTGTGCATGTCTTCCCCATAATTGTCTATTATAATTAGCTGGTTGTATTCATGGAATATTTATAAATATTTAATGATCCCAATGGCTCATTGTTTACCTCAGTACATGAGGTGTATGCAAGTGCCAGAGGAGGGAAAGTTCTAATAGTTGGTCAGTGGGGGGTTTTTCCAGTCCCTTGACTATTTTGCAGTATTGATGGGGGCATATTTAGAGCAGTGCTGGTAAATAACTTGGTGGGATTAGGTGACAATTGGATGTTTAGCCATTGGGGCTGACTTTTGTTTCTGGTGGCTAAGTTCTGCTTGACAGAAGGAACAGAAGCTGTAACTGACAAATTTGGAGGGCTCAGTGGGGAGTACCTTGAGAGCCCAATATCTAGGGGTTCCTACACTGCATGAATTTTACCACCAGGAGTCCCATCAAGGTCTCAGGGTGAAGACAAAGAAATAATAATAATACCATGTCCCTATAATTACAGTGCAGGAAGGGGAAAGTAACTATTTTAAAATGTGCCCAGGAGATTATGCTCTTCTTAACTATGGACTACTCTTGAAAGAAACTACCTTCTTTTAGTTTAACAAACTAAGAATGTTCTAAAAACTAACTGATCTGGGGAAAGGCATATACCCAGCTACAGCCCTTTCAAATGTCCTATCTCTCCTAATTTGGAGGAAAACTGAGACACATTTGTGAAAGATTTTAGCTCAGAAGCTAAGGGTCACTAAAATATCTTTGCTTAACCATACAATTTTAGAACACCTGTACCTCCTCTCATCCTGATACCGCATCAAGCAGACTCCTGAATAATTGTGGTTTACAGCTTAAAGAACAGTAAGACAATCATATTTAAGAAACCTCTAGAAAACCCAAAGACAACAAGAGATACAAAAACAAGGACACTAAAGGAATTTCAACCACTGACATGTACACCTACATGGGGAACCTGGAATATTAGGACCATGAATCAAGGTGAATTGGACGTGGTCAGCAGGAGATGGCAAGAGTGAACATCAGTATTTTAGGAATCAGTGAACTAAAATGGACAGGAATGGGTGAATTTAATTCAGATGACCATTATATCTACTACTGTGGATAGAATCCCTTAGAAGAAATGGAGTATTCCTCATAATCAACAAAAGAGTGCAAAATACAGTACTTGGGTGTGATCTCAAAAATGACAGAATGACCTTAGTTCCCTTCCAAGGAAAACCTTGATGTTGACATCACAGTAATCCAATTCTCTGTCCCAACCACTAATGCTGAAGAAGCTGAAGGTAAACAGTTCTATGAAGACCTGAAATAGTTTCTAAAACTAACACCAAAAAAAAAAAGATGTCTGTTTCATCATAGGGAATTGGAAGGCAAAAGTAAGAAGTCAAGAGATAGTTGGAGTAATGGGCAAGTTTAGCCTTGGAGTACAAAATGAAACAGTACAAAGCTTCATTAACAAAGCTTTGTCAAGAGAACACATTGGTCATAGTATACACACTTTTCCAACAATACCAAAGACGACTGTACACATCGACATCACCAAATGGTCAATATCAAAATTAGATTAATTATATTATTTGCAACTGAAAATGGAGGAGCTTTATACAGTCAGCAAAAACTGACTTGGCTCAGATCATGAGCTTCTTATTGCAAAGTTTAGGCTTAAAGTGAAGAAAGTAGGGAAAACCTCTAAGTCATTCTGGTATGACCTAAATCAAATCCCCTATGATTATACAGTGGAGGTGGCAAATAGATTCAGGTGATTAAATCTCGTTACAGAGTACCTGAGGAAATATGGTCAGAGGTTCATAACAGTGTACAGGAGGTGGTGACCAAAACTATCCCAAAGAAAAAGAAATTCAAGAAGGCAAATTGTTGTCTGAGAAAATCTTACAAATAGCTGAGAAAAGAAGAGAAGCAAAAGGCAAAGGGAAAAAGAGGAGATATACCTATCTGAATGCAGAGTTCCAGAGAATAGCAAGGAGAGATAATAAAGCCTTCCTTAGTGATCAATGCAAAGAAATAGAGAAAAACAATAGAATGGGAAAGACTATAGATTTCTTCAAGAAAATTGGAGATACCAAGGGAACATTTCATGCAAAGATGGGCACAATAAAGGCCAGAAATCATATCGACCTAACAGAAGCAGAAGATATTAAGAAGAGGTGAAAAGAATACACAGAACTATACAAAAAAGGTCTTAATGACCTAGAAAACCATGATGGCTTGGTCACTGACCTAGAGCCAGGCATCCTGGAGTGTGAAGTTAAGTGGGCCATAGGAAGAATTACTAATAACAAATTAGTGTAGATGATGGAATTCCAGCTGAGCTATTTCAAATCCTCAAAGATGCTGCCACTAAAGTGCTGCAGTCAATATGCCATCAAGTTTGGAAAACTCAGCAGAGGTCACAGGACTGGAAAAGGTCAACTTTCATTCCAATCCCAAAGAAAGGCAGTACCAAAGAATGTTCAAACTACTGTACAATTGCCCTTATTTCACACAATGTGGTAAATATAGACTAACTCCCAGCCAACCTCACACAAAGGCATTGTTACCCTCAGTTCTTTTTACTTGTTAGAATATACCTGGCTTTCAACCAAAAAATTAGAAGGTATGTTAGAGGTAGCTATGTATATTTTCAAATAGAAAAAATAGGGAGAATAGAAACCAGTTTATTGTCAGGGTTTTTTTTCCATTTGAATTTTTAAAATATAAATGTGAGTAGGTAAAACATGAAAATCTAATCAAAGACTGCTGTATGTTTCATTTCTTCTGTCTGTCTTACTTAGTGAGAGGAAGAGGAGAGATTAGAAGCAGAAAAAGTGCTATTTGGAGCCAGGGAATTATTATTTCAGACTCACAAAGATATTGTCTACAGAACTGAATTTCCATGAAATAAATGGTAATAATTACCATTATTACCAGATAATACCAGTCTGTATGTCTTGGCATCTTGATGTATTTGTTCATGTTTAATGGCAATTTTGTACCCTAAAATTCTAGAAAACAGAAGTCACATCTTTAGTGTGCTCTAGTCCATGCATCGCACAGATGCGTATTTCCTTCTCAGTTGAGAGATGAACATGGAAGTTGTCATCTTGGAAATGTTATAAAGTGAAAGAATACTTAACTACTCTATAATATCTCAGGAACAACTGAAAATGTTCTTTGTGAAAAAAAACAACTGCAGGCTAAGTCTCAACATAAAAATTTCATTCTAAATGATATATATTTAAAAAGTGTGACTGACAAGACGTGGCCTTTACTGAAAGATGTCTCACAAATATCACTTATGCTTCCTACCACAAGGAATGAAACACATATCACATTTAAGGTCACATTTCTGAGTAATTTATTGCAATATATTGTTGACATTGATTTATTGATATTGATTTCTAAGTTGTACAGCATAGTAGAAGCTTTCTTCTTTTGCTTCTTTTCCTAAGCAGATCAAAGTAAATTAGTGAGTATGGATTGTGAGTTGTCTTGATTTTTGATAAAATATCAACACAGTAACTTGTCAATATCATATTTTACTCACAATAATTAATTGTTTTTAAAAGATGCATTCCAATAAGCTATTCCATCATTTTACATATGAACATGGTGATATTTAGAAAAATAAAGGTTGAAAATTTAAATTGCATAAAATAATTATTTTTATTTTTAACATAGGAAGTTTAGATGTAATATTCTTACAATGGTTTAATTATTTTACATCAACATGGTATCTCTACAAATAAGTCAATTTAATGCTGACTCTTTTCTCCAATGGATTTTTCTAGCTTTAGGGAAAAATATATTTTTATTTATTTTCTATCAGTAATTTTATAATACATTGAGATAAAAATAATATAATTATTTTTGTGCCTAAAATTTCTGCAAAATATTATACCCATATATTAATATGTAAATAAATTTGACATTCAGTTCAGTTCAGTTCAGTTCAGTTGCTCAGTCGTGTCCGACTCTCTGCGACCCCATGAATCACAGCACGCCAGGCCTCCCTGTCCATCACCAACTCCCGGAGTACACTCAAACTCAAGTCCACAGACTCAGTGACGCCATCCAGCCATCTCATTCTCTGTTGTCCCCTTCTCCTCCTGCCCACAACCTTTCCCAGCATCAGAGTCTTTTCCAGTGAGTCAACTCGTCGCATGAGGTGGCCAAAGTATTGCAGCTTCAGCTTTAGCATCAGTCCCTCCAATGAGCATCCAGGATTGATCTCCTCTAGAATGGACTGGTTGGATCTCCTTGCAGTATAAGGGACTCTCAAGAGTCTTCTCCAACACCACAGTTCAAAAGCATCGATTCTTTGGCGATCAGCTTTCTTCACAGTCCAACTCTCACATCCATACATGACCACGGGAAAAACCATTGCCTTGACTAGACGGACCTTGGTTGGCAAAGTAATGTCTCTGCTTTTTAATATATTATCAAGATTGGTCATAACTTTCCTTCCAAGGAGCAAGTGTTTTTTAATATCATGGCTGCAATCAGCATCTGCAGTGATTTTGGAGCCCAAAAAAATATAAGATTAAATACCTTTAAAATTACTGGTAACAGGAAAACATGCATTTTGTGTATTTTTCAGACTCTCTTAGTAACACAGTATGTATGTATGTGCGTGCTGAGTCACTTCAGTCATGTCCAACTTTTTGTGACCTTATGGACCATAGTCCACCAGGCTCCTCTATCCATGGGATTTTTCAGGCAAGAATACTGGAATGGGTTGCCATGCCCTCCTCCAGAGATCTTCCCAAACCAAGTATCAAACTGGCATCTCTTATATCTCTTGTATTGGCAGGGATGATCTTTACCACTGAGCCACCTGGGAAGCCCAACATAGTATGTATACTTAAAGAAAATTGTAAAATAGCACATCACCTAATAGCTTCCCTGATGGTTCAGACAGTAAAGAATCTGCCTGCAATGCAGAAAACTGCAGTTTGATCCCTGACCAGGAAGATCCCCTGGAGAAGGGAATGGCTCTCTACTCCAGTATTCTTGCCTGAAGAATTCCATGGACAGAGGAGCCTGGGAGGCTACAATCCATGGGGTCGCAAAGAGTTGGACATGACTGAACAACTAACACTTTCACTTTCTTTCACAACAATTTAATAACTAAGATTGCAGCTTAATAAGAAATGGATCCATCCTAGGTGAAAACATGCTGCTATTAGTGCTATACCCTTAATTTATTTTAATAAGTTGCCTCCCTACTGTAACAATCTACTTCATTCAAATTTTCATCCATTTTTCTCCATCAGTATCTATTTCCTTTATTAACTTTCTGCACCCTGGTTACATAATGGCTTCCTCTACTCAGTCTGCATTTATGGTTTAGACTCAGGCTTTATCAATCTCTAATTTATCTTCCTCAAATTAAAAATGTATTCTGTTTCACGTCCTGTTTTGTTAAGGTCTTGTATTCTATTGGCAAGAAATCACTAACCTTATTACCCATTTTCACATGTTAATGCAGGTCAGTGTTGCAGTTCATAGATTGTAAAGTACTTAACATTTATATTTTTATTTCTCTAGTGCCTAGTGCAGCGGATACTCCATATGCATATTTATCTAAGTATGCAATGTTAATAAGCAGTATTTAATATGTTCCTAAATATTTTCTTTAAATTTTGAAAGTATTTGTCTTTGGCCAAATACTTCACTACCTGTTAAACAATAAAAATATCAGTTTGCACAGATTGGTTCTATGAAGTTCAACCCATGTTCTATCCATGCTTCCTTCTGCATGTAGTCTTCATATCATTATTATTTTCATCAGAAAACATGAATACGGATTGATTTACCCTATATATATATATAATATGTCACTGACTCAATGGACATGAGTTTGCGCAAGCTCTGGGGGAGTGTGGAGGACTGGGAAGTCTGGTGTGCTACAGTCCATGGGGTTGCAAAGAGTCAGACATGACTGAGCGACAACAGTATGTCACTACATAAATGAAGTTACTTACTTTTATATAGAGGTTATTTCACAGAACTCATATATAAATATATCTACCAATAAGACATCTGTTGTAAATATCCCTTGCAATAAATTTCTCTAGATCATGTGGGATAATTTGAAAGTGTCTAATGCTTTGCAGTTGACTAGATTGACTCTGAAAATCTATCACCAAGAGATTAGTTGGATATTGCATAGTTATTCACAGTTGTTCTACTTATGTCATTAAGTCAACTAAGATTACTGGACCACAAAATGAACATTCCAGTTATTTGGGCAGACTCATCTGAATGGAAATGATTATGCATTGATCAAACCAGATTCTCTAGGGCATCATTATTATGAGAACTGAAATGCTTGAACTCATCCTACTTTTTGTTGATTCATTAATTTTCTATCTAGCTTCTCGCTAGTACAGAATTCACTGACTGAAAATAAGTTTAAGAAGCAATATTTGCCCATTTTTGTCTGTTTCATTATACTTTACTCTGAAAATGTGAAAAGTTAAATTCTCAAGTTGAAGAGATTGCAAAACTGATGTCATTATATGTAACAATATTTTTAAAGTATTCAAACAAAAACATATTTATAATATAACTACTTTCTATATGGATCAGCATTTTAAAATGTCCTTTGCTACACATTCCAATAAGTAACAACAAAAAAATTACATTGAATGTGTGTGTGTATATTCCCATTGCAATGTTTATTATTCAGTTCAGTTCAGTTCAGTTCAGTCGCTCAGTCGTGTCCGACTCTCCGCGACCCCATGAATCACAGCACGCCAGACCTCCCTGTCCATCACCAACTCCCGGAGTACACTCAAACTCATTAGCAGTTATAAATTAGAGGTGTTTAAGCCACTTGGAACTGGCTATTTTTCCAGGTAACATTTTTGGAAAAATAAAAGATGGACATTAAATACCTTTAAAACAACAGTAGCTTTTATCTTTGGAGAAGGCAATGGCAAGCCACTCCAGTGTTCTTGCCTGGAGAATCCCAGGGACGGGGGAGCCTGGTGGGCTTCCGTCTATGGGGTCACACAGAGTCGGACACGACTGAAGTGACTTAGCAGCAGCAGCTTTTATCTTTCACTTTGTCTCTTTTGTTCTCTGGAGCCTAAACTATAGTCTCAGTAAATTGTTGCTCCATGAATGATGAAAAGGAAAATGTTAGAGCAGACATTTCAATCCATGGAAAGGCACAATTAAGGAGAGAAACATTTAGATAAGTTATATGTTTTATTATTTTATAAGAATCTATATCAGAAAGGCAGTAGGCAAAAATCCATCTTTTAAATTCCAACTCAAATATTTTATTTCTGCTTAAAGCATCTTAACTCCTTTACATATTAACCCTTATGAGTTAATTATTAGTATAACACTTCAGATACTTCATAATAGTGTACTCATATAGCATTTATCTTTTTGCAACTGGCTTATCTGATCAAGGCAATGGTTTTTCCCGTGGACATGTATGGATGTGAGAGTTGGACTGTGAAGAAAGCTGATCGCCGAAGAATCGATGCTTTTGAACTGTGGTGTTGGACAAGACTCTTGAGAGTCCCTTATACTGCAAGGAGATCCAACCAGTCCATTCTAAAGGAGATCAATCCTGGGTGTTCACTGGAGGGACTGATGCTAAAGCTGAAACTGCAATACTTTGGCCACCTCATGCGACGAGTTGACTCACTGGAAAAGACTCTGATGCTGGGAAAGGTTGTGGGCGGGAGGAGAAGGGGACGACGGAGAATGAGATGGCTGGATGGCATCACCGACTCTGTGAACATGAGTTTGAGTGAACTCCAGGAGTTGGTGATGGACAGGGAGGCCTGGCGTGCTGTGATTCATGGGGTCGCGGAGAGTCAGACACGACTGAGCGACTGAACTGAACTGAACTGAACTATCTCACTTAGCATAATGTTCTATGTAGAATGTAACAGAATTCCCTTCCTTTTTAAGGTTGATTTATATTCCAAGTATGTAGATACCATATTTTGTTTATTCAGTGATCTTTTGATGGACATTTGGGCTGCTTCTACCTCTTGGTTATTGTGGATACTATTGCTGTGAACACTTATGTATGTAGATATCATTTCAAGGTCCTACTTTGAATCCCTTTGGATTTATACCCAGAAGTGGGATTGCTATTTTTACTCTTTTGAGAAACCTCCATACTATTTTCCAAAGCAGTTACATGATTTTACAATCACATCCTACAGTCCACAAGAGTTCTCCTTTGTCTACATCCTTGAAAAACACTTCTTTTCTGTTTTTATTCCTTTCCTTATTCCTTCCCTCCTTCTTTTTTTTTTTGTTGAGAGTTAATTAATGGCTGTGGGATGATATCCTGTTGTGGTTTTAGTTTGCATTTCTCTGATGATTAGTGATGTTGAGCATCTTGTTATGTTTGCTTAAATCTTTTGCCTATTTTTAAGCCGGGTTATTTCATTTGTTGTTGTTGAGTTGTAGGAGTTCTTTGTATATTCTAGATCCCAACCTCTTATCAAATGTATGATTTATAACTATTTTCTCCTATGCTGCAGATTACCTT
Source organism: Moschus berezovskii (assembly GCF_049115385.1). Lineage (NCBI taxonomy): Eukaryota > Metazoa > Chordata > Mammalia > Artiodactyla > Moschidae > Moschus > Moschus berezovskii. The sequence continues at coordinate 49,208,137 of NC_142472.1, forward strand.
TTCACTCTGTTGATTGTATCCTTTTATGCACAAAAGTTTTCAAATTTTATTTACTCCTGTGTGTCTATTTTTTGCTTTTGATGTCTGTTGCTTTTAGGTGTCATGCCCAATAAGGTATTGTCAAATCCAATTTTATAAAGTCTCTGTCCTGTTTTCTTACAGGTGTTTTATGGTTTTAAGTCTTACTTTTGAGTTTTTAATCCATTTGAGGTAATTTTTGCATGTGGGATAAGGACAGAATTTATTTGTTGGATAATAATGCCTAGTTTTCTCAACACTATTTGTTGAAGACACTGTCATTTTAGCATTTGAGTGATTTTGGCATCTTATAGATTTTTTTTTAGTTTAAAATCAAAGCACTCTACTAATGTAGATTGAGTGGAGATGCAGAATTAGGTACTATTAATAGAATAGCAAAGAAAAAAGAGTAGAATGCAACATGATTTTTTTTTCAAATTTCACAATGTATGACATTCTCACTCTGCTGCAACAGAACATATAAAAATGTATTATTATGTAAAATATATTAAAAGATAATAAAGTAGATGATATTAAAATTTACAGTAAATGTATAGTGATTTTTATCAGAGGTCTCTTCTCAAGAGTAAAAAAATATATATATTCAATGAAACTAGTCATTTGAAATCAGAAATAAATATTGAATGAAAAAGCTTAAACAGTTTTAAGAGGTTCTGACTGGCAATAGTTCAGTTATAAAATGAGCTGGATTCTTTCACACACACATGCACTTTTAACTGGAGACATGGTAAACTATAATTTTAGTAATTTAAATTTTGTTAGAAATTTATGAAAAACATAACAAAATGGTATTCTACAAAAAATTAAAGCTTTTAAACTGTCACCAGCTGTTTACAGAATACATGATTTTTCTAATAATATCAAAGTTCAGTTAATTTAAAATTTGAAAAATTTCAATTTTTCGGCTTTAGTTGTTATGTGATATAATTAATTATACAATTTTTATTAATTATATGCTATACAATTAATTGGGCTTCCCTGGTGGCTCGGTGGCAAAGAATCTGCCTGCAATGCAGGAGTTTCAGGAGATGCAGCTTCCATCCCTGGATCGGGAAGATCCCCTGAGGAGAGCATGGCAACCTACTCCAGTATTCTTGCCTAGAGAACGCCACAGATAGAGGAAACTGGCAGGCTACAGTCCATAGAGTCTGCCACGACTGAAGGCACTTACATGCACATACATACAATTAATTATAATTAATTGCACACCATAACTAATTATAGTGTATAATTAATATATTATACTAAATTATATAATTAGCAATTTGTGGGGTTTTTTTACAAAGAATGTCCAAAAGCATGAGAAAGCGTGCTTTGTGGCTTAAAAATGAAACAAATCACCATGAGCAGGACACAGGCAGGATTTGGACTTTGGGTGTAAACACTTCCAGTCACTCAAGCATCTCCAGCTGGGCAGTCATCTTGTACTACTTATACTCTCACATTCAAAGGTGATAAAATAATTTGCCAAAAGGAGGAGGAAGCAAAAGAAGCAACAGGCTTACATGTTCATGGAGGTAAAATTGAAGTCATAGAGAACCCATCCAGCAAATGAGGAACCACGAACACTGGCAATGGAGATACACAGGAAACTGATATGCAGATGGGAAATCTTTTAAGTGGGAGAAAATACCATGACTCCTTAAACTCAGGGAAAATACAAAGTGAGGCTAATTAGTGCTCAGTAATCAGTAATGGGCCATCATTAGAATTAGCTGAGAAAGGAGCATCTTTTTCAGATGCTCCTGGAAAACAGAACTTAGAACAAATGGACATGCAGGATATTAAAAGTGATTTGAAAAAACCTCTAGTTAATGGAATCTGTGATTTTGATAGAAGAGATGGCTCTCATTTAAGCAAAAACATTCCAAATCACAAAAGTTCCAATCATTTAGGAAATGGTGAGATATCTCCAATGGAACCACAAAGGACTTTAGATGCCACTCAGCAAGATACTGCCAAAGGTGATCCACTAGAAAAAAATTTCAAATGGACCTATATTAACTTTAGTGGTTCGCCATCTGTGAGCAGTATACAGGAGGCCACAAATGTGTCTATACAGCAATTCAGTAGTACTGATTTGCCTACTGAAACTCTACCTTCATATTTGAATTCAGATGTGCCCCAGCAACACCCAAGCATAGATGTCTGACCACATTCTACAACCTCTGTTATACAGGGAACCAAAGCATAACTGTTACCCACTCAGGATCAAGACTGTCCCATTCACCTACCCTGTCATCCGACATTTGGCCTACAAATGGCACAGCAGAATGCAAAACTGTAAAGAGACCAGCAGAGGATAATGATAGGGAAACCGTGACAGGATTTCCAAATAAAGTGGGAGTTACAACTGTTGGAATCAGTGATCCCAATAATGCTGGCTGCAGTGCCGCAATGATTTTCATGCCAGCAGGAGCAGATCTGAGCACTGTAGCTAATGTAGCACACCAATTCTTCAAGTGCAGAGCCAGTCTAACAGTTCTCAGGCTTCTCCATTCAGTGTATCTAGTCAACATGGAGATCCAGTGAGAAAACCTGGGCACAACTTCATGTGTCTGTGGCAGTCTCATAAAAAGTGGTCTCAGACTCCCTCATGGGTTTTCTACCATGCAGCATCTGAACATGGAGGAAAAGATGTATATCCAAGGCAGGGTCTTTGCGAAGGTTGTGAGCCTTTCCACCAACAGCGGTTTTCTTTCATTACTCACTTACAGGACAAGCACTGTTCAAAGAATGCCCTGCTTGCAGGATAAAACAAGATGATCCAAGACAAGTAGGAAATCAGAAATCTTCTACCAAGAAGCCAGCTGTAGGGGGCACAAGCTCAACTTCTAGAGCACAAAAGGCTATTGTGAATCATCCCAGTGATGCCCTTGTGCTACTTAGGAAAGGATCCAGAAACCTTGTCTTTCAAGATTTTACAGATGAAAAAGAGGGACCAATAACTAAACACATCTGACTAACAGCTGCTTTAATATTAAAATAAAATATTGGTAAATATTCAGAATATGGTCACAGATTGTTTGAAACATAAAAACAACTTATCAGTGCTAGCCATTAGTAGCATGGAATCTCCCTCCACCCTTGCCAAATGCCTTTATGAACTTAATTTTATAGTTCAGAGTAAATAACAAGAAAAAGACTGAGAAATGCTGCAGTGAAAAATAATTCCTCTTCTACAGTGGGACTCAAAGTCAAATATATTTCACACCGTTACTGAAGAAAGCACCAAGACTTAATGAAACAGAGACCACAGAATGAATTTTTTTAATCTCCTCCCATGATGCTGAGGGGAAACCATATTCTGATCTCTTAGCAAAACCCTTTCTTCTCTGTTAAAAAAAATTCTAAGCAGAAAAAGAAAAAACTACTGTGGGGTTGTCAACCAGATTATCTGTAGGATGTCTCTCAGAGCTGATAGATCCTGATAGAAACTGGTATGATCAGAATTCAGTACCATTCATATTGGAATATACACATACTGCAGAAAAATGGATAAGAAAGCTGTGGTACATATACACAATGGAGTATTACTCAGCCACTAAAAAGAATATATTTGAATCAGTTCTAATGAGGTGGATGAAACTGGAGCCTATTATACAGAGTGAAGTAAGCCAGAAAGAAAAACACCACTACAGTATACTAACGCATATATATGGAATTTAGAAAGATGGTAATGATAACCCTGTATACGAGACAGCAAAAGAGACACAGATGTATAGAACAGTCTTTGGGACTCTGTGGGAGAGGGCGAGGGTGGAATGATTTGGGAGAAAGGCACTGAAACATGTATATTATCATATGTGAAACGAATCACCGGTGCAGGTTCAATGCATGATATGGTATGCTCGGGGCTGGTGCACTGGGATGAACCAGAGGGATAGGATGGGGAGGGAGGTGGGAGGGGGGTTCAAGATGGGGAACACATGTACACCCGGGGTGGATTCATGTCAATGTATGGCAAAATCAATACAACATTGTAAAGTAATTAGCCTCCAATTAAAATAAATAAATTAATAAAATAATCATAATAAAACCAACATGAGAAGATGAAATAGAAGCATTAAATATTTTTACATATATCCCAAAAGGAACACAGTTTTATATTTACAAAACTGTTTAAGCTGGTTTGAATACTTAAAAAGCTTCAGGACATCTATGCTCCCTCATATCAGAAGGGGCCACCAATATCTGACTATGGATGTTGTGTTTTATTTAGAAATTAGTAGCTTGATTTTCTTATTAAAACCAATATATTTTTACTTAACTATTATCATAAAAATTTACCAGTCTGAATAGATCTTGTAAATATTTGTGTATAGAACAAGAACCTTTCATGTCACTGCAGCCACTGGAAATATAATCTGTGGTGTTCTAGAAGCATTATTGGTAGGTTCTAAAGTATTTCTAGATTCTCCTGTCAATTGTAAGTAATTGTTATATATTCTGTGCAGTGGATGGATGTTCTTGAAATATGTGTAAATAATTCTTCAAAGGTACTGAAGTTGTAAAGTCAAAACAGTTTTGTGGAACTGTGATTTTTTTTTTTCATTTTTGTATTATACACCTTGTAGAACTCATTTTGCTGGCTGAGAGAGTATAGAATAATATATATCGTGCCACTTTTGTTGAAGAAAAGCTATTTGGAAGTATTTTTTGGTTTTCTTTAGCATGTATCCACTGTAAACATTATCACATGCAAGCTCAGAGCTTGGACAGATTTTTTTGTATTTGTAAATTGGTTTAAATACATGGCATTTTATATGGGTTTTCAACTATATTATATAAGCATTATGTGCAGGTGTGATATTTTCTTCACTACTTTTTCTATCTTAATATAGTGTAGAATTTTATTGTATTATTCTTCCGTTCTTTATACTATACCACATTCCTCCTCATAAACTGCTCATTTCCTTAAATTGTGTTTTTTACCCCCAGTATGAAATGTATCCATTTACAACTGTCTATTGCCTGTTCTATTAGCATCCAAAAATATGGAAGGTCTCCCAACCACCATTTCTGCTGTGTCCTTAGGATGTGTAGTAAAAACATAGACCTAACAGATTATGTTATAGACAGTTTTTAAATAAAATGCTGAACATTAAAAAATTAGTTTCTATACTGATCAAGTATATTCCAGACATAGTCAAGCATTCAGATTTGCTGAAATTTCAAAACAGGTGATTGGTGATTTGATATTTCTCTCATGGCTCTGAAACATCTTGTTTCTGAAACATCTCGTCCACTCTGAAACATCTCGAAAATATTTTTGCTTTATTTTCTGAAATGATATCATTGAAAAATGTCATGGATACAATTATTACAGCTTTCAGTATGTTCTCAAAAATACTAAAAATTACTTCCAATATGTATGGGCTCGCTTCAGTCATGTCTGACTCTTTGCAACCCTATGAACTGTAGATTGTCAAACTCTTCTGTTCATGGAATTTTCCTGACAAGAATACTGGAGTGGGTTGCCATGCCCTCCTCAACAGGATATTCTCAACTCAGGGATCAAACCCACATCTCTTTCATCTCCTGCATTGGCAGGCAGATTCTTTACCAATGAGCCACCATGGAAGTCCCTACTTAGAGTATATGGAGTTATTGAAATGGAAGAAAATTGATTTAATAATTCTATGTTATTTGTTAATGCTCATTGGTTGAGTTATTGGAACATTTTACAATCTAAATATCACTAACCCCAATTCAAGTCCTTCTTGAAATAAAGGAAATTTTTGCTCAAAATTCAATAATATATTACAAGTAGTCAGTGTGATTTGTAATTCCAAGGGAACATTTCATGCAAAGATGGGCTCGATTAAGGACAGATATGGTATGGACCTAACGGAAGCAGAAGATATTAAGAGGTGGCAAGAAGACACAGAAGAACTGTACAAAAATGATCTTCACGACCAAGATAATCACGATGTTGTCATTACTGACCTAGAGCCAGACATCTTGGAATGTGAAGTAAAGTGGGCTTCAGAAAGCATCACTACGAACAAAGCTAGTGGAGGTGATGGAATTCCAATTGAGTTATTTCAAATCCTGAAAGATGATGCTGTGAAAGTGCTGCACTCAATATGCCAGCAAATTTGAAAAACTCAGCAGTAGCCACAGGACTGGAAAAGATCAGTCTTCACTCCAATCCCAAAGAAATGCAATGCCAAAGAATGCTCAAACTACCTCACAATTGCACTCATCTCACACGCTAGTAAAGTCATGCTCAAAATTCTCCAAGCCAGGATTCAGCCATACGTGAACCGTGAACTTCCAGATGTTCAAGCAGGTTTTAGAAAAGGCAGAGGAACCAGAGATCAAATTGCCAACATCCGCTGGATCATGGAAAAAGCAAGAGAGTTCCAGAAAACCATCCATTTCTGCTTCATTGACTATGCCAAGGCCTTTGACTGTGTGGATCACAATAAACTGTGGAAAATTCTCCAAGAGATGGGAATCCCAGCCCACCTGACCTGCCTCTTGAGAAACCTGTATGCAGGTCAGGAAGCAACAGTTAGAACTAGACATGGAACAACAGACTGGTTCCAAATAGGAAAAGGAGTACGTCAAGGCTGTATATTGTCACTCTGCTTATTTAACTATATGCAGAGTATATCATGAGGAATTCTGGGCTGGAAGAAGCACAAGCTGGAATCAAGATTGCCAGGAGAAATATCAATAACTTTAGATATGCAGATGACACGACCTTTATGGGAGAAAGTGAAGAGGAACTAAAGAGCCTCTTGATGAAAGTGAAAGAGGAGGGTGAAAAAGTTGGCTTGAAGCTCATCATTCAGAAAACGAAGATCATGGCATCTGGTCCCATCACTTCATGGGAAATAGATGTGGAAACAATGTCAGACTTTATTTTTTTGGGCTCCAAAATCACTGCGGATGCTGATTGCAGCCAGGAAATTAAAAGACGCTTACTCCTTGGAAGGAAAGTTATGACCAACCTAGACAGCATATTAAAAAGCAGAGACGTTACTTTGCCAACAAAAGTCCGTCTAGTCAAGGCTATGGTTTTTCCAGTGGTCATATATGGATGTGAGAGTTGGACTGTGAAGAAAGCTGATTGCCGAAGAAATGATGCTTTTGAACTGTGGTGTTGGAGAAGACTCTTGAGAGTCCCTTGGACTGCAAGGAGATCCAACCAGTCCATTCTAAAGGAGATCAATCCTGGGTGTTCATTGGAAGGACTGATGCTGAAGCTGAAACTCCAATACTTTGGCCACCTCGTGCAAAGAGTTGACTCACTGGAAAAGACTCTGATGTTCGGAGGGATTGGGGGCAGGAGAAGGGGACGACAGAGAATGAGATGGCTGGATGGCATCACCGACTCGATGGACGTGAGTTTGAGTGGACTCTGGGAGTTGGTGATGGACAGGGAGGCCTGGCGTGCTGTGATTCATGGGGTCACAAAGAGTCGGACACAGCTGAGTGACTGAACTGAACTGAACTGAACTGAAACTGATATACTGCATTAGAGTGTGTTATATTTAGAGCTTCAGGAAAAGAAAAATTTTATAGGTGACCTAGCAGGATAAACAAATGAAAATTTGTGTTATAATTGAAATTTCTCATTAGAAAAATAACTAATAATTTTACATAGTTTCTAGCATGAATCCATATTCAGAAGATTTTAATTTTAATGGAGAATATTGTTTAAAATGACTCCCAAACTCTGCAATACAAATTTAAATAGATTTTTTTTTTTGGGGGGAAGAGATAATATAATGGTTAGTCTTTGTAGGAAAGAAGAAACTTTACACTACATGTTAGATGAGTTAGTGCAGGGCTCAGTGGACCAGCTGGTGGGGCACCAACTAGTAATGGGTTCCATAGCTCAGGCATGGCTGGGCCTTGTCTTTGTGTGGCCAGAACCAGATGATAGCATGGTTATCTTCTTCATGGTGAAGCTCACTATTCCCTTGTTGGTGATAGAGGGGACTAAATTAGGGTCTTTCTTGGTACCTGAACCTGCCTTTGGGGCAAGCATAATATAGGGTTTCAGTCCCTTGTCTGCAGCCAGCATGCTCTCCCTCTCCAGCCCAGTTGCCTTCTCATTGTCCGTAGAAACACCACCTCCAGATGCCATAGAGCACACCACGGATACCTCACTGGGACCTTGGGCCCTCATGACCTGTTCTGTCAGTGTTTCAGCTCTGCAGAGTAAAGCTGACACCATCTTGCTCCCTGTGGGAGCATGCATGCTGTCACTGCAGTCTGTATCGGACTCTGTGTGACCCTATGGACTACAGCCTGCCATGCTTCTCTGTCCATGGGATTCTATAGGCACGAATACTAGAATGAGTTGCCGTGCCCTCCTCCAGGGAATCTTCCTCACCCAGGGGTTGAACCCGTGTCTGCTGCATCCCCTGCATTAGTAGGTGGGTTCTTTATCACTAGCGACACCTAGAAAGCCCCATCATGCCTGCTACAAACACCAAATAATAGTATATTTTCATATTGTTTAATTTATTAAATACTTGATTTTAACATTTATAATATTAACATTACACAAAATATAGTGATTTTAATTAATTTGAAAAAAAAACATAATTTTGAAAAACATGCATCTGTCCCAAAATCAAACCATTTCTTCCAAATATATGAAACAATGAGGTATGGATATGCATAGATAAGTAAAATGCTTCTGATAGCCAATTCAGTGATTGTATTATGTTTAGGGGAAATTAGACATGTAAATCTATGTTTTCGCCTTGAAAACTACATGCAGGAAACTATTTGTGATAAAATTTTAGCACCTAAACTTCATGACAATATGAATATAAAATGCACAGTGGATTTTTAAGACAATTTGAATACAGGATGTAGATAGTCTTATTGGTTTTTTATACACACTAAATGCTGAAATAATATTTTAATTAGTTAAAATACATTAAAAATAAATTTCATCTTTTCTTTTTGCTTTTCAATGTGGCTACTAAAAATGTTAAATAGCATATGGATTTTTAAGGCTTAGTTTGAATAAGAGATGTAGATAATCTCATTGTTGTTTATATAGACTGAATGCTGAAATAATATTTTTAACCTATTATGTAAAATACATTTAAAAACGTTATTCCAGCTCTTCTCTTTACATTCCATTGTGGCTACTAAAAATGTATAAATAAAGTATGCAGTGTACATTATTTTTCTATTGGACTTCAATTATCTAAACTTTATTGCTACCAAAACTGCTCAACCTCTAACATCTTGTTTTCCACATTCTGCTTTAATGTACCTCCAATTCCAATCTTTCTCCTCCTGTACTTTTTTGCATCACTACTATAGGATTTTCTCCAGAACTTGAATTGAACGCCATCCAAACTGTCACAGACACAGTGTGGGTTTTCACTCTCCCTCTCAACACACACATGCAATTGCCTTTTCATAACATTTCACCTTCAAAGATCCAAAACTCATAATCTGTCTTTCCTTCCCTGCCCATCTCTTCCCTTCACATTTATTCCTTTTTCTTCCCTCCATTCTTCTCCCTTCCTTCCTCTTATTCACTCTCTTCCCTCTTTTCCTCTCATCTTGCCATCTCACTTTTTGTACTCACCTTCAAAGTTTTCAGTGCCACTATGAGACTATCTACACTTCTTCCACATGTTGTTAACTAAAAGGCATAATAAATTTGACAACTCTGCTCTTACATTTCCAGAAAACTCAATGACCTTTTTATTCTGAAATGATCTTGTACTTTCTCTTTTTCTCATACATACTCAAAACCATATATTATCACTTGCAAATGAAGTGTGTGTGTGTGTGTATATATATATATATATATACACTTAGAAAAAAATCACCATATTATACTTATTAGTCTCACAATCAATAATGAATTGCATGTGTCTTCATGCAACTTCAAAGGTAAGATCTCCACTTTTGCTATAGATCTAATCTTCTTTCCCCTATTCAAGGATGTCTCACTTTTGTTATCTCCTGTTTTATGTATCAAAATTTGTCTTTTCTTTCCTACTTGAAAGAAATATTTGTACACATTGACACTTTAAAAACAAACAAAAAACAAATGTAATTCCTCAACGCACTGTAAATTTACTGCTTTTTCAGACATGCCCCCTAAGCTAACACCAAAAAAAAGATGTCCTTTTCATTATAGGGGATATAGGAAAAACAGGAAGTCAAAAGATACCTGGAATAGCAACTAAGCTTGGCCTTGGGGAACAAAATGAAGCAAAGCAAAGGCTAATAGAATTTTGTCAAGAGAACACACTGGTCATAGAAAATACCATTTTCTGATAACACAAGAGACTAATCTACACATGGTCATCACAAGATGGTCAAAATTGAAATCAGGTTGATTATGTTCTTTGCAGCAGAAAATAGAGAAGCTCCATACAGTAAAAAAAAAAAAAAAAAAAAACGAGGCTGACTATGGCTCAGATCATGAGCTCCTTATCTCAAAGTTCACTTAAATTGAAAAAAAATTAGGAAAAAATGACTAAACCATCCAGTTAAGTTCAGTTCAGTTGCTCAGTCACGCCCGACTCTTAGCAAATGATGGACTGCTGCATGCCAGACTTCCACGTCCGTCACCAACTCCCAGAGCTTGCTCAAATTCGTGTCCATCAAATCAGTGATGCCATCCAACCATCTCATCCCCTGTCATCCCCTTCTCCTTCTGTCTTCAATCTTTCCCAGCATCAGGGTCTTTTCTAATAAGTAAGTTTTTTGCATCAGGTGGCCTAAGTATTGGAGATTCAGCTTCAGCATCAGTCCTTCCAATGAATATTCAGGACTGATTTCATTCAGGATGGACTGGTTTGATCTTGCAGTCCAAGGGACTCTCAAGAGTTTCCCACAATACCACAGTTCAAAAACATCAGTTCTTCAGTGCTCAGCTTTCTTTATGGTCCAGCTCTCACATCTGTGCATGACTAATGGAAAAACCAAAGATTTGACTAGGCAGAAATTTGTCAGCAAAGTAATGTGCTTGCTGTTTAATATGCTGTGGTGCTGGTGAAGACTCTTGAGAGTCCCTTGGACTGCAAGGAAATCCAACCAGTCCATTCTAAAGGAGATCAATCCTGGGTGTTCATTGGAAGGACTGATGCTAAAGCTGAAACTCCAATATTTTGGCCACCTCATGCGATGAGTTGACTCACTGGAAAAGACTCTGATGCTGGGAGGGGTTGGGGGCAGGAAGAGATGGGGACGACAGAGAATGAGATGGCTGGATGGCATCACCGACTCTGCGGACATGAGTTTGAGTGAACTCCGGGAGTTGGTGATGGACAGGGAGGCCTGGCATGTTGTGATTCATGGGGTCTCAAAGAGTTGGACATAACTGAGTGACTGAACTGAACTGAACTGACCTTGGTCATAGCTTTTCTTCCAAGGAGCAAGTGTCTTTTAATTCCATGGCTGTAGTCACCATCTGCATTGATTTTGGAGCCCAAGAAAAGGAAGTCTCTCACTGTTCCGTCTCACTGTTTCCACAACTATTTGCCATGAAGTGATGGGACCAGACACCATGATCTTAGTTTTCTGAATGTTGTGTTTTAAGCCAACTTTTTCACTCTCCTCTTTAACTTTCATCAAGAGTCTCTTTGGTTCTTCTTTACCTTCTGCCATAAGGGTGGTGTCATCTGCATATTTGAGGTGATTGATATTTCTCCTGGCATTCTTTATTCCAGCTTGTGTTTCACCCATCCGGACATTCTGCATTATGTATGCTGCATACAGGTTAAGTAATCAGGGTGACAATATACAACCTTGACGTACTCCTTTCCCAATTTGGAACCAGTCTATTGTTCCATGTCTGGTTCTAACTGTTGCCTCTTGACCTGATACAGATTTATTAGGAGGTAGATAAAGTGGTCTGGTATTCCCATATCTTGAAGAATTTTCCACATTTTGTTGTTATCCACACAGTCAAAGGCTTTGGAATAGTCAATATAAAACAGAAATAGATTATTTTTTCTGGAACTCTGTTGGCTTTTTCTATGATCCAATGGATGTTAGGAATTTGATCTCTGGTTCCTCTGCCTTTTCTAAATCCAGCTTGAACATCTGGAAGTTCTCAGCTCACATACTGTTGAAGCCTTACTTGGAGAATTTTGAGCATTACTTTGCTACGTGGGAGATGAGTGCAATTGTGTAGTAGTTTGAACATTCTTTGGCATTGGAATGAAAACTGGAAAAATTTTACAGTCCTTTGGCCACTGCTGAGTTTTCCAATTTTCTGGCATACTGAGTGCAGCCCTTTAACAGCATCACCTTTTAGGACTTGAAATAGCTCAGCTGGAATTCCATTACCTCCACTAGCTTTGTTGCAGTGATGCTTCCTAAGGCCCAAAGGCCCATTTGTCTCCCTAAGGTCATCCAAGTATGACCTAAATCAAATCCTTTATGATTATACAGTAGAGGTGATGAATAGATTCAATGGATTAAATCTCATAGACAGTGTTTCTGAAGAGCAATTGTCATAGGTCCGTTACCTTGTACAGGAGGCAGTCATCAAAACCCTCCTAAAGGGAAAAAAAATGCAAGGAGGCAGAGTGGTTGTCTGAGGAGGGTTTACAAATAGCTGAGAAAGGAATAGAAGTGAAAGACAATGGAAAGATATACCCAGCTGAATGCAGGGTTCCAGAGAATAGCAAGTGGAGATAAAAAGGCCTTCTTAAATGAACAATGAAAAGAAATAAAGGAAAACAACAGAATGATAATGACTAGAGATCTCTTCAAGAAAACTAACATTTCAGGCAAGTATGGACAAGATAAAGGACAGAAATAGCAAGGACATAACAGAAGCAGAAGAGATTAAGAAGAGATGGCAAGAATACAGAGAAGAGGTATACAAGAAAGGTCTTAATGACCTAGATATCTACAATGATATGATCACCCAAATAGAGCTAGACATTCTGGTGCATGATTTCAAGTGGACTTTGGGAAGCATTGCTATGAACAAAGCTAGTAGGGGTGAAGGAATTCCAACTGGGCTATATAAAATTCAAAATATGATGCTGTTAAAGTGCTGCACTCAATATGTCTGCAAATTTGGAAAATTCAGCAGCAGCCACAGGACTGGAAAAAGTCAATTCTCATTCCAATCCCACAGAAAGGCAATGCTAAAGAATATTCAAGCTACCATATCATTGGGTTCATTTCCCATGCTAGCAAGGCTTTGCTCAAAATGCTTAAAGCTAGGATACAGCAGTACATAAACCAAGAACTTCCAGATGTACAAGCTGGGTTTTGAAGAGGCAGGGGAACCAGAGTCAAATCTCTTAAAGAGGTGGGAGTACCAGATCACCCTACCTGTATGCGGGTCAAGAAGCAACAGTTTGAACCAAATAGGGAAGAAATGACTGGTTCAAAATTGGTAAAGGAGTATTTTAAGTCTGTATATTGTCATCATCCTTATTCAACTTATATGCAGAGTACATCATGTGAAATGTTAGACTGGATGAATCACAAGCTGGAATCAAGATTACCAGGATAAATAACCACCTCAGATATGTTGATGATACCACTCTAAAGAGGCAGAAAGTGAAGAGGAACTAAACAATCTTTTGATGAGGATAAAGGAGGAGAGTGAGAAAGTTGCTTGAAACTCAACATTAAAAAACTAAGAACATGGCATCCAGTCCCATCACTTCATGACAAATTGATGGGGAAAAGTGGAGGCAGTGACAGGTATTATTTTCTTGGACTCCAAAATCACTGCAGATAGTGACTGCGGCCATGCAATTAAAAAATGGTTGGTCCTTGGAAACAAAACTATGACAAATCTAAATAGTGTATTAAAATGCAGAGACATCAGTTTGCCAACAAAGGTCCGTATAATTAAACTATGATTTTTCCAATAGTCCTGTGAGAGCTGGATGTAAAGAAGGCTGAATGCCTCAGAATTGATGCTTTTGAATTGTGGTGCTGGAGAAGACTCTTGAGAATCCCTTGGACTGAAATGAGATCAAGCCAGTCAATTCTAAGGAAAACCAACCCTGAACATTCATTGGAAGGACTAGTGCTGAAGCTTCAATGCTTTGTTCACCTGCTGCAAATTGATGGGGAAACAATGGAAATAGTGACATGCTTTATTTTCTTGGACTCCAAAATCACTGTAGATGGTGACTGCAGCCATTAAATTAAAACATGTGTGCTCCTTGGAAGAAAAGCTATGACCAATCTAGACAGTGTATCAAGAAGCAGAGACATTACTTGCCAACAAATGTCTGTATAGTCAAAGCTATGGTTTTTCCAGTAGTCATATATGGATGTAAGAGTTGGACCATAAAGAAGACTGAGTGCTGAATAGTTGATCCTTTTGAATTGTGGTGTTTGAGAAGACTCTTGAGATCTCTTGGACTGCAAGGAGATCAAAGCAGTCAATTCTAAAGGAAATCAAACCTGAATATTCATTTGAAGGACTAATGCTGAAACTCTAATACTTTGGCTGCCTGAAGCAAAGAGCCAGCTTATTAGAAAATACCTTGATGCTGGGAATGATTGAAAGCAGGGAGAGAAGTGGATGATAGAGGATGAGATGGTTGGATGGCATGAGCAACTCAATGGACATAAGTTTGATCAAGCTCTGGGAGATGGTGAAGGACAGGGAAGCCAGGAATGCTACAGTCTATGCAGTTTCAAAAAGTTGAACACGACTGAGTGACTGAACAACAGCAACAAAACCTGATGTGAAGAGCTAACTCATTGGTAAAGACTCTGTTGGAAAGATTGGAAAGATTGGAGGCAAAAAGGAGAAGGGGTTGACAGATAATGACGTTTTTACAAAGCATCGCCAACTCAATGAACATGAATTTGAGCAAACTCTGGGAGATATTGGAGGACAAAGCACCTGGTATACTATGGTTCATGGGTTTGCAAATAGTCGGACAGGATTTAGTGTTTGAACAACAACAAGTCATCACTTCTTTTTTTCATATTCTAACTTAATGGACATCATTTTGTTATCTTAATTCTTCCTCCTTGATTCTTTCATTGTACAATCTATTATTTTTACACTTATATCTCTTGGGATTTTTTTTTTTTTCCTGCATTTTCTTTCTATACTCAGCTCTCAGATCAGTTCAATTCAGTCACTCAGTCATGTCCGACTCTTTGCGACCCCATGAATCACAGCATGCCAGGCCTCCCTGTCCATCACCAACTCCCAGAGTTTGCTCAAACTCATGTCCATTGAGTTGGTGATGCCATCCAACAATCTCATCCTCTGTCATCCCCTTCTCCTTCTGCCCCCAAATCCCTGCCAGCCTCAGGGTCTTTTCAAATGAGTCAGTTCTTCACATCAGGTGGCCAAAGTATTGGATACTCAGCTCTAAATACACCAAAACTTCTCTTTTAGCCCTTCTCCTTGAGAGGCATTATTATTGTCATCGGTTTTTATGTCATCTCTGTTTTGAGAATTATGATTCTTTTTCTCCAGTTCAAGTACTTGATTTGAGTTCAGATTCTTCTTTTCAACTACATTATTAACAAATCCTGTTGAGGATGTCTTAGATTTATGCAAATTAAAATGTCCATTAAGATAGTCTAGACTTTTCATTCTTAATGTGTACACGCCCACACACTCACTCACACACACACAACCCCAGACATTGTAAATCAATTATTAGTGCCAATTTACGCAAATTATTACATCCAGGAACATAAATGCCTATTGATTCTACTGGGAAAATATGTCTTAAATCTGTCCATTTATCTGAGAATTAATGGCCTCAATCTTAATTCTAGCCACAATCCTTTCTTGACTAGTGTTTTTGTGCTCAGTTGTGTCCGACTCTGCAACCCCATGGACTGTAGCTCACCAGGCTTCTCTGTCCATGGAATTTTCCAAACAAGAATCCTAGAGTGGGTGGCCATTTCCTCTTCCAAGGGATCTTCTGACCCATGGATTGAACCCATGTCTCCTGCATTGCAGGCATATTCTTTACCACTTGAGCCACCTGGAAATTCTTATTGCTTTATTTCCCAGTACTCTTGCCTCGAAGATTCCGTGGGCAGAGGAACCTGGTAGGCTGCAGTCCATGGGGTCGCTAAGAGTCGGACACGACTAAGCGACTTCACTTTCACTTTCCACTTTCATGCATTGGAGAAGGAAATGGCAACCTGCTCCAGTGTTCTTGCTGGATAATCCCGGGGACGGGGGAGCCTGGTGGGCTGCCGTCTATGAGGTCGCACAGAGTCGGTCAGGACTGAAACGACTTAGCAACAGCAGTGGCAGCAGCAGAATATTTTTGAGTCTTCACTTGTCCCTAGTCTAGCTCTCTTTCAAACCAGCAGCTGGAATGAACTTAAAGGAACAAACAAAAAGGCAAATATGTATCTTCAGCAAATTCATTTTATATACTGATAAGGAAAGAAAAAAGAAAAGCTTGCCCCAGAGGCCCAGGGTAAATATAATGCTGCATACCAAAATGTCTCATCTCAGCATACTATATCTCATAACTTGTTCTACATATGTATATATGTATATAATTTTACACAAATATTCTTCAATTACTTGACACAGCTACTTGAAAATGTGCTGATTCAATCCTCTGGATCTTATTAAAATGCTTATTAAATAACAAGAAAAATTATTTTAATATTTTAAGGATATTTCTAACAACAATGCTTGCCAAAAATAATACAATGATTCATGATACTATGGGAAACTTCATTCACTGAAGTAGTAAAATCAAATATATTTTCCAGTTTGCTTGGTATTTATTTTATCTATAAATAGAATTGCAAAATTGTTGTTAGAATCATATTTTTGCTCAATAAATATTTTCACAAATTTTAAGTGTCAAAACATTTAGGGTTTCCAACAGGGACTAAAAATATACAGATAATTCTTAGAATCAAAATTTATATAAAGTGAAAACTTGAGACTGAATGTGGAGAAAGGTATTAGTGATTTCTTATGCTACGTCATATGATGAAAATCATCACAGACTTATCTTCCCAAATTACATGTTATATATACTAATTGAATATTATCAATTTTATGTTCAGTTCAGTTCAGTTCAGTCGCTCAGTCGTGTCCGACTCTCCGCGACCCCATGAATCACAGCACGCCAGGCCTCCCTGTCCATCACCAACTCCCGGAGTTCACTCAAACTCATGTCCACAGAGTCCGTGATGCCATCCAGCCATCTCATTCTCCGTCGTCCCCTTCTCCTCCCGCCCCCAACCTTTCCCAGCATCAGAGTCTTTTCCAGTGAGTCAACTCGTCGCATGAGGTGGCCAAAGTATTGCAGTTTCAGCTTTAGCATCAGTCCCTCCAATGAACATCCAGGATTGATCTCCTCCAGAATGGACTGGTTGGATCTCCTTGCAGTATAAGGGACTCTCAAGAGTCTTCTCCAACACCACAGTTCAAAAGCATCGATTCTTCGGCGGTCAGCCTTCTTCACAGTCCAACTCTCACATCCATACATGACCACGGGAAAAACCATTGCCTTGACTAGACGGACCTTGGTTGGCAAAGTAATGTCTCTGCTTTTTAATATACTATCAAGGTTGGTCATAACTTTCCTTCCAAGGAGCAAGCGTCTTTTAATTTCATGGCTGCAATCAGCATCTGCAGTGATTTTGGAGCCCAAAAAAATAAAGTCTGACACTGTTTCCACTGTTTTTCCATCTATTTCCCATGAAGTGATGGGACCAGATGCCATGATCTTTGTTTTCTGAATGTTGAGCTTCAAGCCAACCTTTTCACTCTCCTCTTTCACTTTCATCAAGAGGCTTTTGAGTTCCTCTTCACTTTCTGCCATAAGGGTAGTGTCATCTGCATATCTGAGGTTATTGATATTTCCCCCGGCAATCTTGATTCCAGCTTGTGCTTTTTCCAGCCCAGCATTCCTCATGATGTACTCTGCATATAAGTTAAATAAGCAAGGTGACAATATACAACTTTGACGTACACCTTTTCCTATTTGGAACCAGTCTGTTGTTCCATGTCCAGTTCTAACAGTTGCTTCCTGACCTGCATACAGGTTTCTCAAGAGGCAGGTCAGGTGGTCTGGGATTCCCATCTCTTTCAGAATGTTCCACAGTTTATTGTGATCCACACAGTCAAAGGCTTTGGCATAGTCAATAAAGCAGAAATAGATGTTTTTCTGAAACTCTCTTGCTTTCTCCATGATCCAGCGGATGTTGGCAATTTTATGTTAGACATCATTTTCAAGACATTCCACTTCAATTTCTTCTTCTAAAGTCTTAAATAAGCTGAGATAGTTTTAGCACAGACGGTTTTTCTAATATTTGGCAGTATGGCTGAGGCAAATCAGTAATTCACACTTTATGTTCAGAATGCAACTTAAAAGGTGCAGAGCAAATGAAGATTGCTCCAAAATATTTTCTGAGTAATAAACTAATCATACTTGATAATTTCAAGTTATTCTAAATAATACAATGCCAAAAACAAAGCAGTTGTCTGGTTTGTATTTGCAAATCTTTCATAGTACTTATTAATAGCTGCACTCTTAATGATATAGCATAATTAACTAGTTCAGTTCAGTTCAGTCGCTCAGTCATGTCCGACTCTCTGCGACCCCAGCACACCAGGCCTCCCTGTCCATCACCAACTCCCAGAGTTCACTCAAACTCATGTCCATCGAGTCGGTGATGCCATCCAGCCATCTCATTCTCTGTCATCCCCTTCTCCTCCTGTCCCCAATCCGTCCCAGCATCAGAGTCTTTTCCAGTGAGTCAACTCGTCACATGAGGTGGTCAAGGTATTGGAGTTTCAGCTTTAGCATCAGTCCTTCCAATGAACACACAGGACTGATCTCCTTTAGAATGGACTGGTTGGATCAACTTGCAGTCCAAGGGACTCTCAAGAGTCTTCTCCAACACCACAGCTCAAAAGCATCAATTCTTCGGCAATCAGCTTTCTTCACAGTCTAACCCTCACATCCATACATGACCACGGGAAAAACCATAGCCTTGACTAGACAAACCTTTGTTGGCAAAGTAATATCTCTGCTCTTCAATATGCTATCTAGGTTGGTCACAACTTTCCTTCCAAGGAGTAAGTGTCTTTTAATTTCACGGCTGCAATCAGCATATGCAGTGATTTTGGAGCCCAAAAATATAAAGTCTGACATTGTTTCCACTCTTTCCCCATCTATTTCCCATGAAGTGATGGGACCAGATGCCATGATCTTGGTTTTCTGAATGTTGAGCTTTAATCCCAATTTTTCACTCTCCTCTTTCACTTTCATAAGAGGCTTTTCAGTTCTTCTCCACTTTCTGTCATAAGGGTGGTATCATCTGCATATCTGAGGTTATTGATATTATTAATTCTCAGATAAATGGACAGATTTAACATATATTTTCCCAGTAGAATCAATAGACATTTATATTCCTGGCTATAGTAATTTGTGTAAATTGGCACTAATAATTGATTTACAATGTCTGGGTGTGTGTGTGTGTGTGTGTGTGTGTATGTGTGGGCATGTACACATTAAGAATGAAAAGTCTAGATTATCTTAATGGACATTTTAATTTGCATAAATCTATGACATCCTCAACAGAGTTTGTTAATAATGTGGTTGAAAAGAAGAATCTGAACTCAAATCAAGTACTTGAACTGGAGAGAAAAGAATCATAAGTGTCATAATTAACTAGTTACTATCAATAAATTTTTAGGACAAAATAGGACAAAATAACAGGACACTGTAACACAGATATCCTAGATATCTTAAGTAATATGCTTTTCCTTTTAATACGTATGTATCTTCATCCATGCATCATAATTATAATGAGTAGCAGAAACAGATCTAAGTGTTGAGAAACAGAAGTTAATAAGTGTAATAATAATAATAGTAAAACAATATATTGAAAACAAAATTTAAAATAAAGTCCTATATTTGGTTAAATTTTAAAGGCATATAAAAGATGAAAAACATATATAAGTTTCACTCACTAGGAAATGTTTTAGATGCTCTTGGTAGTATTTTTGCAGTAGGAGGAAATTTGACAAAGAACTTTAAGATCCCCAATTACACCATAATAATAAATTTCATGTATATAATCGATCATGAATTATATTACATTATAAATATAATATAATTTATTCTATTATATTATGGCTCCAGTTGCAATAGTTAATGGGGGGATATAATTCAACATAAGCAAAATTAAGCAGGAACCCTAGTATAATGTTTGTAAAATTGCAAATTGGTGCAGCTACTATGGAGAGCAGTGTGGAGGTTCCTCAAATAACTAAAAATAGAGCTATCATATGATTCAGAAATTCCAATGTTGGATTTATCTGAAAAATATGAAAATATTAATTCAAAAAGATACGTGCACCACAATGTTCAAAGTAGCATTATTCACAGTAGCCAAAATATAGAAACAACACATGCCCAAGAGATGACTAGATAAAGAAAATGGAATGGAATAGTTCAGTTTAGTTCAGTCGTGTCTGACTCTTTGCGACCCCATGAATCACAGCAGGCCAGGCCTCCCTATCCATCACCAACTCCCGGAGTTCACCCAAACTCATGTCCATCGAGTCGGTGATGCCGTCCAGCCATCTCATTCTCTGTCGTCCCCTTCTCCTCCTGCCCCCAATCCTTCCCAGCATCAGAGTCTTTTCCAGTGAGTCAACTCGTCGCATGAGGTGGCCAAAGTATGGAATAGTACTCAGCCATAAAAACAATGGACTTTTGCCACTTGCAACAATGTGGATGGACTTAGAGAGTATTATGCTTAGTGAAATAAGTCAGATAGAGAAAGACAAATATTCTGGTATCACTTAGATGTGGAATATAATTAAAAAATGTGAATATATATAACAAGTTAAAGACAGACTCACAGAATATGGCGAACAAACTAGTGGTTACTAGTGGTGAGAGAGAAGAGAAGAGTTATAAGGTAAGATATGGAATTATACACATATTACTATGTATAAAATAAATAAGCAGCAAGGATATATTGTACACCACAGGGAAACAGAGCCTTTATTTTGTAATAACTTTTTGAACATGCTCAGCCATGTCCGATTTTTTGTGACCCCCAAGAACTGCAGCCCACCAGGCAACTCTGTCCATGGAATTTTCCAGGCAACAATATTGGGGTGGGTTGCCATTTTCTACTCCAGGGTATCTTCCTGACCTAGGGATTAAACCTGTATGGCAGGGGGATTCTTTACCACTGAGTCACCTAGGAAGCCTTGTAATAACTTTAAATAGAGTATAATGTATAAAAATATTGAATCACCATGTTTCAATTTTGCAAATCAGTTACAGTTTAATAAAAATAAAGAATAAGGAAATAAATTAACTGACCATGGGTTTTGTAAAATTCATAGTAAAGTTTCATGAAACACTTAAAAGAAAAATAACTTGCCTTAAATTATCATCGAGAAATCTATACTGTTTGACCTAATAATATCTTACTTTTAGCTAAGATTTTCTATTAATACTTTAATAGCAAGATATCTCATAATGCATTTCCCACCTTTGGAAGGTACCTTTAATAGTAAAAATAAATTACAATTCAAATACTGAGATTTGCTTGCAAACCCATGATAAAAGGCACATTATATAACATACCTCATTGATATACTAGTTTAGTAACAAATTACTTTGCCATTTTTCTCTACAATTCTTTTCTATCCACTTTTAAAGGGTCATTTTTGTACAATATTGGAAAATACTAAGTGTTAATTTTATGGACAAGATGCTATCTTTAATGAGTAGCTTATAATAATATTTAAGACTGTTCATTTTCCTAAAATTATATTTTACATTATATTCAAAATACTTTAAACTGTGGATAATAAAGAAACCATTCCACGAAATGACTTGTATAAAAATGTATACATAGTACTACAGATTATATTAAACATAGCGAAGTTCATTTTTAGTACAATTTCATGCTACATTCCTCTTGACAGGTTATAGAATCTACTCTGCCAGATTATAGATGTGATCTGATTTGTCTCAGTGATGATAAATTTTATCTCATAGTTCACTGCATAAAATTTTCATAAAAATTCATGTGATCATTTAGGTCCGGGGCCTATTTCATGGAGCTTAGTGGAGGCTATTGAAATCCATTCAAAGTTTAAAGCAAGATATATATTTAAAACAACCTACAGAGTGGAGGAGTAAAATCTTCTGGGTTTTTCAAAATGGTTAATTTTGAAGAAGGAGCAGTAATAGAAAAATGTAAGTTCCATTTTTTTATTGGAGTATAATTAACAATATTGTGTTAGCTTTAGCTGTACAGCAAAATGAATAACTTATACATATATTCAATATTTATTAAATTATTTTCACATATATGTCATTAAAGAGTATTTAGAAAAGTTCAATATGCTATGCAATAGATCCTTATAGCTCTCTATTTCATGTGTTCAGTTCAGTTCAGTCGCTCAGTTGTGTCCAATTCTCCGCGACCCCATGAATCACAGCATGCCAGGCCTCCCTGTCCATCACCAACTCCCGGAGTTTACTCAAACTCATGTCCATTGAGTCGGTGATGCCATCCAGCCATCTCATTCTCGGTCATCCCCTTCTCCTCCGGCCCCCAACCTTTCCCAGCATCAGAGTCTTTTCCAGTGAGTCAACTCGTTGCATGAGGTGGCCAAAGTACTGCAGTTTCAGCTTTAGCATCAGTCCCTCCAATGAACACCCAGGATCGATCTCCCTTAGAATGGACTGGTTGGATCTCCTTGTGGTACAAGGGACTCTCAAGAGTCTTCTCCAGCACCACAGATCAAAAGCATCAATTCTTTGGCGATCAGCTTTCTTCACAGTCCAACTCTCACATCCATACATTACCACGGGAAAAACCATAGCCTAGTCAAGGCTATTTCATGTGTAGTAGTGTGTATATGTCAGGCCCAGCCTCCCAAGTTATCCCTCTCTCTTACACACCCACACTGTCCACCATGATAATCAAAAATTTGTTTTCTACATCTGTGACTCTATTTTTGATTTGCAAATAAGTTCATTTGTACTACTTTTTAGATTCTATATATGATCAATATCATAGCATGTGTCTTTCTATGTCCCACAAGCTATACTTAGTATGACAAACTTTTTTTTAATTAATGAATTTATTTTTATTGAAGGATATTTGCTTTACAGAATTTTGTTGTTTTCTGTCAAACCTCAACATGAATCAGCCACAGGTACACATATATCCCCTCCCTCTTGAAATTCCCTTCCATCTCCCTCCCCATCACACCCCTTTAGGTTGATACAGAGCCCTGTATGAGTTTCCTGAGTCATACAGCAAATTCCAATTGGCTATTTTACTTATGGTAATGTAACTGTCCACGCTACTCTTTCCATACATCTCACCCTCTCCTTCCCTTTCCCATGTCCATAAGTCTGTTTTCTATGTCTGTTTCTCCATTGATGCCCTGTAAATAAATTCTTCATACCATTTTTCTAGATTCCATATATATGCATTAAAATACAATATTTATCTTTCTCTTTCTGACTAACTTCACTCTGCATAGTAGGTTCTGAGTTCATCCACCTCATTAGAACTGACTCAAATGCATTCTTTCTTATGGCTGAGTAATATTCCATTGTGTATATGTACCACAACTTCTTTATCCATTCATCTGTCAATGGACATCTAGGTTGCTTCCATGTTCTACCTATAGGAAATAATGCTACAATGAACAGGACACATGTATCTTTTTCAACTTTGGTTTCCTCAGGGTATATGCCTAGAAGTGGGATTGCTGGGTCATTTATTCCTAGTTTTTTAAGGAATCTCCATAACTTCTTCCATAGTGGCTGTTTACATTCCCATCAACAGTACAAAAGTGTTACCTTTAATCCACACCCTCTGCAGGATTTATTGTTTGTAGACTTTTTGATGATGGCCATTCTGACCAGTGTTAGATGATATTGCATTGTAATTTTTATTTATGTTTCTCTAATAATGAGTGATGTCATTGAGCATCTTTTCATGTGTCTGTTAGCCATCTGTATGTCTTCCTTGAAGAAGTGTCTGTTTAGGTCTTTTCTCCACTTTTTCATTGGGTTCTTTGTTTTTCTGGTATTGAGTTGTATCAGTTGCTCATATATTTTGGAAATTAATCCTTTGTCAGTTGTTTCATTTGCTATTATTTTCCCCCATTCTGAGGGTTGTCTTTTCACCTTGCTTATAGTTTCCTTTGCTGTACAGAAGCTTTTAAGTTTAATCAGGTTCCACTTGCTTACTTTTGCTTTTATTTCCATTATTCTAAGAGATGGGTCTTAGAGGATCTTGTATTGATTTATGTCATCGAGTGTTCTGCCTATGTTTTCCTCTAAGAGTTTGGCAGTTTCTGGGTCTTACACTTAGGTCTTTAATCCATTTTGAGTTTATCTTTATGTATGGTGTTAGGAAGTGTTCTAATTTCATTCCTTTACATGTAGTTGTCCAGTTTTCCCAGCACCATTTATTGAAGAGGCTGTCTTTGCCTCATTGTATATTCTTGCCTCCTTTGTCAAAAATAAGGTGCATAGGTTTATTTCTGGGCTTTCTATCTTGTTCCATTGATCTATGTTTCTGTTTTAGTGCCAGTACCATACTATCTTGATGACTGTAGCTTTGTAGCATAACCTGATGTCAGAAACTTTGATTCCTTAGCTACATTCTTATTTCTCAAGACAACTTTGGCTATTAAAGATCATAAGTCTTCCATATGAATTGTGAAATGTTTTTCTCTGTGAAAAATGTCATTGGTAATTTGATAGGGGTCAAATTGAATCTGTAGATTCTGTGTGGTAGTATAGTCATTTTCACAATATTGATTCTTCATATCCAGGAACATAGAGTATCTCTCCATCTGTTTATGTCATCTTTGTTTTCTTTCATTAGTGTCTTATAATTTTTTTGTGTACAGTTTTTTTGTCTCCTTAGGAACATTTATTCCTAGATAATTGTTTTTATTGCAATGGTGAATGGGATTGATTCTTTAATTTCTCTTTCTGATTTTTCATTGTTAGTATATAGAAATGCAAGTGATTTCTGTGTATTGATTTTGTATCCTGAAACTTTGCTAAATTCATTGATTAGCCCTAGTAATATTCTGATACTATCTTTAGGGTTTTCTGTGTCATGCCATCAGCGAACAGTGAGAGATTAACTTCTTCTTTTGTGATCTGAATTATTTTTATTTATTTTTCTTCTCTGATTGCTATAGCTAGGACTTCCAGAACTATGTTGAATAATAGTGGCAAAGGTGAACAGCGTTGTCTTCTTTCTGATCATAGGGGGAATGCTTTCCATTTTTCACCGTTGAGAATAACGTTTGCTGTGGGCTTATCATATATGGCATTTACTATGTTGAGGTAGGTTCCTCCTATGCCCATTTTCTGAAGAGTTTTAATCATAAAAGGATGCTGAATTTTGTCAGATGATTTCCTGCATCTATTGAGGTTATCAGATTGTTTTTAATCTTTCAATTTGTTAATATGGCATATCACATTGATTCATTGCATATATTGAAGAATCCTTGCATCCCTACAATAAACACAACTTGATCATGGTATATGAGCTTTTTGATGTGTTGATAAGTTTTTGCTAAAATTTTGTTGAGGATTTTTGCATCTATGTTCATCAGTGATATTGGCCTATAGTTTTCTTTTTTTGTGTCTGTTGTCTCTAACTGGTTTCAATATCAAAGAGATGGTGGCCTTGTAGAATGAGTTTGGAAGTCTTCTTTCCTCTGCAATTTTTTGAAAGAGTTTTAGAAGGATAGGTATTAACTCTTCTCTAAATGTTTGATAGAATTCTTCTGTGAAGCCACCTAGTCCTGGGCTTTTGTTTTATGGGAGATATTTGATCACAGCTTCAATCTCAGTGCTTGTAATTGGATTGTTCATAATTTTTATTTTCTTATGGTTCAGTCATGGAAAATTGAACTTTTCTAAGAATCTGTGCATTTCTTCCAGGTTATTCATTTTATTGCCCTATAGTTGTATATAATAGTATCTTATAATCCTTTGTATTTCTGCATTTTCTGTTGTAACCTCTCCTTTTTCATTTCTAATTTTGTTGATTTGATATTTCTGTCTTTTTTTCTTGGTGAGTCTGGGTAAAGGATTGTCAATTTTGTTTATCTTCTCCAAGAGCCAGCTTTCAGGTTTGTTAATCTTTGCTATTGTTTCTTTCACCCTCCTGCCCCATTTATTTCTACTCGAATCTTTATGATTTCTTTCCTTCTACTAATTTTGGGGGTTTTGATTCTTCTTTTTCCAGTTGTTTTAGATGTAAAGTTAGGTTGTCTGCTCAATGTTTTTCTTATTTCTTGAGGTAGGAGTGTACTGCTCTCTTCCCTCTTAGAACTGCTTTTGCTGAATCCCATAGGTTTTGAGTTGCCATGTTTTCATTGTCATTTGTCTAGACTTTTGCTCATTTCCCTCTTGATTTCTTCAGTAACCTGTTTGGTATTTAGAAACGTGTTGTTTAATCTCCATGTGCTTCCGTTTCTTACAGTTTTCTTCTTGTAATTGATAACTAGTCTCAGCATTATGTGCAGACTACATTATGAGAAATGCTGGGCTGGATGGAGCACAAACTTGAATCAAGATTGCCAAGAGAAATATCAACAACCTCAGATATGCAGATGATATCAACCTTATAACAGTAAGTGAAGAAGAACGTAAGAGCCTCTTGATGAAAGTGAAAGAAGAGAGGGAAAATATTGGCTTAAAATTCAACATACAGAAAACTAAGATCATGGCATCTGGTTTGGTCACTTCATGACAAATAGATGGGGAAACAGAGGAAACAGTGACAGACTTTGTCTTTTGGGGCTCCAAAATCACTGCAGATGGTGACTATAGCCATGAAATTAAAAGACACTTCCTCCTTGGAAGAAAAGTTTTGACCAACATAGACAGCATATTCAAAAGTAGAGACATTACTTTGCCAGAAAAGATCTGTCTAGTCAAAGCTATGGTTTTTCCAGCAGTCATATATGGATGCAAGAGTTGGACTATAAAGAAAGCTAAGGGCCAAATAATTGATGCTTTTAAAGACTCTTGGGAGTCCCTTGGACAGCAAGGAGATCCAACCAGTCCATCCTAAAGGAAATCAGTCCTGAATATTCATTGGAAGGACTGATGCTGAAGCTGAAACTCCCAATACTTTGGCCATCTGACTCATTTGAAAAGACCTTGATGCTGTGAAAGACTGAAGGTGGGAGGAGAAGGGGACGACAGAGGATGAGCATTTGCATGGCATCACTGACTCAATGGACGTGAGTTTGAGTAAACTCTGGGAGTTGGTGATGGACAGGGAGGCCTGGCATGCTGCAGTCCATGGGGTCGCAAAGAGTCAGACATGACAGAACAACTGAACTGAACTGACTGAACTGAAAAAATTAAGTCTGTCACTGTTTCCACTGTTTCTCCATCTATTTGCCATGAAGTGATGGGACCAGATGCCATGATCTTTACTTTCTGAAATTTGAGTTTTAAGCCAACTTTTCCACTCTCTTCTTTCACTTTCATCAAGAGGCTCTTTAGGTCTTCACTTTCTGCCATAAGGGTGGTGTCATCTGTGCATCTGAGGTTATTGATATTTTTCCTGGCAATCTTGATTCTGGCTTGTGCTTCATCCAGCTTAGCATTTCACATGATGTACACTACATATAAGTTAACTAAGCATGGTGACAATATACATCCCTGATGTACCCCTTTTCCAATTCAGAACTAATCCTTTGTTCCACGTCCAGTTCTAACTGTTGCTTTTTGACCTGCATACAGATTTCTCAGAAGGCAAGTAAGGTGGCCTGGTATTCCCATTTCTTGACGAATTTTCCAAAGTTTGTTTTAATCCACACAGTCAAAGGATTTAGCATAGTCAATAAAATTGGAAATGATATAAAATATTGAATACTAATATTTCTGAGGGAAATAAGCATTATGTAAACTGGAAATGGCAACCCACTCCAGTGTTCTTGCCTGGAAAATCCCAGGGACGGGGGAGCCTGGTGGGCTTCCGTCTATGGGGTCACACAGAGTCGGACATGACTGAAGTGACTTAGCAGCAGCAGCACACTTGATAAATTATACATTGAAGCATAAATATGTAACTTAAAGTTATAATACGGATTAGCTGCTCAAAAGACAGCCAGTTAAAAATATGTCTTATTTTATTTTCCCTGGATGTGTTATATGCTATAGAATCATTCTTGCCAGAGAATTATAGTAAGAATTTTAAAGGAAAATAACACATATCAACATATTCTTTATAATTATAAACTTAAACTATGTATCTCTTTACTTATACAAAAGTTCTTAAGTTTTGAGAGTTTATTTCCTTGGGTTTTCGAGATGAGTTGTGAATGACTTTTCCTTTTATATACTATGGGCATACCTTATTTCTGGCTAACTTGATGAACAAAGGAAACGAGTTGGATTCTATAATTTTCACACTTATGTAATAAGAGCTTGGTACATCACTTTGCAGTTTACCAATCATATTATCATTAATCCTGTGTTTTTCATACTGAATTAGTGCTTATTTTATGAATAGGATATTATTGATATTATGAAGGATATTATGAGGATATTATCGATATTTTATGAAGAGGATATTAACAATAACCCTGTATACGAGACAACAGCAGAGACACGGATGTGTGGAGCAGTCTTTTGGACTCTGTGGGAGAGGGCAAGGGTGGGATGATTTGGGAGAATGCCATTGAAATGTATATTACCATATGTGAAATGAATTTGACGTGGCTGGGGGCTTCCCACCTCAACACTCTGTGGATTCAAGAGGCCGTTCCTTCTGGAAGTGTATAAATTAGACTGGGATAGAACCTGCATGCTGGAAAAAAACAAAAGAGGATATTATCATGTCCTTTTACTCAGTCACCGTGTGTTTCTCTTCTACGTTGATTTATGCTTGCTCTTCTGCCAGGAAGAGACACTTCTGCCCTCCTCTGAGGCATTTTTATCACCAAGCAATCCTGATATTCCCTTTCTGGTGACATTTTCTTTCATGCAATTAGCATGGAAGTGTTTTCAATTTAGAGTCCAGGAATGGAAGGAATCAATCAGAAAAAGAACTCTATTCCCCATTGGACGAAAAAGTGGATAAGATAAATTTTGAAGCTAATGTGATATGATTATTCTTTAGAGTTGTAGTCATGTCCATAGATTAAGTTGAAGGGAGAAAAAAAAGGTTTAGGAGAACAGGGTTTAATGACTACACTTCAGATTACCCTAGGGATTCAGAGAGATAATTTCTAAGAAGCAGAACCAACTAGGTCAACCACAAGAAATTAAAATTTAAGGGGGTCTACTATGAACTGGACATGGAACAACAGACTGGTTCCAAATAGGAAAAGGTGTACGTCAAGGTTGTATATTGTCACCTTGCTTATTTAACTTATATGCAGAGTACATCATGAGGAACGCTGGGCTGGAAGAAGCACAAGCTGGAATCAAGATTGCCAGGAGAAATATCAATAACCTCAGATATGCAGATGACACTACCCTTATGGCAGAAAGTGAAGAGGAACTCAAAAGCCTCTTGATGAAAGTGAAAGAGGAGAGTGAAAAGGTTGGTTTGAAGCTCAACATTCAGAAAACAAAGATCATGGCATCTGGTCCCATCACTTCATGGGAAATAGATGGGGAAACAGTGGAAACAGTGTCAGACTTTGTTTTTTTGGGCTCCAAAATCACTGCAGATGCTGATTGCAGCCATGAAATTAAAAGATGCTTACTCCTTGGAAGGAAAGTTATGACCAACCTTGATAGTATATTAAAAAGCAGAGATATTACTTTGCCAACCACAGTCCGTCTAGTCAAGGCAATGGTTTTTCCCGTGGTCATGTATGGATGTGAGAGTTGGACTGTGAAGAAGGCTGATCGCCGAAGAATCCATGCTTTTGAACTGTGGTGTTGGAGAAGACTCTTGAGAGTCCCTTATACTGCAAGGAGATCCAACCAGTCCATTCTAAAGGAGATCAATCCTGGGTGTTCATTGGAGGGACTGATGCTAAAGCTGAAACTGCAGTACTTTGGCCACTTCATGCGACGAGTTGACTCACTGGAAAAGACTCTGATGCTGGGAAAGGTTGGGGGCGGGAGGAGAAGGGGATGACGGAGAATGAGATGGCTGGATGGCATCACCGACTCTGTGGACATGAGTTTGAGTGTACTCCGGGAGTTGGTGATGGACAGGGAGGCCTGGCGTGCTGTGATTCATGGGGTCGCGGAGAGTCGGACACGACTGAGCGACTGAACTGACTGACTGAACTATGGAAAGATTAAGTAAAGCACTGGTGGGTGATTGAAATAAAATAAGGTGCAGACTAGTTATGAAGTGTTTCAATTGCCATATTGAAAACATACAGTTGATCTGAAATTTAACATTTAAAATCTTTGAGGACTTAAGTATAAGTGACAGAAGAGAGAATGAAGACAGAGAGCACATAAGTAACAAAATATAAAAATAAAATCAAAGTGATTTTGATCACTGACTTTGCTACAGCCATTATATGTATATATTTCCCTCTCTATCTCTCTAAGCAATTATTTGGCACAACTTTCAGTATATTTGTTGAGATTTTTAAGTCCCTGACTAAACACTTTTTAGGTTTAAATGACCAAAATGTACGATGATATTGTTTTGACGGAACATACTAAAGGATGTTTACAATTTCAAATAAAGAAATATGAAACATACAGTAGTGAAGCCATATTCTATTAATGTATGTAACTCCTATTTTACATTCAGCTCTAAAGGATAACTTATTTACTATTAAAATAATTGGAAATATGGCTGTCAAATTTGAGGAAATGATAGGCCATATTTACTAATACAGATCACAAATGGATAGTTTAAAAGTTATATTAGTTAGTTCAGTCGCTCAGTCGTGACCGACTCTCTGCGACCCCATGAATCACAGCATGCCAGGCCTCCCTGTCCATTACCAACTCCCAGAGTTCACTCAAATTCATGTCCATTGAGTCAGTGATGCCATCCAGTCATCTCATTCTCTGTCGTCCCCTTCTCCTAAGCTCAACATTCAGAAAACAAAGATCATGGCATCTGGTCCCATCACTTCATGGGAAATATATGGGGAAACAGTGGAAACAGTGTCAGACTTTATTTTTTTGGGCTCCAAAATCACTGTGGATGCTGATTGCAGTCATGAAATTAAAAGACGCTTACTCCTTGGAAGGAAGTTATGCTGCTACTGCTGCTAAGTCACTTCAGTCGTGTCCGACTCTGTGTGACCCCATAGACGGAAGCCCACCAGGCTCCCCCGTCCCTGGGATTCTCCAGGCAAGAACACTGGAGTGGGTTGCCATTTCCTTCTCCAATGTGTGAAAGTGAAAAGTGAAAGTGAAGTCGCTCAGTCGTGTCCGACCCTTAGCGACCCCACAGACTGCAGTCCACCAGGCTCCTCCATCCATGGGGTTTTCTAGGCAAGAGTACTGGAGTGGCTTGCCATTGCCTTCTCCAAGGAAGTTATGACCAACCTAGATAGTGTATGAAAGAGCAGAGACATTACTTTGCCAACAAAGGTCCGTCTAGTCAAGGCTATGGTTTTTTCCCGTGGTCATGTATGGATGTGAGAGTTGGACTGTGAAGGAAGCTGATCGCTGAAGAATTGATGCTTTTGAACTGTGGTGTTGGAGAAGACTCTTGAGAGTCCCTTGGACTGCAAGGAGATCCAACCAGTCCATTCTAAAGGAGATCGATCCTGGGTGTTCATTGGAAGGTCTGATGCTAAAGCTGAAACCCCAATACTTTGGCACCTCATGCGAAGAGTTGACTCACTGGAAAAGTTATATTAGGGTTGCGTTAATCTCAAGTGTATACATTCCCTGTATTTTTGTACTAGGTTAGAGTTTAAAACCTCTACCAAAAAAATGACACTCTATTTGAAATACATATCTAGTTAAACAATTTTAAGGGAAGTTTTGCATCATTGCTTTTCAACAACAGCCACAAAAAAATACCTTTCTTTTGAATATTCAAGTTTGTCACAAACATTGAAAGAAACATTCCACTATGAATCACCTTAATGCATCTATTACAAAGGAAGCTCCAGGAGAAGCCTTTTTATACTTTTTTTATTATAAATGGATCATCACTGAGTATTTGAAAAGATCAACTGAAAAGTCTGTAATATACAGTTTAGCAGATGTGCTTTCTTGTATTGGATAATTATGTTGTTTGAAAAATCAGAAGGAATTAATATTTTTTTCTTAGATAGTCAAAGGCTATGGTAGAATGGCAATTTATGCATGAAAAATAATTGGCAAATAATACACACACACACACACACACCACCACCACCAGCACTACCAAATTAGCCTAATGTGTACCAAGAAGGAAATTTGTTCATATCAAAAGTTTTTTTTTTTTCTAAGAATTATAATAAAACCAATTTGAATGCCTTGGAGTCAGTAGCATGCTGGAGAAAATGTGAAAAACTAACTCCTAAAAAAAATTATGTTGATCACTGTGGGAAGAGAGCAAATTAGTCAAGATGGCATGTTCAGGTGCTCTCACTCCACGTTTTGTAATAATGACTATGTAACCTCTGAGATTATTTAAAGTACTGTGCATATGTATCATGAGGTACTCACTTGAAACTGGGCTACTTTTGATATATAAGCTCCAACCTAAAAAGTGATGGCATTACAGATGTGTCACGGCTGTCCATTGGGTCAGCCATTAGAGGAGAGAATGCTTGGTTTAGTTGCTAAGTTGTGTCTGACTCTTGTGACCCCATGGACAGAGCTGTCCATGGGATTCTCCAGGTGAGAATACTGAAGTGGGTTGCCATTTCCCTTCTCCAGGTGATCTTCCATACCCAGGAAATGATCCTGGGTCTCCTGCATTGCAGACAGATTCTTTACTGACTGAGCTACAACTGAAGCCCAGAGGAGAGAATACAGTGTGTATACTGCTATGACTGCTGCATCAACCAGGAGAGAAGTTGTTTTGTGTTAGATTATGCTATAGTTGCTGCTACCACTGCTGCATCAGCCAGGAGAGCATGTCTGCAGTTCCTACTGCTCCTCAAGTCTTCTTCCAGCCTCTTAGTTTGTGCCTTGCCTACCCTGGGTTCAGTGGACAGTGTGAACAGCAAGACAATTGGAGTTCAAAACAGGATGATCAACGATACCATCATTATATCTATTTCTGATATAAATGATATACAGCAAACAGTTTCTATATGATAATAAAATATACAATAGTTTATATTGTGTTTTTGCTACTATTTCTAAGTTTTGCTTAGAAAACTTTAATTTTTACCAAGTGCTTCCATCTTAACCAAATTATGGTTGCAATTTATGAATGACTATCTTCCCAACATGAATGCTGGTTAATTTTTTTAACATTAAAGAGTAAGAAAAAGTGAAACAATGATGACACGTGTTTGTCTCCACTTGTTTTCAATGACTGGTTTCCCTGGGGGCTCAGACGGTAAAGAATCTGCGTGCAATGTGGGACACATGGGTTTGATCCCTGGATTGGGAAGATCCCCTGAAGGAGTGCATGGCAACCCATTTCAGTATTCTTGCCTGGAGAATCGTCATGGACAGACGAGCCTGGTGGGCTACAATCCCTTGGGTCACAAAGAATCGGACACGACTGAGTGAGTTTTTAATGTCAGTCACTTCTTTTCTAATTGGTTAATAATTTTCAAAAATTAGAAGACTAGCTTCTCATTCTCTTGTGCTATTCCCATTCTAAGAGGGACAAATATGACACATTTCAAGTTAAATTTCTCTATTAAAATATAACTGGAGAGGGTGAGGGTGGGATGATTTGGGAGAATGGCATTGAAACAAGTATGTTGTCATATGTGAAACGAATCACTAGTTCAGGGTCAATGCATGTTATAGGATGCTCGGGGCTGGCATGCGGGGATGACCCAGAGGGAGGATAAAGGGAGGAGGGAGGTGGGAGGGCGGTTCAGGAGGGGGAACTTATGTAAACCCGGGGCAAATTCATATCAATGTATGGCAAAACCAACCAATATAATATTGTAAAATAATTTGCCTCCAATAAAAAATAAATTAATTACCTAAAAAAAATATATAACTATAACTTTCCTAAATCTAGACAAGGCATAAAACTAAAAATAATATCTCTGTTGATAGTTTTTGTCTATTTCTGTTGTGTAAAGACTCTTATTTTGGACAATGGAGGCTACCAATTAGTTATGTTTATGTCATTAAACATTCAGAATGAAAGAAATGTGCCATAGAACTCTATTACATAATATTTATATCCTTCAGACATATGGATGTAAGTAACCTTAAGAGCAGAAGAACTAGAAAAATTAAATAATTAGAAAATGATCCATTTAGTATTTATCTCTGTTTTTATATCATTTACTTAAGGAAGAGGAACTCATGTACACCCGGGGTGGATTCTTGTCAATGTATGGCAAAACCAATCAATATAATATTGTAAATAATTAGCCTCCAATAAAAAATTAAAAAAAGAAAGTGAGATTTCCAGCTACATGAAAAAATAAATAAATAAACTCTGTAATTTACTTCTCAATGATGTTTCTAATTTTAAGCTATATAATTCCTTAACAATGGCTATGTTTACTACTGACTCATGGAATTCCTAAAAATTTAATGATTGACCCTGTTGTGTTGGTCAGAGCCAGTACCAGAACAACAGTGTTTGGCAATGTGATTATTTATTTATTTATTTAGAGTGGAGAATTCAGGTACTGCTGCTGGGTAACCAGCAAAAGGCAAATGATGACTGAGAATTGTACATATATTTTTCTTTCTCTACTGTCCCTGACTGCCAGAAAATTTACTATTGGCACTCTATATTTTTTAAAGGGTGAGTCATCACCAAGTTATTGCATTTTCAGACTGTGAATTTTAAATCATTATAACTAGGCTTAAACACATCTTTATTAATCAAACTAGAAACCATTACAATAAACACATTTTTTCCAACAAGAAATATGCATGTTTGTTCCTATAGCATAAAAATCCATCCTTCAGAATTTGATGAAAACTTGGAAAGCATTTTCTGTCTCCTGCTGGTTGTGGAAGCATTTTCCCTGCAAAAGGTTATTGAAATGCTTGAATAAGTGGTAGTCAGTTGGTGATAGGTCAGGTTAATATAGTGGATGAGGCAAAATTTCAAAGCCCAATTCGTTCAACTTTTGTTGATTGTGCAATGTGAAGTTGGGTGTTGTCATGGAGAAGAATTGGGTCCATTCTGTTGGCCAATGCCAGCTTCAGGCTTTGCAGTTTTCACTGCATCTCATCGATTTGCTGAGTGTACTTCTTAGATGTAATGACTTCACTGAGATTCAGAAAGCTCTAGTAGATCAGAGGGTCAGTAGACCAGCAGCAGTGACCATGACCTTTTTTGGGTGTAAGTTTGGATTTGGGAAGTGCTTTAGAACTTCTTCTCAGTTGAACCACTGAGCTGTTCATTACTCTCGTTATATAAAATCCACTTTTGTTTGTATATCACAATCCAATGGAGAAATGATTTGTTGTTGCTGCATAGAGTAAGAGAAGGTGACACTTCAAAACTATAATCTTTTTTTGTTGTTGTTTGATTTGTGGTCAGCTCATTAGGCACCCACTTACTGAGCTTTTTCACCTTTCCAATATGCTTCAAGTGCTAAATGCCCATATGATGTTGAATTCTTTGGCAACTTCTTGTGTAGTTTTAAGAGGATCAGCTTCAATGATACTATAATTGGCCATTGTCAACTTCTGATGTCTGCACACTGCACTTCTCATCTTTAAGACTTTCATCTCCTTTGCGAAACTTCTTAAACCACCCCTGCACTGTATGTTCATTAGTAGTTCCTGGACCAAATATGTTGTTGACATTGCAAGCTGTCTGCACTGCTTTACCACCCATTTTGAACTCAAATAAGAAAATAGCTCAAATTTTATTTTTGTCTAACAATATTTTCTTAGTCTAAAACAAATATAAAATAAACAGCAAGTGATAGTCATTAGCAAAAAAACATAAAGTGAAAAATGTGTACTAAAATGCTATATAACATAACAACTTTTATTTAAAATGTATTTCAAAATCAAACAGCAAATTTCAACAATGCAAACTGTGATTACTTTTGCGCCAGCATAAATATATCTGAGATACTAGTATACTGTTGTTGTTGTTGTTTTAAGATTCTTTGGCTGTTAATCTCCATACTTCAGAAGGGTTTGTTTATGACTATTATTTAACTAGCAATTTGTAGATAGTATCACTGCAGATGCTGATTGCAGCCATGAAATTAAAAGACGCTTGCTCCTTGGAAGGAAAGTTATGACCAACCTTGATAGTATATTAAAAAGCAGAGACATTACTTTGCCAACCAAGGTCCGTCTAGTCAAGGCTATGGTTTTTCCCGTGGTCATGTATGGATGTGAGAGTTGGACTGTGAAGAAAGCTGATTGCCGAAGAATCGATGCTTTTGAACTGTGGTGTTGGAGAAGACTCTTGAGAGTCCCTTATACTGCAAGGAGATCCAACCAGTCCATTCTAAAGGAGATCAATCCTGGGTGTTCATTGGAGGGACTGATGCTAAAGCTGAAAAACTGCAATACTTTGGCCACCTCATGCGGCGAGTTGACTCACTGGAAAAGACTCTGATGCTGGGAAAGGTTGGGGGCGGGAGGAGAAGGGGACAACGGAGAATGAGATGGCTGGATGGCATCACCGACTCTGTGGACATGAGTTTGAGTGTACTCCGGGAGTTGGTGATAGACAGGGAGGCCTGGCGTGCTGTGATTCATGGGGTCGCGGAGAGTCGGACACGACTGAGCGACTGAACTGAACTGAACTGAACTAAACTGAATGTTACATAAAATAATGATGTATATTACAATCAATGGTTCTTCTATTCAATGGGGAAAATAGTTTATACAATGTTCCTTGCTTTTATTTGCACTTTTCACACATTTTTTTCAGATTCTTCTAGTGCCTCTGAGCTTTAGCTCAGGTGTGTCCACAGTGGTTACCAATTAAGGTGGGCCAATTTAAACTGGAAAAGAAAATTTTTGCTCGGTTTATTTATTTTTTCCTTTTGTCTTAGGTTCTGCTTTCTTGGCACTAAAGGAAGTTTCACCAACTGTATTCAACAATCAGCAGCTACTTTTTGTAAAGTTAAATCTGCTGCTATGTGATTTAACTACTACCAATTTATACCCTGTTAAGAATTTGTATGAGTTGGCCCTCTACTTATTTTTGGTATACATTTTGGAAGCTTTCTTTCTCTCTCTCTCTCTTGATTTTGTGTTAAATGACTAAGTGAGAAAATTGAGATCTACTTTTTCCACTGCCTAATGGAAGCCTCAATGTTTTTAATTATACATATTTGCATATCTTGTTAGTTGATGTTATTATCCTTTATTGGAATATATATATATATATATTTAAAACATTGTGTTAGTTTATGCTTTACAATGGAGAGAATAAGTCTATATGCATTCTTATATTCCCTCTCTGTTGGAACCCCCACTTCTCCCCCATCCCACCAATCTAAGTCAAAAGAGAGCACAAAGCTTAGATTCTTGTGCTTTTTAGCAATTTCCCAATAGCTATATATTTTACACATGGAAGTGTATATATATCAGTCCCAATTCCCCATTTTGTCCCAACCACCTCTCTGTTCACATGCTTATCCTCTATAACTATCTCTATTATTGCTTTCAGTTCAGTTCAGTCACTCAGTCATGCCGGACTACTTGCAACCGCATGAACTGCAGCACGCCAGGCCTCCCTGTCCATCAACAACTCCCGGAGTCCACACAAATTCATGCCCATTGAGTCGGTGATGTCATCCAACATCTCATCCTCTGCCGTCCCCTTCTCCTCCTGCCCTCAATCTTTCCAAGCATCAGGGTCTTTTCAAATGAGTCAGTTCTTTGCATGAGGTGGCCAAAGTATTGGAGTTTCAGCTTCAACATCAGTCCTTCCAATGAACACCCAGGACTGATCTCCTTTAGAATGGATTGGTTGGATCTCCTTGCAGAACAAGGGACTCTCAAGAGTCTTCTCCAACACCACAGTTCAAAAGCATCGATTCTTTGGCGACCAGCTTTCTTTATAGTCCAACTCTCACATCCATACACGACTACTGGAAAAACCATAGCCTTGACTAGACAGACCTTTGTTGGCAAAGTAATGTCTCTGCTTTTTAATTTGCTATCTAGATTTGTCATAACTTTCTTTCCAAGGAGTAAGCGTCTTGTAATTTCATAGTTGCAATTACAATCTGTAGTGACTTTGGACCCCCCCCCCCAAAAAAATAAAAAAAAACAAAGGCAGTCACTGTTTCCACTGTTTCCCCATCTATTTGCCTTGAAGTGATGGGACTGGATACCATGATCTTAGATGTCTGAATGTTGAACTTTAAGCCAACTTTTTCACTCTCCTCTTTCACTTTCATCAAGAGGCTTTTTAGTTCCTCTTCACTTTCTCCCATAAGGGTGGTGTCATCTGCATATCTGAGGTTATTGATATTTCTCCCAGCAATCTTGATTCCAGCTTGTGCTTCTTCCAGCCCCGTGTTTCTCATGATGTACTCTGCATATAAGTTAAATAAGCGGGGTGAAAATATACAGCCTTGACATACTCCTTTTCCTATTTGGAACCAGTCTGTTGTTCCATGTCCAGTTCTAACTGTTGCTTCCTGACCTGCATACAGGTTTCTCAAGATGCAGGTCAGGTGGTCTGGTATTCCCATCTCTTTCAGAATTTTCCACAGTTTATTGTGATCCACACAGTCAAAGACTTTGGCGTAGTCAATAAAGCAGAAATAGATGTTTTTCTAGAACTCTCTTGCTTTTTAAATGATCCAGCAGGTGTTGACAATTTGATCTCTGGTTCCTCTGCCTTTTCTAAAATTCTTGCTTTGGAAACAGGTTTATCTGTACAATTTTTCTAGATTCCCCATTATGCATTAATGGTCAATATTTGTTTTGCTCTTTCTGACTTACTTCACTCTATATGACAGACTCTAAGTCCATCCAAAAACACTCTTCGACATAAATGTATTTCTGAATACGTCAAAATATCTTGCTGCGGTTTATGTCAAAGAGTGTTTTTCCTGTGTTTGCCTCTAAGAGTTTTATAATGTTTGGATGTACATTTAAACCTTTATTCCATTTTGAGTTTATTTTTGTGGTCATATTGGATTGTGCTCTAATTTCATTCTTTTACATGTAGTTGTCCAGATTTCTCAGCACTGCTTTTTGAAGAGTCTGTCTTTTCTCCATTGTGCATTCTTGTTCTTTTATATGGCTTGAGTGGCCATAGGCACGTGGATTTATCTCTAGGCTTTCCATCCTGTACCATTGTTGTATAATTCTGTTTTTGAGCCATTGCCATACTGTCTTGATTACTGTAGCTTTATAGTAGAGTTTGAATTTTTGGTACCTGATTCCTCCAACTCTGTTTGTCTTTCTCAAGATTACACTGACAATTCAGGGTCTTTTGTGTTTTCATATAAATTTATAAACATTTTTGTTCTGATTCTATGAAGAATGCCATTGGTAATTTGATAAGAATTGCCTTGAATCTATAGATTGCTTTTGATAGTATATTCTTTCCTAAAATATTGATTCTTCCAATCCAAGAACATGGTATATCCATATTTTTGTGTAATCTTTAATTTCTTCCATCAGTGTTTTGTAGTTTTTTGAGTTCAGGTCTTTTGCTTCCTTACATAAGTTGATTCCTAAGTATTTTATTGTTTTTGTTTTGATGGCAAATGGGATTTTTAGCTTTCTCTTTCTGCTATTTCATTGTTAGTGGATATAAGTGCAAAAGATTCTGTCCTCTGATTTTGGATTCTGCAACTTCAATAAATTTATTGGCTAGGTCCAGTAATACATGTCATCCACAAACAATGATAGTTTACTTTTCTAATTTGTATCCCTTTTATTTCTTTTTCTTCTCTGATTACTATGGTTAGGACTTCTGAAACTATGTTGAATAAGAGTGGCAAGGGTGCACATCATGGTCTTGTTCCTGATCTTAGGAGAAATGCTCTGTTTTTCACCATTGAAAATGATGTTTGCTGTGGGTTTGTTGTAAACATCTTTCATTATGTTGAGCTGCTGCTGCTACTGCTAAGTCACTTCAGTCATGTCCGACTCTGTGCGACCCCATAGACGGAAGCCCACCAGGCTCCCCCATCCCTGGGATTCTCCAGGCAAGAACACTGGAGTGGGTTGCCATTTCCTTCTCCAATGTGTGAAAGTGGAAAGTGAAAAGTGAAAGTGAAGTCGCTCAGTCGTGTCCGACCCTTAGCGACCCCACGGACTGCAGCCTACCAGGCTCCTCCATCCATGGGATTTTCTAGGCAATAGTACTGGAGTGGCTTGCCATTGCCTTGTTGAGCTAGGTTCCCTCTATGCTTGCTTCTGGACAGCTTGTTTGTTTGTTTTTGAATCATCTGTTCCATTCCGTTCAGTCACTCAGTCGTGTCCAACTCTTTGCAACCCCGTGAACTGTAGCCTACCAGGCTTCTCCGTCCATGGGATTCTCCAGGCAAGAATACTGGAGTGGGTTACCATTTCCTTCTCCAGGGGATCTTCCCAACCCAGGGATAGAACCCAGGTCTCCCGCATTGGAGGCAGACGCTTTAACCTCTGAGCCACCAGGGAAGCCCAATAAACATTAAATCTTGTCAAGAGATTTTTCTATATCTATTTTATTCTTTGTTAATATGGTATATCCCATTGATTGATTAGCTTACATGAAGAAGCCTTGCATTCCTTGATTAAATCTATCTTGATCATGGTGTATATGATCCTTTTAATATGTTGTTGGGGTGAATGTGCTAGTTGGTGTTTTGTTTGTTTGTTTGTTTTTGAACATTTTTGCATCTATGTTTATCAGTGATATGGGTCTGTAATCGTCTTTCTTTTTTAAATACATTAGTTTTGATATCAGGATGATGATGGCCTTGTAGAAGTAACTTGGGAATGTTACTCCCTCTGTAATGTTTTGGAAGAATTTGAGAATGATAGGTATTAGCTCTTCTCTAATATTTGACAGGATGTTTTATAGGGCTTCCCTAACAGTCCAGTGGTTGGAATCCACCTGCAAATGCAAACTCAAATGAGTTTGCTCTGGTCCAGAAAGATTCCATAGGCCAGGGGTAACTAAGGCCATATACCACAACTGCTGATCTTCTTTTCTAGAGCCCATGAACTACAACTATGAACCTGTGACCCACAACTACTGAAGCCTATGTACAGTAGAGCCCATGCTCTGAAAAAGAGAAGCCACCACAATAAGAAACCCGCATATCACAACTAGAGAGTAGCCCCTATTCACTGCAACTAGAGAAAGTGATAGCTTACAGTGTTCAGTGCCAAGTTTGTGGTATCCAAAGGGGAAGATTTAACTCTGGGACCAAAGACACAGTCTCAGTCATGCAGATCTTTGTGCAGCAAAGATTTTTATTTCAAGTCAAAGGACAAAGAAAGTTTCTGACATAGACATCAGAAGTGGGTAGAAAGAGAACCTGCCTCACTAGTTTAAGCAGAACATTATATACTTTTCAACTGGCTACTGAGAATAGAGAAAAAGAATACTTCAAGGCTGTACAAGGCTGTAAAAGTTTTACCAGACCCTTTCCCAAGGTGTACAGCCTGAGATAACTTCAGTGCAAGATTAGCCAGAAGGATCACATTCCAGGGCAATGTTTTTCTTGGCAAGTTATTGTTGCTGAGAAACAGGTTCCAAGGCAAGATCTGTTATAACCATTAACATAGAGCCTAAGAAAAGCATACAGATGAGTAAGACATACCTCTGCTGTGTAATCATTAGCTCTGGAACTAAAGAAAGGTCAGTTCCTGGAAAAGATACATTATTGCACAAAACTTAAGGAAACTATGAGTAAGAATGTTCATCTCCTCCTTAAAGGGCCATGGACTGCCTATCAACCTGCCTAAGCTTTAACTCTCTCACCTACATGCAGCAATGAAGACCCAGGGCAGCCAAAAATAAGTAAATAAGTAAACTGATAAATATTTAAGAAACAGACTGTAGGTGACCTATCAAAAAAAAATTTTTTTTTAATGTCTGATAGAATTTGTCTGTGAATATATCAGGTCCTGGAGTTTTGTTTCTTGGAAGATTTTAAATTACAGTTTCATACATAGACTTGAATCTGCTCAATAAAATAATGTAAAGTAATTAGCCTCCAATTAATAAATTAAAAAAATAAATTACACTTTCAATTTCACTAATTGTGATTCAATTCAGTTTAGTTCAGTTCAGTCGCTCAGTCTTCTCCGACTCTTTGCGACCCCATTAATCACAGCACACCAAGCCTCCCTGTCCATCACCAACTCCCAGAGTTCACTCAAACTCATGTCCATTGAGTCGGTGATGCCATACAGCCATCTCATTCTCTTTCATCCCCTTCTCCTCCTGCCCCCAATCCCTCCCAGCATCAGAGTCTTTTCCAGTGAGTCAACTCTTTGCACGAGGTGGCCAAAGTATTGGAGTTTCAGCTTTAGCATCAGCCCTTTCAATGAACACCCAGGACTGTTCTCCTTTAGAATGGACTGGTTGGATCTCCTTGCAGTCCAAGGGACTCTCAAGAGTCTTCTCCAACACCACAGTTCAAAAGAATCAATGCTTCGGCGATCAGCTTACTTCACAGATCAACTCTCACATCGATACATGACCACGGGAAAAACCATAGCCTTGACTAGACTGACCTTTGTTGGCAAAGTAATGTCTCTGCTTTTTAATATGCTATCTAGGTTGGTCATAACTTTCCTTCCAAGGAGTAAGCGTCTTTTAATTTCATGGCTGTAATCAGCATCTGCAGTGATTTTGGAGCCCAAAAAAATAAAGTCTGACACTGTCTCCACTGTTTCTCCATCTATTTCCCATGAAGATGGGACCAGATGCCACGATCTTAGTTTTCTGAATGTTGAGCTTCAAGCCAACCTTTTCACTCTCCTCTTTCACTTTCATCAAGAGGCTTTTGAGTTCCTCTTCACTTTCTGCCATAATGGTGGTGTCATCTGCATATCTGAGGTTATTGATATTTCTCCCGGCAATCTTGATTCCAGCTTGTGCTTCTTACAGCCCAGCGTTCCTTATGATGCACTCTGCATATAAGTTAAATAAGCAGGATGACAATAGAC
This sequence comes from Moschus berezovskii, assembly GCF_049115385.1. Taxonomy (NCBI): domain Eukaryota; kingdom Metazoa; phylum Chordata; class Mammalia; order Artiodactyla; family Moschidae; genus Moschus; species Moschus berezovskii. The sequence continues at coordinate 49,251,294 of NC_142472.1, forward strand.
AGCCTTGAGGTACTCTTTTTCCTATTTGGAACCAGTCTGTTGTTCCATGTCCAGTTCTAACTCTTGCTTCCTGACCTGCATACAGGTTTCTCAAGAGGCAGGTCAGGTGGTCTGGTATTCCCATCTCTTTCAGAATTTTCCACAGTTTATTGTGATCCACACAGTCAGAGGCTTTGGCATAGTCAATAAAGCAGAAATAGATATTTTTCTGGAACTTTCTTGCTTTTTCCATGATCCAGTGGATGTTGATAATTTGATCTCTGGTCTTCTGCCTTTTCTAAAACCTGCTTGAACATCTGGAAGTTCGCGGTTCACATATTGCTGAAGCCTGGCTTGGAGAATTTTGAGCCTAACTGGAGTGTGAGATGAGTGCAATTGTGCGGTAGTTTGAGCATTCTTTGGCATTGCCTTTCTTTGGGATTGGAATGAAGACTGACCTTTTCCAGTCCTGTGGCCACTGCTGAGTTTTCCAAATTTGCTGGCATACGGAGTGCAGCACTTTCACAGCATCATCTTTCATGATTTGAAATAGTTCCACTGGAATTCCATCACCTCCACTAGCTTTGTTCCTAGAGTGCTTTCTAAGGCCCACTTGACTTCACATTCCAAGATGTCTGGCTCTAGGTCAATGATCACACCACCGTGATTATCTTGGTCGTGAATATCTTTTTTGTACAGTTCTTCTGTGTATTCTTTCCACCTCTTCTTAATATCTTCTGTTTCTGTTAGGTCCATACCATTTCTGTCCTTTATCGAGCCCATCTTTGCATGACATATTCCCTTGGTATCTCTAAATTTCTTGAAGAGATCTCTTGTCTTTCCTATTCTGTTGTTTTCCTCTATTTCTTTGCATTGATCACTGAGGAATGCTTTCTTATCTCTCCTTGCTATTCTTTGGAACTCTGCGTTCAGATGTTTATATCTTTCCTTTTCTTCTTTGCTTTTCACTTCTCTTCTTTTCACAGCTATTTGTAAGGCCTCCTCAGACAGCCGTTTTTCTTTTTTGCATTTCTTTTTCAATGGGGATGGTCTTGGTCCCTGTCTCCTGTACAGTGTCATGAACCTCAGTCCATAGTTCTGTCAGGCACTCTGTCTATCAGATCTAGTCCTTTAAATCTATTTCTCACTTCCACTGTATAATAGCAAGGGATTTGATTTAGGTCATATATGAATGGTCTAGTGGTTTTCCCTACTTTCTTCAGTTTAAGTCTGAATTTGGCAATAAGGAGTTCATGATCTGAGCCACAGTCAGCTCCTGGTCTTATTTTTGCTAACTGTATAGAGCTTCTCCATAGGTATGTATGTATGACCTCTGTTTATTTCTGGTTCTATCTCTCTCTGAAAATTAACTTCAAAGGTACAAATAATGGTACATAGAACACCTTCTGAATACAAGACAAAGTTTTCCTCAAACCAGCTGAATGTATTGTCAACATATTCTGTAAATTTGAAGTAAGAATAGCTATTTACAAACTGAATAATTATTAGTAATCATCCCAGAATTATGATACATAGGTCTGTTCTTAAGGTTTATTGTATGTTAGCACATTTTTTAAATTTCAATCCTTTTATGTTATGATAAACTGAAAAAAATTCTATTACACATGTTGAAAGTCCATACTGCAACAGGACAAATGTTATTTATCTACAAGGTGATGACATTTAAACTATCATTAAATATACAAACAATTATGCAATTTATATTTTTAAAAGTACAAATAGAAGCTATATTTAAACTCCACTTGGTACTTTAAGAGGAATGGCCATAGAGTAATGACATTGATTTTACATACTGTTACGGAAGCACAGTTATTAATTATGCATATTAATTGCCTATCTATCTATCAGTTATATCCGTTCCGTTCAGTTCCGTTCAGTTGCTCAGTTGTGTCCGACTCTTTGCGACCCCGTGGACTGTAGCCTACCAGGCTTTTCCGTCCATGGGATTCTCCAGGCAAGAATACTGGAGTGGGTTACCATTTCCTTCTCCAGGGGATCTTAGGTATGCCAATTTTGTTAGTTAATAATTCATTAATAATTAAGTGATTTGTGGAAATAGTTAATTTTATTAATAATTAAATTTATTAATCAATAAAATATAAAACTTTATGCACTGCAGGGCATAATTACAACTTATTGAAGAGCTAGAAGTTTTAAGTATAAAAAGAATTAACTATATAGAGTACTATAATTGGTGAATCCTGCAACAACAAATAGTCCCATAGCTGTCTATTATTAAATAAAAGAACAGTGAGTAAATGGTGATAAAATAGTATCACTGTAAAATGTAATATGTCATAGAACATGCATATATCATACAGCATAGCAAGGCCATCATTGCTAAACAGTTTAAAGATCATTATCATTATTGCTATACAGTTTAAAGAACATTGATTTGTAATTCTTTACTTTCCCAATGACATGCTAATTATTCTGTGGATGCTAAACACAAAAGGAAAAATATAGCCTCCATCATTTAGAAAAAGTTGAGTACAAGATACAGAAAAATACTATAGCTTTTATTTTATTTCAAAATAATGCAGATTTGTAAAAAATAAAATCCATGTTGTGTATAAGTAAGGGCTTCTCTCCCCTTATATTCTATCCCAGGGTCCAGAAACAAGCAGGTTGATAGTTCAGCACCCTTTTCAGATATTTAGCAATGGGTTTGAAGTAAACATGAATAAAGGTAATTAGAAGAGACTACACTCAATACTGTACACTATCCTCCCCCTTGAAATATATCATGATCATTAGTTTTCTTTTTTGGAATATATAAAACCTTGTGTTTGATAAATATTTCAGATTAGTCCTTAGTCTAGGATTATTATGATCAAAAATTCCTCAGCTGACAGATATTTTAAACCTATATTTTATCAATATTACAAACATTCGCTGAGAGCTCAGTTGGTAAAGAATCTGCCTGCAATGCAGGAGACCCTGGTTCTACTCCTGGGTCAGGAATATCCGCTGGAGAAGGGAATGGCTACCCACTCCAGTATTCTGACCTGCAGAATTCCATGGACTGTACAGTCCACAGGATCGCAAAGAGTCAGAAAAGACCAAGAAAATTTCACTTCACAAATATTGCAATTTGCATATGGTTGTATTTATTTCCTTGCTTTCCTGTGTACTTCTGAAGGGTATTCATAAGATCAAACGATGCACATCATAAGTTTTTGTTACGTACTGACAAAAGTCCTTCCAAATATTTTAACTATATATGGATCCTTTCCAAGATCTTACAGGACTCCTTTGACCTATCCAAGGACCCATTTCTAGTATAACCTAGTCCCACAGTATATTACTTGCCTGTGTTATCCTTAATGGCTCTCTATCTTATAAGGAAGTCTTCATAAATTTGCTTATTTAAAGAAAAATATTTTGCCTATCAAACTTTGTAATAAACTTATCAGAAACCATAAAAAACTTCTCAATGGTATACCAGTTCAAGACTATTTATTATCTTGTCAAATTGAAAATTCCCTTTTGGAAATTCCTAACTTAAACACTGGAGAAGAAAATGGCAACCCACTCCAGTGTTCTTGCCTGGAGAATCCCAGGGACGGGGGAGCCTGGTGGGCTTCCGTCTATGGGGTCACACAGAGTCGGACATGACTGAAGTGACTTAGCAGCAGTAGCAGTGGCTCTGGGAAATGGCATGCAGGGACACCTAAGACAGACAGGTCATGGTGGAGAGTTCTGACAAAGTGTTTGCTTGCCATTTTGTCAGAAGCGAGAAGGGAATGGCAAACTACTTCAGTATTCTTGCCTTGAGAACCCCATCAATGGTATGAAAAGGTAAAAAAAATCATGATTCCGAAAGATGAGCCTCCCAGTCTGTAGATGTCCAATATGCTGCTGGGGCAGAGAGGAGAAGTAGTTCCAGAAAGAATGAAGAGACTGGGCCAAAGTGGAAATGACGTCCAGCTGTGGATGTGTATGATGGTAAAAAAAAGTGCTGTAAAGAACACTATTGCATAGGATCCTGAAATGTCAGGTCCATGAATCAAGGTAAACTGGATGTGGTCAAGCAGCAGATGGCAAGAGTAAACGTCAATATCTTAGAAATCAGTGAACTAAAAAGAATGAGAATGGGCTAATTTATTTCAGATGACCATTATATCTACTACTGTGGGTAAGAATCTTTTAGAAGAATTGGACTATACCTCATAACCAACAAAAAAAGTCCAAAATACAGTACTTGGGTGCAATCTCAAAAAGAAAGAATGAACACAGTTTCTTTCCAAGGCAAACCCATTCAACATAAGAGTAATCCAAGTCTATGCCCCAACCACTTGTGCTGAAGAAGTTGAAATTGAACAGTTCTATGAAGACTTCTAAGACTTTCTAGAACACCAAAAAACGATGTCCTTTTTATCATTGGTATAGAAATGCAAAAGTAGGAAGTTAGATACCTGGAGTAACAGACAAGTTGGGCCTTGGAGTACAAAAGGAATCAGGGCAAAAGGAAACAGGGCAAACAGAGTCTGATTAAGAGAATACATGGTCGTAGCAAACACACACTTCCAACAACACAAGACACAGTTCTACACATGGACATCACCAGATGGTCAACACCGAAATCAGATTGATTATATTCTTGGCAGCCGAAGGTGGAAAACCTACATACAGTTAGCAAAAATAAGACATGGAAGTGACTGTGGCTCAGATCATGAACTCTTCATTGTAAAATTCAGACTTAAACTGAAGAAAGTAGGGAAAACCACTAGGCCTCTCAGACAAGACCTAAATAAAATCTTTTATGATTATACAGTGGAAGTGACAAATTACAGGGATTAGATTTAATAGGCAGAATGCCTGAAGAACTATGGACAGAGTTTCTTAATTTTGTACAGGATGTAGTGATCAAAATCATCCTAAGGAAAAAGAAATGCAAGAAGGCTAAATGGTTGGAGGAGATCTTTTATAAATAGCTGAGAAAAGAAGAGAAATGAAAGAGAAAGGAGAAAATATATCCAAATGAATTCAGAGTTCCAGACAATAGCAAGGTGATATAAGAAGGCTTTCTCACCTGAACACTGTAACGAAATAAAAGGAAACAGTAGAATGGGAAAGACTAGAGATCTCTTTGAGAACATTGGAGATAGCAAGGGCACATTTATGCAAAGATGGGCACAATAAAGGACAGAAATGACAAGGACCTAACAGAAGAAGAAAATACTAAGAGCTGGCAAGAATACACAGAAAAATTGTACAAAGAAGATCTTAATGATACTTTTAACCATGGTGGGTGTGATCAGTCATTTAGAGCCAAACACCTTGGAGTGTGAAATCAAGTGGACCTTAGGAAGCATTACTATAATCAAAGCTAGTGGAGCTGATGGAATTCCAGCTGAGTTATTTCAAACTCTAAAAGATAATGCTGTTAAAAGGCTACACTAAATATGCCAGCTAATTTCAAAAACTCAGCAAGGGCCATGGGACTGGAAAACATCAGCTTTTATTCCAATCCAAAAGAAAGGCAATACAAAAGAATGTTAAAACTATAGCACAATTGTGCTTATTTCACATGCTAGAAAGGTAATGCTCAAAAATCCTTCAAGATAAGTTCTTCAGTACAAGAACCAAGAACTTCCAGATGTACAAGTTGGATTTAGAAAAGGTAGAGGAACTAGAAATCAAATTGTCAGCAATCATCGGATCATACAGAAATCAAGGTAATTCCAAATAGCACATCTACGCTAAAGCCTTTGATTGTGTGGACCACAAAAATAGCCTCTTGATGAGGATAAAAGGGGAGAGTGAAAAAGTTGGTCTAAAATTAAACATTCAAAAAACTAACATCCTGACATCCAGTCCCATCACTTCATGGAAAATCGATGGGGGAGGGGAATAGAAACAGTGGTATACTTTATTTACTTGGGCTCCAAAAATCGCTGAGGACAGTGACTGCAGAAGTGAAGTTAAAAGCTCCTTGGAAGAAAAGTTATGACAAAACTAGACAGCATATTAAAAAGTAGAGACATCACTTTGCCAACAATAGTCCATATATTCAAAGCTATGTTTTTTCTAATCATCATGTTTGAATGTGAGAGTTGGAACATAAAGAAAGCTGAGTACCCAAGAAATGATGCTTCTGAACTATGGTGTTGGAGAAGACTCGAGAGTCCCCGAAACTGCAAGATCAAACCAGTCAATCTTAAAGGAAATCAGTCCTGAATATTCATTGGAAGGACTGATGCTGAAGCTGAAACTTCAATACTTTGGCCACCTGATGCAAAGAACTGACTCAGTTGAAAAAGACCTGATGCTAGGAAAGATTGAAGGGGGTGAAGTGGGGAGGAGAAGTGGGCAACAGAGGATGAGACCGCTAGAAGGCATCACCAACTCGATGGACATGAGTTTGAGTATGTTGGACACAGCTGAGTGACTGGACTGCACTGAACTCTGAAAATATGTTTAATAAGCAGGGTGACGATATACAGCCTTGATGTACTCCTTTCCCAATTTGGAACCAGTCTGTTGCTCCACGTCCAGTTCTAACTGTTTCTTCATGACCTGCATACAGATTTCTCAGGAGGCAGATAAGGTTGTCTGGTATTCCCATCTCTTAAAGTATTTTCCACAGTTTGTTGTGATTCACACAGTCAAATGCTTTAGCATAGGCAATAAAGAAGAAATAGATGTTTTTCTGGAACTTTCCTGCTTTTTCCATGATCTAGCAGATGTTGGCAATTTGATCTCTGGTTCCTCTGCCTTTTCTAATTCCAACTTGAACATCTGAAAGTTCACGGTTCACATCCTGTTGAAGCCTGGCTTGAAAATTTGAGCATTACATTCCTAGAATGTGAGATGAGTACAACTGAGCTGTAGTTTGAACATTCTTTGGCATTGCCCTTCTTTGGGACTGGAAAGAAAACTGACCTTTTCCAGTCCTGTGGCCACTGATTAGTTTTCCAAATTTGCTGGCGTATTGACTGAAGCACTTTCACAGCATCATCTTTTAGCATTTGAAATAGCTCAACTGGAATTCCATCACCTCCACTAGTCTTGTTCATAATGATGCTTTCTAAGGCCCACTTGACTTCACATTCCAGGATGTATGGCTCTAGGTGAGTGATCACACCATTGTGATGATCTGGGTCATGAGGATATTTTTTGTACAGTTCTTCTGTGTCTTCTTACCACCTCTTCTTAATATCTTCTGTTTCTGTTGGGTCCATACTATTTATGTCCTTTATTGTGCCCATCTTTGCATGAAATGTTCCCTTGGTATCTCTAATTTTCTTGAAGAGATCTCTAGTCATTCCCATTCTTTTGTTTTCCTCTATTTCTTTGCACTTCTTAATAAGGATGACTTTCTTTTCTCTCCTTGCTATTCTTTGGAACTCTGCATTCAAATGGGTATATCTTTCCTTTTCTCCTTTGCCTTTAGCTTCTCCTCTTTTCTCAGGTATTTGTAAGGCCTCCTCAGACAACCTTTTGCTTTCTGCATTTCTTTTTCTTGGGAATGGTCTTGATCACTGCTTCCTGTACAATGTCACAAACCTCCATCCATAGTTTTTCAAGTGCTCTGTGTATATATCAGGTCTCATCCTTGAATCTGTATGTCACTTCCACTCTATCATCAAAAGGGGTTTGAGTTATGTATCAGGTGTGAGTAAAGGAAGGACTGGCTGCACCAAGATCTAGAATTCTTGTTTCAAACATCTAAATAAATGATTAAAAATCTGGAACTATATTTGGGGAACAAGGACAAAATAATATACTATAAAGTGTGCAAAATATAGAGACCCTGATGCTGGGAAAGACTGACGGCAAGAGGAGAAGGGAGCAACAGAAGATGAGATGACTCAATGGACACGAATTTTGTGTAAATGCTCATTTCATTAGCATACATTAAGTGCTTTTATACATAGTTTCCAGGGTTGGGTTAAGAGTGGCTTGTGAAGCAACTGGAAGCAAATGGTGACACCGAGACTATCCAGGGAGAGCAAGGGAGAGAGACTGTGTAACAGTTACTGTTATAGATTCACTGTACTGAAAAATATTTTCCAGAATTATGAATTAATTAACAGCCTAGATTTCTTTTTCAAATTTGTGAACTATATAAGGAAAGACTGCAATGCATTTTCCATAGCTTTCGTTTCTTTAAAATTGTTGCTTTCTAAATTTCTTTTGTTCTCACATTTCTTGGCGAACCCAACTACTGATCATAGAGTTTCACCCAAGAAATCGTAATATTTGAACATTTCTGAATTTTTCCATATTGCTTTGTTTCTTGTTATATTTATACTCAATTTTGAAGGATTGCTGGTGCTTGTATCACTGCAAACAATCAGTACCCAGTAACTGTGTAACACATAATGATAGTTATTGTACAACAAAGCTTGAGTTTTTATCAACTGTAAACCCCTGGGCCTAGGAGTCTCCCTCCTAATCTATTAATCTATACCATGGCCTTTTCTCTTCACACTCAGCAGATTCATAAGGTTATTTGCCTTTAGCGATTTTACTTGCTTACAGTATGAAATGATGAAGGTTGATAAAAGGAGCGATTATAGTTAAAAAATAAAGAAAGAAAGAACAGGAAAGCAAAGCTAAAAGAAACAGCTGCTCTAATTTATTTCTCTGTGAGGGTCTCAGGGCTCCTTAAGTGTTTTCCTGGTTTGGCTTTTCAAATCCAGCCTAAGCTAAAATGATGACGTATGGTAGATGCTGTTACACATACACACAGTTCCCAAAGACCCCAGTAGGGTAAAGGACAAAAGGAAGCAAAGCCAAAAGAAGATAAAACAGGAGAACTGATTCTGATCCCTGGGCTGGGAAGATCCCCTGGAGGAGGAAATAACCCAGTCCAGTATTCTTGCCTGGAGAATTCCATAAACAGAGGAGCCTGCCAGGCTACAGTCCAAGGGGTCACAAAGAGTCAGACATGACTGAGCGACTTTCACTCATTTACTCAGTGTTTAGTGAAGGGCAGGGAAGTCTGGTGTGCTGCTGTGTATGAGGTCGCAAAGTGTTTGACACGCTTGAGTGGCTGAACAACAACAAAGAGAAGTTTAAGATGATGAATGAGTAGGCCACTGGATATATGATTCTGAAATTCAGTAGGAAATTTATTTAAAGCCATTGCTTTCTTGTATTTCACAGGCAGTGGCATTAGATACAGAATATAAGCAAACATAGCCCAAGAGATAACCATTATTTATAGAGATCAGGAAAAGATATTAAAAAAAAAGAGAGGATTCATTTAGAAGGATGAGAAAAACACCATGTTTCAAAAAAAAAAGTATTAATTAAACAAACAAAAACTACAACAAAAAATGGCATCATGAAAAATTTATTTAGCACAATAAAGGAAAATAACAATAATAAAAATTTTCATTCTTGGTTACATCTTAGAACATATTCCAAACATTTGATTGTTTAAACTGGCAACAGAATGTAGATATGACTTCTAAAGTTGTTCAACATCAGACTCCAATAATATTGGAGTTACAAGAGTATGATCCAAATGTTTCTTTTTTCATATTTAAACATTAAGAAAGAAGAACACAATGGCTAAAAACAAGATATGGTTGTAAATTAGATAGTCAAGGAAAAAGTTTGATATTTGAAAGTGTATCGTGGATAACTGAAGTATTATGATACATGGAATGTAAAATAGTAGGTATTTACATAACTTAAAATATATTGCCTATTCCAAGAAGATATGAAGTGACTGATTTTCCAAATAACAAATTACTTTAAAAAATTTCCAAAAGCCATTTTTCTTTGTAAGAAAATTGAGAGAAAAATGAATATATAAAATAGACTAACTCATTCTTCCTTGAGAATGAATTGGCAATCCATTCCAGTATTCTTGCTGGGCCTTACAGGCTCTAGTCCATGGGGTGGCTAAAGGGTTGGACACCACTTCGCAACTAGACAGCAACAACAGCAAACTCATTTTAAGGTATTCCTCAAATAAGAATTTTTAAAATAAGTAGTCTCCATCAAAGTTCCTGGTTGCAAGATTCACACTTAATCTGTAAGTTTTAAATAATAATGATAACAAAATACATATATAATTATTTTAATTCTAACTACCTTCTGGCTATTGACAGACTGGAAAACATGCTGGGAAAAAATTATTCTGAAAAGTTTTATAAAGAGCTGTTATTGAAAGGGCTGCCTCTGGAACAGCTTAATCTGCCATCACTCAAAAACAAAAATTTTCTGAATCATTTCCAATCGTCTTAGCTTAAACACTTGAGCTCCTCCCAGGCTAAGCCAGAGCAGGGAGAGGGGTAATCATCCCCATGTGTTTCTGCAGTTCAAGACAATGCTCTCCTAAAAATATCATCCTACTTAAATTGAATAAGAGATAGTAGAGAAAGGGATTTAAGATTTGATTGGTGGATAGACAAAAAATTCCAAATGTCTTCTGCAACAATTCAGATAGAATAGAGAAGCATATACATAATTCAATATCAATCATGGAGGGCTAAGTTATAATTTAGCAACAATAATAGCAAAAATTAAAGCAAAGTCTTATTTCTCATGTATAATTTTCCAATCATTTTACTGTAAGGATCTAGGCTTTTGGAGTGTTCATCATTTGGAATATTACCAATCACTATGGAAGACATTATGTTTAATATAAAAGACTGATAATAGTAAGAATATAAATTATATTTTATTTTGAAAATGATTAAAACAAAAAATATTTTGAATCTTTTTCCCCTCAAACCAATGCCTTGGAAGAGTAAATTCAGTAAAATTTCAATATTACAAAGGAAATAAAGATTGTACTGGTAATTTTATCTTTCTGTTATTTTATAAAGACAGTTTTAAGTTAAAGATGGTGATATTCAGTTAAAAATAGAAAATCTCTAGCTAATTAAAAAATTTAATGGCCATATTTCTTATGGTGTCATCCATAGATCACCTGTCTCAATAAACTTTTACCATTTAAACATGCATATTAATGAGCCCTGAAGATGGTAACTGCACTATTGAAATTAAAAGATGCTTGCTCCTTGGAAGGAAAGCTGTGACAAACCTAGACAGTGTATCAAAAAGCAAAGACATTACTTTGCCAAGAAAGTTTCGTATAGTCAAAGCTATGTTTATTTCAGTAGCCATGTATGAACCTGAGAGTTTGACCATAAAGAATTCTGAACATCAAAGAATTGATGCCTTGGAATTGTGATGATGGAGAAGGCTTGAGAGTCTCTTGGAGGACTCTGTGGGAGAGGGTGAGGGTGGGATGATTTGGGAAAATGGCATTGAAACATGTATATTATCATATGTGAAATGAATTACCAGTCCAGGTTCGATGCATGGGGCTGATGTACTGGGATGAACCAGAGGGATTGGATGGGGAGGGAAGTGGGAGGGGGGTTCAAGATGGGGAACACATATACACCTGGGGCAGATTCATGTCAGTGTATGGCAAAACCAATGCAATAATGTAAAGTAATTAGCCTCCAATTAAAATAAATATATTAAAAAATTTTTTAAAAAAAGAATAGAGATCAAACCAGTCAATCCTAAAGGAAATAAGCCCTTAATATTCATTGGAAGGACTCATGCTGAAGCTGAAACTGTAATATTTTGGCCATCTGATGCAAAGAACTGACTCATTGGAAAAGACTGATGCTGAGAAAGATTGAAGGCCAAGGGAGAAGGAAGCAGCAGAGGACTAGGTGCTTAAATAGCATCACTGACTCAATGGACATGAATCTAAGCAAACTCTGGGAGACAGTGAAGGACATGGAAATTGACATGCTGCAATCCATGAGATCGCAAAGAGTAGGACAGGACTTAAAGACTGAACGACAACATTCATGAGCCCAACTCTAGAACTAGTTAATCATATTTCTCTAGGAATCTGCATTTTTGACAAGCTGTCCAGATAATTCTTAAACTGACTGAAATCAGTTTAAGAAATTCCCTTTAGGTTATTCATTTAATTTAAACATTGGTAGGATGAGTTATAGAGTATTTATAATTGCCATCAGGAAATGATATCTATTACCAATGCCATCATTTTTTAAAAGGCTATTCTTTTGGGAGCAATTTTATCTTCACAACAAAATTGAGAGGAAAATACAGAGATTTCCCGTATTTTCCCTGCCTTCAAACATACATAGATCTATCCCCCATTATCAACATTCCTCACCAAACTGGTACATTTGTTGCAATTGATGAACATACATTGATATATCATAATCACCCAAAGACCACAGCTTACTCTAGAGTTCATTCTTCTTCTGGGTATTGTATTTTTTTTTTAAGTTTTGACATCTGTATGATAGCATCTATTCATCATTATGGTACCATACAGAGTATGTTAATTGCCCAAAATATCCTCTGCCCTTTGCTTATACATTCCTGCCCCTGAACTTAACCCCTTGCAGCTGATTTTACTGTGTCTATAGTTTTGCCTTTACCAGAGGATAACAGTTGAACTCATTTCATATTAATCCTCTTCAGGTTAGTTTCTTTCATTTAGTGTCATAAGGTTGTCTTCTTCATATCCCTTCATAAATTGATAACTCATTCCTTTTCAGTATTAAAATATTCTGTTGCCTAAATTTATCCAATACTCTTTATCTAATCACCTACTGAAGGATACCCTGGTTGCTTCCAAGTTCCATCAAGTTTTGATGAACATCAAAGATATCTTTGGAAGTAAAGACATGATGCTGGTGGGTTGCCTTGGCCTTGGATTTTTGCCTTCCAGCAAAAAAAAAAAAAATAACAGTATAATGGTTAGAAGTCTTGATAACTCTAGCCAAACTTGGCTTTCATATTTATTAACTAATTATCTTGGAACATTTGTTTAAGCTATTTGAGTCTTTGCTGCTTGATCTGAAAAATGCAGAAAATATCATTTTACCTCCTGTGGTTCTTTGAGAATTAAATAAGATATTCCTGTATTGCTAATAAGACCAGGAGCTGACTGTGGCTCAGATCATGAACTCCTTATTGCCAAATTCAGACTTAAATTGAAGAAAGTAGGGAAAACCACTAGACCATTCAGGAATGACTTAAATCAAATCCCTTATAATTATACAGTGGAAATCAGAAGTAGATTTAAGGGACTAGATCTGATAGAGTGCCTGATGAACTATGGACTGAAGTTCGTGACATTGTACAGGAGACAAGAATCAAGACCATCCCCAAGGAAAAGAAATGCAAAAAGGCAAAATGGCTGTCTGAGGAGACCTTACAAATAGCTGTGAAAAGAAGTGAAAAGCAAAGGAGAAAAGGAAAGATATAAGCATCTGAATACAGAGTTTCAAAGAATAGCAAGGAGAGATACGAAAGCCTTCCCCAGTGATCAATGCAAAGAAATAGAGGAAAACAATAGAATGGGAAAGACTAGAGATCTCTTCAAGAAAATTACAGATACCAAGGGAACATTTCATGCAAAGAAGGGCTCAATAAAGGACAGAAATGGTAGGGGCCTAACAGAAGCAGAAGATATTAAGAAGAGGTGGCAAGAATACACAGAAAATTGTACAAAAAAGATCCTCATGACCCAGATAATCACGATGGTGTGATGTCTGTAGAGCCAGACATCGTGGAATGTGAAGTCAAGTTGACCATAGGAAGCATCACTATGAACAAAATTAGTGGAGATGATGAAATTCCAGTTGAGCTATTTCAAATCCTACAAGTGATGCTATGAAAGTGCTGCACTCAATATGCCAGCAAATTTGGAAAACTCAGCAGTGGCCACAGGACTGGAAAAGATCAGTTTTCATTCCAATCCCAAAGAAACACAATGCCAAAGAATGCTCAAACTACCGCTCAATTGCACTCATCTCACATGCTAGGAAAGTAATGCTCAAAATTTTCAAGCCAGACTTCAATAGTATGTGAACCGTGAACTTCCAGATGTGCCAGCTGGTATTAGAAAAGGCAGAGGAACCAGAGATCAAATTGCCAACATCCTTTGGATCATTGAAAAAGCAGAAGAGTTCCAGAAAAGCATCTATTTCTGCATGATTGACTATGCCAAAGCCTTTGACTGTGTGGATCACAATAAACTGTCAGAAATTCTTAAAGAGATGGGAATACCAGACCTCCTGATCTACCTCTTGAGAAACCTGTATGCAGGTCAGGAAGCAACAGTTAGAACTGGACATGGAACAACAGACTGGCTCCAAATAGGAAAAGAAGTACTTCAAGGCTATGTATTGTCAATCTGCTTATTTAACATATATGCTGATTACATCATGAGAAATGCTGGACTGGAAGAAGCACAAGCTGGAATCAAGATTTCCAGGAGAAATATCAATAACATCAGATATGCAGATGACACCCCCCTTATGGCAGAAAGTGAAGAAGAACTAAAGAGCCTCTTGATGAAATTGAAAGAGGAGAGTGAAAAAGTTGACATAAAGCTCAACATTCAGAAAACTGAGATCATGGCATCTGGTCCCATCACTTCATGGCAATTAGATGGGGAAACAGTGGAAACAGTGGCTGACTTTGTTTTTGGGGGCTCCAAAATCACTGCATATGGTATTGCACCCATTAAATTAAAAGACCCTGACACTTGGAAGGAAAATTATGACCAACCTAGATAGCATATTAAAAAGCAGAGACATTACTTTGTCAACAAAAATCCATCTAGTCAAGGCTATGGTTTCTCCAGTAGTCAAGTATGGATGTGAGTGTTGGACTATAAAGAAAGCTGAGCACAGAAGAATTGATGCTTTTGAACTGTGGTGTTGGAAAAGATTCTTGAGAGTTCCTTGGATTGCAAGGAAGTCCAACCGGCCCATCCTATAGAAGCTCAGTCTTGGGTGTTCATTGGAAGGACTGATGTTGAAGCAGAGTCCCTACTTTGGCCACCTGATGCAAAGAGCTGACTCATTTGAAAAGACCCTGATGCTGGGAAAGTTTGAGGGCAGGAGGAGAAGGGGACGACAGAGGATGAGATGGTTGGATGGCATTACTGACTCAATGGACATGAGTTTGGATGAAATCCGGGAGTTGGTGATGGACAGGGAGGCCTGGCATGTTGAAGTTCATGGGGTCACAAAGAGATGGACACGACTGAGCGACTAAACTGAACTGAACGAACTGATTGGTTAGAAGTCTTGCCGTAACGTCTCATGCCTTTGTTAATGTATTTATCATAGAGTTATCATTAATATTTTCATCAACTGTGGTTCCATAGTTAAATATAACCTCTGAATTACAGCAAGCATTTTCCTGCTTACACTAACTTGATTGCCAAAAAATGAACATCTGTTATCATTTAAGCCAGAATAAGCCTGTTAGACCCTGGATGTTGGAATTAGTCTCTTGTTTCTACTCCTTCTGCTATTATTTTATCATTTTATCTTCTTAAAATGCACTCCCAGTATATCAAGCTTTTAGATTGTAACTGCTTTATTTCCACCTAAACTGTGGATAATCTCTTACACAGATATGTAGTGCACTTCCTAATACACATAATTTCAAAATAACTAATTATCATTCAGTTACCATTTGCATGATTCTCATGATGAGAATTGGTAAAGTTATTAAAAGAAACTAACTACATGTTGAATGAGAAGATAAAAAACTCATGATTATATAAGTATTGGCAAATCTTTCGTCTTATATTTCTTAATTTAAAAGAAACAATATATCCCAAATTTTAGACATTTTGCTAACTAACCTTTTAGTAGGCGATAAACTCAAAGTCATTTCATTAATATGAGTTCAGATGAAAATTTAGAATTTATTTTTGTAAGGAAATTTTTTTTACTTAATCATAAAAATGTTTTAGAACACACAGTTATTGACAGCATGACTTATTTAAACAAGTGTAATGCTTTGATTTCCAGTTGTTAGGCAGGTTAAACAAAATTTTCTATAAATCCTATTATATTAAATAATTTTAATATAATTTTCCTTTTGATGTATCCATTTTAAAGGATACTAGTGACCTATATCTATATTATAGCGGCCATATTCTGGTACTACACAATGAAAATGATGGATCTCTATATTTCCTAAGCTACTTTGTCATATGTTGACAATATTGAGCAATATGGAGTTCACAGATGCTGATGACTCTGAACAAGACAGATTTTATGGCAGTATCCCTCTTAGAAGCCAGTAAAAATCACTTGAAGTGTGTATATATATATATATATATAATTAAGTAATGAAATATTTCTTTTTAATCATTTCATGTAAAATTAATCCCTAGGAAGGTATCCATTTAAATGGCAAACTCTAATAAAAGAGTGAAGCTGCTTCAACTGGTATATGTATGTATATATGATTTAATTGTAATTGAGGAGCATAGATCTGATAGAACAAAACCTTCAAATATCTCTATATTGCATGGCCACTCCTAGGTTAAGTCGGAATAAGGTATGCACATTCTAAAGGAATCATAATCTGCAGGTTAACACAGCAATGCTTTCTTGTTTGCTTTTAAATTTTTTATTTTTTTAATAATATGTGTTTTAAAAACTGAATTCAAATAGTTCAGTCTTGATCAGTTGTTATTTGCCCAAGGGTGAGCCAGTAGCCGTTCTATTGTACAGAAATGAATTTACACCTCAGTGAGGTTTCACACGGAGAAGGCAATGGCAAGCCACTCCAGTACTCTTGCCTAGAAAATCCCATGGATGGAGCAGCCTGGTAGGCTGCAGTCCATGGGGTCGCTAAGGGTTGGACAAGACTGAGCGACTTCACTTTTACTTTTCACTTTCACACATTGGAGAAGGAAATGGCAACCCACTCCAGTGTTCTTGCCTGGAGAATCCCAAGGACGGGGGAGTCTGGTGGGCTTCCATCTAGGGGGTCACACAGAGTCGGACACGACTGAAGTGACTTAGCAGCAGCAGCAGCAGCAGAGGTTTCACACCTGGTTAGGTAGTCAAGCCAGATTTTGCCCCAAAAAGAAAAGAAAGTTATCACCTTTTGAAAATGTTCCTCCTGTTTGAGTCTGAATCTGAATCGGGGACCTAATAAAGGATAACTGAAAATGTCTGAGAAATTACTTACTTGACTATATATGCTAATGTTGGCATTTAAAATGAGTGCCCCATCCTCAAAAATAGAAAGATAAAAAGAAGTAAAATAATAAAAGGAGTATCCATATTTTGCATTTAATATAGTGCAATTAATTCAAAGCATATTTAGAGACAATTTTTTTCTTTTCTTTCCTTATCCCCATAATGTTAACCTAAATTGCTAAAAATAATGTTCCAAATGGGTAAGAGCTTATGTGTAAAGTTAATTTATAGTTGCAAATTCTCCAAAACCACTCTGGTTTTTCTATGTAAATTAGAAAATAAACAAACAAACTTTGGTAAGGAGAGGTTTTCTTAGAAAATATCATTTCAAAAAAGAAAGGGAGGCTATTTCAAGAGTCGAAGACAGATTATGGCAATAGGAAAAACCTTTGACCGTGGGATCTGCAACTATCACAGATGACAGTCAGGAGAGAAGTTTTCTATGACAGGGAGCAGTAAACAAGGCTAGAAAGAATCAGACACAGACAAATGATCAGGGCATGTCTTTCTTTTTGTCTGCCAATCTTAGGGAAAGGCGATAAGAGGAAGGGTGTTCCATGTTCAGTGCTTACTCAGACTGAGCATGGACTAGAGTTCAAAGAAAAGAAGAAAAGTCTGACTAAAGTTTGGTAAAATAATAATGGTGAACACTTTTCTTGATGGGTCAGTGAGTACAAACTGTTCAGTTAATAATTTATAAGCAAAGAATGGGAATTTGGAGGATGATGTCTGATTTTGTCATAAGTAATCAAGCAGCAGGACAGAAACAGCCATTAATCCTATCTAAACCACAGGAAAGATGATGATTCCTTGCATTAAGCCATTTTTCAGAATACTAAAGTGTGGAGGACTTTATTATTTTTTTATATTTGAAGTTTATGTTTAATTAGAGGATAGTTGCCTTACAACATTGTGTTGGTGTCTTCCATCCAACAACGTGAAACATCTTTATTGATTCATATATCGCCTCCCTCCTGAACTTCCCTCCCACCCCACCTCCATCCCACCCCTTTAGATCATCACAGAACACTGAGCTGAGTTCCCTGTGCTATACAGACATTTCCCACTGTCCATCTATTTTTTTTTTTTCAGTAAAATCCTAATTTAAATCCAATTATGGAGGACTTTTCCTATTTGGAACCAGTCTGTTGTTGCTTCCTGACCATTCTAAAGGAGATCAATCCTGGGTGTTCATTGGAAGGACTGATGCTAAAGCTGAAACTGCAATACTTTGGCCACCTCATGCGACGAGTTGACTCACTGGAAAAGACTCTGATGCTGGGAAAGGTTGGGGGCGGAAGGAGAAAGGGACGACCGAGAATGAGATGGCTGGATGGCATCACCGACTCTGTGGACATGAGTTTGAGTGGACTCCGGGAGTTGGTGATGGACAGGGAAGCCTGGCATGCTGTGGTTCATGGGGTCGCAGAGAGTCAGACACGACTGAGCGACTGAACTGAACTGAACTGAACTGAACTATGGAGGACTTTAGAAAAGTCACTTTACCATTACTGTATTCCAGGAGCTCAGGATTTGTATAATGTTAACACTGTCTTCTCCCAGTCCTCTATACTTTCCAATCATAGTCTCTTCTCCATTTATAGCATATAATTTGTACACTATAGATAATGGAATTTTATAATATAATCTCTATATATACCATTTTAGTATATTTTTTTCAGTAATAAAATTAGTCAATAATTTTCAGAAAAGTTTTAAGTGCACTAGAAAGATGGTGACTCTACTTCTCAACTTTCTCTAATACCTCCACACTTTTTGTTTCTCATCTCTGTGCGTTAGGTTTGACCAACAGTTCTCTCACTAGTCTCACTGCAATGGCTTCTCTAGTGTTCTCCCTGGCCGTCAATCCTCTCATGTTGTGTATACTAAGGTTAAAGTTGTATTTTTGAAATGCAAAATCTTCCATGTAATCTCATGGCCTAAAACAACTTAATGACTCCTATGCATGATAAGATAAAATTCAAGTCCTTCTGAATTATATAATTAATTATTTCAGACATGGCCCATTTCAAGATTTCCAGTCCCCTCCTTATTATTACCTGCAGATTGCATTCTGAGTACCACTATAACAAAATATTGTAAGTAATCTTTGAACATGTGAAATCCTTCTGTTAATTCAGCATTTAGTATTCATCTGCCCCATTAATATTTATGATTTCCTCTCTCATGGAGAATTCCTGTGGTTCTTTTAAACTTGGTTTAAATTTCATCTCATTTGCAAGCCTTGCGTGGAGAGTTCCATGATTTTTATAGGTTTCTTCTGTATCCTCTCCTTGCTATTCTTTGGAACTCTGCATTCAGATGCTTATATCTTTCCTTTTCTCCTTTGCTTTTCGCCTCTCTTCTTTTCACAGCTATTTGTAAGGCCTCCTCAGACAGCCATTTCGCTCTTCTGCATTTCTTTTCCATGGGGATGGTCTTGGTCCCTGTCTCCTGTACAATATCATGAACTTCCGTCCAGAGTTCATCAGGCACTCTATCAATCAGATCTAGTCCCTTAAATCTATTTCTCACTTCCACTGTATAATCATAAGGGATTTGATTTAGGTCATATCTGAATGGTCTAGTGGTTTTCCCTACTTTCTTCAATTTAAGTCTGAATTTTGCAATAAGGAGTTCATGATCTGAGCCACAGTCAGCTCCTGGTCTTGTTTTCGCTAACTGTATACAGCTTCTCCATCTTTGGTTGCAAAGAATATAATCAATCTGATTTCGGTGTTGACCATCTGGTGATGTCCATGTGTAGAGTCTTCTCTTGTGTTGTTGGAAGAGGGTGTTTGCTATGACCAGTGCATTCTCTTGACAAAACTCTATTAGCCTTTGCCCTGCTTCATTCCGTGCTCCAAGGCCAAATTTGCCTGTTACTCCAGGTGTTTCTTGACTTCCTACTTTTGCATTCCAGTCCCCTATAATGAAAAGGACATATTTTTTGGGTGTTAGTTCTAAAAGGTCTTGTAGGTCTTCATAGAGCCGATTAACTTCAGCTTCTTCAGCATTACTGGTTGGGGCATAGGCCTGGATTACTGTAATATTGAATGGTTTGCCTTGGAAACAAACAGAAATCATTCTGTCATTTTTAAGATTGCATCCAAGTACTGCATTTCGGACTCTTTTGTTGACCATGATGGCTACTCCATTTCTTCTAAGGGTTTCCTGCCCACAGTAGTAGATATAATGGTCATGCGAGTTAAATTCACCCATTCCAGTCCATTTTAATTCACTGATTCCTAGAATGTCGACGTTCACTCTTGCCATCTCCCGTTTGACCACTTCCAATTTGCCTTGATTCATGGACCTAACATTCCAGGTTCCTATGCAATATTGCTCTTTACAGCACCAGAACTTGCTTATATCACTGGTCACGTCCACAGCTGGGTATTGGTTTTGCTTTTGCTCCTGCTCCATCCCTTTATTCCTTCTATAGTTATTTCTCCACTGAGCTCCAGTAGCATACTGGGCACCTACCGAAATGGGGAATTCCTCATTCAGTATCCTATCATTTTGCCCTTTGTTACTGTTCATGGGGTTCTCAAGGCAAGTATACTGAAGTGGTTTGCCATTCCCTTCTCCAGGGGACCACATTCGGCTGTGGTCCATGTGATCAGATCGACTAGTTTCCTGTGATTATGATTTCAGTGTGTCTGCCCTCTTATGCCCCCTCGCAATACCTACCGTCTTATTTGGGTTTCTCTTACCTTGGTCGTGGAAAATAATGCAGAGTTCCAAAGAATAGCAAGGAGAGATAAGAAAGTCTTCCTCAGTGGTCAATGCAAAGAAATAGAGGAAAACAACAGAATAGGAAAAACAAGAGATCTCTTCAAGAAAATTAGAGATTCCAAGGGAACATTTCATGCAAAGATGGGCTCGATAAAGGACAGAAATGGTATGGACCTAACAGAAGCAGAAGATATTAAGAAGAGGTGGCAGGAATACACAGAAGAACTGTACAAAAAAAGATCTTCAAGACCAAGATAGTCACGATAACGTGATCACTGATCTAGAGCCAGACATCTTGGAATGTGAAGTCAAGTGGGCCTTAGAAAGCATCACTACGAACAAAGCTAGTGGAGGTGATGGAATTCCAGTTGAGCTATTTCAAGTCTTGAAAGATGATGCTGTGAAAGTGCTGCACTCAATAGGCCAGCAGATTTGGAAAACTCAGCGCTGGCCACAGGACTGGAAAAGGTCAGTCTTCATTCCAATCCCAAATAAAGGCAATGTCAAAGAATGCTCAAACTACCGCACAATTGCACTCATCTCACACGCTAGTAAAGTCATGCTCAAAATTCTCCAAGCCAGGCTTCAGCAGTATGTAAACCGTGAACTCCCAGATGTTCAAGCAGGTTTTAGAAAAGGCAGAGGAACCAGAGATCAAATTGCCAACATCCGCTGGATCATGGAGAAAGCAAGAGAGTTTCAGGAAAACATCTATTTCTGCTTCATTGACTATGCCAAAGCCTTTGACTGTGTCGATCACAATAAACTGTGGAACATTCTGAAAGAGATGGGAATCCCAGACCACCTGACCTGCCTCTTGAGAAACCTGTATGCAAATCAGGAAGCAACAGTTAGAACTGGACATGGAACAACAGACTGGTTCCAAATAGGAAAAGGTGTACGTCAAGGTTGTATATTGTCACCTTGCTTATTTAACTTCTATGCAGAGTACATCATGAGGAACGCTGGGCTGGAAGAAGCACAAGCTGGAATCAAGATTGCTGGGGGAAATATCAATAACCTCAGATATGCAGATGACACTACCCTTATGGCAGAAAGTGAAGAGGAACTCAAAAGCCTCTTGATGAAAGTGAAAGAGGAGAGTGAAAAGGTTGGCTTGAAGCTCAACATTCAGAAAACAAAGATCATGGCATCTGGTCCCATCACTTCATGGGAAATAGATGGAAAAACAGTGGAAACAGTGTGAGACTTTATTTTTTTGGGCTCCAAAATCACTGCAGATGCTGATTGCAGCCATGAAATTAAAAGACGCTTGCTCCTTGGAAGGAAAGTTATGACCAACCTTGACAGTATATTAAAAAGCAGAGTCATTACTTTGCCAACCAAGGTCCGTCTAGTCAAGGCAATGGTTTTTCCCATGGTCATGTATGGATGTGAGAGTTGGACTGTGAAGAAAGCTGATCGCCGAAGAATCGATGCTTTTGAACTGTGGTGTTGGAGAAGACTCCTGAGAGTCCCTTATACTGCAAGGAGATCCAACCAGTCCATTCTAAAGGAGATCAATCCTGGATGTTCATTGGAGGGACTGATGCTAAAGCTGAAACTGCAATACTTTGGCCACCTCATGCAACGAGTTGACTCACTGGAAAAGACTCTGATGCTGGGAAAGGTTGTGGGTGGGAGGAGAAAGGGACGACGGGGAATGAGATGGCTGGATGGCATCACCGACTCTGTGGACATGAGTTTGAGTGTACTCCGGGAGTTGGTGATGGACAGGGAGGCCTGGCGTGCTGTGATTCATGGGGTCGCGGAGAGTCGGACACGACTGAGCGACTGAACTGAACTGAACTGTATCCTCACATCACTTTGAGATCAACTATCATTAAAATAATTTTCCTCCTGTATTCAAGAAAGTCTAAGTGCAGTACATTAATTTCAGAAATGACATCTTCTTATTTATTTATATAGTATAAGAGAATTTTCAGTACAAAGTAGGAAATCAAGAGATATCTGGAATAAGTAAGATATCAAGAGATATCAGGCAAGTTTGGCCTAGGAATGCAAAATGAAGCAGGGCAAGGGCTAACAGATTTTTGCCAAGAGAATGTATTGGTTGTAACAAACACTCACTTGCAGCAACACAAAAATGACACTACACAAGGACCTCACAAAATGGTCAATACCAAAATCAAATTGATGGCATATTCTTTGCAGTCGAAGATTAAGAAGTGCTATACTATCTGAAAAAAAAGCAATACCTGGAACTGACTATAGCTCAGATCATGAACACCTTATTGCAAAATTCAGACTTAAATTGAAGAACGTAGGGAAAACGAGTAGACCATTCAGGTACGACCTTAATCAAATTTAAGGTATTAATCAAATTTCTTATGATTATACAGTGGAAGTGACAGATAGATTCAAGGGATTAGATCTGACAGATGCCTGAAGAACTGTGGGCAGAGGTTCATAACATTGTACAGGAAACGGTGACCAAAACCATTAAGAGAGTTAAAGCTTAGGCAGGCAGTCCAAGGCCTTTTAAGGAGAAGGTGAACATTCTCACTCATGCTTGCCGTAAGCCTTCTGCAACAATGAATCTTGCCCAAGGACTGGCCTTTCTTTAGGTCTGGAACTAATGAATATACAGCAATAATATATCTTACTCACGGAAAACGCTTTTCATAGATAACATTATGCTTTCTTAGGCTCTATGTTAATGATTATAATTGTAACAAATCTTGCCTGGGAATTTGTTTCTCAGCAACAATATATCTCATCCAGAGGCACATTGCCCGGAACCTGGTCTCCCTGGTTAATCTCACGCCGAAGTTGTCTCAGGATATATGCCTTGGGAAAAGGTTTGGTGGAACTCTTGCAAACTTGAGGTACTCTTTTTATCTATTTTCAGCAGCCAGTTGAAAAGTACATAATGCCTTACTTAAACTAGTAAGGCAGGTACTCTCCTACCTCTTCCAGTGCCTTTTGCTGGAGGTGTTCTCTATACTTTTCACTCTAATAAACTTTGTTACACAAAGCTCTGTGTGACTGAGACTGCGTCTTTTTTATTCCAGAGTGAAATTTTCTCCTTTGGAGACCACAGATACTGGCACTATTCACTGTAAGCTATCAACATATCCAAGAAAAATAAATGAGAAAAGGAAAAATGGCTGTTTGAGGAGGCCTTACAAATAGCTGAGAAAGGAAGAAAAGTGAAAGGCAAAGGAGGAAAGGAAAGATATATCTAACTGAATGAAGAGCTCTAAAAAATATCAAGGCGAGATAAGAAACTCTTCTTAAATGAACAATGCAAAGAAACAGAGGAAAATAATAGAACAGGAAAGACCAAAGATCTCTTCAAGAAAATTAGAGATACCAAGGGAACATTTCATGCAAACATGGGCACAAAAAAGGACAGAAACGATATGGACCTAACCAAAGCAGAAGATATTAAGAGGTGGCAAGAATACATAGAAAAACTGTACAAAAAAAAGTTCACAATGACCTGGATAGCCACGATGATGTGATCACTCACCTAGAGATAGACATCCTGGATTGTGAAGTCAATTGGGCCTTCAGAAGCATTAGTAGCAACAAAGCTATGGAGGTGATGGAATTCCAGTTGAGCTATTTCAAATCCTAAAAGATGATGCTGTTAAAAATGCTACACTCAATATGCCCACAAGTTTGGAAAACTCAGCAGTGGCTATAGGACTTGAAAAGGTCAATTTTCATCCCAATCCCAAAGGAGGGCAACACCAAAGAATGTTCAAAATATAGCACAATTGTGCTCCTTTTACATACTATTAAGATAATGCTCAAAATCCTTCAAGCTAGGTTTCAGCAGTACTTGAATTGAGAAACTCCAGATGTACAAGCTGGATTTAGAAAAAACAGAGGCACCAGAGATCAAACTGTCAACATCTGTTGAATCATATAAAAAGCAAGGGGATTCCAGAAAGCATCTACTTCTGCTTCATTGACTATTCTAAAACATTTGATTGTGGATCACCACAGTTAGTTCAGTTCAGTTCAGTTCAGTCACTCAGTCGTGTCCAACTCTCCGCGACCCCATGAATCACAGCACGCCAGACCTCCCTGTCCATCACCAACTCCTGGAGTTCACACAAACTCATGTCCACAGAGTCGGTGATGCCATCCAACCATCTCATTCTCGGTCGTCCCCTTCTCCTTCCGCCCCCAACCTTTCCCAGCATCAGAGTCTTTTCCAGTTTGTCAACTTGTCGCATGAGGTGGCCAAAGTATTGCAGTTTCAGCTTTAGCATCAGTCCTTCCAATGAACACCTAGGACTGATCTCCTTAAGAATGGACTGGTTGGATCTCCTTGCAGTCCAAGGGACTCTCAAGAGTCTTCTCCAACACCACAGTTCAAAAACATCGATTCTTTGGTGATCAGCTTTCTTCACAGTCCAACTCTCACATCCATACATGACCACAGGATAAACCATAGCCTTGACTAGACGGACCTTGGTTGGCAAAGTAATGTCTTTGCTTTTTAATATATTAACAGGGTTTGTCATAACTTTCCTTCCAAGGAGTAAGCATCTTTTAATTTCATGGCTGCAATCAGCATCTGCAGTGATTTTGGAGCCCCAAAAAATAAAGTCTGACACTGTTTCCACTGTTTTTCCATCTATTTCCAATGAAGTGATGGGACCAGATGCCATGATCTCACCACAAACTGTGGAAAATTCCTAAAGAAATGGGAATACCAGACCATCTTATCTTCCTCCTGAGAAACTTGTATGTAGGTCAAAAAGTAACAGTTAGACCAGATATGGAAGAAAGAACTAGTTCAAAATTGGGAAAGTAGTACATCAAAGTTGTACATTGTCACCCTACTTATTTAACTTATATGTAGAGAACATCACACAAAATGCTGGGCTGCATGAAGCACAAGCTGGAATCAAGATTGCTGGGAGAAATACCAATAACATCAGATATCCAATGACACTACCCTAGTGGCAGAAAGTGAAGAGGAACTAAAGTCTCCTGATGAATGTGAAAGAGGATGGTGAAAAAGCTGGCTTAAAACTCAACATTCAAAACACTAAGATATGGTATCCAGTCCCATCACTTCAAGGCAAATAGATGGGAAAACAATGGAAACAGTGACAGACTTAATTTTCTTGTGTTCAAAAATCGCTGTGGATGGAGACTGCAGCCATGAAATTAAAAGGCAATAGCTCCTTGGAAGAAAAGCTATGGCAAACTTAGACAGTGTATTAAAAGGTAGAAGCATCTCTTTTCTGACAAAGTCCGTATAGTCAAAGGTGTGTGTGTGTGTGTGTTTCCAGTCGTCATGTATAAATGAGAGATTTAGAACATAAAGAAGGCTGAGCACTGAAAAATTGATGTTTTCTAATTGTGGTACTGGAGAAGCCTCTTGAGGGTTCCTTCAACAGCAAGGAGATCAAACTACTCAGTCCAGAAGGAAATCAATCCTAGATATTCATTGGAAGGACTGATGCTGAAACTGAAGTTCCAATATTTTGGCCACCTAATGAGAAAAGCCAACTCACTGGAAAAGACCCTGATGCTGGTAACGATTGAGGACAAGAAGAGAAGATGGTGACAGAGCCTGGGATGATTGAATGGCATCATCAACTCAATGGACACAAGTTTGAGCAAACTCCAGGAAATAGTGAAGCACAGGGGAGACTGGCCTTCTGCAGTCCATGGGGTTGCAAAGAAGCAGACAACTGAGTGAATGAACAACAATTGAAAATCAATTCATATGTCATTTTTATAATGAAGGAAAGATATAAAATTCTCTTTAGAAACAGGGAAAATAATAAAGGTCATCCAGAAGAAAAGTTTAATTTTCCCTGAAGATTATCAGAAATTGATATTTTACAGATTCCCCAAATATAACAGTTTTATAGTGTAGACAGAAAAAAGAAAAAAAGCAAATAATCTGTATTATGCCCAGACAAATTATTTCTTTTTTAAATTTCCAGTTGCATGAAAATTGAGAGTGCCTAGGGGAATGCTCATAATCACAAAAATAAAAATAAAAACAATTTATTATTAACCATTCTTTTTTTTTTTTTTAATTCTATGCTTACTCCCGGGCTTTCCTGGTGGCTCAGAGGTTAAAGCATCTGCCTGCAATGTGGGAGACCTGGGTTCAATCCCTGGGACAGGAAGATCCCCTGGAGAAGGAAATGGCAACCCACTCCAGTATTCTTGCCTGGAAAATCCCATGGACGGAGGAGCTTGGTGGGCTACAGTCCACGGGGTCGCAAAGAGTCGGACATGACTGAGCGAGCAACTTAACCTTAACTTAACTTATGATTACTCCCATTTTCATTCCTCACAGTTTTATTGACTACTATTTTAAGCTTTTTGGTCTCCACATCTCATGTACATTTTTAAAGGATGTTTCTAAAAACCTCAGTTTAATACATTTGTATTATTTTGACTAATGAAGACTGATTCAGAAATACTAGTGTCAAATCTTTGAAATGTCACAAAAGTCATTGTTTTTAAATGACTATAAAATGAAAATTTTCCACTGCAAAACAATTTTTCTTCACCTGTGTTTCAGTAAATTGCTATTCTACTTTGACCTATCTTTTCATGCCATGTGTAAATTATATTTTGCTCCTGAATTCTATCCATTTTCATTGGTCATGTTAAAATTTCATAGTGACTTTGTAGTTTCACTTATTAAATTTATATTATAAATAGGGAACTTCATTCTGTGATATAGATCTTAATCAATTTCCAACAAAATGCAATTCGAGAAATTATGCTTATCACTGAGAGATACAATGAAGATAATAGATCCCCTTTACTAAGAAGAAAATGAAAATACAAATCCTTCGATGTAAAACTACTTGTGATTCACACTAGCATTGATTATGTGGCATATCTTAATTAATGAAAACATCATGTGGATTATTTTCACAACTTTATTAAATTATGCTTTGTTTTCTCTACAATATTTTTCTAGGTACATGAAATTAATTAAATGTAATAAGTAAGTTTTTATGTTAATATTTAAAATTAAATCATCAAAAGTAGTTTTTCTTCTTAATATATCTTTATCTTTTCATCAAGAATAGTGAATGATATAGTAAAAAGGAAAAATATTTATCTCTTTTGTACTTCACTTATTTTATATTGAGACAGTAACTACATGGTCATAACTCATGATAAATTTTTAAATTTACGATAGGCCTCTGGCTTCCCTGGTGGCTCAGCTATTTAAAAACCCACCTGCCAATACAGGAGATACAAGATGCAAATTTGATACCTGGTTTGGGAAGATCCCCTGGAGAAGGAAATAGCAACCTGCTCCAGTATTCTTGCCTGGAAAATCCCATGGACAGGGGAGCCTAGTAGGCTACAGTTCATGGGGTCAAAAGGAGTTGAACATGACTGAGCATGCACTCACACACACAAACACACAGGCCTTTCATGCCAAATGTGAAATGTTAATATATTCTTAAAGTTAGTGTTACAGCATAATTATTTCCTTTACATATTTGAAACTGTTTTCAAAAAAATGTACGTGATAGCAGTTTATTGTTTGATAGGAAGAAGTGGTGTTTAGGAAGTTGTTTAGGAATTAACTGCTGTTTTTAGAAGAAATAAATATGGTAGTGATATTACAAGATAGAAATTATTTTATAATAGAAAATGAAAAATTTGTGCTATGTCTAAAAGGAGTCAAAATTACAGAATTTTTTTTTCATATTTGCATTATCATTTGTTTTATTTTATATTTACCATCATCACAGATTGAAAAGTATTTTGCATTTAAACAAATTTGAACAATAGGAGTATAAAGGCATCAACTGTAAATTGCTTTTTAAAATAGCATCATCCATGACATACACCATTCATAGACCACTCAGGTGTGACCTAAATAAAAGCCCTTATGATTATACAGTGCTAGTGACAAATAGATTCACAGATTAGATCTGATAGACAGAGTCCATGATATTATACAGGAGGCAGTGATCAAAACCATCCCCAAGAAAAAGAAATGCAAAAAGGCAAAATGGTTGTCTGAGGAGGACTTACAGATACCTGATAAAAGAGCAAAGGAGGAAAAGAAATACCTATTTGAATACAGAGTTATAAGAATATCAAGGCAAAATAAGAAAGCCTTCCTCACTGATCAAAGCAAAGAAACAGAGGAAAGAATAGAATGGGAAAGACTAGAGATCTCTTCAAGAAAATTAGAGACACCAAGGGAACAGTTCATGCAAAGATGGGTTCAATAAAGGACACAAACGAAGTTGACATAACAGGAACAGAAGATATTAAGAAAATGTAATAAGATTTATATTAATATCAATTTTATATATATAAGGTTGATATTAAGAAGCAAGAGAATTCCAAAAAAATATCTACATCTGCCTTATTGACTACATCAAAGCCTTTGACTGTGTGGATCAAAACAAGCTGTGAAAAATTTTTAGAGATGGGAATACCAGACCATCTTACCTGCCTTCTGAGAAATCTGTATGCAGGTCAAGAAGCAACAGTTAGAACTGGACCTGGAACAATGGACTGGTTCCAAATTGGGAAAGGAATACTTCTAGGCTGTATATTGTCACCCTGTTTATTTAACTTATATGCAGACTGTATCATGTGATATATCATGCTGAGTGAAGGACAAGCTGGAATCAAGATTTTGGGAGAAATATCAATAACCTCTGATATGCAGATGACACCACCCTTAAGGCAGAAAGGAAAGAGGTACTAAAGAGCCTCTTGACGAAAGTGAAAGAGGAGAGTGAAAAAACTGGCTTAAAACTCAACATTCAAAAAACGAAGAACATGTCATCCAGTCTCATCACTTCATGGCAAATAGATGGGAAAACAAGGATAGACCTTATTTTCTTTGGCTCCAAAATCACTGCAAATGGTCACTACAGCCATGAAATTAAAAGACGAGTGCTCCTTGGGAAAAAAAATCTGTGATCAACCTAGACAGCATATTAAAAAACGAGGGAGACATTACTTTGCTGACAAATATCTGTCTAGTCAAAGCTATGTTTTTTTCCAGTGGTCCTGTATGAGAGTGAGAGTTGGACTATAAACAAAGCTGAGCACTGAGGAATTGATGTTTTTGAATGTGGTGTTGAAGAAGACTCTTGAAAGTCCCTTGGACTGCAAGGAGATCAAACCAGTCAATCATAAAGAAAATCAGCCCTGAATATTCTTTGGAAGGACTGATGCTGAAGCTGAAGATCCAATACTTTGAGCACCTGATGGGAAGAACTGACTCATTGGGAAAGACCTTGATGCTGGGAAAGACTGAAGGCAGGAGGAGAAGGGGACAACAGAGGATGAGATAGTTGGATGGCATCACCAACTCAATGGACATGAATTTTAACAAGCTCCAGGAGTTGGTGATGGACAGAGAAATCTGCAGTCCATGGGGTTGCAAAGAATCAGACATGACTGAGGAACTGAACTGAACTGAACTGATGACGTAGAGAAACACGCCAATGTTTTATTTTAATGCTCTGTCACATCCTACTCTTTGCTACTCCATGGACTTTACATTCCATGGAGTTCTCCAGGCCAGAATACTGGAATGGGTAACCTTTACCTTCTCCAGGGGATTCTTCTCTACCCAGGGATCAAACCCAGCCTCCTACATTGCAAGCAGATTCTTTAGTAGCTGAGCCCAAGAATACTGGAGTGAAGCCTATCCCTTCTCTAGCACATCTTCCCAACCCAAGATTAGAATCAGGATCTCCTGCATTGCAGGTGGATTCTTTACCAGCTGAACTTTCAGGGAATCCCAACATACACAGAGGGTAAGAATAAATCAGGGAAGTAAACTATTCATATCAATTGTTATGTTTTCAATATGCATTTATTTTCTGTCTTCTGTAATCTGAGCAGTGAGCTGTATAGCGAGCATAAAGGCTGAATAATGCAAGAATTGAACACACAAGCTGTTATGGTGACATGAAATAAATATGCTACCTTTCTGAGTGGTTGGAGAAAGATTCACAGAAAGTTTTGTTGTTGTTGTTGTTGAGAATTAAGTCATGAAATATCAGAAGAATTTCTGATACTATAATCAGAACCAGAACTATATTGAGAGGGTAGAAAATCATTCATAACAGATAAAAATGAATGTACAAACTCTTGATAATATGAAATATACTGATCCTGGCTGAGAATTCACCAGTTGCCTATCATTGAAGTGCATCAAGGAGGAACAGGGAAAAACAGACTGTAAAGAACATTAACTGCTAAGTTAAGGTATTAAAATATATTCTTCAAGTTATAAGTATCTGACTCTTGTGGTCAGATTAATGTTGTAGAAGATCAGAGAGAGATCTTGTATGGCAGAGAGAGAGCAAGATGGTGGAGGAGTAGGTGGACATGGAGTACATCTCTCTCCACAGATACATCAGGAATACATCATCAGACACAGAAGTGAATGCGGAACACCAGCTAAGGGCAAACAGGAGTACCTGGCCACTGGAAAAGAATACATAGAACCATGCAAACTGAAAATCAAGCCCTGAGTCTTTGGAGTGGGAGCACTGACTCAACACCCTACACTACTAGAAAACTAACACTAGGGAGTATCAAGTAGTGAATACTCACACAAAGGAAACCACTTGAATACAAGACCCCACATCACCCAACTACCAGTAGCATCCTGTGCAGGACGCCACATCTAAACAACAAACAAAGCAAAAACAGAAACCCAATCAACAACTGACAGAATTACCACCTCATTCAGCCTGGATCATCAGAGGAAAAACAAACAAACAAAAACTCTGCAGAAATCTCACCCTATACAAAGCTTACACAAAACACTGGACCAACATTAGAAGAGTAGAAACCAAAAAGAAGAAAGAATTCAACCTTGAAGCCTGGAAAAAGAAGACCTCAAACACAATAAGCTAAAAAAATAATGAAAAGGAAAAGAAATGCTACACAAATGAAGGAACAAACTAGAAACACAGAGTTCCAAATAAATGAAGAGGAAATATGCAAACTACCTGAAAAAGAATTCAGAATAATGAGAGTAAAAATGATCAGAAAACAAAATGGAGAAAATACAAGAATCAATTAACCAAGACCTAAAAGAATTAAAGAATAAGCTTACAGAGACAAACAGCACAATTACTGAAATTTAAAATAATCTAGAAGAAATCAATAGCAGAATATCTGAAGCAGAAGATCAGTGACCTGAAAGATAAATTGGTGGAAATAACTTCTGAAGAGCAGAATAAAGTAAAAAGAATGAAAAGAACTGAGGACAATCTGAGAGACCTCTGGGACAATATCAAATGAGCCAACATTAGACTTATATAGGCCAGAATAAAAAGCGTAAAAGAAAGAGTATGAGAAACTTTTTGAAGAGATTATAATTAAAAATTTACCCAACGTGGAAAAGAAAATGGTCAATCAAATCCAAGAGGCTCTAAGAGCCCCATACAGGACAAACCCAAGGAGAAACATGCCAATACACATACTAATCACACTAACAAAAACCAAACACAAAGTAAGAATATTAAAAGCAGCAAGGGAGAAGCAACAAACACAAAGAAAGAATATTAAAATCAGCAAGGGAGAAGCAACAATTAACATTAAGGGAAGCCACATATTGTTAATAGCTGATCTTTCAGCAGAAACTCTGCAGGCCAGAAGGAAATGACAGGTTATACTGAAAGTACTGAAGGGAAAAATCTACACGATTACTGTACTCAGCAAGGATCTCATTCAAAATTGATGGAGAAATACAAAGCTTTTCAGACAAGCAAAGTTAAGAGAATTCAGTACCACCAAACCAGCTTTATGACAAAGGTTAAAGGGACTTATATAGTCAAGAAATACAAGGGAAAGAAAAAGATCTACAAAATAAACTCCCCAAAATCAAGAAAATGGCTATAGGAACATATATATCAATGATTACTTTAAATGTAAATGGATTAAGTGTTCCATCCAAGAGACACAGAGTGGTTGAATGGATACAAAAATAAGACCCATATATACTCTGCCTACAAGAAACCCACTTCAGAACTAAAGACACATACAGACTGAAAGTGAGAAGATGGAAAAATATATTCCATGCAAATTGTAAGCAAAAAAAAAGCTGGAGTAGCAATCATCATATCAGACAAAGTAGACCTTAAAATAAAGAATGTTGCAAGAGATAAGGAAGGACACTACATAATGATCAAGGATTCAATCCTCTGAGATAGCATTTGGAGTTTTCCTCATTCAAGGGGTTTAATATGCCAGCTTGCACGAATTGGCTGGCCCAGATTCATGACACATGTTAAATTACAGCTTTCTACTATCATTCCATCTTCCCTGTTATCTCTTTAATGTAAAAAACAAACCCATCCTTAAATTTAAAATAAGTAAATTTAATTATTTAAAAAAAAACCAAACAAACACTATATTTTCTTCTAGCCAGCTAATGGGCAAAGCACTCCCCAATTTTGGCTTGCTTAGTGCTCCCTCATAATTAAACTAGGGGGTTATAGATTTGGGGGAAAAAACTGCTGAGGTGTCCTCTCATTGCATCAAATCAGAGGGTGTGTGACATTATGTCTGGCTACTGATTATGTTAACTTGATTGCTCTGTTAAGGTGTGTCTGTCAAGTTTCTCCACTATTAAATTACATTTTTCCTTTAAAAAAAAAAGGATTCAATCCAAGAGGTTGAAATAACAATTGTAAATATCTATGTGCCCAACATAGGAGCACCTCAATCATAAGGCAAACATTAACGGACATAAAATAAGAAACTGACAATAACACAATAATAGTAGGATATTTTAACAAACACCCCACTCACACCAATGACCAGTTCATCAAAACATTAAATTAATAAGGAAACTCAAGTCCTAAAAGATGCATTAGATGATATGGATCTCAATGATATCAACAGGACATTCCATCCAAATGCATAAGAATATATCTTCTTCTCAAGTGTACATGGAACATTCTCCAGGATAGATTACATCTTGGGTCACAAATCAAACCTCAGTAAATTTAAGAAAATTGAAATTGTATCAAGCATCTTCTGTGACCACAATATCTATGAAACTAGACATCAATTAAAAGAAAAAAAATGTAAGAAATGGAAGCATATGGAGATTAAATAACATGTTTCTAAATAACCAACAGGATATTGAAGAAATCAAAAAGGAAATGAAAAAATTACTAGAAACAAATGACAATGAAAACAAGACAACTCAAAACCTATGGATTGCATCAAAAGCAGTCCTAAGAAGGAAGTTTATAGCAAAGTAATCCTACCTCAGAAAAACATGGAAAAGACAACCTAACTTTATACCTAAAACAACTGGATAAAGAACAACAACAACAAAAATAATAGTAATAAGTAGAAGGAAAGAAATCATAAAGGTCTGAGCGGATATGAAAAGAAATGAAAGAAACAATAGCAAATATTAATAAAGCAAAAAGCAGGTTCTTTGAGAAGATAATAAAAACTGACAAATTTTAAGCCAGACTTATCAAGAAAAAAGAGAGAAGAATCAAATCAACAAAATTAGAAATTAAAAAGGAGAGATTACAAAAGACAATGCAGAAATACAAAGGATTATAAGAGACTACTGTGAACAACTATATGGCAATAAAATATATTACCTGGAAGAAATGGACAGATTCTTAGAAATGTTCAAACGTTCAAAACTAAAGTAGGAAGAAACAGAAATTATGAACAACCCAATTGCAAGCACTGAAACAGGAGCTGTGATTAAAAAAAAAAAAAAAACCTCCCAAAAAACAAAAGCGAAGGGCCAGATGACTTCACAGGAGTATTCTATCAAACATTTAAAGTAGAGCTAAAGCCTATCTTTCTAAAACTCTTTCAAAAAATTGCAGAGGAAAGAACACTTCCAAACTCATTCTATGTGGCCTCCATCACCCTGATACCAAAATCAGAGAAACACAACACAAAAAATAAAACTACAGATCAATATCACTTATGAACATATACACAAAAATCCTCAACAAAATTTTTACAAACAGAATTCAGCAACACAATAAAAAGCTCAAACACCATGATTAGTCAGTCAGTCAACTCATTCACTCAGTCACATCTGACTCTTTGTGACCCCATGGACTGCAGCACACCAGGCTTTCCTGTCCATTACCAAATCCCAGAGTTTACTCAAACACATGTCCGTTGAGTTGGTGATGTGATCCAGCCATCTCATCCTATCTCATCCCTTTCTCCTCCTGCCTTCAATCTTTCCCAGCATCAGGGTCTTTTCATATGAGTCAGCTCTTCGCATCAGGTGTCCAAAGGAATGGAGTTTCAGCTTCAGTATCAGTTCTTCAAATGAATATTCAGGACTGATTTCCTTTAGGATGGACTGGTTTTATCTCCTTCCTGTTCAAGGGACTCTCAAGAGTCTTCTCTAACACCACAATTCAAAAGCATCAATTCTTCGGTCCTCAACTTCCTTTATACTCCAACTCTCATATCCATACATGACTACTGGAAAAACCATAGTTTCAACTACACAGACTTTTGTTGTCAAAGTAATGTCTCTTCTTTTTAATATGTTGTCTAGGTTGGTCGTAACTTTTCTTCCAAAGAGTAACTATCTTTTAATTTCATGGCTTCAGTCGTCATCTGAAATGGTTTTAGAGCCCAAAAAAATAAAACCTGTCACTGTTTCCACTGTTTCAAAATCTATTTGCCATGAAGTGATGGGACCAGATGCCATGATCTTAGTTTTCTGAACGTTGGGTTTTAAGACAACTGTTTCATTCTCCTCCTTCAATTTCATCAGGAGGCTCTTTAGGTCTTCTTCAATTTCTGCCATAAAGGTGGTATCATCTGCATATCTGAGGTGACTGATATTTCTCCCACCATCTTAACTTCAGCTTGTACTTCATACAGCCCAGTGTTTCTCATGATGTATTCTGCATATAAGTTAAATAAGCAGGGTGACAATACACAGCCTTATGGTATACTCTTTTCCCGATTTGTAACCAGTCTGTTGTTCCATGTCTACTTAACTTGCTTACTGACATGTATACAGATTTCACAGGAGACAGGTCAGGTGGTCTGGTATTCTCAGCTTTTTAAGAATTATCCACAGTTTATTGTGATCCACATAGTCAAAGACTGTGGCATACTCCATAAAGAAGAAACATGTTTTTCTGGAACTCTCCTGCTTTTTTGATGATCCAATGGATGTTGGCAATTTGATCTCTGGTTCCTCTGCCTTGTCTAAATCTAGCTTGAACATATGGAAGTTTATGGTTCACATACTGTTGAGGCCTGGCTTGGAGAATTTTGAGCATTACCCTACTAGCATATGAGATGAGTGCAATTGAGCGGTAGTTTGAGCATTCTTTGCCATTGCCTTTCTTTGGGATTGGAATGAAAACTGACCTTTTCCAATCCTGTGGCCTCTGCTGAGTCTTCCAAATTTGCTGGCATATTGAGTGCAGCACTTTCACAGCATCATCTTTCAGGATTTGAAATAACTCAATTGGAATTCCATCACCTCTACTATCTTTGTTCATAGTGATACTTCCTAAGGCCCACTTGACTTCACATTCCTGAATGTCTGGTTCTAGGTGAGTGATTACATCATCGTGATTATCTGGATCATGAAGATCTTTTTTGTATAGTTCTTCTGTGTATTCTTACCACCTCTTCTTAATATCTTCTGCTTCTGTTAGGTCCATACCATTTCTGTCCTTTATTGAGCCCATCTTTGCATGAAATGTTCCCTTGGTATCTCTAAATTTCTTGAAGAGATCTCTAGTCTTTCCCATTCTATTCTTTCCTCTATTTCTTTGCACTGATCACTGAAGAGGGCTTTCTTATCTCTCCTTGCTATTCTTTGGAAGCTTGCATTCAAATGAGTATATCTCCCCTTTCTCCTTTGCTTTTCACTTCTCTTCTTTTCACAGTGATTTGTAAGAGCTCCTCAGACAGCCATTTTGCTTTTTTGCATTTCTTTTCCATGGGGATGGTCTTGATCCCTGTCTCCTTTACAATGTCACAAACCTCCATCCATAGTTCTTCAGGCACCCTGTCTATCAGATCTAATCCCTTGAATCTATTTCTCACTTTCACTGTGAGAAGGGATTTGATTTAGGTCATACCTGAATGGCCTAGTGGTTTTCCCTAATTTCTTCAATTTAAAACTGAATTTGGCACTAACGAATCCATGATCTGAGCCACAGTCAGCTCCTGGTCTTGTTTTTGCTGACTGTATACAGCTTCTCTATCTTTGGTTGCAAAGAATATCATCAATCTGATTTTGGTATTGACCATCTGGTGATGTCCATGTGTAGAGTCTTCTGTTGTTCTGTTGGAAGACAGTGTTTGCTATGACCAGTGCTTTCTCTTGACAAAACTCTATTAGCCTTTGCCCTGCTTAATTCTGTACCTCAAGGACAAATTTGCCTGTTACTCCAGGTATCTCTTGACTTCCTACTTTTGCATTCAAGTCTCCTATAATGAAAAGGACATCTTTTGGGGGTGTTAGTTCTAGAAGGTCTTGTATGTCTTCATAGAACCATTCAACTTCAGCTTCTTCAGCATTAATGCTGCAGTCCATTGATTTGCAAAGAGTCCAACATTACTGAGTGACACAACTAAACTGAACTGACTGATATTATACACAGTTAATAGTATATATAAATCAATCCCAATCTCCCAAATCATCCCAGCCCACCCCTCTTGGTGTCCACGTGGTTATTCTCTACATCTGTGTCTCTAATTCTGTTTTCAAATAAGGTATATTCAATTTTTCTAGATTCCACCCATTGTTGAAATATGTTTTTTTGTTTTTTCTCTGTTTCACTTACTTCACTCTGTATGACAGGGTCTAGGTCTACCTATGTCTCTCATAATGACACAATTTCATTTCTTTTTATGACTGAGTGATGTTCCACTGTATCTATGTGCCACATCTTCTTTATCCATTCCTCCATTGATGGACATTCAAGTTGCTTCCGTGCCTTGGCTATTGTAAATGGTGGTGCAATGAACATTGGGGTATATGTGTCTTTTTGAAATATGGTTTTGTCTCGATATTTGTACAGCAGTGGGATTGATGGGTTATATGTTAATTCTATTTTTAGATTTTTAAGGAAATGCCATACTGTTTTCCATAGAGGCTCTATCAATTTACATTCCCACCAAGAGTGCAAGAAGATTCCATTTTCTCCATACACTCTTCATTACTTATGGTTTGTGTGTGTATATATATATATAAATGACAGCCATTCTGACTGGATTGAGTGATACTTCATTGTAGTTTGATTTGCATTTCTCTAATAATTAGTGATGCTGAGCACTTTGAAACCTCAAATTCCTAAAAAAATTTTAAAGTATTTAAGAATTTTAAAAAGTAAGAATTCTTTAATTTTTTATTTTTAAATATAAATGCATGATAATTACTTTACAATATTGTATTGGTTTTGCATACATCAACATGAATCCGCCATGGGTGTACACGTGTTTGCCATTCTGAACCCCCTTCCCACCTCCCTCCCCATCCCATCCCTCTGGGTCATCCCAGTGCACCAGTCCCGAGCATCCTGTATCACGCATTGAACCTGGACTGGCGATTCATTTCACATATGATAATATACATGTTTCAATACCATTCTCTCAAATCATCCCACCCTCACCCTCTCCCACAGAGTCCCAAAGACTGTTCTATACATCTGTGTCTCTTTTGCTGTCTCACATACAGGGTTATTGTTACTATCTTTCTAAATTCTCATTCTCTCTCATCCCCATCTCCTCCCACCCCCAATCCTTCCTAGCATTAGTATACTGAATTGGTGTTTTTCCTTCTGGCTTACTTCACTCTGTATAATAGGCTCCAGTTTCATCCACCTCATTAGAACTGATTCAAATGTATTCTTTTTAACGGCTGAGTAATACTCCATTGTGTATATGTACCACATATTTCTCATCCATTCGTCTGCTGATGGACGTCTAGGTTGCTTCCTTGTCCTGGCTATTATAAACAGTGCTGCGATGAACATTGGGATACACGTGTCTCTTTCAATTCTGGTTTCCTTGGTGTGTATGCCCAGCAGTGGGATTGCTGGATCGTATGGCAGTTCTATTTCCAGTTTTTTAAGGAATCAGAATGGGAGAAAATAATAGCAAATTAAGAAACTGACAAAGAATTAATCTAAAAAATATACAAGCAATTCCTGCAGCTCAATTCCAGAAAAATAAATGACCCAATCAAAAAGTGGGCCAAAGAACTAAACAGACATCTCTCCAAAGAAGACATACAGATGGCTAACAAACACATGATAAGATGCTCAACATCACTCATTATCAGCGAAATGCAAATTAAAACCACAATGAGGTACCATTTCACGCCAGTCAGAATGGCTGCCTTCCAAAAGTCTACAAGCAATAAATGCCGAAAAGGGTGTGAGAAAAGGGAACCCTCTTTCTTTTTTAAAATATAATAAGAGGACTGAATTTACCCTCTTACCTGAAAAACAAAAGTTCGGAATGAATGTAAGAAGCAATAAGTTTAGAAGATATTGAAGATCAAATGAACTTTCAGTTCAATTCAGTTCAGTTCTGTCGCTCAGTCGTGTCCTACTCTCCGTGACCCCATGAATCACAGCACGCCAGGCATCCCTGTCCATCACCAACTCCTGGAGTTCACTCAAACTCATGTCCTTCGAGTCGGTGATGCTATCCAGCCATCTCATTCTCTCTCATCCCCATCTCCTCCCACCCCCAATCCTTCCTAGCATCAGACTCTTTTCCAGTGAGTCAACTCGTTGCATGAGGTGGCCAAAGTATTGCAGTTTCAGCTTTAGCATCAGTCCTTCCAATGAACACCCAGGATTGATCTCCTTTAGAATGGACTGGTTGGATCTCCTTGCAGTCCAAAAGACTCTCAAGAGTCTTCTCCAGCACCACAGTTCAAAAACATCAATTCTTCAGCAATCAGCTTTCTTCACAGTCCAACTCTCACATCCATACATGACCACTGGAAAAACCATAGCCTTGACTAGACAGACCTTTGTTGGCAAAGTAATGTCTCTGCTTTTTAATACGCTATCTAGATTGGTCATAACTTTCCTTCCAAGGAGTAAGCATCTTTTAATTTCGTGACTGCAATCAGCATCTGCATTGAATTTGGAGCCCAAAAAAATAAATAAATAAAGTCTGACACTGTTTCCCCATCTATTTCCCAGGAAGTGATGGGACCAGATGCCATGATCTTCGTTTTTTGATCTTCGTTTTCTGAATGTTGAGCTTCAAGCCAACCTTTTCACTCTCCTCTTTCACTGTCATCAAGAGGCTTTTTAGTTCCTCTTCACTTTCTTCCATCTGCATATCTGAGGTTATTGATATTTCTCCCAGCAATCTTGATTCCAGCTTGTGCTTCTTCCAGCCCAGTGTTCCTCATGATGTACTCTGCATAGAATTTAAATAAGCTGGGTGACAATATACAACCTTGACATACTCCCTTTCCTATTTGGAACCAGTCTGTTGTTCCATGTCCAGTTCTAACTGTTGTTTCCTGACCTTCATACAGGTTTCTCAAGAGGCAGGTCAGGTGGTCTGGTATTCCCATCTCTTTCAGAATTTACCACAGTTTATTGTGATCCACACAGTCAAAGGTTTTAGCATAGTCAATGAAGCAGAAATAGATGTTTTTCTGGAACTCTCTTGCTTTCTCCATGATCCAGCGGATGTTGGCAATTTGATCTCTGGTTCCTCTGCCTTTTCTAAAACCTACTTGAACATCTGGAAGTTCATGGTTCACATACTGCTGAAGCCTGGCTTGGAGAATTTTGAGCATGACTTTACTAGCATGTGAGATGAGTGAAATTGTGTGGTAGTTTGAGCATTCTTTGGCATTACCTTTCTTTGGGATTGGAATGAAGACTGACCTTTTCAAGTCGTGTGGCCACTGCTGAGTTTTCCAAGTTTGCTGGCATATTGAGTGCAGCACTTTCACAGCATCATCTTTCAGGATTTGAAATAGCTCAATTGGAATTCCATCACCTCCACTAGCTTTGTTCGTAGTAATGCTCTCTAAGGCCCACTTAACTTCACATTCCAGGATGTCTGTGAGTGATCATGTCATCCTGATTATCTTTGTCGTGAAGATCTTTTTTGTACAGTTCTCTGTGTATTCTTGCCAACTCTTCTTAATATCTTCTGCTTCTGTTAGGTCCATACCATTTCTGTCCTTTATCGAGCCCATCTTTGCATGAAATGTTCCCTTGATATCTTTAATTTTCTTGAAATGATCTCTTGTTTTCCTATTCTGTTGTTTTCCTTTATTTCTTTTCATTGAGGAAAGCTTTCTTTCACTGAGGAAGGCTTTCTTATCTCTCCTTGCTATTCTTTGGAACTCTGCATTCAGATGCTTATATCTTTCCTTTTCTCCTTTGCTTTTCACTTCTCTTCTTTTCACAGCTATTTGTAAGGCCTCCTCAGACAGCCATTTTTCTTTTTTGCATTTCTTTTCCATGGGGATGGTCTTGGTCCCTGTCTCCTGTACAATGTCACAAACCTACTTCTAGCTGTTCTTTAAGCCAACCAGGTTAAAAGGAGGGAAAACAAAACACAAAGTGTGGTGTGGGGTTAATATATATATATACATACATACATACATATAGCTGATTCATTTAACAATGTTTTAATGTAACTATACTCCAATAAAAATTAATTTTAAGAAAAAGCCACTTGGTCGGTGGTATTTTGTTATAGTAGTTCTAGGAAACTACTATATGTGCCTCGATGCATATCCTATTTTTCCACTTCATTCCTATAAACTGTTAGATATTCATAAGGAAAAGTGAAATAATTTAAATATATAGCACTTAATTGCTTTTATTATCAAACTTTTAAAAAAAAGAATAGTATTTTTTCAAGAATATCTGAAAACATTATGTAAAATGAGAATTTATAAAGTCAGTAAAGTTGAAAGCAAAAGGAGAGAGTGGGGGGGGGGACTTACAATAAAGTAGAATTAAAAAAAAAAAATGACAGAAACCTGAGAGCAAGGCATTCTACAGATACTATTTAGATCAGGAGTTACTAAATTTGGCCAGAAAAAAAAAAAAAAAGAAGCCAGATACTTCTTTTTTTCAATATCATAGCATCAAATTGATATCTTTAAATTTAGACTGCCTATAGACATAAGCAAAAGTCATAAGCAAAAGTATAGGAGAGGGGGGAGAAAGAACGTTTCAAAAACGAAGTTTAATGTTACAGCAACTGAATTTGAATATAGAATTGACCAATCACTTACTCAAAAACAGATAAAATTCTGAACTAGAAGTGACTCATTTGAAACAGCATTTCCAAATCTTTAATAGATGGTATGAGGAAGAGTAACTTGCTAACAATAGTTAAAGAACATTAATCAGTGTAGCGGTGTGAAATTTACACTATTACCTATTGCCAGTGACAAATGCATATTGAAGCTATAAAGCTCAGAAAAATATGAAGTTTGTCTAGTAATTTAGTCTATGATAATGCTATCAGACACCCAAATGTTGTTGTTGTTCAGTATCTAAGTTTTATTCAACTCAACAGTTCTATGGACTGCA
The DNA here is from genome assembly GCF_049115385.1 of Moschus berezovskii. Lineage (NCBI taxonomy): Eukaryota > Metazoa > Chordata > Mammalia > Artiodactyla > Moschidae > Moschus > Moschus berezovskii. The sequence continues at coordinate 49,293,556 of NC_142472.1, forward strand.
GCACTCCAGGACAATAGGTCCTCCACTAACTCCTGGAGTTTGCTCAAATTTATGTTCTTTGACTCAATGATGCTATCAAGCCATTTAACCCTCTGTTGCCCTTTTCTCCTCCTGCCTTCAATCTTTCCCAGCATCAGGGTCTATTCCAAAGAGTTGGCTCTTAATATCAGATGACCAAAGAATTGGAGCTTCAGCATCAGTTATTCCAATGAATATTCAGGGTTGATTTCCTTTAGGAATTACTGATTTGATCTTGCAGTCCAAGGAATGCCCAATAGTTTAGTTCTTCTGGGTATTTGTGCCATCTCTTTTCAGTCTCCTCTGTTTCTGTTAGGTCTTTATCATTTCTGTCCTTTATCGTGCCTATCCTTGCATGAAATGTTCCTTTGATATCTCCAATTGTTCCTGGAAGAAATCTATGTCTTTTCCATTCTATTGTTTTCTTCTATTTCTTTACACTGTTCACTTAAGAAGGCTTTCTTATGTCTCTTTGCTATTCTCTGAAATTCTGCATTTAGTTGGATATATCAGGCTTCCCTGGTGGCTCAGATGGTAAAGCATCTGCCTGCAATGCAAGAGACCCAGGTTCAATCCCTGGGTCTGGAAGATCCCCTGGAGAAGGAAATGGCAACCCACTCCAGTACTCTTGCCTGGAAAATTCCATGGACTGAGGAGGTAGGCTACAGTTCATGGGGTCGCAAAATGTTGAACATGACTGAGCAACTTCACTTCACTTCTTCCCTTTCACTCTTGCCTTTCACTTCTCTTCTTTCTCAGCTATTTATAAGGCCTTCTCAGATAATCTCTTTGCCTTCTTGCATTTCTTTTTTTTGGAGTGGTGGGGGTGGATAGTTTTGACAACTGCCTCCTGTACAATGTTACAGGCCTCTTTCCATAGCTCTTCAGGCACCCTGTCTATCAGATCTAATCCCTTGAATCTCTTCGTCCCTTCCACTGTATAATTGTAAGAGATTTTATTTAGATCATACTGAGTGGCCTAGTGTTTTCCCTACTTTCTTCAATTTAAGCCTGAATTTTGCAATAAGGAGCACATGATCTGAGGCATAGTCAGCTCCAGGTCTTGATTTTGCTGACTGTATAGACCTTCTTCACCTTCGACTGTAAAGAATATGATTAATCTGAATTCAGTATTGATTATTGGTTATGTCTGTATGTAGGGTCATCTTTTGTGTTGTTGAAAGAGGGTGTTTGCTATTACCAGTGTGTTTTGACAAAATTCTGTTAGCCTTTGCTCTGCTTCATTTTGTACTCCAAGGCCAAACTTGCCTGCTAATTCAGGTATCTCTTGACTTCCTTCTTTTGTATTCCTATGTCCTATGATAAATTTTTTTTTTTTTTTTTTTGGTGTTTGTTCTAAAAGATACTGTAGGTCTTCACAGAACTGGTCAACTTCAACTTCTTTGGCATTAGTGGCTAGGGTATAGACTTGTATTACTGTGATGTTGAATTATTTGCCTTGGAAATGCACAGAGATCACTCTGTCACTTTTGAGATTACATCCAAGTGCTATGTTTTGGACTCTCTTGTTGACTATTGAAAGGGTGTTGCTGAGCCATGAAAGATGCTGGGATTCTTGGCCTCTAGAGGAGATGAATTCAATCCGGGGCCAGTGATGAGGCTTGATCACTCAGAGTTTTTGTGTAATAAAGTTTTATTAATGCATCACTGACTTGATGGACATGAGTTTGAATGAACTCTGGGAGTTGGTGATGGACAGGGAGGCCTGGCATGCTACGATTCATGGAGTCGCAAAGAGTCAGACATGACTGAGTGACTGAACCGACTGAACTGAACTGCATGTATAATAGAAAGAAAGCTTCTGACATAGACATCAGAAGGGGACAGAAAGAGTGTCCCCTGCTAGTCTTTAACCAGATGTTATATAGCTACTAGCAGGCTGCTAACTGGAGAAAGGAAATGTCTCAAAATTCAGAGACTGACACCAGCCCCGTCACCCACAACGTGCATTTTGAGGTAATATTGGCACAAGGTGAGTTGTCCTGGGCCATTGAACGACTGACATGAATCTTGAAGAAAGGTAGGTTTCCAAGCAAAGGCATACTGTCATTAACATAGCTTAAAAGAACATTTGCATGAATAAAACACCACTTTGTCAAGTCGGTTCTGAGTCTCAGGTGAACCAACTTGAAGAAAGACAGAGTCGTAAATGCATAGTTCATTAACATAGCTTAAGAAAAGCATTTCTATTTTAAACAAACGCATTGGTTAGCTCAAGTTTCGAGAAAAGTTAAGTTCAGGTGGAACCAGGTGTCATCATGGCAACACAGAATTTTAAGAGAAACCTCCTGTTAAATCTGTATAGAGAAGGGGGAAAAAGCTGACACTTATAGCTTGTTTCCTCCTACCACTTAAGAGAGAGATAACAAATGTCTGACACTTGCAGCCTATGTCCTCTGTTTGAGGACCCCTAGCCTCCCTGCCTGTTACCTTCTCACTACGAGGGCTACTCCCTCCCCTCCTTTTTCTTCTTTTTCTTAAGGGATTCTTGCCCACAGTAATGAAATGGGAATCTGAGTTCTTGTTTGCAGAGCCAAAGCTGAACTTCATGAACACACAAATACTCACAGTAGCGAGTGAATAGGATTTATTAAAGAAAGAAAGTACAAAGCTCTCAGTATAGACACTGAGCGGAGAAGGCAATGGTAACCCACTCCAGTACTCTTGCCTGGAAAATCCCATGGACAGAGGAGCCTGGTAGGGTGCAGTCCATGAGGTCGCTAAGAGTTGGACACGACTGAGCGACTTCACTTTCACTTTTCACTTTCATGCGTTGGAGAAGGAAATGGCAACCCACTCCAATGTTCTTCCCTGGAGAATCCCAGGGATGGGGGAGTCTGGTGGGCTGCCTTTTATGGGGTCACACAGAGTCGGACACTACTGAAGCGACTTAGAAACAGCAGCCACATAGACACTGAGAGGGGTTAAAGAGTCCCTTCAAAGGTGGGACTTACAGCAGTTTTTATATCCTTGATCTGTACATTTTGGTGATTCCTGTCCTTGAAATACATTATTTTTAGCCAATCAGTTTAAAGGTCAAGATGTTTAAGTTAACATCTTTGTGGCTTCTCTTGATTCTTGGATTAAGTGGCCATCCATTTTATACACTCTGGCCATTTTACAATGGACTAGATGTATGGATTTAAGATTAATGATCACTAGTTGTTTTTCCCTCAGGCATATGCAACAGAAGTTAATTACTGCCCTTCCCTGGATCTGAGTGCTGATAATTTATCAGACCAAGGACACATTCCAGGAATTCAAGACAAAGGGTAAAGTTTTAGGTTAATGGAACAGAAGTTTACTGAAAACAAGACTGAAGTCTCAGAGTCCTACACTGACTACCTAGCAATTTCTACCTCAGTAACCTGGTGGCTCAGAGGTTAAAGCGTCTGCCTCCAATGCGGGAGACCTGGGTTCGATCCCTGGGTCCAATCCCTGGGTCGGGAAGATCCCCTGGAGAAGGAAACAGTAACCCACTCCAGTATTCTTGCCTGGAGAATCCCATGGACGGAGAAGCCTGGTAGGCTACAGTCCACGGGGTCGCAAAAAGTCGGACACGACTGAGCGACTGAACAGAACAGAACAGTAGATATACTGGTCATTTGAATTAAATTTGCCCATTCCCATCCTTTTTAGTTCACTGATCCCTAAGATACCAATGTTCACTCTTGCCATCTCTTGCTTGACTACATCCAATTTACTTTGATTCACGGACCTGACATTCCCAGTTCCTATGCAATAATGTTCTTTAAAGCATCAGACTTTACTTTCACCATTGGACACATCCACAACTGAGCATCATTTCTGCTTTGACTCAGCCTCTTCATTCTTTCTGGATATATTAGCAATTACCCTTCGCTCTTCTCCAGTAGTGTATTGGACACCTTACCTGGTATCATACTTTTTGCCATTTCATACTGTTCATGGGGTTCTTGAGGCAAGAATACCTGAATGGTTTGCCTTTCCCTCCTCCAGTGGACTACGTTTGGTCAGAATTCTCCACTATGGCCTGTCCACCTTGGGTGACCCTGCATGGCATGTCTCATAGCTTCATTGAGTTAAGTAAACCCCTTCACCATGACAAGATTGTTATCCATGAAGGGGAAACATCTAGATACATTAAGTAAATATGCAAATTGAGGATGGATGATTTGAAATTGAACACATCTTGAATTTATGAAATATTTATGGTCATAGTAAATATTTGACTATTTAGACTTAGATATTCTGAGAGCTGACTGAGTGATTTGTTTTTAATGAAAATATGTTAAAGAATATAGTGAATATAATCAAAGAACACCATCATCCAGTCACAATATAAGTAAGGCTTTAAAAATTAAAATCATTAATGATATAAACTGAAGAGTATGTTAAAATATCTTACATAAAATCATTTTAATATATTGGAAATTAAATTTAGTACAAAAGAGTATTGTCTCTAAAGTTCTCTTGAGTAAATTCTCCTTCTTAACTAAGTAAAAAGCATGGGAAAGAAGTCTAATATGTGTTATTACTCTTTCATATCTAAAAAAAGTTTACATTTATTTCTGATTTAATTTTCATTGGTTTAGCTACTGTTACTATTGTCCAAATCTATCTCCTTTTCTTCTTTTTTTTGCAGAAGGGATGATAGAAGATTATAATGATCAGTCTGAAATGATGGCATTTCTATAACAGATTTTTTTGTTGTTGTATTGAGGATTGTATTTCTGTAACAGACATTTTGTTACGTATTAACACTCACACATACACAGTGATTTTTTTATTATTATTTTTAAACTTTGGAAGTGATTAAACCTCTTAAAATTTTAATAGGAGATATATTTGTCCTCAATTCTAGTTTTCAGAATGTGTGCAACAAAAGAATTAAGATACGAATCTAATACTAAACATATGATAAAATTAAACCAGGAAAGAGTCTGTTTAATGCAATAGAAAAAAATAGATTGTATTTTTGTTTTCTGTTGACTGAAGGACCCATTTGAATTTTTAGATTTTAATTTTACTGATGAAAAATGTTAAGAGAAAGTGAAACTTTTAATATAGTTGTTGGTATATTTCATTACTACATAAAAGGTATTATAAAATAATGAAAAACAGATATATAATCTAGTAGAAATAATAGCAGTAAAGAACATAGCTTGGGAATATTAATAAAATTGTTGCAGAAATTAGAAAATGTTCTTTTATAAATCTCTTGATAACATTTTTCATTTTAATAAGAACATAATAATTTATTTTATTTTAATGGAATGTTAGAGAATAAATTAAGGAAAATCAGACTTAAAATGAGTGACTTTAAGAGGGAACACATAGAACATTGTGATGAATTGTTAAATGCTTAGTAATTATAGAAATTACTGGATATCAGATCCAAGTTTCAGTACGAAGCTAGAAATATCACAAGGAAAAAATCAGTTACTGAAAGATTTCTTATCAAGAAGAGCACACAAAATTTGTCATTCTGTTGTTGAAAAGACCCTAATGCTGGGAAAGATTGAAGGTGGGAGAAGAAGGGGACAACAGTGGATGAGATGGTTGGATGGCATCCCCTACCCAAAGGACATGAATTTGGGTAAACTCCGGGAGTTGGTGATGGACAGGGAGGCCTGGCATATTGCAGTCCATGGGGCCACAAAGAGTCGGAAACGACTGAGTGACTGAAGTGAACTGATCAACAGAATATTGTTGCTGTCATATGATGCGAGTCCTGCTTTCTTCCCCAATCTGAGCTCAAACTCACATCTGTCCATTCTATCTTATCAACACTTCTCCTGGGGATGTGTGTGTGTGTGTGTTAGGATATGAAAGATTGTGTTGATTTCAGATTATTTGGCACAATACAAAGTGAACAAAAGAAAATATGACAACACAAAAGGTGAGAGGCAATTATCCTGGTCAAATCTGTTCTACTTGTGGCATTGATGTATGCTACATCTTTTACCAAACGAGGAGAAGCATTTTAATTAACCTGTTGAATAAGATAACAAAACACTCTAAAGATGAATGTGAATGCTAAGGAAAAACAAAAATCACCTTTTTTTTTTTTTTTGAGAACTTTAAATACTGCCACAATGATATTTTGTACTGAATTTTAGAAAGACAGGAAATTAATTTAGCTGTCAAACACTTCATATATGTTGACTGAATAGATTTAAACCAAAAAAAAAAAAAGACAGCATTAGTAGCAATATATTATAAAAAATAGTTAACATAAAATATTGTTACTGTTTTATTACTGAGGTGTTGTATTAGAAGCAAAGGAATGTATCCAGTATCATCATTCTCCATTATTCAGGCACAAGTAGCTAAGGATACAGCAAATATTTTGAATGAATCAGATTATCCACAAAGGTAGAGACTATAGATCTTTACAATCATGGTGTTTCCTTAGTTCTGGTCCTTGTGTCCATAACAGAATGAATACACAATGATAGCCCTACAAATACATCAATGAATGAATTTTTCTAACTCATTGGATTAGGACACAATATGAAAAAATGAGGTATTCATGTGAGACGGTTTAATAGTGTAGCCCATAGGCAAATACAAGATTCTTTATTTTCCTCAGAAAATGCTAAAACTTTTTTTAAACCAGATTACTCACTCATCTTATCCATTATTTCTCTTTCACAAATGTCTTATTTTCTACCATTAACTTATTTCTGATTATATTAAACTTCATTTTATTTACAAATTTCTCAAATAAAAAACATTTTGATCAGCAATAAGTATCAGTTAATTCGAGTAAATTATTTAGAAATCTATCACTTATTACTTCTATCTCAAATCATTTCCTTTCCTATACTCTGGTTGTTCCTCTGATCCTTTCATAAAAAGTATATTCTCACTAAAATGCAATTACTATAATACAAATTATCATAGCAATATCTTATAAACTATAAATGCAAATAAAAATAAATCTAGTAATATCAATATCTATATAACCTCTACCTTTATGTGTCATATAAATATATATACTGCAGAATTTTATGGACTCTATCTTTAAATTTTCTCAAAATCTCCACATCTTCTACTCTGGCATAAGCCAGCATCACTCTTATTTTTTGTTATTGTTCTCTATAACCTGGGCCAAGGTTGGCAAAATTTATTTGGGAAGGAGCAATGATTTTTCCAGTGGTCATGTATGTATGTGAGAGTTGGACTGTGAAGAAAGCTGACCACCGAAGAATTGATGCTTTTGAACTGTGGTGTAGGAGAAGACTCTTGAGAGTCCCTTGGACTGCAAGGAGATCCAACCAGTCCATTCTAAAGGAAATCAGTCCTGGGTGTTCATTGGAAGGACTGATGCTAAAGCTGAAACTCCAATACTTTGGCCACCTCATGCGAAGAGTTGACTCACTGGAAAAGACTCTGGTGCTGGGAGGGATTGGAGGCAGGAGGAGAAGGGGACAACAGAGAATGAGATGGCTGGATGGCATCACCGACTCGATGGACATGAGTTTGAGTGAACTCCGGGAGTTGGTGATGGACAGGGAGGCCTGGCGTGCTGTGATTCATGGGGTCGCAGAGTCAGACACGACTGAGCGACTGAACTGAACTGAACTGAATGGTATTTTAGGCTTCACTAATCAGGAGGGAAAATTGAGAACATTATATAGATACAGAAAATGCTTGTGATGTGCAGTAGTTACGTTTCGTACAGTTTCAACAAATGCTAAATTAGCAAATACTGACACATTGCTCCCAGAGGAAATAAGAGTTTGGGTGCTTATAAGCCTCTGATCACAACATTTTTATCAATCATTCACCACTTAAATCTGTTTCTTGTGTTTTTTTAAAGATAACTTATTTATTGTATATCATTGATATATTAACATTGAATTCAGAGCCAAAAGCCTAGAGAAGGGTAGAGCCACCCATTTCAGTTTTCTTGCCTGGAGACTCCCATGGATAGAGGGTCCTGGTGGTCTATAGTCCATAGGGTTGCAAAGAGTTTGACATGACTGAAGCAACTTAGCAGGCATCCACGCAGAGCCAACAACACTATAATTCATGCCTGAATATACTTTATCCAAAATACATTATGCGCATCACAGACTTCTTGCACTTTGGAACACTAAACAGAACATTAGCCCTACTTCTGGGACAGTTTTACATAGTGAAATCACCAAAAAATGCACAAAAATGCAGCACTAAATAGACCTAGAAAAAATTGCTTGTTTAAAATATGAGAGCTAAAACAAGAATGCAGGATACAGCCTCACTTAACCTTAGCTAGTAGCATGCTAATCTTCCACTCAGTCCTCTGCTGCTCTGTACATGTGCACATCTGCTAATGATTATTAAAGTGCTTCCAGTATTGATTTGGGCATTACAAATACATTTTAGTGAGGGGGCAAATTTGCAAATACAGAATCCATGAGAAATAAAAATTAATTCTACTTATATGACAGTCATTTAAAAGTATAAAAACAATACTTAGTTCATGGTTTTGCTAAAACAGGGCTGGATTTAGTTGGGTATCTGTATTTTGCTGACATTTAATTCAGACTATTTATGGGATATACCTCTTCCCAGATTCTGAAGTCAGATAAGTAAACACCTTTCCCCAGTACAAAGCAATTAATGCCATTTTTCTTTCAAACTTATCCAAAGGATACCCATTATTTATATAGTAATGTCCAAACTCCTTTCTGTGTTCCACAAATCCCCTACAAGTTCTCAGGCTTGTGCTCTCCCTTTGCTAATACCATCTAGTCATACTGACTTTCTTGATGCTGATAAAATATATCAAACTTGCATGTAGTCCAAGGTCTTTGTATGCACACTTTCTCCAGCATGGAACACTTATGCTTCAGATCTCTGTTAAAGAAAAAAAAATGTTCTTTATTACATGCTGATGTCTGTTCACTGTCCTCTATGTAGAAAAATCTGCCTTCTAATATGGCTACTGAATGTCTTTTGTTTTTATGCTGTATTAGTTATTTAGCATTTTGACTACTACCTGGCATTGCTTTACATATTCACTTATTTATTTACTTGTTTTCATTTATTGTTTCCCCACAAGGGCAGAAATTTCTTGGTGTTTGACACGTGTATATACTCCATCTTGGCATTTAGTCAACACTTAATAAATATTTGTTCAATAAATGTATGTTGAATGATTGCATGTGTTCTAGTATTCTCCCCACTGCAGTGTTAGGACATATGCACAAGTATAAGAAATGGACAGAGCTGTATTTTATTGGACCTCATTCAGACCTTACTTTTGCATCTTTAAATCCTCCTTTGAATTACACAGTAATTGCTCAAATTCTATAGACCTTCCAAATATATTTTTAGTACTCATCTTCCATTGCTGCAGCAACCTAAATAAATTTTATTTTCTCTGACCATTTGCTAGTTCATGGTGACCATTTTCTATTGGTCTTTGACTAGTATCTTTTAAATCATTTCTCATATATATATAGTATCTTTAAAATCATTCCCACTAAATATTATTTATCTCTCATCTTTGCAAATCACTAAATGATTTCAACTTAATAATGTCAGACCCTGATGCTGGGACAGATTGAAGGCAAAAGGAAAAGAGGGAAGCAGAGGATGCAATGATTAGATAGCAACACCATCTCAGAGTCAATGGACATGAATTTGAGCAAACTCTGGAAGATAAAGAAGGACAGGGAAGCCTGGTGTGCTACAGTTCATGGGGTCACAAAGAGTTGGATATGACTTAGTGACTGAACAACAATTCTCTTGATGTTATATTTGTGGTCCACAGATCAGCAGCATCAGTATCAAAATAGAAATGGGGAATTTCAGTTCATACAACAGAAATTCTAAATCAGGACCTGTTTTTTTTGTTTGGTTTTTTTTTTTTTTTTTTGGCCATGCTAAGAGGCCCGTGGTCATGTATGGATGTGAGAGTTGGACTGTGAAGAAGGCTGACTGCCAAAGAATCGATGCTTTTGAACTGTGGTGTTGGAGAATACTCTTGAGAGTCCCTTATACTGCAAGGAGATCCAACCAGTCCATTCTAGAGGAGATCAATCCTGGATGTTCATTGGAGGGACTGATGCTAAAGCTGAAACTGCAATACTTTGGCCACCTCATGCGACGAGTTGACTCACTGGAAAAGACTCTGATGCTGGGAAAGGTTGGGGGCGGGAGGAGAAGGGGATGACGGAGAATGAGATGGCTGGATGGCATCACCAACTCTGTGGACATGAGTTTGAGTGAACTCCGGGAGTTGGTGATGGACAGGGAGGCCTGGCGTGCTGTGATTCATGGGGTCGCGGAGAGTCGGACACGACTGAGCGACTGAACTGAAGAGGCTTGTAGGACCTTAGTTCTCCAACATGGGATAGAACCAAGGCCCCTGACAGTGAAAGCACCAAGTCCTGACTACTGGACTGCCAGGAAATTTCCCAGAATCTGCATTTTATATTGTTCCAGGATAATTTATATATCTATTAAGCTCGAGAAGCACTGAAAGTAGGCTAAGATGATGGGATACTAATCTGGAAACTAATGGTATGTCTCAATTCTTTACTGAATCAAGTTGTAGAGCTAATAAAAATTATAAAACAAAGTAATATTATTCTAGGATGTACAGAGGATACTGCTCTTTGATCACTCTGTAGGACCACAAACCCATCCCAGGGAAGTCAGAGGAGGCATCCCAAAAGAAGTGACTCCTGGAACTGAGCTAAGACTTGAATGAAGAAGAAAATGCAGTTAATCAGTATGCAATTGATAAGGGTTTGATACATGAAAGATGTGGTATTCTTAAGAACAGATCCCAGATCATATTCATATTTTACTCCCAATAGTTCCTGGCCCTTAATAAGTATTTATTGAATGAAAAAATAAATATAAAAATTAATTTCCTTTATATTCAGTGCTTTTCTTTGTCATTAAATGTATCCTAAGCAGTTGTCATAAATGTGGAAAAACCCCTCCATTATTAACATATATTACAAATATTACATGTGGAACAAGTATAATGTCTTCATCCATAATTTTTTTCTTGACATTCAGGAAAGCTAATTTCACATCTGAACTGTTATTTCTCCAAGATTAGTGTTATATAGTTGAATATTACAACGTTTTTCTCTATTGTATAAATATTCAGTTCAGTTCAGTCAGTCGTGTCCGACTCTTTGTGACCCCATGAATCACAGCACGCCAGGCCTCCCTGTCCATCACCAACTCCCGGAGTTCACTCAAACTCATGTCCATCGAGTCGGTGATGCCATCCAGCCATCTCATCCTCTGTTGTCCCCTTCTCCTCCCACCCCCAATCCCTCCCAGCATCAGAGTCTTTTCCAGTGAGTCACCTCTTCGCATGAGGTGGCCAAAGTATTGGAGTTTCAGCTTTAGCATCAGTCCTTCCAATGAACACCCAGGACTGATTTCCTTTATAATGGACTGGTTGGATCTCCTTGCAGTCCAAGGGACTCTGTTTGGCTAAACTTATTGAATGTTATGGGTTTATTTGTGCTTCTGAACCAGCAATGCTAAAGTCATGCTGCTGCTGCTGCTGCTAAGTCACTTCAGTCATGTCCGACTCTGTGTGACCCCATAGACGGGAGCCCACCAGGCTCCCCCGTCCCTGGGATTCTCCAGGCAAGAACACTGGAGTGGGTTGCCATTTCCTTCTCCAATGTGTGAAAGTGAAAAGTGAAAGTGAAGTCACTCAATCATGTCTGACTCATAGCAACCCCATGGACTGCAGCCTACTAGGCTCCGCCATCCATGGGATTTTTTTAGGCAAGAGTACTGGAGTGGCTTGTCATTGCCTTCTCTGCTAAAGTCATACATAATTTGATATTTTTGTTTAGTATTTGGTCAAGGTAGTCATCAATAAAACAAGAATAAAAGAGCCTACAAAATTATAGCAAGCTGTTCAAATCTACACTGTCTACTCTGACATCCTTAATCCTTTAAACTAGGTTTTTTTAAATTTTTCAACTATAAATTAATGCTTATCTCAGTAACTGCATTTTGTCACAGTCTTCGGAGACTGGGACCTGGAGACTGGAGTTGACGAGAAGGACTCAGGGGACCCAAGTCTCTAGTGAAACAAGGGTACTTTAGTTGCAGAAAAGCATACTTATATATCTTCAATAAAATGATTACTCAGCCATTAAAAAGAATGAAATTCCACCAGTTGCAACTAAATGGATAGTCCTAAAAGGTCAATGAAGGGAGTCACTGAAGGGAATCCAAGCAGGTGCTCTTTCCCATGATCTCAGTCCTGAGAACTGCGTGCAGTTCTGCTCATTCCTGTTTTCCAGGAACTGATAAGGAACAGAGAGTCCTTGAGAAATGGCATACAAAGGAAGAAAACAAGATTTTGGATCCCTTAAGTTGAATGCCCCCTGACAGTATATTTGCTGCTTCTGAGATATTGTAATTTACTCTGTGGGGTCGCTAAGGGTCGGACACGACTGAGCAACTTCACTTTCACACATTGGAGAAGGAAATGGCAACCCACTCCAGTGTTCTTGCCTGGAGAATCCCAGGGACGGGGGAGCCTGTTGGGCTTCCATCTATGGGGTCACACAGAGTCGGACACGACTGAAGTGACTTAGCAGCAGCAGTAGATATTCCTGGAGATTCTAAAGAAACAGTGGCATTTCTTACTAAAATACTTCCCCCTTAAAATATTGCTATTCAGTCACTCAGTTGTGTCTGTCTCTTTGTGACCTCATGAACTGCAACACACTAGGCTTCCTGGTTCCTCACTATCTCCCAGAGTTTGCTCAAACTCATGTCCACCAAATCAGCTATGCTGTCCAAGCCTCTCATCTTCTGTCATCATCTTCTTTTCCTGCCTTCAATCTTTTCCAGCATCAGGGTCTTTTCCAATGATTTGGCTCTTCCCATTAGATAGCCAAAATACTGGAACTTCAACTTCAACATCAGTTCTTCCAGTGAATATTCAGGGTTGATATACTTCAGGATTGACTGGTTTGATCTCCTTGCTGTCCAAGGCACTCTCAAGAGTCTTTTCCAGCAACCCAATTTGAAAGCATCAATTCTTTGGTGCTCAGCATTCTTTATGGTCCAACCATCACATCTGTACATAACCACCAGAAAAAAGCATAGCTTTGACTATATGGACCTTGATCTACAAAGTGACATCTCTATTTTTTAATATGTTGTCTGGGTTTGTCATGGGGCTTCTCCAGTGGCTAAGACAGTAAAGAGTCTGGACGCAGTGCAGGAGACCAGGGTTCAATCCCTCAGTTGGAAAGATCTCCCGAAGAAGAACATGGCAACCCACTCCAGTATTCTTGCCTGGAGAATCCCATGGACAGAAGGAGCCTGGAAGGCTACGGTCTACAGGGTCACAGAAAGTCATAGATTTTCTTCCAAGAAGTAAGCATTTTTTAATTTCATGTCTGCAGTCACCATCCTCGGTGATTTTGGAGCCCAAGACAATAAAGCTTGTCACTATTCCATTTTTCCCCATCCATTTGCCATAAAGTGATGGGACCAGATGCCATGATCTTCATTTTTTGAATGTTGGCTTTTAAGCCAGCTTTTTTTACTCTCCTCTTTTACCATCATCAACAGACTTTTCAGTACCTTTTTGCTTTCTGCCATTATGGAGGTGTCATCTACATATCTGAGGCTATTGATACTTCTCCTGGGATTCTTGATTCCAGCATGACTTTTATCAAGCCCAGAATTTTATATGTTGTACTCTGCATAAAAGTTAAATAAACAGGGTGACAATGTATAGCTTTGATGTACTTCTTTCTCAATTTGAAACCAGTCCATTGTTCCATGTCTAGTTCTAACTGTTGCTTCTTGACCTGCATACAGGTTTCTTAGGAGGCAGGTAAGGTGTTTTGGTATTCCCATCTCTCTAAGAATTTTCCACAGTTTGTTGTGATCCACACAGACAAAGGGTTTAGAGAAGTCAATGAAGTAGAAGTACATGTTTTTCTGGAATCCCCTTGCTTTTTCTATGATCCAACTGATGTTGGCAATTTCGTCTTTGGTTCCTCTGCTTTTTCTAAATCCAGCTTGTAAATCTGGAAATTCTCATTTCATGTACTGTTGAAACCTAGCTTGAAGGAATTTGAGCATTACCTTGCTAGCATGTGAAATGAGTTCAACTGTGCAGTAGTTTGAGCGTTCTTTGGCTTTCCCCTTCTTTGGGAATGGGATGAAAACAGACCTTTTCCAGTGCTGTGGCCACGGCCGAGTTTTCCAAATTTGCTGACATATTGACTACAGTACTTAAATGGCATCATCTTTTAGCATTTGAAATATGACATCTGGAATTACATCACCTCCACTAGCTTTGTTTGAAGTAATACTTCCTAAGGTCTACTTGACTTCATACTACAGGAGGTTATCTCTAGGTAAGTGATGGCAACATCATGGTTATCTGGGTCATTGAGACATTTTTTGTATAGTTATTCTGTGTATTCTTTCCATCTCTTCTTAATAAGTTCTGCTTTTGTTAGGTCCGTACCATTTATATCTTTTTTATTTTGCCCATTTCACATGAAAAGTTCCTATGGTGTCTCTAATTTTCCTGAAGAGATCGCTTATCTTTCACATTCTATTGCTTTCCTCTTTCTGAGTATTTATCATTTATGAAGGCTTTCTTATCTCTCTTTGATTTTCTTTGGAACTCTACATTCAGCTGGATATATCTATCTTTTTCTACTTTACCTTTCAATTCTTTTTTTTTTCTCAAAAATTTAAGGCTTTCTCAGACAACCAATTTGCCTTTTTGCATTTCTTTTAATTAAAAACAGTTTTGATCACGCCCTCCTATACAATGTTATGCACCGCCATTCACAGTTTTCTGCACCCTATCAGCTCTAAAACTTTGAATCTATTTGACACTTCCACTGTATAATCATAATGGATTCAATTTAGGTCATACCTGATTGGCCTAGTGGTTTTTGCTACTTCAATTTAAGTCTGAATTTTGCAATAAGTAGTTCATGATCCAATTCACAGTGAGCTGCTCGTCTTGTTTTTGCTGACTGTGTTCATTTTCTCCATCTTTAGCTGCAAAAAATAAAACCAATCTGATTTTGATATTGACCATCTGGTGATATTCATGTGTAGAGTCATCTCTTGTGTTGTTGGAAGAGAGTGTTTGCCATGGCCAGTGCATTCTCTTGACAAAACTCTGCTAGCCTTTGCTTTGCTTCATTTTGTACTTTTAGGCTAAGCTTGCCTGTCACTCCAGGTATCTCTTGACTTCCTACTTTTGCATTCCAATCCCCTAGGATGAAAAGGGCATCTTTTTTTGTTGTTACTTTTAGAAGATCTTGTAGGTCTTTATAGAACCAGTCAATTTCAGCTTCTTTGACATTAATGGTTAGGTCATAGACTTAGATTACTGTGATACTGAATAGTCTGCCTTGGAAATGATTGAGATGATTCTGTTATTTTTGAGATTGCACCCAAGTACTGTATTTTGGACTCTCTTTGTTGACTATGAGGCTACTCCACTTCTTCTAAGGGATTCTTCCCCTTAGTTGTAGATGTAATAGTCATCAAAAATAAATTCACCCATTCCATCCATTTTAGTTCACTGGCTAAAATGTCAATGTTCAGTCTTGCCCTCTGCTGTCTGACCACTTTCAATTTGGCTTGATTTATCAACCACACCTTCCAGGCCCCTATGCGATATTGTTCTTTAAAGCATTGGACTTCACTTTCATCACCAGACATAGCCACAACTGGGCATCACTTCCATTTTGCCTCAGCCTCTTCATTCCTTCTGTAGCTATTTCTCCACTTTTCTCCAGTAGCATATTGGACACTTACCGACCTGGGACGCGGACAGGTTTCATCATTCAGTGTGATGCCTTTTGGCGTTTTCATGCTGTTCTTGGAGTTTTCTCAAGGCAAGAATGCTGAAGTGGTTTGCTATTCCCTTCTCCAATGGATTACATTTTGTCAGAACTCTCCACTATGACCTGCCCATCTTGAGTGGCCCTACAAGGCATCACTCACAGTTTCATTAAGTTACACAAAACTGGCTCAAAGATGGCAGTGTAGAAGGATGTATGCTCACCTTCTCCTGCAAGAACACCAACATCACAACTGGCTGCTGAACAGCTATTGACAGGAGAATGTTGGAACCCAATAAAAAAGATACCATAACACTGACAGTGAAATTGATAATGACGTTTCATTTGGAACTAATGTCCTCTGTCATCTTTTCTTTTGAGTATGTAATGTGCCAAAAGCAGGTAAAATTAGGAAAAAATTCCTTTATGAATTATAGTAATATACTGACTAGCAGAGGTTGGTGTTTGTGAATTTACTTAAGCATGTACAATGCTCTGTGATATATATTAAAGCTAACAAATTCACACACACACACACACACACACACACACAAAACTTGAACTATATTTGAAGCATCAATTTCTTACCTATAAGCTGAAATCTTTACCAATATTTCAACATCCATGCTTATTAGAGAAAAAACTTACAAGTATATTGCTATGATTTTTATTTGGTTTCCTTTACACAATAATCAGAACTGCAGTAACAGCTCAGGCTTCAGTCCACATTTGAGGAAAGATTTTGATATACAGTTATGTCAAATGTAGGGTTGTAGTTTATATCTTTCATCTAGAAAATAAATTGCTATTTCAAAAATTGTTTTCTTTCACCTAACACTTCTACTGCTTCTCTTCTACTTTAAATTAGAGTTACCTATATATATGGATGCCATCACAAGTGCAATAATTTATAACACATAAAATTAATGATATAATCAGATTTACAAAATCTTACAAAGCACATAGGTGGCTTTATAATATTTTTTAATTTATTTATTTTTATTGTAACTGATTAATTTATTCTCAGCTTGTCATTTTTTTATTTTATTTTTGAACTATTATGGAATGCTTTCTCTGTCTTTTGAATCTTATATATGCATAACAAGCTTGTTTTATTACTAGTTTACATTTAAAGCACAATTCTGTCTCTTTTCCTGCTTAGAAAAATTGTTGGTTAATATGATAACAGATTTTTTTCAACTCCAACCCTGTTGAGTTTCATTGGGTGTATACAGAAATTGTCAAAATATGAGAGTAAGAAAGATAGCATTTAGCAGATTGTAGAATAAGTGATGAGAAATATGTTCATGGATGAATTAAAATATTTTAAAATACCTTTGGTTTAAAATTGTCAGTCTTTTGCTTTTTGCTGAATTCAATGAGTCTCTAAATAGTTTAAGGTTACAATTAGAAATAAATTATATCAATTCTGAAAAAATTATTCTATATTTTAACCGTGACTTTCAAGTTGAATACATATACTAAAAAAGAAAGAAAAAAAAAATCATGCATATGTAGATATTATTTTTATCTATTATAAAAAACTAATATCTAAGATACTGGAAAATGTAAATTTACTTGCACTTACTGATTGCAAATATGAAAAACCTGTGGTGTTAATAAGATCTACAACAACACCTAATATTAATGTAATTGCTTTAGAAATTATAATAATGGGTTTATATACAAGGCTATTCCATTTTTTATTTTTATACGGAAAATATTTAGATTGGGTTTAATATCTGTTATTGATTATAAAGTAAGGGGAGGAAATCTGAAATGTTAGCCAGAATTAAGAAACACTGAAGCTAGATTTTACTGGTGACATAAAGCAAGTGATCAGATAGATGATGATGAAACGCTAGTGTTGCTATAATCCTATAGACTTATACCAAGTTTTTAATACTTCCAGGTTTTTTATGCTAAAGGTAGCTTATTTCAGAAGAGCTTTCTATATGGCAATTTGTAAGTATAGACTACTCCTTTCTACGCTTATTGCCCTAAAAGGAAAATATAATGTCAGGTCGTCTTTGTTGTTATTGTCCTTGTATTTTTCTACACGACAGCTGTAAAATTGCCTCCTAATCAATGCTACCAGGACATTTATGGGTGATTTTTTTCTTGTTATTCTGACCTGCAATTCTGTGAATTCCCAGCCTGTAAACCAAGGTCCTGAACGCAGGGAAATTGTATTCTGTTGATTTAATTACATCTTTCCTTCAAGAATTTGAATATTAATTTTTATGGATCACTTATTTTTTAATATTATAAACTTAAAACTCTACTAAGACAGCAATAGAGAAAGGGAGAGGTGGACAAAACAGCAGTGAACTTCAGAAGGAAACAAAAATTTGGATTTAGGCCTTCTCTTTTTCTATTTTTATATTATATTCATTGAGATTGGTTTCTACTCTGTCAAATCAAAGTATTTTTTTAATTTTAAAAAAGATAATTTGTGGCTCATTCTGCTTATAGAGTTTGCAGATCTCTGAACCCACAGCCTATCTAGAATCAGCTGTATTGCTGGTCTTCACTGAAGTGCTCCAAACTGCTCTCCAAGTTCTTGCCCATGCTACAGAGGAGAAAAATCTTACACTGGTTTTCCCTCCCCCAGGAACAAAGTGGTAGACTGCACTTAACCCTGCTGACCAACGGTGTATGGATTAGCTCGAAAACTGAATGGAGAACAAATAAAGAAATCGTGTTGTTTGGGGGCAGAGTAGCAAGAAAATGATATTAGATCACAGTTTCGGTCTATGCCAGTCTTTTTCTTTCCCAAGCCTTGCTTGTAGTTTCAAAGCCACAGCTGCAAGGGTCAAGGCAAAACTACTTGCTCAAACTGGCCAAGTTACTTAAATTGGTTAAGTTTCTACCTGAAGCAATGTATTCAGATTATTCTAACTTTTAGTAACAAGAAGATGACGCGGTATTTCTAACTTTCCCATTTCCAAAGGGAATTTTAATTCTCTTTCTTATTCCTCTTTCTTTCTCTATTTTCTTCTTTCCTTTCCCCTCCTTTATTCTAAAAAGTGTATACAAGGAATCAGAATCTGATAGGCAAAAGTTTATATGATCACTTGCAACTATAAGTTTGAATGTTATTAATTCAATGTCTTCCTTAATTTGTAGCATTCAAACTATTTGCTTCACTTTTTATCTTCTCCTTCACTTGTCTGTAAAACTAAGTATGACATATCTGAAAGAGATTTTGGAAATGTAGATACTGACTGCATAGCCACTTTCTAGAGACAGCTATAAAGTTATTAAAGAACAAAGACCCAAATCTTTGGCAGTCAGTTTTTATTTCCACCTCAAGAAAGAATGATGGTGCATTATATACATATATTAAGGTTCAATACAAGTACACTGCAAGTAAAATATTTAAGCTGTACATCTCATTATTCTTCAATTAAATCAAATTTTCTTTGATTTAGTTTGGTTCTGTTGCTCAGTCATTTCTGACTCTTTGCAACCCCATGGGCTGCAGCACATTAGGCTTATCTGTCCATCATCAACTCCCGGAGCTTGCTCAAGCTCGTGTCCATCCAGTTGATGATGCCATCCAACCATCTCATCCTCTGTCATCCCCTTCTCCTCCTGCCTTCAATCTTGCCCAGCATCAAGGTCCTTTCCAATGAGTCAGTTCTTCACATCAGGTGGCCAAATTATTGGAGCTTCAGATTCAGCATCAGTCCTTCCAATAAATATTCAGGACTGAGTTCCTTTAGAATTGACTGATTGATCTCCTTGCAGCCCAAGGGACTTTTAAGAGACTTCTTCAACATGACAGTTTAAAAGCATCAATTCTTCAGTGTTCAGCTTTCCTTATGGTCCAACTCACATCCAAACATGACTACTGGAAAAACCATAGCTTTGACTAGATGGACCTTTGTTGGCAAAGTAATGTCTCTGCTTTTTAATATGCTGTCTAGGTTGGTCACAGCTTTTCTTCCAAGGAGCAAGTGTCTTTTAATTTTATAGAAGGAGTAACCATCTGTGGTGACTTTGGAGCCCAAGAAAATAAAGTTTCTCACAGTGTCCATCATTTCCCCATCTATTTGCCATGGAGTGATGGGACCAGATGCCATGATCTTAGTTTTATGAATGTTGAGTTTTAAGCCAGCTTTTCACCCTCCTCTTTCACTTTCATCAAGAGGCTCTTCAGTTCCTCTTCACTTTCTGCCATAAAGGTCGAGTCATCTGTGTATCTGAGGTTACTGATATTTCTCCTGGAAATCTTGATTCCAGCTTGTGCTTCATCTAGCTCAGCATTTCACATGATGTACTCTGCATGCCAGTTAAATAAGCAGGTTGACAATATACAGCCTTGACATACTGCTTCCCCAATTTGGAACCAGTCCATTGTTCCATGTTCAGTTCTAACTGTTGCTTCTTGACTTGCATACAGATTTCTCAGAAGGCAGGTAAGGTTGTCTAGTATTCCCAACTCTAAGAATTTTCCACAGTTTGTTTTGATCCACACAGTCAAAGGCTTTGACATAGTCAATAAAGCAGAAATAGATGTTTTTCTGGAACTCTCTTGCTTTTTTGATGATCCAGTGGGTGTTGGCAATTTGATCTCTGGTTCCTCTGCCTTTTTAAATCCAGCTTGTACATCTGGAAGTTGACAGTTCATGAACTGTTGAAGCCTGGCTTGGAGAATTTTAAGTATTTCTTTGCTAACGTGTGAGATGAGTGCAATTGTGCTATAATTTGAACATTCTTTGGCATTGCCTTTCTTTGGGATTGGAATGAAAACTGACCTTTTCCAGCCTTGTAGCCACTGCTGAGTTTTCCAAACGCTGGCAAGTTGAGTGCAGCACTTTAACACCATCATCTTTTAGGATTTTAACTAGCTCAGCTGGAATTCCATCATCTCCACTAGCTTTGTTCATAGTGATGCTTCCTAAGGCCTTTTGACTTCAGACTCCAGGATGTCTGGCTCTAGGTGGGTGATCACACCATCATATTTAGGAAGGTTTTCTTATCTGTCCTTGCTATTCTTTGGAACTTTGCATTAAGAACACCTTTGTCAGAGTGTTAATAGTTCATTGGTCTCTTACTAATATAATAATTTGCATTAAATATAAAGTTGAAAATTGTGACCTTTGTTAAACTTTTTAATATATGTGAAATGAAAATTTATTGATTGCTATTTATTTTTTCTGAAACCAGAGGGATAACATATTACAACTGCCTCATTTATTTTCTTTGAAAGTATTCAGTGTGAATGAATTTTTAAATTTTTGTTGTTGTTGATGTTGTTCAAGACTACTTCCTATTTAGCTGCTGTGCAAATTTTCAGAATTATATATAGTGTTTAAATACACGCAGTATATGCAACTTTCAGGATGAAGTTATCCCAGACTTTTCTATATTTACTAAGCCACTAAAAAGCATAGTATGTGTAAAGTATTATGTAACAGAGTCCTGAGAAAAGTATGTGAGTTCTATGAATTGATGATAAATGCCAACAATTAATTGAGATTTTTTTTTTCGAAGTTGTCATTTATCTCCTGATTGGTTTATTCCAACTCTAGATTAACACTTTAAAATACATTGCATGCATAGTATCACTCTCTCTTTCCAGTTCTGTTGTAAATAGCTTTTCTATAGAAATGATGCTTATGGAATACACACATTGATTCATACTATTTCCAACTCAGTAATATAGACAAACTGTATTAATTTTTCTCATTTGAGAAAGTTGATTATTTCTCCACTTCATTCTTCATTCTAGAAATAATGAGACTGGCCATTATTATTTACACACACATGTCCAATAGTGCATCTTTCCATGCTCATTAATAATTTCACAAATGTTATTAGTAAGCATGATTTCCCAGGAAACGTGTATCTATCAATAAGAGTAAAAGCTAGACTGACACTTTTTTTTAATATTATGGTTTAAATAAGAGAGAAATTTACTTTTATCCCATAATTAGCATAGATGCGAGTGTATCTGAACTTTAGAAAAGTTCAGTTCTAAAAAGTTATAAGTGAACAGACCTAGCAATGGGGCTCTAAATTCCTCAACATTTTATTTCCCTAAGTTCAAGGCATTAGCTTCGACATTTCTTAATCACCAGGAATGGGGAAAAACCCAATCCTTGATATAGGACTTTAAGGAGATGACTCAAATATTTCATATGCTGATGTAAGGGAGGATAATAAACTCTTATTTGTGGGTGGGGGAAATATGTTCAGATAAACTAGGGAATCCTGTTATTAAGAATAAGAAGGAATTGATGGATGTTAGGGATAATGAAAATTATTTTCCTCATTTTTGGAATTGTGGATTGATAATGATTCTTAGGTCTTCCCAAGTGGCACTAGTGGAAAAAAAAAAAAATACTCCTGCCAATGCAGAAGATGCAAGAGATACGGGTTCAATCCCTGGGCTGAGAAGATCCCGGGTATAGGCAATGGCAACTCACCCCAGTAATATTGCCTTGACAATTCCATGACACAGGAGTCTGGTGGGCTACAGTTCATAGGGTTTCAAAGAGCTGGAAACAACCGAGCACCTAAGCACACGGACTCTATGACTGTCACATGGTAAGGTTTTTCTTTTAATATCTGCAATCTTCACCGTACATCTTTCTCGGGGGGGGCGGGGAAATGATGTATCTATACTATATATGTAAAAATAGATACACTTAGAATGGAGAATAGTGAAGATTTACCCACTACCCCAGATTTTTTTCTCCTTATTTTAATAAATGGCAATTGTAAACATTCAGTTGCTCAGGAAAAATACCTAGAAGCCATTCTTGTTTCTTCCCTTTACCTCTTCCTCCAAATTCAACTCCTTGAAAAATACTTTGATCTCTTTCCAGAAGGCATTCTGAATTTGTTCATTTTCTATACTGTGGTCAAAGTTATAACACTTGTTTAGCAATAATCTTTTAACTGGCTACTTTAGTTCTTCTATTACCTCTTTCTTCTGATTCCCAGTTAAACAGCGTTTGTGATCTTTTGCAAATATATCACTTTACTTAAAATAATTCTCCAATAGCTTTCCCTTTGCAATTAATACTACCTAAACTCCTTACCATAAGGATCTTCTTAATCAGACACCTAAATTTATTTCCAGTTCCTTATTGATCCATAATCTCACTTGCTTAACATATCCTAGGCCATGTTTTGGCTTTGTTTTGGCTGTCATGGCAAACTCAGTCTAGCCTCAGGTTCTTTGTAATTATGATTTATTTTGCCTGCATCATGATTCTCCAAGAAGTTTTCATGGCTGGGCTACATTTGTTTTTCAGAATATAACATAACTGTTATCTTTGGAGGATATTTTCTTCCTAAGCATTGTATCTATTCTAGTCACTATTCCACCATGACACAGTGGGGGAAGGAGAAAGTGGGATGAATACAGAAAGTAGCATCGACATATACACTAATGTGTAAAATAGATAGCTAGTGAGATATTGCTATATAACACAGGAAGCCCAGCCTGATGTTCTACAATTACCTAGAAGGGTGGGATTCGGGAAGCAGGGGAAGGTTCATGATAGAATATATGTATAATTATGGCTGATTTGTGTTTTTTTACAGCAGAAACCAACACAATATTATAAAGCAACTTTCCTTCAGTTTAAAACTAAATTAAAAAAAACAAAACCTAAAGGTTAGATTATGAAAAATATGTCATTCATTGTGTTTTATGCTCATGGAGTGTAAATTATACAAAAGAATAAATAATATCTAACTTTTATTTAAAATCACTGTACCCAAGTTATACATAACGGTGCCTGGAACATGTTAGGTGCTCAGGATATTTTCTTGTTTGAATAACTTGATTAGTCTTTCCCTTTCAGTATCTTCTATTTCATGTAAACAATCCTCTAATACTTATTAAGTTTTTCAGGACTCAGGTTTTATTTTCCCATCTGGAAGTTTAATAAGGTAGCAGTTTATGTCAGCCAGTGACATCAGCTCCTGATATTTCCTAATTTGCTTCCCTCTTCTCTTTAAACACAGCATGTCATTTACTCCATTATCTTAGCATTTCCTCATGCACAAGTTTATTCTGGAAAATATTTAATAGAAAGACATTCACATAGACATGTAATATAAGAGCATATTTAGTTATAACACAAGGGAGTGACTAATGTTTATATTTTTTAATTATGTTCTTTAAATGTACACCTAGTGTCGACTATCTGGCTATAAATGCGTCTTCTTGTCCACTCTTATCAACAAGTAGGCATGTCTTTAATTTCCTCATTAAGAATATTTTTACTGTGGACTTTTCATGTGACTCAGTGGTAAAGAATCTGCCTGCAATGCAAGAGAATCAGTTTCGATCACTGGCTCAGGAAGATCCCCTGGAGAAGGGAAAGGCTACCCACTCTAGTATTCTTGCCTGGAGAATTTCAGGGACAGAGAAGCCTGGAAGACTACAGTCCATAGGGTGGCAAAGAGTTGAGCACAACAGAGCAACTAACACTTTTATTTTCTTTCAACATTTTCTTTAGTTCTTAAAATACAAATCTGTATTATTGTTAAAAAACGTTTAATTTTTAACTGAAAAATAGTTTATTACATATGCCGATGAGTTTTTAGAAAGAGTAGAAAGATAATTTCTTTGAGATTTATTTGGATTTCAATGGAAATATATTATGCAAGATGCCTTTGGCTGCTAGTAACAAAATCCCCAACTCAGATTTGCTCAAACAATAAAGAAATTTGTTTTCTTGTGTGAAAAGGGTACAGAAGAAAGGCTAACCTTTTATTGTTACTTAACAATATATCAGAGTTCTTACACCCTTCTCTATAATTCCTTATAATTACAACGTATGATTTCTTCATGAACTAGTTTGGTCACATATTTATTTACTTTTGAAAAAGTCCAGATATAGCAAAGTTTTCATATATTTATTTGCCTTTTATTCAGGTGTGATAAATCTATTTTCAAAAACTTCTCAGGTGACTTCTCTGTGGCCTCATTTCCCAGAAGGACCTCTTTTCCATGACTGACTTAGATGAATTGTTTATGTTGGAATGGATCATATAGAATAAAACAAGTATTTTGTGGCATTTACATACTCAACAAATGTAGTTTAGCAGGACATATGCATTTAAGGGGAGAAGGCAATGGCAACCCACTCCAATACTCTTGCCTGGAAAATCCCACAAACTGAGGAGCCTGGTAGGCTGCAGCCGATGGGGTCGCTGAGTCGGGCACAAATGATCAACTTCACTTTCACTTTTTACTTTCATGCATTGGAGAAGGAAATGGCAACCCACTCCAGTATTCTTGCCTGGAGAATCCCAGGGACAGAGGAACCTAGTAGGCTGCTGTCTATGGGGTCGCACAGAGTCAGACACAGCTGAAGCGACCTAGCAGCAGCAGCAGCATGCATTTAAGAATGAATACAGAATGTTACTGAAATGTAGCATTATAATTTGGAATTATAACACCATCACAACATCTGAAGCCCAGTGATTCTCAGCTAGAGTCAGAAGCGCTCTGCTAAGTGGCATTTGGAAATTTAAGGTGGAGAGTAATTTTTCATTGTCATAAAACATCAAAGTTGGCACCGGCATTTAGTGGTCATTAATCAGGAATGATAAATATTCTATAATACATAGGTTAGCCTTACATAAGTATGTTAAGAAAAACTGATAAGTTCATATTTATGTAGAAAGATACATATAAATAGCCATGTGAATATCACAATTACTATATCAAAATATAGGTACATATGTAGATTTATATGTAATCATATGCTGTGTTGTGCTGCGCTAAGTCCCCTCAGTCATGTCCAACTCTTTGTGACCTTATGGACTGTAACTTACCAGGCTCCTCCATCCATGGAATTCTCCAGGCAAGAATACTGGAATGGATTGCTATACCCTCCTCTAGGAAATCTTGACCCAGGGATCGAATCCATGTCTCTTATGTCTCCTGCCTTGGCAGGGGGGTTCTTTACCACCAGTGCCACTTGAGAAGTCCATGTATAGTCATATAGATCACATCAAATATACTATTACAAAAATGTATTCAATTACTCCTTTTGGCAATGTTAAACTTCACATGAGCCCTGTGTTTCTTTAAGCAACAATAGATAAGAAACACCCCCACAGTTTCATGCTTCAAGAAATGGCTCACTGTGATGAATCATTATTCCCCATATGACTTCGATAAGATTCACAAATGTTTCTCTCATTTACCAATGGTAAGGTCAGATACAGACTTTCTGAATTCCCATCCTTTGTCTCATAAATGATAAGATATTTGTATCAACTGACTAACCTGGTCAAAATACCAGCTAATTTGACTGCTAATTTGACTGGACCAAAACTTAATTTTCTGTCCTTTGCTCAGGATACAGACCTCTGATTCACTATCAGCCTGTGCCAATATCTGAATATGGAACAACCAGTTCTTAATAACTCCTCCCAAGAATCTAGTAATCTCAGAGAAAAACATTTCTCCTGCTCAACTGTCCTATCGAGTCCCCTTCAACTGACTCCCCAGTACTCGGTACTTATTGTCTTGCTTGTTGTTGTTGTTGTTTAATGGCTAAATTGTGTCTGACTCTTTTGTGACCCCATGAACTGTAGCCTGCCAGACTCCTCGGTCCGTAGGATTTTTCAACCAAGTATACTGGAGTGGGGTGCCATTTCTTATCCCAGGGGATCTTCCTGGCCCAGGGATCCAAAGTGCATCTCCTGCATTAACAGGCGGATTCTTTGCCACTGAGCCACCAGGGGAGCCACTCTCTTGTTTACCCTTCCCTGCAAATGAAAATTCTCTTCTGTCTAGCCTGTGAAATGTTTGTAGGTCAAGAGCTGGACACTACTGAGCAACTAACACACACACACACACACACACACACACACAGAGTCTAAAGGTTTTCCCTAGTGCAATGGTCTTTTCAAATAAAATGTTTTTTTAATCCAGATCCAGATTTATCATCTATCTTTCAATGTTTATTGAATACCTATCATATACTGGAAACTAAGTACACAGGATTTACTAGACTGCCTTGGTGAGCTTTGTGCTAAATAAATTGAGTTGATTGCTTTTTAAATTGAGTGGTTCAGGAGGGTCCCTCTGAGACAGTGATATAAGTTTAGTCCTAAAAGAGAAAAAGATTGCAATTTTGCAAGGAGTGGCATGGAATTTTTTAGGCAGAAGAAACAAAATGTATGAAGGATCTAAAATATGAAACGAATCGCCAGTCCAGTTTCGATGCATGGTACAGGATGCTCAGGGCTGGTGTACTGGGATGAACCAGAGGGATGGGATGGGGAGGGAGGTGGGAGGGGGGTTCAAGATGGGGAACACATGTACACCCAGGGCAGATTCATGTCAATGTATGGCAAAACCAATACAATAATGTAAAGTAATTAGCCTCCAATTAAAATAAATTAATTAAAAAAAACAATAATGCCTTCATTTTTTAAATTCAATCTGATATAAATATCTAAATAAATCCCCACAATTAATTGCATATTATTTAAATGTTTGCAATTTTAAATATGTCATCAATCACAGAAAATCAGTGAATAGAGTTTTACCAGAATAGTTAAGATTATTGTTTGAAATCAAATCAGGGACATGCACATTTTTCATTATGTACTTTGGTTCTTCTGTGGAAAAAATTGATTCAATAATGAATATCTGAATTGATATTGACAATTCTTTGTGAGGAAATTTCTGATACACTATAATATGCCCCAAGTAACATCAAAACTGGGATACACACTCAATCAGTTATCAGAACAAAGTGTAAACTCCTCCAAACCAAATTCTTTTTCAGTTTTTCAGAATTTTCTTTCCTCTGAGAGTATAATCTGCTTAAATAATAATTGTAATGAATTAAAAGTAGTACGTTAATTTTTTACCTGAGTATTTACTGACATTGCATTATCAACGTTCCTTGGATAGCTATACTTCTTACTATAATATGTCATCTGGCTTTGCTATTAAGTCACCTTCACCATTTTCTTCTTTTTGAAAGTAAAATCTGCCTGGTCAAAATGAAGATATAAAATCTTAAACTTCAGATTCTGCTGATATACGTAGAGTTTTGACGTTTCTTATGTAAAACATCCTATATTCTCAATAATATTCTGCAAGTTCACTAAAAATGAATTTAGATAATAATAATGTATTTTAATGTAGCTACAATCATTAAATGACTTTTTTAAAAAAGACTATTTGTTGTGCTGGGTCTTTATTGCTGTGCAGGCTTTCTCTAGTTGCTGAGAGTGGGGGCTATTCTTTGTTGCGATGCATGGGCTTCTCACTGTGGTGGTTTCTCTAGCTGCAGAGCATAGGCTCTAGGCATGCAGACTTCGATAGTTGTGGTGTGTGGACTCAGTAGTCGTGCATGTGGGTTCAAGAGCACTGACTCAAAAGTTGTAGCACATGGGCTTAGTTGCCGTGTGGCACGTGGGATCTTCCTGGACCAGGTATTGAATCTCTGCCCCCTACATTGGCAGGCAGATTGCTTACCACTAGACCACCAGAGAAGCGCAATTGACTTTTTAAAAATAAATTTATACCCATTCTAAGCATTAAGAAATATCAGCTATTCCACGTGAAATTTATAGACTATAACAGATTTATAATGAATATTCCAGATGCCTTTTTTAATGAACAGTTATATATTGAATGTGACATAAATAAATTTTTAATCTATCTGTGTCTTCCAGTGTTTTTAACTTCCACTCATAACAGAGGCATATTCTGTCTACTGGTCCATAGACCATTAATAAATTTAATGAATACAGCATATAAAATAGTTTGATATAAAATTATTTATAATAAAATAGTTTTGATATGCTTTAGTATTCTAAATATCCTATACCACCATTAAGATCAGAATTCCAGTGTTTCAGAATTCCAGTGTTATATATGATTCTTCCACTCTTTTTCCTATTGAAGCATTGTAAATTGGAGGTGAAAAAGGCAAAATGAAACGCAAATGCTCTGCTATCTTTCTTCTAGACTTTAAACTCCTCAACTGTCTCTCTTTTGAGCTACAAGTTGTTAGAGAAAGAGACAACTTAGTAACAGAGTCCTGTGGACTTGAAGCCTCGCAAGGCACAACTGAAGGGTGCTCTGCCTTTTCTTCTTTCCTACCAAATGAAAATTTTGCCCCCGCTATTTAATTTTTCTTGCAACTTTTGCCGGAAAGAGTCTCTCTTTTCATTTAGCATATTTACAACTGTCAGGTCCTGCTAACTTTTGAAAATATTTTCCTGTTCTAAGTAATTTAATTTTAGAAATATTATTCCAATACCTTTGTATTTGTGTAGAAGATCTTTAAGTGCATGTAGTTCCCCTGCATCCTTTCTTCGTTTCTCTTATAAGACTATTTAGTTGGTCTACATATGGCATAAAGTCAACAGGTGAAACACTATGAAAATTATTTTTGGATATAACAGATAATTATATTAAAAATATAATAACTGTAAGTACTAAATGCTACAGAATTGGCAATTTACGTTATTAATTTTCAAAACTATATATTCCATAACAAACATTCTAGAAACACAGTACAGATAAAAGCAAGATAGATTTCAGATATCCAATCATTGTATTGAAAGGCATTGATTGATTGTTAACTTTGCCTCTTTTCTAGATTAAAGCAGGCTATATACAAATAAATTAAACAGATTAAGGATCCTTACATTATGTAACAAAAAGTTGATATTTTCCCCAAATTTAAGACAGTTTATAAACGGAATGAATTGCAGTTATCATAATTCCCAAGAGAAAAAAGTTAAAAAGGATGGCTGCAAAGCAAAACTAATGAAGCAAAAGCACTGGGCAGAATATATGTGTGTTTGTTTGTGAGTCTGTGAATATATTTTCTCTTTTCTTGTTTGAGGAGAGTGAGTGACTAAATAGGAATGATTTTCCTATGCTAATACTCCCTTAGGGGCTTCCCTGGTGGCTCAGAGGTTAAAGCATCTGCCTCCAATGAGGGAGACCCAGGTTCGATCCCTGGGTCGGGAAGATCCCCTGGAGAAGGAAACGGTAACTCACTCCAGTATTCTTGCCTGGAGAATCCCATGGACGGAGAAGCCTGGTAGGCTACAGTCCACGGGGTCGCAAAGAGTCGGACACGACTCAGCGACGGAACGAAAGACGAACGAACGAATACTCCCTTAAAGTTTTGTTTACCTTATCATTAACAGTGAAGCTACTTAAAAAGGGCACGTTATTATATTAAACATAGGCTAAATATAATTTAATGAAAAATCTTTCAGAAAAAAAATACTTTGATTTATTATGATACTTAAAAATCATTTGTTTTGTTCCATTGAGAGTAAATTAGCACCTATAAGGACTGAAGAAATAAAAATAAATTTTTAGGTTTTAAGGTATGTGTTAAGGGAATAAATGATTATAAGGATAGGAGACAGAGTCTTCCCTGGTGGCTCAGAATCTGTCTGCAATGCCAGAAACCAAGTTTGACCCTTGAGTAGGTAAAATCTACCTGGAGAAGGGAATGGCAGTCCATTCCAGTATTCTTGCCTGGAAAATCCCATGAACAGAGAAGCCTAATAGGCTACAGTCCATGGGGTCTATTGAAAAACTAACAAAAAAATAATTTTTGAGGTTTTAAGGTATGTTCTAAGGGAATAAATGATGATGAGGATAGGAGACGGGGGCTTCCCTGGTGGTTCAGTCAGTAAAGAATCCCCCTGCAATGCAGGAGACCGCCTGCAGCACAGGAGACCTGGGTTTAATCCCTGACACTGGAAGATTGGCTGGAGAAGGACATGGCAACTCACTCAAATATTTTTGCCTGGAAAATCCCACCGACAGAGGAGCCTGGTGGGCTACAGTTCGGGGGTCACAAGACTAGGACACGACTTAGCACCTAGTTCAGTTCAGTTCAGTCGCTCAGTCGTGTCCGACTCCACAACCCCATGAATCACAGCACACCAGGCCTCCCTGTCCATCACCAACTCCCAGAGTTCACTCAAACTCATGTCCACAGAGTCGGTGATGCCATCCAGCCATCTCATTCTCTGTTGTCCCCTTCTCCTCCAGCCACCAATCCTTCCCAGCATCAGTCTTTTCCAGTGAGTCAACTTGTCGCATGAGGTGGCCAAAATGTTGCAGTTTCAGCTTCAGCATCAGTCCTTCCAATAAACACCCAGGATTGATCTCCTTTAGAATGAACTGGTTGGATCTCCTTGCAATACAAGGGACTCTCAAAAGTCTTCTCCAACACCATCAATTCTTCGGCGATCAGCTTTCTTCACAATCCAACTCTCACATCCATACATGACCACGGGAAAAACCATTGCCTTGATTAGATGGACCTTGGTTGGCAAAGTAATGTCTCTGCTTTTTAATATGCTATCAAGGTTGGTCATAACTTTCCTTCCAAGGAGCAAGCCTCTTTTAATTTCATGGCTGCAATCAGCATCTGCAGTGATTTTGGAGCCCAGAAAAATAAAGTCTGACACTGTTTCCACTGTTTTTCCATCTATTTCTCATGAAGTGATGGGACCAGATGCCATGATCTTTGTTTTCTGAATGTTGAGCTTCAAGCCAACCTTTTCACTCTCCTCTTTCACTTTCATCAAGAGGCTTTTGAGTTCCTCTTCACTTTCTGCCATAAGGGTGGTGTCATCTGCATATCTGAGGTTATTGATATTTCCCCCAGCAATCTTGATTCCAGCTTGTGCTTCTTCCAGCCCAGCGTTCCTCATGATGTACTCTGCATATAAGTTAAATAAGCAACCTAACCACAACCACAAAGACAGGAGACAGAAAACATGTATTCAACGTGCTTACACAAGTAAAGAAATCTTGGAATGAATGAATAATTTTACTCTCAATAAGACTGTGGTCTAAGTAAGCATTTATATCTGATATTATTGATTTACTTTTTCCTTGTAATAAAATTGATGCACAAATTTATAATTACTATAATGACTTACATATAAATATCAATGTTTATTCCTTCAATGTCATCCTTATTCAGTTCGTTTCAATCGCCCAGTCGTGTCTGACTCTTTGAGACCCCATGTATAATAAACAAAATTTTAAGAATAAAATCTAAACTTTATAATTCACAAACAAAATATTTACCTAAGATGTTTGATGCTATATTTTTTAAAATATATTTGAAATATTCACTCTAAAATATCTGTTAGATACTTTTACGTACAATATGTATAAGTAATCAGAACAATTAAGTACAAGTAATCAGAGTGATGCATGTTTCTTTGCTTCTTCCTCAAATAAAGAACTTTCATTGTACAGTCATTAAGTCATGTGCGACTCTTTGCAACCACATGGAATGCAGCACCCCAGGCTCCCTGTCCTTCACTGTCTCCCAGAGTTTGCTCAAACTTATGTCTGTGGAGACAGTGATGCTATCCAAACATCTCATCCTCTGTTGCCCCCTTCTCCTCCTGCCTTCACTCTTTCTCAGCATCAGTGTATTTTCCAATGAGTCAGTTGTTCGCATCAGGTGGCCAAGTATTTATTGGAGGTTCAGCATCATTCCTTCCAATGAACATTTGGTGTTGGCTTCCTTTAGGATTGACTGGGTTGATCTCCTTGCAGTCCAAAGGACTCTCAAGAGTTTTCTCCAGCACTACAGTTTGAAAGCATTGATTCTTCAGTGCTTATCCTTCTTTATGGTCCAGCTGTAACATCTGTACATGACTACTGGAAAAGCTACAGCTTTGATTATAGGAATCTTTGTCAGCAAAGCGATGTCTCTGATTTTGGATATACTCTCTAGGATTGTCAGAGCTTTCCTTCCAAGGAGCAAATGTAGTTTAATTTCATGGCTGCAGTAACTGTCCACAGATTTTGGACTCTAAGAAAATTAAGTCTGTCAGTGTTTCCATTTTTTCTCGATCTATTTGCCATGAAATGATAAGACCAGATGCCATGATCTTAGTTTTTTGAATGTTGAGTTTTAAACCAGTTTTCACTCTCTTTCTTCAGCTTCATTAAGAACCTCTGTAGTTACTCTTTACTTTCTGCCATAAGGGTGGTGTCATCTACATATCTGAAGCTATTGATATTTCTCCCAGCAATCTTGATTCCAGCTTGAGCTTTATCCAGCACAGCATTTGGCATGATGGGCTCTGCATATAAGCTAAATAAGCAGGATGACAGGATACAGCCTTGACGTACTCCATTCCAATTTTGAACCAGTCCATTGTTCTATGTGTGGTTCTAACTGTTGTTTCTTGACCTGCATACTAGTTTCTCACTAGGCAGATAAGGTGGTCTGATAGTCCCATCTCTTTAAGAATTTTCCACAGTTTCTTATTCAATTAATGTTTAAATATGTTACTTTGAGATTTTTACAGAGACAGTTAATTAAAAATTGTCTTCAAATATAAATAATGGAGCAAATAAACATGTCCAACATTAAGACTTTCTTTTTAAATATTTTATTAATTTAGGAAAATTCACATATTTTACTATCCAGTTAAGTGGCATACATTCAGACAAGCCTAAGTCCAGGATCTCCTTAGCAGTTCATTCCACTCAGAGCAGCAAGAAAATAGACAGGCTGTTGGTTCTCTTCCATATCTCTTGTAAAGACTGTAGCTGCTGCTGCTGTGACAGCCTGTCTGTATTATTGCTTCTTTATGTATTCATTTTTATAGCTGTAAGCAGAGTCTATTCTTGTAAGAATTTGCATAAAAATCCATCTTAATAAAACTGGTCTCAAATATTTATACTATTGTATATACTGTTGCTGCTGCTGCTGCTAAGTCACTTCAGTCGTGTCCGACTCTGTGCGACCCCATAGACGAAAGCCCACCAGGCTCCCCCGTCCCTGGGATTCTCCAGGCAAGAACACTGGAGTGGGTTGCCATTTCCTACTGTTACAAAATTTTATATCACTTTCTCTTTGAATAAATGTGGTTTTTTGAAAATTAATTATTTTGTGCAGTGATCACAATCTGTAAATCAAGAAAAATTGTTACAAATTATTTGTACAAATTAAAATAATTGTTCTCATTTAGAAAAGTGTTTTCTACTATGAAAAAGTAGTGGCAAAAGTTCCTTGTGATACACTATTAAGTATTTTGATTATAGCTAGAATTCAGCAATAAATTAGATACTGATTAATATCCTACTATCCAGTGGCATCGTGCTGTGAGAACAAATTAGTCAAGAATATATATCTTTGAAAGAAACTCATCAACATTTTACATTTAAAAAAGAAAAAGGAAATCCCAATGCAATGCATGGGAAGGCAAAATCCTTCTGTGATAGAAAATGTTACTTGCATACACTGGGGTCTGCAACTGTATCTTCATTTGCCAAGTTCAGCATGCTGGAATTAGTGTAATCTGGTAAAAAAAAAAAAAAAAAAAAAGTGTGCTGGATTTCAAGTTAGCAGATAAAGAGGCTACCATAAAATCTGGGCCTAGAAATATATCTATCTGTAAAAATTATATATTATTATCACCTTGTATGATTATTTTGAAAGTAAGTGGTATATTTTTAATGTTATTCCTTGTTATGCATTACTCAGTTTTAGAATTGGAAGAACGATTTTGGGATCATTTGATCCCTTATTAAGAATAAACTATATGTTCAGTTCAGTTCAGTTCAGTTGCTCAGTCGTGTCCAACTCTTTGCGACCCCATGAATCACAGCACACCAGGCCTCCCTGTCCATCACCAACTCCTGGAGTTCACTCAAACTCACGTCCACAGAGTCGGTGATGCCATCCAGCCATCTCATTCTCTGTCGTCCCGTTCTCCTCCCGCCCCCAATCCTTCCCAGCATCAGAGTCTTTTCCAGTGAGTCAACTCGTCGCATGAGGTGGCCAAAGTATTGGAGTTTCAGTTTTAGCATCAGTCCTTCCAATGAGCACCCAGGATTGATCTCCTTTAGAATGGACTGGTTGGATCTCCTTGCAGTCCAAGGGACTCTTAAGAGTCTTCTCCAGCACCACAGTTCAAAACCATCAATTCTTCTTCACAGTCCAACTCTCACATCCATACATGACTACAGGAAAAACCATAGCCTTGACTAGATGGACCTTTGTTGGCAAAGTAATGTCTCTGCTTTTTAATATACTATCTAGGTTGGTCATAACTTTCCTTCCAAGGAGTAAGCGTCTTTTAATTTCATGGCTGCAATCAGCATCCACAGTTAATACAATTAGTTGCATGCAGACTACAGAATAAATGGAAGGTGGGTAGGGAAGGATAGAAACTTCTTCAATCAGAGCATAGAGCACTCTCTATTTTATACCATTCTTTATTATTATTATTCAATGATATAGAAATTGTTCTCTGCAAATAAAAAAGCAAAACTGTGGAGGAATTAACAGCAGATGGTGACTGCAGCCATGAAATTAAAAGATGCTTTCTCCTTGAAAGGAAAGTTATAACCACCCTAGACAGCATATTAAAAAGCAGAGACATTACTTTTCCAACAAAGGTCTGTCTAGTCAAGGCTATGGATTTTCTAGTAGTCATGTATGTATTTGAGAGTTGGACTATAAAGAAAGCTGAGCACTGAAGAACTGATGCTTTTGAACTGTGTTGTTGGAAAAGATTCTTGAGAGTCTCTTGGACTGCAAGGAGATCCAACAAATTCATCCTAAAAAAATCATTCCTGAATATTCATTGGAAGGACTGATGTTTAATTTGAAACTCCAATACTTTGGCCACCTGATGTGAACAGGTGACTCATTGGAAAAGACCCTGATACTGGAAGAGATTGAAGGCAGGAGGAGAAGGGGATGACAGAGGATGAGATGGTTGGATGGCATCACCAACTCAATGGACATAAGTTTGAGTAAACCTTGGGAGTTGGTGATGGACAGAGAGGCTTGGTGTGCTGTAGTCCATGGGTCACAAAGTGTCAGACTCAACTGACTGAATTGTGGAGGAATAATTCACAGAAGAAAAGCCATTCATTATTTTAAAAATGTAAATTAAATCCTGAATAGATTTAATTTTGTAGTCATTGGAGTTATAAAATTTGGCAATAATTATATCATCTGAGACCTGACAATTTATAATAAAATGACCATAGCATAATCACAAGTTCTGATGAAATATGATAATTAGCTGTGATATATAAAACAGCAAAACATATTTGTGAAACAATTTATTAATTTTTTCAAATAGTTTAACACATTCTTACTAATGAGGATCAGTTGATGGAATTAACAATCATTTTGGCCATTAGTTAATATTTTAAGATGGGACCCTCTGTCTGAGACAAAGATATATATTCAAAATTTAAAACCATCTTTGAAATATTAAAAGCCCAATAAGTACAAAGAAGAGGACCCAATAAATACAAAGATTTTTCACCCCAAAATTAGCCATTAAATTGTACCTATAAACTACTTAGTACCAAACAACGTATAGTAATCAACAACAGACAATATACAAGTCTTCGCTCTTGAATTCTAAGTAATATTTTATTTCTTCCCCAGAAATACTATACTACAGCTTCAGTTCAGTACAGTTCGAATTAGTCACTCAGTCGTGTCTGACTCTTTGCAACTCCATGAATCGTAGCATGCCAGGCCTCCCTGTCCATCACCAACTCAACTGAACTGAATTGTTCACCTGGAGTTTACCCAAACTCATGTCCATTGAGTCGGTGATGCCATCCAGCCATCTTATCCTCTGTCATCCCCTTCTCTATCTGCCCCCAATCCCTCCCAGCATCAGGGTCTTTTCCAATGAGTCAACTCGTCGCATGAGGTGGCCAAAGTATTGGAGTTTCAGACTCAGCATCAGTCCTTCCAGTGAATACCCAGGACTGATCTCCTTTAGAATGGACTGGTTGGATCTCCTTGCAGTTCAAGGGACTCTCAAGAGTCTTCTCCAACACCACAGTTCAAAAGCATCAATTCTTCCATGCTCAGCTTTCTTCACGGTCCAACTCTCACATCCATACATGACCACTGGAAAAACCATAGCCTTGACTATAGCTTAGAATGTATATTTTAAAAATGTTCTATAAAATATATATGTTTTAACTGAAATTATATTTAGATCAGTGGTTCTAGGGATCAAAAGAGTCTCTTCCCAGGAATTTCCCTTAACTGAGGGAAGCTTCAGAACTCATAATTATACACTTTTGGGGGACAACCTAATCCCAGGTGGCTCAATGTAAAGAATATGCCTGCAAATACAGGAGATGCAGGAAGCTAGAATTCTATTCCTGAGACAGGAAGATATCATGGAGGAGGAAATGGCAACCCGCTTCAGTATTCTTGCCTGGAAAATCCCATGGACAGAGGAGCCTAATGGGCCACAGTCCATGGGGATCACAAAGAGTCAGACATGATTGAGTGCCTGAGCATGCACACAGATTCAAGCATCAGGAGATTAGGACACACAAAATCCTAGTAGGCTTGCCTCAAGTCATCACTTCACTAAAAAGAGAATCCAGATTTTGGGCTGACTGGGAATCCCAGACCACCTGACCTGCCTCTTGAGAAACCTGTATGCAGGTCAGGAAGCAACAGTCAGAACTGGACATGGAACAACAGACTGGTTCCAAATAGGAACAGTGTACGTCAAGGTTGTATACTGTCACCTTGCTTATTTAACTTATATGCAGAGTACATCATGAGGAATGCTGGGCTGGAAGAAGCACAAGCTGGAATCAAGATTGCTGGGGGAAATATCAATAACCTCAGATATGCAGATGACACTACCCTTATGGCAAAAAGTGAAGAGGAACTCAAAAGCCTCTTGATGAAAGTGAAAGAGGAGAGTGAAAAGGTTGGCTTGAAGCTCAACATTCAGAAAACAAAGATCATGGCATCTGGTCCCATCACTTCATGGGAAATAGATGGAAAAACAGTGGAAACAGTGTCAGACTTTATCTTTTGGGGCTCCAAAATCACTGCGGATGCTGATTGCAGCCATGAAATTAAAAGAGGCTTGCTCCTTGGAAGGAAAGTTATGACCAACCTTGATAGTATATTAAAAAGCAGAGACATTACTTTGCCAACCAAGGTCCATCTAGTCAAAGCAATGGTTTTTCCCGTGGTCATGTATGGATGTGAGAGTTGGACTGTGAAGAAGGCTGATCACCGAAGAATCGATGCTTTTGAACTGTGGTGTTGGAGAAGACTCTTGAGAGTCCCTTATACTGCAAGGAGATCCAACCAGTCCATTCTAAAGGAGATCAATCCTGGGTGTTCATTGGAGGGACTGATGCTAAAGCTGAAACTGCAATACTTTGGCCACCTCATGCGACGAGTTGACTCACTGGAAAAGACTCTGATGCTGGGAAAGGTTG
Source organism: Moschus berezovskii (assembly GCF_049115385.1). NCBI lineage: Eukaryota > Metazoa > Chordata > Mammalia > Artiodactyla > Moschidae > Moschus > Moschus berezovskii. The sequence goes on from NC_142472.1 coordinate 49,331,653, forward strand.
GGGGCGGGAGGAGAAGGGGACGACGGAGAATGAGATGGCTGGATGGCATCACCGACTCTGTGGACATGAGTTTGAGTGGACTCCGGGAGTTGGTGATGGACAGGGAGGCCTGGCGTGCTGTGATTCATGGGGTCGCGGAGAGTCAGACACGACTGAGCGACTGAACTGAACTGAACTGAACTGAAGAGATGGGCTGATACCTCATGTCTGGGGAAATTGCTCTGCAGTGTAACCTCTGTACCCAGTTCCTGACTTCCAAATATCCTCCCAAGGGCTTCTCACTAATCTCCTGCACACAATTTCTATCTCAGTCTATTTCCCAGAGATTCAATAAACTAAAAGTTAAAAAAAAATCAGAGTGTCAAACTGATGTAGGTTAATATTACAGTTAAACAAAATGTAAATAAAAATAGAAATATTTCTCACAAATATATATATATATTATAATCTTCCCCCAGTTACTTGCAGTCATTTGTTTAAACATAGATGACTACATCAAAACTCTGAGAATTATATTTAAGCTCAACCAATCAGATATTAATCAGAATAATAATATCAGGGTAATATCATAAATGTTGTAGTAAAGACTCAACAAATATTTTAGGTTCTATCTAGTGAAATAAAGACTTTCTGGTGGTAAGAGTGAAAGGAATGACATAAAATTTATTATATGTTATGCATTTAAAATATGTATGCATTTATTTTCTAAAGCCAAGTTACATCATTTATTTTCTAAAGCCAAGTTACATGTATAGAAACTATAGCAATTTGTACATTTCTTAAAAGGCCACAGAATTTTCACATAAATTGAGCTATTTTCAGGTTAAATCATGAAAGCCTTAATTCCCAATAATGCTCAAGACTCAAAGGTAAATAAGAATCAATTTAGTTGATACTTATTTCTGGATAAACCAGTTAATTTCAAGAATTCATTATGATTTTATTCCTAACAGTGAACTTTATTCTTCTCTTAGCACTAACTTTGACTTTCTACAGGCTTAGTCGACCTACTCTGTTCTACATTCTCACTCCAAATTTGTCATTCCTGCTTTGCCCAGCACTGCTGCTGCTGCTAAGTCGCTTCAGTCGTGTCCAACTCTGTGAGACCCCACAGACAGGAGCCCACCAGGCTCCCCCGTCCCTGGGATTCTCCAGGCAAGAACACTGGAGTGGGTTGCCATTTCCTTCTCCAATGCGTGAAAGTGAAAAGTGAAAGTGAAGTCGGTCAGTCATGTCCAACTCAGCGACCCCAAGGACTGCAGCACACCAGGTTCCTCTGTCCATGGGATTTTCCAGGCAAGAGTACTGGAGTAGGGTGCCACTGCCTTCTACGTTGCCCAGCACTAGCTATATCCAAAAGTTTATATACCAAGAAGTTTATTTTAGCTCTGAGTCATATGCTTTCTGCATGTAAAATAATCCACCTCTTAGGAGAGTAATAGCATGCTGTTATGCTCAGTACTAAATGCCTATGATGAATTGGTATATACTCTGCCTAAAAATTGTAGCCCACATTTAAGAAATGTTTTTGAATCACTGTACAATAAGTGAAATCTGTTCCCTTCTCCACTGGTATGCAAAGTGGTAATGTAAATAAAAACAGGAAAATAAAATTGTCAGTTCTTTCTTTGTACCACACTACCACAGACTACTTAAATTTAATAATAATGCTTAGCTTTCAAAATAAAAATATGAGACTATAGTTAAAGCTTTACTTTGTGGGTAGAAAAATCTGAGAACTGCAGAATTTATTGAATCTGCCTAAGGTGACTTAATTAGTATTTGTTACATTATAATAGCTACTGTAAATAAATGTAATATATTAAAAGATAAAATATAAACCAATATATCAGAAAAAATGAAATAGAATACTAATTATATATTATATATATGTATATATATATCATAATGTTAGGAAAATTAAATACATAGTCTTGTTTAGGCTTCAGAGACAAAGCAGAGCAGGTCTCTGACCTTGCTTCTAACCTGCCTGGACACTGCCCTGACTGGGAATGACTGACTGCTGTGAGTGCAACACTTGCAGCACCTTAGATAAGATGGGGGAGGAATCTTGAGGTTGTTGAGCCCCTGAAGGCAGCATGGCCAACCAAGCCCAAGGCTTAGCAACAATCCCAGTTTTACAAGACAAAACATAATTAGCATGAAACCAAGCTTGCAATTTGGTCACAGACTGATGATGATATCAGTTTGTGTCAGTCCTGGGATTATAACGGGAACCCCAAACTACTATCTTTGAAGTCTCAGCAATGGAACTGACTGTCTCTGACATTTTCCTAATTGGGATTCCAGATATGTTTTACATGGGACTTCCCAGCACTGTTTAAGTTTGGATGTTGGTCAAAACCAAATTTGGTGATGTATCCTCTGCTGTTTCTATTTCTCTTTTCTTTTAATATTAGTCTATTGAAAGTAAGCTCTATAATTCTCTAATAAATATTTGTACTATTATCCATATATAATGAGTAGCTTATTTTGTTAACAAATCCTTTGAACCTGAGTTGTAACTGAAAACTTTCAGCAAAACACATAATAAAATACAATATATTCCTAACTGGAAGGAAACAAATATGACATATCCATATATTTTAATCTTAAATTAGTTTTCAATGCTTCTACATAAAAAAGCAGGCAAATATAAGAATTACTTGCTAATGGCAGCAAATCATTAAAAATGTGTGTTTCTCAGACATAGAACACAAACTTATGGCTACCAAAGAAGAAACTGAGGAGAGGAATAAATTAGGAGTATGGGATTACACATTATAAACACATTATTTTGAACTGCTATAAAATAAACAGCAAGCACCTTTTGTATCACATAGGGAACTATATTCAATAACTTGCAATAACCTATAATGGAAAAGAATCTGAAAAAGAAAATATATTCTTTTATATGTAATTTTGAATTATAAATTTTGGCAGACCCCTGTGCCTTGGCTGCCCAGGTGATGCAGTGGTGAAGGATCTCCCAGCCAAATCAAGAGACCCAGGAGAGATCCCTGTGTTGTGTTGGGGAAGTGTGTAATTTTCTTGGTTCCATCTCACTGCAGCAAAAATGTGAAGAGATGGACGGACCAGCGTTACAGCTTGGTGTTACAGCTCAGCTTTATTTGGCAAGCAAAGAAAAAGACATCCCTGAGATGTCAGGACAGGCTGACCCAACAGGAGCAAAGAGAAGTTAAGCCAGAGGCTCAATTTTGGCTCTTCTTTTTATGTTTTTTTCTCCTTCCCCTGAGCCTGCCCTATGTAAACTGGGCTAGCCAGAAGGACTGTTTGCTTCTCCTGAGGTTCTCACTGCCATCCTCGGACCTTCCTTTGTTCTATTTTCATGGGCTTTTTCTTTTCTTTGTCTTTTTTAGCCACCACCATTCTGATCTCCTTTTTCCTATTCTAACTACCTAACATTCCCCCCTAGAGAGATGGGAAGCCAAATTCTTTGGAAATAGGGACATCAAGATCTCTCTGGCTACTCCCTGCTGAACTGGGATGGTGAGGGGCATTGGGCCTCCCCCTCTTGCTAGTCTCAAGCCTCAGAGTCCTTATAGCGGTGTACATCTAAGGGTGAGCGATATTTTCCATGGTCGAGTGTAGTTTTATATATCCTTTTTGAACTGGCACTGCATGTTGTAGCTTGTTGACCTGGGCAGAGGCAGAACGGGTTAGACAATTGATAATACATGGAGCAGTCATGAATAGCATCAATATGATGATAACAGGGATTAGTAGGGGCATTAGCCAACTCCAGATTCCCCATCATCAGGAGAAGTATCCCCCAAAGAGAGGTTTTAGCCACCCTGAGAATGCTCCAGCTTGTTCTTTGAGATCCTGTAGTGTCTGAATATTTTTCTTGAGGACTGTGAGACGTTCTTTAACTTGGCTGGAAGTATTTACCCAGAAACAACATGTCTCATTCAACATGGCTCAAGTTCCTCCTTGTTCAGGGATCAGGAGATCTACCTCCTGTTTTGGAGTACAAACCCTGACAAACTGCATCAGCTCTTCAGAACTATCCTGATAAATTGTATCCACAGAAACTTAATTTTGGCAGTGTTCATTAGAATGACATTCATTTGTAGCCCTAAATAGGTATCTGGGATCTCCCAGGGGCTCACAGGTATATTGAGTGTCTTCTTCTATTTTCTTCCATGGCTTGACCGTGAGTAGTGAATCCAGGAATCAGGTCTTGGTACCTTGACTGCTATGGGGGTAGAAAGTATTACAAGGTAGGGGCCTTTCCATGTGGGCTGCAGTTGAATCTTTGGGGACCCATCTTCCAAGACTTTAGTTATGACTTGAAGCCCTGTAGCATATAGTGGTGGCTCTTTAGACTCTTTTGGGTCCTGGTTGACACCCCACAAACCTATATCTTGTTGGAGTTGCCCAATGCCATGGTATAAGACCAGAGGGTCTGAGCCTCTGGATCTAGGAAGAGATCACTGACATAAACAAAAGGTCTCCCATATAGCATCTCATAAGGCCTAAGACTAACTTGTTTCTTAGGGGCAATACGGGTGCAGAGGAGAGCTATAGGTAAAGCTTCCTTCCATCTCAGGGACGTCTCCTGGGTTATCATTTTTATCACTGATTTTAAGAATTGGTTGGCTCTTTCTACTTTTTCCTGAAGAGGGAGGCCTCCAGGCCCAATGGAGATAATAAGTAATGTCCAATGTTTTAGAGACTACTTGGGTGACCTTAGAAGTAAGTGATGTCCCCTTGTCACTTTGTAATACTTGGGCAGACCAAATCTTGAAATGATTTCATGGGGCAGTTCTTTTGGTTTTTTGTTTGTTTTTTACCACCTCCTCAGCCTTCTCAGTCTGTATGGGAAAACCTTAAGTCCATCCTGTGAATGTATCTGTCATGACTCATAGGTATGTATACCCTTGACAAATTGGCATCTGGGTGAAGTCCATCAACCAGTCCTCTCCTGGGTAAGTCCCACATCACTGGATGGGCTGAGCCAGCTGGGATCTTCGAGCTCTTTGGGCTTGTTTAGTTGGTAAGTGAGACAAGAGGGGACCACTTGCTTTATAGTCATTTGGAGGCTTGTTCCTCTGAGGGACCTTTCAAGTAATCTTTGAAAGACCTTCTCCCCAAAATGAGTGGCAGCATGTAAGGAGTTAACCAACTTCCATTGAAGGTTCCCAGGAAGAAAAAGGAGTTCCTCCTTTTGGAACCACCCCATATGATCTTCTTGAAAATCCTCACTCTTAGCTTTAAGAGTCTCACCTTCAGTATATGAAGGAGTTTCTGGCAAATTAGTCTGTGGAACTAGGGTGGCAACCCCTATTAAGCCATTGTTCTGTAATACTGCTCTCTTTGCTGTCTGATCGGCTGCTTGGTTCCCTCATGTCACTTCCATGCTCTGTTTTTGGTGTCCTTTACAATAGGAGACTGCAACCTCAGCGGGCAGATGGACTGCCTTCAAGAGCCTAAGGATTTGATTGTATATTTGATTGGGGACCCTCATGTATTGAAGTGGACTCTTTCTTTCCAAATAGCAGCATGTGCATGTAGCAACAGAAAGGCATACTTGGAGTCAGTGTAAATGGCTACTCTATTTCCTTTTCCCAGCTCTAAAGCTCAGGTCAGGGCTTAAGCTAAGCTTAAGTACCTGGTGGCAAAGTTTAGTCTCTATGAGCTCAAAGTTGGAGACTACTGCATATCCGGCTCTTCTTTTTCCATCCAAGACAGAGATGCTTCAATCAGTGTACCAGATTTCCTCAGTTCAGTTCAGTTCAGATCAGTCGTTCAGTCGTGTCCGAATCTTTGTGACCCCATGAATCACAGCACGCCAGGCCTCCCTGTCCATCACCAACTCCTGGAGTTCACTCAAACTCATGTCCATCGAATCGGTGATACCATCCAGCCATTTCATTCTCTGTCGTCCCCGTCTCCTCCTGCTCACAATACCTCTCAGGATTAGAGTCTTTTCCCGTGAGTCAACTCATCGCATGAGGTGGCCAAAGGATTGGAGTTTCAGCTTCAGCATCAGTCCTTCCAATGAACACCCAGGATTGATCTCCTTTAGAATGGACTGGTTGGATCTCCTTGCAGTCCAAGGGACTCTCAAGAGTCTTCTCCAAAACCACAGTTCAAAAGCATCAATTCTTTGGCGATCAGCTTTCTTCACAGTCCAACTTTCACAACCATACATGACCACTGGAAAAACCATAGCCTTGACTAGACAGACCATTGTTGGCAAAATAATGTCTCTGCTTTTTAATATATTATCTAGGTTGGACATAACTTTCCTTCCAAGGAGTAAGTGTCTTCTAATTTCATGGCTGCAATCAGCATCTGCAGTGATTTTGGAGCCCCCCAAAAACAAAGTCTGACACAGTATCCACTGTTTCCCCATCTATTTCCCATGAAGTGATGGGACCAGATGCCATGATCTTTGTTTTCTGAATGTTGAGCTTCAAGCCAACCTTTTCACTCTCCTCTTTCACTTTCATCAAGAGGCTTTTGCGTTCCTCTTCACTTTCTGCCATAAGGGTGGTGTCATCTGCATATCCGAGGTTATTGATATTTCTCCTGGAAATCTTGATTCCAGCTTGTGCTTCTTCCAGCCCAGCGTTCCTCATGATGTACTCTGCATATAAGTTAAATAAGCAGGGTGACAATATACAACTTTGACGTACTCCTTTTCCTATTTGGAACCAGTCTGTTGTTCCATGTCCAGTTCTGACTGTTGCTTCCTGACCTGCATACAGGTTTCTCAAAAGGCAGGTCAGGTGGTCTGGGATTCCCATCTCTTTCAGAATGTTCCACAGTTTAGTGTGATCCACACAGTCAAAGGCTTTGGCATAGTCAATGAAGAAGTCCCCTATAATGAAAAGGACATCTTTTGGGGGGTGTTCATTCTAAAAGGTCTTGTAGGTCTTCATAGAACTGTTCAACTTCAGCTTCTTTAGCATTACTGGTTGGGGCATAGACATGGATTACTGTAATATTGAATGGTTTGCCTTGGAAACGAACAGAAATCATTCTGTCGTTTTTAAGATTGCATTCAAGTACTACATTTCAGACTCTTTTGTTGACCATGATGGCAACTCCATTTATTCTAAGGGATTCCTGCCCACAGTAGTAGATATAATGGTCATCTGAGTTAAATTCACCCATTCCAGTCCATTTTAGTTCACTGATTCCTAGAATTTCTATGTTCACTCTTGTCATCTCCTGTTTGACCATTTTCAATTTGCCTTGATTCATGGACCTAACATTCCAGGTTCCTATGCAATATTTCTCTTTACAGCATTGGACCTTGCTTCTGTCACCCGTCACATCCACAGCTGGGTATTTGTTTTGCTTTGGCTCCATCCCTTCATTCTTTCTGGAGTTATTTCTCCACTGATCTCCAGTAGCATACTGGGCACCTACCGACCTGTGGAATTCCTCATTCAGTATCCTATCATTTTGCCTTTTGATACTGTTCATGGGGTTCTCAAGGCAAGTATCCTGAAGTGGTTTGCCATTCCCTTCTCCAGTGGACCACATTTTGTCAGAACTCTCCACTATGACCCATCCTTCTTGGGTGGCCCTACACAGCATGGCTCATAGTTTCAATGAGTTAGACAAGGCTGTGGTCCATGTGATCAGTTTGATTAGTTTTCTGTGATTGTTGTTTTCAATCACAGATATTGTGGTTTTTATATCTATAGATTTTATAACAATTTCACCTCTTTTATTTTGCTGTGTGTAGTGCAGGTAGGGAACAGAGCAAGGACCGCCAGACAAGTGCTCTGGAGAGTCTGTGGGTTAGGTAGCTTGTGGAATGTGGGAAATATTTTAATTGCGTAATTTTAATGTAACTTGAGCTTCCCTGGTTGCTCAGACAGTAAAGTGTCTGCCTACAATGCGGGTGAACTGAACTGAACTGAACTGAACAATGCGGGAGAACCACTAGAGGGCACTGGTGAGTGCCTGAGTCAGGTCCTGCCCCTCTGACCATGGTACTCCAGGGTTCCCACCTCCCTCAGGGTAAAAATTCAAGTTTTCCCTGTAAGTCACAAGGCCCTGCCCAACACCCACCCCAACCCACCCTCACGTCCTTTCTTTCTCCTCTTCACTCACTCTGCTTCAGTCTCCTCCCCTCCTAGCTGTTCCTTCAAGGCACAGCATTGGTGCTGCCCCAGGCCCTTGCAAAATCACACCTGGATTGCCCCTCCCACAGACACCCACAATTGCCCCCTCCCTGATCTCCTTCAGGGCTCTGCCCTGATATCTTCTTATGCATTCAGTTCAGTTCAGTTGTGTCCGACTGTTTGCCTCCCCCACCCCCACGGACTGCAACATGCCAGGGCTCCCTGTCCATCACAAACTCCCAGAGTTTACTAAAACTCATGTCGGTTGAGTCGGTGATGCCATCCAACCATCTCATCCTCTGTCATCCCCTTCTCCTCCTACCTGCAATCTTTCCCAGCACCAGGGTCTTTTCCAATGAGTCAGTTCTTCGCATCAGGTGGCCAAAGTATTGGAGTTTCAGTTTCAACATCAGTCCTTCCAATGAATATTCAGGACTGATTTCCTTTAGGATGAACTGGTTGGATCCCCTTGCAGTTCAAGGGACTCTCAAGAGTCTTCTCCAACACCACAGTTCAAAACCATCAATTCTTCTGTGCTCAGCTTTCTTTATAATCCAACTCTCACATCCATACATGACTACCGCTAGAAAAATGATAGCCTTGACTAGACAGACCTTTGTTGGCAAAATAATGTCTCTGTTTTTTAATATTCTGTCTAGGTTGGTCATACCTTTTCTTCCAAGGAGTAAGCATCTTTTAGTTTCATGGCTGCAGTCACCATCTGCAGTGATTTTGGAGCCCTCAAAAATAAAGTCTGCCACTGTTGCCACTGTTTCCCCATCTATTTTCCATGAAGTGATGGGACTGGATACCATGATCTTAGTTTTCTGAATGTTGAGTTTTAAGTCAACTTTTTCACTCTTTTCTTTCACTTTCATCAAGAGGCTCTTTAGTTCTTCTTCGCTTTCTGCCATAAGGGTGATGTCATCTGCATATCTGAGGTTGTTGATATTTCTCCCAGCAATCTTGATTCCAGCTTGTGCTTCATTCAGCCCAGAGTTTCTCATGATGTACTCTGCATATAAGTTAAATAAGCAGGGTAATAATATACAGCCTTAAAGTGAAGTGAAGTCGCTCAGTCATGTCCAACTCCTTGCAACCTTAGGTCTTCCCAGATGGATAAAGAACCTGACTGCAGTGCAGGAGATGTGGGTTCTATTCCTGGGTCAGGAAGATCCCCTGGAGAAGGAAATGGAAACCCATTTCAGTATTCTTGCCTGGAAAATTCCATGGACACAGAGCCTGACAGCCTGAAGTCCACAGGATCTCAAAGAGTCAGACACAACTGAAGCGACTGATCATACATGCAATATAACTGAATCAGCTTTGAAATAATGTAACTGGGTCAACATGGAAAAGAGAAAAGAGGTACATATGGAAGTCATCATGAGGCTTATAAATTGAACACACATGTTGTGAGATAAGTTCTGAAGAATGGACACTAACAAGGTGAACGTTCATATTACAAGCAGGACAGGTATAAATATTCAGCGAGTCACTGAGGTAATAAATAAAAGCTTTACATTAAAATAAAACACTGTCATCTATAATCACCAGCTGTATAGGACATAAAAACAGGTCATTATTAAGATATGGATGCATGTGTGCTCAGTCACTTAGTCACCAGCCTCCTCTGTCCATGGGATTTTCCAGGCAAGAACAGGAAAAATTTTCCTGGAGTGGGTTGCCATTTCCTTTTTCATAAGTTATATGAGCTGCAAACTTAGAGAAGGAAGCTTGAATTTAAAAATAGAAAATTTTTGGAAATATTTATTACATAAGACAGTATGTTAGAAAATTACTGAAAAAAAACAAACAAACAAGGGTTTGGGGTTCATAAAATTCTATTATATCAATGAATATAAAAATGACCATAATTTACCCTTCTGAGACTTCTTAGTACTATGAATACACTTAGTATATGTGTACTACGTGTATCATACTTGTGAAACATGACAACTAAATAAAGAAAATGTCAAAACTTTATGCAAAGTAAATGAAGTATAATGGAAAAGGTATGTAGCATATTGGTTTCCATGTCTTTCCTCATATCTACTGAAGGCAGAGCTACCTGCTAACTTATCCTCAGTCATCATTCCTGCTCATAACTGACACCATAACAATATGTTTCACCAGATAAAGTATGGTTTTTTTTGTTTGCTTAAATTTGCCCATAAACTTTCCTTTGGTATATTTTACCTGGAATTTTTCTAGCTTCAAAAATTTAGATTCAGATGACTTATTGTTTGATAATTATCTCCAAAAATATATTTTCTTTAAAACATGGGTTCCCCTCTTCAATTCTTATTTTCCTAGCTTTCTATCTTCACTTCAAGCTCTCTTAATTTCCTCAACTTTCTCATCCTTCAGGTAACACATACCTGCTGAAATTTTTGACAGAGAGAATCTAAATATCTGCACTCTCTGCTCTACCTCCAAGATCTTGGGACCTTTTGGAGAAAATTACATGCCTTACTGGAAAAGTGCCAAAACACTTATATTGAGTCCATCTCCAAATGTGTGGGAAATTCAACACTACTTATCAATTATATCACTTAGCTCAGTCTTCTTTCAGTGCAGTGGTTGCTGTGAAATGCTTTATTGTCAGTTTCTCTAACTTTACTGTCCATATTTCAACAGGTAATTTGCTTCATAATGAATATAGAAAATAAAAGCAATCAGGAATGAGTTCTCTTAACACCTTCACCATGTTCCAGGTCACTTTCCTAAATGTTTAATTCCCAATTTTCCCCCCAATTCATATCTTTCATACAGATTTTCAGTCAGAGAAAGAAAAATGCAGAATGTTATCATTTACATGTTCTAAAAATTAGAACAAACAAATACATATAGCAAACTAGACCCAGGCTTTTGGGTGCTCCTCCTTATCCTTGGAACTTGCATTCTGTTTCCTTCCCTGATCCCAGAAGCTTCCCCAAGAATACAGTCTTGAGATAGTGAAGTGGAGAAGGGAACATTTCTTCTGTGTACATGGTTGAACCCAGTTGACACTGATATGTAAACTTTTAAGATTCTGGTAAGTAGGTATGAAAATCTCATTTTGCGGCCTCCTGAGACAAGCCTTCTAAGCCTCATACTTACTTAAACTATCACTTACCATTCTGGTATGTTCTGCTTCTTTTTTGAGTCTTTGTCTTCAATATACAGAGGCCAGTTTATGAACCGACATTAATATCTCTGAACACTTGCTCAACTGCTACTGTTGCTATGTTTTCCTGAAAAAGATATTCAGGAGAGGTGGAAGGAGTATATTTACTAGCCTTTTCATCTTCTGTTCTGAATGATACCAATTAAATAATAATATATACAATTCTCAGCATTATCCACTTAGCTTCTCAGCTTATTTCGTGGGCTTAAAACTAATAATTGCATCAAATTTTAACTTATGAACAATAAGGGTAGCCCATTTTAAGGATTCAGTTCTGAATTTTGACAAATGTATACAATGGGAATACCAGACCACCTGACCTGCCTCTTGAGAAACCTGTATGCAGGTCAGGAAACAACAGTCAGAACTGGACATGAAACAACAGACTGGTTCCAAATAGGAAAAGGAGTACATCAAGGTTGTATATTGTCACCCTGCTTATTTAACTTCTATGCAGAGTGCATCATGAGGAATGCTGGGCTGGAAGAAGCACAAGCTGCAATCAAGATTGCCAAGAGAAATATCAATAACCTCAGATATGCAGATGACACTACCCTTATGGAAGAAAGTGAAGAGGAATTCAAAAGCCTCTTGATGAAAGTGAAAGAGGAGAGTGAAAAGGTTGGCTTGAAGCTCAACATTCAGAAAACAAAGATCATGGCATCTGGTCCCATCACTTCATGGGAAATGGATGGGGAAACAGTGGAAACAGTGTCAGACTTTATTTTTTTGGACTCCAGAATCACTGTGGATGCTGATGGCAGCCATGAAATTAAAAGATGCTTACTCTTTGGAAGGAAAGTTATGACCAACCTAGATAGTATATTAAAAAGCAGAGACATTACTTTGCCAACAAAGATCCGTCTAGTCAAGGCTATGGTTTTTCCTGTGGTCATGTATGGATGTGAGAGTTGGACTGTGAAGAAAGCTGATCGCTGAAGAATTGATAGTTTTGAACTGTGGTGTTGGAGAAGACTCTTGAGAGTCCCTTGGACTGCAAGGAGTTCCAAACAGTCCATTCTAAAGGAGATCAATCCTGGGTGTTCATTGGAAGGACTGATGTTTAAACTGAAACTCCAATACTTTGGCCACCTCATGCAATGAGTTGACTCACTGGAAAAGACTCTGATGCTGGGAGGGAATGGGGGCGGGAAGAAAAGGGGTCAACAGAGAATGAGATGGCTGGATGGCATCACCGACTCAATGCACATGAGTTTGGGTGAACTCCGGGAGTTGGTGATGGACAGAGAGGCCTGGCGTGCTGTGATTCATGGGGTCGCAACGAGTCGGACACGACTGAGCGACTGAAATGAACTGATACTCCCATGTAGATATTGTAACAATCAAGTCAGAGACTGTTTACCTCATGCAATAAAGATCTTTGTACCCCTTTCCCATCAATCTATAATCCCATTTTGTTGTTGTTGTTCAGTTGCTAAGTCATGTCCAACTCTTGGTGACCACACAGACTGCAGCATGCAAGGGTCCCCTGTCCTTCACTATCTTCGGAGTTTGATAAAACTTGTGTCCATTGAGTTGGTGATGCTATCTAACCATCTCATCTTGTGCCACCCTCTTTTCCTTTTGCCTTCAATCTTTCCCAGCATCAGGGTCTTTTCCAATGAGTTATCTCTTTGCATCAGATGGTCAAATTATTAGAGCTTCAGCTTCAGCATTAATCCTTCCAATGAGAATTTGGGGTTGGTTCCCTTTGGGATTGACTGGTTTGATTGTCTTGCTATTCAAGGGACTCTCAACAATCTTCTCCAGCAACACAGTTTGAAAGCATCAATTCCTTGGGGCTTGGCCTTTTATATGGTCCAAATATATCTGTGCATGACTACTGGAAAAGCCATAGCTTTGACTATACAGACCTGTTTTGGCAAAGTACTGGCTCTTCCTTTTAACACATTGTCTAGACTTGCCATAGTGTTTTTCCCAAGGAACAAGTACCTGTTAATTTCATGGCTGCAGTCACTTTCCAAGTGATTTTGGAGCCCAGGAAAATAAATTCTACCACTGTTTCCATTTTTTCCCTTATATTTGAAGTGATGGGACCAGATGCCATGATGTTAGTTTTTTGAATGTTGAGTTTTAAGCCAGCTTTTTCACTCTCCTCTTTCACTTTCATCAAAAGGATCTTTAGTTCCTCTTTATTTTTGTAGTTACAGTGGTATCATCTGCGTATCTGAGGCTATAGATATTTCTCCCAGCAATCTTGATGCCATCTTGATACATCCAGTCTAGCATTTCTCATGATGCATTCTGCATATAAGCTGAAGAAGCAGGGTGACAGCATACAACTTTGATGCACTCCTTTCCCAACTTTGAACCAATCCATTGTTCCATGTCTGGTATTAACTGTTGCTTCTTGACCTGCATACAGGTTTCTTAGGAAGTAGGTAAGGTGGTCTGGCATTCCCATCTCTTTAAGAATTGTCCACAGTTTGTTGTGTTCCACACAGTCAAAAGATTTAGCATAATCAATGAAGCAGAAAGAGATGTTTCTCTGAAATCCTCCTACTTTTTCTATGGCCCATCAGATGTTGGCAATTGGTCTCTGATTTCTCTGGCTTTTCTTAATCCAGCTTGTACATATGGAAGTTCTCGGTTCATGATCTGTTGAAGCCTAGAGGATGGATTTTGAGCATTACCTTGTTAGCATGTGAGATGAATGCAATTGTGTGGTAATTGGAACATTCTTTGGCATTGACCTTCTTTGAGATTGTGATGAAAACTGACCTTTTCCAGTCTGTGTCCACTGTTAAGTTTTCCAAATTTGCTGGCATATTGAGTGAGGTATTTTAACATTGTCATCTTTTAGGATTTGAAATAGTTCATCTGGATTTCTCTCACCTCCACTAGCTTTGTTTGTAGTAAAGCCTCTTAAGGCCCACTTGACTTCACACTCCAGGATGTCTGACTCTAGGTGAGTGATCACACCATCTTGGTTATCTGGATCATCTTGTCACCTCTTCTTAATATCTTCTGCTTATGTTAGGTCCTTGTCATTTCTGTCCTTTATTGTGCCCATTTTTACATGAAATATTCCCTTGGTATCTCTAATTTTCTTGAATATATCTCTATTATTTCACATTCTATTGTGATCCTCTATTTCTTTGCATTGTTCACTTAAGAAGGCTTTCTTATCTCTCCTTGCTACTCTTTGGTAGTCTGCATTCAGATGGGTACATCTTTTCTTTTCTCTTTTGACTTTCACTTCTCTTCATTTGTCAGGTTTGTAAGCCCTCCTCAGACAACCATTTTGCCTTCTTGCATTTCTTTTTCTTGGGGATGGTTTTGGTCTCCACCTCCTGTACAGTGTTATGAACCTCCATCAGTAGTTCTTCAGACCTTCTACCTATAAGATCTAGTCCCTTGAATCTATTTGTCACTTCCACTGTATAATCATAAGGGATTTGATTTAGGTCATACCTAGTGGTTTTCCATATTTCCATCAATTTACATCTAAATTTTGCAATAAGGAACTCATGATGTGAGCCACAATCAGCTCCCAGTCTTCTTTTTGCTGATTGTATACAGCTTCTCCATCTTTGGCTATAAAGAATTTAATCAATCTGATTTGGGTATTGACAGAAATTTCAGTGATGTCCATTTGTAGAATCGTTTCTTTTGTTACTGGAAGAGGGCGTTGCTATGACCAGTATGTTCTCTTGGCAAAATTCCCTTAGTCTTTGCCCTGCTTCATTTTGTACTCCAAGACCAAACATACTTATTATTCCAGGTATCTCTTGACTTCCTACTTTTTCATTTCATTCCCTTATGATGAAAAGAACATTTTTTACTGCTCTTGGTTCTTGAGACTTGTAGTTCTTCACAGAACCATTCAACTTCATCTTCTTTGGCATTAGTGTTTGGGACATAAAGTTAGATTACTGTAGTGTTGAATGGTTTGCCTTGGAAATAGACCGAGTTCAAAATGTGTTTTTGAGGTTGCACTCAAGTAATGCATTTCAGGATCTTTTGATGACTATGAGGGTTACTCCATTTCTTCTAAGCGATTCTTGCCCACACTAGTAGATATAATAGTCATCTGAATCAAATTCATCCATTCCCATCCATTTTAGTTCACTGATTTCTACAATGCCAACATTCACTCTTGCCATCTCCTGTTTCACCACTTTCAATTTACCCTGATTAATGGACTTAACATTCCAGGTTCATATGTAATATTGTTCTTTATAGCATCAGGTTTTATTTTACCATCAGATGCATCTGCTATTGGGCATCGTTTCTACTTTGGTTTCGCCTCTTCGTTCCATCTGGAGTTATTTCTCCACTTTGCTCCATAGCATATCAGACACTTAATGACCTGGGGGCTTCACCTTTCCATGTCATATCTTTGTGCCTTTTCATACTGTTCATTGGGTTACCAAGGCGAGAATGCTGAAGTGGTTTGACAGTCTTTTCTCCAGTGGATCACATTTTGTCAGAGATGACAAAATGGGCCATCCATCTCAGGTGGCCCTACAGAGCTTGGCTCATAGTCTCATTGAGTTCCACAAGGCTGTGATCCATGCAGTCATTTTCTATAATATTCTGTGATGAGTTTGAGAATAAGAGGCTTGTGGAAGCTTCCTGATGGGAAGAACTTACTGTGAGAAAAACTGGGTGTTGTGCAGATGGTGAGGGCCATGCTCAGTCAATCTTTAATGCAATTTTCTGCTAATGGGTAGGGATGTGCTCTCTCTGTGTAGTTTGGTCTGAGGGAGCCCAGTCCTAGAGTTTGCAACCTTTAAGGAATGCTATAAGCTGCATGGTAGGGGTAATGGTGAGCTCCAAGAGGACTTATGCCACTACACTGTAAAGATAAAGAATGATCAAAATTTGCTCCTTTTTCTCAAATAGTAAAAGCTATGGTCATCTAACACATTACTATATACTTCCAATGTAGATCATACTAAGTCAAGTATATTTTATTCTTTTTTTCAACCTCCAAATTCTTCATAATAAAACATTCTATTAACAACATATATATACACAATGGAGTATTATTCAGCCATTAAAAAGAATACATTTGAATCAGTTCTAATGAGGTGGATGAAACTGAAGCCTATTATACAGAGTGAAGTAAGCCAGAAAGAAAAACACCAATACAGTATACTAACACATATATATGGAATTTAGAAAGATGCAAATGATAACCCTGTATACGAGACAGCAAAAGAGACACAGATGTATAGAACAGTCTTTGGGACTCTATGGGAGAGGGTGAGGGTGGGATGATTTGGGAGAATGGCATTGAAACACGTATGTTGTCATATGTGAAACGAATCACTAGTTCAGGTCAATGCATGTTATAGGATGCTCGGGGCTGGCATGCGGGGATGACCCAGAGGGAGGATAAAGGGAGGAGGGAGGTGGGAGGGGGGTTCAGGAGGGGGAACTTATGTAAACCCGGGGCAAATTCATATCAATATATGGCAAAACCAACCAATATAATATTGTAAAATAATTTGCCTCCAATAAAAAATAAATTAATTACATAAAAAAAAAATAAAAAGAAAAAAAAAAACAACATATAATACACAAAATAAGTGTTATTATTATCTATAATATTATTTTATATTATTATTTTGTATTTCTTTAGAGACAGAATTCTTAAATATTATTTTATTTTATTTACATTCTTACTTGCTTTGTAATTTTGATTTATAGTTTTCTCAGGGTATATGCCTAGTAGTTGGATTGATAGGTCATATGGTAGTTTTATTCCCAGTTTATTTAAGGAATCTCCATGCTGTTCTCCATAGTGATATATCAATTTACTTTCCCACCAACAGTGCCTTCGAATTTCCTTTTCTCTACATCCTCTCCAGCATTTATTGTTTGAACATTATTTGGTGATGGTCATTCTGACTGGTGTGAGGTGATGTCTCATTGTGGTTTTGATTTGCATTTCTCTAATAATGAAAAATGTTGAGCATCTTTTTACGCATTTGTTGGTCACCTGTATGTGTTCTGTATGGAGAACAGTATGTTTAGGTCTTCCCCTTACTTTTTGATTGGGTTGCTTGTTTTTGTGATATTGAGCCACATGTGCTACTTGTATATTTTGGAGATTAATCATTTGTCAACTGTTTTATTTGCAGTTATTTTCTCCCATTCTGAGGGTTGTCTTTTCATCTTATTTAGAGTTTTGTTAGCTATTAAAAAAATCTTTACGTTTACCTAGGTCCAAATTGTTAATTTGTCTTTTAATTTCCATTACTATAGAAGGTAGGTTGAAAAGGAACATCCTTCAGTTATGTCAAAGAGTATTCTGCCTATGATTTCCTCTAAGAGTTATGTAATTTCTGAACTTGCATCTAAGTCTTTACTATCAGTTGGTTTTCATAATGAGCTTTTTAACCACAAATTTTCAAATCAGATTGAGCTTAAAAGGAAAATAAAAACTAACATTCTATACAGTTTTTATCATAAATTTTTCCCCAATATATCTTCAAGTAATTATTTCAAATACCCATCAGATTCATTAACACATTTTTCACAGCTTAGTACTCGATCACTTCAGATATATTTTAGCTGATACAAGACCGTGGTGCACCTGCTTATCCTAAAAAGCAATTTAAAAACAAGTGCAATTTTTCATAGAATTAGAACATAAAAGATTTGCAGTTTGTATGGAAACACAAAACACCTTGAGCTTATCTTTCTGTATGATTTTAGGCAAGAGATAGAGGTTTTATTTCTGGCTTAAGAAGTTCCCCTAGAGAAAGGAATGGCTACCAACTCCAGTGTTAGGGGTAGACTTCCTGGTTGCTCCACTGGCAAATAATCTGCCTGCAATGCAGGAGATCTGGCTTTGATCCCTGGGTTGGCAAGATCCCTTGGAAAAAGGAATGGCTGCATACTCCAATATTCTTGCTGGATAGTTCTATGGGCAGAGGAGTCTGGTAGGCTGCAATCCATAGGGTCGCAAAGAGTTTGACATGACTCAGTAACTAACAATTTCACTATGGAGTTAGGGAGCATTCCTATTTAGCATTTTTACATATTTTCCAGTTTCCCCAGTACTATTTAATGAAGAGACTGTCTTTTCTTCATTACATATTGCTGACTCATTTGTCATAGTTTACGTGACCAAAAATGGGTGGGTTAATTTCTGGGCATTTTTTATATACTATTCTATTGACCCATATTTCTGTTTTTGTGCCAGTACTGTACTGTCTTGATGACTGTAACTTTTTAGTATAGTCTGAAGTCAAAGAACTTGATTGTTCCAGCTCCATTTCTCTTTCTCAAGATTACTTTGACTCTTTGGGGTCTTTTGTGTTTCCATACAAAAATGTAATTTTTTTTTCTAACTGTGAAAAATGGCATTGGTTTTTCATTTCTCCTTAGAAAAAGCAGGTACACCACAGTCTTACATCAGCTAAAGGATACCTGAAGTGACCGAGTACCGGACTGTGAAAAATGTGTTAATTAATATGATGGGAATTTGAAAGAACTACTTGAAGATATATTGGGAAAAAATTATGATAAAAACTGTATAGAATGTCAGTTTTTATTTTCCTTTCAAGCTCAATCTGATTTGAATATTTGTGGTTAGAAAGTTCATTATGAAAGCCAACTGATATATATTTCAAATAAATACATTTTATATTAAAAATGCCATTATAATCTGATAGACATTGCATTTAATCTGCAGATTGTTTTGAGTAGTATAGTCATTTTCATAATATTGATTTTTCCAATCCAAAACCATGGTGTATATCTCCATCCATTTGTGTCATTTTGATTTCTTTCATCAATCTCATAGTTTTCTTAGTACAAGTATTGTGTTTTCTCAGTTCAGTTCATTTCAGTCGCTCAATCGTGTCTGACTTTTAGCGACCCCATGAACCACAGCACGCCAGTCCTCCCTGTCCATCACCAACTCCCAGAGTTCACTCAAACTCATGTCCACAGAGTCGGTAATGCCATCCAGCCATCTCATTCTCTGTCGTCCCCTTCTCCTCCCGCCCCCAACCTTTTCCAGCATCAGAGTCTTCTCCAGTGAGTCAACTCGTCGCATGAGGTGGCCAAAGGATTGGAGTTTCAGCTATAGCATCAGTCCTTCCAATGAACACCCAGGATTGATCTCCTTTAGAATGGACTGGTTGGATCTCCTTGCAGTACAAGGGACTCTCAAAAGTCTTCTCCAACACCACAGTTCAAAAGCATCAATTCTTCGGCGATCAGCTTTCTTCACAGTCCAACTCTCATATCCATACAGGACCACAGGAAAAACCATAGCCTTGACTAGACGGACCTTCGTTGGCAAAGCAATGTCTCTGCTTTTTAATATACTATCAAGGTTGGTCATAACTTTCCTTCCAAGGAGCAAGCGTCTTTTAATTTCATGGTTGCAGTCAGCATCTGCAGTGATTTTGGAGCCCCCCCAAAAAAAAAAGTCTGACACTGTTTCCACTGTTATCCCATCTATTTCCCATAAAGTGATGGGACCAGATGCCATGATCTTTGTTTTCTGAATGTTGAGCTTCAAGTCAACCTTTTCACTCTCCTCTTTCACTTTCATCAAGAGGCTTTTGAGTTCCTCTTCACTTTCTGCCATTAGGGTAGTGTCATCTGCATATCTGAGGTTATTGATATTTCTCCCGGCAATCTTGATTCCAGCTTGTGCTTCTTCCAGCCGGGCATTCCTCATATTGTACTCTGCATATAAGTTAAATAAGCAAGGTGACAATATACAACCTTGACGTACTCCTTTTCCTATTTGGAACCAGTCTGTTGTTTCATGTCCAGTTCTGACTGTTGTTTCCTGACCTGCATACAGCTTTCTCAAGAGGCAGGTCAGGTGGTCTGGGATTCCCATCTCTTTCAGAATTTTCCACAGTTTATTGTGATCGACACAGTCAAAGGCTTTGGCATAGTTAATGAAGAGGAAATAGATGTTTTTCTGAAACTCTCTTGCTTTCTCCATGATCCAGCAGATGTAGGCAATTTGATCTCTGGTGCCTCTGCCTTTTCTAAAACCTGCTTGAACATCTGGGAGTTCACGGTTCACATATTGCTGAAGCCTGGCTTGGAGGATTTTGAGCATGACTTTACTAGCATGTGAGATGAGTGCAATTGTGCGGTAGCTTGAGCATTCTTTCGCATTGCCTTTCTTTGGGATTGGAATGAAGACTGACCTTTTCCAGTCCTGTGGCCACTGCTGAGTTTTCCAAATTTGCTGGCATATTGAGTGCAGCACTTTCATAGCATCATCTTTCAAGATTTGAAATAGCTCAACTGGAATTCCATCACCTGCACTAGCTTTGTTGGTAGTGATGCTTTCTAAGGCCCACTTAACTTCACATTCCAAGATGTCTGGCTCTAGGTCAGTGATCACATTATCGTGACTATCCTGGTCGTGAAGAACTTTTTTGTAGAGTTCTTCTGTGTATTCTTGCCACCTCTTCTTGATATCTTCTGCTTCTGTTAGGTCCATACCATTTCTGTGCTTTATCGAGCCCATCTTTTCATGAAATGTTCCCTTGGAATCTCTAATTTTCTTGAAGAGATCTCTTGTTTTTCCTATTCTGTTGTTTCCCTCTATTTCTTTACAATGATCACTGAGGAAGGCTTTCTTATCTCTCCTGGCTATTCTTTGGAACTCTGCATTCAGATGCTTATATCTTTCCTTTTCTCTTTTGCTCTTCGCTTCTCTTCTTTTCACAGCTATTTGTAAGGCCCTCTCAGACAGCCATTTTTCTTTTTTGCATTTCTTTTCCATGGGGATGGTCTTGGTCCCTGTCTCCTGTACAATATCACGAACCTCCATCCAGAGTTCATCAAGTATTCTATCTATCAGATCTAGTCCCTTAAATCTATTTCTCACTTCCACTGTATAATCATAAGGGATTTGATTTAGGTCATATCTGAATGGTCTAGTGGTTTTCCCTACTTTCTTCAATTTAAGTCTGAACTTCGCAATAAGGAGTTCATGATCTGAGCCACAGTCAGCTCCTGGTCTTGTTTTCGCTAACTGTATACAGCTTCTTCATCTTTGGTTGCAAAGAATATAATCAATCTGATTTTGGTGTTGACCATCTGGTGATGTCCACGTGTAGAGTCTTCTCTTGTGTTGTTGGAAGAGGGTGTTTGTTATGACCAGTGCGTTCTCTTGGCACAACTCTATTAGCCTTTGCCCTGTTTCATTCCGTGCTCCAAGGCCAAATTTGCCTGTTACTCCAGGTGTTTCTTGACTTCCTACTTTTGCATTCCAGTCCCCTATAATGAAAAGAACATCTTTTTTGGGTGTTAGTTCTAAAAGGTCTTGTAGGTCTTCATAGAACCATTCAACTTCAGCTTCTTCAGCGTTACTGGTTGGGGATAGGCCTGGATTACTGTAATATTGAATGGTTTGCCTTGGAACCGAACAGAAATCATTCTGTCGTTTTTAAGATTGCATCCAAGTACTGCATTTCGGACTCTTTTGTTTACCATCATGGCTACTCCATTTCTTCTAAGGGATTCCTGCCCACAGTAGTAGATATAATGGTCATCTGAGTTAAATTCACCCATTCCAGTCCATTTTAATTCACTGATTCCTAGAATTTCTATGTTCACTCTTGCCATCTCCTGTTTGACAACTTCCAATTTGTTTTGATTCATGGACCTAACATTCCAGGTTCCTATGCAATATTGCTCTTACAGCACCCGACCTTGCTTCTATCACCAAGAGACGCCGGCCGCAGCGGTGCAGATGCGAAAGACGCCGGCCCCGGCGCAACCGACCACATGAAGAGGCACAGCCGTGAGGAGCTACCCCACGCCTGAGGCCAGGGCCGGCGGCCAAGAGGAGCTACCCCACGTCCAATAGGCGGTGGCTGCACAGGCGCAGGATGGCCGAGAGGAGCTACTCCACGTTCAAGGTCAGGAGGAGCGGCCTTGAGGAGATACCCCTCGTCCAAGGTAAGGTGCAGCAGCTACGCTTTCTTGGAGCAACTGTGAAGAGATATCCCACGCCCAAGGTAAGAGAAACCCAAATAAGATGGTAGGTATTGGGAGGGGGCATCAGAGGGCAGACACACTGAAATCATAATCACAGGAAGCTGGTCGATCTGATCACATGGACCACAGCCGAATGTGGTCCACTGCAGAAGGGAATGGCAAACCACTTCAGTATACTTGCCTTGAGAACCCCATGAACAGTATCAAAGGGCAAAATGATAGGATACTGAATGAGGAATTCCCCAGGTCGGTAGGTGCCCAGTATGCTACTGGAGATCAGTGGAGAAATAACTCTAGAAGGAATAAAGGGATGGAGCAAAATCAAAACCAATATAGAAGTTCAGTTCAGTTCAGTTCAGTCGCTCAGTCATGTCCAACTCTCCGCGGCCCCATGAATCACAGCACGCCAGGCCTCCCTGTCCATCACCAACTCCCGGAGTTCACTCAAACTCATGTCCACAGAGTCGGTGATGCCATCCAGCCATCTCATTCTCCGTCGTCCCCTTCTCCTCCCGCCCCCAACCTTTCCCAGCATCAGAGTCTTTTCCAGTGAGTCAACTCGTCGCATGAGGTGGCCAAAGTATTGCAGTTTCAGCTTTAGCATCAGTCCCTCCAATGAACATCCAGGATTGATCTCCTTTAGAATGGACTGGTTGGATCTCCTTGCAGTATAAGGGACTCTCAAGAGTCTTCTCCAACACCACAGTTCAAAAGCATCGATTCTTCGGCGATCAGCCTTCTTCACAGTCCAACTCTCACATCCATACATGACCACGGGAAAAACCATTGCCTTGACTAGACAGACCTTGGTTGGCAAAGTAATGTCTCTGCTTTTTAATATACTATCAAGGTTGGTCATAACTTTCCTTCCAAGGAGCAAGCGTCTTTTAATTTCATGGCTGCAATCAGCATCTGCAGTGATTTTGGAGCCCCAAAAAAACAAAGTATGACACTGTTTCCACTGTTTTTCCATCTATTTCCCATGAAGTGATGGGACCAGATGCCATGATCTTTGTTTTCTGAATGTTGAGCTTCAAGCCAACCTTTTCACTCTCCTCTTTCACTTTCATCAAGAGGCTTTTGAGTTCCTCTTCACTTTCTGCCATAAGGGTAGTGTCATCTGCATATCTGAGGTTATTGATATTTCCCCCGGCAATCTTGATTCCAGCTTGTGCTTCTTCCAGCCCAGCGTTCCTCATGATGTACTCTGCATAGAAGTTAAATAAGCAAGGTGACAATATACAACCTTGACGTACACCTTTTCCTATTTGGAACCAGTCTGTTGTTCCATGTCCAGTTCTAACTGTTGCTTCCTGACCTGCATACAGGTTTCTCAAGAGGCAGGTCAGGTGGTCTGGGATTCCCATCTCTTTCAGAATGTTCCACAGTTTATTGTGATCCACACAGTCAAAGGCTTTGGCATAGTCAATGAAGCAGAAATAGATGTTTTTCTGAAACTCTCTTGCTTTCTCCATGATCCAGCGGATGTTGGCAATTTGATCTCTGGTGCCTCTGCCTTTTCTAAAACCTGCTTGAACATCTGGGAGTTCACGGTTTACATACTGCTGAAGCCTGGCTTGGAGAATTTTGAGCATGACTTTACTAGCTCTCCAAATGCTTGGTAGAAACACCATGGGGAGCAGTGTGAATATTCCTCAAAAAGCTAGAAATAAAACTACCATATGACTCGTCAATTCCATTCCTGGGCATATATACGCCCAGGAAAAAAACTAAAAAGATACCTGCACACTAGTTTTCAATGCAGTAGTATTTACAATAGCCAAGAGTTGGAAGCAAGCAACATAAGTGTCCATCAACAGAGGAGGAGATGAAGATGTGGTAGATATAGACAATGGAATATCACTAAGCCATAAAAAGGAACAAAATAATTCCATTTGTAGAGACATGGATAGACCTAGAGGCTACCCTTCTGAGTGAAGTAGGTCAGAAAGAGAAAACAAATATTACATAACATCACTGATAGCTAGAATCCAGAAAAATGGTACGGATGAACTTATTTGCAAAGCATAAACAGAAACACAGATATAGAGAACAAACATGGATACCAGCAGGAAGGGAGTAGGATGAATGTGAGACTGACATCTATTGAGAATAAAATAACAACTATTGAGAATCTAATGTATCGCCTAGGGAACTCTACTCAGAACTCTGTGGTGATCAAAATGGGAAATGAGAAGAAAACCTTAAATAGAGGGGGTATATGTATATATATAACTGATTAACTTTGCTGTACAGCAGAAATTAGCATAACATTGTAAAGCAACAGTATTGCAACGTATTTTTTAATATGCTGAGAATAAGATGAAAACAATACAATGGCTAACAGAAAATTTTGCAAATGACAAATTTGATAAAGGGCTTTTGTAGGAATGTATATTCTCAATACTTTATAATGAAATAATACGTTTATAATTAATTCAGTAAGTAAGTAAGTGTTAGTCGCTCAGTTGTGTCCAACTCTTTGTGACCCCAGGGACTGGGCCTCACCAGGCTCTTTTGTCTATGGAATTCTCCAGGCAAGAATACTGGAGTGGGTTGCCATTTCCTTCTCCAGATCTTCCCAACACAGGGATCGAACCCAGGTCTCCAGCCTTGCAGGCAGACTCTTTACCATCTGAGCCACAAGGGAAGAACCCTGGTGGGAAGATTAATTCAGAAAATACATTGTTTCCTCACCAATACTATATAGATGGTAAATATGCATATTAAAGATACCATTAGAATTTAGAGAAATGCAAATTAAAATCACAATGATACATTGCTACAAATATAGAATGGCTGATAATCGTGACAAGGCCAAATGTTAACAAGGAGATAGTACAATAGGGAATCTCATACCTTGTTTGTTGTTATTGTTTAAGGGAGATCAGTCCTGGATGTTCATTGGAGGGACTGATGCTAAAGCTGGAACTGCAATACTTTGGCCACCTCATGCGACGAGTTGACTCACTGGAAAAGACTCTGATGCTGGGAAAGGTTGGGGGCGGGAGGAGAAGGGGACGACGGAGAATGAGATGGCTGGATGGCATCACCGACTCTGTGGACATGAGTTTGAGTGTACTCCGGGAGTTGGTGATGGACAGGGAGGCCTGGCGTGCTGTGATTCATGGGGTCGCGGAGAGTCGGACACGACTGAACGACTGAACTGAACTGAACTGAAGGTGTGTTCCACTCTTTGTGACCTCATGGACTGTAGCATGCCAGGCTCCTTTGTCCTCCACTATCTCCCAAAGTTTGCTCAAATTCATGTCAGTTGAGTCACTAATTCTATCTAACCATCTCACCTTCTGACATCCCCTTCTCCTTTTGCTGTCAATCTTGCCAGCCTCTCAGTCTTTTTCAGTGAATCGGCTCTTCGCATCAGATGGCCAAAGTACTGGTGCTTCAGCTTCAGAAACAGAACTTCCAGTGAATATTCACGGTTGATTGCTTTGAGAATTGACTGGCTTGATCTCCTTCCAGTCCAAGGGACTCTAAAAAATCTTCTCCAGTACCACAATGTGAAAGCATCAATTCTTTAGCACCCAACCTTCTTTATGGACCAACTCTCACATCCATACATGACTAATGGAAAAACCGTAGCTTTGACTATACTGAACTCTGTCAGCAGTGATGTCTCTGCTTTTTAATATGCTGTCTAGTTTTGTCATAGCTTTTCTTCCAAGGAGCAAGTGTCTTAATTTCATGACTACAATCACAATCTGCAGTGATTTTGGAGCCCAAGAAAATAAAATCTGTCACTGCTTACACTTTTTCCCCTTTATTTGCCTGAAGTGATGGAACTGGGTGCCATGATTTTAGTGTTTTTTTTAATGATGAATTTCAAGCCAACTTTTTCAATTTCTTCTTTCACCTTCATCAAAAGACTTGTCATTTCCTCTTCAATTTCTACCATTAGAATGCTGTCATCTGCTTATCTGAGGTTGTTGATATTTCTCCTGGCATTCTTGATTTCAGCTTGTGGTTCATCCAGCCTTGAACTTCCCATGATGTACTCTGCATAGAAGTTAAATAGGCAAGGTGACAATATACAGCTTTGTCATACTCCTTTCCCAATTTTAAACCACTCATATTTTCCATGTCTGTTTTTTTTTTTAACTTTTCTGCTTTAAATATTGCTGTAGTTTATTCTGTACAATATGAAATGCCATAAAATGATGTAATTATGGAATCATGTGATTAAATATCCCTTTAATAATAATATTCCCTTCTTCATACCATATTGTCCTTCTTTCTTTCCTTTCTTTATTTTGCATATATTTATCAGTGCTGATTTTGTGCTAATTGAAACTGAAAGTCACTCAGTCGTATCCAACTCTTTGGGACCCCAAGGAATTTTCTAGGGCAGAATACTGGAGTGGCCAGTAGTCTTTTCCTTCTCCACAGGATCTTCCCAACCCAGGGATCAAACCCAGGTCTCCTGCATTGCAGGTGGATTCTTTACCAGTTGAGCCAAAAGTGAAGCCCAAGAAATGGAGTGGATAGCCTATCCCTTCTCCAGAGGATCTTTCAGACCCAGGAATCAAACTGGGGTCTCCTGCATTTCAGGTAGATTCTTAACCAACTGAGCTAACAGGGAAGCCCCTGATTCTGTGCTAAGTATACAGTAATCAGCAAAATAGAAAGGTCCTTTCTCTAATGGAGATTACACTGAAGAAGAGGAGGCATACAGTATCCTAACTAATGAATAACATAATGCAATGAGATAGAATACAATATAATGTAACATAATGTTATATAATTTCAGGAAATGGTACATATAAAACATAATAAGAGACAGAAGGAGTGACCAAATTTTTTTTAATTAGGTAATCAGCAACAGCCCCTTGAAATATGATTTTTGAGAAGATTTTCTTTGATTTTCTTTTACAATAGTAAAAGAAAAGATAAAGATATGCATGCTGTGGGAAGAATATTTTTAGGCAGAGAAAAGAAATTCCTATGTCACTAAGGGTCAAATTAAACTTGACCTGTTAGAGGAACATAAAGAATATAGATCAAAACATCCTGAGGGAATAGTGATAAGAAGTGAGTTTAAAGAGTTTTTTAAGAGCCACATTAAGAATTTCACATATATGGTGGGCAGAATTTTCTGGTTGTTTCCAAGATTCTCATTTGCTAGCATACTTATCCTATATAAATTCCTCCCCACCTTGTGTATGAGTATGATCTGTAAATAAAGTAATTATCACTTGCTATCTGTGTTATATGGAAAAATGAGGAATTTATTGCCGATATGACTAAGACCTCTAAATAATGTTCATGGTGTTAAACAACTAACTATATAGTAACTTGTTATGCAGCAACAGAAAGCAAATCCTAAATGTGTGCCTAATGAAAAGTCATTGCAGGGTTATGAGCAGGAATGGGGCTATGAGAACTGTTCTGATCTGTGTGATGTATAAAGGTAAAATCAGTAAAATTTTCTGACAGTTTGGCTGCCAGGAATAAAAAGTTATGGTAATCCAAGCTAACTCTGTTGCCTTCTCCCAAAAATGTGGAAAAGTAAGGTAAAAATGGGATTTGGATAAGTTACAGAATGAAGAATTTGATTTTATACATATTATATTTGGTATGCCATTTAGCATCTAATTAGATATCAAATAAACATTTGCAAAAATAATGCTGGTGCTCTGGGGAAATAATTCAAGTGTGATAATTTAACAATAGGGAAAATTCTAAAATATGAGGAGTAAGATATTACAGAATATTGAGGTAAGTTTAAGATCAGTGTTTAGTATTATGAGAACATTTATAAACTAGTAAGATTTGGGGCTCCAAAATCACTGCAGATACTGATTGCAGCCATGAAATTAAAAGACGCTTACTCCTTGGAAGGAAAATTATGACCAACCTAGACAGCATATTAAAAAAGAGACATTACTTTGTCAACAAAGGTCTGCCTAGTCAAGGCTACGGTTTTCCCAGTGGTCATATATGGATGTGAGAGTTGGACTGTGAAGAAAGCTGATCACCAAAGAATTGATGCTTTTGAACTGTGGTGTTGGAGAAGACTCTTGAGAGTCCCTTGGACTGCAAGGAGATCCAACCAGTTCATCCTAAAGGATATTAGTCCTGGGTGTTCATTGGAAGGACTGATGTTGAAGCTGAAACTCCAATAATTTGGCCACCTGATGAGAAGAGCTGACTCATATGAAAAGCCCCTGATGCTGGGAAAGATTGGGGGCAGGAGAAGAGGGGGACGACAGAGGATGAGATGGTTGGATGGCATCACCACTCGATGGACATGGGTTTGGGTGAACTCCGGGAGTTGGTGATGGACAGGGTGGCCTGGCGTGCTGCGGTTCATGGGGTCACAAAGAGTCAGACACGACTGAGCAACTGAACTGAACTGAAGAGAAGGTGTACCTCTGCACAGAAAACACATAAATCCATACACACACATTTACCAATCTCTACATAGAACTCTTATCTTTGTGTCTGATGACGAGTCTTGAATTCTCAAGGCAGATAGATCAGAAGGGAAGACAAATATAAAGAAAGACACATAAGGGTGATCTTATGTCACACTTGTGAGTCTCTCTTTGACTCCAAATTTGCTCATGCAGTGTCCATTTGGGAACCTGAAGCCCTTCACCATAAAGCTAAGCACATTTCCTGGCCCAGTAATCACAGAAGGTAAAAAGACTATAGGGAATAATGAATCACCTATGGACTTGGCTGTGCTGCTATATGAACCATTAAATATGTGTGACCTGCAACAGCTTCAGGTGACCATATATCAATCGTTCAAGTGTAAAACAATATTGCTGATGTTTCACTATTGTTCTCTAAATCTAATACAAAATATTTCTCTGGCATCCTCTATCCAGAAATATACCTGTAAGAGTGTTCTTAGAAATTAGTCAGTCTAGCCCATATGACACAATGAAAAGCCAATGATAATACTGAAAGCTATCTTTATAGGCAAACACTTAAAGGCAAATATCGATACACTGTTATGGACATTAAACTGCATCAAACCCAATTTGAAGACTTTCAGAACAGGTTGACTTAACTGACATTTAAACAGCCTGGAGATTCACTCATCATATTATTTAACTTTGAGCAAGACAAAAGTAAATAACACTTCCAAACTGTTCTCTTCCCTCTACTGTAACCTGTCTATTCTATGTAAATAGTTCTGAAATCGAATCCTTGTTTAGTTTGAGTATCTAAAAGAAACCATGTGACTGAAATATACATTCAAATAGTCTCCTCTGGCTTCTGGCATATTTAAAGTTTCTCTTGTTTATCAATGTATCTTGTTGAATCTATTATTCACAATAAGTACTATCCTAAAGCCAAGAAAATAAATTGTGGCGAGGAGTTAGAATAAATATTCATTTGAAATTTGCAAAACAAAGAAAACTATGGGTGCTTGTTCTTGATTTTCTACATATCAACATGTACTCTTCTGATAGTAGTATCATATTATCTCCCTTCTTCCTAAAATCAGCAAACTTGTTGGTCATAGAGTTGAATTAAATATCAATGTGTTTGTAATCATTATTCTATTTTTTCCAGGAATGTAAAATTTTGAATTGATTTAGAAAGGATATGTTAAAAAAAAATGCCGCATATGAGTAAACGCTGCCCTTAACTTTAATTTAAAATTTAAAAGATAGTCCATATTTCTTAATCTCATTAAGTGAACCTCTCCTTATTTATAAGTCTCTACTCACCTATTGATAACAGAGCATGCCAAAGCTAAATCTAAATCATTTTCCACTTAAATCTATGTTTTTAAAAATTATATGCAGATGATATTTGTATAACAATATCCAAAATCATTCAAAAACAAAACTCAATATACACTGCATTTAGTTTCTTTGATAGTGACAACATATCACTATATAGATCTCATTTAAACTTGTTCATTGAAAACAAAATATTATTTGTTTATAATACTGAAATTTACATTAAACACTCATAGAATAGGTGAAGGCTGAAAGACCCAACACCATTTCAGAGTGAACCAGTGAAGTTGCTCAGTCGTGTCCGACTCTTTGTGATCCCATGGACTTACCAGGATCTTCCGTAGATGGAATTTTCCAGGCAAGAGTACTGGAGTGGGTTGCCATTTTCTTCTCCAGGGGATCTTCCGACCCAGGGATTGAAACCAGGTCTCCCTCACTGAAGGCAGACGCTTTACCGTCTGGGCTACTAGGGAAGCCCATTAAGCATTAAACATGCATATGTGTTTTTTAAACCTTAAACAATTTCAATCACACTGTTTTCTGCTTATTTAGTGTTAGTATTTGTATTATGAGTCATTTGTCAATTATACTATATTTTACGAGTGTTTATGGTAGATGTAGGAACAGATGGAGATTTGGTCCATTGCAATTTATTTCTATAGCCTATCTTTAATTCAAAGATCATTGATTTAATTGATTTTAGCACCTCTCTTTTATTTTTTCAGAACATGTGCTAACAGTGTCTCATTGAATTTATGAGGTTTATGGACTGAATAATGACACCAAATTGTGTGAGTTAAAAATGTAAAAGAGAACCTAAATCATAACCTTAAAATTTCAGTTTTGTATACATTTGCTTATATAAGTTATAGCATAAAATTATCTAATTAATACAGTAAATATTTCATGATATCATTTAAAACATTTCATAAATGTTATAATTTTGTCCTTTTTTAATATTTATTTACTAAAACATAATTACCAGCAAATACGTATAGGGCACAAATGGAATTCATGAAATCTGTAAGAAAAACTGTGATGTACTAACAATCAATGACTAATTTTACCAATACTATGAAAAATATTAAATATTTTACCTTTAAGTGATATTTTCAAGAAAGAAAATAGTATGATTGAAAGAGAAAAATGTGAGCTTATATTTAATCATATACGAGTAGAACTGATTTTTGTCAAGGTCACTTTTGGAGAAAAAAAGAAATGTTTTTCTGTAAGTTCAGAAGCTATTAAAAATGTATACCTGATGGGATAGGTATTGCACTTTATAACTTTACTAAGATCAAACTGAAATATTTCTCCCATTTTGATAAAACATAATTTTCTCCCCATAGGAAATTTACAGGATAAATCTGTTCAATGTGCCAGGAAGCGATTCATGACCTGGCTTCCATTAACAGAAATGGGGTGTCTTGCAGCTATATCTCCATAAGTTGCACTGCAAACTACTTCTGTAAGTAAAGATTCAACCCAAGGGTTAGGTTTTACTGCAAGTTATAAACTTCAAGAAACTGGGTATAGAATGAAAATGCTGACAACCTTAAAGATAGCTGCTTGACTGAAGCAACTATAGTATTCCAACTCCTTTATTTCAGAACGTGTGAGTGTTTATGTTGCCACTGGATAAAAGAATTGATGTGGAAATTACTCATGCTTGGTGAATTGCATGGTAATAAAAGAAAGTCTTGCTAAAAAGAGCTTCGGGTAAAATGGAATATGGACACAAGTTTCCCCACAAAACCATTTTTACAAGTTTTATGTTTTACAGTTCAGTGTTCCACAAATCCTGTATCTTGTGTTATTTATCAGAGTTGCACTTCATTTGCAAACACTTCACTGATGAAATAATGCATATAACAATAATGAGAGAGTCCACTTTGAATTTTCAGGAAGCAAATATAATGGCAGGAAAAAACACGTGTTTTAGAAATTATCACTGTTTTTCTGTTTCATAGTCATTCAAGTTTTAAAAAATGTTTTAACAATTATAGGTACCTATGCAAGTATTCATAATAATATGCTAAATATCAGTTGATAATTTTCAGAAAAGAAGAGCTATGTATTTCAAGAAGAGTTATGTATTTCATATGTACCCCATATGTTGTTGTCATATGGGGTTCAACCACCCAGTTACATTCCACTCTGTGACCCCATAGATTCATGCCAGGCCTCCCTGTCCCTCCCCATCTCCCAAAGTTTGCCCAAGTTTATTTCCATTGCATCAGTGATACTATCCAGCCATCTCATTCTCTGACACCCACCTTTTCTGCCCTTAATCTTTCCCAGCATCAGGAATTTTCCAATAAGTCAGCTGTTCGCATCAGATGACCACAATACTTGAGCTTAAGCTTCGGCATCAGTCCTTCCAAGGAGTGCTTAAGGTTGATTTTCCTCAAGATTGACTGATTTTATCTCCTTGCTGCCCAAGGGACTTTCAGGAGTCTTCTCCAGAGCCATAGTTCAAAGGCATCAATTCTTTGGCATTCTACCTTCTTTACAATCCAGCTGTCACACTATTCATGACCACTGGGAAGACTGTATCCTTGACTCTATGGACCTTTGCCAGTTGAGTATTCTCTCTGCTTTTCAACACACCGTCTATGTTTGTCATAGCTTTCCTGCCAAGAAGCAATCATCTGCTGATTTAATGGCTGCAGTCACCATCTGCAGTGATTTTAGATCCAAGAAGATGAAATCTTCCACTAATTCTACCTTTTCCCCTTCTATTTTCCATGAAGTAGTGGAAACAGTGTCAGACTTTATTTTTTTGGGCTCCAAAATCACTGCAGATGCTGATTGCAGCCATGAAATTAAAAGACGCTTGCTCCTTGGAAGGAAAGTTATGACCAACCTTGATAGTATAGTAAAAAGCAGAGACATTACTTTGCCGACCAAGGTCCGTCTAGTCAAGGCTATGGTTTTTCCCGTGGTCATGTATGGATGTGAGAGTTGGACTGTGAAGAAAGCTGATCGCCGAAGAATCGATGCTTTTGAACTGTGGTGTTGGAGAAGACTCTTGAGAGTCCCTTATACTGCAAGGAGATCCAACCAGTCCATTCTAAAGGAGATCAATCCTGGATGTTCATTGGAGGGACTGATGCTAAAGCTGAAACTCCAATACTTTGGCCACCTCATGAGACGAGTTGACTCACTGGAAAAGACTCTGATGCTGGGAAAGGTTGGGGGCGGGAGGAGAAGGGGACGACGGAGAATGAGATGGCTGGATGGCATCACCGACTCTGTGGACATGAGTTTGAGTGTACTCCGGGAGTTGGTGATGGACAGGGAGGCCTGGCGTGCTGTGATTCATGGGGTCGCGGAGAGTCGGACACGACTGAGCGACTGAACTGAACTGAACTGAACTGAACTAATGGGGACAGATGCCATGATATTAGTTTTTTGTTGGTTTTTTTTTTTTAATATTTAGTCTTAGGCCATCTGTTTCATTCTCTTCCTTCACCCTCATCAAGAGGCTAATTTGTTCCTTTTTTCTTTTGCATTAGAGTTGTATCATCAGGATACCTGAGGTTGTTGATGTTTTTCTTGCCTATCTTGCTTCCAGCTTGTAAGTCATCCAGCCTGGCATTTCTCATGATGTGCTCAGCATATAGATTAAACAGACAGGGTGACAGCAGACAGCCCTGTCATACTGCTTTCTCAATCTTGAATCACTCAGTTGTTCCATACAGGGTTTTAACTGTTGCTTCTTGACCTGCATACAGGTTTCTCAAGAGACAGGTAAGATGATCTGGTATTCCCATCTTTTTAAGACCTTTCCACAGCTTGTTATGATCTACACAGTCAAAAAGGCTTTGGTGCAATTGATGAAACAGAGATTGTTTTTCTAGAATTCCCTAACTTTCTCATTGATCCAACAGATGTTGGCAGTTTGATCTCTGGCTCGTCTCCTTTTCTAAACACAGCTTGGACATCTGGAATTTCTTGGTTTACATAATGATGAAGTCAATCATGCAAGATTTTAAGCGTGACCTTACTAGCATGGGAGATGGGTGCAACTGTCCGATGGTTAGTGCATTCTTTAGTACTACCCTTCTTGGGAATTGGAATGAGGATTGACCTTTTTCAGTCATGTGGCCACTGCTGGGTCTTCCAGGTTTACTGACATATTAAATGCAAAACCTTGATGGCATCATCCTTTATGGTTTCTAATAGTTCCACTTTAATTCCTTTGTATCCACTAGGTTAATTAACAGCAGTGCTTCATAAGATTCGCTTGACTTCACGCTCCAGAATGTCTGGGTCTGGGTGGCTGACCACACCATCACAGTAATCCAATTCATTAAGATCTTTTTTTGTACAGTTCTTCCATGTGTTCTTTTCATCTCGTCTTGATCTCTTCAGCATCTACTAGGTCTCTACTGTTTCTGTCCTTTATTGTGGCCAATTTTGGGTAAAGTGTTCCCTTGATATCTACAATTTTCCTGAAGAGATCTCTAGTCTTTCCCCTTCCATTGTTTTCTTGTTTTATGTATGGTTCATTGAAAAATGCCTTCTTGTCTCTTCATGCTGTTCATCAGATCTTTGTTTTTAGTTGAATATATCTTTCCTTTTACGCATTTTTGCTTCTCTTCTTTCTTTAGCTATTTGTAAGTCCTCCTCAGATAGCTACTTTGTATTCTTGCTTTTCTTTTTCTTTGGGATGATTTTGTTCGCTGCCTCCTGTACAATATTATGGACCTCTGTCCATAGTTCTTCATGCACAGTGTTTACTAGATCTAATCCCTGGAATCTATTTGTTACCTCCACTATATATTCATCAGTTCAGTTCAGTTCAGTTCAGTCTCTCAGTCATGTCCAACTCTTTGTGACCCCATGAAATGCAGAAAGCCAGGCTTCCCTGTCCATCACCAACTCCCAAAACTTGCTCAAAATCATGTCCATCGAGTCGATGATGCCATCCAACCATTTCATCCCCTGTCATCCCCATCTCCTCCTGCCTTCAATTTTTCCCAGCATGAGGGTCTTTTCCAACGAGTCATTCTTCACATCATGTGGCCAGAGTATTGTAGTTTTAGCCTCAGCATCAGTCCTTCCAATGAACATTCAGGACTGATTTCCTTTAGGATAGACTGGTTCGATCACCTTGCAGTCCAAGGGACTGTCAAGAGTCTTCTACAACACCACAGATCAAAAGCATCAATTCTTGGGTACTCAGCTTTCTTTATAGTCCAACTCTCACATACATACATGACTACTGGAAAAACCATAGCTTTGACTAGATGGACCTTTGTTGGTAATGTAATGCTTCTGCATTTTAATATGCTGTCTAGGTTGGTCACATCTTTTCTTCCAAGGAGCAAGCATCTTTTAATTTCAAGGCTGCAGTCACCATCTGCAGTGATTTTGGAGTCCCCAAAAATAAAGTTTGTCACTGTTTCCCCATCTATTTGCCACAAAATGATGGGACCGGATGCCGTGATCTTCGTTTTTTAAATGCTGAGTTTTAAGCCAGGTTTTTCACTCTGCTCTTTCACTTTCATCAAGAGGCTCTTTAGTTCTTCTTCACTTTCTGCCATAAGGGTGGTGTCATCTGCATATCTGAGATATTACTATTCATATCTGAGGTATTAATATTCATAAGATATTTGATTTAAGTAATACCTGACTGGCTTAGTGGCTTTCCCTGCTTTCTTTAGTTAAAGCCTGAATTTTGCTACGAGAAGCTGTTGATCTGAGCCACAGTCAGCTCCAAGTCTTTGTGTGTGTGTGTGTGTGATTGTACGCAACTTCTTCATCTTAGGTATATGGTACAAATACATACAAAGGATGTAATCAATTTGATTTTGGTGTTGACCATTTGGTGATGTCCATGTGTAAAGTCATCACTTGTGTTGTTAAAAAAGAATATTTGCTATGACCAGTGCATTTTCTTGGTGAAATTGTTAGGCTTTTTCTGTTTCATTTTGTTCTCCAAGGCCAATTTTGCCTGTTACTCCAGGTATCTCTTGACTTCCTGTTTTTGCATTCTAATCCCCAATGATGAATAGAACTTTTTTTTATATATTAGTTCTAGTAGGTTTTATAAGATCTCATATCTCATATAAAACATTTTAAAAATTGCAACATATAGTCTTATATTTTGATTTTATTTCTCCAAGAATTATACTGCTTTAAGTAAAAATATTGGGCTTCCCTTGTGGCTCAACTCATAAAGAATCTGCCTGCAATGAGAGAGATCTTGGTTCAATCCCTGGATTGGGAAGATCCCCTGGAGAAGGGAAAGGCTACCCACTCTAGTATTCTGGCCTGAAGAATTCCATGGACTGTGCAGTCCATGGGATCACAAAGAGTCAGACATGACTGAGCAGCAATCACTTCACTTCATTTCAAATAAAAATATAAAATTTTTTAATAGTATAAGGCTTTTCAAAGTTGTGTTTAAAATGCTGAAAATAAATTATTTCCCTTATTCACATGATTATAACTGAAATAATTTTGTATAATCTGTATATTACAGTTGTAGAAGTGTAACAATACTGTGATACAGTATTTGATCTCAAGGATTTATTCTCATTGAAGGGAAGTGAAAATATACAAAAGAATGCAATATGTTCTTTTCTAAGGATATACTTACGATGACAAGGCACACAGCAAAAAACTAATAGCAATATTGGGGTGTCAGGATCAAAAGAAGATAAAAAGATAGAATAGTTCTTGTGAATCTTGAAAGATAATAGCTAATACACAAGCAGAAAGAAAAGACATTTTGTGGGGGAAAGGAAATGAAGAGATAAATGAGAGAAAATCAGCATTCCACAAAGTTTACATATACTTTTATATATATATATAATGAAACATAAAGAAACATGGCCATTAGTAATATATCCATGTAGTTTACCCATGTAGGTAGGTAGATGAGTAGGATGCTCCAACTTGGAAAAATAGAACTCCATTCTCTCCTGAAGGCTTTCAAAATGCCTTGAATTTTGTGAATTTTCCCATATGAAATAAGAATAACACAAAAGAAAACAAAGCAGAAAGAAAAAGTACAACTAGAGGAAATCTACGTTTTTAATGAAATCAGACCATTTAAGCAAGCACTGAGTAAAGCAGTCCAAACTAGCTCAAGGGTGGACATAGACTCTCAAGACAGTTTCAAAGAAAACACATAGAAAATGGAATGAATATCTTTAAATGAAAGAAAATGTTATGTCTCCTGAAAATTACACTGTCATGAGTATTTGAAAAATTATGACCAAATAGTCAAATTCGTAAATAAAATAGATTTGAATTCTGTGTTGAAATTCAGTAATTTTTCAGTGTGTTTTCCTTTGCCAACTAATGGCTATACAATAGGAATTTCGCATTAATTAAAAGGGGAGCATATGTAGAGTTCTTGGCTCATAAGAAGTACTCAATTAATAACCTTCTGCTTTTATTTAATGTAAACACCCACAATGTTATCTCCTTTTCCTTTATTATTTACAGTACACTAGATATTAGAAAAATTATCCTTATAAACTGCCTGTCTTAGATGTTACAATAAGTTGTAAGAGATGGAAGTTCAGTAGCCGTCATGCAGAGCATTAACTAAATAGGAGAGTCATCTCAAGAAGATGCAATAATAGAGTTCTTCACTGCAGGATCTAAAGACCTACTGCCATTCACTAGTGACTGTGGAAAGTGCCTGGTGAGTCTGTGTCTATAACAATACTACTAGATATTAAAAAGAATGCATTTGAACCAGTTCTAATGAGGTGGATGAAACTAGAGCCTATTATACAGAGTGAAGTAAGCCAGAAAGAAAAACACCAATACAATATACTAACACATATATATAGAATTTAGAAAGATGCAAATGATAACCCTGTATATGAGACAGAAAAATAGACACAGATGTATAAAACAGTCTTTGGGACTCTGTGGGAGAGGGTGAGGGTGGGATG
Organism: Moschus berezovskii; assembly: GCF_049115385.1. Lineage (NCBI taxonomy): Eukaryota > Metazoa > Chordata > Mammalia > Artiodactyla > Moschidae > Moschus > Moschus berezovskii. The sequence goes on from NC_142472.1 coordinate 49,369,535, forward strand.
GTTTGGGAGAATGGCATTGAAACATGTATATTATCATATGTGAAACGAATCGCCAGTTCAGGGTCGATGCATGTTACAGGATGCTCGGGGTTGGTATGCAGGGATGACCCAGAGGGAGGATAAGGGGAGGAGGGACGTGGGAGGAGGGTTCAGGAAGGGGAACTCATGTACACCCGGGGCAGATTCATATCAATGTATGGCAAAACCAACCAATATAATATTGTAAAATAATTAGCCTCCAGTAAAAATAAAAATAAATAAATAAATAAAACTAAAAAAAAAACCAATACTACTAGATATTAGATAATCTTTGCTAATATTCTAAGATCTTTGACCTTCATGTAAGGAAGTCAGGACCTCTCACTCTCTCTTTCCCCTTCTACCTTTCTCTTTCACAAATGAAATAAGGAACACTGAATAAGAAAATTAAAATTTATGACAAGAAGTATTTCTGGTGGAAGATAGGATCTTCTCAACTTTTTGAAGAACTGGAATGCTTAGACAAAAAAAAAAAAAAATCATACATAGTCCATGACTTAATAATTGTCGTTCAGTAGCTAAGTCATGTTCAACTCTGTGAACCCATGAACTGAAGCATGCCAGACTTCCCTGTCCTTCACTGTTTCCCAGAGTTTGCTCAAACTCATGTCCACTGAGTCAGTGATGCCATCCAATAACCTCATCTTCTGATACCCCCTTCTTCTCTTGCCCTCAATCCTACCTGGCATCAAGGTTTTTTCCAATAAGTTGGCTCTTTACATCAGGTGGCCAAAGTATGGCAGGTTCATCTTCAGCATTATTTCTTCCAATGAATATCCAGGGTTGATTTCCTTTAAGATTGACTGGTTTGATTTTCATGCTGTCCAATGGACTCTCAAGAGTCTTCTCCAGCACCAAATGCCAATTCTTTGGCACTCAGCCTTCTTTATGGGCCAACTCTTACGTCTGTACATGACTACTGGAAAAACTCTAAGTTTGATTAGATGAATATTTGTCAGCAAACTGATGTCTCTGTTTTTAATATGCTGTCTAGGTTTGTCATATCTTTTCTTCCAAGAAGCACATATCTTCTAATTTCATGACTGCAGTCACCATACTCAGTGATTTTGAAGCCCAGGAAAATAATATCTTTCATTGTTTCCATATTTTCTCCATGTGTTTACCATGAAGTGATGGGACTAGATGCCATGATCTTAATATCTTTTTCAATGTTGAATTTTAAGCCAGCTTTTGCACTCTCCTCTTTCACCCTCATCAACAGACTGTTTAGTTCATCTTTGTTTTATGCCATTAAAGTGGTATCATCTGCATATCTGAGGTTGTTGATATTTCTCCTGGAAATCTTGATTTCAGCTTATGAGTCTTTCAGCCCAGAATTTTGTAGGCGTGCTGTGATTCATGGGGTCGCAAAGAGTCAGACACGACTCAGAGACTGAACTGAACTGAACGCTGCGTATAAGTTAAACAGGTGACAATATGCAGCCTTAACATACTCCTTTCCCAATTTGAAACCAGTCTGTTATTCCATGTCTGATTCTAAATGTTACTTTTTGACCTACAAACTGTTTCTCAGGAGCAGGTAAGGTGGCCTGGTATTCCCATCTCTTTAAGAATTTTCCACAGTTTGTTGTGCCACACAGTCAAAGGCTTTAGCATCATCAGAAAATGAAAAACAGACAACCCTTCCTCTTGTGTAGCTTGAATCAATGATGCTCTCACATTCTGCTTTCCTTTTCCTTCTTTCTTTTCTTCTTCCCTCCTTCCATCTGTCTATCTGCCTCTTCTCTCATAGTTTTACTCCTCTCTTTCTGCTTTTCTTTCTCCCTCCTTTTTTCATTTTATTCTTCCTCTTCATTGGACAGTTTTCTTTGAAAATTAATATATATATGTCTCCCCCCCTTCTAACTTTTCTACCAATATATTTTCTAGACCATTTTTGGTGTTGTTTTTTGCTACCATGCCTTGGACATTGCTCTACTGCTTTCATAGGCCAACAGGGTTTCCTGTTGGTCAAATTAAAACCAGTCATTTTAACTGGATTATTATAACCAGTGGCTCAAGTGAAGCCGAAATGCATGTCTCAAAGTTTTAATTTAATATTTGATATTATAACTTCTTTGTGAAAAAGAGTAGAACTCTACTCAGTGGAGAAATACAAAGATCTTGGTAGCATTTTATGCTAAGATATTGAAGGAAGTTTCATTCATTTATGTGTTTGCTATTTGCTCTTTTATATTTAACATTTTGTCACTTCTGAGAACTCAAAAAATTAGCCAGAAACAGGGTAAAATCCCGACTCAAATATAAAGAAATAATAATAAACTTAAAGTAACTATCACATACTGATAGTGTGTGTAGCAACTATCACAAACTTGCTACACACTAAGCTATATAGTAAGCACATTTCTTATAACTTTATTAGCATTATGTAATTAATCTTCAAAACCATTCTTTTTTATATGGAATCTCACTATCACTGTTTTATAAATAGAGAATTTTTTGAGAAACTAATTTTGTCCAAGGTTAAATAATTATGCATCTGTTCTAAAACCCATTCTCTTAATAGCACAGTACACTTTTTTTTTTTTAGTATTAATTGAATGAATCTTTAGGACAAATTTTTAGCCAAAGTTCAGTGCTTATTAATTAGCTTTCTCTTTGTAAAAGATACTGCAATTTGCCTTCAGCATTAAGTTGCACATTCCTAAGCTGTAGAAAGTTATGGTTTCTGAAGGCTCACGGTGGACTTCCACCTTGGAAATTGTTCTTGATTGTTTGTTGTTTTCTTACCTAAATTTATGCCCCCTTATCAGGAATAACCTGTATCTAAAGACCATTTTATATGAGTGATCAAAGTTTCACCCCCTTGGATCCAATTCAGAACAACTCTGAAGGGTAATTTCAAGTCCAGATGTCCCTGCAGAATAGGCTGAGACCTCTTGCAACCAGATCTCCTTTTACTTCTTCCTCTGCTCACCTTACTTTACTCGCTTTCTCAAAAGTGTGATTCCTAAGTCTACCACCAAGTAAGCTTATGAAAATGTTAGTTTCTCAGTGACATCTGATTCTGCAACCTCATGCATGGTAGCCTACCATCCTCCTCTGTCTGTGGAATTCTCCAGGCAAGAATACTGGAGTGGGTTGCGATTTCCTTCTCCAGCAGATCTTCCTGACCTAGGGATTGAAACTGGGTCACCTGCATTGCAGGCAGATTCTTTACCATCTGAACCACCATAGAAGCCCAAGTAGACTTCCTACATACAAGTATCCAGCTCCAAATCCGTTGTCATGGAAACAAACATGAGACATTTGGTCCTGAATGATTTCAGAATACAAATTTAAATGGGAGATCTAAAGGTCTGTATAACTTGCCAGACTTCTGACTTAGAATACTTAATCACCATTAGTAGGTGGTATTATGAAAGCCCTCATAATTGTACAACAGAGAAACTGTTAAAATTTTCCTTGTGTTGAACTTGAATGGGATTCACATGAATAGAACTGAAGGATGTAGTATTTTATGCATTTGATTGGTAGGAGGTAAGTAATAGCTCTGAGGATACAAAACAGTATGATATTGTTGGATATTCTCCATGCATAATGAAAAGTCAGTTAAAGGGTGACTTAATGTGAAGTGAGAAATATCAATAACCTCAGATATGCAGATGACACCACCCTTATGGCAGAAAGTGAAGAAGAACTAAAGAGCCTCCTGATGAAAGTGAAAGAGGAGAGTGAAAAAGTTGACTTAAAGCTCAACATTCAGAAAACAAAGATCATGGCATCCAGTCACATCACTTCATGGCAAATAGATGGGGAAAAAGTGGAAACAGTAGCTGACTTTATTTTTCTGGGCTCCAAAATCACAGCAGATGGTGATTGCAGCCATGAAATTAAAAGATGCTTACTCCTTGGAAGGAAAGTTATGACCAACCTAGACAGCATATTAAAAAGCAGAGACGTTACTTTGCCAACAAAGGTCCATCTAGTCAAGGCTATGGTTTTTCCAGTAGTCATGTATGGATGTGAAAGTTGGACTATAAAGAAAGCTGAACACAGAAGAATTGATGCTTTTGAAGAAGACTCTTGAGAGTCCCTTGGACTTCAAGGAGATCCAACCAGTCCATCCTAAAGGAGATCAGTCCTGGGTGTTCATTGGTAGGTCTGATGTTGAAACTGAAACTCCAATACTTTGGCCACCTAATGCAAAGAGCTGACTCATTTGAAAAGCCCCTGATGCTGGGAAAGATTGAGGGCAAGAAGAGAAGGGGACGACAGAGGATGAGATGGTTGGATGGCATCACTAACTCAATGGACATGGATTTGGGCGAACTCTGGGAGTTGGTGATGGACAGGAAGGCCTGGCGAGCTGTGGTTCATGGGGTCACAAAGAGTCGGACACAACTGAGCAACTGAACTGAACTGAACTAAATATGAAGTGTGAAAATCAATGGGATTCCTTGACAACTTATAAAATTAATTTTATTTCCTGTATCTGAGGGCCTAAAAAACATGAAATAAAACTTAGATCATAAATATGGGAGCAGTAGTGCTCCAGTGATGTTTGAATTCTCATTCCAATCAAGTATTTTCACAACAAGATCAGAGTCCTGAATAGAAATGAATGGGACTTTGAAAATTGGAATTATTTCATTCAAGATCATCAAATTTCAGATTTTTCTGAACCCTCTTAGAGTGCTAAAATGGCTCACTCTTTCCTGTTAAAGACCAGAACCATCCTAGGCCCTTGCTTCAACATGATGAAGAATCATCTGCCCCAAAAAGAAACATGAACTTCCTTTAGATTTATTCCCATTTTCTCTAATGGCCAAAGAATAAATAACAATCTCAGTCTGGTTGGAGAAGTGTTTCTGCTAAGGAAGAAGGAAACCAAATGACAAAAAAAAAAAAAGCTACAGAATAAATCAATATGTATCAACTGAAGCCAAGAGAGCATGTATAGGAATGCAATAAGAGTGTGGAGAGTCAAGGGAACCAAAATATAAAGTTGGATATTGCAGAGTGTGTCAATATGGGCCACTCTCCCAGAGACATATATCATCATCCTGGGAAAGACAGAAAGTGAAGAGGAACTAAAGAACCTCTTGATGAGGGTGAAAGAAGAGAATTAAAAACCTGGCTTAAAACTCAACATTGAAAAAAATTAAGATAATAGCATCTGGTCCCATCACTTCATGACAAATAGAAGGGGAAAAGGTGGCAGCAGTGACACATTTTATTTTGGGGGACTCCAAACTCACTATTGATGGTGACTACAACTATGAAGTACAAGCTGGAATCAAGATTGCCAGGAGAAATATCAATAACCTCAGATATGCAGATGACACCACCCTTATGGCAGAAAGTGAAGAGGAACTCAAAAGCCTCTTGAGGAAAATGAAAGAGAAGAGTGAAAAAGTTGGCTTAAAGCTCAACATTCAGAAAACTAAGATCAGGGCATCTGGTCCCATCACTTCATGGGAAATAGATGGGGAAACAGTGGAAACAGTGTCACACTTTTATTTTTTTTGGCTCCAAAATCACTGTGGGTGCTGATTGCAGCCATGAAATTAAAAGAGGCTTACTCGTTGGAAGGAAAGTTATGACCAACCTAGATAGCATATTAAAAAGCAGAGACATTACTTTGTCAACAAAGGTCCGTCTAGTCTAGGCTATGGTTTTTCCAGTGGTCATGTATGGATGTGAGAGTTGGACTGTGAAGAAAGCTGATCGCCGAAGAATTGATGCTTTTGAACTGTGGTGCTGGAGAAGACTCTTGAGAGTCCCTTGGACTTCAAGGAGATCCAACCAGTCCATTCTAAAGGAGGTCGATCCTGGGTGTTCATTGGAAGGACTGATGCTAAAGCTGAAACTCCAATACTTTGGCCACCTGATGGGAAGAGTCAACTCATTGGAAAAGACCATGATGCTGGGAAAGACAGAAGGAAGGAGGAGAAGGGGATGACAGAGGATGAGATGGTTGGATGGCATCACTGATGCAATGGACATGAGTATGAGCAAGCTCCAAGAGATGGTGAAGGACAGGGAAGCCTGTCATGTTGAACTCCATGGGGTCTCAAAGAGTAGGACCAGACTTAGGGACTGAACAAGACCTACATTCCAAATCATCCACAAGTGAATATATGCATACTTATGTCATGTTATTTTCTTCCAGAAATCATTTATCTCAAGAATTACTACTGCTGTTTGACTGGTGAGTAGCTTAGCTCTACAACCCCTTTCTAAATGTCTGGTATTTGTAAGTATTTACCATGTTTATTGGGCTTCCTTTGTGGCTCAGCTAGTAAAGAATTTGCCTGCAATGCTGGAGACCTGGGTTCAATCCCTGAGTTGGGAAGATCCCTGGGAGAAGGGAAGGCTACCCACTCCAGTATTCTGGCCTAGAGAATTCTATGGACTATATAGTCCATGGGGTCACAAAGAGTTAGACATTAGTGAGCAACTTTCACTTACACCACGTTTATTACCTTAACCTGAGTTTCCGTCCAAAGTAGCACCTATAATAAGCTTTTTTTTGTAAATAGTCTATTTGTTGGAGAAGGAAATGACAACCCACTCCAGTACTCTTGCCTGGACAATCCCATGGACAAAGGAGCCTGATAGGCTACAGTCCATGGGGTCCCAGAGTTGGACGTGACTGAGCAACTTCACTTTCACTTTTCACTTTCAAGCATTGGAGAAGGAAATGGCAACCCACTCCAGTGTTCTTGCCTGGAGAATCCCAGGGACGGAGGAGCCTGGTGGGCTGCCATCTATGGGGTCGCACAGAGTCAGACACAACTGAAGCGACTTACCAGCAGCAGCAATCTATTTGTGAATGTTATTTCAGACAGCAAGAGTGAAGCAGGGTGGAAGCATGGAAAAAGGGATCTATTCATCAGCTTATCACTCCTACTGGCCAAGAGTCAGCCCAAGTTTACTCTGTGCCTTAAGTCTCCTTCACATTTGAATTCTGCATACATGAGTGACAGGGATGTTTGTGTACCTGAGATGATAGGAAGAGAAGCAACATGTCCCTGAAAAACAGGTTGCACAAACATCAAACTGCTACTTAAGCCTGTGTTGGAAAAAGACACTGCAGCTTTAGTTATAATAGGATAAGCCCTTCTGGATATGATGCTTACAGAAGAGAAGCAATGCAGTGCTTATTAAAATACCTATTAAACAATTATACATTTTATGTTTTGTTCTATAAATTAATATATTTCTGTGAAGTTTAGGTTGGTCTTGACTGCTGTTGTGTTCAGTTCGGTTCAGTTCAGTCTCTCAGTCATGTCCGACTCTTTGCAACCCCATGGACTGCAGTACACCAGGCTTCCCTGTCCATCACGAACTCCCAAAACTTGCTCAAACTAATGTCAGTAATGCCATCCAACCATCTCATTCTCTGTTGTCCCCTTATCCTCCCACTTTCAATCTTTCCCAGCATCAGGATCTTTTCAAATCAGTCAGTTCTTCGCATCAGGTGGCCAAAATATTAGAGTTTCAGCTTCAGCATCAGTCCTTTCAATGAATATTAAGGAATGGCTTCCTTTAGGATGGACCGGTTGGATCTCCTTGCAGTCCAAGGAACTCAAGAGATTTCTCCAACACCATAGTTCAAAAACATCAATCCTTTGGCACACAGTTTTCTTTATCATCCAACTCTCACATCCATACATGACTACTGGAAAAACCATAGCTTTGACTAGACATGTCTTTGTCAGCAAATGATATGCTGTCTAGGTTGGTCATGGCTTTTCTTCCAAGGAGCAAGCATCTTTTAAATTCACAACTGCAATCACCAAATGCACTGATTTTGGAACCCCCCAAAATCAAGTCTTTTACTGTTTCCATTGTTCCCCAGCCTTTTGCTATGAAGTGATGAGACTGGATGTCACGATCTTTGTTATTTGAATGTTGAGTGTTAAGCCAACTTTTTCACTTTCCTCTTTCACTTTCATCAAGAAGTTCGTTAATTTTTCTTTGCTTTCTGTTGTAAGGGTGGTGTCATCTACATATCTGAGGTTATTGATATTCTCCCAGAAACCTTGATTCCAGCTTGTGCTTCATCCAGCCCAGCATTTGACATGATGTAATCTGTATGTAAGTTAAATAAACAAGGTGAGAATACACAGCCTTGACATACTCCTTTTCCAATTTGGAACCTGTCTGTTATTCCATGTCTGGTTCTAACTGTTGCTTCTTGACCTGCATACAGATTCTTCAGGAGACAGGTAAGGTGATCTGGTATTCTCATCTCCTAAGAATTTTCCACAGTTTGTTTGTGGTCCATAAGGTCAAAGGTTATGGCATAGTCAATAAAGCAGTGATTTTGGAGCCCCCAAAAATAGTCTCTCGCTGTTTTCATTGTTTCCCCATTTATTTGCCATGAAGTGATGGGACCAGCTGCCATAATCTTAGTTTCCTGAATGTTGAGTTTTAAGCCAACTTTTTCAGTCTCCTCTTTCACTTTCATCAAGAAGCTCTTTAGTCCTTCATCGCATTCTGCCAAAAGGCTGGCATCATCTGCGTATCTGAGGTCATTGACATTTCACCTAGTAATCTTGATCCCAGATGCTGTGTACTCTTGCCTAAAATAAGATAGCAGAAAAATATTTTTTTCTCAATGATATTTTAAAAGAAAAATGAAATAAAATAACAAAATTATTTTACTCTAAATTCTCCACCATAACTGTTTCAAAAATTATTTTTCTTACTGTTATATAAAATGTGATTAAACTTCAAAAAACTGTTCAATTTTAGAGGAGAACAAGTTGGCAGGAGTGTAGGTGGATGTGGAATACATCTCTCTCCACAGATACATCAAGAATACATCTTCAGACACAGAAGTGCATGCAGAAAACAGGTGAGAGTGGACAGGAGGACCTGACCAGTGGAAAAGAATACATAGAACCATGAAAAACTTGGTAGGGCAAAGGAACTAGGGGGAAAAACAGGAGTATTAGTAGGACTGGACCTGCCCTCAGTGGGTGGGGGAAGCTGAAGCAGGGGTCCAATCCCCACAGCAGGTCAATTGTCTGAGTCAGAGGAGAAACATTTAAGGCCAAGAGTGAAACAGCTGATCTGTGGCAGCCTAAATGGAATGAGAGTCAGACAGTCCTTGCTGTAGCCATACATATGTCAGGCAGGGATGCGGGTCTCCTGGAAGGGGCAGCGGCTGGGAGCTGGAGTTTAGGGATTGTGGAGAAATCCCAGTTCAGGGTTGCTATTGACTGAAGAGAGATGGATCGAAGGGATATGAGGGAGGAGACAGTGGTGGGAAATGCCTGTGGAGGAAAACCAGGCAGCCATGGAAGCAAGGCGATATTGCTGAGTCACGCATAGTGGGTGGAGCCATCACCATCCTTCTCCCCACACACCAGCATTGCTAGCATCGGTAGCTGAACAACAGAGAGGCAGGCATATCAAACCCTTTAAGCACTGAACTACAGAATAGGACACCAGCCAGGATTCCCCTTTGGGTGCCTGATGTGCAGATCTACAGAGTAGGACCCCAGTCAGGGGGGTTCCTCTGTGTGCCTGATGCGCTGAATAACAGAGAAGGACCCCAGAAAATGGATCCCTCTAAGTGGCTGAACGGGCTGAGCTTTGGAGAAAGACTGGCCAAAAAGGCCTGATTGCCAGATACAAGAGGCTGGCAAAAAGACCTGATAGGGCCATAACTTCTGCTGTGGAGGCAATTTGTGTCCCTGAACACTTGGCGCCACCAGGATCCCTGCAAGTCGAGCAGCTGCACCACTTTCACCCTCAACTCTCACTGGGGCAGAGCTGCCACAGGCAAAAAAAAAAAAAAAGTCTTGTGTTTATGAGCACAGGGTCACTTCGGTCCTGTTCAACTCTTTGTGACCCTTTAGACTGTGACCTTCCAAACTTCTCTGTCAGACAGGGGGTTTTCCAGGCAAGAATCAGTTCAGTTCAGTTCAGTTCAGTCGCTCAGTCGTGTCCGACTCTCCACGATCCCATGAATCACAGCACGCCAGGCCTCCCTGTCCATCACCAACTCCCGGAGTACACTCAAACTCATGTCCACAGAGTCGGTGATGCCATGCAGCCATCTCATTCTCCGTCGTCCCCTTCTCCTCCCGCCCCCAACCTTTCGCAGCATCAGAGTCTTTTCAAGTGAGTCAACTCGTCACATGAGATGGCCAAAGTATTGCAGTTTCAGCTTTAGCATCAGTCACTCCAATGAACATCCAGGATTGATCTCCTTTAGAATGGACTGGCTGGATCTCCTTGCAGTATAAGGGACTCTCAAGAGTCTTCTCCAACACCACAGTTCAAAAGCATCGATTCTTCGGCGATCAGCCTTCTTCACAGACCAACTCTCACATCCATACATGACCATGGGAAAAACCATTGCCTTGACTAGACGGACCTTGGTTGGCAAAGTAATGTCTCTGCTTTTTAATATACTGTCAAGGTTGGTCATAACTTTCCTTCCAAGGAGTAAGCGTCTTTTAAGTTCATGGCTGCAATCAGCATCTGCAGTGATTTTGGAGCCCAAAAATATAAAGTCTGACATTGTTTCCACTCTTTCCCCATCTACTTCCCATGAAGTGATGGGACCAGATGCCATGATCTTTGTTTTCTGAATGTTGAGCTTCAAACAACCTTTTCACTCTCCTCTTTCACTTTCATCAAGAGGCCTTTGAGTTCCTCTTCACTTTCTGCCATAAGGGTACTGTCATCTGCATATCTGAGGTTATTGATATTTCTCCCAGCAATCTTGATTCCAGCTTGTGCTTCTTCCAGCCCAGCGTTCCTCATGATGTACTAGGCATATAAGTTAAATAAGCAAGGTGACAATATACAGCCTTGACGTACACCTTTTCCTATTTGGAACCAGTCTGTTGTTCCATGTCCAGTTCTAACTGTTGCTTCCTGACCTGCATACAGGTTTCTCAAGAGGCAGGTCAGGTGGTCTGGGATTCCCATCTCTTTCAGAATGTTCCACAGTTTATTGTGATCCACACAGTCAAAGGCTTTGGCATAGTCAATGAAGCAGAAATAGATGTTTTTCTGAAACTCTCTTGCTTTCTCCATGATCCAGCGGATGTTGGCAATTTGATCTCTGGTGCCTCTGCCTTTTCTAAAACCTGCTTGAACATCTGGGAGTTCACGGTTCACATATTGCTGAAGCCTGGCTTGGAGAATTTTGAGCATGACTTTGCTAGCGTGTGAGATGAGTGCAATTGTCCGGTAGTTTGAGCATTCTTTGGCATTGCCTTTCTTTGGGATTGGAATGAAGACTGACCTCTTCCAGTCCTGTGGCCACTGCTGAGTTTTCCAAATCTGCTGGCACATTGAGTGCAGCACTTTCACAGCATCATCTTTCAAGACTTGAAATAGCTCAACTGGAATTCCATCACCTCCACTAGCTTTGGTAGTAGTGATGCTTTCTAAGGCCCACTTGACTTCACATTCCAAGATGTCTGGCTCTAGGTCAGTGATCACGTTATCGTGACTATCTTGCTCGTGAAGATATTTTCTGTACAGTTCTTCTGTGTATTCCTGCCACCTCTTCTTAATATCTTCTGCTTCTGTTAGGTCCATACCATTTCTGTCCTTTATCGAGCCCATCTTTGCATGAAATGTTCCCTTGGAATCTCTAATTTTCTTGAAGAGCTCTCTTGTTTTTCCTATTCTGTTGTTTTCCTCTATTTCTTTGCATTGATCACTGAGGAAGGCTTTCTTATCACTCCTTGCTATTCTTTGGAACTCTGCATTCAGATGCTTATATCTTTCCTTTTCTCCTTTGCTTTTCACTTCTCTTCTTTTCACAGCTATTTGTAAAGCCTCCTCAGACAGCCATTTTGCTCTTTTGCATTTCTTTTCCATGGGGATGGTCTTGGTCCCTGTCTCCTGTACAATGTCACGAACCTCCGTCCAGAGTTCATCAGGCACTCTATCAATCAGATCTAGTCCCTTAAATCTATTTCTCACTTCCACTGTATAATCGTAAGGGATTTGATTTAGGTCATATCTGAATGGTCTAGTGGTTTTCCCTACTTTCTTCAATTTAAGTCTGAACTTCGCAATTCCAGGCAAGAATACTGGAGCATATTGGCCAATACTGGTTGCCTTACCTTTCTAGAGCACTATATTGGCCCTCTGAGTAGCTGGTGATGCCAGAACCCCTGCAACCAAGCAGTTGTACCACTTCCACACCTGACCCCCACAGGAGCAATCCCAAGCCCTCCAGGGCAGCCTCAGGAGCTAAGCCCCAGCAGACGACCATATGTAGAGGTGGAAATAAAACCAAAATTGAAACCCAGGGTTAGTGTGGCTAAGGAAGAAGACCCAAAACCTTCCCACCAGCTGTACAAGCTGCAGATTAAATCCACACAATCAACTAAGCAGACTTTGTGTCTATGGACTATATAAAAGACCATTGAGAACTCCCACAAAAGAAAATGCATTAACTCTGATAGCTGTCGACATTGGAGGCAAGAACACACAGGAGTAGGACCAGATTAGAATCTGAGCAGCCTCCACAGCAGGTCCAGAGATCAGTACAGTGTAGGAGGGCATCCTAGGGAGGTAAGGTGGGCTGTGATTCCCAGCACAGGAAAGGATTCTGACATCAGAGACTCAAGAAAAACATTTATTATTCTTATTTTTTGACTTGTTTTGTAGATTCTATTGGGTTTTTTTTCCTTCCTTTTTCCTCTCCCCACCCCCCACCCCACCCCCCCGACCCCCGCCGCGCTGTTGTGGTTATTGATTTTACTGGCACTAAGAAATCCAATAAACTTTTTGAGCTGTTTTTTTCCTCAGTCACATTTTTTATTTTTGTCATAAACCTCTGCCTCTACCTTGGGCTTTTGCAGTTCTGTGGAATTTTCCTTTTTTTCTTTTTTCTTTCTTCTTCCGTTTTTTTCTCTTTCCTCTTTTTTATAATTTTAATTTTTAATACCTATTACATTTTTTTCTGCATTAATGCCTTCATTTGCCTTTCCTGCTGTTCTTTTCCCCTTGCAGTTAATCATTAATGTATATAAATCTTCTTCTTCTACCTCTTTTTAACTTTGCATATCTATTCCTTCTTTCTTTTCTTTCTTCCCTTTCCTCTCAACATATTTGTTAGCTTTGTTTTCATTGCTTTATTTCCCACTTGGCACCTTGCTTTAGTTTTGCTTTCCAGTTTGTGCTTAAGTTAGTTTTGTTCTTAACTGGTAAATATAATTTTTGATTTCGTTTGTTTGCCAGATCAATCTACTGTACTTTATTTTTGTTGGACCGTTTTCACTTTGTTCATGGGTGTATATGTATGTATTCCATTATTTTCATTATTATTTTCCTGATTTTGTAACTGCCATTTGTCGAGGGTTCATCTTTGGTTGCTCACTTTTGGATATTTGTTTTAATCTCATTTAATGCCATAACAAACAAATTGTGGAATCTTTATTCCTGACCAGATATCAAACACTGAGTTTTTGGAGTGGGAGCACTGACTCCAAGACCCTAGGAACCACACTCAAAAAACTAAGATCATAGCATCCAGTCACATCACTTCATGGCAAATAGATGAGGAAACAGTGGAAACAGTGACAGAGTATTTCCTTGGGCTCCAAAATCACTAGACAGCATATTAAAAAGCAGAGACATCACTTTGCTGACAAAAGTCTGTCTAGTCAAAGCTATGATTTTTCCAGTTCAGTTCAGTTGCTCAGTCGTGTCTGACTCTCTGTGACCACATGGACAGCAGCACGCCAGACTTCCCTGTCCATCACCAACTCCCAAAGCTTGCTCAAATTCATGTCCATCAAGTTGGTGATGCCATCCAACCATCTCATCCTCTGTCATCCCCTTCTCCTGCCTTCAATCTTTCCCAGTATCAGGGTGTTTTCCAATGAATCAGCTCTTTGCATCAGGTGGACAAAGTGTTGGAGTTTCAGTCTCAGCATCAATCCTTCCAATGAATATTCAGGACTGATTTCCTTTAGGATCTTGCAGTCCAAGGGACTCTCAGTAGTCATCTCCAACACCACAGTTAAAAAGCATCAGTTCTTTGGTGCTCAGCTTTCTTTATAGTCCAACTCTTACATCCATACATGACTACTGGAAAAACCGAAGCTTAGACTAGATGGACCTTTCTCGGCATGGTTTTTCCAGTAGTCATGTACAGACGTGAGAGTGTGAGTTGGACCATAAAGAGTTTTGAGTGCCAAAGAATTGAGGCTTTGGAACTGTAGTGTTGGAGAAAATTCCTGAGAGTTCAATGGAAAGCAAGGGGATCAAACCAGTCAATCCTAAAGGAAATCAACCCTGAATATTCATTGGAAGGACTGATGCTGAAGATGAAGCTCCAATACTTTAGCCACATGATGTGAAGAAGCAAGTCTTTGGAAAAGACCCTGGTGCTGGGAAAGTTTGAGGGATGGAGAAGAGGGCAACAGAGGATAAGATGGTTGGATGACATCATCAACTCAATGAACATGAGTTTGTGCAAACTCAGGGAGATAGTGAATGACATGGAAGTTTGTCGTGCTACAGACCATGGGAATTCAAAAAGTTGAACATTACTGAGCAACTGAACAACACTGTCAACCACAAAATGAACATTCTGCATTCTTCTGTTCAATGTTATCAAACCAAAACTGACAGGACATCTGAAAACCAAGTGAACAAAGACTCATTACATTGAAGCTGAAGGTCTTCTTTACATGACATACACACCATAATAACCAGTGTGATATATAAACATAATACTACTGGGTTATTTTAACAAATGGGTATAAAGTTCTATATTTCATGGATGTAAATAATGCTTTGGCCTTGGAGCACGGAATGAAGCAGGGCAAAGGATAATAGAGTTTTGTCAAGAGAACGCACTGGTCATAACAAACACCCTTTTCCAACAACACAGGAGAAGACTCTACACATGGACATCACCAGACGGTCAACATCGAAATCAGATTGATTATATTCTTTGCAGCCAAAGATGGAGAAGCTCTATACAGTTAGCAAAAACAAGACCAGGAGCTGACTGTGGCTCAGATCATGAACTCCTTATTGCCAAATTCAGACTTAAATTGAAGAAAGGAGGGAAAACCACTAAACCATTCAGGTATGACCTAAATCAAATCCCTTATGATTATACAGTGGAAGTCAGGAATAGATTTAAGGGACTAGATCTGATAGATAGAATGCCTGAAGAACTATGGACGGAGGTTTGAGACATTGTACAGGAGACAGGGGCCAAGACCATCCCCATGGAAAAGAAATGCAAAAAAGCAAAATGGCTGTCTGAGGAGGCCTTACAAATAACTGTGAAAAGAAGAGAAGCGAAAAGCAAAGGAGAAAAGGAAAGATATAAGCATCTGAATGCAGAGTTCCAAAGAAGAGCAAGGAGAGATAAGAAAGCCTTCCTCAGTGATCAATGCAAAGAAAGAGAGGAAAACAACAGAATAGGAAAGACAAGAGATCTCTTCAAGAAAATTAGAGATTCCAAGGGAACATTTCATGCAAAGATGGGCTCGATAAAGGATAGGAATGGTATGGGCCTAACAGAAGCAGAAGATATTAAGAAGAGGTGGCAAGAATACACAGAAGAACTGTACAAAAAAGATCTTCAACACCAAGATAGTCACAATAACGTGATCACTGACCTAGAGCCAGACATCTTGGAATGTGAAGTCAAGTGGGCCTTAGAAAGCATCACTACCAACAAAGCTAGTGCAGGTGATGGAATTCCAGTTGAGCTATTTCAAATCTTGAAAGATGATGCTGTGAAAGTGCTGCACTCAATGTGCCAGCAAATTTGGAAAACTCAGCAGTGGCCACAGGACTGGAAAAGGTCAGTCTTCATTCCAATCCCAAAGAAAGGGAATGCCAAAGAATGCTCAAACTACCGCACAATTGCACTCATCTCACATGCTAGCAAAGTCATGCTCAAAATTCTCCAAGCCATGCTTCAGCAATATGTGAACTGTGAACTCCCAGATGTTCAAGCAGGTTTTAGAAAAGGCAGAGGCACCAGAGGTCAAATTGCCAACATCCGCTGGATCATGGAGAAAGCAAGAGAGTTCCAGAAAAACATCTATTTCTGCTTCATTGACTATGCCAAAGCCTCTGACTGTGTCGATCACAATAAACTGTGGAACATTCTGAAAGAGATGGGAATCCCAGACCACCTGA
The DNA here is from genome assembly GCF_049115385.1 of Moschus berezovskii. Taxonomy (NCBI): domain Eukaryota; kingdom Metazoa; phylum Chordata; class Mammalia; order Artiodactyla; family Moschidae; genus Moschus; species Moschus berezovskii. The sequence goes on from NC_142472.1 coordinate 49,385,699, forward strand.
CCTGCCTCTTGAGAAACCTGTATGCAGGTCAGGAAGCAACAGTCAGAACTTTACATGGAACAACAGACTGGTTCCAAATAGGAAAGGGAGTGCATCAAGGCTGTATATTGTCACCTTGCTTATTTAACATATATGCAGAGTACATCATGAAGAACGCTGGGCTGGAAGAAGCACAAGCTGGAATCAAGATTGCTGGGAGAAATATCAATAACCTCAGATATGCAGATGACACTACCCTTATGGCAGAAAGTGAAGAGGAACTCAAAAGCCTCTTGATGAAAGTGAAAGAGGAGAGTGAAAAGGTTGGCTTGAAGCTCAACATTCAGAAAACGAAGATCATGGCATCTGGTCCCATCACTTCATGGGAAATAGATGGAAAAACAGTGTCCAGCTTTATTTTTCTGGGCTCCAAAATCACTGCAGATGCTGATTGCAGCCATGCAATTAAAAAACGCTTACTCCTTGGAAGGAAAGTTATGACCAACCTTGACAGTATATTAAAAAGCAGAGACATTACTTTGCCAACAAAGGTCTGTCTAGTCAAGGCTATGCTTTTTCCCGTGGTCATGTATGGATGTGAGAGTTGGACTGTGAAGAAAGCTGATCACCGAAGAATTGATGCTTTTGAACTGTGGTGTTGGAGAAGACTCTTGAGAGTCCCTTGTACCGCAAGGAAATCCAACCAGTCCATTCTAAAGGAGATCGATCCTGGGTGTGCATTGGAAGGACTGATGCTAAAGCTGAAACTGCAATACTTTGGCCACCTCATGCGACAAGTTGACTCACTGGAAAAGACTCTGATGCTGGGAAGGATTGGTGGCGGGAGGAGAAGGGGACGACAGAGAATGAGATGGCTGGATGGCATCACCGACTCTGTGGACATGAGTTTGAGTGAACTCCGGGAGTTGGTGATGGACAGGGAGGCCTGGCGTGCTGTGATTCATGGGGTCGCGGAGAGTCGGACACGACTGAGCGACTGAACTGAACTGAACTGAACTGAAATATTGCTTTAACTGGAGAAGTTTGAACCAGAGAAGAAGTTAATTACACTTGAAAAGATATTGAGAATTATATTCTCCTATGGCCTTGTGGATTCACACTATGAGGTATTATTTCCACACAAAGATCATTACCATACAGTACCCCTAAAGATTACATAGGGTAGTTAGTTTAAAATTATATAAAAATAAATAAAACAACTTTATACCAGTTTAGCACTCCTTCAGTAAACCTTTATAAAAATTCACCTCCTTTTATAAGCAAAAATTTCTAGGAGAACTAAAATAGAGTGAGTTGAATAGCTTAATGATTACGTGATATTTACTAAAAGAAACGGAATTTCATATGCTGGGTCCTTGTTTCCCAAGAGGAAAAATGAACTTCTCAAAAATACTTTAAGTCTAATTATAAAATTTCAAAAGCAATAACCAGATACTATTAAATGATTTGCAGACAGAAAAGATGTGCAGAAAACCTTCTCACATCTTTTGAAAGAGGGAAACATCTGTCATTTATTTATTTATTTTCATTTCTAAAACGTGGACTTAGAATTGGTCATCACTTTTTAAACATTTTTCTTGGAATATAATGTTAATGTGTATAGTATAATATACATATATACATGTATAATATACAGTATAGTATGATAATAATATATTATTTTCAGGTGTACAACAAAATGAATCACTGAATCAACAAAATGAAATATATATATATATACATGTGTATATATATGTATGTATATATATCTACTTCTTTTTTAGAAACTTTTCCCATATTGGCCATTGCAGAGTAATGAATAGTTTCCTGTTCCATACATTATGCTCTTATTAGTTATCTAGTCTATGTATGCTGCTACTGCTGCTGCTAAGTCGCTTCAGTCATGTCCGACTCTGTGCGACCCCATTGACAGCAGCCAATCAGGCTCCGCTGTCCCTGGGATTCTCCAGGCAAGAACACTGGAGTGGGTTGCCATTTCCTTCTCCGATGTGTGAAAGTGATAAGTGAAAGTGAAGTCGCTCAGTCGTGTCCGACTAGTAGCGATCCAAAGGATTGCAGCCCACCAGGCTCCTCTGTCCATGCAATTTTCTAGGCAGGAGTACTGGAGTGGCTTGCCATTGCCTTCTCCGAGTCTATGTATAGTAGGGTGTATATGAAAATTCTAATCTCCCAATTAAATCATCCCCCAAATCAGCTGGTAACAATAAGCTTGTTTTCTACATCTGTGACTCCTTTTTGTAAATAAGTTCATTATGTCATTTTTATCAATTCTACATATAAATGATAGCATGTGATGTTTGACCTTCTCTGACGTATTTCATTCAGTATAACAATCTGTAGCTCCATACATGTTGCTGCAAATTAAATTATTTTGTTCTTTTTTAGTTAGTAATATTTCATTGTATTGATGTACCTTCTTTATTCACTCCTTTGTTGATGGGCATTTAGGTTGCTCCCTGGCTACTGGTGTGTGTGTGTGTGTGTGTGTGTGTGTGTGTGTGTGTGTGAATCTCTTGTTCTTATTGAGACCCCATAGACTGTAGATTTCTAGGCTCCTTTGTCCATGGAATTCTCCAGGCAAGAATACTAGAGTGTGTTGCTGTGCCCTCCTCCAGGTGATCTTCTCAACCCAGGGATTGAACGTGCATCTCTTATGCCTCCTGAATTGGCAGATGAAATTTTTACCACTAGCAACAGGTGGGAAGGTCAGCTACTGCAAATAGTAATGCAATAAACACTGAAGGGGCATGTATTTTTGAATTGTGATTTTCTCTGGGAATATGCCTAGGAGTGGGATTGCTGGCTCATATTGTAACTCTATTTTTAATTTTCTAAGGAAACTCTATACTATTGTCCATAGTGACTGTACCAATTTATATTGCCATGAAAATTTGGAAAACTCAGCAGTGGCCACAGGACTGGAAAAGGTCACTTTTCATTCCAATCCCAAAGAAAGGCAATGTCAAAGAATGCTCAAACTACCTCACAACTGCACTCATCTCACATGCTAGTAAGGTAATGCACAAAATTTTCCAAGCCAGGCTTCAGCAGTACATGAACAATGAACTTCCAGATGTTCAAGCTGGTTTTAGAAAAGGCAGAGGAGCCAGAGATCAAAATGCCAACATTTGCTGGATCATGGAAAAAGCAAGAGTTTCAGAAAAACATCTATTTCTGCTTTATTGACTATGCCACAGCCTTTGACTGTGTGGATCACAACAAACTGTGGAAAATTCTGAAAGAGATGGGAATACAAGACCACCTGACCTGCCCCTTGAGAACCCTGTATGCAGGTCAGGAAGCAACAGTTAGAACTGGACATGGAACAACAGACTTGTTCCAAATAGGAAAAGGAATACGTCAAGATTGTATATTGTCATCCTGATTATTCAACTTATATGCGAAGTACATATGAGAAATGCTGGGCAGGAAGAAACACAAGCTGGAATCAAGATTGCCGGGAAAAATATCAATAATCTCAGATATGCAGATGAAACCGCCCTTATGGCAAAAAGTGAAGAGGAATTCAAAAGCCTCTTGATGAAAGTGAAAGAGGAGAGTGAAAAGGTTGGCTTGAAGCTCAACATTCAGAACACTAAGATCATGACATCTGGTCCCATCACTTCGTGGGAAATCGATGGGGAAACAGTGGAAACAGTGTCAGACTTTATATTTTGGGGGCCCCAAAATCACTGCAGATGCTGATTGCAGCCATGAAATTAAAAGACACTAACTCCTTGGAAGGAAACTTATGACCAACCTAGATAGCATATTAAAAAGCAGAGAGATTACTTCCCCAACAAAGGTTCGTCTACTCAAGACTATGGTTTTTCCAGTAGTCATGTACGGATGTGAGAGTTGGACTGTGAAGAAAGCTGATCGCCAAAGAATTGATGCTTTTGAAGTGTGGTGTTGGAGAAGACTCTTGAGAGTCCCTTGGACTTCAAGGAGATCCAACCAGTCCATTCTAAAGGAGATCAGTCCTGGGTGTTCATTGTAAGGCCGATGCTAAAGCTGAAACTCCAGTGCTTTGGCCACCTTATGCAAAGAGTTGACTCACTGGAAAAGCCCCTGATGCTGGGAGGTATTGGAGACAAGGGGAGAAGGGGACAACAGAGGATGAGATGGTTGGATGACATCACTGACTCAATGGACATGAGTTTGAGTAGACTCTGGGATGTGGTGATTTACAGGGAGGCCTGGCATGCTGGGATTCATGGGTTGCAAAAAATCGGACACGACTAAGCAACTGAAATAAATTGAACTGAACTGAAATGAGGAGGTGGATAACAAAAAAGATCTTCGTGTGATTTATGCTTATAGGGTACTATCTATATTTTCTTCTAATACTTTTATCGTGCCCAGGTTTACATTTTTTGTAATTAACTTTGAATTTATCTTTGTGTATGACATTAAGGAGTGTTTTAATTCACTTTTCTATATCTAGCCATCCAGTTTACCCAGTACCACTTTTTGATGAGTGCTTTTCTACATTGTATATTTTTGCCTCTTTTGTCATAGATTATGTGGCCATGGTTGTGTGGTCTTGTTTCATTAATCTATATTTCTTTTCTTGTAGCATTGCAATAATGTTTTGAACCTGTAGCTTTGTAGTATAATCAGATTTCAGAAAGCAGGATTCTTACATTTCTATTTTTCTTTGGCAAGATTGCGTTGGCTATTTGAGATTTTTCGTGTTTCCATACAAAGTGATTTTTTTTTCCTAATTCGGTGAAAATTGCCTTTGGTAATTTAATAGGCATTGCATACAATGTGTTGATTGCTTTGGGTAGTATAATCATTTTCACAATATTGATTCTTCTAATCCAAAGACATGGTATATCTCTCCATTGTTTTCTATCATATTTCATTTCTTTCATCAGTATCTGATAGTTTTATAGTGTTCTGAGTACAGGTCTTTTGTCTCCTCAGTTCATTTCAGTTCAGTCGCTCAGTCGTTACTTTTGTTTCACTGGAAAATGAAATTGCTTCCTTAATTTTTCTTTCTAATATTTCATTTTTAATCTATAGGAATGAAAGACATTTCTATGTATTAATTTTTTATCCTGCCACTTCAACAAATTTATTGATACACTCTAGGAGCTTTCTGGTGGCCTCTTTCAAATTTTCTATGTATAGTATCATGTCATCTGCAAACAATGACAATTTTCTTCTTCTTTTCAAATTTGTACTCCTTTTATATATTTTTATTATCTGATTACCATGCTAGGACTTCCAAAGCTATATTAAATAACAGTGAGGAGTGGGCACTCTTGTCTTCTTCCTAAACTTAGAAGTAATGTTTTCAGTTTTTCATCATTGGGAATGTTTTCTGTGACCTTTATTATGTTGAGGTAGGTTTGTTATGACCTTTATTATGTTGAGGTAGGTTCCTTCTATGCCCGCTTTCAAGAAAGTTTTTATCACATGGGTGGTAAATTTTGTCAAAAGATTTTTCTGCATCCATTGAGATTATCATGTGATTTGTTTCCATTTGTTGTTGCTTCAGTTTGTTAATATGATTGTTTGATTTGGGTAACTTGAAGAATCCTTGAATCCTTGAGATAAACCCCACTTGATCATAGTGTATGATTCTTTTATTTTTTTTATTTAAATTGGAGGCTAATTACTTTACAATATTGTATTTGTTTTGCCATACGTTGACATGAATCCACCCTGGGTGTTGCTGTATTCTGTTTACATGTGTTTTGTTGAGTTTTCTGTGTCTATATGCATAAGTGATATTGGCCTCTAATTTTATTTTTTTGTGATATCTCTATCTTATTTTGGTATCAGGGTGATGGTAGCCTCATAGAATGAGCTTGAGAGTGTTCCTCCCTCTGCTATATTTTGGAATTTTCATAAGGGTAGGCATTAACTCTTCTTTAAATGTTCTGTAGAATTAACCTATGAAGCCATTTGGCCCTGGGTTTTTGTTTGTTGGATTTTTAATCAGAGTTTCATTTTCAGTACTTGTGAGTCTGTTTATATTTTCTATTTCTTCCTGGTTCAGTCTTGGAAAGTTGTAATATAACTTTATAAGAATTTTCTAGGTTGTGCATTCTATTGGCATATAGTTGTATGTGGTACATGATTATGATCCTTTGTATATCTGTGGTGTCAGATATAATTTCCCTTTATTTCACTTCTAATTTTACTGATATGAATCATCTCCCTTTCTTCCCTGATGACACTGGCTAAAGATTTATCAATTTTTTAAAAATCTTTCCAAAGAACTAGCTTTTAGTTTCATTGATCTTTGCTACTGTTCTCTACATTTCTACTTCATTAATTTCTGTTATTATCTTTCTTATTTCTTTAGGTTATGTGTTTGAGATTTTCCTTGAGGTAAAGTTGTATTACTATGAACTTCCCTTTGAGAAGGGAAGATTTTGCTGCATCCCATAGGTTTCAGTTATCTTGAATTCATCACCATTTGTTTCTAGATTTTTTTTTTAAATTTCCTGTTTGATTCCTTCTTTTCTTTTCTCAGCTGTTTGTACGGTCTCCTCAGACAACCACTTTGCCTTTTTACATTTCTTTTCTTGGGGATGGTTTTGATCACTGCTTCCTGTACAATGCCCTGAACCTCCATTGTTCTTCAGGCACTCTGTCAATCAGATTCCCTTGAACCTACTTGACACTTTCACTGTATAATTGTAAAGGATTTGATTTAGGTATTACCTGGATGGTCTAGTGGTTTTCCCTAGTTTCTTCAATTTAAGTTTGAATTTTGAAATAAGGAGCTCATGATCTGAGCCACAGTCAGCCCCCAGTCTTGTTTTTCCTGACTGTGTAGAGCTTCTCCATCTTTGGCTGCAGAGAATATAATTAATCTGATTTCAGTATTGACTATCTAGTGATGTCCATGTGTAAAGTCTTCTCTTGTGTTGTTGGAAGAGGGTGCTTGCTATGACCAGTGTGTTCTCTTAGCAAAACTCTGTTAACATTTGCTCTGATTCATTTTGTACTCCAAGGCCAAATTTTCCTTGGGGTTGGGTGTATATATAATTATAAGTTTTATATCTTATTCTTGGATTAGTCCCTTGATGATTATTCAATGTCCTTCCTTATTTCTTGCAGCAGTCTTTATTTTAAAGTCTATTTTGTGTGATGTAAGTATTGCTGCTCCAGCTTTATTTTCATTTCCATGTGTATGGCATATCTTTTTCCATTTCCTTGCTTTCAGTCTTCATGTGCCACTAGGTTGGAAATGAGTCTCTTGTAGACAGCATATATGTGCAACTTCTTTTTGTATCAATTCTCAGTTAGTGTCTTTTGTTGGAGTTTTGTTTTTGGTTTTTTTTCCAGTTTTATTTATTTATTTTACTTTGCAATATTGTATTGGTTTTGCCATACATTGACATGAATCCGCCATGCATGTACATGTGTTCCCCATCCTGAACCCACCTCCCACTTCCCTCCCCATCCCATCCCTCTGGGTCACCCCAGTGCACCAGCCCCGAACACCCTGTATCATGCATCAAACCTGGACTGGAGATTCGTTTCACATGTGATAATTTACATGTTTCAATGCCATTCTGCCATGTCATCCCTCCCTCGCCCTCTCCCACAGAGTCCAAAAGACTGTTCAATACATCTGTGTCTCTTTTGCTGTCTCACATACAGGCTTATTATTACCATCATTCTAAATTCCATATATGTGCATTCAGTTCAGTTCAGTCACTCAGTTGTGTCCGACTCTTTGTGACCCCATGAATTACAGCACACCAGGCCTCCTTGTCCATCACCAACTCCTGGAGTTTACTCAAACTCATGTCCATCGAGTCGGTGATGCCATCCAGCCAACTCATTCTCTGTTGTCCCCTTCTCCTCCTGCCCCCAATCCCTCCCAGCATCAGAGTCTTTTCCAGTGAGTCAGCTCCACATGAGGTGGCCAAAGTATTGGAGTTTCAGCTTTAGCATCAGTATACTCTATTGGTGTTTTCCTTTCTGGCTTACTTCATTCTGTTTAATAGGCTCCAGTTTCATCCACCTCATTGGAATGGATTCAACGTAAACGTGAAAGGCGCTCAGTCATGTCCGACTCTTCGGAACCCCACAGACTATACAGTGCATGGAATTCTCCAGGCCAGAATACTGGAGTGGGTAGCCTATCCCTTCTCCAGGGGATCTTCCCAACCCAGGGAATGAACCCAGTTCTCCTGCATCGCAGGCAGATTCTTTACCAGCTGAGCCACCAGGGAACTGATTCAAATGTATTCTTTTTTAATGGCTGAGTAATATTCCATTGTGTATATGTACCACAGCTTTCTTATCCATTCGTCTGCTGATGGACCTCTAGGTTGCTTCCATGCCCTGGCTATTATAAACAGTGCTGTGATGAACATTGGGGTACACATGTCTCTTTCAATTCTGATTTCCTCAGTGCATATGTTGGAATTTATAATCCATTTGTATTTAAGGTAGTTATCACTGTGTATATCCTCATTGTCATTTTCTTAATTGTTTTAATTTTTTGGTAGGTTTTTTTTTTCCTCTTCCTCTTTTGTTCTCTCTTCTGTTTCCTATCTAGATAATTTTCTTTAGCATTTGTTGTAAAGTTGATTTGGTTGTGGTGAATTCTTTTCCCTTTTGATTGTCTGTAAATCTTTTGATTTCTTCATGTAATCTAAGTGAGATCCTTGCTGAGTAAGGGTAGGGTATTATAGGGTTTTGGTTTTGTTTTTTTTTTTTTTCTTTTCATCCTTTAAATATAATCTGCCACTCCCTTCTTACCTGCAGAATTTCTGTTGAGAAATCAGCTGATAACTTCATGGGGATTTCCTTGTATGTTATTTACTCTTTTCCCTTGTTGTTTTCAATATTTTTCTTTATATCTAATTTTTGTTAATTTGATTAATACTTGCCCATTATTTTTGTCTTGGATTTATCCTCTATGGGACTCTCTGTGCTTCTTGCACTTGGTTGGCTATTTTATTTCTTCTGTTAGAGAAGATTATTTACTGTAATCTCTTCAAATATTTTCTCAGATTCTTTCTCTTTTTTTCTTCTTCAGAGACCCCTATAATTACAAAGTTGGTGAGTTTAATGTTGCCCCAGAAGTCTGAGACTGTCCTCATGTCTTTTTATTCATTTACTTTTTCTTTATTCTATTCTGTGGCAGATTCCCACTATTTTATCTTTCACTGATCTTTCAGATCAATACACTTATCTGATCTTTTGCCTCAGTTATTCTGCCATTGATTCCTTATAAAGTGTTTTTCATTTCAGTTATTGCATTTTCATCTGTTTGCTTATTATTTAGTTACTTTAAGTATTTGTTAATCTTTTCTTTATCTTCTTGATCTGTGACTCCACTCCTTTTTCAAGGTCTTGGATCTCTTTATTATCATTACGCTGAATTTTTTCAGATAGATTGTCTAGCTTCTCTTCATTTGGTTGTTCCTGCAGGTTTTCTTTTTTTTTTCTCTTGCTCCTTCATATGTCCTGCTTCATGTGTAACATATTTGTTTGTCATCTTATTTTGTCAGACTTACTGTGTTTATGGTCTCCTTTCTGCAGGCTAAGGATTGTAGTTCCTTTTGCTTCTGGTGTCTGTTCCAGGTGGGTGAGGATGGTGCAAAGGCTTGTGCTAAAAACTTCCCCTTTGTTCTGTGGTTGTCACTACCCTGTCAGGAGTATGGTCTGCTCCCTTGTTGTTGGAGTAAAGGACACCAGATCTATTTGTTTCTTATTTATTTATTTTGCTGTGTTGAGTCTTAATTGTGGTATGTGGGATCTTCCTTGTGTTATGAGAGATCTATCATTGCAACACACAGACTCTCTAGCTGTGGCACATGGGCTCCAGGGTGTGTGGACTCAGTAGTTTCAGCAAGTGGGCTTAGTTTCTCTGTGGCATATGGTATCTTATGTCCCCAACCAGGGATCAAACCCACATTCCCTGCATTGCAAAGTGAATTATTAATCACTAGACCACCAAGAACATCTCCAGATCAGTTTCTTGGTTGTAATCACTGACGTACATCTCAAGGTGGGTGAGGTTGGAGCACTTACACTGGGAGAAAAGCCACTGAGTATTCTTCCTCTGGAATTGCTTTCACTTGTGAATGTGCTCTGTTGTGTCCCCCTTTGCCTCTTGTGCAGACTCACAAAGTATACTCTGGTTGACACTACTTTTGGTCCCACCTTAACTCTGGGTATGTTTGCAAACAGCCTGGTGTCTCTGGCATTTTTCACCGGGACACTGGTGTAATCACTGTTGTCAGGTCATAGGACTGCAGTAGTTGTGCACTTGGGCCCAATGTGGGATCTGTGGGGTCAACTCAGACCCTGGCCTAGCCCTATACAATGGATATGTGCTCACAAAGCCTACAGCTATTAAAACCAGACTGGTCCCAACTGTAGGAGAACTTATTGTCCTTTCAGATGTTTCACAGGTGCTGAATTTAGAAAGTCATCAGCAGAGGTGTAACTTCATTGTTTGCACAGTCACATGGAAAGATTTCAGCTCTTCTTCCTATTTATACAGCCCCTGGTGCTCATCTGTGGTTTCAGCCCCACCTCTTTATCATTTTCTACTGGGGTAGCTTTATTGTGCCCCCCTGTGACAGAGTGGGCAAGTCCTGGTCCCACTGACAGATCTCCTAGTGAAGGTAGCTATCTCCATGCTCCCAGAACAAAATGACAGGTTTTCACACCCACTGATGGATTTCCTAGTTGATGGATTTCCTAGTCACAGATTCTACTGGTGCCCTCCCAGAACAGTGTGTGAAGGTCTGGGGGCCCACTCACAGAATCCCTAGTAGCAAGAATAGTTTTCATTCTTCTCAGTAAGTACGGGTGGGTTCTATAGCCTGCTTGTTGAATTCCTAGTGGTGGAAGCTATCCCCACCCTTCCTGGTCAGCATGGGAGGGTCCTGGGGCCCACTGGCAGAATTCTTAGTGGTAGGAGCTCTCTGTACTCTTCCAGGTCTGCAAGGGAGGAAGGAGCTGACTTCTGCCTGTGGGTCTAGAAGAGGAAGCCAGTGCCCTCCTCTGGAGCCCAGGATGACTGTAGCAATTCATGCCAGCCCCTGGAGCTCCCACTGATGCTGCCCTGTTGCCTGGGAACATTCACAGGGAAAGAAGTTCTTATGGTGGTTCCACCCTTCTCCTCATGTGTCTCCCAATAATGGCAGCTTGCCTCTCTGGCAGGCCCAAGCTTCTTCATAATATACCCTTAGTTGTCATAGCTGACCTCTTCAGGTTGTTTCCATACTTAACTCTGAGCCTTTCCCTGGGCCTGAGCTCTGGAGTCTCAGCTTCAGCACCCAACCCCCACCTCCACTGACAGAGGAGTATCTCAGGTTGGGGTCACAGTGTGGTGGTGTCAACCTTCTATGCAGATTATTCTTAACAGTTTGCTGCTTTCTCCTCTTAGGCCCTGAAGCTCTCCCTCTATCCAGGTTGATCTCCCCACTGGTGAGAAGCCTTCCCAAGGTGCGGGAATATTTCTTCCTTCAGGGTTCCCTCCCAGCAGAACAGGCCCCATTCTAATTCTTTCTTCTATTTTCCTCCCTGATTATGTGGAGGTTTCTTGTCTTTTTGAAAGTCTAATGTCTTCTGTCAGTACTCAGTATGTGTTCTGTATGAATCGTTCCACTTGTGGATGCATTTCAATAGCATTTTCAATGTTTCTGCAGAAGGAGGTGAACTCTGCTTCCTATTCCTCTGCTATCTTGATCTCTTTCTCAGGTACTTTTAACTTTATCCCCCCTTCAGTCACGCAGTCACTGTTTAAAGAAAACTCATTTGGTTGTTCACTCTTTCATTTGAAAAAGGGGATAAGACTGATTTGACGGACAAGACTTGAACCCTCTTGAAGATTTCTCATGCTCTTTATCTTTTTCTTTGATTACAGTTGCTTATTTTTGCTTTGATATTTGCTTCTAGCTCTATTATTTCAGTAATATCTAGACTTCCCAGTGAATGTCTTGATTTTGACTTATGCGTCTATTCCTGGCACAGTTTGCCCTTCTAGTTTTGCTAACTCCTTTGATTTCAGTTGAGCAAAACCCAAACCAAAACAGCACACATGAAAAAATTTCTCATCATCATGTAGCTGCAGCTTCAGAGATTTGACTACAATGTATTGTCCTCCCCCAACCAGAGGACTTTCTGGAATCAAATATTGAACACTGAGTATAAAACATGCAATAAAGTTTTTATTCATTCTACCTACAGGTAAATTTCAGAAACCAAAATTTATTGATCATACCATTATGCTATTTTCTAGATTGAAAAGTTGATTGCTTTAATGAAATCTTGTCACCAATGTAATAATAAAAATAACTATCTTGCTTTTTAATTTGTAGGAAAAAAATATATGTTTCTTTAAAATTATTTCTTCAGCATTAGAAAGAAAAGTTTACTTTTTTGTCCCCAGTTTCATTGAGAAATTACTGACAAATAAAAAGTATATGTATGTAAGGTATACAACATGCTGTTTTGACATACATGTACATTGTGAAACAAAATAATTAGCACACCCATCACCATGCATAGCTACATTTGTGTGTTTGCATGTCTATTGTGAGAAAACTTGAGACCTGCTCTTTTACCAAATTTCAAATATACAGTATATTATTATTAACTATAGTCATCATATTGTACATTAGTCTCTAGAACTTATTCACCTTATAACTGAAAGTTTGTACCCTTTGACATCTTCCATTACCCATACCTTCAGCACTCAACAAGTACCAATCTACTCTCTGTTAGTATCAGTTTGACTTTTAAAATCTTCACATAAAAGTGACATTATGCAATGTTTATCTATCTCTGTCTGGCTTATTTCATTTAGCATAGTGTCCCCCAGGCTCACCCATGTTGTCACAAATAACGTTTTTTTTCTCATTTAAGGCTAAATAATACAAATTATTTAAGTTGTCAAAGAAAGGACGATAAGTGGCGAAAAGTGCAGCTAGGCTTCACTGGGCTACCTTGTGGTATACCTACTATTTATTTTAACTTCGGGATCTCCAATCAGTACATGATAATATGGGGTTCTCAAGGATCCTATTCTTTCTCTAATGCACTAATCTGCTTGACCCTGTCATCCTCCACCTGCAAAAGATGAAATCAGACTAGATTTATCAAAATTGTATTAGGCCTTAAATGATAATAAGAGGGCAAAAATGAGAGAAGATAATATCCATATGGGTCCCAATCCAATTCATGTGGCAGATGAATGTGAAGTCCTTAAACTTGTCTGCCCCTAGGCAAAAATATATAAGCCTCATCTTCCTAGTTTTAGGACCTTGTCTTAAACCTCTTCCCTGGGTGAATTATAAACTTCTCTGGGAAAGCATACACTACTCAAAAGCAACCATGCTTAAATATAATGATATGAACTAATATTCACAGTATAGAAATACCTATTCTATACTACAGATTTGAAGATCAGATATTTTACAACACTATAGAAGTACTAAAACAATAACCTAAGTGTAAATGAGTGTATGATGCTCTCTGTACTGGGGCTTCCCAGGTGGTGCAGTGGTAAAGAACCCCCCTGCCAATGCAAGAGACACGGAGATGTGGGTTCAATCCCTGGGTCAGGAAGATCCCCTGGAGTAAAAAATGGCAACCCACTCTGGTATTCTTTCCTGGAAAATTCTATGGACAGAGGAATCTGGTGGGCTAAAGTCCATGGAATCACAAAGAGTCAGACTGAGTACACACATGTATTAGATGTGGAACAATGAACTGTGTGATAGAGTAGTGCAAAAATCATTTTACAATATTGTCATGAGTTCATGATTACAGCTTTCTATGTGACCATATTAAACACAAGATGTGTATAATTCTTCCCTTAATTTTATTTCCACAGATATAAAAAATAGATGCAAGGTATAACCTTTGTAGGAATTTGAAGTGTATGAAGAATGAAACTATGAAATTATATGTAAAACCAATGGTTTTGTGAGACAAAAATGGTCAAATAGAACAATTACTCATGGTTGATTTATGAATCGATGAAAGGAAAGTGGATAACCATATTAAAATTAGTAAAAATAAACTGGAAACAAACTATGTTACAAGTTACATTTGGCACTCAAATAATTTTACTCATTTGATCTTTTCAAAATTATTGATGGAAAAACTAGTGCCCTCCCCTTGCATGCCATCAATTAGTTGATTCTTTACTATTGCATGCTGTCACTTATTCATTTATCTGATAAATATTTAAGGTGTATGTTTTCTTGTACTTAAAATACCATATTAGATAAATAGCCTTGTATTACAAATAGGATTAATGAAGATAAATAAGTCCATACAGCATAAAAGTGGCAAAGTTTGGACTCAAACAACATGTCCTTTAAACTACTTTTCTATATATTTTTGATATATAGTTCCTCTTTTCCTCTATATTGAATACGTTTTGCTCTAGATATAAAATCCATATATACATTTGCACATACACCTGAAAAGTATTAATTTTAAAAGAAACAACAATGTTTGTAAACATTACCACAAACATTAAAAGCATTTTCTAAGTGATTATTATTAAACTATATCAGAAATGTTACAATAATTAAATATTTTCATATTATAATAAAAAGATCGTTTTTTTCCTCCTTGTTATGCACGAATCTATAAATAAAATGAAATTCACTTTGAATCTCTTTGTCTGCATGTTAACTATGTTCAGCTAAAAAAACAAATAAAGCAAATATACCATGGTCATAGTTGAAGTTTTATTCTCCTACCATTATAGAACAAGAGTGTTTCATACCTACAAACAACTTCTCTTCATGACTGATGTCACTACTATTTAGCCCTTCGAAGTTAGTATTTATTGATTTTGCCTTTACTTTGATTGGATCTTACCTACCTCAGTGCTTCAGTAAATTGAAACCTTCTGCAGTTCATGGAAAAAAGCTGAGAGCAAGGCCTTGAGAAAATGTACACTGACCTCAATTTGCTTCAGACTGTATTGGTAAAATCATTGTCACTGTGTTGCAGATGTGACCTTAACTGGATTTGTGCAAATTCAATCCACAATATTCTAGATAGTTGATTGAAGATTGGCCTAAAATGTAAGAGCTAAAATAGTTTTAAATTTAAATATATAAATATTTGAGGCCATTTTATTAAAATGCTACATATTCTTTTTATGCGTTAACTTCTATACATACATTAAATCAGTTCAACAATGCATGTGAATAATTATTGTGGCAATGTTCTTGTGAAGTTTACAAAACAGAATACAGTAAGGTCTTACCCTTATAGAGTTTGCAAAATAATAAAGGATGTATCAATGTTAATTAAATTTTATAGTATGCTTTGACGAATTATAAACATTATGTGAAATATGGGAATAGATTAAAACTTGACCATATAAACTATGGTACAAAAGAGCTCTTTTGTGAGTAAAATGGGTGTCACTGATAATTATGCTGGAACAAGGATAATAAAAATATGCAGGGAATCTGGAATAATGGACACACAAATCTGGCAGAGATAGAAGACTCTACAAGAGACATCTGAAATTAAATTTGAATTGGGAGCTACTCAAAGAGAGAGAGTGGGCAAAAAAGAAAGAAAATTTGTGCATATAGTGCCCTGCATAAGCAGAACACTGAGAAGGAAAAAGACTTGACTTCCAGGAAGCTCAGAGAAATCTAAACAAGTTAAATACTAAAAACTCTAAACATATACATACCATATTCAAACTGCACAAAATCAAAGATAAAGAGAAAATATTTTAGTAGCCACAAGGGGAAAACATAAACTTACCTACAAAATAATAAAAATTAAAATTATGTCAGAATTCTCTTCAGAAACCGTGCAGGCAGGAAGAATGTTGAATGAAATACTTAAAGTGTTGAAACAGAAAAAATAAGGACACCAATTTAGACTTTTTCATCCAGAAAATCATTTCAAAAGTGAAAGAGGATTAGACTTTCTGAGACAAACAAAAATTGAGGTAATTTTTTTTTTTTTTACCATAAGACCTACCTGCGATAAATATTAAAAGATGTCCATTAGATTGAAGGTGGGAGGAGAAAGGGATGACAGAGGATGAGATGTTTGGATGGCATCACCGACTCAATGGACATGAGTTTGAGCAAACTCCGGCAGTTGGTGAGACCTGGTGTGCTGCAGTCCATGGGGTTGAAAAGTCAGACGTGACTGAGTGACTGAACTGACTGGCTGATCAGTGAGAAGGAAAAGATATTAGAAACTTCTATCCACATAAAGTAAGGAAGAGTTAGAGAAGGAATGAATGGACATGAAATAAAATATTTTATTTTTATTATTTTTAATTCATATAATATATGAGTTATTTTGAAATACGTAATAGCAGTAATGTGTTTAGTAAGTATGACATGTATAAGTAAAATGAATGACAGCAATGCTATAAAGTATGGGAGGGAAGAATAAAACAATACCCTATTTTGAGTTCAGCATGCTTCATTTCATTGTACTTCACTTTATGGTACTTCATGGATATAACACTTTTTGTTTTTAAAAAATTGAAGGTTTGTGGTAACCACGCATTGACAAATCAGATCATTTTCCCAACAGACTTTTCTTACTTTGTGTCTCTGCTTCACATTTTTATAATTACCACAACATTTCAAGCTTTTCATTGCTATTATATTTTTTATGATGATCTGTGATATATCGTCCTAAATGTTGCTATTGTAATTGTTTGGGGCTGCCACAAACCAATCCCATAGAAGATGGTGAACCTATTTAATAAATATTTTATGTTCCAAGTTCTCCACTGACCAGCTGTTTCCCTTTTTCTCTCCCTTTTCTTGGGATTCCTTATTTTAGAGACACAGCAATGTTGAAATTATGCCAGTCAATAGCCCTACAGTAGCTTCTAAACATTTAAGTGAAAAGGAGAGTCTCACTTCTCTTACTATTTATCAAAAGCTAGAAATGATTAAGCGTAATGAGAAACTTATGTCTAAAACCTAGAAAGACCTAGAGCTAGGCCTTCTGTACCAAGTTGTTAGCCAAGTTGTGAATGCAAAGGAGAAGTTTTTGAAAGAAATTAGAACTGCTACTCCAGTGAATATACATGTGATAAGAAAGTAAAATAATCTTACTGCCAATATGAAGAAAATTTTAGTGGTCTTGATAGAAGATCAAATCAGCCACCACATTTTCTTAATCCAGCGAAAGGCCCTAACTATTCAATTCTATGAAGGCTGAGAGAGGTGAGGAAGCTGCTGAAAAAAAAGTGTAAACTGGCAGAGGTAACTTCCTGAGGTTAAGGAAGAATCCATCTCCATAATATAAATTTGCAAGGTGAAGCAGCCAAGATTGATGTCAACACTCCATCAAGATATCCAGAAGATTTAGCTAAGATAACTAATAAAGGTGGATACATTGAACAGCTTTTCAGTGCAGATGAAACAGCCTTTTATTGAAAGAAAATGGCATCAAGGACTTTCACAGGTAGAGAGAAGTCAATGCTGGCATCAAAGCCTCAAAGGACAGACTAATTCTCTTGTTACAGGCTAATGTAGCTAGCGATTTGAGTTTGAAGTCAGTGCTCACTTACCATTCTGAAAATCCTAAAGCCCTCAGTTCAGTTCAGTTGCTCAGTCGTATCTGATTCTTTGCGACCCCATGAATCACAGCATGCCAGGCCTCTCTGTCCATCACCAACCCCCGGAGTTCACTCAAACTCATGTCCATTGAGTCGGTGATGCCATCCAGCCGTCTCATTCTCTGTTGTCCCCTTCTCTTCCTGCCCTCAATCCCTCCCAGCATCAGAGTCTTTTCCAGTGAGTCAACTCGTCACATGAGGTGGCCAAAGTATTGCAGTTTCAGCTTTAGCATCAGTCCTTCCAATGAACACCCAGGATTGATCTCCTTTAGAATGGACTGGTTGGATCTCCTTGCAGTCCAAGGGACTCTCAAGAGTCTTCTCCAACCCCACAGTTCAAAAGCATCAATTCTTTGGCGATCAGCTTTCTTCACAGTCCAACTCTCACATCCACACATGACCACTGGAAAAACCATAGCCTTGACTAGATGGACCTTGGTTGGCAGAGTAATGTCTCTGCTTTTTAATATGCTATCTAGGTTGGTCATAACTTTCCTTCCAAGGAGTGACAAGAATCATACTAAATCTACCAGGCCTGTGCTTTATTAATGGAACAACAAAACCTGGATGACAAGACTTGGTTTACTAAATATCTTAAGCTCACTGCTGAGACCTATAAAAAGATTACTTTTAAAATATTAGTGCTCATTGATAATGCAGGTTATGCAACAGCCCTGATGAAGCTGTATAAGATTAGTGTTTTTTTCATTACTACTAACACAACATCCATTCTGTCCATGGACCAATGAGTAAATTCAACTCTTAAGTCTTATTATTAAATATATATATATATATATATGTTTTCGGAAACTATAACTGCTGTAAATAGTAATTCCTCTGATAAATCAAGGCAAAAACAAATGGAAACCTTCTGGAAAGGATGCGCCACTCTTGAGCCATTAAGAACATTGATGATTCAATAGAAGAGGTCAAAATAACAGGAGTTTGGAAAAAGTTGATTCCAACCTTCATTGATGAGTTTGAGGGCTTACAAAGACTTTAGTGCATAATGTAACCACAGATGTAGTAGAAATAGAGAACTAGAATTAGAAGTGGAACCTGAAAATGTAACTGAATTTATGCAATTATATCATAAAACATTCACAGATGATAAGTTGTGTTTTATGAATGAACAAAGTGTTTCCTTAAGTGGAACCTATTCTTGGTGGAAGTGAAGGGAAATTGTTGAAGCTACAATTAATGATTTAGAATATTACAATAAAGGATTTAGAATATAGATAAAGCAGTAGCAGGGTTTTAAAGAATTGATTTCAATTTTGAAAAAATAAAATAAATTTTACTGATGATAAAATGCTATCAAACAACATTATATACTACAGAAAAATTGTAAAAGGAAGAGTAAATCTGTTCATCAAAGTTGGTTGCTGTCTTATTTAAGACATTACCAAAGTCAACCCAACATTCAGTGACAACCATCCTGAGAGGCAACAGCCATCAACATCAAGGCAAGACACTCCATTAACAAAAAGCTTATTACTCATATAGGGGCCAGATATGGTGGCTTAGTTGATAAGTCCTGTCCAACTCCTTGCAAGCCTATGGACCATCACCTGCCAGGCTCCTGTCTCCATGGGATTCTCCAGGCAAGAATACTGGAGTGGGTTGCCATTTCTGTCTCCAAAGGATCCTCACAACCCAGGGATCGTATTCAGGCCTCCTGAATTGCAGGTGACCTCCTGCATTGCAGGCAGATTCTTTATGGTTTAAGCCACCAGGGAATCCCAAAGGGTGAGATGATGTTTAGCATTTTCAGTAATAAAGTATTTTTAATCAAGGTATGTGCATCAATTTTTAGACATGCTACTATTTAAATAATAGTCTGCATACTTGCAGACAAAAAACAGAAACTCTATATGAACTGAGGAATCAAATAATCCATGTGACAAACTGTATTGCAATATTTGCCTTATTGCAGTGATCTAGAACTGAATCCATAATATCTCCAAGTTGAACCTATATATGCACTACTATAAAGTGGCATAGTGTTATTTGAAAGAGAATTTGGATTAATTTTAAATGTATATTGCAGCTTATTGGACGATCACTAAAGATTTAAAAATTAAGGAAGCATAACCGATGTGTTGATACGAAATAGAATCACATGAAATGCTCAATTAGAACAAGTGAAAGAAGAAAAAGAGAAGAGAAAGAGAAACAAGGTAAAGCAACAAATAGAAAACAATTACAATGTAAATATTAATTCAAGTATATTGCAATCACTTTAAATGCAAATTATCTAAATAAACATCAAGTAAAAGAGTGAGAATGGGTTTAAAAAACTCTATAATACGCTGTCTACGATAAATCCACTTTAAATATAAAAACTCATAAGTTAAGAGTAAAGAGATGGAGAAAGATAAATACTAGTTAAAAGAGAGGTATAATATATAATTTTCAACAAAAATTTGGGGGCAAGAAAAATTAATGACATAAAGAGAGACATTGCAAAATAATAAAGGAGTCAACTTTCCAAGAACATACCAGTCCTCAACCTTTAAGTCAAATGAAAAAATACATGAGGAACTACAAACAGAACTAAGGAAAAATAGAAAAAATAGACAAATCTCATATTATATTATAGTTGGAGACTTCAGCACCCCTCTTTTAGTAACTGACAGATCTAGCAGGCAGAAAATCACTAAGGATATAAAGTTGAACTGAACAGCACCATCAATCAACTGGATGCAATTGACATTTATAAAATACTTATTCCACAACAAAGCCAGAATATATGTTATCCTCAAACTCATGTAAAAATTTGACCAATATAGATAACATTCTTGGTCATAAGACACATGTCAGATCAAATTCAGAAAAATAGACATAATACAAAATATGCTTTCAGAAATTAGAAAATTATAGGAATGTAGCATAAAAATCCCCAAATAATTGGCTATGAAATTGTTGTTCAGTTGTGATGTCATGGATTGCAGCATGTCAGGCTCCTTTGTCATCTACTGTCTCCTGCAGTTTGCTCTAATTCATCTCCATTGTTTTGGTTTGGCTTGGTTTTTTGTTTGGTTTTTGTTTTGGTTTTTTTTTTTTTGGTGGGTTAGAAGGACCTGCACTCCTCTTCTGTGAGAACACCAAATTCGCAACTAGCTGCGGACAATCATCAGGAGGATGTTGGAACCCATCAAAACAAGACAAAGACAAAGGACAAGTCACAATATTACAGGAAGAGGGTGCAATCACATTTAAGTCACATTTAAAAGCAAACCTCAAACCTCATACTCTCAGAGGGTACAAACGAAAACTTGTGTTCACCAGGACCCAGGAAAAGGAGCAGTGATCCCCACAAGAGACTGAACCAGATCTGCCTGAGTGTTTGAGGGTTTTCTGCAGAGTCATGGGTCAGCAGTGGCCACTATGGGGACAGGGACACTGGCAGCAACAGTCCTGGGAGCCATGTCATGTGGTAAGAATCGTCTTGGAGGACATTGCTATTAGTCAAACCATAGAGCTGCCAGGTAGTGATTCACAAACAAGAACAATTATACCAAAAATTTTCTTACACTGTTGTGAAGGTCCTAGGCCCAACAAAGGACTTCCCAACCTGGAGATCCAGAAAAGGGCCTGGGAATCACTGGGGAATCTAGCTTTGAAGGTCAGTGAGATTTGATTTAAAAATTTTCAAAGATGAGGGGAAACAGAGACTCAGAGGACACACACACAAAAAAAATCTTGTAAGCACCAGGGCCCAGGAGAAAGAGCAGTGACCCCATAAAAGACTGAGCCAGACTTGCCTGTGAATGTCTTGGAGTCTCTGGTGGAGGTGTGGGCCAACAGCAGCCTGCTACAGAGTCAGGGGCACTGGCAGCAGTATTCCCAGAAGCTGCAGCAAGTTGGAATCAGTCGTCTTGGAAGAGGTCATCATTAGGCCTAATACAGAGAAGATAAAATATTTCCATAGGGACGACAAAACACCAGGACTGGGCAATCTCTGACTCAACTACAGAGAGGGACCATAGCCCCATCCATCAGCAGATAATTAGATTAAAGATATACTGAGCATGGCCCTGCCCATTAGAGCAAGACCTAGTTCTCCCCAAAGCCAGTCCCACCCAAAAGAAGATTCCACAAGCCTCTTATCCTGAACCACCAGGGGTAATACAGAATGAAAACCACAATCACAGAACTAACCAAAATGATCACATGGATCACAGATTTGTGTAATTCAATGAAACTATTGAGGCATGCCATGTAGGGTCACCCAAGACAGACGGGTCACAGTGGAGCTTTCTGACAAAATGTGGTCCACTGGAGAATGGAATGACAACCACTTCAGCATTCTTGCCTTGAGAACCCCATGAACATTATTAAAAGGCACAAATATGACAATGAAAGGTGAACCCTCCAGTTCTGTAAGTGTCCAATATGCTGCCAGTGAAGAAAGGAGAAATAGCTCCGGAAGAAATAAAGAGGCTGAGCCAAAGCAGAAATGATTCCTGATTGTGGATAAGTTTGGTGGTGAAAGTAAACTCTGATGCTGTAAAGGACATTATGTAGAAACCTGGAATATTAGGGCCATGAATCAAAGTAAACTCAGTTCAGTTCAGTTCAGTGGCTCAGGCGTGTCCGACTATTTGCGACTCCATGAATCACAGCACGCCAGGCCTCCCTGTCCATCACCAACTCCCGGAGTTCACTCAAATTCACCTCCATTGAGTCAATGATGCCATCCAGCCATCTCATTCTCTGTGGTCCCCTTCTCCTCCTGCCCCAATCCCTCTTTTCCGGTGAGTCAATTCTCGGCATGAGGTGGCCAAAGTATTGGAGCTTCAGCTTTAGCATCAGTCCTTCCAATGAACAATCAGGATTGATCTCCTTTAGGATGGACTGGTTAGATCTCCTTGCAGTCCAAGGGACTCTCAAGAGTCTTCTCCAACACCACAGTTCAAAAGCATCAATTCTTCAGTGATCAGCTTTCTTCACAGTCCAACTCTCATATCGATACATGACCACTGGAAAAACCATAGCCCTGACTAGACAGACCATTGTTGGCAAAGTAATGTCTCTCCTTTTTAATATGCTACCTAGGTTGGTCATAACTTTCATTCCAAGGAGTAAACGTCTTTTAATTTCATGACTGCAATCAGCATCTGCAGTGATTTTGGAGCCCAAAATAATAAAGTCTGATACTATTTCCACTGTTTCCTCATCTATTTCATATGAAGTGATGGGACCAGATTCCATGATCTTTGTTTTCTGAATGTTGAGCTTCAAGCGAACTTTTTCACTCTCCCCTTTCACTTTCATCAAGAGGCTTTTGAGTTCCTCTTCACTTTCTGCCATAAGGGTGATGTCATCTGCATATCTGAGGTTATTGATATTTCTCCCAGCAATCTTGATTCCAGCTTGTGCTTCTTCCAGCCCAGCATTCATCAAGATGTACTCTTCATATAAGTTAAATAAGCAGGGTGACAATATACAACCTTGACGTACTCCTTTTCTTATTTGGAACCAGTCTGTTGTTCCATGGCCATTTCTAACTGTTGCTTCTTGACCTGCATACAGGGTTCTCAAGAGGCAGGTCAGGTGGTCTGGTATTCCCATCTCTTTCAGAATTTTCCACAGTTTATTGTGATCCACACAGTCAAAGGCTTTGGCATAGTCAATGAAGCAGAAATAGATGTTTTTCTGGAACTCTCTTGCTTTTTCCATGACCCAGTGGATGTTGACAATTTGATCTCTGGTTCCTCTACCTTTTCTAAAACAAGCTTGAACATCTGGAAGTTCACAGTTCATGTTTTGCTGAAGCCTGGTTTGGAGAATTTTGAGCATGACTTTACTAAAGTGTGAGATGAGTTCAATTGTGTGGTAGTTTGAGCATTCTTTGGCATTGCCTTTCTTTGAGATTGGGATGAATAATGACCTTTTCCAGTCCTGTGGCCACTGCTGAGTTTTCCAAATTTGCTGGCATATTGAGTGCAGCACTTTCACAGCATCATCTTTCAGGATTTGAAATAGCTCAACTGGAATTCCATCACCTCCACTAGCTTTGGTCGTAGTGATGCTTTCTAAGGCCCACTTGACTTCACATTCCAATATGTCTGGCTCTAGGTCAGTGATCACACCATAGTGATTATCTTTGTCGTGAAGATCTTTTTTGTTCAGTTCTTCTGTGTATTCTTGCCACCTCTTCTTAATATCTTCTGCTTCTGTTAGGTTCATACCATTTCTGTCCTTTATTGAGCCCATCTTTGCATGAAATGTTCCCTTGGAATCTCTAATTTTCTTGAAGAGATCTCTTGTTTTTCCTATTCTGTTGTTTTCCTCTATTTCTTTGCATGATCGCTGAAGAAGGCTTTCTGATCTCTCCTTGCTATTCTTTGGAACTCTGCATTCAGACTCTTATATCTTTCCTTTTCTCCTTTAGAAGTGGTCAAGTAGGAGATGACAAGAGAAAGCATTGACATTTTAGGAATCCATAAACTCAAATAGACAGGAATAGGTGACTTTAATTCAAAGTATCATTTTATCTCTTATTGTATGGAAGAATCCCTTAGAAGAAATAGAATAGCCCTCATAGTCAACAAAACAGTCCAAATTGCAGTACTTGGGTACAGTCTCAAAAGTGACAAATTGATCTTGGTTCATTTCAAAGGCAAACCATTTAACATGACCATAATCCAAGTCTATGACCCAACCACTAATGTTGGAAGAGATGAAGTTGAATGGCTCTATGAAGCTCTACAAAACTAGAATAAACACCAAGAAGAGATGTCTTTTTCATCATAGGTGACTGGAATGCAAAAGCAGGAAGTCAACAGATACCCATAGTAACAGTAAGTTTGGCCTTGAAGTACAAAATGAAGCAGAGTAAAGGTAATATAATCTTGCCAAGAGAACATACTAGTCATAACAAACACCCACTTGCAACAGCACAACAGACAAGTCTACACATGGACATCACCAGATGATCAATACCAAAATCAGATTGATTCTATTTTTGCCGCTGAAGATGGAGAATCTGAATACATTCAGGTAAAACAAGACCAGAACCTGACTGTGAATCAGATCATGAACACCTTATTGCAAAATTCAGACTAAAATTGAAAAAGGTAACAAAAAAAAAAAACACTTGGCCATTTGGGTATGAACTAAATCAAATCCCTTATGGTTATACAGTGAAAGCATCAAATAGGTTCAAAGGGTTAGATCTGATAGAGTGCCTGAAGAACTGTGGATGGAGTTTCATTACATTGAACAGGAGGCAACGTCCAAAACCATGCTCAAGAAAGAGAAATGAAACAGGGCAAATGGTTGTCTGAGGAGGCCTTACAAATAGCTGAGGTAAGAAGAGAAAAGCAAAGGAGAAGGAAAGATATACCCATCTGAATGCAGGGTTCCAAAGAATAGCAAAGAGATAAAAAAAAAAAAAAGCCTTTTTAAGTGAGCAATGCAAATAGAGAAAAACAATAGAGTGAGAATGACTAGAGGTTACATCAAAAAAATTAGAGATACCAAGGGAAAATTTCATGCAAAAATGGGCATGATAAAGGACAGAAATGGTGTGGACCTAACAAAAGGAGAAGATATTAAGAAGAGGTGGCAAAAATATATCAAAGAACTGTATAAAAAAGGTCTTAATGACCTGGATATCACGATGATGTGGTCAATTATCTAGAGCCAGACATTCTGGAGTGTGAAGTCAAGTGGGGCTTAGGAAGCATTACTATGACAAAGCATTACTACTAGTAGAATTCCAGCTGAGTTCTTTCGAATCCTAAAAGATGATACTGTTAGAGGTCAGAACACAATATGTTGGGAAATTTATCAAACTCAGCAGTGGACACGAGAGTGGAGAAAGTCAATTTTCAATCCAACCCCAAAGAAGGGCAATTCTAAAGAATGTTCAAACTACCACACAATCATACTCATTTCGCATGTTGGCAAGATAATCCTCAAAATCCTTCAAGCTACACTTCAACAGTATGTGAACCATGAACTTCCAGATGTTCAAGCTGGATTTAGAAAAGGCAGAGAAACCAGAGATCAAATTTCAACCTATGTTGTATCATAGTACTGCATTTTGGACTCTTTTATTGACCATGATGGCTACGCCATTTCTTCTAAGGAATTCCTGCCCACAGTAGTAGATATAATGGTCACCTGAGTTATTTTCGCCCATTCCAGTCCATTTTAGTTGCTGATTCTTAGAATGTCGACGTTCACTCTTGCCATCTCCTGTTTGACCACTTCCAGTTCGCCTTGATTCATGGACCTGACATTCCAGGTTGCTATGCAATATTGCTCTTTACAGCATTGCACCTTGCTTCTATCACCAGTCACATCCACAACAGGGTGTTGTTTTTGCTTTGGCTCCATCCCTTCATTCTTTCTGGAGTTATTTCTCCACTGATCTCCTGTAGCATATTGGGCACCTACCAACCAGGGAGTTCCTCTTTCAGTATCCCATCATTTTGCCTTTTCATACTGTTCATGGGGTTCTCAAGGCAAGAATACTGAAGTGGTTTGCCATTCTCTTCTCCAGTGGACTACATTCTGTCAGACCTCTCCACCATGACCCACCTGTCTTGGGTGGCCCCACACGGCATGGCTTAGTTTCATTGAGTTAGACAAGGCTGTGGTCCATGTGATCAGATTGGCTAGTTTATATGATTATGGTTTCAGTGTATCTGCCCTCTGATGCCCTCTCTCAACACCTACCATCTTACTTGGGTTTCTCTTACATTGGACGTGGGGTATCACTTCACGGCTGCTCCAGCAAACTGCCGCCACTGCTCCTTACCTTGGATGAGGGGTATCTCCTCATGGCTGTCCCTCCTGACCTTGAACGTGGAGTAGCTCCTCTCAGCCCTCCTGCGCCCATGCAGCTGCCGCTCCTTGGATGTGGGGTTGCTCCTCTCAAAAAAGACAGAATGATCTCTGTTCATTTCCAAGGCAAACCATTCAATATCACAGTAATCCAAACCTATGCCCCAGCCAGTAATGCTGAAGATGCTGAAGTTAAATGGTTCTATGAAGACCTACAAGATCTTTTAGAACTATTTCCCAAAAAAGATGCCGTTTGCATTATAGGGGACTGGAATGCAAAAGTAGGAAGTCAAGAAACACCTGGAGTAACAGGCACATTTGGCCTAGGAGTAAGGAATGAAGCAGGGCAAAAGCTAATAGAGTTTTGCCAAGAGAACACACTAGTCATCACAAACACCCTCTTCCAACAACACAAGAGAAGACTCTACACATGGACATCACCAGATGGTCAACACCGAAATCAGATTGATTATATTCTTTGCAGACAAAATGGAGAAGCTCTATACAGTCAGCAAAAACAAGACTGGGAGCTGACTGTGGCTCAGATCATGAACTCCTTATTGACAAATTCAGACTTAAATTGAAGAAAGTAGGGAAAACCACTAGACCATTCAGGTATGACCTAAATCAAATCCCTTATGATTATACAGTAGAAGTGAGAAACAGATTTAAGGGAATAGATCTGATAGGCAGAGTGCCTGATGAACTATGGACGGAGGATCGTGACATTGTACAGGAGACAGGGATCAAGACCATTCCCATGGAAAACAAATGCAAAAAGGCAAAATGGCTGTCTGAGGAGGCCTTACAAATAGCTGTGAAAAGAAGAGAAGCAAAAAGCAAGGAGTAAAAGAAAGATATAAGCATCTGAATGCAGAGTTCCAAAGAATAGCCAGGAGAGATATAAAGCCTTCTTCAGCGATCAACGCAAAGAAATACAGGAAAATAACAGAATAGGAAAGACAAGAGATCTCTTCAAGAAAATTAGAGATACCAAGGGAACATTTCATGCAAAGATGGGCTCGATAAAGGACAGAAATGTTATAGACCTAACAGAAGCAGAAGATATTAAGAAGAGGTGGCAAGAATACACAGAAGAACTGTACAAAAACGATCTTCATGACCAAGAATATCACGATGGTGTGATCACTCACCTGGAGCCAGACATATTGGAATGTGAAGTCAAGTGGGCCTTAGAAAGCATCTCTAGGAACAAAGCTAGTGGAGGTAATGAAATTCCAGTTGGGCCATTTCAAACCCTGAATGATGATCCTGTGACAGTGTTTCACTCAATATACCAGCAATTTTGGAAAACTCAGCAGTGGCCATAGAACTAGAATAAGTCAGTTTTCTTTCCAATCCCAAAGAAAGGCAATGCCAAAGAATGCTCAAACTACCACACAATTGCACTCATCATACAATTTAGTAAAATAATGCTCAAAATTCTCCAAGCCAGGCTTCAGCAATATGTGAACTATGAACTTCCAGATGTTCAAGCTGGTTTGAGAAAAGGCAGAGGAACAAGAGATCTAATTGTCAACATCCGCTGGATCATGGAAAAAGCAAGAGAGTTCCAGAAAAACATCTATTTCTGCTTCATTGACTATGCCAAAACCTTTGACTGTGTAGATCACAATAAACTGTGGAAAATTCTGAAAGAGATGGGAATACCAGAACACTGACCTGCCTCTTGAGAAAGCAATAGTTAGAACCGGACACGGAACAATAGACTGGTTCCAAATAGGAAAAGGAGTACAACAAGGCTGTATATTGTCACCCTGTTTATTTGACATATATCCAGAGTACATCATGAGAAACGCTGGGCTGGAAGAAGCACAAGCTGGAATCAAGATTGCTGGGAGAAATATCAATAACCTCAGATATGCAGATGACACCACTCTTAAGGCAGAAAGTGAAGAGGAACGAAAAAGCCTCTTGATGAAAGTGAAAGAGGAGAGTGAAAAGTTTGGCTTGAAGCTCAACATTCAGAAAACTAAGATCATGGCATCTGTTCAATCACTTCATGGGAATTAGATGGAGAAACAGTGGAAACTGTCAGGCTCTATTTTGGGGGCTCCTAAATCACTGCAAATGGTGATTGCAGTCATGAAAGTAAAAGACACTTACTCCTTGGAATGAAAGTTATGACCAACCTAGATAGCATATTAAAAAGCAGAGACATTACTTTGCTAACAAAGGTCCGTCTAGACAAGACTATGGTTTTTTCCAGTGGCCATGTATGGATGTGAGAATTGGATTGTGAAGAAAGCTGAGAACTGAAGAATTGATGCTTTTGAACTGCGGTGCTGGAGAAGACTCTTGAGAATCTCTTGGATTGCAAGGAGGTCCAACCAGTCCATCATAAAGAGATCAGTCCTGGGTGTTCATTGGAAGGACTGATGCTGAGGCTGAAACTACAATACTTTGGCCACCTCATGCAAAGAGTTGACTCATTGGAAAAGACCCTTATGCTTAGAGGGGTTGGGGGCAGGAGGAAAAGGGGTGTCAGAGGATGAGAAGGCTGGATGGCATCACTGACTCGATGGACATGAGCTTGAGCGAACTCCGGCAGTTGGTGATGGACAGGTAGGTCTGGCGTGCTGCGATTCTTGGGGTCGCAAAGAGTCAGACACGACTGAGCGACTGAACTGAACTGAATTGTTGGATCATAGGAAAAACAAGGTTATTCCACAAAAACATCTACTTCTGCTTCATTGACTATGCCAATGTCTTTGACTGTGTGGATCACAACAAACTGTGGAATATTCTTAAATAGATGAAAAGACAGGGCCACTTTACCTTCCTCCTGAGTAACCTGTATGCAAGTAAAGAAGTAACAGTTAGAACTGGCCATGGAACAATAGACTGGTTCAAAGTCTAGAAAAGGATTACATCAAAGCTATATATTGTCACTCCGTTTATTTAACTTCTATGCAGAGAACATCATGGAGGATGCTGGACTGGAAGAAATAAAAACTAGAATCAATATCACCAGAAGAAATATCTATAGCCTCAGATATGCATATTTCACCACCCTATTCGCAGAAAATGAGAAAGAATTAAAGAGCTTCTTGATAAAGATGAAAGAGGTGAGTGAAACTTCTGGCTTAAAACAGAACATTCATGTACACCCGGGGCGAATTCATGTCAATGTATGGCAAAACCAACCAATATAATATTGTAAAATAAAAAAAAATTTAAAAAAAACAGAACATTCAAAAAATGAAGATCATGGTATCTGGTCCCATCACTTCATAGCAAATAAATGGGGGGAAATGGAAACAGTGACAGACTTTACTTTCTTGGGCTCCAAAATCACTGCAGGCACTTACTGCTGTCATGAACTTAAAAGATGCTTGCTCTTTGGGAGAAAAGCTATGACAAATCTAGGCAGGGTATTTAAAAAGCAGAGGAATCGCTTTGCCAATGAAGGTCAAGTTTATTGATTTTCTAGTAGTCAGGTATGAATCAGAGAGTTGAACCATAAATAAGGCTGAACACCAAATACTTGATGCTTTAGAACTGTGGTGCTGGAGAAGACTCTTGACAGTCCCTTAGACATCTAACAGATGAAAACTATCAGTCCTAAAGGAAATCAACCATTAATATTCATTGGAAGGATTTAGGCTGAAGCTAATCTTCAATACTTTGGTTACTTGATATGAAAACTAAAGTCATTCTAAAAGACCCTGATACTGGGAAAGATTGAGGGCAGGCAGAAAAATAGGTGAAAGAGGATGAGATGGTTGGATGGAATCACTGAGTCAACGGACATGAATTTTAGCAATCTCCGAGATAGTACAGAATCTGCCTGCAAAGCAGGATACCACAGTTTGAATCCTGGGTCAGGAAGATCCTTTGGAAAAGGGTTAGGCTACTTCCCTTCTGCTCACCTGGTAAATAATTTACCTACAATGAGGGACACCTGGGTTCGATCCCTGGGTTGGGAAGATACCCTGGAGAAGGGAAAGGCTACCCATTCCAATATTCTGTCCAGGAGAATTTCATGGACTGTATAATCCATGGGGTCACAAAGAATCAGACACGACTGAGTGACCTGTAACTTTCACTTTCAGGAGCTAGTGAAGGACAGGAAAGTTTGGCCTGCTGCTGTCCAAGGGGTCGCAAAATGTTGGATATTACTGAGAAACTTAAGGATAATGACATGTAGCTGAGTCAGTGATAATATCTAACCATCCCATCCTCTGCATCCCCTTTCTCCTTCTGCCTTCAATTTGTCCCACATCAAGGTATTTTCCAGTGAGTCAGCTCTCTGCATCAAGTAGCCAAAGTATTGGAGCTTTGTCTTTAGTATCAGTTCTTCCAATGAACATTCAAAGTTGAGAAATTAAACATTCTAACTTACACAAAGGTTCAGTTAAGTTCAGTTCAGTCGCTCAGTCGTGTCCGACTATTTGCGACCCCATGAATCACAGCACACCAAGCCTCCTTATCCATCACCATCTCCCGCAGTTCACTCAAACTCATGTCCATCGAGTCGGTGATGCCATCCAGCCATCTCATTCTCTGTCGTCCCCGTCTCCTCCTGCCCCCAATCCCTCCCAGCATCAGAGTCTTTTCCAGTGAGTCAACTCATCGCATGAGGTGGACAAACTATCGGAGTTTCAGCTTTAGCATCAGTCCTTCCGATGAACACCCAGGACTGATCTCCTCTAGAATGGACTGGTTGGATCTCCTTGCAGTCCAAGGGACTCTCAAGAGTCTTCTCCAGCACCACAGTTCAAAAGCATCAATTCTTCGACAATCAGCTTTCTTCACAGTCCAACTCTCACATCCATACATGACCACGGGAAAAACCATTGCCTTGAGTAGACAGACCATTGTTAGCAAAGTAATGTCTCTCCTTTTTAATATGCTGTCTAGGTTGGTCATAACTTTCCTTCCAAGGAGTAAGCGTCTTTTAATTTCATGGCTGAAATCAGCATCTGCAGTGATTTTGGAGCCCAAAAAAATAAAGTCTGACAGTGTTTCCACTGTTTCCTCACCTATTTCCCATGAAGTGATGGGACCAGATGCCATGATCTTTGTTTTCTGAATGTTGAGCTTCAAGCCAACCTTTTCACTCTCCTCTTTCACTTTCATCAAGAGGCTTTTGAGTTCCTCTTCACTTTCTGCCATAAGGGTGGTGTCATCTGCATATCTGAGGTTATTGATAATTCTCCCGGCAATCTTAATTCCAACTTGTGCTTCTTCCAGCCCAACATTCCTCATGATGTACTCTGCATATAAGTTAAATAAGCAGGGTGACAATATTCAACCTTGATGTACTCCTTTTTCTATTTGGAACCAGTCTGTTGTTACATGTCCAGTTCTAACTGTTGCTTCCTGACCTGCATACAGGTTTCTCTAGAAACAGGTCAGGTGGTCTGGGATTCCCATCTCTTTCAGAACTTTCCACAGTTTATTGTGATCTACACAGTCAAAGGCTTTGGCATAGTCAATGAAGCAGAAATAGATGTTTTTCTGGAACTCTCTTGCTTTCTCCATGATCCAGCAGATTTTGGCAATTGATCTCTGGTTCCTCTGCCTTTTCTAAAACCTGCTTGAACATCTGGAAGTTCACAGGACTGTGAACTTCCAGATTACCTCCTAGATCGCCTAATCAAGAAAAAAAAAAGAGATAAGATACAAAGTACTGGTATCAGAAATAAAAGTTAGACCAGATCAAGTGATGCCATGGACATAAAAAGATAAGCAAAAAAAATGAAAAAATCGGGAAAAAATGTATGCCTACACATTTGATAATGTAGATAAAGTGCACTGTTTGTAAGACATAATTGATGAAAATTCATTAAAATATATTGTATTAGATAATATGAATAGACTGTTATATATTAAAAGTTAATTAATTGATAATCTTCAAAATAAGGAAATTGTGGACCAAAAGTGTTTATTGGTGAATTATACCAAAAAGTTAAGGAAAGAATGACACCAATGTTCTACAATTTGATTTCGGACACAGAAACAGGAGGGGGAAATTTTAGCACATCCTTTAATGCCAGCATTTCCCTAACACCATATCCAGACAAATAAATTGTAAAAAGAAAAAGTAAACCTACAATATTTCTCATAAACATAACTGTAAAAATAGTGAATAAAATAAATCATGTCAAATCCAACAATGTATGAAAAATTGTATCAGTTCAGTTCACTTCAGTTGCTCAGTCGTGTCTGACTCTTTGCAACCGAATGGACTGCAGCACACCAGACCTCCCTGTCCATCACCAACTCCCAGAGTTTACTCAAACTCATGTCCATTGAGTCTGTGATGCCATCCAACTGTCTCATCTTCTGTCATCCCCTTCTCCTCCCACCTTCAATCTTTCCCAGAATAAGGGTCTTTTGCAATGAGTCAATTCTTCGCATCAGGTGGCCAAAGGATTGGAGTTTCAGCTTCAACATCAGTCCTTCCAATGAACACCCAGGACTGATCTCCTTTAGGATGGACTGGTTGGATCTCTTTGCAGTCCAAGGGACTCTCAAGAGTCTTCTCCAACACCACAGTTCAAAAGCATCAATTCTTCAGCGATCAGTTTTCTTTACAGTAGAACTCTCACATCCATACACGACTACTGGAAAAAACATAGCTTTGACTAGATGAACCTTTATTGGCAAAATAATGACTGTGCTTTTTAATATGCTGTCTAGGTTGATCATAACCTTTCTTCAAAGGAGTAATCATCATTTAATTTCATGGCTGAAGTCACCATCTGCAGGGATTTTGGAGCCCCCAAACATAAAGTCAGCCACTTTTACCACTGTTTCCCCCTATTTGTCATGGGACCAGATGACATGATCTTAGTGTTCAGAATGTTCAGTTTTCATCCAACTTTATCACTCTCCTCTTTCACTTTCATCAAGAGGCTCTTTAGTTCTTCTTCACTTTCTGCCATAAGAGTGGTGTCATCAGTATATCTGAGGTTATTGATATTTCTCCCAGCAATCTTGATTCCAGCTGGTGCTTCTTCCAGCCCAGCGTTTCTCATGATGTACTCTGCATATAAGTTAAATAAGCAGGGTGACAACATACAGCCTTGATGTACTCCTTTTCCTATTTGGAACCAGTCTGTTTTTCCACGTCCATTTCTAACTCTTCCTTCCTGACCTACACACAGATTTCTCAAGAAGCAGGTCAAGTCATCTGGTACTCCCATCTCTTTCAGAATTTTCCAGTTTGTGATGATCCACACAGTCAACGGCTTTGGCATAGTCAATAAAGCAGAAATAGATGTTTTTTCTGGAACTCTTTTGCTTTTTCAATGATCCAATGGATGCTGGCAATTTGATCCCTGGTTCCTCTGCCTTTTCTAAATCCAACTTGAACATCTGAAAGTCCACAGTTCACGTACTGTGGAAGAATACCTTGGAGAATTTTTAGATTTGTGCATAGTGGTCGTAGTGATGCTTCCTAAGGCCCATTTGACTTCACCTTGTCTAGCTCTAGGTGAGTGCCACAATCAAGAGGGATTTATTTCAAGAAAGCAAGGAAGGTTTATATTAAATATAAGTTTATATAATCCATAACTTCAACTGGCTAAAGAAGTATCATTGGTCATAAAGATTCAGAAAAAGCACTTGATAAAGTTTAACATTCATTCATAATAAAAATTATCAGAAAACTAAGACTGAAGGAAACTTCATCACCTTGAACATCTTCAAAATTATACAGTTAACATTTTACTTAATAGTGAGAAACTAGAAGCTTTCCCACTAAGATTAAGCAAGAATGTCACTTCTCACCTCTCCATTCAACAGTGTAATCAGAGCCCCAGCTAATGCAATGATACAAGAAAATGAAATAAAATATTGAGAAGAAAAATAATGAAACTATCTCTATTCATAGATGAAATGAATATATATGCAGAAAATGCAATAGAATTGACTAAAATATTCCAGGAACATCGCAATATGTATTTAAGCTTGTAGGGTATAAGATTAATATATGTCAAGTGCTCTCTTATGTTCCAGCAATAAACGATGACACTTAAAATTGTAAAACACAATGACCCCTTGCCTCTCAATAGCAATACTTGATTTAAAACCCATCTAAATATGTATGGAATTCCAGTTGAACTATTACAAGTCTTGAAAGATGATGCTGTGAAAGTGCTGCACTCAATATGCCAGCAGATTTGGAAAACTCAGCAGTGGCCACAGGACTGGAAGAGGTCAGTCTTCATTCCAATCCCAAAGAAAGGCAATGCCAAAGAATGCTCAAACTACCGGACAATTGCCCTCATCTCACACGCTAGCAAAGTCATGCTCAAAATTCTCCAAGCCAGGCTTCAGCAATATGTAAACCGTGAACTCCCAGATGTTCAAGCAGGTTTTAGAAAAGGCAGAGGAACCAGAGATCAAATTGCCAACATCCGCTGGATCATGGAGAAAGCAAGAGAGTTTCAGAAAAACATCTATTTCTGCTTCATTGACTATGCCAAAGCCTTTGACTGTGTGGATCACAATAAACTGTGGAACATTCTGAAAGAGATGGGAATCCCAGACCACCTGACCTGCCTCTTGAGAAACCTGTATGCAGGTCAGGAAGCAACAGTTAGAACTGGACATGGAACAACAGACTGGTTCCAAATAGGAAAAGGTGTACGTCAAGGTTGTATATTGTCACCTTGCTTATTTAACTTATATGCAGAGTACATCATGAGGAACGCTGGGCTGGAAGAAGCACAAGCTGGAATCAAGATTGCTGGGAGAAATATCAAGAACCTCAGATATGCAGATGACACCACCCTTATGGCAGAAAGTGAAGAGGAACTCAAAAGCCTCTTGATGAAAGTGAAAGAGGAGAGTGAAAAGGTTGGTTTGAAGCTCAACATTCAGAAAACAAAGATCATGGCATCTGGTCCCATCACTTCATGGGAAATAGATGGAAAAACAGTGGAAACAGTGTCAGACTTTGTTTTTTTGGGCTCCAAAATCACTGCAGATGCTGATTGCAGCCATGAAATTAAAAGACGCTTGCTCCTTGGAAGGAAAGTTATGACCAACCTTGATAGTATATTAAAAAGCAGAGACATTACTTTGCCAACCAAGGTCCGTCTAGTCAAGGCAATGGTTTTTCCCGTGGTCATGTATGGATGTGAGAGTTGGACTGTGAAGAAGGCTGATCGCCGAAGAATCGATGCTTTTGAACTGTGGTGTTGGAGAAGACTCTTGAGAGTCCCTTATACTGCAAGGAGATCCAACCAGTCCATTCTAAAGGAGATCAATCCTGGATGTTCATTGGAGGG
The DNA here is from genome assembly GCF_049115385.1 of Moschus berezovskii. Classification (NCBI taxonomy): domain Eukaryota; kingdom Metazoa; phylum Chordata; class Mammalia; order Artiodactyla; family Moschidae; genus Moschus; species Moschus berezovskii. The sequence goes on from NC_142472.1 coordinate 49,421,342, forward strand.
ACTGATGCTAAAGCTGAAACTGCAATACTTTGGCCACCTCATGCGACGAGTTGACTCACTGGAAAAGACTCTGATGCTGGGAAAGGTTGGTGGCGGGAGGAGAAGGGGACGACAGAGAATGAGATGGCTGGGTGGCATCACCGACTCTGTGGACATGAGTTTGAGTGAACTCTGGGAGTTGGTGATGGACAGGGAGGCCTGGCGTGCTGTGATTCATGGGGTCGCAAAGAGTCGGACACGACTGAGCGACTGAACTGAACTGAACTGAACTGAACTGAAATATGTACAAATTGTACATGAGAGAAACTACAAACTGTGATGAAAAAAAATTACTCCATATTCATAGATTTGAAGACTCAATATTCTTTATGCTGTCAGTTCAGTTCAGTTCATTCATTCAGTCATGAACTGACCCCATGGACTGCAGCATGCCAGGCTTCCCTGTCCATCACCAACTCCAGAAGCTTGCTCAAACTCAAGTCCATTTAGTCGGTGATGCCATCCAACCACCTCACCCTTGGTCATCCCCTTCTCCTCCTGCCTTCAATTTTTTTCCAGCATCAGGGTCTTTTCCAGTGAGTCAGTTCTTCACATCAGGTAGTCAAAGTATTGGAGTTTCAGCTTCAGCATCAGTCTTTCCAAAGAATATTCAGGACTGTTTTCCTTTAGGATTGACTGGTTGGATCTCCTTGCAGTCCAAGGGATTCTCAAAAGTCTTCTCCAATACCATAGTTCAAAATCACCAATTCTTTCATGTTCAGCTTTCTTTATGATCCAACTTTCACATCCATACATGACTACTGGAAAAACCACAGCTTTAGCTAGATGAACCTTTATCAGCAAAGTTTAAGCTGTCAGTTGCTCTCAGATTCATTTATTAATTTATTGCAATTCAAATACAATTTCTAGCAAGTTATTCTGTGGGTATGTAAAAATTGACTCTCAAGTTTATATTGATTTTAAAAAGACACAGAATAGTCAAGACAATACTGAAGAGAAAATTCAGAAGACTGACTTTACTCAACTTCTAGATTTACTGTATAGCATCAATGATCAAGATAGTCTTTTAATGAAAGAATATGCAAAATGATTAGTGGCATGGACTAGTGAGTCCATAAATATATCCACATGAATATAGTCAACTGCTCTTGACTGTAATATGATTAAAGAAAATCCAATTGAGAAAGAATAGTCTTTTTCATAAATGGTGCCAAAGCAACTGAATATTCACAGATTCATATTCAAAATATGAATACAGATATAAACTGCATGCTTTTCATGAAAATTAACTCAAAATAGAAAATACACTTAAATTTAAGTGGAAAACTATAAAACTTGAAAGATAACATATGGGGAACATAATGGAAAAATAATCTGTTTAGCCTTGCTCTGGCACTGAGTTTTTATAAACAACTCAGAGATATAGTCCATGAAAGAAAAAATTGCTAAGTTGTACTTCATTAAAATGAAAACTTTCTGTTCTGTGAAAGACAGAGAGATTTAAAAGATAAGCCACAACAGAGAGAAAATATCTACAAAACATATAGTTGATGAAATACTTTTATCTAACATATACAAAAAATTGTTAAAACTCCATAAGAATACAACAAGGACCAGTTTAAAAGTAGGCAGAAATATGTGAAGACACTTTATCAAAAAAAAAGTGTACAGATAATAGATATGTCACCATTATTGTAATTAAAGAATTGTAAAATAAAACAACAGTGAGATGTCACTAAGAACCTATGAGAATGACTAAAAATCATGACAGAACCTGTAGCTGGTGAAGATGTGAAGCAAGAGGAATTTATGTTCATTGCTGGTGGGAATGCAAGAAAAGTATAACACTAGGAAAACTGTTTTATAGTTTCTTAGAGAATTAAACATAATTTTACAATACGAACCAGAAATTAGTCCCTTAGGTATTTACTTAAGTGAATTGAAAGTATTCCCACACAGAATTCTGTAAATATATAGCATCTATTTTCTGTGCTGTGCTGTGCTAAGTTGCTCCAGTTGTGTCTGACTCTTTGTAACCCTATGGACTATAGCCTACCAAGCTCCTCTGTTCCTGAGGCTCTCCAGGCAAGAATACTGGAGTGTGTTGGTGTGCACTCCCAGGGGATCTTCCCAACCGAGAGACTGAACCCACATCTCACATCTTCTGGACTGGCAGATGGGTTCTTTACCACTAGTGCCCCCCCTGGAAACCCTTATATTATCTATAATTACCAACAATTGGAAATAATCAAGATTATCTTTAATAGGCAAACTGATAAATTGTGTGTATTGTTCTTCATGCTGTTCATGATGCCAATTGTCTCACTAAATCTCACTGTGCACACTGTTTGTTGAACCCACACAAGGCACAAGCTGAGGCTGGAAGAAGATGCGAGGAGCCATAAGAACTGTAGACACATTTAATCTCTCCTGGCTGGCACAACAGCCATAGCGTTATCTAACACAACACAACCTCTCTCCTGGCTGACACAGCAGTCATAACTGTATTCTCCCATGGCTGACGCAGCAGCTGTAGCAGTAGTCACACTATATTCTCTCCTCTCATGACTGACCCAACGGACACGGCCATGATGCAGCAGTAATGTTGACACTTTCTGGGTGGAACTCACATATGAGTACAGCATAAAGAAGCTTGTAACCAAGTGGGTACCTCATAGCACGCATGCACAGTGCTATAAATGATCTCAACAGTTACATAGTCATTATTTACAAAAATGGTTTGAAAGAGCCTGAATAAACCATTTTGGGTAATAGCTCTCTCCCCAGTGTGGTACACCCATCAGTTCAGTTCAGTTCAGTCACTCAGTCGTGTCCAACTCTTTGCAACCCCGTGAACCACAGCATGCCAGGCCTCCCTGTCCATCACCAACTCCCGGAGTTCACTCAAACTCATGTCCATAGAGTCGGTGATGCCATCCAGCCATCTCATTCTCTGTCGTCCCCGTCTCCTCCTACCCTCAATCCCTCCTAGCATCAGACTCTTTTCCAGTGAGTCAACTCGTCGCATGAGGTGGTCAAAGTATTGGAGTTTCAGCTTTAGCATCAGTCCTTCCAATGAACACCCAGGATTGATCTCCTTTAGAATGGACTGGTTGGATCTCCTTGCAGTCCAAGGGACTCTCAAGAGTCTTCTCGAGCACCACAGTTCAAAAGCATCAATTCTTCGGCGATCAGCTTTCTTCACAGTCCAACTTTCACCTTCATACATGACCACGGGAAAAACCATAGCCTTGACTAGACGGACCTTGCCCGTACAAAGGAAATAAAAATAAATAAGCTATCACTCACAAAATACACAGGGGAGCATTAAAATGTATATTGCTATATGAAAATATCAGTCTGAAAAATCTATATACTATATAATTCCAGATATGTGTCATTATGAGAAAGGAAAAACTATTGGGAAAATAAAAGCATCAGTGACTTCTATGGTTGAGTAGTAAAAGGAAAGGATGAATAGGGGACATGGGATTTTTAGGACAGTGAAACTATTTTGTATTATACTCTAACGGTTGTGCAATACAGTAAGGGTGCAAATATACATCATGCATTTTCCAAAACCTAAATGACCACCACAAATAATGAATCATAATGTAAACCGAAGATGTTAAATATCATTGGCATACTTCAGAGATATTACATGTTTATTTCCAGACCCCAATAATAAAGCAATATCGCAATACAAGAAGTCATATGATTTTTTGGTTTCTCAATATAAAAGCTATATTTGCACTCTACTAAGATCTTCAGGACCTAGATAATCATGATGGTGTGATCAACAACCTAGAACCAGACATCCTGGAATGCAAAATCAAGTGGGCGTTAGGAAGCATCACTAAAAACAAAGCTAATGGAGGTGATGAAATTCCAGTTGAGCTATTTCAAATCCTAAAAGATGATGCTGTGAAAGTGCTTCACTCAATATGCCAACAAATTTGGAAAACTCAGCAGTGGCCACAGGACTGGAAAAGGCCAGTTGTCATTTCAATCCCAGAGAAAGGCAATGACAAAGAATGCTCAAACTACCACACAATTGCACTCATTTCACATGCTAGTAAAGTAATGTTCAAAATTCTCCAGGCCAGGCTTCAACAGTACATGAACCGTGAACTTCCAGATGTTCAAGATGGTTTGAGAAAAGGCAGAGGATGCAAATATCAAATTGTCAACATCCATTGAAAAAGCAAGAGAGTTCCAGAATAACATCTATTTCTACTTTATTGACTATGCCAAAGCCTTTGACTGTGAGGACCACAACAAACTCTGGAAAATTCTTAAGAGATAGGAATACCTGACCACTTGACCTGCCTCTTGAGAAACCTGTATGCAGGTCAGGAAGTAACAGTTAGAACTGGACATGGAACAACAGACTGGTTCCAAATATGAAAAGGGTGCATCAAGGCTGTATATTGTCACCCTACTTATTTAACTTATATGCAGAGTACATCATGAGAAATGCTGGGCTGAATGAAGCACAAGCTGGAATCAAGATTGCCAGGAGAAATAACCTCAGATATGCACATGACACTACCCTTATGCCAGAAAGTGAAGAAAAACTAAAGAGCCTCTTGATGAAAGTGAAAGAGGAGAGTGAAGAAATTGGCTTAATACTCAACATTCAGAAAACTAAGGTCATGGCATCTGGTCCCATCACTTCATGGCAAATAGATGGGAAAACAGTGGAAACAGTGACAAGCTTTATTTTCTTGGGCTCCAAAATCACTGCAGATGGTGACTGAAGCCATGAAATTTAAAAACCCTTGCTCTTTGAAAGAAAAGTTATGACCAACCTGGTCACCATATTAAAAAGCAGAGACATTATTTTGTTGACAAAGGTCTATCTAGTCAAAGCTATGTTTTTTCCAGTATTCATGTATGGATGTGAGAGCTGGACTGTAAAGAAAGCTGAGCACTGAAGAATTGATGCCTTTGAACTGTGTTGTTGGAGAACACTCTTGAGGTCTCTTGAACTGCAAGGAGATCCAACCAGTCCATCCTAAAGGAGATCAGTCATTGTTGTTCATTGGAAGGACTGATGCTGAAGCTGAAACTCCAATACTCTGGCCACCTGATGCAAAGAACTAACTTATTTGAAAATACCCTGATTCTGGAAAAGATTGAAGGTGGGAGAAGGGGACAACAAAGGATAAGACGGTTGAATGGCATCACTGACTCAATGACATGAATTTGAGTAAACTCTGGGAGTTGGAGACTGACAGGGAGGTCTGGTGTGCTGTAGACCATGGGTTCCCAAAGAGTCAGACATAACTGAATGATTGAAGTGACTGAATTGAAGTGTTAAATAGCATTATGCCTACAAAAGTCACTGTAGATACTTCAATCAAAAATACTTTATTAATAAAAACTTCTGACCATCATCTGAAACTTAAGTGAGTAGTATTTTGTGATTCAATAAAATACTTTTCCCGTTTAAACAAAAAATATATATAATAAAATAAAATCAAAGATAACTGATTACAGATCACTATAAGAAATAAAATAAAAGTAATGTTTGAAATTTACAAAAATTACCAAAGGACAATACAAAGTGAACAAATGCTCTTGGAAAAAATGTTGCTGATAGACTTGTCACAGGATTGCCACAATTTTTCAGTCTGTAAAAAGTGCATTATCTGTGAAGTAGAATAGAGCAAAGTGAAGTAATGCAATGTGTGCCTGTAATAATCTATCAATACTAGTTTATCATTCATAGCTAATGTGCAACATCAAAGCAAGATGTTAATAATAAAGGAAACTGTGAATGGGAACAGGGGAATATATGGAAAATCCTTACTCTCCATTCAGCCCTTTGATATATTTAAAACTGCACTAAGAAGTCTACTCATATTCTCTAAAGAATTGTTTTACTATACTAATGTCTATAACTGCAATAAGAAACAGAAATATTGAAATGTGGACTTGTGACTATTTTGTTTACTATCATTGCCATTCACTAAACACTAAGTTGTTGCAGAACCCTGTAATTTGAAACTCATTTATTATGTTATCATTGTTCTTAAGATACTGCACTGATTTACTATGATTTTTACTCATTTCTCAATTTTCTAGCCATTTTAATTGTTAGCTTTAATTGGCCACAGTGAGGGAGAGAAAAAGATATAGTTATCTTCAACTTTAGTTCAAAACTGAAAATTAAAATTATTCAAATTTTATAAACAAAATATACCCTAAAAACAGTAATGTTTTATTTCCACACAGGCTCATTGAAAAGTAAAATACTTATAGAATAATTCAAGCCCAAGTTATTTCATTAGTTTTATTTTGCTTTTTTTTCTCCTTATTATGAATTCAGTGTAATATAATCTTCCCTCATAAATAATTAAAGAATATTTTAACTCTGTTTTGTGTTGACTGGAGGAATATTTTCTTGAATAAAAATAAAATCTAAATGTCAAAAAGTGAAAAACAGAATTGATAATTGCGATGAAAAAGTGGTAGAGCATAATGGTAGAGAGCAAAATTCTTTAAGAATTTATCTGAGGCTATATAATTGAAGATAATTTAGAATCAGCAACAAGAAACAAAGAGATTAAAAAAGGAGGAATAAGCAAACCCTGTCAAGACAAACACTGTTTAAAAGTATGTAACAAATTCATCAACAATAAAATAAAATTTCTTTACTACATAAATGTTTATATTTATATACACACATTTGTCAAAACTTTTATCTACGGTACTATAGTCATAAATGAATCTAATAATAAATGTGTTTTTTTTTCTTTTTTGCAGATTTGCTTCTTTTGAATTTATACATTTAAATACAACCAAAACTGAGGAGTAAGACTACAAGGAAGAAAAAAATCACATATTTTATGGTGTATATCTTAATTGTTTCATGACAAAGAATTTGTATTTAATTTTGAAACTTTCATCTTTTCTTCTATGTTATTTGATCTTTTGTATAAAATGGAGCTCTAGAATCTCAAATCAAGTTACGTTCATCAACCAAAATAAGATTATGTCTCACTGAAAGGAACATGATTGATACAATATGACAAGGGCAGCCAAATATGACACATCAGCTTCAAAATATTAAATGCCTTCGTGGATAAAGCCAAAAATAAAATATCTGTTTTTAAGAACTTAGAGAAAATAAATTTAAAATTGCTCCACAATCAAATCCAAGGTTTCCATGAGATTTTATTAGGTAATTATGACATTCATAAGTAAATAATGTAACCACTCAGATATGTATAAAATGTTTTAAAAAATGATCTTCATTAAAATATGCTTCATTTAAGTTTCATTTTAAAGAAAAATCTTAGATAAATATTCGAAGGAAATAAACACAAAGCAAATTAAAAATCAAAAACAGTATATTAAATATGCTGAGATGAAACTGCTGATATTCCTGACTTGTTTTTCTGAACATCACTTGCTTCTAGCCTTATTTAATGTGCACTTTATAAACTGCATGCCAAATAAATACTTTGTAAGTATTATACTTCAGTCATGTCCGACTCTGTGTGAAGGAAAATGTTTTTAAATGTTGGCATTATCCAGTATTAATTACTTTAGAAAACTAAAACTTTGAAAATATTAAGTGACATTTTGTTCTGAGACATATAGATGTATTTTTCCATATATATTCTATAATATTATTCTAGAATTTAGCTTCCTTTCCTTCACTCCCTTTCTGCTTTGAAAACTCTGCATATTCAAAGAAATGTGAGCAGAACTTCAAAATGTAGTCCATTTGTTCAGTTCAGTTCAGTTCACTCGCTCAGTCGTGACCGACTCTTTGCGACCCCATGAATCACAGCACGCCAGGCTACCCTGTCCATCACCAACTCCCGGAACTCACTCAAACTCATGTCCATCGAGTCGGTGATGCCATCCACCCATCTCATTCTCTGTCGTTCCCGTCTCCTCCTGCCCCCAATCCCTCCCAGCATCAGAGTCTTTTCCAGTGAGTCAACTTGTCGCATGAGGTGGAAAAAGTATTGGAGGTTCAGCTTTAGCATCAGTCCTTCCAATGAACACCCAGGATCGACCTCCTTTAGAATGGACTGGTTGGATCTCCTTGCAGTCCAAGGGACTCTCAAGAGTCTTCTCCAGCACCACAGTTCAAAAGCATCAGTTCTTCGACGATCAGCTTTCTTCACAGTCCAACTCTCACATCCATACATGACCACTGGAAAAACCAAAGCCTGCACTAGATGGACCTTTGTTGGCAAAGTAATGTCTCTGCTTTTTAATATGCTATCTAGGTTGGTCATAACTCTCCTTCCAAGGAGTAAGCGTCTTTTAAGTTCATGGCTGCAATCAGCATCCGCAGTGATTTTGGAGCCCAAAAAAATAAAGTCTGACACTGTTTCCACTGTTTCCCCATCTATTTCCCATGAAGTGATGGGACCAGATGCCATGATCTTTGTTTTCTGAATGTTGAGTTTCAAACCAACCTTTTCACTCTCCTCTTTCACTTTCATCAAGAGGCTTTTGAGTTCCTCTTCACTTTCTGCCATAAGGGTGGTGTCATCTGCATATCTGAGGTTCTTGATATCTCTCCCAGCAATCTTGATTCCAGCTTGTGCTTCTTCCAGCCCAGCATTCCTCATGATGTACTCTGCATATAAGTTAAATAAGCAAGGTGACAATATACAGCCTTGACGTACTCCTTTTCCTATTTGGAACCAGTTCATTTGTAGAACTCCATAATATTTCACACAAAGAATCCTTAAGAAAATGACCTGCCCACACTTACAAACTCTGCCAAAACAACTGTCCATTCCAACACTTATTGTTTAAAATGTAACTCATAGTTGCATATGATCCTTCCATTATAAGAAGCAATCAGGATTTAAATTATATAAAGTAACATATAAGATCAAAGTTATATAAACTAACATACTGAGATTTTTGTTAAATATGTGAGCCATTAGCCTTCAGTTCACTTCAGTTCTGTTCAGTCGCTCAGTCGTGTCCAACTCTTTGCAACCCAATGGGCTGCAGCACACCAGGTCTCCCTGTCCATCACCAACTCATGGAGTTTAATCAAATTCATGTCCATTGAGTCAGTGATGCCTTCCAACCATCTCATCCTCTGTTGTCCCCTTCTCCTCCTGCCTTCAATCTTTCCTAGCATCAGGATATATCCAATGAGTCAGTTCATCTCATCAGTTGGTCAAAGTACTGGAGTTTCAGATTCAGCATCAGTCCTTCCAATGAACACTCAGGACTAATCTCCTTTAGGATGGACTGATTGGATATCCTTGCAGTACAAGGGTCTCAAGAGTCTTCTCCAACACCACAGTTCAAAAGCATCAATTTTTCAGTGCTCAGTTTCTTTATAATTCAACTCTCACATCCATACATGACTACTGGTAAAACAACAGTCTTGACTCGACGGACATTTGTTGACAAAGGAATGTCTCTGCTTTTTAATATGCTGTCTAGGTTGGACATAACTTTCCTTCCAAGGAGTAAACATCTTTTAATTTCATGGCTGCAGTCACCATCTGCAGTGACTTTGGAGCCCAAAAACTAAAGCTTGTCACTGTTTCCGTTGTTTCCCCATCTCTTTCCCATGAAGTGATGGGACCAGATGCCATGATCGTTTTCTGAATGTTGAGCTTCAAGCCAACCTTTTCACTCTCCTCTTTCACTTTCATCAAGTGGCTTTTGAGTTCCTCTTCACTTTCTGCCATAAGGGTGGTGTCATCTGCATACCTGAGGTTATTGATATTTCTCCCAGCAATCTTGATTCCAGCTTGTGCTTCTTCCAGCCCAGCGTTCCTCATGATGTACTCTGCATATAAGTTAAATAAGCAGGGTGACAACATACAGCCTTGACGTACTCCTTTTCCTATTTGGAAACAGTCTGTTGTTCCATGTCTTGTTCTAACTGTTGCTTCCTGACCTGAATACAGGTTTCTCAAGAGGCAGGTCAGATGGGCTGGTATTCCTATCTCTTTCAGAATTTTCCACAGTGTATGGTGATCCTCACAGTCAACGGCTTTGTCATAGTCAATAGAGAAAAAATAGATGTTTTTTCTGGAACTTTCTTGCTTTTTCGATGATCCAGCAGATGTTGGCAATTTGATCTCTGGTTCCTCTGCCTTTTCTAAAACCAGCTTGAACATTTGGAAGTTCACCGTTCACATATTGCTGAAGCCTGGCTTGGAGAATTTTGAGCATTACTGTACTAGCGTGTGGGATGAGTGCAATTGTGCGGTAGCTTGAGCATTCTTTGGCATTGTCTTTCTTTGGGATTGAAAAATGACCTTACAGTATAGCCTTAAAGGATTACATATAATGTTATTCTATACTATTAATGCATAACATATTTTTTATGTTTGTATACATAATAATATTTCTTATATCAACTTTGAAAGGTTTCTGAGGAGTATGTAGCAGATACTCAATAAAAGTAGATTTGATGATATAACATGTATACATATACAGTTACAGACATTTAAGTGTAAATATATAATATAAATATTCAGTGACTTTTAGAAAAATAAGGAAAAGTATACGTTTAATAGCATACATATTTTTACATCCTGATTAAGAAGTCATAAAAGTAATGTTGAAACAGAAGACAATGTACTTTTGTAATAATCCAAAGTTAGTACGCCACATTTGTATGCTGTGCAGAATACAGTGAAAGACAGAGCCATTAAATCTATACCATAAAGATGCTTTTGTTTTCTCTTTTGTAGAAGAGCACTATAATATATTCAGCCACATGATTTTTCAAAAATTCTCTCTATAACGATAATAATAATGATGACACTACAGTTTTGTAGAGTGTTTGTCTTCTAAGATGCTCTGCATTTATGTATACATTGCCTGATTCATTCTAACAATGTTCCTGTGGAGGAAGTGAGGTCAGGCATTATCTTCCTCCCTTGTTGTACATGTAAAGCAAAGTGAAGATAACTAACTTACAGGATTATTTACAAAACTGAAATTAGAATCTAGGCCCACTGACTATCAGTATTTTTGCTTTTTGTTTAAATACAAAAAAATATGTTTTAAAAAGATTTTCTCATCTTGTTTAATGAGAAACAACTAAAACATCATGGAAACAGTCCAGTAGGGAATTTTTCAGTATTTAGTTTTCAAGTCATATACTTTTTTCTTCAAAACCTGTATATATTATTGTGATTGTTTCAAAGGTAGGTCCTGATATAGATGTGACCCATCTGTAGATCCTAGAGAGGACAGTCTATAGGATTCAGCTTCAAACTCAGTGGCAACTTCTCTTAGTTCTCTAGTCACACTCTTGTCTAACTCCTGCTGCATCTTGGTCAAGAGCAGAACACGTCATTACTTGGCATTCTTACCAAGAGGTATTTCGTTAAAAAAAAAAAAAAAAAACCTTATTCCAAGTTGTTCATTAATAGGTTGATCTATCTTTCAATTAAAGACACAGGATAAGGATGCTCCGTTAAATTAAAATTAGGAATAAAATAAAATTTCAAATACATATTTATTTATTTATTTATTATGAAAGTGTATGCTATGGAATATCTGGGAGATACCCATAGCATATGTATGTGCTAAAATTCTTATATTTTCTTCTGAATATCCTATCAAATAACCAGAACCAAAATGTGAAAAGAAATACATGATTGAATGAGAAACAGGATACAGATAAGTTGGGATGTATCTTAATTAAAAATGTCTTGCAAGGGTACTAACAAAAAAGTAAAAAATAATCCACAGAATGGGAGAAAGTATTTGCAAATTGCATATGTGATAAACTTTATCAGTAGCATACATAGAACTTTTACAGTTTATTTATATAAGGATATAATGCAATTAAATATAGGGTTTAATTACTTAAAACATAATCTGTATAGATTTATTCTTTAAAGAAGATATATAAATGGATTATTAGCATGCAAAAAGACATTTAAGACATTAGTTATTAAGGTAATTAAAATAAAAATCACATGGAGGAGAAGACAATATAGCAGAGGAGTGATAAAACTAGAGGACGTCTCTCTCCAAAAGATGCATCAAGAATACATCTTCAGGTACAGGGGATCTTGCAGAGAACCAGCTGACTGACAGGACACCTTGACAACTGGAAGGGAATATAAGATACACGCAAAACTTGTAAGATATTCCAGTTAAGATAGCGGAGTAGAAGGACATGCACTTATCTCCTCCTGCTAGAATACCAAAAATACAACTAGCTGCTGAACAACTATCAACAGGAGGACGTTGAAACCTACCAAAAAAAAATACTGCACATCCAAAGAAAAAGAAGAACCATAGGGAGAAGGTTGGGAGGGCAAAACCATGATACAATCAAATCCCATATCTGCCAGGTGGGTGACTCACCAGCTGGAGAAAATAATACCAATGAAGTTCTTCCACCACTGTGAATGTTCTGAACCCCACATCAGGTTTCCCAACCTGGGAATCCAACTAAAGAACTGGGAATCCCCAGGGAATCTGACTTGACAGTCAGCAGGATTTGATTACAAGAAAATACCACAGAATTGGGGGAAACAGAGACTCCAGTATTGAAGGGTACAAACAAAACCTTGCATGCACCAAAACTCAGAGGAAAGAAGCAGGGACTCCACACAAGACTGAACCAAAGCTACCTACTAGTGTTGGAGGGTCTCCTCTGGAGGTATGAGTAAGCAGGGGCTCACCACAGGGATGGGGGAAGGTCTCGCTTGGCATAAACCCTCTTGGAGGTCCCCATAAACCTGATCATAGAGCCTATAGACCTGAGGGTTGGGTCAGTTCATTTCAGTTGCTCAGTTGTGACTGACTCTTTGCGACCCCATGAATCATAGCACGCCAGGCCTCCCTGTCCATCACCAACTCCTGGAGTTCACTCAAACTCATGTCCATAGAGTCGGTGATGCCATCCACCCATCTCATTCTCTGTCGTCCCCGTCTCCTCCTACCCCCAATCCCTCCTAGCATCAGACTCTTTTCCAGTGAGTCAACTCGTTGCATGAGGTGGCCAAAGTATTGTAGTTTCAGCTTTAGCATCAGTCCTTCCAACGAACACCCAGGATCGACCTCCTTTAGAATGGACTGGTTGGATCTCTTTGCAGTCCAAGGGACTCTCAAGAGTCTTCTCGAGCACCACAGTTCAAAAGCATCAATTCTTTGGCGATCAGCTTTCTTCACAGTCCAACTCTCACATCCATACATGACCATGGGAAAAACCATAGCCTTGAGATCACATTTATTTCTTTTATATATTTCTACTTCTGCCCTGGGTCTCTGCAATCCTGTTTTCTATTTTGTTTTTTGGTTTTGTTGCTCTTTTCTTGTTGTTATTCAGTCACTAAGTTGTTTCTGTTTGCATGACACCATGGATGGCAGCACACCAGGACTTCTTGTCCCTCACAATCTCCTGGAATTTGCCCAAGTTCATGTCTATTGAATCAATGATGCTATCCAACTACCTTATCCTCTGCTCCCCTTTTCTCTTGTTGCCTTCAGTCTTTACCAGCATCAAGGTCTTTTCCAATGAGTCAGTTGTCTCTTATTGTAGTTATTCTTTAATATATATAGATCTTTTTTATATACTTCTTTTTAACTTTGATTTTGTGCATTTTCTTTTTTTCCACCATTGTTTTTGATTGTTTTTGTTTGTTTTCTTTTGCCTTGCTTTATTTTTCAGTTACCACTTTGCTTTGATCTTATTTTCTGTTTGGTGTTTTAATTAGTTTCACTTTTAATTGATTGAAATCATTTTTGGTTTTCTTTACTTGCTGGGTCATTCTCTTGTACTTTGTTTCATATTGTCAGTTTTGGTTTTTTGTGTGTGTGTGAATGAAATGTTTCTTTGTTTTTGCTTCTATTTGTCTGATTTTGTTTTTACCATTTGTCTAGGGTTAGTTTTTTCTTTCTTTCTTTTTCTTTTTTGGAGGTTTTTTGTCTCTCTATTTGTTCATAAGATTTTGTTTTTCTGTTTTTGTTTGTTTTGATTGCCATACTATCTTAAAATGTAAATTATGGGCGTGGGTTTAGTAAGATCTTTACAACCTCCAGACATTCTTTTGATTCATTGAAATAACTAATTTAAAAGTATATAACTACCCTAACACTAGAGAGCAGGGCACTCTCTGTCCCCCTTCTGATGTTTATGTCAGAAGCCTTCTCTATCTCTTTTATACTTTAATCTAGTCTCCTAGTGTTGTGATGAGAAAAGATACTTGATATTCAAAGGTTGTTGCAAAAGCAATTCTAAGAGGGAAGTTTATAGCAATACAACCCTACATCTAAAAACATGAAAAACAGTGAATAAACAACCTAACACCACATCTAAAATGACTGGGGGGAAAAAAGGAGAACAACAACAACAACAAAATCTTCCAAAGTTAGTACAAGGAAGGAAATCATAAAGATAAGAGGTGAAGAAAACAATAACAAAGATCAATAAAAATAAAAGTAGTCTATTTGAGAAGAGAAACAAAATTGACACACCATCAGCCAGTCTCATCAAGAAAAAAGGAAGGAAACTCAAACCAACAAAATTAGAATGAAAAAAGAATGGTTACAGCAAACAATACAGAAATCCAAAGGATTATAAGAGCCTATTAAAAAGAACTATTTGTCAATAAAATGGACAATCTGGAAGAAACAGATTGATTCTTGGAAAAATTTAACCTTTCAAGACTGAACCTGGAAGAAATAGAAATTAAGAACCAGAACAAACACAAGCCCTGAAATAAAAACCCTGATCAGAAATCTTTCAAAAAGTATAAGCCCAGGGCCTGATGGCTTCACAGGTGAATTCTATAAAATGATGATAAAAAGTTAAATTCTTATCCTTCTCAAACTCTTTCCAAAAAAAGGAATAGGCAGGAATACTTCCAAACACATTCTAGGAGGTCATCATCACAGTGATACCAAAACCAGACAAAGAGTCACAAGAAACAAAAATGCAGGTCAATATCACTGATGAACATAGATGCAAATATCCTCAACAAAATTACCCTAAACCAAATCCAACACCACATTGAAATGATCATACACCATGATCAAGTTATATTTATCCCAAGCATGCAAGGATTCTTCAGTGAATCCAAATCCATCGATGTGATACATCATGCTAACAAATTAAAAAAGGTAAAACGATATGATAATCTCAATAGATGCAGAAAAAGTTTATGAAAAATTCAGCACCCATTTCTGATAAAAGCTCTTCAGAAAATGGGAATAGAAGGAAACTGCCTCAACATAATAGAGGCCATAAATGACAAATGCACAGAAAACATTATTTTCAAGGGTGAAAAACTGAAAGTATTTCCTCTAAGACTAGGAACAAGAAAAGGTTGCCTCCTCTGGCCACTACTATTCAACATAGTTTTGAATGTCCTAGCCATAACAATCAGAGAAGAAAAATTAATAAAATGAATCCAAATGGGATAGAAGAAGTAAAATTCTCACTGTTTGTAGACAATATGATATACACATAGAAAACCGGAAAGACACTATCAAACAAATTACTAGGCTGATCCATAAATTTAGTAAAGTCCCAGGATAGAAAATCAGCACACAGATATCCCTTGCATTCCTATACACTTGCAAGAAAAATCAGAAAGGTTAATTAAAGAATCAATCCCATTAACCATTGCAATAAAAATAATAAAATACAAAGGAATAAACCTACCTACATCAAGGTTGTATATTGTCACCTGCTTATTTAACTTATATGCAGAGTACATCATATAAGAAGCACAAGCTGGAATCAAGATTGCCGGGAGAAATATCAAGAACCTTAGATATGCAGATGACACCACCCTTATGGCAGAAAGTGAAGAGAAACGAAAAAGCCTCTTAATGAAAGTGAAAGAGGAGAGTGAAAAGATTGGCTTGAAGCTAAACATTCAGAAAACAAAGAGCATGGCATCTGGTCCCATCACTTCATGGGAAATAGATGGGGAAACAGTGGAAACAGTGTCAGACTATTTTTTGGGCTCCAAAATCACTGTGGATGCTGATTGCAGCCATGAAATTAAAAGACGCTTGCTCCTTGGAAGGAAAGTTATGACCAACTTAGATAGTATATTAAAAAGCAGAGACATTACTTTGCCAACAAAGGTCCATCTAGTGCAGGCTTTGGTTTTTCCAGTGGTCATGTATGGATGTGAGAGTTGGACTGTGAAGAAAGCTGATTGCTGAAGAATTGATGCTTTTGAACTGTGGTGCTGAAGAAGACTCTTGAGAGTCCCTTGGACTGCAAGGAGATCCAACCAGTCCATTCTAAAGGAGATCAATCCTGGGTGTTCATTGGAAGGACTGATGCTAAAGCTGAAACTCCAATACTTTGGCCACCTCATGCGAAGAGTTGACTCACTGGAAAAGACTCTGATGCTTGGAGGGATTGGGGGCAGGAGGAGAACGGGACGACAGAGAATGAGATGTCTGGATGGCATCACTGACTCGATGGACATGAGTTTGAGTGAACTCTGGAAGTTGGTGATGGACAGGAAGGCCTGGCGTGCTGTGATTCATGGGGTCTCAAAGAGTCGGACACGACTGAGCGACTGAGCTGAACTGAAAGGAGACAAAAGACCTGCCTACAGGAAACTATGACACTGAAGAAAGAAATCAAAGAAAACAGAAATAGACAGAGAACTGCACCATGTTCTTGAATTGGAAGAAAAAAATCCTGTAAAAATGGCTGTATTCCCCAAAGCAATCTAACAAATTCAATGCAATCCCTATCAATTTATCAATGGAATTTTTTCATAGAACTAGAATTTTTAAAAAAAAATAACAGTTTGGAAAAAACAAAAGAGCCATAATTGTCATAGCAATCTTGAGAAAGAAAAATAGAATTGAAGAAATCAACCTTCCTCACTTCAGACTACACTACAAAGCTACAGTCATTGAGACAGTATGGTACTGGCACAAAGACAGATTATACCAATACAACAAGATAGAAAACCCAGAGATAAACCCATGCACCTAAGGGCACTTTATCTTTAACAAAGGAGGCAAGAATATACAATCAAGAAAAAACAGTTTCTTCAGTAAGTGGTGCTGGGGAATCTGGGCTGCTATGTGTAAAAGAATGAAATTAGAACACTTCTTAACACCATACACAAACATAAACTCAATATGGTTTAAAGACCTAAATGTGAGACCAGAAGGTATTACTCTCTCAAAGGAATTCATAAAATACTCTTTGACATAAATCATAGCAAGATCCTCTATAACCCTCCTCCTTGATTAATGGTAACAAAAACCAAAAGAAACAAATGGGACTTAATCAAACTTAAAAGATTGTGCACAGCAAAGGAAACCATAAACCAGATGAAAAGGCAAGCCTCAGGATTGGAGAAAATAATGACAAATAAAGCAATTAACAAAGGATTAATCTCCAAAATATACAAGCGGTACATGCAGCTCAACACCAGAAAAGCAAACAACCCAAACAATAAATATGCAGAAGGCCTACACAGATATTTCTCCAAAGAAAACATACAGATAGCTAATAAACACATGCAAAAATGCTCAACATTACTTATTATTTGAGAAATTCAAATCAAGACTACAATGAACAATCATTTTACACTGTTCAGTATTGCCACCATCAAAAAGTCTATAAAGAATAAATGCTGATGTGGAGAAAAAGAAATCCTCTTGCATTGTTGTTGGGAATGAAAACTGATACAGTCACTATGGAGAAGAGTGTGGAGATTACGTTTAAAAACTAGTAATAAAACTAATATATGACCCAGCAGTTCCACTACAGGGTTTATACTGTGAGAAAACCATAACTGAAAAAGACATATGTGCACCAGTGTTCATTGCAGCACTATTTACAATAGCGAGGACATGGACGCAACCTAGATGTCCATCAACAGATGAATGGATGACGAAGCTGTGGAACAGGTACACAGTGAAACATTAACCATAAAGAGGAATGAATTTTGAATTAGTTCAAATGAAGTAGATGAACCTAGAGCTTGTTACATGAGTTGAAGTAAGCCAAAAAGAGGAAGACAAATATCATGTATGTATTTGCATGTATATGGAATCTAGAAAAATGGTACTGATGAACTCACTTGCAGGGCAGCAATAGATAGGCAGACATAGAAAACAGACTTGTGGACACAGCAGAAGCAGGAGATGGTGGGATGAATTGAGAGAGTAGCACTAAACATATGTAAAAAGATAACCAGTTGGAATTTGCTCGTGCTCTGTCATAATCTAGAGGGGAGTGATGAGGTGGGGGATGAGATGAAGTTTCAAAATGGAGGGGACATATCATATGTATGCCTGTGGATGATTCATGTTGATTCATGGTAAAAACCAACACTGTAAAGCAATTACCTTCTCTTTAAAAATTTTAAAAATGCAAGTTAAAGAAACAAAACAAAACATGTGGAGTACCACTTAACACTACAACAATGGGTGTAATTTTAAAATACAGACAATAAGAATTGTTTGCAAAGTTTGCAGAAATTGGAACACTCATTGTTTCTTGGATTGTAAGATGGTATAGCACTGTTAAAATAATTTGACAGTTCCTCAAATGGTAATCATAGAGGTATCATATGAACCATAAATTACATTCATATTTGTAATCCAAGAAAAATGCAAATATATGCCCACAAAAATAGTTTTACTTATATATAAATTTATTTATTTTAATTGGAGGCTAATTACTTTACATTATTGTATTGGTTTTGCCATACATTGACATGAATCTGCCCCGGGTGTACATGTGTTCCCCATCTTGAACCTTCCTCCCCCCTCCCTCCCCATCCCATCCCTCTGGTTCATTCAATACACCAGCCTTGAGCATCCTGTATCATGCACCAAACCTGGACTGGTGATTCATTTCACATATGATAATATACATGTTTCAATGCCATTCTCCCAAATCATCCCACCCTTGCCCTCTCCCACAGAGTCCAAAAGACTGTTCTGTACATCTGTGTCTCTTTTGCTGTCTCATATACAGGTTTATCGTTATCATCTTTCTAAATTCCATATATATGATTGATTGGAATATGTAGATGTATAACCCACAGATACAGAAGCTGACTATATCTTGAATTATTTAATCAGTTGATATGTTGAAGTCCTGAATCTGGTACCTGAGAATTTGCCCTTCTTCAGAAATATTGGGCCACTGCAGACACCTAGTTAATATGAGGTCACACTAGATTAGTGTGGGCCCTAAAGTATGACTTGTACATATGTACTTTGTGTATACTAAGCACATATATATGACTGTATATAGATAGTATTTTTCTCTGTATCTGTGTATTTATGTGTACATGTGTAATGTCTATCTAAATGTTTCTTATTTCAGTGCATACATTTATTTCAATACATTGGTGATAGTTAACTACTACAGTGAAATTTGCTCAGTCATGTCTGACTATTTGTAACCCCATGGACTATACAGCCCATGGAATTCTGCTGGACAGAATACTGAAATTGGTAGCCTTTCCCTTCTCCAGGGGATCTTCCCAACCCAGGGATCAAACCCAAGTCTCCCACAATGCAGGTGGATTCTTTACAAGCTGAGCCACCAGGGAAGCCCAAGAATACTGGAGTGGATAGCCTATCCCTTCTCCAGGGGATCTTCCTGACCCATAAATCAAACTGATTGCATTGCAGGTAGATCCTTTACGAACTGAGTTATCAAGGAAGACTTACAGTAGCTTTAGACTATTCTTAACAAATGACTATACAATTTTTAATATTACATTCTCCTATTATATTTTTTTCTAAATATATTTCTCAGAAAGAAGTGAGAGAAACTAGGCTGAAAGAGAGATGCAAATGTCTAGATATCCTGTTAAAACCAATCACAAACATACTGTGAACCAAAATCAAATTATACACTAGGTCAGCTTCAAAAATGATTCTCAAACTATGTAAGGATAACTGAAACCAGTTACAGAGTAAGCACAGTGGTAATATAACAGGGTGCTGACAGGGCAGATGCCTTCTAGCCGAATCATTTTTTCATTCCTGGACAATTTTGAAATAGAGAATTAAACATTGTATACCTCAGGGTTACTGAGTCAGAATGTATTTCTGTAGATGAGCTTGCTGATATGACACAGAAACACACTAAGTCTCATAGAGTCCCAGTGCTTGAAGGCATGAGTCTTTCACAATAAGCAGACTGGTTCAAAGCTACTAGCTTAGTTTACTGTAGACAGCAACATATAGAAAACACCATGTAGCTCAGAACAAGAGTCGATGGGAAAATAAGTCAAGTATTGTATTGTGGTGTCATATGACACAACTGAGAAATGCATTCCTTAGGGGGCGCTGTGGACAAATTCATAAGCATGCAAAATAGTTAGGTCTTTGGAAAGTATAATACTTTGCAGTATTAGATTTAGAAAAAGAAAAGGTGGTAGCTTTGTTATATGTAAGAGCTTCGTGACTGAAAAGACTTTTGATAAATAGTATATGTATAATCGCAAATGGCACATCCAAAGATGTAATATGAATCAGTATTTAGCCAGTATACTTCCAACATTGGTTCATATAAATTCATCCAAATCAAACAAGTTAAGAATTTGTACTTTCCTCAATTAAACTTTAAGTGCAGGGAAATTCCTACCTATTCACATGCGGGTATTTATTTGGAGTATATTTTATGCTGAATTTTTAATCCTAGGCTAACTTCCCTCAGCTTCAAGTACACAAAGAATATCCTTGCACTAGCCTATAATAAAAGTTTTCCCAGAGAAGGCAGACAATTCCAGCTTTAATTCAAGGCAAATATATATCAGATGATTATTTATTCTACTACTTTAAATCTTATTAAAGATTTCAAAGTGAAAGGCAAATGGTTTTTTTTACATTGACTTTATCTTTTTTTAATTTATTTATTTTAATTGAAAACTAATTACTTTACATTATTGTATTGGTTTTGCCATACATTGACATGAATCTGCCCCAGGTGTACATGTGTTCCCCATCTTAAACCCCCCTCCTGAGACACAGATGTATAGAACAGTCTTTTGGACTCTGTGGGATAGGCAAATGGTTTTCAATAATTTGTTTTTAGAATCACATAACCCCCCATCCATGCACAGATAAGAAAGATTATCTGTATTTGTGTACATAATTCTCTTTTCTTATGAAATTCTGAAAATGAACTTTCTTGAGCTATAAAACAATAAAACAATTTCATGTGTAAGTGCTTTAACTCTTCAAATATTATACATGTCAAGGTGGGCCTGATACTTGCAGCAGGTATAGTGCTTCAAGCCTAATAGATACTCAAGAAGTACTGGCTGAAATATTCAAGTTAACTACACATAAATGTTTTTGATAAGGGTGGTCCAAAGATGGCAGAGAAATAGGATAGGGAGAGATTTTCTCCCCCACAAATACATCAAAAGATCATCTGCACGTGGAGCAACTTCCACAAAACAATTTCTGAACACTGTCAGAGGACCCGAGATACCCAGAAAGACAAATCAATCTCTTTTAAATGAATCCTGATGCTACTGTAAGATGGGGACCAAAACCCAGAGGCAGGGGTCCCAACTCCAGAACTTTGGAACATCATAGAATTCTTGACTCCAGGGAACATTAATAGACAAGATCACACCCAAAATCCTCCATACCTACACTGAGACCAAGCTCCAACCAAGAGGCAGCAAGCTCCAGTACAAGAAACCCCACACTAATCCTCCAGCTAAGCAGGAACACAACCCTGAACATTAAAAGACAGGCAGCCCAAAGCCATACAAAATCCATAGATACCTCAAAACTCACTACTGGACACTGCACTGCCCTGCAGAGAAATTAGATCCAGTTCCATGCACCAGAACACAGACACAAGTTCCCCCAACCAGGAAAACTTCAGAAGCAACTGGTCCAAACCCATGTTCAGGGAATAGACTCCACAAACAAGAGGAACTATGACCCTCTTTACAGCATCGAAGCATTTACTTGCTTCTATCACCAATCACATCCACAGCTGGGTATTGGTTTTTCTTTGGCTCCATCCCTTCATTCTTTCTGGAGTTATTTCTCCACTGATCTCCAGTAGCATACTGGACACCTACCGACCTGGGGAATTCCTCATTCAGTATCCTATCACTTTGCCTTTTGATACTGTTCATGGGGTTCTCAAGGCAAGTATACTGAATTGGTTTGCCATTCCCTTCTCCAGTGGACCATCATCTAGTCAAAGCTATGGTATTTCCAGTGGTCATGTATGGATGTGAGAGGTGGATTGTGAAGAAAGCTGATAGCCGAAGAATTGCTGCTTTTGAACTGTGGTGCTGGAGAAGACTCTTGAGAGTCCCTTGGACTGAAAGGAGATCCAACCAGTCCATTCTAAAGGAGATCAATCCTGAGTGTTCATTGGAAGGACTGATGCTAAGTTGAAACTCCAATTCTTTGGCCACCTCATGTGAAGAGTTGACTCACTGGAAAAGACTCTGATGCTGGGAGGGATTGGGGGCAGGAGGAGAAGGGGACGACAGAGAATGAGATGGCTGGATGGCATCACTGACTCGATGGACATGAGTTTGAGTGAACTCCAGGGGTTGGTGATGGACAGGGAGGCCTGACGTGCTGTGATTCATGGGGTTGCAAAGAGTCAGACATGACTGAGCGACTGAACTGAACTGACGACCCTCTAGTCTGCAGAGAAGAGACCCCAAACACAGCAAACTAAACAAAATGAAAAGGCAGAGAACTATCCAACAGGTGAAGGAACACGATAAAATAAAAATAAAAAAAAAAAGCCTAACCAAAGAGGAGGAGACAGGGAATCTCCCTGAAAAAGAACTCAGAATAATGATATTAAAGATGATCCTAAACCTGTATGGAGTTACAATAAATAGACTAGAAACACAGATTACGAAGATGCAAGAAATGCTTAACAAGGACCTAGGAGAAATAGAGAATAGTCAATCAGTACTGAACAATGCAATAACTAATATTAAAAACACTCTGTTTCCAGTTTTTTGAGGAATCTCCACACTGTTCTCCATAGTTGCAGGAAATATGCCCAATCTCCTGCGATAAACTGTAATAGAAAAGAATATAAAAAGAATGTATGTGTATGTAAAACTGAATTGCTGTAAGGTAGAAATTAACACAATATTGTAAATCAACTCTACTTCAATGTAAAAACAAAAAATCCCATGAAATGTAAAAACACAAGAATTATAAAGATCTGGGAAGTAATTTTATAACTATCAAAAAAAATTAAAAAAAATAAAAACACTCTGGAGGAAACAAGCAGTACAGTAACTGAGGCAGAAGGATAAGTGATATGGAAGGTAGAATGGTGTAAATAAATGCAGCAGAGTGGAAAAAAGAAGAATAAAAATAAATGAGGACAATCTCAGAGACATCTGCGATGATGTTAAAACTCGCAAACATTTGAAATATAGGTGTTCCCGAAGAAGACAAAAGGAAAGGGCATGAGAAGATATTTGAGTAGAGATAGTCAAAAACTTTCCTAAAATGAGGAAATAACCACCAAAGTCCAAGAATCCCAGAGAGTCCCACACAGGATAAACTCAAGGTGAAACACACAAAGACACATAATAATCAACTCACTAACAAAAATCAAACCCAAAGAGCAAATATTAAAGACAGCAAGTGAAAAGCAACAAATTATACACAAAGGGATCCTCATAAAGATAATAGCTGATCTTTCAACAGAAGCCCTGTAGTCCAGGAGGGAATGGCAGGATATACTTAAAATGATGAAAGGGAAAAACCTAAAACCAAGACTACTCTACCCAGCAAGGATCTCATTCCGATTTGAAGGAGAAATCGAAAGCGTACAGGCAAGCACAAGCTGAGAGAATTCAACACCACCAAACCGTCTCTTCAACAAATGCTAAAGGATCTTCTCTAGACAAAAAACACAGAAAAGGTTTATAAAAATAAACCCAAAACAATATAGCAAATGGTAACAGAATCATACTTATCAATACTTGCTGCTGCTGCTGCTAAGTCACTTCAGTCGTGTCCGACTCTGTGTGACCCCATAGACGGAAGCCCACCAGGCTCCCCCGTCCCTGGGATTCTCCAGGCAAGAACACTGGAGTGGGTTGCCATTTCCTTCTCCAATGTGTGAAAGTGGAAAGTGAAAAGTGAAAGTGAAGTCGCTCAGTCGTGTCCGACCCTTAGCGACCCCACGGACCGCAGCCTACCAGGCCCCTCCATCCATGGGATTTTCTAGGCAATAGTACTGGAGTGGCTTGCCATTGCCTTCTCCGTATACTTACCTGAAACATAAATTGATTAAATGCTTCAAACAAAGACAAAGACAGGCTGAATGGATACAAAACAAGACTACTATATATACTGTCTAAAGGAGACCCACCTAAAACCTAGGGACATAAACAGACTGCAAGTGAGGGGCTGGGAAAATATATTTCATGAAAATAGAGACCAAAAGAAAGTGGGAGTTGCAATGCTCATATTAGATAAAATAGACTTTAAAATGACCATTAGAAGAGACAAAGAAGGACACTACATAATTATCAAGGGATCAATCCAAGAAGAAGATATCACAATTATAAATATATATGCACCCTACATAGGCATACTTCAATATATAAAGAAAATGCTAACAACTATTAAAGGGGAAATTGACAGTAACACAATAATAATGGGGCACTTTAATACAAACTCACAACAATGGACAGATCATTCAGACAGAAAATTAATAAGGAAACACAAGCTTTAAATAATACATTTGACCAGTGAGATTTAATTTCTATCTACAGGGCATTCCACCCCAAAACAGTGGATTTCACCTTTTCCTCAAATGCACATGGAGCATACTCCAGGACTGATCACCTCTGGGGCCACAAAATTAACCTCAGTAAATTTTATTTTATTTTTATTTTTTTTTATTGGAGGCTAATTATTTTACAATATTATATTGGTTGGTTTTGTCATACATTGACATGAATCCACCCTGGGTGTATATGAGTTCCCCTTTCTGAACCCCCCTCCCACCTCCCTCCTCTCCTTATCCTCCCTCTGGGTCATCCCCGCACACCAGCACCGAGCATCCTGTATCATGCATCGACCCTGAACTGGAGATTTGTTTCACATATGATAATATACATGTTTCAATGCCATTCTCCCATATCATCCCACCCTCACCCTCCCCCACAGAGTCCCAAAGACTGTTCTATACATCTGTGTCTCTTTTGCTGTCTCATATACAGGGTTATCATTTCCATCTTTCTATATTCCATATATATGTGTTAGTATACTGTATTGGTGTTTTTCTTTCTGGCTGACTTCACTATGTATAATAGGCTCTAGTTTCATCCACCTCATTAGAACTGATTCAAATGCATTGTTTTTAATTGCTGAGTAATACTCCATTGTGTATATGTACCAAAGCTTTCTTATCCATTCATCTGCTGATGGACATATAGGTTGCTGCTGTGTCCTCGCTATTATAAACAGTGCTGCGATGAACATTGGAGCACCTGTGTCTCTTTAAATTCTGGTTTCCTCGGTGTGTACGCCCAGGAGTGCGATTGCTGGATCATATGGCAGTTCTATTTCCAGTTTTTTAAGGAATCTCCACACTGTTCTACATGGTGGCTGTACTAGTTTGCATTCCCACCAACACTGTAAGAGGGTTCCCTTTTCTCCACACCCTCTCCAGCATTTATTGCATGTAGACTTTTGGATAGCAGCCATTCTGACTGGTGTGAAACGGTATCTCATTGTGGTTTTGATTTGCATCTCTCTGATTATGAGGGATGTTGAGCATTTGTTCATGTGTTTGTTAGCCATCTTTATGTCTTCTTTGGAGAAATGTCTGTTTAGTTCTTTGGCCCATTTCTTGATTGGGTCGTCTATTTTTCTGAAATTGAGCTGCAGGAGCTGTTTGTATATTTTGGAGATTAATTCTTTGTCTGTTGTTTCATTTGCTATTATTTTCTCCCATTCTGAAGGCTGTCTTTTCACCTTGCTTTTGGTGTTTGGTGTTAGGAAGTGTTCTAGTTTCATTCTTTTACAAGTGGCTGACCAGTTTTCCCAGCACCACTTGTTAAAGAAACTGTCTTTTCCCCATTTTATATACTTGCCTCCTTTGTCAAAGATAAGGTGATAAATTTTAAAAAACATCTTTACTGATCACAGTGCAGTAAGATTAGATAGCAACTACATGGGGAACAAACAAACAAAAACTGTAAAAAATACAAACATATGGAGGCAAAACAACAAGATTCTGACTAATGAATGGATCATGGAATAAATAAAAAAAGAAATCAAAATATGCATAGTAACAAATGAAAACGAAAACACAACAATCCAAAATCTATGGGAGTCACTAAAAACAGTGCTAAGTGGGAAGTTCACAGCAATACAAGCCTACCTAAAGACACAAGAGAAGTATCAAATAAATAACATAACTTTACACATAAAACAACTAGAAAAAGAAGAAGAAAAAAAAATTTTTTTTAAACCCTAAAGTAGAAAGAAAGGAATCATGAAAATCAGGCCAGAAATAAATGAAAAAAAAAAATGAAGAAGGCTATAACAAAGATCAATAAAACTAAAAAGTGGTTCTTTGAGAAAATAAAGAAAATAGAAAAACTGTCAGCCAGACTCATGGAAAAAAAAAAAAAAGGAGAGAAGTCTCAATAAAATTGGAAAAGAAAATGAAGATATTGCAACAGACAACACAAAACTACAAATGATCATAAGAGACTGCTATGAGCAACTATATGCCAAAAGAAAAAAAAATCGACAATCTGGAAAAACTGGATAAATTCTTAGAAAAGTATAACCTTTCAAAACTGAACCAAGAATAAATAGAAAATTCAAAAGACTAATCAGAAGTGTGGAAATTGAAACTGTAATTTAAAATTTTCCAACAAACAAAAAGCCCAGGACCAGATGGCTTCACAGGTTAATTCTATCAAATTTTTAGAGAAGAGCTAACATTTATCCTACTCAAACTCTTCCAGAAAATTGCAGAGGAAGGAAAAATATCCAAGACTCTTTTAATGAGACCACAATCACCCTGATACCAAAACAAGACAAAGATGCCACAAAAAAGAAACAAAGGCCAATATGCCTGATGAAGATATATGTAAAAATACTCAACAAAACTCTAGCAAAAAATCCAGCAACATATTAAAAAGATCATACATCATAATCAAGTGGGCTTTATCCCAGGGATGCAAGGATTCTTCAATATTTGCAAATCAAACAATGTGAGACACCATATTAACAAATTGAAAGATAAAAACCATACAATTATTTCAAAAGCTACAGATAAAGCTTTTGATAATTTAAACACCCATTTATGATTAAAAAAAAATATCCTCCAGAAAGTAGGTGTACAAGGAACATATTTCAACATAATAAAAACCATATATGACAAATCCACAGCAATCATTATCTTCAATTGCCAAAAACTGACAGAATATCCTCTAAAATCAGGAACAAGACAGAGGTGCCCACTCTCACAACTTCTGTTCAACATAGTTTTGGAATTCCTAGACACAGCAGTGAGAAGAAAAAGAAATAAAAAGAATCCAGATTGGAAAAGAAGTAAAACTCTCACTGTTTGTAGATGACATGATCTTTTACCCAGAAAACCCTAAAGATGCCACCAGAAAACTACTAGAGTGAATCAAAGAATATAGCAAAGTTGTAGGATATAAAATTAATACAATAAAGTCCCTTACATTCCTATATGCTAACAATGAAAACCCAGAAACATAAATTAATAAACAATCTCATTTACCATTCCAACAAAAAGAAAAAATATTATTGGGAATAAATTTCCCTAAAGAAACAAAAGACCTGTTATCAGAAAACTATAAAACATTAATGGAAGAAATTAAAATGATACAAATAGATGGAGAAATATACCATGTTCTAGGATTGGAACCATCAATATAGTGAAAATGAGTATACTAACGAAAGCAATCTATAGATTCAAAGAGAGCCCTATAAAACTGCTGCTGCTGCTAAGTCACTTCACTCATGTCCGACTCTGTGTGACCACCAATGGTATATTTCACAGAACTAAAGCAAATAATTTCACAATTTGTATGGAAACACAAAAGAATCCTAATAGACAAAACAATCTTGAGAAAGAAGAATGGAACTGGAAGAATCAACCTTTCGGACTTCAGACTATACCACAAAGCTATAGTTATCAACATAATATAGTACTGGCACAAGACAGAAATATAGATCAATGAAACAAAATAGAAAGTCCAGAGATAAATCCATGCACCTATGAACATTTTCTCTTAACAAAGGAGGAAAAAGTATGCAATGGAGAAAAGAGAGTCTCTTCAAAAAGTGATGCTGGGAAAACTGGTCAACTGCATGTTAAAGAATGAAACTAGAATGATTTAGAACACAACACACAAAAATAAAATAGAAATGCGTTAAAGACCTAAACAGAAGCCCAGTAACTATAAAATTCTTAGAGGAAAACATAGGCAGAACACCCTCCAACATAAATTACAACAAGATCTCCTATGACCCACCTTCCAGATTAATGGAAATAAAAACAAAATAAACAGATGGGACATAATTAAACTTAAAAGCCTGTTGACAATGAAGGAAACTATAAGTAAGATGAAAAAAACAGTCCTCAGAATGAGAGAAAATAAAAGCAGAGGAAACAACTGACAAAAGAAATAATCTCCAAAATATACAGGCATCTCATGTAGCTCAATACCAGAAAAAGAAATAACACAAACAAAAAGTTGGCAAAAGACTTAAACAGATATTTATACAAAGACATACAGATGACTAATAAACACATGAAAAGGTGCTCGACATCACTTATTATTAGAGAAATGCAAACCAAAATGACAATGGGGTATCACCTCACTCTGGCCAGAATGGACATCATCAGAAAGTCTACAAACAATAAATGCTGTGGGTAAAGGAAGCATTTTACACTGTTGATGGGAATGCAAACTGGTACAACCAACTGTGAAGAACAGTGTGGAGATTCCTTATAAAATTGGGTATAGAACTACCATATGACCCAGCAATCCTACTGCTGGGTATACACCCTGAGGAACCAGAATTGAAAGAGATACATGTGCCACAATGTTCATTCTAGCACTATTCACATTAACTAGGACATGGAAGCAACCTCAATGTCCATCAGCAGATGAATGGATAAGGAAGTTGTAGTACATATGCACAGTGGAATATTACTCAGCTATAAAAAGGAGTACATCTCAGTCCATTCTAATGAGGTGGATGAACCTGGGGCCTATTATACAGAGTGAAGTAAGTCAGAAAGAGAAAGATAAATGCTGTATATGAATGCATATGTATAGAATTTAGAAAGATGGTACCAATGTTCCTATATGCACAGCAGCAAAGCAGAAACAGGTTGTAAAGAACACACTTTTGGACTCAGCAGGAGAAGGTGAGGGTGGGATGATTTGAGAGAATAGCACTGAAACATGTACATTACCATACGTAAACTAGACGACCAGTGCAAGTTCGATGCATAAAGCAGGGTACCCAAAACTGGTGCTCTGGGATAAACTAGAAGGATAAGGTGGGGAGGGAGATGGAAGGGGGGTTCAATATGAGGCAGAACACATGTATGCTTGTGGCCAATTCATGTTGCTTTATGGCAAAAATCATCACAACATTGTAAAGTAGTTATTCTCCAAATATAATTAATTAATTACAAAAGAAATGCTTTAGATAAAATTGAGAAAATGGTGGATAGTTGATATAAATGAACACAGTAATGTTGCTGTGTTGTGTTCTATAGAAATAACAAATATAGATACAACAGATGATAATAAGACCAACCTGTTTAAATGCTAAAGGAGTCCTTATAGATTCCTTTAAACTAAGTTAAAGAAATAAAACAGAGCATGTAGCTTCTTAAAAAAAATAGTCTATTAAAAACTCTTTATAATGAGAAATGATGTAGATTAATCCTAAAATTCTTGGCAATTTATTATTATTTTTTCTCAATAACAAAAAGATTAAAATTGATAACTTCCTTATGTTAAAATAACAATATAAAAGATAAAAAAAACATAATTCTGAGATACATAATTTAGAGGATAAATGTCAAAAACAAGGGTTAAAGTCAATGGACTATTCAAATATTAAAACTACAAAGTCAACTAAAATAATTCAAATAGTTAAAAGATGAGAATATACTTAATCAAATGATTTAAGTCTTAAGAATTGGTGAACCTAATATTTAAAATTAAAATATTACCTTATTGTCAAACATTTTAAAGTTTTACTAAAACTTTTTTGAGAAATAATATATGAATACATGTAACTGAGAAGACCCTTGAGTGTCCCTTGGACTGCAAGGATATCTTACCATGAAATCAACCCTGAATATTCATTGGATGGACTGTTCTGAAGCTCCAATATTTTGTCCACCAGGTGTGAAGAGCCAATTCATTGGAAAAGACCCTATGCTAGGAAAGACTGAAGGCAAAAGGAGAAGGGTGTGTCTGAGGATGAGATGGTTAGATAGTATCACTGACTCAACAGACATGAATTTGAGCAAATTCTGGGAGATAGTGAAGAAGAGAGGAGTCTGGCATGCTGCAGTCCTTGGGGTTGCAAAAAGATAGACACCACTTAGCGACTGAACAACAATATGTAACAGGGTAAGTTTATATTCAATCAGGACTCTTCTAATGCTCCCACTTATCTTGGTCTCCTGTCCTAAACACATATTTGAACTTCAGTTTTCCATTTCCTTGCAACTAGGATGGGCCATGTGACTAGTTCTGGTCAATAGATAATAAGAGTTACAGCTATGACAGAATTATGATAGATAGGACATTCTATGCTAAAGAAATTTAAGACTCTTAACCACATTTCTCACTATCTGTGGCAATTAAAACGTGAAGTTTTCTCAATGCTTCAGCAACATGGTGGTATACTGCACATTGAAGTCATTGCGTGGAGCAGAACTATCTACCAAACCATGCTTAATTCATTAAGTGAGTACTAACATTTTGTTGGATTTAACCCCTAAGATTTTTGGTTACCCCAGAATAACCTAGTCTAACCTGACTAATCCATAGGTATTAACTGTGATGTGTCTGTGTAGTTCATCTTCAGGGAAAGCCTATACTCAAATACTTGTTCCTCAAAAATTTGAACAATTTTTAAAATAATGAAAATTTTTTCATTATTTGACATTACACTTTTAACCATGTTTAAGAGTATTGTTCAACATCAGTACTTAAGATAATTAAAGAGTTACTAACAAGGTCATATAATTAGATATTCAAAATAGCTAACACATTCAGAAGTGAAATATACACACAAAAATATCTTTTAAATTATTATATGATGTATTCTTCATTATATTTTCTGTAAAATAAGAAAACAAAAAGAAGCTAAATAATGAGATAATAGATTTGGTTTTTATAGATATTCATAACTACATAACAAATATAAATACAGATTTATTATATGTATATGTGAAGGGCAACCTAAGATGGACGGGCCATGATGGAGACTTCTGAAAAAAAATGTGGTCAAATGGAAAAGGGAATGGCAAACTACTTCATCATTCTTGCCTTGAGAATCCTATGAACAGTATGAAAAGACAAAAGGATATGACACTGAAAGATGAACTCCCCAAGTTTGTAGGTGTCGAGTGTGCTACTGGAGAAAAGCAGAAAATAGCTCCAGAAGGAATGAAGAGGCTGAGCTAAAGTGGAAACAATGCCCAGTTGTGGATGTGTCTGGTGGTGAAAGTAAAGTCCTATGTAAAGAATGATATTGCATGTACACCCGGGGCAGATTCATGTCAATGTATGGCAAAACCAATACAATAATGTAAAGTAATTAGCCTCCAATTAAAATAAATAATTTTTTTTTTAAAAAAGAACAATATTGTATAGGAACCTGGAGTATTACATCCATGAATCAAAGTAAATTGGAAGTGGTCAAACAGTAGATGAAGAGTGAACATTGACATTTTGGAAATCCGTGAACGAAAATAAACTAGAACAAGTGAATTTAATTCAGATGACCATTATTATCTACTACTGTGGGCAAGAATCCCTTACAAGAAATGGAGTAGCCCTCATAGTCAACAAACAGTCTGAAATGCATTACTTGGGTGCAAACTCAAAAACAACAGAATGATCTCTGTTTGTTTCCAAGGCGAACCTTTCAATACCACAGTAATCCAAATCTATGTCCCAACCACTACTGCCAAAGAAGTTGAAGCTGAACGGTTCTATGAAGATGTACAAGACCTTCTAGAACTAACACCAGAAATGTATGCCCTTTAAATCATAGGGGAATGGATGCAAAAATAGGAAGTCAAGAGATACCTGGAGTAACAGGCAACTTTGTCTTTGGAGTACATAATGAAGCAGGGGAGAATCTAAGAATTTTCCCAAGAGAACACACTAGTCATAGAAAACACTTTCTTCGAACAAGAAAAGATGACTCTACACATGTACATCACTAGATGGTCAATACTGAAATTAGATTAATATATTCTTTGCAGTCAAAGATGGAGAAGTTCTATATAGTCAGCAAAAACAAGACTGGGAGCTGACTGTGACTCAGACCATGAACTTCTTACTGAAACATACAGATTAAATTGATGGAAGTATGGAAAACCACTAAGCCATTAAGGTATGATGTAAGTCAAACCCCTTAGATTATACAGTAGAAGTGACAAACAGATTCAAGGGATTAGGTCTGATAGACAGAGTACCTAAAAAACTTTGGATGGAGGTTCATGACGTTGTAGAGGAGGCAGTGATCAAAACAAGCCACAAGAAAAAGAAATGCAAAAAGGCAAAATGGTTGCCTGAGGAGGCCTTACAAATAACTGAGAAAAGAAGAAAAGCAAAATGCAAAGGAGAAAAGGAAAGATATACCCATCTGAATGCAGAGTTCCAAAGAGTAGCAAGGAGAGACAAGAAAGCCTTCCTAAGTGAACAATGCAAAGAAATAGGGGAAAACAATAATATGGGAAAGAACACCCATTCCAGAGATCTCTTCAAGAAAATTAGAGATTGCAAGGGATTATTTCATGCAAAGATGGGCTCAATAAAGGACAGAAATGGTATAGACCTAACAAAAACAGAAAATAAGAAGAAGTGGCAAGAATACACAGAAGAACTATACAATAAAAAACAAAAAAACCTTTATGACCTAGATAACCACTATGGTGTGATCACTCACCTACAGCCAGACATCTTTGGAGTGTGAAGGCAAGTGGTCCTTAGGAAGAACCACTATGAACACAGCTAGTGGAGGTGATGGAATTCCAGCTGAGCTATTTCAAATCCTAAAAGATGATGCTGTGAAAGTGCTACACTCAATATGCCAGCAAATATGGAAATCTCAGCAGTGACCACAGGACTGTAAAATGTCAGTTTTCATTCCAGTCCCAAAGGAGGGAAAATCCAAAGAATATTCAAACTACTGCACAATTACTCTCATTTCACATGCTAGCAAAGTAATGTTCAAAATTCTCCAAGCTAGGAGAATTCTTCAACAGTATGTGAACTGAGAACTTCCAGATGTTCAAGCTGGCATTAGAAAAGGCAGAGGAATAAGAGATCAAATTTCCAACATCCATTGGATCATGGAAAAAGCAAGAGAATTCCAGAAATACCTCTACTTCTGTTTCATTGACTACACCAAAGCCTTTGTGTGAATTGCAACTCACAATAAACTGTGGAAAATTCTTAAAGAGATGGAAACCCCAGACCAAATTACCTGACTCCTGACAAAGCTGTATACAGGTCAAGGAGCAACAGTTAGAACTGGGCATGGAAGAATGGACTGGTTCAAAATTGGGAAAGGAGTAGGTCAAGGCTGTATTTCATCACGCTGCTTATTTAACTTATATGCAGAGTATATCGCGCGAAATGCTAGGCTGGATGAAGCACAAGCTTGAATCAAGATAGCCAGGAGATATACCAATAACTTCAAATATGCAAATGACACCAACCTTATGGCAGAAAACGAAGAGAACTAAAGACTGTCTTGATGAAAGTGAAGTGATGATGAAGACTGTCTTGATGAAGTGAAAAAAACTGGCTTAAAACTCAACATTTGAAAAAACTAAGATCATGGCATCCAGTCTCATCACTTCATAGCAAAAAATGGGGAAACAATGGAAACAGTGACAGACTTTATTTTCTTGGGTTCCCAAATTACTGCAAATGGTGACTGCAGCCACAAATTTAAAAGACGCTTGCTCCTTGGAAGAGAAGCTATGACAAACCCAGACAGTATGTTTAAAAGCAGAGACAAATTGCTAACCAAGGGCCATTTAGTCAAAGCTATAATTTTCCCAGTCGTCATGTATGGATGTCAGAGTTTTACCATAAATAAGGCTGAGAGCCAAAGGATTGATGCTTTTGAGCTATTGTTTTGAAGACTCTTAAGAGTCCCTTGGACTTCAAGGAGATTAAACCAATCAATCCTAAAGGAAATAAATCCTGAATATTCTTTGGAAGGACTGATGCTGAAACTGAAGCTCCAGCACTTTGGCCACCTAATGTGTAGGGCCAACTGATTAGTAAAGACCGTAATAGTGGGAAAGATTGAAGACAGAGAAGATGGTAGGATGACATCTCTGACTCGATGGAAATGAGTTTCAGCAAGCTCTGGGAGATGTTGATGGACAGGGAAGCCTGCCATGCTGCAGTCCATTGAGTTGCAAAGAGTCAGACATGACTGAGCATCATGACTGAACAACAACCACCTATGGATACATTCACATATATATGTATATACAAATACATATCCTCCTATTCCAAATAAAATTTCATAGCAAAAACATGGAGTAAGAAGCAGGAAAAAAGTATACCTGAAGAATTTGTATGAGAGAAATTATTTAGAACAAGTAATAGACATGAAGATCATTTCTTCATGCAGGCATTCAGTGATTAATGGTCTGCTTCTAAAGAGTTTCCTGAAAATCAAGAAAAAGTGTTATAAAGAAATCACAAGAGTATAATGAGTTACAATCAGAATGTAAAGAAATTTTAGTCCAGTTTACAAAAGAATTCAGTGAAAACAGAAGCTGAAAATAAAAAGTTAGAAATTCCCATGGTACTTGCCTAAAGTTTATCAATGTCTTTGAAGATATATTTTAGGAAATGGGAAAGGGGAAGTAATAGATTTATGTAAAATCCTTGTTGTACATGATTAAATCTCCTAAATTACTTGAGAGGTTCATAACAGATGAATAATTTTTTTGCAATTGTAAGTTACACAGAAATGTTATCCTTGGTCATGTCCACATTTCTGAGGCTCTAAAATGAGGATATTTCTCTTTTGTATTATGCACTTAAGATTGTTTTCTATGTGTTACCATTCAAATATCAACTGTGAAACTAGTATTAGTTTATGAAAATATAGAAATGTCTCAAGTTGTGACATTCTAAAACAAATATTTTTAAATAATTGAGAAAAATTCAAAATGCTTATAAAATTATTAAAATTAGCATGCAATTGAAGTCAAACTTATTTAGAAACTGTATCATGGTCCCCAGATCTCTAGGTCCTAGAGCTTTTACTTTAACAAATTCATACCCACAGTGGCAGTTCATATGTCTAAATGGAACTGTATGTGTATCTGTACCTGCAATGTTTATATGTATCTGTGGGTGTTTGGGGGAGTTTGATATAGAAACATTTTATGACATGATAATTTATAGTATCCAATTATCAGTTTTAATCCGTGTGTATTATATATGGTAACTTCAATCAAGCACTGACAAGAAAATGAAAAATACTTCACAGCAGGAAAAGGTCACAGACAAACTATTTTCCTATTCATAATTACAGCAACAAAATTGCTTGTAATGATGATGACAATGGTTCTTTCCTGGTGGCTCAGAAGGTAAAGAATCTGCCCAACAATTCAGGAGACCTGGGTTTGATCACTGGATTGAGAAGATCCCCTTGAGAAGGGAATGGCAACTCACTCCAGTATTCTTACCTGGAAAATTCCATGGACAGAGGAACCTAGTGGGCTACTGTCCATGGGGTCACAAAGAGTTAGAAATGAGTGAGTGACTAACACAACAAGAGGACATTTTTTGTTTTATTTTATTAATTTATTTTTCTTCTTTAAAATTAATCTATTTTAATTGGAGGATAATTACAGTATTGTGGTGGATTTGCTTTACAATATTGTGTTGGTTTCTGCCATAATCAACATTAATCAGCCATAGATATACATATATCCCCTCTCTCTTGAAACTCCTACCCAAACCCACTCCTCTAGGTTGTCACAGAGCACTGGTTTTAACTTCATGAAGCATACTGCAAATTCCCACTGACTATCTATTTTGCATATGGTAGTGTATATCTTTCCATTCTACTCTCAATTCATAGCACTCTCTCCTTCTCACCAACCCCCCACCGTGTTCACAAGTCATTCTCTTTGTCTGTGTCTCCATTTCTGCCCTAATAATAGATTCATCAGTAATATTGTCCCAGATTGCATATATATGCATTAATATATGATATTTGTTTTTCCATTTCTTTTTATGGTTGAGTAATATTCTACTGTATATATGTATCACAGCTTCTTTATCCATTCATCTATCAATGGTCATCTAGGTTACTTCCATGTCCTAGTTACTATAAATAGTGTTGCAATGAACAATGGGATACATGTGTCATTTTCAATTAGGGTATTCTCAGGGAAAATATACAGTAACAGGTTTGTTGGGTCATATGATACCTTTATTCCTAATTACTTAAGAATCTTCATACTGTCTTATATAATGGCTGTATCAATATACATTCCCATCAACAGTGAAAGAGGGTTCCCTTTCCTCCACACACTTTCCAGAGTTTTTGCACAGCAAAGGAAACTATAAAGAAGGTGAAAAAAATCCTCAGAATGGGAGAAAATAATAGCAAATGAAACAAATTACAAAGGATTAATTTCCAAAATATACAAGTTGCTCACACAACTCAATACCAGAGAAACAAACCACCCAATCAAAAAGCAGGCAGGAGACCTAAACAGACATTTCTCTAAATAAAACGTTTGTTGCTTTTCAGTTGCTAAATTGTGTTCAACTGTTTGCAATCTGATGAACAACACACTGGGATTCCCTCTCCTTCATATTTCCCAGAGTTTGCTCAAATTCATGTTCATTGAGTCAGTGATGCCATCCAACATAACATCCTCGATTTCTCCCTTCTCCTCCTGCCCTCAATCTTTCCCAGCATCAGCGTCTTTTCCAATGAGTTGGCTCTTCATATCAGGTGGCCAAAATATTGGAGTCTCATCTTCAGCATTAGTCCTTCCAAGGAATGTTTAGAGTTGAGTTACTTTAGGATTGACTGGTTTGATCTTGCTGCTGTCTAAGGGACTCTCAAAAGTTTTATCCAGCACCACAATTTGAAAGCACCAGTTCTTCAGCGCTCACTCTTCTTTAAGGTCTAACTCTAACATCCATACATGACTACTGGAAAAACCATAGCTTTGGCTATACAGACATTTGTGGGCAAAGTGATCTCTCTGGCTTTTAATTTGATGTCTAATTTGTCATAGCTTTCCTTCCAAGGAGGAATAATATTTTAAATTCATGGCTATAGCGACCAACACTGATTTTGGAGCCCAAGAAAACAAAATCTGTTACTGTTCCACAAGAAAATGTGCATAACATTGTTCATTATTAGAGAAATGCAAATCAAAACTATCATGAGTTATCACCTTACATGGATCCAAATGACCATAATCAAATGAGGACAATATTTTTTAAGTGATTTTTTTAAATCCAGAGTAAAGAACTTGCCTAAAACATGTGTGTGTTTATATGTTTATATGTGTATGTACATATATACATATATATGTGTATGTATATATATGCATATATATATATGCTTATGAAGAGAATACACATGGACATCACCAGATGGTCAACACCGAAATCAGATTGATTATATTCTTTGCAGACAAAGATGGAGAAGCTGTGTACAGTTAGCAAAAACAAGACCAGGAGCTGACTGTGGCTCAGATCATGAACACCTTATTGCCAAATTCAGACTTAAATTGAAGAAAGGAGGGAAAACCACTAGACCATTCAGGTATGACCTAAATCAAATCCATTATGATTATACAGTGGAAGTGAGAAATAGATTTAAAGGACTAGATCTGATAGATAGAGTGCCTGAGGAACTCTGGACGGAGGTTCGTGACATTGTACAGGAGACAGGGACCAAGACCATCCCCATGG
The DNA here is from genome assembly GCF_049115385.1 of Moschus berezovskii. Taxonomy (NCBI): domain Eukaryota; kingdom Metazoa; phylum Chordata; class Mammalia; order Artiodactyla; family Moschidae; genus Moschus; species Moschus berezovskii. The sequence goes on from NC_142472.1 coordinate 49,459,531, forward strand.
AAAAGAAATGCAAAAAAGCAAAATGGCTGTCTGAGGAGGCCTTACAAATAGCTGTGAAAAGAGAAGTGAAAAGCAAAGGAGAAAAGGAAAGATATAAGCATCTGAATGCAGAGTTCCAAAGAATAGCAAGGAGAGATAAGAAAGCCTTCCTCAGCGATCAATGCAAAGAAATAGAGGAAAACAACAGAATAGGAAAAACAAGAGATTTCTTCAAGAAAATTAGAGATTCCAAGGGAACATTTCATGCAAAGATGGGCTCGATAAAGGACAGAAATGGTATGGACCTAACAGAAGCAGAAGATATTAAGAAGAGGTGGCAAGAATACACAGAAGAACTGTACAAAAAAGATCTTCACGACCTAGATAGTCACGATAACGTGATCACTGACCTAGAGCCAGACATCTTGGAATGTGAAGTCAAGTGGGCCTTAGAAAGCATCACCACAAACAAAGCTAGTGGAGGTGATGGAATCCTAGTTGAGTTATTTCAAATCTTGAAAGATGATGCTGTGAAAGTGCTTCACTCAATATGCCAGCAAATTTGGAAAACTCAGCAGTGGCCACAGGACTGGAAAAGGTCAGTCTTCATTCCAATCCCAAAGAAAGGCAATGCCAAAGAATGCTCAAACTAACGCACAGTTGCACTCATCTCACACGATAGTAAAGTCATTCTCCAAATTCTCCAAGCCAGGCTTCAGCAATATGTGAACCATGAACTCCCAGATGTTCAAGCAGGTTTTAGAAAAGGCAGAGGCACCAGAGATCAAATTGCCAACATCCGCTGGATCATGGAGAATGCGAGAGAGTTCCAGAAAAATATCTATTTCTGCTTCATTAACTATGCCAAAGCCTTTGACTGTGTGGATCACAATAAACTGTGGAAAATTCTGAAAGAGATAGGAATACCAGACCACCTGACCTGCCTCTTGAGAAACCTGTATGCAGGTCAGGAAGCAACAGTCAGAACTGTACGTGGAACAGACTGGTTCCAAATAGGGAAAGCAGTATGTCAAGGCTGTATATTGTCACCTTGCTTATTTAACTTATATGCAGAGTACATCATGAGGAACGCTGGGCTGGAAGAAGCACAAGCTGGAATCAAGATTGCTTGGAGAAATATCAATAACGTCAGATATGCAGATGATACCACCCTTATGGCAGAAAGTGAAGAGGAACTCAAAAGCCTCTTGATGAAAGTTAAAGAGAAGAGTGAAAAGGTTGGCTTAAAGCTCAACATTCAGAAAACAAAGATCATGGCATCTGGTCCCATCACTTCATGGGAAATAGATGGAAAAACAGTGGAAACAGTGTCAGACTTTATTTTTGGGGGCTCCAAAATCACTGCAGATGCCGATTGCAGCCAGGAAATTAAAAGATGCTACTCCTTGGAAGGAAAGTTATGACCAACCTAGATAGCATATTAAAAAGCAGAGACATTTCTTTGTCAACCAAGGTCTGTCTAGTCAAAGCTATGGTTTTTCCCATGGTCATGTATGGATGTGAGAGTTGGACTGTGAAGAAAGCTGATCGCCGAAGAATTGATGCTTTTGAACTGTGGTGCTGGAGAAGACTCTTGAGAGTCCCTTGTACTGCAAGGAGATCCAACCAGTCCATTCTAAAGAAGATCAATCCTGGGTGTTCATTGGAAGGACTGATGCTAAAGCGGAAACTGCAATACTTTGGCCACCTCATGCGATGAGTTGACTCACTAGAAAAGACTCTGATGCTGGGAAAGGTTGGGGGCGGGAGGAGAAGGGGACGACAGAGAATGAGATGGCTGGATGGCATCACTGACTCTGTGGACATGGGTTTGAGTGACTCTGGGATTTGGTTATGGACAGGGAGGCCTGGCATGCTGTGATTCCTGGGGTTGCAAAGAGTCAGACACGACTGAGCAACTGAACTGAACTGAACTGAACTGATGAAGAGAATAAAAGTAATAAATGATAAAATTTTAAAAACTAGCAAACAAAGAGTAAAAAATGTCCTCCTCCACCAAAATCATAATATTTCATTTGTCTGGAAAACCAAATTAATAGGAAGGTAAGTCAGAATAGAAAGCACACCTGGGTGAATTCTTCAGATTGCATTCTCTTTACCTAATCTACTGATATCCTAGAGAATTTTAACAAAATTTTAGTAAGTTTATTTAACACTAGACTCCCATTTATCTTCACATTTGTCTAATGAAGCATACGTAATTTATCTCTTAAATGTATATTGTACAAAGCAAAATCAATATAACAGAGCATGAAATATAATGGAGACACTGAAACCAAAGAATAACACCAATCTTGTGTCCCATTCTATCCACTCAGTTCAGTTCAGTTCCTCAGTCATGTCTGACTGTCTGCAACCCAATGGACTGTCCCAAGCCAGCTTCTCTGTCCATCAGCAACACCTAGAGTTTGCTCAAAGCCATGTCCATCAAGTCAGTGATGCGATTCAGCTATCTCATCCTCTGTCATTCCCTTCTCCTCCTGCCTTCAGTCTTTCTCAGCATCAGGATCTTTTCCAGTTAGTCAGCACTTCCCATCAGGTGGAAAAAGTATAGGATCTTCAGCTTCAGCATCAGTCCTTCCAATGAATATTCAGGACTGATTTCCTTCCGGGTTGACTGGTTTGGTCTCCTTGCAGTCCAAGGAACTTGCAAGACTCTTCTCCTCCAACACAACAGCTCAAAAGCACAAATTCTTTGGCACATAGTTTTCATTATGGTTCAGTTCTCACATCCATACTTGACTACTGGAAAAACTATAGCTTTGACTAAATGGACCTTTGTAGCAAAGAATGTCTCTGCTTTTTAAGTAGTTGTCTAGGTGTGTCATAGATTTTCTTTCAAGGAGAAAGCATCTTTTGATTTCATGGCTGCAGTCACCATCTGCAGTGATTTTGGAGCCCAAGAAAATTGTCACTGTTTCCATTGTTTCCCCATCTATTTTCCATGAAGTGATGTGACTGGATGCCATGATCTTAGTTTTTTGAGTGTGGCTCTTTAAACCAGCTTTTTCACTCTCTTCTTTCACTTTAATCAAGAGGACTTTAGTTCGTGTTCACTTTCTGTCATAAGAGTGGTGTCATCTGCATATCTGAGGTTATTGATATTTCTCCCACCAATCTTGATTCCACCTTGAGCTTCATCCAGCCCGGCACTTTGCATGATGAACTCTTCATATGAGTAAAACAAGCGGGTGACAATAAATAGCCTTGATCTACTCCTTTCCCAATTTTGAACCAGTCCATCGATTAATGTCTGGTTCTAACTTTCTTCTTGACCTGCCTACTGATTTCTCAGGAGGCAGTAAGGTAGTCTGATCTTAACAGCTTTTTAAATTTTTCACAGTTTTTCTGATCCACACAGTCAAAGGCTTTAGAGTGGTCAATAAAGCAGAGGTAGATGTTTTTCTAATATTCTCTTGCTTTTTGATGATCCAAAAGGGTGTAGGCAATTTGATTTCTGGTTCCTCTGACTTTTTCAAATCCAGCTTGAACATCTGGAAGTTCTCAGTTCATGTACTGTTGAATCCTAGCTTGGAGAGTTTTGAACATTACTTTGTTAGTGTGTTAGATGAGTGCAATTGTGCAATTGAAATTTCTTTGGCATTGCCTTTCTTTGGTATTAGAATGAAAATTGATCTTTTCCAGTCCTGTGGCCACTGCTGAATTTTCCGTATTTGCTGGCATATTGAGTGCAGCACTTTCATAGCATCATTTATATGATTTGAAGTTGCACAACTTGAATTCCATCACCTCCACTAGTTTTGCTCATATTGATACTTCCTGAAGAGAAGAACTAAAGTGCCTTTTGATGAAAGTGAAAGAGGAGAGTGAAAAAGTTGCCTTAAAACGCAACATTCAGAAAACTAAGATCATGGCATCTGGTCCAATCCCTTCATGGCAAAGAGACGGATAAACAATGGAAACAGTGACAGACTATTTTGGGGGCTCCAAAATCACTGCAGATTGTGACTGCAGACATGAAATTTAAAGATACTTGCTCCTTGGAAGAAATGTTATGATCAACCTAGACAGCATATTAAAATGCAGAGACATTACTTTGCCAGCAAAGGTCCATCTAGTCAAAGCTATGGTTTTTCCAGTAGTCATGTATGGATGTGAGAGTCCAACTATAAAAAAAGCTGAGCGCTAAAAAATTGATGCTTTTGAACTGTGGTGTTGGAGAAGGCTCCCTTGGACAGCAAGGAGATCCAGCCAGTCCATCCTAAAGGAGATCAGTCCTGAGTATTCATTGGAAGGACTGATGCTGAAGCTGAAACTCCAATATTTTGGCCACCTGATGTGAAGAACTGACTCATTGGAAAAGACCCTGATGCTGGGAAAGATGGAAGGTGGGAGGAGAAGGGGACAATAGAGGATGAGATGATTGAATGGCATCACTAATTCAACAGACATGAGTTTGAGTAAACTCCTGGAGTTGGTGATGGACAGGTAAGCCTGGCATGCTGCAGTCCACTGGTTCACAAAGAGTCAGACACGACTGTGCAACTGAACTGAACTGAACTGAACTGATGCTTTGTAAGGACACTTGACTTCTCGTTTCAGGATGTCTGGCCTTAGGTGATTGATCAAGCCATCGTGATCATCTGTGTCATGAAGATCTTTTTTGTATAGTTCTTCTGTATATACTTGCCACCACTTCTTAATATTTTCTGTTTCTGTCAGGTCCATACTGTTCCTGTCCTTTATTGTGCCCATCTTTGCATGAAATGTTCCCTTGATATCTCTAATTTTCTTGAAGAGATTGCTGGTCTTTCTCATTCTATTGTTCCCTCTATTTCTTTGCATTGATCTCTTAGGAAGGCTTTCTTATCTTTCTTTGGAATTCTGCATTCAGATGGATATATATTTCCTTTTCTCCTTTGCTTTTTGTTTCTCTTATTTTCTCAGCTCTTTGTAAGGTCTCCTCAGACAACCATTTTTCCTTTTTGCATTTCTTTTCCTGTGGATGGTTTTGATCACAGTCACCTGTACAATGTTATGAACCTCTGTCCATAGCTCCTTGGATACTCTTTCTATCAGATCTAATCCCTTGAATGCATTTGTCACTTCTACTGTATAATCGTAAAGGATTTGATATAGGTTATACCTGAATGGCCTAGTGGTTTTTTTCCTACTTTCTTCAATTTAAATCTGAATTTTTCAATAAGTTCATGCTCTGAGCCACAGTTCAATTTTGGTCTTGTTTTTGCTGACTGTATAGTTTCTCCATCTTTGTCCGCAAAGAATCTAGGTTATCTCAATGTAAGGCTTTCAGAAATTTTAAATTGTACTTGTGATTTATTTAATTTTTGAGCTTTATTTACCACCTTTGTAAAACAGTTATATCAAATTGTTTGATAAGGATATAAGGATGTGAAATACATATAGACTTCCAGCATACACTCTTTTTCCCCAAATGACTTAAAAATAAAATTCAGCTGTCATGATTGTCATTGTCATTCTTCTGTGTGTGTGTGTGTGTTATTTGCTCAGTTATGTCAGACTCTTTGAGACCCAGTGGACTGTAGTTTGCCGGTCTCCTCTCTCCTTGGAATTCTCCAGGCAAGACTAGTGGTGTGGGTTGACTTTCTCTTCTCTAGGTCATTCTTTCCTACTTTACTTTTGTTATTCTTCAAGTAAGTAACAACATATTTATATGTTATGAAAGGCCTTTTGGTTGATATATATCTAATTTTATAAGTGATTTAAGGACTCAAATTAAGAAAATACATTATCTCAGTAACACTTCATTCATCTTTTTAAAAGCAGGTTCTGAGTCCTGGGAAATGAACAACCAATGAGGAGAGAGAGTTTCAGACTCTTTGAATCATGAGGAAAAAGAAGTCAGAATTCAGTTTCAATTATTCTACCTTCTCTAACAATTTCAAATTGACATCTGATGGCAAGAAATGAATATGGCAGAAAAATAATATTATCCTCCCCAGTTACTAATAAAAGAGGTTAGGATATATCATGGGGAAAATGTAGATGCTTAAATAAATGGCATCTTTAAAAGTTAACTATATTTACCTTCTTATCATTTTGTACTTTTACAGGTCATGCAACTTATCTTGAGTGTTTATCAAAGTTTAACATTTAATAACGTTAAATAATTGCTAGTGCTATTGAGTATCTGGTAACAAAAAATGTTTTCCTTCATAATCATTATGGTGCATTACTATAATCACTGCTAGTCCATATATTTTATGATTCTAGGCCTATCAAATAAGCTTGAACACTATGTGCTGATTGCTATCATGATATCCAGTTTGTAACATGATGTTCTATAATCCATCTCTCAAATGAATGCTTCCTATACGTTTAGATTTTTATACAAAAGAAAGAAACTTAAAATCCTTCCCATAAACCAAAAGAAGTATTTTTAGTCTGATATTTAGCAGAATATTAACAAGCCAGCATGTTTATTTTCTTTCATTGCACAATAAATGTAAAATAATATAACAGTAATGTCCTGTTAATCTTAATTAAGATTCTAAAACTTGAGGCTCTTAATGAAGATATTCAACTAGCAGTCACCTTAAGAGGCAAACTGAATCAAAACATAATACGAGCAAAATCTAAGGCATTCACAAATAAATAATGTCAGTAATTTCCAATTCTTTGTACAATAAGCAAATTAATAAAAGAAATTGAGGGCAGTGACCACCTTCTCTTTCACTCCTACTTTCATTTTTTCATTTCAGTCTCCCAAGAGTCACAGGGCTTCCCTGATAGCTCAGGTGGTAAAGCTATCAGGTGGTAAAGCTGTGTGTAGGAGTCATCAGTTCAATTCATGGGTTGGGAAGATCCCTTGGAGAAGGGATAGGCTACCCACTCCAATATTTGTGGGCTTCCCTGGTGACTCAGATGGTAAAGAATCCACCTGTAATGTGGGAGACCTGGGTTTGATCCTTGGGTTATGAAGATCCCCTGGAGAAGGGAAAGGCTACCCACTCCAGTATTCTGGCCTGGAGAATTCCACAGACTGTATAGTTAATGGTGTTTCAAAATGTCGGACATGACTGAGCAACTTTTATTTTTCACTTTTAAGAGTCACACTTTGACTGAACGATCTTAATAAGTATTTGATGTTAGAAGTTATTCACTGACTATGAGCTCATCTTGCCCAGAATTGATTTTATCTCCTGTTGGTAATAATTATATTAGTTAATTACAAAATGCAATTCAAATTCATCCTTATATTGTTAATTGCAGTAAAGTAGAGAAAAGTTGGCCTTGGTCCTCTAATTCTGCTCAAAGTTCAAAAGGAATGGACAGAACTAGATTAACTTTTTCACTTTCCCAGCAGGAAAATTTGTTTCTGTCATTTGGGGAAATCAGTACATTTTCAATGATCTTTTAACCTAATCCAACAGAAAGGGAGAGAACTACCAAAATACCAAAAATAAACAAAATTACTTTGAGCAAGCAGCCAAAATTGATCAAAAAGTTCCCTCCTGTATTCCTGTTCCCAAGGAAAACACACAATTCTTTTAAATCCTACTTTTATTTATTAATTATTATAATTAAAGTGTTACTGACTTTCCAGACTGCTGTATGTTAGAGATTTAAAAAAAAAAACTCAGAAAAATCCCTCACATGTCTGTGGAAGCATCTGTTTTTAAATCACCTGATACTGACCACTACTTATATGCAGCCAAAGATAAGTCATAGTTCTTAATTTTTTTCTGTGGTACATCTGTATATAGGAATACAGTTTCTAAATTATATTTAACATGACTTCCTTGGTAGCTCGGAGGGTAAAGCAGGAGACCCGGCTTCGATCCCTGGGTCAGGAAGATCCCCTGGAGAAAGAAATGGCATCCCATTCCAGTATTCTTGCCTAGAGAATCCCATGGATGGAGGAGCCTGGTGGGCTACAGTCCATGGGGTCACAAAGAGTCGGACATGACTGAGAGACTTTACTTTCACTTTCACTTTTCACTTTCTCTAGACTCCAACATATTTTGAATAATTTTCTCTCAAAGCATGGTGATAGTTGTATTACATCAGGGGTAGCAAGTAAAAAGAAAGAAAGGTGGGGACTAAAGAAACAAACTTTAACAACTCAGACCTCATATGTGTTTCCATATGTGGCAATACTTTCACATATATGACTAAAACAAGGTTTTTGTTGTTGTTGTCTGAAATGTGGAGAGGAACAGTAAACTTATGCCGCTAGATTTTGGAAGACATTATACAGGCAATTTTCTTGTTGAATAAAATTCAGCAATCACAGTATTCTAAGGTCATAAACCTTTCATTATGTTTATATATTGGTACTCTTAACATGTGATTTCTCTGCAAATCTGGCAGACCACAGGGCCTACATGTATAGAATACAAATGTGGAGATAACTTATGGACCTTAAGTTATGGGCCTTAAGCCAATGGCCTCATGTTCTCAGTTGTCTACAACTTGAAGTACATGGATATGCTGACCTGAAATCCCTTTTGATCATATGATAGTTTGCACGTACCACTGTGTCCAAATAATAACAGCAGGCAGAGAAGATAAGGTAAAAAAAAAAATCAGATGATAGAAAATTATTTCTATCATCAACCTGACTCTGAAATAGTATAATTAAGATTTGAAATTCAAAAATTCTAGCAGTAGGAAATCTATATTCCCCAAAGACTTCCAACTTCTAATTGAATTTTTAGATCTGTTTCCAAATCAGCAGTTGTTTCTATTTTAATAAAACTCAGATTATTACCAAACCACTGTTGATTAAGATGTAATTATTTTATCATTTTACCCAAAATCTTACTTGCTTTTATCACACACACACACAAAATATTTAACCATTATAATTACAGGGAAGTTTCACAAGACCTACTAGTCAATATGTGTATGTTTGTTTGTGAAAGAAGTATTCATGCATTAGTCCCTTAAAAGTGCTGAATTTATCTGAGTATTAACTATGAATTAATGATCTCTTTAGTCAATATTAACTGCAGGCTTACCTTTCAATTCTATGTGCCTCACATTTGAATATTTAAAATTCTCTTTTCTGTTACAGCCCTCCAATTTAAAAAAAAAAAAACTCCTAAAGCAGATTTATGAGCCTGAAAAGAATGGATACAGAGAACTGCAGCCACTTACATCCACTTATTTTAACTGACAGGCTTGAGAAAAAAAGACTGGCCCACATGAACAAATAGTAGTTCTGGGAAATTATTGTCCAAGAAGATAACATGGAAAATAATGACTTTATTGTTGTTGTTGCTTTTTAAAGGAGGTTCCTCTAAACATTATTCGTACAAATCAAACTGTTCACAAAACTAAAAAGGTTGCTCTTCAAACTTCACTTTATTTAAAGCAGCTCACATTAAGATTCTTACTTCATCATGTTCATTCCTCCTAAACTATTGTTATAAACTTTGCCCAATCTCAATCAATTTGGGGCTTTAAATAACCTAGTTTAAACTACTTAAGCTCAGAAATAAAAACTCTATAAATATATTCTGATGAATTTCCCTTCTGAGATATTACTAAGTCTCTGTCCAAGAGATGTTCTATGTTTATTGATTGATAGGTTATTCTGGTGATTTGAGGGGAGAGTCAATAGTATTTGTAACATGCTTAAGAAGAAAAATAAATTACTGTTTACTTGTTTGTTTTTTTCCATTTTGAAACTACTATGTGCAGCAAGTGCTAGGAATCCTTTAAGAACACAAACATAGAGTAAATGGAGTTGCCTTTTAAACATTTCAAAAATTACTTCTGTGTGTATCAGATTTTTACACTTATATACCAGAATATCTACTTATAGTGATAATTTACTTTTATGTTATGTAAAAGTAGTGAGACGATCCAGATTCATAAAAATTTTAAGTGTTCTCTATCCTCTGAAAAACAGATCAGATACTATTTGGAATTTCCATAAGAAGTAGCAAAAATCCTCAATGGAATTCTAGCAAACAAAATCCAAAAACACATTAAAAGATCATACAAAATGATCATGTCAGCTTTATCTCAGGCATACATGGATTCTTCAATGCATAAAAATCAATTAATATGATATAGTATATTAACAACTTGAAAGATAAAATCCATAAGAAAATCTCAATAGATGCAGAGAAAGATTCCCAAAAAATTCAGCATCAATTTATGATAAAAGGCTCTTCAAATACTGAGCATAGAAGGAACTTATCTTAACATAATAAAGGTCATATACGACACACACTCAGCAAGCATTATTCTCAAAAGTGAGAAACTAAAATAATTTCCTCTAAGATCAAGACCAAGATAAAGGTGCCCAGTCTTGCCACTATTGTTCAACAAATTTTTGGAAGTCTTAGCTAGGACAATAAGAGAAAGAAAAGAAATAAAAGGAATCCAGATTGGAAAGTAAGAAGTAAAACGCTCATTATTTGTAGATGACATGATGCTGTACATAGAAAACCCTAAAGATAAAATCAGAAAGTTACTAGAGCTAATCAGTGAATTTACTAAAGTAGCAGGATACAAAATCAATACACATAAATAATTTGCATTTCTCTATATGAGCAACAAAAAATTAGAAAGAGAAAGTAAGGAATCAATCCCATTTACCATTGCAACAAAAATAATGAAATACCTAGTAAATAACCTACCTAAGAAGACAAAAAAGCTGTATACAGAAAACTATAAGAAACTGATGAAAGGAATCAGAGACTACATAAATATATGGAGAGATATCCCATGCTCCTAGGTTGGAAGAAACAATATTGTGAAAATGACTATACTACCAAATGCAATCTACAGATTCAGTGCAATCCCTATCAAATTACTAATGCCATTTTTCACAGAACTACAACAACAACAAAAATCCACAATCCATATGGAAACACAAAAGACCCTGAATAGCCAAAGCAATCTTGAGAAAGAAGACTGGAGCTAGAGGTATCCATTTACTTGATCTTGGACAATTCTACAAAGCTACAGTCATCAAAACAGTATGGTACTGGCAAACAAATAGAAATATAGACAAATGGAGCACAGCAGAAAGCCCAGAAATAAACCCATGCACCTATAGGCACCTTAATTTTGACAAAGGAGATGAGAATATACAATGGGAAAAATATAGTCTCTTTAGTAAGTGGTGCTAGGAGAACTGGACAACTACACATAAAACAATGACATTAGAGCACTTCATAACACCATGCACAAAAATAAACTCAAAATGGATTAAAGACTTAAATGTAAGATCAGACATATAAAACTCTTGGAAGAAAACATAGGCAGAACACTGTATGACATAAACCATAGCAAGAACCTCTATGACCCACCTCCTAGAATAATGGAAATAAAAACAAAAATAAACAAGTGGGTCCTAATTAAACTTAAAAGCTTTTGCAACAGTAAAGGAAACTATAAATAAGATGAAAGACAACCTTCAGAATGGGAGAAAATAATAACAAATTAAACAACTGACAAAGGATTAATTTCCAACATATTCAAGCAGCTCATACAACTCAATACCAGAAAAAAAGAAAGCGACAATCAATAAGTGGGCATAAGACCTGAACAGACATTTGTGTGAAGAAAACACACAGATGACTAATAAATACATGAAAAAATGCTCAACATCACTCATTATTAGAGAATGAAAATCAAACTACAATGAGATATCACCTCACACCAAACAGAATGATCATCAAAATTCCACAAACATCAAGTGCTGCAGAGGGCTTGGAAAAAAAGGGACCCTCTGGTACTGCTTGTGGAAATGTAAATTGATGCAGCCACTATGGAAGACAGTATGGAGATTCCTTAAAAAACTAGGAATAAAACCATCAGCAATATCACCTCTAGGTATATTCTATGAGAAAATCAAAACTGAAATAGACACATACACCCCAAAGTTCATTGCAGGACTGTTTACAGTAGCTCAGACATGGAGGCAACCTCAATGCCCATTGCCAGATGAATGGATAAAGAAACTATGGTACATATATACAATGGGATACTATTAAGCCATAAAAAGGAACACTTTTGAGTCTGCTCTAATGAGGTAGATGAACCTAGAGCCTATTATACAAAGGAAGTAAGTCAGAAAGTGAAAAACAAATATCATATATTAACACATATGGATGGAATCTAGAAAGATGGTAGTGAGGAACCTATTTACAGGGCATCAGTGGAGATGCAGACATAGAGAACAGACATAGGGATGAGGGTGTAGGATGGGGAAGGAAGGAGAGGGTGAGATGAATGTGGAGCGTAGCACTGAAGCATCAGTTAGTTCAGTTCAGCCACTCAAGCGTGTCTGACTCTTTGAGACCTCATAAACTGCAGCACACCAGCTTCTATGCCAATTACCAAATCCCGGAGCTTCCTCAAACTCATGTCCACCAAATTGATGATGCCTTCATCTACTCTTTTCTCCTTCTCTTCCTGTATTCAATATTTCCCACTATCAGGGTCTTTTCCAAATAGTCAATTATTCACATCAGGTGGCCAAAGTATTGGAGTTTCAGATTCAGTATCAGTCCTTCCAATGAACAGTCAGGACTGATTTCCTTTAGGATTGACTGGTTGGATCTCCTTGCAGTCCAAGGGACTCTCAAGAGTCTTCTCCAACACCACAGCTCAAAAGCATCAATTCTTTGGCACTCAGCTTTTTCTATGGTCCAACTCTCACATCTATAGATGACTACTGGAAAAACCATAGCTTTGACTCAGTTCAGTTTAGTTCAGTCTCTCAGTCGTGTCTGACTCTTTGCGATCCCATGACCCGCAACACGCCAGGCCTCCCTGTCCATCACCAACTCCCAGAGTTCACCCAAACTCATGTCCATTGAGTCGGTGATGTCATCCAACAATCTCATCCTCTGTCATCCCCTTCTCCTCCTGCTTTGACTAGACAGACCTTTGTTGGTAAAGTAATGTCTCTGATTTTTAATATGCTGTCTAGGTTTTTTATAGATTTTCTTCCAAGGAGCAAGTGTCTTTTAATTTCATGGCTGCAGCCACGATCTGCAGTGATTTTGGAGCCCCAAGAAATAAGTCTATCACTGTTTCCATTGTTTCCCTGTCTATTAGTCTTGAAGTGTTGCGACTCGATATCATGATCTGCGTTTTCTGAATGTTGAGTTTTAAGCCAGCTTTTTCACTCTCCTCTTTCACTTTCATCAAGAGGCTTTTTAGCTCCTCTTTGATTTCTCCCATAAGTGTGTTGTCATCTGCATATTTCTCCTGGCACTTGATTCCAGCTTCTCCTTCATCCAACAGGGTATTTCATGTGATGTACTCTGCATATGTTAAATTAAAAGGATGACAATATACAGCTTTGATGTACTCCTTTCCCTATTTGGAACCAATCCATTGTTCTATGTTTGCTTCTAACTAACTGTTTCTTCTTGACCTGCATACAGGTTTCTCAGGAGGGAGGTAAGGTGGTCTATTATTCTCATCTCTTGAAGAATTTTGCAGTTTGTTGTGATCCACACTGTGAAAGGTTTTGACTTTGTCAATAAAGCGGCTGTATATATTTTTCTGGAATTCTCTTGTTTTTTGTATGATCTAATGGATGTTGGCACTTTGATCTCTGGTTCTCTGCCTTTTCTAAATCCAGCTTGACCATCTGGGAGTTCACGGCTCACATACAGTTGAAGCCTGCCTTGGAGAATTTAGAGCATTACTTTGCTAGCATGTGAAATGAGTGCAATCATGAAATTGTTTGAACATTCCTTGGCATTGCCTTTCTTTGGGATTGGAATGAAAACTGACCTTTTCCAGTTCTTTGTCACTGCTGAATTTTCCAAATTTTCTGGCATATTGAGTGCAGCACTTTCACATTATCATCTTTTAGGATTTGAAATATCTCAACTGGAATTCCATCACCTCCACTAGCTTTGTTCATAGTGATGTGTCCTAAGGTCCACTTGACTTCACATTCCAGGATGTCTTACTCTAGTTAATTGATCACACCATCGTGGTTATCTGAGTCTTTAAGATCTTTTTTTGTACCATTCTTCTGTGTATTCTTGCCATCTTTTCTTAATTTCTTCTGCTTCGATTAGGCCTATACCATTTCTGTCCTTTATTGTGGCCATTTTTGCATGAAATGTTCCCTTGGTATCTCTAATTTTCTTGAAGAGATTGTTAATCTTCCCCATTCCACTGTTTTCCTCTATTTCTTTGCATTCATCACTGAGGAAGTCTTTGAAGCATTTACAGTACCATATGTAAAATAGATAGCCAATGGAAATTTTCTGTATGACTCATGGGACTCAAACTGGGGCTGTGTAATAACTTAGAGGAGTGAGAAATGGTGGGAGGTTCAAGAGGAAGGTGACATGTGTACTCCTATGGTAATTCATGTGATGCATGGCAGAAATCAAACCAATATTGTAAAGAAATTACCCTTCAATTAAAAATACATACATTTAAATAGAAAAGGAGAGAATATGATTTCCTTAGCTTGGTATCCTTCTTTTGTTTTTTTTTATTTTTATTTTTTTGCTTTCATATATGTCTTTCTATATTACTTTTTTTTTCTTTTCTTTTTTTTTAATTTTATCACACAACTTTTCTTGTATATACACTCTGGTATGGGTCTTAGCAACTAATATGGTTTCACTCAAAGTGTTCTCATCAGACTACTTAGACAAAACACCTACGCTACACATGTGGTCTGACCCCTGGCCATCTCCTTATATGAAAAACAACTTTCCCCACCCCCACACCCCCAATGGAGCAAAGTAGCAAGGGAACCTGTTGTTTGTTTTCACTCCCCCTTTGCTGCAGCAGGGGCTCCAATAAAGCCTTACCTGAATTTCCTGTCTGGCCTCTAGTCAATTTATAATGGTTGGGAAAAGTCAAGAATCCAAGACCTGTAATGATCCAAATTTCATGTTGTTAAGCAGCACCAAAGTGAACCAACTCCTGTGCAACACATAATGATTTTATTGTTTTTAATCTTTTCTACCTGTTATTATATATACTAAGATTATTTTTATCAGGTTATAGTAACAAAATTTGGCTGGCTTTTTAATATAAAATGGGGATTACTCCCTTGATTTGAAATATTCTCTTTTTATAATTTTACTGCCTGCAAGATATACAATGATGATTTTAAAATGAAGTCATTAAAAATTATTTTAAAGCTTTGCTTTAATGATATTGCTGGCTTAACACATTTGGCTTCATTTACAAGTATGCACTTAAAAAAAATTAAATACCTCTTCTCAAATCAATAAAAGTCTTATTTCTAACAGCACAAATTTTGATCATTTTATTAAAAATTATTATAATGCTTGAATTTCTTTTATATCTTTGACCATGTTAATCTTGAAATCTGTATTTTGTATGTTTATCATGCTGCTGTTGCTGCTGCTAAGTCACTTCAGTCGTGTCCGACTCTGTGTGACCCCATAGACGGAAGCCCACCAGGCTCCCCTGTCCCTGGGATTCTCCAGGCAAAAACACTGAAGTGGGTTGCCATTTCCTTCTCCAATGTGTGAAAGTGAAAAGTGAAAGTGAAGTCGCTCAGTCGTATCCAACCCTTAGCGACCCCACGCACTGCAGCCTACAGGCTCCTCCATCCATGGGATTTTCTAGGCAAGAGTACTGGAGTGGCTTGCCATACACAAGGTTAAATAAATCATGTTATATAAATAGCCTAGAACAAGTCATAATGATATTAATTCATTTATTAAACTAATGTCCATGATTGACTATTTTTCCAGGTACATTTTTAAGTGCAGGAATTTGCATAGTGTACAAAAGAAGCACATTCCATATTCCTCTAAAATGTACACTTAGCAAGACAAAAGGTGGGGATTCCCTGGTGGCTCAGACAGCAAAGCATCTGCCTGCAGTGCGGGAGACCTGGGTTCGATCCCTAGGTTGGGAAGATACCCTGGAGAAGGAAATGGCAACCCACTCCAGTATGCTTGCCTAGAAAAATGGATGGAGGAGCCTGGTGGGCTACCGTCCATGGGGTCACAAAGAGTCAGATACAACTAAACATAATCTAGCAAGAGGTGATAAAAATTCTATGTGAACAAGTTAATATATTAATAAGGTATCTAATATTACAGAATAGGTATGTTTATGAAACCACACAGTTAAAAATGGAATGCCTCAGTCTTTGCTTTAAATCATGGTAATCCGATAACTATTTTAAAAACTGCACACTTTGCAGTAATATTTCACTTTTAGCAGTTTTGTTGTTGTTTTTTTTTGTTTGTTTGTTTTTTGTTTTGCATAGTTCCTTCTTAACTTTTCTCCTACTAGGGAAAACACCATGTCAGAGAAAATAAGACTAAACTAAAATGGCAGTAAACGTGTTAAGTGGATCCATATGTCTTGAAGCAATAACAATATAGGATGATTTTTCAGAAGTAAAAATAAATGCAGTCATACTGAAAAAATAATTTAGATATGAGATGCTTCAATTTAAACTAAATGTCATGCTGTCCTTTGATCTCATAATCAAAAGACATTGTCATCATAGGAAGGGGTTGTGGGGAGACAATTATCCATAGGTTTCTTGAGTTTTTGTACATCTTGACAGAAAAGGAAATTTTGCTTTTTGTTTTCTTCAGGACTATCTTCAGAATGCTTTTATTGCAAACTACCTTGGAATATAGAGAAAAGAAAAGACTTTTCCAGGCTTAATAGATAGGGTTAATTACTCCCTCATAAACGAAAAAGCCAGCATGCTTACTGTCTATTATTAAGGATTTGGTTTCCTCAAGTTCAGGGCTCCTCCCTTGTCATGAATCCCACTGAATATGTAGATGTCACCTCGCCCTCTTAATGTCACACTTATGGGAATTGGGTGGGGTTCAGGAAGCCTGGCCGTCATTACTTTGTATCTGGCTCAGGAGTGCTGTCTTCTGCCAGCATTCATGTAACTATGTTAGGCTAAGAAATTAGTTTAAAAGAAGACTAAGAAATCTCAAATATATTATAGTTCTTAATAAGGGCAGTTTAAACTCTTCAAATCTCAACATTCATATAAATAAACATGATTGCACATTTATACAGACAGAGAAAAGTACGCAGGGTTTTTGTGTGCCTTAAAGTGTTTGATTCAAGTGAGAAATGGCATGGAAATACAACTCAATAAAATCGCCCTCTATAGATAAAGAAAATAGATACGAATGTTTTCCTTTGCTCTTTAGTTCTCCTTAACTTTTTGTCAGATATTTCCTCAATGTATTTTTATATGCTTTACAGAGGATGCAAATAAAAAGGACATAATGAGTCCTTTCTGAGAGCTTACAAGATACTTGGGAACACTATACACAGACACGTACGAAGCTACTAAACATATAAGTATGCAATATAAAATATTGCAAAGAACACAGAAATTATCAACAAAATTATGATCACTACTATTTTTTCAAGATTGTCTCTACCATAATTAAATTTATCAGAATTGTTTAAATTAATGTGAAATTCAATATTGAAATTCAATAATAAATATAGATTTATTTAGACTGTGATACAAAAGCAATTGTTGATTTATATCAGTGATATATAACTTTCCCAACATCACAATCATGGTAATATTGTCCACATTATTTTTATTTTACAGTAGAAGGCAATGCAATATATGGTAAATATCATTCTCCCTATTTGACAAATTATTTAAAGCCTATATGTGAAAGCTTAACTACATAGTAAAAACTTCAAGGCTAAATTTTGAAATCTAAAATCTGACCCAGAGATCGCCCTAATATGCAATTCTGTTTTTGTTTTAGAGCATGGAAAGATGCATGATGCAATAAATCATATATTATGTGCAATGCTTCATGTACCATTACTTCTCCAGATCTCTTCTGATTTCAAGAGGACTTTTTATACCTAGCATTTTAGAAAGTATATTAAAAGACATGCACTTATGGCCCCAAAACAGGCTAGCAAATGGATAAACATAATGAATGAATGAGTGAATGAATGATGAAGGAGAGGACAAAAAATAAATTTTATGAAGTGAAATATTAACATTTATTAGCATCTGCTTAGTTTAGAGCATCTTGTTAAGCAATCACATATATTTATTTGATAAATTCATGTAGTTTTTCATGAATTATTATTCAAATGAAATATGTACAGAGACAGGCATAGATTAAAGTGGGTGAATAAGAGAAAATACACAATGAAAAGATTCACGAAGTAAACGATAAAGCAATTTTAATGTCAAATAAGACGCGACGCAAGAGACACCGGCCCCGGCGGCGCAGACGCGACGCGAGAGACGCCGGCCCGGGCGGAACGAGCCACGCAAAGAGGTGCGGCCGTGAGGAGCTACCCCACGCCTGAGGCCAGGGCCGGCGGCCGAGAGGAGCTACCCCACGTCCAACAGGCGGTGGCTGTGCGGACGCAGGAGGGCCGAGAGGAGCTACTCCGCGTTCAAGGTCAGGAGGGGGGGCCTTGAGGAGATACCCCTCGTCCAAGGTAAGGTACAGCAGCTGCACTTTGCTGGAGCGGCTGTGAAGAGATTTTCCACGACCAAGGTAAGAGAAACCGAAATAAGACGGTAGGTATTGCTAGGGGGCACCAGAGGGCAGACAAACTGAAATCATAATCACAGGAAACTAGCTGATCTAATCACATGGACCACAGCCGAATGTGGTCCCCTGGAGAAGGGAATGGCAAACCACTTCAGTATACTTGCCTTGAGAACCCCGTGAACAGTAACAAAGGGCAAAATGATAGGATACTGAATGAGGAATTCCCCAGGTCGGTAGGTGCCCAGTATGCTACTGGAGCTCAGTGGAGAAATAACTATAGAAGGAATAAAGGGATGGAGCAAAAGCAAAACCAATACCCAGTTGTGGATGTGACCAATGATAGAAACAAGGTCCGGTGCTGTAAAGAGCAATATTGCATAGGAACCTGGAATGTTAGGTCCATGAATCAAGGCAAATTGGAAGTGGTCAAACAGGAGATGGCAAGAGTGAATGTCGACATTCTAGGAATCAGTGAACTAAAATGGACTGGAATGGGTGAATTTAACTCAGATGACCATTATATCTACTACTGTGGGCAGGAATCCCTTAGAAGAAATGGAGTAGCCATCATGGTCAACAAAAGAGTCCGAAATGCAGTACTTGGATGCAATCTTAAAAATGACAGGATGATTTCTGTTCGTTTCCAAGGCAAACCATTCAATATTACAGTAATCCAGGCCTATGCCCCAACCAGTAATGCTGAAGAAGCCGAAGTTAATCGGTTCTATGAAGACCTACAAGACCTTTTAGAACTAACACCCAAAAAAGATGTCCTTTTCATTATAGGGGACTGGAATGCAAAAGTAGGAAGTCAAGAAACACCTGGAGTAACTGGCAAATTTGGCCTTGGAGCACGGAATGAAGCAGGGCAAAGGCTAATAGAGTTTTGTCAAGAGAATGCACTGGTCATAGCAAACACCCTCTTCCAACAACACAAGAGAAGACTCTACACATGGACATCACCAGATGGTCAACACCGAAATCAGATTGATTATATTCTTTGCAACCAAAGATGGAGAAGCTGTATACAGTTAGCGAAAACAAGACCAGGAGCTGACTGTGGCTCAGATCATGAACTCCTTATTGCGAAGTTCAGACTTAAATTGAAGAAAGTAGGGAAAACCACTAGACCATTCAGATATGACCTCAATCAAATCCCTTATGATTATGCAGTGGAAGTGAGAAATAGATTTAAGGGACTAGATCTGATTGATAGAGTGCCTGATGAACTCTGGACGGAGGTTCGTGACATTGTACAGGAGACAGGGACCAAGACCATCCCCATGGAAAAGAAATGCAAAAGAGCGAAATGGCTGTCTGAGGAGGCCTTACAAATAGCTGTGAAAAGAAGAGAGGCGAAAAGCAAAGGAGAAAAGGAAAGATATAAGCATCTGAATGCAGAGTTCCAAAGAATAGCAAGGAGAGATAAGAAAGCCTTCCTCAGTGATCAATGCAAAGAAATAGAGGAAAACAACAGAATAGGAAAAACAAGAGACCTCTTCAAGAAAATTAGAGATTCCAAGGGAACTTTTCATGCAAAGATGGGCTCGATAAAGGACAGAAATGGTATGGACCTAACAGAAGCAGAAGATATTAAGAAGAGGTGGCAGGAATACACAGAAGAACTGTACAAAAAAGATCTTCACGACCAAGATAGTCACGATAATGTGATCACTGACCTAGAGCCAGACATCTTGGAATGTGAAGTCAAGTGGGCCTTAGAAAGCATCACTACGAACAAAGCTAGTGGTGGTGATGGAATTCCAGTTGAGCTATTTCAAGTCTTGAAAGATGATGCTGTGAAAGTGCTGCACTCAATATGCCAGCAGATTTGGAAAACTCAGCAGTGGCCACAGGACTGGAAGAGGTCAGTCTTCATTCCAATCCCAAAGAAAGGCAATGCCAAAGAATGCTCAAACTACCGCACAATTGCACTCATCTCAAATGCTAGTAAAGTCATGCTCAAAATTCTCCAAGCCAGGCTTCAGCAGTATGTAAACCGTGAACTCCCAGATGTTCAAGCAGGTTTTAGAAAAGGCAGAGGCACCAGAGATCAAATTGCCAACATCCGCTGGATCATGGAGAAAGCAAGAGAGTTTCAGAAAAACATCTATTTCTGCTTCATTGACTATGCCAAAGCCTTTGACTGTGTGGATCACAATAAACTGTGGAACATTCTGAAAGAGATGGGAATCCCAGACCACCTGACCTGCCTCTTGAGAAACCTGTATGCAGGTCAGGAAGCAACAGTTAGAACCGGTCATGGAACAACAGACTGGTTCCAAATAGGAAAAGGAGTGCGTCAAGGCTGTATATTGTCACCTTGCTTATTTAACTTATATGCAGAGTACATCATGAGGAACGCTGGGCTGGAAGAAGCACAAGCTGGAATCAAGATTGCCGGGAGAAATATCAATAACCTCAGATATGCAGATGACACTACCCTTATGGCAGAAAGTGAAGAGGAACTCAAAAGCCTCTTGATGAAAGTGAAAGAGGAGAGTGAAAAGGTTGGCTTGAAGCTCAACATTCAGAAAACAAAGATCATGGCATCTGGTCCCATCACTTCATGGGAAATAGATGGGATAACAGTGGAAACAGTGTCAGACTTTGTTTTTTTGGGCTCCAAAATCACTGCAGATGCTGATTGCAGCCATGAAATTAAAAGACGCTTGCTCCTTGGAAGGAAAGTTATGACCAACCTTGATAGTATATTAAAAAGCAGAGACATTACTTTGCCGACCAAGGTCCGTCTAGTCAAGGCAATGGTTTTTCCCGTGGTC
This sequence comes from Moschus berezovskii, assembly GCF_049115385.1. Lineage (NCBI taxonomy): Eukaryota > Metazoa > Chordata > Mammalia > Artiodactyla > Moschidae > Moschus > Moschus berezovskii. The sequence goes on from NC_142472.1 coordinate 49,480,769, forward strand.
ATGTATGGATGTGAGAGTTGGACTGTGAAGAAAGCTGATCGCCGAAGAATCGATGCTTTTGAACTGTGGTGTTGGAGAAGACTCTTGAGAGTCCCTTATACTGCAAGGAGATCCAACCAGTCCATTCTAGAGGAGATCAATCCTGGATGTTCATTGGAGGGACTGATGCTAAAGCTGAAACTCCAATACTTTGGCCACCTCATGAGACGAGTTGACTCACTGGAAAAGACTCTGATGCTGGGAAAGGTTGGGGGCGGGAGGAGAAGGGGACAACGGAGAATGAGATGGCTGGATGGCATCACCGACTCTGTGGACCTGAGTTTGAGTGTACTCCGGGAGTTGGTGATGGACAGGGAGGCCTGGCGTGCTGTGATTCATGGGGTCGCGGAGAGTCGGACACGACTGAGCGACTGAACTGAACTGAACTGAACTGATTCAAGTACATTGTTAAAGAAATAATAAAATCCTTTTTTATTATGGAGAGAGTAATATGGAAATTTATGATACCAAATGTAAAATAGGAATTTGCTGTATGACTCAGGGAACTCAAATAAGGGCTCTGTGACAATCTAGACGGATGGGTTGGGGAGGGAGATGGGAGGGAGGTTTTAGAGTGAGGGGACATGGATCTACCTATGGCTGATTCTTGTTCATGTATGACAGAAAACCACAAAATTCTGTAAAGCCATTATCCTTCAATTTTTAAAAAATGAAAAAAAATCAAAGAAAAAGTCACATTTATTTCATTGTAAAATAATTGATTTTAGCTTACTGATTTGTAGAGAAACATACTCAGAAATGGAAAGATTATTTAAAAAGTAATAGCAATATCAATAATCATAATCCATAACAAATATGATGTGAACTAGTATACATTAGAACAGTGCTTTATTTATAGATATAATTAGAATTCTTTGTGATTCCTATGATTGCGATTATTTTATCAATGTCTGCCCAGTTGAAGCCAGTCTAAACTGAAGTAACAAATGTCTCTAATAAAGTTTAAAATATTTTAATTATTATTCACTTTGAATGGTTAAATTACTCATGTAAAAATTACTCAAGAGACAATATACTTCTATAATGAAAATTGCAAAGCACAACATATTTAACAAAACACAAGAGAAAGATAAATATTAAAAATCACTAAATTTTCAAACAACAGAAAGAAGACCAGGGTGGCTGGATGGTTATAGGCAAGAGGAATAACAGCTTACATTTATTGAGTATTCATTATGTACCAGACACTCTTCTAAGCAATTCGTACATATTAACTCATTTAATCCACTGGTCTAAGAAGTAGGTATAGTGATTATGCACATTTGACAACTAAGACAATTGTGCATCAAAGGATTACAATAATAACACACCAATATTTTATTTATTTTAACCCTCGGTCATGTCCCACTCTTTGCAACCCCATGGACTATACAGTCCATGGAGTTCTCCAGGCCAGAATCCTGGAGTGGATAGCAGTTCCCTTCTTCAAGGGATCTTCCCAACCCAGGGATCAAACCCAGGTCTCCTGCATTGCAAACAGATTCTTTACCAACTGAGCCACAAGGGAAGCCCAAGAATACTGGAGTGAGTAAAAGTTCCCGTCTCCAAGGGATCTTCCTGATCCAGGAATTGAACTGGGGTTTCTTGCATTGCAGGTGGATTCTTTACCAGCTGAATTCTGAGGAATCCCAACATAAAAATGCTACATGGTATATAAAGACATAAGATTTTAACACAGGGAGACTGCCTATGAAACTCCAGTTTGACTCTTTCCCATTGCACACAACTGCCTGGGGTATAGTGTCCCAATACCCTAGGGTATTGGGATTACAATTGAAATTGGGATGTTATTGGATCATTTCAAGCCAGAGCATAACATAATCTGATTTAGTGTTGATATGGACTCTGGTATTAGGCACACGAAAATAAGAAAAGTTACTATAAAAAGTTATTGAAAGCAAATGAAATAAAGTAAAAATCAAATAGCAAGCACAGAGGAAAAATGGACAGAGACGAGTCAGGATTTATAATCATGAAATGATGAAGGAAATAGGAGAAATATGACAATGGGAAAAAAATAGAGGTCAATGTAGGAAACTCACTGGAACTAATTGGCCCTTAAGGTGTTCTAGATCTATTTCTGCTACTAGATTCTTTTGTATGTGCTTGGGCAATTAAATTAACTGATGTTTACCTTTGTTGCTTTATCTGTGAAATAAAGAATTTCACTACTTTAGTGTTTTGTAATTCAAAAATGTACTACAAACAAGCAAACCAGTTAAATCCATCACTGTTGACCTAAAGAAGGAACAGGGAAAGTGGAGAAAACAAGCAAGGATCACTATATCCGTGAAGCAAAACAAGACTAGAAATGAGTGGTAGATAGATTTTTTTTTTTTACTTTATCAGCTCAGTTCAGCCCCTCAGTCGTATCCGACACTTTGCAACACCATGGATGGTAGCATGCCAGGCTTCCCTGTCCATCACCAACTCCTGGAACTTGCTCAAACTCATGTCCATCAAGTCGATGAGTCCATTAAACTCATGATGCCACCCAACAATCTCATCATTTTTACATTATAAGTCACGATAAACCCTGGAGTAGATGGTCTCTAGAATGAAAATTCTGTAAGTCATTAATGCAAGTTTATATAAAGAGTAAACTTTTTAAAATATTTTATGAAAGAAATGGTTTCTATCTAAAAAATATAAGAGGGAAAGCAGTTTTTAAATGAAAAGCAAAGCAAATTGAACCTGTTAAAATAACGCTAGGGCACCTCTAGTGCATCCCACATTGAACCCAACATTGTTTCCTGTCAAAATGGGTGCAAAGAGAAAATATGAAAACTGAAAAAAAAAATCACCTTCATTAATCTAAGACGTCATCTGCTTTTATAAATCTCTGTTGCTATCTGATATAGGGTATATGACCTTGAGAAAAAAAGTATGGGTGTTTCTGCAAAGAAGAAAAAATAGCAATATGCTTTCAAACAGTGAGTTATAAATCTTTCTTAAATTAAAATCATTTTATGAAAGAATTCTCAAATATATTATTAAATATAATTTAAGAATATGAAGTAAAATAGTGTTTTATGATATAAATGGCTATTTTCTCAGCTTTATAAAACAAATTTTTATTATCATAGAAAACTGAAATAATACCTGAATATATGTAATGGCTCACACTTGTAAAATATGTTTGGAAGATATACATCAATGAATTTATATGAATGTAGCTCAGTTCAGTTCAGTCGCTCAGTCGTGTCCGACTCTCCACGACCCCATGAATCACAGCACGCCAGACCTCCCTGTCCATTACCAACTCCCGGAGTTCACTCAAACTCATGTCCACAGAGTCGGTGATGCCATCCAGCCATCTCATTCTCTGTCGTCCCCATCTCCTCCCGCCCCCAACCCTTCCCAGCATCAGAGTCTTTTCCAGTGAGTCAACTCGTCGCATGAGGTGGCCAAAGTATTGCAGTTTCAGCTTTAGCATCAGTCCTTCCAATGAACACCCAGGATTGATCTCCTTTAGAATGGACTGGTTGGATCTCCTTGCAGTCCAAGGGACTCTCAAGAGTCTTCTCCAGCACCACAGTTCAAAAGCATCAATTCTTCGGCGATCAGCTTTCTTCACAGTCCAACTCTCACATCCATACATGACCACAGGAAAAACCATAGCCATGACTAGACAGACGTTTGTTGGCAAAGTAATCTCTCTGCTTTTTAATATACTATCTAGGTTGGTCATAACGTTCCTTCCAAGGAGAAGGTGTCTTTTAATTTCATGGCTGCAGTCAGCATCTGCAGTGATTTTGGAGCCCAAAAAAATAAAGTCTGACACTGTTTCCACTGTTTCCCCATCTATTTCCCATGAAGTGATGGGACCAGATGCCATGATCTTTGTTTTCTGAATGTTGAGCTTCAAGCCAACCTTTTCACTCTCTTCTTTCACTTTCCTCAAGAGGCTTTTGAGTTCCCCTTCACTTTCTGCCATAAGGGTGGTGTCATCTGCATATCTGAGGTTATTGATATTTCTCCCAGCAATCTTGATTCCAGCTTGTGCTTCTTCCAGCCCAGCGTTCCTCATGATGTACTCTGCATATAAGTTAAATAAGCAAGGTGACAATATACAGCCTTGACATACTCCTTTTCCAATTTGGAACCAGTCTGTTGTTCCATGTACAGTTCTGACTGTTGCTTCCTGACCTGCATACAGGTTTCTCAAGAGGCAGGTCAGGTGGTCTGGGATTCCCATCTCTTTCAGAATTTTCCACAGTGTATGGTGATCCACACAGTCAAAGGCTTTGGCGTAGTCAATGAAGCAGAAATAGATATTTTTCTGGAACTCTCTCGCTTTCTCCATGATCCAGCAGATGTTGACAATTTGATCTCTGGTGCCTCTGCCTTTTCTAAAACCTGCTTGAACATCTGGAAGTTCACGGTTCACATATTGCTGAAGCCTGGCTTGGAGGATTTTGAGCATGACTTTACTAGCGTCTGGTGTGGTAGTTTGAGCATTCTTTGGCATTGCCTTTCTTTGGGATTGGAATGAAGACTGACCTCTTCCAGTCCTGTGGCCACTGCTGAGTTTTCCAAATTTGCTGGCATATTGAATGAAGCACTTTCACAGCATCATCTTTCAAGATTTGAAAGAGCTCAGTTGGGATTCCATCACCTCTACTAGCTTTGTTTGTAGTGATGCTTTCTAAGGCCCATTTGACTTCACATTCCAAGATGTCTGGCTCTAGGTCAGTGATCACGTTATCGTGACTATCTTGGTCGTGAAGATCTTTTTTGTACAGTTCTTCTGTGTATTCTTGCCACCTCTTCTTAATATCTTCTGCTTCTGTTAGGTCCATACCATTTCTGTCCTTTATCGAGCCCATCTTTGCATGAAATGTTCCCTTGCAATCTCTAATTTTCTTGAAGAGATCTCTTGTTTTTCCTATTCTGTTGTTTTCCTCTATTTCTTTGCATTGATCACTGAGGAAGGCTTTCTTATCTCTCCTTGCTATTCTTTGGAACTCTGCATTCAGATGCTTATATCTTTCCTTTTCTCCTTTGCTTTTCGCTTCTCTTCTTTTCACAGCTATTTGTAAGGCCTCCTCAGACAGCCATTTCTCTTTTTTGCATTTCTTTTCCATGGGGATGGTCTTGGTCCCTGTCTCCTGTACAATGTCACGAACCTCCGTCCAGAGTTCATCAGGCACTCTATCTATCAGATCTAGTCCCTTAAATCCATTTCTCACTTCCACTATATAATCATAAGGGATTTGATTTAGGTCATATCTGAATGGTCTAGTGGTTTTCCCTACTTTTTCATATAAAACATGTATACATATATATAAGCTGCTGCTGCTACTGCTGCTAAGTCACTTCAGTCGTGTCCGACTCTGTGTGACCTCATAGACAGAAGCCCACCAGGCTCCCCCTTCCCTGGGATTCTCCAGGCAAGAACACTGGAGTGGGTTGCCATTTCCTTCTCCAATGTGCGAAAGTGAAAAGTGAAAGTGAAATCGCTCAGTCGTGTCCAACCCTTAGCGACCCCATGGACTGCAGCCTACCAGGCTCCTCCATCCATGGGATTTTCTAGGCAAGAGTACTGGAGTGGCTTGCCATTGCCTTCTCCGATATATATATAAGCACATTACAACTAAAGGCTGATAAAATAATATATTGCTCATGACAATGACTTTTAAACAATTTCAATTTCTCTGATAACCTATTTTGCTTTAGGGATGACAGAAAATATATTCTTTACACTCACATTGTAGATTAGAACTTTTCAAAGCAAGATACAGACTCAAATTTTAAGAATAAACATAAGGAGAGAAAAAAATACTCAAGTATGCTCTTCTATATATTTTCATCTCGAGCTCACATGGGCTGGAATGAGAGCCTGAGTTATGGCCCTTTAGTTATTTCACCTGAGTCTGGCTTCCTTGGTGGCTCAGTCAGTTAAGAATCTACCTGCAGTGCAGGAGATCCAGGTTTGATCCCTGGGTTAGAAAGATCCCATGGGGAAGGATATGGCAACCCTCTCCAGTATTCTTGCTTGGTGAATTCCATGGGCAGAGGAGCCTGGCAGGCTGCAGTCCATGGGGTCACAGAGTCAGACACAACTGAGTGACTATCACTCACTCACTCCAGTATTCTTGCCTGGAAAAGTCCAAGGACAGAGGAGTCTGGCAGGCTACATACAGTCCATGGGGTCACAAGAGTCAGGCATGACCAAGCAACTAACACTTTCACTGAGTTCTATAAAATCACTGAAACCATTGTTCTGTGTTCTTACTCTTGATCTTCTTTTTTGATTCTGGTTTCCTATATTCAGAATGCTTCCAACTTATTTTGCTTTGTATTCCATTCCTCAAATCCTGCTGTGTGGTTGCTGCCTAAAATTTGGAAACCTGAGCCCACTTTCTGATCATTCCTTTTGCTGGTACTTTAAAGGTGGCCTCTTCATCCTTCAATATACTCTGATCAAATAATTCTGCTAATAATGGATCTACTGGAGAGGTGCATTCTGAAAATTGAGAAACTGAAATGATTATGCTCTGAAATATATGAGAGAGGAAATTCATGTCTCAAAATGTATAACTAAACATATTATGTCATATTTTATCAAGATAAACATAAGTTGATTGCCAAGCTTTATATGCTTCAGCTAGTGAGTATATCATCCTGAACTTGTGAAAAGTAACATTACTTCCCTCATTCATAGTTATAAACATGAAACTTACTATCTAAATATTTGCCCAAATGTTACTGAAATATTTGTCCAAGTAATAGTTTCAAAAGCGACTTATTTATATAACTGGATGACTGAACTATAAGACATGTATATGTACTTTCTAATACTTCTTGCTTTGAAAATTAACATCAAGTAGGACAAAAAGGACCTTTGATTCTTGGGTCCTAGAGGAAACCATACTTGTAATGCTAATATTTCTCGAATTTTACTTGCATAATTCCAAATGATCAGATAATCAATTTCTCAGTTTTATGTTTTGTAAAGTGACATGGATACTCTTAGATACTTGATTCATTGCCAGGGAATAAAAACATGATAGAGGAAGAGTAGATTTAAACCAGTTCATGATAACTGTGAATATTTAGCACTATTTATTTAATAGAGTATAGAATTACCAAAGGAAATATGAGGTCTAAGCAATAACAGAGAGACATAATAGTTAATCTGGCAAGGCAGAGATACCAACAGAATGCAACTTGCCTGTGGACCTTGAATCACCAATATATGTGCCTGGTTCCAACAACCATCTTTCCTTATTTTCATACTATAAAGAAATTAAAGTTAGCTTTTTAACATAAACTTTAAATTACTAATGTGTATATATAGTATGTATAACCCTACCAATTCAATAAGTCTGCTTCCCAAGTAAGTATGTTCAGCTTCTTCATATACTGATGTGCATTTTAAGGTAGACTAATGCAGAGTCTATACTGCTTAGCAATTTATTTCAATTATCACAAGAATCAAGGGTCTTTTTTTTAGTGAAGCTCTTGGAAAATATTTCTCCCCAAAACTTTTAGGATTAAAAAATGTTAGTTAATGAGTAAAAAAATATTGTGAAAACTATGTTGCTTCAGGCACTTAATGCAACAACAAAGATTATATTTTGAAATATGCCAGGTGCCTCTACAAGATGTTCTGTGTGCAAATGTGTGTATATATATTTTGCTCAGAATGAATCAACTGATAATGCCACATTGACTCAAATATCTATAGCTGACACTGCACCCTTCAGGCATTTTGGAAATCTTCAGCTAAAAGTTCAGACAGCTGACAGAAAAAGAATGATGAATTAAAACACTCAGGCAAAGGATAATAGCAAAGAGAGATTGCTAAGAAAGTTTGGAAAGTTAGCTTATAAATACATTAGGAATTTAATTTTCTCTTTTTTTATTTTTTTATTAGAAAACTGAAATTTACAATGTGTTTATATCATTCACTGAGTGCATGGCATTTAAAAGCAACATCATTACAGAAAGATAACAAAAATACAAAGTCTTAAAACCTACGGGATATGGAAAACATTATCCACTAAGGCCTTAAATGTAGTAGACTTGACATAAAAAGGAAAAGCAACGAGTATACAAGTATAGAGCCAGTTTAAGAAGTTAGCCAAATAAACAGAATAAGCATAAAGAAAAGAAAGCAGCTAATACATACCAGGTATAAATGCAATAAAAATAAAGATAAAATTGAGAGGCTCAACAGAGTCAAAGCTTCCTTAAAAAGCTTCTCTAAAAAGGGAAACATCAGGTAACAATAATCAACAAGAAAAATCTTGCAAATAAACAATACTCAAAATGGGAATTACTCATAGAAGCATTAAGAATATAAATAATAGAAACACTTCATGCCTATACATTCGAAGATTAACTAATCTTATATAATCATATACAGGGTTATCGTTACCATCTTTCCAAATTCCATATATATGCGTTAGTATACCATATTGGTGTTTTTCTTTCTGGCTTATTTCACTCTGTATAATAGGCTCCAGTTTCATCCACCTCATTAGAACTGATTCAAATGCATTCTTTTTAATGGCTGAGTAATACTCCATTGTGTATATGTACCAAAGCTTTCTTATCCATTCGTCTGCTGATGGACATCTAGGTTGCTTCCATGTCCTGGCTATTATAAACAGTGCTGCCATAAACATTGGAGTACATGTGTCTCTTTCAATTCTGGTTTCCTCCGTGTGTATGCCCAGCAGTGGGATTGCTGGGTCGTATGGCAGTTCTATTTTCAGTTTTTAAAGGAATCTCCACACTGTTCTCCACAGTGGCTGTACTAGTTTGCCTTCCCACCAACAGTGTAAGAGGGTTCCCTTTTCTTCACACCCTCTCCAGCATTTATTGCTTGTAGACTTTTGGATAGCAGCCATTCTGGCTGGCCTGAAATGGTACCTCATTGTGCTTTTGATTTGCATTTCTCTGATGATGAGTGATGTTGAGCATCTTTTCCTGTGTTTGTTAGCCATCTGTATGTCTTCTTCGGAGAAACTTCTGTTTAGTTCTTTGGCCCATTTCTTGATTAGGTCGTTTACCTTTTCTGGAATTGAGCTGCAGGAGTTGCTTGTATATTTTTGAGATTAATTCTTTGTCAGTTGCTTTATTTGCTATTATTTTCTCCCATTCTGAAGGCTGTCTTTTCACCTTGCTTATAGTTTCCTTTGCTGTGCAGGAGCTTTTGATTTTAATTAGGTCCCATCTGTTTATTTTTGCTTTTATTTCCAATATTCTGTGAGGTGTGTCATGGAGGTTGTGCTGTGGTTTATGTCAGAGAGTGTTTTGCCTATGTTCTCCTCTAGGAGTTTTATAGTTTCTGGTCTTACATTTAGATCTTTAATCCATTTTGAGTTAACTCAAAAAGGGATTTAATTTTCATAGAGTTCTTAACCTAGAAGATTAAGGAGAAATTACAATATATCATAAATATCCATCTTTCTATTATTTAATAATATTGTTTCTAAGTATAGTAAAAGCACTCATTGATTAATACTTACAGAATACACATATTTTAGTAACAACTTAATTCTGGGTTTTAGGTGATATCGAATAAATGAATGTTCTAATCAGAAAATATCTTGGTACTTCAAATATGAAAAATAATCCATTGACATGTTTACAGCATAAAACATGTACTAGAAGTCTTTGATAACACAGCAAAACTAGGGTATATTCATTAAATTAAACTGGAATTTTTTTTAAAAACTCACACAATATCAGTAAATTTTTTTAAAATGAAATTTTTAAGGTAACTAGTGTTTATATTTATAAAGTAATATTATCACTAATCATACTCCTTGGTTATTCACATTGGTTCTCCTTGGAGTTTCTCTATTTTTTATCCAATATTAGATTTAAAAGAAAAAGCACAATTGGACCTGAGTCCAGTAGAAAGAATTGATTATCTTTTGAAAGGTTTGTGTAGAGTTAATACCTCCTTGGCAGGGGGTTAAATCAAAACTATCATATGGAATTTTTTTTTATCTTTTTTTTTAATTTATTTATTTTAATTGAAGGCTAATTACTTTACATTATTGTATTGGTTTTGCCATACATTGACATGAATCTGCCCCGGGTGTACATGTGTTCCCCATCTTGAAACCCCCTCCCACCTCCCTCCCCATCCCATCCCTCTGGTTCATCCCAGTGCACCAGTCCCAAGCATCCTCTATCATGCATTGAACCTGGATTAAAAGCAAAGTTAAACTGAGATATATTTGAAAGCTTCTTGATATATCCATGCTATTTATTGACACAATTTAAAGCTTATGCACACTATTTAAATTCTCTTTACAGAAACTTTTATACTATTCTTTAAAAATGAACATAATATTTATGTTTTCATTTATTCTTGTGCTTGACTAATATGACCTTTATTTTTAATAATAATTTCATATATTTTGCAAATATGTTTTTCTACATTTTAACCTTTTTGCACAGAGGGAACACAAAATTATTATTCACTATTTACATCTTGCATAAATTCTTCCAGATCTTTGAGATAATCTCACATGAGCAATGTATGGCTTTACAAAACCTGGATTGAATTCAGTTATGTACAGATAAATTTGGTACCTTAAACAAAACCTATGAGTGATTAGGGCTTTGGAAATATAAATAACAATTTGGGGGCACTCATTTGAAGAATAACTTCTAGTAATTTCAGGAGAAAACATTTTTAGTGACATCAATGCATTCTATAAGGCTTTCTAGCTGAGCCGTAAAATTCAGCTTGATTGGGGAGATGGCCTGAGGGGATTTGAGGGAAGAAATCTTGGTAGGGAATGCCCTTGTAGGAAAGCCAGGCAGCCATGGAGATAGGGTGATAGTACTGAGTCACACACATGGGTGGAGTCATCACTTTAGCCTCTCTCCCCACGTGCTGTGACCAGCTGCTGAACCAGTAGAGAAAGACCCCAGAGAAGGTGGCCCTTTCAGTGCCTAAGGCCTCCATCTCAACACAAAGACTAAGCCCTATCCAAAGGCCAACAACCTACAGTGCTGGACTTTTTACTTCAAACAATTAGTCATATCAGAACACAATCTTGCCTATTAGCAGAAAGGCAGCTCAAGACAATAACAAGCACATAGACACCCCAAAACACACTACTGGACACAGCATTGCCCTTCAGAGAGACATGATACAGCTCCATCCACCAGAACACAGGCACAAATCCTCCTAATCAGGAAAAAATTCACAAGGAACTGGTCCAACTACACTCAAGGGGGGCAGACTCAACAGTTAAGAAGAATTATGACCCACCAGCCTGCAGAAGGAGACCCCAAACACAGTAAATTAAACAAAATGAAAAAACAGAAAAAATATGGTGCAGATGAAGAAATATAGCAAAAACCCATTAAACCAAACAAATGAATAGGAAGCAGGCAATCTACCTGAAAAAGAATTCAGAATAAAGATAGTGAGAGTGTTAACAGCCTTATTGGGATGCCAGAGGTCCCCAAGAAGTCAGGAAGAAATAAACTGCAAGTAACTTTTTCCCCTTCTCTGTTGATGACACTTGGTTCCACCTGAAATTAACTTTTCTCAATTCTTTTTTTATTTTTTTATGGAAATGTTTTTCTTCAGCTATGTTAATGGAACTGAGTATTTGCTTTGGAATCTGCCTTTCTTCATATCCATTTCACCTAAGACCAATTTATTTTCCTTTCTCAAACCTTGGGCTGATAACGGCTTAACAAACCAAACCACGGATGACACACGTTGTGCCATTCTATCTCAAAAATGTATATTGTGGGAGAGGGAACTGGTCAAACTCCCTCAGCCTTGAAGTATCTCTATTATCTGATTAGCAGCTCAGTAATAGGACTTCCCTGATAGCTCATTTGGGAAAGAATTCACCTGCAATGCAGGAGACCTGGGTTCAGTCCCTGGATTGGGAAGATCCCCTGGAGAAGGGAACTGCTACCCACTCCAGTATTCTGGCCTAGAGAATTCCATGGACTGTATAGTCCATGGAGTCACAAAGAGTCAGAAATGACTGAAAGACTTACACTTCACTTCAGCAGACATAAAACACCTTGCTAAAAACTAGCAAGCTGGCACTCTTTCTGTCCCCTGATGTCTGTGTCAGAAGTTTTCCCTATCTCTATTATACTTTAATAAAGATTTGCTACACAGAAAACTCCAAGTAGTCAAGCTTCATCTCTGGCCCCAGAATGAAATCCTCTCCTCTGGAGGTCACAAATCCCAGGGTAACACACAGCTCGCAACAAAAACCTTTCAATAGTAAAGATGATCCAAAATCTTAAAAATAAAACGGAGGCACAGATAAACAGACTGGAGGAACAGATCAAGAAGATACAAGACATGTTTAACGAGGACCTAGAAAAATTAAATAATAGACAATCAGCAATGAATAACACAATTATTGTTGGTGTTCAATAGCTAAGTCCTGTCCGAATCTTTGTGACCATATGGAGTGCAGCACGCCAGGCTTCCCAGTTCTTCATTATCTCCCAGATCTCGCTCATACTTATGTCCATTGAGTCAGTGATACCATCAAACTATCCCATCCTCTGTCACCCCCTTCTCATCCTGCCCTCAATCTTTCCCTGCATCAGGGTCTTTGCCAATGAGTCGGCTCTTCTCATCAGGTGGCCAAAGTATTGGAGCTTCAGCATCATTCCTTCCAGTGAATATTCAGGGTTGATTTCCTTTAGGATTGACTGGTTTTATCTCCTTGATGTCTAAGGGACTCTCAATAGTCTAATCTACCACCACAATTCGAAAGCATCAATTCTTCAGCACTCAGCCTTGTTTATGTCCAACTCTCCCATCCATACAAGAATACTGGAAAAAACATAGCTTTGATTATATAGACCTTTGTTGGCAAAGTGATGTCACTGCTTTTTAATACTTTATCTAGGTTTATAATAGCTTTTCTTCCAAGGAGCAAAAATCTTTTAATTTCATGGTTGCAGTCACAGTCTGAGTTTCCTTGGTGCCTCAGTTGGTAAAGAATCTGGTTGCAATGTAGGAGACCTGGTTTTGATCTCTGGGTCAGGAAGATTCCCTGGAAAAGGGAATGGTAACCCACTCCAGTATTCTTGCCGGAGAATCCCATGGACAGAGGAGATGGGAGGACTACAGTCCATGGGGTCACAGAGTCAGACACGACTGAGTGACTTTTAGTCACCGTATGCAATGATTTTGGAGCCCAAGAAAATGTAATCTGTCACTGTTCCCACTTTCTCTCCATCAATTTGTCATGAAGTGATGGGTCCTGATAATAACATTCCATTGTCTGGATGTACTATGGTTTACTGATCCATTTACTTTCTGAAGGACATTGCCACAGCTTTTTTTTTTTTCTTACTTAGAAAATGGTGACAATGACACTATCTACTATCTACCTCATGAAGTTATTACTAGGATTAGCAAGAGGATATAAGTGCTTAATAAATAGTTTATTGAACAAGCAATAAACAACAGGTGTCAATAGTGCTGAAACACCACCAATAGCCTCAGAGGGGTGTCAAAAATGTCAATTTTCTAGGCCAAGAGAGAAATAAAGTCCTGTACAAAGCGGATTCCCTCACAATGAGAAAAACCAGTCAGTTTTTCTCAGGAGGCAAAAGTCTTACCTGCAGCAGTAGCTTTTATATCTTAAACATGAATTATTTTATTTTGCCCAGTTTTTGATGGCAGATGTGTTGCAATATTTTGCAAGATAATAGAACCAGGCATCAGTGATGGTAATCTGCGTTGATTGGTAATTTTATTATAGGTGGTATCATCATGACCTTATTGTGAGAATCTTCATGAATGTTCCCAAATATTTGGTCAATAACAGAAGCTAAATACCAGAGTACACAGTCATTAAAATGGTAATCCTCAAACGTATAATCTGGTTGTTTTCCAAATTGCAGACTGAATAGCCAAATCATTCAGTTCAGTTCAGTTCAGTCACTCAGTCGTGCCCGACTCTTTGCAACCCCATGATCTGCAGCATGCCAGGCCTCCCTGTCCATCACCAACTCCCAGAGTTTATCCAAACTCATGCCCATTGAGTCAGTGATGCCCTCCAACCATCTCATCCTCTGTCGTCCCCTTCTCCTCCTGCCTTCAATTTTTCCCAACATCAGGGTCTTTTCAAATGAGTCACTTCTTCGCATCAGGTGGCCAAAGTATTGGAGCTTCAGCTTCAACATCAGTACTTCCAATGAACACTTAGGACTGATCTCTTTTAGGATGGACTGGTTGGATGTCCTTGCAGTCCAACAGACTCTCAAGAGTCATCTCCAACACCACAGTTCAAAAGCATCAATTCTTCATTATAATAGCCTAAAAATCTGTAGAGTATAACAAAGGAGGGAGACTAATTCAAAAATACTGTGAGTTGCTCCAAGGACCCTCTCCCCAGGAAACAGTCATAATGAAAAACCGTTTAAAAAATTTTAAGTAACTAGAAATTGTCTTGCTGCTCCTAAGTTTCTTCAGTCGTGTCTGACTCTGTGGGATCCCCTAGACGGCAGCCCACCAGGCTCCCCCATCCCTGGGATTCTCCAGGTAAGAACACTGGAGTGGGTTGCCATTTCCTTCTCCAATGCATGAAAGGGAAAAGGGAAAGTGAAGTCGCTCAGTCATGTCTGACTCTTAGCGACCCCATGGACTGCAGCCTACCAGACTCCTCCGTCCATGGGATTTTCCAGGCAAGAGTACTGGAGTAGGTCACCAGTGCCTTCTCCGAGAAATTGTCTTAAGTGCACGCAATATATGAAAACTATTCATCCAAGGAAAATTACAAAATCTTTGTTATTTAGTATATATGGTATTTGAGAAATAAACCAATCTTTAACCACTCCAGCTAGTATGATGAAAGCACCACTCAGTGCATAAGCCAAGAAGAAAATGAATGTCTTTCCCTAGTTGCCATCCAAGAATCAGAGTATCACTTTAAGAGGGTCAAACCACCAGCATTTCCCATTCACTCTAGCAGCATATGAATGAAGCTAAATTTCAGGTGAATGTATCCGTGAAATAAAGACTCCTTTCTTCAGCCAGCCACCACTTACAAGGTGTATCCTTAATGTACATATGGAAGGTTGAGAATCAGTTCAGTTCAGTCACTCAGTTGTGTCCAATGCTTTGCAACCCCATGGACTGCAGTATGCCAGGCCTTCGTGTCCATCATCAACTCCAAGAGCTTAGTTAAACTCATGCCCATCAAGCCGGTGAAGCCATCCAACCATCCTAGCCTCTGTCTTTCCCTTCTCCTCCTGCCTTAAATATCAGGGTCTCCTCCTTTCCCAATATCAGGGTCTTTTCCAGGGAGTCAGTTCTTTGCATCAGATGGCCAATGTATTGCAGTTTCAACTTCAGCATCAGTCCTTCTTTCCAATGAATATTCAGGACTGATTTCCTTTAGGATTGACTGGTTGCATCTCCTTTCAGATCAGGGGACTCTCAAGAGTCTTCTCCAACAACACAGTTAAAAAGCAACAACTCTTCAGCTCTCATCTTTCTGTATAGTTCAACTCTCACATCCATATATGACTACTGGAAAAAGCATAGCTTTGACTAGACAGACTTTTGTCAACAAAGTAATGTCTCTGCTTTTTAATATGCTGTCTAGGTTAGCTGTAGCTTTTCTTCCAAGGAACAAGTGAGATTTAATTTCATGGCTGCAGTCACCACATGCAGTGATTTTGGAGACCCCCAAAATAAAGTCTCTCACTGTTTCTATTGTTTCCCCAGCTATTTGCCATGAAGTGATGGGACCGGATGCCATGATCTTAGTTTTTTTAATGATGAGCTTTAAGACGGATTTTTCACTCTCTTCTTTAACTTTCATCAAGAGGCTCTTTAGTTCTTCTTCGTTTTCTGCTCAAGGGTGGTGTCATCTGCATATCTGAGTTTATTGATATTTCTCCCAGAAATCTCAATTTCAGCTTGTGCTTCATCCAACCCACCATTTCACATGATGTACTCTGCATATAAGTTAAATAAGCAGGGTGACAAGATACAGCCTTAATGTATTCCTTTCCCAATTTGCAACCAGTCTGTTGTCCCATGTCTAGTTCTAACTGTTGTTTCTTGACTTGCATACAGATTTCTCATGAAGAAGGTAAGGTGGTCTGGTATTCCCGCCTCTTGTACAGCTTGTTGTGATCTACACTGTCAAAGGCTGAAAATAATGGGATCCAAATATCCCTGAACCAGCTTGCTCATAGGACAGACATTTCATATCAAAAGAAGCAAGTTAAGAAGGACAGATTTTGAGGTCTAAAACAAGTTCTCTGCTCATAAAGCAAATGTGTCACTCTGGAAGTACTGGGTCACTGGCTGTACTCCAAGGTCTAGAATAATCAGGTAGATATTTTATCAAAGGTGTCAGTCAGGCCATAAGATAGTTTCACAGCTATTGTCTAAGAAACTTATTTTATTTAGAATAGCATATTGGGAATTTAAAGGGCATTCTCAAAACAATGGAGATTTTTGTTGTATGCAGTTGAAAGAAATTCTGAAAGTTCAAGAAAATAAGAAAACAAACTGTAGAGTACAATATAACCATAAAGAACCAGTGAAATATTTTATAAAGATCATGACTGTGATGAGAACAAATCTCTAAAACTAACCACAATAAAATTCTCTTTCAAAGAGAAGTTAGATGTTAGATTAAACTGTGAAGCAAACTTTGGCACCAGAAATTGTCAACAACAAAACAACAATCAGCTGGCAATCAGTGAAGCTTAACCATTCTGGTATAATATCACAGAGGCAAACAAGTTAATAGAGAAATCAGGAAAAGATACTGTCTAAGAAACCCTGTAGAAACCAGTATCACCCAAGGGTGACTGGGTTCACACCCAAGGCTGCATCCTTTGAGGAGTAATAGCAGAGACTTTGTACTGTAGGAAAAAGTAAACATTATTAAAATACTTCACCCCAAGTCAATAAACCAAGACATAAAAAGATAAAAACAAATACAAAACATAGAAAGGGAAAGAGGGAAAAACTGATATCAAAACTTGCTACAATAAATAATCCAAAATGTATAGTATTCAACCAAAAATTATGGACTAAACAAGCCAATATAAACAAAACATAAGAAAAAAAAATGTGGCTCATAAATGAGAGAGCAGAAGCAGTAACCTAAAACTGGATCGAGAGGGACCATATGTCAGTCTTGTCAAATAAAGTGTTCAAAAAACTGTTACAGTTATGTTCAAAGAGCTAAAGGAAACCATGTTTAAATAAAGATATATTATTGTTGCATAAAAGTGTATAATATCAATAAACAGAAAAAAAGAAAGAAATCAAATTAAAATTCTAGACTATAAAAGTTCAGAACTTGAAATCAAAATTTACCAGAGGCACTCAAGAGTAATTTTGATTTGCAGAAAAAAGCACCAGAAAACATCAAAATGAGTCTGTAGAAACTATGTACTCTAAAGAAGAGAAAGGAGAAGGCAATGGCAAGCCACTCCAGTACTCTTGCCTGGAAAATCCCATGGATGGAGGAGATTGGTAGGCTGCAGTCCGTGGGGTCACTAAGGGTAGGACACGACTGAGCGACTTCACTTTTACTTTTCACTTTCACACATTGGAGAAGGAAATGGCAACCCACTCCAGTGTTCTTGCCTGGAGAATACCAGGGATGGGGGAGCCTGGTGGGCTTCCGTCTATGGGGTCACACAGAGTCAGACACGACTGAAGTGACTTAGCAGCAAAGAGAAAGCAAAGAATAAAGAAACATTTATGGAGCCTCAGAAATATATGGCACGCCACCAAGCACACCAATTCATGTGTACAGTGAATAACAACAGAGGATAGAAATTACAGGGGGGAAAAAAGGAGTTGAAAAATTACTGGCCATAAAGTTACTAAATTTGATAAAATGCATTAATCTATATACCAAGAATCTACACAGACTCCAGAGAGGTAAAGAGCAAAGAGAGCCATACCTAGGCACCTCATAGTAAAAATATTGAAAGCCAGAGACAAAAAGAAAGTGGCAAGAGAAAAAATTTCATCATAAAGGTAATCCCAATAAGATTAGCAGCTAATTTCTCATAAGAACAATGGACACAAGAGGAAATAGAAAGATATTTTCAGTCCTGAAAGAAAAAAAAAAAAAAACTGTAAACCAAGAATTTTACTTTGACTAGAAATGCTTTCAAATGTGAAGGTGAAATAAAAATATTACCAAACTAACAAATGTTAGAAGATATGTTGCAATTAGGTGATTAGAGAATGAATTTATGGTTGCCAGGAGGAAAGGGATAGTAAAGGAGTTTGGGATTGACATGTATACACCACTATTTTAATATGTATAACCAAGTTTGTACTATATAGCACAGCAAACTCTGTTCAATGTTATGTGGCAGCCTGGATGGGAGGGTAGTCTGGATACATGTATATGTATGGCTGAATCCCTTTGCTATCCACCTGGAAAGATCACAAAACTGTTGAATGATTCTATTCCAATATAAAAATTAAAAGATTTTTAAAAATAAAAGTGAAGAAACAGGTAAAATGAAAACATAAGTAAATAATAGAAGCTATTCTTTAAGCTGAAAGCAAGTGTCCTCAGATAGTAGTTAAAATACATATGAAAAATTACGGACAGAGGTGGAAGTCATTATGCAATAATGAAAGAAGTGAAAATTTATATTTATTCTTGTATTTATCTTGACTGATTTAAATGGAAATTGTACAAAGAAATATGTATATAATTCCATTATTGGGCCTATAGCATATAGAAATGTAGGGTACATCTGAAAATAAGAGATCAAGGAAACAGTGGAAGCAAAGCTCTGTTGAATTAAGAAAATGACAGATGCTAACTCCAGAGGAACAAATAAAGAAGACCAGGAATAATACATAAGAAGTTTTATTTAACAAATGACATAAGCATATGCCTTTTCTGTTTTCTTCTCCAATATCTTCATGACATAAAATTATATAAAGAAATTATTATAATACTGTAGAGTTTGTAACATTTACAGATTGCAATGTGTAGATATAGGAGTTGGAATAGAACTATAAAATAACATTTCTATATTCATCGAATAACTTTGTCTTGCTCTAAAGTAGATTATGATAACTTAAGATATATATGGGAAGCTCTAGAACAACAGGTAAGAAAAATCAATTCATATATTCAATAAAATATCATTAAATAAATTCAAGTGTTTCACTAAGTACTATTAAATCAATGTAAAAAGGAGAAAAGAGCAACAAAAAACATGACATGTTTGTACAAAAAAGTAAAATAGCTTACACAAATTCAAATGTATAAAAAATACAATTAAATCTGAATGGATTAAACAATCTGACCAAAAGCCAGAGATTGTCTGACAATATTAGGGGGAAAAAGACGCAAATGCATTCTGTGTACTGAAGAAATATCTTTGATTTAAAAATACAATAGATTTAAAGTAAAAGGGTGTAAAACATTCTGCATGCAAACAAACATAAGAAAGTTGGATTGAATTATTATCTGAAAATTAAGATTAAAGGCAAATGAGAAGAGTGTACAGGATATTGCAATGATCATCTTGGAGAAATACTTAACAATTTAAACATATATGTAAATAACTGTGCACCTAAATGCATAAACAAAACTGACAGAATTGAAGAGAGAAAAATATTCAATAATAATAATTTGTAAACTACAATATTTCACTCTCAATGATGTATGTAATAACTAAAAGGAAGATCAACAAGGTAATGGAAGATTGGAAAAATAGTTTTAAATATTTATACCTCAGTTCAGTCATTCAGTCGTGTCCGACTCTCCACGACCCCATGAATCACAGCACGCCAGGCCTCCCTGTCAGGCACCAACTCCTGGAGTTCACTCAAACTCATGTCCACAGAGTCGGTGATGCCATCCAGCCATCTCATTCTTGGTCGTCCCCTTTTCCTCCAGCCCCCAACCTTTCCCAGCATCAGAGTCTTTTCCAGTGAGTCAACTCGTCGCTTGAGGTGGCCAAAGTATTGGAGTTTCAGCTTTAGCATCAGTCCTTCCAATGAACACCCAGGATCAATCTCCCTTAGAATGGACTGGTTGGATCTCCTTGCAGTACAAGGGACTCTCAAGTCTTCTCCAACACCACAGTTCAAAAGCATCAGTTCTTCAGTGATCTGCTTTCTTCACATTCCAACTCTCACATCCATACATGACCATGGGAAAAACCATAGCCTTGACTAGACGGACCTTTGTTGGCAAAGTAATGTCTCTGCTTTTTAATATATTATCAAGGTTGGTCATAACTTTCCTTCCAAGGAGTAAGCATCTTTTAATTTCATGGCTGCAATCAGCATCTGCAGTGATTTTGGAGCCCAAAAATATAAAGTCTGACACTGTTTCCACTGTTTTTCCATCTATTTCCCATAAAGTGATGGGACCAGATGCCATGATCTTTGTTTTCTGAATGTTGAGCTTCAAGCCAACCTTTTCACTCTCCTCTTTCACTTTCATCAAGAGGCTTTTGAGTTCCTCTTCATTTTCTGCCATAAGGGTAGTGTCATCTGCATATCTGAGGTTATTGATATTTCTCCCGGCAATCTTGATTCCAGCTTGTGCTTCTTCCAGCCCAGCGTTCCTCATGATGTACTCTGCATATAAGTTAAATAAGCAAGGTGACAATATACAGCCCTGACGCACTCCTTTTCCTATTTGGAACCAGTCTGTTGTTCCATGTACAGTTCTGACTGTTGCTTCCTGACCTGCATACAGGTTTCTCAAGAGGCAGGTCAGGTGGTCTGGGATTCCCATCTCTTTCAGAATGTTCCACAGTTTATTGTGATCCACACAGTCAAAGGCTTTGGCATAGTCAATGAAGCAGAAATAGATGTTTTTCTGGAACTCTCTTGTTTTCTCCATGATCCAGCGGATGTTGGCAATTTGATCTCTGGTGCCTCTGCCTTTTCTAAAACCTGCTTGAACATCTGGGAGTTCACGGTTCACATATTGCCGAAGCCTGGCTTGGAGGATTTTGAGCATGACTTTACTAGTGTGTGAGATGAGTGCAATTGTGCAGTAGTTTGAGCATTCTTTGGCATTCCCTTTCTTTGGGATTGGAATGAAGACAGACCTTTTCCAGTCCTGTGGCCACTGCTGAGTTTTCCAAATTTGCTGTCATATTGAGTGCAGCACTTTCACAGCATCATCTTTCAAGATTTGAAATAGCTCAACTGGAATTCCATCACCACCACTAGCTTTGTTCATAGTGATGCTTTCTAAGGCCCACTTGACTTCACATTCCAAGATATCTGGCTCTAGGTCAGTGATCACATTATCGTGACTATCTTGGTCATGAAGATCTTTTTTGTACAGTTCTTCTGTGTATTCTTGCCACCTCTTCTTAATATCTTCTGCTTCTGTTAGGTCCATACCATTTCTGTCCTTTATCGAGCCCATCTTTACATGAAATGTTCCCTTGGAATCTCTAATTTTCTTGAAGAGATCTCTTGTTTTTCCTATTCTGTTGTTTTCCTCTCTTTCTTTGCATTGATCACTGAGGAAGGCTTTCTTATCTCTCCTTGCTATTCTTTGAAACTCTGCATTCAGATGCTTATATCTTTCCTTTTCTCTTTGCTTTTCGCTTCTCTTCTTTTCACAGCTATTTGTAAGGCCTCCTCAGACAGCCATTTTGCTTTTTTGCATTTCTTTTCCATGGGCACAGTCTTGGTCCCTGTCTCCTGTACAATGTCACGAACCTCAGTCCAGAGTTCATCAGGCATTCTATCTATCAGATCTAGTCCCTTAAATCTATTCCTCCCTTCCACTGTATAATCATAAGGAATTAGATTTAGGTCATATCTGAATGGTCTAGTGGTTTTATACCTAATGGCCATCTATTAATGGCTCCACAAAACTGAATATTCTTCTTCTCAAGAGCGCATAGATCATTCTGCAGAAGAAACAATACACTAGGTCATAAATGAGCCGGAATAAATTTAAGAAGATTGAAATAATATCACATGCAAAATATATTTTCAAACCAAAATACAATGAAATTATAAATAATAAAAATGGGGAAATTCATAAGTACTATGAAACTAAATTCCTTTCATAATACTATGAAATTCATTCCTTCACCTGGAGAAGGAAATGGCAACCCATTTCAGTATTTTTTTTTTAATTTTTATTTATTGAAGGATAATTGCTTTACAGAATTTTGTTGTTTTCTGTCAAACCTCAACAGAATCAGCCATATATTCTTGCCTGGAAGACTCCATGGATAGAGGAGCCTTGTGGGCTACCATCCATGGGGTTACAAAGAGTTTGGACACAACTTAGTGACAGCATGCATTAAATTAAAACATAACTTACTAATCAATAAGCAAAAGTCTAAATCATGGGAAACTTTGAAATCACTTTGAGATTAAAAAAACTAAATATAAAATATAAATAAATAAAGGGAATGCAGCAAAGCCAGTGTTAGAATGAAAATTTATAACTCTAAGGCTTATATTTATAACAAGGAAAAATATCAATAACCGGATTTTTCAGTTTAACACAATAAAAAGAAAGAGCAAACTAAACTCTACCTAAAGAGTAAAAAAAAGGAAGCAATGCAAATTAGATTGAGAATTAAATAGAGAGTATAAAACAATAGAAAAAAATCAACGAAATTTGCTTTTTTTAAAAATAGCAAATCTAAGAACTTTTAAAGTAAATTGAACAAAATTGAAAGAGAAGAGACTAGATTATTAAAATCAGAAATGAAAGGAGTATCTTTTTTAGGAATAAGAAAGATTGTAAATGAATGCTATCAACAAGTATAGTCAACAAATTGGATAATATAAATGAAATATACACACATTTCTCTAGAGATAAAAACATGAAACTGATACAAGAAGAAATGCAAAATTTGAATAGACATATAACATGCAAAGAAACTGAATTACTTATTTTAAACCTTCCCATAAAGAAATCTCTAGGCCCATAAGACTTCGCTGAATACTGCTAAGAAACTTTTAAAGAACACACAACAGCTCTTCATACTCTTCCATAAAATAGAAAAGGAAGAAATATTTCTAAAGTTAGTTTATGAGTATGATTCTGATATCAACATCAGACAAAGATAACAAAAGAAAACTACAAATCCCATGCTGTAAATATAGATGCAAAATCTTAAAAACAAACAAAACCTAGCAGACTGATTCTGCAATGTCTGCAATGAAAAGAATTATATGCCACCTCACCATTACCAAATGAGAATTTTCCCAGTAAAGTAAGATTCATTCAACATTCCAAAATAATTTAATGTGTTGTATCAATAGAATAAAGGACAAACCCCACATGATCTTTAAAGACACAAAAATAACTTTGAAGACACAATCATAATGATGTAGGTTTTTAATAGATAACCTTTATCAGAATGAAAATGTTTGTATTCCTAGTTTGATGATTGTTTATCATGAAGAATATCAGACCATACCAAAGTTATTTTTGTGTCTTTAAAGATCATGTTATGGAGAAGAAAAAAGAGTGGCTTTATTACTTTGCCAGGAAAAAGTGGAACACATGTTAGCATTATTCAGTGAAGTCTTATGAGGTGTCAGTTCTTCAAATCAGGTGGCCAAAGTATTGGAGTTTCAGCTTCAGCATCAGTCCTTCTAATGTATTCAAGACTGATTTCCTTTAGGATTGACTGGTTTGATCTCTGTGCAGTCCAAGGGACTCTAAATTTTTACCAGTTCCCTAACCCAACAACTGTTCTTTGTTTCTATATCTTCACATTTCCCAATCATTAACTCTTGAGTCAGCATTTTACTTCAAAAGACAAGCATAGAGGAACTTGTACATAATTTCACTAGGGGCAAATTTCATGTCAGATGAGTTGATTATAGGAATTCATCTAGATTTGGGTCTTTTTTTTATTCCTCAGAGAGTTCACTCCATTTGGTATTTTCAACCCAATGCTGTGTTGTGCTTAATCTCTCAATCATGTCCAATTCTTTGTGACCCCATGGACTGTAGTCCACCAGGCTCCTCTGTCTATGCAGATTCTCTAGGCAAGAATACTAGAATGGGTTGGCATGCCCTCCTCCAGGGGATCTTTCCAACCCAGGATCAAACTCAGGTCTCCTGCATTGCAGGAGGATTCTTTACCAGCTGAGCTACCAGGGAAGCCCTTCCAACCCAATTGGGGGCAATAAAACCCAAAACACTATTTAATACTTTACCTGTGGTTTCACATGGGGGCTTGCTTGTTTCAGAAAAATATTTTCAAGAGTGGCAAATCTGCCTTATGGACACCCATAGCCAATGCCAATAACTCTAAGGAATTTAGTTGTTTTATCAGAATAAATCTAAAATTGTCATTGTAGGCTATAGATGAGTCTGAGCTGTGAAACGTTCCAGGTATTGCTGTTCTTCCTTTACAAGTTTTATGAATCCAACTTCTTCATCTCCCAATGACTCTAAATTTGAAAGGTACTCTGATTTTAAAGTGGTCATGAATTTCCCCATTTCATTTTTTGTGCAGATAACACTTCTCTGTAAGTGTTGTTCAGATGATGGAAACAAGAGTAGGCCAGAAACTTTTGTCAATCTAGGATAAATCATAGTACTAGTCATTACAGTACTTTCAGATGGTAAAGTACTGTACCATCTGGTGGCTCAGATGGTAAAGAAACTTCCTGCAATACAGGAGACCTGGGTTCAATCCCTGGGTTGGGAAGATGCCCTGGAGGAGGGCATGGCAACCTACTCCAATATTCTTACCTGAAGAATCTGCAAGGAAAGAGGAGCCTGGCTGGCTACAGTCCATGAGATCACAAAGAGTCAGACATGACTGAACAACTAAGCACACAGCACACAGCTATTATAGTGGGACCTATCTAAGCTGAAAGTCAGATGGCAAGGAAGTGCCCCTGCTGAGAGGAGAATTAGCAGCAATACACCTTCAGAACAAGTACACCATTGAGAAAACTGACTTTTGAACCATTTCCAAGTACTCAATCACTAATCATTGCCTTTATTCCACTTCAATAAAAGTCAACAAAATTCTGGACCACTTTTTGCCAATTGCCCATAGAATTGGTCTATATGCTCACTACTGATTTCCAGGGACCCCAAGTTCTATAGATTCTCCAACAAACCTTCATTATTCTTCATATGAGTCATGTCTCTGTGAGTATGCTATCATTCACACCACAACTGTCAAGAAATACAAGGGTCTGAGATTTTACTCGTCAGCTAACAAGTGAGACTGCCATAATTTCATAGATGATTGAAATCATAAACTCAATCATGTCTGACTCTTTGAGACCCCATGGACTGTAGACTGCCAGGATCCTCTGCCCATGGCATTCTCTAGGCAAGAGTCTACATGCAATAAATGCTGGAGAGGGTATGGAGAAAAGGGAACCCTCTTACACTGTTGGTGGGAATGCAAACTAGTACAGCCACTATGGAGAACAGTGTGGAGATTCCTTTAAAAACTGGAAATAGAACTGTCATATGACCCAGCAATCGCACTCCTGGGCATACACACTGAGGAAACAAGAATTGAAAGAAACACATGTACTCCAATGTTCAGTGCAGCACTGTTTATAATAGCAACGACATGGAAGCAACCTAGATGTCCATCTGCAGACGAATGGATAAGAAAGCTTTGGTACGTATACACAATGGAGTATTATTCAGCCATTAAAAAGAATACATTTGAATCTGTTCTAATGAGGTGGATGAAACTGGAGCCTATTATACGGAGTGAAGTAAGCCAGAAAGAAAAACACCAATACAATATACTAATGCATATATATGGAATTTAGAAAGATGGTAACCTTAACCCTGTATACAAGACAGCAAAAGAGACACAGGTGTACAGAACAGTCTTTGGGACTCTGTGGGAGAAGGAGAGGGTGGGATGATTTGGGAGAATGGCATTGAAACATGTATATTATCATATGTGAAACGAATCACCAATCCAGGCTCAACACATGATACAGGATGCTCGGGGCTGGTGCACTGGGATGAACCAGAGGGATGGGATGGGGAGGGAGGTGGGAGGGGGGTTCAAGATGGGGAACGCATGTACACCCAGGGCAGATTCATGTCAATGTATGGCAAAACCAACCAATATAATATTGTAAAGTAATTAGCCTCCAATAAAAAAAAAAATTTAAAAAAAGAATACTTGAGTGGGTAGTCATTGCCTTCTCCAGGGAATCTTCCTGACCCAGCAATCACACCCGTCTCCTGTATTGCATGCAGATTCTTTACCATTTGACCCAGCAGGGAATCCTAGATTATTGTAAAGGTCCCACAATTCCTGGGACATAAACAAAAGACTACATTAGAATGCAGCATCAGAATCAACATGTGCTTTCCAGCCAAATCCCATGAATGAAATGAAATATAGGTACAGATAGATGCCTATATGTGTGGGGATTGCATTAAAGGAGAGGATCTCTGTATTTAGGGACCACCTATTATTTGGCATGCTTGTTCTTTGTTTTTGGATGAAAGCATCGCATTTATTATGCCCTTTCTTCACAGAGAGATATTCTCTCTATATTCCAAGGTAATAGTAATTCTTACTTTTGCATCAAAGAAAGAGTTTTATATATATATATGTTTTCATTCTCTCTATATATATGCATTCCATTTCAGACCTTTTTACCATATCAACCTCTCTAAAAAGTCATCTCATTCTCTGTCGTCCCAGAGACAGAGAATGGACAATATTGCCTGACTCTCAAGATATCCAGAAATAAAAGACATCATTTCCCAACAATCCACATGTGCATTTTGTATTTAACTATAAACTCAAATTATATTTCAGAAGTATAGTAGGTATTTTGGAAAGTTTGTAGGAAATATGCATCTTTTCACATTACTACTGCATATTCCTCTTAAAACACTATGAAAGGACTTCAAAAGAAAAACTATTTCTTTTAGTGTTTATAGTTGAATAAAATTTTCATATTATCAGCTATTGAAAACATTCTTTTAATATATATTGTATTTCTCAAACTTTCCTTTCAATAACATCACTTTAAAATTCCATATTCTTAAATCATAAGTAACATAAATTTATAGATTATTCAGTACAAGTCCATTTTTTAAATGAGGTGACTGAGAAGTGAGCTTAAATAAGATGTTGTGATGGACTAGGTTAATGCCATCCACTGCTGCTGCTAAGTCGCTTCAGTCATGTCCTACTCTGTGCAACCCCATAGATGGCAGTCCACCAGGCTCCCCCCATCCCTGGGATTCTCCAGGCAAGAACACTGGAGTGGGTTGAAATTTCCTTCTCCAGTGCCATCCACTAAGATGGCACAAATAATACCATCTTAATGGACAAGTATTTGGATTTTACTCTAATCCAGGTGTTGTGAATTTTTTTCCAAATATTTTCTATTTGCATGGAAATATGAAAAATTACTCAGGAAAACTTATATATGCACATATAGACATATACATTCATATATACAGAGAGAGAATAAGAGAAAAACAGTTAAATCTATGCCAATAAGCTAATATATTTAAAATATAAGCATTTTAATTAGTAAAAAATATACAGTGACATTAAAAGTTCCGTTTATACAAATCAATTACACAAATTCAATGAAGTTGGAAAGAATCAACAACATGTGTAAGAATTCATATTTCTAAATAGCCCTATTTAAAATTAGACCAAAATATAGATGATGCATTTCTACATTATGGAAATTTAAAATGAATAGAAATTGGAAAATTGAGATTAAAAACTCATAAAATGATTTTCATTTCACATCTTTATTGAGTGACAGTTGCATTAGCATAACAATATGACATAATGACAGAATTTATAAAGTGAAAGGAAAATTATCTACTCATGAAGAATTTACAAACTTTTTTGAAGGAAAACAAGAAAGCAGAACCTATATAAAAGTAATAGCAAATTATTAATACTATATCACAAGAACAAAATAATACCCTAGAAAAGCATACATACTATGAAGGATTTTAAAAGCATACTAGACTTACTTATCCATTTGTAAACATTAAGAGTGTTTGTCCTCCTGCTATATAAAAGCCTCTCAAGATGTTCACAATTTGTCACCAACCATTTTCCATTTTCTTGTCCCCAGTTCTCTTCCCTGCTTGCCCATCTCTATCTTATTACAGAGCTGTTCATTAGAAACTGCTTTGACTAAAACTTATATATATATGAAATTAAGTCCTCTCCAAGTTACTTTTCAAGTGAAATTTAAATGCAAATTTTAAATAAATAAAATTTAATATTTGCCAAGGTTCTCAACTAGGCATCATGCTGTTTAAATAGGAATAAATTTATTTGCGTGCTAAGTTGATTGCAGCCATGAAATTAAAAGACGCTTGCTCCTTGGAAGGAAAGTTATGACCAACCTTGATAGTATTTTAAAAAGCAGAGACATTACTTTGCCAACAAAGGTCCGTCTACTCAAGGCAATGGTTTTTCCCGTGGTCATGTATGGATGTGAGAGTTGGACTGTGAAGAGAGCTGACCGCCGAAGAATCGATGCTTTTGAACTGTGGTGTTGGAGAAGACTCTTGAGAGTCCCTTATACTGCAAGGAGATCCAACCAGTCCATCCTAGAGGAGATCAATCCTGGATGTTCATTGGAGGGACTGATGCTAAAGCTGAAGCTGCAATACTTTGGCCACCTCATGCGACGAGTTGACTCACTGGAAAAGACTCTGATGCTGGGAAAGGTTGGGGGCGGAAGGAGAAGGGGACGACAGAGAATGAGATGGCTGGATGGCATCACCGACTCTGTGGACATGAGTTTGAGTGTACTCCGGGAGTTGGTGATGGACAGGGAGGCCTGGCGTGCTGTGATTCATGGGGTCGCGGAGAGTCGGACACGACTGAGCGACTGAACTGAACTGAAGTTGCTTCAGTCATGTCTGACTCTGTGTGACCCTATGGACTATAGCCTGCAGGGCTCCTCTGTCAATGGGATTCTCCAGGCTAGAATACTGAAGTGGGTTGCCATGCCCTTCTCCAGGGATCTTCCCCACCCAGCGATCAAACCCATGCTCTTTATGCCTCCTGCATTAGGTAGGTGGGTTCTATACCACCGCCTTCTGTTGCCTTCAATCTCTTCAGAATCAGGGTCTTTTCGTAACAGTGGGCTCCTTTAATCAGTTCAGTTCAGTCACTCAGTCATGTCTGAATCTTTGTGACCCCATGGACTGCAGCACACCAGGCTTCCCTGTCCATCACCAACTCCCAGAGCTTCCTCAAACTCATGTCCATCCAGTCAGTGATGCCATCAAACCATCTCATCCTCTGTTGTCCCCTTCTCCTCCTGCCCTCAATCTTCCCCAGCATCAGAGTCTTTTCCAATAAGTCAATTCTTCACATCAGGTGGCCAAAGTACTGAAGTTTCAACTTCAGCATCAGTCCTTCCAGTGAATTTTCAGGACTGATTTCCTTTAGGATAAACTGGTTGGATCTCCTTACAGTCCAAGGGACTCTCAAGAGTCTTCTCCAACACCACAGTTCAAAAGCATCAATTTTTTGGAGCTCAGCTTTTTTTATGGTCCAAATCTGACGTCCATACATAACTACTGGAAAAACCATAGCTTTGACTAGATGGACCTTGGTCAACAAAGTAATGTCTTTGCTTTTTAATATGCTGTCTAGGTTGGTCATAACTTTCCTTCCAAGGAGCAAGCATCTTTTAATTTCATGGCTGCAGTCACCATCTGCAGTGATTTTGGAGCCCAAGAAAATAAAGTCTCTCACTATTTCCATTATTTCCCCATCTATTTGCCATGAAGTGATGGAATCAGATGCCAAGATCTTTGTTTTTTGAATACTGAGTATTAACCCAGCTTTTTCACTCTCCTCTTTCACTTTCATCAAGAGACTCTTCAGTTCATCGTCACTTTCTGCCATAGGGGTATTGTCATCTGCATATCTGAGGTTATTGATATTTCTCCAAGCAATCTTGATTCCAGCGTGTGCTTCATCCAGCCTGGCATTTTGCATGATATATTCTACATGTAAGTTAAATAAGAAGAGTGACAATATACAGCCTTGACGTACTCCATTCCCAACTTGGAACCAGTCTGTTTTTCCATGTCCCGTTCTAACTGTTGTTTCTTGACCTGCATACAGATTTCTCAGGCATCAGGTAAGGTGGTCTGGTATTCCCGTCTCTTGAAGAATTTTGCAGTTTGCTGTGATCTACACGGTGAAAGCCTTTGATAATCAAAGAAGCAGATGTAGGTGTTTTTCTGGTATTCTCTTCCTTTTTCAATGATCTAACAGACGTTGGTAATTTGATCTCTGATTACTCTGCCTTTTTGAAAGCCAGCTTGAACATCTGGAAGTTCATGGATCACATACTATTGAAGCCTGGTGTGGAGAATTTTGAACATTACTTTGCTGGCATGCTAATTGTGCAATTGTGCAGTAGTTGAACATTCTTAGGCATTGCCTTTCAGGGATTGGAATTAAAATTCTCCTTTTCCAGTCCTGTGGCCACTGCTGAGTTTCCCAAATTTACTGACACATTTAGTGCAGCACTTTCACAGCATCATCTTTCAGAATTTGAAATATCTCAACTGGAATTCCATCACCTCCACTAGCTTTGTTCGTAGTGATGCTTCCTAAGGCCCACTTGACTTCACATTTCAGGATGTCTGGACCTAGATGAGTGATCACACCATCATGGTTATCTGGGTCGTGAAGATCTTTTTTTGTGTAATTATTCTGTGTATTCTTGGAACCTCTCCTTAATCTCTTCTGCTCTTCTTAGGTCCATTCAATTTCTGTCCTTTATTGTGCCCATTTTTGCATGAAATATTCCATTGGTATATCTAATTTTCCTGAAGAGATCTCTAGTCTTTCCCATTCTATTGTTTTTCTCTATTTCTTTGCATTGATCACTTAAGAAGGCTTTCTTATCTCTCTTTGCTGTTCTTTGAAACTCTGCATTCAAATGGGTATATCTTTCCTTTTCTCCTTTGCCTTTCACTTCTCTTCTTTTCTCAGGTATTTGTAAAGCCTCCTCTGACAACCATTTTGTCTTTTTGTATTACTTTTTCTCGGGGATGGTCTTGATCACTGTCTCCTGTACAATGTCATGAACCTCCATCCATAGTTCTTAAGGCACACTGTCTAATCCCTTGATCTAATCCCTTGAATCTATTTGTCAATTACACTATATAATCATAAGGAATTTGATTTAGGTCATACCTGAATTGCCTACTTTTTTCAATTTAAGACTGAATTTGGCGATTAGGAGTCCATGATCTGAGCCACAGTCAACTCCCAGCCTTATGTTTGCTGACTGTATTGAGCTTATACAACTTTGACTGCAAAGAATATAATCAACCTGATTTCAGTATTGACCATCTGGTGATGTCCATGTGTATATCTTCTCTTGTGTTGTTGGAAGAGGGTGTTTGCTATGACGAGTGTGTTCTCTTGGCAAAACTCTGTTAGCTTTTGCCCTGCTTCATTTTGTATTCCAAGGCCAAATTTGCCTGTTACTCTGGGTATCTCTTGACTTCCTATTTTCACATACCAGTCCCCCTATGTTGAAAAGGACATCTTTTTTGGGTGTTAGTTCTAGAAGGTCTTGTAGGTCTTCATAGTACCATTCAACTTCAGCTTATTCAGCATTACTGTTTGAAGCATAGACTTGGATTGCTGTGAAATTGAATGGCTTTCCTTTGAAACCAACAGATATCATTTTTTGAGAATGCAACCAAGTACTGCATTTCAGACTCATTTTGACTCTGAGGGCTACTCCATTTCTTGTAAGGATTCTTGCCCACAGTAGTAGATATAATGGTCATCTGAATTAAATTTGCCCATTTCAGTCCATTTTAGTCCACTGATTCCTAAAATGTCGATGTTCACTCTTGCCATCTCCTGTTTGACCAATTCCAACTTACCTTGATTCATGGACCTAACATTCCATTTCCTATATAATACTGTTCTTTACAGCATTGGACTTTACTTCCATCACCAGTCACATGCACAACTGTCAGTTGTTTTCGCTTTGGCTCCATATCTTCCTTCTTTCTGGAGTTATTTCTCCACTCTTCTCCAGTAGCATATTGGGCACCTACCAACCTGGGGAGTTCATCTTTCGGTGTCCTATATTTTTGCCTTTTCATACTGCTCGTGCAGTTCTCAAGGCAAGAATACTGAAGTGGTTTGCCATTCCTTTCTCCAGTGGACCATGTTTTGTCAGAACTCTCCACCATGACCCATCTGCCTTGAGTGACTCTACATGACATGCCTCATATTTTCATTGAGTTAGACAAGGCTGTGGTCCATGAAATCAGTTTGATTATTTTTCTGGGATTATGGTTTTCTGCCCTCTGATGGATAAGGGTAAGAGGCTGATGGAAGCTTCCTGTTGGGAGAGACTGACTTTAGGGGAAACTGGGCCTTGTTCTGATAGGCGGGCCATGCTCAGTAAATCTTTAATCCAACTTTCTGTAGATGGGCAGAGCTGTGTTCCCTCCTGTGTTGTTTGACCTGAGAGTGAACTATGGTGGATGGAATGAAGATAACGGCCTTAAAAAGGTCCCCTACAGGTAAAACCCTGAATCCTATGATTCAGGGTTGATTTTCTTTAAGATTGACTGGTTTGTTGTCCTTGCAGTCCAAGGGACTCTCAAACATCTTCTCTAGCTCCACAATTAGAAAGCATCAATTTGTTTGCCCTGACCTTTCTTTATGGTCCAGCTCTCACATCTGTACATGAATACTGGAAAAACCATAATTTTGACTATATGCAGCTTTCTCAAAAAAGGGATGTCACTGCTTGTTAATACACTGTCTAGCTTCATCATAGCTTTCATTCCAAGGAACAAGTGTCTTTTTGTTTTGTTTTGTTTTTATTCCTTTTAAAATTTTTCTTATTTTTTAAACTTCATTTATTTTTTAGTTGAAGGGTAATTATTTTACAGAACTTTGTTGTTTTCTGTCAAAAGTAAGCATGAATCAGCCATAAGTATACTTATATCCCATCTCTCTTGAAACTCCCACCTAGCTCCCTCCCCAAACCACCCCTCTAGGTTGTTACAGAGCCCCTGTTTGAGTTTCCTGAGACATACAGTAAATTCCTGTTGGCTATCTATTTTACATATGGTAATGTAAGATTCCATGGTACTCTTTCAATACATCTCATCATCTCCTCCCATCTCCCCATGTCTGTAAGTCTGTTCTCTATGTCTGCTTCTCTGTTACTGCCTTGCAAGTAAACTAATTTATATCATCTTTCTAGATTATGTATATATGCATTAGTATCTGGTATTTATATTTCTCTTTCTGACTTAATTCACTCTGTATAATAGGCTCTAGGTCCATCCACCACATTAGAACTGACTGAAATGCCTTCTTTTTTATGGCTCTGTAATACTCCATTGTGTATATGTACCACAACTTCCTTGTCCATTCATCTGTCAATAGACATCTAGGTTGCTTCCATGTTCTAGCTAATGCAAATTGTGCTGCAGTGACCAATGGGATGCATGTGCCTTTTTCAATTTTGGTTTTCCTTGGGGTATATGCCTAGGAGTTGTGTTGCTGGATCATATGCTGGTTTTATTCCTACGTTTTTAAAGAATCACCATACCATCTTCCATAGTGACTGTATCAATTTACATTCTCACCAACAGTGCAAGAGCGTTCCCTTTTCTCCACACCCTCTGCAGCATTTATTTATTTGTAGATTCTGATTGGTGTGAGGTGATATCTTATTGTAGTTTTGATTAGCATTTCTCTAAAAATGAGCGAGGTAGAGCATTTTTTCATGTGTTTGTTAGCCATCTGTATATCTTCTTTGGAGAAATGTCTGTTTAGGTGTTTTTCCCACTTTTGATTGGGTTGCTTGTTTTTCTGGCATTCAGCTGTATGAGATGCTTGTATACTTTGGAAATTAATACTTTGTCAGTTGTTTCATTTGTTATTGTTTTCTCCCATTCTGAGGGTTGTCTTCTCACCTTGCTTATAGTTTCCTTTGCTGTGCAAAAGCTTTTAAGTTTAATCAGGTCCAATTTGCTTACTTTTGTTTTTATTTCTATTATTCTAGGAGGTGGGTCATAGAGTATCTTGCTTTGATTTGTGTCATTGAGTGTTCTGCTGATGTTTTCCTCTAAGAGTTTTATAGTTTCTGATCTTACATTTAGGTCTTCAATACATTTTAAGTTTATCTCTGTGTACGGTGTTAAGAAGTGCTCTAATATGGTTCTTTTACATGTTGCTGTCCAGTTTTCCAAGCACTACTTATAGAAGAGGCTGTCTTTGGCTCATTGTTTATTCTTGCCTCCTTTGTAAAAAAATAAGGTGCCCAAAGGTGCATGGGTTTATTTCTGGTCTTTCTATCTTGTTCCATTTGTCTATATTTCTGTTTTAGTGCCAGTACCATACTATCTTGATTACCGTAGCTTTGTAGTATAATCTGAAGTCAGGAAGGTTGAGTGCTCCAGCTCCATTCTTCTTTCTCAAGACTGACTCTTTAGTATTTCCATACGAATTGTGAAATTTTTTGTCCTAGTTGTGTTGAAAATGCCAGGTGTAATTTTGTAGTGATTTGCACTGAATCTGTAGACTGTATCTGGTACTATAGTCATTTACATAATGCTGATTTTTCCTACCCATAAAGTGAAATGTCTCTCCATCTGTTTATGTCATCTTTGATTTCTTTCATTATTGTCTTGTAATTTTCTATGTACAGTTCTTTTGTCTCATTAGGTAAGTTTATTCCTAGATATTTAATTCTTTTTGTTGAAACGGTGAATGGGATTGATTCCTTAATTTCTATTTTTGATTTTTCATTGTTAGCATATAGGAATTCCAGTGATTTTTGTGTATATGTAGATTTTGTATTCAATGAAAAGCTCAAGCAATTTTCTGAGAGTATCTGTAGGGTTTTATATGTATAGTATCATCTCATCGGCAAACAGTGAGAGCTTTATTTCTTCTTTTCCAACTTCAATTCAGTTCAGTCACTCAGTCATGTCAAACTCTTTGCTAACCCATGGACTGCAGCACACCAGGCTTCCCTGTCCATCACTAACTCCCGGAGTTACTCAAACTCATGCCCATTGAGTCAGTGATGCCATCCAACCATCTCATCTTCTGACGACTCCTTCTCCTCCCACTTTCAATATTTCCCAGCATCAAGGTCATTTCCAATGAGTCAGCTTTTAGCATCAGGGGGACAAAGTATTGGAGTTTCAGCTTCAACATCAGTCCTTCCATTGAACACCCAGGACTTATCTCTTTTAGGATGGACTGGCTGGATCTCCTTGCTGTCCAAGGGACTCTCAAGAGTCTTCTCCAACACCCCAGTTCGAAAGCATCAATTCTTCGGCGCTCAGCTTTCTTTTTAGTCCAACTCTCACATCCATACATGACTACTGGAAAAACCAAAGCCTTGACTAAACAGACTTTTGTTGGCAAAGTAATGTCTCTTCTTTTTAATATGCTGTCTAGGTTGGTCATATCTTTTCTTCCAAGGAGCAAGCATCTTTTAATTTCATGGCTGCAGTCACCGTCTTCAATGATTTTGGAGCCCACCAAAACATTTCCAGTCTGTATCCCTTTTATTTCTTTTTTCTTCTCTGATTGCAGTACCTAGGACTTTCAAAATTATGTTGAATAATGGTGAAAGTGGACACTCTTGTCTTGTTCCTGATCTTAAGGGGGAATATTTTCCGTTTTTCACAATGGAGAATAATGTTTTCTTATGGCTTATCATATATGGCCTTTGCTATGTTGAGGTAGATTTCTTCTATGCTCATTTTGTGAAGTTTCAATCATAAATGGGTACTGAATTTTGTCAAAGGCTTTTTCTGAATCTATTGATCCCTTTGAGATAATCATATAGTTTTTATCCTTCAATTTGTTAATATGGTGTATCACATTGATTGATTTACATGTATTTTTAAATTAATTTATCTTTTATTGAAGAATAATTCCTTTATAGAATTTTGCAGTTTTCTGTCAAATGTCAACAAGAATTAGCCATAGGTATACATATATCCTGATTTGCATATATTGAAGAATCCTTGCATCACTGAAATAAATCCACCTTGATCATGGTGTATAAGATTTTAATGTGTTGTTGAATTCTGTTTGCTAAAATTTTGTTAATGATTTTTGCATATATGTTCATCAGTGATATTGGCCTGAGTTGTGTGTGTGTGTGTGTGTGTGTGTGTGTGTGCTGTCTTTATCTGACTTGGTATCATGGTACTGGTGGCCTCATAGAATGAGTTTGGAAGTATTTCTTCCTCTGAAAGTTTTGGAAAGAGTTTGAGAAGGATAGGCATTCGCTCTTCTCTAAATAGTTGATAGAATTAATCTGTGAAGCCATCTGGTCCTGGGCTTTTATTTTTTGGGTGATATTTGATAACAGCTTCAATTTCAGTACTTGTAATTGGGTTATTCATAATTTCTATTTTTCCTGGTTCAGTCTTGGAAGATTAAACTTTTCTAAGAATCTGCCCATTTCTTTCAGGTTATCCATTTTATTGTCATATAGTAGCTCATAATAGTCTTTTTTAACCCTTTGAATTTCTCCATTGTCTGTTGTAAGCTCTCCTTTTTCATTTCTAATTTTGTTGATTTGATTCTTCTCTTTTTTTCCTTGATGAATCTGGCTAAAAGTTTGTCAATTTTGTTTATCTTCTCAAAGAACGAGCTTTTATCTTTATTTTTTATTAATTTATTTATTTTAATTGGAGGCTAATTACTTTACATTCTTGTATTGGTTTTGCCATACATTGACATGAATCTGCCCCGGGTGTACATGTGTTCCCCATCTTGAACCCCCCTTCTTCCTCCATCCCCATCCCATCCCTCTGATTCATCCCAGTACACCAGCCCTGAGCATCCTGTATCATGCATCAAACATGGACTGGCGATTTGTTTCACATATGACAATATACATGTTCCAATTCCATTCTCCCAGATCATCGCATCCTCGCCCTCTCCCACAGTGTCCAAAAGACTGCTATACATCTGTGTCTCTTTTGCTGTCTCATATACAAGGTTATCGTTATCATCTTTCTAAATTCCATATATATGCATTAGTATACTGTACTGGTATTTTTCTTTGTATTTTTATTAATCTTTACTATTGTTTCTTTCATTCCTTTTTCATTTATTTCTGCTCTGATCATAGTGATTTATTTTCTTCTGCTAATTTGGGGAGGGGGTGTTCTTTTTCTTCCAGTTGTATTAGATGTAAATTTAGCTTGTCTATTGTATGTTTTTTCTTGTTTCTTGAGGTAGGATTGTATTGCTCTTAACTTTCCTCTTAGAATTGCTTTTGCTGCATCCCATAGGTTTTGAGTTGTTGTGTTTTCATTGTAATTTGTTTCTAGGAACTTTTTTATTTCCCCTTTGATTTCTTCAGTAATCTGTTGGTTATTTAGAAATGTATTTTTTAATCTCCAAGTGTTTGTGTTTCTTACAGTCTTCTTTTTCCCTTATAATTGATATCTAGTCTCATAGCGTTGTGGTTGGAGAAGATGTTTGATATTTACTGAGGCTTGATTTTTGACCCAAGGTATGGTCTATCCTGGGGAATGTTACATGTGCACTTGATAGAAGGTGTATTCTTTTGCAAATGAACTGAATTCCCTGAAGATATCAATGAGATCCTTCTCATCTATTGTATCATTTAAGACTTGTGTTTCCTTATTAATTTTCTGTTTATTGGTGTGAGTGTGGTGTTAAATTATGCTACTATTATTGTGTTACCATCAATTTTTCCCTTTATGTCTGTTAGTGTTTGTCTTATGTATTGAGGTGCTCCTATGTTGGGTGCTTAGATATTTACAATTGTTATGTCTTCCTCTTGGATTGATCCCTTGATCATTATGTAGTTTCCTGCCTTATCTCTTGTAATATTCTTTATTGTAAGATCTACTTTGTCTGGTATGAGGATTGCTACTCCAGCTTTCTTTTACTTTCCATCTGCATAGAATATATTTTTCCATCCTTTCACTTTCAGTCTAGATGTGTCTTTAAGTCTGAAATGGGTTTCCTGTAGACAGCATATATATGGGTCTTGTTTTTTGTATCCATTCAGCCAGTCTGTGTCTTTTGGTTGGAGGATTTATTCCATTTACATTTAAAATGATTATTGATATATATGTTCCATTGCCATTTTCTTAATTGTTTTGTGATTTGTTCCTATAGATCTTTCTCTTCTCTTGTATTTACTGACTATATAAGTCCCTTTAACATTTGTTGTAAAGTTGGTTTGGTGGTACTGAATTGTGTTAACTTTTGCTTGTCTGAAGTTTTTTATTTCTCCATCAATTTTGAATGAGATCCTTGCCAGGTAGAGTAATCTTGGTTGTAGATTTTTCCCTTTCAGTACTTTAAATATATCCAGCCATTCCCTTCTGGCCTGCAGAATTTTTGCTGAAAGATCAGCTGTTACCATATGGGGTTTTCCTTTTACGTTACTTGTTGCTTTTCTCTTGCTGCTTTTAATATTCTTTCTTTGTGTTTAATTTTTGTTTGATTAGTATGTGTCTTGGCATGTTTATCCTGTGTGAGATTCTTTGCACCTCTTGGACTTGATTGAATATTTCTTGTTCCATGTTGGAGAAATTTTCAACTATAATCTCTTCAAAAATTTTCTCCCAAATCATCCCATGTATATCATCATATATGAAACAAATCGCCAGTCCAGGTTCGATACATGATACAGGATGCTCGGGGCTGGTGTACTGGGATGAACCGGAGGGATGGGATGGGGAGGGAGGTGGGAGGGGGTTTCAAGATGGGGAACACATGTACACCTGGGGCAGATTCATGTCAATGTATGGCAAAACCAATACAATAATGCAAAGTAATTAGTCTCCAGTTAAAATAAATTAATTAATTAAAAAATAATAATAATAAAATAAAAATAATTAAAAGAAAATTTCTCATACCTTTTCTTTTTCTCTTCTGTGTTGTTTTGTGCGTTAGTTTCTCAGTCGTGCCTAACTCTGTGATCCCAAGGACTGTAACCCACCTGGTTTCTCTGTTCATGGGATTCTCAAGGCAAGATTACTGGAGGGGATTGCCATTCCCTTCTCCAGAGGATCTTTCAAACTAAGAGATCAAAACCTAGTCTCCTGCATTGCAGGCAGATTCTTTCCCATTTGAGCTACAGGCAAGTTAGGAAGACTGGAGAAAACTGCAGTCTTCTTCTGGGACCCCTATCATTCAAATGTTTTCCAGAGGTCTCTGAGATTATTCTCAGTTCTTTTCATTCTTTTCAATTTATTCTGCTCATCAGAAGTTATTTTCACCATTTTATCTTCCAGTTCATCAGTGGATCAGTACAGATATTCTGCTATTGATTCCTGATGGAAATGGCAACCCACTCCAGTGTTCTTGCCTGGAGAATCCCAGGGATGGGGGAGCCTTGTGGGCTGCCGTCTACGGGATCGCACAGAGTCAGACATGACTGAAGCAACTTAGCAGCAGCAGCAGCAGAGTATTTTTAATTTCAGTAAATGTGTTGTTTGTCTCTGTATGTTTATTCTTTAATTCTAGGTCTTTGTTATTTGGTTCTTGCATTTTCTCCATTCTGTTTTAAAGGATTTTAATCATCTTTACTAACATTATTCTGAATTTTTTTTCGGGTAGTTTGTCTATGTCCTGTTGATTCATTTGGACTTCTTTGTTTCTAGTTTGTCCCTTCATTTGTGCAGTATTTCTCTGCCTTTTCATTATTTTTTTAAACGTATTGTATTTAAAGTCTCCTTTTCCCAGGATTAAACATTGAATTATTTCTTCCTTTTGGTTTCTTCCCTCCTAAGGTTGGTCCAGTGACTTGTGTAAGCCTCATATAGGGTGAGATTTGAGCTGAGTTTTTGTTTGCTTTTCCTCTGATAGGCAAGGCTGAGTGAGGTGGTAATCCTGCCTGCTGATGATTGGGTTTGTATTTTTGTCTTATTTGTTGTTTGGATGAGGCATCCTGCACAGGGTGATACTGGTGGTTGGTTGATGCCAGGTCTTGCATTCAAGTGGCTTCCTTTGTGAGAGTTCTCACTATTTGATGCTCCCTAGAGTTAGAAGTTTTCTGGTAGTCTAGGGTCTTAGAGTCAGTGTTCCCACTTCAAAGGCTCAGGGCTTGATCTCTGCTAGCAAAGAAGACTCCAATGGTAGTTTTTTATGGCATAAGTGAGATTAAATCAAATCCCCCAGAATA
Organism: Moschus berezovskii; assembly: GCF_049115385.1. Classification (NCBI taxonomy): domain Eukaryota; kingdom Metazoa; phylum Chordata; class Mammalia; order Artiodactyla; family Moschidae; genus Moschus; species Moschus berezovskii. The sequence goes on from NC_142472.1 coordinate 49,520,967, forward strand.
GGAAGCTAAAGTTGAACCTCAGACAAATAGCAGTTGCAAAATCAGGCAAATAATAATTGAAATAACAGAATATACACATATACATATGCACCCATAAGCAAAATCAAAACAGTTCAACAACAATAAAGTGCAATAGATTCACTTGGCAAACAAAGAAAACTGAAAATGATGTCTACCAGTTAAAAACAAAACTAACTATAGCACAAACTGGAAAACAAAACAAACGAAAGGTTTCAAGTTGGGGGAAAAGCAATGAAAACAAAACTAACAAATATGGTTAGAGAAGACGAAAGAAAGAATAGATATGCAAAGTTAAATAGAGGTAGATAAAAATTTATATACATCAAAGTTTAACTGCTGTTAACTGATTTACATACATTAAAGGGGAAAAGAACAGTTAGAAAAGCAAACAAAGGAATAAATGTAGGAAAAATAATAATAGGTTTAAAATTTTTTAAATTAAAATTGGAAAAAGAAGGGGGAAAAATGAAAAAGAAAGGGCAACTCCACAGAAAAGGCCTGGGTAGAGGCAGAGAATAAAAAGGGTGATTAAAAAAGAAAAAACTCAAAAACACAATTAGATTTCATAGTACTAATGAAATCAGCAACTTCAACAGAGAGAGGGGGAACAAAAAAGAGAAAAAAATTAAAAAAAAAACTGCGGAACAAGTCAAAATATAATAGTAAATATTTTTCTTGAGTCACTTCTGTCAGCATCCTTTTCCTCGCTGGGAGTCACAGTCCACCTCGCCCCTCGAGGGTATCTTCCAACACTGCATTGGTCTCTGGACATGCTGTGGGGACAGCTCAGACTCTAATCTGATCCTACTCCTGTGTATTCTTGCCTCCGATGTACGCAGTTGTCAGAACTAGTGCATTTTCTTTTGTGGGAGCTCTCAATGTCCTTTTATATATTCCACAAGCACAGAGCCTGCCTAGTTGATAGTGTGGATTTAATATGTAGCTTGTACAGCAGGTGAGGTTTTGGGTCTTCTTCCTTAGCCACACTGACCATGGGTTTCAATTGCAGTTTTATTTCCACCTCTGCATGTAGATCGTCCACTGGGGTTTGCTCCTGAGGCTATCCTGGAGGACTTTGGTCTGCCCCAGTGAGGGCCAGGGGTTGAGGTGGTGCAGCTGCTTGGTTACAGGGGTTCTGGCAGCACCAGGTACTCAGGGGAGTTGGCAGCTAGGGAGGCAGGAAATATAGTGCTCTAGAAGGCTATGGCAACCAGTATTGGCCAATACTCTCCAGTATTCCTGCATGGAGAATCCCACTGACAGAGAAGCCTGGCAGGCCACAGTCCACAGGGTTGCAAAAGGTTGGACAAAAATGTTGGAGACCAAAGCGACTCCACGTGCACAGATGCAAGACTTTTTTATCACCTGTGGCAACTTTTCCTCAGTGAGGATTGTGTGACTGTAGTGCGGCTGCTTGGGTTGCAGGGACCCTGGGGGTGTCAAGTGTTCAGGGACATGGATTGCCTCAGCCACAGGAGTTATGGACCTATCAGAGTCTTTTTTCAAGCCTCTGGTAGCTAGCGATCAGAAGGCTTCTTTGGTTAGTCTTTCTCCATAGCTACGCCCATTCAGACACTTAGAAGGCTCCCTTGCCAGGAGTTTTTCTCTGTTGTTCGGTGCATCAGGCACATAGAGGGGACCCCTGCCTGGGATCCTACTCTGTAGATTGGTACATCAGGCACATAAAGGGGAACTCTGGGTGGGATCCTACTCTGTAGTTCAGGGCATCAATTGCTTAATGGGGCAGCCTCTCTATTGTTCATCTGCCAATGCTGGTGTGTGGGGCATTGGCACACACCAGTGTGGCTCCACCCACCACACAAGACTCAACAGTATTGCCTTGCTTCCATGGTTGCCTAGCTTTCCTCCACAGACATTTCCCACCACAATCTCCTCCCTCATGTCCTCTTAGTCCGTCTCTCCACAGTCAACATCAGCCCTTACCCTGAGATTGCTTCACAATCCCTATGCTCCAGCTCCCAGCTGCTGTGCCTTCTAAGGGATCTGCATCCCTGTTCAGGGTACACATGTCTGTGGCAAGAAGTGTCTGATTCTCATCCCATTTAGGCTGCCACAGATCGGTTGTTTCACTCTCAGCTTTAAATGCTTCTCTTCTCACCCATACAATTGCCCCAATGTAGGAATTGGAACCCTGCCTCGGTTCCCCCACACTCTGAGAGCAGATCCAGTTCTACTAAAACTAGTTTCCAGCCCCCCTAGTTCCTTCATCCTACCGAGTTTTGCGTGGTTCTATATATTCTTTTCCAGTGGTCAGGTACTCCTGTCCTCTCTCAGGTGGTGATCTACAAGCACTTCTGTGTCTGAAGGTGTATTCCTGATGTTTCCATGGAAAGAGATATACTCCATGTCGACCTATTATTTCACCATCTTGTACTCCAAGCAAGTGCTTTTTAATTTCATGGCTGCAGTCTTCCTCTACAGAAATTTTGGAGCTCAAAAGAGGAAAATCTGTCACTGCTTCCACATTTTCCTTTTCTATTCACCATTATCCAGAGGTTCTTTAGTTCCTTTTCACTTTCTGCCATTACAGTGGTAACATCTGCATATCTGAGATTGTTACCATTTCTCCTGGAAATCTTGATTTCAGCTTGTGATTCATCCACCCTGGCATTTAGTGTAATGTACGTCACAGAGTGACAATATACATACTTGTCTTACTCCTTTCCCAATTTTGACAAGTCAGTTTCTCCATGTTGGGTTCTAACTGTTGCCTGTTGACCTGCAAACAGGTTTTTCAGAAGACAGGTAAGATGGTCTGGTACTCCATCCTCTTTAAGAATTTTCCACAGTTTGTAGTGGTCCACACAGTTAAAGGCTTTAGCAGTGAAGTCAGGGAAGAAGAAGAATATATTTTTTCAAGAATTGCCTTGCTTTCTCCATGATCCACCAATTGTTGGTAATTTGATCTCTGGCTCCTCTACCTTTTCTAAAGCCAGCTTGTACATCTGAAAGTTTTCAATTCACATACTGTTGAAGCCTAGCTTGAAGGATTATGAGTATTACCTTCCAGCATGTGAAATAAGTACAATTGTGTTGTAGTTTGAACATTCTTTGATATTGACCTTTTTTGAGATTGTAATGAAGCTGACATTTTCCAGTCCTGTGACCTCTGCTGAGTTTTCCAAATTTGCTGGCATATTGAATGCAGCATTTTAACAGCACCATTTTCTAGGATTTGAAAAAGTTCAGCTGGAATTCCGTCTCCTCCACTAGCTTTGTTTGTAGTAATGTTTCCTAAAGTCCACTTGGTTTTATACTCCAAGATGTCTGACTCTAGGTGAGTGACTACACCATCTTGGTTATCTGGGCCATTAATAACATTTTTGCATAGTTCTTCTGTGTATTCTTGCCACCTCTTCTTAATCTCTTCTGCTTCTGTTAGGTCCTTACTGTTTCTCTCCTTTATAGTGCCTATCCTTGCAAAAAATGTTCCCTTGATATCTCCAATTTTGCTGAAGATAGTCTTTCCCATTCTTTGGTTTTCTTCTATTTTTTTGCATTGTTCACTTAAGAAGACCTTCTTATCTCTCTTTGCTATTCTCTGGAGCTCTGCATTCATTTGGGTATATCTTTCCCTTTTTCCATTTCCTTTCACTTCTCTTCTTTCATCAGCTGTTTGTAAAGCCAACTCAGATAACCATTTTGCCTCCTTGTATTTTTTTCTTTGAAATGGTTTTCATCACTGTCTCCTGTACAATGCTAAGAAACTCCATCTATAGCTCTTCAGTCACTCTGTCTACCAGATCTCATCCCTTGAATCTATTTGACACTTCCACCATATAATCATAAGAGATTTGATTTAGGTCACACCTGAAAGGCCTAGTGGGTTTCCTTACTTTTTTCAATTTCAGCCTGAATTTTGCAATTAGAACTTCATGATCTGAGCCACAGTCAGTTCCATGTCTTGTTTTTGCTGACTTTACAGACCTTCTACATCTTCGGTTGCAAAAAATATAATCAATCTGATTTTGATATTGACCATTTGGTGTTATCCATGTCTGTTGTGTTGTTGGTCTTTGTTATTACCAGTTTGTTCTTTTAATAAAACTCCATATATATCTGATGACAGATGACAGAGGAAAAGGAAAATATTCAGATAAGTTGATAATGAATATATATCTGAATATATATTCATAATTATACTTCTGACTCTAATCTAGGCCCATGGACTTTATTATGGCCTTCTGTGTTTACTTAAATGTACCCTTTTACTCTGATAGTGAAAAATCTGTCTCCCACTTACTGTTATTATTTGCATATTCTGTCAACCCTAGTGTACATGTAAAATAATTTCAGAATTTTAAAACTATATTTTTGTATTCCTGAAAGAAGCAAATTTATCAAGGAGAATGCAGTATTTCTGTTTCATTTTATTTTCCCCTTATCCTTCACTTACTCATCCAAGCCATTTTCCAAAGTTACACATCCCTTCACTCTCTTCAGTGTAACTATGTAATGCAATTAGATTCGTTTATCACATTCAACATTCCATGCTGGGGCTCTTGAAATCTGTTCATCTATTTCTAATTTACATATGCTAAATTTCACTGTTTATTGGTTTTGAAAGCATAAAGGCATATATCTAACTCCCCATATGTACACAAATTTAGCTGCTTACTTTTAAAAGTTAATATTAGATGTAATAAGTTAATAAATCTGAGAATCTTATTTTGAATATTTTTAGAAAAAAATTAAAAGTAAAACCTTTGATTTTTGAAAACAGGAAAAAATAACAAAATTATATCAGTGAAGTCTCTCCCCAAAGCCTTAACTAAATATTAATATAATATAACAATGTGGTTGTCACTAAGTCATATCCAACTCTTTGCAACCCCATGGACTGCAGCCTGCCAGGCCCCTTTGACCATGAGATTTACCATGCAAGAATATTGGAGTGGGTCACCATTTTCTTCTCTAGGGGATCTTCCTGACTCAGGGATCAAACCCTGAGTTTGATCTCCTGTATTGTCAGGCAGATTCTTTATCACCAAGCCACCAGGGAAGCCCTAATGTAATAAATTTATGCTCAAATACTATTTCACAAAGTAATAGATACTATAAATTAAAAAGAAGAAGAGCAGATTCAGAGTGGAGATCATAAGTGAGGTGGGAAATAGTTGCAATGTTTTATAATGAAGTCAGAAAAAGTCTCACTGAGAAGATAAAATATAAGAAAAACTTTTAAAAAGATGACAGATATGTGAATACTCAGGGAATTTTGTTGTGGTTATCATAAGTAGAAGAAACTTTTAGAGCTGCACAGTCCAGAAGCCACAAGTGACAATTTAAATTTAATTGATTGGATTTAATTAAATTTTAAAGTTTAATTATTTCATTGAATGTCAGTGATTACTAACCACATGTGCATAGTGCAGATTACACTCTTTTTCCATGCTTTCAGAAAATTCTATTGGGAAGAACTAAGCTGTCCATGTGGGAATATACACTTGCCGTTTAGAGAAACAGAGAGGTGGTTGATGTGGAATGAGTAAAAAAAGAAAAAAAAAAGAAGTGAGCAAATTATGAAAGAGGAATTGAGTAGCTGGCACAAAGAAAATGTTTATATTAAGGAGTTTCTTGGAAGAGAATCTGTCATCCATTTGGAGTGTCCAGATTGCAAGGCTTATCCCACATCAACAGTAAGCAGCCTGCATGACTAGTCACATAGACAATGAAATAGATCAAAGTAACCACAGCCTTATTTACATCATTATTTACACCATTAAGATATAGAAAATATATAGATATATGTTATATAAAATAACTCTGATGATAAAAAGTGAAGAGATTAAAACAGAGAAGAATAAACATTTGGAACATGATTTTCAAGGAGCCTGGCTTCTAGTTCCGTGAATTATCAAATAGAGACCACTTTCAATGGACATATAGGTTGTTTCCATGTTCTAGCTATTGCAAATAGTGCTGCCACAAACATCGGGGTATGTGTGAGTTGCAGTACATATACAAAATGGAATATTACTCAACCATAAAATGGAACACATTCGAGTCAGTTCTAATGAGGTAGTGAGACTAGAACCTATTATACAGAGTGAGTAAACTAGAAAAAGAAATATAAATATCATATATTAATGCATATATATGGAATCTAGAAATATGGTACCAATAAATTTATTTGCAAGGTAGCAGTGGAGAAACAAACATAGAAAATAGACTTATGGATATGGGGAGAGGGTGAGAGGTAGGGAGAGATTGTAACATGGACCTTACATTACCATATTTAAAATAGATAGCCACTGGGAATTTGCTGTATTTCTCAGGGAATTCAAAGAGGGACTCTGTATCAACCTAGAGGAATGGGTTGGGGAGGAAAATGGGAGGGAGGTTCAAGAGAGAGGGGACATATGTACATCTATGGCTGATTCATGTTGATGTTTGACAGAAAACAACAAAATTCTGAAAAGCAATTGTCCTTCAATTAAAAAAATAAATGAATTTTTAAAAGAGACCACTAAATTTAGAATTTATGAATGATGAACTCTTTAAATCATTTACATATATAAACATAATGTTCACCAATGCCAGTTCCAAAAGTAGGGCAGGTTTAGTGATGTATACAATTCCATATATTATAATGATCTATTACACCAAGCATCTAACATTCTACTGAAACACCCTTCAGTAAAGCAATACTAATAATCACTTTGTCAATGAACTGTAGTGTTTTAAAGATACTTCTTCTTCATGAATGAAAAATGTTACTACTTCAGAAAAAAAGACACCATTTCTTTCTGTTGAAGGGGATATCATTTGCCACATTTTTAGAATCAACCTGATCTACTAAAAGTTACATTTTATGGTAAGTTTTATTCCTTTTATCACAATCTTTGCTCTTACATGTTACCTTACTTTACTATGTCCTCGGATTGATTCTCATGAATTGTGTTCTCATTATGTGATTCTGGCCAATTTCTTTTCATGTCCCTGATCTTATTTTGAACATCTGATGGCTTTAATTCCTAAAATAAACCAGACTGGAACTACAATGTGAAAGCAATTATTAGGAGATTAAAGTAATGTGTTCTTTACTTTGTAAAGTAGAAAACTATTGATCAAATATTTTATTTAGTTGATGAACGTGAACAAATTAATGCTTTAGGAAAATAAACCTAGCAACACAGCTTAAAAAAATAGTTTGCTGTAGAATGTTACACTGTAAATAAAGAGGAAATAGTAATATTCTCATTGCTAAGAAAATTGCCTAAAATATTGTCAATAAGGATTGAAAAGAAAAAGTTATAAACATTTGCCTTTGTGAAAGTAATGTGTAGCAAATTTGGCAAATTATCAGAGGGATCAAATGTGGTACTGTGAGCAAGATTATCTGACAAAGGAAAAAGTGTTTAGGTCTATCTAACAATAAATACATGAAAATAAAAAAACTTGCTGGATCAGTATTTAAAGGGAAGTTGCAACAATTGTTTAGGGGCATGTGTGGGAGTAGGATTTGATTTAGGTCATATCTGAATGGTCTAGTGGTTTTCCCTACTTTCTTCAATTTAAGTCTGAATTTGGCAATAAGGAGTTCATGATCTGAGCCACAGTCAGCTCCTGATCTTATTTTTGCTAACTGTATACAGCTTCTCCATCTTTGGCTGCAAAGAATATAATCAATCTGATTTCTGTGTTGACAATCTGGTGATGTCCACGTGCAGAGTCTTCACTTGTGTTGTTGGAAGAGGGTGTTTGCTATGACCAGTGCATTCTCTTGGCAAAATTCTATTAGCCTTTGCCCTTCTTCATTCCGTGCTCCAAGGCCAAATATGCCTGTTACTCCAGGTGTTTCTGGACTTCCTACTTTTGCATTCGAATCCCCTATATGAAAAGGACATCTTTTTTGGGTGTTAGTTCTAAAAAGGTCTTGTAGGTCTTCATAGAACTGTTCAACTTTGGCTTCTTTAGCGTTACCGTTTGGGGCATAGGCTTGGATTACTGTAATATTGAATGGTTTGCCTTGGAAATGAACAGAAATCATTCTGTCATTTTTAAGATTGCATCCAAGTACTGCATTTTGGACTCTTTTGTTGACCATGATGGCTACTCCATTTGTTCTAAGTGATTCCTGCCCACAGTAGTAGATATAATGGTCATCTGAGTTAAATTCACACATTCCAGTCCATTTTAGTTCACTGATTCCTAGAATGTCGACGTTCACTCTTGCCATCTCCTGTTTGACCACTTCCAATTTGCCTTGATTCATGGACCTAACATTCCAGGTTCCTATGCAATATTGCTCTTTACAGCATCGGACCTAAATCAAATCCCTTATGATTATACAGTGGAAGTGAGAAATAGATTTAAGGGACTAGATCTGATAGATAGAGTGCCTGATGAACTATGGATGGAGGTTCGTGACATTGTACAGGAGACAGGGACCAAGAACATCCCCATGGAAAAGAAATGCGAAAAAGAAAAGTGGCTGTCTGAGGAGGCCTTACAAATAGCTGTGAAAAGAAGAGAGGCCATGGATACTAACAACTGATTTGTCCGTTTTCTTCTGTCTTTTTCCTTGACTGTATCTACTGCCTAATCTTGATGTAAAAGCCAAGGCTCGAAAGCCTACAAAAATAAGTGTTTTGTAGTTTATCTAGGAATAATACAGAAAATATTGCTGTTATTTTTGGTGAAGAAAATCAATTTTGTATAGTTTATTTCAACCTAAATAAAATGTGAATTTTGTGTAGAAAAAAAAAAAAGGAAAGATATAAGCATCTGAATGCAGAGTTCCAAAGAATAGCAAGGAGAGATAAGAAAGCCTTCTTCAGCGATCAAGCAAAGAAATAGAGGAAAACAACAGAATAGGAAAAACAAGAGATATCTTCAAGAAAATTAGAGATATCAAGGGAACATTTCATGCAAAGATGGGCTTGATAAAGTACAGAAATGGTATGGACCTAATAGAAGCAGAAGATATTAAGAAAAGGTGGCAAGGATACACAGAAGAATGGTACAAAAAAGATCTTCAAGGCCAAGATAATCACGATGGAGTGATCACTCACCTAGAACTAGACATCTTGGAATGTGAAGTCAAGTGGGCCTTAGGAAGCATCACTATGAACAAAGTTAGTGGAGGTGATGGAATTCCAGTTGAGCTATTTCAAATCCTGAAAGATGATGCTGTGAAAGTGCTGCACTCAATATGCCAGCAGATTTAGAAAACTCAGCAGTGGCCACAGGACTGGAAAAGTCAGTCTTCATCCCATCTCAAAGAAAGGCAATGCCAAAGAATGCTCAAACTACCACACAATTGCACTCATCTCACAGGCTAGTAAAGTCATGTTCAAAATTCTCCAAGCCAGGCTTCAGCAATATGTGAACTGTGAACTTCCAGATGTTCAAGCAGGTTTTAGAAAAGGCAGGATCAAATTGCCAACATCCTGGATCATGGGGAAAGCAAGAGAGTTCCAGAAAAACATCTATTTCTGCTTCATTGACTATGCCAAAGCCTTTGACTACGTGGATCACAATAAACTGGAAAATTCTCCAAGAGATGGGAATCCCAGACCACCTGACCTGCCTCCTGATAAACCTGTATGCAGGTCAGGAAGCAACTGTTAGACCTGGACATGGAAGAACAGACTGGTTCCAAATAGGGAAAGGAGTACGTCAAGGTTGTATATTGTCACCCTGCTTATTTAACTTATATGCAGAGTACATCATGAGGCACGCTGGGCTGGAAGAAGCACAAGCTGGAATCAAGATTGCCAGGAGAAATATCAATAACCTCAGATATGCAGATGACACTACCCTTATGGCAGAAAGTGAAGAGGAACTCAAAAGCCTCTTGATGAAAGTGAAAGAAGAGAGTGAAAAGGTTGGCTTGAAGCTCAATATTCAGAAAACAAAGATCATGGCATCTGGTCCCATCACTTCATGGGAAATAGATGGGGAAACACAGTGGAAACAGTGTCAGACTTTATTTTTGGGGGCTCCAAAATCACTGTGGATGCTGATTGCAGCCATGAAATTAAAAGACACTCCTTGGAAGGAAAGTTATGACCAACCAGATAGTATATTAAAAAGCAGAGACATTACTTTGCCAACAAAGGTCCGTCTAGTCAAGGCTATGGTTTTTCCCGTGGTCATGTATGGATGCGAGAGTTGGACTGTAAAGAAAGCTGATTGCCTTAGAATTGATTCTTTTGAACTGTGGTGCTGGAGAAGACTATTGAGAGTCCCTTGGACTGCAAGGAGATCCAACCAGTCCATTCTAAAGGAGATCAATCCTGGGTGTTCATTGGAAGGACTGATGCTAAAGTTGAAACTAAAATACTTTGGCCACCTCATGCGACGAGTTGACTCACTGGAAAAGACTCTGATTCTGGGAGGGATTGGGGGTGGGAGGAGACAGGGACGACAAAGAATGAGATGGCTGGATGGCATCACCGACTCGATAGACATGAGTTTGAGTGAACTCTGGGAGTTGGTGATGGACAGGGAGGCCTGGCATGCTGTGATTCATGGGGTCGCAAAGAGTCGGACATGACTAAGCGACTGAACTGAACTGAACTGATGGGAGTAGGAAGTAGGCAAGTACAGTAGGTAGCTAGTTTAAGTAAATGTATAAACATATGTATGTATGTATAAAGCTATGACCAACATAGACGGCATATTAAGAAGCAGAGACATTACTCTGCCAGAAAAGGTCCATCTAGTCAAAGCTATGGTTTTTCCAATAGTCATGTATGGATGTGAGAGTTGGACCATAAGGAAAGCTGAGCGCTGAGGAATTGATGCTTTTGAACCATGGTGTTGGAGAAGACTCTTGCGAGTCCTTTGGACTGCAAGGAGATCAAACCAGTCAATCCTCAAGGAAATCAGTCCTGAATAGTCATTGGAAGGACTGATGCTGAGGCTGAAACTCCAATGCTTTGGTTACGTGATGCAAAGAACTGACTCATTGGAAAAGACCGTGATGCTGGAAAAGATTGAAGGCAGGAGAAAGGGTCAAAAAAGGATGAGATGGTTGGATGGCATCACCGATGTGACAGACATGAGTTTGAGAAAGCTCCGGGGGTTGGTAATGGACAGGGAAGCCTGGTATGCTGCAGTCCTTGGGGTCTCAATGAGTCAACGCGACTGAACGACTGAACTGAACTGATATGCATAACATATATATAGTTAACCTAGGTGCAGTAATTTGCCAGCAAATCAACTCTCCAACTTAGAAAAAAATATATTGACATAGTGCTTATCAATTTTTGTTGAGTAAATATTCCCACCAAGACTTATTTAACTATCATTGATTTGATAATTTGCTCTCTATTTTTTAAAAACTACTTTGTACTGGAGTATAGTTGACTAACGATATTGTGATAGTTTCAGGTGGACAATGGCTCTCAAATTTTTGAAACATTTAATAAATGGCTCTACTGAGCTTGGGCCAGGTTCAGTACATCACTGTGAGGCAGTCACTTGGTTTTATATCTCAAATTTACAAATAATTAGGTGCAATAGCTTTGATTATTTTATATAATCCTATAGCCATAGTGTTCTTATTTCTAAAAAAGGACTTTACATAGAATCTGCATTATGGTGCTACTCTAGTAATTACTTGATTGAGTTTGTTACCATCTGTTTAATTTTTGGCTTAACATAATGAGTTAAATACAATCAAATTTTTTCACAGCTAATAAATATTATTTATATGATAAATTTATATGATAAATATGAATAAATATATTCATAATAATAAATACATTCATCTTACTTGATATTTTGCTAGTGCTCTGAGCACACACATATTTAAAAATTTGTCTTACTTAGTTGCCTTTTCATTAATATATCCTCCATATGCTAATATATCTTACTACTCTTTATGATGACTTTGCATGGGTTTTCCTTTTCCTACTTACTTTTCATTATTGATATTTATCAAGTTAGAGCTTAAAACTGCTTTTTTTCCCCATCAACTTACATGCACAATTTTGAGCAGTTTGTCTAAACATATGACTCCAACTACATCATTAATATTATGTTCCCCAATTAATACAGGTCAGGCAAAATTTCTATAAAAATAATCTCAATTTTGCAGACATTTTACTGCATACAAAATAGAAAGGTGTATCTGTGCTTTATTTTACAAAAATTACTATTGAGGAAGATGTTGGGGGAAAAAATGATTTTGATTTGCTATGACAAGTGATATTCCTCAGGTAAATTGAACTACTTGTCATTACATATATATAATATACTCTATCAAATCAGTTGTTTCTCAGACTCTGCTCTTTGCTCTCTGTTGCTTTTCCACTATTTCCAATCTAAAATTAACTGCCTATTTGGATGTCTTCCTTGAATTCCTCAGACTTAGTTAGGGAGTCTGCTTCCCCATGCTCATATTACATCTTGTGGAAAATTTTAATAAATTAATTTTATTTGGTTGTGTTCTATATTCACACTTACATATTTCCCTATGTTTTCATTAACTTGTGACATCACTGAAGGTTCACGATGTATATTTATATAGTTAGAACCTAGCATAGTGTCAGGTAGAGAGTACGTATTCAATAAATAAAATCCCATTTGAATTGAAGAATTTGGTTCAATGTTATAGAGGAAATTCAAACACAGAAAGGATGATTAAATTAAATAACCTTGACAATACTTTCCAACTCTGAAATAAAGTAAAATAATTACTTTATATCAGAATTACAGATTTGTACTCATTTCTAATGAAGGATTATTTCTGCTATAGCAATGGACAGCAAGCCAAGTGTTTAGGCAAAGAGGCCTAAGAAGTGTAAGCCTATATAGCCTATGCATATTTATTCCATGCCAGTCAAAGCCATCTATACTTATGTACACTTATCAGTTAACCAACAAGTAAATAGAGTGGACTGGAATGGGACACTTCTACTCCTACCAGTAAATATATTGAGGAAGTAGAGCATTGTTTTAATTCAATCAGTCAGTTCAGTTCAGTCACTCAGTCGTGTCCGACTCTCCACGACCCCATGAATCACAGCACGCCAGGCCTCCCTGTCCATCACCAACTCCCGGAGTTCACTCAAACTCATGTCCACAGAGTCGGTGATGCCATCCAGCCATCTCATTCTCTGTCGTCCCCTTCTCCTCCCGCCCCCAACCTTTCCCAGCATCAGAGTCTTTTCTAGTGAGTCAACTCATCGCATGAGGTGGCCAAAGTATTGCAGTTTCAGCTTCAGCATCAATAGAGGGGGAAAAAATCACTTTAAAAATGATGCACTGGATGTGATAGAATAGAATGTAATATGCATTAGTTTAGGTGCTAGAGAAACTTTTGTTTACAAATTTTGTCTCCAAGGCAAGAATGAATTTAGCCTCCCTGCAATAATAATCAACACACATGTAAGGGTCAGTATATACCAATGTATATTATTTATGTAAATTAACCAACAGTGCCCAGAATATAATTGATAATCATTATTGTTAATCATTACAATTTGATTGTTTATATATAAAGAATATTCCTTCTTTTCCCACTCTACACATCTTATGTATTGTTCTTTTCATTACTATCCACTTATTGCCAAAAAGGCAGTGAATATTTTTTAAGACAGTTCAAGTAAAGAGTAGAGCACTCAACTGAAAGCCAGGCTTTTTCAAAGTACATGTTTTACTGAGAAATATTTTATGTGCAGTAACATCAAAATCATTGCCTGTGTCAAGAAGTATTACATCTATCCTTCCCTTTGATTGATCAAGTTTGGATTAGTTTGGTAGGATTGGTACTTTACAAAGCCATTGCTGTTATTAACTAATTCCAGGGGTAAATTACCTCCATAAAATAGACCAGAATATTTCCCTGCTGACTGGCCAGAAGGCAAAACTGCTGTCAGTAGCAGACAAGTAACACTCCCTGCAACAAAGAACATTGCAAAAAGGGACTCATTGTCTAGGTCACTAAGCAAATTAACAATAATTCACAGTTGTAGTCTTAACCTTCATAATAACATTTTCTCTTCTAAATTGATTTTATAACATATATTCTGCTATATTTTGAGTAAAACATTTAAATTAAGGGATGAATAACTTCAGGGGTTACATATTTTCTCTTTTCAAAGTGTGGGTACATTACTTCTGGACTAAAGTATTTAAAGTATTTATAAAAAATGATTTTAAATAAGTAGAATATTTTTACTATTTGCTTTGCACTATCTACCTGTATTAGTCACTAAGTGACTAAGCACACACAGCATTTTATAGTCCAGAAATTATTTTAATAGAGCTAATTTTTAAACAAATTCTCAGATTTAGTCAACAGACAAGAATCATCATCTATATAAAGGAAAATAAGTTACTTTTGCTGCATAGATCTCTAAAAGGTTTATATTACTATCATTGTAGGCAAATAAATTTTTAAAATAATAAGCATTTGAAGAATGCATATAAATTTGGATAAGCACTGTTTTTCAATGGAAAATTAGGTCAGTATAAGATTTGCAAGTCATTGAGTGCAATCTTTTTCTTGGGGATCATCTTGATTCGTGTCTCCTGTACAATGTCATGAATCTTTCTCCATAGTTCATCAGGCACTCTGTCTATTAGATATAATCCCTTAAATCTATTTCTCACTTCCACTGTATAGTCATGAGGGACTTGAGTTATTTCATACCTGAACAGTCTAGTGGTTTTCCCCACTTTCTTCACTTTAAGTCTGATTTTGGCAATAAGGAGTTCATAACCTGTGCCACAGTCAGCTTCCAGTCTAGTTTTTGCTAACTGTATAGAGCTTCTCCATCTTTGACTGCAAAGAATATAATCAATCTGATTTTGGTGTTGACCATCTGATGATGTCCTGTGTAGAGTCTATGGACAGAGGTTCGTGACATTGTACAGGAGACAGGAATCAAGACCATCCCCAAGAAAAAGAAATGCAAATAAGCAAACTGGCTGTCTGAGGAGAACTTGCAAATAGCTGTGAAAAGAAGAGAAGTGAAAAGCAAAGGAGAAAAGGAAAGATATATCCATTTGAATACAGAGTTCCAAAGAATAGCAAGGAGAGATAAGAAAGTCTTCCTCAGCAACCAGTGCAAAGAAATAGAGGAAAACAATAGAATGGGAAAGACTAGAGATCTCCTCAAGAAAATTAGAGACAGCAAAAGAATATTTCATGCAAAGATGGGCTCAATAAAGGACAGAAATAGTATGAACCTAACAGAAGCAGAAGATATTAAGATGAGGTGGCAAGAGTACACAGAAGAACTGTACAAAAAATATCTTCATGACCCAGATAATCATGATGGTCTGATCACTCACACTCACCTAGAGCCAGACATCCTGGAATGTGAAGTCAAGTGGGCCTTAGGAAGCATCACTATGAACAAAGCTACTGGAGCTGACAGAATTCCAGTTGAGCTATTTCAAATCCTGAAAGATGATGCTGTGAAAGTGCTGCACTCAATATGCCAGCAAATTTGGAAAACTCAGCAGTGGCCAAAAGACTGGAAAAGGTCAGTTTTCATTCCAAATCTAAAGAAAGGTAATGCCAAAGAATGCTCAAACTACCACAATATTGCACTCATCTCACACGCTAGTAAAGTCATGCTCAAAATTCTCCAAGTCAGGTTTCAGCAATAAATGAACCGTGAACTTCCAGATGCTCAAGCGGGTTTTAGAAAAGGCAGAGGAACCAGCGATCAAAT
Organism: Moschus berezovskii; assembly: GCF_049115385.1. Classification (NCBI taxonomy): domain Eukaryota; kingdom Metazoa; phylum Chordata; class Mammalia; order Artiodactyla; family Moschidae; genus Moschus; species Moschus berezovskii. The sequence continues at coordinate 49,536,650 of NC_142472.1, forward strand.
TGCCAACATCCACTGGATCATGGAAAAAGCAAGAGAGTTTCAGAAAAACATCTATTTCTGCTTCATTGACTATGCCAAAGCCTTTGACTGTGTGGATCACAATAAACTGTGGACAATTCTGAAAGAGATGGGAATACCAGACCACCTGACCTGCCACTTGGGAGACCTGTATGCAGGTCAGGAAGCAACAGTTAGAACTGGACATGGAACAACAGACTGGTTCCAAATAGGAAAAGGAGTACGTCAAGGCTGTATATTGTCACCCTGCTTATTTAACTTATATGCAGAGTAGATCATGAGAAATGCTGGGCTGGAGGAAGCACAAGCTGGAATCAAGATTTCTAGCAGAAATATCAATAACCTCAGATATGCAGATGACACCACCCTTATGGCAGAAAATGAAGAACTAAAGAGCCTCTTGATGAAAGTGAAAGAGGAGAGTGAAAAAGTTGGTTTAAAGCTCAACATTCAGAAAAATAAGATCATGGCATCTGGTCCCATCACTTCATGGCAAATAGATGGAGAAGCAGTGGCAACAGTGGCCGACTTTATTTTTTGGGCTCCAAAGTCACTGCAGATGGTGATTTCAGCCATCAAATTAAAAGATGCTTACTCCTTGGAAGGAAAGCTATGACCAACCTAGACAGCATATTAAAAAGCAGAGACATTACTTTGTCAACAAAGGTCCATCTAGTCAAGTCTATGGTTTTTCCAGTAATCATGTATAGATGTGAAGGTTGGACTATAAAGAAAGCTGAGCACAGAAGAGTTGATGCTTTTGAAGAAGACTCTTGAGAATCCTTTGGACTGCAAGGAGATCCAACCAGTCCATCCTAAAAGAGATCAGTCCTGGGTGTTCATTGAAAGGACTGATACTGAAGCTGAAACTCCAATACTTTGGCCACCTCATGTGAAGAACTGACTCATTTGAAAAGACCCTGATGCTGGGAAAGATTGAGGGCAGGAGGAGAAGGGGATGACAGAGGATGAGATGGTTGGATGACATCACCGACTCAATGGACATGGGTTTTGGTTGGCTCCAGCAGTTGGTGATGGACAGGGAGGCCTGGCCTGCTGCAGTTTATGGTGTTACAAAGAGTCAGACATGACTGAGGGACTGAATGAACTGAACTGAATGCAATCTATTTATTAAAAATTAATGGTTAGGATTAATGAGTGATCAATCTGAGAATGTAGACATTCCCCATACCTATGCATCTTCAGTCTATCAAGAAGAAAGGATAAGAGATTTAAAATTCAAGAAGAAATAAACTTGATATTGAAAAGCGTATAAAATACAAAAGAATACAAATATGAGAACAAATTCTTCAATAACAGAGCAAAATAAATTATTTTAAGAGCAGCTGCCTCTGGTTGATGGAGACTCATGATCATCTGCCACTTTATTACAGTTTGATGTGAATTAATACTTTATGCTCAAAAGGATTTTGTTTCCTATGTTATAACCATCAATGAAGCTTTCAGATGAAGTACTCACGACACAGATGAAGGTGGTGAAGTATAGTAGGCAAGAATGGCAAATATATAATCAGATTAAGTATCTGACATAGTACGAATATCACATTATATTATTTTTCATAGAACAATCTAAGGAACAAACTGATCCATCTGCAGAATAGTGCTGTATCATATCATTGGCCTAGCTGTTAGCAGATTGTATATCTGACAATACATGAGGCCTTGAAGGGAAGTCTATGCTGTTGAGTCCATAAATAACCGCTACTTTGAGTTATGTGACAACAATATATGTAATCCCATTGAGGAGTCACTATGTGGGGACAGGTAGAGAGTGTGAGATATTTCTCAGTAAGATCTTTGGTTCTGCTTTCAATTCTATCTCAAACTTCAGTTTAGTTCAGTTCAGTCGCTCAGTTGTGTCCAACTCTTTGAGACCCCAGGAATCACAGCACTCCAGGCCTCCCTGTCCATCACCAACTTCTGGAGTTCACTCAAACTCATGGCCATCTAGTCGGTGATGCCATCCAGCCATCTCATTCTCTGTAGTCCCCATCTCCTCCCACCCCCAATCCCTCCCAGCATCAGACTCCTTTACAGTGAGTCAAATCGTCACATGAGGTGGCCAAAGTAGTGGAGTTTCAGCATCAGCATCATTCCTTCCAATGAACACCCAGGATTGATCTCCTTTAAAATGGACTGGTTGGATCTCCTCGCAGTCCAAGGGACTCTCAAGAGTCTTCTCCAACACCACAGTTCAAAAGCATCAATTCTAAGGCAATCAGCTTTCTTCACAGTCCAACTCTCACATCCATACATGACCACGGGAAAAACCATAGCCTTGACTAGACAGACCTTGGTTGGCAAAGTAATGTCTCTGCTTTTTAACATGCTATCTAGGTTGGTCATAATTTTCCTTCCAAGGAGTAAGCATCTTTTAATTTCCTGGCTGCAATCAGCATCTGCAGTGATTTTGGAGCCCAAAAAATAAAGTCTGACACTGTTTCCACTGTTTTCCCATCTATTTCCCATGAAGTGATGGGACCAGATGCCATGATCTTTGTTTTCTGAATGTTGAGCTTCAAGTCAAAATTCTCACTCTCCTCTTTCACCTTCATCAAGAGGCCTTTGAGTTCCTCTTCACTTTCTGCCATAAGGGTGGTTTTATCTGCATATCTGAGATTATTGATATTTCTCCTGGCAATCTTGATTCCATCTTGTGCTTCTTCCAGCCCAGCATTCCTCACGATGTACTCTGCATATAAGTTAAATAAGCAGGGTGACAATACACAATCTTGATGTACTCCTTTTCTTATTTGGAACCAGTCTGTTGTTCCATGTACAGTTCTGACTGTTGCTTCCTGACCTGCATACAGGTTTCTCAAGAAGCAGGTCAGGTGGTCTGGGATTCCCATCTCTTTCAGAATGTTCCACAGTTTATTGTGATCCACACAGTCAAAGGCTTTGGCATAGTCAATGAAGCAGAAATAGATGTTTTTCTGGAACTCTCTTGCTTTTTCCATGATCCAGCGGATGTTGGCAATTTGATCTCTGGTTCCTCTGCCTTTTTTAAAACCTGCTTGAACATCTGGGAGTTCACGGTTCACATATTGCTGAAGCCTGGCTTGGAGAATTTTGAGCATGACTTTACTAGCATGTGAGATGAGTGCAATTGTGCGGTAGTTTGAGCATTCTTTGGCATTGCCTTTCTTTGGGATTGGGATGAAGACTGACCTTTTCCAGTCCTGTGGCCACTGCTGAGTTTTCCAAATTTGCTGCCATATTGAGTGAAGCACTTTCACAGCATCAATTTCAGGATTTGAAATAGCTCAACTGGAATTCCATCACCTCCACTAGCTTTGTTCATAGTGATGCTTTCTAAGGCCCACTTGACTTCACATTCCAAGATGTCTGGCTCTAGGTGAGTGATCACGCCATCGTGATTATCTTGGTCATGAACATCTTTTTTCATTTTATGTCCTATTAAATTCCCCTTGTCTTACATTGTGTTTAAGTAACACTGGCTTTCTCAATGTTCTGAAATAGATCAGATATTACTCTTACTCAGAGACTTTGTACTCATGCTTCTTTTTGCTGAAATGATTTTGCCTCATGTAACAGTATTGTTTACTCTCACCACATTCTAGTCTCTGCTACATTAATCACCCTGCATAACATTATAACCACTTTCAATAGTTACCTGTCTTTTAATACTAAATATTATCTGATGTTTTATATATCCTAATGTTATGTATCCTTTATATCTCTCCACAATTCTATGAATTTTACATGAAGATAGGAATTTTTGCCTATTTGTGATATTTATATTCCTGGATGTACAATAATGTCTAGTGCTTATAAAACACTCAATGAATAGCTAAAATAGTCCAAAGAATGGGTCTTCTTTGCCCATATGATTATTACAAGAATTGAAAAATATTTGGATTTTAAAGAAACTATCCTATTCTAGAACTAATTTCAGAGTTTTACCCATATCACCTAAACCTCATTATAAAAAATTCTTCCTTCTTGATCATTCCAAATTTCAGATTGTTTACAAAAGAGTAATTAATCATCCACGAATCATTGTAGATTGGTACTACTGGACCTTCCCCTTCTAAGGGCAACTAAAAAGTTATAAAATTTGAAGTTTAGTGTACTAAAAAGTTCTTTTCTTTATCATCCTTCAAAAAAATCCTTAAGTGAGGTTTTGATGCTCTAGTAGTCTCATTCCAGCTTGAACTAGGATATTTGCAGAACACAAAAATCAAAGCCATTAGTTTTTTTGGTGTTTTTTTTTTTTTTCTTGAGGCAACAGATCATAATACATTTCTCTTGGGCTCCTCAGTGTATGTGAAGTAACTGTCACTGCAGCTAGCATGACTTAGGTGCACTGGAAACATAAGTCACATACTCTTGTAAATTATTACCACATTCAGAATTTGCTAAAACCTGACTTTGAGTAGATAACTTCCAAGTAACCTTAGGATCCTGCTACTACACATATCCAAATTTACAGATTAATAGATATGCTAACATGGCATTAAAAGATCATGAACTGGTAGTGCATGATTGACTTCTGGTTTCTTGAGATAGAGTAGCTTGAATAGCTCCAAAATCTGTTGTAATGAGAGGATGAATGCACAGTGAGTGGAATGTAAAGTGGAGTGAAAGTCACTCAGTCTTGTCCAACTCTTTGCAACCCCATGGACTAGACAGTCCATGGAATTCTCCGGTCCAGAATCAACTGGAGTGGGTAGCTTTTCCCTTCTCCAGGGGATATTCTAAACCCTGCGATCAAACCCAGGTACCATGCATTGCAGGAAGATTCTTTACCAGCTAAGCCACAAGGGAAGCCCAAGAATACTGGAGTGGGTAGTCTATTCCTTCTCCAGCAGATATTCCTGAGCCAGGAATCCAACCAGGGTCTCCTGCATTGCAGGCAGATTTTTTACCAACTGAGCTATCAATGAAATGAAGCAAATTCTAATTTGGATTTCAAAAGTGACTTTGAGATTAAAGAACCAAGTAAATGAGGTAGCTAGAGCCTATTCTTCACTCTGGAAATTACCATTATAACCTCTGGCTATACATGGAACAATAGACTGGTTCCAAATAGGAAAAGGAGTACGTCAAGGTTGTATATTGTCACCCTGCTTATTTAACTTATATGCAGAGTACATCATGAGGAACGCTGGGCTGGAAGAAGCACAAGCTGGAATCAAGATTGCTGGGAGAAATATCAATAACCTCAGATATGCAGATGACACCACTCTTATGGCAGAAAGTGAAGAGGAACTCAAAAGCCTCTTGATGAAAGTGAAAGAGGAGAGTGAAAAGGTTGGCTTGAAGCTCAACATTCAGAAAACAAAGATCATGGCATCTGGTCCCATCACTTCATGGGAAATAGATGGGGAAACAGTGGAAAGTGTCACACTTTATTTTGGGGGGCTCCAAAATCACTGCAGATGCTGATTGCAGCTATGAAATTAAAAGCCGCTTACTCCTTGGAAGAAAAGTTATGACCAACCTAGATAGTATATTAAAAAGTAGAGACATTACTTTGCCAACAAAGGTCCGTCTAGTCAAGGCTATGGTTTTTCCTGTGGTCATGTGTGGATGTGAGAGTTGGACTGTGAAGAAAGCTGATCACCGAAGAATTGATGCTTTTGAACTATGATGCTGGAGAAGATTCTTGAGAGTCCCTTGGACTGCGAGGAGATCCAACCAGTCCATTCTAAAGGAGATCAGTCCTGGGTGTTCATTGGAAGGACTGATGCTAAAGCTGAAACTCCAATACTTTGGCGACCTCATGCAACGAGTTGACTCACTGGAAAAGACTCTGATGCTGGGAGCGATTGGGGGTAGGAGGAGAAGGGGACGACAGAGAATAAGATGGCTGGATAACATCACCGACTCGATGGACCTGAGTTTGAGTGAACTCTGGGAGTTGGTGATGGACAGGGAGGCCTGGCACGCTGTGATTCATGGGGTCGCAAAGAGTTGGACACGACTGAGCGACTGAACTGAACTGCTAGTATTAATACTATGACTAAATAAACACTATCTAAGTAAGCCATCCAATATTAGCACCATAATGAGAAACTATGAGAAACACCATAATGAGAAACTTTGAGTACCATGAAACTAAGAGACAAAAATACAGAATAATATACCCCCATCGTGACATATGTCTGTGCAAACAATAAGAGGAGTGGAATATAAAATCCCTCTGACTTGTTTCTTCTGAATTTGCAAAACTGCATGAGTGCATCTAGTTGCTGCTACTGCTAAGTCACTTTAGTCGTGTCCGACTCTGTGTGACCCCATAGATGGAAGCCCACCAGGCTCCCCCTTCCCTGGGATTCTCCAGGCAAGAACACTGGAGTGGGTTGCCATTTCCATCTAGTTAGTGGCTGTTAAATGACAAAATCATTGATTGCACATAAATCTTGGAAATTCCGTTTTCAACTTTGCCACTGAAAAAGACATGCTAGAAGAATATTGAAATGGATGGTGATCATCAAGCCACAATTCATCTTCTAAATTATTCCCACATTTACTAGGTACCATGTTGCTAAGTATGAATTATCATGCAGAGGGCAGGTGGATAGATCCTAAGTGGGTTTGAGGAGGGTATTCCCGCCAGGAAGTTGGGCAGCAGCAGCAACGGGAAATTGAGAAGCATCAATGAAGAAAATCGATTGAAGATTGTTATGGCCAGTTTCCCCAGTGATAGAGGAAAAAAGTGTAAACATATTAAGGGACAAAATTAAAACAAATACTGTGGTACTGGATAGGAACTAAAGATGTTGGTGTGAATTTTTAGTAGTGTATTTATATATCCATATGTGTACAGATATCGACATATGCATGTGTGCATGCATGCCAAGTCGCTTGTTGTGTCTGACTCTTTGCAACCCTATGGACTATAGCCCACCAGGCTTCTCTATCAATGGGATTCTCCAGGCAAGAATATTGGAGTGAGTTGTCATGCTCTCCTCCAGAGGATCTTTCTAACCCAGGGATCAAATCCAAGTCTCTCAAGTCTCCTGCATTGGCAGACTGGTTTTTTACCAAAAGTGCCACCTGGGAATCCCATACATATGCATATGTATACCCATATATACACAAATGGACGTAAATGTTTATATGTATCTATTATATACACCGCACATATAAACAGTTGAATATGTATGTGTGTAGTGTACAATTGACCCTTGAACAACATGAGGGTTATGCGCACTGGATCTCCATAAAGTCGAATATCTAAGTATAACTTCTAGCCAAACTTTCATATCCATGGCTTCACATCAGCAGATTCAACCAGCAATAGATAGTGTTCAGTTCAGTCGCTCAGTCATGTCCGACTCTCCACGACCCCATGAATCACAGCACACCAGGCCTCCCTGTCCATCACCAACTCCCAGAGTTCACTCAAACTCATGTCCACAGAGTCGGTGATGCCATCCAGCCATCTCATTCTCTGTCATCCCCTTCTCCTCCCACCCCCAACCTATCCCAGCATCAGAGTCTTTTCCAGTGAGTCAACTCATCACATGAGGTGGCCAAAGTATTGGAGTTTCAGCTTTAGCATCAGTCCTTCCAATGAACACCCAGGATTGATCTCCTTTAGAATGGACTGGTTGGATCTCCTTGCTAGTAGCATACTATTTACTATTGATAAAACCTTAAAAGTGCACATTACTAGAAAACCACAGCTCTCAGTCAGCCACACAATCACAAGAATAAATAATGGAAACACAACTGTTCTGGACCCATATATCCATTCTGCTACTGATTTTCAGTACAATATTTGATAAATTACATGAGATATTCAATATCATTATCAGAAAATAAGACTTTATGTTGAATGATTTTGCCTGACTGTAGGTTAATGTAAATGTTTTGGACACTTTTAAGGAGGCTAAACTAAGCTATGCTTTTGTTAAGTCAGGTGTATTAAATGTATTTTTGACCTACAATATTTTCAATTTATGATAGATTTATCAGGACATGAAACATTTTTAAGTGAAGGAAGATCTATTTGTGTGTGTGTTTGCACACATGTGTACATTCATACACTGATGTATTCCCTGGCTCTGTCCACAAGAACCAAGGTTCCCTAGAGAAATGATTATTCCTGGGCCTGGGTCAAAAACTTAGAAAAAGATCTGAAATATTTTACCTAGGGATGAGATCAAAAAATGAAATAAGCATGTCAAAGTCACACAAAAGCTATCTTGAAGATGTTTTTGTGGAGCAAATCTAGGATGGTGGTGGTTTAGTCACAAAGTCCTGTCCAACTTTTGCAACTCCATGGACTGCAGCACTCTAGGCTCCTCTGTCCATGGGATTTCCCAGGCAAGAATGCTGGAGTGGGTTGTCATTTCCCTCTCCAGTGGCTCTTTCCAACCCAGGACTCAATCCCACATCACCTGCATTGCAGATGAATTCTTTACCGTTGAGCCACCAGGGAAGCTCTAGAAATCTGGGATAGTTCATCAAAATAAATAACACTAAAAGAATATGTGCCATGGGCTCAGTCATGTCTGTCCTTTTATGACCCCATAAATCCTGCCAGGCTCCTCTGTCTACAGAATTTTCCAGACAAGAATCCTGGAGTGAGTTGCCATTTCCTCCTCCAGAAGGGAATATGACGAAGAATTTTTTTTTAAATAGGCAAACTTTATGAAAAAGATTGCTATGAATGAGTAGATAAATTAAAAGTTTGATTAGAAGTAAGATAATTTCAGATTCTTAAAACACTTTCCCAGTGTCAATTTCCTGATGATGGTTTTCAGTTCAGTTCAGTCATTCAGTCGTGTCCGACTCTTTGTGACCCCATGGAACACAACACACCAGGCTTCCCTGTCCATCACCAACTCCCAGAGTTTACCCAAACTCATACCCATTGAGTCAGTGATGCCATCCAACCATCTCATCCTCTGCCATCCCATTCTCCTCCTGCCTTCAATCTTTCCCAACATCAGGGTCTTTTCCAATGAGTCAGCTCTTCACATCAGGTGGCCAAAGTATTGGAGTTTCAGCTTCAGCATCAGTCCTTCCAATGAACACTCAGGACTGATCTCCTTTAGGATGGACTGATGGTTTTACAGGGTTGTATATGAGGGAATCCTTCTTTGTAAGAAATATACACTCAAATGTTCTTAGGTAATGTTTCATCATGTCAGTGCCTTAACTAATTCAGGAATAAGAAAATTATTTGTAGTATCATTACAACTTTCTATAAGTTTTGAATTAACATTTTAAAAAATTAATAAATCTATTTACACAAACTAATGCCCCCCATTTGTATATATTTATTGCCATGCAACACTATTTCATATTACTTTATTTTTGTAAAATATTTATAATTATCAATGCCAATAGATTTTGATTTTATACTAAAACCTAAATCAACTATACTTTTTAAAAGATCAAAGTTGTTATACTTTTTCTTCTATATTATACATGTCACATTATAAAAGTATAAAATATTTTAGTATTATGAATATGGTTCTTTAAATCTACCTAAAAACTTGTTTGGATAGCTGATCAGAACACTTACAAAACATCATCCCATAGAATTGAATTACTTGCAACTCAATTTTTATTCTCAAGGAAGCTAAAACATATATGCTTCCATTAAATAGCATAGAGTTATTAAAATGTTTATTTACAAATTTGTATTATTTTCCTAGAATATTAAAACATCATTATGCAAATAGTCTACTTTTAATTGGCATGCTAAAATCAGATTTATATTCCAATTTTCTCAGAAGAAAATACAACCAACTGCATATTTTCTAATGTCTTTTCTTACTCTTATTAAACCGTCTCATCTGTTGCTCTATGTGTTGCATTATTTAAAAGCAGTTTGACATATTTACTACATATGGAGAGCTAATTTAAGAACAAAATTGCTTTTAACATGCTGTGATAGACTTTCAAAAAATTTCAAGTTCAATTATTTATAGACTAATTTCCTGTTTGCTGTCATTGAATGGTAAAGTGAAAAGTTCACAAATCTAGCTAGATGACACTTGCCTTCTCATATTCTAGGGCACTGACATTTCTTGGTGGGCTGACAGTAAATCATAACTCCCCAGGCAACTCGTTAACTTTTAAAAGTTGATATAGTAACTTATAAGTTTGGTTTCTCTTGGATGACCATGAATTTAGGGTAAAGCAAATTTTTCACACCAGAAAAAATGAATTTTCATTTTAGATTGTATTATTATCAGATCTATAGGCAGTCATTTCTTTTTCTTTTTCTTGGGGATGGTCTTGCTCCCTGTCTCCTGTACAATGCACAAACCTCCATCCATAGTTCATGAGGCACTCTGTCTATCAGATCTAGTCCCTTAAATATATTTCTCAATTCCACTGTATATTCATAAGGGATTTGATTTAGGTCATACCTGAATGGTCTAGTGGTTTTCCCCGCTTTCTTCAATTTAAGTTTGAATTTGGCAATAAGGAGTTCATGATCTGAGCCACAGTCATCTCCCAGTCTTGTTTGCGCTGACTGTATAGAGCATCTCCAGCTTTGGCTCAAGAAAATTATAGATACCAAGGGAACATTTCATGCAAAGATAGGCTCAATAAAGGACAGAAATGGGATGGACCTAACAGAATCAGAAGATATTAAGAAGAGGTGGAAAGACTACACAGAAGAACTGTACCAAAAAAAAAAGAGAGAGAGAGAGATTTTCATGACCCAGATAATCAGGATGGTGTGATCACTCACCTAGAGCCAGACATCTTGGAATGTGACCTCAAGTGGGCCTTAGGAAGCATCACTATGAACAAAACTACTGGAGGTGATAGAATTCCAGTTGAGCTATTTCAAATCCTGAAAGATGATGCTGTGAAAGTGCTAAACTCAATATGCCAGCAAATCTGGAAAGCTCAGCAGTGGCCACAGGACTGGAAAAGGTCAGTTTTCATTCCAGTCCCAAAGAAAGGCAATGCCAAAGAATGCTCAAGCTACCACAAAATTGCACTCATCTCACACGCTAGTAAAGTCATGCTCAAAATTCTCCAAGCCAAGCTTCAGCAATATGTGAACCGTGAACTTCCAGATGTTCCAGCTGGTTTTAGAAAAGGTAGAGGAAACAGAGATCAAATTGCCAACATCTGCTGGATCATGGAAAAAGCAAGAGAGTTCCAGAAAAACATCTGTTTCTGCTTCACTGACTATGCCAAAGCCTTTGACTGTGTGGATCACAATAAACTGCGGACAATTCTGAAAGAGATGGGAATCCCAGACCACCTGACCTGCCTCTTGGGAAACCTGTATGCAGGTCAGGAAGCAACAGTTAGAACTGGACATGGAACAACAGACTGGTTCCAAATAGGAAAAGGAGTACGTCAAGGCTGTATATTGTCACCCTGCTTATTTAACTTATATGCAGAGTACATCATGAGAAATGCTGGGCTGGAAGAAGCACAAGCTAGAATCAAGATTTCCGGGAGAAATATCAATAATCTCAGATATGCAGATGACACCACCCTTATGGCAGAAAGTGAAGAGGAATTCAAAAGCCTCTTGATGAAAGTGAAAGAGGAGAGTGAAAAAGTTGGCTTAAAGCTCAACATTAAGAAAACTAAGATCATGGCATCCGGTCTCATCACTTCATGTTAAATAGATAACAGAGGAAACAGTGGAAACAGTGACTGACTTTGTTTCTGGGGGCTCCAAAGTCACTGCAGGTGGTGACCATAGCCATGAAATTAAAAGATGTTTACTCCTCGGAAGGAAAGTTATGATCAACCTAAACATCATATTAAAAAGCAGAGACTTACTTTGTCAACAAAGGTCCATATAGTCAAGGCTATGGTTTTTCCAGTGGTCATGTATGGATGTGAAAGTTGGACTATAAAGAAAGCTGAGCACAGAAGAATTGATGCTTTTGAACTGTGGTGTTGGAGAAGGCTCTTGAGAGTCCCCTGGACTGCAAGGAGATCCAACCGGTCCATCCTAAAGGATCATTTCTGGGTGTTCATTGGAAGGACTGATGTTGAAGCTAAAACTCCAATATTTTGGCCACCTGATACAAAGCGCTGACTCATTCGAAAAGACCCTGATGCTGGGAAAGATTGAGGGCAGGAGGAGAAGGCGACGACAGAGGATGAGATAGTTTGATGGCATCACTGACTCAGTGGACATGAGTTTGATAAACTCCGGGAGTTGGTGATGTACAGGGAGGCCTGGAGTGCTGCCGTTCATGGGGTCACCAAGAGTCAGACACGACTGAATGACTGAACCGAACTGAACTGAAAAAGATATTCTAGTTCTAAATCTTCAGCTTGAATTGAAATTCAATCATAAATATTGTAGAATATAAAAACAGGAACAATATACAGTAGTAAAACTAGAGGATTCCCCTCAAATAGATATTGAATGATGATTAATTACTTTGCAATTCAGAAATAAAAGATGCTTGTTTCTTAAAATGTGACCCAATAACATAAGGCATGTGAATTTATATTCCTAATTCTCTTACCTGCATTTCAATATCAGTCTTCCGTGATAGTGAGTCACATATGCAAATTCAGGTATTCCTTTTAAGGTGACCTAATTTTTATTATCTTATACAGCTATCTTGACAAAATGTGAAAGAATAAATGACTATGAATACCAAAATCAATGAGATATTATAAATGGAGGTAGTAGCTTGAATATGATTGACGTTTAAAAAGAATAATTAAAAGGATCAAGTGCACCCTGTGAATAGGACTTTCAGAGACTACCACTTCAGCATACTTAGTAGGAGTAATGGCTCTTAAATATGTTTTTTAAATGTGAAATGTGCCATTATATTTTCTATAAATAATTTTTGAATCTTCATAGAAATTGCATTGATTTTTTCAAAAGAAGCTAACGGCAATAAACTGAATAGAAGAAAGGAATTATAGCATTGTCCTTTCTTTCCCCCAGCATTATTTCACACTCAAATCAGTTCAGAAGCGACTGAAAGTTTCAATAAGAAAAAATAAAAGAAAATTACCGGAGGTTGTGTGTTATTAACACGAATTATAGAAAGTTCTATACACATTCTAATAACATCTAATTACGTAGGCAGAAAATATAATGAAAATAATTACAGTAGAAAGCACAATATTGATGTGCTCAGAACAGTGAAATAACTGAAAACTACTTTCCTATTTTTATTAAGTCATGTACTTTACAGTGTATTCAGTAAAACGTGGGACAGTTTGTCATGAAAAACAAGCAAAATAGAAATCTATCAGATAATTAACTAGTATTGAAAGAATAATTCCAAATCCAGGTTGCTGCAAAATAATTGCTATAAATACCAATCATAATTTATTTAAACATAGGTTGACTATATTAAACGAAGACTGAAAGCCCTTTCTTTGTTTTAAGTAATTAATTAATTTTAATTGAGGATGATTACTTTAAAATATTGTGATGGTTTTTGCCATACATCACCATGAATTGGCCATAGGTATAATGCGTTTCACCTATCCTGAACCCCCCTCCCACCTCTGTCCCCACCCTATCCCTCTATGTTGTTCCAGAGCACTGAGCTTGCACGGGTCATCTATATTACATATGGTAATGTATATGATATTCTCTCAAATCATCCCACCCTCGACTTCTCTCACTGAGCCCAGAAGTCTGTTTTTATGTCTGTGTCTGCTTTGCTGCCCTGCATGTAGAATTGTCGGTACTATCTTTCAAAATTCCATATATATGTGTTAATACATAGTATTTGTCTTTCCATTTCTGATAATTCACTCTGTATAATAGGCTCCAGGTTCATCGACCTTGTTAGGACTGACTCAAAAATGTTTCTTTTGATAGCTGAGTAATATTCCTTTGAGGATATACACCACAACTTCCTTATCCATTCATCTGCAAATGGACATCCAGGTTGCTTCTATGTCCTAGCTATTGCAAATAGTGTTTCAGTGAACACTGGGGTATATGTGTCTCTTTCAATTCTGGTTTCCTCAGGGTATATGACCATCTGTGGAATTACTGTGTTGTATTGCAGTTCTATTCCAAGGTTTTTAAGGAATTTCCACACTGTTCTCCACAGTGGCTGTACCAGTTTGCATTCCCACCAACAGTGCTTCCACTTCCCTTTTCTCCACACCCTCTCCAGTATTTATTGTTTGTAGAAACTTTGATAGTGGCCATTCTGACCAGTGTGAGATGATACATCATTGTGATTTTTTGAAACTGCAATACTTTGGCCACCTCATGCAACGAGTTGACTCGCTGGAAAAGACTCTGATGCTGGGAAAGGTTGGGGGCAGGAGGAGAAGGGGACGACAGAGAATGAGATGGCTGGATGGCATCACCGACTCTGTGGACATGAGTTTGAGTGAACTCCGGGAGTTGGTGATGGACAGGGAGGCCTGGCATGCTGTGATTCATGGAGTCGCGGAGAGTTGGACACGACTGAGCGACTGACCTGAACTGAACTGAACTGAATAATGACTGATGGTGAGCATCGTTTCTCGTGTTTACTAGACATCTGTATGTCTTCTCTGGAGAAATTTCTGTTTATATCTTTTGCCCATTTTTTGATTGGGTTGTTTGTTTTTCAAATGTTGAGCTGCATAAGCTGTTTATGTGTTTTGGAGATAAATTATTTGCCAGTTATTTCATTTGCTTTTATTTTCTCCCATTCTGAAGCCTGTCTTTTCAACTTGCTTATAGTTTCCTTTGTTGTGCAAAAGCTTTTAAATTTAATTAGGTCCCATTTGCTTATTTTGTTTTATTTCCATTATTCTGGGAGGTGGGTCATAAAGGATCTTGCAGTGATTTATATCAGAGAGTGTTCTGCCTTTGTTTTCCTCTAAGAGGTTTATAGTTTTTGGTCTTACATTTAGGTCTTTATTCCATTTTGAGTTTGTTTTTGTGCATGGTGTTAGAAAGTGTTCTAGCTTCATTATTTAATGTGTAGTTGACCAGTTTTCCCAGCACAAATTGGTGAACAGGTTATCTTTTTCCATTGTATAGTTTTGCCTCCTTTGTTTAAGATATGATGTCCATAGGTGTGTGAATTTATCTCTGGACTCTATTTTGTTTCATTGATCTACATTTCTGTCTTTATAACAATACCATATTGTCTTGATGACAGCAGCTTTGCAGTATTGTTTGAAGTCAGGAAAGTTGATTCTTCCAGTTCCCTTCTTCTTCCTCAAGATTGCTTCAACTATTTGGGGTCTTTTGTGCTTCCATACAAATTTTGAAATTAGTTGTTCTAGTTCCGTGAAATATATTGTCACCCCACCCTGCTTATTTAACTTATATGCAGAGTACATCATGAGGAATGCTGGGCTTGAGGAAGCACAAGCTGGAATCAGGATTTCTAGGAGAAATATCAATAACCTCAGATATGCAGATGACATCACCCTTATGGCAGAAAATGAAGAGGAACTAAAGAGCCTCTTGATGAAAGTGAAAGAGGAGAGTGAAAAAGTTGGCTTAAAGCTCAACATTCAGAAAACTAAGATCATCACATCTGGTCCCATCACTTCATGGGAAATAGATGGGGAAACAGTGGACACAGTGGCTGACTTTATTTTTCTGGGCTCCAAAATCACTGCAGATGGTGACTGCAGCCATGAAATTAAAAGATGCTTACTCCTTAGAAGGAAAGTTATGACCAACCTAGACAGCATATTAATAAGCAGAGACATTACTTTGCCAACAAAGGTCCGTCTAATCAAGGCTATGGTTTTTCCAGTGGTCATGTATGGATGTGAGAGTTGGACTATAAAGAAAGCTGATCGCCAAAGAATTGATGCTTTTGAACTGTGGTGCTGGAGAAGACTCTTGAGAGTCCCTTGGACTGCAAGGAGATCCAACGAGTCCATCCTAAAGGAGATCAGTCCTGGGTGTTCATTGGAAGGACTGATATCGAGGCTGAAACTCCAATACTTTGGCCACCTGATGTGAAGAGCTGACTCATTGGAAAAGACCCTGATGCTGGGAAATATTGAGAGCAGGAAGAGAAAGGGACAACAGAGGATGAGATGGTTGGATGGCATCATCAACTAGATGGACGTGGGTTTTGGTGGACTCTGAGACTTGGTGATGGACAGGGAGCCCTGATGTGCTGCAGTTCATGGGGTCTCAAAGAGTCGGACACGACTGTGCAACTGAACTAAACTGAACTGAACTCTGTGAAATATACCATTGGCAGTTGATAGGAATTGCATTGAACCTATAGATTGCTTTCAGTAGCATACTCATTTTCACTGCAGTGATTCTTCCAATCCAAGAACATGCTACATTTCTCCACCTATTTGTGTCATCTTTTATTTTTTTAATCAGTATTTTATAGTTTTCTCTATACAGGTCTTTTGTTCCTTTAGGTAAATTTATTCTTAGCTCTTTTATTCTTTTCACTGCAATGGTGAATGTGATTGTTTACTTAATTTCTCTTTCTGATTTTTTATTGTTAGTATATATATGCAGAGTACATCATGAGAAACACTGGGCTGGAAGAAGCACAAGCTGGACTCAAGATTGCTGGGAGAAATATCAATAACCTCAGATATGCAGATGACACCACCCTTATGGCAGAAAGTGAAGAGGAACTAAAAAGCTCTTGATGAGGGTGAAAGAGGAGAGTGAAAAGGCTGGCTTGAAGCTCAACATTCAGAAAACAAAGATCATGGCATCTGGTCCTATCACTTCATGGGAAATAGATGGAAAAACAGTGGAAACAGTGTCAGACTTTATTTTTTTGGGCTCCAAAATCACTGCAGATGCTGATTGCAGCCAGGAAATTAAAAGACGCTTACTCCTTGGGAGGAAAGTTATGACAAACCTTAATAGCATATTGGGCTTCCCTGGTGGCTCAGAGGTTAAAGCGTCTGCCTCCAATGCGGGAGACCCGGGTTCGATCCCTGGGTCGGGAAGATCCCCTGGAGAGGGAAACGGTAACCCACTCCAGTATTCTTGCCTGGAGAATCCCATGGACGGAGAAGCCTGGTAGGCTACAGTCCACGGGGTCGCAAAGAGTCGGACACGACTGAGCGACGGAACGGAACGGAATAGCATATTAAAAAGCAGAGACATTACTTTGCCAACAAAGGTCCGTCTAGTCAAGGCTATGGTTTTTCCCGTGGTCAATGTATGGATGTGAGAGTTGGACTGTGAAGAAAGCTGATCACCGAAGAATTGATGCTTTTGAACTGTGGTGTTGGAGAAGACTCTTGAGAGTCCCTTGGACTGCGAGGAGATCCAACCAGTCCATTCTAAAGGAGATCAATCTTGGGTGTTCATTGGAAGGACTGATGCTAAAGCTGAAACTGCAATACTTTGGCCACCTCATGCGACGAGTTGACTCACTGGAAAAGACTCTGATGCTGGGAAAGGTTGGGGGCGGGAGGAGAAGGGGACGACTGAGAATGAGATGGCTGGATGGCATCACCGACTCTGTGTACATGAGTTTGAGTGAACTCTGGAAGTTGGTGATGGACAGGGAGGCCTGGAGTGCTGTGATTCATGGGGTCACGGAGAGTCGGACACGACTGAGCGACTGAACTGAACTGAACTGAATAGGAATGCAAGAGATTTCATTGCATTAATTTTATATCCAGCAACTTTATAATATTCATTGATTAGCTCTAGTAATTTTATTGTGGCATCTTTATGGTTTTCTATGCAGTGGATCATATCATCTGCAAACAATTAAAATTTTACTTCTCTTCCAATCTGGATTTGTTTTATTCCTTTTTCTTCTCTTATTTCTGTCACTATGATTTCCAAAACAATGTTTAATAGTATTGGTGAGAATGGGTGACCTTGACTTATTCCTGATTTTAGAGGAAATTCTGTCAATATTTCAACATTGAAGATAATGTTTGCCGTGGATTTGACATAAATGGATGTTGAATTTTGTCAAAGGCTTTCTCTGCATCTATTGAAATAAACATATGGTTTTATCTTTCAGTTTGTTAATATGGTGTATCAATTGATTGATTTGTGTATATTGAAGAATCCTTGCATCCCAGAAATAAAGCCCACTTGATCACTTTTTAAATGTTATTGGATTCTGCCTGTAAGAATTTTCTTGAAGATATTTGCATCTAAGTCATCAGTGATAGTGGCTTGTAGTTTTCTGTTGTTTTTTTGTAATCCCAACTTGTTTGGTTTTGGTATCAGGGTGATATTAGCCTCATAGAATGAACTTAGGGAGGTTTCTTTCTGTAATTTTCTGGTAGATTTTGAGTACAACAGGTGTTAGTGCTTCTCTAAATTAGTGTTATGATTCACCTGTGAAGCCGTCTGGTCCTGGGTTTTTGCATGTTGGAAGATTTTTGATCACAGTTTTTTATTTCTGTGCATGTGATTGATACATGCAATCACATTTCTTTCTGATTCTTGAAATGTGGTTGAAATAACATTTCACTCTATTTCTTTCTCATTCAGTTTTGAAAGGTTATACTTTTCTAAATTTATTCATTTCATCCAAGTTGTCCATTGCGTTGCCATTATTTGCTTATAGCCATCTCTTATGATCGTTTGTACTGCTGTTGTAATTTCTCCATTTTCATTTCTAATTTTATGGATTTTAGTCTTTTTTTTTCTTTTTCTCTTGGAGAGTCTGGCTAATGGTTTGTCCATTTTATCTTCTCAGACAACCAGCTTTTAGTGTTTTTTTTTTTTTATCTTTGCTGTGTTGTTGTTGTGCAGTTGCTCATTCATTTTTGACTCTGCATTCATTTCCATAACTGAAGCATGCCAGGCTTCCCTATCTTAACCATCTCCTAGAGCTTCCTTAAACTCATGTCAATCAAGTCAGTGATGCCATCTAACCATCCATTCCTCTGCCATCCCCTTCTCCTCCTGCCTTCAATCTTTCTCAGCATCAGGGTCTTTTCCAATGAGTAATTTCTTTGCATCAGGTGACCACCAAAGTATTGGAGTTTCAGCTTCAGCATCAATCTTTCCAATAAATATTCAGGACTGATTTCCTTTGGGATTGACTGGTTAGATCTCCTTGGAGTCCAAGGGTCTTCTCCAACACCACAGTTCGGAAAGATCAGTTCTTCAGTGCTCTGTCGTCTTTATGGTCCAACACTCACATCTGTATATTACTACCAGAAAATCCATAACTTTGACTATACGGACCTTTGCTGGCAAAATGATGTCTCTTCTTTATAATATGTGGTCCACTGGAGATAGGAATGGCCATCTGCTTCAAAAATCTTAGCCTTGAGAACCCCATGAACAGTATGAAAAGGCAATAAGATCTTTGCTATATTCTTCATTTTTATTTCTGAGCTGATTTTTATTATCTCTTTCCTTCTACTAACTTTGAGAAAGTTTTGTTCTTCCTTTTTAAGTTGTTCTAGGTGTAAAGTTAGGTTGCTTGTTTGATGCGTCTCTTGTTTCTTGAGGTAGGTTTGTATTGCTATGAACTTCCCTTTTAGCACTATTTTACTAAATCCCATAGAATTTGGGTTATTGTGTTTTCATTATCATCTGTTTCTATGAATATTTTTATATCATTTTTTATTTTTTCAGTTATCTGTTGGATATTCAGTTCAGTTCAGTTCAGTTCATTTCAGTCGCTCAGTCATGTCCGACTCTTTGCAACCCCATGAACCACAGCACACCAGGCCTCCCTGTCCATCAAAAACTCCCACAGTTCACCCAAACCCAAGTCATTGAGTCGGTGATGCCATCCAACCATCTCGTCCTCTGTTGTCCCCTTCTCCTCCTGCCCTTAATCGTTCCCAGCATCAGGGCCTTTTCAAATAAGTCAGCTCTTCATATTAGGTGGCGAAGGTATTGGAGTTTCAGCTTCAGCATCAGTCATTTCAATGAACACCAAGGACTGATCTTTAGGATGGACTGGTTGGATCTCCTTGCAGTCCAAGAGACTCTCAAGAGCTTTCTCCAACACCACAGTTCAAAAGCATTAATCCTTCTGTATTCAACTTTCTTTAGAGTCCAACTCTCACATCCATACATGACTACTGGAAAAACCATAGCCTTGACTAGATGGACCTTTGTTGACAAAGTAATCTCTCTGATAATATGTTGTCTAGGTTGGTCATAACTATCCTTCCAAGGAGTAAGCATCTTTAAATTTCATGGCTGCAATCACCATCTGCAGTGATTTTGGAGCCCAGAAAAATAAAGTCAGCCACTGTTTCCACTGTTTCCCCATCTATTTGCCAAGAAGTGATGCCATGATCTTAGTTTTCTGAATGTTGAGCTTTAAGCCAACTTTTTCACTCTCCTCTTTCACTTTCATCAAGAGGCTCTTTAGTTCTTCTTCACTTTCTGCCATAAGGGTGATGTCGTCTGCATATCTGAGGTTATTGATATTTTTCCTAGAAATCTTGATTCCAGCTTGTGCTTCCTCAAGCCCAGCATTTCTCATGATGTACACTGCATATAAGTTAAACAGGCAGGGTGACAATATACAGCCTTGATGTACTCCTTTTCCTATTTGGAACCAGTCTGTTGTTCCATGTCCAGGTCTAACTATTGCTTCCTGACCTGCATACAGGGCTCTCAAGAGGCATGTCAGTCTATCTGGTACTCTCATCTCTTTCATAATTTCCCACAGTTTATTGTGATCCACACAGTCAAAGGCTTTGGCATAGTCAATAAAGCAGAAATAGATGTTTTTCTGGAACTCTCTTGCTTTTTCCATGATCCAGTGGATGTTGGCAATTTGATTGCTGGTTCCTCTGCCTTTTCTGAAACGAGCTGGAACATCTGGAGGTTCACAGTTCATGTATTGCTGAAGCTTGGCTTGGAGAATTTTAAGCATGACTTTACTAGCGTGTGAGATGAGTGCAATTTTGTAGTAGTTTGAGCATTCTTTGGCATTGCCTTTCTTTGGGATTGGAATGAAAACTGATCTTTTCCAGTCCTGTGGCCACTGCTGAGCTTTCCAGATTTCCTGACATATTGAGTGCAGCACTTGCACAGCATCATCTTTTAGGATTTGAAATAGCTCAACTGGAATTCCATCACCTCCACAATTTTGTTCATAGTGATGCTTCCTAAGGCCCACTTGACTTCACATTCCAAGATGTCTGGCTCTAGGTGAGTGATCACACCATCCTGATTATCTGGATCATGAAGATCTTTTTTGTACAGTTCTTCTGTGTATTCTTTCCACCTCTTCTTAATATCTTCTGCTTCTGTTAGGCCCATACCATTTCTGTTCTTTATTGAGCCCATCTTTGTATGAAATGTTCCCTTGGTATCTGTAATTTTCTTGAAGGGGAGATCTCTAGTCTTTCCCATTCTATTGCTTTCCTCTATTTCTTTGCACTGATTGCTGAGGAAGGCTTACTTATCTCTCCTTGCTATTCTTTGTAACTCTGTATTCAAATGGGTATATCTTTCCTTTTCTCCTTTGCTTTTCACTTCCCCTCTTTTCACAGTTATTTGTAAGGCCTCCTCAGGCAGCCAGTTTGCTTATTTGAATTTCTTTTTCTTGGGGATGGTCTTGATTCCTGTCTCTTGTACAATGTCATGAACCTCCATCCACAGTTAGAAATGTGCTGTTTAGCCTCCATATGTTTGTGTTCCTTATAGCTTTTTTCTCCCCTGTAGCTGATATCTAATCTTAAAGCATTGTGATCATAAAAGATCCTTGAAATTATTTCAAATTTTATGAGCATTACCAAGGCTTGATTTGTGGCATAGGATATGATCTATCTTGAAGAATGTTCCATGTGCACTTGAGAAAATGGTGAAATCCGTTGTTTTAGGGGTGAAATGCCCTGTAGTTATCAACTAGGTCCAATGTATCATTTAAAGTTTGTGTTTCCTTTTTAATTTTCTGTCTTGTTGATCTGTATATTGTTGTGAATGGTATATTAAAGTCCCCCACTACTATTGTGAAACTGTCAATTTCCCCTTTAATAGTTACTAGCTTTTATTTTCCTTCTGTTTTGAGGTGCTCCTTTCTTGGTTGCATATATATTTATAATTGTAATACCTTCTTGTATTGATCCCTTGATCATTATGCAGTGTCCTTCTTTGTCTCTTATAATGGTCTTTATTTTAAAGTTTATTTCATCTGATATAAGGATTGCTACTCAAAGTTTCTTTTGGTCTCCATTTGCATGAAATATCTCTCCAGGACTTTAGTCTGCATGTGTCCCTAGATTTGAAGTGTGTCTCTTGTGGACAGATACATAGGGATTTTGTTTATATATCCATTCAGCCAGTCTTTATATTTTGTTTGGAGCTTTTAACCAACTTTTGTGTAAGGTAGTTATTGATAATACGATCCATAAAATTTACTTTATTGTTTTGGATTTATTTGTATTTCCTTCCTCATTTTAGGGAAGTTTTCAACTATTTTCAAGTATTTTCTCATGTCTTGTCCTTTTTTATTCTTCTGGGATGCCTGATTCAAATGTTGAGGTGCTTAACATTGTACCAGGGTTCTCTGAGGCTGTCCCCATTTCTTTTTAATATTTTTCCTTTTTCCACTGTGCATCATTTATTTCCACCATTCTATCTTCTGGCTTACTCCTTTCTTCTGCCTCAGTTACTCAACTGTTGCTTCCCTCCATTGCTTTTAATCTTAGTTATTGCATTGTTCATTACTGATTGACTATTCTTTATTTCTTCTGGGTCTTTGTTAAACATTTCTTGCATCGTCTCAATCTGTGTCTTTAGTCTATTTATTTATATCTCCATTTTGTTTTCAAGATTTGTATCATCTTTACTATCATTATTAGTTATTTTTCAGGTAGACACCCTATCTCCTCATCTTTTTTTGGTTTGGTGGGTTTTTATCATGTTCCTTCATCTGCTGGATATTTCTCTGCCCTTTCAGTTTGTTTAGTTTGCTATGTTGGGGTCTCCTTTATGCAGGCTGGAGAGTTGTGGTTCCTCTTAATGGTGGAATCTTCTCTCTGTGGGTGGGTTTGGACCAGTGACTTTTGAAGTTCCCTGGTTGGGAGTTGTGTCTGTATTCTGGTGGAGGGAGCTGGATCTCTTCTCTCTAGAGGGCAATGTAATGTTATGGGTTTGTATGACTTTGGACAGCCTGTCTTTTAAAATTTTAGTGTTATGTTCCTGATTTTCTGGAGGATAGGTACTGGAACTTGATTTCCTTGGGTGGATTTTTATCTTAGTGTAGATATGGAGGGTTTTGATGGACTCTCATCTATTAATTTTCCCTGGAATCAGGAGTTCTATTGTTGCCCAAAGGTCTGGAGTTGAACTTCTTGTCTCTGGGTTTCAGTCCTAACCTCTTACAGTGGTATCAAAACTTTTCTTTCCACACAGGACTGAAGACAAAACCCCTAGGTTAATGATAGTAAAACAACTCTCCACAGTCAGAAACACCCAAAGAGATTAACAGAGTTATACATAGTGTGAGAGGGAGGAAGCAGAAAGAGGTGACCAGGAGGATAAAATGGAGAGTCAAAAGGGAAAAGAGTAATCAAGCCAGTAATCAAATCCATAAGTGAAAACGGATACTAAAAAATAAACTCTTAAAGATATAAAATTAATAACAAAAGATCATAAAACAAAAATTAAAAACCTAGAATAAAAATTAGACTCTAAAAAGTACAATATTAGAAAAACAACACAAAAGTTTTTAAAATATTAATTTTTTTTAAATAAGATTTTTTTAGAAAAGTGAAAATAAGTTACAAAAGTTAATATTTAAAGGAGTAATAAATAACCATATTAGGACAATATAAGGGGGAAAAGAAAAATAGGTAAAGAAAGGGGGAAAAGAAGAAAAATGAAAAAAGAATAAAAACAAAGAAATTTTTTAAATAATAAAAAAAATTTTTAATTAAAAATGATAGTGATTTTTTTTTTTTTACTTTTTCATAGGAACCATGGGGATATGTACATTGGTAGTGAGGTAAATGTTCATATAATTCCTCCTTTTTCCTGGTCCAGTTGAGTTGCCTACTCAGAAAGTACTCCAATATATCTAGGAATATCTCTGAAGCTTTTGTGGTCAGTGTGGCATCAGTTCAGTGCCAGATATTCACTTGTTTTGGCTTGCACTTGTTCTCAAAGTCTACAGTTGCCCCTCAAATGCACACTTTCAGGTTAATCACAGAATTTTAATCTGTTGCACCTGCCACTTCTGGCAGTTTCCCCCTGAAGAAACGGTTCCCCCTTCTTTTCTTTGCTTAGGTTGGCCTCTGTTTGCAAGTCTCTCTTCAGTGTCCGATCTCTGCCTTGACATGAGGGGGTGAAAGTGGACACTTATTTGAGCTCACTGGCTCAGTTGTGCTGTGGAGGAGGGGCACTATAATCAAATGCAACTGGCAGGTGTGGGGAGTGCTCGCAGTGAATGAACCACATGAAGGTTGCTACCGCCCAAGGTGGTGTGCACCTCCCTGGTCCAAGCTGCTTGGGCTCCCAGGTTCACCATGAAGGCATAGTCCTAGGTGGACTGTTCATCTCCTCAGGGGATCTGGTCTCATGTTGTAACACTCTCGGCGGATATGAACTGTCCAGGATCCTAGGAAGATGTGGGTAATGACTGGCAGCCTGCTCAAAGCCTGGTAAAAAATGCGGTCTCGGAGATTTCAATGGCCCCTAGCCTTCCACCCCTGGCTATCTCACACTTGCTTTCTACCTCCGTGGAGGGCCACAAATGGCAGTTAGCTCACTGTTCTTTTCTTTGTTTCTCTGGCATTCCTATGGTTTGGGTTTTCCCCATTCTATCTGTGCTATGTCATATTAACCCTTCAGAATGTGCTCATGGCATTCAACCCTGTTCCTTTCCCTAAGCACTGGTGCTGCTTGCACCTCCACACCCTGCCCCCACTAGCTGCTGGTGGTTGAGAGCGTGTGAACCCGTTCTCAGCTGGCAATCGCTGTTCAGTGTGATTTCTGTGTTGATTTTTTGTTTGTTTGTTTTGTTTATGTGCCCTCTGTGATTCCAAAGCTCCCCACTGACCTCACCTATGAGAGGGTTTCCTATTGCACAGAAACTTCTCGTCCTTTGCAACTCCCTCCCCAGCAGGGGTCTCTGTCCTCAAATCCTTTGTCTCCCTTTTTGTCTTTATACTTTGTCCTACTTCATTCTGAAGAGATTGATTTTCCTTTCTGGGTATCTGGGATCCTCTGCTAGCTTTCAGAAATTCTTCTGTGGGAGTTGCTCCACATTCAGATCATTCTTTGATGATTTTATGGGGGAGAAAGTGGTCTTCCTATCCTATTCCTCTTCTATCTTGGGAGTACCCTCCAAAAGTTCTTTCTATTATAGTATTAAAGACATACAAATTTAAAAAAAACCAATAATTATGTCATATTATTATTTTGAGAATTAAATGAAATAACTCATTTAAAGTCCATGGAAAAATGTCTGACACATAGCAAATTCTCAACAAGTATAGTTATTTTCAATATTACCATTATTGCAGTTTCTGTTGTGGTTTTTGTTGCTGTGATCTTTTAAATGTATTAAAATAACACAAATAGTAACAATGCAAAAATATTAGAAGTACATATATTCATTGATTCTAACAGAAATAAAAATGTTAAGATAAAAATTCCTTTCCTCCCCCTTTCACATATGCCTCCACTTACCTGATCTTCACTTCTGATACCTATTTATAGAAAAGAAGTGGTTCAATTTTTTTTCTGAAGCTAATTCCATCCCTATGTTTACAATTGTAGTATCCTACTTTTTTGGATTATGCTATATTAATGTTCTCAATTTTCTGTTGAATTTTTAATTCCTCCCTATCCATCTCTTGCTGATATGTGATATCAGTCAAAAATGCTAATGTGAACTTTGCATGAAACTATAGTTACCATAGTAATTAGGAAAAAGAATATGGCAATCATGTTTTCCTTTTAGTTATAAAATTGAACTCATTTATAAAACCCTATTTTAGCAGAAATGCAGACATAGATAATGTTGGAAGCAAAATAAAAGTATGGTGTTAAATATATTTTGAATTAGGTTGCATTTGATCACAATGGGAAATGTGTGCCAACGGCAGTTCTAGACACAAATGATATAGTGGCATAAGAGACAGAACAGTCTGATAAAGTTTAAATTTTAGTGTGGAATAATTAAAATGAAGCAGGAAGCAAATGAATTAGTTAACATGAAACAGTGTTAGATGTTTTGAAGAATATAGACTAGCAAAACATTTGGAAATTACATGAGATGGCTTGGAAGTGGAGTCAGTATATATAAAAACCAAGATTATAAATGTAAATTTAAGAATGAACTATCTTTATTGAACTGAGAGAAATTCTGGTATCAAGTTAATTGAAAGGACTGGAAATTTTCAAATTGAAAGTAGATATATTTTGTGTTCCCCTAGGATTTTTAAAGGGTTTCCCAAGTTGTTAGGTGGTAAAGAATCCTTCTGCCAATGCAGGAGATGCAGAAGATGTGAGTTTGATCCCTGTGTCAGGAAGATCCCCTGAAGTAGGAAATGGCAACCCACTCCAATATCCGTGCCTGGAAAATTCCGTGGACAGAGAAGCTTAGCAGGTGCAAAGAGTCAAATACGACTGAGGGACAGAGCATGCCCAATATTTTTAAACTCTAGAATAATGATCACATAAGAAAATATGCAATTTGAGGAGGATATGATTTAAGAGGGGCTTCCCAGGTGCTGGTGATAAAGAACCCACCTGCCAATGGAAGAGACAAAAGAGACATGGATTCAATTTCTGGGTTGGGAAGATCCCCTGGAGGAGGGCATGGCAACCCAATCCAGTATTCTTACCTGGATAATCCCATGGACAGAGAAGCCTGGTGGGCTACAGTCCATGTGTTTGGAAAGAGTCAAACATGACTGAAGCAACTTAGCACACACATGATTTAAGAATAAATCAATCTCACCACATTTTTAGAAAACAGATTCATAGAAGAGATAATTAGAGTTACGTCTAAAGTCAAACATGAAATGGATTGTTTCAATTTAACGTTCTTCTTTTCAACAATAGATGTTCTAGCAAAAATAAGCTTCCTCAAAGGATAGTGCCTTCTCCATAACACAGAATCGTTGTGTTCTTGCTATGTGATAGTAATTATGAGAAACACTTTGTATAATTTTACATTCAAAACAATTCAACCAGGTAGGTGATTCTATTTTATCCATTTTACAAATAATCTGAAGCTTTGGCAAGTAAAACCCACAGCTAGTGAAAGATAGAACCAGGTTCCAATCCAGGATCATGGTCTTAATCCCCATGCTTCACTGATTTACTGAGATGGATGAATACTTGGAAGGGAGTGTGTCAAGTTAGTTCAAGCATTGGATGGGTGGTTGAACTGAAGTTCTGGAAATGAGGAAGATGATATAATGCAGAGCTTAAAATTAAAAACAAAGCAATAACTTTACTACAATAAATAGCTAGGTTGCTTCCATGTCTTGGCTTTTGTGAACAGAGTTGCAATGTACATTGGAGTGCATGTATACCTTCAAGCCTTGGTTTTCTCTGAATATATTCTTAGGAGTTGGCTAGTTGGATCAAACAATAGCTCTATTTTAAATTTTTATGGAAATTCCATGGAAACCACTTAAATGTCTATCAACAGATGAATGGATGAAGAAGATGTACATATTTACAATGCAATATTACTCAGCTATTAAAAAGAATTAAATAATGCCATTTGCAGCCAAAGGAATGAACCTGGAGAGTATCATAGTAAGTGAAGTAAGTCAGAGAAAGACAAGTGTCATATACTATTGCTTATATACAAAATCTAAAAAAAAAAAGGATACAAATGAACTTATTTACAAAACAGAAAGATATTCATATACTTAGAAAATTAACTTATGGTTAGGGTTAAGTCAAGGGGAGGGATAAGTTGTGAATTTAGAATTGAGATATACACACTGCTATATTTAAAATAAATAACCAACAAGGAACTCTGGTCAATATTCTGTGATAGCATGAATGGGGAAATTATATATATATATATATACACACACACACACATATATGACTGAAAAACTTTGTTGTACATCTGAAATAAGGACAACATAATACAAAAATATGAAATAAAATTTAAAAGAAAATAAAACAGAATAAACAATTAGCTATCCGGGAGTTGGTGATGGACAGGGAGGCCTGGCGTGCTGTGATTCATGGGGTCACGGAGAGTCGGACACGACTGAGCGACTGAACTGAACTGAACTGACTGATAGTAGCTTTTAAAAGACAAGAGAAAGTTATAAACTTGGACTTACATATGAAAGTTAACAGCCAAGATCAACTGTTTTTTTATACTTCAAGTAGTCCTTAAAGAATTCTAGAATTACTGATGACATAGAATTCATTTAATTTGAACCTCTGCATTAAGATTTAAGGAAAACTGGTAGATAATGAATCCAATTTTTGGAATTGCAAGGAAAAAAAAAGAACTAGGGCTTTCAAATTTGTTTGAACTGAATTAAGATTAGCATATTTAATTTACAGTATATTGTGTGACCTTAACAAAGTCCCATAAGATTTCTATGTCTCTTCATCTAGAAACAATGATAAACATAACACTTGTACATATTAAATATGATGAAGTAATCTTAATAAGCTTTTCAGCCCACTATTTAGAACAGACTGATCATTCAAGGAAATTAAATACATATTTTTATTTATCTTACTCATCTATTCAACAGATATTTATTACACATCTACTAGGTATCTGGCTCTGTTCTTTGTCCTAAGAGGAAAATAATGGTGACAAGTATGATTCCTGTTCTCTAGTAGGTTAAGGTCTCAAAGAATGCTTAACTCTACTTTCAATGCTGTCATTTATGAACTTCCCTTTCCTATAAAATGGGGTTTCCATTGTGGCTCAGCTGGTAAAGAATCCGGCTGTAATTCAAGAACCTGGGTTCAATCCCTGTGTTGGGAAGATCCCCTGGAGAAGGGAAAGACTACCCACTCCAGTATTCTGGCCTGGAGAATTCCATGGACTGTATAGTCCATGGGGTCGCAAAGAGTCAGACATGGCTGGGTGACTTTCACTTCACTTTCCTATAAAATTAATTCAAATTCCTTTAATTACCAAAGGCAAAACAAACCTCGTTACACAAAACTAAGATTCTTTGTTAAAACAAATCTAAAAAATTGTGTCTAATAATTGCTTCCAAAAAGTTTATTCTTTGCTTTCTCACTCCCACATTTCAACGTATACCTCTTCATCACCATATGACATGTGACTCTATCAGTTCAGTCGCTCAGTCGTGTCCGACTCTCCGCGACCCCATGAACTCTATAGATACTGATATATTTAAAATCACACTTCTCTCCTAGGATTTCTTCTCATTTCATGTGATCATCGGGGCTCTTATGTTATATTAAATACGGTGTCATTTTCTTTCTAAAACCTTTTTTGTTTCCTGCGTATGGAACTATAAGTGGGCTCAGACCTCATCCAGCCTATTAGTCATAGTCTACCCTGTTCTCTTTTACTCCAAAAAAAAAGAAGAAAAAAAAAAAGATTTAAATAATTAGCTAGATATATACCTACATTTTTACTTTTACATTTTAATCCATAAAATGTAATTTCTACATTTTACCAGCAATCAGTTCAGTTCAGTCGCTCAGTCGTGTCCGACTCTTTGAAACCCCAGGAATCACAGCACACCAGGCCTCCCTGTCCATCACCAACTCCCGGAGTTCACTCAAACTCATGTCCATCAAGTCGGTGATGCCATCCAGCCATCTCATTCTCTGTCGTCCCCTTCTCCTCCTGCCCCCAATCCCTCCCAGCATCAGAGTTTTTCCAGTGAGTCAACTCTTCACATGAGGTGGCCAAAGTATTAGAGTTTCAGCTTTAGTATCAGTCCTTCCAATGAACACCCAGGACTGATCTTTTAGAATGGACTGGTTGGATCAAGATTACCAGCAATACTCTTGTTTATATTTCAATACCATAGCTAGGTATATACTTGTGATGTTATTTCTACACTTCAATCATAAAGCAAGACATCATATTACATATAGGAAGAATAACAAGATTATGAAAAAGTGACAAGTAGATCCCTGGTATTAAAATTCTCAAGATAATAGAGTCTTTAAAAATGAGGTTTTTATAGAGTCCTATATCAGGTTATTTGACTTATATGTGAAAAGACAAAATGACATTTTATCGATATTGCAAAAAAAAAACAAAGATAAATGACAGCTAACCTAAAGATGAATCAAAATCAAGAAAACAAGAAAGAAATTATTGTAATAAACTAAATGGAATAGCAGAGAAGACTAATCCCTCCTTTATCATTCAATCTCCTCAATTTATTTTAGTTAAAAAAATCTTCACCTAGAGCTGCTGAACAAATAGCTATGTTTTATGGTGTCCTTTGTAATTAATCCAATTTTGAGGTTATGTGAACTCTTGCCCAAAAGGTGTAAGAGAAATTATGTTAAAATATTCATGTTTTGAATTCCTCAAATAGTTGACTTGATTTCTTTACACCTCTTATCCTTTTCTGAATGGTGGATGTAACTGTGGAGTTAGAACCAACATCAAATATGCAAACGTGGTTCATGTCAATAAGAACTGAAAGAAATCATATAGAAGAAATTTAGATCCTGTTAACGATAAGGAGAAAAGCTGTACTCCTGCTCTGAAATATCTACCTACATCTAGATATGTGAGAGACATTTAATTTCTTTTTTTTTTTAAATCAGAGCATATTTGAGTCTCTATGTTACAGTAACATAAACTATACACTAGCATTTACTGTGGGTCATGGTGGATAGGTCCGACAGAGTGTGGTCCACTGGAGAAAGGAATGGCAAACCACTTCAGTATACTTGCCTTGAGAACCCCATGAACAGTATGAAAAGGCAAAATGATAGGATACTGAAGGAGGAACTCCCCAGGCCAGTAGATGCCCAATATGCTACTGGAGATCAGTGGAGAAATAACTCCAGAATGAATGAAGGGATGGAGCCAAAGCACAAACAATGTGGATGGGACGTGATAGAAGCAAGCTCTGATGCTGTAAGAGCAATATTGCATAGGAACCTGGAATGTTAGGTCCATGAATCAAGGCAAATTGGAAGTGGTCAAACAGGAGATGGCAAGAGTTAACGTAGACATTCTAGGAATCAGTGAACTAAAATCGACTAGAATGGGTGGATTTAATTCAGATGACCATTATGTCTACTACTGTGGGCAGGAATCCCTTAGAAGAAATGGTGTAGCCATCATGGTCAACAAAAGAGTCCAAAATGAAGTACTTGGATGCAATCTCAAAAATGACAGAATGATCTCTGTTCGTTTCCAAGGCAAACCATTCAATATTACAGTAATCCAAGCCTATGCCCCAACAAGTAATGCGGAAGAAGCCAAAGTAGAACGGTTCTATGAAGACCTACAAGACCTTTTAGAACTAACACCCAAAAAAGATGTCCTATTCATTATAGGGGACTGGAATGCAAAAGAAGGAAGTCAAGAAACACCTGGAGTAACAGGCAAATTTGGCCTTGGAGCATGAAATGAAGAAGTGCAAAGGCTAATAGAGTTTTGCCAAGAGAATGCACTGGTCATAGCAAACACCCTCTTCCAACAACACAAGAGAAGACTCTACACATGGACTTCACCAGATGGTCAACACCAAAATCAGATTAATTATATTCTCTGCAGCCAAAGATGGAGAAGCTCTATACAGTTAGCAAAAACAAGATCAGGAGCTGACTGTGGCTCAGATCATGAACTCCTTATTGCCAAATTCAGCCTTAAATTGAAGAAAGTAGGGAAAACCACTAGACCATTCAGATATGACCTAAATCAAATCCCTTATGATTATACAGTGGACATGAGAAATAGATTTAAGGGAATAGATCTGATATATAGAATGCCTGATGAACTATGGATGGAGGTTCATGACATTGTACAGGAGACAGGAATCAAGACCATCCCCATGGAAAGAAATGCAAAAAAGCAAAATGGCTGTTGGAGGAGGCCTTACCAATAGCTGTGAAAAGAAGAGAAAAAGAAAGATATAAGCATCTGAATGCAGAGTTGAAAAGAATAGAAAGGAGAGGTAAGAAAGCCTTCCTCAGCGATCAATGCAAAGAAATAGAGGAAAACAATAGAATAGGAAAGACAAGAGATCGCGTCAAGAAAATTAGAGATACCAAGGGAACATTTCATGCAAAGATGGGCTCATTAAAGGACAGAAATGGTGTGGACCTAACAGAAGCAGAAGATATTAAGAGGTGGCAAGAGTACACAGAAGAACTGTACAAAAAATATCTTCATGACCCAGCTAATCATAATGGTGTGATTACTAACCTAGAGCCAGACATCTTGGAATATGAAGTCAAGTGGGCCTTAAAAAGGATCACTACGAGCAAAGCTAGTGGAGGTGATGGAATTCCAGTGGAGCTATTTCAAATCCTAAAAGAAGATGCTGTGAAAGTGCTGCACTCAATATGGCAGCAAATTTGGAAAACTCAGCAGTGGCCACAGGACTGGAAAAGGTCAGTCTTCATTCCAATCCCAAAGAAAGGCAATGCCAAAGAATGCTCAAACTACTGCACAATTGCACTTATCTCACATGCTAGTAAAGTCATGCTCAAAATTCTCCATGCCAGGTTTCAGCAATACATGAACCGTGAACTTCCAGATGTTCAAGCTGGTTTTAGAAAAGGCAGAGGCACCAGAGATCAAATTGCCAACATCCACTGGATCATGGTAAAAGCAAGAGAGTTCCAGAAAAACATCTATTTCTGCTTTATTGACTATGCCAAAGCCTTTAACTGTGTGGATCACAATAAACTGTGGGACATTCTGAAAGAGATGGGAATCCCAGACCACCTGACCTGCCTCTTGAGAAACCTGTATGCAGGTCAGGAAGCAACTGTTAGAACTGGACATGGAACAACAGACTGGTTCCAAATAGGGAAAGGAGTATGTCAAGGCTGTATAAATCTTCACCCTGCTTATTTAACTTATATGCAGAGTACATCATGAGGAATGCTGGGCTGGAAGAAGCTCCAGCTGGAATCAAGATTGCCGGGGGAATATCAATAACCTCAGATATGCAGATGACACCACCCTTATGGCAGAAAGTGAAGAGGAACGAAAAATCCTCTTGATGAAATTGAAAAAGGAGAGTGAAAAGGTTGGCTTGAAGCTCAACATTCAGAAAACTAAGATCATGGCATCTAGTCCCATCACTTCATGGCAAATATATGGATATGCAGTGGAAACAGTGTCAGACTTTTGGGGGGGGGGGCTCCAAAATCACTGCAGATGCTGATTGCAGCCATGAAATTAAAAGACGCTTACTCCTTGGAAGGAAAGTTATGACCAACCTAGATAGCATATTAAAAAGCAGAGACATTACTTTGCCAACAAATGTCCTTCTTGTCAAGGCTATTGTTTTTCCAGTGGTCATGTATGGATGTGAGAGTTGGACTTTAAAGAAAGCTGATCGCCGAAGAATTGATGCTTTTGAACTGTGGTGTTGGAGAAGACTCTTGAGAGTCCCTTGGACTGCAAGGCGATCCAACCAGTCCATTCTAAAGGAGATCAATCCTGGGTGTTCATTGGAAGGACTGATGCTAAAGCTGAAACTCCAATACTTTGGCCACCTCATGCGAAGAGTTGACTCACTGGAAAAGACTCTCATGCTGGGAGGGATTGGGTGCAGAAGGAGAAGGGGACGACAGAGAATGAGATGGCTGTATGGCATCACCGACTCGATGGACATGAGTTTGAGTGTACTCCAGGAGTTGATGATGGACAGGGAGGCCTGGTGTGCTGTGATTCCTGGGGTCACAAAGAGTGAAACACGATTGAGCAACTGAACTGACTAACTGACTGAACTAGAAAAAATAACATTTAAATAGAGTTGAGAGGATTAATGCAACATTTAAAATTTTTTGAAATACAAACATTTGTAACAATAGCAATAAACTTAACATCTTAAAAAAAAAACTGGATCTACTAATTTACTTTTTTTTTTTTTTAACTACCTCAGGTCCTAATCGGAGAAGGCAATGGCAAGCCGCTCCAGTACTCTTGCCTAGAAAATCCCATGGATGGAGCAGCCTGGTAGGCTGCAGTCCGTGGGGTCGCTAAGGGTCGGACACGACTGAGCGACTTCACTTTCACTTTTCACTTTCACACATTGGAGAAGGAAATGGCAACCCACTCCAGTGTTCTTGCTTGGAGAATCCCAGGGACGGGGGAGCCTGGTGGGATTCCATCTATGGGGTCACACAGAGTCGGACACGACTGAAGTGACTTAGCAGCAGCAGCAGTAGCAGCAGCAGCAGGTCCTAATTGAGGCACATGGTATCTCCCATTGTGGTTCACTGACTCTCTAGCTGTGGCACATGGGATTAGATGCTCCACCATGTGTGGGATCTTAGTTCTGCAGTCAGGGATCAAACCCATGTCTCCTGTATTGTAAGTTGGATTCTTAACCACTGGAGCACCAGGAAGTCCCTGGATCTATTCATTTAGATCCAAACATAGGAGGCTCTGGAAAAAATTAAATATGTATTTAATTACTTACTTTTCATTCCTTGTTTGACAAATTTAAATCTATAATCAAAATAAAATTAAAACCATTAGTTCTGCCACCTAAATATATTAGAGATCTCTAGTTGCTTGTGCATACCAACTATTCTTTGGGAAATTCACTTTCAAAAGACTGTTTTCAGAGCCATATTTGTTCTACTTATGGGCTTCCCTGGTGACTCAGATGGTAGAGAATCTGCCTACAATGAATAGACCTGAGTTCAATCCCTGGGTCAGGAAGATCCACTGGAGAAGGGAACAGCTACCCACTGCAGTATTCTTGCCTGGAGAATTCCATCTGCAAAGGAGCGTAGTGAGCTATACAGTCCATGGGATCACAAAAAGTCAGACACTATTGAGAGAATAACACTTTCACATAACTTTTTGTTGCTGTTGTTCTACTTAATACAGATTCTGGGTTGAAGCCAAGAAGCCATGATTAAAAATCTCATCCAAACTGGGATAATTGGATGATCTCTTTCAGGGATTTAGAATTAGTCTTCCCTCGTGGCTAGAAATGAAGATTATTATTGTGCGGGTTGAACACAGTGGGTCATGTGTGCATAAAAAAAAATTACACAGAACAAGTTAGCTGTTTATTTTGAAAAACAGAGAAAAAGGCAAGATCTTGACTCTGTAGAAGTCCTGAGAGATTAGCTGCCTTGGTGTGTAATTTTCATTCTTGTTTCTGTTCCTGGTTCATTACACTTAGATGTTTGTTTGATTGTTTATTTGTTTGTTTCTTTCTTGGTGTTACAATGTAATTCTACATATTATAAACTGATAACCAATCAAGCACACACGGAAGATGTAGGAACCATTCTTGGAAAAATAAATATCTTCTGTTACTCAGTGCAGAGAAACTTACCTCTTACCTCTAACACTTATAGTTACTTTGATGAATAATTCTGTTTTGACCTGGAGCATTTCCAGATCTAAAAATTGACTTTTCTATAGTGTGTGTTAGTCATTCAGTTGTGTCTGACTCTTTGCAACCCCATGGACTGCAGTACACCAGGCTCCCCTGTCCTCCACTATCTCCCGGAGTTTGTTCAAATTCTTGTACATTGAGTATGTGATGTTATCTAACTATTTCATCCACTGCCACTCTCTTCTCCTCTTGCCTTCAATCCTTCCCAGCACGAGGGTCTTTTCTAATGAGTTGGCTCTTCTCATCAAGTGGCCAAAATATTGGAGCTTCACCATCATCCTTTCAATGAATATTCAGGGTTGATTTCCTTTAAGATTGATTGGTTTGATCTCCTTGCAGTCCAGGGAACTATCAAGATTCTTTCCAACACCATGATTTGAAAGCACTAACTTTTCATCACTCAGCCTTCTTTATGATCCAACTGTCACATCTGTACTTGACTACTGGAAAAACCATAGCTTTGACTATATAAAACCCTGTTGGCAAAGTGATGTCTCTGCTTTTTAATATGATGTCTAGGTTTGTCATAGCTTTTCTTCCTAAGAGCAAGTGTCTTTTAATTTCACAGTTGCAGTCTGCAGTGATTTTGGAGTTCAAGAAAATAAAATCCACATTTTCCCCTTCTCTTTGGCATGAAGTGATGGGACTAGATGTCATGACCTTAGTTTTTTTGAATTTTGAGTTTCAAATCAGTTTTTCACACTCCTTTTTCACCCTCATCTAGATACTCTTTAGTTCCTCTTCACTTTCCACCTTTAGCATGGTATCATCTGCATATCTGAGGTTATTGATATTTCTCCAGGCAATCTTCATTCCAGCTTGTGATTCATCTATCCCAGTATTTTGCTTAATGTACTCTGCATATAAGTAGGGTGATAATGTTTAGGTATCCCAGTTAAATTCTCAGATGATGGATACATGATTCTCTACTTCAGTTGAAAGATCAGAGGATAAGATTTAAGTTTAGAAACCACTTACATGTGTTGTATGAAAGGAGAGAAGTTTAGAAATCACATACATGAATGGTATGTACAACCATGCCACTTCAAAAAAAAATAATATAGAAAAAAATCCATTGATTGAGAAGGAAAGATAATCCAGGGTTCATGTAATGAGAAGAAAGTATTTGAAGGCTAAGGGAAGCTGAGAGTAGCTAACAAAAACAATTGAGAAGAAAAAAAAATTACACACTTTTAGTGGAGTATCAAGAGATTTTCAAGAAACAAGAGAGTCAAGGAACCAAGGAGAAATGAAATGTGTAAGACCCCAGAGGTCATCTGAACGATGATATAACGTGAAGACAAATTATAACCAGAGTTGGTAGCATAGAGATCATCAGCTAAAGTGATGGAAATGGAATAATTCTGCATTGTTTTAAACTCAAATTTGAGATTTTTAGTTAAACTCAGTTGTTACTTTTCTACAATACTTCAAATATGTGTTATTATGAAAGTCAGTAAAATGAAAGGAGAGAAAGAATTTAAATGCTTGTGATGACAACAAATGAATAAAATGGTAAAATGGAAGACCGTGATATGTAATCTGCATAAGGCTAGAAGCGAGAACATGAAAGACAGCATGGATTACTAAAAATGTGATAGAGGTACGTATATTAAGAAAAATGAAAAATCTTTCCTCCTGTGTGTCACCTTCATTTTCACACAGAACACTTTATTTCTGATGCTTCTGTCACCAAATGCATGAGGAGTTTTTCCCTACCAAGCAATGCTCTGAGACACAAACTGGATGTTGTATCAGTTCAGTTCAGTCACTCAGTCGTGTCTGACTCTTTGCGGCCCCATGAATCACAGCACACCAGGCCTCCCTGTCCATCACCAACTCCCGGACTTCACTCAAACTCATGTCCATCGAGTCAGTGATGCCATCCAGTCATCTCATTCTCTGTCGTCCCCGTCTCCTCCTGCCCACAATCCCTCCCAGCATCAGAGTCTTTTCCAGTGAGTCAACTCATCACATGAGGTGGCCAAAGTATTGGAGTTTCAGCTTTAGCATCAATCCTTCCAATGAACACCCAGGATTGATCTCCTTTAGATTGGACTGGTTGGATCTCCTTGCAGTCCAAGGGACCCTCAAGAGTCTTCTTCAGCACCACAGTTCAAAAGCATCAATTCTTCTACCCTAATTCTGAAAATTACTACCTGTGGTGTCAGATTCAACAGGTTAAGAAATTAGTCCCACAAGACTGCCCACTTCAATGCCAATCACAAGTATTAAGTCTCAAGGTTGTCTAAAACTTCTGTTTTACTTGACTAGATAGATCCTGGAGGTTCCCAGGACCCCTCCTCACATTCAACTAGTTTGCTAGAGGAACACATTGAATCTAGAGAAACATACTTATGTACTTCTGTTTCAGTTCAGTTCAGTTCAGTAGCTCAGTCGTGTCCGACTCTCCGCGACCCCATGAATCACAGCACGCCAGGCCTCCCTGTCCATCACCAACTCCCGGAGTACACTCAAACTCAGGTCCACAGAGTCGGTGATGCCATCCAGCCATCTCATTCTCCGTCGTCCCCTTCTCCTCCAGCCCCCAACCTTTCACAGCATCAGAGTCTTTTCCAGTGAGTCAACTTGTCGCATGAGGTGGCCAAAGTATTGCAGTTTCAGCTTTAGCATCAGTCCCTCCAATGAACATCCAGGATTGATCTCCTTTAGAATGGACTGGTTGGATCTCCTTGCAGTATAAGGGACTCTCAAGAGTCTTCTCCAACACCACAGTTCAAAAGGATCGATTCTTCGGCGATCAGCTTTCTTCATAGTCCAACTCTCACATCCATACATGACCATGGGAAAAACCATTGCCTTGACTAGACGGACCTTGGTTGGCAAAGTAATGTCTCTGCTTTGTAATATACTATCAAGTTTGGTCATAACTTTCCTTCCAAGGAGCAAGCGTCTTTTAATTTCATGGCTGCAATCAGCATCTGCAGTGATTTTGCAGCCCAAAAAAATAAAGTCTCACACTGTTTCCACTGTTTTTCCATCTATTTCCCATGAAGTGATGGGACCAGATGCCATGATCTTTGTTTTCTGAATGTTGAGCTTCAAGCCAACCTTTTCACTCTCCTCTTTCACTTTCATCAAGAGGCTTTTGAGTTCCTCTTCACTTTCTGCCATAAGGGTAGTGTCATCTGCATATCTGAGGTTATTGATATTTCTGCCAGCAATCTTGATTCCAGCTTGTGCTTCTTCCAGCCCAGCGTTCCTCATGATGTACTAGGCATATAAGTTAAATAAGCAAGGTGACAATATACAACCTTGACGTACACCTTTTCCTATTTGGAACCAGTCTGTTGTTCCATGTCCAGTTCTAACTGTTGCTTCCTGACCTGCATACAGGTTTCTCAAGAGGCAGGTCAGGTGGTCTGGGATTCCCATCTCTTTCAGAATGTTCCACAGTTTATTGTGATCCACACAGTCAAAGGCTTTGGCATAGTCAATGAAGCAGAAATAGATGTTTTCTGAAACTCTCTTGCTTTCTCCATGATCCAGCGGATGTTGACAACTTGATCTCTGGTGCCTCTGCCTTTTCTAAAACCTGCTTGAACATCTGGGAGTTCATGGTTTACATACTGCTGAAGCCTGGCTTGGAGAATTTTGAGCATGACTTTACTAGCGTGTGAGATGAGTGCAATTGTGCGGTAGTTTGAGCATTCTTTGGCATTGCCTTTCTTTGGGATTGGAATGAAGACTGACCTCTTCCAGTCCTGTGGCCAGAGCTGAGTTTTCCAAATCTGCTGGCATATTGAGTGCAGCACTTTCACAGCATCATCTTTCAAGACTTGAAATAGCTCAACTGGAATTCCATCACCTCCACTAGCTTTGTTAGTAGTGATGCTTTCTAAGGCCCACTTGACTTCACATTCCAAGATGTCTGGCTCTAGGTCAGTGATCACGTTATCGTGACTATCTTGGTCGTGAAGATCTTTTTTGTACAGTTCTTCTGTGTATTCTTGCCACCTCTTCTTAATATCTTCTGCTTCTGTTAGGTCCATACCATTTCTGTCCTTTATCGAGCCCATCTTTGCATGAAATGTTCCCTTGGAATCTCTAATTTTCTTGAAGAGGTCTCTTGTTTTTCCTATTCTGTTGTTTTCCTCTATTTCTTTGCATTGATCACTGAGGAAGTCTTTCTTATCTCTCCTTGCTATACTTATGTTTACTGTTTATTAAAGGATATGGTAAAGAATACAGGTGGGCAGCCCCATGAAAAGATATATAAACAGAGGTCTGGGAGGTTCTTAAGCTCTTCAGTCCCTACTAAGTGGGGGAGCATCACCATCCTGGTGTGGACGCTTTTACCAAAAGGAAGTCTCTCCAAACCCCATACTATTGGAGTTTTTATAGAGGCCTCCTCACAGTAGGAATGATCAATTACTAGAGAAGTATAGAGGGGCTAAAAATTCCAAAATTTAAGTTACAGCTTGGTCTTTCTAGTGACCAGTCCCCATCCAGGAACCCAACAAGGGTCACTTCATTAGTACAAATGATGCCCCTATTGCTTCTACCACTTTTGAAATTATAGGGTTTTTAAGAGCTCTGTGCCAGGAACTAGGTCCAGAGGCAAATACTTTTTTTTTTTTTAATATCTCACTGTTTTGCCAAAGTTTTCACTTTCATCTCAGGTTCAAAGGATTTGTTAACAAAATAAGCCAAACGTTATATACAAACAAATAATATAAATATTTATTATAGAATTGTAGCGCTTTTAATATACTAACATTAAAAGAAAAGAGAAATAGAAAGCATGGAGAATACATCACCAAATTTGGTTTTGACCAACATCCAGACTTAAACAGCACTGGGAAGTCCCAAGTCATAGCACATCTGGAGTCCCAGTTGGAAAAAGTCCCAGGCAGTATATTCGCTCTGTGGGTGAGACTTCAAAGATTGCAGTTTGGGGTTCCCACTTATAATCCAAGGACGATGCAAACTGATATCATCATCAATCTGTGATCAAATTGCAAGCCTGGTTTCATGTTAATACTGCTTGTTTTGTCTTGTAAAACTTGGAATATTGTTAAGTCTGGAGCTTGGTTGGCCAGGCCCCCTCCAGAGGCTCAACAATTTCAATATTATTTCCCTATCTTATCTGTCACGTTGCAAGTCCTGCACTCACAGCAGGCAGTCACTCCTGGTCACTCCCAGTCAGGGCAGTGTCCAGGCAAGTTAGAAGCAAGGTCAGAGGCCTGCTCTGCTCTTTTGCCTGAAAAAGACTTCTATTTTATTTCCCTAACACTCATGTCAAAGAACAGAAATTTCTAATGAATTGAAATAATTATTAGAATGGATTTGCTAAATCAATTAAATTGTAAGGAAAGATATTATTGTCAGAAATAAGTGTGTTTGAAATAAAGATTTTGCAAGAGTTGGAGTAATTGAAGATGTAAAAAGATAGAATAAGACTAAGAGAAACAAAGGCAAAAAAGTCAAAAAATGGAAACTCTAACTTCTGGTTAGAACATAGAAGTTGTCAACTAAAATAAAAATGTACAACATGATAGCTGTAGTTTCAGTTTTATTTAAGGATTCACTGAGGTCTATAGCCTGGGAGATAGTCTGTCACATAGCTCTGAAGAACTACTCCAAAGAAGGAAAAGGGGAGGTCAGCATATATGCTATTTTGAAGAAGGGGTACCTCTAATCAAGCACATATCTCAGTAAATTCTAATCACGAGGAGCAGATATCTCAATTAATTATTTTATTTATTTCCTAAGTAAAAAGAAGGTGCAAAAAAAAAAAAAGGGTTCATAAAATTTTGTTCTGAAAATGCCTATCTGAAGGCCTGCAATGCCATTTTTTTTCCACCAGAGCACAGAATGCCTCCTTCTTGATCTCTGCCCTGAACTCTTTTCAGCGTGTGTTGAAGTTCATCTACTGCAGTGGCTGATGATTAAATCTCTGTAGTGCTGGATGGCAAGTTTTAGTTGGTAAAGTTTGAAGTAATTTTTACTCCAAATCTATGAATTCAATTTGGACCATCTATAAAATTATAGATTTAAAAAAATCAGTTATCTGAAGATTAAGAGAAATGTAAATGAACTAAATTTTAAACCAAAATGAGGCTCTTCTAGGAGAGAAAGAAAGAAAGAAGTCATGTCCAACTCTTTGAGACCCCATAGACTATAGCCTACCAGGTTCCTCCATCCATGGGATTTTCCAGGCAAGAATACTGGAGTGGGTTGCCATTTCCTTCTCCAGGAGATCTTCCCGACCCAGCAATTGAACCCGGGTCTCCCACATTGTAGGCAGACCCTTTACCATCTGAGCCACCAGGGAAGCTCTCTTCTCTAGGAGAGAAGAGACCCACAATTCTTCTACCCTCTGATGAAATAATGCAAGAATAAAAAATTTGATAACAATGAGACTAAGGAGAAACCAGTTGCTAACTAAACATCTTATTAACATCCATGTGTAACCTGATATAACAGAGTAGAGTGTCAGTGAAGCTTACCTCCAGTGTGAGTAATTATATATCTACCAGTTTGTCCCCAAGACTCTTCATTGAGGGTCAGGGGTATTGCATTAAATGTAGGATGTAGGATAAGAAAGTTGAGAAAAATCACCTTCAATCATCTAGAATCTCCCCCAAACCAAGATATCTATATTTGTGAAGGAAATTGAAGAAAAATGTTTTTAAAAGGGGAATAGAATGAAATATTCTTAGTTCAAAAAACTAGGATCATGACATCTGGTCCCATCATTTCATGGCAAATAGATGGGGTAACAGTGGAAACAGTGACAGACTTTATTTTCTTGGGTTCCAAAATCACTGCATATGGTGACTGCAGCCTTGAAATTAAAAGACATTTGCTCCTTGGAAGAAAAGCTATGACCAACCTAAACAGTATATTTAAAAGCAGAGACATTACTTTGCCAACAAAGATCCATCTAGGCAAAGCTATAGTTTTTCCAGTAGTCATATATGGATGTGGCTTCCCCAGTGGCTCAGATGGTAAAGCGTCTGCCTACAATGTGGGAGACCCGGGTTCAATCACTGGGTCGGGAAGATCTCCTGGAGAAGGAAATGGCAACCCATTCCAGTATTCTTACCTGGAAAATCCCTTGGATGGAGGAACCTGATAGGCTACAGTCCATGGGGTCACAAAGAGTTGGACACGACTGAGAGACTTCACTTTCACTTTCTATATGGATGTGAGAGTTGGACCATAAAGAGAACTGAGCACCAAAGAGTTGTAGCTTTTGAACTGTGGTGTTGGAAAAGACTCTAGAGAGTCCCTTGGACAGCAAGGAGATCAAACCAGTCCATCCTAAAGTAAATCAGTCCTGGGTGTTCATTGGTAGGTCTGATGAAGCTGAAACTCCAATACTTTGGCCACCTGATGCAAAGAGCTGACTCCTTGAAAAAGAGCCTGATGCTGGGAAAGATTGAAGGCGGGAGAAGAGGACAACAGGATGAGATGGTTGGATGACATCACCGACTTGAGGACATGAGTTTGAGCAAGCTCCAGGAGTTGGTGATGGAAGGGAAACCTGGTGTGCTGTAGTCCATGGTGTCACAAAGAGTCGGATGTGACTGAGCAACTGAACTGAACTGATAGAATGAAAGAGGACATAATATAAATAGTAATATAAGGGAACAAAAATATCTGAAGTACATGCCAGGGGGTAAAAAAAAAACAAATAACCTTTATTTTGAAGAATTAAAGAGTAAATAATTTCCATAATGAATATTCAATTTATGTCTAAGACAAAATGAAGCCAACTTTCAGAGAGATTATTGAAGATACTAGAAAACGATAGATAATATTCTCTAATTTCAGGTGGGCACAGATTGAGTTTGTGACAGTGGAAAAAGAGGAATATTGAATCGAAGTAAAAAAGGAAATGAGTAGTATGAGGATTCATATCTGGTATTGATACATATCTTTCCTGCTTTCCTTAGATTTCCTGTAATAATCAAGTTAGCATGAAATACTAGGCATAAAAATATTAGTCTTAATAGTATTTTAGCAATTAGAGTCTACATCATTTAGCTAAAATATATACATTCACTGGGTATCTATAATTTCTTCATTTTACAGAGCTGTGTTTATTTGATGGTTGTAGGAAGCTTAAAATGCTTAATAAAAAGTGAAGATGTTCATAAAATATTAATATTCACTGAAAACCCCAATCACAGATTGCTAAAAGATGCCATAGAAGGCTCTGTTAATTCCTCTACCAGTAGCCACATCCACAGTTTCCCACCACAAGCATGTGTCTCTCATCACCTCAATGTAGACATTTTCCTCAGTGCTCTGAGATTCTTTGGATAATACCTTAGCTTCCCCAATTTCAGGTGAGATATTTGTGAGACAAGATCAACATGGTCTCCAGGGAGATCTTTCCCCAATGGGGAAACATCTATTTATATAAATTCTGTTGGTTTTTCTCCCTTGCCTTTCTTATTTATTTTTCCACTTTGTTTCTTGACTTCTCAGAATATTCACTTGTATAAAATTCCTTTACCCAGAGTTGATTTGGAGGAGGTGAGGGGTGAGAAATTTTCAGAGTAGGGAGGATATAAATTGTGAAAATGAGAAGTGAAAGTGAAGTCGCTCAGTCATGTCTGATTCTTTGCGACCCCATGGACTGTAGCCTACCATGTTCCTCCATCCATGGGATTTTCCAGGAAAGAATACTGAAG
The DNA here is from genome assembly GCF_049115385.1 of Moschus berezovskii. Taxonomy (NCBI): domain Eukaryota; kingdom Metazoa; phylum Chordata; class Mammalia; order Artiodactyla; family Moschidae; genus Moschus; species Moschus berezovskii. The sequence goes on from NC_142472.1 coordinate 49,580,704, forward strand.
TGCATTGCCATTTCCTTCCAGAGGATCTTCCCAACCCAGGAATCAAACCTGGGTCTTCTGCATTATAGGCAGATGCTTTGCCATCTGAGCCAGCAGAGGGGATAAATCCTGAAGGTAAATAAATGTAAGAAATCCATGGCAAAATTAAAAAAAAAAAAGAAAAGGAATTGTTCATTAAACATAATTATATATTATTTATATTAAATCTATACACAAAAATTGGATACTTAACTCATAGAATATACCAATTAAATAGAAGTGGGTAAAATATTTAATGAAAAATATAAACAAAAAATCTTGCAAGAAAATATTTAAGGACTTCAGAAACTTTTGGGAATATAGATGGTGATAAAGAAAAAAGTAAATGTATTTGACTCCATAAATTGTATATACACTTATAAATATATACATATAATATTTACAAATGAAATCAATAGGCACATCATATATCTGAGGTTGTATGTGGACTTACACTGCAGTAATTTAGAATATCTAATTATATCATGTGACTCAGATGGTAAATAATCTTCCTGCAGTGCGGGAGATTCCAATTCAATCCCTGAGACAGGAATATTCCCTGGAGAAGGGAATAGCAACCCACTCCAGTATTCTTGCCTGGAGAATCTCATGGAAAGAGGATTCTGACAGGCTATAGTACATGGGGTCGCAAAGAGTTGAACACATCTGAGTAACACATTCACTTTCTTTCTTCAAGAAGTTCTCATAAAGAACAAAACTTTCAGCACTTATTTAAGAGAAAAGTTCCCCAGAAAGTGGGCATAGAAGAAACAAACCTCGACATAATAAAGACCATATACGACAGACCTACAGATAACATCATACTCAATTGAGAAAAGCTGAAAGCATTTCCTCTAAGATCAGGAACAAGACAAGGATGTTCACTCTTGCCACTTTTATTTAACATATTTTTAGAAGCTATAGCTATGGCAGTCCGAGGGGAAAAAAAGAAATAAAAGGAATCCAAACCAGAAAAGAAGAAGAGAAATTGTCACTGTTTGCAGGTGACACAATATTATACATAGAAAATCTGAAAATTGCTACCAGAAAGTTAATTATTTTTATAATTGCATTGTAGTTTATTGCATTTTGATAATTGTACTTTATTTTGTAGTCTTTATCACCATGTAAAATGGTATATACTTAACTGATTTATATATTTATTAATTAGGCTTTTCCTCATTAGAATGTGAGTTTCATAAAGGCCAGAATTTTTGTCTAATTGGTTTGCCACTATTGCCTCAGAACTTACCACACTGCATGTCAAGTTTACAAATAGTGTTAAGTGGAAAAATGACCCTGCCTAATGGACTTTACAATTTGAACCACTTCTTTTTTAAAGTTAATTAAGCTTAAATTTGCATGTCATAAATTACCCTTTTTGATCAGGTTTATAAATTTTTGACACACACATCAATCATGTAAATATCACTACAATAAACAGTTCTTCCTTGCCAATTTTTATACTCATTCTCTTTATTTTCATTCTCACCTCTAAGCAAACTTTTTATCCTTATAATTTTGTCTTTCCCAGAATATTATATAAATAAAATCACTTAACACATTGTTCTTGATATTAATTTGTTACATTTTTAACACTAAATAACATTCCTTTGTATGTATACACTACATCTAGGTTATTAATCAACTTGTGGATAGTCAATTGTTTTTAATTTTCTTTTGCTATTGTTTATAAGGTGACTCAGAGATAAAGAATCTGCCTGACAATGCAGAAGAAGCCAGAGATGTGAGTTCAATCCCTGGTTTGGGAAGATCTTGTGGAGGAGTAAATGGAAACCATTTCAGTGTTCTTGCCTGGAGAATCCCACGGACAGAGGAACTTAGTGGGCTATAGCCCATAGGGTCGCAAAGAGCCAGACACAACTGAGCACACACATATATTAAACTAATCCACGTTCACATACAAGGTTTTTGTTATCAGCATATACTTTCTTTTTTTTAATTTATTTATTTTAATTGGAGGCTAATTACTTTACAATATTGTATTGGTTTTGCCATACATTGACATGACTCTGCCCCAGGTGTATCATGTGTTCCCCATCTCGAACCCTCCTCCCACCTCTCTCCCCATCCCATCCCTCTGGTTCATCCCCACATACCAGCCCCGAGCATCCTGTATCATGCATCGAACCTGGACTGGTGATTCATTTCACATATGATAATATACATGTTTCAATGCCATTCTCCCAAATCATCCCAGCCTCTCCCTCTCCCACAGAGTCCAAAAGACTGTTCTATACATCTGTGTCTCTTTTGCTGCTCGTATACTTTCATTTTTCTTGGATCATCCATATGAATAGAATGGCTGTCTCATATGTATAACTAGATGAAACACTTCAACTTTACAAGGTGATTGTACCATTTTAAACTCTCATCAGCAATACGTATGAGTTCTAGTCACTGCACAACTTCACTCACATTTGTAAAGATCTTAAAATAGCTAAAACAATTCTCAAAAAGAAAAACCCAGTTGAATTTCTCATACTATCTGATGTGCATGCATACTCAGTCACTCAGCCGTGTCCGACTCTGCGACCCCATGAACTGTAGCCCACCAGGCTCCTCTGTCCATAAGATTTTCCCAGGCAGGGGTACTTTAGTGGATTGCAATTTCCTCCTCCAATGGATCTTCCCAACCCAGGGATGGAACCAATGTCTCCTGTGTCTCTTGCATTGTAGGTGGATTCTCTACCTGCTCAGCCATCAGAAAAGCCCTATGTATATATATATATATATTTCAGACATTTCAAAATCTGGATTTATGTCTAAATAGTTTCTTTTCTCAATATCTCAGTTACATACCATATAGTAAGAAATTTAGAGAGGTATAGAATTTATAAAGCTTACTCATTACTATTAAATATCATATATCAAATGATACATGAAATCAATATCATATATCTAATGCTTGTGCAATATTTGCACGAACCTAAATGCAATATTTTTAGTTGGTTGATATAGGAAAATTTCTATGGCCAAATTCACAGTACAATGCTAAAGTTCTATCTGGTTCTCAGGGACAGCTCCCTGTCAGCACAACTTTGACCTAATAGCTTAGCAAGATCTCACCAGTGTCAAATCACTCTCCTGTTTAGCTTTTCAATCATGCTTTCACTAAGTCTGGCCAACATGATATAATTTATTTTTTACAGCATTATAGAATTTTGAGACATGACTTTTTCCACTTCAGCTAGTGTTAAGTTTCATATATAGTTTTCAAGGGATCACCAGAAACACTTTTATTTAACTTGTGCAAGTTCAAAGTCATGAGGTTATTTCTCACTCAACTGAATCTGTTCCTAGTGAAACTTAAAGAGTTAGCCACAAAACAGCATAGAAGAAGCCTGTTAAAAATTATGTTTCCTACTGAAGTTCTAGAAAAAAAAATCTAAAACTAAAGCCATGTTTGATAGATTGTTTTCAGGAAAGGATCACATCATTTCCTGCCCTTGGAGGCCATACTTGTGTATTATGAAGTCCAATATTATGCTGCTATTAGTGACATAAAATCTAAGTTATTCAAAGTAACTTTAAAAAAGAATTCATAACACATTCTGTTAAAAGAAATAACATAAAGAATATTTGCTATATGTTTCCATGAAAACTAATGTGCTCACACAAAAATGTATGCCCATTATTTCTTGTAAAATATATCTGATTAATATTAGATTGATTCAAAACCAAAAGAAGCTGGGAAAGTTTAAAACTTAGTAAATGTCTCAAAATTAGGATTAAAATAATAAGCTACTATAAAATTTTTGGAGCTGGCTTGGATTATGCACACCCTTTTGTCTTTCAGCATGGTGTCTCATCTGAAATTAAAGAGCTCTGATTAAGAGCTTTAAAATACGTTTCTCAAATTCATATATGAAGAGCTACCATTTTATAGAAATAAGATTATTTATATCACTGTAAAATGATCATTTGAAAAAATAAGTACATTTTTATGAAAATATAATACACGTATCCTGGAATGCAATTTTGAAGTTAAAGTTGATCACTCACATAATATATATGAATAAATTTGAGGTATTGAGTTCTTTATCATTCTTGAAGCTCTAGACTAAGCTGAGTGATGTTTTCTAATTGCTATTTGACTTTCAAAGAAAATTTTACAGGCTTTGATAACTTCTATTGAATCTGAGAAATAATTTTTTTTTCCCAGAAAGTCTCAATTGATCTAATTGAATCTCTGAAATTCTCTTAGAAACAGTCATATATTTTGAGTGAATAAAATAAACATTTTATCTACTTAGTTCTTAAAATTCAGACATAGAGACATAGTCTGTTTTAGTTAATTCAAGTTTTATAGTTTGATTATCAATATGAAAACTCAATCAAGAAGAACAAAGCCAATGTAAAAATCTGAAGACTCTTAAAGTACTTTTCTCTTCATTTTATTTTACAGTTGCAAAAAGGGGGGAAAAAATCACCTCATAGAAAATATAAACTCTCAAGTGTTTTTAAGTATATTCTATAGAAGATGGTATATTTTATACAAATTCATGAAGAAAAAAAGTACTACAGTTTAGTTCTGCTTTTAAAAAGGAAATTGATTAAGGTAGTGGAGTAAAAGGCCATGAAGCTCCACTTCCCTATGAACACATAAAAACATCTACAAGTAGAAAAATTCTCACGAAAGTGGAAACTGAAGAAAAATTACTTTACAACCAAATCTGTAAGAATGATATACATGTAACCAAAAAGGTAAGAAGAGAAGGATTCAAGCTAGGAGCTCTGCCCCTCAGAGGGAATGCAACGGATAGAAGCAATTACGTGCCCTGGGGAGTGAGTGGTTCAAGCCATAATTTGAGCACCCAAGTCCTGAGTCCAATTGAAGGGAAATAAGCCCCCTTGGTTGGTTGAAAAAGTGGTGGGACAAACAGTAGGACAGTGGGAAGCTTGAATTCTGCTCATGAGGTGCAAGCACTTGCTGACTTCCCTTCAGCAGCACAGAGAGAGGTCTGTTCTGGCAGCTCCCCAGTCACATGAATGCTCTAGCCATGTTCACTCTATGTCACAGCATTGTACTTGATGTGGGACAGCCACAACCTGGGAGAAGATTTGACCATAGGAGGCAGAGGCTGCCCAGTCTCATGTGGTAACTGGGTGGAGCAGCAGTAGCCATTATTGGCATTTCCTCAAGCAGTGCCTCAGAGGCTGCCCAGATTTCTGATGGTGGCTGCTCAACCAGAGGTAACCGCTGGTATACACTAAGAGTTCATGCAAATACAAACCACACCTGCCTTGAGGACTGTTCAGTAATAGAGCAGGGGTGGCAGGAGACTGGGAGAAATGATCAGATATGATGGAAAAAGGCACTTGCACCAGAGGTTGTGTCTGAGCAGAGCAGGGAAACAAGTTTGGACTTTGTATAGGCAGTACAATGGAGGCAGCTCAGATCTCTGTCTGTACATAATAATGGCCCATAAAAAGTAGTGCTTTAGCGGTTCTCCACTCTCAAGCAGGAGTCTCAGTGGAGGGAGAAGGGGAAAATACACAATTAAAGGAAAACAGACACCTTGCATCTGGCCTCAAGGCTTCTGTTCCAGCAAATTGGGATAGTCTATGACTGGAATGCAAAAGTAGGAAGTCAAGAAACACCTGGAGTAACAGGCAAATTTGCCCTTGGAACACCAAATGAAGCAGGGCAAAGGCTAATAGAGTTTTGCCAAGAGAATGCACTGGTCATAGCAAATACCCTCTTCCAACAACACAAGAGAAGACTCTACGCATGTACATCACCAGATGGTCAACACCGAAATCAGATTGATTATATTCTTTGCAGCCAAAGATAGAGAAGCTCTATACAGTTAGCAAAAACAAAACCAGGAGCTGACTGTGGCTCAGATCATGAACTCCTTATTGCAAAATTCAGCCTTAAATTGAAGAAAGTAGGGAAAACCACTAGACCATTCAGATATGACCTAAATCAAATCACTTATGATTATAAAGTGGAAGTGAGAAATAAATTTAAGGGACTAGATCTGATAGAATGCCTGATGAACTATAGACAGAGGTTCATGACATTGTAAAGGAGACAGGGACCAAGACCATCTCCATGGAAAAGAAATGCAAAAAAGTAAAATGGCTGTCTGAGGAGGCCTTAATAATAGCTGTGAAAAGAAGAGAAGCGAAAAGCAAAGGAGAAAAGGAAAGATATAAGCATCTGAATGCAGAGTTCCAAAGAATAGCAAGGAGAGATAAGAAAGCCTTCTTCAGCGATCAATGCAAAGAAATAGAGGAAAACAACAGAAAAGGAAAAACAAGAGAATTCTTCAAGAAAATTGGAGATATCAAGGGAACATTTCATGCAAAGATGGGCACGATAAAGGACAGAAATGGTATGGACCTAACAGAAGAAGAAGATAGTAAGAAGAGGTGGCAAGAATACACAGAAGAACTGTACAAAAAAGATCTTCATGACCAAGATAATCACGATGGCGTGATCACTCACCTAGAGCCAGACATCTTGGAATGTGAAGTCAAGTGGGCCTTAGAGAGCATCACTATGAACAAAGCTAGTGGAAGTGATGGAATTCCAGTTGAGCTATTTTAAATCCTGAAAGATGATGCTGTGAAAGTGCTTCACTCAATATGCCAGCAAATTTGGAAAACTCAGCAGTGGCCACAGGACTGGAAAAGGTCAGTCTTCATTCCAATCCCAAAGAAAGGAAATGCCAAAGAATGCTCAAACTCCCGCACAATTGCACTCATCTCACACACTAGTAAAGTCATGCTCAAAATTCTCCAAGCCAGGCTTCAGCAATATGTGAACTGTGAAATTCCATATGTTCAAGAAGGTTTTAGAAAAGGCAGAGGCACCAGAGATCAAATTGCCAACATCCGCTGGATCACGGAGAAAGCAAAAGAGTTCCAGAAAAACATCTATTTCTCCTTCATTGACTATGCCAAAGCCTTTGACTGTGTGGATCACAATAAACTGTGGAACATTCTGAAAGAGATGGGAATCCCAGACCACCTGACCTGCCTCTTGAGAAACCTGTATGCAGGTCAGGAAGCAACTGTTAGAACTGGACATGGAACAACAGACTGGTTCCAAATAGGGAAAGGAGTACGTCAAGGCTGTATGTTGTCACCCTGCTTATTTAACTTATATGCAGAGTACATCTTGAGGAAAGCTGGGCTGGAAGAAGCACAAGCTGGAATCAAGATTGCTGGGAGAAATATTAATAACCTCAGATATGCAGATGACACTACCCTTATGGCAGAAAGTGAAGAGGAACTCAAAAGCCTCTTGAGGAAAGTGAAAGAGGAGAATGAAAAGGTTGGCTTGAAGCTCAACATTCAGGAAACAAAGATCATGGCATCTGGTCCCATCACTTCATGGGAAATAGATGGGGAAACAGTGGAAACAGTGTCAGACTTTATTTTTTTGGGCTCCAAAATCACTGCAGATGCTGATTGCAGCAAGGAAATTAAAAGACGCCTTCTCCTTGCAAGGAAAGTTATGACCAACCTAGATAGCATATTAAAAAGCAGAGACATTACTTTGCCAACAAAGGTCCGTCTAGTCAAAGCTATGGTTTTTCCCGTGGTCATGTATGGATGTGAGAGTTGGACTGTGAAGAAAACTGATCGCTGAAGAATTGATGCTTTTGAACTGTGGTGCTGGAGAAGACTCTTGAGAGTCCCTTGGACTGCAAGGAGATCCAACTAGTCCATTCTAAAGGAGATCAATCCTGGGTGTTCATTGGACAGACTGATACTAAAGCTGAAACTCCAATACTTGGCCACCTCATGCGACGAGTTGACTCACTGGAAAAGACTCATGCTGGGAAAGGTTGGGGGCGGGAGGAGAAGGGGACGACAGAGAATGAGATGGCTGGATGGCATCACCAACTCGATGGACATGAGTTTGAGTGAACTCCGGGAGTTGGTGATGGACAGGGAGGCCTGGCGTGCTGTGATTCATGGAGTCGCAAAGAGTCGGACACGACTGAAGGATTGAACTGAACTGATGACACTGATAAGAGTATGACAGCCACTAAACCCAGGGGAAGTCCTGCCTCAGACCTGACCCTAGAACTAGCTTTCCATTTCCACCCCTGAAATTGAAAGTGTTAGTCGCTCAGTCATGTCTGACTCTTTGCAACCCCTTGGACCTTATAGCCTGTCAGGTTCCTCTGTCCATGGACTTGTCAGGCAATAATACTGGAATAGGTACCCATTCCCTTCTACAGGGGTGTTCCCAACCCAAGGATTGACCCAGGTCTCCTGCATTTACCATCTCAGCCACCAATGTGATAGCTTCCAGTACACCCTGAGGAAATACATGATTTGCATCTACACCAAGTCCAGCTCTCCTACCAAAGGCTTTGGGAGCATGCAGTCTCTTTAGAAAGGCTCCCATGTATGAACACAATAGTAACTGAGTTAATCATGAGTTAATGTATAAGTTAATTATAGAGCCAAAGAAGTTAAGCAAAATGAAAAGGCAGAGGAACTACTTTCAATGAAATTAATGAGTGGCTCAGGACAAGAGATGGAGTGCAGAGGAAGATTTAAGTTAGCATATCTCTTTTACTGCATGCTTCATGTTATTTGCTTCAGGAAGGGTACATTCATATAATAAAAACAATACAACTTCTATCATGTTGACATCTTCTACAGGTATAGATACTATCTCTGGATTTCCTTTCACTTCTTCTGCTGTGACTGAATGTCTCCCACTCTTTGCTACCTGTACATGCCTCATACATTTTGTTGGCTTTCCTTTCCCATGCCTCCCAGAGGTATGTATATTCTCTTCCTAACCACTTCCTATGTTACCCCAATTATTTTCTCTGATTAAAACAGAGATACTTAAATTCACAGGTATTTCAGTGAGGTTCAGTACTTTAATTGCACAATTGCACTCATCTCACATGCTAGCAAAGTAATGCTCAAAATTCTCTAAGCCAGACTTCAACAGTACGTGAACTGTGAACTTTAAGATGTTCAAACTGGATTTAGAAAAGGCAGAAGAACCAGAGATCAAATTGCCAACATCCATTGGATCATCAAAAAAGCAAGAGAGTTCCAGAAAAACATCTACTTCAACTTTACTGACTATGCAAAAGCCTTTGACTATGTGGATCACAATGAACTGTGGGAAATTCTTCAAAAGATCAGAATACCAGACCACCTTACCTGCCTCCTGAGAAATTTGTAGGCAGGTCAAGAGGGAACAGTTAGAACAGGACATGGAGCAACAGACTGGTTCCAAATAGGAAAAGGAGTATGTCAAGGCTGTATAATGTCACTCTGTTTATTTAATTTATATGCAGAGTACATTTTGATAAATGCTGGGCTGGAAGATGCCCCCACTGGAATCAAGATTTATGGGAGAAAAATCAATAACCTCAGATATACAGATGACACCACTCTTATGGCAGAAAGCATAGTATAACTAAAGAACCTCTTGATAAAAGTGAAAGAGAGTGAAAAAGTTGGCTTAAAACTCAACATTCAGAAAATGAAGATTATGGCATCTGGCCACATCACTTCATGGTAAATAGATGAGGAAACAGTGGAAACAGTGACAGAGTTTGTTTTTTTGTGGGGCTCCAAAATCACTGAAGATGGTGACTGTAGCCATGAAATTAAAAGACGCTTGCTCCTTGGAAGAAAAGCTATGACCAACATACACAGCATATTAAAAGTAGAGACATTACTTTGCCAACAAAGGTCCATCTAGTAAAGCTATGGTTTTTCCTGTAGTCATGTATGGATGTGAGAGTTGGACCACAAAGAAAGCTGAGCACCGAAGAATTGATGCTTTTGATCTGTGGCGTTGGAGAAGACTCTTGAGAGTCCCTTGGACTACAAGGAGATCCAACCACTCAATCCCAAAGGAAATCAGTCCTGAATATTCATTGGAAGGACTGATGCTGAAGCTGAAACTCCAGTATTTTGGCCACCTGATACAAAGAACTGACTCATTGGAAAGACCCTGATGCTGGGAAAGATTGAAGGCAGGAGGAGAAGGGGATGACAGAGGATGAGATGGTTGGATGGCGTCACCGACTCAATGGACATGCGTTTGAGTAAGCTCAGGGAGTCAGTGATGGACAGGGAAGCCTGGCGTGCTACTGTTCATGGGGTCGCAAAGAGTCAGACACGACTGAACAACTGGACTGAACAACTGAACTGTACTGAACTGAAGGACTTAAACATTTTCTAAATGTATTCTCCACTCTGACACACATATATCTTACATTTATAACTTGGGATCTTGAACTTGCTGCTCCTTGATATTCTAGTTCTCAGTCCACTAAAATTTGAGATTATCAGTGAGATGTCCCAGGACTATGGTCTGTGGGGATAACAAGGTTGTTAATGTGCTTCAAGACTATTTTATGGCACAGATATAAAACATCACATATCCTTAAAGCATGTAAAGACTTAACTCCTGTTGACCTAGATTTCCAAGCTACTTTATATCACAGGGAACTCTCCTCAATATTTTGTAACAACATAAATGGAAAGAGATAATTTGAAAAAGAATACATGCATGTATATGTATAAATGAACCACTTTGCTGTACACCTGAAATCAACACAACATATTAATCAACTATGCTCCAATATAAAATAAAAATTTTTTAAAGAATATATTACTTTTTCAAAAGAAAGAAAAAGGAAACAAGCTTGCAGGCACATAAGTACTTTCCAGTGCCAGAAATTTATTACAATGCCCGAGAAAAGAGACTGTATCTGAAATAGCAGCTATAATTTCAATCATTTCCCAATTAATTTTCTTATAATCCATTGTCATTTTCCAATGTGTGCCAGACTGCTGTGTAGTTCAGGTCAAGGAAATTAATGGATGGAAAATAAGCATCTTTATAGCTGCATGATTCAAAACTTTGATTGAAGCATTAATCTCTATGATTTGCAAATAGATGCATTATTCAATTTTGATTGTAAATAGGAAGATCTTCAGTTGTTTCTACTTGATTTTTCCTCTTAAAAATGTAAGAATTTTATCTGATTCTAAGCTTATCTCTTTAAAATTTGCATGAGAAAAATATGAAATAGAACATTGATATGAAGCCTGTAACATTTATGATTAAGCTCAATTGTGTATACTAATAATAGTAAAGCAAAAGCAAACTGTCTAAACAAGAGAAAAAAAACTTTTTTTCCTTCCTTTGTAGACTCAGAAAGCAGACAGTCTGGGCTTTGTTTGCTTCATATTCATTGGGGACTCAACATGTCTCTTCTCTATCACTCTTGCAATTGACTTCCTTCCTTCTTCTGCTTGCTACTGGCCATAGGACCTCTATAAACAACAATAAGTTGTTGTGTGTTCTCCTCACACTGAATTTTTGTGGTTAATCTCATACTCTCTGACAAACATACATCTTACTGGATTATCTACTGTTCCAACTATGATTAAGCATGATTTATAGCAATTCTCTATAGTGAAGTTTCTTGTCTAATGTACTTCAATAAATCATTTTATGCTTAAACAAGACAGAGTATGGTTAGTTTGGTTTGCCTCTAGAAATTCTACCAATTTCTAGTAATTTCATTTGCTACTGAAACCTAGCAAAAATTTTCCTAAATAAAGGTGAAAACCAATCTCCATTATGAAACAGACATAAGCATCTAAAGGGAAAAATAATAGTCATTAAATCACCAAGCATGATGCAAAATTCTTAAACTATAAGAAGGCTTGATATAGGAAAATATACTTAAAGTTTATTATATTAATATGCCAAATGGAGGCTATAGTTTTGATAAATGTTGGAAAGAGGTATCATCAAAAAATCATACTAAAACTTGATATCAGGGTGTAATGCCACCATCATGGCACTATGAGATGCTACTTTGTCTCTCTTGTTCAATCTACAATCAGTAAAACAACTATAATTCAACTAATGTGCCTCTGCCCAACACTCCAGTATGCTGGAAAATTCCACATATATATACATCTAATGGTGGGTGGACTGGAACACACAGAGGAAAGAGCAAAGGCAATATCTGTAATCTTTAATCCCAACCATGGCAGTTAAACTTTAACTCCCAGAGAACTAGATAGCATCAGGGGAGGTAAGCATGAAACACTAGCCTCCAACTGTAGCACCCAAAGTTACAGGGAACCAGATAGTAATAGCAGAGGTGCTGCTGCTCCTGCCACTAAGGTGCCCATAATTCCAGCCACCTCCCCTACTCATAGCAGTGACAGCCACAGACTTGACACTTTTCCTGTGATGGTAGAGACACTCACTACCCTGGTTTTCCTCTCACATTGTTCCACTCCCCAAATTGGCAAAGACTACAATCCAGGAAACCATAGCTGTGGTGAAGAGAGCTACTACCCTGGTGTTCCAGGCCATGCCAGTGACACTAGTAAGAGCAAGGCACTAATGACCCTGGATGCAAAAGCGGTGACATCAAAACTACTTGTAACATCTATATCAAAGGCAGAGAAATGTAAAAATTGATAATTCTCAAATAGAGTTCAGATAAACTTACCAACAAAGGTCTATCTACTCAAAGCTATAGTTTTTCCAATAGTCATGTATGGTTGTGAGAGTTCTACCATAAAGAAGGCTGAATGCCAAAGAATTGATGCTTTTGAACTATGGTGTTGGAGAAAACTCTTGAGAGTCCCTTGGACTGCAAGGAGATCCAACCAGTCCATCCTAAAGGAAAACAGTCCTGAATATTCATTGGAAGGACTGATGCTGAAGCTGAAACTCCAATCCTTTGGCCACCTAATCTGAAGAACTGACTCCTTGTAAAATACCCTGATTCTGGGAAAGACTGAAGGCTGGAGAAGGGGATGACAGAGGATGAAATGGTTGGATGGCATCACTAACTCCATGGACATGAGTTTGAGTAAACTCCAGGAGATGGTGAAGCCTGGTGTGCTGCAGTCTGTGGGGTCAAAAAGAGTCAAACATCACTTAGCAACTGAACTGAACTGAAACTTTGTCCTATAATGCCACCTACTGGAAAACAAAGACTTGTACTCTCGCCTATTGAATCCTTAAAAGTGAAGGTGCTAGTCGCTTAGCCTTGTACTAGTAGCTCAGCCCCTCTTTGTGACCCCATAGTCTGTCCATGGTATTCTCCAGGCAAGGATACTGGAGGAGATTGCCATTCCCTTCTCCAGCATAATTGAGCTAAAAAAAATAAAACTATAGAAAGATGTTAGCTACTTCATATGTGCAGATGAACACTTTAATTATTAAACACCATGAAGAACCACAGAAAAAGAAAACGAAACTTCTTCAGAAACCAAAATTTAAGCCATGAAATATTATGTAATAGAGAATTCAAAACAACTTTCATAAAGAAAAAGAATGAACTACAAGAAAACTCAAAAAGGCAGTTTAATTAGTTCAGGAAAACAATTTATGAGTGAAAAAAAATATCTACCAAAGAGGTTTAAACTCTACAAAAGAACCAAACAAAACTTCTGAGATTGAGGAACTAAATAAATGAAATAAACAATGACTTAGAAAGCACTGGAAATTTAGCGGATTACAGGCAAGAGAGAACTAGCAAGCTTGAAGATGGAAATTTTGAAAAAATACATAGGATGCTCGGGGCTGGTGTACTGGGATGAACCAGAGGGATGGGATAGGGAGGGAGGTGGGAGGGGGGTTCAAGATGGGGAATACATGTACACCCGGGGCAGATTCATGTCAAAGTATGGCAAAACCAATACAATAATGTAAAGTGAATGTGAAGTCAAGTGGGCCTTAGAAAGCATCACTACTAACAAAGCTAGTGGTGGTGATGGAATTCCAGTTGAGCTATTTCAAGTCTTGAAAGATGATGCTGTGAAAGTGCTGCACTCAATATGCCAGCAGATTTGGAAAACTCAGCAGTGGCCACAGGACTGGAAGAGGTCAGTCTTCATTCCAGTCCCAAAGAAAGGCAATGCCAAAGAATGCTCAAACTACCGCACAATTGCACTCATCTCACACGCTACTAAAGTCATGCTCAAAATTCTCCAAGCCAGGCTTCAGCAGTATGTAAACCGTGAACTCCCAGATGTTCAAGCAGGTTTTAGAAAAGGCAGAGGCACCAGAGATCAAATTGCCAACATCCGCTGGATCATGGAGAAAGCAAGAGAGTTTCAGAAAAACATCTATTTCTGCTTCATTGACTATGCCAAAGCCTTTGACTGTGTGGATCACAATAAACTGTGGAACATTCTGAAAGAGATGGGAATCCCAGACCACCTGACCTGCCTCTTGAGAAACCTGTATGCAGGTCAGGAAGCAACAGTTAGAACCGGTCATGGAACAACAGACTGGTTCCAAATAGGAAAAGGAGTGCGTCAAGGTTGTATATTGTCACCTTGCTTATTTAACTTATATGCAGAGTACATCATGAGGAACGCTGGGCTGGAAGAAGCACAAGCTGGAATCAAGATTGCTGGGAGAAATATCAATAACCTCAGATATGCAGATGACACTACCCTATGGCAGAAAGTGAAGAGGAACTCAAAAGCCTCTTGATGAAAGTGAAAGAGGAGAGTGAAAAGGTTGGCTTGAAGCTCAACATTCAGAAAACAAAGATCATGGCATCTGGTCCCATCACTTCATGGGAAATAGATGGAAAAACAGTGGAAACAGTGTCAGACTTTGTTTTTTTGGGCTCCAAAATCACTGCAGATGCTGATTGCAGCCATGAAATTAAAAGACGCTTGCTCCTTGGAAGGAAAGTTATGACCAACCTTGATAGTATATTAAAAAGCAGAGACATTACTTTGCCGACCAAGGTCCGTCTAGTCAAGGCAATGGTTTTTCCCGTGGTCATGTATGGATGTGAGAGTTGGACTGTGAAGAAAGCTGATCGCCGAAGAATCGATGCTTTTGAACTGTGGTGTTGGAGAAGACTCTTGAGAGTCCCTTATACTGCAAGGAGATCCAACCAGTCCATTCTAAAGGAGATCAATCCTGGATGTTCATTGGAGGGACTGATGCTAAAGCTGAAACTCCAATACTTTGGCCACCTCATGAGACGAGTTGACTCACTGGAAAAGACTCTGATGCTGGGAAAGGTTGGGGGCGGGAGGAGAAGGGGACGACGGAGAATGAGATGGCTGGATGGCATCACCGACTCTGTGGACATGAGTTTGAGTGTACTCCGGGAGTTGGTGATGGACAGGGAGGCCTGGCGTGCTGTGATTCATGGGGTCGCGGAGAGTCGGACACGACTGAGCGACTGAACTGAACTGAACTGAATTAGCCTCCAATTAAAATAAATTTAAAAGAAAAAAAAGTGAAAGAATTAAGATTTGTTTCAAAATTAAGTTTTATGACAACTTAAATTATGTGAGAAATAATACAGATGTAAGAGTGTTTTTTTTTTATTTAAATCCTATGAAATTTCAATTTAATTATTTTAGAAAGAACAACATTGTGATAATGGGTACACCAGAAAAAGAGGAGAGAGAGAGTGTAAAAGATATTTTATTTAAAGAAATAATACCTAAGAGTTTCCCAAACGTGGGGAAGGAACTAGATACACAAGTCCATGAAAATGAAAGAACAAGTGATTGCCACAATATTAAAAGACTTTCTACAAGACACATTGTATTAAAACTATCAAAAGTCAATGATGGGACTTTTTGTTGGCCCAGTGGCTAAAACTCTTTGCTCCCAGTGCAGGGGGCCTGGGTTTGATCCCTGGTGAGGGAACTAGATCCCACATGCTGCAACTAAGATCTGCAAATAAGTCTCAGCTCAGCCAAATAAGTAAATACTAAAAGAAAAAAAAAAATCATTGACTAAGAAATATTTTAAAGGCAGTCAGGAAAAAGAAAGATAGTAATCTACAAAAGAACCCTCATTAGGATATCAACAAACTTCTCAGGAGAAACTCTAAAGGCCAGGCGAGAGTGGAATAATATAGTCAAAGTACTCAAAGATTAAAAAAATAAAGTCAAGAATACTCTGCCCAACAAATTATTATTATTCGAATATGAAGGAAAAATAAAGGGTTTCCCAGAAAAAGAAAAGCTGAGGAAGTTCATCAACACTAAATTTTCTTTACAATAAATATTGAAAGGAACTCTTATATCTTAAACATTAAGGCAAAATTACACAAATCTTTCAGTAAGGTGATAAAAGGAATAAGTAAATTTCAACTTTGTATTAGAATACATCTTAAACACAATTATGACACTGATGCTAAAGAAAAAAAGCAGTAAAAATATCTATAGCTAGTTCAATTTGGTTACAACTAAAAACATTTGGGACAAGAATACCAAAAAAAGGGAAGAAAAAAAATGGATGGAATTTATATATGCAAATAAAAATGAGATACTTTCATCAGGGGGAAAAAAGACTATTTTATTTATGAGATATTCTATACAAACCTCATGGTAACCTGCAAGGTATAAATCTAGAACAGAGACACAAAATATAAAAGAAGAGGAAATTGAGAAAAACATCAGTCAGTTCAGTTGCTCAGTTGAGTCCAACTCTTTGCGACCTCATGGCCTGCAGCACTCCAGGCTTCCCTGTCCATATTCAACTCCCAGAGTTCACTCAAACTCATGTCCATCTAGTCAGTGATGCCATCCAACCATCTCATCCTCTGTCGTCCCCATCTCCTCCTGCCTTCATTCACACAGAAAACCCTAAAGACTCTACCAGAAAACTACTAGAGCTAATTATGAATACAGTAAAGTTGCAGGATATAAAATCAACACACAGAAATCCCTTGCATTCCTATACACTAATAATGAGAAAATAGAAAGACAAATTAAGGAAACTATTCCATTCACTGTCGCAATGAAAAGAATTAAATACTTAGGAATATATCTACCTAAGGAAACAAAAGACCTGTATATAGAAAACTATAAAACACTGGTGAAAGTAATCAAAGAGGACACTCATAGATGGAGAAATATACCGTGTTCGTGAATTGGAAGAATAAATATTGTGTAAATGAGTATACTACCCAAAGTAATTTATACATTCAATGCAATCCCTATCAAGCTATCAACGATATTTTTCACAGAGCTAGAACAAATAATCTCACAATTTGTATGTAAATACAAAAAACCTCGAATAGCCAAAGCAACCTTGAGGAAGAAGAATGGAACTGGGGGAATCAACCTGCCGGACTTCAGGCTATACTACAAAGCCACAGTCATCAAGACAGTATGGTACTGGCATAAAGACAGGAACATAGATCAATGGAACAAAATAGAAAGCCCAGAGAGAAATCCACACACCTATGGACACCTTAGCTTTGACAAGGGAGGCAAGAATATAAAATGGAGAAAAGACAGTCTCTTTAAAAAGTGGTGCTGGGAAAATTGGTCAACCACATGTAAAAGAATGAAGCTAGAACACTTCCTAACACCAAACACCAAAATAAAATCAAAATGGATTAAATATCTAAATGTAAGACCAGAAACTATAAAACTCCTAGAGGAGAACATAGGCAAAACACTCTCCGACATAAACCACAGCAGGATCCTCCATGACCCACCTCCCAGAATATTGGAAATAAAAGCAAAAATAAACAAATGGGACATAATTAAAATTAGAAGCTTCTGCACAGCAAAGGAAACTATAAGCAAGGTAAAAAGACAGCCTTCAGAATGGGAGAAAATAATAGCAAATGAAACAACTGACAAAGAATTAATCTCCAAAATATACAAGCAGCTCCTGCAGCTCAATTCCAGAAAACTAAACGACCCAATCAAGAAATGGGCCAAAGAACTAAACAGACATTTCTCCAAAGAAGACATACAGATGGCTAACACACACATGAAAAAATGCTCAGTTCAGTTCAGTTCAGTTCAGTTCAATCGCTCAGTCGTGTCCGACTCTCCCTGACCCCATGAATCACAGCACGCCAGGCCTCCCTGTCCATCACCAACTCCCGGAGTTCACTCAAACTCATGTCCACAGAGTCGGTGATGCCATCCAGCCATCTCATTTTCTGTCGTCCCCTTCTCCTCCCGCCCCCAACCTTTCGCAGCATCATAATCAGAGAAATACAAATCAAAACCACAATGAGATACCATTTCACACCAGTCAGAATGGCTGCTATCCAAAGGTCTACAAGCAATAAATGCTGGAAAGGATATGGAGAAAAGGGAACCCTCTTACACTGTTGGTGGGAATGCAAACTAGTACAGCCACTATGGAGAACAGTGTGGAGATTCCTCAAAAAACTGGAAATAGAACTGCCATATGATCCAGCAATCGCACTCCTGGGCATACACACCGAGGAAACCAGAATTGAAAGAGACACATGTCCTCCAATGTTCATCGCAGCACTGTTTATAATAGCGAGGACATGGAAGCAACCTAGATGTCCATCTGCAGACGAATGGATAAGAAAGCTTTGGTACATATACACAATGGAGTATTATTCAGCCATTAAAAAGAATACATTTGAATCAGTTCTAATGAGGTGGATGAAACTGGAGCTTATTATACAGAGTGAAGTCAGCCAGAAAGAAAAACACCAATGCAGTATACTAACACATATATATGGAATTTAGAAAGATGGTAACCTTAACCCTGTATACAAGACAGCAAGAGACACAGGTGTATAGAACAGTCTATGGGACTCTGTGGGAGAGGATGAGGGTGGGATGATTTGGGAGAATGGCATTGAAACATGTATATTATCATATGTGAAATGAATCATCAGTTCAGGTTCTACGCATGATACAGGATGCTCGGGGCTGGTGCTCGGGGATGATCCAGAGGGAGGATATGGGGAGGAGGGAGGTGGGAGGGGGGGTTCAAGAAGGGGAACACATGTACACTCGGGGCGGATTCATGTCAATGTATGGCAAAACCAACCAATATTATATTGTAAAGTAATTCAGTTCAGTTCAGTTCAGTCGCTCAGTCGTGTCCAACTCTTTGCGACCCCATGAATCACAGCACGCCAGGCCTCCCTGTCCATCACCAACTCCCAGAGTTCACTCAAACTCACGTCCGTCGAGTTGGTGATGCCATCCAGCCATCTCATTCTCCGTCGTCCCCGTCTCCTCCTGCCCCCAACCCCTCCCACAATCAGAGTCTTTTCCAGTGAGTCAACTCGTCGCATGAGGTGGCCAAAGTATTGGAGTTTCAGCTTTAGCATCAGTCCTTCCAATGAACACCCAGGATTGATCTCCCTTAGAATGGACTGGTTGGATCTCCTTGCGGTACAAGGGACTCTCAAGAGTCTTCTCCAACACCACAGTTCAAAAGCATCAATTCTTCGGTGATCAGCTTTCTTCACAGTCCAACTCTCACATCCACACATGACTACTGGAAAAACCATAGGCTTGACTAGATGGACCTTTGTTGGCAAAGTAATGTCTCTGCTTTTTAATATGCTATCTAGGTTGGTCATAACTTAGCCTCCATTAAAAAAAAAAGATTTAATCAAAAAAGTATGTGCTGAATTTTATTACAATTTTCATGTATACACTTATTTAATATCACAGGAACAGAAAGGTGTGGAGAAAATAAAATTTATCGTCACCCAATTATAAATATTTTAAACAGTTAAGTAAATATTCTTTAATTATGAGGGACAGAGGAAAGAATAATCACAAAGAACACATACTTGTAATAGTATTTTACTATTTATCAATATATTATGAACTTTTTTCCATATCATTAAATGGTTTAATCTTATCTAAACATAATGTTCTTGCCTGAAGAATCCAAAGGATGGGGGAGCCTGGTGGTCTGACATCTATGGGGTCGCACAGAGTGGGATATGACTGAAGCAACTTAGCAGCAGCAGCAAACATAGTGTAGTCTTTTGTTAGTGTCTCATAGTTGTGCCATGCTTTTGAGTAGGTAATGGTAGTATGGGAATGAAGAGATAAGGTCCTTACACTTAACTCCATCTTACTTAGATATCTATGTTTGCAATTGTATGTTCTTTCCTATCAAATGTAAATATTCCATTATTGATGCTGATAATTCCTTGTCTACTGTCCCCACCCTCAACAGAATCTATTCCTACTTTTTGATTCCCATAGGGTTGTAATCAATTCAAACTATCAATTCAAGTTAGGATCATCATGACTATTTTTGAGAAAGCATTTGTAATTTTTACACAGACTTTATATTTTTCTTTTATTTTACGTACTGGGGCAATGGCTGAAATGGGAGTCATGTCTTCTCCTTCTCTACTTCTGTCATCTCTGAACTTTCATGCCCAACTTGTTCTATTTTTCTCTTCTTGACATTAATCTCTTTCTAGTCTGTTCTGAAATCATTGTAGATTGCTGAGACAATGAACTCACTGCAAAAAGAATATTTTAAGAATAAGCCTCAATTTGTAAGCATGTAAAAATTAAAATGTGAATATGAAGAAAAATAGTTGGTTTTTTTTAAAACAGAATTCGTTTCTATTTCCCAACATTCAGATATTTTTGTACAGTTCTGCATTGATCTATATGTGGGTACTCATTTTAAAATTATACACCATTATAAATGAACACCAAAGGTATAAAGGAGTTTGGCCTCGGTAATCAACACTTAAAGGGTTTTAGGTTCAGGACATAAAAGGAGAAGGAAATGGAGAAGGAAATGGCAACCCACTCCAGTGTTCTTGCCTGGAGAATCCCAGGGATGGGGAAGCCTGGTAGGCTGCCATCTATGGGGTCGCACAGAGTTGGACACGACTGAAGCGACTTAGCAGCAGCAGCAGTAGCAGCAGAAGATAGTGGTGGGAGACTAAGTATTATTAGCCTCAGTAATAAAACACATATTTGATTGGAAAAATTCTAAAGCAAAAATGTAGACATCTATGTAAGATGGAGTTAACATGCACCTCGTGGATTTAATTAGGATGACAATAAGCCCTGTTGGAAAAAATAAATAAATTAAACCTACTTTTTTCAGCTTACCTTGCACTAAGTATTCTTAGTATTCTAAGTATTCTCAGGTATCAGTGGAAGTCTGCTGAAACATTTGGGTATGTTTTATTTTCTGATATAGACATCATCCTATTTTTGTTGTTTCCCTTAACTAGTCTATTGTTCAGTTCAGTTCAGTTTAGTTGTTCAGTTGTGTCTGACTCTTTGCGACCCCATGAACCTCTGCACTCCAGGTCTCCCTGTCCATCATCAACTCCTGGAGTCCACCCAAACCCATGTCCTTTGAGTCGGTGATGCCATCCAACCATCTCATCCTCTGTCTTCCCCCTCTCCTCCTGCCGTCAATGTTTCCCAGCATCAGGGTCTTTTCCAATGAGTCAACTCTTCGCATCAGGTGGCCAAAGTATTGGAGTTTCAGCTTCAACATCAGACCTACCAATGAACACCCAAGACTGATCTCCTTTAGGATGGACTGGTTGGATTTCCTTGCAGTCCAAGGGACTCTCAAGAGTCTTCCCCAACACCACAGTTCAAAAGCATCAATTCTTCGGCGATCAGCTTTCTTTATAGTCCAACTCTCACATCCATACATGACCACTGGAAAAACCATAGCCTTGACTAGACGGACCTTTGTTGACAAAGTAATGTCTCTGCTTTTTAATATGCTATCTAGGTTGGTCATAACTTTCCTTCAAAGGAGTAAGTGTCTTTAAATTTCATGGTTGCAATCACCATCTAAAGTTATTTTGGAGCCCAGAAAAATAAAGTCAGCCACTCTTTCCACTGTTTCCCCATCTATTTGCCATGAAGTGATGGGACTGGATGCCATGATCTTAGTTTTCTGAATGTTGAGCTTTAAGCCAACTTCTTCTGTTAGTAACCTGTAATATGAGGCTGAATTTATCCACATGAGACAGTGACCAAGAGGTTTACAGCACTCACTATGGATAGTGGAGCAGTGAGATAGAAAAAGCTTCCAAAAATGATGATGTGGTAAAATTAATGAATTATCCTGGGACTTCTTAGTTCTGAGTTTCTTTTTATATTAAACAACAACCTGTTATTTCCTAAGTCACTTTTATCTGCTATCTGCCTCCTGCAGCTTATGGCAAACCTTTACTGACATTCTTTCCTTCCAAGTTCACTGTTCTTTTATTTATTTATTTATTTATTTTAATTGAAGGATAATTGCTATACAGTATTGTGTTGGTTTCTGCTAAACATCAACATAAATCAACCATAGGTTTACCCATGTCCCCTCCTACTTGAACAACCCCCTCCCCCACCCCTCTAGGTTGTTACCAAGCCCCAGTTTGAGTTCCCTGAGTTCTACAGCAAATTCTTGTTGGCTATCTGTTTTACATATGGTAAAGTATGTTTCCATGTTACTCTCTATACATCCTACCCTCTTCTTCCTCCCATCCCCAACCAAGTCCATAAGTCTGTTCTCAATGTCTGTGTGTTTTTTTGCTGCTCTGAAGGTAGGTTCATCAGTACCATCTCCCTAGATTTCATATATATGCATTAGTATATGAAATTTATTTTCCTCTCTATGACTTACTGCACTCTGTCCACAATAGGCTCTAAGTTCATCCACCTCATTAGGACTGACTCAAATATGTTTCTTTTTGGATGAGTAATATTCCATTGTATATATGTGCCACAGCTTCTTTATCCATTCCTCTTGTCGATGGACATCTAGGTTGCTTCCATGTCATAGCTATTATAAATAGAGCTGCAATGAACATTGGGGTACATGTGTATTTTTCAATTTTTATTTCCTCAGGGTACATTCCTGGTAGTGGGATTGTTGGGTAATATGGTGGTTTCATTCCTAGGTTTTTAAGGAATCACCATACTATTCTCCATAGTGGCTGTATCAATTTACATTCCCATCAACAATGAAAGAGGGTTCCTTTTTCTCCACACCCTCTCCAGCATTTATTGTTTGCAGAATTTTTGGTAATGACCATTCTGATCAGTGTGAGGTGGTATCTCATTGTAGTTTTGATTTTGATTTACATTTCTCTAATAATGAGCACTTATTGAAGTGCTTTGTCCCATTGTCTATTTTTGCCTCCTTTGTCAAAAATAAGGTTTTCATAGTTGTGAAGCTTTATCTGTTGGCTTTCTATCTTGTTCCATTGGTCTGTATTTCTGTTTTTGTGCCAGTACCATACAGTCTTGATGATTATAGCTTTGTAGTATTGTCTAAAGTCAGGAAGGTTGATTTCTCCAGCTTCATTCTTCTTTCTCAAGAATGCTTTGGCTATTTACGGTCCTTTGTGTTTCTATATGAGTTGTGAGATTATTTGTACTAGTTCTGTGAAAAATGCCACTGGTAACTTCATAGGGATTGCATTGAATCTGTAGATTACATTTGATAGCATAGTCATTTTCACAATATTGATTCTTCCAACCCAGGAACATGGAATATCTCTCCATCTATTTATGTCATCATTGATTTCTTTCATCACTGCCTGTATTTAACAGTTTTCTCTATATAACTCTTTTCTCTCCTTAGATAGACTTATTCCTAGGTATCTTTTTGCTGCAATGGTAAATGGCATTGCTTCCTTAATTTCTCTTTCTGATGTTTCATTGTTGGTGATAGGAATGCAAGTGATTCCAAACTCACTTTTCTTAAGAATCCTATTGCACAGATTAAAACAAAGAAAATTCCCATACATTATTATATTTTTCCTGAATAATTCCATATTTTGGTCTTGCTTAAATTCATATTGAAATGACAATTATCAGGTTTTCTGTAGCTTTCTTAAAGGACTATGTTTTATTTTCCCTAGTCTTTAATATTTTAGAATCTGAGATGATCCAAGATGGGAAAAGCATTCTTCTCCCATATCACTGATCCTTACATATCCTTTTAGATCATGCAATGTGACTGTTTCTACAACATCTTTTCTGGCTTCTATTTTTTATGATCTCTTCCTTTTTTTTCTGCTTGGTCTCCAGTACTGAAATAATCTGAACAACTGAAATAGGCAACCAGAGCTCCATAATCCATATTCTGAAAGTCTTTTCCCTTCCACTTGTTCACACTCAATATATTTCAATTAGTTCTGTGCATATATGTAAGTTGACTGTCAGCATCACCCATAAGTCTTCACATTTAAAATTTTAAATAAAAAATTTCTTTCTCAGACCATAACTCCATAGGTTTTCCTCCTCCTCTTCTTTGACAACACTGAACCTTCCATATTTTTGACCCTTCTAACTTCATATAAAACTTTTATCCTTTCCACTTTCTCTGTACTGTTCTCTATTCATCAACAGAAAAACTCTCTTGTTGACATCACCCGTTCTATTCTGTTCTTTAAACTAGTGGAATCTCTTAGCAAAGCCCAACCTTAGATCAACATCTGTTTGCTCCCTTCTAATTCCAAGTTATTTAGTAGTTCAATAAGAAAAGTACATAACCATGTTGGCTACTGTTAAATTATAATCTTAAAACTCAACTGGGTCTGAAAAACTGTCTGGGATTCTTATGAATAATTGATATCAATCACATGGTTCTTCCATAACATGAAAGGCAATAGAAACAATTATACCTGATGATGGAATGAACAGTCTCTTAAATGAAATATGTTTATCTTCATCTATGTGAATATAATTGCTTTTTAGATATAATTTTAGAAATAGCAAGGAAATAAAATACAGTTAGTTTAGAAAACTGAACATCACCTATGGTACTTGAAACATATGGTCTTCATTCAGTGGATGCAACTGGAATATGTGAGGGAAGTATGTTTAATAAATACTCTAGTGACTTTTAAAGCTTTATTCAGTTAGAAATGATAGGCAAAAAATAAACTTTTGACAGAGGACTGAAGAAGATTATATATAGGTTAATATAGTTTCTTCTTGCACAGCAACAAAAATGCCCTTTAATTTGAAATCATTTATAAATTTCAGAAGCACATGTAGTAGAAAGAAAACAAGTAAGCATTAAGAAGATTCATACTTTGATAGCTAGTCTAACTGTTATATATGTGTTTATAAAAATTAGATCATGTGTACTTATCATTTTGCTTCATATTTTTCCATACACAAATATTGTAACTCTATTTCTGCATTAAGATTTTTCTACACTATCATTTTTAATGATGTGATATCATTCCATATATCAATTCTTGAAAAATAGTTAAGCAATTTACTTTTAATTTCAGTTCATACCAGGTTATACATATTAGGAATAATGCTTCAGTAAGCATCCATATACAAATAATTTCCTGAACTTTAATATTTTTAGAATTGATAAGATTCTATTTAGAAAATTTACTAATAATAGCATTCTAGGTTTTAATATCTGTTAAATAATAAATTTAATATTTAAATATGTTTAAATAATTATCCAGAAAATTTCTATTAATATATTTCTTTATTGTGTGATTTCCTTGATAGCATTTCATTGTTTATAGCAAACTTTATTGTAAGAATATGTTGTATGTGGTACATATAACATACAAAATATGTTAACCAACCATATATGTAATTGATGAGGTTTTTGGTCAACAGTAAGCCATTGTAGCTAATTTTTTAGGGAGTCACAGATTATTGACTGTGCAAGAGTTAGTGCCCCAAGACCTCACATTGTTCAGGAGATCATCCCTTGAAAAATGTAGTATAGAAGAATATGAAAGTGGCAAGGAAGTGGTAAGGAAGAATATGAAAAATTCTCAACACGACTAGTAATCAGAGAAATAAAAATGTTTAATTCATAATGTGGCAAAAAAATACACTCAATAAAGTGGGTTTTTTTAATGAAAAATTCCAAATATTGGAAAGAACTGACTTTCATACATACTTGGTGGAAGCATAAACTTATACAAGTATTTTGGAAAATTGTTCATGGTTTCTTAAAAAATTTAAACATATATCTACCCTATAATCCAGAAATTTCAGTTCCAGGTATTTATCCAAGAGCACAGAGAATGATGTGTACACTGCAGCATTATTGATAATTGTTCATTCATTAAGTCCTGTCTGACATTTTGTGATCCCATGGGCTTCAGAATGCCAGTTTTTGCTGTCCTTCACTATCTTCTGGAGTTTACTCAAACTCATGTCTGTTGAGTTGCGGATGCTATTTAACCACTTCATCCTCTGCCCCTCCCCTTCTTTTGCCTTCACTCTTAGCCAGCATCATGACCTTTTTCAATAAGTCAGCTCTTCAGATCAGGTGGTTAAAGTACTGGAGCTTCAGTTTCAGCATTAGTCATGCCCATGAATATTCAAGGTTGACTTCCTTTAAGATTAACTGGCTTGATTTCCTTGCTGTCCAAGGGATTCTCAAGAGACTTCTCCAGCGCCACAATTTGAAAGCATTAATTCCCCAGTGCTCTGCTTTCTTTATAGTCAAACTATCACATCCAAACATGACTACTGGAAAAACCATAGTTTGGTTGCCCTGACTTTCTTCCAAGGAGCAAGTGTCATTTAATTTCAAGGCTGCGGTCACCATCTGCAGTGATTTTGGAGCCAAAGAAAATAAAATCAAAAGTAGATTATTTAGTGGTGGTGGAATCAGCATTTTGACAAGGTTTTTCCTTCTTTGTTATACTAGAGTAACATTTCACATTACTGAACTCATCTGACTGTTGACTGATAATAACAGAAAAAAAATCCATAAAACTGAAAGGTAAAACTTTACTTTGCCATGTGCTGGCAACATTTTTCTATAACATTTGTGTTATCTTACATATCCAATCTAGAAATGATTAAGGATGGATGAGAAGATGTTTGGAAGTTATAGAAAAAATACTACCCTGTTTTATGTAAAATACTTGAGCATCCTCAAATTTCAAAGGGTGCCTGAGGTTATGGAACTGACAACCTACTAAATTGTTGTTGTTCAGTCTCTCAGTCACGTCCGATTCTTTGTGACCCCATGGACTACAGCATACAGGCTCCCTATCCTTCACCATTTCCCAGAGTTTTCTCAAGCTCATGTCCAATGAGTCAGTGATGCTGTACAACCATGTCATCCTCTGTCATCCCCTTCTCCTCCAGCCTTCAAAATTTCCCAGCATCAGGGTCTTTTCTAAAGAATCAGTTATTTGCATCAGGTAGGAGAAGGAAATGGCAACCCACTCCAGTGTTCTTGCCTGGAGAATCCCAGGGACGGGGGAGCCTGGTGGGCTTCCGTCTGTGGGGTCACACAGAGTCGGACACGACTGAAGTGACTTAGCAGCAGCAGCAGCAGCCAGAGTATTGCAGCTTCAGCCTCATCATCAGTCCCTCCAATGAATATTAAGCCTTGATTTCATTTGGAATTGACTGGTGTGAGTCCCTTGCTGTCCAAAGGACTCTTAAGAGTCTTCTCCAACAACACACTTCAAAAGCATCAATTCTTCAGCACTCAGCCTTCTTTATGGTCCAACTCTCACATCCATACATGACTACTGGAAAAATCATAGCCTTGACAATATGGACCTTTGTTGTAATGTCTCTGCTTTTTAATACACTGTCTAGTTTTATCATAGCTTTTCTTCCAAGGAGCAAGCATATTTTAATTTCATGGCTGCAGTCACCATCTGCAGTAATTTTGGAGCCCAAGAAAATAAAGTCTGTCACTATTTGCCTTGCTACCCCATCTGTTGGTCACAAAGTGATGGGACCAGATGTCGTGATGTTAGTTTATTTTAATGTTAAGTTTAAACTAGCTTTTTCACTCTTTTCTTTCACATTCATCAGGAGGTTATTTAGATCCTCTTTACTTTCTGCCATAAGGGTGGTGTCATCTGCATATCTTAGGTTATTGATATTTCTCCAGCAATCTTAATTCCAGCTTGAGCTTCATCAAGCCAGGCATTTTTCAAGATGTATTCTGCATATAAGTTAAATAAACAGGGTGACAATATACAGCCTTTATGTACTTCTTTCCCAATTTTGAATCATTCCATTGTTTCATGCCCAGTTCTAGCTGTTGCTTCTTGAACTGCATGCAGGTTTCTCAGGAAGCAGGTAAGGTGTTCTGGTATTCCTATCTCTTGAAGAATTTTCACAATATGTTGTGATTCACACAGTCAAAAGCTTTGGCCTAGTCAATAAATAAGAAGTAGATATTTTTCTGGAATTTTCTTGCTCTTTGTACGATCTGGATGTTGGCATTTTGATCTCTGGTTTCTCTGCATTTTCTAAATCCAGCTTGTACATCTGGATGTTCTCAGTTTACATACTGTTGAAACAAAGCTTGAAGGATTTTGAGCATTACCTTTCTAGCATGTGAAATGAGTGCAATTTTGTGGCAGTTTGAATATTCTTGAAAACTGACTTTTTGCACTCTGTGGCCACTGCTGAGTTTTCCAAATTTGCTGGCATATTGAGTGCAGTACTTTCACAACATCATGTTAGGATTTGAAATTGTTCAGCTATGATTCCATTACCTCCACTATTTTTGCTCATGGTGATACTTCCAAAGGCCCACTTGACTTTACACTCCAGGATGTCGGGCTCCAGGTGACTGATCACACCCTCGTGGTTATCTGGGCGATTAAGATCACTTTTGTATAGTTCTTCTCTGTATTATTGCCACCTCTTCTTAATATCTTTTGCTTCTGGTAGGTCCTTACCATTTCTGTCCTTTACTGTGCCCAACCTTGAATGAAATATTCCCTTGGTATCCCTAATTTTATTGATGAGATATCTAGTCTTTCCCATTCTGTTGCTTTCCTCTATTTCTTTGCATGTTCACTTAGGAAGGCTTTCTTATTTTGCCTTTTTTTTTTTTTTTGTATTTCCTTTTCTTGGGGATGATTTTTATCACTACCTCCTGTACAATGTTACATGCCTCCTTTTTCCATAGCTTTTCAGGCACTCTCTCTACCAGATTTCATTCCCTAATTCTATTCATCACTTCCACTGTATAACTGTAAGGGATTTGATTTAGGTCATAACTGAATGGCCTAGTGGTTTTCTCTACTTTCTCCAATTTAAGTCTGAATTTTGCAATAAGGAGTTCATGATCTAAGCCACAGTAAGTTCCATGTCTTTTTTTATTAATTATATAGAGCTGCTCCACCTTTCGGAGAAGGCAATGGCAAGCCACTCCAGTACTATTGCCTAGAAAATCCCATGGATGGAGGAGCCTGGTAGGCTGCAGTCCATGGGGTCGCTAAGGGTCGGACACGACTGAGCGACTTCACTTTCACTTTTCACTTTCACACATTGGAGAAGGAAATGGCAACCCACTCCAGTGTTCTTGCCTGGAGAATCCCAGGGACAGGGGAGCCTGGTGGGCTGCCGTCTATGGGGTCACACAGAGTTGGACACGACTGAAGTGACTTAGCAGCAGCAGCAGCTCCATCTTTGGGTGTAAAGAATATAATCATTCATATTTCAGTATTGACCATCTTATGATGTTCATGTTTAAAGTCATTTCTTGTGTTGTTGAAGAGGTTGTTTGTTATGACAAATGTGTTCTCTTGCAAAACTCTGTTAGCCTTTGCCATGACTCATGTTGTACTCCAAGGCCCATCTTTCCTGTTCCTTCAGGTATCTCTTGACTTCCTATTTTTGCTTTCCAGTCCCCAATGATGAAAAGGACATTTTATTTGGTATTTGTTCTAAAAGGTCTTACAGGTTTTCATGTGCTATTTTTTTTTCACATGGTTGCAAAAGTTATGTTTCAAGTCCAATTTCAATTCTATTAGGCTATATTGTTATTTAAAAGTTTTCCAGAAGCTGAATGTAACACTACTTTTCAGATTTCAGTAGCAGAGACTGGTATCCAAAGAATCATGTAAAATGAGGTTTGAAGTAGTGGGAGAAGTAGCTTTGAGTAAGCAACTGTCAGGGTCTACCACAGTAGACAATATCATCACTCATTTAATTAAAAGTTTCTAACATTGAGGTAATGTTTAGAAAGGCCATACAACCCGTGATTTTATTGGAAATTTCTCCAAGGCCTCAAATCTAAATGTGATGGTATTTGTAGATAACAAATGGATATGTGTTTTATATATATATTAAAAAAAAAAAAGAACAAACAAGGGGAAATTAGAGGTCATCTGACTTCTTTTCAAGAAGGTGTAGTTGCCAAGGTGGTTTACTTATGGGTTTTCATCTTAAAGGTGAAATTTATCAGTTGATCTATTCAACATTTATTGAAAGTTTCATATTTCACTTTCATTCCTTTTCTCTCAGTTCAGTCGCTTAGTCATGTCCAACTCTTTGCAACCCCGTGGACTGCAGCACGCCAGGCTTCTCTATCCATCGTCAACTCCCAGAGCTTACTCAACTCATGTCTATCAAGTCAGTGATGCCATCCAACCATCTCATCTTTTATCATCCCTTTCAATCTTTCCCAGCATCAGGCTCTTTTCAAATTAGTCAGTTCTTCGCATCAGGTGGCCAAAGCATTGGAGTTTAACATCAGCATCAGTCCTTTCAATAAATATTCAGGACTGATTTCCTTTAGGATTGACTGGCTGGGTTTCCTTGAAGTCCAAGGGACTCTCAAAAGTTTTCTCCAACACCACAGTTGAAAAGCATCAGTTCTTCAGTGGTCAGCTTTCTTTATACTCCAACTGTCACATCCATACATGACTACTGGAAAAACCATAGCTCTGACTAGATGCACCTTTGTTGGCAAAGAAATGTGTCTGCTTTTTAATACGCTGTCTAGATTGGTCATAGCTTTTTTTCCAAGGAGCAAGCATCTTTTAATTTCATTGTTGTAGTCACCATCTGCAGTGATTTTGGAGTCCCCCAAATAATAGTCTGCCACTGTTTCCGTTGTTTCCCTATCTATTTGCCATGAAGTGATGAGACCAGATGCCATGATCTTGATTTACTGACTGTTGAGTTTTAAGCCAGCATTTTCCACTCTCATCTTTCACTTTCATGAAGAGGCTTTTAGTTCTTTGCTTTCTGCCATAAAGGTGGTATTATCTGCATATCTGAGGTTATTGATGTTTCTCACAGCAATCTTCATTCCAGCTTGTGTTTTTCTCTGCTAATGATTAAATATATGCTTACTAATATACTATCTTCCTTGCATCCCTACCAATTACCCTGCTTGTCTTATAATTTTTATGAAATGTTGGAGATGATTCATTCACATTGCTGTTTCAGTACTTTTGCTTCTATATATAAGCTTGAGTTCCTTTTATCATTGAAGCATGCTTTTAAACATCAATATGATGTTAACTTTTAGAAAGAAATTGGGTGACCATCTATCTTGTTCTGTATGCTAGAGAAGTTTAAACCTCTAAAGAATAGTTTGTTATGTATGTCTTGAAACATATTGATTTTTATCTTAACTGAGCCCAGAAATATTTTGTAGATAGTTGCTTGCCAATTTCTTCCCATATATATTGCTGAATTTTTTTCTTCTTAAACTAATTAAACCAATATATTTTTCAACACTTGTAAGTCTCAGAATATGCCCAATAAAATGCATGATAAAAGATCTACATTAAAACTCATTAATTGAAAATTCAAAATTCAACATCCAAAAATAACATAAAATCTTCCAGGGAAGAAAAAATTGACACTCAAAAATAATCTAAACAAAGGATCAAATATTGATAATCTTTCTAACTCAGAGGAAATTATATGTACTATGCATCTATATGTACCTAGTTAAATATCAAATCACTGTAAGCTTTAATTGAGGCAAGCAAACTTGTTTCTATTAATATTTGGCACAGACACATTTTCAAGAGCCATAATAAAAATAAGCAGCAGAGAAAAGTCCTGAGATCTGGAAAACAAGAGATTCACTTAGTAAAGAACTAGGAGATTCACAGTATGATGATGAAGGGAAAGCACAGCAAAAGTTCTGTGCTGAAGACCTAGAGAGCAATCAATCCTGATTGCAAAAGAGAGTCAAAAGCTCTAGAAGTATATCCCCTTGTATATGAAATTGACCGAATATCTGCTCTTTACATTTTGGTCAGATAAATCAAGAGTGGCTAACTGAAGTAATGGTACTAAGAATGTAAAAAGTATGTTGCCAGCTTCAGGAGAATAAAATGTAAAATAAAGTCTT
Organism: Moschus berezovskii; assembly: GCF_049115385.1. Lineage (NCBI taxonomy): Eukaryota > Metazoa > Chordata > Mammalia > Artiodactyla > Moschidae > Moschus > Moschus berezovskii. Next base: position 49,612,586 of record NC_142472.1, read on the forward strand.
TTAGCTCTGATGAAGTTCAGATATGGATAATGCCTACATTATCATAGTGAGTCACATATTGATTATTGATAAGACAAAATGTATGGTTTAACAACTTTGGAAAGATGTGGGCATAATTAAAAGGTTTGTCAGGGAGCTAACTGTTCATTTTACATAGTAAAATAAAAAAGTTTAAAATGCTTTACATTTATTACCATTACAATAATTCCATGTATAATTGTTATCTATATTTTACAGTTTTGTGCCTGCTCAGTAACTTCAGTCATGTGTGACTCTCTGCAACCCTGTGGACTGTAGTTCATCAGGCTCCTCTGTCAATGAGATTCTCCAGGCAAGAATACTGAAATGGGTTATCATGCCCTCCTCCAGGAGATCTTCCCAATCCAGGGATCAAATGTGCATCTCCTGTATCTCCTGCATTGCAGGCAGATTATTTACCCACTGAGCTACCTGGGAAGACCATAATTTACAGATAAAAAACCATTATTAGGGAACCTCTGTTCATAATAATAGTATAACATGGATTTATATATAGCAGATACTATCTACAAAGGCAGAGAAAAACCAATAAAATTCAAGCCAGTATTTCATGAATTTAGTCAATGAGTGTTCTAATGTTCAGTAAGACTTCAGGCAGTGAAAGCCCAATAGACATGCAGATTATTTCAACCATGAAAGACTTAATTTTAAAAGTGTAGTAACAGTGTCAGACTTTTTATTTTGGGGCTCCAAAATCACTGCAGATGCTGATTGCAGCCATGAAATTAAAAGACGCTTACTCCTTGGAAGGAAAGTTATGACCAACCTAGATAGCATGTTAAAAAGCAGAGACATTACTTTGCCAACCAAGGTCCGTCTAGTCAAGGCAATGGTTTTTCCCGTGGTCATGTATGGATGTGAGAGTTGGACTGTGAAGAAAGCTGATCGCCGAAGAATTGATGCTTTTGAACTGTGGTGCTGGAGAAGACTCTTGAGAGTCCCTTGGACTGCAAGGAGATCCAACCAGTCCATTCTAAAGGAGATCAGTCCTGGGTGTTCATTGGAAGGACTGATGCTAAAGCTGCAATACTTTGACCTCCTCATGTGATGAGTTGACTCACTGGAAAAGACTCTGCTGTTGGGAAGGATTGAGGGTGGGAGGAGAAGGGGACGACAGAGAATGAGATGGCTGGATGACATCACCGACTCAATGGATGTGAGCTTGAGTGAACTCCGGGAGTTGGTGATGGACAGGGAGGCCTGGCGTGCTGTGATTCATGGGGTCGCAAAGAGTCAGACACGACTGAGTGACTGAACTGAACTGAATATAGACACACATGTTTTAATATATTTAAAAATATTCTTATATCGCAAAAGTAAACATTCAAGAAATGCAAAAAACATATAAAGGAAAATCCAATAATTTGCCTTTCATCAACAATAGACAAATTATTCCAGCCTTTTCTAAGTTTTGTTTTCCTAGTATTCTAAGAAAATGCATTTAAATTTCAGATAACTGCTTTGGGTCTGATATCTTTTAAGTTATTTCATTGCATGAGTATTATTATTTGTGTTCATTAAGAATCACTGTACTCTGAAGTTGTCATAAGTAAATATAAGCCAGAGGCAATGGTGCTTTGATACTATTTCTATATACCTCTGAAAAAAATATTCTGAAGAAATGTAATTTATAAAAAATAATATGTTAATTTGTGCTTGCTTTCTCTGTTCAATGAACAATATAATAATAAATGAAATTATTTTAATATATTTTCTTGATGTATTTTAATCATATTGTATATTTACTGTCTGATTCATTCTAAATTATGTTGCTTTTAGAGGTGAATCCAAATTACAATATTTTATTTGGAAGGACAAGAAGATGCATGCTTTGGCTTAGATAGCATGTAGGATTTTTGTCAAGGTTATCTGTTTCCTCTTAGCTACTATGCATGATGCTTCAGAGTTGAATATAGAATAGGGATAATTGTTCATATAAATTGTTTCTCTCAAAACTTTTTGGGTAAGAAGGAAATATGTAGGAATTCAATAGACCTATTTTATCTTACTCAATCAGAGGAACTTAAGTGAGAACTAAACAGAAATACTGGGCTTCCCCAGTGGCTCAGTGATAGAGAATATGCCTGCCAATGAAATAGATATGACTTCAATCCCTGGTCCTGGAAGTGCCATTAAGTAACTAATCCTTTGTACCACACTATTGATTCTGTGTTCTACATACCTGAATCTGCAACTTCTAAGCCCATGAGCTACAACTAGTGAAGCTCCTGAGTCCTAGAACCCATGATCTGCAACAAGGAGACACTTCAATGAGAAGTTGGCCCACTGGGAGGTGGCTCAGAGGTTAAAGCGTCTGCCTGCAATGCAGGATACCTGAGTTCGATCCCTGGGTTGGGAAGATCCCCTGGAGAAGAAAACGGCAACCCACTCCAGTATTCTTGCCTGGAGAATCCCATGGATGGAGGAGCCTGGTGGGCTACAGTCCACGGGGTCGCAAAAAGTCGGACATGACTGAGAGACTTCATTCACTCACTCACTCAACTAGAGAGTTAGAGAAGGAAATGACAACCTACTCCAGTATTCTTGCCTGAAAAGTCCCATGGACGGAGGAGCCTGGTAGGCTACAGTCCGTGGGGTCACAAAGAGTCGGACACGACTGAGCAATTTCACTTTCCTGAGAGTAGGCCTGACTCAACCCAAGTAGAGAAAATACCTCATGAAAATGAAGACCCAGCACAGCACAGCCATAAATGAATAAATAAAATTATAGAAAAACAGGAATGCCTGTTTAATATCATAATTATCCTTAGTATTTTCCATTTTTGTTGTTTTTCAGTCTTTCAGTCTTATCTGATTCTTTGTGATGCCAGGGATTGCAGTACACCAGACTTCCCTGTTTTTTCACTATCTCCCAAGTTGCTCAAACTCATGTCCATTGAGTTGGTGATGACATCCAACCATCTCATCCTCTGTCACCCCCTTATCCTCCTGCCTTCAATCTTTCCCAGGGTCAGGGTCTTTTCAACAAGTCAGCTCTTCACATCAGGTAGCCAAAGTATCAGAGCTTCCACATCAGTCCTTCCAATGAATATTCAGAGTTGATTTCCTTTAGGATTGATTGATTTGATCTTCTTTATGCCCAAGGGACTCTCAAGAGTCTTCTCCTGCACCACAGTTTGAAAGCATCAATTCTTAAATGCTCAGTCATATTTATGATCCAATTTTCACATCTATATGTGACTACTGGAAAAACCATAGTTTTGACCATACAGACCTTTGTCAGCAAAGTGATGTCTCTACATTTTAATACATTGTCTAGGTCTGTCATAACTTTTCTTCTAAGGAATAAGCTTCTTTTCATTTAATGGCTACAGTAACCATACCCAGTGATTCTGGTGATAAGAAAATAAAGTCTGTCACTGTTTCCTTTTTTTTTCCCATATGTCAGCCATGAAGTGATAAGACCAGACACCATGATCTTAGTTTTCTGAATGTTAACTTTTAAGCCAGATTTTTCACTCTTCTCTTTCACCCTAATCAAGAGGCTCTTAGTTCCTCTTCACTTTCTGCCATAAGGGTGGTATCATCTGCATATCTGAGGTTATTGACATTTCTTCCAGCAATCTTAATTCCAATTTGTGTTTCATCTAGCTCAACATCTCACATGATGTACTCTGCATGCTTGAGTGCTAAGTTGCTTCAATTATGTCTGACTCTTTGTGACCCTATGGACTATAGCCCACCAGGCTTCTCTGTCCATTGGATTCTCCAAGCAAGAATATTGGAGTGGGTTGCCATGCCCTTCTCCAGGGGATCTTCCCAACCCAGGGATTGAACCCATTTTTCTTAGATCTCCTGCATTGGCAGGCAGGTTCTTTACTACTTGTGCCACCTGATGTACTCTGCGTATAAATTAAATAAGCAGTGTGACAATATATGACCTTGATGTACTCCTTTTCCAATTTTGAACCAGGCTGTTATTCCATGTCCGGTTTTAACTGTTGCTTCTTGACATGCATACAAGTTTCTCAGGAGGAAGGTAAAGGGGTCTGGTATTTCCATCTCTTGAAGAATTTTCCACAGTTTGTTTTGACCCATAAAGTCAAAAGCTTTAGCATAGTCAATGAAACAGAAGTAGATGTTTTTTTCTAGAATTCCTTTGCTCTCTCTATGATCCAATGAATGTTGGCAATTTGATTTCTGGTTCCTCTGTCTTTTCTTAATCCAGCTTATACATCTGGAAGTTCTTGGTGACATACTGCTGAAGCCTAGCTTGAAGGGTTTTGAACATTACCTTGCTAGTATGTGAAATGAGTGCAAATATATGGTAGCACAAAGATTCTTTGGCATTACCCTTCTTTGGGATTGGAATGAAAACCGACCTTTTTCAGTCCTGTGGCCACTGCTGAGTTTTCCAAATTTGCTAGCATATTAAGTTCATCACTTTAACAGCATCATCTTTTAGGATTTGAAATAGCTTAGTTGGAATTTAATCACCTCCACTAACTTTGCTTGTAGTAATGCTTCCTAAGGCCCACTTCACTTCACACTCCAGGATGTCTTGCTCTAAGTGAGTGACCACATGAGCATGGTTATCTGGGTCATTAAAATCTTTTTGTACAGTTCTTCTTTGTATTCTTACCACCTCTTCTTAATATCTTCTGCTTCTGTTAGGTCCATACTATTTCTGTCCTTTATTGTGCGCCTCTTTACTTGAAATTGTCCCTTGGTATCTCTAATTTTCTTGAGGTCTCTAGTCTTTTCAATTCTATTATTTTTATTTCTTTGCATTGTTCACTAAAGAAGGCTTTCTTATTTCTGTTTGTTATTCTTTGGAACTCCAGATAAGTATATCTTTGCTTTTCTCCTTTGCCTTTTGCTTCTCTTCTTGTCTCAGCTATTTTTAAAGCCTCCCCAGACAATATTTTGCCTTTTTGCATTGCTTTTATTTGGAGATGGTTTGGGTACCATCTCCTGTACAAGGTTAGGACCCTCCATTCATATTTCTTCAGGCAACCTATCAGATCTAATCCCTTGAATCTATTTGTCAGTTCCTGTGTATAATCATAAAGGATTTGATTTAGGCCTTATCTGAATGACGTAGTGGTTTTCCTTGCTTTTTTCAAGTTGCATAACTTTTGCAATAAGGAGCTCATGATTCCATATATATGTGTATGCATACGTGTTTATATATGTATATTTGTGTATGTATAAATGCATCAGATGACAATAAGAAAAATTCTTTTAGTCATAGTAACTATGGAATTATCAAGAAAGAAAATATATTTTACTGCTTTACCAACTTATGTATAGTAAGAAAAGAAAATAACTGCTATCCATTCTATATTTGCTTCACCAGCCAAGAGGCTTGAGCTTGAAATGAAGCTTCCACCAAAAACTGAATGATCTCATGAGGTGTATTGTTGAAAAGTCAAGTTGTTATGTAATATATCTAGTAAATTTGCCTGATGTAGGATACCATGTGGAAGTCTCATGAAAATCATTATTCTATAGCTAAGCCTGATGGTAACACCGAGAAAGAAGTGGGTAGTTGACTCTATCAATGGCGATTAAGAAAGTCTTTATTATAAGAGTTCTTCTGATTCTAATGGTAAGTGACTAAGGCTAAAAGTTTAACCCTTATTTATTTATCTGCTTTTCTATCATGGTCAATTTCACTTAAATTGCCTTTCTTAAATCTAGTCTGAAAATGGTATATAATTTCAATTGAGCCACTCAGTTGAGGCTAGTACTCACAGAACTCAAGTTATCATTTTGTTCTCATGGAATTATTTTGAACCACTAAGATTTCTATATTGCACTGCTTTTTACTTTACCTTTGCATTTGCAAAAGGTTTGCTTAAAAAGATTCTAGAATCATAAAAAATTAGGCTGCTTCCAAAAATGCTGAATTTTTTCATGGAATAATTTGTATTTTTAGAAACTCTTAGTTTGTTTTGTATTATTCACCTGGAGACCTGAAAAGACAGGTCTTTAATGTCAACACCAATCATAGCATATATGTAGACAAATGACCATTTTGTGGACACAACTGCTTATTTCCCTCAAGAATAGGAAAATTCATCTTTGTGTAGTTCAATGACTGTGTTCAGTATTTATCACTGAATATCTGGAATAAATATTATTGATTAGTGGATTGTGAATGAGTCCACTCTGCTAGTCATATGTAGAGATGTCTTGGGTGACATAAATGGCATGTATTTCAAAAAATATAATCCTGACCCTTCAACAAACTGACATTTCAGAATGACAAGTATCTTTCTGTAGAGCCTAGAAAAAATTTTATAAACATTCAGATGTTACTGTTTCTAATCTTGCCAGTATTTTGTGCTAAAATTATTTAAAATCAACATGAAATTTATGTTAAGTAAATACAAATTAGCAGTTATTGCTAAATATGATGTTTTAGAATTGTGATGCTGGAGAAGACTCTTGAAAGTCTTGGACAGCAAGGAGATCAAACCAGTCAATACTAAAGGAAATCAACCTTGAATATACATTGGAAGAACTGATGCTGAAGCTGAAACTCCAATACTTTGGCCACATGATGCAAAGAGCCGACTCATTGGAAAAGACTCTTACGCTAGGAAAGATTGAGGACAGGAGAAACAAAGGGTGACAGAGGATGAACTGGTTGGATGGCATCATCGATTAGATGGACATGAGTTTGAGAAAACTCTGGAAGATAGTGAAGGACAGCAAAGACTGGTGTGCTGCGGTCCATGAGGTCACAAAGAGTTGGACACAACTTAGTGACTGAACAACATGTTTTATTCAGCAATGTTGTTTAAAAGATTCAAGTTGGATGCAGAGTTTACATCTCCTCACAACTAGAATACCAACCAGGTGCTCGTGAGGAATCTCAGACATCTAAATGAAGAAGAGGAATCATGGATTGGGGAGGAAAGACAGAATCTGGATTCCTGGGGGGTGGCAGGGGGAAAGGAGGGATTCCCACAATCAGAGGGGCCCAGCCATGATGCAGGGATCACCAGAGACAGGGACACGCTTTTTGGTCAGGCAATTAGAGGGGAATGTGGCTAGCACCTTCCCTGCCTGTTCAGGCTGTGTTGAGCTTCCTGGGGTCCTGGGCCTGAACCTCAGCTCTCTGTGGTCTCCTCTGATTATAGGTCTGGGGATTAGGAGTGAAAGAGGGGAAAGTAAAAGAAGATGGAAAATAACTGGCGTCTCTGAGGTGTGGAGGGTTGAAGAGACAGGTCCCACACTTGGAGGGGCCCTTTCACGCACTGAGGATTAGTGGAGACAGATCTTTGGGAGATCAGGACTTTGGAGGGTTTTCCCTCACACTTAAGCCTCAGTGAACCTGGTGGGATTTGAGGCCTGAACCTCAGCTCTCTAGGGCCTACTCTGGTTGCAGGGGTCCTGGGAACATGGAGTGAAGAGCTGGGGAGGAAAGGTGGAGGTGGTTCTGGACTGGCAACTCTGAGTGAGGAGCAACTGGGGGTGGGAAGAGACCTTCAAGGGACCGGGGGATCAGAGGAAAACAAGGCCAGTGTTTTCCCTGCCCCTTTGGACCCAGCAAGCTTCTTGAAGTCCTACAACTGAATCTAATCTCCTGGACAACTCTGGATGTGGGGATCCTGAATCTAAAACTAGATTATTCCACAGACCTTTTCAAGTTGTGCAGATCCTGAGCCTAAGCAATGCCCTCACCCCCTACTAGAGCCTTTTCTGGTTTTTATTTCTTTCATCACATGACTTGTGGGGTCTTTGTTCCCAGGCCAGGAGTCAAACCTGAGCTCCTGTGGTGAGTGGGGTCAGTCCAAGTTACTGGACTAAGAAAGAACCTCAGACCCCAGGGAATATTAATTGGTGTGAGCTTTCCTGGAGGTCTTCATTTTGGCATCAAGACCTAGCTACAACTAACTACCTGTAAACACCAGTGCTGGATGCCTAAGACAAAGCAACTAGAAAAACAAAAAGACAGCCTACCCACCAAACCTAAGTGAAAGTGAAAGTCGCTCAGTTATGTGCAACTCCTTGCGACCCCATGAACTATACAGTCCATGGAATTTTCTAGGCCAGAATTCTGGAGTGGGTAGCTTTTCCCTTCTCCAGGAGATCTTCCCAACCTAGAGATTGAACCTAGGTCTCCCACATTTCAGCTGGATTCTTTACCAACTGAGCCACAAGGGAAGCCCAAGAATACTGGAGTGGGTAGCCTATCCCTTCTCCAGTGGATCTTCCTGACACAGGAATCGAACTTGGGTCTCCTGCATTGCAGGTGGATTCTTTACCAACTGAGGGAAGCTGAGATAACAAAAAATATGATACTGATGAAAGAACAAAGGAAAACCTTCAACCAAATAAATGAAGGAAAAATAGGCAACCACCTGGAAAAAAAAAAAGTCAGGGTAATAAAGATGATTCTAAATCTCAGAAATAGAATAGTTACGGATCAAGAAAATACAGGATGCTCGGAGCTGGTGTACTGGGATGAACCAGAGGGGTGGGATGGGGAGGGAGGTGGGAGTGGGTTCAAGATGGGGAACACGTGTACACCTGGGGCAGATTCATGTCGATGTATGGCAAAACCAATACAATAATGTAATTAGCCTCCAATTAAAATAAATACATTTTTTAAAAAAAGAAAATACAAGAAATGTTTAAGGTTCATGGACCAAGAAGAGCTAAAGAACAAACAAACAATGCTGAATAATACAGTAACTGATTTGAAAAATAAACTCAGTTCAGTTCAGTTCAGTTCAGTCACTCAGTCATGTCCGACTCTTTGAGACCCCATGAATCATAGCTCGCCAGGCCTCCCTGTCCATCACCAGCTCCCGGAGTTCACTCAAACTCACCTCCATCGAGTCAGTGATGCCATCCAGCCATCTCATTCTCTGTCGTCCCCATCTCCTCCTGCCCCCAATCCCTCCCAGCATCAGAGTCTTTTCCAGTGAGTCAGCTCTTTATGTGAGGTGGCCAAAGTATTGGAGCTTCAGCTTTAGCACTAGAAGGAATCAAAAGCAGAATAACTGAAGCAGAAGAATGAATAAGTCAATTAGTAGATACATAGCTGGAAATAACTGATAAGGAGAAGAAGAAAGAAAAAAAGATGAAAAGAAATGAGGACAACTTCAGAGAACTCTGAGACAATATTAGGTGTACCAATATATTAAAAAGCAGAGACATTACTTTGCCAACAAAGGTCCGTCTAGTCAAGGCTATGGTTTTTCCAGTGGTCATGTATGGATGTGAGAGTTGGACTGTGAAGAAAGCTGATCGCCGAAGAATTGATGCTTTTGAACTGTGGTGTTGGAGAAGACTCTTGAGAGTCCCTTGTACTGCAAGGAGATCCAACCAGTCCATTCTAAGGGAGATCTATCCTGGGTGTTCATCGGAAGGACTGATGCTAAAGCTGAGACTGCAATACTTTGGCCACCTCATGCGACGAGTTGACTCACTGGAAAAGACTCTGATGCTGGGAAGGGTTGGGGGCGGGAGGAGAAGGGGACGACCGAGGATGAGATGGCTGCATGGCATCACCGACTCTGTGGACTTGAGTTTGAGTGAACTCCGGGAGTTGGTGATGGACAGGGAGGCCTGGCGTGCTGTGATTCATGGGGTCACGGAGAGTCGGACATGACTGAGCGACTGAACTGAACTGAACATTTGAATCACAGAGTTCCCAAAAGAAGAGAAAGGGTCTGAGTAAATATTGGAAAAGATTATAGATGAAAACTTCCCTAACATGGGAAAGGAAATAGCAAAGTCAATGAAATAGTCAACAAAGTCCAGGAAATGCAGAGAGCACCATACAAAGGATAAGTAATAATACTATATGCCAAAATACAAGATAGTCAAATTAATGTAAATTAATTTTTTAAAAGCAAAGGAAAAATAATATAAAACATACTCTGATCAAGAGTTTTACAGACAGCAAAAGGTGAGAATCCAGCACCACAAAGTCAGCTTTACAACAAAAAATGCTAAGTTTCCTAGGTGGGAAAGAATAGAAGTAAAAGACCCACACAAACAAGCTCAAACAATTAAGAAAATGGTAATAGGAACATATTGCTGTCGTGTTCAGTCACTAAGTTGTGTCTAACTCTTTCCAATCCCATGCACTGCACCATGCCTGTCCTCTATCCTCTACTGTCTCCCACAATTTGCTCAGATTTGTGTCCATCTCATCTTCTTCTTGTGGAGAAGGCACTGGCAAGCCACTCCAGTACTCTTGCCTAGAAAATCCCATGGACGGAGGAGCCTGGTAGGCTGCAGTCCATGGGGTTGCTACGAGTCAGACATGACTGAGCGACTTCACTTTCACTTTTCACTTTCACGCATTGAAGAAGGAAATGGCAACCCACTCCAGTGTTCTTGCCTGGAGAATCCCAGGGACGGGGAGCCTGGTGGGCTGCCATCTATGGGGTCACACAGAGTCGGACATGACTGAAGTGACTTAGCAGCAGCAGTAGCAGCAGCATCTTCTTCTTGTCTTGTCCAGCTATCTAACCATCGCATCTTCTGCCTCCTTCTTATTTTGCCTTCAATATTTCCCAGCATCAAGATCTTTTCCAATGAATAGACTCTTCCCATCAGGTGGCAAAAGTATTAGAACTTCAGCTTCAGTGTCAATCCTTCCAATGAATATCCATGGTTGATTTCCTTTAGGATTGACTGGTTTGATCTTGTAGTCCAAGGGACTCTCAAGAGTCTTCTCCAACACCACAATTCAAAAGCATCAATTCTTCAGTACTGAGACTTCTTTATGGTCCATGTCTCACATTTGTACATTACTACTAGTCAAGGCTATGGTTTTTCCAGTGGTCATATATGGATGTGAGAGTTGGACTGTGAAGAAAGCTGATCACCGAAGAATTGATGCTTTTGAACTGTGGTGTTGGAGAAGACTCTTGAGAGTCCCTTGGACTGCAAGGAGATCCAACCAGTCCATTCTAAAGGAGATCAGTCCTGGGTGTTCATTGGAAGGACTGATGCTAAAGCTGAAACTCCAATACTTTGGCCACCTCATGCGAAGAGCTGACTCACTGGAAAAGAGTCTGATGCTGGGAGGGATTAGGGGCAGGAGGAGAAGGGGATGACAGAGAATGAGATGGCTGGATGGCATCACCGACTCGATGGACATGAGTTTGAGTGAACTCCGGGAGTTGGTGATGGACAGAGAGGCCTGGAATGCATGCTGTGATTCATGGGGTCACAAAGAGTTGGACACAACTGAGCGACTGAACTGAACTGAACTGATACCTTCTTTGGAGAAATGACGATCTTCTATTAGGATCTTCTGCTCATTAAAGCTTTTACATTTCACTGGATCCCATTTATTTATTTATTTTTATTTTCATTACTCTAGGAGGTGAGTCAGTTAAGATCTTGTTACAATTTATATTGCAGTGAGGTGTACTTCTGTTTTCCTTGAAGAGTTTTACAGTATCCAGCTTCACATTTAGACCTTTAATTCATTTTAAGTTCATTTTTTGTATGGTGTTAATGTTCTAATTTCATTTTTTACATGGAGTTGTTCAGTTTTTAAAAGCACCACTTATTAAAGAAAAAGCTTTTTCTCCATTGTATAGTCTTGCATTCTTTGTCATGGACTAGGTAACCATAGTTGTGTAGGTTTATCTCTGGGATTTTTATCCTATTCCATTAATCTCTATTTCTGTTTTCTGCTGGTATCATACAGTCTTAATTACTATATCTTTGTAGTATAGTCTGAAGTCAGGGAACCTGATTCTTTCAACTCTGAATTTTTTCTCAAGATTGCTTTGACTCTTTATGTTCTTTTGTGTCTCCATACAAGGTGACTTTTTTAGATTAATTAATTTATTTTAATTGGAGGCTAATTACTTTACAATATTGTAGTGATTTTTGCCATATCTTGACATGAATCAGCCATGGGTGTACATGCATCCCCCATCCTGAATCCCCCCTCCCACCTCCCTGCCCATCCCATCCCTCAGGGTCATCCCAGTGTACCAACCCTGAGCGCCCAGTCTCATGCTTCAAACTTGGCAATCTATTTCACGTATGGTAACATACATGTTTCAATGTTATTCTCTCAAATCATCCCACCCTCGCCTTCTCCCAAAGAGTCCAAAAGTCTGTTCTTTATCTCTGTGTCTCTTTTGCTGTCTCATGTATAGGGTCATCATTACCATTTTTCTAAATTCCATATATATGAGTTAAAATACTATATTGGTGTTATTCTCTCTGACTTACTTCACTCTGTTTTTTGTTCTAGTTATTTTTAAAGTGCCATTGGTATTTTGATAGGGATTGCATTAAATCCATAGATTGCTTTGGCGAGCATAGCCGTTTTCACAATATTGATTCTTTCAATCCAAGAATATGGTATGTCTCTCTATCTGTGTCATCTTGGATTTCTTTCATTAATATCTTACAGCTTTCTGAGTACACGTCTTTTGCCTCCTTAGGAAGGTTTATCACTACATATTTATAATGGTAGATGGAATTGAGGCCTTGATTTCTCTTTCTGATCTTTCATTGTTGTGTATAGAAATGCAAGAGATTTCTGTGTATCAATTTTGTATCCTGAAACTTTGCCAATTCATTGATGAGCTAATAGATTTTTTGGTATCCTTTTTTAAAATTTTTGTTTGCTTGTTTGTTTGTTTTTGTATAGTACCATGTCATCTGCAAATAGTGACAATTTTACTTCTAATCTTCTCTGATTGTTGTGACTAGGATTCCCAAAACTATGTTGAATAATAGCGGTGAGAGAGGACATCCTTCTCTTGATTTTGGTCTTAGAGGAAACACTATCATGTTTTTACCATTGAAAATGAAGTTAGCTATGGGTTTGGACTGTATGGCCTTTATTATATAGAAGGAAGTTCCCTCTCTGCCCACATTCTGGAAAGTATTTTTATCATAAATTGATGTTGAACTTGTCAAAAGCTTTTTTCTGCATCTATTGATATGATCATATGGTTTTTATTCTTCATTTTTTTAAGTGTTCCACATTGATTTGCATGTATTAAAGAAAATAAATCATACTTGATCATGGTGCATAATCCTTTTAATGTATTGATGAATATGGTTTGCTAGTATTTTACTGAGAATTTTTGAATATATGTTGACCAGTGATATTGACCTGCAATTTTCTTTTTTTTTTTTCTTCCAAGGTGATGGTGGCCTCATAGAATAAACTGGGGAATATTCCTTTCTCTACACTTTTTTGGAAGAGTTTCAAAAGTGTAGATGCTCTCTTCTTTAAATGTTTGTTGAAATTAGTCTGTGTAGCCATATGGTCCTGGACTTTTGCTGCTTGGAAGATTTTTAATCAAAGTTTTAATTTCAGTACCTATGATTAGTCTGTTTATATTTTCTATTTGTCCCTGGTTCAGAAAGACTGCATCTTTTAAGAATTTGTCCATTTATTCTAGGCTGTCTCTTGTACTGGTGTATGGTTCCTCATTGTTGTTTAGTCACTAAGTTGAACCTAACTTTCTTATGACCTCATGGACTGTAGCCTCCCAGGCTCCTCTGTCCATGAGATTTTTCAGGCAAGAATACAGGAATGAGTTGCCATTTCCATCTCCAAGGGATATTCCTGACTTAGGGATTGAACATGTGTCTCCTGCATTAGCAGGAGGATTATTCACCACTGAGCCACCTGGATAATCTCTTATGATCCTTTGCACTTCTGTGATATCAGTTGTAACTTCTCACTTTTCATTTCTAATTTCATTGATTTCTGTCATCAACTTTTTCTTTTTGATGAGTCTGTCATCAAAAGATAGATGTTTAAAGATTTATTTTGTTCAACTTTTCGAAGAACCAGGTTTAAGCTTAATTAATCTTTATTATTTTCTTTAACTCTACTTCCTTTGTTTCAATTGTGGTCTTTATGATTTATTTCCTTCTACTAACTTAGAGTTTTCTTCATTTCTTCTTTAGTTGCTTTACATGTAAGGAGAGATTGTTTCTGATTTTTCTCATTTCTTGACATAAGATTGTATTGTTATAAACAATTCATTCCTATAAGCAATTGCTATAAATGAATAATCAATGCTTTTGAATTGTGGTGCTGGATAAGGGTCTTGAGAGTCCCTTGGATAGCAAGGAGATCAAACCCATCAATCCTAAAGGAAATCAACCCTGAGTATTCATAGGAAGGGCTGATGCAGAAACTGAAGTTCCAATATTTTGGCCACTCATTGCAAAGAGCTGAATCATTAGAAAATATCCTGATGCTGAAAAAAATCTGGGGGCAGGAGAAGAAGGAAGTGACAGAGAATGAAGTGTTTGGGTGGCATCAATGACTCAATGGACATGAATTTGAGCAAACTCTGGGATATAGTGAAGGTCAGGGAAGCCAGGTGTGCTGCAGTCCATGAGGTCACAAACAGACAGACATGACTTAGCAATTGAACATCTGAAACATCCCTCTTAGAATTGCTTTTGCTGAGTCACATAGGTTTTGGACTGTATGTTTCTGTTGTCCTTTTTCTCTAGGTATTTTTTTTTTCCTTTATGATTTGTTCAGTTATCCACTGGTTATTTAGTAATAAACTGTTTTGTCTTCATGAATTCATGTTTTTTTTTAATATTTTCCCCTGTAATTCACTTCTAATCTTATAGTGTTATGGTTGGAAAAGATAATTTTATGATTTCAATTTTCTTAAATATACAAAAATTTGAATTGTGACCTGATATGTGATCTATTCCAGAGAATGTTCTGTGTGCACTTGAGAAGAAAGCATATCCTGCTGTTTGGGGATGGAATGTCTTATAAATATCAACATATCTATCTGATCTAATGTGTGATTAAGGTTTGTGTTTCCTTGTTATATTTCTGTCTGGATGATATATCCATTGATATATGTGGGGTGTTACAGTCCCCCACTACTAGTGTGTTACTATTGATTTCCCCACCAATGGCTGTTAGCATTTGCCTTAAGTCTTGAGGTGCTCTCATGTGGGTGCACATGTATTTACAATTGTTGTATCTTCTCCTAGGACTGATCCCTTTATCATTATGTGACATCTTTCTTGTCTCTTTTAACAGTCTTTATTTTAAAATCTATTTTTTTCTGCTAAAAGTATCACTTTCTTTTGTTTTTCATTTCTATAGAGTATCTTTTTCCATCCCTTCACTTTCAATGTGTATACATCTCTAGGTCTGAAGTGGGTCTCAGGTAGACAGCACATATATGGGTCTTGTTTTTGCATCCATTCAGCCAGTGTTTTTGCATCCATTCAGCCAGTCTGTCTTTCAGAATGGTAATTCATTTACATTTAAGGTAATTATACATAGGCTTGCTTCTATTGCAATTTTCTTTGGGTGGTTTGTTTTCATAGATCTTTTTTCTTTCCTCTTTTGTTGTTCTATTCTTTTGTGTTTCTTGCCTAGAGACAGTACTTTAGAATTTGTTGCAAAGCTGGCTTGATGATGTTGAATTATTTTAGCTTCTTCTAGTAAAGCTTTTGATGTCTCCATTGAATCTGAATGAAAACCTTGATGGATAGAATATTATTGGTGTAGGTTTTTCCCTTTCATCACTTTAAACATATCATGGCATTCCTTTCTATAATCTTCGGTGTTTCTGCTGAAAACTCAGCTAGTAATCTTATGAGGATTATATTGTATGTTACTTGTTGCTTTTCTTTGGTATTTTTAATTGCATTAATTTTATTAGTTTGATTAATACATGTCTTGACATGTTTCTCCTTCTGTTTATCCTGTATGAGACTCTCTGCTCTTCCTAGATTTTGGGTGACTTTTTCCCATGTTAGGAATTGTTTGACTATAACCTCGTCATGCTTTTTCTCGTTCTCTTTCTCTTCTCCTCTTGAGACCCTTATAATTTGAATGTTGATGCATTTAACATTGTCCCAGAAATCTCTGAGACTGTCCTCAAATCTTTTTATTATTTTTTCTTTATTCTGTTGTGTTGCAGTGATTTCCACCATTCTATCTCCTGGTCACTTATCCATTCTTCTGCCTCAATTATTCTGCTATTTTTTTTTTGTTCTAGTATATATTTTTTAAATTTGTTATTGTGTTATTGCTTTTCTGCTGCTGTTGTTGTTTCTGTTGTTTCGTTCTTCTAAGTCCCTGTTAAACATTTATTGTATTTTCTAAATCTGTGCCTCCATTCTTTTTCAAGATCTTGAGTCATCTTTACTATCATTACTTTGAATTATTTTTCAAGTAGATTGCCTATCTCCTCTTCATTTAGTTGGTCTTGTAGGTTTTTACCTTGCTCCTTTGTCTGTAAAATGTTTCTTTATCATCTTTTTTAGTCTAACTTACTGTGTCTGTGGTCTCTTTTCCACAGACTGAAGGATCATATTTTTTCTGGCTTCTGTTGTCTGCCTCCTGGTGTTTGAGGTTGTTTCAGAGGTTTGTGTAGCCTTCCTGGTGGGAAATACTGCTGTCTTCTCTCTATTGTTAGAGCTGAGTCTTGTCCCTCTGACAAGACTTTGTCACGGTGGATGTTTTGGGGTGTCAGTGAGATTATTATGACTTTGAGCAACCTGTTTGCTATTTGGTAGTACTATGTTCCTGTCTCATTTGTTGTTTGGCCTAAGATATTCCAGCACTAGACTTGCAGGCTGTTAGGTGATACTCAGGTCTTCGTGCTGAGATGGGGACCTTTGGGAGAACTCATACTGATTAATATATCTACCTTTCAGGATTTTGTGCTCCCCTTTTGGGGGCTTAGGTCTAATCCCAGCAGAGGAATCAGGACCCCTCATGCTGTGCAGTTTGTCTTCCCCAGGTGAATTAACCTCTTCTCCCTTTCAACTCCCCCCTCTGAGGGTTGCAGGTCCCATCGAATTTTCTTTTTTTCTTTTTCTTCCTTTTCTGTGTTTTGTCCTACCCAGTTATGCAGGAAATTGTTTGTGTCCTTGTAGGTATCTGAGGCCCTCTGCTTGTGTTCAGCAGGTGTTTTGTGCAATTGTTTCATTTGAAGATATATTCTTGATGTACTTGTGGGGAGGAGTGCTCCTATACCCCAGGTACTCCTATTCCACTCCTATTCCACCATCTTGACCCAAACTCCTTTAAAAGACACTCATTTTTACCTGGGTCTCTCCAATATATACATGAAATAATCATATTAACAGATTTGTATTTGCTTTTCTCATCTCAATTCATATATAATATAGGGACTGCAGACATTAGCTTAGAAGGGTAGAAGAAAAATTACATCATCTGCCCCTACTATTCCAATTCCACTTATACTTTGTGTACAACATTTTTTATTCTGAAGTCTCCTTACCTTTATTTATTTTTAGAGGATATGCAAGTAGATATGTGTGTGTGTGAGTGTCCATGCACTATGTCATGTCTTCAGTCATGTCTGACTCTTTGCAACCCTATGGGCTGTAGCCCACCAGGCTCCTCTGTTCATGGGATTCCAGGCAAGAATACTGGAGTCATTGCCATGCCCTCCTCCAGGGGGTCTTCCAAACTCAGGGACTGAACTCATATCTCTTATGTTTTCTATATTGACAAGTGAGTTCTTTACCACTAGTACCACCTGGGAAGCCCATATATACATACTGAAGTGAATCAACTATATGTATACATATATCTGGGCTTCCCTGGTAGCTCAGCTTGTAAAGAATCTGCCTGCAATGCAGGAGACCCAAGTTCGATCCCTGGGTTGAGAGATTCCCTGGAGGAGGGCATGGCAATGCATTCCAGTATTCTTGACGGGAGAATCCCCAGGCTACAGAGTAGCCTGGCATTCCACAGTCCATGAGGTCACAAAGAGTTGGACATGACTGTGTGAACAAGCACAGCAGAGCATACATATATCCCTGTTTTTGGGTATTCCTCCCACCCTCCCTGCATCCCACTCATCTAGTTCAGCACATTGCACTAAGTTGAACTACCTGTGGTATAGAACTGGTTCCCACTAGCTATCTATTTTACACACGGTAGTGTATATATAAATATATTAATCCTAAACTCCCAATCCATCATGAATCCACCCCCATGTCCACAGGTCTTTTATCTACATCTACATCTCTTAACCCACCCTGTATACAAGTTCATCTCTACTTGTTTTCTAGGTTTCACCTATATGTGGATTAGGTGTTAATATATGATATTTGTTTTTCTCTTTCTGACATACTTCACTCTGTGAGACAGTCTCTAGGTTCATCTACATCTCTACAAATCACCAAATTTGTTTCTTTTAATGGCTGAGTGATACTCCATTGTGTATATATGTACCACATCTTCTTTATCCATTCATCTGTCAATGGACATTTAGGTTACTTTCACACTCTAGTTATTGTAAATAGTGCTGAAATAAACATTGGTGTGCATATCTCATTTTGAATTATGATTTTCTTAGAGCATGTGCCCAGTAATGGAACTGCTGGGTCATACGGTAGTTGCAGTTTTAATTTTTTAGGGAATCTCCATACTGTTCCCTATAGTCATTGTATTAATTTACATTCCCATCAACAGTGCAAAAGAGTTCCTTTTTCTCCACACCCTCTTCAGCATTTATTTTTTGTAGAATTTTTGATGATGACCATTCTGACTTGTATGAGTTAATACCTCATTGTAGTTTAGATTTGCATTTCTTTAATAATTAATGATGCTGAGTTGTGATAGAAAAACAGACATCTACAAAAGACATGTGTAAAAGAATGAAATTAGAACACTGTAACACTATACACAAAAATAAACTCAAAATGGATTAAAGAACTAAATGTAAGTCTGGCACTATACAACTCTTAGAGGAAAACAAAGGAAGAACACTTTTTACATAAAGCACATTAAAATCTTTTTTGACCTACCTCCTAGAGTAATGAGAATAAAAACAAAGTAACATGGGTAACTTAATTAAACCTGAAAGTTTTTGCACAGCAAAGGAAACCATGAACAAGATGAAAAGACAACTTTTAGAATGAAAGAAAATATTCACAAATGAAGCAACTGACAAGGGATTAATCTTCAAAAATATACAAGTAGTTCATTTAGCTCAATAAAAAAGCAGCCCAGTAAAAAGATTGGCATAATACCTAAAAATACATTTTTCCAAGGAAGACATACAGATGGCCAAGAGACACGTGAAAAGATTCTCCTCCATACATTTACATGTACAGATTTAACAACATCAGGTAAGATAAGTGAACTGATTTTATTTGAACGGCAAATTTTATTTAGAAAATTTTGGAAACAGCAAAAAGTTTGGGAAGTTTGTAGTTATCAAATATAAAACATAGCAGGGAGTAATCTTGTGTAAGCAGAATATAGCATGGAATGAGATGGTTAATAATGAAAGACAAGACACTCTTTGAACATTTCCATTTGACACTCTTTGAACATTTACCATTTGACAAATTCATGTACAAAAAATGTTAAAGAGGAAATTATATGAATAAGGTAAATTTAAGAGAAATTCTTATGTTACCAGGTTGAACAATTGTACCTATACCAGGATTCTGTCCCAGGCTGAGACTCCTTGACTAGGCCAGGGAGATACTTTTCAAAGTTGTTTTATACAGGTAATAACAAAATAAATGCTGAGACTGGAACAGCACAAGATTTATTCAATGACCAAAGAATGGAGAAGTGGGAATCTAGTTTACAAGTCAACTCTTCAACCCAATTTGTGTGGAGACACTGAGTATATAAGTGGGACAAGGTAAAAGAGAGGGGGTTGAAAAGAATGGCAGAAATATTTATCACTTATGTGAGAACGTGGATGTGGGTTGGGCCTGGAGCTGATGACACTCTCTTTTTCTGTTTTTGTATGGGCTTTTCTGATTCTGGGTAATTGTCAACTGTCATGGTGCTGGTGGGATGTGTCATTTAGCATATTAATGTGTTACAATGAGGCTCAAGATTCAGTTCAGTTCAGTTCAGTCGCTCAGTCGTGTCTGACTCTCCGCGACCCCATGAATCACAGCACGCCAGGCCTCCCTGTCCATCACCAACTCCCAGAGTACACTCAAACTCATGTCCACAGAGTCGGTGATGCCATCCAGCCATCTCATTCTCCGTCGTCCCCTTCTCCTCCCGCCCCCAACATTTCCCAGCATCAGAGTCTTTTCCAGTGAGTCAACTCATCCCATGAGGTGGCCAAAGTATTGCAGTTTCAGCTTTAGCATCAGTCCCTCCAATGAACATCCAGGATTGATCTCATTTAGAATGGACTGGTTGGATCTCCTTGCAGTCCAAGGGACTCTCAAGAGTCTTCTCCAACATCACAGTTCAAAAGCATCAATTCTTCGGCGATCAGCTTTCTTCACAGTCCAACTCTCACATCCATACATGACCACGGGAAAAACCATTGCTTTGACTAGATGGACCTTGGTTGGCAAAGTAATGTCTCTGCTTTTCAATATACTCTCAAGGTTGGTCATAACTTTCCTTCCAAGGAGCAAGCATCTTTTAATTTCATGGCTGCAATCAGCATCTGCAGTGATTTTGGAGCCCAAAAAAATAAAGTCTGACACTGTTTCCACTGTTTTTCCATCTATTTCCCATGAAGTGATGGGACCAGATGCCATGATCTTTGTTTTCTGAATGCTGAGCTTCAAGCCAACCTTTTCACTCTCCCCTTTCACTTTCATCAAGAGGCTTTTGAGTTCCTCTTCACTTTCGGCCATAAGGGTAGTGTCATCTGCATATCTGAGATTATTGATATTTCTCCCGGCAATCTTGATTCCAGCTTGTGCTTCTTCCAGCCCAGCGTTCCTCATAATGTACTCTGCATATAAGTTAAATAAGCAAGGTGACAATATACAACCTTGACGTACACCTTTTCCTATTTGGAACCAGTCTGTTGTTCCATGTCCAGTTCTGACCTTTGCTTCCTGACCTGCATACAGGTTTCTCAAGAGGCAGGTCAGGTGGTCTGGGATTCCCATCTCTTTCAGAATGTTCCACAGTTTATTGTGATCCACACAGTCAAAGGCTTTGGCATAGTCAATGAAGCAGAAATAGATGTTTTTCTGAAACTCTCTTGCTTTCTCCATGATCCAGCGGATGTTGGCAATTTGATCTCTGGTGCCTCTGCCTTTTCAAAAAAGACCTGCTTGAACATCTGGGAGTTCACGGTTTACATACTGCTGAAGTCTGGCTTGGAGAATTTTGAGCATGACTTTACTAACGTGTGAGATGAGTGCAATTGTGCGGTAGTTTGAGCATTCCTTGGCATTGCCTTTCTTTGGGATTGGAATGAAGACTGACCTCTTCCAGTCCTGTGGCCACTGCTGAGTTTTCCAAATCTGCTGGCTTATTGAGTGCAGCACTTTCACAGCATCGTCTTTCAAGACTTGAAATAGCTCAACTGGAATTTCATCACCTCCACTAGCTTTGTTAGTAGTGATGCTTTCTAAGGCCCACTTGACTTCACATTCCAAGATGTCTGGCTCTAGGTCACTGATCACGTTATCGTGACTCTCTTGGTCATGAAGATCTTTTTTGTACAGTTCTTCTGTGTATTCCTGCCACCTCTTCTTAATATCTTCTGCTTCTGTTAGGTCCATACCATTTCTGTCCTTTATCGAGCCCATCTTTGCATGAAATGTTCCCTTGGAGGCTCAAGATTACTGGAAGTCAAATCTTCCACCATCTTGGGCCTAATTGGTTCTAACCAGTTCTTGCTCTTTCTCTTAGTAGCTTCCTTCTGAAACTTCTATAAAAGTAATTGGTTCGTTTTCAAAGGAGGGGAAGGGGTATATTTGGGGGTAACACTGGACAAGCACTGAAGCCAATTTATAATTTACAACGAAAGGAGCTTTTGTTTGCAGCTGCAAAATGGGATGCATGCTTGTATAGACTGAACATCTTATTTCAAAATGGAAATAAATTTCTATTATTTGTATAATATTATCTGAAATGTAAAACAAATAAAACCCAATTTTATTTTCCTATATCTATTTTTAATTCCTTATTTAGGTGACAGAAATCAACAAATTATCTATATAATGTTCTGCTGTTAGCAATTTTTAATATGCCAAATCAGTTTAATTACAGTTTCTATAAATAATCTATGCAAAATGCTTTCCAGAAGAGAATGCACTTTTCCTTCTGTGTGTGGCACATTTTAATACTTAAAAGCATTAGAACAGATGTTAGGTGCCTGCTAAACTTGTTTTCAGTTTTCTTTTATTTATATGTTAATGAGAATTTAATTACTTCATGAATACTTAAACAACTTGAGGGTGCCTGATATCATTAGCCTGAACATAAGCACCTCAAGTGACCACATGGGAAGATAGAAATTGCTTTTAGTTTACTTGAAGACAGAAAGATGAATTCATTTCACCCCCTGCTATGTTCTACCTGACACACAAAGCACAGACTCAATCTTGCCTCAAGACTGAAAGGATTTCAGCAAAGCACTCAAGAGCATAAATACTTCCTATTTGGTTTTGTTTCAATCTCTTTTAATAATTACTCTAGTTATACTTTATTTCAAAATATTTCACTTGAAAGTTTTCTGTTAAAGCTAATCACTGTATTTTATTTATTATTGCTATGGCAATCTTAGTGGAACTGTGAACTTTGTAAGCATTATTGACGGCACTGAAAAATATTCTCAGTTTAATCTGAATCAAAAAGGTTTATTTGTCTGAACTCTGGAAACATGAAATACAGATAAAATCTGTGAGTTTCTGCTTATTATTTTTAGCACCAAAAACAGTAAATTAAAATAATTGTTCTAATACTATTTATGATTAAATCTTATATGTTTAAATAATGATTAAATAATTCCAAATAGACATTATATATTTATTTCAAAATATACAAAATTTATAACAACAATATAAACAATAAATATTTGCCCTAGAAAACAAAAAGATTTAAAAACTCATAAATATACATGTTAGAAATAAATAATATCTGGAATGCATGAAGTTTGTGAAGGGATATAAGAAAACTGCTTTAAGTAAAAAAAAAAAAGAGAGAGAAACAATATTTAAAAATAGAAGAAAATTGTATAAAAATTTTTTTTCTCAAAAGTAGTTGAATATAACTTTCCAAAATATTTTCACAGAATTGGTAGTATTAAAACAAAGCAAATAGTCTAAAGCTAAAATAAATTGAAAACAAAAGCAAAAATAAAAGCAGTGAACCACGAAAAGAATGAAAACAGTTCCTCTGAGTTGAATTTATTAAAACTTTAAAGAGACAAATATAAATGATGAATCCCTATGAAGTGTCTGATTCAGAGCTTTGCTCTGATGATGGGATGGGTTGAGATCTGTAGAAACTCATGACTAGGACTCCATATTGTCTTCAGCTGAAGCTTCTGTGATGTACAAATTGTGTTCTATTCAGTACATGCTGTAAAGCGGCGATGTTGGAGCTCCTGGCTTTATCAAGGAACTGGAGTTATCCAGTCAGATAAATTTTCAAACTTAGCTGATCAGAATCCATCTTGAAACTGATGTGTCAGAAAATAGCTTAAAATATTTGTTGAAAATAATTTATTTTATAATACTTTTGTGTGGAAAGTCAAAAACTTTTATATTTCCATGATATATCTTCAGAACAGAGTAATGCCGCATTTGTATAGCATAAATATATACCACTTTATATGTATACATTTGTGTAGTACTATATAGACATTAAATTGTGCAAGCATAATTTAAGACACGAAGATACCTTTTGTGGGGTAAAATCAAGTGAAATATAACTAGTATAAGCCTTCATTAAACAATAACCTTCATGATAAAGCTCTTGAAGAGCCAACTTTTTGAGGGGGAGGAATGATTTATAAGGCATTAGTTGGAAGGAGGGATCATACAAATTTCACAGAAATGAAGAAATCATTCTTGCTGATTACCAGCCATTGTTGGGGTAATTTGAATTTTATCAAAAGAGGTAGAGAAGAGTAGAAATGGCAAGGACATTCCATAACAATAATTGAAAATTCCGTGTTGTGTTTCTCTGATAATTTATACGGAAATTGTTCTACTGGGCATTTTGAGAGAGGATTCAAAAGACATCAGTTACTAATGCAATGTGCATAGATTTCCATTTTGCCAAAAGTATTCAGCTTCACTTAGCACTCAATAGATTTTCCAGGAATAAATTTGTTCTTGAGCTTCCTTTAAAAATCTTCATGTTTTATCTTTTAACTAAATCACAGATTTTATAAATTAAATGACCACAAACTAGTAACCATATTGACCAGATTTACATACTGGCAAAAAAAAAAATGTTAAGTTTAGAAAGAGTAGTGACAAGGTAAATGTGTATTTCCCAGGGACTAAACACAAGGGGAGGGCAATTTTTATCCGGTGTTCAGTTCAGTTCAGTTCAGTCATTCAGTCGTGTCTGACTTTTTGCAACCCCATGAATCACAGCACGCCAGGCCTCCCTGTCCATCACCAACTCCCACGGAGTTCACTCAAACTCATGTCCACAGAGTCGGTGATGCCATCCAGCCATCTCATTCTCAGTCGTCCCCTTCTCTTCCCGCCCCCAACCTTTCCCAGCATCAGAGTCTTTTCCAGTGAGTCAACTCTTCGCATGAGGTGGCCTAAGTATTGGAGTTTCAGCTTTAGCATCGGTCCTTCCAATGAACAGGACTGTTCTCCTTTATTAAATATATTTCTTAAATATATTTTACTCAATTTTTGAAAGTATTTTTTAAAGAATAAATGTGCCTTGTATCATATTAACAAAGAAAAATTTATAATGGACATTTTTTGAAACAATAAAGTAATTTATTACACTTCATTTAAGGCTACTGCAATAGAGGTGACATTGAATTCAATTCCTTTGAAGTAAAAGGCAGCAGATGGGGTGAGCTAGTGAAAAAGTACTGGGATAGAGAATATTATAGAGACAGTAGGTGAATGTGATTAGTCCATCAGGGTTTGGTAATTGGTGCTTATTAAACTTAGGCTCATGGGAAATAAGGATGATATCTTCCCTGGGTCAGGAAGATCCCCTGGAGAAGGGAATGGCAATCCACTCCAGTATTCTTGCCTGAAGAATTCCATGGACAGAAGACCATGTCAGGCTACAGTCCATGGGGTCCCAAAGGGTCGGACATGACTGAGTGACTTTTACTTCACATCTTTTTTGAGGATAACATTTCAAAAGGATGGCTTCCAGGTCCTTGAGAAAAACATACTTGCCTTGTATAAGATTTAAATCTCCAAAAAGAAGAGAAAGATTTTGCAGTTACATGTTTTTAAATAAAATGAGATCAGAGGCCTATAGTCAGGAGGAAACCTAAGTTTAGTAAAGCTGAAGGGATATTAAAATCATCTTGGTCAATATCAATCCATCATTGTGTATCAGCACATAAAATATTAATTAAAGTTAACTAGCAAGAAATTTTTTTAAATGAAAAGAATATTTTCATTTTTTAACGAGCAAAACTCACATCACATATTTGATAGAAATCTTTACATTGTGAAAATAACAGAAGCACTTAGAAACAGGTACAAAGTAAATAATTATATAAGTAGTGAATTTGAAAGGAACAAGCAATGCAAAATGCATTTGTAAGATAAAGGATTTTTCTGCCAAGCATCACAGATATAACAGTTTTTCTCATTTAAATGAGAAAAAATAAAATGTTTTATGCCTTAACTGCAAATTCCATCAAATTCCCTATAATAAATACTGTTTTTCCTGGTGGTATTTTATTTTTTATCAGTCAGTTCAGTTCAGTTCAGTCGCTCAGTCGTGTCCGACTCTCTGCGACCCCATGAATCACAGCACACCAGACCTCCCTGTCCATCACCAACTCCCGGAGTTCACTCAAACTCATGTCCACAGAGTCGGTGATGCCATCCAGCCATCTCATTCTCCGTCGTCCCCTTCTCCTCCCGCCCCCAACCTTTCCCAGCATCAGAGTCTTTTCCAGTGAGTCAACTCGTCGCATGAGGTGGCCAAAGTATTGCAGTTTCAGCTTTAGCATCAGTCCTTCCAATGAACACCCAGGATTGATCTCCATTAGAATGGACTGGTTGGATCTCCTTGCAGTCCAAGGGACTCTCAAGAGTCTTCTCCAACACCACAGTTCAAAAGCATCAATTCTTCAGCGATCAGCTTTCTTCACAGTCCAACTCTCACATCCATACATGACCACGGGAAAAACCATAGCCTTGACTAGACGGATCTTTGTAGGCAAAGTAATGTCTCTGCTTTTTAATATACTATCAAGGTTGGTTCCTTAAAGGAGTAAGCGTCTTTTAATTTCATGGCTGCAATCAGCATCTGATTCTGGAGCCCCAAAAAATAAAGTCTGACACTGTTTCCACTGTTTTCCCATCTATTTCCCATGAAGTGATGGGACCAGATGCCATGATCTTTGTTTTCTGAATGTTGAGCTTCAAGCCAACCTTTTCACTCTCCTCTTTCACCCTCATCAAGAGGCTTTTGAGTTCCTCTTCACTTTCTGCCATAAGGGTAGTGTCATCTGCATATCTGAGGTTATTGATATTTCTCCCGGCAATCTTGATTCCAGCTTGTGCTTCTTCCAGCCCAGCGTTCCTCATGATGTACTCTGCATATAAGTTAAATAAGCAAGGTGACAATATACAGCCTTGACGCACTCCTTTTCCTATTTGGAACCAGTCTGTTGTTCCATGTACAGTTCTGACCTTTGCTTCCTGACCTGCATACAGGTTTCTCGAGAGACAGGTCAGGTGGTCTGGGATTCCCATCTCTTTCAGAATGTTCCACAGTTTATTGTGATCCACACAGTCAAAGGCTTTGGCATAGTCAATGAAGCAGAAATAGATGGTTTTCTGGAACTCTCTTGCTTTCTCCATGATCCAGCGGATGTTGGCAATTTGATCTCTGGTGCCTCTGTCTTTTCTAAAACCTGCTTGAACATCTGGGAGTTCACGGTTCACATATTGCTGAAGCCTGGCTTGGAGAATTTTGAGCATGACTTTACTAGCTTGTGATATGAGTGCAATTGTGTGGTAGTTTGAGCATTCCTTGGCATTGCCTTTCTTTGGGATTGGAATGAAGACTGACCTTTTCCAGTCCTGTGGCCACTGCTGAGTTTTCCAAATCTGCTGGCATATTGAGTGCAGCACTTTCACAGCATCATCTTTCAGGATTTGAAATAGCTCAACTGGAATTCCATCACCTCCACTAGCTTTGCTCGTAGTGATGCTTCCTAAGGCCCACTTGACTTCACATTCCAAGATGTCTGGCTCTAGGTCAGTGATCACGTTATCGTGACTATCTTGGTCGTGAAGATCTTTTTTGTACAGTTCTTCTGTGTATTCTTGCCACCTCTTCTTACTATCTTCTTCTTCTGTTAGGTCCATACCATTTCTGTCCTTTATCGAGCCCATTTTGCATGAAATGTTCCCTTGGAATCTCTAATTTTCTTGAAGAGATCTCTTGTCTTTCCTATCCTGTTGTTTTCCTCTATTTCTTTGCATTGATCACTGAGGAAGGCTTTCTTATCTCTCCTTGCTATTCTTTGGATCTCTGCATTCAGATGCTTATATCTTTCCTTTTCTCCTTTGCTTTTCACTTCTCTTCTTTTCACAGCTATTTGTAAGGCCTCCTCAGACAGCCATTTCGATTTTTTGCATTTCTTTTCCATGGGGATGGTTTTGGTCCCTGTCTCCTGTACAGTGTCACGAACCTTGTCCAGAGTTCATCAGGCACTCTATCTATCAGATCTAGTCCCTTAAATCTATTTCTCTTCCACTGTATAATCATAAGGGATTTGATTTAGGTCATATCTGAATGGTCTATTGGTTTTCCCTCCTTTCTTCAATTTAAGTCTGAATTTGGCAATAAGGAATTCATGATCTGAGCCACAGTCAGCTCCTGGTCTTGTTTTTGCTAACCATATAGAGCTTCTCAATCTTTGGCTGCAAAGAATATAATCAATCTGATTTCAGTGTTGACCATCTGGTGATGTCCATGTGTAGAGTCTTCTCTTGTGTTGTTGGAAGAGGGTGTTTGCTATGACCAATGCGTTCCCTTGGCAAAACTCTATTAGCCTTTGCCCTGCTTCATTCCATGCTCCAAGGCCAAATTTGCCTGTTACTCCAGATGTTTCTTGACTTCCTACTTTTGCATTCCAGTCCCCTATAATGAAAAGGACATCTGTTTTGGGTGTTAGTTCTAAAAGGTCTTGTAGGTCTTCATAGAACCGTTCAACTTCGGCTTCTTCAGCATTTCTGGTTGGGGCATAGGCCTGGATTACTGTAATGTTGAATGATTTGCCTTGGAAACGAACAGAAATCATTCTGTCGTTTTTAAGATTGCATGCAAGTACTGCATTTCGGATTCTTTTGTTGACCATGATGGCTACTCTCTTTCTTCTAAGGGATTCCTGCCCACAGTAGTAGATATAATGGTCATCTGAGTTAAATTCACCCATTCTAGTCCATTTTAATTCATTGATTCCTAGAACGTCTATGTTCACTCTTGCCATCTCCTGTTTGACTACTTACAATTTGCCTTGATTCATGGACCTAATATTCCAGGTTCCTATGCAATGTTGCTCTTTACAGCACTGGACCTTGCTTCTATCACTGGTCACATCCACAGCTGGGTATTGGTTTTGTTTTTGCTTCATCCCTTTATTCCTTCTAGAGTTATTTCTCCACTGATCTCCAGTAGCATACCGGGCACCTACCGACCTGGGGATTTCCTCATTCAGTAGCCTATCAGTTTGCCCTTTGATACTGTTCATGGGGTTCTCAAGGCAAGTGTACCGAAGTGGTTTGCCATTCCCTTCTCCAGTGAACCACATTCGGCTGTGGTCCATGTGATCAGATCGACTAGTTTCCTGTGATTATGATTTCAGTGTGTCTGCCGTCTGATGCCTCCTCGCAATACCTACCTTCTTAGTTGGGTTTCTCTTACCTTGGGCATGGGATATCTCTTCACAGCTGATCCAAGAAAGCGCAGCTGCTACACCTTCCCTTGGATGAGGGGTATCTCCTCAAGGCCGCCCCTCCTGACCTTGAACGTGGAGTAGCTCCTCTCAGCCCTCCTGCGCCCGCGCTGCCACCACCTGTTGGACGTGGGGTAGCTCCTCTCGTCCGCCGGCCCTGCCTCAGGCCCTGGCCTCAGGCATGGGGTAGCTCCTCACAGCTGCACCTCTTTGCGTGGTCGGTTGTCCCTGGGCTGGCGTCTCTCGCATCTGCGCCGCCGGGGCGGCGTCTCTCACGTCTGCCACACCGGAGCCGGCGTCTCTCCAACAGAAGCTTAAAAAGAAGGAACTGCCTTGGAAGTGACAGATCGAGAAGTCCTAAGCCAATGGCAAGAATAAGACTGAAATCCAGAGGCAGAGGCTTAAGTCCAAATCCTGAGAACACCAGAGAACTCCTGTTCCAGGGAACATTAATCGATAGGAGCTCATCAAATGCCTCTATACCTACACTGAAACCGGGCAGCACTCAAGGGTCAACAAGTTACAGAGAAAGACATACCACGCAAATTCTCCAGCAACACAGGAGAATAGCCCTGAGCTTCAATATACAGGCTGCCCAAAGCCACTCCAAACCCATTGACTTTTCATAAATCATTACTGGACACTTCATTACACTCCAGAGAGAAGAAATCCAGCTCCAACCACCAGAACACTGACACAAGCTTCCCTAACCAGGGAACCTTGACAAGCCACCCGTCCAACCCGACACACAGCGAGGAAACTACATAATAAAGAGAACTCCACAAACTGCCAGAAGACAGAAAGGCCACCCCAAACACAGCAATATAAGCAAGATGAAGAGGCAGAGAAACACCCAGCAGGTAAAGGAATAGGATAAATGCCCATCAATACAAACAAAAGAGAAAGATATAGGGAATCTACCTGATAAAGAATTTCGAATTTTGATAGTGAAAATGATTCAAAATCTTGAAAGCAAACTGGAGTTACAGATAAATAACCTGGAGACAAGGATTGAGAAGATGCAAGAAAGGTTTAATAAGGATTTAGAGGAAATAAAAAAGTCACTATAGAATGAATAATGCAATAGATGTGATCAGAAACACTCTGGAGGGAACAAACAGTAGAATAATGGAGGAAGAAGACAGGATAAGCGAGCTAGAAGACAGAATTGTAGAAATAAGTGAAACAGAGAGGAAAAAAGAAAAACGAATTAAAAGAAATGAGGACAATCTCAGAGACCTCTGGGACAATGTTAAACGCCCCAACATTCGAATCATAGGAGTCCCAGAAGAAAAATACAGAAAGACCATGAGAGAATACTTGAGGAGATAATAGTTGAAAACTTCCCTAAAATGGGGAAGGAAATAATCACCCAAGTCCAAGAAAACCAGAGAGTCCCAAACATGATAAACCCAAGGCGAAATACTCCAAGACACATATTAATCAAATTAACAAAGATCAAACACAAAGAACAAATATTAAAAGCAGCAAGGGAAAAGCAAGAAATAACACACAAGGGGATTCCCATAAGAATAACAGCTGATCTTTCAACAGAAACTCTTCAGGCCAGGAGGGAATGGCAAGACATACTTAAAGTGATGAGAGAAAATAACCTACAGCCAAGATTACTATACCCAGCAAGGATTTCATTCAAATATGAAGGAGAAATCAAAAGCTTTACAGACAAGCAAAAGCTGAGAGAATTCAGCATCACCAAACCAGTTCTCCAACAAATGCTAAAGGATCTAATGTAGACAGGAAACACAGAAAGGGTGTATAAACTCGAACCCAAACCAATAAAGTAAGTGGCAACGGGATCATACTTATCAATAATTACCTTAAATGTAAATGGGTTGAATGCCCCAACCAAAAGACAAAGGCTAGCTGAATGGATACAAAAACAAGACCCCCATATATGTTGACTACAAGAGACCCACCTCAAAATGAGGGACACATACAGACTGAAAGTGAAGGGCTGGAAAAAGATATTCCACGCAAATAGAGACCAAAAGAAAGCAGGAGTAGCAATACTCATATCAGATGAAATAGACTTTAAAACAAAGGCTGTGAAAAGAGACAAAGAAGGAAACTACATAATGATCAAAGGATCAATCCAAGAAGAAGATATAACAATTATAAATATTTATGCACCCAAAACAGGAGCACAGCAATATGTAAGACAATTACTAATGAGTATGAAATGGGAAAGTAACAACAATGCAATAATAGTGGGAGGCTTTAATACCCCACTCACACCTATGGATAGATCAACTAAACAGAAAATTAACAAGGAAACACAAACTTTAAATGATGCAATAGACCAGTTAGACCTAATTGATATCTATAGGACATTTCACCCCCAAACAATGAATTTCACCTTTTTCTCAAGTGCACACGGAACCTTTCCAGGGTAGATCACATACTGGGCCATAAATCTAGCCTTGGTAAATTAAAAAAAAAATTGAAATCATTCCAAGCATCTTTTCTGACCACGATGCAGTAAGATTAGATCTCAATTACAGGAGAAAAACTATTAAAAATGCCAACATATGGAGGCTGAACAACACGCTGCTGAATAATGAACAAATCATAGAAGAAATCAAAATATGCATAGAAATGAATGAAAATGAAAACACAACAACCCAAAACCTCTGGGACACTGTAAAAGCAGTGCTAAGGGGAAGGTTCATAGCAATACAGGCATACCTCAAAAAACAAGAAAAAAGTCAACTAAATAACCTAACTCTACATCTAAAGAAACTAGAAAAGGAAGAAATGAAGAACCCCAGGGTTAGTAGAAACAAAGAAATCTTAAAAATTAGGGCAGAAATAAATGCAAAAGAAACAAAAGAGACCATAGCAAAAATCAACAAAGTCAAAAGGTGGTTCTTTGAGAGAATAAATAAAATTGACAAACCACTAGCCAGACTCATCAAGAAACAAAGGGAGAAAAACCAAATCAATAAAGTTAGAAATGAAGATGGAGAGATCACAACTGACAACACAGAAATACAAAGGATCATAAGAGACTACCATTAGCAATTATATGCCAATAAAATGGACAACTTGGAAGAAATGGACAAATTCTTAGAAAAGTACAACTTTCCAAAACTGAACCAGGAAGAAAGAAAATCTTAACAGAACCATCACAAGCACGGAAATTTAAACTGTAATCAGAAATCTTCCAGCAAACAAAAGCCCAGGTCCAGACGGCTTCACAGCTGAATTCTACCAAAAATTTAGAGAAGAAATAACACCTATTCTACTCAAACTCTTCTAGAAAATTGCAGAGGAAGGTAAACTTCCAAACTCATTCTATGAGGCCACCATCACCCTAATACCAAAACCTGGTGAAGATCCCACAGAAAAAGAAAACTACAGGCCAATATCAATGATGAACATAGATGCAAAAATCCTTAACAAAATTCTAGCAATCAGAATCCTGCAGCACATTAAGAAGATCATACATCATGACCAAATGGGCATTATCCCAGGAATGCAAGGATTCTTCAATATACACAAATCAATCAATGTAATACACCACATTAACAAACTGAAAAATAAAAACCATATGATTATCTCAATAGATGCAGAGATAGCCTTCGACAAAATTCAGCATCCATTTATGATAAAAACCCTCCAGAAGTGGGAATAGAAGGAACATACCTCAACATAATAAAAGCTATATATGACAAACCCACAGCAAACATTATCCTCAACGGTGAAAACCTGAAAGCATTTCCCCTGAAGTCAGGAACAAGACAAGGGTGCCCACTCTCACCACTACTATTCAACATAGTTCTGGAAGTTTTGGCCACAACAATCAGAGCAGAAAAAGACATAAAAGGAATCCAAATTGGAAAAGAAGAAGTAAAACTCTCACTGTTTGCCGATGACATGATCCTCTACACAGAAAACCCTAAAGACTCTACCAGAAAATTACTAGAGCTAATCAATGAATACAGTAAAGTTGTAGGATATAAAATCAACACACAGAAATCCCTTGCATTCCTATACACTAATAATGAGAAAATAGAAAGAGAAATTAAGGAAACTATCCCATTCACTGTTGCAACGAAAAGAATGAAATACTGAGGAATATATCTACCTAAGGAAACAAAAGACCTGTACATAGAAAACTATAAAACACTGGTGAAAGTAATCGAAGAGGATACTATTAGATGGAGAAATATACCATGCTCGTGGATTGGAAGAATAAATACTGTGAAAATGAGTATACTACCCAAAGTAATTTATGCATTCAATGCAATCGCTATCAAGCTACCAACGATATTTTTCACAGAGCTAGAACAAATAATCTCACAATTTGTATGGAAATACAAAATACCTCGAATAGCCAAAGCAACCTTGAGGAAGAAGAATGGAACTGGGGGAATCAACCTGCCAGACTTCAGGCTATACTACAAAGCCACAGTCATCAAGACCGTATGGTACTGGCAAAAGACAGACATATAGATCAATGGAACAAAATAGAAAGCCCAGAGAGAAATCCACACACCTATGGACACCTTAGCTTTGACAAAGGAGGCAAGAATATAACATGGAGAAAAGACAGTCTCTTTAACAAGTGGTGCTGGGAAAACTGGTCAACCACTTGTAAAAGAATGAAACTAGAACACTTCCTAACACCATACACCAAAATAAACTCAAAATGGATTAAATAGCTAAATGTAACACCAGAAACTATAAAACTCCTAGAGGAGAACATAGGCAAAAACACTCTCCGACATAAACCACAGCAGGATCCTGTGACCTGCTCCCAGAATATTGGAAATAAAAGCAAAAATAAATAAATGGGGCCTAATTAAAATTGGAAGCTTCTGCACAGCAAAGGAAACTATCTTCAAGGTGAAAAGACAGCCTTCAGAATGGGGGAAAATAATAGCAAATGAAACAACTGACAAAGAATTAATCTCCAAAATATACAAGCAGCTCCTGCAGCTCAATTCCAGAAAAATAAACGACCCAATCAAAAATTGGGCCAAAGAACTAAACAGACATTTCTCCAAAGAAAACATACAGATGGCTAACAAACACATGAAAAAGTGCTCAACATCCCTCATAATCAGAGAATACAAATCAAAACCACAATGAGATACCATTTCACACCAGTCAGAATGGCTGCTATCCAAACATCTACAAGCAATAAATGCTGGAGAGGGTGTGGAAAGAAGGGAACCTTCTTACACTGTTGGTGGGAATGCAAACTAGTACAGCCACTATGGAGAACAGTGTGGAGATTCCTCAAAAAACTGGAAACAGAACTGCCATATGATCCAGCAATCGCACTCCTGGGCATACACACCGAGGAAACCAGAATTGAAAGAGACACATGTCCTCCAATGTTCATCGCAGCACTGTTTATAATAGCCAGGACATGGAAGCAACCTAGATGTCCATCTGCAGACTAATGGATAAGAAAGCTTTGGTATGTATACACAATGGAGTATTACTTAGCCATTAAAAAAGAATACATTTGAATCAGTTCTAATTAGGTGGATGAAACTGGATCCTATTATACAGAGTAAAGTCAGCCAGAAAGAAAAACACCAATACAGTATACTAACGCATATATATGGAATTTAGAAAGATGATAAAGATAACCCTCTATTCGAGACAGTCAAAGAGACACAGGTGTATAGAACAGTCTTTTGGACTCTGTGGGAGAGGGTGAGGGTGGGATGTTTTGGGACAATGGCATTGAAACATGTATATTATCATATGTGAAATGAATCACCAGTCCAGGTTCTACGCATGATACAGGATGCTTGGGGCTGGTGCACGGGGATGACCTGGAGGGATGATAAGGAGAGGAGGGAGGTGGGAGAGGGGTTCAAGAAAGGGAACACATGTATACCCGGGGCTGATTCATGTCAAAGTAAGGCACATCCTATATAATATTTTAAAGTATTTAGCCTCCAGTATAAAAAAAATATGACCAAAATCAAATCCCTTATGATTATACAGTGGAAGTGAGAAATAGATTTAAGGGACTAGATCTGATAGATAGAGTGCCTGATGAACTCTGGACGGAGGTTTGTGACATTGTACAGGAGACAGGGACCAAAACCATCCCCATGGAAAAGAAATGCAAAAAAGCGAAATGGCTGTCTGAGGAGGCCTTACAAATAGCTGTGAAAAGAAGAGAAGTGAAAAACAAAGGAGAAAAGGAAAGATATAAGCATCTGAATACAGAGATCCAAAGAATAGCAAGGAGAGATAAGAAAGCCTTCCTCAGTGATCAATGCAAAGAAATAGAGGAAAACAACAGGATAGGAAAGACAAGAGATCTCTTCAAGAAAATTAGAGATTCCAAGGGAACATTTCATGCAAAATGGGCTCGATAAAGGACAGAAATGGTATGGACCTAACAGAAGAAGAAGATAGTAAGAAGAGGTGGCAAGAATACACAGAAGAACTGTACAAAAAAGATCTTCACGACCAAGATAGTCACGATAACGTGATCACTGACCTAGAGCCAGACATCTTGGAATGTGAAGTCAAGTGGGCCTTAGGAAGCATCACTACGAGCAAAGCTAGTGGAGGTGATGGAATTCCAGTTGAGCTATTTCAAATCCTGAAAGATGATGCTGTGAAAGTGCTGCACTCAATATGCCAGCAGATTTGGAAAACTCAGCAGTGGCCACAGGACTGGAAAAGGTCAGTCTTCATTCCAATCCCAAAGAAAGGCAATGCCAAGGAATGCTCAAACTACCACACAATTGCACTCATATACACAAGCTAGTAAAGTCATGCTCAAAATTCTCCAAGCCAGGCTTCAGCAATATGTGAACCGTGAACTCCCAGATGTTCAAGCAGGTTTTAGAAAAGACAGAGGCACCAGAGATCAAATTGCCAACATCCGCTGGATCATGGAGAAAGCAAGAGAGTTCCAGAAAACCATCTATTTCTGCTTCATTGACTATGCCAAAGCCTTTGACTGTGTGGATCACAATAAACTGTGGAACATTCTGAAAGAGATGGGAATCCCAGACCACCTGACCTGTCTCTCGAGAAACCTGTATGCAGGTCAGGAAGCAAAGGTCAGAACTGTACATGGAACAACAGACTGGTTCCAAATAGGAAAAGGAGTGCGTCAAGGCTGTATATTGTCACCTTGCTTATTTAACTTATATGCAGAGTACATCATGAGGAACGCTGGGCTGGAAGAAGCACAAGCTGGAATCAAGATTGCCGGGAGAAATATCAATAACCTCAGATATGCAGATGACACTACCCTTATGGCAGAAAGTGAAGAGGAACTCAAAAGCCTCTTGATGAGGGTGAAAGAGGAGAGTGAAAAGGTTGGCTTGAAGCTCAACATTCAGAAAACAAAGATCATGGCATCTGGTCCCATCACTTCATGGGAAATAGATGGGAAAACAGTGGAAACAGTGTCAGACTTTATTTTTTGGGGCTCCAGAATCAGATGCTGATTGCAGCCATGAAATTAAAAGACGCTTACTCCTTTAAGGAACCAACCTTGATAGTATATTAAAAAGCAGAGACATTACTTTGCCTACAAAGATCCATCTAGTCAAGGCTATGGTTTTTCCCGTGGTCATGTATGGATGTGAGAGTTGGACTGTGAAGAAAGCTGATCGCTGAAGAATTGATGCTTTTGAACTGTGGTGTTGGAGAAGACTCTTGAGAGTCCCTTGGACTGCAAGGAGATCCAAACAGTCCATTCTAACGGAGATCAATCCTGGGTGTTCATTGGAAGGACTGATGCTAAAGCTGAGACTGCAATACTTTGGCCACCTCATGAGACGAGTTGACTCACTGGAAAAGACTCTGACGCTAGGAAAGGTTGGGGGCGGGAGGCGAAGGAGACGACAGAGAATGAGATGGCTGGATGGCATCACCGACTCTGTGGACATGAGTTTGAGTGAACGCCGGGAGTTGGTGATGGACAGGGAAGCATGGCGTGCTGTGATTCATGGGGTCGCAGAGAGTCGGACACGACTGAGCGGCTGAACTGTACTGAACTGAACTTTCTGGTCTCTTCAGTGTCTTATTCCCCTCCTGACACAAGGGGGCGGTGGTGGACACTTTTTTAGGCTCACCTGATAAGTCGTGCCAAATAGGAAAAGGTGTACGTCAAGTTTGTATATTGTCACCTTGCTTATTTAACTTATATGCAGAGTACATCATGAGGAACGCTGGGCTGGAAGAAGCACAAGCTGGAATCAAGATTGCTGGGAGAAATATCAATAACCTCAGATATGCAGATGACACTACCCTTATGGCAGAAAGTGAAGAGGAACTCAAAAGCCTCTTGATGAAAGTGAAAGAGGAGAGTGAAAAGGTTGGCTTGAAGCTCAACATTCAGAAAACAAAGATCATGGCATCTGGTCCCATCACTTCATGGGAAATAGATGGAAAAACAGTGGAAACAGTGTCAGACTTTGTTTTTTTGGGCTCCAAAATCACTGCAGATGCTGATTGCAGCCATGAAATTAAAAGACACTTGCTCCTTGGAAGGAAAGTTATGACCAACCTTGATAGTATATTAAAAAGCAGAGACATTACTTTGCCAACCAAGGTCCGTCTAGTCAAGGCAATGGTTTTTCCTGTTGTCATGTATGGATGTGAGAGTTGGACTGTGAAGAAGGCTGATCGCCGAAGAATCGATGCTTTTGAACTGTGGTGTTGGAGAAGACTCTTGAGAGTCCCTTATACTGCAAGGAGATCCAACCAGTCCATTCTAAAGGAGATCAATCCTGGTTGTTCATTGGAGGGACTGATGCTAAAGCTGAAACTGCAATACTTTGGCCACCTCATGCGACGAGTTGACTCACTGGAAAAGACTCTGATGCTGGGAAAGGTTGGGGGCGGGAGGAGAAGGGGACGACAGAGAATGAGATGGCTGGATGGCGTCACCGATTCTGTGGACATGAGTTTGAGTGTACTCCGGGAGTTGGTGATGGACAGGGAGGTCTGGCGTGCTGTGATTCATGGGGTCGCGGAGAGTCGGACACGACTGAGCGACTGAACTGAACTGATAAGTCGTGCAGTGGGGAGGGAGGAACACTGAAAAGAAATATCACTGGCATCTGTGGGGAGTGCTCGCAGTGTCTCAGCTACACTGGGATTGCCCCCGCTCACTGCGTGTGTGCTTTCCCTGTTTATGCTGCTCAGGCTCTAGGTTGCTCTGCTGGGAACTGTTCGAGGCCGGCGCTGGGTTCTATGCACTTCCCAGGTCTGAGTCGCTCAGATTCAGGTACTCGGGTACTCCACAAAGGTGCAGACTCGGTTGGGCCTGTGTTTTGTGCCTTCCCCGGTCCAAGCAGTTCAGGTGAGCAGGTGTTTGGTGAGGGCAGTCGCCGCGACTTATCACCTCCCTGGGCTCGGTTTTTTGGGTGTACATCCGGGGCACCTTCTTAGGCGGCTGACCACTATTGCCCCCTTCTGGCTCTGGCTGCCCTCCACTGCCTGTCTCAGTGGGGGATGGGGGATGGGCCGACTGCAGCTGGCTAGCTCTGTTCAGTCCTTTGTTCTGTGAGCAGGTCTGGCAGTGTCTTAGGTTGGGGCTTTTCGCCTTTTCGCGGGGTAGCTATCCCACAGGCTGCTTCGCTATCTTAAGTTAGTGCCCTCAGATTGTCCTCGGGGCGATCAGGCCTGGTCCTCACTCTAAGCGATGCAGCCCTTGCCTCCCTGCCCAGCCCCCACTTGTTAGTGGGGGCTGCGGGCGATTGTGCTGCTTCTCTGCTGAGAATTACCTCTGGGCACTTAGTCTGTGGGTTTTAATTATTTATTTCTTTTTTCTCCCGGTTATGTTGCCCTCTGAGATTCCAGGGCTCACCACAGATTCGTCAGTGAATGTTTCCAGGTGTTTGGAAACTTCTCTCTTTTTTTAAGCCTCCCTTCCTGGGACGAATCTCCATCCCTCCCTCTTTTGTCTCTCTTTTTATCTTTTATACTATTTCCTACCTCCTTTCGAAGACAATGGGCTGCTTTTCTGGGTGCCTGATGTCCTCTACCGGCATTCAGAAGTTGTTTTGTGGGATTTACTCAGTATTCAAATGTTCTTTTGCTGAATTTGTGGGGGAGAAAGTGGTCTCTCCATCATATTCCTCTGCCATCTTCCTGTCTCTCCCAAAATTCCCTATAATAAAATTAAACTGCAGTGAATCATCTATGTATAAGGAACATGCTCTCACTGTAGGATGTATGTACTTATACACAATTTCCTGATTAAATAAGGTTCTTAAATAATTGCTTTATAGGCAGACTATGTATAGTTTGCATGTCTTTAACAATAGGAAATTATTGGCACAATGGATATCAAATTTGGGGGAAATTGTAATTCATTATCTATACTATCGAGGTTGGTCATAACTTTCCTTCCAAGGAGCAAGCGTCTTTTAATTTCATGGCTGCAATCAGCATCTGCAGTGATTTTGGAGCCCAAAAAAACAAAGTCTGACACTGTTTCCACTGTTTTTCCATCTATTTCCCATGAAGTGGTGGGACCAGATGCCATGATCTTTGTTTTCTGAATGTTGAGCTTCAAGCCAACCTTTTCACTCTCCTCTTTCACTTTCATCAAGAGGCTTTTGAGTTCCTCTTCACTTTCTGCCATAAGGGTAGTGTCATCTGTATATCTGAGGTTATTGATATTTCTCCCGGCAATCTTGATTCCAGCTTGTGCTTCTTCCAGCCCCTTGATAGTATATTAAAAAGCAGAGACATTACTTTGCCAACAAAGGTCCGCCTAGTCAAGGCAATGGTTTTTCCCGTGGTCATGTATGGATGTGAGAGTTGGACTGTGAAGAAGGCTGATCGCCGAAGAATCGATGCTTTTGAACTGTGGTGTTGGGGAAGACTCTTGAGAGTCCCTTATACTGCAAGGAGGTCCAACCAGTCCATTCTAAAGGAGATCAATCCTGGATGTTCATTGGAGGGACTGATGCTAAAGCTGAAACTGCAATACTTTGGCCACCTCATGCGATGAGTTGACTCACTGGAAAAGACTCTGATGCTGGGAAAGGTTGGGGGCGGGAGGAGAAGGGGACGACGGAGAATGAGATGGCTGGATGGCATCACCGACTCTGTGGACATGAGTTTGAGTGTACTCCGGGAGTTGGTGATGGACAGGGAGGCCTGGTGTGCTGTGATTCATGGGGTCGCGGAGAGTCGGACACGACTGAGCGACTGAACTGAACTGAACTGAACTGTAATTCATTATAGCTTTTTAAAAATCCTATAATAAGCGTGTCTTAGTTTAGGCTGCTATAACATACCAGGCACTTGGTGGCTTATGAACAATACAAATTCATCTCTCATAGTCTAGAACCTGGGAAGTCTAATATCAAGGCTCCAACAGATTCAGTGTTTGATGAATTCACAAACAGCCATTTTTTCATCTCCCTGTGTCCTCATATGGCAGAAAGAGCAAGAGAACTGCCTGAGATGTCTTTTACAAGGTCACTGATCTCACTTATGAGGGCTTGAGCTGCATGACCTAAGTACCCTCAAAGGCCCCACCTCCAAACACAAACACACTGGGGACTAAGTTTCAACATGTGCCCTTTTGGGAGGATACAGACATTCTGTCTACAACTTTCTACCTCTGCCTTCCCTAAAATCCATGTGTTTTGCAGCATGCAAAATATATGCATTCCTTCCAAATAGCCCCAAAATTGTTCCAGCAGCAACTTTCAAATCTAAGTCCAAAGTCTCATCTCAATATTTAAACTATAAATTTATGGCATTATAATTGTTGAATTATTTCATTTTTCAAATTGACTTCAATGTGTGTCAAATTACCTTGTAAGACTCTTAATGAAATGAAAATGTTTGTTGGATGGGATAGCCAACAGTATCATCAAACTTCTTTCTTTTGAGTTATTTATTCTTTTATTGCAAATAAAAAATATCAGTATCCCATGTATTAATTATTTAAAGTTATGAGCTACTAGAGTCTTCCAAAAAGTGATTGATACATTGACAGATCTAAAAGACATATGGAAAATATTATCAATGCTGCTATTTCAAATTTAAATTTTGGTAAAGGTGATCGGGTTCAATGAAATGATTCCATGTAACTGAACAAAGCCTTTAATAAAATTCTACAAAGGCATTTCCATATTACCAATCCATACTATGCTATCAAAACAATTATGATTGGAAGGTACTTAGGAAGAAATTAAATGTACTGATATGTTTTATCTTCACTAATTGTTCAAAAACAAAACCATTAATTTCCCATATTCGTTGTAGATGCCTATGCATCTAAATGACATTTTTAAATGGTATTACTGATAGTAAACATTAAGGATTTGTTAACATAAAAATGTAATACTTTATGTTTTGATAATGGATGACCATGAAGCCTTCCATATATTGGGATCATAATAGCTGAGGGATAATGTGAAGAATCTCAGAGCCTAGAGATTATAAGAGGAACAATCAGGTTATAATTCTGTTAAGGATATATTTAAGTCAAAGTTGAACATTGGCTTTTGATAAACAATGTCTTCTTTCTCTAAAAAAAGTGAATTTTTTAAAAAATTAGTTTGTAAAGTTCTGAACACACTTAGTGCTTCGCAATTTCACAATCCTCCAGCTGATCATCTCCTCCAGAGTATCATGTCTGATACATTATTCCATACCTATGGCCAACATAAGCAGATCATCCATTTGAAATGTAATTTATGCAGGTATTTGCTCTCTGAAGTTCCAAGGAGAAAAGAAGATAATAAACAACTCACTAATTTCTTAATTTTTCAACTTATATACAATTCTAAAAAATATTTTTGGTCTTCCAAATTTATTCTAGTCACTTAGATGTAAGTGTTCCTTAATATCTCCAGTGGAATTATAAAAACAGGTCAGCTGCTTTATTTTAGGTTACAAGTAACATGATGTCATGTTATTATGTAGTTCATGAATTCTGCAAAAGTCAATCTCACTTACAGTTTCTTTTTTTTTTAATTTATTTATTTTAATTGGAGGTTAATTCAGTTCAGTTCAGTCACTCAGTCGTGTCCGACTCTCCACGACCCCATGAATCACAGCACGCCAGACCTCCCTGTCCATCACCAACTCCCAGAGTTCACTCAAACTCATGTCCACAGAGTCGGTGATGCCATCCAGCCATCTCATTCTCAGTCATCCCCTTCTCCTCCCGCCCCCAACTTTTCCCAGCATCAGAGTCTTTTCCAGTGAGTCAACTCGTCGCATGAGGTGGCCAAAGTATTGCAGTTTCAGCTTTAGCATCAGTCCTTCCAATGAACACCCAGGATTGATCTCCGTTAGAATGGACTGGTTGGATCTCCTTGCAGTCCAAGGGACTCTCAAGAGTCTTCTCCAACACCACAGTTCAAAAGCATCAATTCTTTAGCACTCAGTTTTCTTCACAGTCCAACTCACATCCATACATGACCACTGGAAAAACCATAGCCTTGACTAGACGGACCTTTGTTGGCAAAGTAATGTCTCTGCTTTTTAATATACTATCAAGGTTGGTCATAACTTTCCTTCCAAGGAGTAAGCGCCTTTTAATTTCATGGCAGCATTACTTTACATTATTGTATTGGTTTTGCCATACATTGACATGAATCTGCCCGGTGTACACATGTTCCCCATCTTGAACCCCCTTCCCACCTCTCTCCCCATCCCATCCCTCTGGTTCATCCCAGTACACCAGTCATGAGCATCTTGTATCATGCATCGGACTTGGACTGGTGATTCACATTTGATAATATACATGTTTCAGTGCCATTCTCCCAAATCATCCTACCCTCGTCCTCTCCCACAGAGTCCAAAAGACTGTTCTATACATCTGTGTCTCTTTTGCTATGTCGTATACAGGGTTACTGTTATCAACTTTCTAAATTCCATATATATGCATTAATATACTGTACTGGTGTTTTTCTTTCTGGCTTACTTTACTCTGTATAATAGGCTCCAGTTTCATCCATCTCATTAGAACTGATTCAAATGTATTCTTTTTCATTGCTGAGTAATACTCCATTGTGTAAATGTACTACAGCTTTCTTATCCATTCGTATGCAGATGGACAATCTCACTTACATAGTTTCTAGCCTTCCAATATGTTGTCTTACTTGTTCTGCTAAAGAACTAAAGCAAACAGAATTGTTATCTTCCTATCTATTTTCCCAAATCATTTATTTATCTCACAGTATATTCTAAAGACTGTAATAGGATTTTACAATACAGAACCAATAGTATATGGATATATGTGGAAAGAGATTTATCATAAATAATTGACATATGTGATTATGGAGGCTGGCAATCCAAATTCTGCAGTGTGAGATAGCAAGCTTTGAATTAGGAGAACCAATGGTGTAATTTCTTAACTAAATTCAGCAGACCAAATAAAGTCAGAAGGGAGTCTGTTGGAGAATTTTCCTTCTTACTCTAACAAGCCATTTTTGTTGTACTATTTAGACCTTCAATGGATTGAATAACCACCTGCACTATGGAGGGCAATCTGCCTACTCTAAGTTCACAAATCTTGAATAATGGAATGGAAGGGAAACAAGAAGGCAGAGTAGAAGGACTTGATGCCACCTCTTCTCAAGAAAACATGAAAATCATAATTACTGAACACCCATCGACAAAGAAGACTGCAACCTACCAGAAAAAGATATTCTACATCCAAAGACAAAGAATAAACCACAACAAGAAGGTTCAGTTCAGTTCAGTTCAGTTCAGTCGCTCAGTCGTGTCCGACTCTCCGCGACCCCATGAATCACAGCACGCCAGGCCTCCCTGTCCATCACCAACTCCCGGAGTTCACTCAAACTCATGTCCACAGAGTCGGTGATGCCATCCAGCCATCTCATTCTCCGTCGTCCCCTTCTCCTCCCGCCCCCAACCTTTCCCAGCATCAGAGTCTTTTCCAGTGAGTCAACTCGTCTCATGAGGTGGCCAAAGTATTGCAGTTTCAGCTTTAGCATCAGTCCCTCCAATGAACATCCAGGATTGATCTCCTCCAGAATGGACTGGTTGGATCTCCTTGCAGTATAAGGGACTCTCAAGAGTCTTCTCCAACACCACAGTTCAAAAGCATCGATTCTTCGGCGGTCAGCCTTCTTCACAGTCCAACTCTCACATCCATACATGACCACAGGAAAAACCATTGCCTTGACTAGACG
Organism: Moschus berezovskii; assembly: GCF_049115385.1. Taxonomy (NCBI): domain Eukaryota; kingdom Metazoa; phylum Chordata; class Mammalia; order Artiodactyla; family Moschidae; genus Moschus; species Moschus berezovskii. Next base: position 49,656,591 of record NC_142472.1, read on the forward strand.
GACCTTGGTTGGCAAAGTAATGTCTCTGCTTTTTAATATACTATCAAGGTTGGTCATAACTTTCCTTCCAAGGAGCAAGCGTCTTTTAATTTCATGGCTGCAATCAGCATCTGCAGTGATTTTGGAGCCCCAAAAAATAAAGTCTGACACTGTTTCCACTGTTTTTCCATCTATTTCCCATGAAGTGATGGGACCAGATGCCATGATCTTTGTTTTCTGAATGTTGAGCTTCAAGCCAACCTTTTCACTCTCCTCTTTCACTTTCATCAAGAGGCTTTTGAGTTCCTCTTCACTTTCTGCCATAAGGGTAGTGTCATCTGCATATCTGAGGTTATTGATATTTCTCCCGGCAATCTTGATTCCAGCTTGTGCTTCTTCCAGTCCAGCGTTCCTCATGATGTACTCTGCATATAAGTTAAATAAGCAAGGTGACAATATACAACCTTGACGTACACCTTTTCCTATTTGGAACCAGTCTGTTGTTCCATGTCCAGTTCTAACAGTTGCTTCTTGACCTGCATACAGGTTTCTCAAGAGGCAGGTCAGGTGGTCTGGGATTCCCATCTCTTTCAGAATGTTCCACAGTTTATTGTGATCCACACAGTCAAAGAGGCACATATTCAAGATACAACTAAATCCCGTACCTTCCAGGTGGATGATCCACATATTAGAAAATAATTATATCACAGGATACACTTTCTCTCCCACAAGAGTGAAAGTTTTGAGTCCCATGCCAGACTCACAAGTCGAGGGGTTGGCATTTTGAATAGGAGCCCCCAGATAATTTGTCATTGAAGGCCAGTGGGGCTTGATCACAGGAACTCCACAGCCTTGGGGAAACAGATTCTCCACTCTTGGCGGGTACACACATCTCATGCACACCAGGACCCAGGGGAAAGGCACTGAACTCACAGAAACCTAGATCAGACTTATCTGCTGATATTGAGAGTCTCATGTGGAGGCAGGAGGTGGCTGTGGCTCACTGTGTGAATAAGAATGCAGGTAGCACAGGTACTGGACTATATTCACTGGTGTGAGTTCTCCTGAAGGCCATAGCATTGACACCAAAGACCTGGCCCCACCCAATAGAATGTAGACTCCAGTGCTGAGATACCTCAGGCCAAACAACCAAGAGAGAAGAAACAGACTCACCCCTCAGCAACTAACAACTTAAAGTTTTAGATGTGTCTTTATCTAACAACTGCCTCTAAACATACTCCTTAAAGTTTTTCTGATCTAACAACTGCCTCTAAACATACTCCTTGACATGGACCTGCCCACCAGAGGTACAGGAACCATCTCCACCCACCAGTGAATAGGCTTCAGTCACTCCCATCAGAAAGCCTGCAAAGGCCTCTTAAACCAGCCTCACCCACCAGGGAGCAGACAGCAGAAACAAGAGGAACTACAATTCTGAAATCTGTGGGACCAAAAACACAGAAATTTAGACAAAATGCGATGGCAGAGGAATATGTTCCAGACATTAGAACAAGATAAAACCCTAGAAGAATAGCTATGTGAAGTGAAGATAGGCAATTTATGCAAGAAAGAGTTTATAGTATGCTGATGCTAAAGCTGAAACTGCAATACTTTGGCCACCTCATGCGACGAGTTGACTCACTGGAAAAGACTCTGATGCTGGGAAAGGTTGGGGGCAGGAGGAGAAGGGGACGACCGAGAATGAGATGGCTGGATGGCATCACCGACTCTGTGGACATGAGTTTGAGTGAAGTCCGGGAGTTGGTGATGGACAGGGAGGCCTGGTGTGCTGTGATTCATGGGGTCGCGGAGAGTCGGACACGACTGAGCGACTGAACTGAACTGAACTGAATAAAGATTATACAAGATATCAGAAAAAGAATGGAGGCACAGACTAAGAAGATATATGAAATGTTTAACAAAAAGAAGATATAAAAAACAAATGAACACAGCTGAACAGTACAGCAACTAAAATAAAATTTAAAAAAAAGAAAACCTAGAAGGAATTTAATAGCAGAATAAATGAAACAGAAGAATGAACAAGTGGGCTGAATTTTAGAATGATAGAAATCAATGCCACAGAACAGAATTTTTGAAAAGAGTGAAAATAAATTAAGACAGTTTAAGAGACTTCTGGGACAACATTAAAATGCACCATTTGCATTATAGGGTTCCCAGGAGGAGGAGAAAGACAGAAAGTGCCAGAGAAAATATTAGAAGAGATAATAACTAAAAGCTTCCCTAATGTAGGGAAGAAAACAGTCATCCAAGTCCAGGAAGTACAGAGTCCCATAAAGGACAAAACCAAAGAGTAACACTTCAAGACACATGTGAATCAAATTGACAAAAATCAAGGACAAAGAAAAAATATTAAAAGAAACAAGGTAGAAGAAACAAATGAAAGGGAATCCCCATAAGGTTATCAGCTGATTTTTCAGCAGAAACTCTGCAGGCCAGAGGGAGTTGCACAATGCATTTAAAGTGATAAAAGGGAAAAACCTATAACCAAGAATACACTAACCAGCTACATTCCTGTTCAGATTTGACAGAGACAGCAAAAGTTAGGAGAATTAGCACCACCAAACCAGAGTTAAAACAAATGCTTAAAGAAGTTCTCTTGGCGGAAAAGTAAAGGTCATAAAGAAAAGCAAAAAAAAAAAAAAAAATGAAAATTGGAAAGTTCACCAGTAAATGCAAACATATTTTGAAGGTAGAAAATCATCCACATATATATATGATATAGAAACCAATAATCATGAGGCGAGTACAAACCCAGGATATTGGAAATGCATTTGAAGTTAATCAGCAACTTAAAATGATTATATATTTCATGTTGTTCAGTCACTCAGTCATGTCTGACTCTGCGACCCCATGGACTGCAGCATGACAATCTTCTCTGTCCCTCACAATCTCCTGGAGTTTACACAAACTCATGTCCACTGAGTCAATAATGCCGTCCAAACATCTCATTCTCCATCACCCCCTTCTCCTGCTGCCCTCAATCTTCACTAACATCAGGACCTTTTCCAATGAGTCAGCTCTTAGCATCAGGTGGCCAAAATATTAGAGCTTTAGCATCAGTCCTTGTAATAAATATTCAGAGTTTATTTCCTTTCTGACTGACTGATTTGATCTCTCTGCTGTCCAAGGGACTCTCGAGAGTCTTCTCCAGCACCACAGTTTGAAAACACTGATTCTTCAGTGCTCAGTCCTCTGTGGTCCAACTCTCACATCCACACATGACTCCATAGCTTTGACAAGACTGAAAATTGTTGGCAAAGTGATGTCTCTGCCTTTTAATATGTGGTCTAGATTTGCCATAGCTTTTCTTCCAAGAAGCAAGTGTCTTTTAATTTTGTGGCTGCAGTCACCATCCACACTGATTTTGAAGCCCAAGAAAATAAAGTCTGTCACTGTTTCCATTTTTCACCATATATTGGCCATGGAGTGATGGGATTAAATTCCATGTTGTTTGTTTTTTGAATGTTGAGTTTCAAGCTAGATTTTTCACTCTCCTCTTTCATCTTCATCAAGAGGCTCTTTAGTTTCTCTTCACTTTCTGCCATTAAGGTGGTGTCATCTGTATATCTGAGATTATCGATATTTCCCCTGACAATCTTGAATTTCTTGAATTTCCCTTGGTTTATGCTTCATCAGCCTAGCATTTTTCATAATGTACTCTGCATTCTTGACATGCATTCTGATTTCTCAGACCGACTCAATGGACGTGAGTTTGAGTAAACTCCAGGAGTTGGTGATGGACAGAGAGGCCTGGCATGCTGTCATCCATTGGGTTGCAAAGAGTTGGACACGATTGAGTGACTGAACTGAACTGAACTCTGCATTCTTGACATGCATTCTGATTTCTCAAGGGGCAAGTAAGGTTGTTTGATATTCCTGTTTACAAATTTTCCAGTTTGTTGTGATCCATACAGTGAAAGGCTTTAGTGTAGTCAATGAAGCAGAAGTTTCTCTGGAATTTCCTTGCTTTTTCTATGATCCAGTTGAGTTCAGTTCAGTTCAGTCACTCAGTCGTGTCTGACTCTCCGCGACCCCATGAATCACAGCACGCCAGGCCTCCCTGTCCATCACCAACTCCCGGAGTTCACTCAAACTCATGTCCACAGAGTCGGTGATGCCATCCAGCCATCTCATTCTCTGTCGTCCCCGTCTCCTCCCACCCCCAACCTTTCCCAGCATCAGAGTCTTTTCCAGTGAGTCAACTCGTCGCATGAGGTGGCCAAAGTATTGGAGTTTCAGCTTTAGCATCAGTCCTTCCAATGAACATCCAGGATTGATCTCCTTTAGAATGGACTGGTTGGATCTCCTTGCAGTCCAAGGGACTCTCAAGAGTCTTCTCCAACACCACAGTTCAAAAGCATCAATTCTTCAGCGATCAGCTTTCTTTGTAGTCCAACTCTCACATCCATACACGACTACTGGAAAAACCATAGCCTTGACTAGACGGACCTTTGTTGGCAAAGTAATGTCTCTGCTTTTTAATATACTATCAAGGTTGATCATAACTTTTCTTCCAAGGAGTAAGCGTCTTTTAATTTCATGGCTGCAATCAGCATCTGCAGTGATTTTGGAGCCAAAAAAATAAAGTCTGACACTGTTTCCACTGTTTTTCCATCTATTTCCTATGAAGTGATGGGACCAGGTGCCATGATCTTTGTTTTCTGAATGTTGAGCTTCAAGCCAACCTTTTCACTCTCCTCTTTCACTTTCATCAAGAGGCTTTTGAGTATGATCCAGTAGATGCTGGCAATTTGAAATCTGGTCCCTCTGCCTTTCCTAAATCCAGCTTGGACGTCTGGAATTTCTTGGTTCATGTATTGTTGAAGACTAGCTTGAAGGATTTTTTTAACATTACCTTACTAACATGAGAAATGAGTGAAATTGTACAGTAGTTTGAACATTCTTTAGCATTACCCTTCTTTGGGATTGAAATGAAAACTGGCATTTTCCAGTCCTGTGACCACTGCTGACTTTTTCTAAGTTTGAGTGCAGCACTTTAATAGGATCATTTTTTCAGATTTTATATAGCTCAGCTGGAATTCCATCACTTTCAATAGATTTGTTTGTAGTAATGCTTCTTAAGGCCCACTTGACTTCCCACTCCAGCATGTCTGTCTCTAAGTGAGTGACCACACCATCATGGTTATCTGGGTCATTAAGACCTTTTTTGTACAGTTCTGTGTATTCTTGCCACCTCTTCTAATACCTTCTGCTTCTGTTAGGTCCATACCATCTTTGTCCTTTATTGTGCCCATCTTTGAATGAAATGTTCCCTTAGTGCCTCTAATTTTCTTGAGGATATCTCTAGCCTTTCCCATTGTATATTTTTAGGCTGTTTCTTTGCATTGTTCACTTAAGAAGGGTTTCTTATCTTTCCTTGCTATTCTTTGGAACTCTGCACTCATATCTTTTCTCCTTTGCCTTTTGCTTCTCTCCTTTGTTCAGCTATTTGTAGGACCTCCTCAAAAGACCATTTTGCCTTGTTGCATTTCTCTTTCTTGTTGATGGTTTTGGTCACTGCCTTTTGTACAATGTCCTCTTGTACCTCTGTCCATAGTTCTTCAGGCGCTCTGTCTTTCAGATCTAATCCCTTGAATCTATTTGTCACTTCCAGTGTATAATCATAAGGTATCTAATTAATTCAGGTCATACATGAACGCCCCAGTCATTTTCCCTTCTTTCTTCAAGTCTGAATTTTGCTATAAGGAGCTCTTGATCTGAGCCACAGTCAGCTCCCAGTCTAATTTTTGCTGACTGTATAGAGCTTCTCCATCTTTGGTTGCAAAGAATATAATCAATATGATTTTGGTATAGACCATCTGGTGATGTCCATGTGTAGAGTTATCTCTTGTGTCTTTGGAAGAGGATGTTTACTATGACCAATGTGTTCTCTTGTTAAAGCACTGTTAGTGTTTACCATGGTTCATTTTGTATTTCAGATATCATTTGACATCCTACTTTTGCATTCCAGTCCCTTATGAAGAAAAAGACTTCATTTTTGCTGTTAGTTCTAGAAGGTCTTATAGGTCTTCAACTTCATTTTCTTCAGCATTAGTTGTTGGGACATAGATTTGGATTACTGTGATGTTTAATAGTTTGTCTTGGAATGAACCAAGTTCATTCTGTCGTGTTTGAGATTATATTCAAGTACTGCATTTCAGACTCTTTTGTTGACTATGAGAGATAATTAGTTTATTCTTGAAAGGTTATACCTTGTTTTGGGACTCTGGATAAGCCTCCTAGATAATCAGTATACCTTGTCTTGGGAATCACAAACAAGGCCCCAAGGTGATAGATGAAAACATACAGTGTTCCACTGGATTCACGGCCTCTGAAGAACTCCAGGATCTTTTAACTCCAGGACCAAAGACTGTCTCATCACTAAGAGCTTTGTGTAGTAGAAATTTTATTAAAGTGATAGTGACAGAAAAGGTTCTGACATAGACATCAGAAGGGGGTAGAAAGATTACTGGTTTTAGTGATTTTTCTGCTGTCTCAACTGGTTGCTGAGAATAGATAAAAAGAATACCTCAAAGTTGTAAGAGTTCCCCCAGACCCTTTCCCAAGGCATATATCCTGAGATAACTTTGGCACAAGATTATCCACGGAGAAAGTGTTCTGGGTAATGTCTCTGGCAGGATATACAACAGTATATTACCCCTGTGTAATCAGGGGTACAAGTCTTGAGAAATAGGTTACCAGGCAAGGTTTGTTACAATTATAATTATTAACATAGAGTCTAAAAAAAGCATTTCCATGATAAAGACATTGTGCTGTGTGACCATTGGCTCCTAAAGAAAGGACAGTCCTCAGGCAAGATACATTGTGCACAAGGCTTAAGCAAAGTATTGACTGAGAATGCTCACCTCTTCCTTAAAGTGGCCCGGACTGCCTAAGCTTTAACTCTATCATTCTAAGGGAATTTTTCCCACAATAGTAGATATAATGATCATCTGAATTAAATTCAACCATTCCCATCCATTTTATTTATTTTTAATTTTTATGTTATTTTTTTAATTTATTTATTTTAATTGGAGGCTAATTACATTATTGTATTGGTTTTGCCATACATTGACATGAATCTGCCCCAGGTGTACATATGTTCCCCATCTTGAACCCCACTGATTCCTAAAATGTTGATGCTCACTCTTACCATCTAGTGTTTGACCACCCAATTTTCCTTGATTCATGGACCAAACATTCCAGATCCATATGTAATAATGCTCTTTATGGCATTGGACTTTTCTTTCACCACCAGACACAGCCAGAACTGAGCATCATTTCTGCTTTGGCTCAGCCTCTTCATTCTTTCAGGAGCTATTTCTCACTCTTCTTTAATAGCATATTGAACACTTACCAACCAGAGGGGTTCATCTTTCAGTATCATATCTTTTTTTCCTTTTCATATTATTATTATTAACTATAACATATGATATGTCCCTAAATGTAGTATCTTATATATCTTTGTGTAGGTATATAATATATAGAGAGAGATAGATACAGATATATAGTTACATAGACAAAGAGATAGATGCATTGATACAGAATAGAGAGAGAAAAGGAGGGGGAGGGGAAGATTGCTATATCAAAACTTCATGGTAAAGGCAAACTAAATTTTCACAATAGATATATACACACAAAAAGGGAAAGCAATCAAAATACAATACAAAAGCTAGTCATCAAATCACAAAGAAAAGAACAAAAGAAACAAAAGAAAAAAGACCTACAAAAACAAACAAAACAATTAACAAAATGGTGATAATAGCATATAGATTGGTAATTACCTTAATGGATTAAATGCTCCCACCAAAAGACAAAGACTGGCTTAACGGATACAAAACAAGACTCATATACATGCTGTCTACAAGAGATTCAGATCAGACCTAGGACACAAACAGACTAAAATTTAGGGGATTGAAAAGGGTATTTAGTGCAAATGAAAATTAAAAGAAGGCTGGGGTAGCAATATTCATATCAGACAAAATAGAGTTTAAAATAATGTTAGAAGGAGCAAAGAAGGGCACTACATAATGATCAAGTGATCAATCCAAGAAGAAGAAATAACAATTGTAATACATATGCACTCAATGTAGGGACAAATAAGGCAAATGTTAACATTCATAAAAGGAGAAATCAACAGTAACACAATACTGTTGGAAAACTCTAACACTCTAGTCACATCTCTATATTTCTTTATGGCCTTTGTTTTAAAGTCTAATTTTGTCTGATATGAGTATTGCAATCCCCAATTTCTTGTCATTTTCATTTGCATGCAATATATTTTTCCATTCCCTCACTTTTAATTCTAAGTATGTCCTTTATCCTAAAGTGGGTCTTTGGTAGGCCACATATTTTGGGCTTGTAGGCTCATATTTTTGTTTATAAAGTTATAAACATTAGTTATCATTGCTTTTCATCATAGTTAGAATTGCTATTAAAAGCATTTTTTTCTTTTTAATCTATATACTGGCTTACTTAAAAATGATTTACTTTCCAATTGTGATTTTCTGTTTCCTATTCTTTCCTGTATCTTTTCTATTTGGAGAATTTTCAGTATTTCTTTTAGAATAGGTTTAATATTGTATTGTTTTTAGTTCTTTATTGTCAAGAAATTCTTTATCTCTCTTTCTAAATGACATTTTTGCTGAATAGAACATTCTAGGTTGCAGACTTTTTACCTTTCAGGACTTTGAAAGTATTTTGTCACTGCTTTCTGGCTTTCAATGTTTCTGTAGAGAAATCAGCAGATAACCTCATGGGGATGTTCCTTTGTAATTAACTTTATATTTTTTAGTGCCTTAGTGTAGGTCTGTTTGGATTCATCTTGTTTGGGATTCTCTGTGTTTGTTGTACTTCTGGATATCTGCTTCCTTCTTTAGGTTTGGGAAGTTGTTGGGGTGTGGTTTTTTTATTTATTTATTTTTGTCACTTTATTTTTTTAATTTAAGGATAGTTGCTTTACAGAATTTTGCTGCTTTCTGTCAAGCATCAACAAAAATCAGCCATAGGTACACCCATGTCCCCTCCCTCCGAAACCTCCCTCCCATCTCCCACCCTATCCCACCCTTCTAGATTTTTTCAGCCATGATTTTTTCAAAATACATTTTTAATCACTTTTCTCTTTCTTGTCCTTTTGGAATTCATATTATGCTTAGATTGTCATGCTTTACCTTATCCCATATGCCTCTTATATTGTTTTCTTTTTCATTTGGCTTTCCTCTTACTGTTCTGATTGTATCATTTCCATTATTCTATCTTCCATGTTACTTATTTGCTCGTCTTTGTTCATCTGCATTATTCATTCTGCTATTCATTGTCTTTAGCTTAGATTTCATCTTGGCAAATGGATTTTCTGCCTTTTCTTGACTCATGGTTTCTAGTTCTATTTTTACAGTAATCTGCATTTCTGTTGCTAGCCTTTCTTAATTCCTTCAGTATTTCATTATTTCCTTTTTGAACTCAGTGTCTGTTAGAGTAAAGAGGTCTGTTCCATTGTTCTTTCAGGGGAATTTTCTTGGTATTTTAACTATGAGTGGTTCCTCTATTCTTCATTTTACTTATATTCTTTTACTCTGTGAGTTTAGGAGAAATAATTACTATTGTGATCTTTCAGGGTTATTTTTTATGTGAGAGAATCCCTGTGCAGCTTGTGTAGGTTTAATATTTTTGGTACAAGGACTTTTTGTTTTAGACACATGTGTCTTTTTCCTTGGCATGTGCTGGTTATTATCCCTTTGATAAGGGGTGTGAAGATGCAGCAGCTAGTCCCAGTTCCCAGAGCCTGTGGCAAAGAGAGTAATGGCTGCTTGTGCCAGGCTCCACCTGGAGCCTGTGGAGAGTGTGTCTTGCTGACTGTGATTACATCCCTTTGTGCACCCTCCAACAATGGTGCTCACTTTTATGTCAGGACTAGGCTCTGTCCACATACACGGTTGCTGCCCCTTCAGGCTGTATCCACACAACCAACCCAGTCTTTTCCCCAGGTATGACTTCCAAAGCCTTACCTTCAGCACCCAATCCCCAACTACACTAGTGGATATGGGTCTCAGTCTGGGGAGCACAGAGTGGCAGCACAGACAATCTATGCAGATCTCTCTCCTTTATTTTTTCGAAATGGTTGCTGAGAAATCCTCTGAGTATCTGAAGCTTCCCCTCCATCCTGGTTGATCTCCCTGCTGGTGAGGGTGGTTCCCAGGGTGGGGGAAGCTTTCCTCTTATACAGCTCCCTCTCAGGGGCAAATGTCCTGTTCTGATTTCTTTCTTGCTCTCTCTCTTTATTTTATTTTGTCCTCCCCAGTTATGTGGAGATTCATCTTGCCCTTTCAGAAAGTTTAGGTCATCTGACAGTATTCAGTAGGTATTTTGTGAGAAGTGCCCCACATGTAGATATATTTTGATTTATTTGTGGGAGGAGGTGAGCCCCACATCCTTCTACTCCACCATTTGGATAACTCTCCCCAGTTTGGTCTTGATTTTACCCAATGTAACAAAATTTTTCATTTACTTGGGGTCTTTATTAAGTTTAATATGACTAGTGATATGGTTTGACTTCAATCTAACACCATGTTATCAGTTTTATTTTTCTATCTGTTCTTTGTTCCTTCTTCCCTGTTTTCATGTGTTCTTTTGGATTAGTATATTTTTATGATTCCTTTTGATATCTTCAGTTGAACTATTGGATAATAATGTTGGATAGTTCCTTCAGCATTTATATTACACCTTTAAATTATTAGTCTCCCTTAAAGAGATATTATAGCATATTATGCATAAAAATCTTACTGTAGTATATGTTTATTTTTCCCATCTTTGCCTTTACAATGGCAAGCCACTCCAGTACTATTGCCTAGAAAATCCCATGGATGGAGGAGCCTGGTAGGCTGCAGTCCGTGGGGTCGCTAAGGGTCGGACACGACTGAGCGACTTCACTTTCACTTTTCACTTTCACACATTGGAGAAGGAAATGGCAACCCACTCCAGTGTTCTTGCCTGGAGAATCCCAGGGACGGGGGAGCCTGGTGGGCTTCCGTCTATGGGGTCACACAGAGTCGGACACGACTGAAGTGACTCAGCAGCAGCAGCAGCAGCCATATATTTTAACTGTTAGAATTGTCTTAATCCCTATACTCTATTCTTATCTTTATTAATACATCCAGTTATCTTTAAGGGAATTTAAGTAACAAGAAAAGCATATTATGTGTTTGCTATGTAGTTACTATCTTCTGTATTTCTTCCTTTGTATTCTTTCTTTCTATTTCCTTGTATATGTGTGTGTGTGTGTGTGTGTGTGTGTAATGTAGGCCTATAGATTATTAAGTATTTCTTCTTCTTAAATGTTACAGTTATTAAATGTTATTTCAGTTGCATTTTTGAAAGTTTTTTGTTTCCTTTTTTTTTTTTTACTGATTATAGAATTCTACTCTGATAATATATTTTTTATTTTAGTTCTTTAAAAATGTTGCCCCTCTGTCTTCCGCTTACTGTTTTTAATAAAAAAAATCAATTGTCTTACTTACCTTTGTTCCACAGTACAAAATCTGTATGCTTCATCTGGGTGCTTTTAAGATTTTTTTTTAAACCACCATTTTGAGAAATTTGAGTATGATTTGTCTTACAAAAGTTTTCTTCATTTTTCTGCATTTTGAGTTTTGTTGAATTTCTTATACTTGTGAATTTATATTTTTATCACTTTTTGAAATCACTTTTTTATCACTTTTATGTTTTATCACTTGTGCCAATTATTTCCTGCAGTTCTTTTTTTCTTTCTTTTTTCTTGTGTAACATCTTAATTACTTTCTTTGAAAACTCAAAATATACATATATTAAGCTGCTGCTGCTGCTACTGCTGCTGCTGCTAAGTCACTTCAGTCGTGTCCGACTCTGTGTGACCCCATAGACGGAAGCCCACCAGGCTCCCCCGTCCCTGGGATTCTCCAGGCAAGAACACTGGAGTGGGTTTCCATTTCCTTCTCCAATGTGTGAAAGTGAAGTCGCTCAGTCGTGTCCGACCCTTAGCAACCCCACGGACTGCAGCCTACCAGGCTCCTCCATCCATGGGATTTTCTAGGCAATAGTACTGGAGTGGCTTGCCATTGCCTTCTCCGATATATTAAGCTGCTTGAAGTTATCTCATCATTCATTAGTATTCTGTGAATTTCTTTAAAATGCATTTCCTCTACTTCACTTTTGAGTGTTTATATTGCTGTGTCTTTGAGTTTACCAAGTTTATTTAAGATTTATTTTTCTTTCAATGTCTTATCTACCTTTCATATATTTCTGTGTATTTTCATCTCATACATTATAGTTTTTATTATTAGAAATTGTATCTTTGTCTTTTTCTAGCTTTCACTTAAACTTTTGATCATAGGGAATCCAGTTATAATAACTGCTCCAAATAATTTATCTGCTAATTCTAACATACATATCACTTGTGGATCATTTTCCATTGATTGATTTTTCTCCTAATTACATGGAGTATTTGGTTATTTCCTATATTCCTACTAACTTTTAACTGAATACTAGACATTGTGATTTCACCTTATTGAGGGCTGGATAGTTTCAATTTTTAGAAATATTGTTGATCATTTTTTCAGACGTTCACTTTTTTAGAAACAGTTTGATTCTCTTTGGTCTTGCTTTTAAAATTTGTTAAGTGGAAACAGAAAGAGTGTTCACTTTAGAGCTAATTATTCACTACTAATCAGACAAGGATTTTCTGTCTACCTCAATCCAATACTCCATGAATAATTAGAATTTTCTATTGGAAATAGACACTTTTCCTAACTCTGTGTGAGCTATGGACATTTTTCTCTCTCTTTTACAGGTGATATCTTCCCTGGCTTTGTGTAATCTCCTTACATACAAGGATTAATCAGTGCTTCAAGGTGGGGAGATTATCTGCAGCTCTCCAGTGTTCTCTCTCTGACCCTGTTCCGCAAAGTCTAGCTACCTTGACTTTATTATCTTCTCTCTTCCTTCCATCTGAAAACCAAACTAAGCCTGTTACATTAAGGCTACTGCTGGATTCATCTCATTTATTTTCTGTCACTTCGGAATTGCTGTCCTTTATTACCTTTCTCGGAGAAGGCAATGGCAACCCACTCTAGTATTCTTGCCTGGAAAATCCCATGGACAGAGGAGTCTGGTAGGTTACAGTCCATGGGATCGTGAAGAGTCCAACACGACTGAACGACTTCACTTTCACTTTCATGCATTGGAGAAGGAAATGGCAACCCACTCCAGTGTTCTTGTCTGGAGAATCCCAGGGACACCAGAGCCTGGTGGGCTGCCGTCTATGGGGTCTCACAGAGTCAGACGACTGAAGCGACTTAGCAGCAGCAGCAGCATTACCTTTCTGGTATTTTGAACATCACTTTAATATGTTTCTTTCTTTTCTCTGTTTTTCTTTCTTTTCCCCCCTTTGGTTGATCCAGGAGCAGGATAAATCTACTCTTTTGATCCCACTTTGATTGAAAGCAAAAATTTCCTGGTTATTTTATTTTTGAGCCATATGATTTCTATGCATTTTTTTCCCATGATTTCCAGTTCTCTGCCAAAATTCTCAAATTTTATTCTATGTGTTTGGCAGCATAATTTGAATTTTGTGATTATTTAATTTGATACTTTGATTCTTTGTAGGTCTCTTTCTATAGCTTATTCTTTTTATTACCTGCTGTTCTTGATTAATATTTTGTTGCCTCCTTGTATGCATGGTTATTTATAATTGTATGGAATATATTTTATTTATGGAATTATTTTTAGGATTTTTGGAAGACTAAGGTTATGATTGCATCTAGGAAATTAAAAGACGCTTACTCCTTGGAAGGAAAGTTATGACCAACCTAGATAGCATATTAAAAAGCAGAGACATAACTTTCCCAACCAAGGTCCATCTAGTCAAGGCTATGGTTTTTCCCGTGGTCATGTTTGGATGTGAGAGTTGGACTGTGAAGAAAGCTGATCACCAAAGAATTGATGGTTTTGAACTGTGGTGCTGGAGAAGACTCTTGAGAGTCCCTTGGACTACAAGCAGATCCAACCAGTCCATTCTAAAGAAGATCAATCCTGGGTATTCATTGGAAGGACTGATGCTGAAGCTGAAACTCCAATACTTTGGCCACCTCATGCGATGAGTTGACTCACTGGAAAAGAGTCTGATGCTGGGTGAACTCCGGGAGTTGGCGATGGACAGGGAGGCCTGGCGTGCTGTGATTCATGGGGTCGCAAAGAGTCGGACACGACTGAGCGACTGAACTGAACTGAAGGTTATGTTATCTTTCTTCAGAGAAAAATTAAAACTACTTTTAGTAGTTATAATTTCTTTTACATCTTCTTTTACAAAAATCATTGTCATTTTCTAGGAATGAGATATTTCCACATAGGTCAGAATATGGACAGCTGAGTGGGTTTCCAATCTCTTTCCAAAAACGTGTCAGAAAAAAATATGTAACTTGCTTTAAGCATATAACAGTATAAGTTCTGAACCAGTCATTGCAGTTTAACAAATATTTTGCTCTAATTGACCAAGACTGAATCACACACCTGAGCTTGGATTCAAAGAATATTAAGTCAATTTTTCATTAGGAGTAAGAAAGTGAGTTACCATGGAAGACTGGTAATTAAGGAAAGAGTAAATATACACTAGATGTGAAAACATATGTTGACTAATATATATGATTTTAGATTAATAGATTCATGATCAATTTTTTAGCTTTTCATCTAACAAATTTCCTTGTCATTCTCCTACTTGTACCTCATGCCTTTTCCATGACACAGAATTCATCTTTCTCCTCAAAAATTATATTTCTTATACACTTAACTGTATGTTTCTTCTCCTTTCTATTTCAGATATTCTTTACTTTGTCAATTTGAAAGACTTGTTCTTTTAAACGTCTTCTTTGTGGTATCTCATTTTATTTCAAATGAGGTCTCAGGAACATGTTTTTATATTTTCATGTATGTAATTTAGTTACTTGGCTGTATTTCTACTCAATTTTATTTTTTGACTCCAAGTTATCCTATGTTTTTCCACAAATTTATGACTGTCAAGAGCACTTTTGTTTCTAAATATATGTTTTTTAAATAAATAAATATGGCTGTCCTGGCTGAAGGATCATGGAGACACTGGACTTAAATGGTGTCTACATATCAGCTAAAACATTTTAGAATTATATATGCAATAAAAAGCTTTCTTAAAACCATAAAAATTGAAGAAAGGAAAGAAATGACAACACAGGAAGAGCAGAAATTCTCAATTCACTCATGCAGTCAGGCAGAAAAAACTTATTTTGAGGAACAGAAACATAAGAATTGAATACGAAAAGGGATATTAGGATGTGAAAATTTGCAGCTCCAAAGAGAATGAGAAATTCTTGGCCATAACTCTTGGTTTCCTAGTGTGTGTGTGCTCAGTCACTCAACTGTGTCCAGCTCTTTGTAACCACATGGACTATAGCCCGCCAAGCTTCTCTGTCCATGGAATTTTCCAGGCAAGAATACTGGAGTGGGTTGCCATTTCCTTCTCCAGGTTTCCTAGTAAGTTCTGGCTACTGTTTTTCCCATTTGGTCCTGTAAGATACCTTGTTGAATTACAGTAAACCTTCTTTCTGTTCAAATATATTGATTGACTTTGTATTACTTGAAATTGAAAGAGCTTTAATTTAGATCATATAAGATGTGCTCCTTTCCAACTAAGCCCAACTTACTTTTGTTTGCATTTCATTTGCATTTCCTGTAGGTCTTACCTAAAATAAACATGAATTTGTATCTGCTACTTTTATTCCAAGAGATTTCATGATGATTATTGAGCATTTATTTAAATATATATGATGAGTACCTAGGAAATTCTTTCGAATAGAATAAACTTGGTAACTCTTAGTGGCTTAATGAACAAATACTGAATTACATCTTGGTTTGGACACAGCCTTAATGCCATTCCAGCAAAATTCAAGCCAGTTGCATTTTATGAATAATTTTCTTATTTGCAGTCTTATTACTCTTAACAGTGTTCTCAGAACATGGTGCATAAATCAGTTTAATCAGGACCATATTATAGGATAAAATTATAAAATGTAAAATCCTTAGTATGATCACAGAGTTACTAGATCAGAAGCTTTGATGGTGGCATCAAGATTGTGCTTTTAACAAGTGCCACAGGTGATTATTGTGTATTTTCAACACAAGTAGGTCTATGGACATTATATTTAGTCTCAATTTAAGATATCCATTTTAAATGTCCATGTATTCTTTTCTTTTATTTCCTTTAAATGACAAGCCACTATGCTTTTAATTCTTTTTCTAGTAATAAATGCTTTAGAAAGCAATTGCATCAGTGTTACAATAACACTGACATAGACACATATTTGGAAGAGGAAATATATGTGCTTTCTTCAAAACTACCCTTATATTTAGTACAAATTTTATGCAAATACTTTACTGTCTATTCTCTGCAGAGGCTTTATAGTTATGTAATGAATATTCAGAATGAGTTGTGTATGGCTATTTATTTAATGTATTTCTGTTCAGTTTGTTTACCATATGTATCAGCATCACATGGATTGCTTTATCAGAATGCATGTTTTATTGAGTTCATGAATAAAAAATTTTTTGGTAATATATTTGAGTTTTTAAAAAGGAGCATATATTTTATATTAAAACTTATACATGATACATGATAGAGTTTGAGAATCTCTAATCCTAAGCATATGACTGCAAAATATTTTACCTTTTTTTTAATTTATTTAATTGGAGGCTAATTACTTTACAGTATTGTATTGGTTTTGCCATACATTGACATGAATCCACCCCAGGTGTAAATACCAATACAGTATACTAACATATATATATGGAATTTAGAAAGATGGTAATGATAACCCTGTATATGAGACAGCAAAAGAGACACAGCTATATAGAACAGTCTTTTGAACTCTGTGGGAGAGGGCGAGGGTGGGATGATTTGGGAGAATGGCATTGAAACATGTATATTATCATATATGAAACAAATCGTCAGTCCAGGTTGGATGCATGATATAGGATGCTCGGGGTTGGTGCACTGGTATATTTTACTTTTTAACAGTTCACATATTAACATATTCCAGCTTCAATTCTTAATATTTATTTATTAATTTTATTAAGTAAAATTTCAATTTATGAAATATCATTTATTTGAAGGAATTGATTCACTTAGATGGTCTAAAGATGATCAAAATAAAATGAATGAATTTAATAAGACACACACAACATATAACTTCAGTAGAGGGAATTCTTAGACTTAAATAGGTCTTATAAATAAGTACCCTTAATGCACTGACCTTTAATTGCCAAACTCCTCTTATATTCAGTAAAATCTCTCAGAGGTTGTTTTATTTTCCTTTATAAGCAAAAATATTCATATTTTATGCAAGGCAAATAAAACTGAAAACATCTAAAGCTACTGTATGACACAATCTTAAACATAAGGACATGATATTATGATGAATTTTCCACAGCATGGATGATTTCTACAATTTATAAAAGATAAATGAGAAATAGTCATATTAGCAATATCCCATACTTGAAACTTAGCTCATTATACACAGTGCCCAAGGATACATTAAATATTTAGTAACAATAGAATACACCTTACCCCCACAACTGATAAATTAGAGCATTTTAGCACTTAACCTTTTCTGTGGTGATTTTGGTATTACCTGCTATGTCACAAAAAAGAGAAAAAAATCTTAAGTTCCTACATTTTAAATCTTCAAAACAGTATTATTAGTGAAAATAGAAAATAATTTTACCATCTTCTCAAAGATATATATTTCCTTAAATTAGAATACTATAGGTGCTTACATATGAGCAATTTTCATTTTAAGTTTATACAATGCCAAAAAGAAATTCATCATAAATATGCTTAATGGGAAAATTTAGAAGATTGCTTTTATTTATTTTTTTTCTAATTCATGGTTTATTTCTGGGACAATGTCTGAAATGTTAGAGCACTAATTAAAAATATATTCAACCATAGGTATGAGACAAATTCTAAAATTCTCCTTCCCCTTCCAATACAATAAATATAATGCAAAACTTAACAATTGAGTGTTAATAATAACTCTCCTTGGGGTTCAATTCATGTGCACCTCAAACTTTGACACATTATTCAGTGCCCTGAAAAGGAAACAGAAAAGAATGAACAAGCCTAAAAGAAGGGCCAAGAAATCACTTCTCTGGCAAGAAAAAAAACTGAAAAAGTGCATAAAACTGCATATAAGAGCCACCTCAACATCCTCATATTTCTTTTCATTGAATAATAGCTCTGTTGTAGTAGAAGAGAATGCTAAGTACCCAGTCTTGAATTTTAAGAATTATGGGTCAAACATATTTCTCTCAACACAATGGTAAAGAAAAAGTGGTCTCATTGTAATGTCAAAGAAAAATTTTAATTTTCATGAATTCAAGACTAATTTCTTCTGAAATGAACAATAACAGATGATTTCCATCATCCAACTCACTCGTACGAATCAAACTTGATTCTGAATCATCTATTAAGAATACACTCAAACAGGGGCTCTGCATCTACCTAGAGGTGTGGGATGGGGAGGGAGATAGGAGGGAGTTTCAAAAGGGAAGAGATATACGTATACCTATGGCTGATTCAGGTTGAGGTTTGACAGAAAACAGCAAAATTCTGTAAAGCAATTATACTTCAATAAAAAATAAATTAATTTTTTAAAAAGAAATACAATCTTCTTTTCCTTATATGAGTGGCTTATAGACAATTATTCTCTCTTAAGGATTTTCTGGTGGCTCAGCCACAAATAATCATCCTGCAATGCAGGAGACGTGGCAGCAGCTGCAGATTTGATCCCTGAATCAGGAAGATCCCCTGGAGAAGGAAATGGCAATCCACTTCAGTAGTCTTGCCTGGGAAATCCCATGGACAGAGAAGCCTGACAGACTACAGTTCATGGGGTAGCGAAAGAACTGGACACAACTTAGTGACTAAACAACAATAACCCTTCCAAGAAATTGTGAACCGAGTTGTTAATACAGTTCATTGAATCTAATCAAGTACTTTTTTATGATTAGGAAGTGTAATGGTCACATAGTTTTGGGAACAAATATAATATCTTATTTCTTCCATAGCCACATTTGCTGTCTGTTTTGAAAAAACAGACCTCTTTCTGTGTTAGTATTAATATAATGATTTTTACATTCTGGTAATCTATAGATTATAATAGAGATCACTTTACTTACAAGTACTTCTTATCACTCCCAAATACTCTCAAGTGAATCCTGCAGTCTCTATGAGTTTATGATCATTGAATCATACGGAGGTCGGCAGACTACAGTTTACAGACCTTATCTTGCTGGTGCCTCTTATTCAAAACAAAATTTTAGTGGAACAACCATTTGCTTGCATACTACCTACAATTAGTAGATTTGAGTAGTTGTGAAGAGACAATCTGCCTTGAAAAGAGTTTAAAATATCTACTATTTCATTCTTTACAGAAAAAGTTGCTCAGTATCTGACAGAATATTTTCTTCCAGGGACATATTTCTGAAAGTCATATCATAGTGGTTAGGTATAGTTCTCTAAAACATAAATATATGCAGAAATTTTTGAGAATATTTGATCAGAAGTCAGAAGAACTTATTTTGTTTTTATTATTTTTTCTATTATTCAGAAAATATGTTTAAATGGGAAAATCAAAACTTGTTTATCTCATTTTTTAAGATTTGCAAATATCTGTAGATATGAAACACTACATGGAAAGATAGTATATAAAATTGAAACTATTTTTACTGAAGTAGAGGTGGGGAGTTTCAATTCAAATCGTTTGGTTCTCCAGTAATCCTATGTAACTTTTGTGTGAACACAAACAACTATGCCTCTAAGTACCCATTCTAGTTCTCCCTTACATGTTCCTTAGGCATCTCAGAATCTGCAAGCTACTTATTTCTCTAATAATGTCTCCTTTTCATCTACATTCTAGTTCTGTGAGGAGCAGCATGATTTACCAAAATACTGCTTAAGCCATAATATTAGCTATCATCCTTGACTCCCACCTGCCTTAATCCTCAGATAAAATACCCTGTCAATTACAGATCCATAAAATTTCTCCAATATTGTCTTTTTGTCTTCTTCTCCTAACTTGGCCCTGGATAGGCATTTGTTCATCTCACATCTGAGTTTTAGGAAAAGCTTCATAAATAGTCCTCCTGCTTCTAGTTTTGTTTCTTCAATTATTAACTGATAAAAAGTTGATCTTTTACTTACTACAATAGTCTTACCACAATTCTATGTAAATTAATTCAGTGTAACATTTGTCTCGGAGAAGGCAATGGCAAGCCACTCCAGTACTCTTGCCTAGAAAATCCCATGGATAGAGGAGCCTGGTAGGCTGCAGTCCGTGGGGTTGCTAAGGGTCGGACACGACTGAGCGACTTCACTTTCACACATTGGAGAAGGAAATGGCAGCCCACTCCAGTGTTCTTGCCTGGAGAATCCCAGGGACGGGGGAGCCTGGTGGGCTTCCGTCTATGGGGTTACACAGAGTCGGACACGACTGAAGTGACTTAGCAGCAGCAGCAGCAGCAACATTTGTCTTTATATTTTTTCTTTTTTTTTAATTGGAGGCTAATTATTTTACAATATTATATTGGTTGGTTTTGCCATACATTGACATGAATCCACCCCGGGTGTTCATGAGTTCCCCTTCCTGAACCCCCCTCCCACCTCCCTCCTCCCCTTATCCTCCCTCTGGGTCATCCCTGCACACCAGCCCCAAGCATCCTGTAACATGCATCGACCCTGAATTGGCTATTCGTTTCACATATGATAATATACATGCTTCAATGCCATTCTCCCAAATCATCCCACCCTCACCCTCTCCCACAGAGTCCCAAAGACTGTTCTATACATCTGTGTCTCTTTTGCTGTCTCGTATACAGGGTTATCATTTGCATCTTTCTAAATTCCATATATATGCGTTAGTATACTGTATTGCTAAAGCTGAAACTCCAACACTTTGGCCACCTCATGCGATGAGTTGACTCACTGGAAAAGAGTCTGATGCTAGAAGGGATTGGGGGTAGGAGGAGACGGGGATGACAGAGAATGAGATGGTTGGATGGCATCACCGACTCGATGGACATGAGTTTGAGTGTACTCCGGGAGTTGGTGATGGACAGGGAGGCCTGGAGTGCTGTGGTTCATGGGGTCGCAAAGAGTCAGACACGGCTAAGCAACTGAACTGAACTGAACTGAATACTGTATTGGTGTTTTTCTTTCTGGCTTACTTCACTCTGTATAATAGGCTCTAGTTTCATTCACCTCATTAGAACTGATTCAAATGCATTCTTTCTGATGGCTGAGTAATACTCCATTGTGTATACATACCAAAGCTTTCTTATCCATTAGTCTGCAGATGGACATCTAGGTTGCTTCCATGTCCTCACTATTATAAACAGTGCTGCGATGAACATTGGAGGACATGTGTCTCTTTCAATTCTGGTTTCCTCGGTGTGTATGCCCAGGAGTGTGATTGCTGGATCACATGGCAGTTCTATTTCCAGTTTTTTGAGGAATCTCCACACTGTTCTCCATAGTGGCTGTACTAGTTTGCATTCCCACAAACAGTGTCAGAGGGTTCCCTTTTCTCCACACCCTCTCCAGCATTTATTGCATGTAGACTTTTGGATAGCAGCCATTCTGACTGGTGTGAAATGGTATCTCATTGTGGTTTTGATTTGCATTTCACTGATTATGAGGGATTGAGCATTTTTTCATGTGTTTGTTAGCCATCTTTATGTCTTCTTTGGAGAAATGTCTGTTTAGTTCTTTGGCCCATTTTTTGATTGGGTCATTTATTTTTCTGGAATGGAGCTGCAGAAGCTGCTTGTATATTTTGGAGATTGATCCTTTGTCAGTTGTTTCATTTGCTATTATTTTTTCCCATTCTGAAGGCTGTCTTTTCACCTTAATTATAGTTTCCTTTGCTGTGCAGAAACTTTTAATTTTAAATACGTCCCATTTGTTTATTTTTGCTTTTATTTCCAATATTCTGGGAGGTGGGTCACGGAGGATCCTGCTGTGGTTTATGTCAGAGAGTGTTTTGCCTATGTTCTCCTCTAGGAGTTTTACAGTTTCTGGTCTTACATTTAGCTCTTTAATCCATTTTGAGTTTATTTTGGTGTATGGTGTTAGGGAGTGTTCTAATTTCATTCTTTTACAAGATGTTGACCAGTTTTCCCAGCACCACTTGCTAAAGAGATTGTCTTTTCTCCTATTTATATTCTTGCCTCCCTTGTCAAAGATAAGGTGTCCATAGGTGCATGGATTTATCTCTGGGCTTTCTATTTTGTTCCATTGATCTATATTTCTGTCTTTATGCCAGTACCATACTGTCTTGATGACTGTGGCTTTGTAGTAGAGCCTGAAGTCCGGCAGGTTGATTCCCCCAGTTCCATTCTTCTTTCTCAAGACTGCTTTGGCTATTCGAGGTTTTTTGTGTTTCCATACAAATTGTGAAATTATTTGTTCTAGCTCTGTGAAAAACACCGTTGGTAGCTTGATAGGGATTGCATTGAACTTATAAATTACTTTGGGTAATATATTCATTTTCACAATATTTATTCTTCCAATCCATGAACACGGTATATTTCTCCATCTATTAGTGTCCTCTCTGATTTCTTTCACCAGTGTTTTAAAATTTTTTATACATAGGTCTTTTGTTCAGATTTGTATGATCTTTTATCAAAGTACAAACATTTATACACTTGATGTTTTTAAGCATTATTGTCAAGCTTTTGCAATAAAACTTTCAAAAATAGTCTGTTCTTCGTGTTGTTTTCAGTTATGCTATTGACTGCATGAGTAGCTGAATCAATGATGCATAAATTCATCAAGTCAAGAAAGTCATAAATTCATCAAGTCAAAAATAAAACTCATTCATCAAAATCAGTTGAAAACTGTTGACTCTATGAATGTTACTCTTATGAGAAGAAAACACATATCAGATTAAGGTGACTTGCTTTAACCTCTAGAAGAAATTTTGAGCAATTATTCATTCACTTAATCCTGTGGTATTTTTTAATCACTGTTTCACATAATTTTTGTTTTATTTTTATGTAAATTTATTTTAAAATATAACCTCATATTTTGGATGCTTATATTTGGATGCATCGAGTAGTATGAACCACTCTTCAGAAATGGTTTAGTTTGGAAAAAAATAAAATTTTGACCAAGCAGCATCATTACTTCCTTGAAAAAATTCACATTTTCAGTGAAACTTTTATAAAACTGTTCAAATTACTTTGGGGGCATGCTGTTGAAATACATTTTGCTAGAATTCAAGATATTTCATTGACATTATAGAGAGTAAATAAAGAAGTTAATTTAATAATCCTATCTATGCCATAAAGCAGAACACCCCCAAAGTTTGTTGTCTAAACCTTGCATCAAGATTGTAGATAAGATTTTAGAAGGCAATGTTTCTTCATGTTGCTATGCTTAGAGTCACTCAAGCTAGTCATTTGGTTTCTGGACTGGTCTAGAGATATAAGAACATCTTTAGTCTTGCCTTGGCAGGGTCCTCTGGAAAACTAGCTTAAGTACAGCCTTCTTTTAGGACTTTCCCTCATGGGCCCTTCATAGTGAACTAATTACTTTAACGACAGTTCAAGGTTCTAAAAATAATTCTTCCAAAATATAGGACACAAGACCTGCCAGTTGTTGTAAGAACTTGTATGGCATTACTTCTATGGTACTCTGATAGTGGAGTACTGCCCAGCTCATTTTGAATGGCAGGAGAAATAGAACTGAGCTTTCGAAGAGACGAGTTTCAAAAATATTTGGTTATCTTTATTCCAATAGTGAACTGAGTTTTAATCCCTTGTTCAAATGTTCTTGAAGTTCCCTTTTATATTTAATCAGGGAATTAAGAAATACTTCTTTTTCTCTTCTTATGACTTTTAAAAATTCATACATATATATAAATATGTATATATAGTCTCAGCAAATGTCAAAAGGAGATTTCATTTCAAATCCAATAGCTTGCAAACTCAGCAATTATAGAAGAAAGTCAAGTTTGTCTAGAGCCTGCTTATGATTCTAAATGACATATTGCATTGTTTCTGGATTAGCTGAGACTTAGGTTCACTATTTAAATTTAACTTAGCCACCCAGCTTTTATAGTAAATTCTTGAGAATCCATAGGGTTTTATGATTCCTCTTGAATTCCTCACCAAGTTTCTTTGTAAAATATGACAAAACTTGTCAAACTTGTGAACCCAAAAGAGCTGACTGAAGCTCAGCAGTTTTATGTTTAACCTGGGAGCTCACTTGGGCTTGGCTGAACATGAAATGTCAAGCTTAATGCGCTTGACTTAAAATGGTAAAGTTAAAGCAAATAAATCAATGCAAATTCAAGTAAGTTGGACACTGTATGTTACTATTAAAGTCAAAAACAGTTAAAATCAAGACCATCAGGAAATGAGGAGCCAGCTCTAGAAAAATTTGTAAAATCAATGAAGTTTGTCCTCAAATTCTTTCTGAATTCTCTAAGTCTTGTTCTACTCTGATGCTGATTTGTTAAACAGTCATGCTTTCTCTCCTGTGTCTCTACAAGTCTCCTCACACTAACAATCTTTCCCTCAAATCTCTTCTGCTCTGTGAATACTCTGCATTTCTTTTCTATGTTGAAACTCACTTGAGTGTTTTGTGTTTTTTTCCCCCACTTAATTAATTGATTTACTTTTGGTTGCACTTAGTTTTCATTGCTGCTCATGGGCTTTCTCTAGTTGTAGAGAGCAGGGGCTACTGTTGGTTGCTTTGCTCAGGCTTCTTATTGCAGTGACTTCTCTAGTTGCAGAGCACAGGATCTAGACACATGTGCTTCAGTAGTTGTGGCTTGTTGGCTCTAGGGTGTACAGGTTTCATTAGTTGCGGCACAGGGGCTTCTTAGTTGTGCCTCATGGGCCCTAGAGCATAGGTTAAGAAGTCGTGATTGGATTTAGTTGCTCTGCAGCATGTGGAATCTTCCCAGACCAGGAATTGAATCTGTGTCCCCTGCATTGGCAGGATTCCTATCCACTGCACCACTAGGGAAGCCCTACTTGAGTTTTTATTATATCTATATATCTTATACACATAAATATGCAAATACCATTAATTATATATATAATACTAACCTATGTGATACATCATGTATAGTATATATAATAATATATAACAACATAGTATATGTTAGTAACATGTAACATATATGCTATATGTTATATAGCATATTTAATATATTGTATATGCATTAAGTGAGGTATGCTACTCTTATTATACTGTCTGATATGCTAAGATTTTAATTTATGAAAAAGGAAAATAAACATATTTACTGAAAGCAAAAATAACAGATTTTATACCAAGATATAAGATGAAAACAATAATGTGGTCGTTCATGGGCCTCAGTCAATTCCAAGAAAGAAACCATTTTACGTTTTTAGATAAGTATATATTATAAACTAATAATAAAAAACATTTTACATCTGTCTTGTGAAGGAAGAATGTAAGTGCCTTAAGCATGAAAAATAAGGAATTACATTTGGTTACAATTTCCATTTGAGTAGTTCCAAGGTAAATCTGTCACACAATTGCACCTTTTGTATCATATGGCACATAAATAAATAGCTGAAGAAATTGAAGATTAAAAAAAAAAAGACTAGCCAGCAAGTTTTCCAAAATAGGGAATTTTCAAGTCAGAAAAAAGCATGGACTTTTGCCAATGCTCTATGCTTGTTTGTTTGTTTAATACACTTTGTTCTCTTGTCTTCATAACCTCTCAACTTTGTTACCTCTGGAATTTCATCTTTGATTTAATTTATCTTTCTTAATGTAATTGTTTTTTTTTTCTTTATAGTTATGCTAAAAAGTAGTGTGTGGTTAGATATGATCACAATATTATACGTGCCTCTAACTCAACCCAGAAAATAAAAACAGAGAAAATTTTTTTTCATGATTTGAAAAATATTTAATGAAACAGTTACTCTCGATAAATGACAAAAAAAAAATCCCTAGTCTGGTCAAATTTTTCTGTTTTATGAAGTAAGTAAAGCAAAGAGTTTAGATTCATGTACAATATATCTTTGAACAAAATTATTTTACTTCTCTAACTCCTAGAAACAAATTATAAATCAGGAAATGTTACGTCTAAATAGCACAGCTTTCAATTGTTTAATCTAGATTAGAGAAGACCAGGGTGAGGATTAATATAAAATATAATTCAGTCTTTCAAAAATACTACTAAAGTTACTATTAATATTTATTTAACTCAATGTAGAGTTAATACTACATCGGGAAAAAGTAAATTATGACATTTCAAAACCACAGTGAAACATTTAGATAGGTCATATTGTTATTGTCATACTGCAGATTCTCTTAGAATGATCGTTCTAATTTCCTGAAAACAAAAACAAACAAAAAACATAATCGCACAGATTACACAATAATGGAAATTTGATATTTTAGGTACACCCTGGTATAACAGTGAGAATGATGTATTCTAAAACCAAAGATAGATACAACCCTGCTTCTTATGTTATCCCTTCAAATACCCTATTTTTCTGCTTCCCATTTAACCCACTCTCTTTCCATACATCATGAAGGTAAGTTAAATTCACCTTATTACTGTAGATACAATATCTCTATTAGACAGAAGTATAAAAACATAAAATTAACTATAGCTTGGTACAAGAAATCTTTGCTTGCTTTTTTATTTGATTGAGTTTTTATATCTTGATCCATCTTTCCTTATACCACAAAAATTAACAGAACTGCTTTTCAGCCCATATATCACTCACATTAGTGTTTTCTTAAATATTGTCTCTATTTACAGAAGTTCTACTGGCAGAGGCATCAGAGATCAAATTGCCAACATCCTCTGGATCATGGAGAAACCAAGAGAGTTCCAGAAGAGCATCTATTTCTGCTTCATTGACTATGCCAAAGCCTTTGACTGTGTCGATCACAATAAACTGTGGAACATTCTGAAAGAGATGGGAATACCAGACCACCTGACATGCCTCTTGGGAAACCTGTATGCAGGTTAAGAAGCAACAGTCAGAACTGGACATGGAACAACAGACTGGTTCCAAATAAGAAAAGGAGTACGTCAAGGCTGTATATTGTCACCTTGCTTATTTAACTTATATGCAGAGTATATCATGAGGAACGCTGGGCTGGAAGAAGCACAAGCTGGAATCAAGATTGCTGGGAGAAATATCAATAATCTCAGATATGCAGATGATACTACCCTTATGGCAGAAAGTGAAGGAGAACTCAAAAGCCTCTTGATGAAAGTGAAAGAGGAGAGTGAAAAGGTTGGCTTGAAGATCAATATTCAGAAAACAAAGATCATGGCATCTGGTCCCATCACTTCATGGGAAATAGATGGAAAAACAGTGGAAACAGTGTCAGACTTTACTTTTTTGGGCTCCAAAATCACTGCAGATGCTGATTGCAGCCATGAAATTAAAAAACGCTTACTCCTTGGAAGGAAACTTATGACCAACCTTGATAGTATATTAAAAAGCAGAGACATTACTTTGCCAACAAAGGTCCATCTAGTCAAGGCTATGGTTTTTCCCATGGTCATGTATGGATGTGAGAGTTGGACTGTGAAGAAAGCTGATCGCCGAAGAATCGATGCTTTTGAACTGTGGTGTTGGAGAAGACTCTTGAGAGTCCCTTGGACTGCAAGGAGTTCTAACCAGTTCATCCTAAAGGAAAAGGACTGATGTTGAAGCTAAAACTCCGGTACTTTGGCCACCTCATGTGAAGAGCTGACTCATTTGAAAAGACCCTGATGTTGGTAAAGATTTAGGGCAGGAGGAGAAGGGTCCGACAGAAGATGAGATGGTTGGATGGCATCACCGACTCGATGGACATGGGTTTGGGTGAACTCCGGGAGTTGGTTATGGACAGGGAGGCCTGGTGTGCTGTGGGTCATGGTGTCGCAAAGAGTCGGACATGACTGAGCGACTGAACTGAACTGACATCATTGTTTCAAAGGGGCACTTTGTTTCTATTTACTGCCTGTCAGTACAGACTGCGGAGAAGGCAATGGCAACCCACTCCAGTACTCTTGCCTGAAGAATCCCAGTGATGGGGGAGCCTGGTGGGCTGCCCTCTATGAGGTCACACAGAGTCAGACATGACTGAAGCTACTTCGCAGCAGCAGCAGCAGTACAGACTGTGCTTTTGAGCAAGGCTGACGAATTCCCTTCACTACTAAACAGACAACCCTAGGTTTTAGAAAGTTTAGTAGAAAGTATTTATTCTAATGTTGGGGAATTTAGAAAAAGAAAAATCCTATGTTCCTTGAATTTTTGTCTACCTAGACTCTATAATTCCATAATCCTTTTATACCTAAGGGCCCAAGAGGGAGAAAAATTAAAGATATAGTCTCAGGACTGAGTTCAGGATTCTGGGATTTTGAATTTACTATAATAACCAAGAATTTGGAATGACTTGGGCTGCCCTGGTGGCTCAGAGGTTAAAGCGTCTACCTCCAACGCGGGAGACCCAGGTTCGATCCCTGGGTCGGGAAGATCCCCTGGAGAAGGAAACGGTAATCCACTCCAGTATTCTTGCCTGGAGAATCCCATGGACGGAGAAGCCTGGTAGGCTACAGTCCACGGGGTCACATAGAGTCGGACACGACTGAGCGACAGAACGGAACGGAACTCCTGTTCAGCTTTTTTCCCCTATGTCTTCCACCCTCTATCGCTCAGCCGTTTTGTATTAAATTAGTCATTATCCATCAGCACTTTCCCTAGTCTGGATCATGTGATGCAGAATATTCATTCTACTATTATCATCTTCAGGAACAAACATGAATATGGGATTTCCTTCCCAAGGGACCCATAAAACATTGCTTCCATTGTTGTCTCTGTGTGGGCATTTGGATGTGAGGTATGCCATTTTCTCTCTATTTTATTCACAAGCACATTTCAAAATGCCAATCAAAATCACTAGAGAAACTGCTCCTATTTGGGGTGAAAATGATGGTCCCTGAAAGTACTTCAAATTTTAGGTCATGTTTCTCAATGACACATATATATCTGTGTTTAATCAGGATAACAATTGGTAGATCCAGTCTTTTTAGCAATTGAATTTAGGGTTTGTTCTGAAATACATCAGAAAATACATTTTATTTTATTTTTTTTTTTAAATGAGGCTTTTAATTAATGTTTGACAGAGCTGATTCAGGTTGAATAGACTAAATTTCTTTAAACAAACTTACTTATACTCCAGAGTCCTTTAAAAACTTAATAGCATTTATACATTGAAGGTATTTGATTTTCTTGTAACTATCACTTCAAATGCAACAAGCATTTGAAGCAACAAGCATTTGACCCAACAAGTAAAACTTTCTACAGTTCATAACTTTTATAAATAAAATAAATTAAATGTACAGTGAATAAGTTCTCTGAAATATTTCAATATTTCTGCAGGTTTAGTAACATCATAAAATACATTTCAACTAAAATTCACAAATCTAAAAATCTGTTAGGCATTTTTAGGCGTTTTAAGTTGGAAATGAAGACCAATGTTACATCGTAATATGCCAATTACAAATAGTACTTCAAATAGCAAATACTACAGTTTGTCCCAAACTTTAAAAACTATTCATGAACTCAACACTGAACTATTGATGGCTATGAGAATTGTTTCCTAGCCTTTTTGAAAATTTCAACCCATTTACATTTAAGGTAATTATTGATAAGTACGATCCCGTAGCCATTTTCTTTATTACTTTGGGTTCAAGTTTATACACTCTTTCTGTGTATCCTGTCTAGAGAAGATCCTTTAGCATTTGTTGGAGAGCTGGTTTGGTGATGCTGAATTCCCTCAGCTTTTGCTTGTCTGTAAAGCTTTTGATTTCTCCTTCATATTTGAATGAGATCCTTGCTGGGTATAGTAATCTGGGCTGTAGGGTATTTTCTTTTATCACTTTAAGTATGTCTTGCCACTCCCTTCTGGCCTGAAGAGTTTCTGTTGAAAGATCAGCTGTTATCCTTATGGGAATCCCCTTATGTGTTATTTGCTGCTTTTCCCTTGCTGCTTTTAATATTTGTTCTTTGTGTTTGATCTTTGTTAATTTGATTAATATGTGTCTTGGAGTATTTCGCCTTGGGTTTATCCTGTTGGGGACTCTCTGGGTTTCTTGGACTTGGGTGATTATTTCTTTCCCTATTTTAGGGAAGTTTTCAACTATTATCTCCTCAAGTATTCTCTCATGGTCTTTCTTTTTGTCTTCTTCTTCTGGGACTCCTATGATTCGAATGTTGGAGCGTTTAACATTGTCCCAGAGGTCTCTAATATTGTCCTCATTTCTTTTAATTCGTTTTTCTTTTTTCCTCTCTGTTTCATTTATTTCTACAATTTTATCTTCTAGTTCGCTAATCCTGTCTTCTGCCTCTGTTATTCTATTGTTTGTTCCCTCCAGAGTGTTTCTGATCTCATCTATTGCATTATTCATTGTATACTGACTCTTTTTTATTTCTTCTAAGTCCTTATTAAATCTTTCTTCCATCTTCTCAATCCTTTTCTCCAGGTTATTTATCTGTAACTCCATTTTGCTTTCAAGATTTTGAATCATTTTCACCATCAAAATTTGAAATTCTTTATCAGGTAGAGTCCCTATATCTTCTTCTTTCGTTTGTGTTGGTGGGCAATTATCTT
Organism: Moschus berezovskii; assembly: GCF_049115385.1. NCBI lineage: Eukaryota > Metazoa > Chordata > Mammalia > Artiodactyla > Moschidae > Moschus > Moschus berezovskii. The sequence goes on from NC_142472.1 coordinate 49,687,306, forward strand.
GTTCCTTTACTTGCTGGGTATTTCTCTGCCTCTTCATCTTGCTTATATTGCTTTGCTTGGGGTGGCCTTTCCCTCTTCTTGCAGTTTGTGGAGTTCTCTTTATTATGTAGTTTCTTCGCTGTGTGTGGGGTTGGACGGGTGACTTGTCCGGGTTCCCTGGTTAGGGAGGCATGTGTCAGTGTTCTGGTGGGTGGAGCTTGATTTCTTCTCTTTCCTTTAGAAGACAATGGCTGCTTTTCTGGGAGCCTGATGTCCTCTGCCAGTATTCAGAAGTTGTTTTGTGGACTTTACTCCGCAATCAAATGTTCTTTTGATGAATTTGTGGGGAAGAAAGTGGTCTCGCCGTCTTATCCCTCCGCCATCTTGTTCCTTCCTCCCCAGAACACTGGATTCTTATATTCCACTTGATCGTGGAGTACCTCTTCCCAGCTGCTCCAGCAAGGCGCAGCCGCTGTACCTTACCTCGGACGAGGGGTATTTCCTCAAGGCTGCCCCTCCTGCTTTGAATGTGGATCAGCTCCTCTCGGCCCTCCGGTGCCCAAGCAGCCACCGCCTCCTGGACGTGGTACAGCTCCTCTCGGCCACCGCCCTAACCCTGGGTGCGGGGCAGCTCTTCTCAGCCACGATTCTGCACGTGGTCGGTTGCGTCGCGTCTGCGCCGCCGGGAGCCGGGCGTCTCTCGCGTCTGCGCTGCCGGGAGCCGCCAGAAAATACATTTTAAAACTGCATTAAGTAATTGTTTAACATGTGATATGCCCCAATTACCTTATTTAAAAAATAGTTTTTTAATGTTTCAGATGGAAGTAGATTTTTCTGTTTGTTCCTATATTTTAAATTATTTGAGATAAGACCTTGGTACATTAGTTATTAATAAAGAAAGCATTTCTTTTCCTTTACCAAAAATAATTTCCAATTATTTGAGATACAAGAATGGAATTAGAATTACAAGTGCATCTGAGATCCAATATCTTTTAGAGGAAGAAACAGAATAGTGGGTCTGAATGCTTAATTTTCACCAAAGCAAACTCTTCCTGATTTTTTAATTTGCAGCCTTGGGAAAGTGCTGGGCTTTCATAGCTGTGTTTTTCTCTTGGGCAGAGAGAGCTTAAACCACACCTATTACTAAAGTGTCAGGCACTGAACCAGCTCTCACTCAGTTAAAACTAGTTCCTTAACTCCCTCCCATCTCCTTCCACACACCTCGGTGTAATTGTGAAGATCTAATGTTAATTATATTCAGACAAGAGTGTTTTATATTATCAGTGAAAGTAAGTCTCTCAGTTCTCTCCAACACTTTGTGATCCCATGGACGTCCATGGAATTCTCTAGGCCAGAATACTGCAGTGGGCAGTCTTTCCCTTCTCCAGGGGATCTTCCCAACCCAGCGATCAAACCCAGGTCTCCCGCTTTGCAGGCAGATTCTTTACCAACTGAGACACAAGGGAAGACCAAGAATACTGGAGTTGGTAGCCTATTCCTTCTCCAGTGGATTTTCCCCACACAGAAATCGAACTGGGGTCTTCTGCATTGGAGGTGGATTCTTTACCAACTGAGCTATTAGGAAAGCCCTTTATACTATCAAGTGCTATACAAATAAAAGAAGTTTATTCAATTCAAGCTTTTACATTAAATATAAATCCATTAAATATAATGGATAAATTATATCCATTACAGAAACAGAATTAATTTTCAATTTACTAGCATGGATTTAAAAAGTATTCAATAACTTTTATTATATTAAAAGCAAACAGCTTTTCTACTACAGAAGACACTTTTACATTAGCCTTCACCATTTGTTATATATTTGAATGAATTTAATATAAAGCAAGAGAGTTTCAGAAAAACATCTATTTCTGCTTCATTGACTATGCCAAAGACTTTGACTGTGTCGATCACAATAAACTGTGGAAAATTCTGAAAGAGATGGGAATCCCAGACCACCTGACCTGCCTCTTGAGAAACCTGTATGCAGGTCAGGAAGCAACAGTTAGAACTGGACATGGAACAACACACTGGTTCCAAATAGGAAAAGGTGTACGTCAAGGTTGTATATTGTCACCTTGCTTATTTAACTTATATGCAGAGTACATCATGAGGAACGCTGGGCTGGAAGAAGCACAAGCTGGAATCAAGATTGCTGGGAGAAATATCAATAGCCTCAGATATGCAGATGACACTACCCTTATGGCAGAAAGTGAAGAAGAACTCAAAAGCCTCTTGATGAGGGTGAAAGAGGAGAGTGAAAAGGTTGGTTTGAAGCTCAACATTCAGAAAACAAAGATCATGGCATCTGGTCCCATCACTTCATGGGAAATAGATGGAAAAACAGTGGAAACAGTGTCAGACTTTATTTTTTGGGGCTCCAAAATCACTGCAGATGCTGATTGCAGCCATGAAATTAAAAAACGCTTGCTCCTTGGAAGGAAAGTTATGACCAACCTTGATAGTATATTAAAAAGCAGAGACATTACTTTGCTAACCAAGGTCCGTCTAGTCAAGGCTATGGTTTTTCCCGTGGTCATGTATGGATGTGAGAGTTGGACTGTGAAGAAGGCTGATCGCCGAAGAATCGATGCTTTTGAACTGTGGTGTTGGAGAAGACTCTTGAGAGTCCCTTATACTGCAAGGAGATCCAACCAGTCCATTCTAAAGGAGATCAATCCTGGATGTTCATTGGAGGGACTGATGCTAAAGCTGAAACTGCAATACTTTGGCCACCTCATGTGACGAGTTGACTCACTGGAAAAGACTCTGATGCTATGAAAGGTTGGGGGCGGGAGGAGAAGGGGACGACAGAGAATGAGATGGCTGGATGGCATCACCGACTCTGTGGACATGAGTTTGAGTGTACTCCGGGAGTTGGTGATGGACAGGGAGGCCTGGCGTGCTGTGATTCATGGGGTCGCGGAGAGTCAGACACGACTGAGCGACTGAACTGAACTGAACTGAACTGAATATCTGTAGTTAGTCTGTTTACATTTGGATACTTTATCTTAAGTGACTGAATCAAAATTGTTCGTGAGAAGCTCTGTATACATTATTGTTCATAGGTAAACTGTGGAAAATTCTAAAAGAGATGGGAATACCAGAACACCTGACCTGCCTCCTGAGAAATGTGTATGCAGATCAAGAAGCAACAGAACTGGACATTGAAAGGTTGTTGTCGAACAGCAAAAGACACCGAGATTCTTGGCCTCCAGAGGAGAAGAATTTAATCCAGGGCCAGAGATGAGGCTTGATCACTTAGAGCTTTTGTGTAATAAAGTTTTATTAAAGTAGAAAAGAGATAGAGAAAGCTTCTGACATTGACATCAGAAGGGGGCAGAAAGAATACCCACCTGCTAGTCTTTTTTTTTTTTTTTTTGTAGTTAATTTATTTTTTATTGGAGGCAAATTATTTTACAATATTATATTGGTTGGTTTTGCCATACATTGATATGAATTTGCCCTGGGTTTACGTAAGTTCCCCCTCCTGAACCCCAGCAGACAGTTAATGAAAGAAAGGAATGTCTCAAAATTCAGAGAATGCCACCAGGTCCCTCACCCACAAGGTGCATTTTGAGATAATTTTGGCACCAGGCAAATCATCCCAGGCCATAAAAGGATTGACTTGAATCTTGTATAAAGGCAGATTACCATACAAATAGTTTCGTACATGGATTAGGAGAACAATGTGTGAGGATAACATACTGGTTGTCAAGTCAGTTCTGAGCCTTTAGGCAGAACAGACTTGAAGACAGAGTCTGGCTTAAATAATAAGTACATTAACATAGCTTAAGACAATCATTTCCATAAGAAAAATGCATTGGTTAGCTCAAAATTTGAGAAAAGTTAAGTTCAGGTGGAACCAGGTGTCATTATGGCAACACTGTATTTTAAAAGAAACCTCTTTTTAAGTTTGTATGGAGAAGGGGAAAAAAATATATCACTAGTTTGTTTCCTCCTGCCACTTAAGAGCGAGAAAAAAAAAAAAAAAATGTCTGACACTTGCAGCCACTTCCTCTGTTTGGAGAGCCCTGGCTGTCCTGCTTTTTATCCTCTCAACATGGAACTAAAGACTGGTTCCAAATTGGGAAAGGAGTGCATCAAGGCTGTATGTTGTCAACCTGCTTATTTATCTTATATGCACAGTACATCTTGAGAAATGCCGGACTAGATGAAGCACAAGCTGGAATCACAATTGTCAGGAGAAATATCAATAACCTCAGATATGCAAATGACACCATCCTTATGGCAGAAATCAAAGAAGAACTAAGGAGCCTCTTGATGAAAGTGAAAGAGGAGAGTGAAAAATTTGGCTTAAAACTCAACATTCAGAAAATGAAGGTCATGGCATCTGGTCCCATCACTTCATGGCAAATAGATGGGGAAACAATGGAAACAGTGACAGACTTTATTTTGGGGGATCCAAAATCACTGCAGATGGTGACTACAGCCATGAAGTTAAAAGACACTTGCTCCTTGGAAGAAAAGTTATGACCAACCTAGACAGCATATTAAAAAACAGAGACATTGCTTTGCCCAACAAAGGTCCATCTAGGCAAAGCTTTGGTTTTTCTGGTAGTCATGTATGGATGTGAGAGTTGGACTATAAAGAAAGCTGAACACCAAAGAATTGATGCTTCTGAAATGTGGTGTTGGAGAAGACTCTTGAGAGTCTCTTGGACTGCAAGGAGATCCAACCAGTCCATCCTAAAGGAAATCAGTCCTGATATTCATCAGAAGGACTGATGCTGAAGCTGAAAATCCAGTGCTTTGGCCACCTGATGCGAAGAACTGACTCATTTGAAAAGACCCTGATGCTGGGAAAGATTGAAAGTGGGAGGAGAAGGGGACGACAGAGGATGAGATGTTTGGATGGCATCACCAGCTCAATGGGCATGAGTTGGAGTAAACTCCGGGAGTTGGTGATGGACAGAGAGGCCTGGTGTGCTGCAGTCCATGGAGTCACAAAGAGTTGGACACAAAAGCAACTGAACTGAACTGAAACTCACTATACCTAGAAATGGTATGATTCACTAAAGTCATTTTGCACATAATGAAGCTCTAGAATTATCAAAGAGTAGAATGGGGTTCTACATTCAGAATAAAGCTATCAAGGGAATGTTTGTTAAGATTTTTCCGCTAAGGAACAGCTGATTTGGCTCCAGAACCCAAACTGTTGGCAATGAGCACAGTGCTTTTTCTCTCTTTCAATACTTCACAGAAGACACAGGCAAATAAAGTCATAAAATACTTTGAAAATCAAAACAAAATTAAAATGTCAAATAAAATAATACAATTTTTGTGTATTTAGTTAACATGAATTCATAACCCTACAATTCATATGTTATTTGTGTTCACTTAGGATTTCTCAAAATTACCTCTGAAACGGGATATTAAAGACACATTTAAAGTTCATGTAAGACATACATTTTGTGCGTTTTTAAATTTTTATTTTATTTTTGATTGGAGGATAATTTCTTTAAAATATTGTGATGTTTTCTTCCATACATCAATATAAATCAACCATAGGTATATATATGTTCCCTCCAAATATCTAGCCTACTTGGGGTTGAGAATTATTTAGATGTATAACAAGATATAAATATCATGCAAATGATAATTACATAGGAAGACTTATGTGTATAACAGTAGTAAATTATTTTATGAAAGTTTGCTCTAAAGAGCTGAACTGTGAAGAATTGTTCACAGAACTGAAGCCTTCTCAGATATCCACTTTGTCTTCTTGCATATCTTTTTTGGGGGGATGCTTTTGGCCACTGCCTTCTGTAGAATGTTTCAAACTTCTATCTATAGCTTTTCAGGCAGTCTGTCTACCAGACTACTTTTTGTTGTTCAGTTGTTGTTCAATCATGTCCAACTCTTAGCCACCCCATGGACTGCAGCATGGCAGGATTCCCTGTCCTTCACCATCTCCTGGAGCCTGCTCAAAGTCATATCCATTGAGTTAGTAATGCCATCCAAACATCTTGTCCTCTGTTATCCCCTTCTCCTGTCTTCAATTTTTCCCAGCATCAGGGTCTTTACCAATGAGTTGGCTCTTCACATCAGGTGTCCCAAGTATTGGAGCTTCAGCCTCAGCATCAGTATCTCCAGTGAATATTCAGGGTTGATTTCCTTTAGGATTGACTGGTTTGATCTCCTTGAAGTTCAAGTGTCTCTCAAGAGTCTTCTCCAACGGCACAGTTCAAAGCATCAATTCTTTGGTCCTCAGGTTTCTTTACAGTCTAGCTCTCACATCCATACATGGACTACTGGAAAAAAGATAGCTTTGATTATATGGACCTTTGTGAATAATACAGTTATGGTTCATTCTGTGATTGAGAAGCACATTTTCAGGTAATTTCTTATTAAAATGACAATTATTTGAAATGTTGAAAACGAAGTAGTGATTATTTCTATTATGAATGAACAGTTCACAAAGGGTGTTCCTGATGATGTTTTCCACTGCCCATTTGGTCATCAATGCAAGATTCAAACAGGATCCTCTCTGGTGTACAGAAGACCACTATACCAACATCTGTCAGCCAACATGTGTATCATATTTTCTTTCTTCTGTTGCTCAAGGTTTGTTTGTTTTTGAAAGTCACATCACAGCCATCATAGAATTATTATGCTAAGTATATTACAGGGGGCACATGGGAAAATTATCACAGGAAGACTTGAGGGATAAGATGAAATATTTTAAGCAGAGTTGGAAATAAGATTTCAGGCAGAAAGGGTAGTATGAAACATTTTAAGAGCCGGAGAAGAACATGACTATCTTAAAATGTCAAGTAAAGTAGTATTCTTATTACTTATATGACAGGAGGAAGCTAGAAGTTAAGTAGTTTGTCCACTGTTTCACAGGTAGTAATTTGACATGTTCGGACTGAAGTTTGTTTTCTACAATACCTTGTCTATTCTGTTTGAACCACTTCACCCTCTAAGATGCACTATTGAAAGTTGCATCAAAATATTTTAGTATAATACGAAGGAGATTCATTAGGCATGTTTCATTGACCTTTTAAATGAAGCCTTATTTTACAAAATTTTAAAGGCAAAATCTGTCCTTTCTTTAGTTTCTCAAACTGTTTTATTTATTTGAGTAGTAGTAGAGAAATATTTACCTATTTATTTCTTTATTTAATTAGGTGAAACATATAATGTGAAAACAATCCTCTTAACTTTTGTACATGTACTCTATGGTATTATAAACTATATACACATATTACACAGCAGAACTCTAAAAACATTTCAGGTCACATAACTGCAAATGTATGCCCATGAAAAATCATTTCCCTATTTCCCTTTCTCCCAAGCCCCTGGCAAACTGTCATTTGCTTTCTATTACTTCCATTAGTTTGTCTAGTTTAGATATCCCAATATAGCTGGAATCATGCATTATTTGTTCTTCTGTGACTGGATTATTTCTTTATCACGTTCTCAAATTTCATCAATGTTTTAGTACATGGCAAGATTTTCTTCTTATTAAATGCTGAATAATATTCTGCTGTGTGTCTATATCTCATTTTCTTTATTTAATCATCTGCTGATGGGCATTTAGTTTCAACATTTTTACTAATGTGAAGAATTTAAAAATGAGCATGAAAGCAAATACCTTTTGACATCCTGTTTTATTTATTTATGTATTTATTTATTGTAGGTGGAACATGATTGTTTACAAAGTTGTGTTAATTTCTGCTGTACAACAAAATGAATCAACTATATATATACATATATTCCCTGTCCCTTGGAACTTCATCCCAGCAAAACACCCATCCCATCATTCTATGTCATCACAGAGCACCAAGCTGAACTGCTAGTGCTATACAGCAGGGGTCCACTAAATTCATCAAGGCTGTATATTGTCACCCTGCTTATTTAAATTATATGCTGCATACATCATGAGAAATGCGAGGCTGGATGAGACACAAGCTCAAGATTGCCAGGAGAAATATCGATAAACTGAGATATGGAGATGGCACCATCTTTATGGCACAATGTGAAAAAAAACTAAAGAGCCTCTTGATTAAGGTGAAAGAGGAGAGTGAAAAAGATGGCTCAAAACTCAATATTCAAAAAGCAAAGATCATGACATCTGGTCCCATCACTTCATGGCAAATAGATGGGGAAACAATGGAAATAGTGACAGATTTTATTTTCTTGAGCTCCAAAATCACTGCAGATGGTAACAGCAGCCATGAAATTAAAAGATGCTTGCTCCTTGGGAAAAAAAAAACTATGACAAACCTAGATAGCATATTAAAAAGCTGAGACATTATTTTGCAACAAAGGTCCATATACTCAAAGCTACGGTTTTTCCAGTAGTCATGTATGGATGTGAGAGTTGGGCCATAACGAAAGCTGAGCACTGAAGAATTGATGCTTTTTAACTGTGGTGTTGGAGAAGACTCTAGAGAGATGCTTGGACTTCAAGATCAAACCAGTCAATCCTAAAGAAATAAACCCTGAATATTCATTGGAGAGACTGATGCTGAGGCTGAAGGCACAGTACTTTGCCCAAAGCCAACTCATTGGACAAGATCCTAATGCTGGGAAGGACTGAAGGCAGGAGGAGAAGGAGATTACAGAGGACAAGATGGTTGGTTGGTTGGCATCACCAACTCAATGGATATGAGTTTGAGCAGGCTCCAGGAGATGGTGAAGAACTGGGAAGCCTGTCATGTTGCAATCCATGGGGTCGCTAAGAGTTGGACATGACTGAGCAACAACTGAACAACAACAATCAGTCTGGTAGACAGAGTGCCTGAAAATCTATGGACAGAAGTTTGAAACATTGTACAGAAGGCTGTGGCCAAAACCATCCCTAAGAAAAAGAAATGTGAGAAGACAAAGTGGTTGTCTGAAGAGGCTTACAAAAAGCTGAGGAAAGAAGAGAAGCAAAAGGAAAGGGAGAAAGGAAAAATATACCCAACTGAATGCAGAGTTCGAGAGAATAGCAAGAAGAGATAAGATGGCCTTCTTAAAAGAACAATGCAAAAAAACGAAGAGAACAGTATAATGGGAAAGACTAGAGATCTCTTCAAGGAAATTGGAGATATAAAGGAAATATTTCATGCAACAGTGGGCATGGTAAAAGACGGAAATGGCAAGGGCCTAACAGAAGCAGAAAAGATTAAAAAGAAAAGAAAAGAATACCCAGAAGAACTATACAAGAAAGATCTTAATGACCTGAATAACCACGATGTTGTGGTAACTCACCTAGGGCCAGAAATCCTTGAGTGTGAACTTAAGTGTGATTTAGGAAACATTGCTAGGAACAGCTGTAGTGGAAGTGATGGATTTCCAGCTGAGCTCTTTAAAATTCTAAAAGAGGTTACTCTTAAAGTGTTGTACTCAATATGCCAGCAAATTTGGACTAGTCAGTAGTGGCCAAAGGATTGGAAAAGGTCAGTTTTCATGCAAATCCCAAAGAAGGGCAATGCCAAAGAATTTTCAAACTACTGTATGCTTGCACTCATTTCACATGCTATCAAAACTATTCTCAAAATTCTACAAGCTAGATTTTAGAGCAGTATGTGAACTACAACTTCCAGATGTACACACTAATTTTCAAAGAGTGAGAGGAAACAGATCAAATTGCCAACATTTGTTAGATCATGGAAAAGACAAGGGAATACCAGAAAAACATGTATTTTTGCTTCATTGACTATACCGAAGCCTTTGACTGTGTTTATCATAACAAACAGTGAAAAATTCTTAAAGAGATGGGTGTATCAGATTATATCTGCCTCTTGATAAACCTGTATGCAGGTCAAGAAACAATAGTTAGAACCATACATGGAACAACTGAATGGTTCAAAATTGGGAAAGGAGTACAACAAGGCTGCATATTGTTATCCAGCTTATTTAACTTACAGGCAGAGTACATTATGTGAAATACTGCATGAATCACAAGCTGGAATCAAGAGTGCCAAGAGAAGTATGAACAATCTCAGAGATGCAGTTGTTGGCAGAAAGTGAAGAGAAACTAAAGAGTTTCTGTATGGGGGTAAAGAGGAGAATGAAAAAGCTGGCTTGAAGCTCAACATTACACTTTAATGACAAAGAGAAGGAGAATAAATAGAAGCAGCAACAGATTTTATTTTCTTGAACTCGAAAATCACTGTGGACAGTGACTGCAGCCATGAAATAAAAGCCACTTGGTCCCTGGGGAAAAAAGTCATGACAAACTTAAACTGCATATTAAAAAGTAGAGACATCACCTTGATAACAAAAGTTTACATAGTCAAGGCTATAGTTTTTCCAGTAGTCATGTACAGATGTGAGATTTGTATCATAAAGAAGGCTAAGCACCAAAAAGAATTGATGCCTTCAAATTACGGTGTTAGAGAAGATTCTTGTAAATTTTCTGGGCTGCAGGAGATCAAACCAATCAATCCTAAAGGAAATTAATGTTGTATATTCATTGGAAGGACTACTATTTATACTGAAGTTCCAATACTTTGGCTGTCTTATACAAAGAAACAACTCATTGGAAAAGTTCCTCATGCTGTGAAAATTTTAAGACAAATGAGTAGGAGGTGGCAGTGGATGAGATGGGTAGAAAGCATCACTAACTCAATGGACATGAACTTAGACAAACTCTGGGAGATAGTGAAGGGCAGAGAAGCCTAGCACTCTGCAGTACTTGATCACAAAGAGTCAATCATGACTTAGCAACTGAAGAACAGCAAAAGTATGTAGAAATGTTTTGTAAGAAAAAAAGAAATTTGCTTTTTCATAATAGCAAAGAGTTGAATCAGAACTCAGAACTATGTAATAAAATGTGTACAAAATGTATTAAGTATTACAAGATACACTTTTTATAAGTTTAGATTAATAGCATGCTTATAAAATGATAATAATCCAGGTCTACTTGGTAACATGTTGTTCAGATTTGTGGTCATTTCTGTACTCATTCATCAAATTAGTTCATGGTTGTTTGTGTTAGGGCCTATATTCAGTTCAGTTCAGTTTAGTTCAGTCTCCCAGTCGTGCCCGACTCTCCGCGACCCGATGAATCAAAGCACGCCAGGCCTCCCCGTCCATCACCAACTCCCGGAGTTCAATCAAACTCATGTCCACAGAGTCGGTGATGCCATCCAGCCATCTCATTCTCTGTCGTCCCCTTCTCCTCCGGCCCCCAACCCTTCCCAGCATCAGAGTCTTTTCCAGTGAGTCAACTCGTCACATGAGGTGGCCAAAGTATTGGAGTTTCAGCTTTAGCATCAGTCCTTCCAATGAACACCCAGGACTGATCTCCTTTAGAACGCACTGGTTGGATCTCCTTGCAGTCCAAAGGACTCTCAAGAGTCTTCTCCAACACCACAGTTCAAAAGCATCAATTCTTCGGCGATCAGCTTTCTTCACAGTCCAACTCTCACATCCATACATGACCATATGGAAAAACCATAGCCTTGACTAGACGGACCTTTGTTAGCAAAGTAATGTCTCTGCTTTTTAATATACTATCAAGGTTGGTCGTAACTTTTCTTCCAAGGAGTAAGCGTTTTTTAATTTCATGGCTGCAATCAGCATCTGCAGTGATTTTGGAGCCCAAAAAAGTAAAGTCTGACACTGTTTCCACTGTTTTTCCATCTATTTCCCATGAAGTGATGGGACCAGATGCCATGATCTTTGTTTTCTGAATGTTGATCTTCAAGCCAACCTTTTCACTCTCCTCTTTCACTTTCATCAAGAGGCTTTTTAGTTCCTCTTCACTTTCTGCCTTAAGGGTAGTGTCATCTGCGTATCTGAGGTTATTGATATTTCTCCGGGCAATCTTGATTCCAGCTTGTGCTTCTTCCAGCCCAGCGTTCCTCATGATGTACTCTGCATATAAGTTAAATAAGCAAGGTGACAATATACAGCCTTGACGTACTCCTTTTCCTATTTGGACCCGGTCTGTTGTTCCATGTACAGTTCTGACTATTGCTTCCTGACCTGCATACAGGTTTCTCAAGAGGCAGGTCAGGTGGTCTGGGATTCCCATCTCTTGCAGAATGTTCCACAGTTTATTGTGATCCACACAGTCAAAGGCTTTGTCATAGTCAATGAAGCAGAAATAGATGTTTTTCTGGAACTCTCTTGCTTTCTCCATGATCCAGCAGATGTTGGCAATTTGATCTCTGGTTTCTCTGCCTTTTCTAAAACCTGCTTGAACATCTGGAAGTTCACGGTTCACATATTGCTGAAGCCTGGCTTGGAGAATTTTGAGCATGACTTTACTAGCGTGTGAGATGAGTGCAACTGTGCGGTAGTTTGAGCATTCTTTGGCATTCCCTTTCTTTGGGATTGGAATGAAGACTGACCTTTTCCAGTCCTGTGGCCACTGCTGAGTTTTCCAAATCTGCTGGCATATTGATGCAGCACTTTCACAGCATCATCTTTCAAGATTTGAAATAGCTCACCTGGAATTCCATCACCTCCACTAGCTTTGTTCATAGTGATGGTTTCTAAGGCCCACTTGACTTCACATTCCAAGTCTGGCTCTAGGTCAGTGATCACGTTATCATGACTATCTTGGTCGTGAAGATCTTTTTTGTACAGTTCTTCTGTGTATTCTTGCCACTTCTTCTTAATATCTTCTGCTTCTGTTAGGTCCATACCATTTCTGTCCTTTATCGAGCCCATTTTGCATGAAATGTTCCCTTGGAATCAATAATTTTCTTGAAGAGATCTCTTGTTTTTCGTACTCTGTTGTTTTCCTCTATTTCTTTGCATTGATCACTGAGGAAGGCTTTCTTATCTCTCCTAGCTATTCTTTGGAACTCTGCATTCAGATGCTTATATCTTTCCTTTTCTCCTTTGCTTTTCACTTCTCTTCTTTTCACAGCTATTTGTAAGGCCTCCTCAGAGAGCCATTTTGCTTTTTTGCCTTTCTTTTCCATGGGGATGGTCTTGGTCCCTGTCTCCTGTACAATGTCACGAACCTCCGTCCAGAGTTCCTCAGGCACTCTATCTATCAGATCTAGTCCCTTAAATCTATTTCTCACTTCCACTGTATAATCATAAGGGATTTGATTTAGGTCATATCTGAATGGTCTAGTGGTTTTCCCTACTTTCAGACACGAGAGACGCCGGCCCCGGTGGCGCAGACGCAAGCGCAACTGACAAGGCAAAGAAGCGCGGCTGTGAGGAGCTACCCCAGGCCTGAGGCCAGGGCCGGCGGCCGAGAGGAGCTAACCCACATCCAATAGGCGGTGGCTGCGCAGGCGCAGAAGGGGCGAGAGGAGCTACTCCACGTTCAAGGTCAGGAGGGGCGGCCTTGAGGAGATACCCCTCATCCAAGTTAAGGTGCAGCGGCTGTGCTTTCTTGGAGCAGCTGTGAAGAGATATCCCATGCCCAAGGTAAGAGAAACCCAAATAAGACGGTAGGCATTGCGAGGGGGCATCAGAGGGCAGACACACTGAAATCATAATCACAGGAAACTAGTCGATCTGATCACATGGACCACAGCCGAATGTGGTCCACTGGAGAAGGGAATGGCAAACCACTTCAGTATACTTGCCTTGAGAACCCCATGAACAGTATCAATGGGCAAAATGATAGGATACTGAATGAGGAATTCCCCAGATCGGTAGGTGCCCAGCATGCTACTGGAGATCAGTGGAGAAATAACTCTAGAAGGAATGAAGGGATGGAGCAAAAGCAAAACCAATACCCAGTTGTGGATGTGACCGGTGATAGAAGCAATGTCGGGTGCTCTAAAGAGCAATATTGCATAGGAACCTGGAATGTTAGGTCCATGAATCAAGGCAAATTGGAAGTGGTCAAACAGGAGATGGCAAGAGTGAACATAGACATTCTAGGAATCAGTGAATTAAAATGGACTGGAATGGGTGAATTTAACTCAGATGACCATTATATCTACTACTGTGGGCAGGAATCCCTTAGCCATCATGGTCAACAAAAGAGTCCGAAATTCAGTACTTGCATGCAATCTTAAAAACGACAGAATGATTTCTGTTCGTTTCCAAGGCAAACCATTCAATATTACAGTAATCCAGGCCTATGCCCCAACCAGTAACGCTGAAGAAGCTGAAGTTGAACGGTTCTATGAAGACCTACAAGACCTTTTAGAACTAACACCCAAAAAAGATATCCTTTTCATTATAGGGGACTGGAATGCAAAAGTAGGAAGCCAAGAAACACCTGGAGTAACAGGCAAATTTGGCCTTGGAGCATGAAATGAAGCAGGGCAAAGGCTAATAGAGTTTTGCCAAGAGAACGCACTGGTCATAGCAAACACCCTCTTCCAACAACACAAGAGAAGACTCTACACATGGACATCACCAGATGGTCATCACCGAAATCAGATTGATTATATTCTTTGCGCTCAAAGATGGAGAAGCTGTATACAGTTAGCAAAAACAAGACCAGGAGCTGACTGTGGCTCAGATCATCAAATTTCTAGATTATGTAAATAATCAGAACTCAAGGAATCTATTCACTATATTTCCTTGGGTTAAATGATGATTTCAGGCTGTCACATATTCAATGGGATTGAGTAGGTGGTAATTAATTGGTAGTTAATATAAGCTCAGCATTCAGAAAACAAAGATCATGGCATCTGGTCCCATCACTTCATGGGAAATAGATGGAAAAACAGTGGAAACAGTGTCAGACTTTATTTTTTTGTGCTTCATAATCAATGCGGATGCTGATTGCAGCCATGAAATTAAAAGGCGCTTACTCCTTGGAAGGAAACTTATGACCAACCTTGATAGTATATTAAAAAGCAGAGACATTACTTTGCTAACAAAGGTCCGTCTAGTCAAGGCTATGGTTTTTCCATATGGTCATGTATGGATGTGAGAGTTGGACTGTGAAGAAAGCTGATCGCTGAAGAATTGATGCTTTTGAACTGTGGTGTTGGAGAAGACTCTTGAGAGTCCCTTGGACTGCAAGGAGATCCAACCAGTCTGTTCTAAAGGAGATCAGTCCTGGGTGTTCATTGGAAGGACTGATGCTAAAGCTGAAACTCCAATACTTTGGCCACCTCATGTGACGAGTTGACTCACTGGAAAAGACTCTGATGCTGGGAAAGGTTGGGGGCGGGAGGAGAAGGGGACGACCGAGAATGAGATGGATGGATGGCATCACAGACTCTGTGGACATGAGTTTGAGTGAACTCTGGGAGTTGGTGATGGACAGGGAGGCCTGGCGTGCTGTGATTCATGGGGTCGCAGAGAGTCGGACATGACTGAGCAACTGAACTGAACTGAACTGAACTGAGAAATTTGATGAGCTAATAATTTTATTTATTATGTCATATTTGTATGTATTATTCTAATAAAAATCTTCTTAGTAATAAAAGTAGAATTTCTACTTCTAGTAGAAATCATTCACAAATCAAATGGCATTAGATGTAGCTTCCAAAATCTGTTTCAAAAAGAAATTATTTTATATGTTGAAGAGTGAAGAAATCAAGTCTCAATAGTTCAATGTCTATTGTGATAATTTCCAGATGATTTTAACACCAATATACTGACCTATTTTAACAAAATGGAGCCAGATATTTGAGACAATAACGAATAGAATGTCTCAGTTATTCCTATAATTGCTTCACCATTCACTCTACCACCCAGACCTCATTTTACAAAGGATATGCTAGGAATAGAGTATTTTTTCTTTCAATATTACTTTTTCTACTTAGCATTTCTAATGTTCTAACCACTTCTAAAGTTTGTTTATTAAAATTAAGAGAACATAAAAAATAGCAAGTATTCATAAAGGCATTAAGGAATAATCTTGATATTTCCATTGTTTTTGTTTCTACTAAATAAAATCACTGAGTGTCCTTCCAAAAAATTCTTTATATCTATAAATGTTAGATATATAATTAATGAAAACAGAGGGCTATTAAAGTCCTAAAGTGTAACAGAAGAAAAAATGTTCCTATAATTCTTTCCAAGAAATATTTAGTTGAAACAACTGATGAAAATATTTAAAAGCAAATATGAGCACAACATATTTAATACCAAAATTCTCACTAATATGTAAATATCACATTGATGAAACTGATGGAATATAGCCAAGATAGTAGACTCATAATGCATTTAAATGAATTAATATCGTATCAAATTTGTATTAGATTTGTCTTGGCTATATTATGCCAAATGATGAATTATTGAATTTTTAATCTTTGAATATACTACTTCATTCCTGTCTAGGTATAAGCTTTAGAATTTCCTTAAATGAGAGATTTTCTAAAACATTAAATTTAAAGTTTACATTTTAACTTAGGCTATGAGGTTATAGCTCAATTTACCTGTTTACTTTGACTGTCTTCCCAAGAACAATATTAGCAGATAATTTGATCATGCAACAGTCTGTGACTTTCATTTAGTTCATAACTGACCAAACTTTTTCTGTAAAATACCAGATAGTAAATATTTAAGGCTTTGAGGGTTATATTTTCTCTGTCTTTTGCTCTTGCAAAAGCAGCTGTAGACAATGTTTAAACAAGTTAGCATGGAAATGTTCCAATAAAACTTTATTTACAAACATTGTAGTTCAATTTTTTGTGTAAATTACTATGTAACTCAGTGGGTAAAGAAACTGTCTGTAGTGTAGGGGATGGAGGAGTTGCAGGTTTGATCCCTGGGTCAGGAAGATCCTCTGGAGGAGGACATGGCAGTCCACTCCAGTATTCTTTTTTTATTATTATTATTATTTATTGAAGGATAATTGCTTTACAGAATATTACTATTTTCTGTCAAACCTCAATATGAATCAGCCATAGGCATACATATATCCTCTCCCTTTTGAAACTCCCTCCCATCTCACTCCCCATCCCATTGATACAGAGACCCTGTTTGAGTTTCCTGAGCCATACAGCATATTCCTGTTGGCTATCTATTTTACATAAGGTAATGTAAGTTTCCATGTTACTCTTTCCGTAAATTTCACCTTCTCCTCCCCTTTCCTCATGTCCATAAGTCTATTCTCTATGTCTGTTTCTCCATTGTTGCCCTATAAATATATTCTTCAGTATTTTCTAGATTCCATATATGTGTGTTAGAATACAGTATTTATCTTTCTCTTTCTGATTCACTTAACTCTGTATAATAGGTTCTAGGTTCATCCACCTCATTATAACTGATTCAACTGTGTTCCTTTAGTCCATGGGGTCGCAAAGAGTCAGACACGACTGAGCGACGGTACGGTATGGAATATTCCATTGTATATATATACCACAACTTCTTTATCCATTCATCTGTTGATGTACATCTAGGTTGTTTCCATGTTCTAGCTATTGTAAATAGCGCTGCAATGAACAATGGGATACATGTGTCTCTTTCCATTTTGGTTTCCTCAGGGTATATGCCTAGGAGCATTCCAGTATTCTTGACTGGAGAAGCCTATGGACAGAGGAGCCTGGCAGGCTACATACAGTCACTAAGAGTTGGATACAACTGAAGTGTCTGAGCACTCAGAATCCAAATGATTATCTTTTTTCAAAAAATATAACATTTCAAACCCATCTTGACTCATGGAAGGCATAAAAACAGGCAGAAGGCTGAATTTGGCTTTCAGACCATATTTAGCTAGTCACTGATAGTTAAATAAAACCTTAGTTAGCTACTTTTAAGAACAGCACTCAAACATCTTCATCATGGGCTTAATCACATTGCAACACATACTTTTCTAGTCTAAAGTGAAAGTTCCAAGAATTTTTTCTAACTTAACTTATCTGGTTATAAGATCACATTTTATTTTTTGGTTTTTGTTTCTTTTGCTTTTTATACTGGTGTTAACATGACTTGTCTGTAATGCAGGTCTGGAGCACCATCTAGAGATGAAAAGTTAAAATTGACATTAAAAAATAAAGACTAAGAACCAGTGTAGCTGGAGGATGACTTCGCAATTTACGATTAGTGTGCAAATTATATTTTCAAATGATCAACTCTAAGAAAGTCACACACTTCACTAATTGAAAGCGAATACTGTTTAATGTTGATTCTCTATGTGACTTTTCCAAAAATATACTGATTTGAACTGTTTCAGACTATAATTTGCATTCCATGAAAATAATTGTTAATGACTAGATTACTGTGTGTTTAATTATATACATAAAAACCTCTAATGTTGAGTAGATATGTTTTTTTAAAAAATCTCATAAATACCATGCATATAAACGTAAAAGTACAGAATAATCAAAATTAGCATGAACAATCTCTTCCTTTAGAACTTAAACCAAATTATTCATTACTCCCAACATACATTTTTCTTTCTTTTTTACATAAAACTAGAAGTATTTTCTATGTTTATGACTGCAAACACACTTCTGTCTCTCAGTTTGTGGTCGATGATAAAAGGGTTGCAATCAGTCTATGGAGCTTAGTGCAATTTTCTTATTATATATATATCTTGATCCACAATGATTTAGTAATAGAGCTACAGTTCTATTGATTTATGTGAAAATTAAGGAGCCGAGACTACTTTCTTAATTAAGTAGCTAATTAATAAAATGAATATTGGTATTTTAAAATAACATTTACAATGTATCAGACTATAGTGAGCCAAGAGCCCTTTCTAACTTTGACATTTCAATTTCATCATTTTTTGGAAAAACTATCCAGTGTCCCATAAAATTATTAGGGCAATAATAATTGATTTTTAGGAAATAGGTGACAGCATGAACACAACCTTTTTCTACAGTTATATTCTATAAGTGTGTGCTATTTTGTCTTAGTTATTGTCTTTAAATTTTTATATATTATTTTTATATAATATCATTTATTCTCCAACTAACCTCAAGAAAATCTACAAGTTAGTAACGTTTTATCTCATACATGTGAAAATACATTATTGAAGCTATTTCAATAACAGAAATCATATGGACCTAATGGAAGCAGAAGATATTAAGAAGACATGGAAAGAATACACAGAAAAACTATACAAAAAAGATCTTCATGACCCAGATAACCATGATGGTGTGATCACTCACCTAGAGCCAGACATATGGAATGCAAAGTCAAATGGGCCTTAGGAAGCATCACATGAACAAAGCTAGTGGATGTGATGGAATTCTAGATGAGCTATTTTGAATCCTAAAAGATGATGCTGTTAAAGTGTTGCACTCAAAATGCCAGCAAATTTGGAAAACTCTACAGTGGCCATAGCACTGGAAACAGTTTTCATTCCAGTCCCAAAAAAGGGCAATGCCAAAGAATATTCAAGCTGCTACACAATTGCACTCATCTCACACTCTAGCAAAGTAATGCTCAAAAGTCTCTAAGCCAGGATTCAACAGTTTGTGAACAATGAAATTACAGATGTTCAAGCTGGACTTAGAAAAGGTAGAGGAACCAGAGATCAAATTGCTTACATCCATCAGAACATGGAAAAAGAAAAGAGTTCCAGAAAAAAACATCTACTTCTGCTTTATTAACTATGCCAAAGCCTTTGACTATATGAATCACAACAATCTGTGGAAACTTTTTTAAAAGATGGGAATACCAGACCACCTTACCTGCCTCCTGAGAAACCAGTATGCAGGCCAAAAAGCAATGGTTAGTATCGGACATGGAACAACAGACTGGTTCCAAACTGGGAAAGGAGTAAATCAAGGCTGCATGTTGTCAACCTGCTTATTTAACTTATATGCAGAGTACATTATGTGAAAATGTCAGGCTGGATGAAGCACAAGCTGGAATCAAGATTGCCAGAAGAAATATCAATAACCTCAGATATGCAGATGACAACACCCTTATGGCAGAAAATGAAGAAGAACTAAAGAGCCTCTTGAAGAAGATGAAAGAGGAGAGTGAAAAAGTTGGCTTAAAACTCAACATTCAAAAACTAAGATCAAGACATCAGGTCCCATCACTTCATGGCTAAAAGGTGGGGAAACAGTGAAACTTTAGTGTCTTGGGCTCCCAAATCACTGCAGATGATGACAGCAGCCATGAAATTAAGACACTTGCTCCTTGGAAGTAAAGCTATGACCAATCTAGACAGCATATTAAAAAAGCAAAGACATTACTTTGACAACAAAGGCCCATCTAGTCAAAGCTATGGTTTTTCCAGTAGTCATGTATGCATGCGAGAGTTGAACTATAAAGAAAGCTGAGTGCTGAAGAATTGATGTTTTTGAACTGTGGTGTTGGAAAAAACTCTTGAGAGTCCCTTGGACTGCAAGGAGATCCAACCAGTCCATTCTAAAGGAAATCAGTCCTGAGCATTCATTAGAAGGACTGATGCTGAAGCTGAAACTCCAATACTTTGGCCACCTGATGCAAAGAACTGACTAACTGAAAAACACCCTGATGCTGGGAAAGATTGAGGGCAGGAGGAGAAGGGGACAACAAAGGAGAAGATGGTTCGATGGCATCACTGACTCAATGAACATGAGTTTGAGCAAGTTCTGGGAATTGGTGATGGACAGGAAAGCTTGGCATGCTGCAGTCCATGAGGTCACAAAGAGTCGGACACTATTGAGTGACTGAACTGAACTGAACTGAAATATCAAACATGTAATTCAAACCCATATGTGTCTGGCTTTGAAGCAAATTCTCTTTCCATTTTCAATTCTGGCTCCACTGAGATAAGATCAGAATGAATGCATAGATAATAAACTGATTATAGGTGAGTAAACACAAAAATTGGGAGTCAGACTTCTATCAATGAAAGCCCAGGAGATTCTTACCATCAGCAAAATAATTTTGGAAAAATTGCTAAATCTTCCTAAAATATACATTACTCTTCTATAAAATAGGAATAGCAACTATACATCAATTGTTTATTTTTAATATTAGTAGGGAAAATGTATGTAAAAATTTAATATAATGCCTGATACTGAAACAATATTAAAATACTTTGAACTACTACTGTGGAAAACAAAGTAGACCGGGGTGACTTGATTATTTGGGTACAGTAAGCCAAAGCTAGGATTGGTAGATATGATTTATTTGATTGTATGTTAGTTGATTTATAAAGAAAGAAAATAGTTTTTTCAGACAGAGACAATATTGAGATCACCCCATATTATTTATTCCTGTCATTGATTTAAATATTATATGCATATTTAAGAGGTAAGTTTTTAAAAAATCTTTCCAAATGATTGGATGTTTCTAATTTGACACAGCAACAAGTTGTCTTCATCTTCACCATGCTCTTCATTTTAACCTAAAACATACGCAAAAATGTATACTTTTTAAAATCCAGAATAAAATTTTCTTTTTTTTTTAGAATTTTTTCTAAAAAACATACTGCAAGTATTCTATCACTTGAAGACCTTTGAAATTTGAACCAGTGATGAGGTATGGCCAAGATGGTGGAGTAGGAAGACCTGGTCATCACCTAATTCCATGAGCACACAAAATGTTTACTATGTACAGAGCAACTCTGTATGAGAACAAGCTGATACTGGCATAAAATATTTTCCAAAATTAAAGATATAGAGAAGGGACCACAGTGAGATTGTTAGGAAGAGCAAATATGAGTTATATTCAAGACCTAATCCCACGGGTGATAATCACAAATAAGAAGATAATTATAAGAGTAGAGGTTCTATCCAAGGAGCAAAGGTTCTAAACTCACCCTGTGCTTCCTAGCCTGGAAGTCCTTCAATGGCATGATAAACCCAGAACATCCAACTTTGAATGACAGAGGGCCTTGTGGATGGGAGAGTTAAAAGACTTTAGGAAACAAACTCCATTATAAAAGGGCACTGACAAACTCTCATAAGATCTAAATCTTATCACAGAGGCAGTACTTTGAAATAGATCTAGTCATACCCACTTACTTGATTGATCAAGGAGAGTCTCCCAGAGAAGCAGGAGGCAACTGGAATTCACCAGGTACTTGAACATTGGTGGTAGCCAACATGGTGCTCACTTATTTGACCATGACAACACTGGTGCTGGCAGTGAATTTTGGATTTCTTCTAGCCTATTAGTGCCAGGGGCTACTATGGACCACGACTGGATGAGTACCAGGCCCAGGTCTCCAGGCCTGCATAGCCTTCCATCCTGGGATAAGTCATCAGGCTCAGAGAAAGATAAAGACTGGCAAACAGCAGGACCAGGGCCAAGTCCTGCCTACCAGCTTGCCCACTGTACTCAACCCTGCCATAACAGTCAGGCACATACAGCATACAAAGGAAGTGTATAACTCAGATGTCCAGAGAGAGTGAGCTGCTGCACCTTCTAGAACATTTCCCACATAGTGCCACTTCTCCAAGATTGGGAAACCTAATCAAACATCCTAATGAATACAAATAAAAGCAGAGAATTAGGCAACATGAGGTGGAAAAATATGTTCCAAATAAAGGATAAGATAAAACCACAGATGATGTAAGTAACATGGAGATAAGCTATCTAATCAGTAAATAGTTAAAGGTAATGATCAAAAGGATGATCAATGAACTTAGGAGAAGAATAAAGAAACACAATGAGGATTTTAACAAACAGAAAATACAAAGAAGAATCAAACAGAGGTGAAGAATATAGTAATTGAAATAAAAGATACATTAGAAGGAATGAACAGTAGATTAAATGATCAGACAAATACATTGACAGATGGGAATAAATAGTAGTGAAAATGGCCCAAGATGGACAGAAGAAGGGAAAAAAATTTTTTTAATTGAGGATAGATTAAAAGACCTCTGCAAATACATCTGGAGAAGGAAATGGCAACCCACTCCAGTGTTCTTGCCTGGAGAATCCCAGGGATGGGGGAGCCTGGTGGGCTTCCATCAATGGGGTCACACAGAGTCGGACACGACTGAAATGACTTAGCAGCAGCAGCAGCAGCAAATACATCAATTGTAGTTCTTATCATTTGAACTAACATTCAAATGATAAAAATCCCAGAAGAAAAAGGAGAGGGAAATGGGTAGATAATTTATTTGAAGAAATAACAGCTGCAAAATATCCTTACCTGGGAATTTCAAGAAAACAGATGACATCCAGGAAGCACAGAGAGTTCCAAGAAAGATAAATCCAAAGACATCCATACCAATTATATTATAATTAAAATGGCAAAAATTAAAAGTAAATAGAGGACTGTAAAAATAGCAAGGGAAAAACAATTAGCACCATACAAAAAACTCACATAAGACTCTCAGCTGACATTTCAGCAGAAAATTTGCAGATCAGAAGGGATCAGTATGTTCAAAATTGAGAAAGTAAAAAACCCTAAAATCAAGAATAATCTACCCAACAAGATTACCATTCAAATTTAAAGGAGAGATAAAAAGGTTAACAGACAAGCAAAAGGTAAAAGTTCAACACCTCTAAAGTGGGTTTGCTACTGCTGCTGCTAAGTCGCTTCAGTCGTGTCCTACTCTGTGCGACCCCATAGACGGCAGCCCACCAGGCTCCCCCATCCCTGGGATTCCCCAGGCAAGAATACTGGAGTGGGTTGCCATTTCCTTCTCCAATGCATGAAAGTGAAAAGTAAAAGTGAAGTCGCTCAGTCATGTCCCACTCTTCGCGACCCCATGGACTGCAGCCTACCAGGCTCCTCCATCCATGGGATTTTCCAGGCAAGAGTACTGGAGTGGGGTGCCATCGCCTTCTCTTAAAGTGGGCTTGCAATAAATATTAAAGGGATTTCTCTATGTAGGACAGAAGATCACAGCAAGAAATACATAAAAATTACAAAAGAAAAAAAATCTCATTTGTAAAAGCAAACAATAAAGGCAATTAATCTCCTATATAACGATTAAAATGTTAAAAGTAGTAAAATCATTTGTATGAAAAAAGTAGTTAAATGATACATAAAACAAAAAGATATAAAATATGATATAAAAAATTAAATGTGTGTATGTGGAGTTAAAATGTAGGGATGTTAGCATGTGTTCCAAAGGCATCCAAATAGGAAAGGAAGGAGTAAAAATGTCACTGTTTGCAGATGACATGATACTATACATAGAATAGTCTAAAGAAGCCACAAAAAATCTATTTGAATGATAAATGAAGAGTAAAATTGCAGGATACTAAATAAATATACAGAAAATTTTTTATGTTTTTATATACTAAAAACAAACTAATAGAAAAAGAAATGAAGAAAACAGTCTAATTTACAACTGTATCTAAAAGAATGAAATAGCTAGGAATAAAATTAGCAAAGGAAATAAAAGACTTGCCTGAACTAGGAAAACAGTAATACATTGTTGAAGGAAATTGAAGATAAAAACAAATGAAAAAAAAAAAAAAATACAGTGCTACTTCATTGGAAGTTAATATTGTTAAAAGGACCTTTTTTCTTAAGGTAATCAACAAATTGCATGTAATTTCTGTCAAAATATCCATAGCGTTTTCTTTCACTAAGAACAAATGATTCTAAAATTTATATGGAAAAGCAAAGATATTGAGTGGTCAAACATTCTTGTCAAAAAAGAATAAAGCTGAAGATGTCACACTTTGATGTCACACAGTCCGTCACAGCCGGCATCGTTTCTGCATGGTCCGTCCCATGGCGTCGCTTCAAGGTCAGGGGCAGCAGCAGAGAGCGCCAGGCAGCGACGGTGCATGAGTGGCTGAGAGGAGCTACCCCTCACCCGAAGTCAGGGTGGCAACCAGGAGGAGCAACCCCATGTCCAAGTAGCGGCGGCCACGCGGGCACAGGAGGGCCGAGAGACGCTACTCCACGTTCAAGGTCAGGAGGTGCAGCCATTAGATACCCGTCGTCCAAGGTAAGGAGCAGTGGCTGAGCTTTGCTGGAGCAGCCGTGAAGAGATAGCCCATGACCAAGGTAAGAGAAACCTAAGTAATATGGTAGGGATTGCAAGGGGGCATCAGAGGGCGGACATACTTAAATAATAATCACAAAAACTAGTCAATCTGATCACACAGACCACAGCCTTGTCTAACTCAATGAAACTAAGCCATGCGTGTGGGGCCACCCAAGACAGGCGGGTCATGGCGGAGAGGTCTGACAGAATGTGGTCCACTGGAGAAGGGCATGGTAAACCACTTCAGTATTCTTGCCTTGAGAACCCCATCAGTTCAGTTCAGTTCAGTTCAGTCGCTCAGTCGTGTCCGACTCTCCGCGACCCCATGAATCACAGCACGCCAGGCCTCCCTGTCCATCACCAACTCCCGGAGTTCACTCAAACTCATGTCCACAGAGTCGGTGATGCCATCCAGCCATCTCATTCTCTGTCATCCCCTTCTCCTCCCGCCCCCAACCCTTCCCAGCATCAGAGTCTTTTCCAGTGAGTCAACTCGTCGCATGAGGTGGTCAAGGTATTGGAGTTTCAGCTTTAGCATCAGTCCTTCCAATGAACACCCAGAATCGACCTCCTTTAGAATGGACTGGTTGGATCTCCATGCAGTCCAAGGGACTCTCAAGAGTCTTCTCCAACACCACAGTTCAAAAGCATCAATTCTTCAGCGTTCAGCTTTCTTCACAGTCCAACTCTCACATCCATAGATGACCACGGGAAAAACCACAGCCTTGAATAGACGGACCTTTGTTGGCCAAGTAATGTCTCTGCTTTTTAATGTATTATCAAGGTTGATCATAACTTTCCTTCCAAGGACTAAACATCTTGTAATTTCATGGCTGCAGTCAGAATCTGCAGTGATTTTGGAGCCCAAAAAAACAAAGTCTGACACTGTTTCCACTGTTTTTCCATCTATTTCCCATGAAGTGATGGGACCAGATGCTGCCATGATCTTTGTTTTCTGAATGTTGAGCTTCAAGCCAACCTTTTCACTCTCCTCTTTTACTTTCATCAAGAGGCTTTTGAGTTCCTCTTCACTTTCTGCCATAAGGGTAGTGTCATCTGCATATCTGAGATTATTGATATTTCTCCCAGCAATCTTGATTCCAGCCTGTGCTTCTTCCAGCCCAGCGTTCCTCATGATGTACTCTGCATATAAGTTAAATAAGCAAGGTGACAATATACAGCCTTGACGCACTCCTTTTCCTATTTGGAACCAGTCTGTTGTTCCATGTACAGTTCTGACTGTTGCTTCCAGGCAAAATGATAGGATACCGAAAAAGGAACTCCCCAGGTCGGTAGGTGCCCAATATGCTACTGGAGATCAGAGGAGAAATAAATCCAGAGAGAATGAAGGGATGGAGCCAAGCAAAAACAATACCCAGTGGTGGATGGGACTGGTGATAGAAGCAAGGTCCAATGCTGTAAGGAGCAATATTGCATAGGAACCTGGAATGTTAGGTCCACGAATCAAGGCAAATGGGAAGTGGTCAAACAGGAGATGGCAAGAGTGAACGTAGACATTCTAGGACTCAGTGAAATAAAATGGACTGGAATGGGTGGATTTAACTCAGATGACCATTATATCTACTACTGTGGGCAGGAATCCCTTAGAAGAAATGAGAGTAGCCATCATGGTGAACAAAAGAGTCCAAAATGCAGTACTTAGATGCAAGCTCACAAATGACAGAATGATCTCTGTTCGTTTCCAAGGCAAATCATTCAATATTACAGTAATTCAAGTCTATGCCCCAACCAGTAACGCTGAAGAAGCTGAAGTTGAACGGTTCTATGAAGACCTACAAGACCTTTTAGAACTAACACCCAAAAAAGATGTCCTTTTCATTATAGGGGACTGGAATGCAAAAGTAGGAAGTCAAGAAACACCTGAGTAACGGCATATTTGGCCTTGGAGCAGGGAATGAAGCAGGGCAAAGGCTAATAGAGTTTTGCCAAGAGAACGCACTGGTCATAGTAAACACCCTCTTTCAACAACACAAGAGAAGACTATACACATGGACATCACCAGATGGTCAACACCGAAATCAGATTGATTATGTTCTTTGCAGCCAAAGATGGAGAAGCTCTATACAGTTAGCAAAACCAAGACCGGGCGCTGACTGTGGCTCAGATCATGAACTCCTTATTGCCAAATTCAGACTTAAATTGAAGAAAGTAGGGAAAACTAGACCATTCAGATATGACCTAAATCAATTCCCTTATGATTATACAGTGGAAGTGAGAAATAGATTTAAGGGACTAGATCTAATAGATAGAGTGCCTGATGAACTATGGACGGAGGTTCATGACATTGTACAGGAGACAGGGATCAAGACCATCCCCATGGAAAAGAAATTCAAAAGAGTAAAATGGCTGTCTGGGGAGGCCTTATAAATAGCTGTGAAAAGAAGAGAAGCAAAAAGCAAAGGAGGAAAGGAAAGATATAAGCATCTGAATGCAGAGTTCCGAAGAATAGCAAGGAGAGATAAGAAAGCCTTCCTCAGTGATCAGTGCAAAGAAATAGAGGAAAACAACAGAATGGGAAAGACTAGAGATATCTTCAAGAAAATTAGAGATTCCAAGGGAACATTTCATGCAAAGATGGGCTCAATAAAGGACAGAAATGGTATGGACCTAACAGAAGCAGAAGATATTAAGAAGAGGTGGCAATCATAAACAGAAGAACTGTACAAAAAGAATCTTCACGACCAAGAGAATCACGATGGTGTGATCAATCACCTAAAGCCAGACATCCTGGAATGTGAAGTCAAGTGGGCCTTAGAAAGCATCACTACGAACAAAGCTAGTGGAGGTGATGGAATTCCAGTGGAGCTATTTCAAATCCTAAAAGATGATGCTGTGAAAGTGCTGCACTAAATATGCCAGCAAATTTGGAAAACTCAGCAGTGGCCACAGGACTGGAAAAGGTCAGTCTTCATTCCAATCCCAAAGAAAGGCAATGCCAAAGAATGCTCAAACTACCGCACAATTGCACTCATCTCACACGCTAGTAAAGTCATGCTCAAAATTCTCCAAACCAAGCTTCAGCAATACGTGAACCGTGAACTTCCAGTTGTTCAAGCTGGTTTTAGAAAAGGCAGGGAACCAGAGATCAAATTGCCAACATCTGCTGGATCATCGAAAAAGCAAGAGAGTTCCAGAAAAACACCTATTTCTGCTTTATTGACTATGCCGAAGTCTTTGTATGGAACACAATAAACTGTGGAGAATTCTGAAAGAGATGGGAATATCAGACCACCTGACCTGCCTCTTGAGAAACATATATGCAGGTCAGGAAGCAGCAGTTAGAACTGGACATGGAACTACACACTGGTTCCAAATAGAAAAAAGAGTACGTCAAGGCTGTATATTGTCACCCTGCTTATTTTACTTATATGCAGAGTACATCATGAGGAACGCTGGGCTGGATGAAGCACAAGCTGGAATCAAGATTGCTGGGAGAAATATCAATAACCTCAGATATGCAGATGACACTACCCTTATGGCAGAAAGTGAAGAGGAACTAAGAAGCCTATTGATGAAAGTGAAAGAGGAGAATGTAAAAAGTTGGCTTAAAGCTCAACATTCAGAAAGCTAAGATAATGGCATCTGGTCCCATCACTTCATGGGAAATAGAAGGGGAAACAATGGAAACAGTGCCAGACTTTATTTTGGGGGCTCCAAAATCACTGCGGATGCTGATTTCAGCCACGAAATTAAAGGATGCTTACTCCTTGGAAGGAAAGTTATGACCAACCTAGACAGCATATTAAAAAGCAGAGACATTACTTTGCCAACAAAGATTTGTCTAGTCAAGGCTATGGTTTTTCCAGTGGTCATGTGTGGATGTGAGTTGGACTGCGAAGAAAGTTGAGCACCAAAGAACTGATGCTTTTGAACTGTGGTGTTGGAGAAGACTCTTGAGAGTCCCTTGGACTGCAAGGAGATCCAACCTGTCCATTCGAAAGGAGATCAGTCCTGGGTGTTCGTTGGAAGGACTGAGGCTAAAGCTGAAACCAATACTTTGGCCACCTCATAAGAAGAGTTGACTCACTGGAAAAGACTCTGATGCTGGGAGGGATTAGGGGCAGGAGGGGAAGGGGACAACAGAGAATGAGATAGCTGAGTGACATCACTGACTCGATGGACATTTGTTTGCGTGAACTCTGGGAGTTGGTGAACTCCAGGAGCGACTCAACTGAATCAAAATATTATGGTACTGCCAACAAAAGTAGACAGACAGATGAATGGAATAAAACAGAGATCCCAGAAATAAACCCACAATTATATGATCAACTGTTTTCTGGACAAAAGGAAAGAATATACACGGAGGAAATAAATAGTGTTGAGAAAACAAGTCAGCTACATACCTAAAAATAAAACTGGACTACTTTCTGCCATTATATGCAAAAATAAATTTTAAATGGATTGAAGACTTAAATGTAATACCTGAAACTATAAAACTTCTAGAGGAAAACTTATGCAGTAGTCTCTTTGACATTGCTCTTAGAAATGATTTTTAGATTGATCTCCATAAATAAACAAATGTGTCTACATCAAACTAAAAACTTTTTTCATAGTGAAGAAAACTATCAACAAAATGAAACTGTTGCCTGCCGAATGGGAGAAGAGATTTGTAAACAGTATATATGATAAGGGCTTGTTGTGGTTGTTCAGTTGCTAGGTCATGTCTGACACTTTGTGACCCCATGGACTGCAGAATGTTGGGCTTCCCTGTATTTCATTATTTCCCAGAGTTTGCTAATATCCAAAATATACGATGAAGTCATACAACTTGATGTCAAAAAACCCACAAACGCACTGATTAATAAATGGCCAGAGGATCTGAATAGACATTTTCCTCCATGGAGAAATGCAGCTGGCCAAAAGACACATGAGAGGGTGTTAACATCTCTAACCATGAGGAAAAATGAAAATTAAAACTACAGTGAGATATCATACCATATCTGTCAGGTTTATTGTTGTTCAGTTGTTAAGTAGTGTCCAACTCTTTGAGACCCCCACAAACAGCATCACCAGGCTTACCTGTTCCACACTGTCTCCCAGAGGGTGACCAAGTTCGTTTCCATTGAGTCAGTGATGCTATCCAACTGTTTCATCCTCTGCCACCCTCTTCTTTTTCCTTCAACTGCCGGGAGCCAGCGAGGGAAATCCTACCCGTGGCAAAGGTCAATTGGGGAAGAGGCCTGATGGGCAAAGGCTAATCAGGACTCGAGGAACCCCCTGGACTTACCCAAGCATCTACCCCAAAGAAAACCAGAGTCTGACTGCCTTACTATCTTGCGCCTCTTACCAAGTCCTCTAATACTTACGGGGGCTTCCCCCCAACCACCTTTCTCTGAAAACATTAATTCAGAGCTGTAGTTTAAAAGTTTTCCTCGGCTTAATAGGAGTGTTCCAATCCAAGCCCCTCTGATAGCTTTCTAACTTGCCTAACAAGTTTGTCCGGGCTCTTAAAACTATGAGTGTGACTGTTTATGGCCTCCCAGCCATGCAAGGACAGAAAGCCTAATATTCTAAAATACAGGAATTTGTTGAAGAAGTTAAAATCATCAGAATAGTACTAAAAAAGATTTCATTATTGAATCAATGCTTGCTGCAAAATTTCCTCTATCTATTGTAGCCTTGGAAATATATTAATCACATATAGAGAAAATAAATGGTAGCCTTTGATTTAACCACATCAGATCTTAAGTTAATAAATTCTTTTCTTGTAGCTCACTACACCCTTGCCTTATAGGAATGTAACCTTGTCATGTGTCTTTGGAGAATAGGGCCTGACTTTAGGAAAATCAACTTAAAAGAATATAAGCCTTTTTCTAGCTAACTAACTTTTGTTAGGAGAGAGGGCCATAAACTGTTAGCAGGCCTCCTGGCCAGAAGATGATGTAAACCACCTAAAACTTTTGTATATCATGAGACATACAAAAATGAGCCCTGATCCTGATAAGGGTCAAGATTGCTGACACCGCATGATTCTGGCGTGACTCTATACCTCCCTTTCTCTGTTTTTTATGTGCACAACTTAGGGTATAAAAGCAGCACTGGAAAATAAAGTTTTGGGCCTTGCTCAATGAAGCTTGGTCTCCCCGTGTCATTCTTTCTCTTTTTCCGTCCTTTTCTCTATTCTCCTTTTTCTGGCTGAGATCCTTGGAGCGCTGGGCCCTCTGCGTTTACTTATTTGCCTGGGCTTCTAAGACCCACTCGAGGGGTTGCCCTGGTGGGGTGCCTCCAGTGATTCGAGAGGACGCCTGCAGCCTACATAAACAGAGCAAACCTCATGCTGGGGTTTTATTGGTTTCCTGCGTAAACCAAGGAATCATCAGCCCCTGTCTCTCTCTCTCTCGCTGACGCCGCCGCCGTTCATCCCAAGGACACCCTGGGCCATATCGAGGCAGGTCTCCGATATTAAACCTTTCCCAACATCAGGGTACTTGCCAATGAGTCAAATATTCACATCAGGTGGTCAAAGTTTTGGAGCTTCAGCACCAGTCCTTCCAATGAATATTCAGAGATGATTTCTTTAGAATTGACTGGTTTGATCTCCTTGCTATCCAAGAGACTCTCAAGAGTCTTCAGCACCACACCATGAGAGCATCAGTTCTTCAGCACTCAGCCTTCTTTATGTTTCAACACTTACATCTGTACATGACTAGTAGAAAGGTCATAGATTTCACCATAGGGACGTTTGTCCACAAAGTGATGTCTTTGCTTTTTAATATGCTGTCTAGGTTTGTCCATAGATTTCTTCCAAGGAACAAGGGTCTTCTAATTTCATGGCTGCAGTAACTATCCCAGTAATTTGGGAACCAAAGAAGAGAAAATCTGTCACTTCATCCACATTCCCTCCTTCTATTTGCCATGATGTGATGGGATTGGATGCCATGATCTTTGTTTTTTTAATGTTGAGTTTTAAGTCAGCTTTTTCACTCTCCTCTTTCACTCTCATCAAGAGGCTCTTTAGTTCCTCTTTGCTTTCTGTCATTAGAGTGGTATCATCTGAACATTTGAGGTTGTTGATATTTCTCCTGGCAATCTTTATTCCAGTTTGTACATCATCTAGTCTGGCATTTAGCATTCTGAGGAGATAGGTAAGATAATCTGGTATTCCCAATTCTTTAAGAAATTTCCAGTTTGTTGTGATCCACACAAAGGCTTTAACATAGTCAATGAAGCAGAAGTAGATGATTTTCCTGGAATTATCTTGCTTTTTCTATGATACAATGAATATTGGCAATTTGATTTCTGGTTCCTGAACCTTTTCTAAACCCAGCTTATACATCTGGAAGTTCTCAATTCAAGTACTGCTGAATGAAGCTAGTTTGAAGGATTTTGAGTGTAACCTTACTAGCATGGAAAATGAGTGCAATTGTACTGCAGTTTGAACATTGTTTAGCACTATTCTTCTTTGGGACTGGGATGAACACTGACCTTTTCCAGCCCTGTAGCAACTGCTGGGTTTTCCAAATTTGCTACCATATTGAGTGCATCGCTTTCACAGCATCATCTTTTAGGATTTGAAATAACTCAGCTAGAATTCCATCACCTCCACTACCTTTGCTCATAGTAATGCTTCCTAAGGCCCTCTTGACTTCACACTCCTGGATGTCTGTCTAGGTGAGTGACCCTACCATTATGGTTATCCTGGCCATTAGGACCTTTTTTGTATAAATCTATTAATTCTTTTCACCTCTTTTTAATTTCTTCTGCCTCTGTGAGGTTCTTACCATTTCTGTTCCTTATTGTGTCTATCCTTGCATGAAATGTTCCGTTGATAGCTCTAATTTTCTTGAAGAGATCTCTAGTCTTTCCCATTCTATTGTTTTCCTCTATTTCTTTGAATTTTTCATTGAAGAAAACCTTGTTAACTCTCCTTGCCAGTCTCTGGAACTCTAGATAGAGTTGGGTATATCTTTCCCTTTCTCCTTTGCCTTTTGCTTCTCTTCTTTCTTCTGGTATTTATAAATCCTCCTTAGACAACCACTTTGCCTTCTTGCATTTCTTTTTCTTTAGGATGATTTTGGTCACTGTTTCCTGTCAAATGTTATGATTTTCTGCCCATAGTTCTTCAGGCATTCCATCTACCAAATCTAATCCCTTGAATCTACTCATCACCTTCTTTGTATAATCATAAGGGATTTGATTTAGGTCATACATGAATGGCCTAGTGGTTTCCCTTACTTTCTTCAGTTTATGACTGAATTTTGTAATAAGAAGTTCATGATTTGAACCACAGTCTGCTCCACATCTTGTTTTTGCTAACCGTATGGAGCGTCTCCATCTTCAGTTGCAAATAATATAATCAGTCTGATTTCTGTATTGACCATTGAAGATGTCCATGTGTTGGGTCATCTCTTGTGTTGTTGGAAAAGCATTAGTAAAAGGGTTGTTGGAAAAGTGTGTTCCCTTGGCAAAACTTTGTTAGACTTTGCCCTACTTCATGTTGAACTTCAAGGCCAATCTTGCCTGTTCCTCCAGTTATATCTTGATTTCCTACTTTTGCATTCCAATCACTTTTGATGAAAATTACATTTCTTTTTAGGCTTTGGTTCTAGAAGGTCTTATAGGTCTTCATAGAACTGGTAACATCAGCTCATTTGGAATCATTGGTTGGGGCACAGAGTTGAATTACTGTGATGTTGAATTGTTTGCCTTGGAAACAAATCGAGATCGTTCTGTTGTTTTTGAGCTTGCACCCAAGTACTGCATTTTGCACTCTTTTGTTGATTATGAGGGCTGTTCCATTTCTTCTATGGGATTCTTGCCCACAGTGGTAGATATAATGGTCATCTGAATTACATTTTCCCATTCCTGTCCATTTTAGTTCACATACTCCCAAGATATTGATGTTTACTCTTACCATCTCCAACTTGACCTGTCAGAATAACTATCATTAAAGATGCAAGGACTAGCCAGTGTTGGTGAGGAAGTGGAGAAAAGAGAACCCTGTGTAGTCTTGGTGGGGATGTAAATTGATGCAGCCAATATCTAAAACAATGTGTGTGCTTAATCACTCAGTCATGTCTGACTCTTTGCCACCCACCAGGCTCGTCTGTCCTTGGGGCTTCTCCAGGCAAGAATACTGGGAGTGGGTTGCCATGCCTTCCTCCAGGGGATCTTCCCAATCCATGGCTGAACCCAGGTCTCCTGCAGGCAGATTCTTTAACATTTGAGCCACCAGGGAAGCCCATGAATACGGAGTGGGTAGCCTATCTCTTCTCCAGGGGATCTTCACGACCCAGGAATCAAACCAGGTCATCTGCATTTCAGGCAGATTCTTTTCTAGTGAGCTACCAGTGGTTTAGTTTATTTAAAAAAATAAAGCAATTCCACTCCTGGGTTATTTTAATAAAACACAAAAATACTAATTTTAAAAATATATGTACCCTATTGTCAGGAAGCTGATCGCTGAAGAATTGATGCTTTTGAACTGTGGTGTTGGAGAAGACTCTTGAGAGTCCCTTGTACCGCAAGGAGATCCAACCAGTCCATTCTAAGGGAGATGGATCCTGGGTGTTCATTGGAAGGACTGATGCTAAAGCTGAAACTCCAATACTTTGGCCACCTCACGTGACGAGTTGACTCACTGGAAAAGACTCTGATGCTGGGAAGGGTTGGGGGCGGGAGGAGAAGGGGACGAATGAGAATTAGATGGCTGGATGGCATCACCGACTCTGTGGACATGAGTTTGAGTGAACTCCGGGAGTTGGTGATGGACAGGGAGGCCTGGCGTGCTGTGATTCATGGGGTCGCGGAGAGTCGGACACGACTGAGCGACTGAACTGAACTGAACTGAACTGATTGTCAGGAAGCATTTAACAAGAGGCTTCCTGTGTGCTGTTTTGGATCTGTCATGAATCCTCTGTTCCTTATTAATTCCTGAATATTCAGGAATTAAGAGGAGTGGTAAACCACTCCCAGGGCTGAGGAATGCATGCATTTCCTTCATTAGCTTTTCCATACGGTGATAGGTAACTATTTACGACCCCCTTCCTTTTTATGAACCATACGGTAAAAGTGATTATTTACAACCCTCTCTCTTTGATATGAATTGCCTTATGTTTCCTTGATAATTTGTAAGTCTGGACTTTTGATCTTTATCTTTGCTGAACAAAGCTACCCTGTAAGACAGTATATATACGCACACTATGTTGAATAAAACACCCTTGTTCCATCAGAGCTTGGGTCCAGTTTCTTTCTTTCTTTCTCTCTCTCTTTCTTTCTCTCTCTCTTTCTTTCTCTCTCTCTTTCTTTCTCTCTCTCTCTGGATAATTCTTCAGAGCGCAGAAGCCCACTGAGCTCACTTTCTTACCTGGGCTTGCAAGACCCTTGTGAGAGGGTGTCTTGTGCCTATGTGAAGCAGTGCAAACCCCATGTCAAGGGCTTTATTGGTTTTCTGCATAAACCAAGGAATATCAGCCTCTTTCTCTCTCTCTTTTACTTTTTATTGTTGATTCCAGACCACCAGGTTCTGGTCCATTAAAGGACCTTAACACCCTATATTTACTGAAGCTTTATTTACAATATCTAAGATATGAAAACACCCAAATGTCCATTAGTAGATGAATGGATGAAAAGACTACTGGTATATATGTGGGTTGTTTTCATATCTTGGCTGCTGCTGCTGCTAAGTCACTTCAGTCATGTCCAACTCTGTGCAACCCCATAGATGGCAGCCCATGAGACTCCCCCGTCCCTGGGGTTCTCCAGGCAAGAACACTGGAGTGGGTTGCCATTTCCTTCTCCAATGCATGAAAGTGAAAGGTGAAAGTGAAGATGCTCAGTCGTGTCCTACTCTTGGTGACCCCATGGACTGCAGCCTACCAAGTTCCTCTGTCCTTGGGATTTTCCAGGCAAGAGTACTGGAGTGGGGTGCCATTGCCTTCTCTGCATATCTTGGCTATATATAGGTAATATATATATTACATAAACTGTTTGCAGATAACATGATATACATCATGTATATAACACATACATCAAATATTCTAAAGATGCTACCAAAAATCTACTAGAACTACTAAATGCATAGTATATATACATACACAATGGAATGTATTCAGCCATAAAATAATTGAAATCTTACTGATTGTGAAAACATCAATGGACCTAGAGGCTATTATGGTATGAGAAATAATTCAGACAGAGAAAGACATATACCATATGATTTTCCTTATATATAGAATCAAACAACAAAAGAAAGAAACAAAAATAATGTAACAAAAGCAAACACAAAGAAAAGAGCAAACTGGTAAAGCCACAGGGGAGGACTGTGGGGTGGGGGGGATGTAGAAAATATGTAAAGTGGATGAAGAGGTAAAACTACCACATATACAAATATACAATAAAGATGAGTCACAGTGATAAAATTTACAGTACAGAAAATATAGTCAGCAATATTAAAACAACTTTGTATGGTAACAAATGGTAAGTAGACTTATGACAGTGATACTTTTGTAATACATACAACTATGAAATTTCTATGTTGAACACTTAAAACTAATATATTATTGAGAATCAGTTATTCTGAAATTTTAAAATGTAAATAATTCTGAACCAGCATTTTAAACAATATCTTTCCTTTTTTTGCTTTTTTTGCCTTTCAACCACAATCACTAAACGCCCAGAATCCACATAACAAGTGAGTAAGGGCTTTCAATTTCCAGCCGTTCATTCTGCCTTCTTGGTTTATGGAAGTTTTTCTAAATATGTAGATCACACAAATCATAATAAAAATTTTCTGTCTAATTTCACTCTTACATATGCATAATCATATTAGTTATATAATCTGCAGCCTTGGAGCAAATGTCTGAATTATATATAAAATTAGTTTAAAAAACTTTTTTATAATCACAAAATAAATGGCTCATGAAACTAAATGAACAGCTAATTTTGTATTAGAGTTGGAAATTTCTTGTGTTTTTTTTTTTTTTACAAGTCTATTTCTGGCTACCCCCTTGAATAGAAGTGTGTTATTTAGATAGTGGAAGTGGGAAATCAGAAAGACATTGTTTTAAATTACTGATTTCTCACTTTTGAAGTTTATGGCCTTAAGTTAATCACAATATATCTAAATCTCAGTTTTTGCACTTATATCTTGTATATATCTCATTTATTTAAATTTATAATATCAAATTGGAAGGCAAATATAAATATTAAGTTAGATATACTTAATGTTTTTAAGGTCTACAGTTGTTCACCACTTAATTGAAGAACTTAAAAATAACATCTCTTGATATAGAAAAGAGAAGAAATAACGATATGAAATAGTACTGTGAAAGGGAGAGTCAAAATAGATTCATAATTTATCCTTGAATTTCCCTTAACATACAATAAAGCTCTGAGGCTGCAGTAGTAGTAAAAGATCATGTGTGAACAGAAGGGAGGGTGTCTGGTGTACAAATCCTTAAAGATTGTGATTTAAATTAGGATTTTGAGAAATAAGACACAGTATCAAGCAAAGTGGATTTTTTTTTTGTTACAAAATTTAAAGACTTCCAGCAGAGTATTCCTTAAATTTTATAACAATGAATAGGGCTGAAACTCTATATATTTATCATTTTTGTTTAATTATCACTGTAGAATCTGGAAAAGGGAGAAATCAATAAGAAAGAAATACTCTCCTATGAAACTTATTTCCCTATTGCAAATAAAGAATAAAGGATCAGTTAACCATCTTTCCTTGCAAAATACAAATGGTTGAAGTGTTCTTGACTTAGTAGTTACCAGGATAATTCTATAGTTTTTTTCTCCTAATAATTTGCAATTAATACATTAGAACTTCCCAACAGTTAAAATATAAACCAGTGTCCAATGGATTAAAGATACACAAAGCCACCAGAAACTGACTCCTTAGTCTTTAAAATTGTAATTGGAATAAATTACATGGCATTGAAAGCTAAGGTGGTTTGATTCATTTTTGGGAGAACCATTCACTGTTTACCAAACTTTAAAATAAATAAATAAAATTGTAATTGGAATATAAATTGATTTAACACACCTATATTAAATATCTAAAAATAATTTATCTGTGATGGATATTTAGGAAATGGAAAATCACAATTACACATGTCTGTAGTACCAACTGAAAATTGTCTAAAGATACAATGTTTTTATCCAAAGCCTGGATACTGCTAATTCCAAATATATCACTTTTATGGATAAATGAATATCAACCTAGATTACACAGTTGAAAATAAAATAGTCAAACCATGCTTTCTCTCAAGAAAATCAATATAATGTATCATGTAAAAGCACTGATTCCTCTGTTTACTTAAATTAAAATTCTGGCTCTTCCAACTTACCAACTATTTTACTAAGAATCACTTGACCTCTCTGCCTTCAGTTTCCTCATCTGTGAAATGAGGCTACCAATAGCTTCCTCACAGGATTTCTGCTGCTGCTGCTGCTAAGTTGCTTCAATCGTGTCCGACTCTGTGCGATCCCACAGACGGCAGCCTACCAAGCTCCCCCCTCCCTGGGGCTCTCCAGGCAAGAACACTGGAGTGTGTTGCCATTTCCTTCTCCACACAGGATTTCTAGGAGGGTCAAATTAGATAATGCAAATAAAGCATTTAAAATAGTGTTGTGTATGTAAATGTGTTACATATTAAGTATAGTTTGACTTTCCTATAGAATTCCTTTTGTAATATTTATTTTGCATTGGACTATAGCTGAATTTGGGGTAGAAAATGGCAACCCACTCTAGTATTCTTGCCTGGGAAATCCCACAGAGGAGTTTAGAAGGCTACAGTCCATGGTGTCACAAAGAGTAGGACATGAATGAGCACACCCACACACATAGTAGAATTATAATACTATGTTAGTTTCAGTTGCACGGCAAAAAGATTCAGTTTTACACTTACGTACATCTATTTTTTGTCAAATTCCTTTCCCATTTAGGTTATTAAAGAATATTGAGCAGAGTCACCTATGCTGTGTAGTAGGTCCTTATTGGTTATATATGTTAAATACAATAGCATGTATCCATCCCTGGAGGAGGGCATGGCAACCCAATCCAGTAATCTTGCCGGCAGAATCCCCATGGACAGAGGAGCTTCATGGATTACAGCCCATGGGGTCATAAAGAGTAGGACACAACTGAATGACTAAGCACAGCATAGCATAGTATGTATTTGTCAAACTCAACTCCCAGTTTATCCCTTCCTCCCCAGCCTTTCTCCTTTGGTAACTTCAATCTTTCCCAGCATCAGGGTCTTTTCCAGTGAGTCAGTTCTTCACATCAGGTAGTCAAAGTATTGGAGTTTCAGCTTGAACATCAGTCCTTCCAATGAATATTCAAGGTTGATTTCCTTTAGGATTGACTGGTTTGATCTCCTTGCAGTCCAAGTTACTCTCAAGAGTTTTCTCCAACACCATACTTCAAAAGCATCAATTCTTCGACACTCAGCCTTCTTTATGGTCCAACTCTCACATCCTTGCATGACTACTGCAAAATCCGTAGCTTTTTCTTGTCAGCAAACTAATGTCTCTGCTCTTTAATATGCTCTTTAGGTTTGTCATAGCTTTTCTTCCAAGGAGCAAGAAATTTAAATTCATGGCTGCAGAGACCATCTACAGTGATTTAGGAGCCCAAGAAAATAAACTCTGTCACTGTTTCCACATCTATTTGCCATGAAGTGATGAGACTGGACATGATCTTGGTTTTCTGAATGCTGAGCTTTAAGCTGGACTTCCCTGGTGGTTCAGACAGTAAAGAATCTGCTTGCAATGCAGGAGACCTGTGCTCAATACCTGGGTTGGGAAGATTGAGCAACTGAGCAACTTTCACTTTCACTTTAAGTCAGTTTTTTCATTCTCCACTTTCATCCTCATCAAGAGGCTCTTTAGTTCCTTCTCTCTTTCTTCCATAAGGGTGGTGTCATCTGCATATCTGAGGTTATTGATATTTCTCCCGGCAATCTTGATTCCAGCTTGTGCTTCATCCAGCCTGGCATTTTTTGTACAATCTGCTTAGAAGTTAAATAAGAAAAATGACAGTTTTCAGCCTTGACTTACTCCTTTCAATTTTGCAACAGTCCATTGTTCCATGTCTGGTTCTAATTATTGCTTTTTGGCCTGCATACAGGTTTCTTAGGAGGCAGGTAAGGTAGTTTGGTATTCCCATCTCTTTAAGAATTTTCCACAGTTTGTTGTGATCCACAGAGTCAAAGGCTCTACCACAGTCAAAGAAGCAGAAGTAGATGTTTTTCTGAAATTCTCTTGCATTTTCTATGATCCAACAGATATTGGCAATTTGATCTCTGGTTCATCCTGTTCTAAGTCCAACTTGAATATCATGAAGTTCTCTATTCATGAACTGTTGAAGTCTGACTTGGAGAATTTTGAGCATTACTTTGCTAGTGTGTGAAATGAGTGCAACTGTGTGTTATTTGAACATTCTTTGGCATTGCTCTTCTTTGGGATTGGAATGAAAACTGACCATTTCCAGTGCGGTGGCCACTGTTGAGTTTTCCAAATTTTATTGAGTGCAACCATTAACAGCATCATATTTTAGGGTTTGAAAT
This sequence comes from Moschus berezovskii, assembly GCF_049115385.1. NCBI lineage: Eukaryota > Metazoa > Chordata > Mammalia > Artiodactyla > Moschidae > Moschus > Moschus berezovskii. Next base: position 49,727,522 of record NC_142472.1, read on the forward strand.
TGCTCAGCTGGAATTCCATCACCTCCACTAGATTTGTTCATAGGGATGCTTCCTCAGGCCCTCTTGACTTTGCACTCCATGATGTGTGCTCTAGATAAGTGATTACATCATCCTGGTTATCTGGGTCATTCAGATACCTTTTTTATTTTTGGTCTAGTTTTTCTGTGTATTCTTGCCACCTCTTCTTAATAGCTTCTGCTTCTGTTAGGTCCATACCTTTTCTGTCCTTTTTTGTATCTATCTTTGCATTACATGTTTCCTTTGTATCTCTACTTTTCTTGAAGTGATCTCTAGTATTCACCATTCTATTGTTTTCCTCTATTTCTTTGCATTCTTTTTTATTTGTTTATTTTAAATTAATTTATTTATTTAAATTGGAAGCTAATTACTTTACAATATTATGGTGGTTTAAGAAGGCTTTCAAAAAAACCTGAGGAAAATTCTTTAAAAAAGGGGAAGAATGTGGTCACCTTGTCTGTCTCCTGAGTAACCTACATGCAGGCCAAAAAGCAACAGTTAGAACTGGAAATGGAACAAAAGACTGGTTCCGAATTGGGAAAGGAGTACATCAAGGCTGTATATTGTCACCCTGCTTATTTAACTTATAAGCAGAGTACATCACAAGAAATACGAAACTGGATGAAGGACAAGTTGGGATCAAGATTGCTGTGAGAAATATCAATAACCTCAGATATGCAGATGACACCACCCTTTGTCAGACAGCAAAGAGGAAGTAAAGAGCCTCTTGATGAAAGTGAAAGAGGAGAGTGAAAAAACTGGCTTAAAACTCAACACTCATAAAACGAAGATCGTGGCATCCAGTCCCATCAATTCAGGGCAAATAGATGGTAAAACAATGGAAACAGTGACAGACTTTATTTTCTTGAGCTCCAAAATCACTGTAGATGGTGACTGAATCCATGAAATTAAAAGACACTTGCTCCTTGGAAGAAAAGCTATGACCAACCTAAACAGCATATTAAAAAGCAGAGACATTCAGTTCAGTTCAGTTGCTCAGTTGTGTCCGACTCTTTGAGACCCCATGAACTGCAGCACACCAGGCCTCAATGTCCATCACCAACACCAGGAGTTCGCCCAAATCCATGTCCATTGAGTTGGTGGTGCCATCCAACAATCTCATCTTCTGTCATCCCCTTCTCCTCCTGCCCTCAATGTTTCCCAGCATCAGGGTCTTTTCAAATGAGTCAGCTTTTCAAATCAGGTGACCAAAGTATTGGAGTTTCAGCTTTAGCATTAGTCCTTCCAATGAACACCCAGGACTGATCTCATTTAGGATAGACTAGTTGGATATCCTTGCAGTCCAAGGGACTCTCAAGAGTCTTCTCCAACACCAGAGTTCAAAAGCATCAATTCTTCGGCGGTCAGCTTTCTTCACAATCCAACTCTCACATCCATACATGACCACTGGAAAAACCATAGCCTTGACCAGACAGACCTTTGTTGACAAAGTAATGTCTCTGCTTTTTAATGTGTTGTCTAGGTTGGTCATAACTTTCCTTCCAAGGAGTTCAGTTCAGTTCAGTTCAGTCGCTCAGTCGTGTCCGACTCTCCGCGACCCCATGAATCACAGCACGTCAGGCCTCCCTGTCCATCACCAACTCCCAGAGTTCACTCAAACTCATGTCCACAGAGTCGGTGATGCCATCCAGCCGTCTCATTCTTGGTCGTCCCCTTCTCCTCCCGCCCCCAACCTTTCCCAGCATCAGAGTCTTTTCCAGTGAGTCATGGCTACAATCACCATCTGCAGTGAATTTGGAGCCCAAAAAAATAAAGTCAGCCACTGTTTCCACTGTTTCCCCATCTATTTGCCATGAAGTGATGGGACCGGATGCCATGATCTTAGTTTTCTGAATGTTGAGCTTTAAGCCAACTTTTTCACTCTCCTCTTTCACTTTCCTCAAGAGGCTCTTTAGTTCGCTTTCTGCCATAAGGGTGGTATCATCTGCATATCTGAGGTTACTGATATTTCTCCCGGCAATTGATTCCAACTTGTGCTTCATCCAGCCCAGCATTTCTCATGATGTACTCTGCATATAAGTTAAATAAACAGGGGGACAATATACAGCCTTGACATACTCCTTTTCCTATTTGGAACCAGTCTGTTGTTCCATGTCCAGTTCTAACTGTTGCTTCTTGACCTGCATACAGGTTTCTCAAGAGGCAGGTCAGGTAGTCTGGGATTCCCATCTCTTTCAGAATTTTCCACAGTGGATAATGTTTTTCATATCCTGTAGGTTTTAAGACTTTGTATTTTTGTTATCTTTCTGTAATGATGTTGTTTTTAAATGCCATGTACTCAGTGAGTGATATAAACACATTGTAAATTTCAGTTTTCTAATAAAAATTTTTGAAAATTTTTAAAAAAAAAAGAATTTTCCACAGTTTATTGTGATCCACACAGTCAAAGGCTTTGGCATAGTCAATAAAGAAGAAATAGATATTTTTCTGGAGATCTGTTGCTTTTTCAATGATCCAGCAGATGTTGGCAATTTGATCTCTGGTTCCTCTGCCTTTTCTAAAACCTGCTTGAATATCTGGAAGTTCACGGTTCACGTATTGCTGAACCCTGTCTTGGAGAATTTTGAGCATTATATTACTAGCATGTGAGATGAGTGCCATTCTGCAGTAGTTTGATCATCTTTGGCATTGCCTTTCTTTGGGACTGGAATTAAAACTGACCTTTTCCAGTCCTGTGGCCACTGCTGAGTCTTCCAAATTTTCTGACATATTGAGTGCAGTACTTTCACAGCATCATCTTTTAGGATTTGATATAGCTGAACTGGAATTCCATCACCTCCACTAGCTTTGTTCGTAGTGATACTTCCTAAGGCCCACTTGACTTCACATGACTCAGAGAAGGAGATATTTCTCAAATCCTCTCACAAAAATATGGGTACTTAAATATTTTATGTCAAGCATAAGACATACATTTTATTATTTTATTCAAGGCCCACTTGCCTTCTTTCCTCTTCTCAGATATGAATGTAGTACTGTTCTAAGGCTCAGTATTACTTTATTTCAACTTTACTTTTTCTGGAAGAGCAAGAATTTATTTTTACCCTGTTATAAGTTTTTCTTTTCTTTTTCTCTGTTTTTCTCTTAATAACACATTTTGACAGTTACTGTAAAACAAAGCAAACCAAACAAAAACCCCGAAACCTACATGCACAGACAAGTGCATATATACATGTCAAGCTTCATATATACAAATAATAAAATTAAGAAGAATAAGACTACACATATTTTCAAATATTTTTTATGAAAAAAAAAATTTAAATAGCACAGAGAGTCAAATAGATATTTCTCAGTTGAGTTTAGAGAAAGAAGTTGAAAGATTATCAAGCAGTTGAGTTAGTTAAGTGGGCTTTGAAGATACTGATTAGCAAATAGTACATATGTCTCAGAATGATGATATCTCTATAATATTATATTCGTATGTATGTAATATGACCAATGTGACATTGGTTTATAGTAATTCAGCTTTCTAAGTGATCTATTCATGCCAATTATTTCACCTGTAAGAGAGAAAAAATAGAGCATGTTGTCATAAATATAACATTTTCTGGCTCAAAATAAAGTCACAACTATCAAATATGAGGCATGCTTAATATTTTAAATGAGAAGAAATAAGTTGATATTATTTATTTCATTGCCATTGATTTTATTGTTTGTTTTAAATAGACAAAAACATACATCAGTAATAACAATGAGAAAACTATTGACAGATAACCAAGGTGGAATGTAGCAAGTGCATTTATAGTGCTCTGAGACTTCCCTGAGCAAGAGATATTTGATCTGGGATTTTAAGGATGACAAATAAAAGGAAATAATTGGATATCAGTGCTTTTCAGGTTTTTGAAAGAACATGGAATTTAGGAAATTAAGACCTAAGCAGTGTTACATCCTAGCAGAAACAGGTTGAAATGGTTGGAATTAATTTATGTAGGAGTCCTGTGTGTTAGTCAATCAGTCGTGTCTGACTCTTTTTGACCCCATGGACTATAGTTCATCAGTCTCCTTTGTCCATGGAATTCTCCAGGCAAGAATACTGAAGTGGATATTTTCTTCAGGGGATCTTCCCAATCCAAGGATCAAACCCAAGTCTCCTGCATTGCAGGCAGATTATTTAAGATCTCAGCCACCAGGGAAGCCCATAGTAGTTTTGTATATACTAAATTTGGAGCTCCAAAGCTTGCTGATTTTTTTGTTTTTATTTTTAATATTGCTACACTATTATAAGGACACATATTTCAGAGCACAAACTCTGACAGCCTTAAGAAAAACAGAAATTGGGTGTAGTAGAGTTCTTATTTTTATTGATAAGTCAAATATTCCATAAATAAGATGGTGGTTTTTAAAACTTTAAATGTGACCGAGAGTATAAAAATATTCATATACCCACACACATATCAATAAAAGTCTCATGAAAAAATCCTTGCTGTATTTAATGTGAGGTGATATTTTATACTAATTTTATTTTATTAATATTTTAATACATAATACAATTATAACCAAATAAATTAACAGCCAATTAATGACCTGAACCCACAGTTTTTAAAAAGTTGGCAAATTGGTGAGATTCTGAATTTAAAAACACTGATAGGAGGGAAGATTTCTAAGTAAAATTGACATAAGAATAGTAACATTCATTGAGTACTTATCAGATGCCAAGTTTATTTTATAAATTAGCTTTTTCAAACTTACAAAATCCCCAGCAGATAGTTGAAATTTACATCCAGTTTCACAGATGTTATACTGGTTATGTGAAAATGGTTACAACCTTTAAGGTTCAACTTAAATTTCATGTGTTCCATAAAACATGTTCTGAGTAATTCAGCCCTTTAATTTTTCCTCTGAATTTCTATATGTTTTTACTTATAAAAGTGAACCATATCTTCTTTCTGTGTGCCCTGTAGTATCTAATACATATATGATCACACAGTATTTTGCATTTTTAAACTAATTTCTTTCAGTTAATGATGTGATTCTTTACAATATTTATCCACTGAACAAAAGTTTTCATGTTTGTGCCTTACTGTCCAAGATGTTCATTTGCTTTTCCCACTCACTTGAAAATAGAATCATGAAATACTTTTGGGGCATAAAATAGTTTTTTGAATGTAAAATTAAACCACAGTAGAATATAAATATAAATTAAATATATGATCAAGACAAATATATTAACATGTTCCCCCATATAAGACATGCTTTTCCTAACCCCAGGAAAAGATCAGCAACACTCAATCCCCATTGTACATTTTGCTTCTTTAGCAGCTTTCTTTCAGGTAAGAATCAATTTTCTTTCCTGTCCTCTCACTCTGAGATTGTTTTGCATATATAAATGCATCCAATATTTTGTAGTTTGATTTATCCAGTTTTCTCTTTATCTGTTGCTATCTCTTCTTTTTGAGGGAGAGAGATTCTGGGTTTTGTGGAAATACCTCAGTATGCCTCTTCTAAAATTAAAGTAAATACATGAATTATAAAAATGCTTTATTTTTGGTTGGTAGTATGGCATGGAGTTAAATATCAGGACATAAAGACAAAGACATCCTATGGCTCTTCTTATGTTTAACCTTGACTATGACTACATATTTTGGTTTAAAGTACATATAGTCCCGCTCATTTAGTATAATTGCAAATAAAAATAAGATATCACTTTTAAAATACAACAGAAATGTTTTAGGTTTTTATTCTTACAGATTACTTATCTTATGTTTCTTCCCCGAAATAACACATAGTTAAGAAATAATCACATATTTGATTTAAATGAAATGTAAAAGAAAAGTTTAATTAGACAGAAAATAAACTATATTTATGCTAAAACATATACACATGAGGGAATACTGTAAGAAAGAGGTAGAGGTTACAAACATCTAAAGTCCAGATAAGATTTTTGTAGAGAGTTTATTGCAGCTACAGTTGAATTCCAGTGAGCCCAGGTCCTTAAATGTATAAAATTGCTTCTGACAATTAAGGTCTCCAAGACTGCCAATATCTTCAGCAAAATGCTGGCTTAGTTTCAAGGGGACTGTCTACTGAAAATATCCTTTCTGGCACTGCTTTTTTAATCTGTATGGGTTTTGAAGAAAGCAGTCAGTTTGAATATAGGTCTAACAGTTCTAGGTTACCAAAGAAGAAATCTCAAGATAATCAGTTCAAGGGCTCAGAGCCCTTGTTGTTTACTTGGCAACCCCAAGGAAGGTTCAGAAGATTGTGTAATTAACTACAAATTGTCCAAAGGTTTTCTCTTGAGTAATTCTGTATTGCCTTAATGCTTGTATTCATTATACTTGCTTTAAATGGATTTAGATAGAATTATATACACATGTTATATTTACTATGGGTGTAAAGAATATTATTCTTTCAATTTCAACTTAACTCAAAATGGAGGATTTGTGAAGTCTATTACCAAACATACTTTATTAAAAGTTATTCCAGGGTAACATCACATGGTCAATATTATACAGAAATAGTATGAAATGTAAAAGCATTATTATTAATAGAACCATACTGGGCTTTCAAAACCTAGCATCTAGTAAGATCCTCTAAGAGTATTTTCAGGCTCATAGCTATTTAACATATTTATTAACAATCTGGATAGAATGCTAAGATACATATGATTCAAAATTAAGAGGAGTAGCAAGTAATATGCTTGAAGATTTAAGATTCAGTAAGATCTGGAGAGATTAAAAGAACAAGCAAAGGGTACTAAGCTTCACCATATACATTAGTAAAGGGACAAGTAAACATTTTAAATTATATTAGAGAAATATGCATTAAGATGTTCTAGCTAAGCAATATTCAATATGATATAATTGAATTATGTACTTATGCACATTATTAAGGTGGCATTTACATACCAGCGCCAAAATGAGGGAGCTTTCCTGGTGACTCAGATAGTAAACAAAATCTGCCTATAATGCAGGAGACCCAGGTTCAATCCCTGGACCAGGAAGATACCCTGGAGAAGGGAATGGTTACCCACTCAGTATTTTTGCCTGGAGAGGCAATATGCATTCAGATTTAAAGCAATATTAGACTAATTGCCAAAAAGAACTACAGACAAAAGGCACATTTAAAATTATTCAAGAATTGTATCTACAACCAGAGTCATAAACATAAATCATACAGCAGAATTAAACCATAGCTGGGGTACTGTTCTCTTGTTCTCTATTAAAAACATATACACTGTCTGGAAAACATATATAGATAATACCCAAAGACAAGTCATAAAATAAATCACACTATAAAAAGTTCAATGGTGAAATGAAAATGATAAAAAGAAAATGAGAGATTGTGATGAATGAAAAGTAGTTACTAAGAAAAAATGTCTTTAATCAATATACATTATTTTCTGAACTACTTACTGTAGGTAAAACAAAGAAATTACAAACAATTGTTGATGTATTTTGAAATGTCCTAGACTTCAAGAAATGTTTGTGTATAATTATTCAGATAGATTATTTCCAGTTATTCAGATAGATTATTTCCTATTAATTCTTTGATATCTCATCTTGTGTTAGCTACTCCTTAGATTGTTGCAGTGAACTCACTGTAGGAGTTTTAATTTTGAAATTTTCTTTTAGGAATCCCCATTAATATATTTAATTTGGATTTTTTCCATAGCTTTTCTGCAATTGCACATGGTTTTATTTTGTCAAAGAAATTTAAGAAAGAGAATAGATAAATCAAGGCTGGAAAATAAGGACAGTTCATTATAAACTCATAGAAATAACATTCTACATTATTTTCACATATAAGATGATATAAACTGAACATGCAGACAACTTACAGGAAAAAAATGAATGTTGCTGTCTAATGATGTCTAATAGAAGTAGTTAAGATTCGCTAAATGTTAGGAATTGTATAAGCGTTCAATGAGAATATTCAGGGCTAATTAGGCACAGGGAATCTTAGTGGGTGATTAGGAAGTTAATGTGAGGTATAAATTATTTTAACAAAATGAAGAGGGATATAACTGAAATTAATATAGAGATTTCTAGTCAATGGAAAAATTTGGTAGGTGCGATCATATTCAGGTGTAATTATAAGATTTTACTAACTATATTTTCCATGTTTTCTATTTACCATCTATAAAAATTGAGAAAGAATAAAATATGGTGCTTTAGTTATTTGTTGAGTTTTAAATAGCAGCTATTTTTTTTAAAGGACTGCTATAATCAGGATGACTAAAATGCTTCCCAGGTGGCTAAAGGTCTTCCCAGGCTCTTCCCAATACAGGAGCCGCAGGAGACGCAGGCTTGATCCTGGGACCGGGAAGATTCCCCCTGGTAGGAAATGGCAACCCACTCAGTTTTGTTGCCTGGAAAATTCTATGGGCAGAGCAGCCTGGCAGGGTACAGTGAACAGGGTTGGGGAAAGACTCGGACACAACTTGGTGACTGAGCACACACGAAGAACTTTTTATTTTTTTCATAATCATGATACACAACAACTTTTATTGTGTTGTTTTTAAAAAATTTTTTAAGTTCTTTCGTTCACAGTGGAATACATTGGCATGCAGAAAATGAGAGACATTTAAGATGAAACCGTTAACACAGACCTGAGAATGGCTTGGGGATTAGTGAGGAGGTTCTGTTTCATATTAGTGATGTGTTCAGTTCAGTTCAGTTCAGTTCAGTCGCTCAGTCGTGTCCGACTCTCCGCAACCCCATGAATCACAGCACGCCAGGCCTCCCTGTCCATCACCAACTCCCGGAGCTCACTCAAACCCATGTCCACAGAGTCGGTGATGCCATCCAGCCATCTCATTCTCTGTCGTCCCCTTCTCCTCCCGCCCCCAACCTTTCCCAGCATCAGAGTCTTTTCCAGTGAGTCAACTCGTCGCATGAGGTGGCCAAAGTATTGCAGTTTCAGCTTCAGCATCAGTCCCTCCAATGAACACCCAGGATCGATCTCCCTTAGAATGGACTGGTTGGATCTCCTTGCGGTACAAGGGACTCTCAAGAGTCTTCTCCAGTCTCCAATTTAAGTGGGTTAGTTGTATTGAGTGATACTTCTATAGAAAGGCTACAATAACCTGGGACAACAGGTGAAACTAAGTGATTTATCTGCAATTGAAAAATGAGGAATAAAGGCAAGCATTTCATTTGGAAATTAACTCAATGGCTAAAACTTTAAGTGAAATATGTTTACAAAGATACACTGGATTTATCATCTTATGATATGAATAGAGCCACATAGCACTCAGGACAATTTCTGATGCTTTACATCCAGTCTCCAATAAATTATCTTATGTAATAATTACAATTTTTATTAATTATGTTGAGAGCTATAATTTTTACCTTTTTTGTGCAGAGTTTTCCTAATGTGTTTTCTCTCATTCTGTGACAATTACATTTCCTTGAAACCCAATCCTTTATACTTTTTCTGTCATAATGTAACTTTTTCTCCAATTATCACCATGTTTCCTCCTTTTCTGGGTACTTGTTAAAACTGATGCATTAATTTGGAATTCATTAAAATAACTTTTAAATTTATTCTACCTAAGCTCCTACCCATCTATTAAATTTGAGGAAAATGCTATTATCAAATACAAAAATCCTGCCTGCTCCATGGTATCTGATTTCAGTACAGTTCAGTCACTCAGACTCTTTGTGAACCCATGAACTGCAGCATGCCAGGCCTCCCTGTCCATCACCAACTTCCAGAGTTTACTCAAGCTGATATCCATTGAATCAGTGATACCATCCAACCATCTCATCCTCTGTCATCCCCTTCTCCTCCCGCCTTCAATCTTTCCCAGCATCAGGGTCTTTTCCAATGAGTCAGTTCTTCTCATCATGTGGCCAAACCATTGGAGTTTCATTCAGCATCAGTCCTTCTAATGAATATCAGGACTGATTTCCTTTATGATGGACTGATTGGATCTCCTTGCAGGTATCTGATTTAAAAAGTGGTAATTATGCTTCTTATAATACCACTAAAATGGAACAAAATAATGTCCTATTCTTATTAAAATCTAAGTAATTTTTTTCTAGGAGATTACTTTAGTGACATTTTCATTTTTAAAAACTTTTTTTTTCTTCACACATTATGTGGGGTGTTAGTTCACCCAACAAGAATCAAACCTGCATCCGTTGCAGTGGAAGTACAGAGTCTTAATTACTGAACTGCCAGGAAAGTCCCTAGTGACATTTTCTTATCTCATAATATTTGTGGCTATTATTCAACAAAACAGAACTTGGCTTTACTGCTATTTTTATTGCTTAAGCAAAGAACATATCATTATACATGATATTATGTATCCTAAGAGAAAATTTATTTTTTTAATAAATTAATTAGGGCCAAGAAGAGCTACTCCAGGTTCAAGGTCAGGAGAGGCGGCCTTGAGGAGATAACTCTCGTCCAAGGTAAGGAGCAGCGGCTGTGCTTTGCTGGAGCAGCCGTGAAGAGATACCCCACGACCAAGGTAAGAGAAACCCAAGTATGACAGTAGGTATTGCTAGAGGGCATCAGAGGGCAGACACACTGTAATCATAATCACAGAAAACTAGCCAATCTGATCACAGGGACCACAGGCTTGTCTAACTCAATGAAACTAAGCCATGCCGTGTGGGGCCATCCAAGATGGGCAAGTCATGGTGGAGAGGTCTGACAGAATGTGGTCCACTGGAGAAGGGAATGGCAAACCACTTCAGTATTCTTGCCTTGAGAACCCTATGAACAGTATGAAAAGGCAAAATGATAGGATATCTGCCGGGAGCCAGCGAGGGAAATCCTACCCGTGGCAAAGTTCAGTTGGGGAAGAGGCCTGACGGGCAAAGGTTAATCAGGACTCAAGGAACCCCCTGGACTTACCCAAGCATCTACCCCAAAGAAAACCGGAGTCTGACTGCCTTACTATCTTACATCTCTTACCAAGTCCTCTAATACTTACGGGGGCTTCCCCCCAACCACCTTTCTCTGAAAACATTAATTCAGAGCTGTAGTTAAAAAGTTCTCCTCAGCTTAATAGGAGTGTTCCAATCCAAGCCCCTCTGATAGCTTTCTAACTTGCCTGACAAGTTTGTCCGGGCTCTTAAAACTACGAATGTGACTGTTTACAGCCTCCCAGCCATGCAAGGACAGAAAGCCTAATATTCTAAAATACAGGAATTTGTTGAAGAAGTTAAAATCATCAGAATAGTACTGAAAAATATTTCATTGTTGAATCAATGCTTGCTGCAAAGTTTCCATATTTTCTATTGTAGCCTTGGAAATATATTAATCACATATAGAGAAAATAAGTAGTAGCCTTTGATTTAACCACATCAGATCTTAAGTTAATAAATTCTTTTCTTGTAGCTCACTACACCCTTGCCTTATAGGAATGTAACCTTGTCATGTGTCTTTGGAGAATAGGGCCTGACTTTAGGAAAATCACCTTGAAAAAATATAAGCCTTTTTCTAGCTGACTAACCTTTGTTAGGAGAGAGGGCCATAAACTGTTAGCAGGCCTCCTGGCCAGAAGATGATGTAAACCACCTAAAACTTTTGTATATCATGAGACATACAAAAATAAGCCCTGATCCTGATAAGGGTCAAGATTGCTGACCCCGCATGATTCTGGCGTGACTCTATACCTCCCTTTCTCTGTTTTTTATGTGCACAACTTAGGGTATAAAAGCAGCACTGGAAAATAAAGTTTTGGGCCTTGCTCAATGAAGCTTGGTCTCCCCGTGTCATTCTTTCTCTTTTTCCGTCCTTTTCTCTATTCTCCTTTTTCTGGTTGAGATCCTTGGAGCGCTGGGCCCTCTGCGTTTACTTATTTGCCTGGGTTTCTAAGACCCACTCGAGGGGTTGCCCTGGTGGGGTGCCTCCAGTGATTTGAGAGGGAGCCTGCGGCCTACATAAACAGAGCAAACCCCATGCTGGGGTTTTATTGGTTTCCTGCATAAACCAAAGAATTATTAGCCCCTGTCTCTCTCTCTTTCTCTCTCTCTCTCTCTCGCTGACGCCGACACCGTTCATCCCGAGGATACCCTGGGTCCATATCGAGGCAGGTCCCTGATAGATACCGAAGGAGGAACTCCCCAGGTCGGTAGGTGCCCAATATGCTACTGGAGATCAGTGGAGAAATAAATCCAGAAAGAATGAAGGGATGGAGCCAAAGCAAAAACAATACCCAGTTGTGGATGGGACTGGTGATAGAAGCAAGGTCCGATGCTGGAAAGAGCAATATTGCATAGGAACCTAATCAAGGCAAATTGGAAGTGGTCAAACAGGACATGGCAAGAGTGAACATCAACATTCTAGGACTCAGTGAACTAAAATGGACTAGAATGGGTGGGTTTAACTCAGATGACCATTATATCTACTACTGTGGGCAGGAATTCCTTAGAAGAAATGGAGTAGCCATCATGGTCAACAAAAGAGTCCGAAATGCAGTACTTGGATGCAGTCTCACAAATGACAGAATGATCTCTGTTCGTTTCCAAGGCAAACCACTCAATATTACAGTAATCCAAGCCTATGCCCCAACCAGTAATGCTGAAGAAGCTGAAATTGAACGGTTCTGTGAAGACCTAAAAGACCTTTTAGAATTAACACCCAAAAAAGATGTCCTTTTCATTATAGGGGACTGGAATGCAAAAGTAGGAAGTCAAGAAACATCTGAGTAACAGGCACATTTGGCCTTGGAGCACAAAATGAAGCAGGGCAAAGGCTAATAGAGTTTTGCCAAGAGAACGCACTGGTCATAGTAAACACCCTCTTCCAACAACACAAGAGAAGACTCTACATGTGGACATCACCAGATGGTCAACACCAAAATCAGATTGATTATATTCTTTGCAGTCAAAGATGGAGAAGCTCTACACAGATAGCAAAAACAAGACAGGGAGCTGACTGTGGCTCAGATCATGAACTCCTTATTGCCAAATTCAGACTTAAATTGTAGAAAGTAAGAAAAACCACTAGACCATTCAGATATGACCTAAATCAAATCCCTTATGATTATATAGCAGAAGTAAGAAACAGATTTAAGGGATGATATCTGATAGATAGAGTGCCTGATGAACTATGGACGGAGGTTCGTGACATTGTACAGGAGACAGGGACCAAGACCATCCCCATGGAAAAGAAATGCAAAAAAGCAAAATGGCTGTCTGAGGAGGCCTTACAAATAGCTGTGAAAAGAAGAGAAAAAGAAAGATATAAGCATCTGAATGCAGAGTTCCAAAGAATAGCAAGGAGTGATAAGAAAGCCTTCCTCAGGGAACAATGCAAAGAAATAGAGGAAAACAACAAAATGGGAAAGACTAGAGATCTCTTCAAGAAAATTAGAGATACCAAGGGAACATTTCATGCAAAGATGGGCTCGATAAAGGACAGAAATGGTATGAACCTAACAAAAGCAGAAGATATTAAGAAGAGGTGGGGACATTAGCCAATTCAAATTCTCCCTTGCCAGGAGGAGGACGCCCCAAAAAGAGATTGTAGCCACCCCGAGAACTCTCCAGCTCGATTTTGAGATCCTGTAGGATTTGAATGTTTTTCTTGAGGACTGTGACTTTCTTTAACTTAGTTGGAGATATTTACACAGAAATATGGCATCTGGTCCCATCACTTCATGGGAAATAGATGGAAAAACAGTGGAAACAGTGTCAGACTTTATTTTTGGGGGCTCCAGAATCACTGCAGATGCTGATTGCAGCCATGAAATTAAAAGACGCTTACTCCTTGGAAGGAAAGTTATTACCAACCTTGATAATATATTAAAAAGCAGAGACACTACTTTGCCAACAAAGGTCCGTCTAGTCAAGGCTATGGTCTTTCCCATGGTCATGTATGGATGTGACAGTTGGACTGTGAAGAAAGCTGATCGCCGAAGAATTGATGCTTTTGAACTGTGGTGTTGGAGAAGACTCTTGAGAGTCCCTTGTACTGCAAGGAGATCCAGTCCATTCTAAGGGAGATCGATCCTGGGTGTTCATTGGAAGGACTGATGCTGAAGCTGAAACTGCAATACTTTGGCCACCTCATGCGACGAGTTGACTCACTGGAAAAGACTCTGATGCTGGGAAAGGTTGGGGGCGGGAGGAGAAGGGGACGACAGAGAATGAGATGGCTGGATGGTATCACCAACTCCGTGGACATGAGTTTGAGTGAACTCAGGGAGTTGGTGATGGATAGGGAGGCCTGGCGTGCTGTGATTCATGGGGTCGCGGAGAGTCGGACACGACTGAGCGACTGAACTGAACTGAACTCAACTCAACACGTCTCATTCAAGATGGCTCAAGTCCCTCCTTGTTCAGGAATCAGGAGATCTATCTCCTGTCTATTTTGGAGTACAACCCCTGCCAAGCTGTGTTGGCTCTTTAGAGCTATCCTGAGAAATCTCGTCCCCAGAAATGTAATTTTGGGAGTGTTCATTAGAATGGCACTCATTTGTAGTCCTGAATATGTATCTGAGATCTCCCAGGGACTCAGAAGTGTATTGAGTGTCCTCTTCTGTTTTCTTAAACAACTTGACTCATGAGTAGTGGATCCAGGAGTCGTGTTCTAATACCTTACTGCTGTGGGGGTAGAAAGTATTACAGGGTAGGGGCCCTTCCATGTGGGCTGGAGTTGAGCCTTTGGGGACCCATCTTTACAGACTTTAATTAGGACTTGAGTCCCTGGAGCATATAGTGGTGGCTCTTTAGACTCTTTTGGGTCCTAGTTGACAACTCACAAGCATATATCTTGTTGGAATTGCCCAGTGGCCATGGTATAAGGCTGGAGGGTCTGAGCCTCTGGATCTAGGAAGAGGTCATTGATGTAAAAAAAAGGTTTCCCATATAGCATCTCATAAGGATGAAGATCAACTTGTTCCTTAGGGGCAATATGGGTGCAGAGGAGAGCTATTGGTAAAGTCTCCTTCCACCCCAGGGATTGGTCCTGGGTCATCTTTTCATCACTGATTTAAAGAATTGGTTGGCTCTTTCTAATTCTCCTGAAGGCTGAGGCCTCCAGGCACAATGGAGATAATAAGTAATGCCCACTTTATGGGAAATAGATAAGGAAAACAGTGGAAACAGTGTCAGACTTTATTTTTGGCGGCTCCAAAATCACTGCAGATGCTGATTGCAGCCAGGAAATTAAAAGACACTTACTCCTTGGAAGGAAACTTATGACCAACCTAGATAGCATATTAAAAAGCAGAGACATTACTTTGCCAACAAAGGTCCATCTAGTCAAGGCTATGGTTTTTCCAAAGGTCATGTATGGATGTGAGAGTTGGACAGTGAAGAAAGCTGATCGCTGAAGAATTGATGCTTTTGAACTGTGGTGTTGGAGAAGACTCTTGAGAGTCCCTTGGACTGCAAGGAGATCCAACCAGTCCAATCTAAAGGAGATCAGTCCTGGGTGTTCATTGGAAGGACTGATGCTAAAGCTGAAACTCCAATACTTCGGCCACCTCATGCGAAGAGTTGACTCACTGGAAAAGACTCTGATGCTGGGAGGGATTGGGGGCAGGAGGAGAAGGGGATGACAGAGAATAAGATGGCTGGATGGCATCACCGACTCGATGGAGGTGGGTTTGAGTGAACTCCGGGAGTTGGTGATGGACAGGGAGGCTTGGCATGCTGTGATTCATGGGGTCGCAAAGAGTTAGACACGACTGAGCGACTGAACTGAACTGAACTGAATTCTTTAGAGACCCCTTAGATGTAAATGATGTACCATTGTCACTTTGTAATGATCTTGGCAGACAAAATCTCAGAATGATTTCATGGAACAGTTTATTTACCACCTTCTCAGTCTTCTCAGCCTGGGAGGGAAAGCCTTCAATCTATCCTGGGAATGTATCTATCATGACTAATATGTATTTATATCCTTGAGAAACTGGCATCTGGGTGAAGCCCATCTGCCAGTCCTCTCCTGGGTAAGTCCCATGAGCCAGCTTGGGTCTTCGAGCTCCTTGAGGGTTGTTTAATTGGCAAGTGGGACAAGAGGAGACCACTTGCCTTATACTCGTTTGGTGGCCTGTTCCACTGAAGGACCTTTCTAGTAATCTTTGGAGGGCCTTGTCCCCTAAACGAGTGGTGGAATGTAAGCAGTTAACCAACTTACATGGTTAGGCAGATAGGAATTTCTGCCTGGTTCTCAGGCAGAAAAAGGATTCCTTCCTTTTGGAACAACCCCATATGATCTTCTTGAAAACCCTCATTCTTAGTTTAAAGAGTCTCACCTTCAGTATATGAAGGAGTTTCTGGCAAATTAGTCTGTGGAACTGAGGTGGCAACACCTATTACATCATTGCTCTGTAATACTGCTCTCTTAGCTACCTAACTGACTGCTTGTTTCCCTCATGCCACTTCCATGCTCCCTTTTTGGTGTCCTTTACAGTGGGAGACTGAAACCTCAGCGGGCAGATGGATTGCCACCAGGAGCCTAAGAATTTGATCACCATGTTTGACTGGGCACCCTCAGATGGTCAAGTGGCCTCTTTCTTTCCAAATAGCAATGTGTGCATGTAGCACCAGAGAGGCATACTTAGAGTCAGTGTAAATGGCTACTCTTTTTCCTTTTCCCAACTCTAAAGCTCGAGTCAGGGCTATGGGCTCTGCTAATTGGGCTGAAGTACCTGGTGGGAAAGGTTTACCCTCTATGGTCTCAAAATTGGAGACTACTGCATATCTGGCTCTTCTTTTTCCATCCAAGAGAAAACAGCTTCTTTCAGTGTACCAGATTTCCTCATGATTGGTCAGAGGATCTTCTGACAATCCCTCTCAGGGTTTTGTCCAGTAGTCCAAGGTTTCTAGGCTAGAGTGAAAGGGGAGAGAGCCCTCAAGGATAGGCAGGAGGGTAGCTGGGTTAAGAATCTCACAAGGGGATATAGTCAGGCCTGGATTTTCCATCAGCACTATTGGATATCTGAGGACCCTTTGATCAGACATCCATAAATGGCCTCTCTCATTCAGGAGTTGTTTCACTTGGTGGCTGGTAAATAGTTAGTTTGCACCCCCCGCCCCCACCCGTGCCAGAAATTTTAAGGCATCTTCTATCAGGACCTCAACAGCTGCAAGATTTCAAAGGCAGGGAAAGATCGCTTCCAAATAAGGGAGTAGGACACTCAGGGACCACCAAAACCTAGTGGGAAAATAATTGTCCATCCCAGAAACAAAGAAGTGGTCATGTGAATTCTTTTGTAATTGTTTTTCCTGTAGCACCCAAAATGGTACAGGTTTGGGGATAAGAGGCTCTGAAGCAGGAAGTCAGGACATAGTTAGCCCCTGTGTCAACCAAGAAATTCTCAGGCCTACCTGCCACATCCAGTTGCATCCTTGGCTCCAGCCCCTTGATGGTCACCTGTGACAGGCAGGCTGGCTGGAGTGGGCTGCTTCAGTCCTACTGAACCATCATGAGGGAAGGCTTGACACTTGACCTTGAGGTTCTTGGATCCCCAGGGTAGAGTGCTGCCCAATGTCCCAATTGATGGCATTTGTAGCAAGTCATTTTAGGAGATTTGTCACGGTTTGGACACTCTTTGGCCCAATGTCCCACCTGTCAACAGGTTAGGCATTTGCCTTGTGCCTTGTCCTTCAAGGACTTGGAATTTGCCATAGGGTTTCCCTGGAAGGCAGCCAGCATTTGGGCATGCCTTGTCTCTTTCCTTTTCTCCCTTTTCTGGGCCTTGACTTCCCTTCCTGGGCCTTGAATTCCTTCTCCTGTTCTCTGTTATAAAATGTATTGGTGGCTGTCTGGACCATCTCATCTAGAGAGGCAGCAGAGTCCTGCTGCCGTGGCTGTTGTAACTTTATCCTGATGTCTGATACACATTGGGACAGGAATTTTTCCTTTAAAATGACCTCTACCTTTTAAGAGTCTAGGTCCAGATTTGTAAACTTTTGGAGGACCTCTTTTAGCCTTTCCAGAAAGGCAATGGGGTTCTCATTGGGTTCCTGAGTTATTGCTGAGACCAGGCATAGTCCCACAGCTAATAGGCTTCCTTCTATTTTAATGGGTGGACTTCCTTAGGGGTGAGTCTTTTTTAAGCTTATCCTTGATGCTGGGAAAGGTTGGGGGCGGGAGGAGAAGGGGACGACGGAGAATGAGATGGCTGGATGGCATCACCGACTCTCTGGACATGAGTTTGAGTGTACTCCGGGAGTTGGTGATGGACAGGGAGGCCTGGCGTGCTGTGATTCATGGGGTCGCGGAGAGTCGGACACGACTGAGCGACTGAACTGAACTGAACTGAACTGAACCCTGTACTGTTGCAACCTGAGAGCTGGGCATCCCCAGGAAGGTTGAGGTATGACAACTTCCTGGAGATCAAATCCCCAGGCAGGCCTAAGGCATGTCAGCCTCACGAGAATTGGGTCCCTGGGCAAGTTGAGGCATGTCGACCTCCTGGGACCCATGGACTGGTGGATCCCCAAACAGGTTAAGGTGTAACAACCTCCTGAGGACCAGATCCCTAGGCAAGTCAAAGTAGGTTGACTTCCTGGGACCTCCGGACTGGAGTTGGGCACCCCAAAGTCTCCAGCATGACTGGTGCTGGGTAGGACTAAGGGGTTGTAATTTTAACTCATTGCTGATTTGTCTGCCATGGATAGGAATAGATACTGTGATGTAAAGCAATCCAAGCCTGTGCCCTGAGACTGGGAACCTGGGAAATAGCCATAAGACTTATCCTCTTATTGCTCTGAGAGAGTTGAAGTCATTGATTTCTTCCTCTCAGTTCAGTTCAGTTCAGTTGCTCAGTAGTGTCCGACTCTTTGAGACCCCATGAATCACAGCACGCCAGGCCTCCCTGTCCATCACCAACTCACGGAGTTCACTCAAACTCATGTCCATTGAGTCGGTGATGCCATCCAGCCATCTTATTCTCTGTCATCCCCTTCTCCTCCCGCCCCCAATCCTTCCCATCAAAGGTCCGTCTAGTCAAGGCTATGGTTTTTCCAGTGGTCATGTATGGATGTGAGAGTTGGACTGTGAAGAAAGCTGATCATCGAAGAATTGATGCTTTTGAACTGTGGTGCTGATAAAGACTCTTGAGAGTCCCTTGGACTGCAAGGAGATCCAACCAATCCATTCTAAAGGAGATCAATCCTGGGTGTTCATTGGAAGGACTGATGCTAAAGCTGAAACTCCAATACTTTGGCTACCTCATGCGACGAGTTGACTCACTGGAAAAGACTCTGATGCTGGGAAGGGTTGTGGGTGGAAGGAGAAGGGGACGACAGAGAATGAGATGGCTTCTAGTCCTCCATAAAAGCAGTTTAGGGTGTTTCCAACGGTAAACATTTCATTGTCATAGACCCACTTTAAGTAACAATAGAAGAATGACAAAGGAGTGGGTTATCTGGTTCTGTTAGGGGCATTAGGAATATTTTAATAATAAGTGGGGTGGAGTGATGTTGCCTACAAGGGGGCAGGGTCCTGGTTGTAGGAGTCAGTAAGTTTCTTAAGAACAAATTGATAAGAGGCAACAGAGCAGATGTTTCATAAAAGTGGAGTGGAGTGTGTTTGTAACTTTAGGAGAAAGGTGGCAAGGGTTTGGGCCCAAACAGCTTACAGGGCTTAACTTCCAAAGTGGCAAACATTATCCCTGGAAGTCCAGTTGCCCTGAAGGGATGCCACCAACAGATGTACTTCTAGCAGGCATTGTGTGCCTGTCACCCACCCAAGCATGTCCACTGAGAGGTACTGTTGTCGCACTTGTAGGAAACATGGAATATGAAGGGCTGACTATCTACAGAGATTGGATATTATATAGTATTTCCCTCCCATGGGCCAGCTATTTTCTAATTGCCTCTACAGAGGATTGTAGATGCAACATTGTGAGCCTGGACAGGGCTCAGGAAAAGAGCAGGAAACAGGAGGAAAGCAGGCAAGGCACCACTTTTGAAAGAATTGCATAGCCCAAGGGCATAACATAAACCAATCAAAATCAAATGGGTCCAAGATGACAAGTCAAATTCAACTAAACCTTGATCCTCAATCTGCAAGCTAAATGACACACCCAAAGATGCCAGGACAGTTCCAAGTCACTGTCAAAAGACTGAGGAGTGGGTTGGTTCCCCAATTGTTGGAATGATCCTCCCACTCATTAGCATATGATATCACCCAGCTCACAAAAACTAACCACACAACATTCCATGGCTGCTGCACTGGCCCTCTGTGATGGTCCACACCCTGTAGAGTGTGCTTCTCTCTGAATCTGAACAAATCAACCTCTTAGCTATTAATGCCTCTCACTGAACATTTTTGCAATGAGAAATCAAAAGCCTGAGTTTCATTCAGTCCTAAAATCAGGCACTGTGGGTTTTGGCCAGTCTCAAGTCCCAGTCGGATATGACTGAGTGACTAAGTATAGCACAGAGTCCCAGGCATGGTGTCTGAGTCCCAATCGTAGGTAAATAGTTTCAAGTACCACTTTCAGAAATGGAAAGATGATGACCTTCCCAATACTTTGTAAGCAGTGGCACAGGTGAAGACAGGAGCTGAAGGACAGGAGGAAAAAGCAGTGGGGAAAAAAGTGTTGAGTAATCCCCTTCATAACCTGCTGGAAAATCTGCTAAATACCTGACCTGTGCTCAGAGTTTTCATTGGGCTGATCCTTGGCACAAAGAAGATTAAGGATAGAAGAAGCCCCCACATACACATGGGCAACAGCTACTAAGGCACAGCAGATAGTAGAGCCTTTGGGACACCCAGTGGCACCCACTGCTGCTCACCTGTTCGTAGGGGTTTCAAGAAAACAAGATTGTAAAGGAATTAAGATTTTGTTAGCCATATGTCCTTCCAGCCATGGGAGCAAGAACTTCCTACCCCAACCAGAGGATTTCTGGTTTCTGAGACTGAGCCAGATGAGCTTTCTGCCAAGTTTGTTTTTGCTGTCCTGTTTTCCAGCACACTGGGGTTATTGTCAATTCCCCTACACTGGGTTTTCTTTGCATTCAGCTTCCACCATGGGAACTTTCACCCAGTCGGCTTCTGCTGTGCTTGGCCTCCACCTCACAGGGGCTGAGCTGAGGTTGTTTCAGCAAGGTTAAACCTGAGTCATGGCACCACAGATGTCAGGGCAGTTTGTAATTTCCTCGGTTCTGTCTTGCTGCAGCAAAAATTTGAAGCATTGGATGGATTGGTGTTACACCTCGGTTTTATTTGGCAGCCAAAGGAAAATACGTCCTCAAGGTCTAAGGGTGGGGTGACCCAAAAGAAGCAAAGAGAAGCCTGAGGCTCAATTTTGGCTCCTCTTTTATGTTTTTCCTCCTCCCTCTAAATCTGTCCTATGTAACTGGGCAAGCCAGGAGGGCTGTTTGTTCCACATAAGGTTCTCAATAGATCCTTTTTGAAGGGTTTTCACTTCTTTGTCTTTTAGCCTCCACAATTCTGGGCTCCTTTTTCCTATTCTACCTACCTAACATGTCTATGTATGCAGGGTCCCTTTGGTTGTCTCTGGCTCTGTGAGAGCCTGTGGACTGTGGGCTGCCAGGCTTCTCTGTCTGGGGGGTTCTTAAGGCAAGAACTGGAGCATATTGACCAATATTGGTTGCCATACCCTTCTAGAGCACTGTATTTCCTGCTGCCCTAGCCTCCAACTCTCCTCAGTAACTGGTGCTGCCAGAACCCCTGCAGCTGTACCACCCCCACACCTGGCATTCACTGGGGCAGACCCAAATCCTTCAGGGCATCCTCAGGAGCAAACCCAGTGGACAACCCACGTGCAGAGGTGAAATAAGAGCATAGTTGAAACCCAGGGACAGTGTGGCTAAGGAAGAAAACCCCAAACATTCCCACCAGTTGTACAAGCTGCAGATTAAATCCACATGATCAACTAGGCAGATTCTGTGCATATGGAATATATTAAAGGACAATGAGAGCTCTCACAAAAGAAAATGCATTAGTTCTGATACCTGTAAACATTGGAGGCAAGAACACACAGAAGTAGGACCAGATTAGAATCTGAGCTTCCACCACAGCAGGTCCAGAGATCAGAACAGTGTTGGAGAGCATCCTAGGGAAGTGAGGTGGACTGTGACTCCCAATAAGGGAAAGGACTCTGACAGCAGAGACTCAAGAAAAACATTTATTATTCTTATGTTTTGACTTGTTCTGTATTCTTTTGGATTTTTTGTTCTTTTTTTTTCCTTTTCCTCCCTCTGTTGTAGTTGTTGTTTATTAGCACTATGAAATCTAATTAAGATTTTAAGCTTTTTTTCCCCTCAGTCACATTGTTTACTGTTATTATAAACCTCTGCCTCTATATTGGGCTTTGGCAGTTCTGTAGAGTTGTTTCCCTTTTTTTTTTTTTTCTCTTTTTTCTTTCTTCTTCCATTTTTTTAAATTCTTTTTTAATTTTAATTTTTAATGTTTTAAAATCTATTATTATTTTTCTACATTTATTCCTTTGTTTGCTTTTCCTACTGTTCTTTTCCCTTTGCAGTGAATCTTTAAGGTATATAAATCTTAATCTACCTCTATTTAACTTTGCATATCTATTCTTTCTTCATTTCCTTTCCTCTTAACATATTTGTTAGTTTTATTTTCATTGCTTTATCTCCCACTTAGCACCTGGCTTTAGTTTTATCTTCAAGTTTGTGCTTCAGTTAGTTCTGTTCTTAACTGGTAGATATAATTTTTTATTTCCTTTGTTCACTGGGCCAATCTACTATACTTTATTTTTGTTGGACTATTCTGATTTTAAAGCTGAAACTCAAATACTTTGGCCACCTCATGTGAAGAGTTGACTCACCAGAAAAGACTCTGATGCTGGGAGGGATTGGGGGCAGGAGGAGAAGGGGACGACAGAGAATGAGATGGCTGGATGGCATCACTGACTCGATGGACATGAGTTTGAGTGAACTCTGTGAGTTGGTGATGGACAGGGAGGCCTGGCATGCTGTGATTCATGGGGTCGCAAAGAGTCGGACACAAATGAGAGACTGAAATGAACTGATTCTGATTTTACTTATGGGTGTATGTGTATCTGTGTATATTCTATTATTCTAATTTTTATTTGCCTGATTTCGTAATTGTCACTTGTTTGGGGTAAATCTTTGGTTTCTCATTTTGGGGTATTTGTTTTAATCTCACTTAGTGCTATAATGAACCACTTGTATAATCTTCATTTCTGACCTGAGATCAAGCTAAGCCCTGAGCCTTTGGAGTGGGAACACTAACTCCAAGACCCTAGACCACCAGTGAACTAACCCTCAGTTCAGTTCAGTTCAGTAGCTCAGTCATGTCCGACTCTTTGTGACCCCATGAGTCACAGCGTGAGAACTCACACAAAGAAAACCACTTGAATACAAGACCCAGCATCACCGACCCACCATTAGCACCCTGTGCAGGATGCCTCATCTAAACAACAAACAAAACAAAAATACAAACTCAATCATCAGCAGACAGGATTAGCACCTCACTCAGCCTTGCCCATCAGAGGAGAAACAAACAAAAACAAACAACAACAAAAAAAAAACCTCAGCACAAATCTTACCCTATACGAAGCTTACACAAACCACTGGAATAACATTACGGGGGCAGAAATGAAAAGGAAGAAAGAATTCAACCTTGAAGCCTGGGAAAAGGAGACCTCAAACACAATAAGTTTAAAAAATAATAATAATAATAAGGCAGAGAAACACTACACAAATGAAGGAACAAACTAGAAACACAGAAATCCAAATAAATGAAGAGGAAATAGGCAAACTTCAGAATAGTGATAGTAAAGATTATCAAAAGCCTTGAAAACAGAATGGAAAAAATGCAAGAATCAATTAACAAAGACCTAGCAGTAAAGAAGAAACATACAGAGACAAACAACACAATTACTGAAACTCAAAATACTCTAAAAGGAATCAATAGCAGAATATCTGGAGCAGAAGAACGGATCAGTGAGCTGGAAGATACAATGGTGCAAATAGCTTCTGAAGAACAGAATAAAGTAAAAAGAATAAAAACAACCAAGGATAGTCCCAGAGACCTCTGGGACAATATCAAATGCACCAACATTCAAATTATAGGGGTCCCAAAAGAAGAAGAGAAAAAGAAAGGGTATGAGAAACTTTTTGAAGAGATTGTAGTTGAAAATTTCCCCAACATGGAACAGGAAATAGCCAATCAAGTCCAAGAGGTGCAAAGAGCCCCATACAGGATAAACTCAAGGAGAAACATGCCAAGATATATACTAATCAAACTAACAAAGACTAAACACGAAGGAACAATATTAAAAGCAGCAAGGGAAAAGCAACAAGTAACATACAAGGGAAACCCCATACATTTAACAACTGATCTTTCAGCAGAAACTCTGCAGGTCAGGAGGGAATGGCAGGATATATTTAAAGTACTGAAAGGGAGCAATCTACAACCACGCTTACTGTACCTAGCAAGAATCTCATTCAAAACTGATAGAGAAATAAAAGTTTTTCAGACAAGCAAAAGTCAAGAGAATTCAGTACCACCAAACCAGCTTTACAACAAACATTAAAGGGACTTGTATAGTCAAGAAACAAATGAGAAGAAAATTATCTACAAAATCAACCAGAAACAATTAAGTAAATGGCAATAGGAACATAAATATGAATAATTACTTTAAATGTAAATGGATTAAATGCTCCAAACAAAAGACACAGACTAGATGAATGGATATAAAAACAAGACCCATATGTATGCTGTCTATAAGAAACCCATTTCAGATCTAAAGACACATACAGAATGAAAGGGATATAATAGAAACATATATTCCATGCAAATGGGTAGCAAAAGAAAGCTGGAGTAGCAATCCTCATATCAGAAAAAAGAGACCTAAAAATGAAGATTACAAGAGATAAGGAAGGACACTACAGAATGATCAAGGGATCAGTCCAAGAGGAAGATGTAACAATTGTAAATATTATGCACTCAACATAGGAGCATCTCAGTACATTAGACAAACACTAGCAGACATAAAAGGAGAAACTGACAGTAACACAATAATAGTAGGAGACTTTAACACCCCACTCACACCAATAGGCAGATCATCAAAACATAAAATTAATAAGGAAAAACAAGTCTTAAATGATACACTAGATGAGATGGATCTCATTGATATCTTCAGGACATTCCATCCAAATGCAGAACACACCTTCTTCTCAAGTGCACATGGAACATTCTTCAGGACAGACAACATCTTGGGTCACAAATCAAACCTCAGTAAATTTAAGAAAATTGAAATCGTATCAAACATCTTCACTAACCACAACACTATGAGACTAGATATCAATTACAAGAAAAAAAAAAACTGTAAGAAACACTGTTATGATCTTCTTGATCTTCTAGACTGGAACCTGGGGACAGGAGTCGACAAAAAGAAGGCGAAGAAAAGAAGGACGTGTGGGAACCAAGTCTCTAGTGGAACAAGGGTGTTTTATTCATGGCAGTGTGTGTTTATATATTGTTATACAAGGAAGCTTTAGGCAGAAAAATAAAGTTGAGAAAAAAAACACCAAAACCAGATGCATAACAATGGTAACTAAGGGAATAACGATAGTCATAGGTCCCTAACAACAGTAACTAGGGGATAACAGTCGTCACAGGGCCAGAAGACAATCCATGTATTGGAAATAGGAACATGACTAAGTAGTTTAACAGAAAAGTAAAAAGGTTACTAAAAGGAATCCATGTATGCGTTCTGCCTCACGGCCTCAGTCCTGGAAACTGCATGTAGCTTTGCTCCTTGAAGTTTTCCAGGAAATGATAAGGAACAAAGGGCCCTTGAGAAACAGAAAACAAGATATCATGTCAGTTCAGTTGCTCAGTTGTGTCCGACTCTCTGTGACCCCATGAATCACAGCATGCCAGGCCTCCCTGTCCATCACCAACTCCCGGAGTTCACTCAAACTCATGTCCATCGAGTCGTGATACCATCCAGCCATCTCATTCCCTGTTGTCCCTGATTCCTCCCACCCCCAATCCTTCCTAGCATCAGACTCGTTTACAGTGAGTCAATTCTTCGCATGAGGTAGCCAAAGTATTAGAGTTTCAGCTTTAGCATCAGTCCTTCCAATGAACACCCAGAACTGATCTCCTTTAGAATGGACTGGTTGGATCTCCTTGCAGTCCAAGGGACTCTCAAGAGTCTTCTCAACCACCACAGTTCAAAAGCATCAATTCTTTGGCAATCAGCTTTCTTCACAGTCCAACTCTCACATCCATACATGACCACTGGAAAAACCATAGCCTTGACTAGACGGACCTTTGTTGGCAAAGTAATGTCTCTGCTTTTTAATACGCTATCTAGGTTGGTCATAACTTTCCTTTCAAGGAGTAAGCATCTTTTAATTTCATGGCTGCAATCAGCATCTGCAGTGATTTTGGAGCCCAGAAAAATAAAGTCTGACACTGATTCCACTGTTTCCCCATCTATTTCCCATGGGTGACGGGACCAGATGCCATGATCTTTGTTTTCGGAATGTTGAGCTTCAAGCCAAACCTTTCACTCTCCTTTTTCACTTTCATCAAGAGGGTTTTGAGTTCCTCTTCATCTTCTGCCATAATGGTGATGTCATCTGCATATCTGAGGTTATTGATATTTCTCCCAGCAATCTTGATTCCAGCTTGTGCTTCTTCCAGCCCAGCATTCCTCATGATGTACTCTGCATTGAAGTTAAATGAGCAGGGGGACAATATACAACCTTGACGTACTCCTTTTCCTATTTGGAACTAGTCTATTGTTCCATGTCCAGTTCGAACGATTGCTTCCTGACCTGCATACAGGTTTCTCAAGAGGCAGGTCAGGTGGTCTGGTATTCCCATCACTTTCAGAATTCTCCACAGTGTATTGTGATGCACACAGTCAAAGGCTTTGGCATAGTCAATGAAGCAGAAATAGATGTTTTTCTGGAAGTCTCTTTCTCCATGATCCAGTGGATGTTGGCAATTTGATCTCTGGTTCCTCTGCTTTTTCTAAAACCTGCTTGAACATCTGGAAGTTCACGGTTCACATATTGCTGAAGCCTAGCTTGGAGAATTTTGAGCATGACTTTACTAGCGTGTGAGATGAGTGCAATCGTGCAGTAGTTTGAGCATCCTTTGGCATTCCCTTTCTTTGGGATTGGAAAGAAGACTGATGTTTTCAGTCCTGTGGCCACTGCTGAGTTTTCCAAATTTGCTGGCATATTGAGTGCAGCACTTTCACAGCATCATCTTTCAGGATTTGAAATAGCTCAATTGGAATTCCATCACCTCCACTAGCTTTGTTCGTAGTGATGCTCTCTAAGGTCCACTTGACTTCACATTCCAAGATGTCTGGCTCCAGGTGAGTGATCACGCCATCGTGATTATTTTCGTCGTGAAGCTCTTTTTTGTACAGTTCTGTGTATTCTTGCCACTTCTTAATATCTTCTGCTTCTGTTAGGTCCATACCATTTCTGTCCTTTATCGAGCCCATCTTTGCATGAAATGTTCCCTTGATATCTCTAATTTTCTTGAAAAGATCTCTTGTTTTTCCTATTCTGTTGTTTTCCTCTCTTTCTTTGCATTGATCACTGAGGAAGGCTTTCTTATCTCTCCTTGCTATTCTTTGGAACTCTGCATTCAGATGCTTATATCTTTCCTTTTCTCCTTTGCTTTTCGCTTCTCTTCTTTTCACAGCTATTTGTAAGGCCTCCTCAGACAGCCATTTTGCTTTTTTGCATTTCTTTTCCATGGGGATGGTCTTGGTCCCTGTCTCCTGTACAATGTCACGAACCTTGGTCTACAGTTCATCAGGCACTCTATCTATCAGATCTAGTCCCTTAAATCTACTTCTTACTTCCACTGTATAATCATAAGGGATTTGATTTAGGTCATACCTGAATGGTCTAGTGGTTTTCCCTACTTTCTTCAATTTAAGTCTGAATTTGGTAATAAGGAGTTCATGATCTGAGCCACAGTCAGCTCCTGGTCTTGTTTTTGCTAACTGTATACAGCTTCTCCATCTTTGGCTGCAAAGAATATAATCAATCTGATTTCGGTGTTGACCACCTGGTGATGTCCATCTGTAGAGTCTTCTCTTGTGTTGTTGGAAGAGGGTGTTTGCTATGACCAGTGCGTTCTCTTGGCAAAACTCTATTAGCCTTTGCCCTGCTTCATTCCGTGCTAAAAGGCCAAATTTGCCTGTTACTCCAGGTGTTTCTTGACTTCCTACTTTTGCATTCCAGTCCCCTATAATAAAAAGGACTTCTTTTTTGGGAGTTAGTTCTAAAAGGTCTTGTAGGTCTTCATAGAACCGTTCAACTTCGGCTTCTTCAGCATTACTGGTTGGGGCATAGACTTGAATTACTGTAATATTGAATGGTTTGCCTTGGAAATGAACAGAAATCATTCTGTCGTTTGTGAGATTGCATCCAAGTACTGCATTTCGGACTCTTTTGTTGACCATGATGGCTACTCCATTTCTTCTAAGGGATTCCTGCCCACAGTAGTAGATATAATGGTCATCTGAGTTAAATTCACCCATTCCAGTCCATTTTAGTTCACTGATTCCTAGAATGTCGACGTTCACTCTTGTCATCTCCTGTTTGACCACTTCCAGTGGGCTTCCCCTGTGGCTCAGCTGGTAAAGAACCTGCCTGCAATGAGGGAGACCTAGGTTCAATCCCTGGGTTGGAAAGATCCCCTGGAGAAGGGAACAGCTACCCACTCCAGTATTCTGACCTAAAGAATTCCATGGACTGTATAGACCATGGGATCTCAAAGACTCAGACATGACTGAGCAACTTTCACTCAAACAAAACAACATATAGGAGTCCTTAAACATTTGCTGACAAAACACAAACATGAGGAGATTAAACAACACGTTTCTAAATAAACAATAGGTTACTGAATAAATCAAAAGGGAAATCCAAAAAAAATTCTAGAAACAAATGATTATGAAAACGTGACAACTCAAAACCTATGAGATGAATCAGAAGCAGTTCTAAGAGGGAAATTTAGAGCAATACAATCCTACCTCAAGAAACAAGAAAAACATCAAATAGACAACCTAACTTTACACCTAAAACAACTGAAAAAAGAAGAACAACAACAAAAAAAATTGGTATAAGGAAACAACTCATAAAGATCCAAGCAGAAATAAATGAATGTAACAGTAGCAAAGATTAATATTGGTTCTTTCAGAAGATAAACAAAACTGACAAGTCATTAGTCAGACTCATCACAAAGAAAAGAGAGAAGAATCAAATCAACAAAATTAGAAATGAAAAAAGAGAGATTATAACAGACAATGAAGAAATATAAAGGATTATAAGAGATTATCATGAACAACTATATGGCAATAAAATGGATAACCTGGAAGAAATGGACAGATTCTTAGAAAAGTTCAATCTTCCAATACTGAACCAGAAAAGAATAGAAATTATGAACAGCCAAATTACAAGCACTGAAAATGAAGCTGTGATCAAAAATCTCCCAAAAAACAAAAGCCCAGGAACAGACAGCTTCACAGGAGAATTCTATCAAACATTTAGAGAAGAGCTAATGCCTACCCACCTAAAACTCCTTCAAAAAACTGCAGTGGAAGGAACAATTACAAACTCATTCTACAAGGCCACCATCACCCTGATCCAAAAGCAGACAAAGACAACACAAAAAAAGAAAACTACAAGCCAATATCACTGATGAACATAGATGTAAAAATCCTCAACAAAATTTTAGCAAACAGAATCCAGCAACACATCAAAAAGCTCATACAACATGATCAAGATGGGTTTATTCCAGGGATGCAAGGATTCTTCAATATACACAAATCAAGCAATGTGATACACCATATTAACAATCTGAAAGATTAAAACCATATGATAATCTCAATACATGCAGAAAAAACCTTTGACAAAATTCAGCACCCATTTATGATTAAAACTCTTTTAAAAATGGGCATAGAAAAAGCCTTCCTCAACATAGTAAAGGCCATATATTATAAGCCTACAGCAAATATTATTCTCAATGGTGAAAAGCTGAAAACATTCTCCCTAAGTTCAGGAACAAGACAATGGTGTCCACTTTCACCACTATTATTAAACATAGCTCTGGAAGTCCTAGCTGTAGCAATCATGGAAGAAAAGGAAATAAAAGGAATCCAGATCAGAAAAGAAGAAGTAAAGCTCTCACTGATTGCAGGTGACATGATACTGAACATAGAAAACCCTAAAGAGAGCATCAGAAAATTACTAGAGCTAATCACTGAATTTAGCAAAGTTGCAGGATACAAAATCAATATGTAAAAATCTTTTGCATTTCTATATACTAACAACAAAAAATGTGAAAGAGAAATTAAGGAATCAACCCCATTCACCACTGCAACAAAAAGAATAAAATATCTAGGAATAAACTTACCTAGTCCAATACTTTGGCCACCTCATGCGACGAGTTGACTCACTGGAAAAGACTCTGATGCTGGGAAAGGTTGGGGGCAGGAGGAGAAGGGGACGACGGAGAATGAGATGGCTGGATGGCATCACCGACTCTCTGGACATGAGTTTGAGTGTACTCCGGGAGTTGGTGATGGACAGGGAGGCCTGGCGTGCTGTGATTCATGGGGTCGCGGAGAGTCGGACACGACTGAGCGACTGAACTGAACTGAACTGAACTGAAGGAGACAAAAGGACTGTAAAAAGAAAATTTTAAGACACTAATGACAGAAACCAAAGACAACATAAACAGATGGAGAGATATTCCATGTTC
Source organism: Moschus berezovskii (assembly GCF_049115385.1). Lineage (NCBI taxonomy): Eukaryota > Metazoa > Chordata > Mammalia > Artiodactyla > Moschidae > Moschus > Moschus berezovskii. The sequence goes on from NC_142472.1 coordinate 49,758,185, forward strand.
CTACGTAGGAAGAATCAATACTGTGAAAATGCCTATACTACCAAACATAATCTACAGATTCAGTGTGATCCCTATCAAATTACCATTGGCATTCTTCACAGAACTAAAACAAAAAGTTTCACAATTCATATGGAAACACAAAAGACCCCAAATAGCCAAAGCAATCTTGAAAAAGAAGAATGGAGCTAAAGGAATCAACCTTCCTGACTTCAGATTATACTACAAAGCTACAGTTATCAAGACAGTATGGTACTGGCACAAAAACAGAAATATAGACCAATGGAACAAGATAGAAAGCCCAGAAATAAACCCATGCACCTATGGGTACTTTATTTTTGACAAAGGAGGCAAGAATATACAATGGGGCAAAGACAGCCTCTTCAATAAATAGTGCTGGGAAAATTGGACAGCTCCACATAAAAGAATGAAATCAGAACACTTACTAGCACCAAACAAAAAGATAACTTCAAAATGGATTGAAGACCTAAATATAAGACCAGAAACTATAAAACTAGGAGGAAAACATAGGCAGAACACTCGATGACATAAATCAAAGCAAGATCCTCTATGACCCACCTCCTAGAGGATTGAAATAAAAACAAAAGTAAACAAGTGAGACCTGATTAAACTTAAGTTTTTGCACAGCAAAGGAAACTATTAGCAAGGTGAAAAGACAACCCTCTAAATGGGAGAAAATAATAGCAAATGAAACAACTGACAAAGGATTAATTCCCAAAATATACAAGCAGCTCACACAACTCAATACCAGAAAAACAAATAACCCAATCAAAACGTGGGGAAATGAACTAAACAGACTTTTCTTGAAAGAAGACACACAGATGGCTAACAAACACATGAAAAGATACTCAACACCACTCATTATTAAATAAATACAAATTAAAACTACAGTGAGATATCACCTCACACTGGTCAGAATGGCCTTCATGAAAAAGTCTACAAACAATAAATGCTGGAGAGGGTGTGTAGAAAAGGGAACGCTCTTCCATTATTGGTCGGAATGTAAATTGATACAGCCACTAAGGAAGATGATACCAAGATTCTTTAAAATACTAGGAATAAAGCTAAAATATAACCTAGCAATCCCACTCCAAGGAATATACCATAAGGAAACTAAAATTGAAAAAGACACATGTACCCCATTGTCCACTGCAGCACAATTTACAATAGCTAGAACATGCAACAGCTAGAACAGGGCCAAGGTCCACATTCAAGGTCAGGAGGGGCGACCTCGTCCAAGGTAAGGAGCTGCAGCTGTGCTTTGCTGAAGCAGCCGTGAATAGATACCCCACGTCCAAGGTAAGAGAAAACCAAGTGAGATGGTAGGGGTTGCGAGAGGGCATCAGAGGACAAACACACTGAAACCATAATCACAGAAAACTAGCCAATCTGATCACATGGACCACAGCCTTGTCTAACTCAATGAAACTAAGCTGTGTGGGGCTACCCAGGACTGGCGGGTCATGGTGGAGAGGTCTGACAGAATGTGGTCCGCTGGAGAACAGAATGCAAACCACTTCAGTATTCTTGCGTTGAGAACCCCATGAACAGTATGAAAAGGCAAAATGATAGGATACTGAAGGAGGAACTCCCCAGGTCGGTAGGTGCCCAGTATGCTACTGGAGATCAGTGGAGAAATAACTCCAGAAAGAATGAAGGGATAGAGCCAAAGCAAAAACAATATCCAGTGTGGATGGGACTGGTGATAGAAGCAAGGTCCGATGCTATAAAGAGCAATATTGCATAGGAACCTGGAAAGTTAGGTCCATGAATCAAGGCAAATTGGAAGTGGTCAAACAGGAGATGACAAGAGTGAATGTCAACATTCTAGGAATCAGTGAACTAAAATGGACTGGAATGGGTGGATTTAACTCAGATGACCATTATATCTACTACTGTGGGCAGGAATCCCTTAGAAGAAATGGAGTAGCCATCATGGTCAACAAGAGTCCAAAATGCTGTACTTGGATTCAATCTCAAAAACGACAGAATGATATCTGTTTGCTACCAAAGCAAACCATTCAATATCATGGTAATCCAAGCCTATGCCCCAACCAGTAATGCTGAAGAAGCTGAAGTTGAACGGTTCTATGAAGACCTACAAGACCTTCTAGAACTAACTCCCAAAAAAGATGTCCTTTTCATTATAGGGGACTGGAATGCAAAAGTAGGAAGTCAAGAAACACCTGGAATAACAGGCACATTTGGCCTTGGGGAATACAGAATGAAGCAGGGCAAAGGCTAATAGAGTTTTGCCAAGAGAACGCACTGATCATAGTAAACACCCTCTTCAAACAACACAAGAGAAGACTCTACACATGGACATCACAAGATGGTCAACACCAAAATCAGATTGATTATATTCTTTGCAGCCAAAGATGGAGAAGCTTTATACAGTTAGCAAAAACAAAACCGAGAGCTGACTGTGGCTCAGATCATGAACTCCTTATTGCCAAATTCAGACTTAAATTGAAGAAAGTAGGGAAAACCACTAAACCATTCAGGTATGACCTAAATCAAATCCCTTATGATTATACAGTGGACGTGAGAAATAGATTTAAGGGACTAGATCTAATAGAGTGCCTCATGAACTGCGGACCAAGGTTCATGACATTGTACAGGAGACAGGGATCAAGACCATCCCCATGGAAAAGAAATGCAAAAAAAGCAAAATGACTGTCTGGGGAGGCATTACAAATAGCTGTGAAAAGAAGAGAAGCGAAAAACAAAGGAGAAAGGAAAGACATTCCCATTTGAATGCAGAGTTCCAAAGAATAGCAAGGAGAGATAAGAAAGCCTTCCTCAGGGAACAATGCAAAGAAATAGAGGAAAACAACAGAAGAGGAAAAACTAGAGATCTCTTCAAGAAAATTAGAGATTCCAAGGGAACATTTCATGCAAAGATGAACTCAATAAAGGACAGAAATGGTATGGACCTAACAGAAGCAGAAGATATTAAGAAGAGGTGGCAAGCATACACAGAAGAACTGTACAAAAAAGATCTTCACGACCGAGATAATCACGAAGGTGTGATCACTCACCTAGAGCCAGACATCCTAGAATGTGAAGTCAAGTGGGCCTTAGGAAGCATCACTACGAACAAAGCTAGTGGAGGTGATGGAATTCCAGTTGAGCTATTTCAAATCTTGAAAGATGATGCTGTGCAAGTGCTGCACTCAATATGCCAGCAAATTTGGAAAACTCAGCAGTGGCCACAGGACTGGAGGTCAGTCTTCATTCCAATCCCAAAGAAAGGCAATGCCAAAGAATGCTCAAACTACCTCACAATTGCACTCATCTCACACGCTAGTAAAGTCATGCTCAAAATTCTCCAAGCCAGGCTTCAGCAATACGTGAACCATGAACTTCCAGTTGTTCAAGCTGGTTTTAGAAAAGACAGAGGCACCAGAGATCAAATTGCCAACATCCGCTGGATCATCGAAAAAGCAAGAGAGTTCCAGAAAAACATCTATTTCTTCTTTATTGACTATGCCAAAGCCTTTGACTGTATGGAACACAATAAACTGTGGAGAATTCTGAAAGAGACAGGAATACCAGACCACCTGACCTGCCTCTTGAGAAACCTGTATGCAGGTCAGGAAGCAACAGTTAGAACTGGACATGGCACAACACACTGGTTCCAAATAGGAAAAGCAGTACGTCAAGGCTGTATGTGGTCACCCTGCTTATTTAACTTATATGCAGATTACATCATGAGGAATGCTGGGCTGGAAGAAGCACAAGCTGGAATCAAGATTGCCAGGAGAAATATCAATAACCTCAGATATGCAGATGACACCACCCTTATGGCAGAAAGTGAAGAGGACCTAAAAAATCTCTTGATGAAAGTGAAAGAGGAGAGTGAAAAATTTGGCTTAATGCTCAACATTCAGAAAGCTAAGATCATGGCCCTGGTCCCATCACTTCATGGGAATTAGATGGGGAAACAGTGGAAACAGTGTCAGACTATATTTTGGGGGGCTCCAAGATCACTGCAGATGGTGATTGCAGCCATGAAATTAAAAGACGCTTACTCCTTGGAAGGAAAGGTATGACCAACCTAGATAGTATATTAAAAAGCAAAGATATTACTTTGCCAACAAAGGTCCATCTAGCCATAGTATGGTTTTTCCAGTGGTCATGTATGGATGTTTGAGTTGGACTGTGAAGAAGGCTGAGTGCCAAAGAATTGATGCTTTTGAACTGTGGTGTTGGAGAAGACTCTTGAGAGTCCCTTGGACTGCAAGGAGATCCAATCAGTTCATCCTAAAGGAGATCAGTCCTGGGTGTTCATTGGAAGGACTGATGTTGAAGCTGAAACTGCAATACTTTGGCCACCTCATGCGAAGAGTTGACTCATTGGAAAAGATTCTGATGCTGGGAGGGATTGGGGGCAGGAGGAGAAGGGGATGACAGAGATGAGAAGGCTGGATGGCATCACCTACTCGATGGACATGAGTTTGGGTAAACTTCAGGTGTTGGTGATGGACAGCGAGGCCTAGCATGCTGAGATCATGGGATTGCAAAGAGTCAGACACAACTGAGTGACTGAACTGAACTGAACTGATTGCAGATGTGGAGAAAACAGAATCCTTGTGCATTGCTGGTGGGAATATAAATTGATGCAGCCACTGTGGCAAATGTTATTGAGTTTTCTTCAAAAATTACAGATAGAACTATCATATGATCCAGCTATTCCACTTCTGGATATTTACTCAAAGATGGGAAAAACACTTGAAAAGATATCTTCATATCTATGTCCATTACAGTATTATTCACAAGAGCCAAGACATGGAAACAACCTAAGTGTCCATCTGTGGATGAGTGGTAAAAATAAGGTGATACATACATAAAATGGAATCTTGTTCAGACATGAAAATAATGAAATCTTGCTTTTTGCAACAACATGGATAGAATTTAAGGGAAATATACTAAGTGAAATAAGTTACAAAGAGAAAAAACAAATACTATATGATCTCACTTACATGAGGAATATAAATGAAAAAAAAACAAACAAAACAAAACAAAAAACCAATACAGAGAACATATTGGTGGTTGCTAGATGTGGGGATGGCATGGGAGAAAAGTAAGAAGGGTATCAAAGTTACAAACTTCCAGTTATAAAATAAATAAGTCTTGAGATGTAATTTAAGCTCGGTAACTACAGGAAAATAGAAGTGCATTGCGTGTTTTGTTTTTTTTTAAATAGGAACATAGTTGCTTTCCCTGGGGCCTGATGCACACAAGGTTTTGTTTGTGCCCTCCAAGTGTCTCTGGCAGGTATGAGGTTTGATTTTAAGCATGATTGTGCCCTTCCTACCATCTTGTTTTGGCTTCTCTGCCCTTGAACATGGGGTATCTTTCTATGATGTGTTCCAACGTTCTCCGGTCAGTGATTGCTCAGCAGCTAGGTGCAATTTGTTGTTTTTGCAGGAGAAGGAGAGTTCATGTCCCTCTACTCCACCATCTTGACTTATAGTCAAAAACAAGCCCACAATACAGTACTAGGGTTTAATCTCAAAAACACAGAATGATCTCAGCTTGTTTCCAAGGAAAACTATTCAATATCACAGTAATCCAAGTCTATACCTCAACTGATAATGCCAAAGAAACTAAGTTGAATGGTTCTATGAAGACCTACGAGACTTTCTAGAACTAACACCAAAAAAAAAAAAAAATTTCTTTTCATCATCAGTTCAATTCAGTCACTCAGTCGTGTCCGACTCTTTGTGACCCCATAGACTGCAGCACACCAGGCCTCCCTGTCCATCACCAACTCCCAGAGTTTACTCAAACTGGAATGCAAACATAGGAAGTCAAGAGATACCTGGAGTAACAGACAAGTTTGGCCATGTAGTAAAAAGTTAATCACTGTAAAAGCTAACAAAGTTTTGTCAACAGAAAACACTGGTCACAGCAAACACCCTCTTCCAACACAAGAGACGACTCTACACATGGACATCACCAGATGGTCAATACTGAAATTAGATTGATTATATTCTTCGAAGCCAAAGATGGAGAAGCCCTATACAATCAGAAAAAAACAAGACTGGAAGCTGACAATGCTCAGATTATGAACTCTATATTGCAAAATTCAGAATTAAATTAAAGAAAGTAGGGGAAAACCACTAGGATATCCCGGTATGACCTAAATCAAATCCCATACTTATACAGTGAAAGTGACATATAGAATCAAAGGATTAGATCTGGTAGACACAGTGCCTGAATAACTAAGGATAGACGTTCACAACACTGTACAGGAGGCAATGACAAAGGCATCATCAAGAAAAAGATATGCAAGAAGACAAAATGGTTGTCTGAGGAGGCTTTACAAATAACGGAAAGGAAGAGAAGTAAAAGGCAAAGGAGAAAAGGAAAGATATTCCTATCTGAATGCAGAGTTCCAAAGAACAGCAACAGGAGATAAGAAGCTTTCTTAAGTGAGCAATGCAAAAAAAAAAAAAAAAATAGAAGAAAAGAATAGAATGGGAAAGACACTAGAGATCTCTTCAAGAAAATAACAGATTGGTATTAAGGAATATTTCACACAAAGATGAACACACTAAAGAAATGATATGGACATAACAGAGGCAAAAGATACTAAGAAGAGGTAGGAGAAAATACACAGAATTATCCAAAAAAGGTCTTAATGACCTGCAGAACCATGACGGTGTGATCACTGATCTAGAGCCAGACACCCTGAATTGTGAAGTCAAGTGGGGCTTGGGAGGCAATACTACAAACAATGCTAGTGGAGGTGATGGGATCACAGCTGAACTATTTCAATTTGTAAAAGATGATGCTGTGAAAGTGCTTCACTCAATATGCCAGCAAATTAGGAAAACTCAGCAGTTGACACTGCAATAGGTCAGTTTTCATTTCAATCCCAAAGAAACGCAATGACAAAAAATGTTAAAACTACTGCACAACTGCACTTATTTCACATGCTAGCAAAATAATGCTCAAAAATCCTTCCAGCTGGGTTTCAACAGTATGTGAACCAAGAATTTCCAGATGTAAAAACTGCATTTAGAAAAGGCAGAGGAACCAGAGATCAAAGTACCAAGATTTGCTGAACCAGAGAAAAAGCAAGGGAATTCCAGAAAAGCATCTATTTCTCCTACATTGGCATCACTAAAGCATCTGGCTGTGTGGATCACAACAAACTGTGGAAAATTCAACAAGAGGGGAGAATTGAAAATCACTTTACCTGCCTCCTGATGAATTTGTACACAGGTGAAGAAGCAACAATTAGAATGCATATGGAACAATGAACTGGTTCCGAATTGGGAAAGGAGTATGATGCTATATATTGCAACCTTACTTATGTAACTTCTATGCAGAGTATATTAAGCAAAATGCCAGGCTGAATGAAGCTTAAGCTAGAATCAAGATTCCTGGGAGAAATATCAATAACCTCAAATATGCAGATGACACCACCTTTATGACAAAAAGCAAAGAGGCACTAAAGAAAGAGCTTCTTGGTGAAGGTGAAAGAGGAGACTGAAAAAGCTGGCTGAAAACTCAGCTTTCAAAAAACTAAGATCATGGAAATTTGTCTCATCACTTTATGGCAAATAGATGGGGAAAAAAGTGCAAACAGTGACAGATTTCATTTTCTGGGATTCCAAAATCACTGCAACACTACACATGGACACCACCAGATGGTCAATACTAAAATCAGACTGATTATAGTCTTTGTAGCCAAAGATGGAGAAGCTCTATACAGTCAGCAAAAACAGGACCAGGAGCTGACTGTGGCTCAGATCATGAACTCCTTATTGCAAAACTCAGACTTAAATAGAAGAAAGTAGGGAAACCACTAGACCATTCAGGTATGGCCTAAATCAAAATGACTGCTTTTGGACATCATACCCCAATTCCAGGTGCATGAAAAGATGTTTCCCTGCAGTTTCAAAGCTGTGTAAATGCCTTCCTAGGACACAATATTGCTATCCGTGAATGTTGACTTCTGTATGTGTTTTTACCAAGATCAGCTAAAACTGTACTGTCAGAGGACTTCCAATCAAAAAACAGCAAGGAGCGTATTTCTCTCAGAAAACACAAGTACTTGATGAGACTTCTGGTCATAAAAAAGGGAAAAATGCCACCCTATGCTTTTCCATCAGGTTGGAGACTGCAATTATTCTGGGATCTTTAGGTGAAAATGCTGTTTCTCTCCAAGCCCCGAGTTCTAGGTTCAGAGAAAAGTTTCCACACAGCATCAGACCTATGCAGAAACACTCGTAGAACACACTGCAGTCATAAGAAAGAGGAATATGAACTTCCCATGTGCATTTCTCTCAGACTTAAGACAGCAAGCACCCTGCAGTCACATGAAAAATGCTGCTTCTGCCATTACAATAAAATCTCACGTTAACAAGTATAGTTAGAAAGCTGTGTAAGAGAGCACAAGAGTTCAGTGTAAAGAGTTCAATGGGGAGTGCTCTGAGAATTCAGTGGGGAGTATTCCATGAATGTTAAGTGCCATATCCATTGTCAGCTTAATTCTATGAAACTGGACTGGGTGAAGACTTCCCAGTAAGACATGGCAAGCAGCATGTTCCTTTCAGAAAACTCAAATAGTGGTCAAAAGTTGTTGTCATACTGCAGAGAAAAATGACCAAATGTATTTTTTCCTGGCTTGTTTGAGACTACAAATATCCAGTTTTCACAGGAGGAATATACTGATTTTGATTTCCAGCTTCAAGAAAGCATGTTTCCCTGCACATTTAGAGTTGTGTAAAGACACTCCCTAGTGTACAGACACTGAACTGTCTGTGTAGCAAAGATACCAGTGGAGAGAGCTCTGTGAATGTACAGGGAAAGCCTGTTTTTAACTTAATTAGCTGAAACATACTGTCAAATGACCTCACAGAAAGAAATGGCAAGTGGCCTGTTTCATGAGAAGTTAATTTCTTAAGTTGTGTGCAACTCTTTGCAATTCCATGGACTGTAGCTTACCAGGCTCCCCCATCCTTGGAATATTCCAGGCAAGAGTACTGGAATGGGTTGTAATTTCCTTCAGGGGATCTTCCCGACCCGGGGATTGAACCCGGGTCTTCCACATTGCAGCCACACGCTTAACACTCTGAGCCACCAGAGAAGCCACCAAAGTCACCATAAAGTCAGCTACTTAACCAAAGCTGTTCTGGCATTCAAGAGTAGAATGAGCCTGTTGTGTTCTTCTGGCAGGTTGGATGTTGCAACTACACAGGTTTCACAAGGGGAAATGACTGCTTTTGGACGTCATACGCCAATTCCATATTCACAAAAGATATCTCCCTGTAGTTTCAAAGCTGTGTAAATGCATTCTTAGGACACAAAGTGCTATCCGTGAATGTGGACTTCTGGATCTGTTTTTACCCTGATCAGCAAAAACTGTAGTGTCAAAGGACTTCCCATCAAGAACTGGCAAGCAGTATATTTCTCTCAGGAAATGCAAATCCTTGATGACACCTGAGGTACAAAAGTTGGGAAAAATGCTCCCGTGTGCTCTTCCATCATGTTGGAGATTGCAAGTATATCAGGTTCGTTTGGCAAAATGCAGCTTTCTCTTCAGGTCTCAAGTTCTAGGTTCAGAGAAACATTTCCCCACAACTTCAGAGCTGTACAAAGACAGTCCTAGAATACACTGTACCATTCCCTTAGAAGAGAGTTTAGGGAATCATGTTCTGTGAGAGCTTCTGCCATACCTGTTGTTACCCTGAGAGGGCGATATTACACTGCCAGGTGACTTCGTAGCATGAATACGCAAGCGCTTCTGCTTTTAGAAAACACAGATACTTAAGCAAAGTTGCAGTCATAAAGAAGAGCAATAAAACCGTGTGCATTTCTTTCAGGCTTAAGATTGTAACCACCCTGCAAGTCAGATGAAGAAATGCTGCTTGTGCCATTTAGGCTCCAAATGCCATGTGAACATAAACAAATGTCACTATAGTTAGGAAGATGTGTAAGAAATGCAAGGACAGATTACAGCATTCTATGAGTAAAGAGTTCAGAAGGGAATGTTGTGAGAGTTGAGTGGGGAGTGTTCTGCGAATGTTGATGCCATACCTGTTGTCAGCAGCCTAATTTGGTGAAACTGGACTGGGTGATGACTTTCCCAGAAAACATAGTGTTGTAGCCACGCATTCCAGGAAACAAACTCACTCAGAAGGACAATGAAGATAGTGGAGTGCAGTTTATTACACCGGTGGGCCCAAGGCAGTCCCCTCTTAGCCAAGGACCCCGACCATCATTTGTGAAAATCTTTTATACCCTATGTGTACGTCGAACCCACCACAAAGGGTAAATACAATCACAGTAACCCCATCATTACTGTGTTAGGTGTTCAAACAGTTAATAATCAATAAGCCTGTGATTACATTCCGATAGACATGGAAAGAGTTTATGACCTGTCCGGAGGCAGGGGTGATTATGTTTTCTCTTAGGTGATGAGTAACCTGGATGTGATCTTCAAGATTCCCCTGTCCAGAGGGGGTCTTATCCTTCTATTGTAGTTTCCATAGGCACTAAGCACAGAGTTCAGAGTCCATTGGAGAGGTAGCTGAGCATGATCAGCATGAACAGGCCTAAGATGGAGTCCAGGCCCTATGAATTCCCTCTTTAATGGCAAGCAGCAAGTTCCTTTCAGGTAACTCAAATAATGGAGCAAAGCTGTTGTCATAATGCACAGGCAAGTGACCCAGTGTGTTTCTTCCTTTCTGCTTGCAGGCTACTACTACCCAGCTTACATGTGAGGAATATACTGATTTTTCCATATTACCTGGATTTTCAGCTTCAAGATAGCACAATTCCCTGCACATTTAGAGCTGTGTCAAGACACTCCTAGTGTACAGACACTGTACCATTTTCAAAGCAAAGTTACCCTTCGAGAGTGCTCAGTGAATGTGGACGGCAAAGACTGCTTTACTATGGTGACGTGAAAAGTATCATCAGGAAACCTCGCAGCAAGAAGCGGCAAGCCTCCTGCTTCATGAGAAGTGAACTTGCTCAGTCATGTTTGACTCATTACAATTCCATGGACTGTAGACTACCAAGCTCCTCTGTCCATTAAACTTTCCAGGCAAGAGTACTGAAGTGGGGTGTCCATTTCCTTCACCAGGGGATCTTCCCAACCAGAGAATCGAACCCGGATCTCCCGCATTGTGGGCAGACGCTTCACTCTCTGAGCCACCACAGAAGCCCACGGGAGTCATTGAAAAATCAGCTACTTAACTAAAGCTGTTCTGGAATTCAACAGTAGAATGAGCCTGTCTTGTTTTTCCAGCAGGTTGGATGCTGCAAATACACAGGTTTCACAGGGGAAATGACTGCTTTTGCACATCAGACCCCAAATCCCATGTACAAAAAGATGTTTCCGTGCAGTTTCAAAGCTGTGTAAATGCATTCCTAGGACCCAATGTGCTATCTGTGAATAAGGACTTCTGTGTCTGTTTTTTGTTTGTTTGTTTTATTTATTTTAATTGGAGGCTAATTACTTTACATTATTGTATTGGTTTTTAAGACTGATCATCTAAACCTGTACAACCAGAGGCCTTTCCATAAAGAAACGGCAAGTAGCATGTTTCTCACAAAAAACACAAGTACTTGATGAGACTTCCGGTCCTGAAGATGGGAGGAATGCCACCTGCGCTCTTCCATCAGGGTGAAGATGGCAACTCTTCCAGTTTCGTTTGGCAAATGCTGCTTTGTCTTCAGGCCCCTAGTTCTAGGTTCAGAGAAACATTTCCCCACAGCTTCAGAGCTGTGCAAAGACACACCTAGAATACACACCATTCCCTTAGAAAAGAGTTCAGGGAAGAATGTTCTGTGAGAGCTTCTGCCATATCTTTTGTTATCCTGAGTGGGTGAAATTACTCTGTCAGCTGACTTTCTAGCCTGAATAAGCAAGCAACTGTGCTTTCAGAAAACTCAGATACTTAAATAAAGCTGCGGTCATAAGGAAAAGTAAAATGAACCGGTGTGTGTGTCTTTCAGGATTAAGACTGCAACCAACCTGGTTTTGACTACAGTCACTGGAAGAAATGCTGCTTCTGCCATTTAGGCTCCAAATCCCATGTGAACGTAAATGTCGCTGTAGTTAGAAAGTTGTGTAAGAGAGCCCAAGGACAGACTGCACCATTCCATGAGTAAAGAATTCAGTGGGGAGTGTTGTGAGAGTTCACTGGGAAGTGTTCTGGGAGTGTTGACTGCCTTACCTGTTGTCAGCAGCCTAATTTGGTGAAACTGGTCTGGGTATGACTTCCCAGTAAGAAGTGGCAAGCAGCATGTTCCTTTCGGGTAGTTCAAATAATGGGCCAAAGCTGTTGTCATAATGCACGTGCAAGTGACCCAGTGTGTTTCTTTCTGGCTGCTTAAAGGATGCTAGTATCCAGCTTTTACAGGAGAAATATACTGATTTTTCCATATTACCTGTATTTCTACCTTCAAGATAACACATTTCCCTGCACATTTAGAGCTGTGTCAAGACACTCCTAGTGTACAGACACTGTACCGTTTCACAGCAAAATTACCCATCGACAGTACTCACTGAATGTGGAAGGCAAAGCCTGCTTTACCCTGTTTAAGTGAAAAGTACCATCAGGAGACCTTGCAGCAAGAAGTGGCAAGCCATCTGCTTCATGAGTGGTGAATCTGCTCAGTCATGTTTGACTCTTTGCAATTCCATGGACTGTAGCTTACCAGGCTCTGTCCATCAATTTTCTATGCGCGAGTACTGGTGTGGGTTTGCCATTTCCTTCTCCAGGGGTTCTTCCTGACCCCCAGGGATCGAACACAGGTCTCCCACATTGCAGCAGATGCTTTACCCTCTTAGCCACCATGGAAGCCCACCAGATTCATTGAGAAGTCAGCTACTTAACAAAAGCTGTTCTAAAGTTCAAGAGTAGAATGAGCCTGTTGTGCTTTTACAGCTGCTTGGATGCTGCAACTACACAGGTTTCACGAGGGGAAACGACTGCTTTTGCATGTCAGATCCCAAATCCCAGTGCACAAAAAGACATCTCCCTACAGTTTCAAAGTCATGTAAATACATTCCTAGGACACAATGTGTTATCCGTGAATGCTGACTTCTACATGTGTGTTTACTCTGCTAGATAAAACTGTACTCAGACTACTTCCAGTGAAGAAATGGCAAGCTGTATGTTTCTCTCAAAGAACACCAAAACTTGAAAAGACGTGGGGTCCTAAAGACAGGAAATATGATCCCATGTGCTTCTCTTTCAAATTGGAGACTATAAGTATTCCTGGTTCCTTAGGCAAAAATGCTTTCTCTTCAGGCCCTGAGTTCTAGGTTCAGAGAAACGTTTCCACACAGCTTCAGAGCTGAGGAAAGACACTCCTGGAACACACTATATCATTCCCTTAGAAAAGAGTTCAGGGAAGAGTATTCTGTGAGAGCTTCTGCCATACCTGTTGTTACCCTGAGGGGGTGAAACTACTCTGTCAGCTGACTCGTAGCATGAATAAGCAAGTAACTGTGCTTTCAGAAAATCCAGATACTTAAGCAAAGCTGTGGTCGGAAGGAAGAGGAAAATGAACCCGTGTGTGTGTCTTTCAGGCTCAAGACTGCAACCACCCTGCAGTCTCAGAAAGAAATGCTGCTTCTGCCATTTAGGCTCCAATTCCCTTGAGAACATAAACAAATGTCCCTGGAGTTAGCAAGCTGTGTAGGAGAGCCCAAGGACAGATTTCAGCATTCCAGGAGTAAAGAGTTCAGTGGGGAGTGTTCTGCGACTGTTGACTGCCATACCTGTTGTCAACAACCTAATTCGGTGAAACTGGACTGGGTGATGACTTCACCATAAGAAGTGGCAAGCAGCATGTTTCTTTTGGGTAACTCAAATAATGGACCAAAGCTGTTCTCATAATGCACAGTCAAGAGACCCAGTGTGTTTCTTCCTGCCTGCTTGCAAGTTGCTACAATCCCGCTTTCACAGGAGGAATATACTGATTTTTCCATATTACCTGGATTTCCACCTTCAAGACAACACATTTCCCTGCACATAGAGCTGTGTCAAGACTGTCCTAGTGTACAGACACTGTACCGTTTGCACACAAAGATACCCATGGAGACTGCTCAGTGAATGTGGAGAGTGAACCCTGCTTTACCCAGTTGAGGGTAAAAGCACCATCAGGAGACCTCACAGCAAGAAGTGGGAAGCCACCTGCTTCATGAGAAGTGAATTTGCTCAGTCGTGTTTGACTCTGCTATTCCATGGACTGCAGCTTACCAGGCTCCTCTGTCCATCGAATTTTCCAGGCAAGAGTACTGGAGTGGGGTTGCCATTTTCTTTTCCAGGGGAACTTCCCAGCCCAGGGATTGAAGCCAGGTCTCCGCCATTACAAGCAGACGCTTTACCCAATGAGCCACCAGGGAAGCCCACAGGATTCACTGAAGAGTCAGCTACTTAACCAAAGCTGTTCTGGAATTCAACAGTAGAATGAGCCTGTTGTGCTTTTCTGGCAGGTTAGATGCTGCCAATACACAGGTTTCACAAGGGGAAATGACTACTTTTGCACAGCAGACCCCAAATCCCAGTGCATAAAAAGACGTCTCCCTGAAGTTTCAAAGCTGTGTAATTGCAGTCCTAGGACACAATGTGCTATCTGTGAATCTGGATTTTTGTATCTGTCTTAACCCTGATCAGCTAAACCTGTATAATCAGAGGACTTCCCGTCAAGAATTGGTTAACGTGTGCTCTTCCATCAGGTTGGACATGGCAAGTCTTCCATGTTCGTTAGGCGAAATGCTGCTTTGTCATAAGGCCCTGAGTTCTAGGTTCAAAGAAACGTTTCCCCACAGCTTCAGAGCTGTGCAAAGAAACTCCTGGAACACACTCTAACATTCCCTTTGAAAAGAATTCAGGGACGATTGTTCTGTGAGAACTTCTGCCACACCTGTTGCTACCCTGAGTGTGCAAAATTGTGCTATCACCTGACTTTCTAGCATGAATAAGCAAGCGCCTGTGTTTTCAGAAAATGCACATACTTAAGCAAAGCTGTGGTCGGAAGGAAGAGGAAAACGAACCCGTGTGCATGTCTTTCAGGCTCAAGACTGCAACCACCCTGCAGTCTCAGGAAGAAATGCTGCTTCTGCCATTTAGGTTCCAAATCCCATGTGAACATAAACAAAAGTCCCTGCAGTTAGAAAGCTGTGTAAGAGAGCCCAAGGACAGATTACAGCATTCCATGAGTAAAGAGTTCAGTGGTGAGCGTTCTGGGAGTGTTGACTGCCATACCTATTCTCAACAACCTAATTCAGTGAAACTGGACTGGGTGATGACTTCCCTATAAGAAGTGGCAAGCAGCATGTTCCATTCAGGAAACTGAAATAATGGACCAAAGCTGTTGTCATAACACAGAGACAAGTGACCCGGTGTGTTTCTTCCTGGTAGGTGGCAGACTGCAACTATCTGGCTTTCACAGGGTAATATACTGATTTTTCCATATTACCTGAATTTCCACCTTCAAGATAACACATTTCCCTGCACATTTAGAGCTGTGCAAGGTACTCCTGGTGTAAGGACAGGGAGTGTACCCTTTGCTGAACAAAAATAGCAGTGGAGAGTGCTCTGTCAATGTGTACCCTAAACCTTAAACCCTGAACCCTATATCCTTACCCTAGCCCTAATCCCTAACCCTAAACCCTAACCCTAACCCCATCCCTCTAACCCTTTAACCAAATCATAAATCTTAACCTGTAACTTTTAAGCCCAATTTATACTCTAAACCTTAATCCTGACCCGTTATGATAATCACTGCACTTCACCCCAACCCTTAACCCTGTGTCCTAACCCAGACCCTCAACACTAGACTTACCTTTTGAAGTACCTGCCTGCATCATCTTCAATTTAGGCACATCACATTCATAACAAAAGACAACTGAATAAAACTTTAAACATTGATACAAGAATTATTAACCACATACCAGTAATATAAACACTGTGAACACATGATTTAAATTACTTACACCACTAAAATACCTCTCCACAACACATCGAATGATTAACAGTGAAACACATGTATGTCATAAATATTATAACATAACAATCTAATACAGTAATTAAAATCTAGAACAGTAATCTGGGTAATTATAAACACGAGATATATCATTACATAAGAATATTTAAACAAATTCCAATTCTCTACGATAGTATCAACCCTCACAAAAGTAGGATTAACAGCACGTTTTTCCACTAGGATTCAAAGCATTGTGCAAAATGACAGTACAAATGTCATGCTCATCATTGACAAAGTAACTCTTAATTATGACCATCAGAAAAAAGGTCAGCATGGTTGCTCTAACAGATTTCTCAGTGTTCCAATACAAGTTCTACCCAAATCCATAAGGAAAGACATAAAGGCATACACATAGGAAACTACAAAGTGAAAGTAAGTGTATTCAGATAAATATTTGACATCATCTGTACACATTAATGTTTAAGGCATAAACAACTTCAGATATTTATCAAATTCACAAAATTACAAGAAAGTATGGCTATACACAATGCATTCAGTTTTATAAACTACCAATGAATAACTTCACAAGGAATTTAAAAACATTACCATTTCAAATGTCATTTTCAATATTTAATAGCTTTGATCTACAAACAAGACTGTAAGACAGAAAATTAAACAAGTATTACCAAAATAAATGAAGTAAATCCTCAATAGATATGAAGACAGCCCATGGTAATGAAATGAATTAACATAGTTAATAGGACATTAATGCACAAACACATCTCCAGATTCATTGTGATCAGAACTAAAATTTGGCAAAAAATACAAAAGCTGATTTTAACAGTAATATTATTTTTCTTTGTACCCCTAAAAAGAAAAACAAAGTTGAAACACAAAATCAAATTTGGAGTTTCGCATTTCCCAATGTCATATGTCAGTATACAAAGCAAAAGCATATAAAACTTTGCAATATTACCATTAACATATACATTTAAATGAAATTGTATGAAATACCCCAAAATAAACATATACTTCTAGACTCAATGTTTCACAAGGCAGATAGCATTCAATTAATGAAACAATGGTCTTTTCATAAAATGATGATAGGTGACAAGTATACACATGCATAGGAATGAAATGGGACCCGTATCTCAAACCACATAAAAATAAATCCTCCCTCAACATAAATGTAACACAATCAGCCCTTCATATGCATAGATTCTTCAACTATGAAGCCATACAAATATGGATGAAAAATATTGCAAGAAATTTCAAAGTTTCAAAGTGGTAAATATTGAATTTGACCTGCACGCACTTCTTTATATGTCATCTCCATTATATTAGCTATTACAACGAATCATGTTGTCTGCTAAGTCACTTATGCCATGTCCAACTCTTTGAGATCCTAGGGATTAGAGCCCACCAGGCTCCTCTGTCCATGGGATTCTCCAGGCAAGGATACTGGAGTGTGTTGCCATGCTCTCCTTCAGGAAATTTTCCCAACCCAGGGATCGAACCCATTTCTCTTATGTCTCCTGCACTGGCAGGTGGGTTCTTTACCACAAGCACCACCTGGAAAACCCCAAGACACATGAACATCAGTGGATTTGGGGATCCACGGAGCATATACAGAATCATTCCTCAAAGAAAATTGAAGAATGACTAAAATCTCAAAGAAAACTTGAGTATACATATTCACAACCGTGGTGTTGCAAGGGTTTCTTAGATCTGACAAGTGCCAGGGACCAATGAAGGACTATGTAAAGAAGACTTCAAAATCTGTTTGGCAAACACAGACTAGGTTGGCTATGTTTAGTCTTCAAATGAATAAGAATGTCATCAGTAGTGGTCGTTTCAAATAAGTAGCACGTGAAGCTATTTATTGTGATTCACAGTATACCACATCCACAAATTTCCGTAGCATTTGTGCAAAAACTATACATTTCTCAGTGGAAGCTTCTATATGGACTATTGTAATCAGAGCTCTAACTCATATAGGCATAATTCTACTTTAAAAATGATCCTGCATGATAATCAAACAAAACACTGGATTAACACCTAGACTATGTTGGAGCTCTGTACTAAATGATTTTAAAGCTAGTAGATGGAATGAGCTAATGAGGAGTACTACTAATGAGTCATGTTCTTCAACTTGGTCAAATTGCTGATAGTCATACAAGTTAATGAAAAGTTAAGCCTGTTGTCATTAAATAGAATAATAAAACTAATGAGTAAATCTTGTTTTCTTAATAAACATTGTATTATTTCTGCACAGCTTTGTTACTTGTATTAACATAATACCTTAAATAATAACTTGTCACAGTGAAAAAGATTCACATTCTATACATAATTGATGATGCCATAGCTAGAGAATCCCAGGGACGGGGGGAGTCTGGTGGGCTGCTGTCTATGGGGTCGCACAGAGTCGGACACGACTGAAGCGACTTAGCAGCAGCAGCTGTTTGATACTGCTAACTGCTAAGTTGCTTCAGTCGTGTCCAACTCTGTGCGACCCCATAGATGGCAGTGCACCAGGCTTCCCCGTCCCTGGGATTCTCCAGGCAAGAACACTGGAGTGGGTTGCCATTTCCTTCTCCAATGCATGAAGGTGAAAAGTGAAGGTGAAGTCGCTCAGTCGTGTCCAACTCTTCGCGACCCCATGGACTGCAGCCTACCAGGCTCCTCCGTCAATGGGATTTTCCGGGCAAGAGTACTGGAGTGGGTTGCCAGTACCTTCTCCATGTTTGATATTATTGCTTGAATGAATACAACTTATGTGACTTCACAAACTACAAACATTACTGACTTAATAGGTATTAAAATACCTTGAGTGACATGAGTGTTAAGAATTAGTAACTGAGTTGCAGTAGAGTAACAGAGTTGCTCTACTGAATAATGATAGTATTATTCACTCTAGCCATAGTACTGGAATCTGTACATTAACACCCCTACAAAGGAAATTGAAATGATAGAATAATACTTGTCTACACTAAAGGAACTTCATAACTATAAATTTAATCCTACTGTAATAATTCACTGATGCTGAGAGGGATTGGGGGCAGGAGAAGAAGGGGATGCAGAGCATGAGATGGCTGGATGGTATCACCAATTCGATGGACATGAGTTTGAGTGAACTCTGGGAGTTGGTAATGGACAGGGAGGCCCAGCGTGCTGCGATTCATGGGGTCGCAAAGTCAGACACGACTGAGTGACTGAACTATAATAATTCAACATTGTAAATTTTATTTTAAACTAATTTTCATATATGGTTTACTCTAACCTCTTCTGTGTTCACTTTAATCTATACTTATTGCCAACAATAAAATTACCATTGGAGCTCTAATTACTTTTATTTTTTACTTGCAATGCTAGTGATAGAACCAAAGGCCAATATCTACATCAAACATAAATGGAGAAGCATAATGGACACTGTAAACAATTTTATGTAATAACATTGCTGTGCTCCTACATAGTCAAGTGGACATTCAAAAGGACATGATTTTTCTGAATGTTTATTTCAAAAAGTTAGAATTGGATGACTACAAACAATAAAACTAATAATATATCATTCAGTTCAGTTCAGTCGCTCAGTCGTGTCCAACTCTTTGCGACCCCATGAATTGCAGCACGCCAGGCCTCCCTGTCCATCTCCAACTCCTGGAGTTCACCCAAACTCATGTGCATCAAGTCAGTGATGCCATCCAGCCATCTCATCCTCTGTCGTCCCCTTCTCCTCCTGCCCCCGATCCCTCCCAGCATCAGGGTCTTTTCCAATGAGTCAACTCTTCGCATGAGGTGGTCAAAGTATTGGAGTTTCAGCCTCAGCATCAGTCCTTCCAATGAACAGCCAGGACTGGTCTCCTTTAGGATGGACTGGTTGGATCTCCTTGCAGTCCAAGGGACTCTCAAGAGTCTTCTCCAACACCACAGTTCAAACGCATCAATTCTTCGGCACTCAGTTTTCTTCACAGTCCAACTCTCACATCCATACATGACCACTGGAATAATATATCATTACATAATGCTAATAATATATAGTTGGTCATTCTTTTTCCTATTCTACCAAAACTAATTGACTGGAAGTCAATTTTAGTAACTACTACAAAAATAAGACCCTCACCAATAAGTGAAGATATATAGGAAAATTCATAATATATCTAAAAACCATCAAAGGTAAAATGATGATTAAAAAAAAAAAACAGTGACATCTTAGTTGGTATAAGAAACAGATGATTATGAAAGCAAAGCCAATGATCATGTACAGGCCATGGAAGCCTGTGGTTGTCACGAGTGTTGACTTTTATCCTCCATCTGAGGTTGTAAAATGCGCTTTGTAAAATCCTGAGGTTTGCAACAGTTACAACCTCATAAAGAGATTGCAATAAAAAGGGTTTCAAGAATATTCTGACAATTTCTATCTACCAGGCTGTGGTGAGCTCATGCAATACACACTCCAGAGGACAGAAGACAGACGTGTTGGGAAGTGGGAATGACTTTTACTGCACTTAGGGAGAAGGGGCATGTTGGTAATCAGCAACTGCCTAGCACAAGTGTAGAAGCAACACCTCAGTGATTAAACATTCAAAAATGACAACGACTGATATAAATAAACCTTTAAAAGTGCCTTCTCAGACCTCTCGTCATAAGCACAAGCATGATAAAAACAATGAGTTTATATGGTCTCACACAAAATTAGACTAACTTATGACAATAGCCAGAGAGGCTCCTATAAGACATCAGGGCTGGGATTTACTGTATGATGCACACTGGTTTAGCGCATCACTATGTGTTATGGAAATAGAAGCTTACTAACAGGGTGAAGACATATTCTCGAATAACACAGCAAATAACACTGCAAATTCAAGGAAAATGGCTACAGTGACAATAGTTAATTTTATGATGGCTACTACTTATTAGGGCTAGGATTGCCTCTCGCATTAAGTACTTAAATGGCCAGCTGTGATATTAGTAATTAGTTTCTCACTGTAATTCTCACTTAGAAACCTAACTGAATATTTTCCATGTTTACTAGCACAAGAACAGTGAATAATCCTTATAGAAGAAAACTAGATAGACATGCTTCTGTTTTATCACAGAAGTTGCTTATGACAGGTCCTACTCACAGATTGTTAATTCCAAATTTATAGACAGTTATGCAGATATTCTTTACCAACTGAGCCACTGCTGCTGCTGCTGCTAAGTCACTTCAGTCGTGTCCGACTCTGTGTGACCCCATAGACGGAAGCCCACCAGGCTCCCCTGTCCCTGGGATTCTCCAGGCAAGAACACTGGAGTGGGTTGCCATTTCCTTCTCCAATGTGTGAAAGTGGAAAGTGAAAAGTGAAAGTGAAGTCGCTCAGTCGTGTCCGACCCTTAGCGACCCCACGGACTGCAGCCTACCAGGCTCCTCCATCCATGGGATTTTCTAGGCAATAGTACTGGAGTGGCTTGCCATTGCCTTCTCGGGAAGCCCTAATAGCTCAGTTGGTAAGGAATCCACCTGCAATGCAGGAGACCCTGGTTTGATTCCTGGGTCAGGAAGATACCCTGGAGAAGGGATAGGCTAACCACTCCAGTATTCTTGGGTTTCCCTTGTGGCTTAGCTGGTAAAGAATCCTCCTGCAATGCGGGAGACCTGGGTTTGATCCCTGGGTTGGGAAGATCCCCTGGAGAAAGAAAAGGCTAACCCCAGTATACTGGCCTAGAGAATTCCATGGACTGTATAGTGAGTTGCAGAGTTGGAAAGAGTTGCAAAGAGTCAGACACAACGGAGCCACTTTCACTTTCACATGTGGATATTATAAAAGACAAAAAGGTGGTAACAGACAAATTTAGTACACGTGTCAAGCTAATGAATGAGTAATATAAATATGAATAATCAACTTTGTCCTTTATAGTTATTACCATCCAGTATTTGCTTTGAGAGGAGAGAACTACTCATCATTAAAGAGAAATGATCCTTTCTTCTCTGAAATATTTGTTAATCATTCAGTTGGTTGTGGTGAATAAAATATTTAAGGATCTAATACATAAAAATGCAATAGACAAAGCACATAGATTTTTCGCTCCCTTTCTCAAAGGATGGAATATTTTGTATTTGCACTGATTTTATGTCTTGACTTCATGTACAATTATATATTGATATTTTTAGTTGAAATATAATAGGACTAAAATTATTGATATCATACTAATAAATCATAGTGGTGTATGTAGTTGTCACATATGATTCACAGGAGATTTAAATTCCCAGATGTCAACATAAAGGATTAATGCTATTTAGCTTCTTCATGAATCTATACCATGAATGAAGAGTTTTTCTCAAAATACTTCACTGAGGGAACTACAAGGATAATAGGCATAAAACTATGTTTCGACTCAAAATTTCTAAGCATTGCTCACAATACAGATCTGATTTTCAACATTAGGGTTCTTTAAGTGTCCTTGAATAGCATTTGTTTTTCTTCATACAGAAGAAAAAAAACTCATGAGTATAAAACTTGTTGACATAAAACTAGTATATGAATTATGTTCCTGACCCAGAGATCAAACCCACATCACTTCCATCTCCTGCACTTGTAGGCAGATTATTTACCAACTGTGCCACCTAGGAATCAATATACATTTCAAGAACCACTACCATCAGCTTCTACTCTTCATGACCAAAGTAGGAGAAAGAACACTGGAAGTACTCATAAGCATATTATTTAGTCAAGGCACTGTTATACTGGGTACTCCAGTTATTACTGGGACAAGTCAGTTCCTCCAATGATGATGGGATTAACTGAAAAATTATTACAAATTCATGGGATGCAATGGCTACATTATAAATGTGTTCATCTTATGGTACTGCTTCAGGTTATGCCTACTTAAGCATGAAGTACTGGACTTAAAAGAAATGCCTACAATTCCAGCTCAAGCAACAAATAGTGAAGTGCAGATCATTGTCCTTTGTTGAAAATAATCAGCAGTTTGTCAACCTATGAAACATGCCAGAGCAAGCCTTGGAATGGAACTCTAAAAACAGGTTAGGCCCTCTTTTTGCCAAGCTCTACAATAAAATACAAATCAAAATAAGAAAAATAACATCAAATTTGTCAGGACTTCCTCACCTTCTGGATGGCAGGAAACAGACACTGAAGCCAGATGACTGCAGGTTTTAACTATGAACTAACATTGGGTGGGGTGGAAGCTCATCACTCTAGTAAGAATGTGGCTCAATTAAACTGTTTGACTTTCATTCACTTCATATACATAGAGTTCTATAATCCTTCATTAAGGAATTAAATAAATTATACTTCCCTACACCTTTGCAATCTCTTGGTTTACACTAATGTAAATTCCTAGTCCAGCACTTATACAATGAGTATTACAGGTAGTAACAGTGCATAAATGATTATGTGTAATGTCAGGAAGTTTATTTATGCTCTGTTTGCATTCTCTAGTTATTTTAAAATGATTGATCAGTGAAATATACTTAATGATGTGAACATTTTAGTCGCATGTATACACACTGAGTACTGCTATGATAACTCTTAGTGTTGGCACAATAATTATCATTGCTATTATGTTTTTTTCATATATTCCTTTCAAGATTCTGTTCTATTATACATTATCATAAGATATTCAATACAGTTTCCTATACTACACAGTAGGTCCTTGTGGTTTCTTTCATATATAGTAGGATGTACTTGTTTATAATTCAAACAAAAAGTGGTACACAAATATTCATAGCAACGTTATCACCTATTCAAGTGTCCATCAGTGGGTGAATGAATATGCAAAAAAGGGTATATTCAAAAGCTTGAACAGTATTCTACCATACAAAAAATAAACTGAAATGGTGCTGCCATTGTGCAAGACCTTACAGAAATTACTCCAAAACTAACACATGGAATTAATATATGATATTTCAATTTTAATTCATGATATGTACCCAAAAGCTTTGGGAAAAGGGGCTGAAAAAATGCATATTTCTACACTCATATTCACAACAGCAGTATTCACACTGGCCAACAAACAAGCAATCCAAGTGTCCATGAACATACAATTTCATAACCAAACTGTGGTATACACACAATGGAATATGATTAGGCCTTTAAAAGTCAGTAATTCTGACAATGCTACAATGTGGACGAACCTTTTGGTCATTATGTTAAGTGAAACAAACCAGACCAAAAAGGACAAACATTCTGTGATTCCACTAGTATGAGATATCCAAACAAGTCAAATTAAAAGCCAGAAAAAGCAGAAAGTGATTCCCAGGGGTCAAAGAGAGTTGATGTTTCATGGGCCCAGTTTCCCTTGGGGAAACTGACTTCCCTTGACGTCTCCAAAACCAATTATACAAATAATTGGAAACCATATGCAATCAAGGAGAAGGCAATGGCAACCCACTCCAGTACTCCAGTACTCTTGCCTGGAAAATCCCATGGACAGAGGAGCCTGGTAGGCTGCAGTCCGTGGGGTCGCGAAGAGTAGGACACGACTGAGCGACTTCACTTTCACTTTTCACTTTCATGCACTGGAGAAGGAAATGGCAACCCACTCCAGTGTTCTTGCCTTGAGAATCCCAGGGACGGCAGAGCCTGGTGGGCTGCCATCTATGGTTTGCACAGAGTCGAACAAGACTGAAGTGACTTAGCAGCCGCATATGCAATCAAATGAATGTAGACACAATTTTACAACTTACACCAACTTCATTCAAACTTCTCAATACACAAAATGCAAAACTGTATCTACATTACCTCAGCTTTGCTTAAAACTATCTACAGCATCTCAGTTTAGCTTATTAATTTTAACAAAAAAAAAATAAAGTCTATCCAAAAAAGGATATAAAATTTATAACATGAACTTTAAAAAATTGGAAATTTAAACTCTGTGAAAAACCTTATTCATAAAACCTAAACACAAGCCACAGAAAAATATATTTACAAAATACATATTTGATAAAGGATTGTACTCCAACCTTACCAAAAAAAATCCGGAACAACCTACCTCATTAAAAATGTATAAAGCTGAACACCTGGCCACAGAAAACATACAGAGTAAGTAAGCATATCAGTAAACTTAAAAAAAAAAAAAAAAAAAGCCCCTGGGTGGCTCAGTGGTAAAGAATCTGACAATGCAAGAGACTCAGGTTCAATCCCTTACCCAAGAAGATCCCACACGCAATGGAGCAACTTAGCTGGATTTTTCCACAGCTAAACAAGGCTCACGTGAGAACTGAACACTACACATCTAGTCTTTAGAAAACAGCTTTGAAAAGGGGTCCAAACAAAACTATCACACAGTTATACACAGCAGCTCTACTTGTAATAGCTAAAAACTTTCAAATGATGTCTTCAGTAGACGACTGTGTAAACAAATTGGATACATCCAAAGTGAAAGGGAGCAAATGCTACCCCAAAATATACCTCTTCACAGCATGAGAATATTTGGACCTAATTTTTTTTTTTAAAAGGACACATGATCATCTCTGAAACCCAAGTCAAGATGGCTCTTTTGTGAGTCACATTGACAAGAGAAACCTCATTTCAAAGGAATTCTCTCTATATACCAGGATAGAAGGATGATAGATTTATGAAACTCTTTTTTTATCAATAGGGAAAGCTAAGCTGTAAATCTGCACAACCATACCCTCCCTTTCCTTTGTTTATATTTTTTTAATATTTATTTGTTTTTTTATTTGGCTGCGCCAGGTTCACCTTCCTTGAAGCAAGCCAGATATTTAGCTACAGCATGCAAACTCTTAGTTGTGGCATGGCGGATGTAGTTCCCTAGTCAGGGATTGAACCTGGGCCTCCTTCTTTGGGAGTGCAAAGTCTTAGCCACTGGACCACCAGGAAGTCCCTGTTTTGTTTTTAAATGAAGATGGTATCTAAGGTGATATCTTGGGCCATTTCAGTCACTGACTCAGTTTCCTGAGTTTCTACAAAGCACGCACAAGGTAGACATTATTAAACTGGTTTGCAAAACAGGTAAAGGTAGTTCATACTACAATACTGTATGCTTACAAATATGTAAATGGTAAATGGTATGTTATTTATTTTTAATTACTATGCGAAAAAAAGAATGTAGTATTGATACATGTTACAACATGAATAAAACCATCTTTAATGAAAAAAATCCATATAGAAAAGGCCACCCAGATCCCACATTCACCATATCTGCTTTAAATCCATCAAGTTTGTCCAAATAACTGAAAATCTCAGTAACATTCTAAAAAAAAGAAAAGAAAAGGTGGGGATGGAAAAAAAAGATATATTCATACAATTGGACAATTGCTGAAAGTGGAAGTGGGGCTGTGGATTACATTATAATGTAGAAACCATATGATTTCCTGATTTTGGAGGTTATGTGCTGGTTCTGCAGGAGAATGCACCCATTTTGGATAAAACACATAGAGTATTTTAGATGATGTGGCAAATGAGTACTTTTTACCATTACTAGGAATTTTCTGTACATTTTAAAGTACTGGAAAGTAAATTATTTTTCAAAACAACCATGTCAATACCAAAAAAGAAAATCAGATCAGACAGGGATGAAACTTTATAGATGCCAAGACTTACCCAGATCAAGTTCACAGGAAGTTGTGATGCTCACTGCCCTTGTAGGAGTTAACATGGAATAAAGAAGCACTGTGGGAAGACTATTAGTAGCCACCTCTTGGGTCCACTGGATGATCTATTGCAGGAGAAACAAATTCTACAAATAAAATTTTCCACATAACTTCACAAAAAGTTGTTAGACTACACTCAGTAAAGTTGAATAATTTGGGATCAATTTACAATCATATAAAATACTACAATTTACAATCCCAATCAATATACAAAAATCAGCTGTTTCTATACACTAACAACAATCAGAAACAAAAAATAAGAAAATCCCATTTATAACTGCATCAAAAAGAATTAAACATCTATCAACAAACTTAATCAAGGACATAAAAAAACAGTAGTCAGAAAACTAGAAAGCACTGATAAAGAAACCAAAGAAAACACAAATGAACAGAAAAATATTTCATGCTCATGTACTGGAACAATGAGTAATTAAAATGTCCATTCCAACCAAAGCCATCAACAAATACACTGACTGCAATCATAAAATAATATTCAAAGGCATTTTTCATAGAAATATAAATATTCCTAATAAAGAGTCAGATGCGACTGAACTGAACGGAACTGAATATTAGTCTGCCGACTCTGTGGACATGAGTTTGAGTGTACTCCCGGAGTTGGTGATGGACAGGGAGGCCTGGCGTGCTGTGATTCATGGGGTCGCGGAGAGTCGGACACGACTGAGCGACTGAACTGAACTGAATATTGAACAGTACCTTAAAGAGCCAAAAGGACTGAGAAAGAACACACCTGGAGGCATCTTCCTCTTGGACTTCAAACTACATCAGAGAGCTGGAGTAACCACAACAGAGGGGAACTGGCACAAACACAGACACATGGACTAGGGGAAAGAATAGAGAGCCCGGGAATAAACCCACGTGTATGTGGTCAGTTCATGAAAATCAAGCCAAGAACATGCCAAGAGGAAAGGACAGTCCTCTCAAGAAACAGTGACAGGAAAACTGGCCACCAACACTAAAGAACATCGCTGATCATCCTCTAGATCATCTAATAGAAATCTAACCAAAAACCCACCATTTTGCACAATGAGCTCTTTCCTTCCAGAGTCCTCTGAGATGGACCTCTGGTCATCACTCAGCCGGACACAGGAAACCCCTACTTCGTCCTCATTTTTCCCTCTTGCAGCACCTCCTTGATGGTGGGTACTGAGGCAATCCTGCTCCTCTCAGCCTGAACGCAGTCCCATTATCCACACGCCTACGCCCTGACAGTCCTGAGGAGACAAAGCTCCTGCCAGCTGTTGCCAAGTCTGAAGGCAAAACGCACAGGGTGCCCCGCGGGTCAGAGGTGGGTTTGGCATCCCCTGTGGGCCACCAGAGAAGAGCAGGCAGCACCGCAGTCGCAAACCCCAGAGGTCTCATCTAGAATGCAGCTCTGCTGTGTACACTAAGACTGGAAGCCCAAACTGAAATGGAGCCGAATATCTCCATGACCCTTCTCAAAACATGGCTAACGAACAATTAAAGACTATATGGAATGCAGCCATAAAATACATTTGAGTCAGTTCTAATGAAGTGGATGAACCTAGAGAGTATTACTGATGCTAAAGCTGAAGCTCCAATACTTTGGCCACCTCGTGCGAAGAGCTGACTCACTGGAAAAGACTCTGATGCTGGGAGGGATTGGGGGCAGGAAGAGAAGGGGCCGACAGAGAATGAGATGGCTGGATGGCATCACCAACTCGATGGAGGTGGGTTTGAGTGAACTCCGGGAGTTGGTGATGGACAGGGAGGCCTGGCGTGCTGTGATTCATGGGGTCGCAAAGAGTCGGACACGACTGAGCGACTGAACTGAACTGAACTGAAATCAGAAACAGAAAACCAAATATCCTATATTAAAGCATATATATGGAATCTAGAAGGATGGTACTGACATATCTGTTCACAGAGCAGCAATGGAGATGCAGACATAGAGAACAGACTTGCAGACAAAGGTGGGGGACAAGATGGAGAGGGTGAGATGAAGGGAGAGAGCAGCATGGATGCATATGCACCAACATTTGTAAATAGACAGCCAATGGGAATTTGCTGTATGGCTCAGGGAACTCAAACTGGGACTCTGTAATAACCTAGAGAGGTGGGAATGGGTGGGAGGTGGGAGGGAGATTCAAGAGGGAGGGGACATATGTACATGTATGGTTAATTCATGTTGATGTATGACAAATCAAACCAATATTGTAAAGCAATCATCAATCAACTAAAAATAAATAACTTAAAAAAAATATGGAATGAAATGAACACAAACATTGCAACTAGCACCATAATTCAATTTAAAAAGCTATAAAAAATTTAGAAAACAACAAAAGATCTACATGACCTTTGGTCTGAGTTCTAACACACAACAAAAAAGCCAACTTACCAAATTATTAATATAAATTTTTTTTTCGAACCTGGACTGGTGATTCATTTCACATATGATAATATACATGCTACAATGCCATTCTTCCAAATCTTCCCACCTTCACCCTCTCCCACAAAGTCCCAAAGACTGTTCTATGCACCTATGTCTCTTTCGCTGTCTCATATACAGGGTTAAGGTTACCATCTTAAATTATTAATATAAATTATTTAAAATATTGACTTTTACACATTCACTCTGTGAAGGACCTTATTCAAGAAAACCAAAAGACAAACTGTTAAAGGAACCACTGACCACCCACCCTTGCCAGGCACCAGAGAATACACTTGCAGGCGTCTTCTTACAAAAGGAGGTCCTGGTAAGGAACAAGGAACTAACTAACAAGCTACCACCAACCAGAAGAATTCTGGAGAAGTCAAAAGGAGACAGGAGACTCCAGTCCATAGGTCCTACCAACTTCCCAGGATCCTCCTTGCTGGAATCCATCTCAACTGAGTGATATGTGTGCCCCCAGGAAGGATCCCAATTCAGAATGACTGGCAAGAGACAAACCAGAAACTAACCCAATGACCATAAAACCTGAGACTGTGAGCCATGTGGCAGAGCAGTTCTCTTGGTTTCCCTCAACCTCCTGCCCTCTGCCCCAGCAACTCTTCCCAATAAAGTCTCTTGCTTGGACAGCACTCCTCTCCTCAGACAATTCATTTCCAAGTGTCAGACAAGAACCCACTCTCCCCTGGAAAGGATCTCCTCCCTTTATCAAAACCACAAACCAGGAGAAAATATCTTCAAAATACTATCTTGTAGAGAAGGAAATGGCACCCCCTCCAGTATTCTTGCCTCAGAAATCCTAGGGACAGAGGAGCTTGTGGGCTACAGTCCAAAAGCAGGGCATTTTTGAGGGGAGGAAACAGTCCCAGGAGAGTTGAGGTGCTTGCCAAAGGCCCCAGAGCTTTTGATGGCACAGCCAGAACTATGGCTGAAGACTCCCAGCTCCCAGGACTCTTGAACCTGGCCTTTCTCACCAGATACACGTGTGGAAAACTAGAATCTAAACTAGTATCTAAAATATGCCTGAGGGCTTCCCTGGTGGCTCAGTGGTGACGAATCCACTTGCCAATGCTGGAGATGCAGGTTTGATCCCTGGTATTCTAAAGGAGATCAATCCAGGGTGTTCATTGGAAGGACTGATGCTAAAGCTGAAACTCCAATACTTTGGCCACCTCATGCGTCCAGCTGACTCACTGAAAAAAGAGTCTGATGCTAGGAAGGATTGGGGGTGGGAGGAGACGGGGACGACAGAGAATGAGATGGCTGGATGGCATCACCGACTCGATGGACATGAGTTTGAGTGAACTCCGGGAGTTGGTGATGGACAGGGAGGCCTGGCGTGCTGTGATTCATGGGGTCGCAAAGAATCGGTCACGACTGAGCGACTGAACTGATGAACTGATGGGAAAATGCCACAGGCTACAGAGCAACTAAGCCCATGTGCCACAACTACTGAACCTGTGCTCTAGATCCTGGAAGCCACAATGCTGAGCCCACATACTGCAACTACTGAAGCCCATGAGCCCTAAGCCTGTGCCCCACAACAAGAGAAGCTACTTCAGTAAGAAGCCCTCATACCACTAGTTATGGCCCATGATTGCCATAACTAGAGAAGAGCCCACACACGAAGACCAAACACAGCCAAAAATAAATTTTTTAAATGCATATCTGACAAAGAATCTGCACTCAAATTGTCCAAGAACGCTACAGCAAACAAGGAAAGGTTATAATATCCATGTCACGGTGGATCAGGTTGGAGATAAATTACCTTTAGCTGAATATGTTCAAAGGTAAACTGGAATATATGTATATATTTCCATGTGTTGTCAGCTGAGCATATTTAGCTCCTACATGTATGTTTTTAATATCACTCTCTAATAAAAGGGAACAGGAAACTTCCCTGGTGATCGGTGGTAAAGAATCTGCCTACCAATGCAGGGAACACGGGTTCAGACCCTGTCCTAGAAGATTCCACATACCCAGGGGCAACTAAGCCCTAGTACAATTATTGAAGCCTGCATGCTCCAGAGCCCAAGTTCTGCAACAAGAGAAAGCATTGCAATGAGAAGTCATGGCACAGCAACTAGAGAGTGAGTAGAGTAGCCTCTGCTCACTGCAACTAGACAAATCCTGCATGCAGCAGCAAAGACCCAGGATGACCAAAAATAATTTAATGTTAAAAAAAAAAGAACTTTGAAGAAATGACTGAGACTAGGGGTGAGATATAGTAAATATATGAGAAAGTAAAGACAACTATCAAGCTGTCCAAAGTGATAAAAATAAATGATTACAGTTTTATCTGTATACACTAGCAAATAATAATCTGAAGAGGAATTTAAAAAACAATTCCCTTTCAATAATGTCAACATTAATAAAATACTTTGCCATTGAGGTAATGAGGATGACAAGGCTGGCACACTGAAAATTATCACGATTGCTGAAAAATATCCTAAATACACGTATAGATATTCCATAGAGAGGGAAAGACTTAAGATGGCAATACTATGTAATGCATCTTCAATCTGAAATGAAGATTCAATATGAATTACAAAAGGCCTTTAGGAAGAAATACACAAGCTGACCCTAACATACATGTGCAATGAAGAGGGATTCCAAAGAGCCAAAACAACCACATGAGTCTGCAGTCAAAGGTCCTCGGTATGCTGTGCTTAGTCACTTCAGTCATGTCTGTTTGCAACCCTATGGATCATAACCCGCCAGGCTCCTCTGTCCATGGGAATTTTCCAGGCAAGAATACTGGAGTGGGTTGCCGTGCCTGCCTCCAGGGGATCTTCCCAACCCTGGGATCGAACTCCTTTATTGGCAGGTAGGTTCTTTATCACTAGCACCACATGGGGCTGCTGCTGCTAATTCACTTCAGTCGTGTCCGACTCTGTGCGACCCCATAGACGGCAGCCCACCAGGATCCCCCGTCCCTGGGATTCTCCAGGCAAGAACACTGGAGTGTGTTGCCATTTCCTTCTCCAATGTGTGAAAGTGAAAAGTGAAAGTGAAGTCGCTCAGTCGTGTCCAACTCTTAGCGACCCCATGGACTGCAGCCCAGCAGGCTCCTCCGTCCATGGGATTTTCCAGGCAAGAGTACTGGAATGGGGTGCCACTGGCAAAAGTGCCTAAATGGAGATCAGGGAAACCCAGCTAAGAGAAGGGACTCAGAGGAAAGGAAGCGAGGGAAGGAGACTCATAGTCACCTTCAGAGAAGCCCAGCAGGTAGTTCTGTAGGTGGAAGAGGAAGAGAAAGCAGGCTGGAGCTGTGTAGAAGATGAAAGAGGGAACTAAAGCAGGGGCCCTCAAACTCTAGGATCTAACTGTAAGGTCGTGGAAGCTGTAAGGAAATAACCCAGACACCAAGGGAAAGTAACAGGCTTTATTGGCAGTGCGCTCCCGGGCAGAACCCACTGACCGCAAGAATGGCCACGAGGAGTTCTGCCCCGAACAAAGGCAGGGTGCGATTTTTTTGCCTTCGGGGCAGGAAGTGGTATCATATAACCTGGACAGGCCTAAAATAAGGTAAAGCTCGGGAATGTGAGATTGTGAGTGGTCAGCTAGACCGGGTTGGTCACTCTGGAGGTCAGGAAGGGGGGTATAGATCTCGGCAGAGGGTTATTACGTCAGACTTTTTCCCTCCAGCGGGGGATGGAGAGGGGAAGAAGGAGCCAAGATAGCCACCGGGAAGGGGAAACCAAGAAGGCCACCAGGGTCTGACGTTACACTAACGCCTGATTATCTGAGGTGGAGCTGATGTAACAATAATAGAAATAAGTGGTAGTCACGCAGTCATGTCCACCTCTTCGTTACTCTATGGAATGTAGCCCACCAGGTTCCTCAGTCCATTGAATTCTTCAGGGAAGAATTCTGCAATGGGTTGTCATTTCCTTCTCCAGGAGATCTTCCCAACCCAGGGACTGAACTTGGGCTTCCCACACTGCAGGCAGACTCTTTACAGACTGAGCCACCAGCGAAGACCATAGAAATAGAAACAGAGAACACAATAAATGGACTGCACTTGAACCATCCCAAAACCTTCCCCCACCACTGTCTGTCAAAAAATTGTCTTTCACAAAAGCCCCTGAGGTCAAGGAAGGAACTTCAAGTGTACTCAGCTGTCCCACGTTCCTGGTTTAGGGAGATGCTAAAGCAGGAGTGTCCCAAGAGATAGAATCTCCCTTGCATGGGGTCCTCAACAGACCTCCCAATTTGTTTCATTTTTTTTTTAATATCCTTGTGGGATAAACTTAAAACTTAGCAATTCTGTTACAGCCTTCCAAATAAAGCAGTACTCTTTCTTTACTGATCTGTGAAGTACCAACTGTGAAGACACTATGGATATAATTATGTGAAATTGAACTTATTCAATAAAAATGATGAAGCATCTGCCCTGTGCCCAACACTTTCCCAGGGTTGGGGAACACAATGAAAATACTCCATAAAATGCACAGCTGGTAGGCACATTCTTTTAAAAAGTCTTTTACATTTCCACCAATAGTTTATCCTCAATATCAACACTTGCCAATTAATAACCATGCTATATAGGAAGCTCATTAAAAACCCAGGAGCCAGGGTTCCTGGAAGGATATCCCATTCTCCCTTGGACAGTTCTCCACCCTCTCTAGGTCTCAGTTTCCTCATCTGTAAAATCAAGGGTAACTGACTGTAATTAATTCCTGGAACCCAAGCCTATTGAGGGGAAGGCCTGGATGACAGACCAGATTTAAATAAAAATATGTCATTGCCAGTTTTCAGTCAAACAGACAAATACAATGAAGGAAGGAACCCCTGGCCCTGCGGGATTTGCCTAGGGGTTTAGTCTGGGAAATTCAAACAGTTCACGAGATGGCTCTGAGCTGGATTTCCACAAACAAAAGTATCCATACAAAGGACAACCCTGCAGAGCTCTGTGCCCATCAGCCACAGGAAGAGACTGCCTCCCAACAGACATTTTCAAGTGACCTCCTTCGCCAAACTACAGGGTCACCTCTGGGTTTTCTGTTTCCTTCGCTTTTCTGACTCTTTTCTTAAAAAATGCACATTTCTTCATAGAATGCCACAGTGGAAGGAAAATAGGCCTTAAATTTTTAGACCTCAATTTGCAAAAAGCTTAGAGGGTCTAGGGTTTTGTGATCTTTTAATTAAAGCACCACATAATTTAAAATTTTTACTCCTTCTAATTATTCAGTTCCAAGACCCCAAACTCATCGCACAGGATCCCCATGGAAAGGCCCCTCTAGGCAGGACAGCCATGGATTCCACCATGAAAGGGCAGCAAGGTGCCGTACCCCCTTCTTTTCTGCCTGAGAGGCCACCAGGTTTTTAAATCCATGCACCCTACTAAGTTTCTAGGGTGCAATTCGGAGACCCTTCCCTGTCCCACCCCAGCAGGTGGTCAAGGGC
Source organism: Moschus berezovskii (assembly GCF_049115385.1). Classification (NCBI taxonomy): domain Eukaryota; kingdom Metazoa; phylum Chordata; class Mammalia; order Artiodactyla; family Moschidae; genus Moschus; species Moschus berezovskii. The sequence goes on from NC_142472.1 coordinate 49,792,624, forward strand.
TCGCTGGGCTGCAAAAGTGCTGGAAGTAAGGCTGGGCCAGCCGTCTAAAGTAGAGGTTGCATGGTCCCAACAGGTGAAATAACCAGGCAGGATAAATCTAAATCCCTTGGACTTCCTGGGCACCTCCCTGGGAGCACTAGGCTGGTTGGGAAAACCATGGGATTGAGCTTTATGCCAAGGGGTAAAGGCCTGTAACTGTTCTCAAAGCCTTTACCCCAAAGGCGAAAACTTTCTGCGACTGTCAGGTTAGGGGACTCCGAGACTGGGCCAACAGAGAGCGCGTAATACATGGTTCCCTGCTCCACCCCACGCCAGTGAGCCCCAGTTACCTGTGTCCCTCACCCCTCTGCTTCGCTCACTGGATGCCAATCCATGGGGACCCAGGAGCCCACGAAATGGGCATTCCCAGACGCAATTGAGACCCCTGAGAGCTCGCCTGGGACACACTGCCTAGGAGCTCGGAGGAGGCACGCAAGCGCGCCCCAGGTGAGCTCCGCCCCTACGCCCAGTTCTGGGGAGGCCGTGGGGCTCGCTGGTGCCTCCAGTTGAAAGGCAGCCAACGCGCGGGCCAGGTGCGTTCTGCTCCTACGCCCACTTCGGACAGTGCGGGCCGCTGGTGCACCCAGATGAACTGCAGCCAGTGTCCAGGTCAGGTGCGCTCCGCCCATACATACGCCCACTTACAGGAGAGGCGTGGGTGCGGTGGTGGCAGGGGCGGGCGGAGCGGGCGGGGCGGGCCTCACTGTTGACACCAGGTGAAACACTGCCAATGACTAGCAAATCCACCACACCGAGACAGTCCAAGCTTTTTGTCAGCTGAGCTGTCCTGATATCAGAGTCCATTTGAACACTATTTGGTCTATAATTTAGGGAGAAAACTATGACTACAGAAAGGCGAGATGACTTCGTAGCATGGCCATGATATTCTGTAGAACCAGAGAAAATTGGTTAAAATAATTTTTTTTCTTGGAAACTGTAAAGCTGGTTCTTTTTGTATATGCAATTAAAAACAACTAGCTTGTTAAAAAGGCCTGCCTAGGGGAAAGCTTGAAGTTAACCCTTTCCGTGGCCTTGAAAAACACTGCCCACTTTGCCTGAGACCTCAGTCTTGGGCAAATGAGACCTTCAAGCCCAAAAAAAAAAAAAGGGTCAAAGCGATATTTTTCAATCTCAGGCAGAAAACTAGGAGATCTCTGTCTGTCTGTCTGTCTGGATTTATGTATGTCTCAGTGTGTGTCTTCTGTTTTTGATAATATTGCTGAATTTGTAAATGAGTCCTGGTTTAATTGGCCTAAAGAAAAGTAAGCACTTACAAATCAAACATTTCTAAATACAAGAAAAAATTAACCTACATGAATCTCAGATTCACATGAACTAGGAAATAGTCAATATTAAATATCTAGTATTAATGTTTCCTTGCTAATCTAATATAGACATGTCTAATAGCAGCAGCAGCAGCAAGAGTCATTAACATTAAGCATAAAGTTTTCATAGTGCCCAGGTTTATTATATGGAGAAGGCAATGGCAAGCCACTCCAGTACTCTTGCCTAGAAAATCCCATGGATGGAGGAGCCTGGTAGGCTGCAGTCCATGGGGTTGCTAAGGGTCGGACACGACTGAGTGACTTCACTTTCACTTTTCACTTTCACACATTGGAGAAGGAAATGGCAACCCACTTCGGTGTTCTTGCCTGGAGAATCCCAGGGACCGGGGAGCCTGGTGGGCTTCTGTCTATGGGGTCGCACAGAGTTGGACACGACTGGAGTGACTTAGCAGTAGCAGCAGGTTTATTATAAGTTAAATATTGCTACATTGTTATATCTGTTACAAGTTTGTCAACAAGGAAAGTGCCTCTAGAAAAAAAAATAATAATAATAAAAACTCCTAAAAAAATGTAAATGTGATATGAGCTTTTAGATAAACTATCAAAAATAATTATACTTAGAAATGTCTGTCTAAAATAGTCTCTCCCTATTTTGGTAACCTGAATTTCTATCGTTGTGCTAAACTAAGTGATGAAAATGTATTGACTATCTAGGTCACTTCCATATAAATAACATTCTAAAACATTCACTGCTTAACACTACCTTCTTCTTACACAGAAACTAAAGAGATTTATACTATTAATGAATAGTGTTTGGTGCCATCCTGAGATGTTCTCTATACAAAAGCCAATGTTTTTTCTAGAAATTATCACTGGTGTTTATGTTCACCAATCTATAGGAATCTAATATAAAGGTCAGTTCTTGGTTGCTTAAGGAAAGTAGGATGTATGTCTTGTTATTACAAAGGCATGAGGAATGAAATTGCATTTTATGAAGGGAAAAAGTAGTTCTGACTTACAGGTGGCAGTTTCAGGATGGGAGAACAAAGGAATGGGTACAGAACGGGATAAGGAGGTTTTATGAAAGTGGACTCCTAGAAAATTGTTTTGTGAATAATACAAGTTTTCTTGAGATGTTGAACTGCCTTTGATAATGGATTTTAAATATCTTTTCCTCTGAAGTATTCTGTTCTATGTTTACCTTTGAAATCTTTTGTTAACTTTGGCTAAGTGGATAACTATTGTTTCACAGTGACTTATCTGATCCTACCTGACTGTTATAAACCCTTTTGATATTTATTGACAAACCTTCCTAAATAACTTGACTTATAGCTAACTTTGGGATGCTTCAGAGGGCCCCTGATACATCCCAAAGAGAGATATTAAGCAACCTGAGTTCATTTGACATGTTAAATTACATGGGAAGTATTGTTAGAGGAGTGATGAATCTTCTCAGGTTATAATGTATGGTTGATGTTACTAATATAGATATCCTGGAAATTATGTAAAATTCATGAAAATCTGGTATGACCTGATAAACTGTTGTCAGTTATAATTCTAGTTATAATGTTAAAGTGTTACAAGTCACAGCAATGACCAGGTTACCTTGTTGTTGAGGTCCTTTAATGGACTGGAACCTGGTGGTCTGGAGTCAATGATAAGAAAGTAAAAGAGAGAGAGAAAGAGGCTGATATTCCTTGGTTTATGCAGAAAACCAATAAAGCCCTTGCACTGCTTCACGTAGGCACTGGGCACCCTCTCAAGGGGTTGAAGGCACAGTGCACCTTCTCGAGAGGGTCTTAGAAGCCTGGACGAGAAAGTGAGCTCAGCGGGCTTCTGCACTCCAAAGAATTAGCCTGAGAGAGAGAAAGAAAGACATCGGGACCCAAGCTCTGATGGAGCAAAGGTGTTTTACTCAACATAGTGTGGGTATATATACTGTCTTACAAGGTAGCTATTTTCAGCAAAGATAAAAATCAAAAGTCCAGACTTACAAATTATCAAGGAAACATAAGGCAATCCATATCAAAGAGAGAGGGTTGTAAATAATCACTTTTACCGTATGGTTAATAAAAAGAAAGAGGGTTGTAAATAGTTACTTATCACCATATGGAAAAACTAACAAAGGAAATGCATGCATTCCTCTGCTGCTAAGTCACTTCAGTCGTGTCCGACTCTGTGTGACCCCATAGACGGCAGCCCACCAGGCTCCCCGGTCCCTGGGATTCTCCAGGCAAGAACACTGGAGTGGGTTGCCACCTCCCTCTCCAATGTGTGAAAGTGAAAAGTGAAAGTGAAGTCACTCAGTCATGTCTGACTCGTAGCGACCCCATGGATTGCAGCCCACCAGGCTCCTCCATCCATGGGATTTTCTAGGCAAGAGTACTGGAGTGGCTTGCCATTGCCTTCTCCTCTTAATTCCTGAATATTTAGGAATTAATAAGGAACAGAGGATTCCTGACAAATCCAAAACAGCACACAGGAAGCCTCCTGATAAATGCTTCCTGACACCTTGTCAATTGCAATTTAATCAGATTTTAAACATGCCTTCTAGGGTTTCACTCTGATGCCTTTGCAAGAATACTGCTACTTCAAGATTTATGGAAAAGACTTTTCTAAGGTTAACTGATAGACAAATTTGGTTTGTTTGTTTGTTATCTGGTAAGCTGGTACCAGACTGGAATTTAGTCTATTCTCTAAGTTAAGAGAACAAAGTTTTCTTAGAATTCAACCTTTGATAGCAGATTAAGAATTTCTTTGCCTTTCAGTGATTTACATTTGTTTTTAAAATCTTTTGTTACTTTGGTAATTTAAATGAGCTATATTTATGATTATGGTAAATGTAGACAAAGCTCATTGTGCTTCTACAAATATTATCCCTCATGGTTAGACTTCTGCTATCCTGATCGCCTTAAAACACGGCAATAGTCTGCTCCTAAATCAAGGAATCAGAAATGGGTGAAAAATAGCTGTAAATCACAGAGTCAGGGCTATGGTAAATCCCAGAGAGCCGCTTGGCTTTTCCTGGATCCCTGACAAACCTCGTTTTTATTTGATGGGTTAACACCTTCCCTGGCTACAGCGTTAATGCCCTCACTATGACAAAGAATTACATTTCAGTTCAGTTCAGTCGCTCAGTCGTGTCCGACTCTTTGCGACCCCATGAATCACAGCACACCAGGCCTCCCTGTCCATCACCAACTCTCAGAGTTCACTCAAACTCATGTTCATCAAGTCAGTGATGACATCCAGCCATCTCATTCTCTGTCGTCCCCATCTCCTCCCGCCCCCAATCCCTCCTAGCATCAGACTCTTTTCCAGTGAGTCAACTCGTCGCATGAGGTGGCCAAAGTATTGCAGTTTCAGCTTTAGCATCAGTCCTTCCAATGAACACCCACGATTGATCTCCTTTAGAATGGACTGGTTGGATCTCCTTGCAGTCCAAGGGACTCTCAAGAGTCTTCTCCAACACCACAGTTCAAAAGCATCAATTCTTCAGCGATCAGCTTTCTTCACAATCCAACTCTCACATCCATACATGACCACGGGAAAAACCATAGCCTTGACTAGATGGACCTTTGTTGGCAAAGTAATGTCTCTGCTTTTTAATATGCTATCTAGGTTGGTCATAACTTTCCTTCCAAGGAGTAAGCGTCTTTTAATTTCCTGGCTGCAGTCAGCATCTGCAGTGAGTTTGGAGTCCAAAAAAAATAAATTCTGACACTGTTTCCACTGTTTCCCCATCTATTTCCCATGAAGTGATGGGACCAGACTTTGACTGTGTCAATCACAATAAACTGTGGAACATTCTGAAAAAGATGGGAATACCAGACCACCTGACCTGCCTCTTGAGAAACCTGTATGCAGGTCAGGAAGCAACAGTTAGAACTGGACATGGAACAACAGACTGGTTCCAAATAGGAAAAGGTGTACGTCAAGGTTGTATATTGTCACCTTGCTTATTTAACTTATATGCAGAGTACATCATGAGGAATGCTGGGCTGGAAGAAGCACAAGCTGGAATCAAGATTGCTGGGAGAAATATCAATAACCTCAGATATGCAGATGACACTACCCTTATGGCAGAAAATGAAGAGGAACTCAAAAGCCTCTTGATGAAAGTGAAAGAGGAGAGTGAAAAGGTTGGCTTGAAAGTCAACATTCAGAAAACAAAGATCATGGCATCTGGTCCCATCACTTCATGGGAAATAGATGGAAAAACAGTGGAAACAGTGTCAGACTTTGTATTTTTGGGCTCCAAAATCACTGCAGATGCTGATTGCAGCCATGAAATTAAAAGATGCTCGCTCCTTGGAAGGAAAGTTATGACCAACCTTGATAGTATATTAAAAAGCAGAGACATTACTTTGCCAACCAAGGTCCATCTAGTCAAGGCAATGGTTTTTCCCGTGGTCATGTATCGATGTGAGAGTTGGACTGAGAAGAAAGCTGATCGCCGAAGAATCGATGCTTTTGAACTGTGGTGTTGGAGAAGATTCTTGAGGGTCCCTTGGACTGCAAGGAGATCCAACCAGTCCATTCTAAAGGAGATCAATCGTGGGTGTTCATTGGAAGGACTGATGCTGAAGCTGAAACTGCAATACTTTGGCCACCTCATGCGACGAGTTGACTCACTGGAAAAGACTCTGATGCTGGGAAAGGTTGGGGGCGGGAGGAGAAGGGGACGACAGAGAATGAGATGGCTGGATGTCATCACTGACTCGATGAACATGAGTTTGAGTGAACTCTGGGAGTTGGTGATGGACAGGGAGGCCTGGTGTGCTGTAATTCATGGGGTCGCGGAGAGTCGGACACGACTGAGCGACTGAACTGAACTGAACTGAACTGATGGGACCAGATGCCATGATCTTCGTTTTCTGAATGTTGAGCTTTAAGCCAAATTTTTCACTCTCCTCTTTCACTTTCATCAAGAGGCTTTTGAGTTCCTCTTCACTTTCTGCCATAAGGGTGGTATCATCTGCATATCTGAGGTTATTGATATTTCTCCTGGCAATCTTGATTCCAGATTGGGCTTCTTCCAGCCCAGCGTTCCTCATGATGTACTCTGCATATAAGTTAAATAAGCAGGGTGACAATATACAACCTTGACGTACTCCTTTTCCTATTTGGAACCAGTCTGTTGTTCCATGTCCAGTTCTTTTTTTTTTTTTTTTTCAGTTCAAACCAAAGCATTCTTTATTTATTCATATAAAAGAGCACTTAACTTTCAACAAAGAATTGCCTATCATCAAAAACACTCTATAAATGAATCAAATTTATGAAGACACGGTTCTGGAGAGTGACTGCTCAGAAACTACAGCTTATTTTAACTCTTCAGAGGACTTAGTATTCTAACTTGCTGGTTTTCACCACATTCCTTCATATTTTTAAGTTCAAATAACATATACTTCAGTGTTTACTTGTCAAGGTACTTGTTACGAAATGAATCTAGTGACTTAAAGATTTATTCAGTTATGAATCTTTAGCAGGTATCATTTTATAGCTATCTCAAATTCTGTTATGACAATGTATTTTTTTTTTTATTTTATTGGCGGCAAATTACCTTACATTAATATATTGGTTGGTTTTGCCATACATTGACATGAATCCACCCTGGGTGTACATGTGTTCCCTTTCTTGAACCCCCCTCCCACCTCCCTCTTCCCCATATCCTCCGTCCAGGTCATCCCCGTGCACCAGTCCCAAGCATCCTGTATCATGCTCCATGTCCAGTTCTAACTGTTGCTTCCTGACCTGCGTACAGGTTTCTCAACAGGCAGGTCAGGTGGTCTGGTATTCCCATCTCTTTCAGAATGTTCCACAGTTTATTGTGATCCACACAGTCAAAGGCTTTGGCATAGTCAATGAAGCAGAAATAGATGTTTTTCTGAAACTCTTGCTTTCTCCATGATCCAGCGGATGTTGGCAATTTGATCTCTGGTTCCTCTGCCTTTTCTAAAATTCTAGTTTTGCTAATTAAGGTCTGTGTTTATGATGACTCACTTCCAAGATAGTTCCTTGTTGTTATGGTATATTGCTAAAAGATTTAATTAAGTTATTAAAAAGGACACTCTAAGGTTGTTTCTAAAGCTTATCTTAGTAACCAATCTTTGGATAAACTTGAGATGCTCCATGATGTACAACCAGGAGATTAACACCTGGCTATCATGATTTAAGTCAGATGACCAAGGTATATGTCGCTATACCTAATGAAAGTTCTTGACTTAAATTCTTGCTTGTGACCTTACTACTAACCGCTAGCTATATTATTTTCTATGTCACTTGTTTCAGAAGATTGTTTCTTACATTACCAAATGTATGACTGAACCTGTGATAAAATGGTGAAATGCAGTTCCATATGAGATCAATGATTGTAATAAAGTAACTCTAGATATGGGAAGAAGCAACAAGAGGGAATATTTTCCTGGACCAAGAGACTAGTAAGATAGCTATGGTCCAGAGACTTTTGCTACTTGTAAGGCCTGCTCTAGTAATAGCACATTGAGTGACCTGTCAATGGAATCCTTGTTAGACCTTGGAATGAGCCTTCCCAGTACTGCTGGACTCAATGGCCATGAAATGCCCCAAAGCATGGTCAAAAATGTGGCTATGAAGGGACCCTGCAGACTAGAAGTTGGCACTTGCCAGCTGCCTCTACAAAGATTAAATCATGACCACTGCAACCTGCTGACCTTCAACACCCCTTGAAAGGAGTTCAGGGTGGAGGTCAGAAATAAGGCACTCTGTGCTCTGGGAAAAACCCAGAACAGGCCTTCAGGTAGCCAGATGATTTGAAGTAAAGATTTTATGAGCCCAAATTCTTGCATCTTCTCATACCCAGAAAAACACTAACGTCATGAACCAATGTCTAGTTCTGGTTCTCCTGGCCATCTCCTCAGCAGTTTTTCTACTTTTAGTAATCTTTAGGACATGTATCTTTAACTTTCTTGTGAAGTCTGTTTCTTCTAGAATATAACAAATCTCCAATATTCCTGGCCAACACCCAGACAATGCTGAAACAAGCTGCCTTATCATTCTGTGGACTCTCATCTCCCTCGATAAATCACTGACAAAGAGCAGGCAAAGAGAACCCAGAGCCTCATGATGCCCCTGTACAGCCTGAAGAAGCAAGAGAGGTCATAATCCCTTTTCCCTTGAGACTGGATTCCCAAAGGCCTGAGCAGGGTACCAAAGGGGGCCAAGGAATTGACCCTAAAAATAGAGAGAGGAATGTGGTGACACAAAAATGAAAGAGCAGATAAAACCAAGGAGGTTCTTGGAAGGCAGGAGTGGACAAACCAGACCTTTATCATCCTTCCCTCCCCCATATTGTAACTATTAACAGATTTCAGGTCCTTCAGAGCAGTATAACCTGTCTCCCCTCCTATCCCACACAGAGAGACAGTATTTGCCTTTCTCTTCCCCCACCCAGTATATGTGCTTCATCCAATCAGCAAATGACCCGCAAGACCCCTTTCCCATTCCTTGTACCCTGGGTATAAAAGTGGACTAAGGACCCCTGTTCAACGTCGGTTCTCCCTTGAGCTGGCCTGCAGTTCTAACAGCATCTCCTACTCTAATAAACTTTATTCTCTCTTCATTCTGCCTCATATCTGGAAATTCTTTTCCAACCCACCCACAGACCACAACAAGAACTGGGAAGAGTAGAGGAAAAATTGTTTTTCTTTCCATACACATGCAGTGGGATACTGCTCAGCAATAGAAAAGAATGAGCCATCAATCAATGGAAATGTTACTGAGATCCAAGCTCGCTCTGCTCACCACCCGACAGGCCAGTGAATCTGAGAGATGAGGTGTTGAAGCAAAGAAGACTTTAATAGGGGAGTCAGCAGATAGAGAAGATGGCAGGCTAGTGCTTCAGAATAACCATCTTCTTGGGGTCTGGATGTAAGGTTCTTTTATGGATCAGAGAGAAAGAAGAAATGAGGAACTAAAGTCAAAAGGCAGAATAGAGAGGGAGATTCAGTGGGGAAGTAAAGTGAAAGTGTTTTCAGTTTCTCGCAAAACATCGCCAAGGGAATGCCCAGCCTTTGGAAAGGGTGTGTTAACCTCTTCTATTCACAGGTGGGCAGGGACAAACTATCTCTCCAGGAGCGGAACAAAGGCACTTTAGTTCACAGTCAAGCAGAGGGGCAGGGTCCTCCAGGCAAGCCACTGTGTATGACTGCAATAATAAAAGCAAGTCAAAGAAACAGTTTCCAACATGGAATCAGAATTGGCTTCCTCCCTGCAACAAAAAGACATGGGTGAATCTTATCTGACATATTGCTGTTGTTTAGTTGCTCATTTGTGTCCAACTTTGTCTTTGTGACCCCACGGACTGCAGCAGGCCAGGCTTCCCTGTCTTTCACCATCTCTTGGAGCTTGCTCAAACTCATGTCCACTGAGTCAGCGATGCCATCCTTTCTCCTTTCATCTTTCCCAACATCAGGGTCTTTTCCAATGAATCGGCCCTTATCAGGTGGCCAAAGTGTTGGAGCTTCAACTTTAGCATCAGTTCTTCCAGTGACTATTCAGAATACATTTCCTTTAGGATTGTCTGGTTTGGTCTCCTTGCAGTCCAAGGGACTTTCGTGAGTATTCTCCAACACCACAGTTCAAATGCATCAATTCAAGGCAGTCGTGACACTGTCTCTCACTACGCTCTGATGACTTTCCTCCCACTATGCCCTGACACTGCGTCTCACTGTTCCCTGATGCCTTTCCTCTCTTTATGTCCTGATACTGGCCTCTCACTGCACCCTGAAGTCTCCCCACTCTCGATGCCCTGACACTGCCTTTGCCTTGATGCTTTTCCTCTCCCTATGCCCTGACGCTGCCTCTCACTATACCCTGATGCTTTTCCTAGCTCTGCCCTGACACAGCCTCTCACTCACCCTGACTCGTTTCCTCTCTTATTCACCTGACACTGCCTCTAATTGTTCCCTGGTGCCTTTCCTCTCTCTATCCTCTGACACTGCCTCTCACTAGGACCTCACCTGGTCCTCTCTCTATGCCCTGACACTTACCTCTCACTAAACCCTTACAGTCTTCCTCTGTCTATTCCCCGCACTGTCACTATGCCCTGACACCTTTCCTGTCTCAATGAGCTGAGATGCCTCTCACTCAGCCCTGACACTTTCCCTTTCAATGCCTTGGCACTGCTTCTCACTTTTCCCTGATGCCTTTTGTCTCTCTACGTCCTCACCCTGCCTCTTACTATGAAAAAATGCCCTGACGCTTTTCTTCTCTATGCCCTGACACTGCATTTCACTGTTCCCTGATGCCTTTCCTCTCTCTATGTCCTGAAACTGTCCCCTCATTGCACCCTGAAGTCTTCCCTCTCTCTATGCCCTGACACTGCATCTAACTATGCCCTGTCACTTTTCCTCTATGTATTGACATTCCTCTCACTCACCTTGACTCTTTTCTTCTCTTATTGACTTTACACTGCCTCTCACTGCACCGTGATGCTTGTCTGCTCTCCATGCCCTGACACTGCCTCTCGCTGTTCCATGGCACCTTTCCTTTCTTGATGATGCCTTGACACTGCCTCTCGCTGTTCCCTGATGCCTATCCCCTCTCTATGCGCTGACACTGACTCTCACTATTCCCTTACAGCTTTCCTTTCTCTATTCCCTACACTGCTTCTCACTATGCCCTGATGCCTTTCCTCTACTCTTTGCTGTGAAACTGCCTCTCGCTCAACCCGGCCGCCTTTCCTCTCTCTATGACCTGAAACTGTCTCTCACTAGTCCCTGATGCTTTTCCTCCAGGACTGAATGAGAGGCAGTGTCAAGGCATAGAGAAAGAAAAGTCATCAGGGCTTACTGAGAGGTTGTGTAGGGTGGAGAGAGGAAAGGCATCAGGGCATAGTGAGAGGCAGTGTCAGGGCACAGAGAGACAAAAGTCTTCAGGGTGTAGTGAGAGGCAATGTCAAGGCATAAAGAGAGGAAAAGTGTCAGGGCATAGCTAGAAACAGTGTCATGATATATAGAGAGCAAAGACATCAGGGGAAAATGAGAGGCCAGTATGAGGGCATAGTGAGAGCAAGTCATAAGGGACTAGTAAAAGGCAGTGTCATGGCAACAAGAGAGGAAAAGCGTCACGGTTGAGTGAGAGGCAGTGTCACCCTACAGAGAGAGGATAGTTATCAGGCCAAAGTGAGAGGATGTTTCAGGGCATTGAGAGAGCAAAACTGTCAGCATTGAGAAATAGAGAGGAAAAGCTTCAGGACATAGAGAGAGTTAAGGCGTCAGGGAATAGAGACAGGAAAAGCATCAGGGCCTAGTGATGGGCAGTGTAAGGGCATAGACAGAAGAAAGGTTTCCTGGCTGAGTGAGAGGCAGTTTTGTGGCATAGAGGGGGGAAAGTATCAGGTAATAGTAAGAGACAGTGCCAAGGCATAGAGAGAGGAAAAGTGTCAGGACAAGAGTTAAAACAGAGCACAGAGAGAGGAAAAGCATCAGGGCGTATTGAGAAGCAGTGTCAAGAAATGTAGAGAAGAAAGATGTCAGGGAATAGTGAGAAGCAGTGTCAGAGCATAGAGGACAGGCATCAAGGCTGAGTGAGAGGCAGTGTCAGGGCATAGAGAAAGGAAAAGCTTTAGGGAATAGTGAGAGACCATATCAGGGCAAAGAGAGGAAAATCATCAGGCATTATCAAGGGGTATAGAGAAAGGAAAGTCGTCAGGGCTGAGTGAGTGAGAATGAGATTCATGTCAAGGCACAGAGAAGGGAAAAGCGTCAGGATGTAGAGAGACTTAGGGTGTCGGGGGATAGAGAGAGGAAAGTAATCAGGGAGTAGTGAAAGTCATGTCAGGGCACAGAGAAAGGAAAAGTGTCAGGACGACTTAGGGTGTCAGGCAATAGAGAAAGGAAAAATTTCAGGACATAGTGAGAGGCAGTGTCAGGGCACAGAGCCTTTCCTCTCACTATGCCCTGACAATGCCTCTCATTACCCTGGTAGATTTCTCCTCTAAGCCATGAAACTGCCTCTTTATTCCTGAAGCCTTTCCTTTCTCTATGTCGTGACACTGCCTGTCACTATGCCCTTACCCTGCTTCTCACTACGCCCTTTCACTTTTCTTCTATGACCTGACAACTTAAATCTCTCTGTGTCCTGATGCTTTTCCCTTCTCTATGCCCTGATGCTTTTCCTTTCTCTATGCCCTGACTCTTCCTCTTACTATACCCTTAAGCTTTTTATCTCTAAATACCCTGAAACTTCTCTCTATGCCCTGACACTGCCTCTCACTATTCCCTAATGCCTTTCCTCTCTGTGCCCTTACACTGCCTCTCCCTATGCTCTGATGCCTTTCCTCTCCATACGCCCTGACCTTGCCTGTGACTACACCCTAATGTCTTTCTCCCATCTGTGCCCTGACACTGCCTCTCACTGTGCCCTCACACTTACCTCTCTATGCCTTACACTGCCTCTGACTACTGCCTCTGACACCCTTCCTCTCTATGTTCTGACACTGCTTCTTACTACAGCTCGACACCTTTCCTCTCTGTGTCCTGACACTACCTCTCACTATGCCCTAATGCTTTTTGCTCTCGATGCTCTGACACTGCCTCTGACTAAGCCCTGATGCCTTTCCTCTCCATATGCCCTGAGGCATTAACTTTCTCTATGTCTTGACACCTTTCATCTCTCTTTGCCATGACACTGCCACTCACAATGCCGATTCTTTCCCTCTGTCTAAGCCCTGACAATGCACCTTTCCATGAGAAAACATGTTTCCGAAGAGGCTCTGAGTGTGCTGACTGCCATACTGTTTTAACCCAGATTACGTGAAATCTTCTGTGAAATTATCTCAGAGCAAGAGGATGAAAGCAAAGTGATTCTTTCAATAATCCCCAAGTTTTGGCCAAAGACATGGCTTCAATGAGTAGAAGAAATGCAATGAGATAGATTTTCAGGCAGCTGATAAACTACAAGATGCTAGTTCAAACAGGGAGAATGTAATGCTTTTGCTAACAAGTCCAAATATCCAGGTTCAGAAACAGCATCTTTCTCTACAGTTTCCAAGCATCTTTCTCTACAGTTTCCAAGCATTTTTAAGACACACCTAGGATGACAGGAGCCTACCTGCAGAAAACTTGATTGAATACAGCTTTCTTCTGTGAGTGTGGGGGTCTCACATACTGTGACTTCAGTTCAGTTCAGTTGCTCAGTCATGTCCGACTCTCCGCGACCCCATGAATCACAGCACGCCAGGCCTCCCTGTCCATCATCAACTCCCGGAGTACACTCAAACTCATGTCCACAGAGTCAGTGATGCCATCCAGCCATCTCATTCTCGGTCGTCCCCTTCTCCTCCCGCCCTCAACTTTTCCCAGCATCAGAGTCTTTTCCAGTGAGTCAACTCGTCGCATGAGGTGGCCAAAGTATTGCAGTTTCAGCTTTAGCATCAGTCCTTCCAATGAACACCCGGGATCGATCTCCCTTAGAATGGACTGGTTGGATCTCCTTGTGGTACAAGGGACTCTCAAGAGTCTTCTCCAACACCACAGTTCAAAAGCATCAATTCTTCCGTGATCAGCTTTCTTCACAGTCCAACTCTCACATCCATACATGACCACGGGAAAAACCATAGCCTTGACTAAATGGACCTTTGTTGGCAAAGTAATGTGTCTGCTTTTTAATATATTATCAAGGTTGGTCATAACTTTCCTTCCAAGGAGTAAGCGCCTTTTAATTTCATGGCTGCAATCAGCATTTGCAGTGATTTTGGAGCCCAAAAAATTAAAGTCTGACACGGTTTCCACTGTTTTTCCATCTATTTCCCATGTAGTGATGGGACCAGATGCCATGATCTTTGTTTTCTGAATGTTGAGCTTCAAGCCAACCTTTTCACTCTCCTCTTTCACTTTCATCAAGAGGCTTTTGAGTTCCTCTTCACTTTCTGCCATAAGGGTGGTGTCATCTGCATATCTGAGGTTATTGATATTTCTCCCGGCAATCTTGATTCCAGCTTGTGCTTCTTCCAGCCCAGCGTTCCTCATGATGTACTCTGCATATAAGTTAAATAAGCAGGGTGACAATATACAACCTTGACGTACTCCTTTTCCTATTTGGAACCAGTCTGTTGTTCCATGTACAGTTCTGACTGTTGCTTCCTGACCTGCATATAGGTTTCTCAAGAGGCAGGTCAGGTGGTCTGGTATTCCCATCTCTTTCAGAATGTTCCACAGTTTATTGTGATCCACACAGTCAAAGGCTTTGGCATAGTCAATGAAGCAGAAATAGATGCTCTTCTGGAACTCTCTTGCTTTCTCCATGATCCAGCGGATGTTGGCAATTTGATCTCTGGTGCCTCTGACTCTTCTAAAACCTGCTTGAACATCTGGGAGTTGACGGTTCACATATTGCTGAAGCCTGGCTTGGAGAATTTTGAGCATGACTTTACTAGCGTGTAAGATGAGTGCAATTGTGTGGTAGTTTGAGCATTCTTTGGCATTCCCTTTCTTTGGGATTGTAATGAAGACTGACCTTTTCCAGTCCTGTGGCCACTGCTGAGTTTTCCAAATCTGCTGGCATATTGAGTGCAGCACTTTCACAGCATCATCTTTCAAGACTTGAAATAGCTCAACTGGAATTCCATCACCTCCACTAGCTTTGTTCGTAGTGATGCTTTCTAAGGCCCACTTGACTTCACATTCCAAGATGTCTGGCTCTAGGTCAGTGATCACGTTATCGTGACTATCTTGGTCGTGAAGATATTTTTTGTACAGTTCTTCTATGTATTCTTGCCACCTCTTCTTAATATCTTCTGCTTCTGTTAGGTCCATACCATTTCTGTCCTTTATCGAGCCCATCTTTGCATGAAATGTTCCCTTGGAATCTCTAATTTTCTTGAAGAGATCTCTTGTTTTTCCTATTCTGTTGTTTTCCTCTATTTCTTTGCACTGATCACTGAGGAAGGCTTTCTTATCTCTCCTTGCTATTCTTTGGAACTCTGCATTCAGATGCTTATATCTTTCCTTTTCTCCTTTGCTTTTTGCTTCTCTTCTTTTCACAGCTATTTGTAAGGCCTCCTCAGACAGCCATTTTGCTTTTTTGCATTTCTTTTCCATGGGGATGGTCTTGGTCCCTGTCTCCTGTACAATGTCACAAACCTCCGTCCAGAGTTCATCAGGCACTCTATCTATCAGATCTAGTCCCTTAAATCTATTTCTCACTTCCACTGTATAATCATAAGGGATTTGATTTAGGTCATATCTGAATGGTCTAGTGGTTTTCCCTACTTTCTTCAATTTAAGTCTGAATTTGGCAATAAGGAGTTCATGATCTGAGCCACAGTCAGCTCCTGGTCTTGTTTTTGCTAACTGTATACAGCTTCTCCATCTTTGGTTGCAAAGAATATAATCAATCTGATTTCAGTGTTGACCACCTGGTGATGTCCATGTGTAGAGTCTTCTCTTGTGTTGTTGGAAGAGGGTGTTTGCTACTGTGACTTAGATCAGGTGAAATTGTACCCTTGACATGTCCTTCAAGCATGGATTTGCAAGCAGTCTGTTTCTTTCAGCAAACAGAATGATGTGAACACGTATGTTCCTTCAGTGATGGAAGGCAAGGAAAGAGTGTATTTCTCAGGCATCTTTCTATAATCAGCTGTCTAGCTTCTAAGATGTGAGAACACCACGCTTCCTAAGAGGCCCTAGTTTCCAGAGTCAAAGCCAGTATGTTTCCCCATATTTCTGAGGCTTGTGAACACATTCCCAGGTCACAGTGCAACTGCCCACGATGGAACAGGCTGCAGGAGAGTGTCTGAGGGTGCTGAGTGCCATACTGTTGTTACCTAGATTAGCTGACATTCCATTGGAAATAATCTTGCAGTAGGGAGATGCAAGCTGCCTACTTGCTTCAGAAATTCCAAAGGTTTGACCAAAGCTATTGCTCTCATAACTAGGAAAACAGCAATTGGATGGATTATAAGGCAGCTGCTAGGGTGCATCCTTCTAGTGCTTAAGGAGAGAAAATGCTAAATTTGCCAAAAAGGTCCAGTGTCCAGGTTACATACAGTATGTGTCCCTGCAATATCCAAGAATTTTGTGGACAGACCTAGGATCACTGGAACATTCCTACAGAGAAAACTTATGGAACATAGGTTTTCTAGTTTGTTTGCTTTTCTGTGAATGTGGAGACCTTCCTTACTGTGACACACGTGAGGGTAAATTTTTACTAAAAAATGATTTCTACCAAGGATTTGCAAGCAGTGTGCTACTCTCAGCAAACTGAAGCCTGGGAAACCTATGTTCCTTCGATGAATGAAAGACAAGCAAGAGTGTTTTTCAGGCTTCTATCTATCAGTAACTGTGTAGATTCTAAGTTGATGTGAGATCACCATGCTTTGCACAGAGGCCCTAATTTCCAGAGTCACAGCCAGTATACTTCCCTGCACTTCCTGAGCCTTGTGAACACATTCCTGGGTCATACTGGCACTGTCCATGAGGAAACAGGCTGCAGGAGTTTGTCTGACAGGGTTGAGTGCCATACTGTTGTTACCTGCTGCTGCTGCTAAGTCGCTTCAGTCGTGTCCGACTCTGTGTGACCCCATAGATGGCAGCCCACCAGGCTCCCCTGTCCCTGGGATTCTCCAGGCAAGAACACTGGAGTGGGTTGCCATTTCCTTCTCCAATGCATGAAAGTGAAAAGTGAAAGTGAAGTTGATCAGTCTAGATTAGCTAAAATTCCAATGGAAATGATCTTGCCACAAGGAGTTACAAGCGGCCTGTTAACTGTATAAATCCCAATGTTTTAACCAAAGCTATTGCTCTCATAAATAGGAAAACAGCAACTGAATTGACTTTCAAGCAGCTGCTAAACCCCAGCTTTCAAGGGCCAACAGAGAAAAAATGTTAATTTTGCAAACACGGTCCATTGTCCATGTTCATGCTCAGTATGTGTCCCTGCAGTATCCAAGAATTTTCCAGACAGACCTAGCATCACTGGATCCTTCCTACAGAGAAAACTTGATGGAACTTGATTTATTTGTTTGTTTGTTTTTCCTTGTAATTATGCAGTCCTTCCCTACTGTGACACATGGGATTGGAAACTTAAAAAATTAAAAATTACCTCCAAGTGAGGATTTGAAAGCAATGGGTTACTCTAGCAAACATAATGCTGGGAAACATACATTGCTGTGATAAACTAAAGGCAAGAAAAGAGTAGTTTTTCAGGCAACTATCTATCAGCAACTGTCTACACTCTATAATGTGAGAACACCATGTTTGCACAGAGGCCCTAATTTCCTGAGTCACAGCCAATATGATTCCCTGCACTTTCTGAGCCTTGTGAACACATTCCTAGGTCATACTATAACTACCCATGAAAAAACAGGCTGCGGGAGTGTGTCTGAGAGTGCTGAGTGTCGTAATGTTTTTACCTGGAATAGTTGACATTCCACTGGAAATGAGCGAATGGCAAGGAGTTGTAAGCTGCCTGCTTCCTTCAAAAATACCAAAGTTTGGGGGAAAGCTCTTGCAGTTACAAGTAAGAAAACAGCAAAAGGATGGGTTTTCAAGCAGTACTAAGCTGAACGGTTTTAGAGCCAACCAAGAGAAAAATGCGAATTTTGCCACCAAAGACCAGGATCCAGGTTCACACTCAGTGTGTCACCACATTAGCTAAGAATTTCCCAGACAGATCTAGGATCACTGGATCTCTCCTACAGAGAAAATGTGATGGAACAGACATTTGAATGTTTCTTAGCTTTTACGTGTGAGTGTAGGGGCATTCCCTACAGTAATGCAGTCAGGGGAAATTGGTACTAAAAAATGACCTCCCAGAAAGCATCTTGAAGCAGTGTATTACCCTCAGCACACAGAATGTTGGGAAAGCTATGTTTCCTCGATAAAGGAAAGGCATAAAAAGTGTTTTTCAGGCATCTATCTATTAGGAACTGTCTAGATTCTAAGACGTGAGAACTCCAAGTTTGCAGAGAGGATCTAATTAATTTCCAGAGTCAAGCCAGTATGTTTCCATGCACTTTTTGAACCTTGTAAACACATTCCTAGGTCATGCCAGGATTGGCCATAAGGAAACAGTCTGCAGGAGTTTATCTGAGAGTTCTGACTGCCATGCAGTTGTTACCTAGATGACTTGACCTTCCACTGGAAATACGCCAGCGGCTAGGTGTAGCAAGCCACCTGTTTGCTTCAGAAATCATAAAGAGTTGAGCAAAGCTATCCCTGTCACAAGGAAGAAAACATTAATTGGATGAATTTTCAAGCACTTGCTATGCCGCACTGTTTTAGAGCCAACAAAGAGTAAAATGTGAATTCTGACACTAAGGTCTGATATCCAGGTTCACATTCAGGATGTGTCCTCACAGCATCCAAGAATTCTCCAGACAGACATAGGCTCTCTGGATCTCTACTACAGAGAAAATGTGATGGAACAGAAGGCTGGATGTTGGTATGCCTCTCCCAGTGAATGTAGGGGCCTAAAAAAGATAAATTAGTTGGAATTGATTTAGCCATAAAAGGCTTTGGGCTTCCCTAGTAGCTCAGATGGGAAAGCATCTGACTGCAATGCAGGAGACCCGGGTTCGATCCCTGGGTCGGGAAGATCCCCTGGAGCGGGAAGTGGTAACCCACTCCAGTGTCCTTGCCTGGAGAATCCCATGGACAGAAGAGCCTGGCAGGCTGTACAGTTCACAGGGTCACAAAGAGTCAGACACGACTGAGTGACTAATACACACACACACACACACACACACACACATCCTACGGTCACACCATCAGGCAAAATTGGTACTAAAAAACGGCTCCAAGCAAGTGTTTTCAAGCTGTGTGACTCTCGGCACACAGAATGCTGGGAAAGCTACGTTCCTTGGAGGAAGGAAAGACATCAACAAAGAGTGTATTTTCAGGCCTCTATCAAGACTTGTCTAACTTCAAAGATGTGAGACCTCCAGGCTAGCCCAGCAGGCGTAAGTTCAAGAGTGAGGGCAGTCTGTCTCCCTGCACTTTCTGAGCCTTGTAAACACATTCCCAAGCTATACCGGGAATGCCCACGAGCAAGCAGGCTCCGTGAGTGTGTCTGAGAGTGCTGGGTGTTGTACTGTGCTTACCTAGATGAGGTGACATTCCACTGGAAATAGTCCAGTGGCTACAAAGTGCAAGCCACCTGCTTGCTTCAGAAATCCCAAAGGGTGAACCAAAGCTAGTCCTGTCAGAAGTAAGAAAACAGCAACTGGCTGGAAACATTTCATGCAAAGATGGGCTCATAAAGGACAGAAATTGTATGGACCTAACAAGTAGAAAATATTAAGAAGAGGTGGCAAGAATACACAGAAGAACTGTATAAAAAAAATATCTTCATGACCCAGATAATCACGATGCTGTGATGACTCACCTAGGGCCAGACATCCTTGAATGTGAAGTCAAGTGGACCTTAGGAAGCATCACTACAAACAAAGTTAGTGGAGGTGATGGAATTCCAGTTGAGCTATTTTAAATTTTAAAAGATGATGCTGTGAAAGTGCTGCACTCAATACATCAGCAAATTTTAAAAACTCAGCAGTGGCCACAGGAATGGAAAAGGTCAGTTTTCTTTCCAATCCCAAAGAAAGGTGATGCCAAAGAATGTTCAAACTACCAGGTCAGGAAGCAACAATTGGAACTGGACATGGAACAACAGACTGGTTCCAAATAAGAAAAGGAATACATCAAGGCTGTATACTGTCACCCTGCTTATTTAACTTATATGCAGAATACATCATGAGAAACGCTGGACTGGAAGAAGCACAAGCTGGAATCAAGATTGCCAGGAGAAATATCAATAACCTCAGATATGCAGACGACACCACCCTTAGGGCAAAAAATGAAGAGGAACTAAAAAGCCTCTTGATGAAAGTGAAAGAGGAGAGTGAAAAAGTTGGCTTAAAGCTCAACATTCAGAAAACTAAGATCACGGCATGCGGCAAATAGATGGGGAAACAGTGAAAACAGTGTCAGGCTTTATTTTTCTGGGCTCCAAAATCACTGCAGATGGTGATTGCAGCCATGAAATTAAAAGATGCTTACTCCTTGGAAGGAAAGTTATGCCCAACCTAGACAGCATATTAAAAAGCAGAGACATTACTTTGTCAACAAAGGTCCATCTAGTCAAGGCTATGGCTTTTCCAGTAGTCGTGTATGGATGTGAGAGTTGGACTATAAAGAAAGCTGAGTGCCAAAGAATTGATGCTTTTGAACTATGGTGTTGAAGAAGACTCCTGAGAGTCCCTTGGGCTGCAAGGAAATCCAGCCAGTCCATCCTAAAGGAGATCAGTCCTGGGTGCTCATTGGAAGGACTGATGTTGAAGCTGAAACTCCAATACTTTGGCCACCTGATGCGAAGAGCTGACTCATCTGAAAAGACCCTGATGCTAGGAAAGGTTGAGGGCAGGAGGAGAAGGGGACGATAGAGGATTAGATGGTTGGATGTCATCACCGACTCAATGGACATGGGTTTGGGTGAACTCTGGGAGTTGGTGATGGACAGGGAGGCCTGGCGTGCTATGGTTCATGGGGTCGCAAAGAGTCAGACACGACTGAGTGACTGAACTGAACTGAACTGAACCAGCAGTTACTACACCGCACTGTCTTAGGGCCAGATGAGAGAAGATTGGGAATATTGCCACCAAGGTCCGGCATTCAGGTTCACACTCAGGATGTGTCCCCGCAGTATCCAAGAATTTTCCAGACAGACCTAGGCACACTGGATCACTCCTACAGATGAAAAGTGATGGAACAGAAGTTTGTATGTTGGTTTGCCTTTCCCTGTGAGTCTGGGGCCTTCCCTAGCGTCACACCGTTAGGGTTAATTGCTACTGTAAAATGACCTCCAAGCAAGTGTTTTCAAGCAGTGTGTGCCTCTAAGCACACAGAATGCTGTGAAAGCTATGTTCCTTCGAGGAATGAAAGGCATCGAGAGAGGATATTTCCAGGTGTCTATTTCTCAGTAATTGTCCGGATTCTTAGATGAGAGATCTCTAGGCTTGGCCAGAGGACCTAACTTCCAGTGTCAGGGCTCTATGTTTTCTGAACTTTCTGAGCTTTCTAAACACATTCCTAGGTCAGAGCAGGACTGCGTTTGAGGAAACAGGCTGTGGGAGTGTGTCTGAGAGTGCTGGTTACCATACTGTGCTTACCTACATGAGGTGACATTACACTGCAAATGGGCCAGCGGCTATGACTACGAGCCACCTGCATGCTTCAGAAATCCAAAAGGGTGGGACAAAGGTAGAGCTGTCAGAACTAAGAAAACAACAATAGGATAGATTTTCAAACAGGTGCAATGGTGCACCATTTTAGGGCCAAATGGGAGAAAAATGCAAATTCTGCCACCAAAGTCTGGTATCCAGGTTCATAATCAGGATGTGTCCTTGCAGTATCCATGAATTTTCCAGACAGACCTAGGCTCCCTGGATCACTCCTACAGAGACAATGTGATGGAATGGACATTCGCATGTTGGTTTGCCTTTCCCTGTGGTTCTGGGGGCGTTCCCTAGGGTTACACCATCAGTGTAAATTGTTACTGAAAAATGCCCTCCAAGCAAGTGTTTTCAAGCAGTGTGTGACTCTCAGCACACACAATGATGTGAAAGCTATGTTCCTTCAAGGAAGCAAAGGCATCAAGAGAGAGGGTGTTTCCAGGACTCTATTTCTCATGAACTGTCTAGATTCTAAGAGGAGAGACCTCTAGACTTGACCAGAGGACCTAACTGCGAGAGTCCATGCAGTGTGTTTCCCTGAACTTTCTGAGCCTTCTAAACACATTCCTAGCTCATAGGGGGACTGCCCTTGAGGAAACAGGCTATGGGAGTTTGTCTGAGAGTCCTGGGTGACATACTGTGCTTACCTAGATGAGTTGACATTCCACTGGAAATGGTCCAGCGGCTACAAAGTGGGAGCCACCTGCTTGCTTCAGAGATCCCAAACGGTGGACCAAAGCTGGCACTCTCAGATTTTCAAGCACCGTTTTAGGGCCAAAAGAGAGAAAAATGCAACTTATGCCACCAAGGTTCAGGTTCATATTCAGGATGTGTCCCCGCAGTATCCATGAATTTTCCAGACACACTTAGGCTCACTGGATCACTCCTACAGAGAAAACGTAAAGAATACATGTTTGGATGTTGGTTTACCTTCCCTTTGAGTCTGGGGGCATGCCCTAGGGTCACAGAGTAAGGGTAAATTGCTCCTGAAAAACGACCTGCAAGCAAGCATTTTCAAGTAGCGTGTGGCTCTAAGCACACACACTGGGAAAGCATGTTCCTATGTGGAAGAAAAGGCCTTAAGAGAGAGTGTGTACCCAGGCATCTATGTCTCAGGAACTGTCTTAATTATATTTTTTTTAATTGGAGGCTAATTACTTTACAATATTATATTGGTTGTGCCATACATTGACATGAATCCACCCCAGGTGTACATGTGTTCCCCTTCTTGAACCCCCCTCCCACCTCCCTCCTCTCCTTATCCTCCCTCCGGGTCATCCCCGTGCACCAGCCCTGAGCATCCTGTGTCATGCATCGAACCTGGACTGGTGATTCATTTCACACATGCTAATATACATGTTTCAATGCCATTCTCCCAAATCATCCCACCCTATTCTAATATGTGAGACATTCAGGCTTGCCCAGATGACCACACATCCAGAGTCAAGTAAGTTCGTTTGGGGCACTTTCTTAACTTTGTAAATACATTTCTAGGTCATAGTAGGACTGCCCATGAAGAAACAAGGGGTGGGAGTGCATCTGAGAGTACATTTTACCACACTATGCTTACCTCCATGAGGTGACAGTACAATGGAAATGGGCCTGCGCCTAGTTGGGAGCTACCTGCTTGCTTCAGAAACCTTAAAGGGTGGAACAAAGTTAGTGCTGTCAGGAGTAAGAAAATAGCAATAGGATGGCTTTTCAAGCAGTTGCTAGGCCACACCGTTTTAGTGCCAACAAAAAGAAAAATGCAAATTTTGCCACCAAGGTCTGGTATCCAGGTTCATACTCAAAATGTATCCCCGCAGTATCCATGAATTTACCAGAGGAACCTAGGCTCCCTGGATCACTCCTACAGAGAAAACATGATGGAATGGACGTTTACATGTTGGTTTCCCTTTCCCTGTGACTCTAGGTCCCTCACCAATGGTCAGGGTAAACTGCTACAGAAAAATTACTTCCAAGCAAGCGTTTTCAAGCAGTGTGTGACTCTCAGCACACAGAAGGCTGGTGAAAATATGTTCCTTCATGGAAGGAAAGTCATCAAGAGAGTGTGTTTTCAGGCCTCTATCTCTCAGGAACTGTCTAGATTTTAAGACGTGAGACCTCCAGGCTTGCCCAAAGGACTTAACTTCCAGAATCAGGCCTGTGTGTTTCCCTGCACCTTCTGAGCCTTGTAAACACAGTCCAAGGCCATAGAGGGACTGTCCATGAGGAAACAAGCTGAGGGAGTGTGTCTGAGTGTGCTGGTTGCATACTGTGCTTACCTAGTTGAGGTGACGTTCCACTGGAAATGGGCCAGCTGCTACGAATTGCAAGCAGCTTGCATGCTTCAGAAATCCCAAAAAGTGGTCCAAAGCTAGCATTGTCAGAAGAAAATAGCAATTGGATGGAGTCGCTAGGTCACACTGATTTAGAAGCAACAAGAGAAAAATGCAAATTTTGCCACCAAGGTCTGGCATCCAGGTTCATACTCAGGATGTGTCCCCCAGTATCCAAGAATTTTCCAGACAGACCTAGGCTTATTGAATCGCCCCTACAGAGAAAACATGATGGAATAGACATTTGGATGTTGGTTTGCCTTTCCCTGTGAGTCAGGATCCCTTCCCTATGGTCACACCATCAGGGGAAATTGCTACTGAAAAATGACCTCTAAGCAAGCATTTTCAAGAAGTGTGTGACTGTAAGGACACAGAGCACTGATAAAGCTATGTTCCTTTGAGGAAGGAAAGGCCTTAAGAGAGAGTGTGTATCCAGGCTTCTATGTCTCAGGAACTGTCTCTACTCTAAGACGTGAAACCTACAGTCTTGCCCAGAGGACCTAACTTCCAGAGTCAGGGCACTGTGTTTCCCTGAACTTTCTAAGCCTTGTAAACACATTCCTAGGTCAGAACAGGACTGCCCATGAAGAAACAGGCTGTGGGAGTGTATCTGAGTGTCCTGGGTGCCATACTGTGCTTACCTACATGAGGTAACATACCACAAGAAAACGGCCAGTGGCTTGGGGTGGTGAGCCACCTGCTTGCTTCAGAAATAACAAAGGGTGGACCAAAGCTAGTGCTGCCAGGAGTAAGAAAACAGCAATTGGATGGATTTTCAAGCCGTTGTTAGGATACACATTCTTAGGACCAACTGCACGAAAATTTCAAATTTTGCCATTAATGTCTGGTATCCAGGTTCATACACAGGAAGCGGCCCTGCAGTATCCAAGAATTTTCCAGACAAACCTGGGTTCACTGGATCACTCCTACAGAGAAAACATCATGGAACGGATGTTTAGATCTTGATTTGCCTTTCCCTGTGTTTCTGGGTCCCCTCCCTATGGTCACACCATCACAGTAAAGTGTGACTGAAAAATGACCTCCAAGTAAGTGTTTTCAAGCAGTGTGTGACTCTCCGCATATAGAAGGATGGGAAAACTTTGTTCCTTTGAGGAAGGAAAGTCATCAAGAGAGGGTGTGTTTCCAGGTCTCTGTCTCTCAGGAACTGTCTAGATTCTAAGATGTGAGTCCTCCAGGCTTACCCAGAGGACCTAACTTTCAGAGTTAGGTAAGTGCATTTGAGGGCACTTTCTTAGCCTTTTAAACACATTCCTAGGTCATAGCAGGACTGCCCATGAGGAAACAGGCTACAGAATTGTGTCTGAGAGTGCCTGTTACCATACTGTGCTTACCTACATGAGGTGACATTACACTGGAAAAGGACCAGCACCAATGAGTTGTGAGCTACCTGCTTGCTTCAGATATCCAAAAGGGTGAAACAAAGCTGGTGCTATCAGAAGTAAGAAAACAGCAATAGGATGGATTTCCAAGTAGTTGATAGACCATACAGTTTTAGGACCAACCAAGAGAAAAATGCAAATTTTGTGATCAAGATCTGGTATCCAGGTTCATACTCAGGATGTGTCCCCGCAGTATCCGTGAATTTTCCAGACAGACCTACACTCACTGGATTGCTCCTACAGAGAACACGTGATGGAAGGGATGTTTGGATGTTGATTTGCTTTTCCCTGTGAGTCTGAGGGCGTTCCCTAGGGTCACACTGTCCATGTAAATTGCTACTGAAAAATGACCTCCCCACAAGTGTTTTCATGAAGTGTATGACTCTCAGCACACAGAACACTGGGAAAACTATGTTTCTTCAAGGAAAGAAAGGCCTTAAGACAAAGTGTATATCCCATCTTCTATTTGTCAGGAATTGTCTCTATTCTAAGACGTGAGACCTCCAGGCTTCCCCAGAGGACCTAATTTCCAGAGTCAGGGCAGTGCATTTCCGGGCACTTTTTCAGCCTTGCCAACACATTCCAAAGTCATAGCAGGACTGCCCATGAGGAAACAGGCTGCGGGAGTGTGTCTGAGAGTGCTGGTTACCATACTGTGCTTACCTACATGAGGTGACATTACACTGTAAATGGACCAGCAGCTAGGAGCTGCAAGTCACCTGCTTGGTTTTTGAAACCACAAAGGGTAGAACAAAGCTAACACTGTCAAGAATAAGAAAAAAAAATAGGCTGGAGTTTCAAGTAGTTCCTAGCCACACCGCTTTGTGGTAAACCAAACAAGAAAGAGAAAAAGGTGAATTTTGCCACCAAGGTCTGGTATCCAAGTTCATACTCATGATATGTCCCTGCAGTATCCAAGAGTTTTCCAGACAGACCTAGGTTCCCTGGATTGCTCCTACAGAGAAAACAGGATGGAAGGGTTGTTTGGATGTTGGTTAGCCTTTCCCTGTGAGTTTTGGAACCTTCTCTAGTGTCACACCATCACAGTAAATTTCTACTGAGAAATGACCTCCAAGCAAGCGTTTTCAAGGAGTGTGTGACTCTAAAAACATAGAACACTGTGAAAGCTATGTTTCGTCGCGGAAGGAAAGTCATCAAGAGACAGTGTGTTTCCAGGCCTCTATCTCTCAGGAACTGTCTAGATTCTAAAACGTGAGACCTCCAGGCTTGCCCAGAGGACCTAATTTCCAGAGTCAGGCCTGTGTGTTCCCCTGCACTTTCTGAGCCTTGGAAACAAATTTCAAGGCCAGAGTTGGAAACCCTTGAGGAAACAGGCTGAGGAAGTGTGTCTTAGAGTGCTGGCTGCCATACTGTACTTACCTTGATGAGGAGAAACTTCACTGGAAATGGGGCAGCGGCTAAGTGTTGAGATCCGCCTACTTCCTTCAGAAATCCTAAAGGGTGGACCAAACCTAGCGCTGTCAGAAGTTCGAAAACAGCAATTGAATGGATTTTCAAGCAGGTGCAAGGCTGCACCATATTAGGCCAAACAACATAAAAATGCGAATTTTGCCCCCAAGGTCTGGTATCCAGGTTCATACTCAGGATGTGTCCCTGCAGTATCCATGAATTTTTGAGACAGACCTAAATTCAATATATCTCTCCTACAGAAAAAATGTGATGGATTGGCGTTTGGATGTTGGTTTGGCTTTCCCTGTGTCTTTGAGGTGTTCCCTAGGGTCACACTGTCAGGATAAAATGCTACTGAAAAATGACCTCAAAGCAAGCGTATTCAAGCTGTGTGTGACTCTCAGCATACAGAAGTCTGGGAAAATAATGTTCCTTCAAGGAATGAAAGGCATCAAAGGACAGAGTGTTTCCAGGCTTCTGTCTCTCAGAAACTGTCTGGATTCTAAGACATGAGACCTCCACGCTTGCCAAGAGGACCTACCTTCCAGAGTCAGGGCAGTGTGTTTCCCTGCACTTTCTGAGCCCTGGAAACACATTTCAAGCCAGAGCAGGACTGAGGAAACAGGCTGAGGGAGTGTGTCTGAGAGAACTGGGTGCCATACTGTTCTTACCTACATAAGTTGACATAACTCTGAAAATGGGCCAGCAGCTAGGAGCATCGAGCCACCTGCTTCCTCAGAAATCCGAAAGTGTGGAACAAAGCTAGCCCTGTCAGATGTAAGAAAACAGCAATAGTATTGATTTTCAAGTAGTTCCTAGGCAGCATCGTATTAGGGCGAACTGAGAGAAAATTGCAAATTTTGTCACCAAGGCCTGGCATCCAAGTTCTATACAGAATGTGTCCCCACAGTATCCAACAGTTTCCTAGACAGACCTAGGCTCTCTGAACCACTCCTACAGAGAATATGTGATGGAACAGACATTTGGATGTTGTTTTGCCTTTCCCTGGGAGTCTGGGTCCTTTCCCTATGGTCACACCTTCAGTGTAAATTGCTACTGAAAACTGACATCCAAGCAAGCATTTCAAGCAGTGTGTGACCCTCAGCACACAGAAGGCTGGGAAAGCTATGTTCCTTCGAGGAAGGAAAGACTTCAAGAGAGAGTGTGTTTCCAGGCCTCTATCTCTCAGGAACTGTCTAGATTCTAACACGTGACACCTCCAAGCTTGCCCAGAGGACCTAACTCCCAGAATCAGGGCAGTGTCTTTCCCTGCACTTTCTGAGCCTTGTAAACACATTCCAAGTCCAGACTGGGACTACCCATAAGGAAGCAGGCTGAAGGAGTGTATCTAAGGGTGCTGGCTGCCATACTGTGCTTACCTAGATGAGGTGACTTTCCACGGCAGTTATGCCAGAGGCTACAAGTTGCAAGCTACCTTCTTGCTTCAGAAATACCAAAGGGTGGACCAAAGCTAGCACTTTCAGAAGGAAGAAAACAGCAACTGGATGGATTTTCAAGTATTGCTAAGCTGCACCATTTTAGGGCCCACCAAGAGAAAAAGCGAATTTTGCCAACAAGGTCTGGTATCCAGGTTCATACTCAGGATGTGTCCCCTCAGTATCCATGAATTTTCCAGGCATACCTAGTCTCCCTGGATCTCTGCTATGGAAAAAATTGATGGAATGGATGATTGGATGTTGGTTTGCCTTTGTCATATTTTTAGTGTAAATTGCCACTGAAAAATGACCTCCAAGCAAGTATTTTCAAGCTGTGTGTGATTCTCAGAACACAGAGGACTGGGAAAGCTATGTCCCTTCAAGGAATGAAAGGCATCAAGAGAGAGTGTTTCAAGGCTTCTGTCTCTCAGGAACTGTCTAGACTCTAAACGTGAGACCTCCACACTTGCCCAGAGGACCTGACTTCCAGAGTCAGGCCATTTTGTTTCCCTCAACTTTCTGAGCTTTGTAAACACATTCCTAGGTCATATCGGGATGGGCCTTGAGGAAACAGGCTGCAGGAATGTGTCTGAGTGTGCTGGGTGCCATACTGTGCTCTCCTCGAAGAGGTGATATTCCACTGGAACCAGGCCAGTGGCACGAGTTTCTAACTGCCTGCTTGCTTCACAAATGCAAAAGGGTGGACCGAAGATAGTGCTGTCAGAAGTAAGAGAAAAGGAATTGAAAGGATTCTCAAGCAGGTGCTAGGACAAACCCTTTTAGGGCCAAACAAGAGAAAAATATGAATTTTCCCACCAAGGTCTGGTATCCAGGTTTATACTCAGGATGTATCCCCACGGTATCCAAGAGTTTTCCAGATAGACCTAGGCTCACTGGACTGCTCCTACAGAGAAAACGTGATGGAAAGGTCATTTGGATGTTGGTTTGCCTTTCCCTGTGATTCTGGGGGCATTCCATAGGGTCACACCATCAGTGTAAATTGCTACTGAAAAATGACCTCCAAGCAACCATTTTCAAGCAGTGTGTGACTCTAAGCACACAGAAGTCTGGGAAAACTATGGAAACACACTCTCTCTTAAGAACTTTTCTTCTTCAAAGAAGAAAAGTTCTTAAGAGAGAGTGTGTTTCCAGGCTTCTATGTCTCAAGTGAGTGTCGCTCAGTCATGTCTGACTCTTTGTGACCCCATGGACTGAAGTCCGCCAGGCTCCTCTGTTCATGGGATTCTCCAGGCAAGAATACTGGAGTGGGTTGCCATTTCCTTCTATGTCTCAGGACCTGTCTATATTCTAAGATGTGAGACCTCCAGGCTTACTCAGAGGACCTAGGTTCCAGAGGCAGGCCAGTGTGTTTCTGGGCACTTTCTGAGCCTCGTAAACACATTCCTAGGTCATAGCGGGATTGCCCATAAAGAAACAGTGTGCAGGAGTGTGTATGTTTGCTCTGGGGGCATACTGTGCTTACCTAAATGAGGCCCGTGGCTAGGGGTTACGAGCCACCTGCCTGGTCAGAAATGCCAAAGGGTGGACCAAAGCTAGCGCTGTCAGAAATAAGAAAACAGCAACTGAATGGATTTTAAGCAGTTGCTAGACGGCACTGTTTTAGTGCCAACCGCAAGAAAAACGTGAATTTTGCCAACTGCCTACTATAGAATGTCATTTAATGATGTCCTCGCCTCATTTTCTCTCTCCCCTAAAGCTTCTGTCCCAGATTTCTTCATTTGCTGTTGACTTCAC
The DNA here is from genome assembly GCF_049115385.1 of Moschus berezovskii. Taxonomy (NCBI): domain Eukaryota; kingdom Metazoa; phylum Chordata; class Mammalia; order Artiodactyla; family Moschidae; genus Moschus; species Moschus berezovskii. Next base: position 49,822,480 of record NC_142472.1, read on the forward strand.
CTTGTTCTACTCTTTCCCTCTTTGTTCCCTTCCTGTCTCTCCATTGAGTTTATGAAATGGAAGAGTTAATTGCATGCAATAGTGTTTGGGGGGTATTGTGGTTTGTCTTTCTAACTAGGTGTGTAGCTTATTCACTTTCCTAGAATAAATTTCTTAACTTAAATTTGAATAGTCTCCATTTTGGCAATTCTTTTAGCAGTTTGGTATCCCAGTCAAAGTTGTTTTAAAAAGGTGGGAAGGAGGAGTAAAATTTATTAACATGTTTGCCAAATATATTGAGATTTGGCCTATGAAGAACACTTTTTCAGTGTTAAGTTGTCTTTACCTTAAGATTTAGAAGTACTTTAGGCTGTTACTGATTTTAAGTCCTATCTTCGCATCCCTTTGGAAAATTTGTATTACCCTGGATTTGAAAAAAGAACAACGAACAACAAAGGCTTTTCATGTAAAGATAAGAAACTCTAGGCTCTCTCTCACCCTGTCATTTGTTCCCCTTCATTTTTCTAGTTTTGCTTCACTGCTTATCATTAGGGTAGGGTGAGTTAAGTTTGCCATGCTACTAGCATCCTACGATGATACCGTTGTTGAAGTAATTATGAATAGCACATTTCTAGCAGAGGCTGAGTTTAGGACAGCAGCTTCCATTGAAAAGTCTTTCTGTGTCGTGGATAGAATTTTAATGACCTCTTGGCTCACATAAACAACATAGGGACATATCTGCTATCAATATCCATGAATTTTCAGATAGTGCCCTAAAAGCAATTTCATATGCCTCACTGGTGGTTGTTGTTAGGTTTTCCCCTCAGTTGACCATCATTGTTTACTACTAGTAAAAGCAGCATTGCCAAATAGTCCCTAATTTTCCACTAAAAATAATAATTAAGTGCTGTTAAGCTTCTTAAAACGTTTGTTGTTAGATTAATTTTAATGTGTTTGTTGTTTTCTTTTATCTGGAATGTGGTAGCAGCTTTTTTACTTTTAACCCTCTTTAATCCTTACTCATCACCGACTCAATGGACGTCAGTTTGAGTGAACTCCAGGAGCTGGTGATGGACAGGGAGGCCTGGAGTGCTGTGATTCATGGGGTCACAAAGAGTCGGACACGACTGAGCGACTGAACTGAACTGACCTGAATCCTTACTCAATTCAGTGACCTAAGGTCTGAGAGTTTAACACTGGGATATTTGGGTAACAGACTGACAGTTTTGTTGTTTGCAATAAATTATAATTGACATTGTACATAGAAAGGGTATGGCTACCTTTTGTTAAATCTGCACTTTCTAAATATCAAAAAGAAGGGAAATGGAGTATAAATCAATTTTTGTATAACCTGTTGGAAACCTGAGTCTTATTTGCTTAATAATAGGGCTTTGCCCCTTTTTCTGTAAGTCTCTTGGTATCCTGTGTAGGAACCATTCTCATTAAACACCAGTTAAGTCCATTCTCTGGTACTAGCTACAAATTCAGTTCCATATTCTACTTAACAATTTAAATAAATTGAAATATTTCTTAAAAAAAAATCAAATCTTAAGTATGAACAACAGACTGGTTCCAAATAGGAAAAGGAGTACGTCAAGGTTGTATATTGTCACCCTGCTTATTTAACTTATATGCAGAGTACATCATGAGAAATTCTGGGCTGGAAGAAGCACAAGCTGGAATCAAGATTGCTGGGAGAAATATCAATAACCTCAGATATGCAGATGACACCACCCTTATGGCAGAAAGTGAAGAGGAACTAAAAAGCCTCTTGATGAAAGTGAAAGAGGAGAGTGAAAAAGTTGGCTTGAAGCTCAACATTCAGAAAACTAAGATCATGGCATCTGGTCCCATCACTTCATGGGAAATAGATGGGGAAACAGTGGAAACAGTGTCAGACTTTATTTTGGGGGGCTCCAAAATCACTGCGGATGCTAATTGCAGCCATGAAATTAAAAGACACTTACTCCTTGTAAGGAAAGTTATGACCAAACTAGATAGCATATTAAAAAGCAGAGACATTACTTTGCAAACCAAGGTCTGTCTAGTCAAGGCTATGGTTTTTCCCGTGGTCATGTATGGATGTGAGAGTTGGACGGTGAAGAAAGCTGATCGCCAAAGAACTGATGCTTTTGAACTGTTGTGCTGGAGAAGACTCTTGAGAGTCCCTTGGACTGCAAGGAGATCCAATCAGTCCATTCTAAAGGAGATCAATCCTGGGTGTTCATTGGAAGGACTGATGCTAAAGCTGAAACTCCAATACTTTGGCCACCTCACACGAAGAGCTGACTCACTGGAAAAGATTCTGATGCTGGGAGGGATTGGGGGCAGGAGGAGAAGGGGACGACCGAGAATGAGATGGCTGGATGGCATCACCGACAATGGACATGAGTTTGAGTGAACTCTGGGAGTTGGTGATGGTCAGGGAGACCTGGCATGCTGTGATTCTTGGGGTCACAAAGAGTCAGACACGACTGAGTGACTGAACTGAACTGAAGCATGACTATGGCATCAAATCTTCCATACACAAATACCAGAAAAACCATAGCTTTGACTAGACTGGCCTTTGTCGGTAAAGTAATGTCTCTGCTTTTAAATATGCTGTGTAGGTTTGTCATAGTTTTTCTTCCAAAGAGCAAGTGTCTTCTAATTTCATGGCTTCAGTCAGCATCTGCAGTGATTTTGGAGCTCAAGAAAATCAAGTCTGTCACTGTTTCTACCTTTGCCCCTTCTATTTGCCATGAAGTGATGGGACTGGATGCCATGATCTTAGTTTTTCAAATGTTGAGTTCTAAGACAACTTTTTCACTCTCCTCTTTCACCTTCATCAAGAGGCTCTTTAGTTCTTCTTCACTTTCTGCAAGTAAGAGTGGCTTATCTTTGGGAATTCAACCAGTGCAATTTGTCACATGAAAGATCAGAGGGGGAAACCACTGCAATTTCTATTAAGAATTACACTTGCACCAGTGCAATTAGGCTACAAAGAAGAGATGACAGTCATGGGAATTAGAAAGAAATAAAAAAACCATAATTTATTGTACACAATATGATTGTGTCAAAAATCCAAACAATTTTTAAAATAAATTTGAATTTAAGATGATCACCGGATATAGGTCAATGGGCCATTGTATTTCTTTATAAAAATAAAAACAAATTGAAAACAAAATAATTTTAAATATGATTTACCAAAAATGCATAAAAGACCAAATACCTAGCAATAACTTTAGTACAAGTTAGACTGCAAAATACAAAATATTATTGAAGAAATTAAAGGGAAAACATTTAAAGGCCTAAGTAGAAGATCTATCAGATTTGTGGATTAAAATTTTCAATATTATAAAGCTATCAGTTCTCCCCAGATTGATCCATAGATTTAATCTTAATTAAAATCCAAGTAGAATACTCCAATAATTATTTTTTAAACCCCAGTAGAAGTTGTTGTAGAAATTATCAAGATGGCTGTAAAATCACATGGCATGTCAAACATTTTAGCATATCCAAGCAAAAAGAAAAAACCTAGAGAATTTATATCATCATCTGTGGAGAATTTTTATTATAAAGTAATTAACACAGTAGGAAAGTGATCCAACTAAGGGAACAAAATTGAGAATTTAGAAGAACATACACGCACAGAGAGAATTACCTGATTTATGATAACAGGAACGGTTTAATGGAAAGAATGACTTTTCAATGATGGTTCTGGGTTGATTGGCTCACTATAGTATGGGGAACACAATGCCTTGAAATCCAGCATTAAAAAAATCAATGCCTAATGTATTCCAGGTGTAAAAGTGAAACATGGAATCATGTGACTAACTGCCTGGGAGTATTAAATATGCCATAAACACTGTTGTATTACATTGCTTCTCCATTTCTGTTCATGATGTGTGCATGGCTGCTTAGTCGTGTCTGACTCTTTGAGGTAATTACTAACTGAATGAAACAGTGGTTTAACTCAAAATATGAATTGAAGTATAACATTCTTTCTTTGTAGAAAATATCTATAACTCCAACTATAACATTATTAGTCTTTTTGCTATAGACATCTTTACTGTGTGGTATTTAAAGAGGTAAGCCATCATTGATGTAACACATGTAAAAAATAGGCATTCTACTTTAAATTATATACTAATCATATTAGAATGGTTTAAAAGAAAAATATCAATGCCTTTACAAATTTTGTCATTTTTATGCATTTTTGTACACCTAAGAGAAATTCAGGAATGCTGTATTTTCTCCATCTAGAAAAGGTCTGCATTCTCTTATCCCTCTATGGTATTCAAGAAGTCTATCATGGTTATCCTTTCCTGAATAACATCAAGGATATGATTTTTGCTTCCTTGAACTCCTGCACTTGTTCACTTATCAAACACTGCTTTTCTTTGTCAGAAAATTAAAGTGTTTACTGCTCTGTCATGTCTGACTCTTTGCAACCCCATGGACTGTAGCGTGCCAGGTTCCTCTGCCCATGGGATTCTTCAGGCAAGAATACTGGAGTGGGTTGCCATTCCCTTCTCCAGGGGATCTTCCCAATCCAGGGATCAAACCTGGATCTCCCACACTACAAGCAGATTCTTTACCAACTGAGATACCAAGTGTAGTATAAAGCTGTGTGGCTCCAGATGAATTTTAAACCCCTTTGGTGGAGGTAGAAGTCATGCCTATTTACCAATAATCTAACATTATATTTTGGACATAACATAATTTAATTGACTAATTACAAAGACTGATCAAGATTGAGCTCTCTAAGATCTAATACATGAAACAAATCTTCAACTATTAGGAATAATATCTCTTGAAGATATAGTAAAAGTTATAATTAACTTCCAAATAATGGAAGTCACAAGGAAGTCTGGGGTTGAAGAACAAAAATAAAACCTATTCAAAAATAAATAAATAAAACTTTCAGAGATGGTAGAATGATAAAATATTTTGAAAAATCAAACCTACTCCATTTAGTTCCCAACATATTCCAAAAAGACAGAGGAGATCCAATAGGTTTCATCAACCAGTCAGTTTCTAAGCAACTCTTCGCTAAGATGGATGTAAAATGCCTTGATAATGACAATGAGCATCACGGGGTGTCCTTGCATTAGTCCAGTGACACAATCATAGAGAAATACAAAAATAAAGGATAAAACCCAGGTAGTCCTCAGATGCTAACTTCAAACGACGAATCTTTGAAAAGGTCTTATCTCTTTAGCACAAACATAAGTACTGAACACTTGACCATTTCACAGAAGATATTCTTCATGACAGAAGTATTTCACAAGTCACAAAAGTACTATGAAAACAATCTGAGTAATCATGTGCTTAAAATAAAACAAAAATCTTCATTTTCATCTCCGTTTCCATATTTTCAATTTATGTTGTAAAATAGTATGCTTAAAATCAAATCCCAAGTTCTCAAGTTATTATCATGTCATCATCATTGCTGATGAGTAAAATCTTCATTTATGATAAAAACAAAAAAAAGTTTCTAAAAGGTGTACTAGTCACATGGGAAGGTTCTTTTACTAACTAGTGGCAATAACACTTTTTATAATTATACAGTCATGCAGAGAAATAAGAGCATACTCAAATTAAAGAGAATAATAAAATAGCAGAGGTAAAATAAAGTCCTAATTGTCAAAATGTAAAGACAGATTCTGCACTACAAGGACATCTGTACTGGTTTCTCATAACAACTGACGTGCAAGGAGGACAAATCATGATCGCAAGTCTCTGGTCCCAGCACAAGACAGAGGATTTAAACCCACGGGGGAGCAGCGAGAAGCCATGTGCCTTTCCCCTTGACCATAAATTCTCAGGAGACACAGATGGAGATCCTCTTCAAATTGATGTCAGCCTGAGATAATCTTGTGGCTTTCCTGGTGGCTCAGATGGTAAAGAATATGCTGCAATGCAGAGACCTGGGTTTGATCCCTGGGCTGGGAAGATCCCCTGGAGGAGGGCATAGTAACCCATTCCAGCATTCTTGCCTGGAGAATCCCACAGACAGAGGAACCTGGTGGGCTACAGTTCATAATCTGGCTGTGTGAGCACATGGCCATCAACGGCATGAGTTGTTTGAGTTCACCCTAGAGCATTCTACCTGCACATGTCTTATGTATAACAGAGCAAACGTCAAAGGAAAATCAATGGTATTCTTCAAATTTCTTCCTCTTGGGGTAATTTTAAAATTGTTTTCACTCTGATTCATTGATGGCCTCAAAAGTAAGTTAGACCATCTTACTACTGACAAGAGTTGCCCACAGCTACACAGAACAAGGTTGAAAAAAGATGGGACTAAAAGAAAGTAATTTTTTAATCACAAATATATAATCTTTCATGGAAAGTTTTCTAAAATTTACATTTGTATATCAAATTCTAAAGATAAATTTTTATAATTTAACAAAAAACTAAATTAAAATTGAATGTCTTTGATAAATTAACCACGTGGACACTTGAAATACATAAAAATGATAAGCTAATGTTCATGGTGTTGACTGAATTCACATGTCAACTGTCAGGCACAGCGTGAATGCCTCTGAGCTCAGAGTTCTCTATTGTTGTTCAGTCATTCAGCCGTGTCCAACTCTTTGTGACCCCATGGACTGTAGCCCACCAGGGTCCTCTGTCTATGGGGTTCTCCAGGCAAGAATACTGGAGTGGGTTGCCTTTCCCTTTTCCTGGGGATCTACCCAACCCAGGGATTGAACCCACATCTCCTACATTGGCAGGCAGATTCTTTACCACACGGATTGAACCTGCATCTCCTACACTGGCAGCGAATTCTTTACCAAAGGGATTGAACCTGCATCTCCTACATTGGCAGCAGATTCTTTTTTTTTTACTTTTTATTAGAAAACTGAAACATACAATGTGTTTACATCACTCACTGAGTACATGGCATTTAAAAACAACATCATTACAGAAAGATAACAAAAATACAAAATCTTAAAACCCACGGGATATGGAAAACATTTACCACAGGGATTGAACCCACGTCTCCTACACTGGCAGAGGATTCTTTACCACAGGGATTTAACCCACGTCTCCTATATTGGCAGCGGATTCTTTACCAAAAGGATTGAACCTGCGTCTCTTACATTGGCAGGCAGACTACCACAGGGATTGAACCCACGTTTCCTACAGTGGCAGCGGATTCTTTACCACTGAGCACCTGGGAAGTCCCCCCAACTCCTTTGAGCCAAGGTTGCTTGCCTGCTCCCTGTTTATTCTGTGGAAGCTGGGATGGAAACCACAGCCAGCCCCCTGCCCCTCCACAGCTCACTGGCCAAGTGGGCAGCTCACCCCTCCCCCACATCATGCCTCACCAAGCATCCTCTGGCTAGCTTTTTCCCACCGGAAACAGTGAACAGGCCATTTTCATATACTCTGTGTGGATTAATACAAGGAGCACTGTGCACCTCCATTAAAATAGAAACCTAGTTGTTCTGGCGTTAACAAACACAAATCAAGTGTTATTATTAACAAATAAAAAGACCAACACCTTTGGGAGCTGCCAAGGGTTTTCACAGAGTTTAACCTTCAAAGAGTCAGTTCTCTCTCACTTTCCACTCTATTTAATCAATTAGAAAAGGCAAGTCTGCTTATTTTCAAAATCCACATTTCCCAATAGGAAATCAAAAGCCCAGAAAACAATTACGGAAAACAGGGCAGAGCAAAATGCAGCAGTCATTCATGCTGTTTAAAGTTTTCCTGAACATATCCTTTCTGTTGCTTCTTTCTCACTTAAATGGGTTATACCTATGCCCTCAAAAGCTAGAGTCTGGAATATGAAGAATTGTTTTGGCTAATACAGAAACTGCTTCCTTACAGTATCATAACTAAAAGTCATAGTCTTAGAGAGTAGGTAAAAACATCCTTTCTCTTTTGGTCTACTAATTTCTTCAATCTGATGAAGAATGATCTGATTTCTTCAAGCTGATTTAATCCAAATCAAAAATAGAGCTAAGGTACATAGTTTGAAGTATTAATAAATCAGTTTTAGCTCATAGTTACTGTTTTATGTAGCTCACAAAAACTTTCACTAACTGACCCATAAATAGGGTGACTAAATAAAGTTTTAATGTATGTTTTTGGAAAAAAGTTCATCATCTTCAAGTAATTGTATTATGGCTTTATTTTGAGATATATTAGTTTGAATTATTTTAAATCAGGACACAGTTGAGAAAGGCCATAATAATGCCTTTCAGAGAAGTAAGAAGAACTATAAGCTCTCGTGCTGCTGTCTCTGCCCAGCACCATGGAGACAGGGCTCAGCACAGAAAGGAAGTGCCTGTTGCTCAGCATTAGCAAGAGCCCCAAGACAACAACAAAGATGTTGTCAAAGTGTAGCTGGGAATCTGTTAGTGATTCTCATGACATTGATGCAGTTTTACAGTCATCACTTTGAAACTTGTAAGCCAGAGAAGAGTGCCCACTTTCTGCAGATGTGTGAAGAAACGCTTTATGCCATGGCTGTGTGTGTCTAAACCTGCTGAAATAACTGTGACTTAGCAAACACACTCAACTGTACACTTAGGTAATGCCACAAATCAAACTGGTTACCTCAGTTTTTAAAAGTGAAATTTTCAGGAACTTCCCTGGTGGTCCAGTGGTTAAGAATCCACCTTGCAATGCAGCGGGGCTCAGAGAACTAAAATCCCAATTACCAAGGGGCAACTGAGCTTCCATGCCGCAACTACTGAGCCAGAGCCACAATTAGAGTTTGCACAGAGACTCAAAAAATCCTGCATAACACAGTGAAGATGCTATGTGACCCAACTAAGACCTGATGCAGCCAAATAAACACATAATAAATAAATTAATTCTTTAAAAAGGTGAAAATTTTCAGCTGTTTGAAAGAATAATACATTTGAAATCTGTGTGAGTTAATACATTTCTGAAAAAGCCGATTTCCTTGCACCACATGAGGAGGCTTTTAAAAGTCCCGAGAGAGTGGAAGTTACAGAAAACACATGGGGTTAAGAGAAGGCCACTGTGGTGGAGACACAGGGGTGGAGGTGGCCAGAACAAACCTCAGAGAGGAGTGGCTGAGAATAGAAGCTCAGTTGTGAGGATGCTACCAGCATCACCGTCTGCTTCCTGACAGAATTTAGAAGCTTAGGAAAGAGTTTTCTCACTCTCTCTTAATGAGACTTTTGGGGCAGGTTATCTGGGAGTTACGAGCCTACAGGATAAAGGTGGAATGTCATGGGCACTGTGGGCATCAGAAGGCTTGGCGGGAGCTGGGACGTCCACCTCTATGTGGTTCAGTCACACAGGTGAGGGCAGGAGTGAGGCCCCACTTTTGGATCACCTGTGTCTTTCCAGAGCTGCTGTGGCAGCAACATCCCCGCAACAAGGGCCCCAAGGGGAGGCAGAGGAAGCAGCCGGTTCCATATCAGGAAAAGAGTATGTCAAGGCTGTATATTGTCACCCTGCTTATTTAACTTCTATGCAGGTACATTAGCAAAATCCTGGGCTGGATGAAGCACAAGCTGGAATCAAGATTGCCGGGAGACTCCGGTGGGCCACCACCCGTGTCCCTCCAGGCACAGTGTGGCGAGCCCAGCCGCACGTCTGGACAAGGGTCTGGTGTGGAAAGTCCTTCGTCCTGGGACACGGGGTGTGGCAGAAAGGCAGCCATCCCCTCACCCAACACGCACCACACGTTCGTGGGGAACCTGGTACTAAACCATTTGTAGATGACCTACTTCTGGGTCAGGGTTTCACACATAGCAGGTCAGCTCCCTCACTGCAATCTACTGAAAGTCAGCCCTTGACACAAATGTTTGAAGAAAAAACTTTAAAAAATAAAAAAGGAAAAAGAAAGAAGATGAAAATAGAAAAATATATATTTTTTAATAAAAAAGAAAAAAGGATCACGAGGAGAAATATCAATAAGCTCAGATACACAAATGATACCACCTTTATAGCAGAAAGCCAAGAGGAACTAAAGAGCCTCTTGATAAGGGTGAAATAAGGGAGTGAAAAAGCTGGCTTAAAATTCAACATTCAGGAAGGAACAAGATGGCGGAGGGAAAAGACGGCAAGACCACTTTCTCCCCCACAAATTCATCAAAAGAACATTTGAACGTGGAGTAAAGTCCACAAAACAACTTCTGAATACTGGCAGAGGACATCAGGCTCCCAGAAAAGCAGCCCATTGTCTTCTAAAGGAGAGAGAAGAAATCCAGCTCCACCCACCAGAACACCGACACATGCCTCCCTAACCAGGGAACCCGGACAAGTCACCCGTCCAACCCCACACACAGCGAAGAAACTACTTAATAAAGAGAACTCCACAAACTGCAAGAAGAGGGAAAGGCCACCCCAAGCAAAGCAATATAAGCAAGATGAAGAGGCAGAGAAATACCCGGCAAGTAAAGGAACAAGATAATTGCCCACCAACACAAACAAAAGAAGAAGATATAGGGAATTTACCTGATAAAGAATTTCAAATTTTGATGGTGAAAATGATTCAAAATCTTGAAAGCAAAATGGAGTTACAGATAAATAACCTGGAGAAAAGGATTGAGAAGATGGAAGAAAGATTTAATAAGGACTTAGAAGAAATAAAAAAGAGTCAATATACAATTAATAATGCAATAGATGAGATCAGAAACACTCTGGAGGGAACAAACAGTAGAATAACAGAGGCAGAAGACAGGATAAGCAAACTAGAAGATAGAATTGTAGAAATAAATGAAACAGAGAGGAAAAAAGAAAAACGAATTAAAAGAAATGAGGACAATATTAGAGACCTCTGGGACAATGTTAAACGCTCCCACATTCGAATCATAGGAGTCCCAGAAGAAGAAGACAAAAAGAAAGACCATGAGAGAATACTTGAGGAGATAATAGTTGAAAACTTCCCTAAAATAGGGAAAGAAATAATCACCCAAGTCCAAGAAACCCAGAGAGTCCCCAACAGGATAAACCCAAGGCGAAATACTCCAAGACACATATTAATCAAATTAACAAAGATCAAACACAAAGAACAAATATTAAAAGCAGCAAGGGAAAAGCAGCAAATAACACATAAGGGGATTCCCATAAGGATAACAGCTGATATTTCAACAGAAACTCTTCAGGCCAGAAGGGAGTGGCAAGTCATACTTAAAGTGATGAAAGAAAATACCCTACAGCCCAGATTACTATACCCAGCAAGGATCTCATTCAAATATGAAGGAGAAATCAAAAGCTTTACAGACAAGCAAAAGCTGAGGGAATTCAGCATCACCAAACCAGCTCTCCAACAAATGCTAAAGGATCTTCTATAGACAGGATACACAGAAAGAGTGTATAAACTTGAACCCAAAGCAATAAAGAAAATGGCTACGGGATCGTAATTATCAATAATTACCTTAAACGTAAATGGGTTGAAATTTTCAAAAAGGCTAGGAAACAATTCTCATAGCCATCAATAGTTCAGTGTTGAGTTCATGAATAGTTTTTAAAGTTTGGGACAAACTGTAGTATTTGCTATTTGAAGTACTATTTGTAATTGGCATATTACGATGTAACATTGGTCTTCATTTCCAACTTAAAATGCCTAAAAATGCCTTACAGGTTTTTAGATTTGTGAATTTTAGTTGAATTGTATTTTATGATGTTACTAAACCTGCAGAAATATTGAAATATTTCAGAGAACTTATTCACTGTACATTTAATTTATTTTATTTATAAAAGTTATGAACTGTAGAAAGTTTTACTTGTTGGGTCAAATGTTTGTTGCTTCAAATGCTTGTTGCATTTGAAGTGCTAGTTACAAGAAAATCAAATACCTTTAATGTATAAATGCTATTAAGTTTTTAAAGGACTCTGGAGTATAAGTAAGTTTGTTTAAAGAAATTTAGTCTGTTCAACTTGAAAAAAAAATAAAATTGGATTATTTGATTTAAAATAAAATAAAATAAAAATTAAAAAAAAAAAATTCAACATTCAAAAAACAAAGATCATGGCATCCGGTCCCATCACTGCACGGCAAATAGATGGGGAAATAATGGAAACAGTGACAGACTTTATTTTGGGGGACTCCAAAATCACACAAGATGGTGACTGCAACAATGAAATTAAAAGACGCTTGCTCCTTGGAAGAATAGCTATGACCAACCTAGAGAGCATATTAAAAAGCAAAGACATCACTTCGCTGACAAAGGTCTGTCTGGTCAAAGCTATGGTTTTTCCAGTAGTCATGTTTGGATGTGAGATTTGAACCATAAAGAAAGTTGAGTGCCAAAGAATTGATGCTTTTGAACTGTGGTGTTGGAGAAGACTCTTGAGAGTCCCTTGGACTGCAAAGAGATCCAACCAGTCAATCCTAAAGGAAATCAGTCCTGAATATTCATTGGAAGGACTGACGCTGAAGCTGAAGCTCCAATCCTTTGGCCAACTGATGCAAAGAGCCAACTCATTGGAAAAGACCCTGATGGTGGGAAAGATTGAAAGCAGGAGAAGGGGATGACAGATGGTTGGATGACAGAACCTTGCATTCTCCCCCATGAGGATTGCTTCCCCCTCACACACAGGTCAGTGACCTCACCTCAACCTGGGCAGCTCTGAATGGCCCATCTTCACACAAAGCTTCATTCTGAGACCCTGGGGAGTCTAAGTTTCTGGGCCCCTTGAGGTGACAAATCCTGGCAGTCAATGCAGCTCATGGGGAAGTGGGGGGGGAGGGCATGGGGCTTCAAGACCAGAATTTGGGAGTCTCATGAAGGAATTGGTGTCCTGACTCAAGGGGGACAGATAGACAGGCAGAGGCAGGAGGGAGGTCAAGTATGGGGCCACCCCTGCCCTCTGGGGAGTGAGCAGTCTCTAGAGGGCCAGGCAAGAGCTGGCAGTATGGGATGTCAGTGGCAGGTGGCCTGGTCTGCAATGTGCCATCACATAACGGCAACCATAACCTATAACCCAGCCTGCACACCAGTCCCAGACCTAGTGCTAACCCTCCAAACAACCAACACCAAGCCAAATCTAATCAAATCACACAAGTACATGATTAAAAAAACAACAACAACTACACCGGTATACCATACAAATATGAAAACAAGAATTCTCCACAAAATTAGAGCAATGTGAAACCACCAGAACATTGAATGGATGGTGCCTTAAGCAAGTATCTCTACACCAGAAATGTCAGGTTGTTCCACATTAAAACTAAGCAATGTACTGAACAGCTGTAAACTGTGAGGTAGAAACACATGATCATTTCAATTACTGCAGAAGAAGCTATAATCAAAGTTCAGTGCTATCGCATAATAATAAATTCTCAGAAAAGTAGGAATAAAAGGAAATTTGTTCAATATGTGAGTAGTATATAAACCCACAGCAAGCTTCATGCTCAATGTAAAATACTGAAAGATTTACTACTGAAGACAGGAACAAGGCCAGGAAGCTGGCCTTCACCACTGTTACTCAGTCAGGTACTGGAAGTTCTAGCCAGAGGTGTGAGGAAAGAAATTAAAGGCATCCATTTGTGAACAGAAAAATTAAAACTGTGTCTATGCACAGAACATAGATCACACCATCTTACATAGAGAACTTCCTATAACAACAAAAAATTATTTGACTGTGTGTTAGTCACTCAGTCGTGTCTGACTCTTTGCAGCTCCATGGACTGTATGTAGCCTGCCAGGATCCTCTGTCCACAGGATTTTCCAGGCAAGAATACTAGACTGGGTTGCCTCCAGGGGATCTTCCCGATCCCGATATTCCCTGTGATTGAACCCAGGTCTCCTGCATTGCAAGCGGATTCTTTACCCACTGAGCTATCAGGGAAGTCAACTGATTCAGCAAAGTTATAAGACAAAATACCAATTTACAAAAACCTATCCTATACATATGCTATGCTATGCTATGCTATGCTATGAAGTCACTTCAGTTGTGTCTGACTCTGTGTGACCCCATAGGTGGAAGCCCACCAGGCTCCCCTGTCCCTGGGATTCTCCAGGCAAGAACACTGGAGTGGGTTGCCATTTCCTTCTCCAATGTGTGAAAGTGAAGTCGCTCAGTCATGTCTGACTCGTAGCGACCCCATGGACTGCAGCCTACCAGGATCCTCCGTCCATGGGATTTTCTAGGCAAGAGTACTGGAGTAGCTTGCCATTGCCTTCTCTGATCCTATACATATACACTAGCAATAAATAATATGAAAACACATTTATGAAAGTAATTCCATTTTAAATGCTAACATTAATATTTATGGATATATCTAATCAAGATACAAGACTTGCTTTTATGTATATAAGGTTGTCTGTACATCTGAAATTACTGGAAAATAAAATACTTTTCAAAACACCATGTCAAAGCCATGTCAGAAAAGCAGAGAAAACATCAAACTTTCATATAGAGGCCAAGCCTTACCCAGATCCAGTTCGCCCAAAATCCACATGGAATTTAGAGGTATTGTGGGAAGACTATATCAGGGCTTCCCAATATAAAGGCTCTTTATTACCCCATGTACTATAGTCCTCTAGGCTCCTCTGTCCATGGGATTTCCCAGGAAAGAACACTGGAGTGGGTTACCATTTCCTTCTTCAGGGGATTTTCACAACCCAGAGATCATACTCAGTTCTCCTGTATAGTAGGCAGATTCTTTACTGTTTGAGCCACCAGGGAAGCCTGAGCCTGGTGCTGGGAAAGATTGAGGGCAGGAGGAGAAAGGGACAACAGAGGATAAGATGGTTGGATGGCATCACCAACTAAATGGACATGAGTTTGAGCAAGCTTTGGGAGATGGTGAAGCACAGGGGATGCCTGGCGTACTGCAGTGCAGGGGGTCGCAAAGAGTTGGACATGACTGAGTAACTGAACGACAGCAACAATATAAAGAACTTCCCTTTCCTCCCTGTTGTGGATGACCTGAAATGTGGCAGAAACAGGGATTCTGAATTCCAGTTTTCCACATCATGCCACCAAAAAACTACTAGAAATAATAAGTTCAGTAAAGATGCAAAACCAATACACACAAATCAATTGCACTTCTAAACAATGATAATGAACCATCTGAAAGAGAAAAAACTCTATTTACAATTGCATCAAAAAGAACAAAATACCAAGGAATATATTTAACAAAGAACATCAAAGACCTGTACACTGAAAACTTTGACAATAATGAATAAACTGAAGAAGACACAAATCATTGCAAAGATACCTATGCTCATGGAACAGAAGAATTAGTTAAAGATACTTGTGTTCACCATGAACATTCATTGGATATCCTGAATATTCATTGGAAGGACTGATGCTGAAGCTGAAGCTCCAATACTTTGGCCACCTGATGAGAAGAACCGACTCACTAGAAAAGACCCTGATGCTGGGAAAGACTGAAGGTAGGAGGAGAAGGGGACGACAGAGGATGAGATGGTTGGATGGCATCATCAACTCAATGGACATGAGTTTGAACAAACTCCAGGAGATAGTGGAGGACAGGGAGGCCTGGTGTGCTGCAGTCCATGGGGTCGCAAAGAGTCTATTTGACCGAATGACAGAACAAACAAAAAATCACTACCTGAGACTGGAAAGGGAAATGCTAATTGTAGACAAACTGGATATTTTATCCACTCAGATTGACTTTTAAAAATACCAAGATGAACACATGATATTTCCTTGTTTGTACAGAATTTAGTTCACAGCCTCCATAAGATTACATATCAGGACAAATCAAAATATTAAAAGTTCACTCACAAATATTAGTAACAAGTTTGAGCTTTCACTAGGCAAGCAATCTTTCATAGCCTACAATTTTATATAAACAGATGATTTTGTATTACTCAGTTTTACTTATGGCTAAATTTTGGAAAGTAAGATGTTATATCTATTTGCGTTTGTCTGTATGATTATGCACGTCTTTTTAAAAACTGAAGTATAGTTTATTTAAGATATGTTGGTTTCAGTTCAGTTCAGTTCAGTCACTCAGTCGTGACCAACTCTTTATGACCCCATGAATCACAGCACGCCAGGCCTCCCTGTCCATCACCAACTCCCGGAGTTCACTCAAACTCATGTCCATCGAGTTGGTGATGCCATCCAGCCATCTCATTCTCTGTCGTCCCCTTCTCCTCCCGCCACCAATCCTTCCCAGCATCAGAGTCTTTTCCAGTGAGTCAACTCTTCGCATGAGGTGGCCAAAGTATTGGAGCTTCAGCTTTAGCATCAGTCCTTCCAATGAACACCCAGAACTGATCTCCTTTAGAATGGACTGGTTGGATCTCCTTGCAGTCCAAGGGACTCTCAAGAGTCTTCTCAACCACCACAGTTTAAAAGCATCAATTCTTCGGCAATCAGCTTTCTTCACAGTCCAACTCTCACATCCATACATGACCACTGGAAAAACCACAGCCTTGACTAGACGGACCTTGGTTGGCAAAGTAATGTCTCTGCTTTTTAATATGCTATCAAGGTTGGTCATAACTTTCCTTCCAAGGAGTAAGTGTCTTTTAATTTCATGGCTGCAATCAGCATCTGCAGTGATTTTGGAGCCCAAAAAAATAAAGTCTGACACTGTTTCCACTGTTTCCCCATCTATTTCCCATGAAGTGATGGGGCAAGATGCCATGATGTTTGTTTTCTGAATGTTGAGCTTCAAGCCAACCTTTTCACTCTCCTCTTTCACTTTCATCAAGAGGCTTTTGAGTTCCTCTTCACTTTCTGCCATAAGGGTGGTGTCATCTGCATGTCTTACATTATTGATATTTCTCCCAGCAATCTTGATTCCAGTTTGTGCTTCTTCCAGCCCAGTGTTCCTCATGATGTACTCTGCATATAAGTTAAATAAGCAGGGTGACAATATACAGCCTTGACGTACTCCTTTTCCTATTTGGAACCAGTCTGTTGTTCCATGCCCAGTTCTAACTGTTGCTTCCTGACCTGCATACAGCTTTCTCAAGAGGCAGGTCAGGTGGTCTGGGATTCCCATCTCTTTCAGAATTTTCCACAGTTTATTGTGATCCATACAGTCAAAGGCTTGGCATAGTCAATGAAGCAGAAATAGATGTTTTTCTGGAACTCTCTTGCTTTCTCCATGATCCAGCAGATGCTGGCAATTTGATCTCTGGTGCCTCTGCCTTTTCTAAAACCTGCTTGAACATCTGGAATTTCACAGTTCACATATTGCTGAAGCCTAGCTTGGAGAATTTTGAGCATGACTCTACTAGAGTGTGAGATGAGTGCAATTGTGTGGTAGTTTGAGCAATCTTTGGCATTGCCTTTCTTTGGGATTGGAATGAAGACTGACTTTTTCCAGTCCTCTGGCCACTGCTGAGTTTTCCAAATTTGCTGGCATATTGAGTGCAGCACTTTCACAGCATCATCTTTCAGGATTTGAAATAGCTCAACTGGAATTCCATCACCTCCACTAGCTTTGTTCGTAGTGATGCTCTCTAAGGCCCACTTGACTTCGCATTCCAAGATGTCTGGCTCTAGGTCAGTGATCTCGCCATCATGATTATCTTGGTCGTGAAGATCTTTTTTGTACAGTTCTTCTGTGTATTCCTGCCACCTCTTCTTAATATCTTCTGCTTCTGTTAGGTCCACACCATTTCTGTCCTTTATCGAGCCCATCTTTGCATGAAATGTTCCCTTGGTATCTCTAATTTTCTTGAAGAGATCTCTTGTTTTTCCTAATCTGTCGTTTTCCTCTATTTCTTTGCATTGATCGCTGATGTATACAGCAGAGTGATTCATATAGATATTCTTTTATATTTATATATATATTATATTAATATGTATAGTCTTTTTCAAATTCCTTTCCTGTATAGGCTACCACAAAATACTGAGTATAGTTTCCTGTGCTATACAAAAGGTCCTTGCTGGTTATTTTTTTTGTATATAATAGTATATAAATGTTAATCCCAAGTCTCTAATTTGTCCTCCCCCCCATTCCCCTTTGGTAAGAATAAGTTTGTCTTCTATGTCTGTGGGTCATTTCTGTTTTGTAAACAAGTTTATTTGTATCACTTTTTTTTAGACTCTACATATAAGCAATATCATATAATATTTGCCTTTTACTATCTGGCTTAGTATGATAATATCTAGGTCCACCAATATTGCTGCAAATGACATTATTTCATTATTGTAGTCCACTGTATATATGGATATATATACATATACACACACATATATGTTGTTCAGTCACCAAGTTGTATCCGACTCTGTATGCTGCTGTTGCTTCTAAGTCGCTTCAGTCATGTCCAACTCTGTGCAACTCCATAGACAGTAGCCCACCAGGCTCCCCCGTCCCTGGGATTCTCCAGGCAGGAACACTGGAGTGGGTTGCCATTTCCTTCTCCAATGAATGAAAGTGAAAAGTGAAAGTTCAGGCACTCAGTCTTGTCCAACTCTTAGTAACCCCATGGACTGCAGCCTACCAGGATTCTCTGTCCACGGGATCTTCCAGGCAAGAGTACTGGAGTGGGGTGCCATTGCCTCCTCCTGACTCTGTATATACACACATAAAAAGTGTGTATATATACACACATGGTTTTTGCCACTTTATTTTTGAATTGAAAAGAAAGTGAAGTTGCTCGGTCATGTCCCACTCTTTGAGACAACATGGACTGTAGCCTACCAACCTCCTCTGTCCATGGGATTTTCCAAGTAAGAGTACTGGAGTAAGTTGCCATTTCCTTCTCCAGGGGATCTTCCTGACCCAGGGATTGAACCCGGGTCTCCTGCATTGCAGGCAGAGGCTTTACTGTGGGAAATTTGCTTTACAGAATTTTGTGGTTTTCTGCCATATATCAACAAGAATCAGCCATAGGTACACCCATGTCCCCTCCTATACACACTTTTTATGATGGTCATTGTGACCAGTGTGAAGTGGTACCTGATTGTAGTTTTGATTTGCATTTCTGATCATTGAAAAAGAAAGAGAGTTCCAGAAAACCATCTATTTCTGCTTTATTAACCATGCCAAAGCCTTAGACTGTGTGGATCACAATAAACTGTGGAAAATTCTGAAAGAGATGGGAATCCCAGACCACCTGACCTGCCTCTTGAGAAAGCTGTATACAGGTCAGGAAGCAACAGTTAGAACTGGACATGGAACAACAGACTGGTTCCAAATAGGAAAAGGAGTATGTCAAGGCTGTATATTGTCACCCTGCTTATTTAACTTCTATGCAGAGTACATCATGAGAAATGTTGGGCTGGATGAAGCACAAGCTGGAATCAAGATTGCTGGGAGAAATATCAAGAACCTCAGATATGCAGATGACACCACCCTTATGGCAGAAAGTGAAGAAGAACTAAAGAGCCTCTTGATGAAAGTGAAAGAGAAGAGTGAAAAAGTTGGCTTAAAGCTCAACATCCAGAAAACTGAGATCATGGCATCCAGTCCCATCCACTTCATGGGAAATAGATGGGGAAACAGTGAAAACAATGTCAGACTTTATTTTTTTGGGCTCCAAAATCACTGCAGATGGTGATTGCAGCCATGAAATTAAAAGACGCTTACTCCTTGGAAGGAAAGTTATGACCAACCTAGACAGCATATTAAAAAACAGAGACGTTACTTTGTCAACAAAGGTCCGTCTAGTCAAGGCTATGGTTTTTCCAGTAGTCATGTATGGATGTGAGAGTTGGACTATAAAGAAAGCTGAGTGCCAAAGAATTGATGCTTTTGAACTATGATGTTCAAGAAGACTCTTGAGAGTCCCTTGGACTGCAAGGTGATCCAACCAGTCCATCCTAAAGATCAATCCTGGGTGTTCATTGGAAGCACTGATGCTGAAGCTGAAACTCCAATGGTTTGGTCACCTGATGCAAAGAGCTGACTCATTTGAAAAGACCCTGATGCTGGGAGAGATTGAGGGCAGGAGGAGAAGGGGACGACAGAGGATGAGATGGTTGGATGGCATCACCAACTCAATGGACATGAGTTTGGGTGAACTCCGGGAGATGGTGATGCACAGGGAGGCCTGGTGTGCTGCGGTTCATGGGGTCACAAAGAGTCAGACACGACTGAGTGACTGAACTGAACTGAACAGAATAATTAGTGATGTCTTTATTAGGAGAGTGAAGGAAAATTCTTTTTCTCCCATATATATGCAATGTAATACTAGCCAAAAGTAGAAAGGAATAAACCATCAATGCATGCAAAAACACATGGGTGAATCTTACATGTGTATTGATTGCTAAGTTACTATATTCAGTCTGAACAGACTATAAGTATATGATCACTACAGTGGTATGACCTCATGTATGACATTCTGAAAAAGGCAAAACAGAGATGGTAAACAGGTTATAGGGTGAGTTTGGGGGTTGAAATATTTCATATGATACTTTAGTGTTAGATACCTGCCACTATTCATTAGTCTAAACACATAGTTTTTTACAACTCAACAAGTAAATCATAATAAATTCAAATTGTTATTTAGGATATGGGGGTGTCACAGAATGGAATACAGAATGTTACAGAGAATCTAACTGATTTAGAAAGTATTTTTTAAAACAAACCTCACTGTTGGTGGTAGGGCAGACGGTACTGATCTAAGTAACTGTGGAAAGGAATGGCATCCGTAGAACAAAGGACAATGTGTACACACAAATACCGGAGTCTATAAAGTTCTTTGCAATGATGATAGTAGCTAACAATACTGCAACTACGATATCTGTAATACAGAACAGAGCAAGCAATGAATTCAATGAACGATGAAAGGTGGAAGCCAGGTTCCTCTCCTCTGGAGTGGGAGGTTACAGACAAGCAAAAGTAGAAGGTTACAGTACCCATGTAACAATGAATAGATTAGATTTCCTCAGTTTTTAAGACCCTTCGTGTATCAATAGATGCTATTCAGAAAGTGAAACAGCCCACAGAATGGAAGAAAATATATGCACATGAGATGTATCTGACAACAGTCTGATCTTCAGAATCAGGAACTTTCACAAATCTTCAACAAAAATACAACCCAGTGTTTTTAATGGGAAAGGATTTGAACAGACCCTTCTCCAGACAAGAAATACAAATGGTCAACAAGCAAATGAAAAGATGTCAAACAGAAATGCAAATTAATATCATAATGCAACCCCTTCACACATACTGTACGGTTATGCTCAAAAAGCAGAAAATATTAGATGTTGCAATAACGTAGAAAATTAGGCCCTTAAACATTGCTTGTGGAAATGGAAAATAGTGCAGCCTATGTGTCTGGAATTTCCTCAAAAAGATAAAAATACAATTACTATATGATTCAACAACTCCATTCCTAGATATAGATGCCAAAGAATTGAAAACAAGTATCAGAACAAAAACTTGGATATAAATGTTCATAGCAGCACTGTTCACAGTTGGCCAAAATGTAGAAATGACTGAAATATCCATCAAAGGGTAAATGGATAAACCAAATATGTAGATCCATGAACTGCTGTAGTATTCTGTCATACAAAGGAGTAAAGTAAAATGACACGGCCACTGCGGAAAACAATATGGCAGTTCCTAAACACTTAAACAATTAATGTATGATCTGTCAACTCCACTTCAGCATATGTACTCAAAATATTTTAAAGTGTTCATAGCAGCATTATACACAATGGCCAAAGGTGGAAGGAACCCAAGCATCCATCAACAGATGAATGAATAAATAAAGTGTGGCATACACACAATGGAATATGATTCAGCTTTTAAAACTTAGGTAAGGGGCTTCCCTGGTGGCTCAGTGATAAAGAATCTGCCTCCCAATGCAGGAGACACAAGTTCAATCCCTGGTTAGGGAAGATCCTACATGCCATGAAGCAACCAACTCACTGCACCACAATCATTGAGCCTGTGCTTAGAGCCTGGGAGCCACAATATTGAAACCCAGGAGCCCTAGAGCCCATGCTCTGCAACAAGAGAAGCCACAGCAATGAGAAGCCCATGCACTGCAACTAGAGTAGCCCCCACTCTGTGCAACTAGAGAAAGCCCACACAGCAATGAAGATCCAGCAGAGACAAAAATAAATTAATGAAATTAAAGAAACTAAGGTAATTCTCACACATTCCACATGTAGATGAACCTTGAAGTCACCACGCTATGTGAAATAAGTCAGTCACAGAGGGACAAGTATTATATGATGCCATTTATAAGAGGTGGGCTTCCCTGGTGGCTCACCTGGTAAAGAATCTGCCAGCAATGCAGGAGACCTGGGTTTGCTCCCTGGGCTGGGAAGATGCCCTGGAGAAGGGAAAGGCTACCCACTACAGTGTTCTTGCCTGGAGAATTCCATGAACTGTATAGTCTATGGGGTCACAAAGAGTTGGACACAACTTTCACTTATAAAAGGTATCCAGGTAAGTTAAATTTAGAGACAACAGAAATGTGGCTGCCAGGAACCAAGGAGGGTAGTGTTCAAGGGGTACAAAGTTTCACTTGGGGGAAATGAAAAATTTCTAGACTTGGATTGTGCAGACAGTCAACAACATAAATGTAGTTAATGTCAAAGAACTATATACTTAAAACAGTTCAAATGGTAAATATTATGTATTTTGTATCACGATGAAAAAAAATGAAGTGCTGATACATGTTAAAACATAGATGAATACAACCAAACCGAAAGAAGCCATACAGAAAAAGTCACCTAGATCTGACTTATTTTGTGCACTGTAAATCCATCCAAGGTTGTGAAAATAAGGGAACATCTCAGTAAAGCCTCCAGAAGAAGAAAGCTGGATTAGAATAAAAAAGACATTTCCATACAGTTGAAAGTTGAAGTGGGCCTGTGGATTAGATTATAAAGTGAAAACCGTAATGATTTCTCACTTGGGGGTTATGTGCTGATTTCCTAGGAGAGTGTCCCTCTCTTGGGTAAAACACACTGGAGTATATTGAGTGGAGTGGCAAATGTGAGTACTTTGTACTGCTATCAAAAGTTTTCTAGGGATTTCCCTGGTGGTCCAGTGGTTAAGACTCTGCCTTCCAATACAGGGGGTACAAGATCAATTCCTGCTAGGGAGTTAAGATCCCACATGCCATGTGGTGTGACCAAAAATCAAAAAATAAATGAAATTTGGGGAAAAAAGTCTTCTATATGTTCAAAATTACAGGAAAGTAAATTACTTTTCACAACAATTCTGTCAATAACACACCAGAAAAGTAGAGAAGACATCAAACTTCCCTACAGGGACCAAGCCCGACCCAGTTCACCCAAAGTAGTGATGCTAATCACCCTCGTAATTAAGAGGCAACATGGGAATACACAGTAGCCACTTGGATGTTGTAGACAACCTGGGGTGTGGGAGAAACAGTAGCATTTTTTAATTCCAATTTTGTATATCACTGCACTAAAAAAACTGTTAGAACTAGTAAATGAATTCAATAAAGTTACAAGTTACAAAATCAGTTGGGTTTCTAGGAACTAATAGTGAACATCAGAAAGAGAAAATTTTTTAAAAAATTATTTTTCCAATTGCATCAAAAAGAACAAAGGACCTAGAAATAAACTTAACCAAACATGTAAAAAATCTGCACACTCAAAACTATAAGACACTGATAAATAGTGGAAGACACAAATAGATGGAAAGAAATACCATCCTCTCACATTGGAAGAACATTGCTAAAATGTCCATTCTACCTAAATCAGTGTACACATTCAATGTTATCCTGATCAAAATTCCAATGGAATTTTTCACAGAAACAAAACAATTCTAACATTTGGGTGGAACCAAAACGGACCCCAGTAGCCAAGAGTTCCTGAGAAAGGAGAACAGGCTTGAGGCAGCTCATGCTCTGACTTCACAATGCAGTCACCGAAACAGGATGTAAGTGGCCCAGAAGCTGTCACCCGAGGAACAGGGAGAAGCCAGAAATAAACCCACACACATGCGGTCAGCTAACTCAGGACAAATGAGCCAAGGACAGACGCTGGGGAAAGGAGAGTCCTCTCAATAAACGTCGCTGAGAAAACCCCCCACCACACACCAAAGCACGCCAGCGGACAGCCGTCTCCACCACACAAAAATGAGTAGAAATGCACAGCTTTCCACATGAGTGCCTACCTCTATCGCGTCCTCTGAAGACGGTTCTCAGCAGTCAGTCTCGCTCAGGAAGTTTCTCCCCCCTTTCCTCACTTTTTTCACTATTCCTCACCTTCTCCTCCCTCGGTGCCGCCTCCCAGGAGGTCCTGAGAAGACTCGCCTCCTGTCACCGGACGCAGCCTCACTTTGTCCCGAAGCCAAAGCCGGTTGGGCCTGCAGGGACCGCCTCCTGTCAGCTGTGCTCAATCGTGTCGGACTCTGAGCGACCCCACGGACTGTACCCGCCAGGCTCCTCCGTCCATGGGATTCTCCAGGCAAGAATACTGGAGTGGGTAGCCATTTCCTCCTCCGGAGGATCTTCCCCACCCAGGGATCGAACTCGCGGCTCTCATGTCTCCGGCACCGACAGGCGCAAGCCCATCATGTCAGCTGAGCGAGGAGGGCAGAACACGCATGCGCCGTGCAGGCCAGCTCGGCGGGTCCGCTCCCTGACCGACAGGCTGGGAAATATAGGCGGTGTCACCCGGAGTTCACTGGAGTTGGGCTCCCTGCTAAATCCACTGACTGCTGAAAATTCAAACTGATGGAGGCAAATATCCCATGACCTCCAAAATTAATTTAGGAACAATTAATTGGAAACTATATGCAATGAAATGAATGTAGACACAAATAAAATTCACTCAAAATTGTCCGTAAACAAATTTAAAATGCTGTATTACAAAAATTCTAGAAAAAAAAAAAAAACAGGAAAAAAATTCCACGTGACTTTGGGTTTGGCAGAGTTTTAACACAGCTCCAAAAGTCTATCCACAAAAGAAAAATAAAAAGTGGACGTTAAATTATTTTTTAAATTTCTACTCTGTAAAAGACCTTATTCAGAAAACTAAAAAAACAAGCTAAAAACTGGGAGAAAAACATTTGCAAAACACAGGTCTGATAACAGATTTTTACTCAACACATATAAGGAAATCTTTTTTTTTTTTTTTTTTTCATTTGGCTGAACAGCTTGCAGGGAGGTTTCCCATGTGGTGCTAGTGGTAAAGTACCCGCCTGCCAGTGCAGGAGACACGAGAGACATGGGTTCGATCCCTGGGCCAGAAAGATCCCCTGGAGGAGAACATGGCAACCCACTCCAGTATTCTTTCCTGGAGAATCCCATGGACAGAGAAGCCTGGCAGGCTACAGTCCATGGGGTCTCATAGAGTCAGACATAACTGAATTGACTTAGCACACATGCAGGCATCTTGCAGCATCTTGGTTCCAGACCAGGGATCACAGCAGTGGAAACATGGAGTCCTAATCAATGGACCACCAGGGAATTCCCTAAAGAACTATTTAAAAATAACCCAATTTAAAATGGGTAAAGTGACTTCCCTGGTGGTCTAGTGGCTAAGACTCTGTGCTCCCAATGCAGGGATGCCAAGTTTGATCCCTGGTCAGGAACTAGATCCTGCATGCTGGCACTAAGACCTGGTGCAGCTGAATAAATTAAAAAACAATACAAATTTTGAAATAAAGTTAAATGTTTAAAAAAGTTTCAAAGAAAAGAAGAAATGTGTGGGGGAAAAAAAAACCTCTCTGTTGATGGTGGGGCAAAAGGTATTGATCAAAGTAACTATGGAAATGAACAAAGGTAGCTGCAAAACAAGGGAAAATGTGCCACAATAAACACTGGAGGTTGTAAAGTTCTTTCCTGTGGTGGTAGTAGCTACCAATACTTCTACTATATTATCTGCGATCTGGAATGGTACAAGCAGTGGATTAAGTACATGACAGGTGGTAGAAGCCAGTGGTTTTTTTTACCATTGCAATAGGAAGTTGTTGTTACTCAATCACTCAGTTGTGTCCTTCCAATGAACATTCAGGGTTGATTTCCTTTTGGATTGACTGGTTTGATCTTCTTGCAGTCCAAGGGACTCTCAAGAGTCTTCTCCAACACCACAGTTCAAAAGCAGCAATTCTTCAGCACTCAACTTTCTTTATGGTTCAACTCTAACGTCCATACATGACTACTGGAAAAACCATAGCTTTGACTAGACAGACCTTTGTTGGCAAAGTGATATCTCTCCTTTTTAATATGCTGTCTTGGTTGGTCATAGCTTTTCTTCCAAGGAGCAAGCATCTTTTAATTTCATGGCAGCAGTCACCATCTGTGGTGATTTTGGAGCCCAAGAAAATCAAGTCTCTCACTGTTTCCTTTGTTTCCCCATCTATTTGCCATGATGTGATGGGACCGGATGCCACGATCTTAGTTTTCTGAATGCTGAGTTTTAAGCTGGGTTTTTATCTTTCCTCTTTCACCTTCATCAAGAGGTTTTTTAGTTCTTCTTCACTTTCTGCCATGAGGGTGGTGTCATCTGCATATTTGAGGTTATTGACATTTCTCCCAGCAATCTTGATTCTAGCTTGGGATTCATTCAGCCAGGCATTTTGCATGATGTACTCTGCATATAAGTTAAATAAGCAGGGTGACAATGTACAGCCTTGACTTACTCCTTTCCCAATTTTGAACCAGTCTGTTGTTTCATGTCTAGTTCTAACTGTTGCTTCTTGACCTACATACAGGTTTCTCTGCATACAGGAGGCAGGTAAGGTGGTCTGGTATGCCTATCTTTTGAAAATTTTCTGCAATTTGTTGTGATCCACACAGTCAAAGGCTTTAGCGTAGTCCATGAAGCAGAAGTAGCTGTTTTACTGAAATTCCCTTGCATTTTCTAGATCTTTTTAATTAAGCCCTGGGAACATGGTCAAGACTTTCAGTTCTCTGCCCCTTGTATGCTGCCGGACAAATGCTGAATGCTGAACACAGGCTCAGTGAATTAAAGATGAATCAGTTCTGATGCTGAGCACGTGTGTGCAGACACTGTTCTAAGGACACCCCAAGACTCCTTCAACACCACCCGCTCACAATCCTAGAGGCAGGTACTCTTGTCACCTCGGTTTTACAGATGAGGAAACTGAAATAGAAAAAGAATAAATCGTTTCCAGGATCCCACAGCTGGTAAATCTCACAAGGACACTGGAGCCTGGAAGCCTGACTTTTCCTGGCTGCAGCCTGGAAGGAGAAGGCAGGAGAGCTGGACAAGAAGCACAACCCACCTGTCCTCCCCTGATGCTCTCAGGGAGGCCACCATTCCCAGGGGACCTTGATGAGCATACTGGGTCTGGTCCAAGGCTGCTGAGGGTCGGGTTTCAGCCTGGGTCACGTGCTTCAGGGTGGACAGACTGAGGCTCCGGCACATCTCTGCTTCAGACTCTCTAGTCACCATTCCAGCATGCTGCAGTACAGGCTCTGGATGGCCCTGACCCCTCTGTTAGCCACCCTCACTGCAGGTGAGTCAAGGTCAGTGATGACTGGGTGCATGCTGTGTGCTGGGACAGAAGCCCGCTACGTGCATTCTCTATTAGACCACTCATCAGCTCTGTGCGTTTAGATCACTAAAGCCCACTTTTCAGATGGCTCCTGGTGTGTGCCATCAGTAAGTGTCAGGTCCAGGCAGGAGCCCAACCCATGGCCTCATCTCTGTTGGTCAGTGCCTGAGGGAAGAGTAGGAGGGGCACACACCACTGGCCTCTGGGCTGCTCTACCTGCACTCTCTTTGCCCTTGTCTGCAGGCCTTCACTCTCACCCTAACTTAGGTTCTCAGGAGTCACTGTCTATGGTCCTCTCATCCGTCTACTCTGCGGCTCCTCTCAGGCTCCAGAATCACATGCAGCCCTGAGGGGCCCCATATGTCCTAACGGGTATCAACTTTTCTCTGTGAATTGTCTGCTTCTCTGGGCCTCACGTGAAACAAGTACTTGCAGTTGGCTTTATCAAAGGAAAATTATTTAGTATTCTGTATTCAACTAGCAGTTATGCCTTTTAGGAACACAGAGCTGACAGGTAATAAATTACTAGAAGTAGTAGTGTGTGCTCCTGTCCAGTTGTGTCCAACCCTGTGTAACCCTATGGACTGTAGCCTGCCAGGCTCCTCTGCCCATGGGATTTCCCAGGCAAGAATACTGGAGTGGGTTTCCATGCCCTCCTCCCTCCAGGGAGGTTCCCAACCAAGACCTCGAACCTGAGTCTCCTGCATTGCAGGTGGACTCTTTACCGACTGAACCACCAGAGAAGCCCATAGTATCTTGTATATATTTATTTAAAATATAAATCTTATCAATAACATTCCATATAGCAATTATAGACATAAATTTATATATACCTGTTTATTCAATACATGTTATATATTTCATATATATATACGTGTGTGTGTGTGTGTGTGTATAAACACCTTTTTCATGTATTGCTCACAATTCTCTAAGGCAGGCATTGTGTCCCAGTGGAACTGAGCTGGGAAGAAGTTGCTCACTGGCAGTGGGTGGAAATGCTGGGGTCTGGGCCAGATCCCACTACAGCTGGAGCCTCAGGTCCTCCTGTAAAGATCTGCTGAGCAGCTTCAAAGGTGAAGCCCAGGCAGGCCTTCTTCTGCCTCAGCCCAGCAGAGACCCTGTGGGGGGCAGGGTGGAAGGAGCCCATGGAGGGGCAGTACCTGACACCTGATGACCGACAGGGGCACAGAAAGACACCTGCTGATTGCTGCAGCAGCCCTTCCACCATGGCTTTGGGGTGGGGGGTGGTTCTGGCCGGCCATGCCAACTCCCCCCAGTGTAAAATGAGAGGGCCGACCAGCTGAAATATCAGCTCAGCTATTCTGTGCTACTGACTGCTGGTGCTCTGAAAGCCTGGAAATTCTAGCATGTAAAGGGGACAACAAAGCCATGAACTTCCCCAAGTGTCAGGTTTCTGGGGTCTCAGGAGGCTTCTCAGCCAGCTTGCTGACCTAAACATAGCCTTTCTGCATGTTCCTCCTGTGTCTCTTGCCGGCTGTGCCCAGAAGAGCCACGATCTTCAGCACCAGCCCCTGCGCCCTGTTCTCAGTGCAGTCTGTTATGACAACTGGTCAGTCCTTACGGGCTTTTGCTGGAGGAGCCTCATCACAGGAGCCAGCCCTGCTCGGAGGGGCTGTCACACAGCCAGGCCCCACTCTCCTTTGCTCTTCACAGGGACAGCCACCCGCTCTTCCCGCAGCGGGGCCCCGTGCCACCTCCTGGGCCTCATCATCGCCTGCCCACCAGGATGGCCCTCTGCAGCTAGGAGCTGCCAACAGTGCCCTGCAGGCTTTTAGTAAGAAGCAAACACCCTGGGAAAGAGGAGGGAAGGGGCAGAAGGGGCAAGCTGCAGGGCCAGGGTCTGGGGGACAGGCAGGTCCTGTCCATGGTACCCCAAGTGTGAGGCCTCCCAGGGGTTGAGTGCTGCTTGTTGAGCACAGGAGCTTGGTGGTGGGACCCCCAAGCCTGCCCAGACCACAGTCTTCTGTTCACGATCGAATTCAAGGTGGAGGGTAGGTGCCTGGCAGGGCTCTACTTCTCTGTCCTGTGACCTGGCTTGTCCTCACCTGGGAGTGAGGCTAGCTGTCAGACCACCTTCTCTCTCCACATCTGCCCACAGAAGGTGGGCCAGGCTGCAGCTGAGCTGAGTGTCCCCAAGCCTCCTTGCCATTGCTGCTGCCATCAAAGCCAGCTGTCCCCTGGCCTGCAGGGTCTCTCCTCAGCTACTGAACCTCCTTTGGCATTTGCAGCTGCCTAGGGAACAGGACCACTCTGTGGCTGTGCCCCACCGGAACGCGTGGTGGGCTCCCAGGACTCCCAGAAAGCGAGGACTGCCAGGTGATGCCCAGGGAGGACAGCCACTTGTCTCATTCCAGGGCGGGGGTGGGAGGCATTCAGGAAGTCCCTAAAGAGGCAGATTTGCTCAGAATCTCCCTGAACCATGGCAAAGTAAGATGGCAACACTGTCCTTGAGGAGGCAGTCGACAGCGGCCCGCATTTCTGATCCCAGGCACTCGCCCAGCCAGTGTAACCTGAAAGCAGCTGTGCTTGCTTACAGCGCTGCTGCAGGGACCCAGGGAGGAGATGCACATGAGGTGTTGGGAGGTTCAGAGCCACAGTTCCGTGGGAACTTCGATTAAGGCAGGAGCTATGTGACTGGGGCCCAGACACCCATGGCAGCGACCAGGTAGCTGAGCTACTCGCTGTGTGTCACCAGGCAGCTCTGTGTGCGGCAAGAGCAAGGAGGGCAAGAAGCAAGTAGGCCTGTCCCCTGGTGACTCAGAGAGGGATTTGGGTCAGGGAGTCTGCAGAAACACTTAGCAAAGTAAGCACCTGAGCTGAGGTGCCAACTGTCAGCACTGTTCAGATACAGGTGTTAGTCATGACCTACCTGCTCTCACCGCATGTTTCCTTGTTGTCCTGCCCAGCAGGAGGCTGGCTGCATCTTCTGCCCTCTGGACTTCTTCTCTGATAGAGGCCTTGGCTGCCAGCCCTGCCCTACAGGTAGGTAAGAGCTGGCCGGAGACCCTAACCACATTTGGAAAAGACTGGCACAGGGCGGGTGAGAAGGGGGCTGGGTCTGCACACTCCCCGGGAGCCCAGGTGGTCTCAAGCCCATCCCCTCAGGGCTGTGTGGAGAATGCACTGAGACGAGGCAGAGGAAGTACGCACAGTGGTGAGGTTCTGTCCCTTCCCAGATGTGTAGTCCTGGCAGAGTCTCACAGTCCTTAGTGGACAGGGCCTGCTCCCAGGCCCCTGCACACCATCCCTAGGCCTGGGGGCTCCTCCAGGATGAAGCCCAAACCCTGTCAGGACCCACCCATGAGATGTCCCCTCACAGATGGAGATTTACCCTGTCCGCATGGTGCTGCTGAGCCATACCTAGCCAGGAGCTTCAAGACCAGGAGGGAGACACCTCATCCCAATACCAGTTTCCACTCAACAGGTCAGGTCTGAATTCTGTCCATTGTTTGCACAATGAGGAGGGTGACTTGCTAGTCCAGTGCTTCTCCAAAGGCTTGCGGAGGCTAACTGTTCAGTACTGAGTGTGGCCAGCAGTCCAGGTACTGGTGAGGGATGACCACAGGAAAACCACACTCAGGGTACAGCGGGCCCCTTGAGACCCCAGTTATGGGAGCCCCAGGATGCCGTGCTCAGCTGGGAATTCAGGACCTACTTAGCACTCACCAAGCAGCTTCCCTCGTGGCCCACTGGTGAAGAATCCGCCTGTAATGAAGGAGACCCAGGTTCAATACTTGGGTCAGGAAGATCTCCTAGAAAAGGGAATGGCAACCCACTCCAGTATTCTTGCCTGGAATCCCACGGACAGAGAGGAGCCTGAAGTGCTACAGTTCACGCGGTCACAAAGAGTCGGACATGACTGAGTGACCAACACTTTCACTTTCAGTAGCACTCACCAAGGCTTGCCATGTGTCCAGTGCCCTGCAGAGCTCTGTCCATCTGAATAATGTCATATTCGGTCCTCCCGGCCAGCCCGAGTGGAGGTGTGGTTCTGATACCCATTTTATAGAAAGGAAAATGGAGGCTTGGGGAGTTGGGAGTCTGCCCATCACAGCCGTCTGTGGGAGGCTAGCGCTCCCTACTGGCTGAGTGGAGCAAGGATGCCCAGCAGTTAGCACCAGCCACTCTCCTCTGCAAGGGCAGGCGGGAACCAGCTCCCATGCTGTGTCTCCAGGGAAGCCCTTCCTGGTAAACTGGGAGGGAGACCAGCTCCCAGCACCCCCAGGTCCGCGGGAGTATCAGGGCACCAGGGCCTGGGAGATGGTCACTGCTTCTCCTTCGAAGACAGCAGCCGGGCTCTTCAGAGAGAACTCATAATCTAAGCTGCTGTCTCCGCAGGCCTCAGCCAGTGTGTGCAGTGCCCGGCAGGACACTTCTGTCCCAGCGAAGCCACACAGCCCATCCCATGCCAACCGGGCACATTTGGCCCCTTCCCAGGCCAGGATGAAGCCACAGCCTGCACTCCGTGCCCCGCAGGCAGGGCCTGTACGCGGGCTGGGCTGACTCAGCCAGATGCAGAGTGCACACCAGGGTAAGGGGCTCCGATTTCTCTGCGGTGGAGGCTCAGAATCCTCCTCTTCCACCGTCGGAGAATCAGCGCTTCGGGTTCAGGGAGGGATTCTCCAGGAATTCACCCTCTTGGTGACTCAGGAGGGCCCCAGCAGGGCTTAGGGTCACACCAGTCCCCGGTTCCAAGACCTCCTGTGGGAGCCCTGGGGCCTGAGCATGCTCTGGAGCAGCCGGGGGAAAGGAAGCTCAGAGAGGCCAGGTCACCATGCCAAAGCCACACAGCAGGCTGGTGGACACAGTGTGAGTCTCCCCAGGATGGGAGGGCTCTGCCTGCTGGGTACCAGGCTCTGACACTTTGGTCGCCATAGGTACGTGTGCCCTGTGGGCTCCTCAAGTCCCCATGCTCCCACCCATGCCTGCCCAGCTGGGACCTTCAGCAACCGCAGCGACCTCTCTGACCTGTCCCAGTGTGAGATCTGCCCCTCGGGACTGGCCTGCCCTAGGGGTGAGTGAGGGCAGAGGGGCAGCCTTGCTATCTGCCAGACCTGCCCCTGGGTGAAGAGGCACGGAGCCCAGGGAAACAGACCCCGGCCCACAGCCCCTACTTTCCCCACAAAGAACATGGTCCACCTCCCAGGTGGGACCATGAAGAATGTTTTTAGCTCCCAGCCCACTCTCTCAATGCGGGGAGAGGAAGGCAGCCTCTGGGCCACTGCTGACCCTTGCCAGAGGGCTGTGGCTAGAGGGGCTGAGGCTTCTGCAGGCCTAGTTCACAACTGTGTTTGCAGGAACTGGGGGTCCAGGCCGGCCTCCCACTCTGTGCCCAGCCGGCCATTATTGCCCTTGGGGCACCAAACAGCCAACACAGTTTCAGTGTCCCCCGGGTACCTGGAGTAACCGGGCTGGACTGACGGCGAGCGAGGAGTGTGCGCCCTGTCCCAGGGGCTGGTTCTGTGTCGGGGGAGCCCAGGTGCCCTCGGGAACATGCAGAGCTGGACACTACTGCCCGGAAGGTGAGCGGGGCAGTGTCTGCCCTGGCAGGGCCAGGGGCCAGCGGTGAGGGCTGGGGCGAGACCATGGGCAGCCTTCAGCCCTCCCAGGTCAGGGTTAGGTCTCAGGAAGACCTTCCTGAGAGGAAGGCTGGGACTGGTCAGCCAGCAAGCACCCTGACTGAGGGTTCCTGGGCCATCTCAGCCCAGATGACATGGTCCTGTGGGAGGGGCTCCTCTGCTCCCTGCCCCTCCCCAGGGCCTCCCTTGAGAACCGCAACCCCCTCCGCTGGAAGGAGGTGAGGAGCTGCTGTGATGACAATGTGGCTCTGACCCTTCTCAGCCCCTGCACTTCTCCCTGACACAGGTAACAAGTGGGGCACACAGCTCCCCTGCCCAGAGGGCACCTACAGCTCCCAGTCAGGCAACAGCCAGGTGGAGGACTGCCTGCCCTGCCCACCAGGGGCCTTCTGTCCCAGAGGGACCCCCAAGCCTGTGCTCTGTCCAAGGTATGGGAGGATGGAGGTGGGAGGCTGCTCCTGAAGCTAAGTGATGACATGTTACACACTGGAGCCCAGTGCTGCTCCAGGCACCAGGGGCTCTTAGAGAGACCCTCAGGACCCGGCAGCCTTTCTGAGATAAGACACAGAAACAGAATGGGCAGGGCCAGGGTGCAGGGCCTAGGGTGATGGGCTGATGTAGGAGCCACACGTCCATGGGCCCAGAGGTGGAAGGAGGGAGGGCGCTTGGGGCTGGAGTCAGTAAGGAGGTGCCTGTTGCACCTTTGGTGGGCACTGCAATCATTGCACTGTGAAGCCACCTCAGAATGACCCAGCCCAAAAGCCAAGGGCCTGGAAGCTAACTCCAGCCGGGGTCTCAGCAGAGATTTGGCCCAGGCTCTGGGGTTCTCTGCTAATAGACTCTTTTACCAAGTTGTGCCTTTTATTCCTGTAGCCAAAAAGCAAAACTTAGAATTTTTCTTATTTAAAAAAAAAAAAAACAATCTATGGTCCTGTAAAAAAATGAAAACAATATTATCCAAAAATAAATTTCAGAACAACTATAATTTCAAGGTAAAAAACAAAATCATAAATTTACAAAACAAAAATATAAATAAACATTTATAACATCTGAGAGAATTTGGAAAATCTAAGCACAGCATGAAAAGGAGAAATAATTGAGGAAAAGACTGCAAGATTTTGAACACAATGTTTCAAACTTCTGTCCTTCAAAGTTGCTCTAAAGGAAGGTAAAAGGTAAACACCAAAGCAGGGAGATATTTTCAACATGAACCATAGGCTAACCATCCATCTACTTAATACCTTACTATGTAAAAAGCCATTACAAATCATATAAAATATGACAGAGAGGCAGAACCAGAAGAAAAACAGAAGCAAATTGTGAAAACAGGCACCTTTAAAAAGAAGCACAACCAGGTTGTAAAACGTTTTGCACCTTACGACCATGTAGGCTGTTTGGGGTCACACCCGTCTCATCGGTGGCCTGGCCCAGGGCCTGAGCCTACCCTTGAGCCCTGCAGTTGGAATGGGGGCAGTGGTGACCCTGCCTGGGTGTCACGGCTCCTCCCCCAGGAAGGCTCTGGGCCCCACACCCTCCGCTCCGCTTCCACTCTAGGGGAACCACCCGCCTGAGTCCTGGTGCGAGGCTGGCTGCGGCCTGTGTGCTGTGCCCAGCTGGCCACCACTGCCCTGAGCTGGGCACCGCCATTCCTCAGCCATGCAGCGTGGGCAGCTTCTCGGTAAGTGTTCGCTCCAAGGCCCTGGAGTGGGGGAGTCCTAGAGTCAGGGACACAGGGTACAGCCTGTGTCCGCCAGCAGAGCAGAGCCTCCATCCTGGCCCCTCCTCCAGACTCTGGAAACCTACAAACCAAGGAGATACTCAGAGACCACCTCAGTTCTACTGGCATCCACCCTGCTGTTGGGCCCCTTATGCCCCACCCTCCTCAGAAAGGGAGGCACACTGAGCCTAGGGCCAAGGCCAGACGTGTCCCCAACCTGATTCGACACATTTCCCGAGCATCTGCTCTGCCCAGGCCCAACCCTAATGTCAAGGTGTGGAAAGAGACCAGTCTTCTTGCCCATCCCTCTTTCCAGGGTCCAGGTCATCTCTGGTGCCAGGAGTGCCCAGGAGGAAAACTCTGCAACCAGACAAAGCTGGTCAGCCCTGCAGCATGTCCACCCGGGCACTATTGCCCAGCCCGTGGCTTGCTGTCCATCCCCTGTCCCCAGGTGAGATGTTTCCTCTGACCTCCGGCCTCTCTGCTTCTGTGTGGAAAAGCTCTGCAGCCATCAGTGTTCCTCCACCAAGGCAGGGCCACACCAGGCCTTCTGCTCCCACTCCCGCTCTGACGGGGCTGGGACACCCACTTTCCTGCAGCTGGTTTCTGATGATGGCTCTAGACCAGAAAGTCACAAGGGACAATGAGAGCCAGGCCTGTGGGGTGGGAGAGGAGCAGGGACAGGAGGGAGGCCCAGGTGGAACCCCAGCCTCGAAGCCCCTCTTTCATGCCCCTCCCCTAATCCCTGGCTCCCCTCCCCAAGAAGCACACCCCTTCTAGGTGACATGGTGGCTTCTGTTTGCTTGTCCTTCCTGCTATCAAAATCTGCACTGCATTCCAGTTACAGATTGTGTGCTTTGCAATCAAACACTTGATCTACTGAGAAGTAAATCCTACCCTTTCTTATGAGCCTGTTGATAAGGCCTCTCCTGCTCCCCTGCCCGTCTGTCCCAGACCCTGCTGTGCTCCCTTCCTGGCAGAGTAACCAACCTGTTCAGGCCTGGAGCCCCATTCTGGCTTCAGGACCTTGACTTTGGCAGCCTTCTTCCTGCCCAGGGCACCTTCCGAGAGGCCCCTGGGGCTGCCCATGTGAAGGACTGCCATCCATGCCGCCCTGGGACTTTCTGTGGCAGAGCCGGCTTGGTCGAGCCCCAGGGGCTGTGCTGTCCAGGACATCACTGTGGGCCTGGTTCCAACACCTCTTCCCCGGTGAGTGCAGGCCCCACAGGGCCTCCCAGAGGCAAGCCTCCTAACCACTCAGGACTGGGCCAGGGTCAGGGGACACACAGAGGGCAAACCCTAGTGCCTGCCCCCGAGGGCTCACTGCCTAGTGGGCTGACAGGGTGCCCCCAGCAGGTGGGATGAAACCACCGCAGAGCAGAGCTGGTGGGTGCAGAACCATTACACATGACCAGTCAAAGTGTGAAAAAACAAAGACCGAGCCAAAGTATCTGATGACAATCTCCAGCTTCCACCCAAAACGGAACCAAACACAAACACAACCAGAAAAAAGCACAGTTGGACCGGCAATAAGGATAAGAAGCAAAGTTCTTTTGTACCACAGGCGTCTGCGTGAGTCCATGCTCAGTCGCCTAGTCATGTCCGACTCTTTGTGACCCCACGGACTGTAGCCCACCAGGATCCTCTGTCCATGGGATTCTCCATGAGTTGTCATTCCCTCCTCCAGGGGATCTTCCCAACCCAGGGACCAAACTCGGGTCTCCTGCATCTCCTGCATTAGCAGGTGGGAACTTTACCACTAGGGCCACCTGGGAAGTCCCACTGTCTGCATCTACTAATCCCCAAAAGCAAGACCATTACCAGAGACTCTAGGAAGGTGCTGCCAGAGAACAGCGTGCAATACCGATCAAAAGCCCCCAGGCAGCTCCATCTTCCGACCCAATAATTCAAATGTGGGGAAAAGCCTGAAAGGGGGAAAAGTGATTTATGGAAAGACAGTCAAACCACAGATTTTAATAGCAAAACCAAAACAATTACAAAACACTATCAAGGCTCAGTAATAAGAAAATACCTAGTCAGGGATATGACATATCAACCCAGTGGGATTTTAGGTAACTCTTAATAATGACAAGTAAGTATACTATGTTGATACATAAATGTTTGAGAAATGATTGATAGAAGCAGATATACCTTATACATTTGAAGCTGTGTATCAATACTTTTAGCAAACAGGGAGCTGGGATGGTTTGGGGTATTTAATACTAAAGTTTGCCTTATTTTTCTGCAAAGTTAACCTCCCAGAGATGTTCCCAGGGGAGGTGTGAGTGAGGGTCAGCACATGTGCATGAACAGGAGTGGCCAGGTAGAGCCAGGAAGGCTTCCTCAGAGAGGGGTCAGGTGGGACCAGGAGGGAATCTGGCAGAGACAACCCTCTCATCCTTTGACTTTAAGCCTTGACAGGCCCCTCTTCCTCCAGGAGGGACTCCCCTTTGGTGACCTCTGCCCCCCCGGCCATTTTTGCCCAGCTGGCACCGAGAACCCCAGACAGAGGCCCTGCCCTGTGGGTACCTGGAACGCAGAGAGAGGGGCACCGGATGTGAGCTGGTGCCTGCCCTGCCCACCTGGGCTCTTCTGTGCTGAGGTGGGCCAGGCTGCTCCCAGGGGCCCATGTGCATCAGGTGAGGGAGCCTCTGACCACTGGCGGGAAGGCACCAAGCAGAGGGGGAACAGCCAGCCACCCTGGTCCTGGCAGATGGAATCCAGGGAAATACGCCTGTGTGGCTGGGTTTGCGCAAACAGGAGCCACACTGAAACACAGGACCCTCAGGGATACAAATGCAAGGAGCTGGGCTGCAGCCCCCAAAGCAGACCAGCCTGAGCACTTTCTCTGCCTCCAGGATTTTACTGCCCAGGAGGGGCACAGACCCCAAGACCTCTTGGTGGGCCTTGGGGAAACCTCGGCATGGAGGACCACGTCTGCCCTGAAAGCTCTCTGGCGACCGTGCCCTGGGTGGACAGGCAGCACAGCAATGGCTCAGGTACTTGGTGCAGAGAGCAGAGCAGGGTTGCTGTGAAAACCACTATAGCATGGGGTGGACAGAGCCACAGGGCAACCAGAGCACTCTGTTTTCTAGGCCAAGAGAGCCACCAAGAGAGGACCTGTCTGCCTGGTCATTACTGCCCCCAGGACACTCAACGTCTACCCCTGGCCTGCCATCCAGGCATGTCCAGTTCAGGCCAGGGCCAGAGCCAGCCTCGAGACTGCTGGGAATATCCTGCAGGTGAGGAGATAGATGGGGGAGGATGGGCGCTCCTGGGGACATAGTCAAGTCTGTGTCCTGGGGCCTGAGCTGAGGGGCAGCAGTTCTCTAGGAGCCTATTCTCCCCATTGGCCCAGGACCTGGGGGGGCCCTGTAAAAGGTGGGGAAGGAAAGGGCCTTCGGCCTTGGGCAGAGCCCAGTGCACAGCTCCTTCCTGTGGGAAATCATTTTAATTTTGATGGGGATGCATAATGTTGAGGTGAAAATTCAGCAAAGCAGAGCAGAGGAAGGCAGTGAGGAAGAACTCAGCCTGACTGAGGCTAAGACGGGACCACAACACAGGACGTGTGCTCGGTGACCCATCATCAGCCAGAAGGGAGAGGGGCTCTGGCCTCCTGCAGGGTGCACCAAGCAGCAGCTCCATCCAGCTGCGTCCTTGGAGGTGGGGGCACTGCACCTGCCCCCAGCTGAGCTCGCTCCCATATCAGCCTCAGCAGAGCAAAGTGGGGACACACAAGGTCAGGAGTCACAGGACCTCTGGCTGGAGGAACCTCAGGGGACAGGACCTCGGTGCCACCGGTGCAGGTTCTCCGTGGTAAGGGCTGATCCGGAGCCCACGTGTGTAAGAGAAACACCAGCCTGAGAGTCCCTGCCAGGAGGCACCGCCTCACAGGCACGTCCTCCAGGGTGAGGTCAGGGCCCGAGGCCCGTAAAACCAGCCCCTGACTTCGGCCACTCTTGTTCCAAGATGGCCCACCCTCTCCTTGTCTCCTCAGCACCCCTGGTGCTGTGGAGGTGGCATTCACGCAACTGTGAGGCCACAGTGCTTAGAGACGTGTCCCTTGGGCCTCTTCCGGCACCCTCAGCCTGTGTCAGAGTGCAGCATGCAGGTGTGCAGGGCCCACACGTGCGTGCAGATGTGTGCACATTCAGGCTTCCACAAAACCCCAGCCTTGAGGGCAGTCACTAAAGGGGAGTCACACACCATTTCCTTTTCTCTTCCCAAAATAGTACAAAGGCCCTTAAGTCCTCAGAGTTTGGCTCATCCCCTAAAGGCTTGAGCAGACCAAAAGGGGACATAAGGCTGCAAATGGAACAAAAGACCTGGCCAAGATGAAAACAGATTTCCAGAATGCCCAGAGGCCTGCATTTTGCCACCCAGAGCCCCCACCCTCTTCTGTTCTGTGCCCATATTTCTCCTGATGGGGCAGATGCTGGCATCCCGACATTTTCTCCCCACCTTCTAGCTCCTAAGCAGGTTGCCACCCAGACAGCCCATAATTTAGGAGACACATCTCAGGACCCCTTCCGACCCTGTACAACCCGACATCCCCACAGAAATCAGGACTGGACAGGACCTTGGAGTCAAGGGGCTGTGACAGGAAATGGCCCGCTGCAGAGTGTATATCCGTTGGGAGTGGGTTGAGCGACCAGCTCTGGGCTGGGGAGGCTGCTCTATGATCTCAACCACCCCTGGCTTTGGGCAGGAGCTGAAGCTGTCGGAGGTGCCTGTGCCACAGCAGGGGGTCCCTGCCCTCCAGGCTACTTCTGTCCAGTGGGAACAGGGGTGCCCCTCCCCTGCCCTAAGGGCACCTTCTCAGATCGGTGAGTGCCCCCAACCATGAGGGTGAGTCCAGAACTGTCTTCTCCCTGGACCTCCTTCCTGCACTGACATCTCACCAATGACATGCCTCTGCCTCGGAGGGTCACGCATGGGCCGTAGGGAACTGGACTCCCATCTGGTCTGTGGGGCAGACACCCTGTGCCTAGCAGTAGAAAGAGGGGAGAGAGCTACCCACGATGTCCACGGCTGGGAGCTTGAGAACACGCCGTGCCAAGAAAGAAAAGCATCAAGAACATGGCTTGTTCACCTGTGTCTCATCTGAGAGCAGAGGCCTGTGTCCCCACCTTCAGGGACCTCCCAGTCCCAGGAAAGGATGTCCCTGAGCAAGGGGATAGCAGTGGACCAGGGTTGGAGGGCTTCTGGCCATTCTGGATAGCTCCAGACCCAGGGGTCCGGACTCAGGCAGCCTGAGTCCCATTTGGGGATTAAGATAGAAAAGGATCCCTCCACCCAGGCAGCTAACTTGAGAGAGAGAAGCCAGCCTTTCCTTCAGCATCTGCAGAATGCTGCCCTGGGTACCCTGAACGCAGGAGGAATCCCAGGGGAATGACAAGAAGGGAAAAGTAGAGGCAGCTCCACCCCCTGAGAGCCCATCCCCCATCCGCTCCTTGCTGCCCAGGACCCTCCCCGCCTGGCTCCAGCCTGGCTCCCAGATCTCTGTCTCTCCAGGATGCTTCTTTCTGCGGCCTCCGAGTGCTTGTCCTGCCCGTCTGGCCATTTCTGCGGTGCGTCTGGCCTCGCTGCCCCTTCGGGACCCTGCTCCCCCGGCTACTTCTGTCTGTCAGGAGTCGCCTCCCCAAATCCAACAGGTAAGTGCCTATCAGGACAGGGGTGGTCCCCACACTAGCCACAGGCAGGAGGGTAGTCTAATGATGGGATGTGACTGGATGCAGGCAGTTTGAGGACAGAGGCTGTGTGTGAGCCGGGTGGGCCTGACCACTATTCCTGGGCCCCCTGGTCTCCTGTCCCCATCCACTGTCCAGCAAAGTTTCACAGCGTGCTCACTGCCCTCTTGCACTGCAGTCATGGGATTCTGGTCACTCTGCAGCCCCAAGCCCACCCCAGACCCACCCCACCTCCTGAATCAAAGCCCCAGTGGTCTAAAGCTGGGAATGTCGCAGAATTGCAGGGATGACGGCAGAAAGGGCCGAAGGCTTCCGGAAACCAGGCAGTGGGTTTGAGAAATGCCCTGTGGGCCACCCAGAGGTGAGCTGGCTCACCAGTGGTGTGTCTTTCGTCTCCATCCCATGGGAGAGCGCCTCGTAGCAGGTCGGGTACAAGACCCCCTGCCCACAGCGGGATGCGGGCATATTAAGAAAATAATCACAGAGCTTCGAAGGGCGCTCCAGGGAGCATGAGCGGACAAGGCTTTGTGTTTGGAAGAGTGGGTTACCGTCTCAGGCCAACACCCCGTGACACTGCAGCGTCAACCCTACTCGCCTACCACAGAGGAGTTTTGAGGAGCTCTAATAACTTAGCCCGTGTGTAAAGGACTTGCTTGTTGATCTGTCAGGGCTGTGCAGATGCTAGCCATGGGCATCATCTCTTTATAAAACCACTGAGCCTCTGACCCAAACCCACATCCACATTTCATCCCAGCGGCACCACACCAGTCGCCCAGCTCTGCTGTGATTGAACCTGCTGACCTCAGCCAACCTCCTTCTCCCCAGGCCACTCAGAGCAGGGGGGTCCCTGTCCCCAAGGCCATTTCTGCCCACAAGGGACCAGCATCCCCCAGCCCTGCCCTGCTGGCTCCTACAACAACCTGACAGGCCAAGCCTCCTGCTTCCCCTGCCCTGCCGGCTACTACTGCCCTGAGACCCTCACGACCTACAGTGGGCACCCCTGCCCAGCTGGCTTCTACTGCCCCCGGGGTGAGTGCCTGGGCCCCGCTCAGCTGGGG
Organism: Moschus berezovskii; assembly: GCF_049115385.1. Taxonomy (NCBI): domain Eukaryota; kingdom Metazoa; phylum Chordata; class Mammalia; order Artiodactyla; family Moschidae; genus Moschus; species Moschus berezovskii. The sequence goes on from NC_142472.1 coordinate 49,863,843, forward strand.
GGAGGGGGCGGAGATTGGTTCTCACTGCCCTGGAAGCTGCAGCAACTTCAGAGCCCAGAAGTCCTCTGTGTCCAAGACTTAGCCCTCTATGTCCATAATATATCCATATTGACTGAAAAATAAAGATATTAGGTAACAATGTGTTATAAACTTGTGGGGCCCATGCCCTTCAGCACAGCTGACCACCTGGAGGAGGAGTCCTGCGTATTCTGTGGCTTTGTGGACCCCAGGGCCAGGGCCACACAGCCAAGGAGTCTGGTGGAAGTGGTGGGTAAGGAGGGGCTCCTGTGGCTGAGGCCGGGGCTCTGTGGGGATGGGCCCTGCAGGAGGGTGGCACTGCCTCCTCCCCCAGCCCAGGGCAGGGCTGGACTCCCAGGCTGGATCCAACCTTCTGAACTTTGCTTTTCAGGTACCAAGTATGCCACCCAGTTCCCCTGCCCTCGGGGCTACTATAACCCAGACCCACTGACCCAGAGCCTGGACAGCTGCCTACCCTGCCCTCCTGGCCACTACTGTGGGCAGGAGAATCTGACGCAGGTCTCCGGGCCCTGCGAGGCAGGTGTGTTTCCCACAGCACATGGAGACGTCCCCACTGACCCCTGTGGTTCCCACTTCAGTCCCTGGACCTGGGGTGACCCGGTCACCCCCTGGCACAGCTTCAGGGATAGGGGTGCCTTTGACCTCCGGGTCACTGCCTGCCCCCCTGCTGGCTCCCACTTCAGGCTGGTTCTGTGTGTCGGCAGCATGGACGGCCCGCCCCTTCGACCTGGACAACTACACTAGCACCAACTGCCTGTGCCCAGCCACGGCCACAGGGGGGAGGTGCCCAGCTGGCTCCTTCTGCCCTGAGGGCAGCCCTGAGGCCACGCCCTGCCCCCCAGGGTCTTTCTGTGCCACCTCTGGTAAGGACTGAGCCCTCTCCAGCCATCGTGCAGTGACCCAGGCTGGGCGGTGTGGTGAGAGAGCTGGCGGATACTTGACCAGTCTCATTAATCATGCCTCGCACACGCCACCACCGGTTTCCTCAGACAACTGCAGGTTTGGTCTGCACCTGCCTCACGGGGCGCTGTGCTTGGTTCACTTACGGGCGGGGCTATGTTGCCATCCAGGTGATCCATTGACCTCAGGTGGGTCACGTGGAGGAGTGTGAGGAGGAGGCACAGTGTCTGAGCAACTATAGAGGCTGGACACCCCGCTCACTGAGGACCCAGACATGAACTGGACTCTGCCTGTCTGGTTCTCAGTCCCCCTTGAACTGGAGAGTGCAGTGAGGGCCGGACCCCAGCCAGAGTCCCCTGCTGGTGGTGGCCTCAGGCCTCAGGCAACACGGGAGTGGTACCTAAGTCTCAGGGCCAGGAGAAGGGGAGAATGGGACTGGCTGCTCAGCACAGGCTGGGCCTCTGGACTGTGGTGTGCTAAGACCTTCAGCCCAGCAGCACCTACTCCACTGAGGCCAGACACTGTTCAAGGCCCCCAGTGCCTGGCAGGACCAACCACTTCTCACAGTGCGTCTGCTCTCCACCAGGCCTCTCCACACCCAGTGGACCCTGCCAGGCTGGCTACTTCTGTGCAGGAGGAGCAGTGTCCCCAGCCCCAGAGGATGGGCTGACGGGGGCCCCCTGCCCCCCAGGAACCTTCTGCCGTGAGTGTCTCAGCCCTACTTGCCCTCCTGCCCTAGGCCTGCTGATGCTGCAGTCTTGGGTTTGCATTAGGACCCTGGGGCAGGCAGGAAAAGCCAGAGGGAAAATGGGTGCCCAGGCTGTCTGGCCTGAGGCCAAGAAGTGTTGTGGGGGCATGGTTAAAATATGCCTGGGTGCTGGTGTGGTTTGGGTTGTTCGGTGTGGATGGTTGAGGATCGACGGCTGCTGCCTTGCTGCACCAGACGCCTCATTTGCTCTCGGTGTGTCAGCCCTGCTCCTGAACCCCAGCCACATGTAAAGATCTGGGGTTCTCCCCACATATCATGCTGAGGGGATGGGGGATGGGGCCTCAGGGAGGTTGGGCAGAGGTGTTTCTAAAGGGGAGCCTCATCTCTGAGGCTCCGTCCACACCTGCTGTGTGTGGACCGGCACTCCCCTGTACCCTCAGTTGAGGCATCACCCAGGCCCACGCCATGTCCTGCCGGCACCTTCTCCAGCCTCCCAGAGCAGATCACATCCTCTGCATGCCAGGCCTGCCCACAAGGCTTCTATTGCAAGGAGGCCGGTCTCCAGGCCCCCAGTGGGCAGTGCCCAGCAGGTGAGAGAAGTGGTGAAGACCTGGGGTACCAGCAGAGGGGAGGAGGCCAGGAGCGAGAGTCAAGGAGGGCAGCTCTCTGGGCACTGGGCCCTTGTGCTGGAGATCCTGCCAGGACTAAACATCTCAGGGGGAGTCCTGAGAGCTCATCGCTCCTGGCCAGGTTATTACTGCGACTCCAGTGCCGGGCCTGTTCAGGATTTCAGCCTGCACCCTTGTCCTGAAGGCTATTACTGCCCCCCGGGCACATTCGTAGCCACACAGCATAGCTGCCCAGTGGGCACTTACGGCCCTCGGAAGGGTTTAAGAAGCATCACTGAATGCCAGCTGTGCCCTCCTGGGAAGTTCTGTGCCCTGGCGGGACTCACGGCTCCATCAGGTATGTCCTAGGGGCAGAGGAGGCCGTGGGCAGTGGAGGCCATGGGCAGTGGCGGGAGAAGTGGTGGGTTACAGCCAGGCTGAGGAGGAGATGCTTTTGGAGAAGCTCCATGGACCTGGATCACTGGCCAACATAGGGTCAGAGCAGCATGGGCTGGTTGGGCCAAAGGGAGATCTTTATTCCCACTGCCTGCTCAAGACCCCTCAGGTCAGAAAGACAGACCCCCCCCCCCTACGGCCTACCTCAGGAAATCTCGGGGCCGGGCCCAGGCATCTAGTTTAGAGACTTCTCCAGGCGATCCTGGGGTTCTCCCATCCCGGCCCGCGGCCTCAAAGGGGGGGTCCCCCAGCCCCATTCTCAGCCCCGCCCACCGGGCACTAGGCTGGATTCTTCCAGAGGGCCTCCAGTGTCTGCCCCACCCCTCAGCCCTGCCCCTGTTAGCTGGTTTGGGGGAATGGAAGAAGGAGGGTGTCACTTTCTTAGGGAGTTTGGGTTTTCTCCTATACAAAACAACTAGAAATGATTCACAAGGAAAATCCAAACTGGCTGCTAACCATTCCTGTAGGGGACAGGCCCCACATCTGCTCTGATGCAGGAACTCAACACTGGACAGGGGAGGGCCAGGGACTCCCACTGTCTGCAGCCACCATGGGGTTGGCTGGGTGTGGGGAAAGCCTCATGCATCAAGGGGCAGGCACAGCCAATAAGATGTCCTCTCTCTAGGAGACTGTGCTGCAGGGCACTGGTGCACGGGAGGAGCCACAAGCAAGGACCCCACCCTTGGGGCACGGGGCCTCCTCTGTCCGGCTGGGCACTACTGCCTCCAGGGTACCTACCACCCCCGGGCCACACCAGCCACGGCAGGGCAAGGCCACTCCCTCCTAGTCCTCTGCTGGTGGGAGGAGGGTCTCCACATGCTCAACCCTGCTTCCAGCCCAGGCCACAGGGGCCCCAAATGAAGGGCAGAGCTGAGCCACAAGGGCTGAGCACAGAGCTGTCTCCCCCAGAAGCCCCTCTCTACTCAACAGCCCTCACCTTCCCCTCCCCAAGACCCCTCCTCCAGCCTGAGCTCAGAAACCTCACAGTGTAGCTGACCTTCCTGCCTCACCCCTGTGTCTCAGTTACTCCCCACCAAGGATGCTCCTTCAAGCCTGCTACTGCTCACCACTTTGGTCCCCGCTTGTAGGATGACAGGTGAAGCTGGCCCAAAGGCTCCAGAGCAAAGCTGGTCCCTGCCCTCTGGAAGCTGAGAAGGGGTGGCAAATCTTCCTGGTCTGACTGCCCACAGGCCTCTCCCCTCTCCTCTCTCTCTCTGACTCCTGCAGGCACTCCTGTCCCGGCCCGATGCCCACCTGGTACTTGGTCTGAGGAAGGGAACAGAACCCCAGGAGGGTGTCAGGATTGCTCCGGAGAGCGACTCTGCCCTCGCGGCCACCCACCAGTCTGGCCATCCCACTGCCACCCAGGGTGGGCAAACAGTTTATATCCTCTGACAAGGAGTGGGTTGTTGGCTCTAGTCCAGGGTTTCTTGTCCGAGAACAGAGGAGGAAATTCCTACTGGTAGGGAGGAGCCACTCCCACTGCCCCATGGGGCCTGCGGCCACTTGTACACAAACAAAGGGTGCCGTGTGCTGGGACCCGACTGCTCTGCACACAAGGTCACTGGAACGACATCGGGGTGGACTTGTGGCAGCAAGTTTCATCTCTGCCATCATCCACTGCCACCCCCCAGCAGAACCAGGCTGCCCATCCTGGGGATCAGGCTGCGGGGAGGGGCCAGTGAGGTTGGAGTTTCCAGGAGTGAGCGGAGTGGGAAGGAACCCAGGCCCACACTTGAGGTCCACCTGCTGCCCATGGGTGTAAGCTCTTCAGCAACTCTCCTCTGCTAAGGTCCTTTTTTTAAAATTGGAATTTAGTTGCTTTACAGTGTTGTGTAGTTTCTGCTGTACAATGAAGAGAATCAGCATTATTTATACTGAATCAGCTAAGTATATGTATATACATATCTCCCCTCTCTCTTGGACCTCCTCCCCTCCAACACCCAGGTCACCCTGGAGCACTGAGCTGAGCTCCTTGTACTATTCAGCCGAGTTCCACTAGCTCTCTGTTTTACACACGGCCCTTTTGCTCCCCCCTCATTTTCCCAGCATGTCCTGCACTGGAGGAACTGTCCCCGTCACCCCCATGGAGGGGCTTTCTGGGAGGTCATGCTCCCAAGGGCACCTCTGCCCTGTAGGACTGACTGAAGCGGCTCCGTGTCCTCCTGGCTTTTATGCCTCTGGCACCCACCCCACAAAGTGTCACATCTGTCCCAGCGGCCACTATTGTGCTCCCGGGCTGAGGCCACAGCTGTGTCCGAGAGGTCAGTGTCCTGCCAGCAGCCCAGCAGACTGAGCAAAGGGTTGAGAGCGAAAGGGAGGAGTAGGGGGTGGCCACGACAGGGCTGTCATCACCCCCCAGCTCCCCCAGATGAAGGGAGGGCTGTCTATTCTGATTACAAGGCAGCAGGAGCTCACTCCCCACCCGGCCTCCCCCGGGCGTCCTCCCTGCCCACCTCCTCGGGCCTTGGTCCCAGTCCTGCCCCTTCACAGGTTTCTACTGCCCTGAAGGAACAGAGCTCAGCTGGCAGCCCTGCCCCGCGGGCACCTACGGCCCTGTGCCAGGGCTGAGCAGCCTGCAGGCGTGTCGAGCCTGCGACGGTGGCAGGTTTTGCCCCAGGGCCAACGCCACGGAGGCCGGCGGGCAGTGCTGGGAGGGCTTCTTCTGCTCCAGAGGGTCCACCCGGCCCAACCCAGAGGCCGGCACTGAAGGTAACTGGCCCCTCCCTGCCAGACACTGAGCCCCGCTCCATTTCCAGGGCCTCAATTGGGAGGCCAGAGACAGATGCAGGGCCCTCTATTTACTCACCAGTCACCCAGACAGGCTCATGTGTCTGTTCTCTCCAGGGACCTGGTTGCTGACCTTGTTCCCATGCTCTGGCTCAGGGTTGGCAGAGCCTATGGTAACAGTGAACTGAGCCCTGGGCATTTGTCCCCTCCACCCACTGTCCATTTTTTGGGACTCCCAGAGACCCCCATATCCCTCACTAGCCAGGCCAGGGGAAAGCACCAGGGCAGGCCTGAAGAAGCTTGCTTTAGGGGTAGCATGGGAATCATCTGGTGCTTACTGTGGGGTGGGGGAGGGACAGGCCATCAAACCAGAGTGTCTGGGGTGGGGGCCAGGCCAGACAAGGTCAATATTATAATCTTACTAAGTGGTTCTCATGAGCAGCCATGAGGTCATTTGGTGTTTTGAGTCTCTAGGGAGTCAAATGTCCTGTAGAAAGTGACAGAATCTATGGACACATATCCAGGGAAAACACAGAAAGCTTCACCGCATCTCACGGAGCTCCCAGTGCTCTGTGTCCAGGGTCCAAAGGACAGAGGCCTGGGATCCAGTCCAACCCTGACCTCAAGAGAAGGGTCTGCTTCACCTCAGATCACACAGTCAGTAGCCCAGCTGGGCGCCCACTGACCCACTGGTCCAGCTTCCAGCCACTCTGCACTACCCCAGGATCCCAGGGCCACACCACCCTGGAAAGGCCCAGGTGCCAGCTCCAACACCCAGTCTGCTCAGTGGTAGCCACCTGGGCCAGCTACCGCCCACCCCCACCCCCAGCCACCCTGGTGGCAGGCGTCTCAGAGCCTGGCCCATAGGAGGCCAGCGGAGGAGGGAAGACATGGCTGAGCAGCTCCAGAAACAGGAGAACATCACCGCACTTGCCAGTGCAGGGAGGCCTACAAAGGCTTCTGCAGCGAGAGTGAAGCAGGTGGTGCTCCAGGGGCCGCTCCTCAGTCCCAGACTGACCATCCCCTACCCTTGAGCCTTCCAAGAAGGCCCGCCTTCCTCAGGGGCCCCTTTCCAACCTCACCAGCCGTGACAAGTATCCTTGGGCCTCTTCCCCTTGGTACCAGCAGTACGGGCGGTGGTGGACGGGCAGGTGCCAAAGTGTGGCCACAGGAGGGCCCTCCCCAGTGTGCCTCCGGAGGGCCCACCCCAGAACCTCCCCCAACCCCCCTGGGCCCAGAGCCTGCACCAGGGGTGCGGGCACAGCTGCTCCAGTACCCCATCCTTCTCAGTGACCCGGCTAACTTGTCTCTTGGTTCCAGAGAGGGCCGGGCCTTGTCCTCCAGGACACTACTGCCCTAGGGGCTCGGCCACGCCCCAGCCCTGCCCACCTGGCACCTTTAGCCCACACAGCAAGCTCAGCTCAGAGGTAGGAGACCCTGGCCCAGGGAAAAGTCCGGGTGTGAGGAGGGCCTGTTTGGTCTAACCTCTGAGATCCAAGGTTGTTGCACAGCCTCACAGGCACATCTCTTGTAGGCTGCCTGCTCTCCTTGCCCACCTGGGTACTACTGCGGCTCTCCCGGCCTCACCAGGCCTTCTGGGCCCTGCAGCACAGGCTTCTTCTGCCTCACTGGGGCCCTCGTCCCCAATGGCTCCCTGGGAGACCAGACCAGTGGCCCTTGCCCAGCAGGTACCCCCAGGGCTGGCCTGAGGAGGAGCCAGGGAAGGCGGGGAAGGAGCAGGCTCCAAGGTAGCCCACAGTCAGGGCCGAGGGTCCCCCAGATCCTCCAGGAACTGGGTTTAGGATGGAGCTGCTCTGAGCACTGGGGAATGGGCCTGCCTTTGCCCTGACTCTCGGGTCTGCTTCCCTTCCAGGACACTTCTGCCCCCTGGGCACTGCAGCCCCCAGGCCCTGCCCAGCAGGCACCCACAATGGTCAGGTTGCCCAGGACCATTGTGAGCCCTGTCCTGAGGGGTAAGTGCACCAGGCATCCCCCTCCACAGTTCTGGGGCAGCTGGCAGGCCCCTTTCGACATCACAGAACTTCCACTTTTTTTTCTCCCCATCTTTATCTCCTGGTATCACCAGGTCATTCCTCATTTCAAACCTGGGCCTCTCTGGCTGTAATTTAAGTCACTTAAGTGCCACACAAAGTGCCCCCGCATGCCCCGTGCGCTGCTGAGAGCTGTGTCCCCATGCAGGGACACCCTTTGCAGCCACGGAAGGAAGGCAACCCCAGGCACCATCTCCTCCCTACACCGAGTCACGGGCCGCACAGGTCTCTGACCCCTGCCTGGTCTCTGACCCCTGCCTTGTCCCTGTAGCTTTTTCTGCCCAGCCAACACCTCCTCTGTGCTGGGGAACCAGTGTCCTGCTGGCCACTACTGTCCTGCCTCCACTGCCTTCGCTTCCCAGTTCCCCTGCCCCCGGGGCACCTACAGGCCACAGAGAGGGGGCACCCAGTGGTCAGACTGCAGCCCCTGTGAGCCAGGTACGGGGACAGGGAGGCACCCATTCCAGCCGTGTTAGGCCACTTCCTCCCTGGCCAGCAGGGGAGGGACTCAGGTCTGTCCCATGTGGGGGTGCTCTGGCCATGGCCCACAGTGTACATTAGAGCCACCCACCTCTGCTGGGTGGGTGTGGGGGGCCCCATCACTCTGCTCCCCAGCCTCCAGGTGTCCTCTCTTTCCCTCTGCCTTACAGGCTCCTACTGTCCCCTGCCCGGCCTGGCAGCCGCATCTGGATCTTGCAGTGCAGGGTTCTACTGCACTCAGGGAGCCTATGTCCCAAATCCCAGTGATGGGACCACAGGAGACCTCTGTCCTCTGGGCCACTTCTGCCCCCAGGGAAGCCCTAGGCCCACTCCGTGCCCCCCGGGTGAGTCACTGGTAGATGAGCACCAGCAGTGAGGGGTCTGCTCTGGGCTGAGGAGGGGAGCGGAGTGAAGACCAGCCTTGGGGAGGCCTCAGGGAGGGCATGGAAGACGCCCCAGGTGGCACTTAAAGAGCATCATCCGGGCCTCTGGATCCGCATAGCCAGGGCTTGTGTGTGGAGAGACTTAGAGCCCAGGTCCAGGGCTCTGAGGGAGGCCTGAGCCAGGAGGGGTATGAGAGAGGTGCGGTGGGATTGCATGGTGCCAGCAGGGGAGGTGGATGATGAGACACGGAGGTGCCACACAGCGGGCACTGGTCTGGGAGACCGAGTGGGCAGAGCAGGGCACAGCCCTGTAATCTGAGACGGGCCAGCACTAGTGTCCCTTCCGGAGGCCCCCCAGTGGTGGCCATAGCATTGGACCTGCAGGCTCTCTCCTGCCTGTCCGTGGGGCCACGTCGTGGAAGGACTGCCAGCCATGCCCGGCCGGTTGGCTCTGCTCCCACGCTGGCCTGAGCTCCCCAGACACTCCATGTGAAGGAGGTTGGTTCTGTCCCGAGTCCTCCATCTCTGGGCACAGTCCAGGTAAGCTTGGGAAAGGGGTGCCGTGGGGTACCCAGGGCCAGCCTGGAAGGGAGACAAGGCCTGTGGGCTCTCCCTCCAGGTAAGGGGAGCCATTGTTCACAGCTTGGGAAGAGGGTGTCGTGGGGTCCCCCATAGGCCGGCCTTGAGGGGAGACAAGGCTGGTGGGCTCTCCCCCTGCACTCGGGCTCCCATAGCCCGGCAGTAGGGAGATGGCTCTTGTGACCTGGAGCTCTGTGACCTGTGGACACCTGGGGACACCGTGCACTGGACAGGCTCCCCGTGCACCCAAGCTCAGGAAGCGGGTAGGACCCAGCCTGCATACTGCTTGGTGGTAACCTCCATTCTTAGGCAGCCTCCCCACCAGTGTGGGGAGGACAGCCCATGTGCAAGGCACGGCCCGAGAGCAACAGCGTGGGAGGGGGCTCCTGACCAAGGACGAGGCTCCTCTGATGCTGCAGTTCTCAGGAGGAACCCCCCAAACTGTCCCTGTCTGGAAGCTCTGGCATAAAGACAGTTTCACCTCCAGAATGTGGACACAGAGCACAGGCTTCCAGTCCCACCCCGCTTCTCCTCCCCACAGTTTGGCTCCCAAATGAGCTTCACTGCAACTGGCATCTCATGCCCTCACCAGTCGAGGGTCCTCAAGAAACCTACTCTGTGAGCCCGGGTGGGCTTCCTACTGCTCGCCAGAGTTCCATGTTCTGAGAGCACAGGGGTCTCCCAGGGGCTTAGTCCACATGGCAGTTCCCAAGCTACGGTCAGGGACACCTCATAGGACTAGGACCGGGGAGCCCCTCTCCTGAGAAGTGAGTGCAGCCCGAGACTGCCCTGCGTGCCGGCTACAGCCCAGCCTGAGCACTTATCCTGCACCTGCTCGGCCAGGCCACTGCAGGCCTGACTCCCGCCCCACACGGCCCCTCCACACAGGGGGCCACCCCCTTCAGGCTCTTGGGGGACTGAGCTGTGAGCGTCCCGGGCCCCACAGGTCACATGCCCGCCTCCACCTCACTGACTGGAGAAAGTCAGCAAAGGCTGCTCTGGGCTTTGGCTGGAAGGAAATGGGGGCTCTCCCAAGAGGAAGTAACTGTCTCCCCTGGCTTTTCCAGGCATTCTCTGCCCTGCTGGGTACTCGTGCCCCCCAGGCAGCCTGGAGCCCCAGCTCTGCCCCCCAGGGCAATATCAGGATGAGCCTGGACAGAGTCTCTGCAAGACCTGCCCTGCTGGAAAGTGAGGCACTGGGCTGGGCTGGGCTGGGCTCCTCCTCTATCCAGCTGACTCCTGACTTCTCCTGCCCCCACCCCCTGCCAGGAGCCAGAGGAGCCCCCACATGTTGCAGGGACCAGTGGCCACGGGCACTCCGGGCCCCCATCACCCTGTGAAACCCAACATAATAGACACTAACGCCAGTGCAGGGGCATGGAGGGCTGCAGGCTTCAAACAAGACTCTAAGAGAGGAGGACATTTTTGCCTCAGTGCCCATCTCCTCTGAACTCACAGAGTTCAGAGAACTGCTTCTGCCCAAACCCTCCACGTCCCGGGAGCTCTGGGCGAGCCCCCTTCCTAGAAAGTCTGGGGCTATAGAAGTCCTTGTTCCTTTGTTCCTGACCACCTCATGTCTACAGGTTCTGTCCCTATGGGATCCAAGCTCCAGGAGCCATGTCCTTTTGGCCAGTGGACTGTCCAGCTGGCTACTACTGCCCTTTGGGCACCCAGAGCCCCACCCAGCACCCTTGTCCCAGGGGCACCTTCAGAGAGAGGCCCGGCGCACACAGCACTCAGGACTGCAGGCTCTGCCCTGCTGGACAGTTCTGCTCGGACTCAGGTGATGAGCGCCATCTCCCGGGGACTTTGAGGGTCCTAAATGGTTCCATTTCCCCCAGAGACACAGCCTGCCTAAGGTCAGACACCCTCTCATATCACTATGACCTGCAGCCCCCACAAGGGACTCTGCTGGAGGCCTAGGCACGGGGATGGGAGGTGAAGGCAAAAGTGATTGGCCCCAACCCCTGGAAGTTCACAGTCGGGAGGGGGACACACTGAAACAGAGGAGCACCCCAGCTCAGGCACACCTGGACTCCTGCAGTGCCCTTGGGAGGGACCATGGGGTAAGCACGGACTTTGAAGGTCACTAGCCTTGCTCATGGAGAAGGAAATGGCAACCCACTCCAGTGTTCTTGCCTGGAGAATCCCAGGGACGGGGGAGCCTGGTGGGCTGCCGTCTATGGGGTCACACAGAGTCGGACACGACTGAAGTGACTTAGCAGCAGCAGCAGCCATGCTCAGGGAGCAGCTAGGGGCAGGGCTTCAGGAGGACACCCCGGGATTGAGCCCCGGGATGAGAGGGTGAGCACTGCTGTACCCATGTTGGAGAGAGGAAGTGTGAGGAGTACTTGTCAGTGGTAGCATCTAGTCCATTTATACATAAACTGCCCAGAAAACACAGGTGGGCAGGAGGTGGAGTGGTGTGTGAGGCTGGGAGCAGAAGGGCAGAGTGTGTTCCCCCAGATGGTCCCCAGGCCCCCGACGAGCTCCATGAGAGTATTTGGGGACAAGGCCAGGGTGCGAAGTGTGGGCCTACCAGCCGCGGGCTCTGCCCGCTGAAGCCTGGCCTGAGTCCTGGGCCCCAGCCAGCACTCTCACCTTGGCTCTGCATGATCAGGCGGGAACTTTGGGCTCATTTATGCTCACAGCAGGGTTCCTCACTCACAGACTGAAGTTCAGAGAGGCCTCTGGCACAGCTTCAGGGGCAGCAGCCACGGAGCAAGTCTGGCTCCAGGCCTGGCGCCTCAACCACCAGCCTGCCCCTCCTCTTCCCCTTCTCACTTGAAGCCAGGCCCCGCTCTCCACCCTCTCTCCACAGGGGCTGGGAAACGCTTCCCGGATGGGCCATGCTCGGCAGGTTACTACTGTCCCCCTGGCCAGACCTCAGCCACCCCTTCATCTTTCCGGTGCCCGCCCGGCTTCTTCTGTCCAGAAGGTTCTCCCCAGCCGAGGGCCTGTGAGAATGGAACGTTCCAGCCCCGGGAGGCCCAGGGGTCCTGTGAGCCCTGCCCCGCTGGGTTCTACTGCCAGGCCTCGGGCACAGGTGAGCTCCCCAGGGTGAGCTAGAGTTCCCCACAGGGCACTGGCCCCAAGGCAACGTGCCGGAGATGGGATCACTGAGCTCTCAGTGGGCCCCTCAGGAACCTGGATCCACCAGCCTCGTTACAGAGGGGAGGGCCTTGCCATGGGCGGGGTGGGGGCAATGAGGGGCATGGGCCCCGGTGCCCTCCCCTGCATGTGCACCTCAGGAATTCTTAGGAGAGGAGCTTGGTTGTCATGGTCATAGAGTTATGACTTACGTGCAGCCCTGGACAACCAAAAGCAGGGTGAAGGAAGGGGCCCCTGAAACAGGCAGGTTTGAGGGGAGGTTGTTTGCACGGGGGCCCCCAAGATGCCCAGGGCCCAGCCCAGGACAGCAGGAGCAAGGCTCAGGACAGGACAGTCTGAAATCGAGGACCCTAGGGTGTCATGGACTACGGCCCCAGGATGCACCTACACACCCGAGGTCAGGATGTGCCTTCAGTTCAGTTCAGTCGCTCAGTCGTGTCCAGCTCTTTGCAAGCCCATGGACTGCAGCACACTCGGCTCCCCTGTCCATCACCAACTCCCAGAGTTTGCTCAAACTCATGTCCATTGAGTCAGTGATGCCATCCAACCATCTCATCCTCTGTTGTCCCCTTCTCCTCCTGCCTTCAATCTTTCCCAGAATCAGGGTCTTTTACAATGAATCAGTTTTTTGAATCAAGTGGCCAAAGTCCTGGAGCTTCAGCTTCAGTATCAGTCCTTTCAATGAATATTCAGGACTGTTTTTCTTTAGGACTGACTGGTTGGATCTCCTTGCAGTCTAAGGGACTCTCAAGAGTCTTCTCCAATAGCACAGTTCAAAAGCATCAATTCCTTGGCACTCAGCTTTCTTATGGTCCAACTCTTACATTCATACATAACTACTGGAAAAACCATAGCTTTGATTAGATGGACCTTTGTTGGCAAAGTGATGTCTCTGCTTTTTAATATGCTATCTAGGTTGGTTATAGCTTTTCTTCCAAGGAGCAAGCATCTTTTAATTTCATGACTGCAGTTACCATCTGTGGTGATTTTGGAGCCTAAGAAAATAAAGTCTGTCACTGTTTCCATTGTTTCCCCATCTATTTGCCATGAAGTGATGGGACCGGATGCCATGATCTTTGTTTTTTGAATGTTGAGTTTTAAGCCAGTTTTTTCACTCTCCTCTTTCACTTTCATCAAAAGACTCTTTAGATTCTTTTCACTTTCTGCCATAAAGGTGGTGTCATCTGCATATCCGAGGTTATTGAAATTTCTCCTGGCAATCTTGATTCTAGTTTGTGCTTCATACAGCCTGGCATTTTGCATGATGTACTCTGCAAATAAGTTAAATAAGTAGGGTGACAATATACAGTCTTGATGTACTCCTTTCCCACTTTGGAACCACTCTATTTTTCCATGTCTGGTTCTAACTGGTGCTTCTTGACCTGCATACAGATTTCTCAGGAGGCAGGTAAGGTGGTCTGGTATTCCCATCTCTTTCAGAATTTTCCACAGTTTATTGTGATCCACACAGTCAAAGGTTTTGGCACAGTCAATAAAGCAGAGGTAGATGTTTTTCTGGAACTCTCTTGCTTTGTCTATGATCCAACAGAGGTTGGCAATTTGATCTCTGGCTCCTCTGCCTTTTCTAAATCCAACTTGAACATTTGGAATTTCATAGTTCACATACTGTTGGAGCCTCACTTGGAGAATTTTGAGCATTACTTTGCAAGCATGTGAGATGAGTGTAATTGTGTGGCAGTTTGAACATTCTTTGGGATTATCTTTCTTTGGGATTAGAATGAAAACTGACCTTTTCCAGTCCTGTAGCCTCTGCTGAGTTTTCCAAATTTGCTGGCATATTGAATGTAGCGCTTTCATAGCATCATCTTTTAGGATTTGAAATAGCTCAACTGGAATTCTATCACCTCCACTGGCTTTGTTCATAGTGATGCTTCCTAAGGCCCACTTGACTTCGCACTCCAGGATGTCTGGCTCTAGGTGAGTGATCACACCATCATGGTTATCTAGGTCCTGAAGATCTTTTTTGTATAGTTCTTCTGTGTATTCTTGCCACCTCTTCTTAATATCTTCTGCTTCTGTTAGGTCCATACAGTTTCTGTCCTTTATTGTACCCATCTTTGCATGAAATGTTCCCTTGGTATATCTTTCTTGGAGAGATCCTCAGTTTTTCCCATTCTGTTGTTTTTCTCTATTTCTTTGCATTGATCACTGAGGAAGGCGTTCTTATTTCTCCTTGCTATTCTTTGGAACTCTGCATTCAGATGCTTACATCTATCCTTTTCTCCTTTGCCTTTAGCTTCTCTTCTTTTCTCAGCTATCTGTAAGGCCTCCTCAGACAGTTGTCTTGCCTTTTAGCATTTCTTTTGCTTGGGGATGGTCTTGATCACTGCCTCCTGTACAATGTCATGAACCTCCATCAGACACTCTACCAGATCTAATCCCTTGAATCTATTTGTCACTTTCACTGTATAATCATAAGGGATTTGATTTAGGTCATACCTAAATGGTCTAGTGGTTTTCCCTACTTTCTTCTTTCCCTACTTTCTCCCTTCTTTCTCCTTTAGCAATAAGGAGTTCATGATCTGAGCCACAGTTAGCTCCCAGTCTTTTTTTTGTTGTTGTTGACTGTATAGAGCTTCTCCATCTTTGGCTGCAAAGAATATAATCAATCTGATTTTGGCCTTGACCATCTGGTGATGTCCATGTGTAGAGTTATCTCTTGTATTGCTGGGAGAGGGTATTTACTATGATGTGGCCTTGGCCATCTCTAAATGCAGGCAGCTACAGGGAGGCCTGAGCAGGGGATCTGTAGGCCACTGAGGGAACCCAGGGTGTGGCCCCAGTGGGTCCAGTGTGGGCAATGCCATGTCCTAGACAAAGGGAGCTTTATGCTCAACAGCCAGGGTCCCAGAGACTGAGGTCTCAGGGGCCACTAAAGTTTTCTGATGATGCACCTGCTACCATGGCTGCCCGTCAGCCACCGAGGGGACCCTGCCAGCCAACATACCCAAAATCAGACTAAGAATAAAATGCTGTGCCTGGGTCAAGGCAAATTCAGGATCTGCCTGAAGATTCAGGTCCCAAGTCTCCCACCCAGGCTGTTGGGGGGGGAGGCGGGGGGGGCTGGTCTCCCTCAATCTTAGGGTGACCCTGCTGTTGCCCCCAGGTCCCACTGCCAGCGCCCCCAGACCATGCGTCCAGGGTTACTTCTGCCCCCCCGGCTCCCACTCAGCCACTGCCCACCCGTGCCCTAGAGGGACCTTCGGGCCCAGGCGAGGGGCCGCTGCAGAGCTGGACTGTGAGCTGTGCCCAGCAGGTTGGTGAACTCTGGACAGGAGCCCTCAGGAAGCCTGGCTGAGAGGCTGGGAGAGAACAGGAAGAGTAGAAAAGGCAACAGGAAGTTCCTGAGAGTGAGGGCCTGGCCCCCGGCCGTTGTCAGGGCAGCACCTCGAAAGTCCAGGTCCACCCGTGGGCCTTGACATGCCATCCCCCAGGGTCCCGCAGCCCCCACCCTGGGTTCCCAGGGCCTCCCCTTGGCCCTCCACGGCTGCCTCTAGTACTCAGGACAAGACGAATCCCAACTTCCCGCCAGAGGCCTGATGTTGTGGGAGAGAGGACAGCCCTCCCTCCTGAGTGCCTGTGAAGGTCTATGGCAGGTCAGGGGGTCAGGAGGTTCAAGGGGGTCAGGAGGGTCAGGGAAAGTCAGGGGGGTCAGGGGATTGGGGGAAAGATGGGAGTCAGGGGGTCAAGGAGAGTCAGGGGGTTCGGGGGGTCAGGGGATTGGGGGGACGGTGGGGGTCAGGGGCATTGGGGGGTCAAGGGGCACAGCCCAGGAGGGCACAGCAGCTGCTGGAGCAGACAGAAGGAGGAGGGAGGCCCACTGACACTGCCCTTGGGTCTGCTCCTTCTAGGGATGTTCTGCTCCTCAGAAGGACTGTCTCGGCCGTCAGGGCTCTGCCACCCCACCCACTACTGCTCAGGGGGCGCGGTGTCCCCCACCCCCATCCAGCACAAGGTACCTGACGGGTCACAGCCCCTAGACGGGCTCTTACCCACCTGTAGTACCTGCTCATGTCGATCCACAGAGCCAGCTGGTTCCTGCTGAGCTGACGGCTCTCCCTGCAGGGCTGAAGCACCTGTGAGCCAGGCCCTCCCCACCAAGTGTCCCCAGGGCCTGGCTCGGGGCCTGCGGCTTAGTTGAGTGATTCTAAGATGTGTGTCTTCTTCACCACTCACCATCTCTAAGCCAGCAGCATTTATAATCCTTGGCATCTGGCAGTCGTAATGGCAGTGAAACTTTTTCTTTCAAATCGCTCAGTTTCCAGCAGATGGCATCTTTTTGGTTTGGGACACATGGCAATATTATCAGGTCACACGTGCAGAGCCTTTACATGTGCTGGCTGGCAGCACCCATGCGTTACACACATGTTGACACAACAGGCCTCACAGCGGCCCTGAGGGAGGCCCCAGAGTGACCCCATTTAGGCAGGAAGAAGCTGAAGAACACATGGGATAGTGGGCTTTCTCAAGGCCACATGGCAACAAAGCAACCGTCAATGTGTTGGATTATTCTGCAGAGCAGGGCAGTGGAGAGGCTGTTGATGGGTGGATGCACAGACCCAGTTGGGCAGACAGATGGACAGATGGGCTTGGTTGACTGGCTTTGATTCTCATCTTGTTACTGACTGGCTCCATGACCCTGGGCACACATGCCCCTTTAGAAAAGAGACATTCCCTTCTGGAAGTCACTGAGTCCACGGGAAGGCCAGAAGGGAGAGCAGGCTGGGACAGAAAGGGAGGAGGGGAGGCCCTGCAGCAACGCTGTGACGTCCTCCATGCTCCCCAAAGGTCGTAGCCATTACAGTGGAAAGCGCCTGTCACCAGGGAGATTTGAGACTCTTACAGCCTCTTGTCAGCTTCTCCCCCAGGAGCAGAGGAGTCTGCAGCTGGGACCACAGCCGATCCTGACACCCTCCCTTCTCTCTGTATGCACAGGTGGAGGCCCCTGGCCTCTCTGGGAATGACATCTGCCCCCCTGGCTTCTTCTGCCCCCGTGGAACAGGCTTCCCAGTCCCCTGCTCACCGGGGTTTTATTCCTCGGCCCCAGGCCTGGCCAGTGAGCAGCAGTGCCAGCCATGCCCTCCAGGGCACTACTGCAGCCGCCCAGGGCTGTCCCACATCCTGGAGGCAGGGGTCTGTGATGCAGGGTGAGTGGCGGCCTGTGTGGGGAAGAGGGGCCCAGTGAGGCATTTCAGGGGCCCCAGTTCACAGACTAACCCTAAATTCCCATGGTCTCTCCCAGCCCCTCTGAAGAGCCCAGGTCAAAGTGACCACCTCCCCCAGGAACTCATGCCCCCAGTGTTCCATCCCTCAGATACGGGACTGAACTGCACACACCCCACGGGCCCTCCCAGCACCGACCTCCCAGGGTCCAAGGAGCTCTGATGTCCTCACACCCTCTGCAGCCTGGGCCAGATCTTGGTTTTTATCCAGTCAGCCAGCACCCTCTGCCAACAGGTGTCTGAGATTCCTGGCAGGTGCATCCCCCTCGTCGTCCAAAGGGTGGGAGACTGGCCACGGCCACCAGTGAGCTCCACCTCTGGCCTGGCTGGAATTCATCCTGGAGGAATTTCACCATGGTCCCCCATTTTCTCAGGTACATCTGCCTGGGAGGCAGTGTCATCCCCTCACCCTCCGACGGAGCCCATGGATACAGATGTCCCCCTGGTTTCCGCTGCCCCGCAGGGGCCCACAGCGAGCTGCCCTGTGGGCCTGGCACCTTCAGCCCATTGCCTGGTGCTGACACCTGCCTGCCCTGCCCAGGAGGTACCTACTGCCAGAAGGCTGCCACCGTGGAGCCTGTCACCTGCCCCAAGGGTAATAAATGCCCCCAAGCCCACCTCTGGGGACAGAGGAACATTGGGCGTAACCCCAGTGGATGGTGCCCCTGAGGGTTCAGTGCAGGCAGGACCACCGTCTCCCTCAGCTTTGCTCCATCCTGGGACTCTCCAGTCAACAGCAAGACCACAGTCCCTCCCAGGAGCCAGCAGCCGCCTGTGAAGTGGGGCTACCCATGCCAAGCGGGGGATGCCAGCGCCCCACCCATGGCCATGCCTTCCTACTCAGAAGGCAGTTCCCAGTGGGGGCCCCAGAGGTGACAGAGGGGAGAGCCCAGGCCTACCTGAGGGCAGATGTCTGGTCAGTCCCTGCGCTAACCTAAGTGCTGCTGACCTGGGGCAGCCAGCTGTCTGCAAAATGAGACCAGATGGCCCGGGAGAATTCTGCCTGGGGTGGGGAGCTGACTCACTCTCAGCAAACACCCCCAGAGAAGACTGCAGTGTGTCCGGGTGGCCAGGCTGCCTGTCCTGGGTGCGGCCATTGCTCCAGAAGAGACCCGGAGGCTTACATGACCCACTTTCTCCCAGACAACACTCTGCTTCTCTCTCACCGCTGACCATACACGTTTCCTACATCTCACCAAGTAATAACCCCAGAGACAGTGCTGCTGCCTCTATGTGCACACACACACACACCACACACAGTCACACACGTAAGGGCACACGCACACAGGCGCACACACACACACAGTCACACACACAAGGGCACACGCACACAGGCACACATACACATGCACACAGGTACACACAAGGGCACATACATGCATACCTACACACACAAGGGCATGCTTACACACACACACACCATACGCACACAGGCACACACACACACACAAGGGCACGTACATGCACACCTATACAAATACATGCGCACACAGGCACACACCATACGCACAGTCACACACACAAGGGCACACGCACACAGGCACACACACATGCACACAGGCACACACAAGGGCACATGCATGCACACACACCATATGCATACCGGCATACACACACACACACAAGGGCACATACATGCACACCTACACACACAAGGGCACACACACACACACACACTGGGGCATACAGTCACACACACAAGGGCACACAGGCATGCACACAGGCGCACACACACACACAGGCACACCCCGGACAGAACTCCTAGCACTCCCATTCCCTGCCTGGATTCCAAGCCTGCCAGCCTCCTCCACCTGCTGGGCCAGTCACACCCCCACCCCCACCCCCACCCCTGCCCTCTGGCTGTGTGCTCTGCCTGGAGTGAGGGAAGTCTTTGAACCAGACACTGAGAGCTTCCTGCTCTGGCCTCCCCACAGGTCACTACTGCCCAGCGGGGACGCCCTCTCCTCATCCCTGCCCAGAGGGGACCCTGAACCCACGGGAAGGTGCTCTCTCCTCCAGGGCCTGCCAGCCCTGCCCTGCAGGGACGTACTGCCCCGGGGAGGGCAACGGGCAGCCTGAGGGTAGGTACCAGCAGCCCTGCACAGCCTCCTCAGGACATGCCTTGGCAGGGCCACGGCGGAGGTCACGGGCTGGCTTCAGTGCAGCCCCCGCACCTCCTCCCTTGAACCCTGTTGCTTCCTCACTCCCACGAGGGGCCTCAAGGCTGGGAGCAGGGGTCCTCATCCCAGTGAGGTGCTCACTGCAGGGGTGACCTGGATGAGTCACTTGACCTCACGGGCCTGTCTCCTCCACTGTAAAATGGGGTTGAGAACATCCCACCACCTGTGGCGGCTGTGGAGAGCGGGGTCCTTACAAACCCAAGCTTAGCACTCTGCTGCCCCACCCCCCAGGCTCCATGTGGAAGTCATTCCTGTTTCCTGACCTCCTGACTCCAGGGTTGAGGGCTGCAGGCAGGAATGGGGAGGTCTGGGACACGGGCTTGCAGTGCCGTTGGCTATCCTAAAAGCCTACTCCTCTCTGCTCAAGGACCTTGCTCAGCCGGTTACTACTGCGAGGGGGGCGCCTCTAGCTCCACTCCCTGGAGAAACTCTGCCTTCCCCCTCAACGGGCCCTGCCCTAGAGGCCACTACTGCCCACAGGGGACCCTGCATCCTGTTCCCTGCCCCGTGGGGAGAACAAGGAGCAGCCCAGGTGAGCCTCTGACCCATGCCTCCCACCCCCCAGCCGTGGGACCCTCCTTCTTCAACTCCCACTCAGCCTCACAGGGCCACACCCACAGTACAGCAGGAGCATCTGTTGGTCTGGCTACTTGGGGCTCCCTGGGTGGACACGAGTCCAGGCAACACACCAAGGACAGGCTTGTCCAATGCAAGGCTCTGCTTGTAGAATATCAGCGGTGCCCTGGGGGAGGCCCTAGCCTTGCCTTTTTACTGACACCCATGGTGCTAGCTAGGTGCTGGCTTGGCAGATGGCAGCGGGCCTGGCAGGGAGCCTGTCCAGGGCCGACTCTCCAGTGTGGGGACCTCTCTCTCCAGGCGGTGTCTCTGAGGAGAGCTGCAGGCCCTGCCCAGCTGGCTCCTTCTGCCCGAGCCTGGGCCTTGGCTCTGCCCCTGGCTCCTGTGTGGCCGGCTCTGAATGCCCCTTGGACGCCAGGGCCCCTAGTCCCACCGCTCTGCTCTGCCCGCAGGTACCTCCCTGGGAGCGGCAGGAGGGGACCCAGGCACCCCCAAGGCCCGGTCTCAGGCAGGAGCTCTCAGGGCCTCATAGGTGGGGCTGCAGCTCTGTCTCCAAGCCCCACTCTGCTCCCCAGCCACCCCATCCAGCCTCCTGTTCTCCTGCACTCCAGGCGCCAGGGCCTAAACCGAGAAGGAAAGACAAGGCACTTCCCCTCCCAAGCCAGGGCCCCTGGCCACACCCAGCCTGGCCCTCAGAGGTCTGCTCTCTGTCCAATGCCCAGGGCCACTTCTGCCCACCTGGGGCTGCTCAGCCTGCCCTGTGCCTTCCTGGAGAGTACCAGCCCTCCCCGGGCTCAGATGCCTGCCTCCAGTGTCCACCTGGCTTTTACTGCCCGCATCCTGGAACCAGAGCGCCGCAGCTCTGCCCAGCCCACGCCTACTGCCCAGCCGGTATGCCCAGCAGCCCCCAGTTCCCATACCTCCCAGACTCTCTTCTTTCCCAGTAACTCCCCCCATCTTACCCCCTTCCTTCCTTCATTTCATTCATTCATTCGTTCACAATCCACAGAGGGCCTACTGTGCGTCAGGCACCAAGCTCGCACTAGGAAGGCCAGTGTGCAGAGCTCACTCACAGCCTCGGTCCTCCATCCACCCAACCCCACACCTCACTCTCCCCCTACCCTCTTGTTTCTCTTCCCTCCCTCTGTTGACTCACCCACGCTCCATGCCCACCTCCTCCCTGCACCCACACTGGGGGCCCCAGCAAGCACCTGGACCACAGGCAGTGGCGGACTGCTGTCATCAGCTGTGCTAGTCTGGGGCGACAGTCTGGGGTGGCCTCCAGAGCTCTGCCTGGAGAGGGTCCCTGTGGTGACGTCAGGGTTCTGGGGACATGACGGACGAGACGGCAGAGCCATAGCAACTGCAGGTTTGCTTGCCCGGAACACACTGAGCAGGAGCCCACACTTGCACCAGCATGTCCACACGCAAGTACCTGTACATACACACATGTATTCTCACACACTCTCACAGCACACACGCACACACCCACAGATGCACAAACATGCACACACAGTACATGTGCACACACAAACACATGCTGCCCATGGGCAGCCCAGCACACAGGCAGGTGTCCACAAAAGTCCATAAGCTTTGTCACGTCTTAGGTACCTGCCCATTTTAGAGTGGTAAGCATGTTATGTTTACAAGTGTTTGATCCACAAGTGCTGTGTACATTTGTCTTTCCTGTGCCTGTGGTATGAAAGTTATACCCATTTTAAATGACCAACCTCCTATCCCAGAATATTTAGGACATCCCAAATTCAAATAACGTGGCCTGTTGTCCCATGATTGCATGTCATACTAGTCATACACACACACAATACACACACACAGAGCACACATATGGTATACACACACAGCACACATATGGTACACACACACGCAGTACACATATAGTGTACACACACACACACACACCTTGGAGGGAGACGGCTCTCCTGAACCACCCAGACCCCCACCCAGACCATCAGCACCCCCTTGCTGAGGTGCTGATGCTCTTACTCTTAATATCCCCCAAAACTAAACCTGCACCTTTCAGCTTCTTACTCCCACTCCAATTGTTCCCTCTAAACCTTTTCCTCTGTCAGCAAATTTATTTCCATTCAGGGCCTGTGCACTAGTATCTACCAGCCCAGCCTAACATGCACAAGGAAACACTGAGGCCAGCAAAGCCAGAGGGCACCCCCCAGGACAAAAGCCAAGGCTGTGATGGGATTGGGGGTGCTGCGTCATGGAGGATGGAACAGCCACGGGAGTGCTGCCCCACAGCCGGCGCAGAGGGCCTGGGAGGAAGGAAGTGGGAGGGGAGGAAGCTCCTGCTCAGACTCGGCCGGGGGGGTGGGGAGTTGAGGGAATGTGGGGGGGAGCCCAAGGACTCTGATGCATGCATGGAGGCCACCAGACAGCCAGACAAACCCTCCCCGCAAAACCTCTCCATGGCTCCTTGAAAACCCTCCATGGGAGTTCCTCTTGTAAAGAGACAGTGACCCCAGGGGGAGGGACTGAGGGCACCAATGTCACCACTCCATCAGCTCTGAGGAAGCCGCCTGAGAAGCTCGGTGCCCTCAGGGTAGCAGGCACTGACGGGTGGGGGGCCTGGGACAGAGACGCCTTTGTGAGCCCACCCTTCCGGGCAGGTCCAAGGCACAGACGTGGCCCAGGCCATCCACTGCTCCCCCTCTCCAGGAACATGGTTCCCACCTCCGTGTCCACCAGGGACCTTCACTCCCAAGGACATGCCAGGCCTCCAGGAAGAGGGTGACTGCTCTGTCTGTCCCTCTGGTCACTACTGCAGGTCAGTAACAGCCCAATCATTCACCCCCTGCCACTGCCATCAAAGTGCACCCTTGGGATGAAGAGGCCCAGGGTCCCTTAGTGTCTCCAAACTGTGGAGGCCACGGCAGCCAGTAAGACCACTGGCTGCATGGCCTGAACAGGAAGGGGAAGCCTGACAAGTGCGTAGAGACAGTTAGAAAGCCAGGACAATTAGTACAGACCTAGATTTTAAAATAAATGGTATACATTCAAACTGAATAAGAAGCGATATGAAATGAAAATAGCTCTGCTCAGTTCCGGCCTAAAACAGGGCAGCTCCTCACAAGTGACACGTTTCATACCTCTGGACGATACCAGCGTCCCGTGCAGATGCCCAGCATCACACGCAGACACTCACGGGAAGGCTGCAGTTCTTCCCGTGTCTTTGCTTCTGAGTTTTCTGTGGCTTGAGGAGCTTGGGTTAGAGAGAAAATCTGCATCTTCTTTAAACAGAATGACAAATGAACAGGTGGCTCAAATCCCACCTGATACCCAACACCCGCCGTCTGTGGGAGACACGTGCAAGGTTGCACCTGTCTGCAGGATGGAGCAGCAGGAGTCAGGGCAAGAACGCTGCACCCTGGGTTCAGAGACACACAACCTACAGGGGATTCCCTCTCTTCCAGCATCTGCCAAGACCGTAGTGGCAGGCCCGGCTGCTCAGAGCAGCCAGACAAAGCAAAAGCACGCTGGCGGTCTCTGGTCAGAAACAGTCCCCACACTTACTCAAGGCAGCTCTGGAGGCTGGGAACAATGTCATCAGAGGTTCTGCTGGAAGCAGAACCTGCTTCCCAGTGGAGTGTCTTTTGCCTGTGAGACAACAGCCAAGGCTCCTGAGCCTCTCCATCTGGGGGTTCCTCTGCCTTCTTGGGAAGGAAGTCCAGTTTTAGGTTTAGCCAGCCTTCTCCCACTGCTGAGCTGGAGGCCAGACTGGGGCTCAATCCTGGGCCTGGGGGACCCTGAGCACACATAGGGACGGTACCTGCTGTCCCCAGCCTCTCACACCACAGCAAGTGCCACAGGGCCCTCAGCTTGTCCTGGAGGGCTTGCCCTGCTCTTATCCCCTGGGCTTGCTCACAAGCCCCGCGAGCAAGCTAGCGTATGGAGAGAAGATACCCAGACACCCAGCTTCTCCAGAAGGTGGGGCGGGGCGGGGCTCCAGGTGTGAGCTCACACCCAGGGCTCACTTTTTCTGTCACATGCTTGGATATAGTCACATGTGCTCCTGGGGCAGAGTTCAAAGATCTCTCACACAGACTGTGGGTCACAGGGAGAGCGCCCGAAGCCAGGGTGGGCTTCCCCCAGCGCTGGGGCACTGGGCTCAAGAGGGCCGCTCCATCCTGGTCTCACACCCTCCCCTCTCTCTGGCTGGTAGAAACGGACAGGTGAGGGGGAAGTGTCCTGCCGGTTATTTCTGCCCACCTGGGACCTCTGCAGTGACAACACCAGGCCCCAAGGAGCCCCAGCACCCATGTTCCCAGGGACAGCTGTGTGCCAAGCAGTGCCCACAAGGTAAGAGCCCCCTTTTCCTGCCCCTCAGGGGTGTGAAAGAGGCAGAGGGAAGACCGTCCAGCCCTCACCACATGGCCCACCCTAGCAGAGAAGCTTTTCCATGTGTCACAAATAGACTCTAAAAATAGCCAATCCTGGTTTTTGTACATCTAACGTGCACATGATACACGTGTGTGTAATTGCATATAACCCATGTACGTAATATCCTATACCGTACACACCCAGTGCAATCCAGATGGTCACTGATTTGACAAATGCAGAAGCCAGGGGAACCAGGATTGGCTTCCGGACCTCGCAACTCCTGGGCAACAGAGTCCCCCAGCCCCTGCTCCAAACACAGGCTCCCACCATCCCAGTGCTGTGCCCCACCTGCTGCAGGGCAGAGTCTCCCTGCCTTGTGGGACCCAGCACCATCCATGTGCTTCAGGCTTTTACTGCCCAGAGGGCAGTGGAGAACCTGCCCCGTGCCCACCTCACACTGTGACAGCCGCCCCTGGAGCCAAGCAGCAAGAAGACTGTGGGCCTTGCCCTGCTGGGCATTGGTGCAAAGCAGGTGAGGCACCTGGGAGCCTGGAGTGCGCGGCTCCTGAGAAGGGCTGGGGAGCAGGGGGTATGAGCCCTGCCCTTGCTTCCAGGGGCCTCGGCCATCCAGCCCTGCCCAGCTGGCCACTACTGCCCCGGAGGCAGTAACACCCACCCAGGGGCCCCTCAGGCCTGCCCGGAGCACACCTATCTGCCAGCAGAAGGGGCCCAGAGTCTGGCAGAGTGCCTCCCCTGCCCAGCCGGCTACCTCTGCCCGTCCCCAGGTGAGAGGCCGCCCCCAGGCCAGATGCTGAGGCCTCTGGGGAGGAGAGTCAAGAGGCACTGGGGGGCACCGCCCTTGCCTTCTGCCTCTGCTCCAGGTCTCTCTTCCGTCGAAGACCACCCATGTCCTCCAGGCCACTGGTGTCCAGGCGGTCAGGGTGCCCTTCTCTGCCCACCTGGAACGTTTCGGACAGAGCCAGGGGCATCATCCCGGGGAGACTGTGAACTCTGCCCCCCTGGCCACTACTGCTCAGAGGCTGAGCTGAGCGGCCGCGCAAATGTGTTTGCAACCCCCTGCAGAGCTGGAACGGAGTGCCCTGCAGGTGAGACTGCAGCGCTTCATCCCTCCCGGCCCCTGCCCCCAGCCCTGCACCCCAGGAGTCCACACAAGAGGCCCAGGGAACATCACACAGGCACTGCGTGGCCACCTGCTGGCCCTAGCAAACCGTCGGCCTGGTCCCCCAGTGTCCACCCAGTCTTTGGTTGGTTCCGTGCATTTGGATCCCCCCAAGGCCAAGCGCACTCAGCCTGTTTCTGTCTCCCTCAGGAGCTGTGGCCGAGGTCACCTGCAGGGCTGGCTCCTACTGCGGGCCCCAGACAGGGGTCCCCCCGCTCTGCCCTGGGGGCTATGCCTGCCCTGCCGGCTCCTCAACCTACACTGGCCCAGGTCAGCTGTGAGTACCCCAACCCCGCCGTGTGAGTCTGAGGCTCCCCAACATGTCTCAGCCTCCGGGCTCTCCGACAGGGGTCAACGCCCTCCGGTTCCCAAAGCATTCATACCAAACAGCGGGGCTCAGTGACAAGCACCAGGGGCCCTCTGCTTGTCTTCTCCGCCTCTGTCCCAGGGAAAGAGGGCAAGGAAGCAAACTGCACTGAGATGCCCTTCATCAGGGTCTAGGGTCATCCTGTAGGGCGGCCAGTTTTAAGTAAGTAAATTAAAATGTAGGAAACCCAGTTACATTTGAATTTCAGGTAAACCGAGTAAAGTGCTCATGTAACTATGGCCCATGCAATGCTTGGGAGCATTTATACTGTTTATCTGAAATTCAAGTGTGACTGCACACTTTGTGTTTCACCTGGCAGCCCCATTCCTATGTCCCAGACTGACTCCCCCAGCTGCCCCACCAGTCTTATCTAGTCCACACATCCTCGTGTCCAAGGTGAGGTGGGCAGGGAGCATGGACATGGATGCTGCCCAACAGCCTGGCCACCTGGGCACAGCTCAGCCCCTCCAGAAAGGCACCACGACGTGCTTAGGCCCATCAGACGCAAAACAACCGGAGACCCCCATCTGGGGTGATAGTGGAGCCCCCTCTCCTTGCCAGCTTACCAGCGTAAGGCCCATGCCTGGGGGAGGTCGGGCTCTACTGGTGAGACGAGAAGCCACCACACAGACCCATCATCGTGAAACTGGGGCTTGGACTCTTTGTGCAGCTGCGTGTTTCCCCACTACTGCCCCCCCGGCAGTGTCCACCCACGTGCGTGCCCCGGGGGCTCTGAAGCCCTGAATGGAAGTGGCCTCAGGGTCTCCCAGGAGACTTGCTGCCGGCTCTGTGAAGCGGGCACCTACCACAGCTGGGCCCTGGACACCCTGCCCTGCCAGCCCTGTCCCGCCGGATTCAGTTGCCTCCAGGGTGAGAGTGGGAAGCAGAGGGCAGGACTTGGGCCTCGGGTCAGAACTGGGCTGAGCCTGGTGGGGCGGACAGAGGTGGCAGGCGGAGAGGCTGGCAGAACCCTAGGAGTGTGTGTGGGACAGACCTGTAGCTCAGACCCTCAGAGGACACAGGTGAAGGAGGACTGGGAGCAGGGAGGCATCACATCTGTGCTGATGCTGGAATCAGATCTATGAATCAGACCATGCGCAGCCTTGTACAGCGCACACGGTGAAGCTGGGGCCCAGGAATAGGACATGGGCTGCCTGGCATCTGTCCCCGCCTTCACTGTAGCCTACGACTCAGAAACCCCTCCACTCCCCACAGGAACAGAGAGTTACTACAGCCAGCCCTGCCCGGTGGGGTACTACTGTCCTGCCGGGACCCCCAGCCCCAGGCCCTGCCCACCTGGAACCTTCCGGAACAGCAGCCAGGCAGGCACAGTGGGAGAGTGCCTGCCCTGCCCTGCAGGCACCTTCAGCGCCCAGCCAGGCCAGGCAGGCTGCCTGCCCTGCGGAAGTTCTGCCTTCTCTCCACCAGGTGAGTCTCATGGGCAGCCAGCTGGCTAGCTGCCTTTGTCTGTAGACAGGGATTCCAAACACACCAGGTCTCCTGTCCCCGCAGCTTTGAGCATCAGTGGTGTAAGGTTGCAGGAAGCCACCTTAGCCCTGAGTGGAATTGTATGCGTGGATGAGATAATTCTGGGTGATGACTTCAACACGCAGACAGGGAGTAGGAGGAACACCCTCAGAGAGGCTGAGGGCCAGGCCTGCTCCAAAGGCCAGGATGGAGTGTTGGCTGGGACCCTGAGATCGCCCGGCCAGATCCCGATCCGGTGCTGCAGCTCTGAAGTCCTGCTGGGCATCAGGGGCAGAGGTGTGAGCCAGGGACCCCTTGCTGACCTCTTCACCTGCCTTCATTTCAAAGACGTAGCCTTCACATGGCTTTTGCTGGTCCATTGTGCCAGGAGAAGACTTAATCAGATAGTCCCACAGAGGGAAATTTAGGTCCCACGGGTCACACACAGCTAGCCTCAATGGGGGCTCATTCCAGCCCTGCCCCGATGAGGGCTGATGTCCACAGACAAAGCCAGAAGACTTTACCTAGGATAGTAATAAGAGCATGAATAAGGAAAGTTAAGACATGTTCAAGGATTAGAAGCCTCAATAAAATAAAGATGTCAGCTCTCTCTCAAAGGATCTGTTGTTTATCTGCAATCTAAGAGAAATTCAAGCAAGATCTTCATGGGTGTGATCTGATTATATGCAAATTCAAGGGCCACAAGTAGCTAAGATAAACTTAAGAAGAAGAACAAAATAGGAAACATAGAGGTTCTATATTAAGATTTATTTTAAGGACTTCCCAGGTGGTGGTAGCGGTTAAGAACCCACCTGCTGATGAGGAAGACATAAGAGAACATGGGTTCGATCCCTGGATCAGGAAGATCCCCTGGAGGAGGGCATGGTAACCCATTCAGTCCGTGGGGTCCCAAAGAGTCAGATATGACTGAAGCAACTTAGCACACACACATATAATTAATTAACATTGTGCTTAGTCGTCAGTCATGTCCTACTCTTTGCAACACTTTGGACTGTTGCCCACAGGCTCCTCTGTACGTGGGATTCTCCAGGCAAGAATACTGGAGTGGGTCACCATTTCCTCCTCCAGGGGATCTTTCCATCCCAGGGATCAGACCTGTATCTCCTGTCTCCTGCACTGCAGGCAGATTCTTTACCTGCTGAGCCATCAGAGAATTAACTTTATTCCTAGGTATTTGATACCTCTTGCTGTTATTGTTGGAGAAGGAAATGGTAACCCACTCCAGTGTTCTTGCCTGGAGAATCCCAGGGACGGCGGAGCCTGGTCGGCTGCCGTCTATGGGGTCGCACAGAGTCGGACACGACTGAAGCGACTTAGCAGCAGCAGCAGCAGCTGTTATTGTAAACACTACTAGGTTTTAAATTTTCATCTTCTAATGTTTTATTTGTCTAAAGATGTCTCTTTTCAGCTTTAGCCTAAAGCATATTTTAGCTAAGTGGAAAATTATAGCTTGACAGTTATTTTCTTTCAGCATTTTAAAAATACAGTTCCGTTGCTTCTGGCTTTCTATTTCTGTTGAGAAGTCTTATATATATGCCTTATTTACTCTCTGCAGGTAATTTTCCTTTTTCTTGGGTGGTTTAAGATTTTTTCATTATCTTTGGTTTCTAGGAATGTACCTGAAGTTTTTTCCTGCAGTTTTTCTTTGTATTTATCCTCTTTGAGTCTCTTTAGTACTTCTCAAGTTGGATGTCTTTTAATTTTGTGACATTCTCAGCCATTATGTTTTTTAATATTTTTAAGTATTTACTCTGTTTTGTCCTTTCTCCTTTCCTTTGACTCTCAAATTATAGGTTATCTCTTTTCACCATGCACATGTGTCTTACACTGTTTTCTGCATTTTTCATTTTTTATTTTCTCTTTCTGACCTTCAATTTGGATGGTTTTTTCAGACCTATATTCTACTTTATATTCTCTTCAGCTCCATATAGATGTGTCCAACTCTTTGCAGCCCCATGGACTATTCAGCTCCATATAATATGCTATTAAGTATTTCTAAAGATATTTTACTTTTTGCTATTGAATCTTTCAGTTCTAGAATTTCTGTTAGTCTTTTATAGTTTCCTGCTCCCCCGTGAAATTCTCCATCTCATCATTTAATTTATCAAATATGCTAATCAGGGACTTCCCTGGCAGTCCAGTGGTTAAAACTCCATGCTTCCAAAGCAGGGGATGTGGGTTTGACCCCTGGTCCAGGAGCTAACATCCCACATGCCACTAGTTCTCAGCCCTGGCTGTACAATAAAGCTCTCTGGGCCCTTTTTAAAAGGTAGCTGTCCTGCCCTCACCTCAGAGATTTTTATTTAGTTGATCTAAAGGGGACCCAGACATTGGTAGCTTTTAAACACTTCTAAAAGATTATTCTATTGTGAAGTCAGGGTTAAGATTTGGAAGATCTCATTCAAC
This sequence comes from Moschus berezovskii, assembly GCF_049115385.1. Classification (NCBI taxonomy): domain Eukaryota; kingdom Metazoa; phylum Chordata; class Mammalia; order Artiodactyla; family Moschidae; genus Moschus; species Moschus berezovskii. Next base: position 49,893,679 of record NC_142472.1, read on the forward strand.
CCCTCGAAGACCCTCAAGGTCAGTACTTTGCAAAGGCAGGTGTCTATCCCCCACCTGGCTGTGTCTGGCTCCCTGCCTGGTGCCAGGGACTCCTCTCTCCCCAGGTGCCTCCCACTGCACATGTCGGGGCCTGAACAGGGTCTTTCAGAAGTCGGACGGTTCCTGCATCTGCCAGGCAGGACACAAGTCCTATGACGATGACGAGAGCAACAGTGAAGAGGACTGTCAGCCCCAGGTAGCCCTGGGGCCTCGGTGGGGCAGGCGGAGGGAGGGGAGCGCCATCCACACAGTCTCTCTGCCTGCCAGGGTGGGGATGACCTCCTGTGTAAGTGGGAAGACCTTGGGCTCTCTCCCTGTCATCCAACCACAGAGCCTCAGTTTTGCAAAGGGTCTTGGGAGTCACCCCTGCAGTGGGTGACCATCCTGTGTGGTCCAGGAGGCTGGAGGAGGAACAGCGTCCCTCACCAGGCACACGGCCCTGCTGGCAGCGAGATGTGGGCACCCTCCCCTCACAGCCATCTCTGGAGGCCCTGGATCTGACCTGTTGTTGTTCAGCCGCTAAGTCATGTCCGATTCTTTGCAACCCCATGGATTGCAGCACACCAGGCTTTTCTGTTCTTCACCATCTCCTGGAGTTTGCTCAAACTTGTGTCCACTGAGTCAGTTATTCTTAAAAGACACCAACCTCTTCATGGCGACACTTCACTCAACCAGCTAGTGGTACAGAAGCCTCTGTGCCGACCCTGGCTGACCCCTCTGTGCTGACTACAGCTCAGAGACGACTGCCAGGACCCCAGGGCTGCCTGCCCACCCGGGTCTAATGGCAGGCAGCTCCAACTCAAACGCTGCTCTCTTACCACCTCCTCCCACCCATACCTTTCCTCAGGCAATTCTCCCTTCCCCATGGAAGACCCTGCTCCTTGATAGGATAATAGGTTGAGGCTGCTTTATCCCTACCAGATGGGAAAAGGCACCAACCCCGGCCATGGCTCCAGCCTGCCTGGCTTCCAGCGTGCCCAGGAGCCCAAAGTCATGTTGTTCTCACTTTCCAGAGGTCCATCCCTGTCTGAGCTCCTTTCCCCTGCCTTCTTGTAAACTGCGTGCATGATAAGTTGCTTCAGTCATGTCTGACTCTTTGGGACCTCATGGACTATAGCCCACCAGGCTCCTTTGTCCATGGGATTCTCCAGCCAAGAATACTGGAGTAGGTTGCCATTCCCTTCTCCAGGGAATCTTCCCAACTCAGGGACTGAACCCATGTTCTCTTATGTCTCCTGCATTGGCAGGTGGATTCTTTACCACAAGTGCCACCTTGGAAGCTGGTGGTTCTCAAAGTGTGATCTTAACTCTGACAGCATCAGCATTACCTGGAAATTTGTTAGAAATGCAAACCTTCAAGCCCCACCCCAGACCCACTGACTCAGAAACTCCAGGAGTGGGACCCAGCAAACTGGGTTTCCACCAACCCCCAAATAGATATGATATTCACTGAAGTTTAAAAACCACTCACCAGCCTAGCTCCTGGGCCCTGCCCATGTCTGAGCTCAGCTGAGGGCCCTCAGCTTGGACAAGGAGCTGCTCTCTAGAACCATCAGGGCATCTGTCCTTCATGTCACCAACTGGCCAGCTCCTTGCATGCCTACTCGGGCCTGTTCCCTGAGTAGGGCTGGTTCCCCCAGACACTGCACTGTCTCTGGAATGTTCTCTGGTGCCCCCAGGCTGCAGGTGCGGAGGTTAGGGCCCTCCTCCTCCCTCACAGGTCGTGGAGCGCTGCCCGCCTGGGGACGTCCTCTTGGCTGCCACCCGCACCTGTGTGTCCCCCCAGCAGCACAACTGCTCTTCCTTCTGTCACCCGGCAGGAGGCCAGCTCAACGCGAGGCTGGGCATGTGAGTGATGACAAGCTGCTAAGACCACAGTGAAGCCACCACCCCAGGCAGATCCTGACTATCTCCGAAGGGCCCATCCCAGAAGCCTTGGCAGGACCCAGGTTGAACCACGTGCTAAAAGCTCCTCCCAGAAAGCCCCCTGTGTGCGCACCTCGAGCAGGGCGCCAGCCAGAGTGGTGGGGACAAGCAGCCATGCTAAGGAGGTGCTGGAACAGGGAGAGTGAGGTCCACACCCCAGGCCCCAGCCCCCAAAACTGCCAGAAGCTGACCCGGACTGGATGTTGAGTCAAGGGGGTCCCGATCTGGCCTTGAGTTCTAGACTGCCAGTTGACCTTTGCACCGGCTGGAGCAGGCAGTGGAGGAGAAGATAAACAAGAGAGTTCTGGATGAACCATTGGCTCTCGCATCCCTCTTCCTTGCTGGAAGTCAAACCAAAGTGCTGAGCCTTCCCCCACACTCCCCCCGCCAGGACGAGGTTTTCATCCCAAGCATGGCTCTAGTCCTAGGAGATGCCCCAGCAAGTTCAGGAGCAGGGCATGAGCGTGTGTGGTCCAGCCACTGCAGGTCCCCCACAGAAAGAGCAGCCCCAGCTCAGGGAAAGCAGGCAGCTCACGTTCCTATGGAGGGGCCCGCATGTCCCCACACCACCCAAGACAGACCCCATCCTCTCCCACAGCTGCCAGTGCCAAGAGTACATCTCCGCAGAGGAGCTCTGTGATGCCCAGTGTCTGGCCAGGGCCGCCCAGCTCTCCCTGACCTGGGGGCCCAGCAGGAAGCTGATCCTCAGCATAAAGGACAAGGCTGCAGGCAGCATCCAGAGGGTGAGCCCAGCTCAAGGAAGGATTGGAATGGAAGGACAGCTCTGCCCACTGGAGAAGGAAAGACGGAGCTGCCCAGGCCTGGTGGCTGCAGAAAACTCAAACACCATCTAAAAAAGCCAGGAGGCAGAGGGAACGCCCGTCTGTGAACCAGCCTGCCCGCCTGGTCCTTGGCTGCCTTGATGAATGTCCATCTGCGGCTGCAGGGAAGGGCAGGCAGGAGGCAGCAGTGGTGTTCCTCATGTCAGTGTCAACCATCCCATCTGAACGCCAGAGGGCCTTGGAAACCATCAGCTTCACTTCCCAGTAGGCACTCCACACGTCACAGAGATGGTGTGACCCTGCAGCCCCCCAGCCAGAGTCTTGTTCAGCCCAGACCTCCAGCTACAGAGCAGACCTGTCTCCTGGTCACCAGGGTGTGGCCCTGGCTCTCTCCAGGGCCTTGAGACAGAGGACCAGGGCCAGCTCACTCTGGATGCTTCTGCACCAGAGGTTCTAGACCACTATGTCTGCTCGCCACTGAAAGGGTCAGAAGGGTCATCTGGCCCGGGACTGGACAGAAGATTTGGGGTGATGGGGTGAGGTTTCTGATTTGCTCTGTAAGTAAGACATTTGCAGGTGGAGAGAAAAGAGAAAAATGCCTAAGTTGAGTCAGGGGTGTTTCCTGAAGACAAGAAAGAGCCCAGGGTTAGGACGTCACCTGGGCAAGTTCAGTGAGGAAGGAGACATGTCCTGGGGGAGGTGGGGTGGGCACTGCTGAGCCTCGTCGAGCCTGGCCAGGGGCCGGTCTGGGCTTCTGTCCATCCAACGCTGCAAGTCTCCCTGCCCCTCCCCCAAGGTGTTCATTGCTGTGCTTTGTCCTTAGGAGGTAACGAACACACTGGGCCCAGACCCGTCCTTCCAGGGCAGTGCCAGGGTCCATCTCATCCTGTGCAGCCCCCGTGGCCTCCTTGGCTTGGTCATCTCCAGCAGGGACACACTTGATGCCTTCTTCTTCGGTGAGCTTTCCCAGTGGGGATTGGAGGGGTGAGGGATCCCCTAGTCTGGCAGGGGTCACAGGTCATGTGAGAAGATGATCTTTTCTCCTTAAAGGGAATCTAGACTGGGGGAGGGGGCATGGTGCAAAGGTAGGCGTGGGGCCCCCAGGCAGGCCCTGATCCTCCAGCTTTCCTCCCCCAAACTCTCCCAGGTCCACCTGTGTCCAGGCCAAGACGGCAGAGGCAATCTTGGACCCCAGGCCTGGGGCATCATGCCCCCCAGGATCCCAGCATCCACCCCCACATTCCAAACCCAGTGATCTGCCTGGCAGCGGGGGACGTGGTTCTTTTCCAGCTTCACATTCTTCCCTACAGTGAGTCCCGCCCTGACTCTCTCACCACTCCCCACTCAGGTGTCCAGTGACCTCACATACAGACCAGATTCGCAGCAGCGAGTTACAGGCCAGGCCTGCGCCCTTGCTCTTGGCCTGACCGGTCATTTCACTGGGGCCTGGATTCCATATCTCGGACCTGCTGTTCCAGCTCCAAGTGGGGTTGCCAGACCTCTGCACCTTGGGAGGAGAGGGGTCTCAACAAGGTGACCTCTGACCTGTGCTCCAGCCTGCCTGCAGGGCTGCCCTGTGCCGGGGTCAGACCCTATGCCTGCTCAGTAGCCTGTCCATCTTGGATGCCTTGATTTATAAGGATTGTCTTCCCCATAATGAGCTGAAGCCTGCCTCTCCATGACACTCCTCCCCCACCACTGGAACCTCACCACACAAGCCTGCATGCTCCTCTGAAACATATTCACTGGTGGGAGAGGCTCAGCGTTCACCCTCCACGCACTGAGCACTGGTCAGGCTCTCAGCAGACTTGACTCCCTGCCGTTCTCCCACCTGGTGCTTCCCTGGGGGCTGCTGTGGGGCTGGGCACCCCACCTGCTCACACGCACACACACACACACATCACGACATCATTGACACGAGGTAGGTAGCCAGTGAGACAGAGGCAAGAGGGCGGCCAGTGCCTGGCCGGCATTTTTTTTCCTTCTCCAGTAGGTTTTTTAAAGAATGGATTTCAAGAGCAAAAATATGGGGCAGAGAGCTCACAAATGTAAACTATCTTTCCAAATGCTTTAGCAATCAGTGTAGAGACAACACACAGCCACACATTGAAGGCTCAAGAAGAGGTGTTCTGGTACGGCTGAAGATCTCAGCGTTAATCAGATCTGAATACAACAGGCACCCAGCCCATGTAAAAGCAGACCAAGGGTTTGGTTTCACACCTGGAGTAGCTGCCCAAGTTCCCCCACACGAAGCAGTGCAAGGGTGATGGGGCCAGAAAGGAAAAGGACTCGCACAAAGTGAACCCCGGCTTGGACGTTTCCAGGCCCAGCTCTCCTGTAATCCCACGGGCCTGGGTAGCCCTACCGCTCAACCTCAGTCTTCGCCTCTGTGACGTCTTGATAGGCAGGAGACAGGCCTGGTCAGAGGGAGTGGCCAGACACAGACCCGTGCTTCTGCCCATCTGCCCCCCTAGGAGGAACTGAGCACTGGCTGTGTGCCTGCCCTGTGCCACCTGCCAGGGTTCAGAGGTGGACAGACCCCACCCCAGAGGGCACCGGACATCCGGCTGTGCTCACCCAAGGGGGCATCTCTCTCTGTGGGCCGAGAGGGAAGGGTTTCACCTGGCACCAAGTTTATTTCACAGGACAGTGTCCCAGGGACAGGGTGTGGGCTGCCCGGGGCTGCGGTTTCAGAAGCCCAGGGAGCTCAGGCCAAGCGGCTCACTCTACAGATCGCTCAGCCAGTCACTACCCCGTGTACCAGATACAGCACCTGTTCAACAGCAACCCCCACTGGGACTTCGGGGCCTTTAGGCAGCTTGAACACCTGGTGCGGGAGACCCGCCTCAGCTTCTCCAGGTGACTGTGGTGAGGCTACCTGGTTCCTGGAGTACGGGTCACAGCCTCTCCAGAGTGGGCACCAGGAGGGCACGGGGGAGAGTGGGGGCCTCAGACCATGTCAGGGGTGGGGGTCATGGGTGGCTTCCCTGGGCCGCGTTACTCTAGGGGGAGCCCCTGACACAGCTCATGGCCCTCAGACTGTCTCCATATTCTGGCCCTTCACCCCCAGGTTTGCTCACCGGTTTGTAGATCCGGGCACATACGTGTTTCAGGACAATGGTCTGCCCGAGAGCCTGGCCGTGGTGCTGGTGAAGGAGCAAGGGGTGGCCTGCGACCCGGGCCTGCCCCCCGTGCAGCCCTCCTCACCCTATCAGCTTGCCAGGCATGGTGTCCTCAGGCACCAGCCGCCAAACCTGGGCCCAGATTGGGCGGCAATCTCAGGTACTGACCACAGAATGGAGGAGTAGGGTTGCAGGGGGCGGGGGGACCAACCTCCAGCCTGCAACCCTGGGCACAGCCTTGAAGACGACAAACTTGTCCTTGAACCTGGCCTTCCTCTGCCAGGCAAGGAATATTGAAATTCCTTCCTGGGCCTCCTGTCTCAACCCCTGCTCCCATGGGTTCTGGAGTCCCTGCCTCAGCGAGCAGGGTCCCTGAGTGGAGGTGTCCAGAGGTGCCTGTTCTTGCCTCCTCTGTGGGTCTCCCGCCTTCTTCCCTCCGTATTCATGAGCAAGGTCTGCTGTCCAGGTTGAGCCTGTCCAAGCGGCCAGGGGGAGACAGGTGGCCCATTGCAGCTGAGGCTCAAGGTCCTGGCAGTGGGGCAGCCAGAGGAGGGCGGAGCAGCAGTATCCCAGGAAGGCTCCCCACCCCACCCCCAAAGAATCCAGGGTGCAGGAGGACCCCCAATAGGATAGTGACTGGGTTACACCCGGAGGCAGGAGTGAGAGCTGTTAACAGGGAGCTCAGGGGGGTTAGAGCCCAGAAGCAGCAGGAAGAGAAAGTGGGGACTGCTGCTCTCATAGCTCCCCACCCACCCCCACCCCCGCAGGGGTGCTGCTGGCTGTTGGCTTGGCAACTGCGCTGCTGACCAGCCTGGGATTCGTGCTGAGACCCGCCTCGGTGGCCCAGGCCTGCCCTGTGAGGGCTCGGGGTCCTCGGTGGAGAGGCCTCGGGGAGCCTCTCATGCCCATGGAGCCTGTGCCCCTTGGGGACCGGTGAGTCCCCTCCCGCCGGCTCGCCTCTCGCAGCCCCCAGCCAGCCTGGGGCCGGCTGTGTGTGCAGGCTCTGAGGCTGCTGCTTCTCTGCAGCTTTCCATTCTCTGAGGATCTTGGTCCCTGGGGCTCCGAGAAAGGAGCTGACTCCTGGAGGAAAGCCACTGCCCGGGGCCCAGGTATCCCTGCCCCACCCTCCTCCCCTGCCCTTCCCCCCCCCCAACCCCCCACCCAGCACACCAGGCGCACATGTGGGGAGCAGCTGGTTTTTCTACTGACAGTTAGTGGCAGTCTGTGCCATCCCTCTCAGCCTCACCACAAAACCTAGAAATGGGCATTTGGAGGGTTGCTGTATTTCCATTTTCCAGACAGACTGAGGCCCCAGGAGGTGTGAGTGGCTCTTTAGGCGCCCTCAGGTGGTGAGGTTGGAGAGCAGTCAGAGCTCTGGGTCCTCACTGTGCCGGTCAGGAGCTGGGCTGGGGGGCCAGGCACTGCCCTTCAGGGTCCCTTCACGGGACGACCCACCTGCCCGTCAGCTCCTCTGCTGAGCCGGTCTCCCCTACAGGCAGGCCTCCATGCTCCTTTGCCCCTGCATCCTGTCTGCAGAGCCCCATGGGAGAAGGGAGCTGCTGAGTCCAGGGTCCCTTCCTGCAGGGAAGCTACTTGCAGCCCACACCCTGGAGGACTTCAGCATTCGCACACTCTACGACAAGCTGGAGGACCAGAGCCTGCATGTGGCGGCCCAGCTGAGCAGGCATAGGAGCGACGCGCTGGCCTTCTTCAGGGGTGCCAGCCTGCAGCTGCAGGGGCTGCAGGTTAGCCCCAGCCTCTGACAACCAGGACCACTGCCTCTCCCACGTCTCCCCCCAACCCTCCCACCCACCCACCCACTCCAGGAACAGCCACCCACCCTTCTAAGAATTGCCTGAGCTGAGACGGAGGGCCACACCCGACCTGAGAGGGTGACCCAGCCCTGGTTCTTCCAGGACCTCCTGCAGGGCCTCAGTGCAACAGAGTGGCCAGGGCTGGGAAGGGCTGGAGATGCAGAGACAGGGGGCAGGACTGCTGCCAGGACAGGCACTGGACAGAGCACAGACTCATGGAGCAGCCGCAACACAGCTTCTCCTGGGGAGCCCAAGCAGCGTCCACCAGGTGCGAGGCCAGTACCCAGGGATGGGACAGCAGGTGAAAAACTGTGATATCAAGGCCCAACAGTGTTTCACATGGTTCATCCCGCTCAGTGCTAAAACCAGAGAGCATCCCACCTGATCAAAGAAAATGGTCCTGAGCACAGGGCCAGGGAGAGACGCTCCAAGGTTGGGAGGGCACTAGCATGCACAGGGGTCTGACCGAGGAAGGGGTCCAGTGCCACTCCCTGGGGCCACAAGGGCCCTGGAGCCTAGCTTCCAGCCATGTCTCACAGTCCTGCACTGCGCGATGACTGTACTCACATCACCTCCACTAACCCATTCAGTTGTCACAGGAAACCTATGAGTGGTATTACCACATCCCCATTGTACAGATAAGGAATTTGAGGCCTAAAGAGGCTAAAGGACCCTCCAAGCATCCACAGAGAGTGCACAGCTGGCCCAGAAGCCCACTCCCTGCTGCACAGGACTTATATGCCTCCACCTGCAGCTGACAGCATTCAGGAACGTGCCTCGTTAGACCCCACAAGCTCGTCAATCACCACCAGACTTGGGCTCCACAGCCCCCACGGAGCTCCCTGGCCCTTTGGGGGAGGCGGGTAGTTCCCCAGTGAAGTCCACTCCCTGGAAAGTGGTGTGGGGGCTCAGGTCCAGGCAGCTGTGTCACTTTTTCCATGGTCAGCGTCCTCCAGGTCCCAGCTCAGGGCAGAGGTGGAATCAGGGGGCATGGTAGAGATGCCAGAAACCCTCCCTGGCAGATGCATGTGTGTGTGAGTGTATCAGTATATGTGAGAGTTGTGAGTGTGGGGGTGAGTGTATGTGTAAATGTATGTGAGTGTGTCAAGTGTGTGTGGACGTGTGGGGTGGGGTGTGTTTGTAAGTGTGTGAGTGTACGTGAATGTGTGTGGGGTGTGGGTGGGTGTGCATGTGTATGAGTGTGTGTGTGTGAGTGTGCGTTAATGTGTGTGGGGTGTGTGTGTGTGTGCATGCGTATGAGTGTGTGTGTGCCTGCGTATGAGTGTGTGTGTGTGAGTGTGCATGAATGTGTGTGGGGTGTGTGTGGGTGTGCATGTGTATGAGTGTGTGTGTGCATGTGTATGAGTGTGTGTGTGTGAGTGTGCGTGAATGTGTGTGGGGGGTGTGTGTGTGTGAGTGTGCATGAATGTGTGTGGGGTGTGTGTGGGTGTGCATGTGTATGAGTGTGTGTGTGTGCCTGCGTATGAGTGTGTGTGTGTGAGTGTGCATGAATGTGTGTGGGGTGTGTGTGGGTGTGCATGTGTATGAGTGTGTGTGTGTGCCTGCGTATGAGTGTGTGTGTGTGAGTGTGCGTGAATGTGTGTGGGGTGTGTGTGTGTGTGCATGTGTATGAGTGTGTGTGTGTGCATGTGTATGAGTGTGTGTGTGTGAGTGTGCGTGACTGTGTGTGGGGTGTGGGTGGGTGTGCATGTGTATGAGTGTGTGTGTGTGAATGTGTGTCAGTGTGTGAGTGTGTGTATGTGAGTGGGTGGGTGGGTGGGTGTGACAGTGTGTAAGCGTGTGTGTGAGTGTGTGGCCTAGAGGACCCTGGGGACTAAGCAATGACATCCAGAGCTTTCCTTGACCTTCCCTGCAAACCATCTCTTCTTAAACTCCTTGTCTGTACCTTCTGGGCTGGGACATCCAGCCGAGTGATCACGAGGAGAAGGACAGAGAACACTTCCTCTGAAGTTTGCCTGAGACCAGTCATTGCCCTCTGTCCTGGGCGCTGACAGGAGCTGGGTTAGAAGGCAGGTGCTATTGCAAGCTGAATGCTGGGGTTCCATTTTTCCTTTCTGTTGGCCAAATTTTCAAAAATAATATGTGACAAAGCATTAGCAAATCAGAAAGACAAAAAAACAAAATCTTCCTCTAACCCAGGAGACTCACTGTGTGACTGGGAGGTGTGCAGCCACAGCACGTGCCTGCCGGCCTGGGGGCCCACACCACAGCAGAGTTCTGAGTTGGACAGAGGCGTGAATACCAGAGGGGCAGATCTCTGAGTTTAGAAGCAGTTAAGAATGAGTTGTACAGAGAGGGGGACACCATCTGGACTCAAGGCAGCAGGATGCTTCCTCCAGGCTCCGCCCCTGGGTGTCCAGCTGGCGAGGTGACTGCCTAGAGGAAAGGTGGGGTACACACACCAACTCCATGAACAGGGAGGGGTGAGATGTCTGGCAGGGTGGCTGTGATGGATGAGGGGATGTCTGAGGGGTTCTCTGTGTTCTTCTCCCCAGGCTGCACCCCTAGTGTGTCCTCCCCAGGCTGTCATGTGGAGCTGGACCGAGCCATCGCGGCCCTGGCAACCGCACTTTCTCAGGCGTGTGGGCCACCAGCTGGGGCCCTGAGAAAGGTGAACACCCGGGGCAGTCACAGCCTGACTGTGTGCAGACTCATTAGGTGCACGGGCACACATGCACACACACTCACCACACACTCACACCCATACACTCGTGTCCGTGTGCATCACACACACCATACACACTCACATGCATGTGGGCACAGCACACAGCCACACACACTCACACCCATACACTCATGTGAGCACATGCATCACACACAGGCTCACACGCACCTGGGCCTCATGCTCTGCAAGCGCCCCGCCCTTGGTCAGAACCCAGGGTCCGTGGCCTGTGCTCTAGATGCCCCTGCTCCATCGCTTCTGAGCCTCCTCCAAGAAGCGTGTTGGAGACAATGCCCCCCATTTGCTAGCTGACCTGGCCTCTCACAGGACACTCAAGAGGGGCCCGGCCCCCAGTTCCTGCCTGAGGGCAGCGCGTCTGAGGGACTGAGGACTCAGCCTCTGGGTCCTCAGCGTGGCACCCTTGTGCAGCACGGCAGTCTGTTGTGGCCCAGGTGTCCCGGGAGGCCTGGGGGCACAGACAAGGGAGGACACCACCCTCATCAGGTCTTAACTGACTCTGGGGTCCCTAGGAGCACCCGGCAGTCAGCGGCCAGGCTCCCCAGAGACAGGGCATCCCACACTCAGGTCGGCACACCTGTCCAGGTCGAGTTAGCAATGACGTCCTGGTCCCTCACTGTTCTTTTCCAGGGCCAGAAATGGAGGAAAGTTACAGGACTCTCTGTCCTTCCCAAGGTCTCTGGTTGGGTTGGTGAACAGCCTGTCTCCGCCAGTCAACAAGATGCTCAGCTGGTGAATGACGTGCTCCCTGAGCCCCAGCCTCTGCCCTCCCCTGAGGAGAACCGAAGCCCAAGGTGGGCAGGCATGGACACCCTAAGCCCCCTGGCACCGAGGTTCTTATTTTTCACCACCTAATTTAGAACCTCAACCCATTCTGATACAGCTACAAGTCTTTGGGGCTCCCTGCCCCTGGTAGCCCCATTATCATTGCCACCCAGGTTTGCCAAGGGGTTGCCAGTTTGAGGACCTCATCAGAACTCATGTCACTCACTGGGGTTGTCCCCACCCATGGGAAAGAGGCCACATTCACTCCAGGTGACCCCAGATTTCATATTCCTGCCCCTCCTTCTGATTCTCCTTCCTCTAACTCCCATCTCTCTTCAGGTGGAGACCCACAGTCTCCTTTGTTCCTCTGAGTTGAGGAAAGGAAGTGGTAAAATCATTGACTGTGTTTATTGATACTGAGATAAGCACTTTGTCTGTTATCTGATCCTCACAACAACCCTGTGAAGTGGTACTACCATTTAGTTTAAACGTGAGGTAGCTGGGGCTCAGAATGGTTATGTTACAGGAGGATCTGGAATTGCAGCCCAGGGCGTCTGACTCTCAAACTTGCTGAGTCTGAATGCTCACCCCTCTAATCCCTGCACCAAAGCCACCACAGCCCGTCCTCCCAGAGATATCTCTCCCCTTGGCTTCCTGACTGAAAGTCCTGGAGAGCTTATACAGATGATTGAAGTCTCCTGAAGAAAAGAGAAGAGCCCAGACTCTCCTGCTCACATCGCCAGGCTGGGGCTTCTGGAGGTCCAGGTTGCCAGAAAGAGAATCACCAAAAGGAAATGAAGGTCAGGAGTCCGGAGACCTGAATCCCTGACTGGACTCTGCCCTGGGCACTGGACACTGGGAATCATGAGAAAATACCTCCCAGCAGCTCCATGAGGACCACCCAAGAGAACGTTTCAGTTCAGTTCAGTTCAGGAGCTCAGTTGTGTGCAACTCTTTGCAACCCCATGGACTGCATTTGCAACCCAATCATTCCCTGTCCATCACCAACTCCCAGAGCTTGCTCAAACTCATGTCCATTGAGTCAGTGATGCCATCCAACCATCTCATTCTCTGTCGACTCCTTCTCCTCCTGCCTTCAATCTTTCCCAGCATCAGGGTCTTTTCCAATGAGTCAGTTCTTCCCATCAGGTGGCTAAAGTATTGGAGTTTCAGCTTCAGCATCAGTCCTTCCAATGAATATTTAGGACTGATTTCTTTTAGGTTGGACTGGCTTGATCTCCTTGCAGTCCAAGGGACTCTCCAGAGTCTTCTCCAACACCACAGTTCAAAAGCATCAATTCTTCAGCATTCAACTTTTTTTAATGGTCCAACTCTCATATCCATACATGACTACTGGAAAAACCATAGCTTTGACTAGATGGACCTTTGTTGGCAAAGTAATGTCTCTGCTTTTTAATATGCTATTTAGGTTGGTCATAGCTTTTCTTCCAAGGAGCAAGCATCTTTTAATTTCATGGCTGCAGTCAGCATCTGCACTGATTTTGGAGCCCAAGAAAATAAAATCTGTCACTGTTTCCATTATTTCCCCATCTATTTGCCATGCAGTGATGGGACCGGATGCCATGATCTTAGTTTTTTTAATGTTGAGTTTTAAGCCAACTTTTTCACTCTCCTCTTTATTTCCTCTTCTCTTTCTGCCATAAGGGTAGTGTCATCTGCATAGCTCAAGTTATTAATATTTCTCCCAGCAATCTTGATTCCAGCTTATGCTTCATCCAAACCGGCATTTCGCATGATGTACTCTGCATAGAAGTTAAATAAGCAGGGTGACAATATACAGCCTTGAGGTACTCCTGTCCCAATCTGGAACCAGTCCGTTGTTCCATGTCAGGAGAATGTTTACTGCTGCCTTTGACGCAGGGCTGAAGGAGTCTAGAGGAACAAGTGATTATAATGAAAGACTTCTAGAAATTTAAAGACATTTATAAGGATCAGGAAAGATAAGATAGGCTTTAAATAAGGGTGGTCCTAGCAGCAGGTGTTGGGGAAGGGTCTTCCTGGAGGACAGCAGCGTTAACAAGACCTGAGACAATAGTAAGAGCACTCAGGTCTGGTTTGAGACCCGAGGCCGATCTCCAAGGCCCAAAAGCTCCCTGGACACCGTCCAGCCATCTTGCCTCAAGGTGTGAAAACTGAGATCTGGAATTGAGCGGCCCAAGGGGACACTGAAGAAGACATCCATGTACGGGCCAGGCTTGTAGCAGGAAACAGAGGGACAATTTGAGAACAGCACAATAAAGGAGATGTATGAGGGTGTGCAGGTCCAGGCACCTACATGGACTAGCACAGGCCTCCTCCTGGCCTGGCAGGGCAACAGCAGACGGCAGTCCCTGGACCCAGGAGAGCACGTAGCCAGGCAGGGCACAGCCAGCTGATGCAGAGGAGGGAAAATCTTTTTCCTCTACCGATCTCGGGTTCTCACGCAGGCAACAAGAGAAAACAGAAGCTCATTAATGTGTCCATGGCCCACGTGTGGGGCCCTCAGTGCAGAATAACTTGAAGGGGAGGTTGGAACTGTGGTAACTCTAAGAACACATTTTAGAGAAGTGACAAGATAACAGTAGAGGACTCTGGGTTTCTAGGGCCGCAGATCTTGGGATGGTAGATACAGGGGAGTGTCATGGTGGAGGGACTTGTGTCTATGTAAATTCCTCTGGAGGTATCTCTGGGCTGGTGAGGGTCTAGGGTGCCTCCAGTGATTACCCTCTGAGCCTCCTGGTAGAGAGGGGAAGGGACCCCTTCAAAAGGTAAGTCCTGTTTTTAGGCAGATATGGGAAGGCAGAGAGATTTTCTTATCTCAGTGTGCCTCCTTGACATGTGCCGGGTGTGAATTGTGCTCCTGGCACTGAGAAGTCACCACCCGTGGGCAGGGAAGGCTGCCTGGGTCCTGTCGTCCAGCGTCAGGGGACCTATGTGTGTGTCCTTCATGTTTAAGTCTCATATCTCCTCTTTCCCTAATCTCAGACTCCCTGGGGAGATATTAAACGCGGCAAAGGGGGTGGACCACCAGCAGTAGAGGCCTGAGAGGGTGCCTCTCATCCCTTTTTTTCTCAGCCCCCAGAGGCAGCCAATTGCTGGATGGCACCCCCGGGATGACATCAATGGAGGAGACCCTGTGAGCCCTGCTCCAACGCACAAGCAGGGAGCCCTTCCTGAGCTGCAGGTAGGGGCCAGGCAGCGTGGGGAGGGGCACAGCCCAGCAACATGGGATGATGTAGGGAAACTGCCCACCCTCCAGTCTGCTTGTCACCTACACACCGTGTATGACTCTGGGACACAGGAAATTAGAATTGGAGAATACTGGTCAAGAAAAGCGTTCTTTCAATCAACAAGGATTCATTGATTTCTACAGTGTTCACAAGGGCAAGAGGTGAAGGTTTAAAAGAATTTTCAAAACAATGGGAAAAAAATTCCCAAAGGTAAGGTATGATCACATAATAATATAAAATCTCTAGGTCAAAATGTTACCATTAGTAGACACTTTTACTCTTTTAGAAAAAATGTGCAAATGGCCTTAGAGAAAGGAAACACAAACAAGTAAATTTTATTAGAATGTTCAAAGAGTCAGAAAAAAAAATAATTAAACTAAACACCCTTTTTTATCTACTTAAAATATCTGACCAAGTTCAGTTCAGTTCAGTCACTAAGCCATGTCTGACTCTTTGAGACCCCATGGACTGCAGCACGACAGGCCTCCCTGTCTATCACCAACTCCTGGAGTTCACTCAAACTCATGTCCATTGAGTTGGTGATACCAATCTGACTAACTGCTACTGCTACTGCTGCTAAGTCACATCAGTCGTGTCTGACTCTGTGCAACCCCATGGACTGCAGCCCACCAGGCTCCTCTGTCCAAGTACTAAGTAATTGTGAGGAATAAAGAAATAAACACTCTCATATTCCACTGGTTGAAGAGTACAAAATTTAAACCTTTCATGAAACATTGGGCCAAACTCAGCTAGCTACACAATCATCTCTGCCTATAAGAGTATCTGAGATAAACAATTTTTAATCAGAAAGCACTCACTCTCCCAAAAAATTAATAAGACACTCTGCCATTGTAGCCACAATTAGCACACAAGGCCCCTCACAGCCTGCTGTCCCCAGCCACCACTCCTATGTCTCCAGCATCATCTCTGTCCACTTTTCCAAACAAATTATTAATGCATGCTACCACCAAACTGAACTTTGACTACTTCCCACACCAAGCCGAACATCTCCTTGGGTAACATTTGTCACTGATAATTCCTTGTTCTATGTTTGCCTTTCCTTATAGACTACAAACCTCATGGGAGTTCGCTAATGGGGTTCCATAATCAACCATTGGCTTGACACATAATGGGTGCTCAATAAATCTTTATCTATGAATGGATGGACATACAAATGGATGGATGAATGGATCCATGTATGAATGTGCTGATGAATAGATGCATGGATGGATGCATAGGTGGATGGATGGATGGAAAGATACATGGATGGAACTGGGTGAACTGAGAGACAGATGAAAGTTCCTTGTGCTCTCTCATATCTCTGTGTTTCCACACATGCTGTTGCCTTTGTCTATCCTGCCCTACTTCAGCTGTCCACCCAGTTAATTCCTTTTTGTTAACATTCAGTTGCGATGTCTCCCGCCTTCCAGAGAGCTCTCCCTGATCGCAACTGCCTGTGTTAGGCCTCCTGCTTTTTGCTCCTGTAGGCCCTGCACACATCCCTCCACACAGTTCTCACTACACCAGACTGTAGGCCTGCGTTCCCTTTTCTTTAGGTGCTGAGCTCTTCAAGAGCAGACATATCTCAACTCCACACATCCAGCTTTGATGCCCCCACCTGTCCTAGAGAAGCTCAATGGGTTTTTAGTAAAATTAGAAGAAAAGGGAGAGTAATGAGGACAGTGTATCCCCTGTTTCTAGAGGAAGATACAGCAGGTGGAAGACAATTTGGACAAGCTGAATGAGGAGTTCTTCCAGCTCAGTGGTCAAGCCTTAGCGCTCCAGAAAGAAGAGGACAGAACAGGCCAACTGCCGCCTAGCAAAAACAATCCATATGTGGTAAGTCTATGAGACCACCACCTCAGCTCCTGAGGTGTCCACGGACAGCTGGGTCTCATGATGTCGGGCCCACCGGGTCACAGTGTCTTCCATAGAAAGGGGTTCAGAACAAAACAACCAGCTCGGACCAAAAGGCCCACCAGTTTTGCCTGTTATGTTTGGCAGATAGAGGGCTCACTCTGGGGGACAGTGCTACATGTATAGGCAGAGGAGCATGTCGGCCATCTGTCATTTTCAGGTCTGTAAGTACGTTGATGGCCTGGAAAGACTGGGGAAGGGCATGAAAGGGTACAATGGAAATATTAATAGCTTTTCCAGCTGTGGCCTAAACAAAGAGTTTTCTGTGAGATGCACTCCTATCCCAGCTCAGTCCCTGGAGGTGAAGACCTGGCGAAGCTAGAGGGGCACAGGAATGAGACACAGTGACAACGCAGCTGTGTCGGCACTGACCTCGCCACTAAAGCAACACCAGCTTGCAGGCCTCGAGTGGACAACTGGATTCCTGAGGCCTCTTCCTCCTGACCTGAGGTTTCGGTGTCCCTTTGACTTTTGCACCCAAGCCCAGTGCCTCCTCCATGTCCCCGTAGTTCCCATCTTGCTGAGTTGCTGAAGACAGGCAATGCCATGGGTTGCAGGGGGTGCAGAGTTATGCACCCCTGTCACCAGGCTTCAGTGCCCAGAAACACTGCTCACCAAGGCCTCCCTCTTCATAACCAAGGAGGTCACGCCTGCCAGCGACCTCAGGAGCCAAGATGCTCCCTGAGTACAGACCTCCTGCCTGAGTCTGGATGTTGGGGAGTCTGAAAAGTGGGTTCTTCTCAGTCAAGCTGTCCTTTCAAGACCAAAGCACAAGAAATGACCTCTATGCTCACAAACAAGCAAGGAAAGTTTATCTTGTGTGCCCACAAGGCACAGTGTGTCATGTGACAGCCACAAAACACACAGACCCTTCCAGATGCTCCAGAGAAGCCCAAATGCAGACGGCACTCTGAGTCGCCCACGCAGTGTGTCTGTCACTCCTCCCCTGAGCACAGTCAGACCCATCCCAAGAGACCAAGTAAGCTGGAGGGCTGGTTCCTGGAGGCAGCCATGGGACGAGGTGCAGGCACCCAGCACTGCTGCACTGAGGGGATCAGGTGACAGCGGTTTATGAGAATAAAGGAACTGGAGATTTTCATGCTTAAAGAGACATTGTGTCAATATCCCCAGTATTAAAGAAGGGACAAACAGGATGAGCTGAGGGGCTATGAAAAGATTTAATTATTCAATAATTGTTCCAAATTATTAAACGTGATGATTGTATAATGAAATAATTAGCTGTTGTTATGCATGAGTGAGGCAACATAAATGCAGGGGACACTGTGTTTTTCTTTGTTCAACATGAGGCCAGTCCCTGGGCGTAGCCTGTTGGCATCTTCCCGAGGGTTCAGCTGGGTGTTGCCTGAAGTCTGTCAGAGTGACCAGGGTCACAGGGGGTCACAGGATAGGCTCAGGGCTTGCAGAGTCCCATCTTCTCCTCCATTCATGTCCTTTCCAGGTGGTTCCCAGGATCTGCCCCTCTGAGCAGCATGAAGACAGACCCTGCCAGGGAGAGGCAAGTGTCCCCCACGGAAAGAATCTGGGACCTTTGGCCCTGCAGAGCAGCCAGGCCCTGGCACTGGAGGCCAGGAGAGCCTGGGTGGCCCGCAGGGCAGAAGAGCTGGAGTGGGAGCTGTCCTTGCTTGTCCAGGTGGCGGCTGGCAGCCGGCCGAGCCTGGGGAGGCGGTGAGTCAGAGGGGGCCGGGCGCCTTCTCCATGGGCTTGGCCAAGCACCTCTGCTGTCTGCTGGCAGGAAGGGGGCGTGTGTGCTCAGCTTTGGGACCTGCTCCTTCAAAGCCCAACAGGCAGCCTGTGCTGGTTTCTGCCTGTGATCCTTGGGGTGAAAGAAAATAAAGTCACATAGGTGAGAAATCAGTGTGCGTTCTCATCACTGAGCCTGCCCCTCAAATCTCTGTGGTCCAGGCCAGATGCCCCCCAAAAGCCTCATCTGGGGCCCTGGCTTCACGGGAGGAGAACACAGGAGCAGCTGCTGCACAGAGCCTCCCTCGCTGCTGTGTCCTTGCAGGGAGCCCCAGGGACTGATGGTGTTTCCTTTCTGGCGCCAGCCAGGGGAGCATCACGCCTGCCCTGAGGGCCTCCAGCACCAGAGGAGACTCAGCCATGCACTCAGGGTTAACAGAAGAGTGTGTCTGATGGAGCAGCAGATAAGGAGACAGCTGCTAGAAACTCGCCTGTTTGTGACATGCCCTTACTGATTAAGCCTGCTTTCACTGTTCCCCCTCTTTCT
This sequence comes from Moschus berezovskii, assembly GCF_049115385.1. NCBI lineage: Eukaryota > Metazoa > Chordata > Mammalia > Artiodactyla > Moschidae > Moschus > Moschus berezovskii. Next base: position 49,912,223 of record NC_142472.1, read on the forward strand.
CCAGTTGTATACCCTCCAAGCCAAGGTAACGTATCACCAGGCTGCTTAACCACCCCTGCGGAGGAGGCTTCTGACGTAGGGGTCACTACAGTGATGGGGGCCCAAGTTGTTTTCAGAAACTTGGAATAGGCTCTGGGCAGTGCTGACTGGCTAAGACTAGCTAGGACCAGCCAATCTAAACCTGGGCACGTGCAGGACACAGATCACCTCACCTCTCCTCTCCCTCCAAGCCTCTGCCCGTTAGCTGAGACCTGCCAGCTACTTTACCAGGTTGATATCTCAGATCCCTCATCTTCTGAGAGGCAGATGTGAAATGTGGTCTTCCTTGTCCTCGCTTGGCTGCCCCATGAAGCCTTTCTCTGCTACAGACTGGTTTGGTTGCAAACCTCTCTTCACCCCCTAAGACTATTCCAGAGGCCACTCACTCCACCAGGCTCCTTCCCACCCTTTTCTCGACCTTTCCCTGGGATGGGGAGTGAGGTGGGAGGGGGTTTCAAGATGGGGAACACATGCACACCCGGGGCATATTCATGTCAATGTATTGCAAAACCAATACAATAATGTAAAGTAATTAGCCTCCAATTAAAATAAATAATTTTTTTTAATTAAAAAAAAATAAAAAAATTCTCTGCCTTTCATCTGATTCCTGCTTTAGTTACCCAGTCTGTCCTAGCCTCTCTTCTAGGTTGTAGCTTCCTTCAAGGCAGAGTATCTCTCTCCCTCTCTCTCTCTTTCACACACACACACACACACACACACACACACCACTCAGCACACTGCTTCTCTCTTACAAGGCATCAGGTGACCCACACATGCTTCATGCATGTAACTGACCTTATGGATACAGACTGACCCCAGGATCATGTGGTCATGTCAGGGCCACACCACACCTGGAAGCCATGCAGAATCACTAGTGCCAGCTTCAGAGAAAGACAGGGAGACGCTCAAAGGGTTGGGACATGGACCTCCAGGGCTGAACCCCTGGGACAACTCTTGGTAGGGCTGGAACTTGACCCAAGCCTTCAAGGGTATGAAATATGGATGCTTGGAAAGAGGCAGGGGAAAGAGAGAGCATTTCAGGCCTAGTAGCCTCAGGGATTGATGTAGGTGACCCCAGGTGACCTAGAAATCCCATTTCCACCACCCTCAAACACCCAAACGCAGCCCAGACATGTGCATGTACGTGTGTGTATGTGTGTGTGTGTGTGTATTAGAGTGGAACCCAGGCCTGCAGGTGAGATGTAAGGAAGAAAAATGACCCCCATGGGGGGGGTGGCGGGTGGGGAGCTGCTCCCACCTGTGGGTCTGAAAAATCAACTGGAGAAGGAGGCATGTCCACCCAGACCTGAGTCCACAGCCACCTCTTATGGGTCCTAAATCAACCATCAGAGCAGTCAGACACTTAGCAAAGTGGACTCCAGCCTCCATTCACAGAGAAAGCCCCAAGGAGGAGCAGTCTCCATTCATGAAGGGAACCCCAGAAGGGGAGCAGCCTCCATTCACAGAGGAGACCCCAAGGGGATCAGGTGGCCCAGGTATTCCGGATGCTGGGCCTAGACTTGACCTGGGCCAATGACAGTGAGAGGCCCTGGTACAAAGGTCCCCACAGGGTGTGTGGGAAGGTTGGGGCCCCCAGGGCTGTCTTCGTGTGTCTGGAGGACAGTGACGCCCTGAGTGTCAGAGTAGAGGGGGTCTGCAGAAGAACTGCCGGGAATTGTTGGAAGGCAGCTTCTGAGTGTGGGGGCCGGAGCATCTGTGTTTCTAACAAGCTCCAGCTGAGATGCTCAGGCTGTTCATCCATGGCCCCCACTTGGAGTCAGGGCTATAGGAGAATATGGCCTCCAGCGTTGGGAAGGCCGGGGGGCATGTTTTCCATTTGCTTCTAAGTTTGAGCAACTACTCGATACCGAAGTCCAGAACAGGCCGAGCCTGTGAGCCTGGGGCTCAGGTGGCACAAGCCCCAAGAGAGGTTGTCCCCACCCCTCAGTAAGAGCTCTCTGGAGGGTGAAGGCTGGGCCAAGAACTCTCAGGGCGCTACCTCATGAGACCACACAATGGGGGACACCAGTTCCATTCAACACACAAGAAAGGATAGCTGCGACCACTGACAAGTGGCAGGATTCATGTTCAGATCAGGTCTATCCAACAACAGAGCCCAGGCTCTTAACCACCGCATTGCAGTGACTCTACTGAGGGTAGAGCTGCTACTCACAGCTGCTGGAGTCCACATGCAAGGGCAGTGGGCAGCCCGCTCTCACCCACAGGCCTGGAACACAAGGCCCCAAAGCTGCACCTCAGAAACCTCGCGAACATTCTGTGCCAGGATTGAAGGCCCTATAGGGATTCACTTTCACTTTCTAAGTATGATTTCTCAACCATTTCTAAGATGAAAATTAAGAAAATACATTCAAAGATGTAACAGTCAACATACAAATCATTGGGAACCATCAAAGTTCTAACAGTTACTACAGTTACTAGGATAGTGTGTTTTAATATAGATTGCAAGATATATCTCCTGCCCTTTCTAATTTTAAAATACTCTGAAATTGCAAAGCAAGACATTTTCAGACTTCTGGAAATTGTAATAGTGGATCTGCAGGAATCTGGACTAGTTTCAATAATGCGCCACCAGCTGACAAGTGAGATGCTGGCAGGGGCCTGTGTCACCCGCCTGCTCAAAACATTCATGTCCATCAGAAAAGCCTCTTCGATCTCACTGAACACTTCATAAGTTACATAAATTTGAACCTATAAAATAATGCACACTCCTAACAAATGGTCATAGGATCCTGCTGGCAGAAAGCCTTCCCTACTCTGTGTGCCTGAGTCCTGTCCCAGCCTGACGCTCTGTGCAGCCACCCACCTTCCTCTCAGGGTGAAGCCCTGGACCTTGGCCACTTTGGCTAAGAGGGCCTGTCATTTCCCCAGCATGGGCAGTGTCTCTGGGGAAAACACCAGAGCACTTCCGTGTTGGAGTTGCTCCTGGCCCAGGTCCTACACAGAAGAGGGATGTCCCCCAGAGCTCACCCACCTTGAGTTGTTGCCTTGCCCCACCTGCTGCATTCCTTCTCTCTGTGTTGTTGACAGCCCAGCCTCTCAGCTTGCTCTGCTCCGACGTCAGGAAGCTCCAAGGACCAATGTCCTCCCGCCACCTCCCATCACCAGCATTCTCACCTGCGCTCAGCTGCACCCTGAGGGTGAGGACCTGCCACCTCTGCTCCTATCTGGGGGTGAGGAGGGGACCAAACTGACACTCCCGGAGGGGTCTGAGGACAGCGGGTCCCTGTTCTGGGTGAGGTGCCCTCGTCTATAAAAGGACAATAGTGCGGAAACCACTTGGGCACGTCAGGAGTAAATGAGATGTGATGAGTCACTTTCTTAGTGCCCTGACCCGAGTGGGGTAAACATTCTGTAAGAACCAACCTCTACCATCCCCTTCCTTGTTCTGTCAAATGAGCTAAATAACAATACTGACCTCAGTGTTGTTTTCAGGGTTAAGTGAGTAAACGTACATAAAATTTTTAGAAGAGCTTTGGCACATAACAAGCACTTCCATGAGTGTTCCCTATGAAAATACTATTTTATTTTTGCTGTTATGTGTTTCTGGCCCTGCACCCGCTCCTTGCTGCCCACAGAGCAGCCCACAGGGGCGCAGAGTTCTCAGGGAGCCAATGTCAGGTCCTAGGGCTTCAGGGGTTGTGATCTGAGGCCACCCGCCTGAGAGCAGAGCAGTGAGGGCACCATCGTGACCCCTGCCCCTGCCCCCAGGGACCCACAGAGGTTCTTCCAAACAAGCTCATGTTGGTTAATCAAATACACCCCATAAGAGTCCTAATAAAACTGTATGTCAGTCCAAAAGAAAAATATTAGCATTTAGAATCTTACAGAAAAAAATAATTTCAGTTTGAATATATACAAACTATATATATATATATATGTATGTGTGTGTGTATCCTCCTCAAAAAAATATGACAGAATAATTGATACGCTTCAGCTACTTAAACTAAAAATGAAAAAGTTTACACGTCAAGTGGCGTGTGAGATCTGATACATAATTGTACAGAATTCTGCTAGGGCATACTGAGGACAAATTCTAGAAAACCTCCCTCTGAGGGAAGGGTACAGTGTGCATTCCTTTCCCGGGTCTACCTCCCACTCACTGCAGGGCCTCGGACCAAGAGTGAACCAAACTAGACAGGCAGCACTGTGAGCAGAAGCCCAGGCCCAGACAAAGGGAACAGCAACCCCATTTCCCCAAAGGAAGCCCTGCAAGTGCTTACATCAAGTGTTCTAGCCTGGGGCCATCTACAGCGGGAAGATGCAGTATTCTTCACATCACACTTGGGTTTTCTCAGTATTTCAGTCATCCTGACTTCCATCAACAGACTGAGAAAAAACCCTCTGGCCTTTTATTTGTAGGTAGACAGATTTTCACCAGTCTGGAAACAGCTTCTTCTCCACTTCTGCAGGGGAGTAGTAGGAACGATGTTTTGACTGCCTGAGCTCTGGGCAGGTGGACACAAGTGTGCAAAAGCCCAGGACAGCTGTCGCCCAACAAGAGGGAGACAGACTTTCTCCTGAGTGGGCCACGGTTATCTCAGCATGACATCTGGTTTGACATCAGGACCCAGCAAAGTCCCTGGCCCTGACGGCATCGGACTGGACTCCTCCTGGCTGCCCTTCCCTGTGCTGTTCGCTCTTATTCACACCAGCCAATCCTGCTTCACACAGGTCAGCTGAATCTGACTACAGAAGGAGACCAGCATGGCCATTCTCTTGATGCTGGAAACAAAAGACAAGACTGGGCAAAAGCATTTGTTTAGTTAGTGACGAGATACATTAGCACAATTTAGAACAAATACCACATGCAGACCTGTTAACAGCCAAAAATATGCACAAGTGCTATCAATCCCTCTATCTATGTGTGGCTTTCTGCTTTAATACTTTTTACCTAATGTGTTTAACTTTAAAACTGCACTGAAATTTTATTGTACCATACTCTATCTAAACTTCTTAGAAAGTGTTAGTCGCTCAATCATGTCCAACTCTTTGTGACCCCATGGACGGTAGCTCACCAGGCATCTCTGTTCATGGGATTCTCCTGGCAAGAATATTGGAGTGGGTTGCCGTTTCTTCCTCCAGGGGATCTTCCCAACCCAGGGATCAAAACTGGGTCTCTTGCATTGTGGGCAGATTCTTTACTATCTAGGCCACTAGGGAAGCCCTAGTATAAACTTATTTACACAAAATTAAATTTCATAATTTCAAAGAGCTCACCATTCACATCTTGTGTGTCTCTTCGGTGGCCATGCATAGACACTAAATAGTGTGATCAGTATTTGCATATCTTGAGTTCTGCTTTTTTATACTATTTTGCCTATAACACTCTTTCCCTATGTCTGGACAAGGGAATAATAGTGTTCATTTTTCACTTATGTGGTGCTGGAGCTTTTTTATGTGGTGTTGGACTTTCTTACTTATGAGGTGTTGGAGCAATGTACCATAGTTTGTTCAGGCATTCACTATTACTCTCTGATTTTTCTAGTTTTCTACTTTTGGATAATGCTATGATGAATATCTTTACAAAGATTAGATTTTTTTCTTTTCAGTTATTTTACTGCAATATGCTTTTTTGAGGGGACCTTATGTGATCAAATGGTTTGAGTGGATTTTGAGTGTAGCTAGGTCAGGAAGATCCCCTGGAGAAGGAAATGATAACCCACTCCAGTATTCTTGCCTGGAGAATCCCATGGACGGAGAAGCCTGGTAGGCTACAGTCCACGGGGTCACAAAGAGTCGGACACGACTGAGCGACGGAACGGAACGGAACGGATATTATCAGCTTGCCTCATTATGTCTGATCCTTGAACCTAGGAGGTTCCCAATCCTGAGACAGACCACAGCTGAGATGATGCTCCAAAGAGACCACAGAACACTCCCCCACCCCCACTCTGCCATCAGCCCTCTCCCCTCCCTGAGGTACCACCATACTGGTCGTCTGACACTCAACTTGAGCTTGGTCTCGCCTGAGTTTAGGTGTGTATCTTCTCAACCTAGTTGTTTGATGAAAAGAAGACAAATTTGATTAGGCATCTATGATGTGCAAGATAGTGTTTCATACTCACAAAACCCTACAAGGAAGTCATTCTTGTCCCCATTTCTAAAGATGCACACTGGGGAGTTCCCTGGGGGTCCAGTGGCTAGGACTCAGCACTTGCACTGCCGTGGCCCAAGTTTAATCCCTGATTGGGGAACTAAGACCGCATTCCATGGGGTGCAGCTGGAAAAAAAAAAAAAATGAAGATGAAAACACTGAGGCAGTTTAGTAACTTGCCACAGGCCCCAGAGGCAGCAAAAGTGGGTGGAAAACTGTTAGTCAGGGTTTTCTGAATCTGCACCAACATCATGCTACTGCTGCTGCTGCTGCTAAGTTGCTTCAGTCGTGTCCAACTCGGTGCGACCCCATACCAGCCCACAAACTCTGAAAAGAACAGTGCTGGTGTGAAGACGACAACAGGGAGGACCCGCAGTTGTGCTTTGGGTCTCGGGCATCCTTAGCAGCAGGAGCAATGGGAGACATCCCCCAAGTTGTGAATCGCTGGCTGTAGCACTAGTCACCAGGAGGAAGAAGGTAGAGTACTGTCTGATCTGGCTTCATGACTCCCTGAATAGAGGTCAGAGATGCTTGACCAGGCTCCTAGCACCGTCCCTTCCCGTTCTTTCACGCCAATCACTCTCATTCTAGGGGGCCAGGGCATCTCGGCCAGAGACCGGCAGCAACTCCATGGAAGGCTGACGCTCACTTCATCCTCAGCACAGAGGAGGCTGCAAAGGGAAGGTGATCTCTCTCCAGCCATTAAGACCAGCAAAGGAAAGATGGCTTTGCCACAGTTCAGCTGATTCTGGAGCAAAGTCTTCTTTCCTGTAGAAGGAAATAAATGTATAGCTCTGAGGGCTTAGGGACGGTTCCCACCTTACGGGCACTAGGGAAAGTGTCTCCCCCGTTTCTCCATGCCCTCCCCCTGCCCCTGCCTCCAGCCCTGTTGTTGTGTGACCCAGGACAAATTACTGGCCCTCCTTGGTTTCAGTTTGCTCATCTCCAAGATGTGGGCCATGAAGTTGAATCATAAAGAAGGCTGAGCACTGAAAAATTGATGCTTTCGAATTGTGGTGCTGGGGAAGACTCTTGAGAGTCCCTTGGACTGCAAGGAGATCAAACCCGTCAATCCTAAAGGAAATCAGCCCTGAATATTCATTGGAAGGACTGATGCTGAAACTGAAGCTTCTATACTTTGGCTGACTGATATGAAGAGTTGATTCATTGGAAAAGACCCTGCTGCTGGGAAAGATTGAAGGAAAAAGGAGAAGGGGGAGACAGAGGATGAGATGGTTGGATGGCATCACTGACTCAATGGACAGGAGTTTGAGCAAACTCGAGGAGATAGTGAAGGACAGAGGAGCCTGGTGTGCTGCAGTCCATGGAGTCAGACCACGGAGTCGCAAAGAGGTGGACACAACTTAGTGACTGAACAACAACAAAGATGTAGGCAGTGAGGAATCTGCCTCGCAGGCTGGGATGAGGACTCTGCAAGTCTTCCGAAGCCTTTGAAACAGCTCGCAGCAAATGGTGAAATCAAGGGGGCCTGGCTGGATGTCTTTCTGTCCCCCATTTCTTGTAGAGGAGACTTCAGCCTCCATGATCTTTCCTGAGTTCCAAAGGGTGGATTCCAACTGTTGCTAATCAAGGGAGGAGCAGCAGAGAAACCACCTGAGGCAAGATTAAAGGGTCAAGAGTAGGAGATATGACCACCTAAAATGAGATTAAGGCAGTGCAAACCCTGCCCACACCCTAATCTTGTCAGAGACTCCACCTTTGAGTTATTGTTATAAACCCTCATCAAGTTCTCCCCTGTTGGGACCCATAGTTTCCGGAGGCAGAAGCCTGGCACATTTCCCCTCAAGCTGGAGGGAGGGCCTGGAGTACTCCCTGACAACATCTCAATGAAATGAAGGGACCCAGCTTTCACCAGGGGTTGCCAAGCATGGGTGTTTTGGGGCTCTTCCAGTGATTTCTTGTAATTGTGTTCAGGTCGGGTCTCTTAAGACTTTTTATAAAAATTCAGGCAGAGAAATCACGTGGGATGTGATTTTGAACTGCCAGTTGTCTTTAAAGCATTTACAGGCTGAGGGCAACATTTCTTCTCAGATCCTTCTCTATCCAGTGTTCTTCTGGGGGGAACAGGTCATCACAAACCCCAACCCTGAATTCAGCATTAAAGGTGATCATGGAGCAAGACATCCCACACAGCACAAAGGTTCCTGGGAAGTCATCAAAACAATCGATAAAGTTTTTTTTTTTTAATCCCTTTTCACAAAAATACTCAAGGTTTCATTATCTTGGTCCCCAGATGGTCCAGATTAGTAAATCAGAAAATCATCTTCCACCCTTTACAAGAGACTCATTCCTGCTCATTCTCTTTAAGCCAGTCTTTCTACCCAGGCTTCTTTCTCCAGCTGTTTATTAAAATGTCAGCGTAGCAGGTATTCTTGTTGAGGCCATGCAAAGTGGATTATTCTAGCTTGAGTTCCGTGGTGGGGAGTGGGTAGGGAGACTGCATTCTAGAGGCAGAGGAAGTGAAGTGACAGTTGCTCGTGTCCGACTCTTTGCCACCCCATACAGTCCATGGAATTCTCCAGGCCAGAATACTGGAGTGGGTAGCCTTTCCCTTCTCCAAGGGATCTTTCCAACCCAGGGATCAAACCCAGGTCTCCCGCATTGCAGGCGGATCCTTTACCGCCTGCCAAGGAGAAGACCCCAAATCACAGAAATGATGAAGACTTTATAAATACCAGGGATTAATCTAAAGGAAACTAGTATCATGCCTGATGAAGATCTGAACTCTGGCTCACAGCACAACACTGGTGCAGAATTAGCTCCTTTCAAGTGTTAGTCCCCTTCCTCAGCTTTCTATCCCACTCAGTTTTGTGGGGCTTTCAGGTGAGGGCTGATGGGGTGACGAGACACAGGAGATAGCCTGGCAGAAATCTGCCTTCTCCTAACTCTTGGGTCAAGAAAATCACAGGGGCTGAAGCTGGAAGGTGCACTAGAGTTCATCCAACTTTGTTTAAGAGATGAAGAAGCCTAACTCCTTAAGGAGGTGGCTCCCCTGAATTTGCATAACTGTGAGTCAGAGGAGGAAGCGGGCCTGGCCCACAGATCTCCCTGGACTTTCCAGGGTGACAAGCAGCAAGACACAGTGAACCAGGAGCTATGTGACAAAGGGACTCCTAAATGTAGGCATCTCCTCCTCCTGGTAAAATCCCTTGGATCCTCTGACCCTCAGCTTCCCTTCTATAAACACGGGCATCCTCACACACTTATGGTGCGAAGCTTTGGGAGGGGATGCAGGGCAGGCACCCCTGAGAAACAGAAGCCATCAAAGGAGACTGTAGATGGAGGCAGACATTTTGAAGCTAGGGAATCTGAGCAACCAACTCATGTGACTCCAAATTCATGTCCAAGTGACTCTGTCTTGACTTTGTGTGACTGGTTCCTGTTCTGCCCAAGGGAAGCACTGGAGCCCTTGAAAAGGAAGAACTGCTTTAATCTGCAGTAATTCTCCAGTGGACTTCCCTGGTGGCTCAGAGGTTAAAGCGTCTGCCTCCAATGCGGGAGACCCGGGTTCGATCCCTGGGTCGGGAAGATCCCCTGGAGAAGGAAACGGTAACCCACTCCAGTATTCTTGCCTGGAGAATCCCATGGACGGAGAAGCCTGGTAGGCTTCAGTCCACGGGATCACAAAGAGTCGGACACGACTGAGCGACGGAACGGAATTCTCCAGTATTTTCCCTCAGATTGAAGTGGTAATGTAAAGTTCAAGATTCTCATGTAGAGTTAGTCAGTTCAATTTAGTTGCTCAGTCGTGTCCAACTCTTTGCGACCGCATAGACTGCAGCACGCCAGGCTTCCCTGTCCATCACCAACTCCTGGAGCTTGCTCAAACTGATGTCGGCAATGCCATGTCAAGTAGAGGAGAATAAAGACAGTCTTTCAAGGTCTCCACACCCTTTGTCCAGTGACTCAACTTCCCCCTGGGCCTCTCCACCCACCTCCAGGAGGGCCTGAGTCAGGTGGCTGACAGGTCCCTGGTGTCAGTCTCTCCCAGGACTGTAGAAAGATAAAGAAGATGGACACAATGTCCCCATTCTTGGACTTCCTGTGGCTGCACTCAAAATCACTTCCTATAGGCTTTACCATTGTCCCAACTGTCCTCGGTATAATTTCTCCTTCCTGGTTTCATCACTGGTTCCATCCATTCAACCAGTGTTCACTGAACAGGTGCTGAGGTGATACTGGAAGGCATGAAGGAATCCCAGGCCCTACTTGCCGAGGGTGTGCCATCCTGTGCTTGGACCCAGCTTGGTGGAGAGCAGAGCAGGCACCTCCACACATGTCCTGCACAGTCCCCCGTAAGCAAGAGGCTCATGTCCTCACTGTACAACAAAGGAACATCAGTCCTGGGGAGACTGTCACATACCCATGGCCAGCACACGGGAAACCAGCATGCAAGCAAGCTGGATTTGGACCAAATCTCTGAACATAGAGCCTCCTACACTTATTCACCTTGAATGACTCAAATGATAGATAAAAAAAAGAGTCAGAAAATTGGACTCTAAATCTAAGGCATTAGCAGGCTTATAAATGATTTTGTCATTGGTCTTAGTCTCAAGGAAGGAGAGGGAATAATGGCAAGAACACTTGCTGTTTACTGTGAGTAGTTACTATATCCAAGCAGCATATAGTCTTTTCTTTTCTTCTTTTATTGAAGTATAGCTGATTTACAATGTTGTGTTAATTACTGCTGTACAGCAAAATGATTCAGTTATACATATAGACAAATTTTTATGTTCTTTTTCCACTTTGGCTTATCATAGGATATTGAAATAGTTTCCTGTGCTATACAGCAGAACCTTGTTTATCCATTCTGTATACAAGAACTTATATCTGCTAATCCCCACCTCCCATTCCATCCTTCCTCCAATCGCCTCCCCTTTGGCAACCATCAGTCTGTTCTCTATGTCCATGATTCTGTTTCTGTTTCATAGATAAGCTCATTTGTGCCACATTTTTATTCCACGAGTAAATGATATAATACAGTATTTATCTTTCTCTTTCTGACTTTCTTCATTTCACTTAGTATGATAATCTCTAGGTCCAACCATGTTGCTGCAAATGGCATTATTTCATTGTTTTATGGCTGAGTAATATTCCATTGCAAACAACTGACTCATTGGAAAAGTCCTTGAAGCTGGGAAAGATTGAGGGCAGAAGGAGAAGAGGGCATCAGAGGATGAGATGGCTGGATGGCATCACCAATGCAATGGACATGAACTTGGGCAAACTCTGGGAGATGGTGTGCGACAGGGAGGCCTGGTGTGTTTCAGTCCATGCGGTCACAAAGAGTTGGATATGATTGGGCAACTGAACAGCAACAAAAATATTCCATTGTATGTATGTATCACATCTTCTTTATCCATTCCTCTGTCAATGGATGCTTAGGTTGCTTCTATATCTTGGCTATTGTGAATGTTGCTGCAATGAATATAGGGGTACATGTATCTTTTTTAATTAGTTAATGCCCAGAAGTGGGATTGCTAGGTCATATCAGTCAGTCAGTTCAGTTGCTCAGTCATGTCCAACTCTTTGCGACCCCATGGACTGCAGCACTCCAGGCCTCCCTGTCCATCACCAACTCCCGGAGCTTGCTCAAACTCAGGTCCATCGAGTCAGTGATGCCATCTAACCATCTCATCCTCTGTCAACCCCTTCTCCTCCTGCTTTCAATTTTTCCCAGCATCAGGGTCTTTTCCAGTGAGTCAGTTATTCCCATCAGGTAGCCAAAGTATTAGAGTTTCAGCTTCAGCATCAGTCCTTCCAATGAATATTCAGGACTGATTTCCTTTAGGATGGACTGGTTGGATCTCCTTGCAGTCCCAGGGGCTCTCAAGAGTCTTCTCCAACACCACAGTTCAAAAGAATCAATTCTTTGGCGCTCAGCTTTCTTTATAGTCAAATCTCACATCCATACATGACTACTGGAAAAACCATAACTTTGACTAGATGGACCTTTGCTGACAAAGTGATATCTCTGCTTTTTAATATACTGTGAAGGCTGGTCATAGCTTTTCTTCCAAGGAGCAAGTGTCTTTTAATTTCATGGCTGGAGTCACCATCTGAAGTTATTTTGGACCCCAAGAAAATAAAGTCTGTCACTGTTTTCATTGTCTCCCCATCTATTTGCCATGCAGGGATGGGACTGGATGCCATGATCTTTGTTTATTGAATGTTGAGTTTTAAGCCAACTTTTTCACTTTCCTCTCACTTTCATCAAGAGCCTCTTTATTTCCTCTTTGCTTTCTGCCACGAGGGTGGTGTCATCTGCATATCTGAGGTTATTGATATTTCTCCCAGCAATCTTGATTCCAGCTTGTGCTTCATACAGCCCAGCATTTCACATTACGTACTCTGCATAAAGATTAAATAAACAGGGAGACGATATACAGCCTGGATGTACTCCTTTCCCAATTTGGAACCAGTCTGTTGTTCCATGTTTAGTTCTAACTGTTGCTTCTTGAACTGCATACAGATTTCTCAGAGGGCAGGTAAGGTGGTCTGGTATTCTCATCTCTTGAAGAACTTTCCACAGTTTGTTGTGATCCACACAGTCAAAGGCTTTGGTATAGTCAATAAAGCAGAAGTAGATGTTATTCTAGTACTCTCTTGCTTTTTTGATGATCCAATGGATGTTGGCAATCTGATCTCTGGTTCCTCTGCCTTTTCTAAATCCAGCTTGAACAACTGGAATTTCATAGTTCACATACTGCTGAGGCCTGGCTTGGAGAATTTTGAGCATTACTTTGCTAGCATGTGAGATGAGTGCAATTTTGTAGCAGCTTGAATATTCTTTGGCATTACCTTTCTTTGGGATTGGAATGAAAACTGGCCTTTACTAGTCCTGTGGCCACTGCTGAGTTTTCTAAATATGCTGGCATATTGAGTGCAGCACTTGCACAGCATCATCTTTCAGGACTTGAAATATCTCAACTGATATTCCATCACCTCCACTAGCTTCGTTTGTAGTAATATTTCCTAAGGCCCACTTGACTTCACATTCCAGGATGTCTGACTCTAGGTGTGGTCACACCATCGTGATTAGGTCATGAAGATCTTTTTTGTATAGTTCTTCTGTGTATTCTTGCCACCTCTTCTTAATATCTTCTACTTCTGTTAGGTTCATACCATTTCCATTCATTATTGTGCCCATTTTTGCATGAAATATTCCCTTGGTATCTCTAATTTTCCCAAGGTCATATAGTAGCTCTATTTTTTTTGTTTTTGAGGAACCGCCATACTGCTTTCCACTGTGGCTGCACCAACTTATATTTCCACCAACAGTGAGGTTGGGTCCCCTTTTCTCTACACCCTCTCCAGCATTTATTTGTAGATTTTTGATGATGGCAGTTCTGACTGGTATGAAGGCACCCTATGTTCTAAGCACTTTATATGCAGTATCAAATTTAATCCTCACTATGAGACATAAGAGACATGGGTTCAATCCCTGGGTCCAGATGATCCCCTGAGGAGGCATGGCAATCCACTCCTGTATTCTTGCCTAGAGAATCCCATAGACAGAGGAGCCTGGCAGGCTAGTCCAGGGGGTCGCAGAGTTAGACACAACTGAAGCAACCTAGCAACCATGTATGCGTGATCAGGTAAGACAAGTATTATTGTTCCAATTTTATATCTGGAAAGACTGAAGTTCAGAAAACAATCTGTCCACCATCTCAAACAAGATTAATGAAAAACCTGGGGCTGAAACCCAGAGGTAGAGAACCCCAGAACACCTGCTATGACCTGCTTTCACCCTGCCCCCTCTCAGGGGCACAGCAGAAGCCGAGGGGAGGGCATCCTCACACCTCCAGAAAGTCTGCTTGACCTGACTATATGCATACATCTCGACCTGACTGTATGGATACAGACATGCAGCGTTTACAGCATAGAATAATGTGAAATATATTTTAAAAGACCAGAAGCTCCGCCTGTCAATCACCATTGATATGCAGAAACAACCATAATACACATGCTTTATCCCATTTTATTGATAAGGCTTATACATCTGGCAATACAGCTGACTTAAATGGCCTCAGATCCTTAGGAGTGCTAAAAATAGAACAACTTTTAATGGCAAGACTGATCCTTAGACAGAAGGAAGTGTGGGCAGGGTGGGGGAGGGTAATTCCCAGGTGCCATAAACTAGGAAGGAACCCAAAGCTGGCACAGTAAGTGTGCAGCTGCCCTCAGGTCACGCTGTTCCCCGTCTCCTCAGGGTTGAAACAGAAAACGAGATTTAAATCCTTACAAGGAGGGTGACTGGGGCTGAGAACACAGCCTAAATCCTTAGTTCCAAAATCCCTCCTGACATAAGAACGGTGGGCAAGGCAAGACTCTGAACAGGCTGTTGGAAAGAAGGGTATCTGCTCCAGGCACTGGGGACAAGAATGCTTCCCTGAGGGTCCAGTACCCCCAGGCATTCTCCTTAAAGAGAGATGCAGCTTGAATGTACATTACCCTGGGATCCCCAAGCCATGATATTATCACAAAATTGGTTGCAAAACTGGTCTGGGAGGACTTTCACAACAAAGCTACAAGGGATTTTCATGACAGAAACAAACCCCACTAAACAAACTCACGACCAAAAATGAAGAATCACATGGAGAAACAGCCAATGGCGGTGAGAACACACAAACGAACAGAAAGATCAGAGTGATAAACATTGGAAGTAATAGAACGGCAGCATGGACGAGAACATAAAAGTGTGCCAAACCTTTAAAACATACAAAAGAAGGAATCGAGTTTCTAAAAAAGAGTAAGGTCCTATTTAAAAATAAGGGGGGAGAAGGACTTGAAAAAGTACCAAACAGAACTTTCAGAAATGAAAAACATAGGGTTAAATAATAGAATACACACAGCTAACGTAGCTGAGAGAAGGAAAGATCAGAAACTGCAATTGATGGGCCAGATGGTGGAACCAGAGAAAGCCCATCCCTCTTGGGTGCTTCCGCAGAGAACAGGGAATGGCAGCCCATTCCAGTATTCTTGCCTGGAGAATCCCAAGGACGGAGGAGCCTGGCGGGCTACAGTTCATGGGGTCGCAGAGAGTCAGACTCAACTGAACAACTAAGCACACATGAGAACAGGGAAGGAGCCACGTTCAAAGGGACAGTGGCCAAGAAGGTTTTTAAATCTTCAGATTCAAGAACCTCAAGTACCAAAAAGTATAAATAAATAGAAATCCAAAGGCTAAATAAAGAAGTGAAGAAAAAAGGAATCATACTTTGAAAGGTCGTGCTATTGACCAGGTATATCTCTGCTCACTGAGGATGAATTTCCATTTTGTCATCCGCCCAACAGACCCTGAGAGCAGAACTGGGAAGGAGAAGGGTACTAGAGTAGAAGGAGCTTCGGGAAGGTGACTGGTATGAGAAAGGAGGAAGCAACGGAAGGTGGGGAAGGAGTCAGGAAAGGAGAGGAGTGAAGGAGAGATAGGAAAAGTAACATGGCTTGATGAAAATAAATTGTACATTTGTTTATATTCAGTTCAGTTCAGTTCAGTTGCTCAGTCATGTCCAACGCTCCGCGACCCCATGAATCACAGCACGCCAGGCCTCCCTGTCCATCACCAACTCCCGGAGTTCACTCAAACTCATGTCCACAGAGTCGGTGATGCCATCCAGCCATCTCATTCTCTGTCGTCCCCTTCTCCTCCTGCCCCCAACCTTTCCCAGCATCAGAGTCTTTTCCAGTGAGTCAACTCGTCACATGAGGTGGCCAAAGTATTGCAGTTTCAGCTTTAACATCAGTCCTTCCAATGAACACCCAGGATTGATCTCCTTTAGAATGGACCGGTTGGATCTCCTTGCAGTCCAAGGGACTCTCAAGAGTCTTCTCCAACCCCACAGTTCAAAAGCATCAATTCTTCGGCGATCAGCTTTCTTCACAGTCCAACTCTCACATCCATACATGACCACGGGAAAAATTAGCATTTACCAAATCCGTGTTACTGGGAAGGTGGCTCTCCTCTCTTCCGTACTCACGGACTTCTGTTGTGATTATACGTCTGTCAGGACAGACTGGACACACTGAGGCTGATGGTTTTTGAGATGTTGCCCCACTTTCACTCTGTACCCCCATTTCATAGCAGAGAAAGTGTAATCGTTTTCCCTCAAGCTTTGTTCTTATCTAAAGCAACCAGTGCAATTTCTCACAGAAAGGACCTGTAGACATGATTATTTGTCATTGCTAAGTAAGTTCTCCTGTTTGGGCCGTGAACACAGGGATAATTCTCACATTCAAAATTATCCACACGTTCTTTCCCCCAAAATTTTTTCAGATTTTTTTCCTCCAAAATGCTTGCCTATTTTAGAGCAACTACTGGTTAAGAAGTGGTTTGCATTGAAAAGTGATACAGATTCATATGTCTGGAATGCTATTTTTTTAATTATTTATTGATATATTTTTGGCTGTGTTGGGTCTTCGTTGCTGTATGGGCTTTTCTCTAGTTGTGGCGAACAGGGGCTGATCTCTCGTTGCAATACACAGCCTTCTCATCACAGTGGCTTCTCTTCTTGCTGAGCACATCCTCTAGGGCATGCAGGCTTCAGTAGTTGTAGCGTGTGGGCTCAGTAGTTGCGGCTCCCAGGCTCTAGAGCACAGGCTCAGTAGTTGTCAGGCATGGGTTTAGCTGTTCCTTGGCATGTGGGGGTCTTCCCAGATCAGAGATCAAACCCAGGTCTCCTGAATTGGCAGGTGGAGTCTTCCCCACTGAGCCACCAGGGAAGCCCTGGAATAAGCTATTTTGAAATTATAGTTAAATTGCCCTAGTTATTATGTCATAGCAACATAGTTACATAAAACACTTCAGAGCTATACAGGGCCTTGGATATGACTTACACACTCACTCAACCAGGGTAGAAATGTTTTTATTCTCTTAAAAGACCCTTGAACAGGGAACTTCCCTGGTGGTCCAGTGGTTAAGAATCTGCCTGGCAGTGCAGGGGACACAGGTTCAATCCCTGGTTGAGGAACTAAGATCCCACATGCCTCAAAGCAACTAAGCCCGCTTGCTCTGGAGCCACAACTAGGGATCCCCTGTGACAAGGATGTGTGATGCAGCAAAGACCCCACATGCTGCAACTCAGACCTGACGCAACCAAATAAATACATTAAAAATATATATATATCCTTGAACAGATCATCCAGATTTACTAGCAATTTTGACATTTTCAAGTATGAAATATGCCCTCATATATGATAGTGGAAACACTGTTCTCAAAATCAGGAATTTGATATAAAATGAATTAAAGAACTATTCTCCTCACTCAAAGTTTTAATTTTATATGTTCTATTCCAATAGTGACTTTGATCATATAACAAAAGTAATAAACATATATTTCAAAGTACATCTAGCTTTTGTCTTAAAAATAAAAATACTAAGCTATAAATATGTAACTATCCCTGAAAGGGCCTCAAAAGAGTGCTTTAAGTGAAAGTGAAAGTTGCTCAGTCGTGTCTGACTCTTTGCGACCCCATGGACTATATAGTCCATGAAATTCTCCAGGCCAGAATACTGGAGTGGGTAGCCTTTCACTTCTCCAGGGGATCTTCCCAACCCAGGGATCAAACCCAGGTCTCCCGCACTTCAGTCAGGTTCTTTTCCAGCTGAGCCACAAGGGAAGCCAAAGAATGCTTTAGTCATGTTTAAACGACTGCACATAAATGTGTTTCCACTTATATCACTAGGGTTTCAATAAGAGTGTTTCTTTCAGAAACCAATTCACAAATTGATAAGATCTGTTTCATATTTAAAGTAACTTCTGCTATTTAACACACGAACCTTCCAAGATCTTTGTTACTTAAATGAAGTCTGAAACGGGGGTTTCAGGGGTCTTTTCATTCAAGGGTTTTTTTTTTTTTTTTTAATGTATTTATTTGACTGGGAAGCAGGCCACCCTATGGAATCGTCCACTGGTTCCACTCTGTTCAGTCAGCAGAGGGTCATGACACAGTCACGAGGCCCATTCTGAGGCTGGGTGGCCCAGCACTGTCTACACCACTCCTCCCAGCAGGAGCACCGCACAGCACACTGGGCCGACTCAGACAGCAGACAGGATGAAGCAATTTCTATTCACTGGCTATTCCTTGGGTTCGAGCTACATTTATAAAAACTGAACATAGAGCAGTGAGTATTTTCTGCTATAGATTTAACTGGGTGAGAGTTGGAGAAGAAAAACACCATTGGTAAATAATTATTAGTGAACATTATGCAAATGTTTCATCTCTGGAGCCTGAAGTGGGTGGACAGGGAAGCAAAGGGAGGTGAGGTGCCCAGAGGCCTGGCTGTGGGAATAGGGAGGAGGCCTTGCACGACCTCTGTGGTTTGTGGTGACGTGTGTCCCCGGGTGGGTGTGGGTGTTTGTGCAAGTGGACTCTTCCCAGGCCTGGACCAGCCAGTTTTCAGACAGCGGCTTTTTTCACTCTTGAGCCCTCAGTGTCTCTGCAAACCCATGAGGCTGGCCACCAGAGGGCTGCGGGAGAGGGGGTGGGGGTGGTGGAGGCTGGGTCCCCAGGGCACACGGGTCCCCTTCACAGGTGGGTTGACATCCTTTCTGCTCTGCTCCATATCTTACTAACAAACCTGAGGCAGGTGACTCCATTGTCCCCACAGAGAGGAAGATGGCCCCACTGCAGCACCATCCACCAAGTGACAAAGGCTGGTGGCCCCCCAGGTGTGCAGGGTGCACCCCGTCTGCTTTCTCTCCAAGTCCACATACAGCATCCCTGCCCAGCCCTCACCTCTGCACGCTGCTTCCTGTCCATGCCTAGGCTACCTTCCACCTGGTCCTGGTCCTTGTCCGTCAGACTTTCAGTCCTTCAGGAGCAAGCAGCGCAGACACCCTGCCCCTCAAGATGCTCATCCCACCACAGACAGCTTCAAATCCACTTAGACGGTCCCTGTGGGGGGGGTGCCATCTTCCTCACCTCCACCTCCTGTTCTAGGTTCCCCATCACAATCAAGGACAGTCAGTTCACTTCGGTCACTCAATCATGTCCAACTCTTTGCGACCCCATGGGCTGCAGCACGCCAGGTTTCCCTGTCCATCACCAACTCCCGGAGCTTGCTCAAATTCAGGTCCATTGAGTCAGTGATGCTATCCAACCATTTCATCCTCTGTCGACCATTTCTCCTCCTGCCTTCAATCTTTCCCAGCATCAGGGTCTTTTCCAATGAGTCAGTTCTTCCCATCAGGTTGTCAAAATACTGGAGCTTCAGCTTCAGCATCAGTCCTTCCAATGAATATTTAGGACTGCTTTCCTTTAGGATTAACTGGTTTGACCTCCTTGCAGTCCAGGGACTCTCAAGAGTCTTCTCCCACACCACAGTTCAAATACATCAATTCTTCGGTGCTCAGCTTTCTTTATAGTCTAAATCTCACAAGCATACATGACTAATAGAAAAACCATAACCTTGACTAGATGTACCTTTGTTGGCAAAGTAACGTCTCTGCTTTTTAATATGCTATCTAGGTTGGTCATAGCTTTTCTTCCAAGGAGTGAACATCTTTTTAATTTCATGACTGCAGTCACCATCTGCAATGATTTTGGAGCCCCCAAAAATAAAGTCTGTTACTGTTTCCACTATTCCCCCATCTCTTTGCCATGAAGTGATGGGACCAGATGCCATGATCTTAGTTTTTTGAATGTTGAGTTTTAAGCCAACTTTTCCACTCTCCTCTTTTGCTTTCATCAGGAGACTCTGTAGTTCCTCTTTGCTTTCTGCCATGAGGGTGGTGTCATCTCCATATCTGAGGTTATTGATATTTCTCCCACAATCTTGATTCCAGCTTGTGCTTCATCCAGCCTGGCATTTTGCATGATGTATGCTGCATATAAGTTAAACAAGCAGGGTGACAATATACAGACTTGATGTACTTCTTTCCCAGTTTGGAACCACTCTATTGTTCCACATCAATCAAGAACAGACCCCAGCTTTTTCTACTTGCTCTTTGGGCCACTAGCTTGGTTTCCACATTTTCAAAGCACAAGAGAATTTAAAGTTCACTATAATAATGTGTCTTAGCACATTCCCTTCCATTGTTTGACACTGAAAGTTTTAAAATTTGTAGAGATAAATGTGTTTTCTTTTGTGGTTTCTTCCATTGCTTATGCATCCTTCTTATCCCAAGTTTAGCCCTATTGTCTGTTCTTGTTTCTTTGTTCATGTGTGCTTTGAGGTAGGAATCCAATTTCATTTTTTTTTTTTACTTATAATATTACTTCCCCTCCATTTTTGTTTGTTTTGCTTTTTACTAATTTATTTATTTATTTTTGGCTGCACTGGGTCTTCATTGCTGCATGCAGGCTTTCTCCAGTTGTGGTGAGCAGGGCTCACTCTCCAGTTGTGTGCAGCCTCCTCGGAGTTGTGGCACGTGGGTTCAATTGCCCCACAGTTTGTGGAATCCTCCAGGACCAGGAATGGAACCCATGCTCCCTGCATTAGCAGGTGGATTCTTACACACTGGACCACCAGGGAAGTCCGTCTACTCTATTTTCAATACCTCTTCTATCTTACTGAGTTCTCCTATATACACATATTTGTTTTCTATTCCATTGACTTATTTTTTATCTCTTCTCTCCCATTTGCCTATCCTGATTCATCATTGCTATGTTCTAAACATTGTAGGTTAATGATAATTTCTTATATCCAATAATTCAAGTTCTTCCTCTTAATTCCTTTTTTTTCTGAAACATTTTAGTTATTCTTAGATATTCACTCTTTCATTAGTGATATTCCACCAAAAAATGTGTTGGAATTTTTGTTGGAATCGAATTGTATTTACAGATCAATTTCTGGAGATACATTTCTTGGATATTGATCTCTCCATTCATGAAAACTGGCTTATTTCTCCTGAGATCGTCCATGTCCTTCAATAATATTTTATAATCAATTCCATAAAGTTCTGACACATTTTTATTTGTTTTAATTTGAAAAACCTTGTGTTATAGTTTGTTGCTATTGTCTTTTTTACTACATTTTCTACTTGGTTATTGCATTAAGATGTTATTAATTTTTTAAAACCGACTTTAACAAAGTATAATTTACATAAAATAAAATGCACACATTTTAAGCATACAGTTAGACAAGTTTTGATAAACATATACACTCATGTAACCCAACACCTCAATTTGATACAGAATATTTCCATCACCCCAGAGTGGTTCCCAGCCTTTACCCATAATCCTGAGTACTACAGATTCACTGATCTGCTTCATAGTACTACAGATCCAATTTGTCTTTCCTAGAATTCTGCAAGATTAAGTAATACAGCACATACTTTTTGTCCCTGGCTTCCTTTGCTCAGCACAATGTTTTCAGTTCCTCTACCTTACATTGCTTTTGCCGCGCAGATGTACTCTAAATTGTGTGTCCATTTACCTGTTGATGAACATTTGGGTTGTTTCCAGTTTGGGGCTCTTTTAAGTAAAGCTGCCATGAACATTCATGTACAAGTTCTTGCATAAGCAAACACTCATCTCTCTTGACTAGATAACTAGAAGTGGAATTTGCTAGGCAATATGTTTAACTTACCAAAAGTTGCAAAACTATTTTCCAAAATAGTTATCTTATCTTGCAATCCACCTGTAATGCACTTGGCGGCTCCATGTCTTGCTAAACAGGTGGCAATTTGAATCTTTAGTGGTTTGGTTTGAATCTTTCAGCAAATTGATCCACTGCATTTAAGTTTTCAAAATTATTAAATTTTAATATCACTTTTCTTTTTTCTTAACTAGTCTAGCTAGATTTATCCATTTTATTAATATCAATTAAAAACAGCTTTATGTTTTATTTTCTATGTCGCTTGTCTGTTTTGTGTTTCAGATTTCTATTTCTGTTTTCACTATTCCCTTCCTACTTATTTTGGGTTTAACTTATTCATCTAGCACCTCAAATTGGAAGCTTAGAGAGTAATTTACTCCAGTACTCTTGCCTAGAAAATCCCATGGATGGAGGAGCCTGGTAGGCTGCAGTCCGTGGGGTCGCTATGGGTCGGACACGACTGAGCAACTTCACTTTCACTTTTCACTTTCACACGTTGGAGAAGGAAATGGCAACTCACTCCAGTGTTCTTGCCTGGAGAATCCCAGGGACGGGGGAGCCTGGTGGGCTTCCATCTATGGGGTCACACAGAGTCGGACACGACTGAAGTGACTTAGCAGCAGCAGCAGCAGAGAGTAATTTTAGAGCTTCTCTTCTAATATACACATTTAAAGCTAAAAATTTCCAACTTTTATGCTGTACCCCTACAAATGATACATGTGATATTAATTTTTATTTATTTCAAAGTATTTTTCTAATTTCCCTGTGACTGCTTTTACCCATAGATTATTTAGAAGTATGTCGCTTAATTTCAAAATATTTGGGGGATTTTCCAAATTTCTCTCTATTATAGAATTCATAAATAATCTGTCCAACAAATCATTGAACTCACTTATTAGTAGCCAAGTTCATGACCAGATTTTCTTAGGTTTTCCCTATGGATAAGTATTTCATAACAGCTTCTTTGGGGGCTCAGTGGTAAAGAATTCACCTGCAATACAGGAGAGGTAGGTTTGATCCCTATTTTGGGAAGATACTGTGGAGAAGGAAATGGCAACCCACTCCAGTATTCTTGCCTGGGAAATCTCATGGACAGAGGAGGAGCCTGGTGGACTACTGTCCATGGTGTCGCAAAAGAATCAGGCACAACTTAGCAACTAAACAACAACACACAAGTATTTCATATAGCAATATAAATGTTACACTCGATAGAAACTCCAGTGCAATGTTCAATCGTAGCAGTGATAACAGTGATGCTGTGTATCTGATTCTTCTGAGAATCTTCTAAGATTTCACCATTCATGTTTTTTTTTAATTGGAGGCTAATTATTTTACAATATTATATTGGTTGGTTTTGCCATACATTAACATGAATCCGCCCCAGGTGTACATGAGTTCCCCCTCCTGAACCCCCCTCCCACCTCCCTCCTCCCTTTATCCTCCCTCTGGGTCATCCCCGCACACCAGCCCCGAGCATCCTGTAACATGCATCGACCCTGAATTGGTGATTCGTTTCACATATGACAACATACATGTTTCAATGCTGTTTGCTATAGGTTTTGAGGCCTTACCCTTTAACAGATTAAAGAGTATTTACATGAGAAAAATTTGGATATTTGAGTGCATTTTTACATCCTGTGATATAACACTGATTTTTTTTTTCTCTTTTAAACACTGATTTTTTTTTTTCCTCTTTTTAACACATTTTTTTCTCTTCTTTTTCTCTTTTTTCCACAGTGATTACTTACACTGAAGCTTTTCTGCAATTCGGTCACTTTTGTAACTTTATTGCTCACTTTTTGAAATACAGATCTGTATTCATTTTTGCTTGTTTATGTTTGTTTGTTCATTATTGTATTTTTGATAGTGATTTTAATATACCTAAATGCCAAAGCCTTTGACTGTGTGGATCACAATAAACTGTGGAAAATTCTGAAAGAGATGGGAATCCCAGACCACCTGACCTGCCTCTTGAGAAACCTGTATGCAGGTCAGGAAGCAACAGTTAGAATGACATGGAACAACAGATTGGTTCCAAATAGGAAAAGGAGTACGTCAAGGTTGTATATTGTCACCCTGCTTATTTAACTTATATGCAGAGTACATCATGAGGAACGCTGGGCTGGAAGAAGCACAAGCTGGAATCAAGATTGCCGGGAGAAATATCAATAACCTCAGATATGCAGATGACACTACCCTTATGGCAGAGAGTGAAGAGGAACTCAAAAGCCTCTTGATGAAAGTGAAAGAGGAGAGTGAAAAGGTTGGCTTGAAGCTCAACATTCAGAAAACAAAGATCATGACATCTGGTCCCATCACTTCATGGGAAATAGATGGGGAAACAGTGGAAACAGTGTCAGACTTTATTTTTTGGGGCTCCAAAATCACTGCAGATGCTGATTGCAGCCATGAAATTAAAAGACGCTTACTCCTTGGAAGGAAAGTTATGACCAACCTGGATAGTATATTAAAAAGCAGAGACATTACTTTGCCAACCAAGGTCCATCTAGTCAAGGCTATGGTTTTTACCGTGGTCATGTATGGATGTGAGAGTTGGACTGTGAAGAAAGCTGATCGCCGAAGAATTGATGCTTTTGAACTGTGGTGCTGGAGAAGACTCTTGAGAGTCCCTTGGACTGCAAGGAGATCCAACCAGTCCATTCTAAAGGAGATCAATCCTGGGTGTTCATTGGAAGGACTGATGCTAAAGCTGAAACTCCAATACTTTGGCCACCTCATGCGACGAGTTGACTCACTGGAAAAGACTCTGATGCTGGGGGGGATTGGGGGCGGGAGGAGAAGGGGACAACAGAGAATGAGATGGCTGGATGGCATCACCGACTCGATGGACATGAGTTTGAGTGTACTCCGGGAGTTGGTGATGGACAGGGAGGCCTGGCGTGCTGTGATTCATGGGGTCTCAAAGAGTCGGACACGACTGAGCGACTGAACTGAACTGAGCTGAAAATTCATTTGGGCCTATGGGTGAGGTGAGCAGAGGTGAGAATATAAATACAAGAAGCTGTTTAATATAAAGCTTTTATGGTGACTTATAGCACAAGAGTGAGCCTGTGGCCGCCACTTCATGCGTCCATTGATCCCTGGCTCAGTGACCCTGTCCTCGCTCCAGCGTGGGCCTCCTGCTCCTGACCTTCCAGCTGACCATGGGCTCATGCCTCCACAGGGCCCTTCCCTGGGGCTCCTCATAGCCAGAGCTGACCACCAGACCTTCGGCCAGAACCAGATCTTCAGCCAGAACCAGACTGGCTCTTCAGCCCCACCAGGAGGGCTGCCCGCCCTGAAACAAACTCACTCAGTAGAGTGGTCCCCGTCACCTCCAGGAACTGCTCCCATAGGACATAGGACGGGATGCTCTGGGCACCGGTGTCCTGGGGAACTCCTCCAGGGTGAATGGCCCCCACCACGCCTACCCAGGCCACAGGCACTGCCCTGGTGCAGCCCAGTCCATCTCCCATCTCTCCCAACTCTCCCGTTTCCCTGCCTCCCAGCTGGTCCAGGTGCCTACCCCAAATCCCACGCCCCACCCCATCCTCTGTGCCATATGTTGCCTCTGGGCCACAGATGGAGGTGGGGGTGGGGGGGGCAGTAAATGTGCCCACTAGCAAGTATCCTTTCCATGAGAGCAGCTATCTAGGAGTATTTTCAGTCACCTGCGGGAAGACTGCTTTGTCTGGTTTACAATCTTCTTCCTAAAGGTTGCCCAGAGAAGCAGGCCAGACGCTCACCTCATTGGCTCTCTTTGGTCGCTTTATTATGCATATCTGT
Source organism: Moschus berezovskii (assembly GCF_049115385.1). Taxonomy (NCBI): domain Eukaryota; kingdom Metazoa; phylum Chordata; class Mammalia; order Artiodactyla; family Moschidae; genus Moschus; species Moschus berezovskii. The sequence goes on from NC_142472.1 coordinate 49,937,725, forward strand.
AGCGCCCATCACCATGATAAGGTTGCACCCAAAATCCTGGTTATAATCCTTCCAACCAGAATCATATCAAATGTTAACATGTGAGCAGCTATGGCCCAGGTGTGGACACTCCAGACAGCCAGCCCACAGCTTGCGGGGGCGCGGGTGAGGGATATATAGGATTGCTTCACACCATGTGAGGGTCCTCTCACCAGAAATAGGTTATGAACAGGATAACTTTCTTATTTCTCATAACAGGAAAACAAAATATCACACTCAAAAGAGCGTTTCTTGACCAGAAATATTTTAACTCACACTTAGTTACTCAGTGAAAGGTAATTTTAGGTAAAATGGAGCTCTGCTTATCTCTGCAAGAATATCTACTGCCTCCTATTACCATAAACACATTTTACTTGATGGGAGGGAAAGCGAGTCTAGTCTGGTCCACCTAAATGATAACCCTGGTTGAAATCCAGCTTGAGCTGGTCTGGAAAAGTAATCTCCTTAGAAAAAACTCTCCAAGGACAAGACTCTGACCCTCCAGAGCAGGCAGGACTGTGGCCAGTCCCAGGCCTTTGCCAAGACGGGACCACCACTCTCAGCTGCTGTGTACCCTCCCAGAACCGATGCATTCACTTACACTGTGTGTGTAGATCATCCTCCTAAGGGACAGTCCCAGCCTTCCTCATATTCAGGTCCCAGCAAGGTGAACTGACTTGCCCTTTCCATTTCTCCACCCCCAGTAAATCCCTTCCCCACTGTCTACATCGCGCATCTGGTCAGGTACGTGGACGTGGAAACAAGGAAACCCCAGTCAGCAGCACCACCAAGGAATCTCTGCATCAGGTCACAGCAGTCGTGGGCCCAGGGGCCTCCTGGGCAGCCCCTCTCCCACCGCCCCAGCTCCTCACATGGAGACACTAATATGAAAGAAGGGGCCTGAGTTGAAGGCTCACACTGGCTCTGAACTACTCTCTCCAGAATGAGCTTTCCACTCAGTCCAGCAGCACTCATCACACGCCCCAGCAAAACTGGAAGGAGACGAGGAAGGCAAGGGATGCCGAGAGGATGCTGGAAGTGTACTAACCACCTCTGCTGGGGCCTGGTCCCGATAAACGCAGGGCCTAGCGATGTGGAGACAGCAGGACACCATCAAAAGGAAAGAGCCTCAAGAAACTGCTAAGGAGACACGCTCCCAAGTGTGAGCCTGGGGTGGGTCCTCTGACCAAAAAATCTCTCTCCCACACCATATAAGAACTGTGACAGCCTCACTCTGCCTAAAACCCCTCCAATGGACAGAGGCTTAACTGAGTTTCTTCTTGAAGTCTCAGTGACTTTGAGAAATCTAAGTTGCATTCTCACTCTCAAAATGAATTCGAAATTAATTAATTGTTTTCCCCACAAGCACCACCTGTGGCTCAGATGGTCAAGAATCTGCCTGCAATGTGGGAGACCCAGGTTTGATCCCTGGGTAGGGAAGATCCCTGGGAGAAGAAAATGAGAACTCACTCCAGTATTCTTGCCTGGAGAATTCCATGGATAGAGGAGCCTGGCGGGCTACAATCCATGGGATTGCAAAGAGTCAGACACAGCTGAGCAACTAATGTTTTCACTTTCACAAGCCCTCAGTGGGGTCAGTGACAGAAGAGGCAATTTGTTGGGAAATGTGAAGAGGTCATTTTGGAGCAGGGATTATGAGAAAGCAGGCAGGGGCCAGATGCCAGCTGCCCAGAGGAATGTGGGGAAGCAGGAAGGAAGAACCCAGAGTGGGGAACAGCAGGACCCAGATTTCCACATCTGTACTTCGGGGCCTCCTGCTGCTGCTCCTTCACCTCTCACCCCCTCAACTCCTACCTCATCCTCCTCCTGGAGCAGATTTCAGACTGGCTCCACAGGGAGACATGAATCCCTTTGAGAAACAAGGCAGAGCTAATCATTAGAATGGCCTTATATTTTTAATTACTTTGTACATTTTATAGAATTTTATAGTCTTGCCTGGGGATCCAAACAACAATCTTAATTTTTTTTAGAGAAAACAATGATCTTCCCTGGTGGCGCTAGTGGTAAAGAATCTGCCTGCCAATTCAGGAGATGCAAGTGACATGGGTTCGATCCCTGGGTTGGTAAGATCCCTTGGAGAAGGAAATGACAACCCACTCCAGTATTCTTGCCCGGAAATTTCCTAGGACAGAGGAGCCTGGCGAGTTACAGTCCACGGGGTCACAAAGAGTCAGACATGACTGAGCGCACACACACACACACACAAAGTTCCAAACACCTGGATTACTTTACTGTTTAATTTTTTTTCTTCCAGTTTCATTGAGATATAATTGATACACAGCACTGTGTAAGTTTAAGGTGCACTGACTTATATACATCATGAGATGACGACCACAAAAGTTAATGAACATCCATCATCTTATGTAGAAATAAAATAAAAGAAATAGAGAAAAAAAAATGTTTTCCTTGTGTGGATTACATTTTTTAAATGAGATAGATTGCTTGTTTTCTGATTATAAAAGTAATATATATAATAATAAATGTGAAAATACAAAGAAGAGAATTGGAATCACTGGTAGTTTCACTGTAGAAACACATGCCATGCAGTCACTGAGGCAGCACACACTGCCAGCCATGAGCCAGAACTCACACTTTGGCCTCCCCAGCTATAGAACTGGAACTCATTTCGTCTATTGCTGTCAGATGTGGCCACATAACTAAATTCCTAGCCAATGAGCAAGAATGGAAGCTACATGTGCCACTTCTGGGCCCAACCCACAGAAAGCTCCCACACTTGCACTCAGTGCGCCCTTCCTTTCCTACTGGCTGCAATCAAGATGGTCTCTAAGGAAAGCTTGGAGACCCTACCAGCCTCAGTCCTGTGGGAGCTTATAGAGGAGGGGCTCCTGCCAAGCTGCATGTCTCCCAGCAAGTCTAAGTAACCTCCAGTAACCTCTGGTAGTACAGTCTCCACTCTGTCCTACATCTCACCCACACCACTGATGTACCTAAGGGCTCTCTAGATCTGTCTAGCAACCTGTAAATAGTCAACCACAGGCCTAGCATAACAACAGGCCCTCAGCAAGCATTCTTGTTTGATCACTTATCAACTGATCAGCTGAATACGTAGATTCTCAATGAAACAACTCCTGAAGAATCCCTTTCTTTCTACAGCTGCAAACCTTTTCATACTGGAGTTGAGGCCTTGCTATCCAACAGCCCCATTGCCAGCCTGGCTGGGAAGCCTCTGGTGTGCCAAGCAGTTCTCCACTTCTTTGTTTCCCCCACCAGGAAGCATGACTATAAACCTTTCAAAATGGTGGGCTCCAGTGAGGAAAGAGTTTAATGCTTATTTTACAAATCTGGAGTGTCCAAGGGAATGCCATATCATCACATCTAAATTCTAATAAGAATCTGCCAGCAGGAGTTGTGTGCAACATGCATGTATGGGTGGGTCAATCTGTACACAATTTTCCTTGCTAAAGCACACGTTGGTTCTAGGCATGCAGACAGGTGTCTTCTAGAACACAGACAATAAAGTAAATGTCTCCCACGAGTAAAGACAACAAGCAATGGAAAAGTGAAATTAGAGGACTATAAATGAAGAGCAAGAAAATATAAGAAGGAAAATGCTTAAACTGAAAAAATAAAGATGAACAAGTGTATATTAAATAAAAATTTTTAAATGATACTATTAAAAAAAGAAAGAAAAAAAGGCTAAGATCCAGGTGAAAGCCCTGAGATTTTCCAGCTTCCCTGTGGCTGCTGGCTGGATGAGGCTGGTTGGAGCCTGGCTCAGATGAGCAGGGGCAGGTCTTTCCACAGTTGCTGGATTTAATGGGCATCCCAAGACCCTTTCCCCTACTTTCTCTGCCATGAACATACCTCAGTGTGGAATTATGCTAACTATTGTGGAATTGCCTCTCAAGACCAGTTTAACAGCTTGTTTGAGCCAGAGGGATGTAGGGCTGAGATTCATGGAAACAGACTTGGCCCAGGAGCCCCAGTTCTGTGGTGTTATACCTTGTGCCACTCAACAGATGTAAAGGGAACCTTCCAAGAGGACTCATAACCTGGTCTCCTGCATTGCAGGCAGATTCTTTACCAACCGAGCCACCAGGGAAGCCCCATTGCCACCATACCTGCCTCTATATGTGTCTGTGTGGCAGCTCGGCACTCCAAATCTTTCCAGAAGCCCACATCAGGGCATGGCACTGTGCCCACCAGACCCTGAGCACAGAAACGGGCCTGCTCCTGCCCGCTCCGCACTCTGTGTGTTTCCAGGCTGTTTCATGCCCTCAACAAAACTAGCAAGTGAGCCAGGTTTATCTTGCCCATTCTCCCTACATCTGTGCCTCATACCCTCATCTGCGCCATCCTGTCACGGTCTTGTCTTTAGCTGACCAGCTTTCCTCTAAAACAACCAGCTGGTTGATGCTGAAGGGTATGCACGTTTCAAGTAAGGTTCTTAGATATCAAGTGCCTTCAAGATCCACATGGAAGAAACTATCAGGATAGAATTTCAAGCACTTTTCAGATATTGGAGCAATACAGGGACCTGCAGATCCTTCCCAAACCACACCCCATGGATTCTAATAATTCACTGAATGTTTTAGATGGTCTGTGCTCCAGGACATGAGTCTTCAGAGCCAACATGCTTTCCTGACCTCCATCATCTGGCCAGTCTCACTGTGGAAGTGATAGCCATGCGGTAACCCTGGAGTGCAAGCTGTTGACGCCTCTTCCCCAGCTGACGAGAGGGTGTGTGTAACACAGCTCTGAAGGCTTCATGCATGCTCAATGAAACCATAAAGAGCTGGAACTCAGAAAATTCAAGCTATTTTTATCATGTTTTCCACTTCCTCCCACCCTGATCAGCCGTTCCCGGAGCTCTGCCAGCAGAGCACAGTGAACGGACCTGTGCTGCCCATCCCCCATCCCCAGGTTCTGAGCCCTCCTACTACCACAGGATGTTCCATCATACAAGGAGCAGCAACAGTCAAAGAGGAAAAGCAGGAGAAGCTGAGGGCTGGTGGTAGGTGCACAGTACAGCCAGCCTTCAGGACCATGAGTCCACCCTCCAGGTACAAGCTCTTACAGAACACAAGACATTCCATCATTGTCTCACCTGATCCTCAGGCATCCTGTGGAGGCAGGTACTACTCCAGGAGGAAACCCGGTGAGTCACACAGTTGCTATCAGACAGCAGAACACAGACTTTCCAGTTTCTTTTCCAGTGTTCTTTTCACTCTATTGCACTATCCCCTGGGCAAATACCTCTGACTCTAGACAACTATTTTCCCCCAATGAATAGCATAAAGATGCCTATTAAGAAGGTGACTGTTAGCTCCCAACTCTAGCTGGAAAAAGGCCATGGGCCCAGAGGCTGGGTGGAAAGGAGTCACCTCTTCCCCCTCATCACCTGCCTCTTGGGAATACTAGAGTGGGTTGCCATTTCCTCCATCAGGGGATCTTCCCAACCCAGAGACCAAACCTGCATCTCCTGTATTGGTAGGCAGATTCTTTACCACTGAGTCACCTGGGAAGCCCAGTGGAATATTCAGTTCAGTTCAGTCACTCAGTCGTGTCCGACTCTTTGCGACCCCATGAACCGCAGCACGCCAGGCCTCCCTGTCCATCACCAACTGCCGGAGTCTACCCAAACCCATGTCCATTGAGTTGGTGATGCCATTCAGCCATCTCATCCTCTGTCGTCCCCTTCTGCTCCTGCCTTCAATCTTTCCCAACATCAGGGTCTTTTCAAATGAGTCAGCTCTTCGCATCAAGTGGCCAAAATACTGGAGCTTCAGCTTCAACATCAGTCCTTCCAATGAACACCCAGGACTAATCTTCTTTAGGATGGACTGGTTGGATCTCCTTGCAATCCAAGGGCCCCTCGAGAGTCTTCTCCAAAACCACAGTTCAAATAGAATACTACTCATCCATAAAAGAGAAGAAAATCTGGCCATTTGCAACAACATGGATGGAACTCGAAGATATTATGCTAAGTGAAATAAGTCAGAGAAAGACAAATACTGTATGATCTCACTTATATGTGGAAGATAAAAAGTCTGAACTCATAGAAACAGAAAACAGGTTGGTGGGTGCCAGAGTCAGATTTGGGTGGGGATGGGAGAAATGGATGAAAGGGTTCAAAATGCATAAATATCCAGTTACACAGTAAATAAATCACGTGGATGTGACATACAGCATGATGACTATAGTTGATAATACTGCACTGTGTGTTTGAGAGCTGCTTAAAAAGTAAATCTTAAAATTTCTCATCACACAAACACAAAAATGTTTACGTTGGATGATGGATATTAAGTAGACATGTCACAGTATACACAAATATCAAATCACTATGCTATATCTGAAACTAATATAATGCTGTGTGTGTGCGTGCATGCATGCTAAGTCACTTCAGTCATGTCTGACTCTTTTTGATCCCATGGGCTGTAGCCGGCCAGGCTCCTCTGTCCATGGGATTCTCCAGGCAACAATATTGGACTGGGTTGCCATGCCCTCCTCCAGGGGATTTTCCTGACCCAGGGATCAAACCTGCATCTCTTAGATCTTCTGCATTGGCAGGCAGGTTCTTTACCACTAGCACCACCTAGGAAGCCCTGTTGTTTATTCTGCCCATTTTTAAACAGAGTATTTTGAGTCACCAATCATGCATTTAATTGATTAATGTAAATATTAGCAATTTCTAAACAACAGAACATAATAAATAAATTCAAATAAAATCTGATATCTAAGTGGGTGCTTCCAAAGATTGCATATGCAGGTCTTTGTGGAAAACTTAATTTCTTAATAAAGTGATCTCTAAAAGTATTTTCTCACTAATTGCCCACTGTTTTCTATTATAAACACTGAGGAGTAGGAGGAATAATATGCTAATTTGAAAATGTTTTCTCTAAGACTACTAAAAAGCATGTCATGGAAATCAAACAACTGAACACTAACCAATGATTCTAGTCGCCCCTTCACAGTTTGAGTTTCCCACTCAGCAACCATACTGGTGGTTGTATTCCTTCTGCAACAGCAGATTTCCCATGATGCCCAGCTCTATATCCACTGCTTCCATCTGTGTGGCTTTACCCCCTTCATTGTACCGTCAAGCCTCATAGCCTAACACAGAATATTTTAATTTTGAGGGTGGAGAATACATAAAACGAATTATTCCCTTGCTTTGTTAGGCATAGAATGTTTTGTGTTCTGTTTACTTTAAAAGAGATTTATTCATACTACACATGACATCCAAAAATATCATACAAAGGCGCTTATCAAATTTATAAGGCTTTCCTTATATAACCAGGGTCATCATAAAATGTTTTTGTGAAGTGAGGACATGAGGATATTTCCTGTCTGGTCAATGCTGTTTCCAGTTTCCACTAGGCTTTCAGAAAAAGATCATTTTCTACGCTAGCCACAAGAATGGATGCTCCTCAAATAATGATTTGTTCATCAGTGATTGATGCTACCAATATGACAAGTTAAGAGCCATGGATTTTCCTTCTTTGCATTTTAGTGAATTGGTCAAATAGATACTTTAACTTAAAGGATTATCCCACTAATTCCAAGAGATAAGAAAAAAATGGTACAGATTCAGTCATTTTCATATACTTGCTAAAATGATGGAAAAACCCATGCTCATCATAAAACGAAATTCTCCTTTCTTAAAAAAAATTTTTTTTAATTTATTTTATTTGGTTGCATTGGGTCTTAGTTACAGCATGTGGGATCTAGTTCCCTGACCAGAGATCAAACCCAGGGCCCCCTCCATTGGGAGCACAGAGTCTTAGCCACTGGACCACCAGGGAAATCCCTAAATTCTTAGGAAATCCTTAAATTCTGCTTTAGTTTTAAAGGAGGGATGATCATGCTAATCACCAGGTTATAAAACTCAAGAATTATTTTAAAATTATCCAGAGGTCCTCCAAGACCCCCCTTTCTCCGGGACACTGACCATCAGGCCTGGACCCTGCAGGACATCTGTCTGCCTTTGAGGTAAGCAGCGGTGAAACATCGTCTCTAAGCAACCCCTCAAGAGCCTGTGTTGTCCTCTGAGCGTGGAGCAAGGAGGGGGCTGGACACATAGTTTCCAGCATTTCAGAGGCGGTTCTACCAGCTCTCATAAAACTTCGTATGGAACTTTACAAAGAAGGTTCAATGAGGCCTCCCTTCCCTTTTGCCCCGAGTCAGAAAAATGAAGCCGAGGCTGCATAGCAGAGATAACTCCAGGCTGCAGGTCTGGATCGGCCTCATCACTCACTGGCTCTGGGTTCCCCGGGTTTCCATCTGCCATCTTGAAAGTACTTCTGGCAGCTCCCAAATTCAACCAGAGGAACAAAGCTGGTAGGAGACAGATAAGGAAGAGAACTGGCTCACTACATTGTTGTGGCTGGTAGGGCAAGTCTGAAGGCCATCAGGGGGTGGGTTGGTGTCCACAAGAGCAATTGTAAGGCCTTCAGTCTGCTTGCACGGGGCCCACTCAGGTGACCCAGGCCCACCACCCTTGCCTAAAGTCAACCGGGTATTGACTGCAGTTACCTCTTCCAAATACCTCACAACTGTACCTGGAAGGATATCAGATTGAATAACCAGGGACTTCAGCATTGCCAGGTAGACACATCGAACAGACTCTAGCCCCAGACATGTGAAACGATGACCTCCCAACTTCACATACTCAGGAGATTTTCAATTTGTTAAAAGGATGGGTAAAAAGAACCCCATGAATATCACATTTTAATCTACCAACCTCATTCAAATTCTCTCATATTTGCTAACATGAAATGAAATCGCTCAGTCGTGTCCAACTCTTTGTGACCCCATGGGCTATATAGTCCATGGGATTCTTTAGGCCAGAATACTGGAGTGGGTAGCCTTTCCCTTCTCCAGGGGATCTTCCCAACCCAGGGATCGAACCCAGGTCTCCTGGATTGCAGGCAGATTCTTTACCAATTGAACCACAAGGGGAGCCCAAGAATACTAGGGTGGGTAGCCTATCTCTTCTCCAACAGATCTTCCCAACCCAGGTATTGAACCAGGGTCTCCTGCATGGCAGGTGGATTCTTTACCAACTGAGCTATCAGGGAAGCCCATTTGCTAACGTACATAAATATAATTCCATTATTATTATAATAACGGTAATCATTGTACACATAGCTTATTTTCTGCTATTTTCATCTAACTTTATTTAAGCATGTCCTTATACTGATATTTTCTACATGATGGCCATATTTTCCAATTAATTCATAACATTCATTCATGTTACTATACTATAATTTTAAGTCGTAGCTCCTTTTCTGACATCCATATAGTTCCAAATGTTTACCATGAAGAAATCACCACTGTGGGTATTGTTATGCAAATAGTTTTTTAAAAGTTTAGACAAAAGCATTCCTGTCATGTCTTCATTTCCTCCAACTCATCAAGCCCACTGCAGATGTCACCCTAACACCTCCCCACACAGCACCAGTGGAGGTGAAATGAGGGTTCTCACCTCAACTCCCACACTGGCCTGTAGGACCAGGTCCCAAAAGAGCTCTGAGGGCAGCTGGATCCGTGGAGAAGTCTGCAGGCTTGAAGGAAGGAAGAGGGATCTTCCCAACCTAGGGATCGAACCCACATCTCTTATGCTTCCTGCATTGGCAGGCGGGTTCTTTACCACCAGTGCCACCTGGAAAGCCATCAGTAGTTTTTCCCCAAATACCCCTTTCTGAGAGGCAGCCTGTCACACACATATCTTTTAGGTTGTGGACAAATAACCAAAAACAGCCTCTGATACTGGGTTTCTTCTCCAGGTGCTAGAAGCTCTCTGTGAGGTTTGCTAGGCTGATGAGCTTAAGGAGTTTGCATCAGCTCAGGATTCCCCAAAGACACAGAACCAAAAGGATGTTTAAATAGAGCTTTATTATAAGAAATTTGCTCACACAATTAGAGGGGCTGACAGATTCAAAGTCCACAGGGAAGGCTGGCAAGGCGGAGACCCCGGGAGGAGCTGATGTTTCAGCTGGAGTAGTCCAAAGTAATCTGGAGAAAGAATTCCCTCTTCATTGAGGGACCGCCATCTGTTCACTTTTAGGTCCTTCAACTGATTGGACGAGGCCCACCACATTATGGGCATAACCTATTTTACTTGAAGTCTATTGATTTAACAGGCAATCACATCTTTTGAGGGGGAAGGGTGCTTCCCAGGGGGAACTAGTGGTAAATAACCCATCTGCCAATGAGGAGATGTAGGAGAAGTAGGTTCAATCCCTGGGTTGGGAAGATCTCCTGGAGAAGGGCACGGCAATCCACCCCAGTATTCTTGCCTAGAGAATCCCATGGACAGAGGAGCCTGGCGGGCTAGAGTCCATGGGGTCACAAAGAGTCAGACACAACTGAAGTGACTTAGCACGTACACACATCTTTTTTTGCCAAGAAGCATGCAGGATCTTAGTTCTCTGACCAGGGATCAAATTCGTGCCCCCTATATTGGGAACTGGGAGTCTTAATCACTGGACCACCAGGGAAATGCCAAAGTTTGCTTGACTGTTTCTTTGCAGTAATTATTATCTGAGTTTTGTTTCTTTTCTTTTACTGTAGTTGTTTTTTGGTTTTTTTTTTTCTGGTTTATTTGACTGTTGTCTTTTACCAAGTTGTCCTCTGTTCTGTCAGAAATGAACTATTGGCACGAAGCAGCCAGGCCTGCGGGTGTTCTGTAAATTCTTGGTGCCTGAGGGATTGCAAGTGGCCTGCTGGTAGGTGATCATCTCACCCGGGATGCTGTGTCCAGATGTGGTTGCGGAATGTGCGCCCTCTGCTGGCTGCCTCTAGAATTGAACGTTGATCTTGAGACCGTCTGAATTCCCTCAGATTCGAGAACACGACCTCTGCACAATGGTAAGAACTTTCTGGCTAAAGTGATATTTTAATAATAATAATAAAAAACTACTTCCATGCTTATTCAAGTTGACCATCTTAAGAGAAACACGGTTCATGTGGGCTCTTGTAAGGGGGGACTGGTGGAGAAGGACATGGCAACCCACTCCAGTATTCTTGCCTAGAGAATCCCAGAGTTCAGAGGAGCCTGTTTGGCTGCTGTCCATGGGGTCACACAGAGTCGACACGACTGAAGCAACTTAGTATGCATGCATTGGAGATGGAAATGGCAACCCACTCCAGTATTCTTGCCTGGAGAATCCCAGGAATGGAGGAGCCTGGTGGGCTGCCATCTGTGGGGTTGCACAGAGTCGGACACGACTGAAGTGACTGAGCAGCAGCAGCAGCAGCAGGGGAGACTGGCATGGCAAAAAGAGAAAGTCTGAACATTTTATTTTCATGTTTAGGGGAACAGCGGAAGATGGGGAGCACTAAGGCCAGGGTCCCTGGAAGTGCTGAAGAGAATAAAGGGGCCACATGGCACGCAGAGGTTGCCAACGTCCACAAACAATGTCTGGTTAAATTTGCGCTTTAGCTCAACAATGAATAATTTCAGTGTAAGTATGTCGTCTGTGGTGTTTTGTTGTTGTTGCGTTAGTCGCTTGGTCATGTCTGACTCTTTGTGACTGTAGCCTGCCAGGTTCCTCTGTCCATGGGATTTCCCAGGCAAGAATACTGGAGTGGGTTGCCACTTCCCTCTCCATGGGATCTTTCTGATCCAGGGATCTAATCCCAGTCTCCTGTATTGCAGGCAGATTCTTTACCACTGCGCCACCTGAGAAGCCCTGTAATATTTGAGACATATTAAAAAAAATAAAAAGTATCTATTGCTTAACTGAAAAGCAGCTCTGAAGGGAGCCTGCATTTTATCTAGCAACCCCAAGAGGAAGGAAAGAGAGACTAAGATGAGAAGAAAGGCCCGCCCACAGTCTAAGAAGGCTGGAAGCTGGTGGCAGCGGAGTCATCAGACCAGAGAGGCAGTGAGCCCCAGAGAGCCGGCTCCCTTGCTGACATGCTGGTAGCAGGTCCATCCACACAATATGAGTTTTGGCAGCCCGTGGCCTCCTCTCCTAAGGGGACACTTCAGTAGCTACAGTAAGAGCTGCGCAAACGAGCCATGTTCCTCTTGCCTCCTCAGTTCTCCCAGGGCCCAGAGACCCTTCACCCCACAACTCTGACCCCTCCCACCCCCTGCATGACAACTTCAGAACCTCAACTGCCCACTCGCCTCTTTGGGGAACTTCCCAGAAGAACCTGCAGCCAAGCAGCTGCCAGTTTCCTCCCGCTCATCCCCAGAAAGCAGTTTCTCAGCCTCTTTACTTGCTTTTCTTCCCTCAGGCTTGTGTACAGAATATCCAGTGTCTGGCATCGCAGTGAAATCTGCATTGTGTTGTAGACGGCCCACTCCTGTGCCCCCTTCTGGATCCTCAAGAGTTAAGTTGGGCCCTGTTGTGAATGAAACTAGGGATGTGAGCTGTGTTCCTTCTTTCTCTCTCTCTCTTTTCTCCCCCATTTGCTTCTAGAGTAAATTTTTGGAATTTTGAAGTGCTGATCTCAGGATAGATAGGTTCACAGAGTTCCACCAGCTTACCTCATGCTGACTTAAGACACTGGGTTATCACAGACAAGTATTTAAAGTACATCAGAGAGAACAAGAGACACCGAGACAACGAAGCAGCTGTCCTCTGCGCCTGACTTATATGGACAGTGACTCCATAAGGACCAGGTTGTTCTTCTCATCCCAAGACCTGGCCTCTCACAGAGACAGATCAGGGAGGAAAACTGGGGGGGATGAACACAGTTCTCTTAACATCACTAGGAATAGGTCACACTCTTTTTTAATTGACTCAGGTCTTTGTAAAGGAGGGCATCCCCTCATCACATTATGAGATCGAAGCTGATCTTTGTGGGTGAGATGGACCACATCTCTTACGATATTAATTCCATGGCTCGCCTCCCCTACAGCTCTGGAAACAGCTCAGTTTAGCCTGGAAACACGGAATAGATGTATATTTGTTGGGGGCACCCAGAGGGGAGACCCTAGAAACTCCTCTTAGATGAGATCACCATCATCTGCTCTTCCTTCTGTTTCATTTCAAAGACTTGAGATAGAACAAATAAATTGTACCTGAATGAACAGCTGCTTGGGGCTTAGACAGGCTCAGGCCCCTCCTTGTCAGGAGGCTGATGGGAGTGTACAGCGAAGCCTGCAAGGCTGGCCCCGCTCTGGGTAGAGGGCCCTCCAATTTTGCTGCAGAATCTCTCACTGTCAAGGTCTCCAAGGCTTGAAGATGGAGCCCACCCTGAAAGCCTGCCCCCCTGCTACTCCCTGAAAGGATATGCTCCCCCTGGAACCCCTGTCCCCACTCAGGTCAGGTGCCCCAGCCTTGACAGGGCACTTGCCCTGGACCCACTTCAGGAAGCGCCTGTCATCCCATCACACTGTTCACGCCTTCCTCGGCTCTTCTGCAAGTGGCTTCTGCCCATTGGCCCCGTGCTGGTCCTCGTCAGCCTTTGACTGTCTGCTGTGGATATTCTTACCTGGGCTTCTGTATCTTCCACCAGGTCGAGAGCTGTTTCAGAGGAGGGGCCTGGTATGATGCTAACATACATAGTACAAACCTCCAATAAGTATTTCCGGAATAAATACTGAGTGTCTGCATTTGGCTCCCTAACTCTGAAGAATGTGGGAGCTAGTGGCCAACAGAGCACCGCTTCACTCATCAGAAGAGGCAAATTCCAGCAAAGTTAACCCAGCATGTTTGTGTGAATGACATCCTTCATGTCATACATATTATGTGTCATACATTATACATGTGTATATGTTATAACTTCCATAACATAGATGAAGACTCAAGCGGTAAAAACCTGTGTTCCCCCTAAAATTAAAATACAAAAATCAAAGATTTCAGAAATGAAATTAATATTTTCCAACCACTTATTAAAAGGAAAATGGTAATTTTCTGAAAAAGGATCTTACTACCCCGAATTAGTCACAGAACAAAAGCCGTAGTGCTCTCACATCTAGGGAAGCATATCCAGGAGGAGAAAGGCAAGTGTGGCTGCCGCGGCCACCTGAGCCCCACACCCTCTCCCGGGGCACCATGCCCACCTGGCCTTGGGCACGACAGGCAGGGCAATTACCACATCACAGGTGCTGACTTCTGAAAGCCAGTTTCCTTCCTGCAGGATGTTCATACGCCCATAAAAATGAAGAAATGAGGAAACAGTGCTGAAGCAGGCCTGACTCCAGGCGGCCCTCGCGGGTGGGGAAACGCTGCCCAGTCGCAAAGTTGCAGGACGGGCAGGTGTGTGGAGCTGCTGCACCGCGGGAGAGGGCGGCGGGCATGAGGCCAGAAGGGAACCACCTCTTCCTCCACCTCGGAGCCAAAAGGCAATGTCCTCTCCCCCCGACTGCAGCAGGAGGGGCCTCTCAGGGACCAGGAGGAATAACCAACACACACAGACCCACCTGCTTCTCTCCCACCTTCCGTGGAGGTTGCTAAGGGAGAGTAGAAACCTGGAAAATAATTCAGAGTAATAAAATCTCCCCATCTTCAAAATCCTGAAACGCTAGAGCTTAGATCCTTTAGTGCTAAATTCTGTCTTGGCTCATTTACAATTATTTACAATTTGTTAATTTTGCCTCTTCAACTCAAGTTTAACTTCTCCCAGGGCAGAGAATAACATAATTTTAGTACCATTTCTCCCCTGTCTAGCTCAGTCTCAAATATGTTGTGTATTAATGGACTAAAATGAGCCTGGAATAGTTACATCTATCACGGTAGTATGTCCCAGTATGTAACATCTGTCACTCAGATCAGTCCACGAGGAGACCCAATATATATGGGCTTCTTCTCAAGGACAGGAGACCACTGCTTCACTAGAAGTTGCTACTGCAGTCCAGGGCTGAGAATGTGTCCCAGTTTGGACCTTGATCTTTCCCACCAGCCCAAGAGAGCTCACCAGAACTGGGTGGAGGTCAAGGTTGATAGCCCTGGGACCTGAGAGCGGTGAGTTTGTGTCTCTAGCAGGTGAGGACTGCTGTAGGTGCCTGCATCATACTCCTGTAGGAGGCCACTCTCCTCCAGGAGAAGAGGGACATGGAGCAGGATCTAGGGTGTTAGGGTGGGCGTGCGGGGAGCTGCAGAGGTCACACCCAGGCATCAGAGGCTGCCACGGGGGCAGAGCAGCAGTAGCCATATCTGTGCAGGACAGTGTTCTCTGCCATCCAGTTGGTGGCAACTGAGAATCTTCCAAACTTGACACTGGCAAGACTAACAGCCATCTTCTCAGACGGGTTTGCTCCAACACATTTTTAACCAGGGCACCCCCTCTCCCCACCTCCTTCTCTCCTGACCCCCTAAGTGAGTCAGTGTGAATCAGGCTTGCTCCTGAAACTTGAACTCCAGGCTTGAGCCCAAGGGCCTCTCTCTGGGTGTCCTGATTCTCTACTCCAGAGCTCCAGAAGCACAGAGCAGCAGTAGCCACTCATCGCCTGCAGACCCCTCTTCTTGGCTTCCTGGCAGAGTGGAAGCAAGTTTCATACTGAGTCTGTGTTTCCTCACACAGACTCCACAGAAGCACGCAGTTGCTGGAGGTGGGACGCTAAGGAACCTGTGATATGTATCTGTAACTAGATGTCGCCGGAGTCTTCCTGTCCCTTAAGAGTTAGTTATGACTCATTGCCATTGCTCTCGCTCCACAGGGGTAGGGGGTGGAGACTGCGATAGAACTCTGTCCTTTTGGAAAAAAGGGAAGGGAGGGAAGGAGAGGGGGAGGGGGAAATAACGGCGGCTGTGGGCAGCGCTCTTTCGTGAGGGAGAGGTCTTCACCCCCATCGGTGGAGGGTGGGTGCTGATCCCTGGCCCAGCGTGCCACTCAGGCACCTAGTTCAGCCCTCCGGCCTCACACCCCGTCATCCGCATCTGGATCCAGCAAGTAACTGGGCTGCTTCTGGGGTTCGGGGGTGCTCTCGTTCACTCCCCACTTCGCTCTGACCCCACGGCGCCCATCGAAGTCCGCTTTAGGGTCGTCCAGGGCCTTTCGATGCTAGGACACCCAGAGTATGACCAATGCGGGGAGCTACAATTCCCCCCACACCAACCCCCACCCCGCTTAGGACTTTTCAAAATCTGATGAGTCTCAAGAGGAAAGGCGGGCGGGGGCTTTCCCCAGAGCCTTCCGCGCTGCAGGTCCGGCCGGCCTCACCGCACTGCCCACTGGACCCCACGCCCACCCTGCGCTCTGCACGCGGCCGGGGGCGGGGGGCGGGGCGCGGGGCGGGGCGGCCGGGCGGGGGCGGGGCCGCGCTCTTAAGGCCACGCCGCCCGCAGGGTTGCGCTGGCGCTCCGCACCCGAAGGAGCGAGGACCCCGCCGCCAACCCAACGCGATCCTGCACCCCGGTCCTCGCTCGACGGGACCCCGCCACGTGCCCGGTCCGCCCTCCCGACGGGACCCCCAGCCCGCGCCATGGACCGGGTGCGTGCCGCCGCGGCGGGAGGAGGGGCGGGCGGGCTCTGCTCCGTTCTCTCCGCTCCCGGTCCGGAGGCAGTGGAACTCGGGCTGGTGGGGTGAAGAAAGATGCCGACCCAAACGCGGGAAGGGGCCGCGGAGCCGCAGGAGGGCGGCGCAGGGCTGGTGACGGCGCGGATGCTCTGTGGTCCAGACGCCGTCCTGCCCTCGGCGGTTCAGTTGTTCAGTGGGTACACCCTCCGAGACACGGGGCGCGCTAGAGTGTCCCTCGGGGACCAGGCGCCCCCTCCGAGACACCGGGCTCGCTGGAGTGTACTTCGGGGACCAGGCGTGCCCACCGAGACACCGGGCTCGCTGGAGTGTACTTCGGGGACCAGGCGCCCCACCCAGACACGGGGCGCGCTGGAGCGTCCCATGGGGACCAGGCGTGCCCACCGAGACACGGGGCGCGCTAGATGTCTCGTGGGGACCAGGCGCCGCCACCCAGACACGGGGCGCGCCGGTGTCCCCTGGGGACCAGGCAGTAGCGAGACCTTGCCCCTCCTCGGAGGAATCTTGTCTGAGTCGGGGAAAAGAACTTCCTCGCCCAGGGAAGGGTCCCCTGAGGAGCCCACCCAGCCAGCCATCCACAGAAGAGGAAAGCAGAGAGAAGGCGCTGCAGGCGCTATTTGTAGGAGCTGTAGAGAACTCCCCGGAAGAGGGACCGGGAATGGGGGCTGGGGGGAGGGCCCCTTCCTTGTACGTTCCACCCACCATGAGGCCCCCTGCTTCGCCTCAGAAAACCCATCTACCTCGGGCCAACATTGCACCTCTGCTTCTCTTTCAGAAAAGAGAAATTTACTCAGTGGAGCTCAGTGGAACCAAAGACATTGAGAAAACAGACAAGGAGGATGGCAAGGAGAAGTCCAGGGGCCTGAAAAACAAGTGCTTGGAACGCAAAAAGAACCACCAGAAAGAGGAGCTTAAGAAAGAACTTGATCTGGTCAGTTGATTTGGTCCCTGAGCAAATGGGTGCCCTTGAGCACTGTCCGCCCTGGTGACAGCTTGCCCCTATAACCCACTTCTTACAAAAGAAAAATTCAGTCTTAAGAATTTCAAAATCCCTGACATGTGTTTCCTTGTTTTAAGAGAAAAAAAAAAAAAATGGTGTGATTGTATCTGCCCAGGGGTCAGGCCCTCCAAAGATTCCTGCATTCAGGCTGTAGGCACGCCCAGGGAGAGCTCCTCTGAGTCCAGTTGCCACAGGCACTGCCCAGACCTCTCCCCTGCTGGTTCATTGAGATATTAGTAGCCTATGAAATTAAATTATCTCATCAGCCAGAACCACCCAGGAGGAAAACTGAAAGCCCCTAAACTTGCTAGGTTTCTGGGAATCTTTGCCCCATGAGAAAGGATTTCAGTAGTAAGAGTTGGTCTTGGCTTCAGGCAGCCTTAGGCTCAGCTGAGGTTCCAGTTTTCTGGGGAGTAAACTATCTAGCTTTTCTGAAGCTCAGTTTTCTTTATGTAAAACGGGAAACAAACCATTTTTGTGGGTCTGTCAGGGGGAAAGTGAGGTGAGAGTCTCTTGTAATGGCTGTGCTTTGTGGATGTGAAGCCCTGTTACTACTAAAGCTGGCCGCCCTGGGAAAGAACGTCCCCAGAATTGAAATGTGGCTGATTACATCTCAGGAACGCCAATGGAAACCTGCCTTGAGTCTGAGATTATGCTGGGTTGTCCTGCACTTCACTGCAGACTTCAGAGCTGTGGTTCTCTGAGCAGCTGGTAGTGCTGTGAGCTCTTGTGTGCCACAGAGCAGGTTGTTAAACATTCCGGAATTCAGGCAAGCCGACTGGTACTGTATTAGTAGCTTGAGACATGACTGCTGCAAATCAGAGCTCTTTTATTTTACCTGGAGAGTTCATTAAACAACACATGCCACAAGGTGTTTGTCCATGTATTTTCTGATGACCCTGGAATTGGGTCTGAATTCACATCTGTTTCCCTGAAGTTCAGTTTCCTGTTTTGAAAAATTGGAATTAAAAATGGTACCTACCTCTTAGAGTTGTTAAGAGGGTTACAGAGAAACTAGAGAAAGGTTAAGATAGTCATTCTTATTTCCTACATGTATCTAGCAGTTGCTGCTGCTGCTGCTGCTGCGTCACTTCAGTCGTGTCCGACTCTGTGTGACCCCATAGACAGAAGCCCACCAGGGTCCCCCGTCCCCGGGATTCTCCAGGCAAGAACACTGGAGTGGGTTGCCATTTCCTTCTCCAGTGTGTGAAAGTGAAGAGAGAAAGTGAAGTCGCTCAGTCGTGTCCGACCCCTAGCGACCCCACGGACTGCAGCCCACCAGGCTCCTCCGTCCATGGGATTTTCCAGGCAAGAGTACTGGAGTGGCTCGCCATCTAGCAGTTAGGGATGAATATATAACTAGTCTTACTTGAAATTACTGTTTATAACATGAATATATATCCATTCTATCATATGCCTGTTAATTACAATGAGAACCTTCCTTGAAATTTGAGCCTTTTTTGAAAAGATAGAAAAATAATTCCATGGTGTTGACTGGAGTATTCCCTTGCTTCTTTGCTGAGAAACAGCTTTCTTTCCCCTCTTTTTCGCAAGCTTCTTACAGGAATCCTGTAATTTGTGACTTCGTGCTTGGGTGCCCTTGCATCCCAACCCCTCCAGAAAATTAGAACCTTGATGAGTAATGCAGTGTCCCTGGCTTCTGAAGAAACAAGCAGGTGACTCAAGCCTGAGGCACCTGGTGCTGCCCTGTGCTCTTCCAGCAGAGTTCACACCTGCACTCTCCCAACTCTCATCCCCAGAGAGTCAGGCTAGTGGGGAGGATGGTGCAGTATGGCCCCTTAGAGTCTGGGATCCGTCCATGAAAACAACGACTTTAATCATGTTAACTCTTCTCTGCCCCGAACTTGGCATACTATGCACAGAACCATGTCTTAATCCTATGGCTCCTCAGAAATGTCATATTCAGTGGGTACTGGTACAGTGAATGGAAGAGCAGGGCCAATCTGGCTAAGCACAGGACAAAACCCTAACTCTCTGTAACATGAAACATTTTTGCTTTAAGAAAAGAGACAGTTCTGGTACCAGTCACAGTATAAACTTTTGTCTCTGACAGTCAGAGTTTTAGGATCCCGAGTGCTGGGTTTTTTGCCACGGAAGAGATTTCTAGCCCTTTAGCCCAGAGATTCTGAAAGGGACAGAACAGGACAGGACAGGGGAACTTTGCTCCCTGGGTGCCACAGCAAATGTCCGGAGATATTTATGATTATCGCTTCTCAAAGGGAGGGTGCTGGTGGGCAGAAGTCCCCACAACAGAGTTATTGACCCAAAATGTCAATAATGCTAAGGTTGAGAAGCTCTGCTTTAGTTTAATGATTCTGTGGCAGAGTTAGCAAGTGTGGCCCCCCCACCGGCCCCCTGGTATTTATTTGGCAAGTTTTTAGTCTGAGGGCTTGTCTGATAGCGAGCTGAGCCTCAAGTGCTAAAGGAAAGAAAGGCCCATTTCTCTCTCCCAGATGGCCCACCTGGTGAGGGCTGTGTGGAGCTGTCAGGACACGTGGAATGGTTTGACACTGCTGATCGCTCCCCGTTAATCCCACAGTTCAGGTCTGAGTTGAGTTTCCAGATCACTGGTATCTGGAAAATGGGTGTGCTAGGATCTGCGTGTGCTGGAGACCAGACTGAGGTGAAATGCATTTCTTTACTCATAAAAACTAAGGACGGCTACCATGTGGTAAATGGCAAGTTAAGTCTGAACTCTCCAGGGATGGCCAGAAAATCTGCTGGCCAGTGAGCTCTCCTGCAGCGAGGTTCTCTTCTCTCACTGCAGGAACCCCTGGGACAAAGGTTCCTTCTTTCTACACTTCCTGGCCCCTCTCCCATCCTCAGTGTTTCTCCCAGATTTCATGGGCTTGTCAGGGCTTAGGGTTCAAGTCTTTTGGAATTATCTAATTCACTCTGTTCTTTTCATGGACTTTAGGATGACCACAAACTCAGCAAAGAGGAACTGGAGGCAAAATATGGTACAAACATCATTACGGTAAGTCATCAGAGAATCAGTGACAGAGGAGGGGATCGGGGACCATACAAAGAGAGAGGCTGTGTGCTTGGGGCTTGTGAATGACCTGCCAGCCCCCTCCGTGCCCACCTTGCGAGAGGAGGCTCATTAACCTCAAGAGTAGCATGCCTAAGCCACAGGCCTGACAAGGCCCTCTGCTGGGCTGTGTGTCTGGTCACAGACAGTTCTTTGACTGTAATTGACGCTGAGCAGTGGTGACCCCTGGAAGGTTTGAGTGCCTCCTCACTGTCATGGTCCAGGATTGCTTTCAAACCCTGTGCTCAGGAAGTATTTAGGTCGTGTCCAGGCCTCCTCCAAGAAGGGGGGACACCTCGCACCTCCTAAAATTTCCCATTGCAGAAGTGCTGCTTCATTCTGTGAATTCAAACTCAAAGATATGGTGTCTTAACACCAGGAGATTTGGATACATCTGTTCTAAGTGAACAGAAGTATGTGCTGTGTGACTCACTGGCCTACAGAGAGAGAGGCAAAGAGGAGCAGCGGAGCCTGGGCTCAGAGGACGCAGGAGCAAGGAAGGCACACAGCAGGAAGGTGTCAGGGCATCCACCCTGTCCCACAGTTTACGGAATGTGCCGGGAGAACGGTGGAGTCCACCCAATGAGACCCCCAGATGGCACAGTGACTGAACGGGGACATAGTCACAGCTGCCCAGTCTGCAGAAATGTGACATCCAGCCTGAGGAGGGAGAAATGTCTAACTCCTGTTTCTTTTCCCTCTGCTTTCTCAGGGTCTTTCCAGTGCCCAGGCTGCTGAACTGCTGGCTCAGCATGGGCCCAACAGCCTCACGCCCCCCAAGGGTACCCCAGAGATCATCAAGTTCCTCAAGCAGATGATAGGGGGCTTCTCCATCCTCCTGTGGATAGGAGCCATCCTGTGCTGGATCGCGTATGGGATTCAGTATTCCAATGATCATTCCTCCTCCCTGGACAACGTACGGCGCTGGGGGCTCCTCCCGGGTTTGCTGGTGATGGGGGTGGGGGATAGGGTGGTGGGGGTCAGCACTATAATGCAAGGCCTTCCCTGGGCACAGCATTGGGCTGGGGTCAGGGGTCTACCACTGACCAATCACTGCATGAGTCAGAGAAAATCAATAACTTCTCCAGGTATAAAATAGAAAGTATATCTGACTCTCTAGTGTCTCAGAGCAGTGTGAGCATCAATTTTTAAGAGAGCAATACGTGATCGGTTCCTATGTGGGGAAAAAAAAAAATCAACATCCATGTGAGGTGTTTTGGGCTTTCTCTCCTCAAAGCTAATTCTCTCCCTTTACCGTGGAGACCTTGTGTGTCTAATAATAAGGTAGGACCAAACCACAAAGCTAAGGGCCACAAAGCTGGGCTTCCCTTGTGGATCAGCTGATAAAGAATCTGCCTGCAATGCAAGAATCCTGGGTTCGATCCCTGGGTTGGGAATATCCTCTGGGGAAGGGAAAGGCTACCCACTCTAGTATTCTGGGTGGAGAATTCCATGGACTGTATAATCCATGGGGTCACAAACAGTCGGACATGACTGAGCGACTTTCACTTTCAAACCACAGAGCTAGAGCAGTCAACATGATGCTGAGAGAGAAGCCAGGTGCAAAAGGCCGTATTCTGTGCAATTCCATTGGTGTGAAATGTCCAGAACAGGCTGGCCCTGGATTCAGACAGCAGATCAGTGGCTGCCCGGGTTGGGCCAGGGCGGGAGAGTGACCACCGTGGGCACAAGGGGTCTTACTGGAATGATGGATTGTGGTGACTATTATACAACTGTGTTAATTATTAATAGTCATTTAGTTATAAACTCCAAATGGGTGAATTGTGTGGCCTGAAAGTTATATCAGGACACAACTCCCATCTCTCTGATCGGCCCGTGGAGCACCCTGGCCCTCAGGTCAAGCTCATTCCTGATGCTGCTTCTCTGACTGATGCCTGTCCTCCTCACCCAGGTATACCTGGGCTGCGTGCTTGCCCTGGTCGTCATTCTAACCGGGGTCTTTGCTTATTACCAAGAGGCAAAGAGCACCAACATCATGTCCAGTTTCCAGAAGATGATCCCACAGGCAAGTGTGACAGCCTCCCTAGTGTCTCCAGGCTTGAGACAAGCAAGCATCAGATGGGGGGGGCGTGGCTTGGAGTCTTGGGACCCTTCACTGCCGACTGCGGAGTCTTGGGCCTAATCTCTCTGGAGCCCCTGTTCCCTCCTGGGTGTGGTCAGTGAGGCAAGGTGGAGGAATATGCTCAGTCAAGAGCAGAATGGAATAGAAACACGAGCCACTGCCCAGCATCTCCTGTGGCTCCTCCTCAGCTCGGTGAACCATTCAGACAGAAGTCATTCAGGGTAGTTCCAACATGAGCCAAGGGGACCAACCTGTGATTCTTTAAACCATCAGTCTTTTCACTCCCATTTCTGAGCCTCGCTGCATGTTGCCCCCGAATGCTGCCAGTGTGGGAGGTCTCAGATCCCTCCTCCTGCAGCAACCTGGGAGGGGTCCTCTGAGGACACCACTGTCAGCACACAGAACCACACCCTCACTGGGCTGCAGAGTTGCCGGGAGGAGTGGTCTCTGGGTGGAATCTCTTGTGTTAGGAAGCAGAGACCCATCTCTCACTCCATTAAAGGCTTTCTGACCTGAGCAAGATCATTGATCCTTTTGGCTTAACCTCAGGACTCTTTCTGGACTTCCCAGCAGGATGGTTCATCCTAATGGTCCCCCTGTCTGTCAGGCCCAGAGCTGTGGCTTTGCTGTACCTCCCATGGCAGCATTTTCTGGTTCAAAGGCTATCTCCATGAGCTGCAACTCAAGAAAAATAGTTCTTAGGGTCTTCAGGACCTGAGTAGAAGCCTTGGCTTCATTGTCTGCTATTCTGACAGCCATGCACTCCCGTGCCTTCCTTCCTGAGCCTGTGGGGGACAAGGGGCATGCAGGAGGACCAGCATCATTCCAGGACAGGATGTGAGGCCTGGGTCATGATTTTCTTCTGCAGCAAGCACTTGTCATTCGAGACTCAGAGAAGAAGACAATTCCTGCTGACCAGCTGGTGGTGGGGGACATAGTGGAGATTAAAGGTGGAGACCGGGTCCCTGCGGATGTCAGATTACTGTCCACTCAGGGGTGTAAGGTCAGTGTCATGGGTGCCCCGAGGGTCACGCTTGTGGTGCTATGGTCTTTCCAGGTCTCAGTGTAACCTAAAAGGGAACAAGTTGCCTGACCTTGAACTCTTTTCAAAACTCCTTCTAGGTGGACAACTCATCTGTCACTGGGGAGTCAGAGCCCCAGGCCCGCTCCTGTGAGTTCACCCATGAAAGTCCCCTAGAGACCAAGAACATCGCCTTCTTCTCCACCACCTGTCTGGAAGGTAGGTCCAGTAGCCTGCAGGACTGCAGGTTCCTCTCATAGCCTTTCTCCTTTGTCAAGCTTTATATTTCTCTATATATACCATCTCATGCTGCTAAGCTTTTAAAAGAGAAAATGTGGAACTAAGGAGCCTAGAGAGCTGGTGTTTGGCCTTTGTAGTGTCATGTGCTGATTGACCATGTGAGCCACCAAAGAGAGGAGTGTGCGAGGCCATGGTCCCTCCTCGCCAAGGACTCCTGGAATAAAATGTCTGCTCCACCTGTAGGCACAGCGACTGGCATGGTCATCAGCACGGGTGACCGCACCATCATTGGGCAGATCGCCTCACTGGCTTCAGGAGTCAAGGACTCGAAGACGCCCATTGCCATCGAGATCGAGCACTTTGTTCATATCGTGGCAGGAGTGGCGGTCTCCGTCGGCGTCATTTTCTTCATCATCGCGGTGTCCATGAAGTATCATGTCCTGGACTCCATCATCTTCCTCATTGGCATCATTGTGGCCAATGTGCCTGAGGGTCTCCTGGCCACTGTCACTGTGAGTCTCTGCTGCTAGTGGCCGCACCCTGACCCTGCTAGTGTGCCATCCTGCTCTGCCGCGGCTGAGTCTGCTCCATCAGAGCCAGTCATAGGATGTTCTGTCTCTTAGAGGGACAAAGAGAACTGTCATCTGTTAGTATCTGAATGAATTGTCCTTGAAAACTTGTGTTTTCATTTTCAGAGATCTATCTGCAAATCCCATATGATACTTTGCCCCTTAAGATCTACATAAGACAGTCTTGAGCCACCACTTAGAAATTTTCTAGAAGCCTGACACCTTCCCTGCATTTCCACAGTTTTTAAAAGGAAAAAAAAAATTTTGGCAGTTTCTACAGCTGAGGGATGTGGGTACACTTTCACATCACTTCTCGCTCTCAGAGGCAGTCTGAGACACAAACTCCCTGTATGATCCTGCAGAGCAGTTCAGCCTTTTCCGCTCTGCCCCCTGGTCTAACTTTGGTTCTCCCTGTGTCAGGACCTAACTCATCCTGAAACAAGGCCCCCAGGTGGGGAGGATTCATACCTCCACTCCTGGCACCGTCCTGAGCAAAGACAGACAGAAGTGTTTGATTGCCTGTCTCCTCTGACTCCAGCAGACAGTAATTTGACCAAGCTGGAGCCTAAAGAACGCTTTTGAGATCTGGGGGCTTCAGAGAGAGCCAAGAATCTTTATTAACATTTGGAGATCTTAAAGTGAAACAAGTGTTTCTTGATTCCCCAAAGCAACAAGTAAGCCGTTTGGGGCAAGCTCTTTGGCACACAGTGGCTGACGTCTGTCTTACAATGCTCTTGCTTGTGAACCATGGGCGCTCAGCAGCCAAGCCCCCTTTGTATTGACTTGACACTTGCCCGGCTTTGCTACCTGTGATCCCTTAGGATCATTTTCCTCAAGGAGTAAAGGGACATGAGAGAGAGAGCGCGTGCAAGCTTTATATGCCTTCTCAGCCACTGGGTCTGGTGCAGTTTTATTGCATCTGTAACTATACCTGAAACTAGTCCAACTGTAACCGTTCCTACATTACTGAACCCAAGTTCAGCATGGTGGTTTTTTTCAAAGTTTCTCTCTCTCTCCTCTGTCTAGGTGACTCTGTCACTGACAGCAAAACGAATGGCCAAGAAGAACTGCCTTGTGAAGAACCTGGAGGCAGTGGAGACTCTTGGCTCCACCTCCATCATCTGCTCAGACAAGACTGGGACCCTGACCCAGAACAGGATGACTGTGGCCCATCTGTGGTTCGACCACCAGATCTTCGTGGCAGACACTAGTGAAAACCATTCGAGTAAGCCTTGGGGTGCATCCAGCCTGGCCCTGCATGGTGGGCTCAGCACGGCTGGTCTGTGGCCGTGGGTGAACAGTGCTGCTCGTTGGCACAAGCCCAGCACCCTCGGCATCCATGGTTCTTCTTTCCAGATCAAGTCTTTGATCAAAGCTCTGCGACCTGGGCCTCCCTGTCAAAGATCATAACGCTGTGTAACCGCGCTGAGTTCAGACCTGGACAGGAGAGCGTCCCTATCATGAAGGTGAAGCCCCACACGCCGTCTCAGCCACAGCCACTTTACAGAGCGAAATCACCTTCTCTGTTCTGATCTGGTGCTTGGTTTAATTTCTGCAACTGAGTAGCATTTGTTCTGTGAGAGCGAATCTAACCACAAGACCTGTAGGAAGCTTTTTCACTGTCACTAACTTCAAGAAATCTAAAAGTTCTCAAAATATTCATTTAAGTCTTCTGAAAAGTCTCTTTCTTGAAAACGATTGTGCCTTTAAGTTACTGTCCTAAATTATTTACCAGCTAAGAAGATACAATCAAAGTTCCAGGTAACACCCCCTGCCCTACTCCAAGATCAAGCTCATTGCTTTTTTTCCATGAAAACTCCCACTCTCAGGGCTCTAACTTGTCTGAACTCCCCTATCGCCAGCAGGTGGCGCCCTGCAGTTAACAGTTATAAGTGTTAGTCGTGTCCGAACCTTTTGCGACCCCCTGGACTGTAGCCTGCCAGGCTCCTCTGTCCATCGGATTCTCCAGGCAAGAATACTGGAGCGGGTTGCAATGCAGGAGACCCAGGTTTGATCCCTGGGTTGGGAAAATCCCCTGGAGAAGGAAATGACAACCCACTCCAGTAGTCTTGCCCAGGGGATTTTCCCGACCTGGGGATCAAACCTGGGGCTCTTGCATTGCAACCCACTCCAGTATTCTTGCCTGGAGAATCCCATGAACAGAGGAGCCTGGCGGGCTACAGTCCCGAGTCAGACACAATTAACACTAACAAATCTGTCACTTATGGGATAACTGTTCTCTCCCTCTGGTACTTAGTAAGCTTAGGTTGCACATTGGTTGGTTGAAAATAACCACAGAAGAACCTGATTATGTGCTGCAACTACTTATATCTTTTGATTCACAGAAAACTGTGGTTGGAGATGCCTCAGAAACTGCTCTTCTGAAGTTCTCAGAGGTCATGCTGGGTAACGTGATGGATATTAGGAAAAGAAACCGCAAAGTAGCTGAAATCCCTTTTAACTCGACCAACAAATTTCAGGTGACTTTTCCCTCACAACTGAATCTTTTGGTTTTTAATTACATTTGGCTGTGCTGGGTCTTTGCGCAGGCTTCTCATTACAGTGACTTCTCTTGTTGTGGAGCACAGGTTCTAGGGCTCATGGGCTTTAGTAGCAACTGAATCCTTATCATCACGAGAGCAGCATTTCCACTCATAGGTATCCTTAGTCAGTATGTGTTTTGAATGACACTTGACTTGAAAAACAGTCCTCAGAGATGCAGAGCCTGGACATCTGGTAAACACAGAACAAGTAGAGGAGAGAAAAGATGAAATTTTGACGGGGCCTGCCATTCCCACAAGTGGCCTTTCTGTATAACATGCACACAAACGCACCACTGCCCGCCTTGGTGACTTGGGCACAGGGAGGGGCAGCAGCCACACCCCCCAACATGACAGGCTGAGTGAGGCGGGCAGTGAGGAGAAGCCAGCTGCCCCATCTGTGTCAGGTGTTCTCCATGTTTGGTCTCATGTAATCCTCACCACAAGCCTTGAAGGTAGGACCAGGTGAAGTCCCAACTGCAGGCAAGGAAATGGCCCTTAGAAAGTGTTGAGGTGGCCGGAGCCACCCGAGCATCTAAGTCTTCACATGTCTGTCTGATGCCTGAGTCTATGCTTTTTCTACCACAACACAGAGGCCAGGTGGTCAGTTCAGGCCATTTGGGTGAACTTTGCCCTTCGTGAGGACCAGTGAGGACCCAAAGCATTGCTTTCCATGTCTGCCCTGCTGGCAGTGCACAGGAGTCTCCACCCCTTGTTGCTCAGGGGGTGACTGGTCACCCTTGCCTGGTTGTCCACTCCCACCAGGGTAACCAGCAGGCAGCCATGTCCACCCTCCTCAGGTCAGGACAGAGAACAAAGTGCTGCTAGAGGTAGAGCTCCCCAGAGACTCCAAAGCAAGAGTGGGGTGTTGTGACTTGGTCTTTTGTTGTTGTTGTCGTTTAGTCACTCAGTTGTGTCCGACTCTTTGGACCATGCCCACCAGGCTCCTCTCTCCATGGGATTTCACAGGCAAGAATACTGGATTGGGTTGCCATTTCCTTCTCTAGGACATAGTCTTTGCATAACATTAAATTATGTAAGTAGGATGACCACATTTGTGTGCAAGTTTCTAGTGATTACGCACACATTTTGTTTGGAAGGAATTTAGGACTTGAAAATAACTGTGGAGCAAACATCTTTGTGGATAATTGACCAGTAAAGAGTCATGGTTAGCAAAGCAGACAACTAACAAAATATATGATGTAAAATGTAGAGGAAATCAGATCTCTGTTTAAAACATAAGTGAAAATAGAATGACTAGCAATCCTAAAATAACAGTAGTAATCATGGCTATCAACTGCTGATTTCCACACTCCTCACAATTCTATTTGGTAGTCAAGAATGAGGAAACAGAGGACACAGCCAGCAAGGGCCAGAGCCAGGGCTTGGGCAGACCCTGGGGGTGTGCTCAGCCTAGGCGGGCGGCCTTCCAACCACAGACAAGACTTGAATCCTACTGGGGCTCCATCTGCTCCAGGGAGAGGAAGACAGGTTCTGTGAGGCCTCCTGTACAGAGTGCTGATGGAGAAAGTGGGCTCCCTGGAGTCGCTAGAAAGGAGTGAGTCCTACAGAAGAGGCCAAGGAGCTCTGAGATGCTTTAGAGTCACCTTATATCCACACACCTGTGCAGCACTTGGCACTGAGCAAGGTGGTTTAGGAGGAGGCCTTGGAAGGTCTCTGGGGCATCATTCAACTCGAAGAAACAAAACAGCTCTGGCACGTGAGCTCTTTGAGTTGTGGCCTGAGGGATCTAGTTCCCTGACCAGGGATGGACCCCAGGCCCCCTGCATTGAGAGCTTGAAGTATTAGCCACCAGACTGCCAGGAAGTCCCTCAGTCTCTGCATATTACTTGGGCATGAGGTAGAAAGCACAGAGCATGCCTGCGGAGAACACTCTTCCTTTACATATCACGGAAAGTAGAAACAGAAACCACAGAGGAAGCGATGTTTTGGTCGTGAAAAGCTGTGTCTAGTTCAGGCCCTTCGTAGTAGAGACGGGGTCCTTACCCGCGATGCCGCACTGAGCATGCGCGATCCCTCCCCCGCAGCTCTCCATCCACGAGACTGAGGACCCAGACGACAAGCGCTTCCTCGTGGTGATGAAAGGGGCCCCAGAGCGGATCTTGGAGAAGTGCAGCACCATCATGGTCAACGGGCAGGAGCAGCCCCTGGACAGGAGCACGGCTGAGGCCTTCCACACGGCCTACATGGAGCTGGGCGGCATAGGGGAGCGCGTGCTGGGTGAGAGAGCGGGATCCCGCTGGCAGGCACAGAGAGGCAGGCTTGGGGTGCAGCGGGGTAGCCCTGGCATCTACTCATCTCCTAAAAGAGAATGTGGTCAGCATGCAGGGGATACCGTGTGATGGCGTAGGAGGGTGGGGGCCCTTTCAGATCAGAAGTCTGGGAAGATTTTTATGGGAGGAGTTACATTTCAGTCTGGACCTTGAGTGATAGATGTGAAGGGTTGAGGGGGGAAGTACTCACATAGAGGGAACAGCATGAGACAAATGTGAGAATGGATGGAGGGGGCCCTCTGGGCACAGCTCCCCGTTCTTCATCTCTTTATGTCTCTGTCTCTACCCCCACACCCCCTGTAAACTGCAACCTCCTCAGAAGTACAGGCTGTCCACTGCCGTGGTTTCTGTTCCCAGAGCATACCTAATGGGCACAGAGTAAATGATTTGGGGATGAAACATGTCTTCCCTAAAACAACATGTTATGAACTGAAGGAACTGAACAATTATGGTAAACTCTAAAGTGTGTTAGTCACTCAGTCATGTCTGACTCTTTGCAAACCCCATGGACTATAGCCCACCAGGCTCCTCTGTTCATGGGATTCTGCAGGCAAGAATACTGGAGTGGGTGGCCATTCCCTCCTCCAGGGGATCTTCCCAACCCAGGAATCGAACCCAGGTCTCCCACATTTCAGGCAGATTCTTTACCATCTGAGCCACCAAATTTACTGACATCAATTCTCTTAAACTGGTAAAACACAAAGGACTGAAAGTGTATGAAAATGTTCCCTCTTTCTTTCACCATTTTTTTATCCTAGTTTCACCAACTCCTAAATTCATACCCATTTCAGGTTTCTGTCACCTCTACCTGCCAACAGACGAGTTCCCAGAAACGTATTCATTTGATGTAGACACGATGAACTTCCCTACTTCCAACTTCTGCTTTGTGGGCCTCTTGTCAATGATTGACCCGCCTCGGTCCACGGTACCTGATGCTGTCACCAAATGCCGGAGCGCAGGGATCAAGGTGGGACTTGCACATCTCTGACTTCACACATCTTCCATGGATGCTGAGTTCCTTTCTAGGAACGTCTGTCATAGGAGAGTCAGTAGTTAGGTCTCTTCCCCTAAATGTCATAATTCCCCTTTTTTAAAGTCTCTTCTTTCACTGTACTAAGATTTCAGTAACCGTCCCATAAAAGCATAGTTATTGTGTCTGTGTGTTATTGCAATGAGCAGAACGCCATGAAGTAACCACATGTCACCCTAGACCATGACAGACAATAAAAGGTTTTGTTACTTAATCTCGAGGTCCAGCTCCCATACTCCATTTTCCTCATGATAAGCAAAACTTTGAATTCCATTACTGTGTCAATTCCAAGGCCGTGGAGCATCATGAAGATGCTGAAGGAGACATCCTTCAGCCCACTCCCAAAGTTATACCAAAGGGAAGGACTTCCTCTAGAACCGAGGAGGAAATGTGAGGTCTAGAAACAAGGGTAGATTCAGTGGGATCCATGTGTCCTTCTGAGACAGGTGATTCTCTGACCTAAAGATCAAGGACTGCAAGCCACAGTGGCCCCTTGCCATGGTGGAGTGGGCAAAACCAAGTCATCCCTGCTCGCCTGAGCAGCAGAGTCCCTCACCACCCACATGCCTGTCTCCTTGCCTGTGTTCTAGGTTATCATGGTTACAGGCGATCATCCAATCACAGCCAAAGCTATTGCCAAGAGCGTCGGTATCATTTCCGCCAACAGTGAGACGGTGGAAGACATTGCCAAACGCCTCAACCTTCCTGTGGAGCAAGTTAACAAGCAGTGAGTTCAGAACCCACACAGCAGAACTTGGGCTTTTACCACAGGCCCTACTGCCTCTAAAGAGTTGTCTGGAGCAAACCCTTTTTTGCCAAACGTGATCTACTGGCTTACTCTATAATTTCTGGCTGGTTTACTCTGTAATTTCTATATCCAGTCATTACTCAGAATTTTATCAAGCACCTGATATGTGCCAGCCACAGTATTGAGACCATGAAAATGACCTGTATTTCAGCCCAGTGAAGTAGATCTGAAAACTTCAGTGCTGAATTTAGATTGAGGAAACTGAAGCAGAAACTTTATAGGAAATTACCTACCATTGGTACAGTTTATAATCAGGAACACTGAGAATCCTTTGTGCTCTCTGAGCCCCTAGTCTGCATCTTGAGTATTTATTCTGTATTTAGTATTTAGGTTTCATAATGTGTTGCTATGGAAACATACGTCTCTTTGCTTTTTATTTGGTTGTAAATAGAATGGAGGGCTTCTCTGGTATCTACTGGTAAAGAACCCACCTGCTATTGCAGCAGACACAAGAAACATGGGTTCCATTCCTGGGTCTGGAAGAGGAAATGCAACCGACTCCAGTATTCTTGCCTGAAGAATTCCATGTACACAGGAGCCTGGCAGGCTGCAGTCCATGGGATCACAAAAGAGCTGGACATAGCTTAGCAACTAAACAGCAGTAAACAACAAACTCAGTGAAATAAGCACAGGCACAGAGGTGCTGGTGGTGGGAACCTACTGTTGATCATTTAAATCAGTCAAAGTCTCCAAAGTCTTAGTTGGAAAATAAATGTCATTGCTTTATTATACTTTGATGCATATGGGGAGAAAAGACCCAAGAACATCTCCTAGTTTACCC
Source organism: Moschus berezovskii (assembly GCF_049115385.1). Lineage (NCBI taxonomy): Eukaryota > Metazoa > Chordata > Mammalia > Artiodactyla > Moschidae > Moschus > Moschus berezovskii. The sequence goes on from NC_142472.1 coordinate 49,969,581, forward strand.
AAACAATTATACCTGTTAGGAACACAGAGCTGACAGGTGATAAGTAACTGCCAGGGCAACAAATTACCAGTTAGGACACCAAAGGTAAACAGCCTTTGGGCACACATTTGTGTCTGGAGCCTAAGGTGGCCCACTGCCCCTTTGTATAGATAACATCGGTGATAACATCCGTCTGTGAAAACAGCTTCAGAGGTTGTACTTGTTTTGTTTTTTGAAATAGTAGGATTTTACTTTTTCCTACAAGTCACCACATAGGAGAGAGGGTTGGTTACTTTGTGAATGTTTTCATTTGTCCACTTTATCAACTGCAGCTTCATGACCAGGGAAAAACTGTTTTCGTAGCTTGGGGAGGAAGGGAAATAAGCCTTTCCTGCTCTTTTTTTTTTTTACCAGAATATAGGAAAACTTGAATCAAGTGCTAGAATTTCAATATTTAGCACCAATAGAAAAAAAAAGAAAAGCAGACCTAAAAAGAGCTCAAAACTTTGAAAAGGTAAACAAAAAAGCATGCAGTGTTTTGTGCTTAAGAACGTTTAAGCTGAGATTTGAAGGCTGAAATGTTCGCCAAGAGATGGGAAGGCGAGAGGCCCCTACCCCTGGCAAAGGTAGTAGGATCTGTGAGGGCTTGCACAGAGTTGGGGGTTCAGAACTAAGAGCCGGGACTCAGAACTGAGAGCATGGGTGCTGTGGGGGAGAGTCAGAGGAGCCGCACAGCACAGGCTGCCCCTAGCCCTGCAGACCAAGTGGGGATCTGGGCTCTGCTGAATGTTCCTTTGGACAGTGCTCCAGGGGACAGCATGGTCAGGTCTGCAGTCTCAGTAGTTCCTAGAACCTCACTTTTATAGGCAGCAGATAAAAGCTTTCCTCAAGAAGACCTCAGTTAACTTTTCTCCCTACATAGCTGGTTGCATTGTAGACACCGTGAGTCTGAAATAAACAACAGAGCTGTCACCCATGTGTTCAGGCAAAAGCTGGATTCTTAGATTCAAAATGTACAAATAGGCAGTTTTTTACCTCCTTTTCTTTTGAGTAAAGCTTTGCCCTGGGAAGTGCCACCTCTCACCCATTCCTGTAAGAAATGGCTACTTGACTTGTTCCTACTGTCATGTGACACAAGGAAATGCCTGTCAGCCTTAGTTCACTGTCTTGAAAAGAGACCCACACACCCCATCATCCTGCCAGATGATTCAGATGAGTCAGGACTTGGGGTTCCAGGTAAAACCAAAGAGGTTCACCCCACCTCCTGCCCAGAATAGTGTTTTAACCTCAGTTTCCACCTAGGCCCTCACCCAGTTCCTCCTGCCTGTCTAGGGATGCTAAGGCCGCTGTGGTGACCGGCATGGAGCTGAAGGACATGAGCCCGGAACAGCTAGATGAGCTCTTAGCCAACCACTCAGAGATTGTCTTTGCCCGGACATCCCCCCAGCAGAAGCTGATCATCGTGGAGGGCTGTCAGAGGCAGGTGGGTGAATGCAGCACCTGAGGAACCTTCTAGGTCTGTCATCATTCTGTGGGGATAAGCAGCACTGAGCCTTGGCCCCCACCTTAGGGCTCTGATGAGGTCACCACCCCACATCTCCACCTGTCAGGGCTGACCCTGTCCACTCAGGGACCCTCCTGCTTGCTCCCCGGGAGCCTACCTTTACAATTTGGATTCATATGGTTTTGATCATTCAAACTTATCTTATGTGGAGCTTGTTCTTACCTCTGGGATTTCCCATCTTGATCTTTTTCCTCCAACCCAAAACGGGCCTTTGTTTTGGTGCAACAGACCTCCAGGCTGCTCACTAAGCCCCTCCACCTCCCTCTCACAACCTTCCGCCATCCCTGCAGGATGCTGTGGTCGCTGTGACTGGCGATGGAGTTAATGACTCCCCAGCTCTGAAGAAGGCAGACATTGGGATCGCCATGGGGATAGCAGGTTCTGATGCAGCCAAAAATGCAGCCGACATGGTCTTGCTGGATGACAACTTCGCGTCCATCGTCACAGGGGTGGAGGAAGGTGAGTGGGGTCTTGAGTGGTCTTAGCAAGGGCTGGGGCCGCCCATGAAACAAGGAGCAAGTCCTATAGGGAGAAATGTCTTCTGCCTAGGTCGCCTGATCTTTGACAACCTGAAGAAGACGATCGCGTACACGCTAACCAAGAACATCGCTGAGCTGTGCCCCTTTCTCATCTACATCATTGCTGGGCTTCCCCTGCCCATTGGCACTGTTACTATCTTGTTCATCGACTTGGGCACAGACATAGTAAGCAGCCAGAAAGGGAACAGGGTCTGATGACCTCCCCAGGTGAGGGAAACCTCAGTGTTATTCAAGGGCAGGAGATGGATTAATCAGTGCTTCTCAGACCTCAACATGATGGTTTCTGACAAGCTCTTAAGTGATGCTGAGTCTGCTGGTCCACCAACCACACTTCAAAGCACAGGACCAGAGAGATCTATCAAGTGTTTGAAAATTAAAACCACTTCATAGAAGAGCTTTTCAACACATGAGATCTTCACCTTTCCAAAAAATCAGGCCATTGGTCAGTTTCAGCTCATGTGCCTCCCCCTTTTTTTTAAAAAAAAGCTGTCACCAAAATACTCCCTGTACTGCTTGGGACCCAGTGGCTGAAGTGATAACGCACAGTCGCCCCTTGTTAAGTAAAAGAATCTGTGACCTGGAAGCCCCTCACCAGACATAGTAAGAAGCAGCCATTAATAACACTGTGAAGCCTCACGCAGACTTACAGTAATGTCACCTAAAACCTCCCCTCTGCTAGAACAAATCCCCTTAGGAAGCTTTGTGACAGTCACTCCCATGTTCTAGCTTACAGAGGCTTCGGGGAGCAAGCAAAACTCACAGCTCTGCAGGTCATTGCCTACCCCCCATTTCACATGACACCTGGGCAGCCTCCACAGTCCAGGGATATTGGGGCACCTCTACCTTAGAGGGGAGCTGAAGCCCCAGAGCCTGCAGCAAGCTTGCTCTTCTTATCTCCACTGCCGTGGTTCTTCCAGGTATCACTAGGGAACTTGTTAGAAATTTGGGTTCTCTGCCCTCCTGGGGGAGGACCTGGGAGGGAACCACTGGTCAGTGGTGGGCAGGGAAAGTGCTTTATAACTAGATCGTCTAGAGATGGCAGCACAGGGTGACGATCAGGCGATCAGACACAGGTGGATTGTCTTCTCTGCAGACAGCACACCCTGTTGTCTGCACCCTGGATGGACCAGTTCCATAACACCACCACCACCATCGCTGCCGCCATTGCCACAGCCACTGCCACCACCACTCCCCCACATTGGGCCCCTGGCTGTGCTGCCACTCTTTCCATCCATCTAGCATTTCAGGGTCGGGCCTCATGCTGCTCTCTCCCTCTAGATTCCCTCCATCGCCCTGGCTTACGAGAAAGCTGAAAGCGACATTATGAATAGGAAGCCTCGCCACAAGAAGAAGGACAGGCTGGTGAACCCACCACTCGCCCTGTACTCCTACCTGCACATCGGTGCGAGGAGGGGCTGCCCAGAGACCCACTTTCCTCTGTAGGGTGGAGTGGGCAGTGGGGGAGCCCAGAGGAAAGTGAGGCAGGGCACTTCTGGGGTCAATACAGAACCTCTCCTGTTCTTCTAGGCCTCATGCAGGCCCTGGGGGCCTTTGTTACGTATTTCACCGTGTATGCGCAGCAGGGCTTTCTACCCACCACTATCCTCCACCTGCGGTTAGAGTGGGAGAACGACAATGTGAATGACCTGGAAGACAGCTACGGACAGGAATGGGTAAGGGCCAGGTTGCTGGCAGCATCCTCCCTGGATGGCTGTAAGGGGACAGGGGAGGTGATAGTATTCCTTGAGGGTCCTGTGGTCACAGTGGCTTGCCTCTGCCAGGCTCGGCTCATCTCTCAAGTTGGAGGTCTGGAGCTCACCTGTTTACATTAGCTTGCGTCCCTGGTGGCTCAGATGGTAAAGAATCTGCTTGCAATGCAGGAGATCTGGGTTTAATCCTCGGTTTCAGAAAATCCCCGGGTAAAGGGAACGGCAACCCACCCCAGTATTCTTGCCTGGTAAACCCCATGGACAGAGGAGCCTGGTGGGCTACAGTCCATGGTGTCGCAAAGAGTCCAACACGATTCAGTGATTAGCACACTTCAGGTGTAGAGGAGGAGCAGCTAGCAGTGCCACAGCTGGGCCAAATCCATTAAGTTAGCAGTTCTCCTGTTCGCCAGGTGAAAGGAAGAAAGATTTCTTTCCAAACACAGGAAGTGACCCTCTCTCAATCATGGGAAGGGGAAAGAGAGTCGAGGCTTGTAGAAAGGCACCAACACCTCCCTGAGGTGTCCATCTGGGGCGTCATGGTCTTCTCTTTTCTGGCCATTGACAGACAAGGTACCAGAGGAAATACCTAGAATGGACAGGCTACACAGCATTCTTTGTCAGCATCATGATTCAGCAAATAGCAGATCTGATCATCAGGAAAACCCGGAGGAATTCCATCTGCCAGCAAGGTCTCTTCAGGTACTGGTGCAGCCGCCCTGGGGGTTCAGCCTGGGCCTCTGCTGCCCAGATGACTGCATGTGGGCATGTGGGACTGGGGCTGGGAGTTCTGAATTTGTTTGCTTTTGTGTCTTACAGAAATAAAATCGTCTGGGTGGGGATTGCCTCACAGATTATCATTGCATTAATCCTCTCCTATGGCCTCGGAAGCATCCAGGCCCTGAATTTCACGATGCTCCGGTGAGGTTACCTGCAATGATGGGGAGGAACCCGCCCCAATCTGGTTGTCACAGCCTCACAAGTCTTTCCCCTCAAGTCTTTCCAAAGAGAGAAAGTGGAACTGGTTTTTTTTTCTTTTAATCAGTGTGAGGCTTTGACCTGCTAGTTTTTTCAGAAGAGGAGGTGCGTTTTCCATCCCTCACCATCCCATCTCTACCTTCATCCGACAGATCCCTTCTTAGGCAGACACTGTTTCTAGCGGTCACAGTCCAGTTAAATAAGAAACCTTGGGGTTCTACACTGTGTGACCCAGTGGGGTTGCTCTGTCCAGTCTAGAAAGGAGAATGAATGAGGCGCTCAGCCACTTAAGGGTGGGTCTGTGGGTCTCACGCCACCCCCTCTCTCCCTCCAGGCCTCAGTACTGGTTTGTGGCTGTGCCACACGCAGTTCTGATTTGGGTGTATGATGAGGTGCGGAAGCTTTTTATCAGACTCTTCCCTGGAAGTAAGTACTAATGTATGGGGGACTTGGGGGCTCTTGATCTGCTCCAGCAGACCTTCCTCTGTTTCTCACTTACTGCTTCCTCCTTCTTTAGGCTGGTGGGATAAGAACATGTATTATTAAGACACCTGCTTCCCAAGCCCTACCCCCAGCTGCACATGGCGATGTTCTTCACCTTCTGGCGCCAGCTGGGTGACTGCTGCCATGGGGATGTCATCGGAATGTGTTCAAGAAAAGACAGAACTCTAGGAAGGACACTCACTAATATTTTGTAATTTAAAACAGAGATTTCAGTGTTTATATGTGATTTTAATTTATATATCAATGTCCTTATTTAAAAATACATTAATTTCAAGGTAATGGTGTAGGGAAGAATGGCATGTTTAAATGTCTGTAGAGCTCATTCATGTTAAACAATGTCAGGTAATCCAGACATCTGCTGGATTAAGGGTCTCCCTGACCCTTAAGCTCTAGAAAGCACTGCTCACACCTCCATTCCACACTCTATTAAAAGTCCAGCGCCCTCCCTTCCTGTGAATTCCCAGAGAATTCATTATTTCACAGTCATGTTGCTCAGAAAAGGCTAGTTCAGCTAGAAGTTTGCAAAAGGATGAAGTGACGGCAGGTTTACATCACAGCAACTTGGAAGACCTCAGTTTGACCCTGAGACATCCTTAAGACTCCTCATCCCGCCTCTCAGCTCCTCACAGTCCTTCACTGCCCTCCCTCCTCCACGCTACCCTCCACCCACCACCAGTTCCAGAACGGAGCTCCAGGTGCTCCCTTGACCAAAGGGGGTTTTCATTTACCAGGATTGAACCTCAGTGGAGAAACCTTGTGTTTTAACACATAATATTTATTCTTTATTAGACAGTTCATAGCACTCTGCAACACCAGTTTTTTGTTTCATGCTGTAAGTTTGTTTATTCGTGTGTAACATATGTGACTACACCCATATTAGTATCCCAGAGAGGCCTCATTTTTAAGTAAAAGATCTTTTATAAAACCAGGCCTGAGAGTGGTGTTCTAATTAATTTGAGTTTGTCTAAACAGCAGAGCAGGGCTTCCCTGATGGTTCAAATGGTAAAGAATCCACCTGCCAATGTAGGAGACATGGGTTTGATCCCTGGGTTGGGAAGATCCCCTGGAGAAGGAAATGACAGCCCACTCTAGTATTCTTGCCTAGAGAATCCCACAGACAGAGGAGCCTGGTAGGCTACAGTCTATGGGATCACAAAGAGTCAGATATGACTTAAGAGACTAAACAACAATAGAAACAAAATGCATAGCATAGGACAGAAAAAAAAAAAAGGAGATGTAATTTCAACATTTTTTTCTTTTTACTTCTTTGGTCCTTTTATTTTTCCAAGGAAGGTCTGAACTCTTCTCTCACAACATCCCTGCTCTGCCCCTCTCTGATGTGTGCACACATTTAAGTCAGAATTTCTTCGGAGGGTCCAGCAGCAGAGCGAGAGAGGAAGCTATTTTCATAGGCCTTCCATCATCAGCTGATACCCAGCACACACTCATTTAACAGGAATGACACTTGGTAAACTTTTTGTACTCAGTGGGCTGCCCCATCGCCTCTCCTCCATCGTTTACACAAACAAGGACGTCCTGCTGCTGATGGTGCCGAGTTGTGTCTCTAGATCAAGCAAAGGGAGTCTTGGAGCCACAATTCACTGCTATCTTCTCAGAGCCGTCATCGTAACTCCATGTAAATAGATGATAATGCACTGTGTCATTGTGTGTGTGTATTTAAGTTAAAATAATGAGTCTAATCTCAAGGGTTTTGATCTCTGTGTTCAGCCACAATTATCACACAATTATCCCTGGACTACTCTGATGATGTCAGTGGTTCAGTGATCCAGAACCCTTTCCAGGCAGTGTCATGACAGCCTTCTTATTCCAGTCCTGACAGGGCAGTAATGGTCCCAAAACTTCAACTATGAACCATTTGTCCTCACTCTTCTTCCTGCCAGGCTGTCTGAGGGCCCCCTGCTGTGATGGCTGGCAGCTTGTTGTCCTGCCAGGGCCAGTGAAGGATGCTGCAGATAGAGCACAAAGCCGCAAGAGGTTTATTGTGGGGTTGGATTAAGCTTGAGAGGAGTTCAGTTTGAAGTAGAAATCTCTTCACAGCAGGAACCCTGGCTGAAATAACTTTAGTATTCTACATACCTATCTTTGTAAAAAAATTGACACTCAAATATTTGTCAAATGAGTAAATAAAATATTTAAAGAATCACAGAAGTGAGGCTGGTATATCAACTCACTTTATTGAGTTGTAAACAGAAAAGAGGCAATAAAACCTCAGAGGGTTTTGCTTTGTGTTGTTGTTTTGGAGGGACAGCTTCATTGACCCACCAAGGCCTGGATACTTTTTAGAGAAAGTAACAGTTAATTTAAATCTCATTGATGTGGAAGAGTAACTCAGATTTAGAGATAAGGCTGGGTTTATAGAGTATTTTTTAAAACAATGTTTTGTCATGACATTGTAATTCATTTTAGAAAATTTGGAATATCCACGAGTAAAAATAAAATTAAAACCATCGAGAATCTAACTACCAAGTTCTATAACTAAACAAAAGAGTAGTTATTTCTTTCAGTTCAGTCGCTCAGTTGTGTCCGACTCTTTGCGACCCCATGGACTTCAGCATGCCAGGCTTCCCTGTCCATCACAACTCCCAGCGCTTGCTCAAACTCATGTCCATCAAGTCTTTTTTCTAAATATACTTATTTCTAGGCAGAACTGAAATATAAAGCTTTCCATTCTGCTCTTTTAGTTGACATTGAGGATGTGAGTCTAATGACTACATTATTCCATACTGAGAGTGTTTTAACTATATTCCCTCTGTGCAATGGCTCATCTATTTCCTACTGGTAATCATTTTTGTTTTAAGGTTTCATCTTGTCACTAAATCTTATACAGCATCTCATCATATAATAGATTCATCAAAATGGATTGAGGCATTAAGAGCATTTTTAAGGCTCTTGATAAATTTATTTTCATATAAGCTATATCAATTTATATTCCTGCCAGCAACAATAAAGTGAATGTCTTGGCTGTCAATAGGATATGAAAGATCTGTCTGCTATGTTGTTCGGTCACTAAGTCATGTCCAACTTTTTGTGACCCTATGGACTGTAGCCTGCCAGGCTCTTCTGTCCATGGGATTCTCCAAGCAAGAATACTGGAGTGGGTTGCCATGCCCTCCTACGGGGGATCTTCCTGACCCAGGGATTGAACCCACGTCTCCTGCATCTTCTGCATTACGGGCAGATTCTTTACCACTGAGCCACGGGCTTCATATATATACATATACATACATGCATATGTGTAAATATATATATATATATACATATACACATATATAAGAGGCTTAGATGGTTATCAGATGGGGTGGTGGCTGAGACCCCTTTAAAGAGGTGGTCAGGAAAGTCCTTTCTGAGGTGAATAAGCACAGAGAGGAGACGTCCAGGAAGAAGGGATGGTGCCATGTAGCAAGAACAGGAAGACTGGATCATCAGGCAGCTGTTGAAATGGGCAACCATATGACCTTATAGGGTCTCAGGCCATGGGAAGCAGGCTTGGTTTCATTACAAACACAACACAGGGCTGTTGAAGATTATTAGCAAAGGCGGAGATTTGCTCCAGTTCACTTGTTCAGATCAGTTTGGCTTCTCTGAGGAGGGTAGGAGGATACCCAAGCAAGAATGGACACAAGGTGAGTTAAGAGGCGAGGGAAGCAATGATAGACTGGGCAGGGTGGTGACAGGGGTGAGGCCCAAGTGTGAAGGGGTGTGTGTGTGTGTGTGTACTTTAGCTTCCAGGGTGTGTGTGTGTGTGTACTTTAGCTTCCAGGGTGTGTGTGTGTGTGTGTGTGTGTGTGTGTACTTTAGCTTCCAGGGTGTGTGTGTGTGTGTGTGTACTTTAGCTTCCAGGGTGTGTGTGTGTGTGTGTGTGTACTTTAGCTTCCAGGGTGTGTGTGTGTGTGTGTGTGTGTGTGTGTGTGTGTACTTTAGCTTCCAGGGAGGAATGTTGTAAGGTAGGTTACCTGCTGATGATGTGGATCAGGAGTGCTCAAATCAGGGCCCTAGAAAGGCCACCAACTTCCCTAACTGATATTATTATGGAGATGAAGAAGGAGACACTTTCCCAGGTGACTTTTAAAATAGAGTAAGTGCTCATATGCTGGTTGTTCCTGACTCTGTGTTTACAAAGACTGTCAGATCTCCACATTCATTCTGCAGTCATCACTCCCCCAGTGGACTTATGTCTCCTAACATGACAGTATCAGTGACTGATAGTTACCAATTCCTATTATTTCCTGATTGATGTGATGACCTCCTAGAAACACTATCTCGTTAATATTACGACCACCCATCTGTTCATAGTGTTAACCTTGTAGGATCGTCTAGCACATAGAGGCTATGCGCTTAGTCATTCAGTCATCTCCTACTCTTTGCGACCCCCATGGACTGTAGCCCACCAGACTCCTCTGTCCATGGGATTCTCCCGGCAAGAATACTGGAGTGGGTTGCCATGCCCTCCTCCAGAGGACTTTCCCAACCCAGGGATTGAACCTACGTCTCCCACATTGCAGGTGAATTCCTTACCATATGAGCCACCAGGGAAGTCCCTAGTGCTGTCAGTTTCCCTCCGTTAAGCAGATCAACTTTAGAATCTGTGAGGTCGAGTCAGGGGAGTCTGTGCGTGGATGGAAATCTGCACATGGTGCTGAGCACACCCTTCAGGTGGGTTTTACAGATCTAAGGTTATGGAGAACCGAGTACAACTCAGAATAGTCCATGTCTCTGATATGCAAACATGAGGAACAACAGTCCTTCCTCTGGAAAAGCCAGTTTTGCTGCATTTGCACAATACTCTGGCATCCTTGACTCCAGATAAACCTGTGCATCTCTGCTCCCTTGAACCGGTTCTAACTGCCTAGTTCCCACACCCAAATATGAGCAGAATAAATTTAACATTTGTTCATTTTATACCAAGAGGAGAGCCATGATTTTACCTTTTCTTTGAAAATTATCCTTTCACACTGAAAAGAAGGAAAAAACACATTTACTCCTTTCAGGGGCACCGGGCCTTAGCACAGTTAGGTAACTGCCTGCTCTAGCTGCCATGTGGGATCTGGGCTCCACCATCCAGTGCTCACGTGAGCTCCAGGGCCAGCTTTGTTCTGTACTTTGTCAGTACCACTGTTTCCGCTTCAGACCAGATCTTGGAGCGGGCTGTCTCTCTTCTGTCACCATTTCTGGGTTCCAACCCTCCACCTGACATACCAGAACCCAACTCAGGGGATGTTATCTCCTTGGTCCAGAGGTTCTAAGATAAAGTTTATTGGAAATTTAAGGCAAAAGCCTGATTCATTTTAAAGGGATAGAAGCTCCCTTCTACAGACTTGTGAAGATAAATTGAGGTATTGTGGAGTAAAGCATTTTGTCACAGAGGTTCATGACATTGTACAGGAGACAGGGATCAAGACCATCCCCAAGAAAAAGAATTGCAAAAAATCAAAATGGGTGTCTGAGGAGGCCTTACAAATAGCTGTGAAAAGAAGGGAAGTGAAAAGCAAAGGAGAAAAGGAAAGATATACTCATTTGAATGCAGAGTTCCAAAGAATAGCAAGGAGAGATAAGAAAGCCTTCCTCAGCGATCAATGTAAAGAAATACAGAAAAACAATAGAATGGGAAAGACTAGAGATGTCTTCAAGAAAATTAGAGATACCAAGGGAACATTTTATGCAAAGATGGGCTCAATAAAGGACAGAAACAGTAGGGACCTAACAGGAGCAGAAGATATTAAGAAGAGGTGGCAAGAATACACAGAAGAACTGTACAAAAAAGATCTTCACAACCCAGATAATCACAATGGTGTGATCACTCACCTAGAGCCAGACATCCTGGAATGTGAAGTCAAGTGGGCCTTAAAAAGCTTCACTACGAACAAAGCTAGTGGAGGTGATGGAATTCCAGTTGAGCTATTTCAAATCCTGAAAGATGATGCTGTGCAAGTGCTGCACTAAATATGCCAGCAAATTTAGAAAACTCAGCAGTGGCCACAGGACTGGAAAAGGTCAGTTTTCATTCCAATCCCAAAGAAAGGCAATGCCAAAGAACGCTCAAACTACCGCACAATTGCACTCATCTCACACACTAGTAAAGTAATGCTTAAAATTCTCTAAGCCAGGCTTCAGCAATACGTGAACCGTGAACTTCCAGATGTTCAAGCTGGTTTTAGAAAAGGCAGAGGAACCAGAGATCAAATTGCCAACATCCGCTGGATCATCAAAAAAGCAAGCGAGTTCCAGAAAAACATCTATTTCTGCTTTATTGACTATGCCAAAGCCTTTGACTGTGTGGATCACCACAAACTGTGGAAAATAGTTCAAGAGATGGGAATACCAGACCACCTGACCTGCCTCTTGAGAAACCTATATGCAGGTCAGGAAGCAACAGGTAGAACTGGACATGGAACAACAGACTGGTTCCAAATAGGGAAAGGAGTATGTCAAGGGCTGTCTATTGTCACTCTGCTTATTTAACTTATATGCAGAGTACATCATGAGAAACGCTGGGCTGGAAGAAGCACAAGATGGAATCAAGATTGCCGGGAGAAATATCAATAACCTCAGATGTGCAGATGACACCACCCTTAAGGCAGAAAGTGAAGAAGAACTAAAGAGCCCCTTGATGAAAGTGAAAGAGGAGAGTGAAAAAGTTGGCTTAAAGCTCATCATTCAGAAAACTAAGATCATGGCATCCGGTCCCATCACTTCATGGCAAATAGATGGGGAAAGAGTGGAAACAGTGGCTGACTTTATTTTTCTGGGCTCCAAAATCACTGCAGATGGTGATTGCAGTCATGAAATTAAAAGACACTTACTCCTTGGAAGGAAAGTTATGTACAACCTAGATAACATATTAAAAAGCAGAGACATTACTTTGTCAACAAAGGTCTGTCTAGTCAAGGCTATGGTTTTTCCAGTGGTCATGTATGGATGTGAGAGTTGGACTGTGAAGAAAGCTGAGCACCAAAGAATCGATGCTTTTGAACTGTGGTGTTGGAGAAGACTCTTGAGAGTCCCTTGGACTTCAAGGAGATCCAACCAGTCCATCCTAAGGGAGATCAGTCCTGGGTGTTCATTGGAAGGACTGATGCTAAAGCTGAAACTCCAATCCTTTGGCCACCTGATGTGAAGAGCTGACTCATTGGAAAAGACCCTAATGCTGGGAAAGACTGAGGGCAGGAGGAGAAGGGGATGACAGAGGATGAGCTGGTTGGATGGCATCACCGACTCAATGGACATGGGTTTGGGTGGACTCTGAGAGTTGGTGATGAACAGGGAGGCCTGGTGTGCTGCGGGTCATGGGGTCTCAAGTAGTCAGACACGACTGAGCGACTGAACTGAACTGAAGCCTGAAAGTACTATAATTTATTAGTTTGTGTTTTGCCCTACATTTTATATTTGCAACATGCGATTTCTTCCTCTTGCTTTCACTTCTTGACAAATGAAGCACCTGCTTGGACAGGACACAAGGCTACAATGTTTAAGGAACGTTGAGGGTGAGCAATGTGGCATCCTCTCAGAGGTAGAAGTGGTGGGGCAGGAAAGACAGACTGTAAATAAACTGCCACCCAGAGAGGCCACAGCAGAGGCATTAAGGGTTGGGATTTTCAAGGACCAAGAGAAATCAGTATGATGCTGTCTCCAAAGTCTGAGAAAAAATAACTGTCAATTTAGAACATTATGTTATTAAATGCTCATTCAAGGATAAATACGAAAATATTTTCATCCAAATAAAAGCTGAAGGCATTCACCATTAAGATACTCTCATTAAAGAAAGACATTTCTTCAGGGTATCCTTTTTGAATTCAGTGGTTGGTTTTTTGATATTGAGGTGTATGAGCTGTTTGCATATTTTGGATATTATTAACCAGGGATGAACTTTGAACAGAATACTTCTATTTCCAAAACAAAACACATAGAGGGAAAAAGAAAATGAAAAAATATATGCTGGTTTTACTTTTAGTAGCTAAAGGCATCCTGCCATCTTCACGTGCTTCCTCCACAATACACCAATACTTGCCAAATTGCTACCAGATCATCTCATTTCTTGCTCCTACAATTTGCTCAGCACTGGACTGTTTAAAGGGTAAGTCCTTACCCAACATTCAAGACTCTCTAAAATTCAATTCCAACTTAATTCTCCAAAAAGCTCACTTAAAGCAGTATAACTAATCTAGGCAAATGGTCTGTAAGTTAAATACCGAATAGGCAACAGCATCTACTCACCTACAATCCCTTGCTTTTGCAGTTCTTTCTCCCTGGAAAGCCTCATTTCCTCTGTTTATCTCTGTAAGTGTCACTCAGGTTTTAAAGTCTAGTGCAAACCTTATATTCTCTACTAAGCCTTTTCACACAACACATACAATTCTTATTTTCTCCAAGTCTCCTCTGGCATTTAACACAAAGTGCTTTAGTGGAAGTTACCCGTTTAGGTAGAGGGTGACATATCACTCAAGCAGGAAACTGTTAGTTTATAAATTCTTCGAATCCCTAAACGTTCTCAACATAAGGCCTTGTAAATACCAGTAGGGTCAACAATTGTTAGTAATAACGACCACACCTTGGTTTGAAACTGTTAACCAAATCTCCTCACCGGTGGGTAGCTAGACTGGCTTCTCCACTAAGCCACTATGATCCACTAGGGAGGGGGGACAACGTCGCCACCTGCAAGGTCAAAAGCAAAGTAAGGAGTAATGCGTGGAATCCGACTTATATGCAGTCAGAGTGATAAGGCGCTGAGCTTTAGACAAAGGTCAGACCACAAAACGGTCCCTGAAAACCACGCGCAGTCTGCTCTCAGCATCCTGAGTAAAACAGCAAACAGCCTCCTGCTAGGAGGGTCTGCGGCCTGGGGGTAGGTGGGCTGGAGCTTCCTCACTGCTGATTGGCTCCCTGGAGCCACCGCCTTCGGCGATTGGTCCCTGCCGCAAGAGATACAGGGTCGGCACGCGGGGCGGGAGTGGGATTCGAGGCGCGAAGATGGCGGCTGAGGCGTTGAGGGCGAGGCGCCCCGTGTCCTCCTGCGGGCAGGTGGAGACGCACGACCAGGCCCCGGGAGCCACCGAGGCCCTGTGCAGCCGGTGTGGAAGAAGGGCGCCCAGAGCTCTGGGTGAGAGGCTGGGGGTTAGTCCGCCTGCCGTCACGGGAGCTGAGGAACAGGCAGAGTAGGGAGTGGCTGCGAGGGAGTACGGGGCAGCCCAGGCCTCGAGCGCGCAGCCCACCTTTGAGGTCCTGACGCCAAGGCCTGGAGAGCGGCTTTCCGCCCTGCTGCGCACCAAGTGCCCCGCTGATGGGTTCGCAGGTTCGAGAAAAGGGTAATGTGAGAATTTAACCGTCATTCTGTGGTGAAGAAGCAACGAAACTTCACTTTCTTGCGTAGTTTTGTTGTGGTAACCAAAGGTTCCTGATATTTAAAAACGGATATTAGGGATGGGGGCGGGGGACTTGTTGCTCTTTTGGCTTAAAGCCCTGTTCAGAAGACAGCCCGTTAGGTCTTGTGCATCTTGTGTTCAGTTTTGGGCCATCCAGGGAGAACGCGCGCCCATGCTCCGCTCACTGAGACTCTCCTCAAGTGAAAACAGGTTCAGTTTATTTGACCCTAACCTCACAGGCCTTAGAGTGCTATGTCTCTGCAGGGTGAGTTGTTAAAACTAAACTCTTGGAGCTGCCAGAGTCTTATTATCACCCTGTGTAACTGTTATATTTTATACTTTCAAAGTGGAAGTCCAGTTTCTCAGTCGCTCCAGGATGGACTCTACTTGGGAGACGTGAGCGTAGAGAAAGTTGGTTGTGTTTTCTTGGGGAGAGGCAAGTTCTCTTACCCGAATTTCGATTGCTGCTGTTTCATAGAAAATCTCCATTATTTGATGATATCCATTAGAAAATAAAGTTTTAGAACATGACATTTTAAAATTACCTGTTCTCTCATACATTTGTATTATAATGCTGAGAAGTACTCAATTGGAAAGATGGTGCCTATGCATGTGGGATTATCAAAGTGCTTTTAAGCTGTAATGCAGCCCACATTATTTCGACTTGTACAGTATCAGAAATCTTTAAAAGGTAAAACAGTTTTGATATCCTTAGTAACAGTATCTCTGGAATTTAAATTAGAGCTTTAAAATTTACCCTGGTTTTACATAAGTTTTAGATGTTTCATTAGCTTAAAAACTAAAGTTCTTTTTTTTATCAAAAGAATGCAATTGTTTTAATATAAATCATCAGGAACACTAATTTTATAGTAAACAAAGCCTAATTTTATCTAGTTTCTTTTCCCATTTTTTACTTGCAAAATCTTTTAAAATGACTTAAAATGACATAGCTATAACAAATTATTTATTGCAATAAACTTCAGATTCTACTTAGAGTATTAAAATGTTAGTATTGGATGGTATTTCCCTTCGTAAATACTAAATTTGTGAAAAATAGCCTTTATATGGGTCATGTTTGTGTGACAGTAGTGGCATCTGACTTCTGCCTTGACTTCTGTCTTTGCCAATGTCTTAGATCATTGAGAGGATTTTTTTTTAATTTGAGTGTAACTAATTTACAGTGTTTGTTTCAGGTGTACAGTAAAGTGAATTAGTTATATCAACACATCCACATATATTCACTCTCTCTTCTTTTTTTTGTTTGTTTTGGTTCTTTTCCCATTATAGACCATTACAGAAGTATTGAGTAGAGTTCCCTGTGCTATATAGCAGGTTCTTGTTAGTTATCTATTTTATATATGATAGTGTGTATATGTCAGTCCCCTTCTCCCAGTTTACCCTTTCCCATCCCCTGGTAACCATAAATTTGCTTTCTGCATCTATGACTCTACTTCTGTTTTGTAAGTAAGTTCATTTGTACCCCCCCTTTTTTAGATTGCACATGTAATTGATATCGTGTGATATTTGTCTTTCTGTGTCTGAGTTCACTCAGTATGACAATCTCTAGGTCCATCCATGTTGCTGCAAATGGCATTATTTTGTTCAAAGAGAAGGGTCTTGCCAGTTTCTCAAATTGACCCTCACTGTCCCCTTCATAGGATGGGAAGTATAAATTAGCAGAGGGAAGTATGATCAAGTAGAAAGAACATTAGACTTGGAAACAGAACTCGATTGGAATCTGGATTATACCATTTATCCCAGATCACCAAAATGTTTATCCATCTCTAGGTTGTCAAATATAATATCTAAAGCCTATTTAGCTGTGATAATTAGAATTATCAAGTGGAGTATGTCAGATTTTTTATATGATTTTTTCTTTATATGATTGTAAGAGCTGGCAGATTCAAAGTATTATAAGTATCAAATAGCTATCTAAATGAATGCAAGCAGTATTAACTATCTTTGCCTGGTTTTTCTTTCTTCTGATTTGAATTGTTTCTCTTGAATTTTAATAAGTCATCCATTTCTAACTAAATAGATATATTTTTATATAGAAGAGAATCCCTTTTAATTTTCCCCTTTGATTGTACTGAATATTCAACATTAACAAACTGAAAGGTTTAATTCTCAGAAGAATTTCATCAATAGGTCACCACCATGAACTTCAGTGTGGACGTGCTTTTTGTGACCTGTGCTTATTAATGACTGAAGAATACAGCACAATCACATGCCCTGATTGTGAGGTAAGTTTTATTGTTCATATAGATCACATTACAACCTAATGTTAAAGGTAAAAATGGTACAGAAATAAAGCATACTTCGGATTAGGAACTAAAAACTTGGGTTTTTGTTGCTGATCTTTTAAATAAAGAAACCTAGCAAAAGATAAAGCTTTTTACTTACATTTTTGTAACTATTCAAAGTGATCAAAAAGAATGCAAGCTTAAGTTCATATACTTATCAGCCTCTGTATTTTTTTAAAAGACTTTTTGATGTGGACCATTTTTAGAGTCTTTATTGAATTGCCCAGAACATTGCCTCTATTTTATGTTGTGGGTTTTTTTTTTTTTTTTTTTTTTTGGCCCTGGGGCATGTGGGTTCTTATCTCTTTGACTAGGGCTTGAACCTTCATCAACATTGGAGAGTGGAGTCTTAATCACTGGACTGCCAGGGAAGTACTAATCTCTATCCCCTTTTTCTACACTGATATCATGTAAGCAAATTTAGAATTTCCCTCTGCCCCTCAACCTTTGTGTGTCATTAAATTTACACTTGTAGAGATGTGTTGAAAAAAAAAGCAAACATCCTAAAGTTAACTTTAGAAGTGCTAAAAATAATGCAGTTGCACTAAAACCCATGCACTCATGATAATGAGATCAAATTAAGGATTTAAAATAAAATTTAGTGAACTTTCTTTGCATTTACTACAAATATAAGTGTTGCTCAGTTTATATAGTATGTTCCTAGAAAGTTTTCTTAATCTCTGTTTAATTCTTGAGAGATCAGATTTTGAAGATTTGTATCCATTATTTTCTGTGGCAGTGTGCGCAGACAGTTAAAGAGGAAGAAGACCTGGGATGCAGTCCTAGTTCTTTGCCCTAATCCCAAATTTCCTAATTTGTGAGATGGAAATAATACCTGCTTTTCTTATAGAATTGTAAAAGTCAAATCTGAATTATGTGAAAGTTCTCTCCAAGTTTTAAAATAAGTGTTTTGGTCAACCCTTGGTTATTTAGATGTGGATTAACTGGTTTGCAGGTTAACCATGATAAAAATACATATGTGAGTAATGAGTTGCTTCAGTTGTGTCCGACTCTTTGCTACTGTATAGACTGAGGCACATCAGACTCCTCTGTCTGTAGGAGTCTCCAGGCAAGAATACTGGAGTGGGTTGCCATTCCCTTCTCCAGGGGATCTTCCCGACCCAGGGATTGAACCTGCATCTCTTATGTCTCCTGCACTGGCAAGCCGATTCTTTGCTATTAGTGCTGCTGCTGCTGTTACTGCTAAGTCGCTTCAGTCGTGTCCGACTCTGTGCGACCCCATAGACGGCAGCCCACCAGGCTCCCCCGTCCCTGGGATTCTCCAGGAAAGAACACTGGAGTGGGTTGCCATTTCCTTCTCCAATGCGTGAAAGTGGAAAGTGAAAGTGAAGTCACTCAGTCGTGTCCGACTCTCAGTGACCCCATGGACTGCAGCCTACCAGGCTCCTCCGTCCATGGGGTTTTCCAGGCAAGAGTACTGGAGTGGAGTGCCATTGCCTTCTCTGGCTATTAGTGCTACCAAGAATATATATAATAATGCATATTGTTTTTGTTGTTCAGTTGCTCGGCTGTGTCCGACTCTTTACAACCCCATGGACTGCAGCACACAAGGCTTCCCTGTCCTTCATCATCTCCAGGAGCTTGCTCAAACTCATGTCCATTGAGTTGGTGATGCCATCCAACCATCTTGTCCTTTGTTGTCCCCTTTTCCTCCTGCCTTTGGTCTTTCCCAGCAACAGGGCAGGGTCTTTTCTAGTGAGTCAGCTCTTCACATCAGGTGGCCAAAGTATTGGAGCTTCAGCATCAGTCCTTCCAATGAATATTCAGGATTGATTTCCGTTAGGATTGACTGGTTTGATCTTGCAGTCCAAGGAACTCTCGAGTCTTCTCCAGCACCACAGTTCAAAAACATCAGTCCTTTTGGCACTCAGGGCTTCCCTGGTGGCTCAGCTAGTAAACAATCTGCCTGCAGTGCGGGAGACCTGCCTGCAATGGTTCAATCCCTGGGTTGGGAAGATCCCCTGGAGAAGGGAAAGGCTACCCACTCCAGTATTCTGGCCTGGAGAATTCCATGGACTGTATAGTCCATGGGGTTGCAAAGAGTCAGACAGGACTAAGTGACTTTCACTTTTGTCACTCAGCCTTCTTTATGGTCCAGCTTTCACATACGTATATAATAATATGTATATAAACATACAAATGTGTGATTTGTGCAGGTTTCAATTATAGCAGAAACATGTACACACTCGAAGATATTTGTTTTGAAATTATGTACTTTATGAATCATGGCCTTTATTGTGGGAAATTCCTATTCCCTCTCCCTTTTTTTAACAGTAGCTAGCTCCATAGTTTGGAGAAGGAAATGGCAACCCACTCCAGTGTTCTTGCCTGGAGAATCCCAGGGACGGGGGAGCCTGGTGGGCTGCCGTCTATGGGGTCGCAGAGTCGGACACGACTGAAGCGACTTAGGAGTAGCAGCAGCTCCATAGTTAAGACAAAGGGGAGCCTAGCTCCTGGTTGAAATGGAATATCCCTGACAGATTGAGTCTTGCAGTGGGTAAAGAGTGAATGAACGGAAAAGAAAGAGGCATTCCACTGTAACTGTCTATGGCCATGTCCATCCTGTTCTGATATTCAAAAAACAGCAAGTTTATTAGAACAGTAATCTCTGGGATCACTGCAGATGGTGATTGCAGCCAGGAAATTAAAAGACGCTTACTCCTTGGAAGGAAAGTTATGAACAAGCCAGAAAGCATATTAAAAAACAGAGACATTGCTTTGTCAACAAAGGTCCATCTAGTCAAGGGTATGGTTTTTCCAATGGTCATGTGTGGATGTGAGAGTTGGACTGTGAAGAAAGCTGAGCGCTGAAGAATTGATAGTTTTGAACTGTGGTGTTGGAGAAGACTCTTGAGAGTCCCTTGGACTGCAAGGAGATCCAGCCAGTCCATCCTAAAGATCAATCCTGGGTGTTCATTGGAAGGATTGATGCTGAAGCTGAAACTCCAATACCTTGGTCACCTCATGCAAAGAGTTGACTCATTGGAAAAGACCCTGATGCTGGGAGGGATTGGGGGCAGGAGGAGGAGAGCACGACAGAGGATGAGATGGCTGGATGGCATCACCGACTCGATGTACATGAGTTTGAATAAACTCCGGAAGTTGGTGATGGACAGGGAGGCCTGGCGTGCTGTGATTCATGGGGTCGCAAAGCGTCGGACATGACTGAGCGACTGAACTGAACTGAACCTTTTGCCTTTTGTGGCAAATGACTTTGTGTTTAATGGTCTCTTAAAATACTAACATGTATTATTTTTAGTGTTTTGGGTAACATCTAATCAAGTGTTTATATTGTATTTACAAATACTGGTTTTTTTATTTTGAAATTTACATTTATGTGTGCTTTTTTATTGGAGTATAATTGCTTTACAGTGCTGTTACAAATATTGGTTTTTGATTTTAGGATTGTAGCAAATCTATTTTGTATCATTTGACTAGTTTTGCCTCTCACTTTGGGAGACATGTGGTCTGTCCCATCCTACCCTCCTTTTCCCCTTTCTCCCTATGCTATTATAAGCCACATAATTGACAGAGGACTGTATTCAGTCTTCAGATGCACTAAAGCTGACCACTGTTTAAAGAAATCCTTCAAGAAATCTTCCTGAAATTGTTACCACTCTTTTTATTAGTTTTTTTTTATATATATATAATTTATTTTTGGCTGCACTGGGTCTTCCTTGCAGCTCAACAGCTCTCTAGTTAAGGCTCTGGATTGCAGCCCCATAGACTGTAGAGAGCCCCATGGACTCTCTAGTTGCAGCCCCATGGACTGTAGCCTGCCAGTCTCCTCTGTCCATGGGTTTCTCCAGACAAGAATACTGGAGTGGGTTGCCATTTCTTTTTCCAGGAGATTGTCCCAGTCCATGAATCGAACCTGGGTCTCCTACATTGCAGGCAAATTCTTTACCAACTGAGCTACAAGGGAAACCCCTAGTTAAGTCATGTGCCCTTAGTTCTTTTGCAGCCTGTGGGATCTTAGTTCCCCAACCAGAGATGGAATTCAAGTCCCCTGCATTGGGAGGCAGATTCTTAACCACTTGACCACCAGGGAAGTCCCTGTTAGTTTTTAAAGTTTACATTTTTGCTGGAATCTTGAATTTGGAAAAAGATAAAGGAAGAATCAAGTGTAAATTAATGGAAAGTCTGAATTTATAGACTATTTCCAGATTGAAGTTTATTACTTTTAAATAATGTATATGCTATAAAAAGTAACACCTATATTCACATTAAACTTATATTTATAATTTATCTTTAATGTTGAAGGCCCAGGTAATTCTATTTCAAGCTTAAGCCTAAAATGATTCCATTCAGAGTTAATGGGTATGCTTGTGTTCTTATTTCTGAGTTTGAGTACATTTGAATTTATATATCAGTCTTTATCTTTCATAGTGGCATGGGTTTTTTAAATAACATCTATGTTTTTGACTGATACACTGTTCTATTCAGTCGCTCAGTCATGTCCATCTCTTTGAGACCCCATGGACTGCAGATGCCAGGTCTCCCTGTTCATCACCAACTCCCGGAGTTTACTTAAAATCATCTCCGCTGAGTTGGTGATGCCATCCATCCCTCTCGTCCTCTGTCGTCCCCTTCTCCTCCTGCCTTCAGTCTTTCTCAGCATCAGGGTCTTTTCCAGTGAGTCAGCTCTTCACATCAGGTGGCCATAGTATTGGAGTTTCAGCTTCAACATCAGTCCTTCCAATGAACACTCAGGAATGATCTCCCTTAGGATAGACTGGTTGGATCTCCTTGCAGTCCAAGAGACTTGCAAGAATCTTCTCCAACACCACAGTTCAAAAGCATCAATTCTTTGGCACTCAGCTTTCTTTATAGTCCGATTCTCACATCCATACATGACTACTGGAAAAACTGTAACCCTGACTAGACGGACCTTTGTTGGCAAAGTAATGTCTCTGGTTTTTAATATGCTGTCTAGGTTGGTCGTAACTGTTCGATCAAGGAGCAAGCATCTTTAAATTTCGTGGCTGCAGTGATTTTGGAGCCCCCCAAAATAGTCTGCAACTCTTTCCACTGTTCCCCCATCTATTTGCCGTGAAGTGATGGGACTGGATGCCATGATCTTAGTTTTCTGAATATTGAGCAATGAGCCAACCTTTTCACTCTCCTCTTTCACATTCATCAAGAGACTCATTAGTTCTTCTTCACTTTCTGCCATAGGGTGGTATTATCTCCATATCTGAGGTTATTGATATTTCTCGCGGCAATCTTGATTCCAGCTTGTGCTTCCTCCAGCCCAGTGTTTCTCATGATGTCCTCTGCATATAAGTTAAATAAGCAGGGTGACAGTAGACAGCCTTGACATACTCCTTTCTCTATTTGGAACCAGTCTGTTGTTCCATGTCCAGTTCTAACTGTTGCTTCCTGATCTGCATACAGATTTCTCAGGAGGCAGGTCAGGTGGTCTGATATTCCCATCTCTTGAACTATTTTCCACAGTTTGTGGTGATCCACACAGTCAAAGGCTTTGGCATAGTCAATGAAGCAGAAATACATGTTTTTCTGGAACTCGCTTGCTTTTTCGATGATCCAGCGGATGTTGGCAATTTGATCTCTGGTTCCTCTGCCCTTGCTAAAAGCAGCTTGAACATCTGGAAGTTCACAGTTCACATATTGCTGAAGCCTGGCTTGGAGAATTTTGAGCATTACTTTACTAGCGTGTGAGATGAGTGCAATTGTGCGGTAGTTTGAGCGTTCTTTGGCATTGCCTTTCTTTGGCATTGGAATGAAAACTGACCTTTTCCAGTCCTGTGGCCACTGCTGAGTTTTCTAAATTTGCTGGCATATTTAGTGCAGCACTTGCACAGCATCATCTTTCAGGATTTGAAATAGCTCAACTGGAATTCCATCACCTCCACTAGCTTTGTTCTAAGTGAAGTTTTCTAAGGCCCACTTGACTTCACATTCCAGGATGTCTGGCTCTAGGTGAGTGATCACACCATTGTGATTATCTGGGTTGTGAAGATCTTTTTTGTACGGTTCTTCTGTGTATTCTTGCCACCTTTTCTTAACATCTTCTGCTTCTGTTAGGTGCATACCATTTCTGTCTTTTATGTTGCCCATTTTTGGATGAAATGTTCCCTTGGTATCTCTAATTTTCTTGAAGAGATCTCTAGTCTTTCCCATTCTGTTGTTTTCCTCTATTTGTCTGCGTTGATCGCTGAGGAAGGCTTTCTTATCTCTCCTTGCTATTCTTTGGAACTCTGCATTCAAATGAGTATATCTTTGCTTTTCTCCTTTGCTTTTGGCTTCTCCTCTTTTCACAGCTGTTTGTAAGGCCTCCTCAGACAGTCATTTTGCTTTTTTGCATTTTTTTTTCTTGGGGATGGTCTTGGTCCTTGTCCCCTGTACAATGTCACGAACCTCCGTCCATAGTTCATCAGGCACTCTATCAGATCTAGTCCTTTAAATCTATCTGTCAATTCCACTGTATAATCGTAAGGGATTTGATTTAGGTCATACCTGAATGGTCTAGTGGTTTTCCCTACTTTCTTCAATTTAAGTCTGACTTTGGCAATGAGGAGTTCATGATGTGAGCCACAGTCAGCTCCCGGTCTTGTTTTTGCTGACTGTATAGAGCTTCTCCTTCTTTGGCTGCAAAGAATATAATGAATCTGATTTCAGTGTTGACCATCTGGTGATGTCCATGTATAGTCTTCTCTTGTGTTGTTGGAAGAGGGTGTTTTCTATGAACAGTGCATTCTCTTGGCAAAACTCTATTAGCTTTTGCCCTGCTTCACTCTGTACTCCAAGGCCAAATTTGCCTGTTACTCCAGGTGTTTCTTGACTTCCTACTTTTGCATTCCAGTCCTATTAATGGTTAGTAATAACCATTATATAGTTATATACAGCAATATGACAGGTTTTGTTTAAGAATATGACCATACTTAGGTTTCATTATAAAAATACTGGCATTTTATTGATCATTTGTACCTAAGTTTAAAAATATATTGGGCCATGAGAAAATGACAAATTAACCAATCATAGGTAATTAATATATATTAAAATCATATGTGGATTGGAATAACCTACAAATTGAAAATTAAAACTAGAAGAGACTATAGGTAATTGTTTAATCTTGGATGGAGAAGCCTTGTTATTCATCACTGAAGTCAGAACCTACAGAAGAAAGTGAAAGTCACTCAGTCAGGTTGGACTCTTTGTGACCCCATGGACTGTAGAGTCCATGGAATTCTCCAGGCCAGAATACTGGAGTGGGTAGCCATTTCCTTCTTCAGGGTATCTTCCCAACCCAGGTCTCCCGCATTGCAGGCAGATTCTTTACCAGCTGAGCCACCAGGCAAATCAGAAGCCACAGAGAAAATGCTGGTTAAATTTGACCACATTTTTTCTGTTACAAGTAGCAAAAAACAAATTAAAAGACGCTTACTGGAAGAAAAGTTACGACCAACCTAGACAGCATATTAAAAAGCAGAGACATTACTTTGCCAACAAAGGTCCGTCTAGTCAGGGCTACAGTTTTTCCAGTAGTCATGTATGGATGTGAGAGTTGGACTGTAAAGAAAGCTGAGCACCAAAGAATTGATTCTTTTGAACTGTGGTATTGGAGAAGACTCTTGCGAATCTCTTGGACTGCAAGGAGATCCAATTAGTCCATCCTAAAGGAGATCATTCCTGAGTGTTCATTGGAAGGACTAATGTTGAAGCTGAAACTCCAATACTGTGGCCACCTGATGTGAAGAGCTGACTCATTTGAAAAGACCCTGATGCTGGGACGGATTAAAGGCAGGAGGAGAAGGGGACAACAGAGGATGAGATGGTTGGATGGCATCACCAAGTCAATGGACATGAATTTGGGTAAACCTCAGGAGTTGGTGATGGACAGGGAGGCCTGGTGTGCTGCAGTCCATGGGGTCTCAAAGAGTTGGACATGACTGAGCGACTAAACTGAACTGAATTGAAATACCATTTGTAGTCTGTATGAGATTCCTGTATAGTGAATCTGTTTCAGGGCTTTGTTCTGTTCATTTACATTTGACCCCTGACAACTCAGGTTTGAATTGGGTAGCTTCACTTATATATGGTTATTTTTCAGTAGCAAATACTACAGCAGGGGGTCCGTGGCTGGTTGAATCTGAGGAGGTAAGGAACCACAAATACAGAGTGACAGTGTTAGTCGCTCAGTCGTCTCTGACTCTCTTGTGTGTGGACTGTATGTAGCCCACCAGGCTCCTCTGTCCGTGGGATTCTCCATGCAAGAATGCTGGGGTGGGCGACCATGCCCTTATCCAGAGATTTGCCCAACCCAGGGATCAAACTCCAGTCTCCCACATTGCAGGCAGATTCTTTACCATCTGAGCCATGTTGTGGTCAGAAAAGATGCTTGGAATGATTTCACTTTTTTTTAATTTACCAAGGCTAGATTTATGGCCCAGAATGTGATCTGTCCTGGAGAAGGTTCCGTGTACACTTGAGAAAAAGGTGAAATTCATTGTTTTGGGGTGAAATACCCTATAGATATCAATTGGTTCACTGTATTGTTTAAAGTTTGTGTTTCCTTGTTAACTTTCTGTTTAGTTGATGTATCCATAGGTGTGAGTGGGGTATTAAAGTCTCCCATTATTATTGTGTTATTGTTAATTCCCCTTTCATACTTGTTAGCATTTGCCTTACATATTGCGGTATTCCTATGTTGGGTGCATATATATTTATAATTGTTACATCTTCTTAGATTGATCCTTTGATCATTATGTAGTGTCCTTTGTCTCTTTGCACAGCCTTTATCTTAAAGTCTATTTTATCTGATATGAGTATTGCTACTCCTCCTTTCTTTTGGTCTCCATTTGCGTGAAATAGCTTTTCCAGCCTTTCACTTTCAGTCTGTATGTGTCCCTTGTTTCGAGGTGGGTCTCTTGTAGACAGGGTATATAGCAGTCTTGTTTTTATATCCATTCAGCCAGTCTTTGTCTTTTGGTTGGGACATTCAACCCATTTACATTTAAGGTAATTATTGATAAGTATGATCCCGTTGCCATTTACTTTGTTGTTTTGGGTTCAAGTTTGTACACCCTTTCTGTGTTTCCTGACTAGAGAAGATCCTTTAGCATTTGTTGAAGAGCTGGTTTGGTGGTGCTGAATTCTCTCAGCTTTTGCTTGACTGTAAACTTTTGTTTTTTCGTTTGTATTTGAATGAGATCCTTGCTGGGTACAGTAATCTGGGTTGTAGGTTTTTCTCTTTCATCACTTTAAGTATGTCCTGCCATTCCCTCCTGGCCTGAAGAGTTTCTATTGGAAGATCAGCTGTTTTCCTTATGGGAATCCCCTTGGGTGTTATTTGTTGTTTTTTCCCTTGCTGCTTTTAATATTTGATCTTTGTTCAGTTCAGTCACTCAGTCGCGACTGAGTCTTTGCGACCCCATGAATCACAGCATGCCAGGCCTTCCTGTCCATCACTTAATTTGATTAATATGTGTCTTGGGGTGTTTTGCCTTGGGTTTATCCTGTTGGGGACTCTCTGGGTTTCTTGGACTTAGGTGGCTATTTCCTTCCCCATTTTAGGGAAGTTTTCAACTATTATCTCCTTAAATATTTTCTCATGGACTTTCTGTTTATCTTCTTCTTCCGGGACTCCTATAGTTCAAATGTTGGGGCATTTAGCATTGTCCCAGAGGTCCCTGAGGTTATCCTCATTTCTTTTAATTCTTTTTTCCTCTCTGCTTCATTTATTTCTACCATTCTATCTTCTACATCACTTATCCTATCTTCTGCCTCCATTCTACTGTTGGTTCCCCCCAGAGTGTTTTTTATCTCATTTATTGCATTATTCATTATTGATTGACTCTTTGTTTTGTTTCTTCTAGGTCCTTGTTAAACATTTCTTGCATCTTCTCAATCCTTGTCTCCAGGCTGTTTATCTGTAACTCCATTTTGTTTTCAAGATTTTGGACATTTTTTCTATCATTATTCTGAATTCTTTTTCAGGTGGACTCCCTATCTCCTTCTCTTTTGTTTGGTTTGGTGGGCATTTATCATATTCCTTTACCTACTGAGTATTTCTCTGCCTTTTCATCTTGTTTAGATTGTTGTGTTTGGAGTGGCCTTTATGTGTTCTGGTGGTTTGTGGTTCCTCTTTATTGTGGAAGTTCCTCCCTGTGTGTGTGGGGTTGGACGAGTGGCTTGTCAAGGCTTCCTGGTTAGGGAAGCTTGCATCAGGGTTCTGGTGGGTGGAGCTGGATTTCTTCTCTCTGGAATGCAATAAAGTGTCCAGTAGTGAGTTTTGAGATGTCTATGGGTTTGGTGTGACTTTGGGCAGCCTGTATATTGAAGCTCAGGGCTATGTTCCTGTGTTGCTGGAGAATTTGTGTGGTATGTCTTGCTCTGGAACTTGTTGGCTCTTGGGTGGTGCTTGGTTTCAGTGTAGGTATGGAGGCTTTTGGATGATCTCTTATCGATTTATGTTCCCTGGAGTCAGAAGTTCTCTGGTGTTCTCAGGTTTTGGGCTTAAGCCTCCTGCCTCTGGATTTCAGTCTTATTGTTACAGCATCCTCAAGACTTCTCCATCCATACAGCACCGATGATAAAACATCTGTGTTAATGGTGAAAAGATTCTCCACAGTGGGGGACACCCAGAGAGGTTCACAGAGTTACATGGAGAAAAGAAGAGGGAAGAGGGAGATAGAGGTGATCAGGAGGAGAAGAGGGGGATTCAAAAGGAGAGAGAGCAGTCTAGCCAGTAATCGATTCCCTGTGTGCTTTCCACAGTCTGGAACCCTCAGAGAGGTTCACAGAGTTACATAGAGAATAGAAGAGGGAGGAAGGAGATAGAGGTGACCAGGAGGAGAAAAGGGGGAATCAAAAGGAGAGAGACAGATCTAGGCAGTAATCAGTTCCCTAAGTGTTCTCCATAGCCCGGAACACACGCGGAGATTCACAGAGTTGGGTAGAGAAGAGAAGGGGAAGGGAGGAGATAGAGGTGACCTGGGGAGGAAAAGAGTCAAAAGGGGGAGAGAGCAATCATGCCAGTAATCACACTCCTAAGTAAAAATGGGTACTGAAGATTGGATTTTTAAAGGTACAAAATTGATAACAAATACCAAAAAGCAAAGATTAAAAAATCTAGAGTAGAGGTCAAATCTCAAAAATACAATATTAAAAGAACAAAATCACAAAAATTATAAAATATATATATAAAGTTTGCTTTAAAAATAGTATCCTTTTTTGCAAGGTAATAGTAGGTTATAAAAATGAAAATTAAAGGAGTAATAGACTTAAAAATAAAATTAAAAAAAATTTTTTAATGATAATAGTAAAAATATATCTAGGAATTTCTCTGGAGTTGTTGTGGGCAGTGTGGGGTCAGTTCAATTTCAGATAGTTCCTTGTTCCAGCTTTCTCAAGATCTATAGGCCCCTTCCAGTGTAGTCAGTGCTAACTACGGGGTTTTAATCTATTGCACCTGCCACTTCCAAAGCAGTTCCCTCTGTTTATTTTGGCTTCTTCTGTTTGCAAATCTCTTCAGTGTCTGATTTCCACCCTGACACAAGGGGACGAAGGTGGTCACTTATTTAGGCTCACTTGTTCAGTCGTGCTCTGGGGAGGGAGGAACACTGCAAACAAATATCACTGGCTTGTGTGGGGAGTGCTCGCAGTGTCTGGGCCACACTGGGTTTGCCTCCGCTCATGGCGTGAGTGCTGTGCCAGTCTACACTGCTCAGCCTCCAGGTTGCTCTGCAAGGGAACTGTCTAAAGCAGGCCCTGGGTTGCATGTACTTCTCAGGTCTAAGCCACTCAGGTTCGGATCTCGTGTACTCCACAAAGGCGCAGACTCAGTTGGGCCTGCGTTTTGTGCCCTTCCCAGGTCCGAACAGCTCAGGCAATCAGGTGCTTGGCGAGTTCTCTCTCCTTAGGCGTGGTGCATCTTATCACCTCCCCGGTCCCAGCCACTTGGTTTACTGGGTGGCAGCTGGCACCCCATCTCAGGTATGGCATGTGTCTCCTCTGGGGAGCTAATCTCTGGCTGCGACCCTCGTGGCAGATGTCAACTGTCCAGAATCCCAGGAAGTCTTGGTTAGCGACTGGAAGCCTGCTCGCATTTTGGTAGAGGATACCGTCTCTGGGGCCTAATTTGCCCCTTTCTGGCTCTGTCTGCTACCCACCTGCCTCCGGCAGGGGATGGGCTGGTCCGTAGCCAGCCAGCTGTCCTCTGGTATTCGCTCAGTCCCTTGTTCTGAGTGGGCCGGCAGTGCCTTGGGTTAGGGCTTTTCACTGGATAGTTGTCTCTCTCTTTTTTTTTCCCCTCTCTCTCTCTGGCTATCCCACAGTTTGGGTTGCTGTCTCACGTTAGCTCCCTCAGATTGCCCTCAGGGCATTCAGGCCTGGTCCTTACCCTAAGCACTGCAGCCCACTCCTCCCTGTTCAGCCCCCACTTGCTGGTGGCGGATGCAAGCGTTTGGGCTACTTCTCTGCTGGAAGTTGCCATTAGGCATGTAATCTGTGGGTTTTATTTATTTATTTTTCCTCCCGGTTATGTTGCCCTCTGAGATCCCAAAACTCCCCACAGTACCGCCAGTGAGAGTGTCTCCTGGTGTTTGGAAACTTCTCGTCTTTAAAGACTCCCTTCCCGGGACGGTTCTCCATCCCTAACTCTTTTGTCTCTCTTTTTATCTTTTATATTTTGTCCTACCTTCTTTTGAAGACAATGGGCTGCCTTTCTGGGTGCCTGATGTCCTCTGCCAGCATTCAGAGGGTGTTTTGTGGAATTTGCTCAGCGTTCAAATGTTCTTTTGATGAATTTGTGGGGGAGAAAGTGGTCTCCCCGTTCTATTCCTCTGCCGTCTTCGGACCACCTCCTGTCTTTTTCTTATTAAAGTTATTCCCAAGTATTTTAGAATTTTGAACATACCCTAGGATAGCATTGTAAAAAACTTCACAGTAAATTTTTAAAGTAATGCTCCCAAGAATTTCCTTTAGAAGTGTGGTTAAGTATAAAGAAAGCTGAGCGCCGAAGAATTGATGCTTTTAAACTGTGGTGTTGGAGAAGACTCTTGAGAGTCCCTTGGACTGCAGGAGACAAACCTGTCAGTCCTAAAGAAAGTCAGTCCTGAATATTCAGTGGAAGGACTGATGTTGAAGCTGAACATCAGTTTTGGCCACTTGATGCAAAGAACTGACTCATTGGAAATGACCCTGATACTAGGAAAGATTGAAGGCAGGAGGAGAAGGGGACGACAGAGGATGAGATGGTTGGATGGCATCACTGACTTGATGGACATGAGTTTGAACAAGCTCCGGGAGTTGGTGATGGACAGGGAAGCCTGGCGTGCTGCAGTCCATGGGGTCACAAAGAGTTGGACATGACTGAGTGACTGAACTGAAAATATTTTAGTTCTGTTTAGTTGATAGTTGCCAAATTACTGATTTCCTCAAACATTAAAATAGGATATAAATGTCACTTAAGTATGTTTTCTTTGACTTAAAGGTGATGTAAGGATCTTTTCATTTTTCTATGAATAGCACACTAGTTTTTTGAATTCTGTATAAACAATTTACTGAATGATTTTTTGGGTTTTTGTTTTTAATCTTTTGTCCTAAGGTTGCTACAACTATAAATACAAAACAAGAATACTGCCCAACAGATGGATGTATTAAAGAAGATCCTTTTATGGAAAAATTGCAGCCTAAAAAGTATGTTCCATGTGCACTTATTTTAGTATTTAAAATTCATTGTATTTCTGAAAGTTATTTTAGAGTTGTTGATAAAAGGTCATTCTTATATCAGTATCTATAACCCATTGTTTACAGAATTCTCTTTAAGTTTATAATTTGTCTGAGCTGTTAATGAAATGGATACTCCAACTCCTAAAGAAGCAGCATTAGTGTGTTCTCATTTAAAGTGAGGGGAAACAGAATTCACAATTACCATTTCTTCACCCTACTTAATTCTTTTAGTCTCTTTTGCATACCTCACTTCTTCCAGACTCTTTGCTGCTCTGTGGTTCTTCATGGCCTATCCAATAAAATCCAAAATCCTTTAGGCTAGCATTCCTGACTTTTCACATTACTGCTGCAGGTCCTCTGTCCAGATTTAAACGGGTACTTAGAAGCCAACAGAACAGTTATTTATATAGATAATAAAACCACTTAGCTAAAGTCTACTTACTGGTTATTGATAGAGCCAGAGGTAGAACTCAGGCTTACTGAATGCCAGTACTGCTCCCACCTTCTCTGTTTGTATTCCATCAATCAATTCCTCCACAACCTCTGAGTGGAATGATTAGAATAAATCTTTAGGAATCTTTGTGGCTCCATGTGAGTCAGTGGCCATAACAATTGGGACATCTTCGGGAATCTAGCAGTTGACTTACCTGGTGAGGGAGGCTGGCTTTTTTTTAATGAGTGCTAACCAAGGTCCGTCTAGAAAAGGCTATGGTTTTTCCCGTGGTCATGTATGGATGTGAGAGTTGGACTGTGAAGAAAGCTGATCGCCGAAGAATTGATGCTTTTGAACTGTGGTGCTGGAGAAGACTCTTGAGAGTCCCTTGGACTGCAAGGAGATTCAACCAGTCCATTCTAAAGGAGATCAATCCTGGGTGTTCATTGGAAGGACTGATACTAAAGCTGAAACTCCAATACTTTGGCCACCTCATGCGACGAGTTGACTCACTGGAAAAGACTCTGATGCTGGGAAAGGTTGGGGGTGGGAGGAGAAGGGGAAGACAGAGAATGAGATGGTTGGATGGCATCAGCAACTCTATGGACATGAGTTTGAGTGAACTCCGGGAGTTGGTGATGGACAGGGAGGCCTGGCGTGCTGTGATTCATGGGGTCGCAAAGAGTCGGACATGACTGAGCGACTGAACTGACTGACTGACTGAAGGATTGTGTACCCACTCCAGAGGAGGGAGCCCCTGCTCAGCTCTAGCCAGTTTCTGCTACGTGTTAAGACATCCCAGTGGTGCCAGGTTATCCTTCTCAAAACAAAACAGAAATCTGGAATTTCTTTGTGAAGCTTTCTTATTTTTTAAACATGAAAGCCAAATCTGATTATACTTTTGTCTAGATGCATGTAGTATCAAATATGGTTGCAAAGTGAAATTTTACTTTCATAAGTAGATGAATCTGTTTTAGGTATCCCAATTTTTTCCAAATTGCAAGTTTTCAAATTAGTTCTCCATGTCAAGTATACTTAGGTTAAAAACTCCTATTTCCTAATTTCAGTAGAGTTTGGTTTAAATAGTGATATGCTTTAAAATAGAAGTGTTCCTTGATACATGATTCATTGCCTTCCTGATTTTTCTTTAATATTTTGAAACAGGAATTGAATGATGGACTCCTTATGACTAATGCATTCACATGTTTTCAAGAACATGGATATCCACTTTTTAAGTAATCAAATGTTTAAAAATTACTTTGTGTATCATTTCTTCCTACGAGAGTAACATTCCGTCATCATAGTTTCTTCTATAAGCTGTTTTAGGCTCTGATTAACTTATTCACCAAACACAGTGTGCTAGCCAACGTAGGGAGATAAAGATAAAAATAGGCAAAAACTCTATCATCTATGGACAAGAAATGCAGCTTGTTTTTCATTTGAAATTACGTAGTAAATTTATTACCTCATTAGGCAGGCCTATAAGTACATTTTTAAATAGCTGGCATTTGTGTGTATACTTACTTACTTAAATTGAGTTTAAGACAGTTGAGTGATTATCAACATCTCTACCAAAAAATATCAGGGAACGAGAAAGGATTAAGAAATTAAAGCACAATTTATACTATAAGCTATTATTTTTAGGAGTTGGTTAAGAAGTTGAATTCTTGATTAAAGTTAGCTTTTATATGAAAACATGTTTAGTCATGATTTTCCTCTCTTTGCTTTTCACAGATAATTGAGAACACATTGTAAATGTCCTTATAAGTCATCATAAGAATTATTTTTAATAGAGGGTAAAAATCAAAACAGAAGATTAAAACCATTATATTAATATTGATACTTAAAATAATGTACTTGAAATTTTCCAGGATGAGGAATTGTTCTCAGGACTTTGAAAAGACTGCTCATCAACAAACTGTTGGTTTAGAACATTCAGCCTCCACACCCAGGACTGTTTTGAACCCATCAACTATAATAGAGGTATGAAAAATGTAATTCATGAAGTGAGATGAGGCCAAACATTTTTACTTTTCTCTAGTAGCTTGACTTTTCTGTGCTCTCAAGGGTCCTATAATTCAGATTCTTTGGGGAAGTCTAAAGGTAAACCTGCACTCCTTGCTTCAGTCTCTTATTTTATTCTAAACTGTGCCTCACATTGTAGCATGTATTTTATCATAAATGACCAGTCCAGGTTCGACGCATGATACAGGATGCTTGGGGCTGGTGCACGGGGATGACCTGGAGGGAGGATATGGGGAAGAGGGAGGTGGGAGGGGGGTTCAAGAAAGGGAACACATGTACACCCGGGGCGGATTCATGTCAATGTATGGCAAAACCAACCAATACATTAATGTAAGGTAATCTGCCTCCAATAAAATAAATTTAAAAAATAAAAATAAACTGTGCCTCAAAACTTGTTTTCTTCCCAAGTCAACACATTCTACCTTTGATCAGCTGTTAATGCTCTTGATATTTACCTATATTCCCTTTGAACCTAGTTATTGAATTCACATTTTATGAGACTTGTATAAGATACAAGTTTCCAAATTCTAAGCATGATTTTTCCAGTTATTTTAATGGCAACTAAAAGACCTAGTGGCACTTACTGATGATGATGTAATTCTTGTTGAAAGATTGAATTTTATCAGTTATGGCTTTTGATAACTTTAATATATTCTTTTAATTGAAGGTTAGAAACAAAACAAAACTCCAAAGTGCTGTTGAGTGGAATATTAAGTTGTTTTGTTAAGGAGATTATTGGTGGGCTGAGAGAGGAGAGAGCACTGTCTTCCATGTTTAAATCTTTTTTCTCCCCCATAAGAATTTCCTTTTGTGTTTATCAAGGAATTTCTGTACGTTAATTTTAGTGTTTTGTTTTTTTTTTTTCTTTTCTGGTCATGCCACCCAGCATGTGGGATCTTAGTTCCCCAACCAGGGACCAAACCCATACCCCCTGCATTGGTAACATGGACTCCCAACCACTGGACCAGCAGGGAGGTCCCCAGTGTTTAAATCTTAACATAGCCTGATTATAATCTTCATTTTCTTAAAAATTGTTACTGTTTACATGTATTATTTATGATCATGATAATTTTTTTCAGGTAGTTTTGAGTTGCAAAATGGCTATTGGACATAATCCCATTTTTTCAGAAAGATACCTAAAAAAAAAAAATCTGGAATACTATCAGCAAAACTCTAAAATGTTCATTGTTGCATGTTTTCAGATTGCTGTAATGGCTCTAGGTTGCTTTTGTAAACAAAATGGTAACTTGATGTTTTTACAACTGTTACAGTCTGTCTAAGCATCTGTTTTTTTATATTTTGTATTTGTATGTGGTTCCTCTCCCCCTTCTTAGGAAAGTAAAACTGTGGAAGAGATTGATGAAGCATTGAAGATAGCAGGCCAAAATTTTGAACAATTAAGTATTGCTGTAAAAGTAAGCTTTCTGGATGATTACATTCTATCCTAAATTAAGACATGTTCCCTTTTAACATATATCACTGAAGGTAGAGCTTAGCATAATAGGTAGAGCTTACATATGATAATCCAGTGAGAGAGAAACATACAAAAGAATGGAAAACTCACGGCCTCCTAGAATTAGTTTCATACCATTTGTGTTGGCAGCCTGCTGAAATTGAAGCTCTGTTAAGGAGTTACAATTTCTGTTTGCTGTGAGTTGAATTTTTTGTCTTGGAAGCATTGCAGATCACTATACTTCTACTGCTCATTATTTGGCTGTATACTGTTACACAGAGTTTTAGGTTCTTTTCTTTCTTGGCCCATCAACCCAAGAGAGAGACTTCCCTCATTTATTGACAGAGAACAAGCTCCTTGCACCTCCCAACAGCAAATTCACCACCAAGGCATTCAAAAGATTGTAGCTAACATAGAATTTAAGAGTTCAGCACATTCATTTGCAGAATACATTTACTGCATCTCATATCCCCCAAATTTTTAACCAATTTTGGCATCAAATCTGAGTCCACAATCTCATCTAAGTATCTTCTAAATCAGGTATGGGTGAGATTCAGGGTATGACTCATGCTGGGGCAAAATTCCTCTCCAGCTGTGAATGTGTGAAACTAGTAAATTATCTCCTTCTAAAATATTAATGCATTTGTTGAGCAGTCATAGGATAGACATCACCATTTCAAAAAGGAAAGATTAAAAGAAAAAGTCACAGATCTCAAGCGATGAGTCTTTGTTTAAAATACAAGGAAATTTGTGGAATAGTTAACATTGTAATTAAAATATGTGTGTGTACATATATATATATATATAGGTGGGGTTTTTTTTGTCCTTAGTGTGTGGCATGTAGGATCTTAGTCCCCTGACCAGGGATCGAACCCGTGCCCCCATGCATTGGGAGTGCAGAATCTTAACCACTGGAGCACCAGTGAAGCCCCTAATGTTATATTTTAAGTTTTTACAAATTTAAGGAATCCTGCCAGAGAGAAACTTAGCTATCCAAAATGATCCATTTCCTGTACTGAGTAAAAGTGATGAGAAGTTCAGAAAACTTAGTGGGTTTTCTAGTCCTTTTTGCCAATTTTATCAGTATAAAGTACTAACAAAGATGTGATCTTGCTGACAAGAACACATATTTAAAGTTTAACTATGTCATTTTTCCCATTTCTGTCATCTGATCTCTTCTGTTGTTATTTTGAAGAGTCCAAAAAGTACCTTTTACTTTTCAAAATGATGTTGAATAACACAATTCCCACAAAATAAAAATACCAAATTAGATCTTTGTATTATCTTTTTTCCCAGATGCTTGAACACAAACACAGTCAAACAAAAGAGGAGACAGTCTGTCTTACAGAAGTTCTGGAAAAGCAGTTTGATCAGCTTTTCTCTTCTCTTGATTCCAGGTAATAAGTTAAAAATATAAACTCAGTGCAGCTGAAGCTTTTAACATCAACTTGTCATTTTATTTCTCTGCATAGATTGAAAAAAATTAGTAGATTTTAAACAAGTTTAGAAGGTAATGGGTGGTTCCCTTACAGGCTGATGTTTACAGCTTCAAAATGAAGAAAAAATATTTATTTATTTATTTAGGCTATTTGCCTTCTGGTCCCAAAGCTGTTAAATAATTTCTTTCTTAAAGCAGTTCAGTTCAGTCTCTCAGTCGTGTCCGACTCTTTGCGACCCCAGGCCTCCATGTCCATCACCAACTCCCGGAGCTTGCTGAAGCTCATGTCCATCGAGTCAGTGATGCCATCCAGCCATCTCATCTTCTGTTGTCCTTTTCTCCTCCTGCCTTCAATCTTTCCCAGCATCGGGTCTTTTCCAGTGAGTCAGTTCTTCGCATCAGGTGGCCAAAGTATTGGAGTTTAAAGGTGATAAGTCATGTACATGCATTTTAAATGTTTTTAATAGTGGTAAATATACATCATAAAGTTTACCTTTTTAACTGTTTAAGAGTGTACAGTTTAGTGGTGAGGGGAGGGATGAATCAGAACCTTAGATGAACATACACTATTATATATAAGATAAATAAGAAACTTTTGTATAGCACAGAGAACTGTATTCAGTATTCTGAGATAACCTATATGAAAAAAGAATCTAAAAAAAAGATTATATGTATAACTGAATCACTTTGCTATATACCTGAAACTAATATTAATATTAGTTAATAATATTAAACTAATATTAATATAACATTGAAAATCAACTGTAGTCCAATAAAATTGAAATTAAAAAATGTGTAGTTTAGTGGCATACAATAATTTTATGTTTAACTTTCTAAGGACTACCAAATTGTGTTCTATGATGGCTGCACGTGTTACTTTTCCACCAGCAGTGCTCAAAGGTTCCAGTTTCTCCACATCCTCACCAACATTTTATTTTCTTTTTTGAAAAGAAGAGCCATTTTGAGGATGTGAAGTGGTATCTCATTTTGGATTTGATTTACATTTCCATGATAGCTACTATTGTGGAGCACATCTTTTCATGTGCTAATTAGTTGACCATTTATGTATTTTCTCTGGAGAAATATGTATTCCAGTCCTTTGCCCATTTTTGGATTGTTTATTTTGTTATTGATGGGGTAGGAGTTCTTTATACCTTATATCAATCCTTTATGAGATGTATCGTTTTCCGATATTTTCTCTTCTTCCTGTGGCTTGCCTTTTGTTTGTGGTTTTAAAGTTTTTTTATTGAAATACAGTATTATTTTGAATTTGAATTACATTTGAATTACAGTATTAGTTTCAGGTATACAGATACAAGATATTGCATGTAATTTCCTGTGCTGTACAGTATGTCCTTATTTTTTATCTATTTTATATATAGTAGTGTGTATCTGCGGAGAAGGCAATGACAAGCCACTCCAGTACTTTTGCCTAGAAAATCCCATGGATGGAGGAGCCTGGTAGGCTGCAGTCCGTGGGGTCGCTAAGGGTCGGACACGACTGAGCGACTTCACTTTCACTTTTCACTTTCACACATTGGAGAAGGAAATGGCAACCCACTCCAGTGTTCTTGCCTGGAGAATCCCAGGGATGGGGGACCCTGGTGGGCTTCCGTCTATGGGGTCACACAGAATCGGACACGACTGAAGTGACGCAGCAGCAGCAGCAGCAGTGTGTATCTGTTAATCCGAAATGCTTAATTTGTCCCTTCTACCCTTAAATGTGTGTGGGTCTGTTTCTGACTTGTAAATAAGTTCATTTATATTCCATATAAAAGTGGTATATGATACTTGTCTGTCTTTGTCTGACTTTAGTAAGTATAATATTCTCTAGGTCTATCCATGTTGCTGCAAATGGCATTGATTCATACTTTTTTATGGCTGAGTCATATTCCGTCATGTACATATATCACATCTTTTTTATCCATTTAAGTTATTTCCTTCTCTTGGCTAATGTAAGTATTGCTACTTTGAGTATTTTGAACATTGAAGTGCACGTATTGAGTTTTAGGGTTTTCATCTTTTCTGGTTACGTGCCCAGGAGTGGTATTGCTGTATCGTATGGTTACTGTTTTTAGTTTTTTATAGAACTTCCATACTGTTCTCCATAGTGAATGCACCAAGTTTCCATTCCCACTGACATTATAGGAGGGCTCTCTTTTCTCCACATACTGTCTAGCATTTATTTGTATACTTTTTGATGATGACCATTCTGGTTTGTGGGAAGTGGGATACCTCATTGTAGTTTTGATTTCCATTTTTCTAATTATTTGTGATGTTGGATATCTTTTCATGTGCCTGTTGACCATCTGTGTAATGGTCTTCTTTGGAGAAATGTCAGTTTAGGTCTTTTGCCCATTTTTTTATTTTTTATTGAGCTGTATAAGCTGTTTGTAATGTTTTAGAAATTAAGCCTTTGTTGGTCACGTAGTTTGCAAATATTTTCTTCCAGTCCGTAGGTTGTCTGTTGTTGTTGTTGAACTAATTTATTTAGCTGTGCCAGGTCTTAGTTGTGGCATGTGGGATCTAGTTCCCCAACCAGAGGTTGAACCCAGGTCTCCTGCACTGGGAGTCTTAGCCATTGGACCACCAGGCAAATCCCTCCTTTTCACTCTCTTGATAGCATTGTTTGATCCAAAAATGTTTTTGAATTTGTGAAATCCAATTTATCTGTTTTTTCTTTTGTTGCCTGTGTTTTGGTGTCATAGCCAAGAAATTGTTGCCAAATCTTCACTCATGAAACTCTGCAACTGTGTTTTCTTCGAAGAGTTTTACATTTTTAGTTTTTGCATATAGGTCTTTGAGGCATTTTAAGCTAATTTTTTGTATATAGTGTAAAGGAAGGGTCCAACTTCATTCTTTACCATATGGATATACGGTTTTCCCAGCACCATTTGTTGGAAAGATGGGTCTTTTCCCCATTGAATGGTCTTGGGACTCCTGTCAAAACTCAGTGACCATGTTTGTGAAGATTTATTTTGGGGCTCTCTATTCTCTTCTATTGGTCCATCTTTCTGTTCTTGTGGCAGTAGGACAGTGTTTTAATTACTGTGGCTTTGTAGCAAATTTTGAAATCAGGATGTGTAAGCGCTCCAACTTTGTTCTTTCTCAAGATTGTTTTGGAAGTTTGGGGTCCCTTGAGATCTCCTGTGACTTTTAGGATGGGTTTTTCTATTATACATGAAGCATCATTGGAATTTTGATATGGATGGCTTTGAATTGTAAATTGCTTTGGGTATTGACATCTTAACAAATATTAAGTCTTCCAATTCATGATTATAAGAGATCTTTCCATTTATTTTGGCTTCATTAATTTCAGCTATGTTATGTAGTATACAGCAAGTGTACAAATCTGTTGCAGTCTCAGTTATGTTTATTCCTGAGTACAGTCTGTTTTCTCAATTTCCTTTTCGGACTGTCATTGTTAGTATGTAGAAATGTATCTGATTTTTTGTGTGTTCATTTTGTATCCTGTATCTTTGCTGAATTTATTTATTAGCCCTACTACTATTTTTGTGACATCTTTACCTATAAGACTTCCCTGGTGGCTCAGACTGTAAAGTGTCTGCCTACAATGCGGAAGACCTGGGTTCAATCTCTGAGTCAGGAAGATCTCCTGGAGAAGGAAGTGGCAACCCACTCTAGTATTCTTGCCTGGAAAATCCCATGGACAGAGGAGCCTGGTAGGCTATAGTCCATGGGGTCGCAAAGAGTCGGACACAACTGAGCGACTTCACTTTCTTCTCTTTCTTTCTTACCTGTAATATCATGTCATCTGCAAAAAGACATCACTTTCTTACTTTTTGTCAATTTGGGTGGCTTTTATGTCTTTTTTTTGACTAATTATTCTGACTAGAACTTAAAATAGTATACTAAATTAGCAGTGGTAAACTCTCACACCCTTTTCTTACTACTGTCCTTAGAAGAAAGGCTGTCAGTCTTTCATCATCTAGTGTAATATTAGCTGTGGATTTTTCTTATGTAAGTTTTATACATTGGTGTAGTTTTCCTCAATTCCTCGTTGGAGTATTTTTATCCTGAAAGGGTGTTGAGACTGTCATATCCTTTTTCTCTAAAATTTGAGAGGATCTTGTGGGGGTGCGGGTTTCTTCTTTCTGTTAATATGCTGTATAACATTAACAGATACTCATACTTCATTTCAGGAATAAATCCCACTTGGCATGATGTATTCTTTCACTGTTCTGCTGATTCAATTTGCTAGTATTTTGTTGAAGATTTTGTCTTAATACTCATAAAAGACACTGATCAATAGTTTTCTAGTAGTGTTTTCTTATGGATTTGATATGAAGGTGATGCTGGTCTCAGAATAAGTTGGAAAGTGTTTTCTGTGGCTCTTCAATATTTTGGAAGAGTTAGAGGGGAATTGGTTTTATTTCTTTGAATTTTTGGTAGAATTTACCAGTGAAGTCATCTGGTCTGGGCTTTTCTGTGGAGGAAGCTTTTGATTACTAATTCAGTCTTGTTACTTTTTATTGGTCTGCTCAGATTTTCTATTTCTTCATGATTCAGTGTTGGTAGGTGGTGTGTTTGTAGGAATTCGTCCAATTCATCTAGGTTATCCAATTTCTTGGCACAGTTATTCATAGAATTGCCTTCAAATCTTTCTTAGTTTCTGTGAAATTGATTATCCTATGCCTATGAACAAAGTTAGTGGAGGTGGTGGAATTCCACTTGAGCTATTTCAAATCCTAAAAGATGATGCTGTGAAACTGCTGCACTCAACATGCCAGCAAATTTAGAAAACTCAGCAGTGGCCACAGGACTGGTAAAGGTCAGTTTTCATTCCAATCCCAGAAAAAGGTAATGCCAAAGAATGCTGAAACTACTGCACAATTGCACTCATTTCACACGCTAGTAAAGTAATGCTCAAAATTCTCCAAGCCAGGCTTCAGCAATGCACTCATCTCACACGCTAGTAAAGTAATGCTCAAAATTCTCCAAGCCAGACTTCAGCAATACGTGAACTGTGAACTTCCAGATGTTCAAGCTGGTTTTAGAAAAGGCAGAGGAACCAGAGGTCAAATTGCCAACATCCGCTGGATCATCGAAAAAGCAAGCGAGTTCCAGAAAAACATATATTTCTGCTTCATTGACTATGCCAAAGCCTTTGACTGTGTGGATCACAATAAACTGTGGAAAATTCTGAAAGAGATGGGAATACCAGGCCACCTGACCTGCCTCTTGAGAAACCTGTATGCAGGTCAGGAAGCAACAGTCAGAACTGTACGTGGAACAACAGACTGGTTCCAAATAGGAAAAGGAGTATGTCAAGGTTGTATATTGTCACCCTGCTTATTTAACTTATATTCAGAGGACATCATGAGAATCGCTGGGCTGGAGGAAGCACAAGCTGGAATCAAGATTGCCAGGAGAAATATCAATAACCTCAGATATGCAGATGACACCACCCTTAAGGCAGAAAGTGAAGAAAAACTAAAGAGCCTCTTGATGAAAGTGAAAGAGGAGAGTGAAAAAGTTGGCTTAAAGCTCAACATTCAGAAAACTAAGAATATGGCATCTGGTCCCATCACTTCATGGGAAATAGATGGGGAAACAGTGGAAACAGTGTCAGACTTTATTTTTCTGGGCTCCAAAATCACTGCAGATGCTGATTGCAGCCATGAAATTAAAAGATGTTTACTCCTTGGAAGGAAAGTTATGACCAACCTAGACAGCATATTAAGAAGCAGAGACATTACTTTGCCAACAAAGGTCCACCTAGTCAAGGCTATGGTTTTTCCAGTAGTCATGTGTGGATGTGAGAGTTGGACTATAAAGAAAGCTGAGCGCCAAAGAATTGATACTTTTGAACTGTGGTGCTGGAGAAGACTCTTGAGAGTCCCTTGGACTGCAAGGAGATCCAACCAGTCCATCCTAAAGGAGATCAGTCCTGGGTGTTCATTGGAAGGACTGATGTTGAAGCTGAAACTCCAATACTTTGGCCACCTGGTGTGAAGAGCTGACTCATTTAAAAGACCCTGATGCTTGGAAAGATTGAGGGCTGGAGGAGAAGGGGACGACAGAGGATGAGATGGTTGGATGGCATCACCGACACAATGGACATGGGTCTGGGTGGACTCCGGGAATTGGTGATGGACAGGGAGCCCTGGCGTGCTGTGGTTCATGGGGTAGCAAAGACTCGGACATGACTAAGCAACTGAACTGAACTGAACGCCTGCTTTATTTTTAATTTTAGTAAATTGATTCGTTTCTTGTTTTTCTAGGCAGTGTGTCTAAAATTGGTGAATTTTAATCTCAAAGAACCGTCTTTCGGTTTTATTGATTTTTCTCTATTTTTGCCTAGCTATTTACTTATTTCCTCTCTAATCTTATTATTTCTTCCTTCTGCCAGCTTTGGGTTTAGTTTGTTATTTTCTAGTTCCTAAGGTGTAAACATAAAGATTGAAGGCAAAAGAAGAAGAGGGTGGCAAAGGGTGAGATGTTAGATAGCATCACTGACTCATTAAAATGATTTTGAGCAAACTCTGGGAGATAGTGAAGGACAGGGAAGCCTGTTGTGCTGC
Organism: Moschus berezovskii; assembly: GCF_049115385.1. Taxonomy (NCBI): domain Eukaryota; kingdom Metazoa; phylum Chordata; class Mammalia; order Artiodactyla; family Moschidae; genus Moschus; species Moschus berezovskii. Next base: position 50,012,141 of record NC_142472.1, read on the forward strand.
AATGCATGGGGTCGTAAACTGTCAGACATAGTGACTGAGAAACAGCAAAGGTGTAAAATTAGGTTGTTGGTTTGTGATGCCTTTTTTAATGTACTTACAGCTATATATTTATTTCTCTCTCAGATCCAATTTAACTGCATCCAATACATTTTGATATTTTGATTTTTCATTTGTCTCAAAATACTCTCCTTGTGTTACTTTTCTTTGATCCATTTGTGTTTAGGAGTATGTTCTTTAATTTCCACATATTTGTGAAATTTCCAGTTTCCTTCTGTTATTGAGTTCTAGTTTCATTCCTTTGTGTTTAGAAAGGATACTTTGTATACATTGTCTTTTAAAATGTATTAAGACTTGTTGTTTTGACCTAACATGTGGCCTAACCTGGAGAATGCTACCTGTATGTTTGAGGAACCTTTCTGCAACCTTCTTGGGTGGTCTTGGTGCCTCTTGCTGCCTGAGTGCCAAATTAAGTGAAACAGTTCTTCAGGCAGCCCCCTTTCCCCACCACCACCCCGCCACCTCCTCGCTCCTCCCGCACCCCTGCCACAAAGTAGGACATTGCAAATAAGGTCTGCTATGCTCTGTTTGGAGGGAAGGAATCAGGAAGTATGCTGCTGCCTGTAGACCAGGACTACACCACACTGAGGAAAGGTCTGGGAAAGGACAAGAAATGAAATGTCCCGTTGATAAAGAATGTGGATTTTTTTCCACTGCACATTTGTGTGGTTGCTGTATATCTCTGTGCATTCTCCAGTTCTAGAAAGTTATTGTAACCAATTCTTAGCTGTCATTTGACATCACCATTGAAGAACAAGGACTTCGAGTCTCCTAGTCTGCCATTTTGCTAACATCACTCCCTGGGCCTGAATTTTGGGGAGAATCATCTGAAACTTATCAAAATGACCATTTATCTCCTAAATAAGTGATTTTCATAAATTTTATATGTAATTACTAAAAATTTTTTGGAATACTTCTTCACCTGCAGAGCATGTGTGTGTTAGTCATTCAGTTGTGTCTGATTCTTTGCGACCCTATGGACTGTAGCCCCCCAGGCTTCTTGCCCATGGAATTCTCCAGGCAAGAATACTGGAGTGGGTTGCCATTCCCTTCTTCAGGGTATCTTGCCGACCCAGGAATTGAACCCAGGCCTACTGCATTACAGGCAGATTCTTTACCATCTGAGTTACCAGGGAAGTCCTTGCAGAGCCTGTGGCACATTTTTATTACTCTTCACTGTGGCAAACTCCCCTTTTTTGAGGCCAGATTTGATTTTGAGGAAATCATTTGATTCATTTACAAGATGAATAAAATGAGCAATAATTTTTGGTACAAAATATCTTAATTTCCATAATAAAGTAATTCCACTGTAGGTACAAAAATTTTTGAGTGATGAAGGAATAACTCTTCAGTTTCATAACTGATAGCTTTGAAGATTATAGTTAACTGATATCTAAGTTTTGTTTTGGTGAAGTCTATTTTAAAGTCTTATTTCAAATTCATGTAATATGTATCTGCCTATGAAATTTTAAAATGTGCAGGTAGATCCTCGTGAGAAATGAATACAGATATGCCTTGTAATGGCACAAGTGACTGCAAGATAGCCAGGATTTCTCTTACTTTTAAAAGTGGTAGATTCATCTAGGGTTTGTCTTACCTCTTCAGTTCTGTGACACCTGTATCTGGAACATAACTATATTCTTCTACAAAAGTTACTTTTTCTCTGGTTACATATACATAGCTTTCAACTATAATAGATTTCAGTTCAGTTGAATGCCTCACTAACCATATTAGAATTTAAGTTCATGAAACTGAAATTACCTTTTCAATACTTTTGAGTTATGATAAATTTGCTTTCATAAAATTGTTTATAAAATATTGAAAAATAACTTAATTTTAAATGAAGGAAGAAGAGCCTGTGTGAAGAATTAGTAAGAAATACAGACAATTATTTATCAAAAATAATAGTGACTAAAACCTACATTGAAGCGAAAAAAAATGATTTGGATGCAGCTATGAAGATAGCAAGAGAATTAAAATCTGCACCTTCTCTAAGGGCATATTGTGACCTAAACCAGGTAATTTTAATAGTTCGTAATGTGAATTATTTCTGTGGTAGCTTACTTTACTGCTTTGGAATATGATATTTAAGACTTAACTGCAAGAATTTGCTTTTCAGATCATCCTAACTTTATTGGCATCAGTTTAGAATTCTTAGGCGTTTAAATTCTAAGATAAACATTATTAACTTTGTTTGGCCTTTTATTATTATTTACCACTTAGGGAAATGGTGCAGTAAAGTCTTTATAACACACAATCTGAGAACAAGTAGGATGACATTAAGTCGAAAGTTGTTTGTAGGACACTTGAATAAAAAACAACAAATAAGAGTAGCAAAATAAATAGGATTCTATTTTTATAGACAGGTGTGACTATCAACTCTTAACTTAAAAATTTATCAAAATGCTGTCTAAGTTTTTCTCCCAACCCCCGACTCTGTGTGTCAGGAAACAACCTGTCCTTTCATCTAATCATGTGCCTCAAGTTGGGCAGAAATAGAAACGTGTTTCTTGTGCTGCAAGTTGGGCAGAAATAGAAACACGTTTCTTGCAAGATTGTTTGCCGGGAAAGGGTTACCATCAGTCCTCTTTGTTAATTTCTGTCTTGTTCCCTTGAGTTATAGATCCTATTCTATTGTCTTGGAATCTTCAGGACCTCATTCCCCGTAGATAATCAGATGTTTGGACTGTACTGAGGTGTAAAATAGAAGCTCTTGATTTACCTGCTTCCAAAGTCTTGAACTTTTAACGTTTTTGCACCGTCTTTCTTGACCAGGCCTCTATCTATCTGTAGTTACAAGAACAGTAGGAGTCTGTTCCTGTGTATTACACATGAAACATTCAGTTCAGTTCAGTCGCTCAGTCGTGTCTGACTCTTTGCGACCCCATGAATCACAGCACACCAGGCCTCCCTGTCCATCACAACTCCCGGAGTTCACTCAAACTTAGGAGGTGAAAAAAAGTAAAATTTGGTCTTTGCCCTAGTTAACCACATTAGGAAGATGGGGGCAGAAAAAGAGAACTGTTTGAGGACAGCAGCGCAGGTGCACAACCAATGTGATCAGAATTTCCCCTGATCATGTAGCTGTATCCCATTTATTAATTAGTTGTTATCTTTTGTTGTTATATCTTAATACACATCTCCAAAAGATTTTAAATTTCTTAGGGGAAATTTGCATCCCTTCCTTTGCTTGCCTAAAATCAGAGCCTGAGCACATTAGTGAAATACCTAAAGAGTATAGTTTTCCCTCTAAAATCTTACTGTGTTTCAACAGTATTTGTAACAAAACAAAACGCACATATGAGCAATACTTCTCTTTTGATTCTAGATTATCCGTACTTTGAAGTTAACATTTGAGAGTGAATTGTCACAAGTCAGCTCTCTAAAACTAAGGAACTCTCCCAAGTAAGTAATTGTAATTCATATAAAAGTAATTATAATTCAGAAGAGTCTGATAATTAAGTGTAAAAATGTATTAGAACCTATATTTATTAAAATAGCAAGCAATTATAAATTGAAAATTTGTGTCAAAAATATTTCCCAGATTAGCAACCAAATTAAAATAAGTGTGATTTATGAATTAAAAAGTTGTTTAAATGCTCTTTCAGAGTTTTTAATGTTAGCCAATTTTTATTAGAGAAAGTAATAAACTTGTATTAGAACACTTTTTATGCTAAGTATTTAATTTTAGGTTGAATATGAATTGCAGTGAGATCATCTGTATGTTCAACAGTATGGGAAAGATTGAATTTGAGGATTCAACAAGGTAAGTATTTATAAGAATGGCAACATGCCATTAGTGTCTGATATGACCTAAGGGACAGAAATATTAGATCAAACAGAAAAATTGATCTTTAGTATAATGTTGTTGATTCAAAAGCTGAAAAATAATTTAAGGGCAAAATGGTTTCTGTAAATTAATACTACATAAAATAAGAATTAAAAGACCTAGAAAGGATTAGTATCCAATGATGTATGTGTCATCTTTGAGATTCATTTATTCAGCCAGCGTTGAACACTGATGTGCTAGCCTCTAAGTGTTGAAAAGTGAAAGTGTTTACTCAGTGATGTCTGACTCTTTGCAACCCTATGGACTGTAGCCCTGTCAGGCTCCTCTGTCCATGGGATTTCCCAGACAAGAATACTGGAGTAGGTAGCCATTCCCTTCTCCAGGGGATCTTCTGGACCCAGGAACTGAACCCGCATCTCCTGCATCTTCTCCATTGGCAGGCAGATTCTTTACCACTGAGACATAACACCCTAGATATTGAGATTTATGCAGAGAAGTTACAGTAAATAAAGAATGACATATGTAAACAGTAAAGTACATGATTGCTTTGATAGTAAAATGTTCAGTCTAATGGAGATGCAAAAGAAGGGAATGATCAGTTCTTTGCAGGGTACCAGGGGACTTGGAAAGAGCAGATTTGATTTTCCCCCATTCATGAAAAATGAGTAGCAGTTGAAAGGGAGAACAGTAGGGAGGCAGCATCTTATCAGAAAGAAATTTATGGGCAGTGAGATAGTATACTGTGTTTAGGAACCTGCATATAGAATTTTGTTTGATAGAGGCTACATAGAGGCTGAATCCTAAAAACTTGGTATGCTCTGGTGGTGTTTGAACTTTATTTCCTAGACCTGTGCTACCCACTATGGTAGCTGCTAACCATGTGTGGTTATTTTAATTTAAACATAAATTAAAACTAAATAAAATGAATATTTTAGTTATTTGGTTGCACTAGCGACACTTCAAGTGATCAGTAACTATATTTGCTTAGTGACTATCATATTGGACAGTGCAGCATGTTTTCATTATCGCAGAAGGATAGCACAGGTATAAATAATAGCCATTAAAAGATTTTCAGAATGAAAGTAAAAGTAATTAGGTTACATTTGTAAAAGGTAACTCTAGTTACCATAGAGAATTTTTTGGAAGAATATGAGGCTGGAGCCTGAAGGATGGCTTAGGTTATTATATAACCTAGCATATAATATTATATATTATATATATATATTATATGGCCTAACAAATGATGAGAAACCAAATGTAGGTAGTAGCACTGGAAAGGAATAGGTAATGGCAAATGCTAAATAGGGAAAAGTGGTGAAACTTAATAATCGTTTCAGTGTGAGGAATGAGGAAAAGGGAAGCATTCCAATGATTTATAGGTGTATCTTTGGTGACTTAGGTGATGAGTTGTGGTGTTACTAACCAAGATTGGAAATATACAAAGAAAAGCTGGGAGGGGAAGATAGTGGGATATGCTGAGTTCCTGTTGTTTACTCGGTATCTGGGGAGAAACCTCTGGAGGGAAGTTACAGGATTTGATTCTTGGTTTAGGAGTAGTCAGAATATAAATGGTTTAGAAACCCCCAAAAGAAAATAAGTTTATTTATTTGAAGGTGGTATGGCTTCTTGGGAAATCATCCCTCAAGAAGCATCACATTCATTACTTTGGGGAACTAATGAAAGCCTGGCCCACAGCATTATACGCTCAAAAACAGACATGAGCAGATCTACTCTAAACCAGGTAAACTCATGTAAGCCAAGTTCATAAAACTAACACATGATCCGAATGCCAGTTTATTAACTTAAGGGGCAGATAGTATTCTCACAGGGACTATTAATAGAGTACTTATGTTGGCATTCTTTTCCAATATCCAAACAGACACAGAAAGCCAAATCATCAGAAGTTGCTTCATGGTGTTTTTGGAATAAAGGGAATAAGATATATCAAATAGCTGTGAAGAGTGTTGGTACTAGTCAGCCTGCTGTGTTCCTTGACCCCATAGGGAAGACCTCGCCAGAGGCCTAAAATACCAGGCCTGTGGCTCGAGTCATCTTGCCCACACATGGAGCCCTGGCCCCTGTATGCCTCTGTAATTTGACTTTCTGCACTTTCATGGATGATCATCCTTTCCAGTCAGTACATTCTTCTAGATTTTTTCATAACTGGAATATGGTTACTGTCAAACATTTTTAATACCAGAAGTTATTATCTTTAAGCATCTGTACTGATCTTGCCGTGGTTTTAAGTTTAACTCAGAAGTCTTTTAAATTTCTCCCTAGATTTTAGGGAAAGTATCACTGTAGCCTGCCTCTACTGATGACAGGTGGTAATTAAAGAATGGATTTGCATAGTGAAAACATATTGAAGTGGATCAAGGACAGCACCCTAGAAAAATATTAAATTTCAAGACAGGGAAAGAGTAACTTGCAAACCAAAGGAAACGAAGAGGGAGCAGGAGAGAGTGATACTCTAGAAGTCAAAGGAGGAGAGGTTTGTAAGGCAGGAGTTGGTTGACAATGTTAAATGTCTCAGTAAGGTCAGATAAGAGTTGTATAAAAAGAAATGTTTTAGATTACGAAGTTGTGTATACATATGTATATGTATACTTAGGAGATGTTAGGACCTTTAGTCAATATGTATTAAGAGACAGATAAAATAGGTCTGTTGAATTCAGTTGGCTTTGTAGGTTCTTATTTCTGATTTCATTTGGCTTCTTATATGGTGATCTGTGACGAAGCTAAAACTTTCATGGGTTAACTAGAATAAAGGCTTCTGAGACTCAATCTCATTTCTTTGATATAATTTCAATACTTGTAGATTTGATAGCTTTTATATGTGTGGATTTGTAAAGATAGAAAAATATGGAGTGAAGTGAATAATCAGCTGCAGGTTATTGGCTGTTGAATAATCATACCCAAAGGATTCAGCTAATCATCGTTTTAACCCTCAATGTAGGTTTCTAGAAATTGTCTCAGGATTGTACCTCTCAGTGCTTCTTACACTTTATTTTTAAGCTAGTGAATTGAGAGAAATAATCTTAGCATAATTTAAAATCAAACACCAAAGCCAAATCAAAGTTTGAACAATTAAAATTGAAAACCATATCCACTGTTCTTTTAGGATCAGATAGTTGTGACATGACTGTGGTAAGTTCTTTCTTCAACTTCTCATTGATTTTCTGTTGTTGACCTTTTAAAGCTTGTGGACTTCCTTGGGAATGAGCAGAAGTTTCTTTTGGGATAATGGGGATGTTGTAAAATGAAGTTATAGTGATAGTTACACAACCCTAAGTAGAAATTACCGGATTTTATAGATTTTAAATTACTTCAGTGTTGCTGTTTTTAAAAATACCAGTGGGACACCTGTACAACTTTAACTCTTTGTATGTGTCACAGTACTGTCATGTGGAAAGGAAATAGTTTTAAAGTAGATCTTAAAAATTATGATTTAAAGTAGCCTCTGTATTTTTAAACAGATGTGATCCTCAAGAAAGTGAAATGGAAAAGAATGGTCAAAAGAAATACAATTGTAAAAAGGAATTTTCTTATGGTGGTACATACCTATCACTAGAAAAGAAAAAGGTTGACATTTCTATCCTAACTAATGAAGCCCCACTGACTTCTTCACAATGGGAAACCAATGACATGCATTTGGAAGCTGACTTCCAGCCACAGAAAGAGGTTGTTGCAGCAACACTCCCTAAAACCATTGCTGCTCTACCTCAGGTGGGATCTAGCCCTGATGTGATCATTGAAGAAATTATTGAAGAAAACCTGGAAAGTGAGTAAAAATACAAAAACAGGGAAACAATAAATCATGTCTGGAATTGGAAACAAAATTAATACCTGTTTGTCCCTGACCTTAACAAACCTATGTCTATTATCTTACATCTTATTATGAGTAAAGCTGTTGATCCCATGCCACTCCTTTCACATTTTACAAAGTTAGGATAATTTTTATTTTTAATGCAATAATATAGCTAAACTCTAATATTTGGTTTAGTTAATGTATTTGACTTTTTAGCATTCCACGTACAAACGTCTATAAAGATGAAAATACTATAAATGATGTTAGTAGAAGCAGTCTGATGACTTTGTCCTTAAATTTAAGAACAGAATATCCTAAAATTTTTTCCTGAGATGCAATCCTTTATAAAAATGAACTATCATGAATATTGGGCTTTCCTGGTGGCTCTGACGGTAAAGCGGGAGACCTGGGTAATATACAGAAGCATCTATTTGGTAACGTTTAAATGTATCATGATTGTTTGATTAGATTTCTAGTGTTGGTGTTCTCACCATCCACTGAGATACTGCTGGGTGTAGTTACACTGTCAGTTGCCTCTAGGGCCACTTTCAAGATCAGCTTTGGTTTTCTCCTCCCTCCGCCCCCCCGCCCCGCCCTCATTCCCAATCTGTTCCATTGGTTGACTTCCCAGAATAATCCAAAAAAAAAGACAAGCTGTTTTTTCCACTGTATTATTATCATTGATTATCTCAGTAAGTTAAGAAAACTATCAGGACTTTGCTTGCTGATACATAACCCATCCAGTATTTTGCCAAATTCAAGTAAAGCTTCTTATACTGTGTGTTAAGTATGCCGTTATCAACATAATAAGACTAACACAGTTTCCTTTATTTCCTATTTTGATGAAGCATGCTTCACAGATTATTTTGTTGAGACACCTAGATATCCAAAAAAGCCTCTTCAGAAAAAGTCATCTGTTTCTTTTGGATCAAAAACAGGTACTTTAACAACTCTGAACTTGATGTAGCAGAGTTTGATGTATATAAAAAGTATTACGTTAAATATAAATTTATATAAAGTATAAAGTTATATAAGTAACTTACAGAGAGTGAAACAGTGAGTAAAATGAATTTTATTAATAGCTAAAACTTTTCTTTCTTTTTTTTTTTTTTGCTGTGCTGCATGGCTTGTGAGATCTTAGCTTCTCCACCAGGAATTGAACCCAGGCCCATGGCAGTGAGAGCTCTTAAGTCCTAACCACTGGACTGCCAAAGAAATTCCCAAAACTTCTTTTTTAATGTTAAAAGTCCTGGCTGTTATTGGCAAAAACATTTCTGAAATTTATAACACTTCCCTCAGCTGTCTCCCCAGTAACACATACATATTGCTTTACCTCATCCTAAGTATGGATGTTATTCTTCATGATCTGTATTGGATAGGTAAAATGACCTATTTGTTCAGTTTTTTATCTTCTATCTCTGCTTCAGTTCCTCCTAGTCCCTTTTACTAGATTTATTAGAACGTCTGCATTGTTTAAAAATTAAATATATTAAATACCCTGTGACTCTTTTTCCCTAATCTACTCCCATTCCATTTAGTCTATTCCTCCTTTGTAGAGTTTCTTTATGCATATTTGAACAAATACACATATATTATTTTTCTGACTCTTAGTTTTTGTTTTTGCACATAAAACAGCTTGCCATACACACTATTGTGTTCTTTCCATTCCTTTCTCTGTTTTCTTTCTTTTTTTCTTTTTCTGTTTTTGGCCATGCCATGCAGCCCATGTGATCTTAGTTCCCCGACAGGGGATAAAACCTGTGCCCCTGGCAATGGAAGCATGGAGTCTTAACCACTGGACTGCCAGGAAAGTCCCTTAATTCCTTCCTCAACATTATACTCTGGAGATCTTTTCATATCAATAAAAACACTTGCCTTAATTACTACTGTATGAAAAAAGTTTCTACCTGTCTTTTTTATTCTACCCCACCCTTACTTCCACCAAAACATACACATCTCCCTCTAAATGCTGCTCACTATGTTCGTTTTCCCAGACATTTTTTCATACTTCTCTAGCCTGGTAAGATCTAGGAGTCAAAGCAGCCCTGAGCTAATTACTGGTTCCTTCAGTTTAGTGTAGTGTGTACAGGATTTTTGTAGCAATACTAGAAACATCATTGTTATTGGGGTTCTGAGCTATAATTATGTTTATGAATAAATTCTGAAGTTTTGTTGTAATGCAGTAGGGTTATAGCATGTACTCTGACTCTGGTACCTAACTAACTTAGGTACCTACGTGAACTTCAATTCCACTTATTTAGCATATTTTGCAAATGTTCACAGTTCAGGTTGCTAAAGAAATCATTGTGAAAGTGGAATTTATTTATCAGTTTGGTTACTATTTGGGATTTGGGTTACTCTTTTATGAGGCCTAATCACTGAAGATGCTGATTGCAGCCATGAAATTAAAAGACGCTTGCTCCTTGGAAGGAAAGTTATGACCAACCTAGATAGTATATTAAAAAGCAGAGACATTACTTTGCCAAACAAGGTCCGTCTAGTCAAGGCAATGGTTTTTCCTGTGGTCATGTATGGATGTGAGAGTTGGACTGTGAAGAAAGCTGATCGCCGAAGAATCGATGCTTTTGAACTGTGGTGTTGGAGAAGACTCTTGAGAGTCCCTTGTACTGCAAGGAGATCCAACCAGTCCATTCTAAAGGAGATCAATCCTGGATGTTCATTGGAGGGACTGGTGCTAAAGCTGAAACTCCAATACTTTGGCCACCTCATGCGACGAGTTGACTCACTGGAAAAGACTCTGATGCTGGGAAAGGTTGGGGGCGGGAGGAGAAGGGGACGACAGAGAATGAGATGGCTGGATGGCATCACCAACTCTGTGGACATGAGTTTGAGTGTACTCCGGGAGTTGGTGATGGACAGGGAGGCCTGGCGTGCTGTGATTCATGGGGTCGCGGAGAGTCGGACACGACTGAGCAACTGAACTGAACTGAACTGAACTGAAGTATTCTAGAGTTTGCAGTGCTACAGGACACATTCTTTTAGAAGATACTGCATTCAGTTTTTGTGAATTCTTTCCTAACTTTTGGTTTATTAATGTGGTTTGAAAATTTTCATCCAGGTTCTCCAGAGCTAGTTTTTATAAGCCATGTAATACATCCTTGCCACTTCTACATTCGGAAGTATTCACAAGTGAAAGATGCAACAGTATTGGAAAGGAAGGTGAATCAATTTTGCAATAAGAATTTACACCTTGATCCTTCAGATGTTTTGGAGCTAGGTAATGAAATATTATTCCAAGTTAAAATATAAATCTTAGTTAAATACTGGGCAACTCATGTGACTTTTTATAATACAGATTTCAGCAAGCATAAAGCTTTTGGAATTATTTAACATGAGCTAAATTTTATTTGGTAAATTAGCTAAATATTAAATTTTTTGCTCAGAGGTAACATAGTAGTAATATTATTATGGTATACAGTATACATAATACAAATGTTTTTAATACATATCATTTGCCAAGTTTAATTGGAGTCATAGTAATTTGGAACTTGCTGTCTTTTTTTCATATTCTTTTCCATTATGGTTTATCATCAAATATTGAATATAATTGCCTGTGTTCCCACTAGGACCTTGTTGTTTATCCATTCTGTACGTGATAGTTTGTATCTACTAACCTCAAACTCCTACTTCATCTTTCTCCCAGCCCTCCTCTTCCTTGGTAGTCACAAATCTGTTTTCTAGGTCTGTGAATCTGTTTCTGTTTCACTAAAGTTCATTTATGTCATATTTTAGATTCCACATATAAGTTATATATGTCATGAGGTATTTATCTTTGTCTGACTTACTTCACTTAGCATGATAATCTAATCCGACCATGTTGCTGCAAATAGCATTATTATTATCTTTTTATGACCGAGTAGTGTTCCGTGTATATATGTACCACATCTTTATCCATTCATGTGTCGATGGACATAAAATTGACTGTTGAGTGAAATATACACAAAAACTCCATTATGGAGTATGGTGAAATTTTTTAAATTATAAAATCCATAATGGGTTAATTTGTCCCCTTGTCTCTAGAGAAAAGTATTTCTCTAAGTGTTTCTTGTAGTATGCATATCATCCCTTGCTATCCACATGTGGATGTTGAAGATGTCATTGAACATCTGAATGAGATAGATGCAGGGCAGTGCATCTATTTCCTAGTGCCACACAGAGGATAACTGGTAAATTTAATCAATGCATCTTAATTCTGTGTCTAATTTGCCATAAATTACATTTATGTACTTTCATTGTTAGCTCAGCTGGTAAAGAATCTGCCTGCAATGCAGGAGACCCCGGTTTGATTCCTGGGTCGGGAAGATCCCTTGGAGAAGGGATAGGCTACCCACTCCAGTATTCATAGGCTTCCCTGGTGGCTCAGATGTAAAATTCACCTGCAATGCAGGAGACCCGGGTTTGATCCCTGGGTTGGGAAGATCCCGTGGAGGAAGGCATGGCACCCTAATCCAGTATTCTTGCCTGGAGAATCCCCATGGGCAGAGGAGCCTGGCAGGCTACAGTCCATGGGGGTCACAAAGAGTCGGACACGACTGAGTGACTAAGTACTTACAGTACAGGCTTTCATTACAAATATCTTCTTTATAGTTGACTAAATGTGATTATACTCTGTAATGAAGCTGTGATTTAGTTTATTAGTAGTAGAGCATTTTCTCATTCTATTAATATCATTCAATGCCTGTATATAACTGGTATCAAAAAGTACTATATTATCTATTCGGCTTTATATTTGTTGCTGTTGTTGTTTAGTCGCTAAGTCGTGTCTGACTCTTTGAGGCCTGATGGACTATAGCCTCAAGTTTCCTCTGTCCAGGCAAGAATGCTGCAGTGAGTTGCCATTTTCTTCTCTTAGGGGATCTTCCCGACCAAGGGATCGAACCTGCATATCTTGCATTGGCAGGCGGATTCTTTACCACTGAGCCATCAGAGAAGCCCCAACTTTATATTAGTAGTTCTTTAAAAGTGTTGCTAACTCTCAGCTGATCTTTGTAGCTTATCAGAATATCAGAAGATTAGAATCATCATATACTTCTGATAAAATAAATAGTAATTTTTAAAGTTAAATAAAGTTTTTAAATTATGAATGTCTAAGGAGGGAAGTATAGTGGTAAACTTAAATATAGTTAAATTTTTAATGACTACAAATAATTCTCTAAATTTAATATATATATAAAAGAGCTCAGTTTAGTTTCAGAAAATATTCTAAGAAAGTCAAAATATCATTCTTTAAGTTGTCAAGGATAATTAATTATTTCAGGGTAGATACACATAATTTATGTCGCAAAGAGTCAGACACGACTGAGCGACTGAACTGAACTGAACTGAACACATAATTTACATATTCATTTATCTTTTGAGAAATTAGTGTTAAGGGAAGAAATGTAATACAGTGCTTTAGCTGAGTATCCTCTTGTGCCCTTTTTCTATCTGAGCGTTTCATTATAAAGAACAACAAATGGCTTCGATAGGATTTTATCTCATCCATTTCAACAAAGAATAGTTTAATAGAATATAGTTTAAATCTAAGAATATTGGTTATATGATATATCAACATAAGAGGAGGGTTGATGAAAGTCTCAAGGCCAAGTACAAGTTTTGGTAGAATTTGAAAGGTTAACCTGTGTGCCCCTGAGCTATCCTGTTCTTATTAGCATATGGAGAGGGAATTTTGCAGCCTCTCTCTATGTGGTAAGTGAACAAATCTTACCAAATTCATCTCTGATGTTAGCTCAATTGTTAAGAGGATGGACTCCAAGACTGCCTGGTTCTCTTCCTCCCTCTTCTAAGTAGCCATGTGGCTTGGGCTGGATTTGCAGCCTCTCTTTGCCTGGTTTCCTTACCTATGGGCCGGAAGCAGCATATCTGTGGGGTTGTTGTGGGGAGAAGGTAAATTCAGACACAAACTACTGAGAACATTGCTGAGCTGATAGTAAAAGTAAAAATTCAGACTTCATTCTAACTTGAATTTTTTCTGGTTATTAATTTGTAACTCATCTGATCCCTCCATAAAGTCTTCTTCTGCTGTTAGGTTCTTGGTTCACTTTCCCCTTTTCTGAACTCCACTGTGTATTAATTTCTTAATTTTTGCCTTTCACGCTCTGCCTTTCTTGGTTTCCTTACTTTTACTCCCCTTTTACTAAGAGAAGGTCATTGCATCTTCCTTTATGCTACCTAAGTATTTTATAGATTTCAGTATGTCTGTATCTACAGGTGTGTGTACGTGTACAAGGATGATCTTTACTGTTATAAAGTACAGTGATTGATAGTCACTTACTTGCATGTCTCCTCTTTCTGTTTTTTTTTTTTAAAGAAAAAATTTAGATTTCTTTTTACTCTTTTTTTTTTTCTTCTGTCTTTTACAAACCCTTGTGTCGAGGGCTGACTTTCAATAGATTGCAGCAAGAGAGCTGCTCTGCTTCGTCGGAAACCCCGACCCAGAAGCAGGTCGTCTACAAATGGTTTAGTACCAGGTTCCCCACAAATGTGCCATGCATGACGGTCGAGGGAGTGGCCGCCTTTCCAGCCAGGCCCCATGTCCCAGGACGAAGGGCTTTCCACACTGGAACCCAGTCCCGACATGCAGTGGGGTGTACCACACTGTGCCCCAAAGGATGTGGGCTCCTCTCCTTTCTTGAGCAGGACAGTCTTACTCATCTTTATTATAGTTCATAAAACACAAGTCCTCAATAAAGGACTGCTGGCTTGATACTCTGTATTTTTACCTTCCTGTCTAGGTCACAAGTTTCTGTATAACAGAAACTGCTAAAATATACTACCTTTGATCCCTCTCATAGCACTGACTCAGTACTATATCACCAGTTAATAAGTTAATTAAGACTTTTTTTGATAGAATCTAATGTACTTGTTTGTAAATTAGAGGTAGTTAGATATTTTCTTTGTAATCATTGATAATCATTTGTCTCCATTATGTAGGTGCAAGAATATTTATCAACAGTATTGAAAATGGAATGTGGTGTCGAGGAACTATTACTGAATTAATTCCAATGAGAAGTGAAAGTATTGGAAAACTTTGTAGTCCAACCAAACTCTCAGTCCATGAAGTTGCACTAATACAAATATTCATGGTAGATTTTGGAAATTCTGAAGTGCTGATTGTTGCAGGGTACGTTATTTTATAAGTATTATATATTCCTTGCTTGCTTAAAAACACTTGTGATGGGGTAATACTAAAGAATAAAAAAAAATAGGAAGGGGTAGAAATAAGTTATCCTTCCACTTCCGAGACATATACTTTTTATTTTGCTCCAAAATTTGTTTTACTCCTTACTAAATCAGCAAAGTATTATATTTTATCAGTGCTACTAGATGGGGAGCTTAGAAAAAGAACGTTTTGATGTTTCAAACTTAAGTAGTCTTCTACATTGCTTCAAAGCAGAGAATGAAGCACAAAACTTTTCTTTCTTTTAAATAGTTTGTTAGTTGCCAGATGATTGAGTAAAATTTTTAATCATATTTCTTTAATTCATTATTGCATATTAAAGTGGCATAGTGTCTAGCTCATTCTAGTTGTTCAGAAATGTTTGCATTAGTCTTCTAGCAAAATAAAGCAAATTGAAAATGTTCTTGTAGTAAGGACCAGTATTAACTCTTGCATGGTCATTTTATTAAATGGGCATAGCTTTATAAACAAATATATTGCTGTTTGGGTGTGTCATTATGCCTTTTAAGTTTAAACTGAATAGGTATATGAAAGATAATCCAGATAAAGGCTGTTGAGATTTATTCTGTAGGTAGAAATAGTGTCTGTGGTTTTAAAAGATAGATTGAATCTATATAATGAGATAGCATGAATCAGAATATAACTTTTTAGAAGATATAACTTAAAAAGAGAATGTGTACATATGCATACCTTTTGTGGGCTAAGATAAGCTTGGGCTTGAAGCATTATTTTCATTAACTATTTCTTGAATTCTTCCCAGAGTTGGTGACACTCACGTGAGATCAGAGCACATTGCAAAACAACATGTTGTACTAAATGACTTATGTCTGGTTCTGAGAAAGTCTGAGCCATATATTGAAGAACTCCTGAAAGATGTCCAGCCACTAGCACATCCATGCTCATTGAAAGACATTGTTCCACAGAATTCAGTAAGTGAGACTTAAATTATTTCTTGTTTGGGGGCCAAATAGTCCAATTTTAACTATGCTTTGGGGTTCAGATTACTGAATGTAGGTTCATGGCACCAGTTCACTTGTTAAATACCTTTTGCGTAATAAACTATTGGTGCAAGTGAAAAAGGAATTGAACTTCCATTTCTACATTCAGAATTGATCTTAATGGGAAATTATACTGAATATGTGTATATGAACTTAATGATGGGTTAATATCTGAGTAAACCACTAAATTTTAGAGTCAAGTAAATATGGAGAGAGAAAAAATTTGACGTGGTATGGTGTATGTTTCTGTACATTTCTTCTCTATTTTCATGACCCTTTGCTCACTACTTATTAACTATATTGCATTCTGCTTTTGTATTTTTTTGTATATTTGTTCCCCAGAAAGATTTGAAACTCCTAGAAGACAGAAATTGTGCACAAGAATACTTGTTAAGCAGTTGTATTATTAGAAAGTCTGAAAGCAGGAGTCTGTGCCTTTGTTCATGTTTGTATTCCAGCTCTTAGCAAATCACCTAGCACACAGTAGGCATTCAACAAATATTTGAAAGAATGAACAAATGAATAAAGAAATAAAAGGAAACACATGAAAATATTAGCACTGATGTTTTCCTCAAAATTATTTTGGTTTTAATTTTATCCTGTAAAGGATTAAACTTTTTTTTTGCACTTATCTATTGTGAGTAGGTTTTACTTTTTTATGTTCATAAAATCTTTAGAAAATTTTTTTCCTTTTAAGGAATATGTGGTTTTGACCCCTGAAATGTATGTGTACTTAAAGATACAAAGATCAGTGAAAACAATTTTTTTTTAATTTCTTTCAATGGGTGAGTATTTTTCCTTATTATTTAAGTAGCATGTGCCTCGTATGTTGCTAGTATTGAAAACTAAGCATCTGATGATGATTATAAATATCTAATGTGTTACATGGCTTCCATTATTCTTTTAGAATTACCTTTTGGATCTCATCATTTAAGGGGAAAATTTGTATGTCAATACTTCTTTTATCTTTAAATTTTTATTTATTATTTTCATATTAATATTCACAAGTAAAAAAAGTCCTGAAGTGCAACAGCTTATAGTCACCTTGAGACCACATTTATAAAATCCAAGTATGATCTGTGCATTGTACATACATAAAGACTGTCCTCCTTGGGTTTGTGGGCCCAGTTGCTTCTAAGTATCTATGGTTGGTTCAGTGCCTTTGCTCAAATTTACTGTTAGAAAGCTAAATCTACAATATTGTACCATTTAGAGCTAATTAGAATTACTGAACACATTGAAATTTTAATTCTTCCATAGAGTGAAGGCTGGGGAGAAGAAGCTAAAATAGAATTTTTGAAAATGGTAAATAAGAAGGCTGTTTTAATGAAAGTTTTTAAAGAAGAAGATGGTGTGCTTATTGTAGATCTACAGAAACCACCAACAAATAAAATAAGCAGTGATATGCCTGTGTCTCTTAGAGATGCATTAATTTTTATGGAACTAGCAAGGTAGGTAACTTATTAAAACATAAATATCTTCAAGGTTATAGCTATAGATCGGAATAGCAGATTTTACCTTTAAAAATCATGGGCTCTAAAGTGAACTATAACATACTTTTAAGAGGTAGCACCCAATCCTAAGCACTAGACTATCAGGGAGCACACTGTAACATATTCTGAGAATTTAAAGGTATCTCTGTCAGAGTTTTCTAAGTACAGTTGTGTGAAAATTGGATTCAGATCATTTGATTTAAAGAAATAGGGACATTAAGGTAGCTCAAAATAGAAGTTACTTGTAAGATAGTGAACTTTTTTTTTTAGACTCTAGCTAACCTTACAAGCAGCTCCATTAGGGTTTCAAGAATTAGTATTTAACAGTTCCCTATTTAAATTTTCTAAGATTTGGAGTAAAATCATGATCACTACTGTATATTAATATATGAGTCTAGAGTAGATACTTTTATTTCTTTTCTTTCTCGTCTCTGATGAACAAAGAGATAAAAAGTAACCACAGAGATAATGGAAGATACTTTCTGTCCTGAGCAATAACAGGAGTCTGGAAGTGACCCAAGTAGATTGCATTCTGTAAAACTTAAGTAGGGTATTGTAGCTGGAAGGGGCCACAGAAACCCTTCAGCTGGCCTTCCTTGAGTGCTGCCATAGACCATGAGTATCAAGTCAACCAAAAGAGTAGAAACTTTGAGTACAAAATATAGGCCCAACTCAAAAATGCTCCAACACAAACTTAAAGGTTAATTATTGAGCTTTGAGACTTGACCTCTTATTTATCCTCATTTGATAATTAAAGATAATGCCAATAAATATTATAAATTAGAAGAGAAAGATTGGGAAAATATTCTTGGTAGATAAATCAGTATATATGCAGGTCTTTTCTTCAGATCAATCCCCTGAGAGAAGAGAGACCTTAGGAAAATGGCTCTTGCTTATGCTTTTAATTATGCTTTTAATTAGGTTTAGATCTCAAACACCAGGAAGTCATTCTGAAAAAAATACGACCTTAAAATATCCTCCACCTATTTTGCCTAAAGAAATGACAGATGTTTCAGTTATGGTTTGTCATATAAATAGTCCTTCTGATTTCTATCTTCAGTTGGTAAGTATATAATGGTCCTTTGAGACAAAGTATTTTTTCAAATATTAAGTAAAATGTATAATGGAAATGAGTGCCCAGTATGCATTCTAGAGCAAACAAACTGCTGTCGGCCTTCCATAAATTTTAAGTTTCTTCGTAGCTGCAACTTTAAATAAGAAACTCACATGATTCATAGCAAATTGAAGGAAATCTTCATCCTGCAAGTTAGTGAAAATATGAAGGGGAAGGAAAATGAAGGATCCCTAATGTGTAAATATTTCTTGCTACCTTCTGAAATCTAGAAACCAGGAGAGCATATAGAACTGGCAGATCAAAATAAAATAACCCCCATTTCTGATAATGTATGAAGATTTATTTATTGCTAGGTAATATTCTGAATATGAACATTAAAATAGATTCCAGTTAAAGGCATTCCATTGTCTATTTGAATATATGACTGATGGGTTTGTTTTAGATAGCTACCAGCATTAACGTTTGTCATTATTGATCTCTTTGTGTCCATGTTCTATATGAATTAATGCATTCTAAGGGCCATAATGCTTTGTGTGAATTAACTCATGTATCTTTACATCAGTCTTATGAGGAAGATACTATTATCTTCATTTAGAAGTGGAAACTCTAACCAAAGGGCTGAAGCAACTTGCAGTAGTCACGTGGCTACAAAAGAGTAGAGCCAGGACTGAGCTGGACTCACTCAAAGCCTATCACCTGATCGTAGGCATGTGTATATATTTCTGGGCTCTCTGTTCTGTTCCATTGATCCATATGTCTGATTTTTTACCAATACCATACAACTTTGATACTGTTCAGATAAGTTCAGTCGCTCAGTCGTGTCCAACTCTTTGTGACCCCATGGACTGCAGCATGCCAGGCCTCCCTGTCCATCACCACCTCCCAAGTTTACCCAAACTCATGTCCATTGAGTCAGGGATGCCATCCAACCATCTCCTCCTTTGTCGTCCCCTTCTCCTCCCACCTTCAATCTTTCCCAGCATCAGGGTCTTTTCAGATGAGTCAGCTCTTTGCATCAGGTGGCCAAAGTATTGGAGTTTCAGCTTCAACATCAGTCCTTCCATTAATTACTGGAGCTTTGTAGTATTGTTTGAAATCTGGATGAGTTATGCCTCTTTCTTTTTTTTTTCCTCAGGATTACTTTGGAAGTTCTGGGTGTTTTAAGGTTCCATGTAAAATTTTGGATTATTGTTCTAGGTCTATGAAAACTCTCATGAG
Source organism: Moschus berezovskii (assembly GCF_049115385.1). Taxonomy (NCBI): domain Eukaryota; kingdom Metazoa; phylum Chordata; class Mammalia; order Artiodactyla; family Moschidae; genus Moschus; species Moschus berezovskii. Next base: position 50,031,781 of record NC_142472.1, read on the forward strand.
TAATTTGATTGTGATTGCATTCAATCTATAGATTGTTTTGGGTGGTATTGCCTTTTAAACAATATTCTTCCAGTCCAAGAGCATGGTATTATCTTTCCATTTCTTTGAGTCTTCTTTGATTTCCTTTATTAATATTTTACAGTTCTCAACATATTAAGTCTTTCTCTTCTTTGGTCAGGTTTCTTGATAGCTGTATTTTTTTGGTGCAACTTTAAAAGGTATTGTGTTTTTACATTCCCTTTCTGATATTTCATTGTTGGTGTAAAGAAATGAAACTGATTTCTGAATGTTAATCTTGTGTCCTACTGCTTTGCTGAGTTCATTTATTTTTGAACAGTTTTTTTGTGTGTATGGTGTCCTTAGGGTCTTCTATAGGATCACGTTATTTGCATATAGTGACAATTTTAACTCTTCCCTTCCAAGTTAGGTACCTTTTGTTTCTCATCTGATTGCTGAGTGGCACACTTTTATTTACTGTGGCTTTGTAGCAAGTTTTGAAATGAGAATGTGTGAGCTGTCCAACTTTGTTCTTTTTCAAGGTTGTTTTTGAACTTTGGGGTCCCCTGAGATCAGGTTTCCAATTAGGAAAAGGAGTACGTCAAGGTTGTATATTGTCACCCTGCTTATTTAACTTATATGCAGAGTACATCATGAGGAACGCTGGGCTGCAAGAAGCACAAGCTGGAATCAAGATTGCTGGGAGAAATATCAATAACCTCAGATATGCAGATGACACCACCCTTATGGCAGAAAGTGAAGAGGAACTCAAAAGCCTCTTGATGAAAGTGAAAGAGGAGAGTGAAAAGGTTGGCTTGAAGCTCAACATTCAGAAAACAAAGATCATGGCATCTCATCCCATCACTTCATGGGAAATAGATGGGGAAACAGTGGAAAGTGTCAGACTTTATTTTTTGGGGCTCCAAAATCACTGTGGATGCTGATTGCAGCCATGAAATTAAAAGACGCTTACCCCTTGGATGGAAAGTTATGACCAACCTAGATAGTATATTAAAAAGCAGAGACGTTACTTTGCCAACAAAGGTCCGTCTAGTCAAGGCTATGGTTTTTCCCATGGTCATGTATGGATGTGAGAGTTGGACTGTGAAGAAGGCTGATCACCAAAGAATGAATGCTTTTGAACTGTGCTGCTGGAGAAGACTCTTGAGAGTCCCTTGGACTGCAAGGAGATCCAACCAGTCCATTCTAAAGGAGATCAATCCTGGGTGTTCATTGGAAGGACTGATGCTAACACTGAAACTGCAATACTTTGGCCACCTCATGCAACAAGTTGACTCACTGGAAAAGACTCTGATGCTGGGAAGGATTGGGGGCGGGAGGAGAAGGGGACGACCGAGAATGAGATGGCTGGATGGCATCACCGACTTGATGGACATGAGTTTGAGTGAACTCCGGGAGTTGGTGATGGACAGGGAGGCCTGGCGTGCTGTGATTCATGGGGTAGCAAAGAGTTGGACACGACTGAGCGACTGAACTGAACTGAACTGAGATCTCATGTGACTTTTAGGATGAGTTTTTCTCTTTTTAAAAATTTCACTTATTTTTTTTTATGGCTGTACTGGACCTTCACCGGAGAAGGCAATGGCAAGCCACTCCAGTACTCTTGCCTAGAAAATCCCATGGATGGAGGAGCCTGGTAGGCTGCAGTCCCTGGGGTCGCTAAAGGTCGGACACGACTGAGTGACTTCACTTTCACTTTTCACTTTCACACATTGGAGAAGGAAATGGCAACCCACTCCAGTGTTCTTGCCTGGAGAATCCCAGGGAGGGGGGAGCCTGGTGGGCTTCCATCTATGCGGTCACACAGAGTCGGACACGACTGAAGTGACTTAGCAGCAGCAGCAGCAACTGGACCTTCACTGCTGTGTGTGAGCTTTTCTCTAGTTGCGGCGAGTGGGGGCTACTCTCTAGTTTTGGTGTGAGGGCTTCTTGTGGTGGCTTCTCTTATTGTAGATCATAGGCTCTAGAGTGTGTGAACTTCAATAGTCACAGCACACGGGCTCAGTAGTTGTGGCACACGGGCTTAGTTGCCCCACAGCATGTAAAATCTTCCCAAATCACGGATCAAATCCATGTCCCCTGCATTAGCAAACGAATTCATAACCACTGGACCACCAGGGAAGTCTCTAGGATGAGTTTTTCTATTCTACATGAAACATCATTGGGATTCTGATAGGGATAGCTTTGAATTGTAAATTGCTTTGGGTACTGACATCCTTTTTTAAAAGATTTTATTTATTTATGACTTTATTTAGGTCTTCATTGCTGCAAGGCTTTCTCTAGTTGTGGCGAGTGGGAGCTACTCTTTGTTGCTATGTGCAGGCTTCTCATTATAGTGACTTTTCTTGTTGCAGAGCATGGACTCTAGGTGCGTGGGCCTCCATAGTTGCAGTTCACAGGCTTTAGAGTGCTGGCTCTAGAGTTGTGACACACAGACTTGGTTGTTTCATGGCATGTGGGATCCTCCAAGGCCAGGATTAAATCCGTGTCCCCTGCGTTGGAAGGCAGATTCTTAACCACTGGACAGCCAGGAAAGCCCTGAGTATTGATATCTTAACAGTATTAAATCTTCCAGTTCATGAACATGGAAGGTTTTTCCATTTATTTTGTAACAGTGCTGTGTACTGTACAACGTTTACAAGTTTGTATCCTCAGTTATATTTATTCCTTTCTTTTTATTCTACTGTAAAATGAGTTGTTTATTTCCGTTTGGACTGTTCATTGTTGGTGTGTAGAAATGCATATGATTTTTGTAATCATTTTGTAGTCTACATCTTTGTGTGCTTAATCGTGTCCAACTCTTTGTGGCCCCATGGGCTGTAGCCCACCAGACTCTTCTGTCCATGGAATTCTTGAGGCGAGGATACTGGAGTGGGTTGCTATGCCCTCCTCCAGGGAATCTTCCCAACCCAGGGATCGAACCTGTGTCTCTTGTCTCCTGCTTTGGCAGGCGGATTCTTTACTACTAGCTCCACCTGGGAAGCCCATTTATTAGACCTGCTAGTATTTTTGTGGCATCTTTAGGGTGTTTTATCTATAAAATCACGTCATATTCAAAAAGAGATCATTTTCCTATTTCTTGTCAATTTGGTTGGCTTATATATATATATATATATATTTGCCTAATTACTATAAATGCTATATATATATATATATTTGCCTAATTACTATAAATGCTATATTTTGCCTAATTACTCTGGCTAGAACTTACAAAACTATATTGACTAGCAATGGCAAAAGCATGCGTGCTTTCTTATTATCATTCTTAGAAGAAAAGCTACCAGTCCTTCATATACAAAATTTGCTCTCTTAACCACTTCAAAATATACAGTTCTGTAGTATTCACTAACTCACATTATTATACAGCATGCTGATCTGTAGAATTTGTTCATCTTGAAAAACTGAAACTTGGTACTCCCTGAACAGTAATTGCCTGTTTTATTCTACCCCCAACCACTAACAACCACAATTCTACTTTCTTCTATGAATTTGACTATTTAGATACTCATATAAGTGGAATCAAACAGTCCCCTTCTTTTCAGAAGTTCAGTTTATACAAATTTCCTCTTTCTGAAAAACCTACGTTGCTCTTACCAAAGAAAAGTCAGCCTCTTTGCTTTACTACATTTTGGCTTACAAAAGATTTCATAGGAATACTACTTTCAGATACCAGGGATACCTGTATTTGTCCTTTTGTCACTGGCTGTTTCACTTAGCATGATGCCCTCCAGGTTCATCCGTGTTGTAGCATGCAGTAGGACTTGCTTTAAGGCTAACTAAATATTCCATTGTATGTAGTATTAAAAAATGTATACTTTTTTTTTTTAGTTAATTTATTTTTTATTGGAGGCAAATTATTTTACAATATTATATTGGTTGGTTTTGCCATACATTGATATGAATTTGCCCCGGGTTTACATAAGTTCCCCCTCCTGAACCCCCCTCCCACCTCCCTCCTCCCTTTATCCTCCCTCTGGGTCATCCCCGCATGCCAGCCCCGAGCATCCTATAACATGCATTGACCCTGAACTAGTGATTCGTTTCACATATGACAACATACGTGTTTCAATGCCATTCTCCCAAATCATCCCACCCTCACCCTCTCCCATAGAGTCCCAAAGACTGTTCTATACATCTGTGTCTCTTTTGCTGTCTCGTATACAGGGTTATCATTTGCATCTTTCTAAATTCCATATATATGTGTTAGTATACTGTATTGGTGTTTTTCTTTCTGGCTTACTTCACTCTGTATAAGAGGCTCCAGTTTCATCCACCTCATTAGAACTGATTCAAATGTATTCTTTTTAATGGCTGAATAATACTCCATTGTGTATATGTACCAAAGCTTTCTTATCCATTCATCTGCAGATGGACATCTAGGTTGCTTCCATGTCCTGGCTATTATAAACAGTGCTGCAATGAACATTGGAGTACACGTGTCTCTTTCAATTCTGGTTTCCTCGGTGTGTATGCCCAGGAGTGCGATTGCTGGATCATATGGCAGTTCTATTTCCAGTTTTTTGAGGAATCTCCACACTGTTCTCCATAGTGGCTGTACTAGTTTGCATTCCCACCAACAATGTAAGAGGGTTCCTTTCTCTCCACATCCTCTCCAGCATTTATTGCTTGTAGACTTTTGGATAGCAGCCATTCTGACTGGTGTGAAATGGTATCTCATTGTGGTTTTGATTTGCATCTCTCTGATTATGAGGGATGTTGAGCATTTTTTCATGTGTTTGTTAGCCATCTTTGTGTCTTCTTTGGAGAAATTTCTGTTTAGTTCTTTGGCCCATTTTTAATGAGTATACTACCCAAAATAATTTATACATTCAATGCAATCCCTATCAAGCTACCAAAGATATTTTTCACAGAACTAGAACAAATAATCTCACAATTTGTATGGAAATACAAAAAACCTCGAATAGCCAAAGCAATCTTGAAGAAGAAGAATGGAACTGGGGGAATTAACCTGCCGGACTTCAGGCTCTACTACAAAGCCACAGTCATCAAGACAGTATGGTACTGGCATAAAGACAGAAATATAGATCAATGGAACAAAATAGAAAGCCCAGAGATAAATCCATGCATCTATGGACACTTCATCTTTGACAAAGGAGGCAAGAATATAAAATGGAGAAAAGACAGTCTCTTTAACAAGTGGTGCTGGGAAAACTGGTCAGCCACTTGTAAAAGAATGAAACTAGAACACTTCCTAACACCATACACCAAAATAAACTCAAAATGGATTAGAGAGCTAAATGTAAGACCAGAAACTATAAAACTCCTAGAGGAGAACGTAGGCAAAACACTCTCCGACATAAATCACAGCAGGATCCTCCATGACCCACCTCCCAGAATATTGGAAATAAAAGCAAAAATAAACAAATGGGACCTAATTAAAATCAAAAGCTTCTGCACAGCAAAGGAAACTATAAGTAAGGTGAAAAGACAGCCTTCAGAATGGGAGAAAATTATAGCAAATGAAGCAACTGATAAAGGATTAATCTCCAAATTATACAAGCAGCTCCTGCAGCTCAATTCCAGAAAAATAAAAAATGTATACATTTTTTATACTACATTTTATTAATTCAGTCATCCGTTGATGGACATTTGGTTTGGTTCTATCTCTTGACTGTTGTGAATGATGCTGCAGTGAACATGGGTGTGACAAAAGTGTAGTGTCATTTGGTTCCTTTTGTATATCTGTGTTTATTGTTATCATGGGGATTACACATAAAGTTACGTGTAATTATGTGTAAAAATTATGTGTAATTAAAGTTATGTGAAACATCCTACAGAAATCTAATCTGAATTAATATCAACTTTAACTGCACAAAACCCTACTTCTGTATAGGTCCATTTCCCTTTTAAATAATACCAATCTCAAAAATTAATCTTTGTACATCAAATACTCAGTAATGTAGACTTATAATTATTTGTGTGCATTTGTCTTTTACATCTTGTATAAAATGAAAGTAGAGTTAGAAACCAAAGTTAATAATACTGGCTTTCATATTTGTGTGTTTATGTTAATCACAGGTATGTATATCTTAATATGAATTTATGTTATGCTCTAGCATCCTTTCATTTCCTTTTGAAGGACTCCCTTTAACCTTTTTTATAAGGCAGGTCTAGTGGTAGTGAACTTCCTTACCTCTTGTTTATCTGTGAATGGCTTATTACTCCCTCATTTTTGAAGGATAGTCTTGCTGGATCTATAATTCTCAGTTGACAGTTCTTTCTTTAGCTCTTTTAAGTGTATCTTCTGATTACATTCTGACCTCCAAGGTTTCTGATGAAAAATCCCCTGATCATACTGATGATCCCTTATATCTGGCAAGTCACTTTTCTCTTGCTGCTTTCACAATTCTCATTTTATGGCTATTGACAGTTTGTTCATCATGCATCTAGTGTCTCTCTCTTTGAATTTATCCTAACTTGGGTTTTTTGAGTATATTAACATTCTAAGCCTGCTATAACAGTACAACAGGGAATTCCCTGGTGGTTCAGTGATTAATTAGGACTCTTCTTTCACTAGCAGGGGCTGGATTCAATCCCTAGTTGGGTCACTAAGATCCCACAAGCTGCATGGTGCACCCCCCCAAAAAAAAAATGCCACAAAGTAGGTAGTTTTAAAAGCAGAAGTGTATTGACTCCCAGGTCTGGAGTTCACAGGTTTAAGGTCAGGGTGTCAGCAGAGTTGGTTCCTTCCTTCTGAGGTTGGGGGGTGGGGGGTGGAGATTTGTCCCATGTCTCTGGACTAGATTGGTGATTTGCTGGCAATCTTTAGCACTCCTTGGCTTCTGCTGCATCATCGCAGTCTCTGCTTCCTTCACACGGCAATCTCTCTGTGTAACTTGTCTGTCTCAGCTTTTTAATACAGACACCAGTCATATTGAATTAACTCCAGCCTAAAACTTTTATTATAACTTGATCCTATCTGTAAAATTCTATCTCCAAATAAGAACACATTCTGAGGTCCTGGGGGAGGTAGTTAGAACTTCAGAATATTTTGAGGGGAGGACACAAACCAACTCATAAGCAGTCCATTCTCTGCTCTATCAAAAATTTCCTCCTCACATGCAGTAACCCCATCCCAGTGTTCCAAAAAAATCTTAATCATCCTGCATCAAGTCTTAAGTCCAGAATCTCATATAAAATCACTAAATTCTGATTGCTCAATCAGGTATAAGTAAAAATTCTTTAATTGAAGCTAGACCAGAACTCCTCTCTATGTCTAAATCTGTGAGAATAACAGTAAGTCCAAATCCTAACGGGAAGAATTCCATTAGAATCTTATGGCTTTAGAATAATCCTCAGCAGCTGGATGCTCTGTCCTGCAATCCCCCTGGGGTGTGGCCCTTCCCCCTCAACCCTGCAGCAGCCTCATCCATTGGAATTGAGGAGTTGTCCTAACTCTGAAACACAGAAGGAGGCCCCATCCCTGGAACAGAGGAGGAGACAGCCCTGCCTTTTAGGTCTGTGTGCTCTGGGCCTGCAGTAGCAGTGGCACACACTCGAGCCTCTGAATCACCTTCGAAATCACGCCTCCGTTTTCTTGAAACAAATGTTCATGACCAGATCACTCTGTCAGCTCTCTTCCTGCCTGTAGAATCTCACAAGCCCACCACCCCTCTCCACTTCATTTCCTCTCACCTCTGTCCCCTTTTCAGCAGTGTTTCTGTTGAGATGATTGATTGGCTTCATAAATCATAACATCCATATTCCCTTCAGCAGACACTGTCCGGCCGTGCCCTTGGTGTTCTCGCCAGAGCTTGCTTTATCATTTTTTGAAATACAAATAGGCTAAGAAATTTCTAAATCTTCAGATTCTGATTCCTTCACGTTTAACAATTTATTCTTCAATTTATCTTTGTCTTCTCACATTTCATTATAAGCAGCAAGGAGAAACCAGGCTGACACTTTGACACTTTACTTAGCAATCTCCTTAGATAAATATCCAATTCAACTTTCTGCCCAATACAGTATAATTCAGCCAAGTTCTCTACCCCTGTGTAACAAGGATTTCCTTTCCTCCAGTTTCCAGTATGATATTCCTCATTTCTCTATGAAATCTCACCAGAAGCACCTTTAGCATCCATATTTCTACCAATAATCTTTCCAGGGTAATCTGGATTTTTTTCATTCAGGTACCTCGTAATTCTTCCTCTTCTTTCTGCTCATAACCCAATTTCAAAGATTCTCCCATAATGTTAGGTATTTATTACAACAGCACCCTGCTTTCCCATTTCAAAATCTATATTCATTCCTCAGAGTATCATAAGAAAGTTCCACCAATTAAATTGCTTAAACAGTATAAGTTTATGGTCTCACAGTTCTGAAGTCTAGAGCTATTGAGATCAAGTTGTTTTAGTGTTGGTTCCTTCTGAAGGTCATAAGTGAGAATCTATTTCATGCCTTTTTGCCCCAATTGCTGGTGGTTAGCTGGAAAATATTGGTGTTCAGTGGCTTCTACTTCACTCCATTTTCTATCTTCATCTTTATGAGCATTCTACTGTGTTTGTGTGTCTCTTTGCCCAATTTTACTCTTTTTTTCCAGCCATGAAATTGAAAGACGCTTGCTCCTAGGAAGAAAAGCTATGACCAACCTAGGTAGCATATTAAAAAGCAGAGACATTACTTTGCTGATAAAGGTCTGTCTAGCCAAAACTATGGTTTTTCCAGTAGTCATGTATGAATGTGAGAGGTGAACCATAAACAGAAAGCTGAGCACCAAAGAATTTATGCTTTTGAACTGTGTTGGAGAAGACTCTTGAGATCACCTTGGACAGCAAGGAGATCAAACTAGCCAATCCTAAAGGAAATCAATCCTGAATATTCCTTGGAAAGACTGATGCTAAAGCTGATACTCCAATACTTTGGCCACCTGATGGGAAGAACTGACTCATTGGAAAAAGACCCTGATGCTGGGAAAGATTGAGGCAAGAAGAGAAGGGGACAACAGAAGATGAGATAGTTGGAGGCATTGCCAACTTAATGGACATGAGTCTAAGCAAGCTCCAGGAGTTAGTGATAGACGGGGAAGCCTGGCGTGCTGCATTCAATGGGGTCACAAGGAGTCAGACACAACTGAGCAACTGAACTGAATAAGGAAACTAGTCATACTGGATTAAGACCTACTTTCAGTTCAGTTGCTCAGTCATGTCCGACTGTTTGTGACCCCATGGACTGCAGCACACCAGGCCTCCCTGTCCATCACCAACTCCCAGAGTTTACTCAAAGTCATGTCCATTGAGTCAGTGATGCCATCCAACCATCTTGTTTTCTGTCATCCCCTTCTCTTCCTACCTTCAGTCTTTCCCAGCATCAGGGTCTTTTCAAATGAGTCAGTTCTTCCTATAAGGTGGCCAGAGTATTGGTGCTTCAGCTTTATTATCAGTCCTTCCAATGAATATTCAGGATTGATTTCCTTTAAGATTGACTGGTTGGATCTCCTTGCAGTCCAAGGGACTCTCAAGAGTCTTCTCCAACACCACAGTTCAAAAGCATCAGTTCTTCAGCACTCAGCTTTCTTTATAGTCCAATTCTCACATCCATACATGACCACTGGAAAAACCATAGCCTTGACTAGATGGACCTTTGTTGGCAAAGTAATGTCTCTGCTTTTTAATATGCTGTCTAGGTTGATCATAACTTTTCTTCCAAGGAGTAAGCATCTTTTGGTTGCAGTCACCATCTGCAGTGATTTTGGAGCCCACAAAAATAAAGTCAGCCACTGTTTCCACTGTTTCCCCATCTATTTGCCATGAAATGATGGGATCAGATGCCATGATCTTAGTTTTCTGAATGTTGAGCTTTGAGCCAACTTTTTCACTCTCCTCTTTCACTTTCATCAAGAGGCTCTTTAGTTCTTCTTCGCTTTCTGCCATAAGGGTAGTATCATCTGCATATCTGAGGTTATTGATATTTCTACTGGCAACCTTGATTCCAGCTTGTGCTTCTTCCAGCCCAGTGTTTCTCATGATGTACTCTGCGTATAAGTTAAATAAGCAGGGTGACGATATACAGCCTTGATGTACTCCTTTTCCTATTTGGAACCAGTCTGTTGTTCCATGTCCAGTTCTAACTGTTGCTTCCTGATCTGCATACAGGTTTCTCAAGAGGCAGATCAGGTGGTCTGGTATTCCCATCTCTTGAACTATTTTCCACAGTTTATTGTGATGCACACAGTCAAAGGCTTTGGCATAGTCAATAAAGCAGAAATAGATGTTTTTCTGGAACTCTCTTGCTTTGTCTATGATCCAACGGACATTGGCAATTTGATCTCTGGTGCCTCTGCCTTTTCTAAAACCAGCTTGAACATCTGGAAGTTCACAGTTCACATATTGCTGAAGCCTGGCTTGGAGAATTTTGAGCATTCCTTTACTAGTGTGTGAGATGAGTGCAATTGTGCAGTAGTTTGAGCATTCTTTGGCATTGCCTTTCCTTGACCTAATTTAACAACCTCATTTCAACTTGATTATAAATACTCTGTCTCCAAATAAGGTCATGTTTTGAGTTTCTGGGGTTACAGCTCCAATGTATCTTTTCAGTTCAGTTCAGTCACTTAGTTGTTTCCGACTCTTTGCGACCCCATGAATCGCAGCACACCAGGCCTCCCTGTCCATCACCAACTCCCAGAGTTCACTCAAACTCATGTCCACAGAGTCGGTGATGCCATCCAGCCATCTCATTCTCTGTCGTCCCCGTCTCCTCCCACCCCCAATCCTTCCCAGCATCAAAGTCTTCTCCAGTGAGTCAACTCTTCGCATGAGGTGGCCGAAGTATTGGAGTTTCAGCCCAGCATCAGTCCTTCCAATGAACACTCAGGACTGGTCTCGTTTAGGATGGACTGGTTGGACCTCCTTGCAGTCCAAGGGACTCGCAAGAGTCTTCTCCAGCACCACAGTTCAAAAGCATCAATTCTTCAGCACTCAGCTTTCTTCACAGTCCAACTCTCACATCTATTCATGACCACTGGAAAAACCATAGCCTTGACTAGATGGACCTTTGTTGGCAAAGTAATATCTCTGCTCTTTAATATGCTATGTATCTTTTAGGGGGAGACATAAATCATCCCATAATACTTAACTGGTTGGATTTGTAGATTTGTGTATGTCATCAAATTTGGGAAGTTGTTGGTCATTATTTCTTCAGATAATCTTTCTGTTCCTTTCTTTCTCTCTCATCTTTCTGGGACTCCTATAATGCCTCTATTGGTGTGATTGATGGTATCCCACAAATATCTTGGTCTCTGTTCACTTAATTCTTTTTTTCTTTCTGTTTCTATTTCAGTTGTCCTATATTCACATTCACTGATTCTTACGGCCACTCAAATCTGCTGTTTAACCTTTCCAGAGTATTTGTTGTTTCAGTTACTGTACTTTTCAATTCCAGAATTTGATTCCTTTTTATAATTACTATCTGTTGGTATTTTAGTTTTGATCCTATGTTGTTTTCCTTGTTCTCTCTAGTTCTTTGTCTATCTTTCCTTTTAGCTCTTTGAGCATATTTAAGACAATTCTAAATTCTTTGTCTACTAAATCCACTATCTGGATTTCCTAAGGGCTGATTTCTGTCTGTTTACATTTCCAGTGGTCATGTATGGATGTGAGAGTTGGACTGTAAAGAGGGCTGAGCACAGAAGAATTGATGCTTTTGAACTGTGGTGTTGAAGAAGACTCTTGAGAGTCCCTTGGACTGCAAGGAGATCCAACCAGTCCATCCTAAGGGAAATCAGTCCTGGGTATTCACTGGAAGGACTGATGTTAAAGCTGAAATTCCAGTATTTTGGCCACCTGATGCGAAGAGCTGACTCATTTGAAAAGACCCTGATGTTGGGAAAGATTGAAGGCAGGAGGAGAAGGGGACAACAGAGGATAAGATGGTTAGATGGCATCACCAACTCAATGGACATGAGTTTGGGTAAACTCCGGGAGTTGGTGATAGACAGGGAGGCCTGGCGTGCTGCAGTTCATGGGGTCCAGAGAGTCGGACACGACTGAGTGACTGAACTGAACGTTATTGCTTGGAATGAGCCACATTTTCCTATTTCTTTGTATGTCTCCTGATTTCTTGTTGAAAATTAGGCATCAACTATTATAATAAAGTAAAACTCTGAAAATCAGATAACCCCCTCCACATGCACCCATGCATAACTGGATTTGTTTTAAATTGTTGAAAACTGTGGTAGTTTTTTTCTTTTGAGACTTTTTCAGACTGTTCTTGCAATTACTAATGCTTGTGTGTGATCACTGCAGTGTCTTTGTTCTTTTAGCTTGTGTTTGGCAAACGTTTACGTTGATTTCCTTGAATGTTGAAAGCTTAATTGGGTATTTGCTTCAATGCTGTAAGCCTTAACTGTTTTCCAGAGCCCTAACAAAGTTGGTTCAGATGGTTTCTCGTTTTTTCAATGTTTCTATGGGGAAATGAGAGCTTGAAGCTTCAGAGTCTGTAATTTTGCTACTGTTATTTGTCTGTTGAATATTTCAGTGTTCCCTTTGAATCGCCTGTTAATGGAAGAATATGAATACTACCTACTTAGAAATAAAGGTTTAGAAGGCTTTAAATAGTTTTAAAATTTTTTAATGAAATAACAAAAATTTCAGAAAATTTCCACTTGCATTATTATACTCACAAAAGAGAAAAACCTCATTTTTTTGACCGTTTCAGATGGTTTTTAAAATATTGTTTAACTTTAAGAATTAGTATTTGGAGAAATAAACAGTTGTCCTTGGTTTTGTTTTAGTAACTATGTTTTAAGTAGCATAGGAACTTCAGGAACTGTGTTTTAAAATAACCAGATAATCCTGTTTAATAAAGTAAACCTCTACTGAATTACGCAGTCTTTTGACAAACTACTGAAATTACTGATTTAAAGGTTTATCAGTTCAGTTTAAAACCATTAGATGGATGGCTGATAGGAAATTGGACATTCATACAGTGGCAAAGTAGCATACATGAATTACTTGGTGATCACAAGGGAAGCACGTAACTGTGCAGAGAAAGGATGAGAGTTGACACCCCATTCCATAGATGAATCTTAGCTTATTAACAGTGAGTAATGCTGTCTTCTGATGTGTTGCAGCTATGATGTATTCAAGCCAAAAGATTTGGCTTCAATCCATCAAACTTGTAGATCTAACTTGCTGTTTTGAGAAAATTCAGGGCATATACCCTAACTCAGTGGAGGAAGAAGGTAAATATTAGGATGAAGACATAACCACATAAATCCAGAAGATGAGGCATTCTACAGAAAAATAGCAGACTGTCTTTAACAAGACAGGATCATTTTTAAAAGAACATGACACTAATTTATAAGACTTATTTAGATGACCAAACATAACAAGTAGTCTTAGATTGGCTCCTGGGTTTGATCAGTTCAGTTCAATCGCTCAGTCGTGTCCGACTCTTTGCAACCCCATGGACTGCAGCATGCCAGACTTCTCTGTCTATCACCAACTCCTGAAGCTTGCTCAGACTCATGTCCATTGAGTCGGTGATACCAACCATCCAACCATCTCCTTCTCTGTCATCCCCTTCTCCTCCTCCCTTCAGTCTTTCCCAGCATCAGGGTCTTTTCTGATGAGTCAGCCCTTTGCATCAGGTGTCCAAAGCATTGGAGCTTCAGCTTGCAGCATCAATCCTTCCAATGAATATTCAAATGATTTCCTTTAAGATTGACTGGTTTGATCTCCTTGCAGTCCAAGGGACTCTCAAGTGTCTTTTCTAACACCACAGTTGGTCAGTTAGGGAAATATAATATGGTTTAAAAGTACTAGTAGGAGCACTTGCTAAAGCAGAAAATGTGAGAATTGATAGAAAAATGCAGATTATCAAATTGTATGGTATTGTCTGATTTTTTGTTAAAAAAAAAAAAAAACAACAACATGGAAAGTGTGTTTAGAAAAAGATCTAGAAGCAAGAGTTCTTTGGTAATCTAGTGGTTAGACTTGGTGATTTTACTGCATGGGCTCAGGTTCAGTCCCTGGTCAGGGAAGTAAGTTCTGACATGCTTCATGGCACAGCCAAAAAAAAGAAAAAAATCTGGAAGGCTATCTTAAGATATCTGGAAGACTGTGATTTTTATAAATTTTTGTTATATCTATATATGTTAATTTTTATATACTACTTCTGTAGCAGAATATTTCAAACATAAATTACATGACTGCTTATGCCTAATTCTAATATTTGATCGTTTTATGAGCAGTGCCTATAATACACAGAACATTTAAATTTTAAGTTTCTATGAAACTATAATGCTATAATCCCTGCTTTAATCTCTCTTTCTTAGATAGAGAGCCTGGATTTTTTATTTCTATTAAAGGGAATTGAGGAATTCTATAAAAGTGAAGATGCAGAAAATCTGGAAATCCTCTGTCCAGTTCAAGATCAAGCCTGTGTCGCTAAATTTGAAGATGGAGTTTGGTACCGAGCAAAAGTTATTGGTAGGAAATTGCACACTATTTCCTCAGGGAGATGTTTCATTTAAAAATTGATATCATTTGAGTCAGTGCAAATTAAATCATTAAAGTGATATTATCTGATCTTACAGTTTTGCTGTGTCATCTAGCTTTAGAAAGCTAGTGATAGTGTTGATAGATGAACCTCTGGCTCCTTAGATTTCATTTGATTTGACTAGGACTTTAACCATTATTTTGTTTTCTAACATTTGCCTTATTTAAAAAATAGTTCTAAATGACCTACACATACTCCACTCTCCACTGAAAAGACAAATACTTATAATTCTTTTGGCTTTCTTTTGTCATTTATCTGTTATTTCTTCTAAATAATGTGTAATACTTTGTAGATATACTTCAATCTTAGGTAGTAAATGTATTAGATGAGTTTTAGATCTCTTATAGCTGTTTTGTCCCCACTCTCTCCTCCATAGTTATATCACAGTTTTTAGTTAAATTCATATTCTGTGCAAGTATTTTCAGTGCTATTCCATATAGTATAACTTTAATTCTGAGCTGATAATTCCATCAGTTTTTCACTTTTTAAAAAAAATTATGGCTACATTTTCCTAATAGTTTAAAACAATTTTCTACATGATAAGACTTTTCATATAATGTTGGTTTGATTTTTTCTTTTATAACAGTGAAAACATCGTTCCATCACCTGCTCCATGTAGACTGCTTGTCATCTAGGCTTACTACACTGTTGATATTCTGGGGAGTTACGTCACTTGCTTTCCTAGATTCAGCTGCTAGTTTTCTGAATCCCATTTACTTTTTAGGTTTACTCTCATGGAGCATTTTCCTCACCTCTTTACCTTACACTTAGGGTACATACGTCTTTTCAGGCTCTGCTTGAGTGCCATCTTAGGTAGTGCTGCTGTTGTTCCATTTGCTTTTACTTCTCCCTAGGAGCAGAGAATACCTGAACTTTTTCAATTTTGAAATTGTATTCTGTAGACGTTTATAAATTTGAAAGTAATGGCAAAAAATTTTGTAGCACTGTATACACATGTGCTTAGAAGGACTAAACACTCAAAATGAGTGTTTACAAAAAGATGATCTTTTCTCATGCTTCAGTCTATTTGAATGTTCCAGAGATTTCTCTGGTATCTCTAAAATATGAAAACTAGTTTGACATAGAGGTCTGTTTCTGCTCATTTTTCACAATATCTACAGATAATTTTTTTTAAATTTCACTGTTAGATATTATTATATGAATCAGTCTGTGCCTTGATCATTAAGTTGCTTGCCTTGTTAAATTACCAATGTTGTCTAACAAACATTAAGTGCTTAGTTTGTGTTTGGTGCTTTGCAAAGTGTATTTTAAGTAGGTGAATCATCAAAAACAGTCTTAAGATCTGCCTCTGTTATTGCACCCACTCTACAGATGAAATAATAAAGCTGAGATAAAGAAAGTAATTTGCTCAGGGTAGTATCTTAGAGATATTAATTAGATTTCCTCACAGTCACATGTCATTTAAGTGTCTTAACTCCAGATCTAATTCTTAACTTTTAGGCTGTAACACATAGCATTGGATGACTTTGTTATCCTGATTTTGGTTTTCTTTTGATATCTTTAAATTGTTAGTTTCTCATTCACCAAGTCTGAACCAACTATACATTATGGTTGGTTTTGTTATAAAATATTAGAAATATTTTTTACTTTAATAAAATATTGTTTGTATGTTAAACATAAAGGTATTCTAATCTAGTTGTTTGTAGATCAGTCTAAACTTTGCTAGATAATGTTTTTTCCAAGTTGGTGATTTCCAGTTTCATAATTTTTGAAGGATTGCCTGGACATCGTGAAGTTGAAGTTAAATATGTGGACTTTGGCAATACAGCAAAAATAACACTTAAAGACATGCGTAAGATAAAGGATGAGTTTCTGAATCCTGCAGAGAAGGTAATCTACTTACTGTGAATCATAGGTTTAGAATATCAGTACAAACATGAAAGTATTTTTGAAGTTATTTTTACTGTAGAAATGTTCTTTTAACTACAGTTTTTCTGTAAATAATTTCTAACTCATGGGTTATCAAAGTTTCTGTAGTTACTATTTAAGAAATAATACGTATCTTAGCAAATAAGCATTAATTATAATTATGTGTATAATATGTGTGTTTTTATAAGTATTTCCTGGTCTGCAACTTTTAATGTATTATTTTGAAATAACTGTACAATGTAGTAAGAATATGATGTGTTATGTGAAAAAAGCCATTACAGAAGTGGTTTTACTGTGATCCCATTTATGTTTAAGTATATGTAACGTGTGCAAGAGAAAGATGTCTGGAAGAATAAGTAAAAAACTTACCCTTCTCTTGGAATCCTACTCCCCAGAGATAAGTATGGTTAAGGAGGCTTATTTCCTAATTTATATACTCCTAGTATTTGAATTGTTGTTAAGCAGTATTTTTCATTTAAAATGGATAAAATAATACAGGAAAAACTTGAAAATATAGATGATAAAATGGAGGAGGATTCACTCAGAATTATTCAGTATTTTTTATATATATACTTCTAAGATGCATCTTCTGTGTTTTTAACGGTTATGAGATTAGACTGTATATAGTCCTATAACCTGCATTTTCATTTAACAGTGTATCATAGTATTAATATCTGCCTTTCTTTCAGTGGATGCTTATTATTCCAGTATCTGAGTATAAAATGATTCATTCAACAAAGTATTCTGGGGTTTTTTGTTTCATCTTTGGTTTTGGTATTTTTTAATAAGCTATTGGGAATTTTATTTTTTTAATTGACATATAGTTGGTATACAGTATTATACAAGTTACAATTGTACAATATAGTGAGTCACAGTTTTTTAAAGTTATACTCCATTTATAGTTATCATAAAATATTGGCTGTATTTCCCGTGTTGTACAATATATCCTGTAGCTTATTTTCTGTATAATAGTTTGTACCTCATAATCCCGTACTCTGTTGATTCCAGCTATTTGCATTTATAAGTTTTGTTAGAGAGATCTTTGGCCATTTGTTTGTTTTCTAAATATGTGTTAAATTCAAATGCAAAGTTTGGTTTTGTACACATTTAACACTTGAATTCTAAAATAAATGTAAGTTAATGATACTTTCTTAATGATGCAATTTTGTTTGACGCAGGCAATTAAATGTAAGCTGGCCTATATTGAACCATATAAAGGGACAGTGCAGTGGTCAAAAAATGCTAAAGAAAAATTTGAAGAAAGGACTCAAGATAAGTTTATGACATGTTCCGTCATTAGTAAGCTTTCTTCATTTTTATTGGGTGCCATGGGATCATAATTTTAAATAAGACTAACAATATGATATATAACATTTTTCAGATCTTACAAACTCAGTGTGTTGTCAGTATGAGCTGTGAGAGGTAACATATACTGAGAAGTAGGGACAATGGAATAATATCTTCTGCAGGCTCAAGAGCCTAAAATCAGCACATGAGGCAAATCTCCACTGAAGATCAAGTCACTGTCAACATGTCTTCTTGAAAACCCTAAAGCCAGGAGTTAACTTCTCTTATTTCTCTTTGCCTTTGTGCCAGTCTCTGTCCCTCATCTTGGAGGGATAGATGCTAAGGTTTAATTTGCTGGAAAGCAAAGGGAAATGGGAGATAACTAGAAAATATTTTTTGTTTTATTTGACTCTGGTGAATTTAATTGCAGGTTCTCAGCTTATTTTGGAAAAAATTGTTTATCTTTGGAACAGTTTGGGTCTGATACACAGGCTAAGTAAGCTCTAGCCCTCAGTTTTGTAACTCAGCAAGTTTAATGCCAAAACCTGAGTTTACATGAAGATCTAATATTGATCTCCCTTATAATGAGTATTCATCATATATTCTACTTCAGGATAGTCATGATTGCGGACTCAGAATTTCTGGGGGTATTAGAAAATGAGAAGTGTATCTTCTGTATAGCTTTTCTCAGTTTGAAGAATTGTGAAAGATATATGACCCCGGGGGATTTGGATGGAGGATTTGAAAACTGCTGTTATCAGAGATTTTGATCTTTTCCACAGCTGTGACCGACATTGGCTGTGTTGATCTGAACAGTACTAGTGCAGGATATATACAACTATGTTTACTTAGGTTTGACTTATATGGCACTTTCAAAGGCCCTTTTTATGATATCCACTTTTTCATTTTCATTTAGCAAACCCAAAATATCATGAGATTATTAGACTGTTTTATAATGAAGAAATTGAAGCTTGGAGATCAGTTGCTCAAGGCCACATAACCTAGAGATGATTTGATTATTTAGTTATAACCTAGAATGTGTTAATTCACTTTGTATAAGATGTTATTCTGATGCCGTAGTTCTGTAGAAGAGGAATACGATTATAAAAGTTGTACCCTTAGTCTATAGAATTTTTTGTCTGGCTTCTCTAATATAAGTAGTAAATTAAGTGCCTTTTAGTCTTGAGTAACTTGAGCAGTCTTTGTCATTGTTCAGTCACTCAGTTGTGTCCAACTCTTTGCAATCCCGTGGACTGCAACACGCCACTCCTCCCTGTCCTTCACCATCTCTCTGATCTTGCTCAAACTCATGTCCATTGAGTCGGTGATGCCATCCAACCATCTCGTCCTCTGTCATCCCCTTCTCCTCCTGCCCTTAGTTTTTCCAAGCATCAGGGTCTTGTCTAATGAACTGGCTCTAACTTTAAAGTGCTTTAATTTTCCTTTTAGCTTTCCTCTTGGTATTTTATTTTGTTGGTTTTTAGCTCCTTTGTTTAATGTCTCCTCCCAAGGCTAATCCATGAAGACTTGACTTGGGTTTCTTCCTTGACTCTCCCTTTTTCATTCTTAGTTAATTGTTATGTCAGTAATATCTGAGCACAAGTGTAATGTATTTGATTTAAGGAGTGACAGAAGGCCCCACTCAACCTAAAACCTCTTTCCCAATCAACCTGCATAGTAATGAGATTAGTATATGTTGTTACCTTATGAAACAAAGAACATTTAGTTAGGAGCAGAGCAGGTAAGATGGTGAACATATGGAACACAGGAAAAGTTGGCCCTCTAGAATAAAGAACTTGTGCCAGGGAAGAATGAAATCAAAGTGCTAAGGGGAACATAGAAGATGAAAAGTGAGGAGCTTAGACTTTACTGAAGGTTCCGAGTTGCTTAGCATTTTGTTTCTAGATAATATATCTGGTCCATTAAAAAGTGGTCAGGAATGATTTTTAAACTCTTGGGGGAAAAAAGCCTTCCAACAAGTATTCTTATAGCTAGGCACAATGTAGGATATTATTGCTGATAATAGTTTATCTTTTCATTTGGAATCATCGTTCTCTTTGCACCTGCCAGCTACTATTGTGTAGAAGTGTAGATGTTAGCCGATCTCAGTGAATAGAAGTGTGTGTTTCTTAAAGAAATTTCTCTCACTCCTTCAGGTGCGTACCGAGCAGGTTCTCTGTGCTCAAAATAAGTAAATAGGCACATGAGATGTAACTTTACTGTAAGCTGACTCCCTGTTTCATTTAGGAAATAGGCCTAATAAACAGGTAAAAAGTTAGATGGTTTGTCCTAAAAACAGAAGGAGGGGAAAAAATTACAGGTAATGTCTGGGTTGAGTTTTTGTTGTTTGAAACTTCGTGCCGTTCTGTGTGTGTGTGTGTGTGTGCATGCACGTGTGTGTGTGTCATTCTTAGAAAAGCTATAAAGCTTCACAAATAAGCACTGGCCTGGATTAATATCTTTTGCCCTCTGGAACTTGGCAGAATCCAGTAAAACAGTTTAAAACCACAACATAATGCTGTTGAATTAATGTATATCACTGTGTTTTTCTCTGAATCTAAAAGCTTCAAGCTGCTTTTGGTTTATTATAGAATAGTACATAATAACCTAAAATGAAAATTTTATTAACATTGGCAGTTCTTTCATGTATGACAAGTGATGTATCTACCCCTAGAGAGAAACGGACATTATTGAGCAGGAGGCCTTATGTATGCAAAATGAAGGAAATTAAGTTCTCAGGTTTTTTAAATTGCTTCATTTAGTATATTTTGTGATGTATTTATTTCTTTCCCCAAACTAGTCTTAATATTTTTACAGAAATTCTGGAAGATAATGTGCTGTTAGTTGAACTTTTCGATTTTCTTGGTGCTCCTGGAATGATTCCCACCAGTATTAATGACCAGCTAGTCAAAGAGGGCCTAGCATCTTATGAAGTAGGGTAAGTGGACCTGTAAACTTTTATTTTTAGTTTATATGTAACACTGTTCACAAGAAGGGAAACTGGCATATCATTCCCCATTGGAGATCTGCTTAGACTATAGACAGGAGTTTTTCCCTATTAATGGGTCAGTAAAATGAGAAGAAAAAATAATTGGAGTCTTTAGGTGGGAGTAGAGTGGCTTTTTTCTTCATCCCTATGGGGCTCTACAACAAGAATGATTCCTGGAGATAGTGGGTGCATCTGAGAAAAGGAGATTGACATTTTATTTTAGGTGGGATGTCTGCTTAGGTGGCCTCTTGAACCATTTGTGAAGAGAATCAGTAAGAGAAACGGCAGGGTAGAGAGTGAGCAAAATAGTAGAGTAGCCTGCATTCTTATCTGGAGAAATAGGAATTTTTCCTGGGTGCAGGTGGATACTTTGAAGGGGAACCAGGCTTGACCATTGTACTTTTACCCAGGACAGGTCTGGTTAAAAGGCCTGTCCTGGTTAAAAGGCCTGTGGTTGAGGCGACCCAGAAGCAGAATGGCAGAGTGGTGGTAAGAAAGGTGGGAGGGTTTGAAGTCAGGACACAGCCGTTCTTCTGTGGTAGGGACTTACGCAGGGCAGTGGCCCCTGAGGGTCTCCTGAAGAACTCCATCACACAGCCCTTAAGAAAGCCAGTATTTGAGTACACCCCCAGTGATGCCTGTTAGGGTATGCCAGAGAAGCAGCGACACCCAGCAGAGGTCTGCCGTGACATGGCCAGTGTGTGGTCTGGCTCTACCTCCCTCCCCCCGCCCCTGCCCCTACCCAACACTGGTGGAACCAGAAGTAGAAGAGAGGGCTGGCCTTTTCCACTGTAGGTCCTAAGCATGGGAGGGAGAGAAACCAGAAGAAATATTTAAATGTATTGGACTGAGTTTTCTACTTTTTTACGTGAGGTTATTGAAATATATAACTTATACAATAAAAAAGTTCACCCTTTTTAGGTAGAGTTATGAGTTTTGATAAACACATATAATCATGCAGCTGTCATTACAGTCAAGTTGCAGACTATTTCCATCACTCCCCAAAGTTCACTTTGTTTCTTTATGTAGTGAGTCTCCTTCTTCCATACCTAGTCCTTGGCAGCTACTGATCAAATTTCTGTCTCCATAGTTTTGTCTTTTCCACACCTTCATATAAATGGAGTCATATAATACTTGGCCTTTTTGTGTCTTGCTTTTCCATTTGGTCGCAAAGAGTCGGACACAACTGAGTGACTAAACAACAACAACCTTTCCATTTAGCATAATGCGTTTGAGATTAGGTCATGTTGCCTACACCAGTAGTTCTCATTACTTTGCTCACTCATATTTCATTGTATGGATGCACCATAATATATGTTTACCAATTGATGGACATTTGGGCTATTTCCAGTTTGGGGAAATTTCGTGAATAAAGTTGCTATAAATATTTGCATACAGGTGTTTGTGTAGCTATATGTATGCATGCAAAATTGCTCTTTGTAAGGTAAATTTATTTCTACCTTTATGAGAACCTGCCAAACGTTTATGAGAGTTTTATTGTTCTCCATTCTTGCTAGCACTTGATTTTGTCATTTTATATTAGCCCTTCTTATAGGAGTATAATGGTTTTCATTTTAATTTCCTTAATGACATTAAAGATCTTAACATGCGCTTATTTGCCATCTGTATCTCTTCTTTGGTGAAATATCTTTTCAGATGTTTTGCCCTTTTTCAAAACTGTTGCTTATTATTACTGAAATATGAGAGCTCTTTGTATATTCTAGACATGTCTTTCATTAGGCATGTACTTTGCAAATACTTTCTTCCAATCTGGCTTTTTAAGGTGTCTTTTAAAGAGCCGAAGGTTCTGGTTTTGAAGTTCAGTTTGGCAATTTTTTCTTTTATAATTCGGACACTTTCTATTTAGCTGAGAAATCTTTGCCTAAGCCAAGGTTGTAAAGATTTTCTCCTATGTATTCTCTTTATGTTTTATGGTTACATGTTTCATATTTAGGGTTGTCATCCTTTTTATTTTATTAAATAGACTATTTTTTGTAGTCATTTTAGGTCCAGAACATGAAGTGGAAAGTACAGAGTTCCTTTATGCTTTTGCCCCCACATAGACACAGCCTCCCCACTGTTAGCAGCCAGCAAAGTGGTGTATTTACAAGGAACAGTGAAACTGTTGACATGTTAGAATCATCAAAGTCCAAAGTTTGGGTTACCGTATGTATATTGTGTGGGTTTGGACATTATGTAGTGACTTGAATATACCATTGTAGTGTCATACAGAGTATTTCCACTGTCCTGAAAATCTGTGAGAGCCTAACATTCTTCCCTCCCCTCTAGCTTATGGCAAACACTATTTTATTGCCTCCATAGTTGCGTCTTTTCCACAGTGGAATCATACAGTCTGGCTTCTTTCATTTAGAAATATGCTTTTAGGGTTCCTCTGTGTCTTTTTCTGGCTTTCATTGCTTTTTAGCACTGAATAATATTCCATTGTCTGGTTGTATCACAGTTTGTTTATTCACTCACTTACTGAAAGACATCTTGGGTGCTTCTGCTGAGAACAGGACACAGGTTTGTGGGGAGAGTGGAGGCAACACATAGAGAGTGGAGGTGACACCCACTTTGGGCGTGTTGTGTGAGGTCCTGTGGCTATTAAAGCAGAGGGAGGATCCCCAGGAAGCAAATCGGTGAGCTGTGGGTCATGCCCTTGGCCGGAGGACCGCAGCGCTCACATGATGGAGCCTCAGCAGGCATGGCAGTAGCTAAGGATGCGGGGGTGAAGAGAGAGGCAGGCATGATTCCTCACTCCCAAATGCTCAACCTTGTACTCGTCATGGGCATATCCAAGGTTCATGGGTCAGCCTGAAATTTGTACATGTGGGAGGCCCCCATTCAGGAAAAGTATGCAAAATTATAACATTTATGTAGACTGTTAAAAGATATCAACAAATTACAGATTTTCAAAAGTTGACAAATGCTACAAATGTTACAAAATTCAGAATCATCTGTAAAATACTTTTACAGATTTTTTAACTGTATACTTATTACCACGTCAAATGGCAGATTTGGTGATGTTTCCTTTGGCAAGAACAGAAAAGTAAATGTCTTTTCTCTAGTGTGGTCGATTGAAACTTGTTTATTGGTAATTTTGTGAAGTTTTTTTTAGAACCATAGCTCAGTTATTGGTAGTGTCATGTAAATAAAAATCGTAGTTAATTTTAGGTGAATATTATTTCTTTTATGTATTATATATACATTGTGTGCTGTGCTTAGTCTCTCATTCATGTCTGACTCTTTGCGACCCCGTGGACTGTAGCCTGCCAGGCTCCTCTGTCCGTGGGGATTCTCCAGGCAAGAATACTGGAGTGGGTTGCCATGCCCTCCTCCAGGGGATCTTCCTGACCCAGGAATCGAACCACAGTCTCCTGCATTGCAGGTGGATTCTTTACCAGCTGAGCCAGCAATGACTGGAGAGCCTCAACTGGTCTCAGGCATTTTCTTTAAAGTGGAATTAGGTGCCAAATTTGTAAACAGAAACCTCCCCACATTAGCAGATGCAAACTAGTATATATAGAATGGATAAACAAGGTCTTACTGTATAGCACAGGGACCTATATTCAATATCCTGGGATAAACCATGATGAAAAGAATATGAAAAAATTATGTATATGTATAACTGAATCACTTTACAGGACAGCAGAAATTAACATAACGTTGTAAATCACCTATACTTCAATAAAATAAAAGAAAGCTCCCCATGGGTTACCCCTTCCCTACATACAATGTGCCCCCTCACAACTGCACTCATTCTAGTCACTTTTCTGGTTCCTGTGGGCACCTGTGCTTGTGTTAAAGATGCCTGCTTGCACCCCCTTTTTGCATTGCATCAAGTGTCAGGGCTTCCTGGAACAGGTCTGTGGGTCAGAATATGGTGATTTGTGATTCTGTAAAGATTTAAGGACTGCTGGAGGGAACACCCATCTTATGGCTGCTCTCCTCAAAGCCCTGTTCTTTCCTGGTTTAAGGGTTATCTCTTGAGATTGTAATCTGTTACATCATTATACCTGCTCAATACTTATATACATTATATATACACATATATTATATATACATTATGTATATAATATTCAAGACACTTCAAGCTTTATTTTCTTGAATCTTTAATATAGTTTAAACTGATATTTATTAATGTATTGATTTGACTTAATTCACTTATTAATAGGGTAACCCTAATTCTTGTCCAAACTGGGACATGTTTAAGTATAAAAGAGCACTGTTACACCAGATTAACAGGCATATAGTAGCTCACTGTACTCATTAAATAGTTTGTTTCCAGCATCATACCCATAGTGGTATATTTGCTTTATATTGAACCTTATATTTTCATGTTGTGACATTCAAGGTCTTAGGAGTATTTCTGGAATCCATTCCTGTGCCAAGATGGCTAGCAGTAGCGTAACTCCACAGGGAAGTGCTGGTCAACCACAAAACTGTACCCTACTAAATCCAAACTAAATGTCTTTCGAAGTCAACTCCTCTTAGCCAAGCCCCTAGAATACTTAGACCAAAAACTGAGAGTAGGAGTCAGTGATCTTAACTAATTTAAGTTAAAATACTTACTTTTGAAAATGTTGACATAAATCACGGCAAGATCCTCTATGACCCACCTCCTGCAGTAATGGAAATAAAAACAAAAATAAATGGGACCTAACTACACTTGACAGATTTTGCACAACAAAGGAAACCATAAGCAAGATGAAAAGAGAACCTTCAGAATAGGAGAAAATAATTGCAAATGAAGCAACTGACAAAGAATTAATCTCCAAAATAGACAAATAGTTCATGCAGTTCAACATCAGAAAAGCAAACAACCTAATCAGAGAATGGGCACAAGACCTAAGCAGATATTTATTTCCTCAAAGAAGATATCCAGATGGCTAATAAACACATCAAAAAAAAAGCTCAACATTGCTTATTATTAGAGAAATGCAAATCAAAACTACAGTGAGGTCGCCATACACCCATCAGAATGGTCATCGTCAGAAAATCTGCAAACAGTAAATGCTGGAGAGAATGTGGAGAAAAGGGAAACCTCTTGTATGCTGGTGGGAATGTAAATTGATACAGCAACTATGGAGAACAGTATGGCAGTTTCTTAAAAAACTAGGAATGAAATTGCCATATGACCCAACAGTCCCACTATTGGGCATATACCCTGAGAAAACTATCATTGAAAAAGATACATGTACCCCAGTGTTCATTGCAGCGCTGTTTACAATAGCCAGGACGTCAAAGTAATCTAGATGTCTGTTGACAGGTAAATGGATAAAGAAGTTGTGGTACATATATACAATGGAATATTACTCAGCCATAAAAAGGAATGAATTTGAGTCAGTTCTAGTGATGTGGATGAACCTAGAACCTGTTAAACAGAGTGAAGTAAGTCAGAAAAGAAAAAAACAAATACTGTATATTATCACATATATATGGAATCTAGAAAAATGGTACTGATGAACCTATTTGCAGGGCAGGAATAGAGACTCAAGACACAGTGAACAGACTTATGGACATAGTGGGGCAAGGAGAGGGTGGGATAAATTGAGAGAGTAGCATTGAAATATGTACATTACCACTTGTAAAATAGATTGGTGATGGGAAGTTGCTATATAGTGCAGGGAGCTTAGCCTGGAGCTGTGTGACAAACTAGAGGGATCAGACGGGGAGGGAGGTTCAAGACAGAGGGAACATGTGAATACCTACAGCTTATTTGTGTTGATGTGTGGCAGAAATCAACACAACATTGTAAAGCAGTTGTCCTCTGATTAAAAATAATTGAGGCAGGGGAAGCACATTGCTTTGCAAACCTTCCTAGGGAACCAGTTATTGTAAACCCACCCTGCTGCTCTGGCAGCCCCAGTCAGTTTCCTTGCCCTTCAATACCCAGATTGCTGATTCCTGCAGACCGCAACCAGTCTTACTGTTTCCCTTGTATCTGTTTTGTGTGTGTGTTAGTTGTTCAGTTGTGTTCGACTCTCTGTGACTCCCATGGACTGTAGCCCACCAGGCTTCTCTGTCCATGGGATTCTCTAGGCAACAATACTGGAGTGGGTTGCCATGCCCTCCTCCAAAGGATTCTGTCTGTTGCTTGTCCTCAAATTAGAACATGAGTTTCCCTTGATCAGTGTTTTTCCTGAGCACCTAAGGAGTAAGAAGAAAGGAAATGTGAAGTCCCACAGTCTAATCCGTTGGGGTCACCTGTATCATACATGCACACTATCCTTTATAAAATAAAACATAATGTTTCCCAAATAATCTGGCCCCTGTGTGCTTCAAGGTTCATGCCGTGTCCTATTACTTTACTATGTCAAAGCTACATATTTTTTGTTTGGTTTCTGGAATGCCTCCCTAACTTCTGCTTGTCCTTTTAAAATCTCAATTGAAATGTCACTTAATCAGAGAAACCTTCTCCAGCTCCAAGACTAGGTTAGATTTCATTGGCCTATGCCCTTGTTCTTTGAAATTTATTTTTTGTGTAATTATGTAATCACCCACTATCATAATACCATAAGATCCTGGAGGACTGGACCCTGCTTATATTGTCCACTGCTGCATCTCTAGAACCTAGGACTCTTGGCTCACAGTATGTACCCAGTAAATATTAGTTGAATGAAAGAAATGAGTATCAGGGTCTGGAGCATAGAAGAGAGAGAGAGACCTGATTGGATGATTCAGATGGGGAGTGAACATATACATGATAAATAAGTCCATCATTTTCATCAATCATCTCAATCTCCATAGATGAACATGCAACTCTGAGCATTATCATTTACAGGAGAGAGAAGCCCAGAAAAATGGTAGATCGGGAACCTGAGATTGGAGAAAAACCAGGAACCAAAGAAAGAGAACATTTCAAGAAAGCAAGAGTAGCTAGTTTAGGCTCAGAGTTCATGTCAAATAAGGACTGAAAACTGTCCAGTAGATTCAGAAGGAAAAACTTTGTCCCTCTGGTCAGCACAATCTCTAGTTTATTATGAAAGAACTTAAGATTTTTCCTTTGAAGAAATTTTGCCATTAATTACCTGTGATTAGATTCTGAACTGTTCAGATTAGTTGAACATTCTAAACACTTAATTCAGTAATTTTGCTTGTTAACAGATTTTAAAATGACAATTGTTTTCCACTTGTATTCTTTTGATAACTTTTAGGCAAAGAGAAATATTCAAGTTACCCCAAAAAATCCTGAATAATTCTATTCTTTTGTGAGTACAAAATATCAATAAGGAATGATGAAATTATTAACACACTTGGTAAACTGTTTTTAAAGTAGAAAGCCTGGATTTTACATGTTTTATTTCCTTTTTGTCCTTTGTTAGTCATTAAGAACTCTTTTTAAAAAAAACTAAAATTGCCGTTAATATCAAAACTGCAAAGCAGTGAATCATGACTAAAACTTGTTTAGATCTAACCAAATACAAACATAAATATTTTGCAAACTATTCATATTGCTAATGGGTTTTTTTTTTCAGATATACCCTCAAAGATAATTCTAAAAAGCATATTGAAGTATGGGATCCTTCTCCAGAAGAAATTATTTCAAATGAAGTAAACAACTTAATAAATCCTCTGTTTGCAAAATCTCTACCTAGTGAGGATCTGCAGTCACTTTATAATAAGGAACTGCCTGTGCACATCTGCAATATAGTGTCTCCTGAGAAGATCTATGTTCAGTGGTTATTAACGGAAAACTTGCTTCATAGGTATAACATCCAAGGAAAATATATTGTGCATATAGTTTATTCTCTTTTCTGTAATTTTTTTTAAAGATCTAGAATTCTTAAGTACAAAATTATTTCAGCTAAATAGTCACTTAAAAGCTAGTTAACAGTATACAAATAGTATATTAAGTGATTATTTTTATTGTATTAAGATTTATATATTCCATAAAGGCTTATTGAGCACCTATTATTTGACAGCCAGTATTATAGCTGTTGGGGATACAGTGATAAAAACTTGGACAAGTTTGTGCAGTTATGGAGCTTACATTCTAGTAGAGGGAATGACAGTGAACAAAGAAAGTTACCTACAGCAGGAGATGATGATGAAGACGAGAAAAATAAAGCAGCTGGGCAGGAAGACCTCACAGAGTCAGGGACACTTGAGATAAATCCTCAAGGCTGTGAGGAAGCGAGCCTTGAAGATTCTTGGGGGGAACTCATGTCAGGCAGTAGAAATGTGCTTATGTGCTCAGGGAGGAAGGAGGCATCCAGTTTGTTTGGAATAGAATGAGGGAGGGAGGTCAGAGAATTGTACGTTATAAGAAAGTTTCACAGAGGTAAAAAATTTTTTTCTTTACATAGTTTAGGAGAACAGATGGTTGCTGCTTATGAAAACTCAAAATGGGAACCTGTTAAATGGGAAAATGATATGCACTGTGCTGTTAATATCCCAGATAAAAATCAGTGGCGAAGGGGCCAGATCATCAGAATGGTTACAGACACATTGGTAGAGGTAAATGCAGAGTTAAAAATATAATCAAGAAAGTAAATGCATTTTGTATTTTCATGCAATTTTTATTATGCTTTTCAGTTTGCAAAAAAAAAAAAGCATCATTTTTCCATAGACTTAAAGTTATTGTTTTCATAGGTCTTGCTGTATGACGTGGGTGTTGAACTAGTAGTGAACATTAACTGTTTAAGAGAACTTCAAGAAAACCTAAAGACAATGGGAAGATTATCTTTGGAATGCTCTCTTGTTGATATAAGGTAGTTTTTAAGCTGAGTAACATTTCTCGTTACTGAATATGATTTTAAATATATTTCTTTTTGGATTCTGATCTGTTTTTATTTTGCTGACATATTGTGAAATTTTCATAAAGATCTAGTTAATTTAAAGGTTTTGGGAAGCAGGAAGGAAAAAATACGAAGCACATAAACTTTGGTGGTATTAAGGAGATAGCGATAGGTGAGTACGACAGGTATCTAGATTGAATTCAGACTGTTAAAAAAGAAACTTGAGACACAAATGAAAATAGGAATAAAAAATAAAGTTTCTGCTGAAAAGTCTACTCACTGGCTTATGGGACTCCCACATACATAACAAGATGTTTTTCTCTTGATGCTTTTAGGATTTTTTCTTTATCCTTAGCTTTTACCTCTTTAATTATAGTGTGTCTTGATGTGATCCTTTCAGTTCAGTTCAGTTCAGTCGCTCAGTCATGTCCGACTCTTAGCGACCCCATGAACCACAACACGAAAAGCCTCCCTGTCCATCACCAACTCCCGGAGTTCACTCAAACTCATGTCCATCGAGTCGGTGATGCCATCCAGCCATCTCATTCTCTGTCGTCCCCGTCTCCTCCTACCCCCAATTGCTCCCAGCATCAGAGTCTTTTACAGTGAGTCAACTCGTCGCGTGAGGTGGCCAAAGTATTGGAGTTTCAGCTTTAGCATAAGTCCTTCCAATGAACACCCAGGATTGATCTCCTTGCAGTCCAAGGGACTCTCTAGAGTCTTCTCCATCACCACAGTTCAAAAGCATCAATTCTTCAGCGATCAGGTTTCTTCACAGTCCAACTCTCACATCCATACATGACCACGGGAAAAACCATAGCCTTGACTAGACGGACCTTGGTTGGCAAAGTAATGTCTCTTGCTTTTTAATATGCTATCTAGGCTGGTCATAACTTTCCTTCCAAGGAGTAAGCGTCTTTTAATTTCATGGCTGCAATCAGCATCTGCAGTGAGTTTGCCCAAAAAAATAAAGTCTGACACGGTTTCCACTGTTTCCCCATCTATTTCCCAAGAAGTGATGGGACCAGATGCCATGATCTTCGCTTTCTGAATGTTGAGCTTCAAGCCAACCTTTCACTCTCCTCTTTTACTTTCATCAAGAGGCCTTTGAGTTCCTCTTCACTTTCTGCCATAAGGGTGGTGTCATCTGCCTATCTGAGGTTATTGATATTTCTCCCAGCAATCTTGATTCCAGCTTGTGCTTCTTCCAGCCCAGCGTTCCTCATGATGTACTCTGCATATAAGTTAAATAAGCAGGGTGACAATATACAACCTTGACGTACTCCTTTTCCTGTTTGGAACCAGTCTGTTGTTCCATGTCAAGTTCTAACTCTTGCTTCCTGACCTGCATACAGGTTTCTCAAGAGGCAGGTCAGGTGGTCTGGTATTCCCATCTCTTTCAGAATGTTCCACAGTTTATTGTGATCCACACAGTCAAAGGCCTTGACATAGTCAATGAAGCAGAAATAGATGTTTTTCTGTAACTCTCTTGCTTTCTCCATAATCCAGTGGATGTTGGCAATTTGATCTCTGGTGCCTCTGCCTTTTCTAAAACCTGCTTGAACATCTGGAAGTTCACGATTCACATGTTGCTGAAGCCTAGCTTGGAGAATTTTGAGCATGACTTTACTAGCGTGTGAGATGAGTGCAATTGTGCAGTAGTTTGAGCATTTTTTGGCGTTCCCTTTCTTTGGGATTGGAATGAAGACTGACCTTTTCCAGTCCTGTGGCCATTGCTGAGTTTTCCACATTTGCTGGCATATTGAGTGCAGCACTTTCACAGCATCATCTTTCAGGGTTTGAAATAGCTCAATTGGAATTCCATCACCTCCACTAGCTTTGTTCGTCGTGATGCTCTCTAAGGCCCACTTGACTTCACATTCCAAGATGTCTGGTTCCAGGTGAGTGATCACGCCATCGTGATTATCTTCCTCGTGAAGATCTTTCTTGTACAGTTCTTCTGTGTATTCTTGCCACCTCTTCTTAATATCTTCTGCTTCTGTTAGGTCCATACCATTTCTGTCCTTTATTGAGCTCATCTTTGCATGAAATGTTCCCTTGATATCTCTAATTTTCTTGAAAAGATCTCTTGTTTTTCCTATTCTGTTGTTTTCCTCTATTTCTTTGCATTGATCACTGAGGAAGACTTTCTTATCTCTCCTTGCTATTCTTTGGAACTCTGCATTCAGATGCTTATATCTTTCCTTTTCTCCTTTGCTTTTTGCTTCTCTTCTTTTCACGGCTATTTGTAAAGCCTCTTCAGACAGCCATTTTGCTTTTTTGCATTTCTTTTCCATGGGGATGGTCTTGGTCCCTGTCTCCTGTACAATGTCACAAACCTCCGTCCAGAGTTCATCAGGCACTCTATCTTTCAGATCTAGACCCTTAAATCTATTTCTTACTTCCACTGTATAATCATAAGGGATTTGATTTAGGTCATACCTGAATGGTCTAGTGGTTTTCCCTACTTTCTTCAGTTTAAGTCTGAATTTGGCAATACGGAGTTCATGATCTGAGCCACAATCAGCTCCTGGTCTTGTTTTTGCTAACTGTATAGAGCTTCTCCATCTTTGGCTGCAAAGGATATAATCAATCTGATTTCGGTGTTGACCATCTAGTGATGTCCATGTGTAGAGTCTTCTCTTGTGTTGTTGGAAGAGGGTGTTTGCTATGACCAGTGCATTCTCTTGGCAAAACTCTGTTAGCCTTTGCCCTGCTTCATTTCGTGCTCCAAGGCCTAATTTCCCTGTTCAGTTCAGTTCAGTTCAGTTCAGTCGCTGAGTCGTATCCGACTCTCTGCGACCCCATGAATCACAGCACGCCAGGCCTCCCTGTCCATCACCAACTCCCAGAGTACACTCAAACTCATGTCCACAGAGTCGGTGATGCCATCCAGCCATCTCATTCTCCGTCGTCCCCTTCTCCTCCCGCCCCCAACCTTTCCTAGCATCAGAGTCTTTTACAGTGAGTCAACTCGTCGCATGAGGTGGCCAAAGTATTGCAGTTTCAACTTTAGCATCAGTCCCTCCAATGAACACCCAGGATTGATCTCCTTTAGAATGGACTGGTTGGATCTCCTTGCAGTATAAGGGACTTTCAAGAGTCTTCTCCAACACCACAGTTCAAAAGCATCGATTCTTCGGCGATCAGCTTTCTTCACAGTCCAACTCTCACATCCATACATGACCACGGGAAAAACCATTGCCTTGACTAGACGGACCTTTGTTGGCAAAGTAACGTCTCTGCTTTTTAATATACTATCAAGGTTGGTCATAACTTTCCTTCCAAGGAGCAAGCGTCTTTTAATTTCATGGCTGCAATCAGCATCTGCAGTGATTTTGGAGCCCCAAAAAATAAAGTCTGACACTGTTTCCACTGTTTTTCCATCTATTTCCCATGAAGTGATGGGACCAGATGCCATGATCTTTGTTTTCTGAATGTTGAACTTCAAGCCAACCTTTTCACTCTCCTCTTTTACTTTCATCAAGAGGCTTTTGAGTTCCTCTTCACTTTCTGCCATATGGGTAGTGTCATCTGCATATCTGAGGTTATTGATATTTCTCCCAGCAATCTTGATTCCAGCTTGTGCTTCTTCCAGCTCAGTGTTCCTTATGATGTACTCTGCATATAAGTTAAATAAGCAAGGTGACAATATACAACCTTGATGTACACCTTTTCCTATTTGGAACCAGTCTGTAGGTTCATCTTATTAGAACTCTCTTGGGTTTCCTAGACCTAGATATCTGTTTGCTTCCCCAAATTAGGGAAATTTTAGCCACTTTATCTTCAAATAATTTTTCTGGTTCTTTCTCTCCTTCTTCGTCACGGATTCCTATAATGCAAATGTTATTCCACTTTTTGTTGCCTCCGAAGTTCATTATTTTTTTTTTTAATTTTGTTGCTGTCTGGGTGAGTTCCACTGCTTTGTCTTCTGCTTGCTGATTCAACTCTTCATCCTCACCCAGTCTGCTATTGAACCCCTCTAGTGCATTTTTCACTCAGTTACAACTTCTGATTGGTGCTTTCTTATACTTTCTCTTTGTTGTCATTCTCATGGTGTTCTTCCATTCTCCTTCTGAGCTTGCAAGTGTACTAAGTCACTTCAGTAGTGTCCAACTCTTTGCGACCCCATGAACTGCAGCCCATCAGGATCCTCTGTCCATGGGATTCTCCAGGCTAAAATACTGGAGTGGGTTGCCAAGCTCTCCAGGGGATCTTCCTAACCCAGGGATCGAACCTGCGTCTCTTGTATCTCCTGCATTGGCAGGCAGATTCTTTTACCACTAACACCCCCTGGGAAGCCTCACCTGAGTTTGGTAAGCATCTTTATTACTTTTCAGTCTCTATCAGGGAGATTGCTTATCTCTGTTTTGTTTAGTTCTTTTTCTGATATTTTAATCTTATTTTTTTTGGTTAGAGCATATTCCTCTGTCTCAATTTGCCTAGTTCTCTGTCTGTTTCTACACAGTAGGTAAATCAGTTGTCTCTTCCAGTCTTGGTAGAGTGGCCTTATAGAGGAGATGCCCAGTGTGACTCAGGGGTACGATCCTGCCTGGCCACCACAGCCCAGCACTCTAGGGGTGACCCCTCTGTGGGTATCTCCTTCTGTGGCAGCGGGGCTGCAGCAGCAGCCGGGCACTGGTGGACAGACCTGTTGTTTCGGTGGCTCTGAGGTCCACCTCGGCTCAGGAGTGGAGTGGGCAGGGCTTTCAGCATGGGAGACCCTTTGGGGCTGACAGGTTAGAGGGAGAATTCCAGTACTGGCGAGAGAACGGTAGCCAGAGATAACAGAAAAAGTTCCTGCCAGTGTCTCCATCCCTGGGAGACATCCTAGCTGATTCCTGTCTCTCCAGCACATGCTTTAAGATTTAGTAAGAGGGTCCTCTTCATATGTTGTCCATGCACTTTTCAGTGTGGTGTTTTTGCACTTGTTTTTAGGTTGAGTCTGGGCACAGGCCCTTTAGGAGCAATTTTTCTGTTCTCTGCTCTTTTCTAGTTTTCCTGGTCATATTCCCTATTGGATTTCAAAGCCAGATGTTTTGGGAATCTCTTCTGTGTAGAATCTAAGGGTTTGGGTGTCTCATGTAGAGCTCGAATCCCAGGCTCCTCAGAGAAGAGACTTATATCTTTGTGATTCTTCCTGGTTATGAATCACAGCAGCTGGGGTATGGGTCTTTACCTGGCAAGTATGTGTCTCTGCCTCTCCAGCCTTTCTTGATGCTGTCCTTTTACCCTTTGTTGTGGAGGCTCTACCCTCTGTTCATTGATAGAACATAATTCTATCAGTCCCTTTCCGTTCCGTTTCATTCAGTCGCTCAGTCGTGTCCGACTCTTTGCGACCCCGTGGACTGTAGCCTACCAGGCTTCTCCGTCCATGGGATTCTCCAGGCAAGAATACTGGAGTGGGTTACCATTTCCTTCCCCAGGGGATCTTCCCGACCCAGGGATCAAACCCGGGTCTCCCACATTGGAGGCAGACGCTTTAACCTCTGAGCCACCAGGGAAGCCCTCAGTCCCTTTACTGTACCCAATATGGTAGAGAATACATTCCTGTAGACACTTTGAATCAGATGACTTAAGGACTCCAGTGGAATACCACCATTTCGAGAATGGAATAATAGCCTTAAGCATGTCTGGACAATGTATTAATGGCCTTAACAGGCATTATTTTACTTAATCATCACAGCAAACCTTTAAGCTATGACTAAGGTATTATTTAAAGACAAGAAAATTGAGTCTTCAAGAGGTTGAATATTTTATAATCCAATACATCTAACTGTTGAACTGGGAATATAAGAGTTCCAATTCTAGAACCAGCATACTAACTGCTATGTTTTACTACCCTTCTGAGAAGTCTTTTTTGTATAGATTTGTTTTTATTGTGGTAAAGTATACACTAACATAAAATTTACCATTTTTAAGTTTACAATTCCATCAGTTCAGTCACTCAGTTGTGTCTGACTCTTTGCAACCCCATGGACTACAGCACGCCAGGCTTCCCTGTCCATCACCAACTCCCGGAGCTTGCTCAGACTCATGTCCATCAAGTCAGTGATGCCATCCAACCATCTCCTCCTCTGTCTTCCCCTTCTCCTCCTGCCTTCCAATCTTACCAGCATCAAGGTCTTCTCCAGTGAGTCTTTTCTTCCCACCAGGTGTCAAAAGTATTGGAGCTTCAGTTTCCACATCAGTCCTTTCAATAACTATTCAGGACTGATTTCCTTCAGGATTGACTGGTTGGATCTCCTTGCAGTCCAAGGGACTGTCAAGAGTCTTCTCCAGCACCACAGTTCAAAAGCATCAATTCTTCGGCGGTCAGCTTTCTTTTTTATGGTCCACCTCTCCCATTCATACATGACTACTGAAAAAACTATAGCTTTGATTATCAAGACGGACCTTTGTCAGCAAAATGATGTCTCTTCTTTTTAATATGCTGTCTAGGTTTGTCTGTCATAGCTTTTCTTCCAAGGAGCAAGCATCTTTTAATTTCATGGCTGCAGTTACCATCTGCAGTGATTTTGAGCCCAAGAAAATAAAATCTGTCACTGTTTCTGTTATTTCCCCATCTGTTTGCCATGAAGTGGTGTACAGCATGCCATGATCTTAGTTTTCTGAATGTTGAGCTTTAAGCCAACCTTTTCACTCTCCTCTTTCACTTTCATGAAGAGATTCTTTAGTTCCTCTTCACTTTCTGCCATAAGGGTGGTGTCATCTGCATATCTGAGGTTATTGATATTTCTCCCGGCAATCTTGATTCCAGCTTGTGCTTCATCCAGCCCAGCATTTCGCATGATTGAACAACAGACTGGTTCCGAATTAGGAAAGAAGTACATCAAGGCTGTATATTGTCACACCGCTTAATTTAACTTATATGCAGAGTACATCATGTGACATGCAAGATGTCCAAAAGTTAATATTTTAAAATGTATGTTCATAATAGGTCATAGAAAACCTTAATGTTGTGTGTATACTGATATTATCTGTATACCATCATAAATAAAAAACCATAACTAATTCAAGAAGTCACTGATAATATAAGTTTCTTAGCTGATAAGAGCACTGTTTGGGCTTCATAATAAATCATTTTGCTAAATCCTATTTGGTCAAACTACATACACAGTTGATGTCATTAGTTCACTCACATGAACCATCTGATGTTTAAAGATTGGCCAGATTGGTTCTTCACTCAGAGGATGGGGCAACTCTGATGAAACTCCATATCTCTTTAGTGGTGCATGTAAGGTAAGTAACTTCAGTCGTAGCTGACCCTGTGACCCCATGTACTGTAGACCACCAGACTCCTCTGTCCATGGGATTCCCCAGGCAAGAATACTGTAGTGGGTTGCCATGCCATCCTCCAAGGGTACTTGTTTATTCTGTGGACATGGGTTTGATGGTTAGAAGCATCTAAAGTCACTCAGTTTCCACTCTGCAAACTAAAATAGATGATGAAATTGATATTCTGCTCTTCATTGATCTGTCAAATATTTATTGAACATTTTTTACCATGAATATTAAAAATAATTTTTTATAAATGCAGCTAATATTCATGAGTAGTAATTCATATTAGCTTTAAGTTCCAGAAAAAATCTTCCAAAAAGTATCTGGGTGGAGAAATCATCATTACAAAGGGGTTGTTCTATTTGTATTTCTGTTACGAATTTTTGGTGTGCCTTCTGTGTGAGCTGTCCTAGGCTTTGGAGATATGATGGACTAAGACACAATACACATAAAACATACAACACATAGTATACAGATGGCCCCTTGAACAACACAAGTTTGAACTTCAGAGGTTCTCTTATACGTAGTTTGGCACTAGTGATGCATCTGTGGTTGGTTGTATCTGAGTGCAGAACTGCCTTATGGAGGGCCAGCTGTAAAATTATACACAGGTTTTTGACTGTATGGAGGGTCAGCATCCCTAACCCCACCTTGTTCAAGGGTCAAATATGTGTACTCATGACATATATCCCTGCTTTCTGAGTTTATGGTGTAATTCGCCCTGGGTTGGGAAGATCCCCTGGAGAAGGGAATCCACTCCAGTATTCTTGCCGGAGGAAAACATAGACAGGGGACCCTGGCAGGCTACAGTTCATGAAGTTGCAAAGAGTCAGACATGATTGAGCAACTAACACTTCTTTCACTTTTTTTCAGCACATACGAAATGTATATAATAGCTTTAGAAAACTTAAAGCATACTTAAATTTTAAGAGTTCTCAGTGAAGCCTCAGAACAGATGTATAAAATAACTTAGCATGTAATTTGGGCTGTAAGGAGACTAGAAAGGCTATGAAAATGGGGAAGAAATTTAAGAATACAAAGCCTTGTTTAAGTTGATTTCTCACTACATATGTTGTTGATTCAAATATATGTGTATATGTTGATTCTTTTATGTTTCTTTATCCTATACTATTTGTTGTAAGACAAGGTGTCATTTTTTTGTTTTAGACCAACAGGTGGGAGTGACAAGTGGACAGCAACAGCCTGTGACTGCCTCTCATTGTACCTCACTGGAGCTGTAGCAACCATTATTATACAGGTGTGTGACAAGGTGAACAGATAGAGTAGATATGTATTGGTTATTTCATTGGTGTTTTGTACAGGTCCATTTATTTTGTTGAGAAAA
Organism: Moschus berezovskii; assembly: GCF_049115385.1. NCBI lineage: Eukaryota > Metazoa > Chordata > Mammalia > Artiodactyla > Moschidae > Moschus > Moschus berezovskii. The sequence continues at coordinate 50,069,849 of NC_142472.1, forward strand.
TAATAAAATATTTGGATTTTTTTTTGGCTGCATTGCACATGGGATCTTAGTTCCCCAACTAGATATCAGACCTGGGCTCCTTGGCAGTGAAAGTGCAGAGTCCTAACTGCTGGACCATCAGAGAATTTCCTGTTTGGACATTTTTTTGCAAATTTTTTTTGGTCTTCAAGTTGTAATGCCTGTTTGGGAATTTTTTATATTCTTTACAAATTGGAAAGTTAGGCTTCTAGTGAAATCCTATTAACTGTATGTCTAAAAGGTGTTTGTATGAATACGGATTTGAGAAAGGATACATATATAGGATACATCTTTTCAGGACACTAAGAAGTATTTCTTGCTTCCTTAACCTTTTTTTAATTTGATACATTATTGTAATAATGCAATTTGATCCATTTTATTGCATTAACTATTAGAATTTTCTTATAAGTAATTTTATGATAATTTTTTCTGTGTATACTTCCCCCTTTTGTAATTTCACAGAAAGCAGAATATGTATTTTGTAGTTCTTTCTTCGGCTTTTCACAGGGAAAAAAAAAAGGCACACCTGGGAAAATATAGTTTAGTTATATAACTTACAAAGAATTTAGGAGAATAGAGAGCTTGTAACTGAGGGTGCGTTCCTCTCTTCAACCTGGAATGGCGAAAAAAAAGTTTTCGGTCATTGTTTTTTTCCTCCTTTTGGTAAACTTCACCTTGACTGTGAAGTGTTCATGATAGAGTTCATAAAACAACTGTCTTTCTCTGTTGACTCTTTTCCATGCTATTTTCTCTCTGATGTGTTCAGAGATCAAAATTACTTGGTTGGAAATTTTTCTTTCTGGCATGGAGAAATGTGGAGGGAATAACTGTGAAATGTGTAATGTTTATAAGAAGTTGCATTTTTGAGTCTCATATTTATTCTGCTCTTAAATCACTGCAGGAAAACAATACAATATGGCCCTTACCTGTGAAAATTTTCTGCCGAGATGAAAAAGGAGAGCGTGTTGATGTTTCTAAATATTTGATTAAAAAGGGTTTGGCTTTGAGAGAAACAAGGTATAGACTGTTTTTAAAAAATATTTTGTGATGAATGCTGCTTCTTTGACTATGTAAATCTTTATATCTGTGTGTGCTCAACCTGAATTGCCTCTTATTTGTTCTTGAAAATGATTTATATATAACCTAACCCTGAGGAGTCAACTTACAAATAAATTCACTCAAGATTGCTGAATGTTTAAATCCCTACTGACATTTTTGCTTTTATACTTTCCCCTTTCCTCTGGCATTTACACTTTAAACCAAAGGAAAAGAGAATTATATAGTGGGTACCAAATCTGTGCTCTTTGGCCTCATTTGCTTAGACAGAAATGTGTAAACGTTATGTTAGAAATTCTGGTAAGTTTATATCAAATATATTTGTGTGAAATAGGTAGAAAATGAGTAGAATTGGGTAGCAAAACAAAAGTAATTGAACAATATTTACATGTAAAGATCCTTTCAGGTACTAAGTTTGGGGTTTAAATACCTTGGTCCCAGGGGAGAAGGATTAGGCTATTAACTGTAGTAGCCCTAATTTCCTCTTTTTATCTCTTTCCTTTTAGAGGTAGAAGTAGATTAGAGTTGTAAATACATGTTCTAGGTAGCAACCATCTGCCATTCGTGGCCAGATCTCTTTTTTTTATCTTAGATTATTATCTCTTACCCTACTTGGATCAGGACCCCAATCTTAATGAAATGGAAAGAGAATGAGAGATCAGAAATAGTACAGAACCCAAAGTATTTGGCCAATGTAGTAGATGCTGATTTGGCAAGCTGCCAGGCTCTGGGGCTATGTTGACTGAATGCAGGCTAACACAATTCCTTGCTGCTGGAAACGATAAAGTGAAAAGTGCTGGCAAGTTAATATTACCAACAGTATCTGCCACTAATTTAACATTCTTTTCTACTTTTCGGCAGTAAAACTACTATCTCAAGGCTGGGGATGTTTGTTGAGAAATTATGTAACTGTTTTATCACTGCTCATTTCCTTTTAGAAGAAAGTGCAAGAAAATAGAAAAAGCAAAAATCTATAATTTTTCTAATAGGAACAATGTTTGTATTTCCTTCTAGGATATTTTTGTAGGTTTTTTTAATTGGAAGAGAATAACAGGAAGTAAAACAATTATCAGTGATTATAGCATTTACCACTAATACTTAATATCTGAATAATATGAGAAAACTGTGTTTTTAAGGGACTTATTATCTTTATATTATTTTACGAATGTTGTTAACTTGCCACATGTATTGGTCTGTCTTTGGGCTAAATTAAAATCAACTTGAAGCTGTTGCATTTACCAGTAAAAACTAATTAATTGTGTGGTACTTGAGATATACTTAATAGAAGATTTTAAGAGAGAATAATATGTAAATATCAGATGGTAATTTAATGCATTTAAGTGAAATTCTATTGCTTTATTCTCAACAAGCTCATTCATAATTTAAAATAATTTTCATTACACCTTAAACTATGCTCATTTTTATGTAACAAATTAGGCTAGGATATCCTAAGCTAGAGCAAAATGTTTTCTTTACATTTCAAGTATATTTGAATGATTCTTTTTATATTGTTTTCCCAGGATATTTTTATTTGCTCATGGTTGGATATATTATTCTTTTTTGCATGTTACAGAATTAATAAATTAGATAACAGCCATTCATTATCCCAGAAATCTCTGGAAATCCCCCAGGAACAAGGAGAATCAGTGGTTACTAAGTATATTAAGATTAACTCTGACCCTGACAAGAAAGCTGCTGCTGGTATCAGTGAACCCAAGGTGACTCAATTTAGGGAGAAAATTCTAGAGCCAAGAACTACTGGATGCTATAAACCACCAGCTATTCCTAACCAGAAAGTATTTGAGGCAGTAGTCAGCTGCATTGGTGATGATGGAACTATATTTGTGGTACCTAAATTATCAGGTAAGAACTTCCACTTTATATAGGATTATTCTGTAAAAGTAGTTGCTTTTACCACTAGGGAATTCTCTAGTAAGATCCACATGGATTGAAATACCTTGGGCAGATATTTAACCTTTCTGAACCTTATTTTCATTCACTGAGTTATTGTGAGGATTAAATGCAGTAGTGCACAAAAAGTGCTTTACACAATGCCCAGCACATGAAAATCCTTTATTGAGACATTGGGAATGGATAAACATTGGGCCTAAGATGAACATGGAGGTGGTTCCCTTAAACAAGTTTGTAGTCTCTCTAAGAAAAAAGAATACAGAAGTTTGAATTCATTTCAAATGAGGAAAGAAATCATAGTCAATGACTGGAGATTCAGGGCCATTTGAGATTTAGGTGGTCCCCGAAACCTCTTTAGACTTATATGCTCACACTTCTTTCTACAACCTGATTGTGTCCAGAACACTCACTCACAGCAACTCTGGCTTTCACAGGACTTAAACTCTGTTAGCTTCATAGTAAGTCCACCTATGGAGAGAGGTATGGGGGCTATCAATTTGTTGAAATTTTTGGTCTCATTTGTTAAAGTCCTGAATATTGTTTTTTAATTTGAGAACCAGACTAAATCTGTGTAATTGGCAATTCTAGAAGTGAGTAGTGTTTCAGACCTCTAGCAATAGTACTTAACCCAGAAACTTGCTTGATGTGTACAAACAATCATAGGTATAACTGGTTGCCAAATGCCTCCCATCCAGTCCCCTGATACTGATAATGTAGGTTAGCACTATTACACCTAGTTTATAGAAGAACAGACTGAGAGTTGGTTGTTGTTTTTTTTTTGGCCACCCTGGAGTGTATGTGGGATCTTAATTCCCCAGCCAAGGATTGAATGCATGCCCCCTGCTTTGGAAGGGCAGAGTCTTAACTGCTGGACCACCAGGGAAGCCCCTCCCCCAGACTGAGGCTTATGTTTAAGAAGTAACAGCTGAAGTGGTTGAACTGTTACAGGAACTGACACCAGAGCTTACCCTTTCTGGTATAAGTTATAGGGATATATATTTATTGTGGAAATAATGAGATAGTCAATCAGAAGTAGCAGTAATAGAATTTTAATTTTATACCTGCAGTATTACGCTGTATCTAAGCATTGAATAACATATAACTTGTGTTATGTTTCACTTAGGTGTGCTGTCAAAATGATGTTAGCTTAAATCACTAGTTCTTTTATATTAGGGCTATTCGGTATGTGTTTAGAGTTTTACAGATTTTTGCACTTAGAAAATAATGCTTGCATTTATAACCAGAGATCAGAATAATAATTTACATGTTGTTAGTCAGTAGTTTGTTTTGAAACATAGAGAAGTTACTGACTGAATTAGATTTGTATTAATGTTCTATTATGTAGGGACTGATTTTAATTCCTTTTAATGTTATCTGAGTGGTGAAGTGGGACTTCCCTGGTGGCTCAGATGGTAAAGAATCTGCCTGCAGTGTGGAAGACCCAAGTTTGATCCCTGAGTCAGGAAGATCCCCTGGAGAAGGAACTTGGCAACCCACTCCAGTATTCTGGCCAGGAGAATCCCATGGATGGAGGAGCCTGGCAGGCTATAGTCTGTGGGATCATAAACTGTCAGACACAACTGAGGGACTAACACACATGTGGTAAAGTAACTGAAGTTTGATGATGACTTCATTTGAGAATGGTAGGGAATTTTTCCTAAATGCTTTCTATTTTTAATAATTTCTTCAGAATTTGAACTAATAAAAATGATGGATGAAATTCAAAGTAATTTAAAATGCCTTGGTCTTTTGGAGCCTTATTTCTGGAAAAAGGGAGAAGCTTGTGCAGTAAGGGGATCAGATACTATGTGGTATCGAGGCAAGGTAATGGAAGTCATTGGCAGCACTATCAGGGTGAGTCTGACATTCTTATGTGACTATTTGAAGACTAAATGCTATAACATTAAATGGTCTTTTAAGTGGAAAGACATGAAATTGTGATTAAAACATCTTTTATTGAGTTCATTCATGTAGGTGAATCAGTTAAATACATTATATATTTACTTGTAATAAGAATTTCTCTTTTTATTTTCAAGTATATTTATTAACCCGAATAAAATTTCCTGATAAGAATTTTGCCACTGATATTCTAATGGTGCCACTTATTTATAATTGTCAACCTTATTTGTGTACATGGTATTAAGTAAAACAACTTGTTTTCCAGTATTTTCTATATCTCCTTAGCAAATTTGTTTATGGAACTCCTAATTTACCCTTTCATATTAAGAGTTAATTTACCTTTCCAGAATACTAAGATTATTACTTGAATTTCATCCAGAAAGAGCTGCATACAGGTGACCCTTAAACACACTGAGGCTGGGGGCGCCAACATTTTGTGTAGTCAGTTTGAGTATAATTTATTCCGTTCTCCCATGTCCACAATTCTGTGTTGCAAATTCAACCAGCTGTTGATCGTGTATTGATAGCACTGTAGTAGGTTTTTATTGAAAAAATCCATGTGTAAATGGACCTTCATAGTTGTGTTGTTCCAAACCTGTGTTGTCCAAGAGTCAACTGTACTTTGAAAAAAAGTATATATAAAAATACAGATGAAAATGCCTCCACTTACGTTGTACTTACCAAGTATAGCAATGAAATCAAGAGACATTTGGCCTGTAAAGATTTTGGTTTTAGGAGAGGCAGAAGAATTAAGAAGAAAAATCTTTTGTTAATACTTGCACAGGAGATTATTATCTATTTGATGATGATACCTGATAGTACATAGCACTTTAGGTTTCTAAACTTTTTTCCACATGTCTGTGTTTGTTTATATTTTATTGTTTACTTCCAATTATCATAGATGTAGATTATTATTCCCATTTTACCAGTAACAAAATTTAAATTTATGTTCAGTGATGTTCCCGAAGTCAACCTGTCAGTGAGTGGTGGTACTGGAATTCATATCTAAGCCTCTGATGCTTTATGTGCTGGAATACAAACTTCACATGTTTTTAATAGAATATAAATGGTTTCAAATTTTGGGTTAGTATTTAGGTGTTGATGCATGGATACTTACAGATGCATGTGTTTATAAGCAGATAAGTCCATTTTCACATACATTTGAATTGTTCAGATAACCCTTTTTCTTTAATATAAAAGTAACTTGAAATTCAGTTTTCATTGTTATCATAATTTATGAATTTTACATATATGGAATCCAAATAAACAAGATAGTGCTGAACTGTATTTTTCTCATACTTTTTAATATCTCTGTTTTTAAATTTTATTTTAAAATATTTTGATACTGTAATCTTTCAAGATTATCCTGTGATACACATTAAAAAATAAACATTACAACATACACATTAAAAAATAAACATTACAACATACCCTAACATGCACTTACCCTAATTAACTATAATGTACTCAGATATTTTTTACTCAATTCTATTTCAGTTTTTATGTTCTTTTTATTTAGAGAATACTTTATTAGTTTCTTTAATCAAACCCATGTAGATAAGACCTTATATATTTAATACAGTGTGATCAGTTCAGTCGCTCAGTCATGTCCGACTCTTTGCGACCCCGTGAATACAGTGTCTTACCTTTGTACAAATGGAAACAATTATATTTAATGTTTTTAGACCAATATGGCTGTTAATTTCTGTACAATGCCAACCCAACAGTATAACTGGGATACTTTTTCCAAAGTTGACAGCACAGCCAAAGTTTCCAAAAATTTAAATTATATTTATTTATTTATATAAAAAGACCAGTAGCAGTATGTTATGCATCAGTCAAATCCCTTATGATTATACAGTGGAAGTAAGAAATAGATTTAAGGGACTATATCTGATAGATAGAGTGCCTGATGAACTATGGACGGAGGTTCGTGACATTGTACAGGAGATAGGAACCAAGACCATCCCCATGGAAAAGAAATGCAAAAAAGCAAAATGGCTGTCTGAAGAGGCCTTACAAATAGCTGTGAAAAGAAGAGAAGCGAAAAGCAAAGGAGAAAAGGAAAGATATAAGCATCTGAATGCAGAGTTCCAAAGAATAGCAAGGAGAGATAAGAAAGCCTTCCTCAGCGATCAATGCAAAGAAATAGAGGAAAACAACAGAATAGGAAAAACAAGAGATCTCTTCAAGAAAATTAGAGATATCAAGGGAACATTTCATGCAAAGATGGGCTCGATAAATGGTATGGACCTAACAGAAGCAGAAGATATTAAGAAGAGGTGGCAAGAATACACAGAAGAACTGTACAAAAAAGATCTTCACAACCCAGATAATCAAGAAGACATGATCACTCACCTGGAGCCAGACATCTTGGAATGTGAAGTCAAGTGGGCCTTAGAAAGCATCACTACGAACAAAGCTAGTGGAGGTGATGGAATTCCAATTGAGCTATTTCAAATCCTGAAAGATGATGCTATGAAAATGCTGCACTCAATATGCCAGCAAGTTTAGAAAACTCAGCAGTGGCCACAGGACTGGAAAAGGTCAGTCTTCATTCCAGTCCCAAAGAAAGGTAATGCCAAAGAATGCTCAAACTACCACACAATTGCACTCATTTCACACGCTAATAAAGTCATGCTCAAAATTCTCCAAGCCAGGCTTCAGCAATACGTGAACCGTGAACTTCCAGATGTTCAAGCAGGTTTTAGAAAAGGCAGAGGCACCAGAGATCAAATTGCCAACATCTGCTGGATCATGGAGAAAGCAAGAGAGTTCCAGAAGAACATCTATTTCTGCTTCATTGACTATGCCAAAGATTTTGACTGTGTGGATCACAATAAACTGTGGAAAATTCTGAAAGAGATGGGAATCCCAGACCACCTGACCTGCCTCTTGAGAAACCTGTATGCAGGTCAGGAAGCAACCATTAGAACTGGACATGGAACAACAGACTGGTTCTAAATAGGGAAAGGAGTACATCAATGTTGTATACTGTCACCCTACTTATTTAACTTATATGCAGAGTACATCAAGAAGCACCAGCTGGAATCAAGATTGCTGGGAGAAATATCAATAACCTCAGATATGCAGATGACACCACCCTTATGGCAGAAAGTGAAGAGGAACTAACAAGCCTCTTGATGAAAGTGAAAGAGGAGAGTGAAAAGGTTGGCTTGAAGCTCAACATTCAGAAGACAAAGATCATGGCATTTGGTCCCATCACTTCATGGGAAACAGATGGGGAAACAGTGTAAGCAGTGTCAGACTTCATTTTTTTGGGCTCCAAAATCACTGCAGATGCTGATTGCAGCCATGAAATTAAAAGACGCTTACTCCTTGGAAGGAAAGTTATGACCAACCTGGATAGCATATTAAAAAGCAGAGACATTACTTTGCCTACCAGAGTCCATCTAGTCAAGGCTATGCTTTTTCCCATGGTCATGCATGGATGTGAGTATTGGACTGTGAAGAAAGCTGATCGCCAAAGAATTGATGCTTTTGAACTGTGGTGCTGGAGAAGACTCTTGAGAGTCCCTTGGACTGCAAGGAGATCCAACCAGTCCACTCTAAAGGAGATCAATCCTGGGTGTTCATTGGAAGGACTGATGCTAAAGCTGAAACTCCAATACTTTGGCCAACTCATGCGATGAGTTGACTCTCTAGAAAAGACTCTGATGCTGGGAGGGATTGGAGGTGGGAGGAGACAGGGACGACAAAATGAGATGGCTGGATGGCATCACCGACTCGATGGACATGAGTTTGAGTGAACTCTGGGAGTTGGTGTTGGACAGGGAGGCCTGGCATGCTGTGATTCATGGGGTCACAAAGAGTCGGACATGACTGAGCGACTGAACTGAACTGAACTGAACTAAGTATCAGTAGCAGCAACAGCTTTTCAAAGTTCTGCAATCATCTGAACAAAATTATAGAGACATCTAGCAGACTCCATTAAAAAAAAGTAAAAAAACAAAACCTCAGAAAACAACAAAGTTCTGTTACTGTTGTGGTACCTGGCACCATTTTTTTAAATTATGTTTCTCAATCATCATCTGGAAAGAAAACATTCTAGAATAACATCATTTAAAACATCTGATAAAGCATGGTCACTACTACATATTATAAAGCAGCTACAAGACATTTTACATTCCCAGAGGTATGATACAGTACTGTCCTACATCTGTGATACTAGAGGATATAATTAAAAAGGCATTATTTGAGACTTGATTCTGCTATTCCAGCAGAGGGCCCAAATGATGTTTATGACACAGCTCTGGTACAGAAATATACCTTCTTAGATGGGATTTCCTTTCTTTAGTGGCACAGTTCAAGGTACTCACTTCTCTTCATGAACATCAGCTAAAAACTGATTAAAAAAATAAAACACAACTTTTGGTTTCATACAAAGATGACTGAGGAGAGGTAAGCAGGACTCAAGTAGTATTTGACCAACCCCATCACATCTGAATGGTTAAGAGCTTCATGGAAGAAAGGAGATGCCAAGTAACACTTCAAAGCTTTGGGCCACAGCCAAAACACAGCATCATTTCAAACAGAAGCAGTAGCCAAACACTGCCCACTTGGCTATATTCAAGGATATTGATCTCACTATTTCATCATCAGTTCACTCATCCAGGAAGAAGGGGAGATCAGTTACTATTTCAGTTTTTTTAATGCTAATTACCTTGGGCTTTCTTGAGCCCAATTAAACAGTGATAGATTAATTTCAGTATGTTGGGGTAACAGAAATAACTTATTGACATCCCTTATTCTTGAAACAATTTAGAAATTGAAGTGTGAAAATGAAAGCATTTAAAAAACAGGTTGTTGAGGACTTCTCATTTCTGATTCCACATTTAAGGAGTTTTGAAGTTGCCACACCATCCTATCAACAACTAAAAAGCTGAACAAACTTAAAAACCTCTTGGAGCCATGAGAGATGGAGTACACTTTGAAATATGCCAGAGCATTCTGTTCTCCTTAATAAGGCCTGCACTCAGGAGAAGGTAATTCATCAGGGCCTATTATCAGAGCCAAGTGGACATGGGGGAAAGGAAATTACCCAATTCTAGTTAACTCTAGACTTCCACACAGGAAGACCCAACTCCAGCCCACTATGTCCATCATCTCCTACTTAAGGAGGGGAGAACAAAAGACTGAGAAACACTTGTGAAGTTTATAGTTTGACATTATGCCCAATGAAAGACTTAAGACGTAATTGTAAGACTATAGAACAGTTCCCCTTCTCCCACACCTTCCTGCCATGTTACTGAAGGCCTTTTACACAGAAGATGCCCAGCTATCAGGAAAAAATACTGAACAGCATGTTATTGGCATAAAAACAGATGGAATAGAATCAGTGGAATAGAATAGACGGCCTAAAAATTAAACTACACCTATGGACAATTAATTTATGATAAAGCCAAGAATATACATTGGGGATAAGACAGTTTCTTCAAAAAATGGTATTGGGAAAACTGAACGGCCACATGCAAAAGACCATTATCTTAAACAATACACAAAAATTAACTCAAAATAGATTATAAAGACTTGAACATAAGACCTGAAGCCAGTAAAACTCCTAGAAGAAAACATAGGCGATAAGTTCCTTAAAGTCTTGGTGATAATTTTTTGGATGTGACATCAAAAGCAAAGGCAACAAAAACAAAAATTAGCAAGGTGGGCATCAGATTAAAAAGTTTCTGCACAGCAAAGGAAACCATCAACAAAATGAAAAGGCAACCTACTGTATAGAATAAAATATTTCTAAATCATATATCTGACAAAGGGTTGATATTCAAAATATATAAAGAACTCATAAAACTCAAGCCCAGAAATAAAGCCACTTAATGGTAAATCCATGACAAAGAAGGCAAAAATATACAATGGAGAAAAGACAGTCTTTTCAATAAATGGTACTGGGAAAACCGAACTGTGAAAGAATGAAATTAGAACGTTCCCTAACACCATATACAAAGATAAACTCAACGTGGTTTATAGACCTAAGAGCAAGACTGTATACTATAGAACTCCTAGGGGAAAACCTAGGCCAAACACTGTGGTGTAAATTGCAGCAATATTTTTTTGGATCTGTCACCTAAAACAAAGGTACTAAAAACAAAAATAAATGGAACCTAATGAAACTTAAAAAGTTTTGCACAGTGAAGGAACCATTGACAAAAGAAAAAGACAATGTACTGAAACGGAGAAAATACTTGCAAATGATCTGACTGATAAGTAATTAATAAGTAATATATATAAACAAGACATAGGACTTAACATCAAAAAAAACTGAAAATATTACAACATTGTAAATCTACTATACCCCAATAAAAATGAAAACAACCTGATTTTAAAATGGGTAGAAGAACTGAATAGACATTTTTCCAAAAAGGAAATGCAGAGGGCCAATAGGCTCAGGCAAAAATGCTCAACATCACTAATCATCAGGGAAATGCAAATCAAAACCACAATGAGATATCACTTCATACCTGTTAGATATGGCTGTTAGCAAAAAGACCACCAGTGACAAGTGCTGATGAGGATGTGCAGAATAGAGAACCGTCATATGCAGTTTATGGAACTGTGAATTGATAACAACCACTGTGGTAGACTCTCTAAAAATTAAGAAAAGATCTACTATGTTGTTGTTTAGTCACTAAGTTGTGTCCAACTCTTTTGCAACCCAATGATCAGTAGCAGTAGCCCACCAGGTTCCTCTGTCCATGGGACTTTTCCAGGTAAGAATACTGGAGTGAGTTGCCATTTCCTTTTCCAGGGGTTCTTCCTAACCCAGGGATTGAACCTGGGTTTCCTGCACTGCAGGTGGCTTCTTGACCACTGGACCTCCTGAGAAGCCCCTCGAACTACTATATGATCCAGCTCTATCGAAAGGAAACAGGAATATTAATGTGAAAAGATAGTACACTCTCCTGTGTTTATTACGGCATTACTTAAGATAGCCAGGATATGGAAGCAACCAAAGTGTCCATTAATGGATGAATGGATGAAGAAATTGTATATTTAGAATGGAACGTTAGTCATAAAAAAGAAGGAAATTTTGTGATTTGTGGCAAAATGGATGGACCTTAAAGGCATTATGCTAAGTGAAATAAGACAGAGAAAGACAAATACTTAAGGATCTCACTTTTATGTGGAGTCTAAAAGATGACAAAAATTGAGCTTATGGATATGGAGACTAGATTGGCGGTTGTCAGTGGCAGGATGGGCAAATGAGTGAAGGGGGTTAAAAAGTACAAACTTCTAACTATAAAATAAGTAATTCATGGAGGTGTAATGTATAGCATGGTGACTGTAACTAATAATCATGTGCATATGAGAACTGCTAAAAGAGTAGATCTTAAAAGTTCTCATCACAAGAATAAAAATGTTTTGTAACTATGTGTGGTGATGGACATTAACTAGACTTACTGTTATCATTTTCAACATATGCAAATGTCAAATCATTACATTGAATACCTGAAACTAATGTTATAGGTCATATCTAAGTTTTAAAATATTAGGCATACTAAAAGGCAGAATAACACAATTTGGAGAGACAAGGAAAGTATCAGAACCAGACATGACAGGGATGTTAGAATTATCAGAACAGGATCTTGAAAAAAACCAGGCATGTTTAACATGCTAAGGAGTAAGTAGACAACATGCAAGAACAGATAGGCAGTGTAAGTAGAGAGCTAGAAATACTACCTCTAAAAAGTAGAACAAAAACTGAAAAATAAAGAACCAGATACCTAAGAACTATGGGACAATTGAAAGCATGTAACATGCAGATTAATGGAAATACCAGAAAATGAAGAGAGAAAATAATACTTGAAAACTTACGACTGAGAATTTCCCCAAATGCATGTCTAGACACCAAACCACAGATCCTGGAGCTCAGAGAACACCAAGTGGAATAAATGCACAACAAATGGTCTGTCACTTCAAATGACAGAAAGTCAAAATTAGAGAAAAGCCCTGAAGGAAACCAGAGGAAAAAATAACTTCACCTATAGAAGAACAAAAATAAGAATTATGTCCAGCTTTTCCTCAGAAACTATGATGTGACAGTGGATTGAAACATTAAAAAAATTTAAAACATTTAAAATCTTGAGAGGGAGAAAAAAATATCAGCTTAGAAATATGTACCCTGCAAGATTATGACACTCAATTGTGAATGTGTCTGGTGGTGAAAGTCCGATGCTGTAAAGAACAGTATTGCACAGGAACCTGGAATATTAGGTCTATGAGTCAAGGTTAATTGGATGTGGTCATGTAGGAAATGGCAAGAGTGAAGACCAATGTCTTAGGAATCTGTGAACTAAAATGGATGAGAATGAGCAAATTTAATTCAGATAACCATTATATCCACAACTGTGGGCAAGAATCCCTTATAAGAAATGGAATAGCCCTCATAGTCAACAAAAGAATCTGAAATGCAGTACTCAGGTGCAGTTTCAAGAGTGACAGAATGATCTCGATTTTATTTCTAAGGCAAACCATTCAAAATCACAGTAATCCAAGTCTACCCTCCAACCACTGATGCCAAAGAAGCTAAAGTTGAACTTGTATGAAGAGCTACAAGACCTTCTAGAACTAACACCAAAAAAAAGATCTTCTTTCCATCATACGAGATTGGAATGCAAAAGTAGGAAGTAAAAAGATACCTGAAGTAATAAGCAAGTTTGGCTTTGGAGAACAATAAAGCAGGGCAAAGGCCAAGAGTTTTGTCTAACTCTTAGTGTGTTTTGTCGGAACATGCTGGTCATAGCAATCACCCTTTTCCAATGATACAGGAGATGACTCTACACATGGACATCACCAAATGGTCAATACTGAAATTAGATTGATTTTATTCTTTCCTGCCAAAGACGGAGAAGCTCTATACAGTCAACAAAAACAGGACCTGGAGTTGACTGTGGTTCAAATCATGAACTCCTTATTGCAAAATTCAGGCTTAAATTCAGGAAAGAAGGGAAAATCACTAGGCCATTCAGGTATGACCTAAATCAAATCCCTTATGATTACACAGTGGAGGTGATGAATAGATTTAAGGGATTAGATCTGGTAGGCAGAGTGCCTGAAGAACTATGAATGGAGGTTTCTAACATTGTACAGGAGGCAGTGACCAAAACCATCCAAAGAGAAAAAAATGCAAGGCGGCAAAATGGTTGTCTGAGGAGGTCTTACAAATAGAGAACTGAAAGGCAAAGAAGAAAGGGAAAGATATACCCAACTGAATGCAGAGTTCCAAAGATCAGCAAGGAGAGATAAGAAAGCCTTCTTAAGTGAACAATGCAAAGAAATAGAGGAAAACAATAGAATGAGAAAGACTAGAAATCGCTTTAAGAAAATTAAAGATACCAAGCAAGGATGGACCAGAGAAGGTGATGGAACCTCACTCCAGTACTCTTGCCTGGAAAATCCCATGGATGGAGGAGCCTGGTAGGCTGCAGTCCACAGGGTCGTGAAGAGTCAGACACAACTGAGTGACTTCACTTTCACTTTTCACTTTCATGCATTGGAGCAGGAAATGGCAACCCACTCCAGTGTTCTTGCCTGGAGAATCCCAGGGACAGGGGAGTCTGGTGGGCTTCCGTCTGTGGGGTCGCACAGAGTCAGACACGACTGAAGCGACTTAGCAGCAGCAGCAGCAAGGATGGACACAATAAAGAACAGAAACAGTAAGGACCTAACAGAAGCATAAGAGATTAAGAAGAGGTGGCAGGAATACACAGAAGAACTGTATAAAAATGGTCTTAATGACCTGGATAACTGTGATGGTGTGGTCATTCACCTACAGCCAGACATCCTGAAGTGTGAAGCCAAGTGGGCCTTAGGAAGCATTACTACAAGCAAAACTAATGAAAGTGATGGAACTCCAGCTGAACTATTTCAAATCCTAAAAGATGCTGCTGCTAAAGTGCTGCACTCAATATATTGTCAGTAAATAAACTCAGCAGTGGTCACAGGACTGGAAACGGTCAGTTTTCATTCTATTCCTAAAGAAGGGCAATGCCAAAGAATGTTCAAACTACTGTACTACTACGTTTATTTCACTTGCTAGCAAGGTTATGCTGAAAATCCTTCAAGCTAGGCTTCAGCAGTATGTGAACTGAGAACTCTCAGATGTGCAAGCTGGGTTTAGAAAAGGCAGAGAAACCAGAGATCAAATTGCCAACATTCATTGGATCATGGAGAAAGTAAGGGAATTCCAGAGAAACATCTACATCTGCTATACTAAAGCCTTTGACTGTGTGAAAGTCACTCAGTCGTGTCCAACTCTTTGTGACCCCATGGACTATACAGTCAATGGAATTCTCCAGGCCAGAATACTGGAGTGGATAGCCATTCTCTTCTCCAGGGGATCTTCCCAACCCAGGGATGGAACCCAGGTCTCCTGCATTGCAGGCAGGTTCTTTACAAGCTGGACCACCAGGGAAGCCGATTTGACTGTGTGGATCACAACAAATTGGAAAATTCTGAAAGAGGTGGGAATACCAGACCACCTTACCTGTTCCTGAGAAACTCTATGCGGGTCAAGAAGCAACAGTTAGAACCAGACATGGAACAACAGACTGATTCAAAATTGGGAAAGGAGTACAACAAGGCTGTATATTGTCACCTTTCTAACTTTACTTACATGTAGAATATATCATGCAAAATGCCAGACTGGATGAATCACAAGCCAGAATCAAGATTGCTGGAAGAAATATCTATAGCCTCAGATATGCAGATGATACCATTGCTAAAGAGCCTCTTGATTGAGGTTAAAAGAGGAGAGTGCAAAGGCTGGTGCAAAACTCAACATTCATCACTTCATAGCAAATAGATGAGGGAAAGGTGGAAACATTAACATTTCATTTTCTTGGGCTCCAAAATCACTGGGGATGGTGAGTGCAGCCATGAAATTGAAAGACGCTGGCTTCTTGGAAGAAAAGCTATAACAAACCTAGACAGCCTATTTAAAAGCCGAGACATCACTTTGTTGATAATATAGTCAAAGCTGTGGTTTTTCCAGTAGTCATGTACAGGTGTGAGAGTTGGACCATAAAGAATGCTGAGTGCCGAGAATTGATGCTTTCAAACTGTGGTGCTGGAGAAGACTCTTGAGAATCCCTTGGACAGCAAGGAGATCAAACCAATCAATCTTAAAGGAAATCAGTCCTGAATATTCATTGGAAAAGACTGATGCTGAAGCTGAAGCTCCACTACTTTGGCCACTGATGCAAGAGCTGACTCACTGGAAAAGACTGATGCTGGGAACAACTGAGGGCAAGAGAAGGTGGCAACAGAGGATGAGATGGTCACTGACTCAATGGACATGAGTTTGCACAAACTCAGGGAGATAGTGAAGGACAGGGAATCCTGGCGTGCTGAAGTTCATGGGGTTGCAAACAGTTGGACTCGGCTTAGCAACTAACAACAAGGACTGAATAGGTGGAGCACAGAGGATTTTTTAGGGCAGTGAAACACCCTGTCTTTTCACAGTGTCAGTCCCATAAGGTGTTTACCACTAAATGAACCCTAATGTAACCTCGGTAGACCTTGGTTATGATGTATCCATATAGGTTCATGATTATAACAAATTACCATTGTTGTACAGGATGTTACGGTGTGAGAGGTGGGATGGGAGGTGAGGGGCTATGTGGAAAATCTCTGTACCTTTTCTGTAAATTTTGCTATGAACCCAAAATTCTTTTAAAAATGAAGTCTTTAGAAAGTTACTTTACAAAAAAGTTGGAGGATCACTGGATGATTTAAAAACAAGTTTCTTTCTCAAAGAACTCAGAACTTTTGTTATGCATGTGATTCTCCAAGAAGGGAACAATACATGCAGTTTCTCAAACTGTGAAGCTGTCTGAGGAAAACTGGGAATTTGAGAAATATGCTTTCATTAAGTGGAAATCAGGACTTCTAAAATACTTGTAAAAAAAAGAAAAGATTTAAACATCCTCCAAAAAATTGGTTATTCTCAAGAAAAAATGTTCATGTGTAAGAAAACCTTTTGACAATGAGGTTTGATAACACTCTGGGATGAGGAAATAATGATGTTACTTTTTTGTCTGAAGACTTTTTAAATCCAGATTTATCTCTCTTTCTGGAATGTTTTCTTTTTAATAAAGAAATAACAGGAGTCCCTTCTGTCCCCTTATTTTTAGTAGTAAATTTTAATTACAAGTTTTATTTTTTCTATGTTAGGTACGATATTTAGATCATGGATTCACTGAGAAGATTCCACAGTGTCATCTTTATCCTATTTTACTGTATCCTGATACACCCCAATTTTGTATTCCTTGTCAGCTCTATAACACCGTACCTGTGAGTAAACTGATTTGTAGGGTGGTTAATTTTAAGTACTGCCTTTTTATTAATAATAATTTTTAGAAATTGGAATGTAAAATTAAATCCCTTTCAGTAAATAATAAACTATTTAGAAATAAGCTTACTAAGACAACTAAAGGGCATTTATGAAGAAAATTACAGGATTATACTAAAGGGTATAAAAACATTGAATAAATTTAAGAGATACAATTTCTTCATAGATGAGAATTTTGTTTGAGATTATTAATTTTTAGTTATTGTTTCAAGAATTTGGAAGCTGGAGCAGAGAAAAGAATGGCATATTATCTCTTGCTGCATAACACATTAAGCTTAAAATTTAGTGATCTGAATCAACAATAAGCTTTTTAAAATTTCATTCAGTTTCTATGGTTCAGGCATTTACAGAAGCTTAGCTGAGTGGTTTGTTTTAGCTTAGAGTCCCTGGTGACACAGCAGCAAAGATGTGCACCAGAAATGCAGATCCAAAGAACTGACAGATAAGGATCTGCTTCCAGATGTTCATTCACAGGGCACTGGCACTATGCTGGGACTTCTCATGGGTTTTTGGCAGGAAGCCCCCGTTCTGGCTATGTGAACCTCAACATAAAAGGTAACAGTCGTTTCCCTGCTGGCTCAGAAGTAAAGAATCTGCATGCAGTGCGGGAGACCTGGATTCGATCCCTGGAGGGGAATGGTTACCCGCTCCAGTATTCTTGCCTAGAGAATTCCATGGACCAAGGAGCCTGGTGGGCTGCAGACTGTGGGTTCGCAAAGAGTTGGACACAACTGAGCAACTAACACTTTCACTCTCATTGTAGTCATTATACAAACATTGCATTGACATGTTGGTCTTTTTTTTTTTTATGTCTTCCCTGTAGTTCAAACAGGGAACTGAATCTGCCTGCAACGCAGGAGATCTGGGTTCAGTCCCTGGGTTGGGAAGATCCTCTGGAGAAGGAAATGGCAATCCACTCCAGTATTCTTGCCTGGAGAATCCCATGGACAGAGGAGCCTGGCGGACTACAGTCCGTGGGATCACAAAGAACCGGACATGACTGAGCAACAAGCACCATCACTAGACATGATGCTTTTTTTGGGGGTGTAGGTTTATATTTTTAAGTCATAAAATGCTTTAAGAAAATAATATTTGAGGAGGCTGATACAAATTATTAGTTTCTTTTTTTAATTAGTTATTTTAATTGGAGGCTAATTACCTTACAATGTCGTAGTGGTTTTTGTCAAACATCGATATGAATCATCCATGGGTGCACGTGTTCCCCATCCAGAAACTCCCTCCCACCTCCCTCTCCATCCCTCAGGGTCATCCCAGTGTACCAGCCCTGAGCACCCTCTCTCATGCATCGAACCTGGACCGGCGATCCACTTCACATATGATAGTATACACATTTCAACACTACCCTTTCAAATAATCCCACCCTCATCTTCTCCCACAGAGTCAAAAAGACTGTTCTTTATATCTGTGTCTCTTCTGCTGTCTCAAATATAGGGTCATTGTTACCATCTTTCTAAATTCCATATATATGCGTCAGTATACAGTATTGGTGTTTTTCTTTCTGACTTACTTCACTCTGTATAATAGGCTCCAGTTTCATCCACCCCATTAGAACTGATTCAAATACATTCTTTTTAATGGCCAAGTAATATTCCATTGTATGTATGTGTATATATATACACCACAGCTTTCTTATCCATTTGTCTGCCGGTGGACATCTAGGTTGCTTCCAAATTATTAGTTTCTTAAGATATTTTTTATTATATACCCATGATTCTATCTGCACACTGCCTATATATTTTGTCCTCCTCTAGATCCCCTGGAGAAGGAAACGGTAACCCACTCCAGTATTCTTGCCTGGAGAATCCCATGGACGGAGAAGCCTGGTAGGCTACATGTCCACGGGGTCGCAAAGAGTCGGACACGACTGAGCGACGGAACGGAACGGAGTGTTATCTGTTTATGGCTACTTTTGTGTATCTTCATTTACTTTCTGCTCTTATCTTGTAAAAGAACCTGAGTTTGTTCATCCCGAATAGGTTGGGAATGTCTGGCAACCAGATGCAGTAGAACTCCTTCAGGAGCTGCTTTCAAAGAGAGAAGTGGAAATTCACATTATGGTAATTTGTATTTAAAGTATATATAATTGATTTAGTTTATCTGTCATAAAGTGTTACAGGTAACATAATTTGTGAGATTGTTTTTAACGAAGAACTATGTTCCTATGTGATTATAAACTACTCATTAATATAAAAGAAGTTACCACTTTGGTTCCTAGGCTCATTTTAATGAGAGTCCCTTATACTGCAAGGAGATCCAACCAGTCCATTCTAAAGGAGATCAATCCTGGATGTTCATTGGAGGGACTGATGCTAAAGCTGAAACTCCAATACTTTGGCCACCTCATGCGACGAGTTGACTCACTGGAAAAGACTCTGATGCTGGGAAAGGTTGGGGGCGGGAGGAGAAGGGGATGACGGAGAATGAGATGGCTGGATGGCATCACCGACTCTGTGGACATGAGTTTGAGCATACTCCGGGAGTTGGTGATGGACAGGGAGGCCTGGCGTGCTGTGATTCATGGGGTCGCGGAGAGTCGGACACGACTGAGCGACTGAACTGAACTGAACTGAATTTTGAGAAAGTTCCTGAGAACTTCCCAGAAGCAAGAAAATCAGTAATTTGGAAGATCCCTTATCAACAACTTAGTTTGACATAGGAGGAAATGGAGCTGTTTATAAAAACACACATGGTAGTTTTCAGGATGGTGCTGTGTGTGTAACACTATGTTGCTGCTGCTGCTGCTGCTAAGTCACTTCAGTCGTGTCCGACTCTGAAGTGACTATGTCGTGACCCCATAGACGGCAGCCCACCAGGCTCCCCCGTCCCTGGGATTCTCCAGGCAAGAACACTGGAGTTAGGTGCAGGTAATTCTCGTCCTCAAAGGCCTTGTCTACTTAGTGAAACAGTGAGACACAAAACAAAAACCTGAAGACTTTACACCACAAAGTGACTAGTAAAAAACAGTTAAGTGTAATAGGAATGTAGGAATGGGAAAGTCAGTGAAGTTCTCCTGACCAGGGAAATGCAGTGTTCAGGTAGGCACAGGGACAGAAATGGACATGTCTTGAGGACATGTGTTTGCTAGAACAGTGGAAGTTTTGTGAGGATCAGTAGTGGGAATAGAGTGTACGAGAAACAGACATCACTCAGGAGGCCCATTGGAGGTTCCTGAGCAGTGAGGTAAAGAGAAGATTAACCAGGATCTTGTTTGAGGGTTCTGGTAGGAAGATATAAAACCGTAAGGAAGTATTTCGCTACGAAAGGTGTGATGATAGGCTGACAAAGATCTTAAAAGAGCCACGGACACAAATAAGATGATGGAGAAGCCTGTACGGTTGTTCACAGCCTCTGTGGGCTGTCACGGAGGTCCCTCAGAGATGGCACTGTTGAGTTTATGCAGGTGGCTTACTTTGCTGCTTGGCTTAGCCTTGGAGAACAGCATGGAGTGTACCAAAGGCCCTCGATTTCTCAGAAACCACGCTGATGCTGCCTGCATCCCTGCCACTGTAGCTGACCTCCCCTAGAAGTGCCACTCTGCCTGATGACTGATGGCACTGACCGGGTGCTTCTTACCTTCTGGACACTGTCTTTGGCTTGCAGATGCAGCAAGAGTCAGAGAGTAGTCAGAAACTCCAGTCTTCGTTGAGCTTCCATTTTAGTGATGGGAAATCAACCAACCAACCAAACAAACAAAAAATATATATATAGACACACACACACATACAGGGAGGGATGGGCAGGGGAGGGATGACATTTTAATAACAGTGGTCAGGGAAGACATCCCTAAAAAGATAAAACTTGATTAAAACTTTTAAATGGTGAGAAGAGATGCCATGCAGATAGTAGAACAGTGCATAGAGCTCTAGGCCAAAGAAGCCTGGAGCATTCAGGGAGAGGGAGCAGACTGGGAAGGAGCTGGAGTGGGAGAGCTGAGGCAGCTGCAGTGGATGTAATCCGACCTCATGTTGTGCTGTTTCCATTCTGAATGGTGGAAACTGGACAGGAGAGAGGTATAAGCAGGAGATCTGCTGGGAGGCAGTACACTAACTCAGCAGAGACCTGAGTTTGGACCAACTTGGTATCAAGTGAGGGATGGTCAGCTCATCACTCAGGTGTGTGTTAGGTACCTGATATCTGTAAATGGACCCACGAGTTTTAAAACCATTATATGACTCCTGGATTTACTAATTTTCTGATTCCTGCCATTTGGGGATTTTGTGATGGACAGGGAGGCCTGGCGTGCTATGATTCATGGGGTCGCAAAGAGTCGGACACAACTGAGCGACTGAGCTGAACTGAACTAAATTTCATTGTTTTACCCCAAGCATACTTTTTCTTTCTCCTTCTACTTACTATAAATTATTAGTATCATCTAAAGATGAGGAACGCTGGGCTGGAAGAAGCACAAGCTGGAATCAAGATTGCCGGGAGAAATATCAATAACCTCAGATATGCAGATGACACCACCCTTATGGCAGAAAGTGAAGAGGAACTCAAAGGCCTCTTGATGAAAGTGAAAGAGGAGAGTGAAAAGGTTGGCTTGAAGCTCAACATTCAGAAAACGAAGATCATGGCATCTGGTCCCATCACTTCATGGGAAATAGATGGGGAAACAGTGGAAACAGTGTTAGACTTTATTTTTTGGGGCTCCAAAATCACTGCAGATGCTGATTGTAGCCAGGAAATTAAAAGACGCTTACTCCTTGGAAGGAAAGTTATGACCAACCTAGGTAGCATATTAAAAAGCAGAGACATTACTTTGCCAACAAAGGTCCGTCTAGTCAAGGCTATGGTTTTTCCCATGGTCATGTATGGATGTGAGAGTTGGACTGTGAAGAAAGCTGATCGCCGAAGAATTGATGCTTTTGAACTGTGGTGCTGGAGAAGACTCTTGAGAGTCCCTTGGACTGCAAGGAGATCCAACCAGTGCATTCTAAAGGAGATCAATCCTGGGTGTTCATTGGAAGGACTGATACTAAAGCTGAAACTCCAATACTTTGGCCACCTCATGCGACGAGTTGACTCACTGGAAAAGAATCTGATGCTGGGAGGGATTGGGGGTGGGAGGAGACGGGGACGACAGAGAATGAGATGGCTGGATGGCATCACCGACTCGATGGACATGGGTTTGGGTGAACTCCGGGAGTTGGTGATGGACAGGGAGGCCTGGCGTGCTGTGATTCATGGGGTCGCAAAGAGTCGGACACAACTGAGCGACTGAACTGAACTGAACTGAAAGATGATGTTTAATATATTATTTTCTGATAACTAGAAAACTCTCTACCTTATAGGCATGTAAATGTATTTTGTAACAATCAGAGTAGTAGAATTATTGCTTCATTATCTGCCGAAATACCAGGAAGGAAATTTTACAAAATGAGTCACTAGTCAAACAAGTAATACTGTGATTGTCAGAAGTCTAATTCCCTTTTTGCTGAGGATAAAGATTTAATCTTCAGACTATTTTTATAGTAATGATCTCCTTTATTGAACTTAAATAGGAACTACCAGAAGATCCATGGGAGAAATTATCTATTCATCTCTATTTTGATGGAATGTCACTTTCTTATTTTTTGGCACACCATAAATATTGTACTTTTGAACAATCTGAGGAAATATTGAAGGAAGTAAGTAAAGTATGTTTCTATAAAAATCTATACTATAAAGGAAAATATGGTTAAAAAATTGTCATATTTTGTCTCATGCCTCAAGTCTTCCATATAGTCCTACATGTCTGATTTGTTAAGAGAGCCTAGAAGATTTGTAATTCTTTATTGAGAAAGCTTTATAAATGTCCTAAAAAAAACTTTTCAATTGCACTAAAATTCACTTAATGTTTCTGTATCTTCAAACCTAATAAGCAGCTCATGTTCTCTGGCATTATTTGAATGCAGATGTGAATGATAAAATCATAATGAAATTCGCTGCCAGAAATTGACACCCCAAGATAAAATGTTTTTTCCTCATATTTGATATTATAACATTTCCCTCATTTTGCCTACTTGTAGGAACTCAGAGCCAGATTTTAAGCTTAGCTTCAGTAAACAGCCCATTCCAGTTGCCTGGTGCCTCTGTGTTTAATATCTTTTAAAAAACATTAGCCTCTTATAGGTATGGTTTCATATTGCAGGCTGCTACAAGTATTTTTATCGAAATAGGGTACACACCGTAAATAATAGCATGAACATTTTACATAGCAAGATATTGTTAGACTTACAGTTAACTTATTAGGTTTTCAAATATTCATTTTATCTATAGTACACAACCAGACAGTGGGTGGTCAGTGCAGTGAAGGAAATTACTTTTTTCTCTCAAATGGAAAACTATTACATAACTTTGTACACATAATCCTCACTGCCAGCTATTTCTGTTGAGAAGAGAAGTGTATAGTGTGTCTGCGTGTGTGCCCCTGTGTGTTTGTGTAAAAGTGTTCCATCTGTTAAACGGGTTTTACAAAGATCATTTAGTCTTTGCCAAATGTATGTACTCTTCACTGTGGCCATTTAAAATGAAAGGTAAGAGCTCCCACTCTTATAAACTAATTAAAGTTGTTGACATGCTTCTAGCATAATTTCAGGATTCTTCTTGTTGCATATTAAATTACTCAGAACACTAAATTTTCCCATAGTTAAGCTAAAATGAATGCCAACAAGAACATGCACACAGTTTTTGTGGGATGAAATATGAAAGTGTCTTAATATTATATAGGTAAAGTTTTCATTGATAATACTATATTATTTCAGAATCCAACAGATTACAATAAAAAGTATGAGGAAGAGAGATGGGAAATAAGGTTTGAGGTAAGTTTCAGTCTAAATATTTTGAAAATTTGGATACTTCATCAACACAAAGAATCTCTTTCAAGATCAGGAAGTAAGCATTTTCTTCTATAACAGCTTTATTGAGATAATTTATATACCATAAAATTTAACTTTTTAAAGTGTACAAGTCAATGGTTTTTTAACATATTCAGAGTTGTGTGATCATTCAGTTCAGTTCAGTTCAGTCACTCAGTCGTGTCCAACTCTCTGCGACCCCATGAATCACAGCACACCAGGCCTCCCTGTCCATCACCAAATCCTCATTACAGCTTTCTAATTCCACAGTGTTTCATCTCAAAGAGAAGCCCCACACCAGCAACAATCACTTCTTACCTCCCTCCACCCCCACAGTTTCCTGGAAACTGTCTCTGTGGGTTTGCCTGTCCTGGACGTTTCATAGAAAGTGAATTATACAGTACATAGTCCTTTGTTACTGGCTTCTTTCATTGACCATAATGTTTGCAAGGTTGAATCATGTTGTATGTGCCCTTTTTATTGTTGAATAATATTCCATGATATGAATACACCACATTTTGTTTATCCATTCATCAGTTGATGGACATTTGGGTTTATTTTACCTTTACAGATAGTAAATAAAGCTACTATGAACATTTGTGTACAAATTTTTAAGTGAATGTTGGTTTTTACTCCTCTTGAGTATAGTATAGTATATACTGGAATTGGAATTATTAAGTCATGAGAATTACACAGTCATATGACTATGTTTACCATTTTAAGAAACTGTGAAACTTATCCAAATGACTACAATAATTTACTTTGGTACTAGGATTGTACAGGGGTTCCATTTTCTCCATATCCTCACCAACACTTGTTATCTTGACTTGTTTCCTAGCCATCTTAGGATAGGTATGAAGTCCTATCAGACATGAAGTCCCTTATCAGACATGATTTGCAAATATTTCTCTCATTCTGTGGGTTGTCTTTTCACTGTCTTGATGGTATCCATTGAAGCGCCAAAGTTTTAAATATTGGTGAAGTCCAGTTTATCCATTTTTATCTTATTTTTTATTTTGTCACTTGTGCTTTTTGCTGTGCAGAAAGTGTTTTGATAAGTAAAATTTTATGATTTATCAGTAGAATTTAATTCCTATAAGGACTTCCCTGGTGGTCCAGTGGCTAAGACTCTGCACTCCCAAATGCAGGGGGCACTGGGTCAATCCCTGGCCAGGAAACCTAGACCCCCATATGGTGCATCTAGACCCGGCCCAGCCAAATAAAAAAATTTACAAAAATAATTCCTATAATTATAAAAATAAATATGCTGTTGTAAAGTGTTTTGTAACAAATCAGTAAAATTTTAACAGTGGATAATCACTTTTTGTTGAAATCAGCTAAGTGGTTCAAGTATGTTTTGTTTTGCCACCAGTTTGGAATTATTACATAATAAGTGAGTCTGCAAATTTGAATGTGATTATTTTACTATTTATACTGAGTACCTTATTCAGGATTTTTATAAGTTAATAAAAGTCACCTATATTTTTATATATATTTGCTTTTAACAACTGCTGATTGCCATGATCCTCTTTGAAATCATATAACTTTTAATTATTCTTTATCCTTTTATAGAGCTTAAGGGAAAGCACACTTTTCTGATGATTTTTAACTTAAATCTTCTTTTGGCATTTCATATATTTTATTTTTTATTCTAAAATAAATACATACTCTAAAAATGAATCCAATACTACAAAAATGTGAAAAGGAAAGAAGTTGCCCCCATTTCTACACCTCAAACACCCCAGTCTCACTGAGCAGTGTCAGTTTGTTAACCATTCTTCTAAAATGTTATGTGTTTGTGTAAACATTATAATAATACGTAAATAAACATTCCTGTGGGGGGGGGTTAAAGTCTTTTTTTTTTTTTAGGCAGGAGACAAAAGCATTCTAAAGATCTTTTGATTGCTTACCACATTTTGGTCCTGCTACAACAAAATTGTTTTGTGATAGTCTCAGCTAGCTTTTTGTTAAGAAAGTAAACTGGCATTGTAATGAAGTTTAATAATGTGGTGGCTTTCTGTACTAGTCATTCTGAAATTTGAATTTATTTGTGCTGTTTTAGGATTTGCTTTTGCATGAAACAGAGACTCCTGTTTTACCACCATATTTGTCTTCATCTCTGCCTCCCCCTGAGGAACTCTATGCTGTTCAAGTTAAGCACATTGTCTCACCCAGTGAAGTATGTAATTTCAGTAACGCTGTTGGTTATGGTCTTAACTCTAGGATGGATTCTTCACCTTTCTATCTTCCTGACTTTATTAACAATTGCTGACCTCTAGTTTACCTACCCTATAGTTTCTTCTTCAAACATCTGTTTATATTTAGTAAGGCAACTGTTTCTTAATCACTTTTGGGTTTTCCCAGTAATGTATAGCTCTTGAAATCAAATATTCAGATTTTTAAGTTTGAACTTACTGCCACCGAAGAAATCTCAGACATCTCATTCCCCTGTCCTCTTCCTACACTGAACTTAAGTACTCTTTACTCTGCTCTATTTTTCATACTATTTATCACCTTCTAACACACCGCCACTTTCTTACTATGTCTGTCTACATCTCCCTGCTAGGATGTAATTCCATGAAGATAGGGATTTTTGTGTTTTGGGCACTGATGTGTCCCTGGAATACCTAGAATACTGCCTGATACATAGTAGGCACTCAATAAATATTGACTGAGTGAATAAGTACACTAAAGAAAATTCAGTTATATATGCTTGACTAACAAGAGAAAAAGAAATGACAAATTAAGTGGCAGAGCAATCCTTCAGCTGTTTTTACACAGTAAACTATTCCTTCACAAGCAAAGAGAATTTGCTCCATAATTTCATCAGAGAACATAGTAGTGTAAGCTATTGTTGGTTTTTATAATGATTTTTTAACTAGTTATTATTGTTGCAGAACAAATTACCCTAAATTTAGCAGCTTAAAACAACACACATGAAAGTCAGGAATCCAGGGTCTCAAGGTTGCAGTCAAGGTGTTGGAAGAGGGGAGTGCTGCTGCAGGATCCAATTCCAGAGCTTGGTGCTGGGCTCCTGCCCTGTGGGCCTCTCCTGGGCCTGCTAACATGCATGAGCGTGCCCCCCGATGGACCATGCACCACCAAGGCAGAGGCCACATCTTTTACAGTCTGAGCTCAGTAGTCACATACCATCACGCTATGGCATTTTTCAGCCACGGAGAGCAAGTCTGGTTTGATACGAGGACTTAACTCTATAAGGACCATGGGGCCATTGTTGGAGGCTTTCCTGCAGTACTTTTGCCCATATAATGAATACTGAAAGTTACAGAATTTGAATGTTTTTCCCTTTCCTTCCCCCAACTCAGGTATATATTTGCCTTGATTCTGTCGAAAGTTGTAGTTTGTTTAACCAGCACAGTGACACAGAAGACAGTGGAGTCAGCTGGGAATCTGAGTTGGAGAGCCTTGAGGAGGCACTGCGGAGGTTCAATAAGAATGTGGAGACATTCCCTCCTCTGTCAGACTTCAGAACAGGTACCAGTCTTTCAGGAAAGTGGGATTCCTAATGAAATCATTGTTTTGTTTTAGTGCTGATGATATTGAGTTGTTTCTAAGGTTAACTGGTATTTTTATTGCCCTAACTTTATACGCTTGGCCTCATGCCTTAGGGCACTTTGATTTTCCAAAGCTCAGGCCACCTGTGAACACTTGACTGCATGAAGATGGCTTTTCTGAGCCTGAGGTTTTGCCAGTAGCTTAAAATTGTGAGTTGTTATTTAGACCTAAATGGCATTTAATTTCATTACAAGCCACCTAAATAGAGAATTTTGGTGTGAGGGCAGGGGAATTCACATTGTATCCTGTCCTGTCAGGATGGATGAAATTCTGTTTTTTCCCTTTCTAATACATATTACCATCCTTTATTAAGTACATGGGATTCTCCTACGAGGAAAATGCATTTCGTTACCTGTGTTGACAATTCCTGAAATACTGAGTGGTATCTGTACATTTTATCCATGTCATGTATAGAGGTACGTTCATCGTTGTAGTTTGTACTTATCAGAGGATACTTTAGCAAAGGAAAGCTACAGCCTAATGTCTTATCTGCTTCTTAATAAGATATTAATCACTTGTAACCCATGTTTGGCTGATAAACACCAGTTGCCCTTTTCCCTGCCCGGAAAGTTCTGGAATGTATAGCAGGACCTCTGCTCTACTTTCCCCTACTTCAGGTCTTCTTCCCACTTTTCCTCCCCCACCCCCCAGCCTCCCTCCCCTGCCCTGCCCTTCTCCACCACCTCCTCCCCCTTGCCTCCTCTCCTAGGAAGGGGCACTGTGAGCAGGAACACTTTGTACTGCAGTGTCCCCAGCTTTTGAGGAAGGCAACTTGCACAAGTAGGTGCTCATAAATATTTGTTGAATGAGTGAAAGAATAAACTCATTATCATTTTCTTTTTGTAAACTAATTTGTAGTCTAGAAGAAACGATTCCTTCCTCGTGTTCTTCTCTCAAGGGGAGTTACACAATCTGTGCATGACAGTAATTCATGGAGTTATCTACACATATATTGTTTGTGCATTTTCCTATAGTTACTTTTGAATTAAAGTTAAGTATGCATACGTAAAAGTTGATTCATAGGCAAGTGCCTATTAATCTATATTAAAGGAGTTGAATAAGGAATCTGTTTGGGTAACACGTTGAGGATATGTGGCCAGAGTGGGTTGGGAGTTTGCGGTTCAGAACCTTGTAAATTGCAGCCTAAGAACTTGGTACTGAAAACAGTTAAGATGCCATTGAAAAATGTTAAACTAGAGAGCAGTGGAATTGCATTGGAGGAGGGGAAAATTAAAAGTAGGAATAATAGAACCCATTTTACTATCCTTTACAGAAGACAGCTGCCCAAAAGAAAAATATCGGGGGCATATAAGAAGTGGGAGGAGTGGGAGGATGGTATAAGCCATGGGAGGCAGAACTAGGAACTCTGAGAATGGGATAAATGTCTGTCTTCAAACATTTTCCTTATTTAGGAATTAGGAAAAACAGGGTATATAAACAGAAAAAAAGAGCACAAGCCAACATATGGCTGTTGAGTGTTTAATTCTGAATAACGGGTATATGGGGATTATATCTTCTTTGTACTTTACTGTATTTCAAACATATATATTTTTAAGAAAATAAAAGGCAATGTAATTTTCCCCTTTTTCTGTCTTTTCAGAAATGCCTTGCCTTGCAGAATATGATGATGGCTTATGGTATAGAGCAAAGATAGTTTCCATTAAAGAATTTAATCCTCTAGCTGTCCTGGTGCAATTTGTTGATTATGGATCAACTGAAAAACTGACAGTAAACAGGTTAAAAAACAAAAAGTAAACTTAGTTGAATTAGGATTCTTAGTTCTATCTCTTTTTTTAATAACTAAAAAGATTTTACTTCAAAAAGCTATTTTCGAGCTACTATTGGGAGTTTGTTTTTACTCTAAAAGTTATTCTTTATTGTGGTAAGCTGTACATAACATAAAATTTACTGTTAAAGTTTTTAAAGAAAAAAA
Source organism: Moschus berezovskii (assembly GCF_049115385.1). Taxonomy (NCBI): domain Eukaryota; kingdom Metazoa; phylum Chordata; class Mammalia; order Artiodactyla; family Moschidae; genus Moschus; species Moschus berezovskii. Next base: position 50,099,481 of record NC_142472.1, read on the forward strand.
ATTACTGTCATCCATTTTTAAGTATACAATTAATTGACATTAAATACATTCACAGTGTTGTGCAACCACTGCTATTGTCCATTTTCACAACTTTTTCATAATCCCAAACAAAAACTCTGGACCCCTTAGTAACATTCTGTTCCCTTTCCTTCAGCTCCCAGTGAGTCCTCTTGTACTCTCTGTATGAATTTACTTAAGTTCTTCATACAAATATAATCATACAATATTTGCCTTTTTATGTCTGGCTTATTTTACTTAGAATAACGTTTTCAGAGTTCATCCAGTTGTAGCATGTCAGAATTTCATTACTTTTACAATTAAGTAATATTCCATTGTACATATACACCACATTTTGTTTATTCATCTGTTGATGGACACTTGGTCTGTGAATAATACTGTGGGTGAACACTGACATAAAAAGATCCATTTAAATTCCAGCTTTCAACTGTTTTAGGGTGTGTACCTCGAAATGGAATTGCAGGATCACGTGGTAATTTCATGTTTAACTTTTTGAGGAAATGCCAAAATTTTCCATATCAGCTATACTATTTAACATTTTTACTAGCAACACACAGGAGTTCCATTTTCTCCACATCCTTGCCAACACTGTTATTTTTCCAAGTTTTGTTATTTGTAATTATTTTTTTAATAACAATACACATATAAAATCTGTCATCTTAACCATTTTTAAATGTATAGTTAAGTAGTGTTAACTCAATTTACATGGTTAGTGCAGCCAATCTCCAGAACTCTCTTCATTTTCAAAACTGAAACTGTACCCATTAAATGATTCCTCATTGTCCCTTCATCCAGCTCATCAGCCACCATTCTGCTTTCCACCTCTATGAATTTGATTATTGTAGGTATATCTCACATCTTTTTATAACTGGCTTATTTCATTTAGCATAATGTCAAGGACCAACCATGTTATAGCATGTGTCAGAATTTTCTTCCTTTTTAAGGCTGAATAATATTCCATCATATGTATTTAACACATTTTATTTATCCACACACCCATCAGTGGATACTTGACTGTTGTGAATGATGTTATGAAAATGGACATACAAAAATCTCTTTACAACCCTGCTTTCAGTATACTGAGAAGTGAAGTCACTGGATAATATGCTTATTCTTAATATTTGGAGGAACCACCAAACTTCCCCAGCAGCATTTTACATTTCCACCAAATGTCCAAGGGTCCCAATTTCTCTCTCTGTTCTCACCAACACTTGTTATCTTGTGGGTGGTATTTTGTTTAATAGTAGCCATGCTAATGGGTATGAGGCAATATCGTATCATATGGCTTTCATTGGCATTTCCCTGATGATTAGTGATGTTGAGCATCTTTTCATGTACATGTTGGCCATTTACAGCTCTTTGGAGAAATGTCATTTTTAATGTGAACATATTTTCTCTCATTCTGCAAGGTGCCTTCTCACTCTTATTGATTGCGCCTTTTGCATAGTTTTAAGTTTTGATATAATTGAATTTTCTTCTTCTGTTGCCTGTGCTCTTGGTCTCATATCAAAGAAATCACTGCCAAATCCAACATCATAGTTTTCCCCTAATTGTGACATTCTTAACATTTTTTTTAAATAGGATTTTTTTTCATTATTCTTAAAAAAAAAATTTTTTTAATTTTAGAATTTCTTTTGTGACAGACTGCGTCAAATCCCTCTTCATCTTATGCAGTATCCAGCCCGAGCCATAAAGGTTCTCTTGGCAGGGTTTAAACCACCTTTGAGAGACGTAGGAAAGACAAGAATACCGTATTGTCCGAAGTGGAGCATGGAAGCATTGTGGGCCATGATAGACTGTCTACAAGGAAAACAACTTTTTGCTTCTTCCATGGTAAGTATCTGTCTTAACCGACCAAGATTCTTTTGAAGCTATTTCAAGGATCCCTAGTAATTTTCTAAAGTGCTTTACATGTAAAATGCTTTAAAGTTTATAATGCTGTAAATACTATAGGATTAATTTTAAGGCTTGTTCAAATGATGTCTTAGTTTATACTTAAGCTTTTGATTAGCCCTGCAATGATATAAAATATCAGGGATGTAATGACTAAGATAAAAAATGATCCAGATGAATATTCTATAATAACTGGTAAGTCAATGAGGTTCTCAAGGCAAGAATATTGAAGTGGTTTGCCATTCCCTTCTCCAGGGGACCACATTCTGTCAGACCTCTCCACCATGACCCATCCATCTTGGGTGGCCCCAGACAGCATGGCTTAGTTTCATTGAGTTAGACAAGGCTGTGGTCCATGTGATCAGATTGGCTAGTTGTCTGTGATTGTGGTTTCAGTCTGTCTGCCCTCTGATGCCCTCTCTCAGTGCCTACCGTCTTACTTGGGTTTCTCTTACCTTGGATGTTGGGTATTTCTTCACGGGTGCTCCAGCAAAGTGCAGCCACTGCTCCTTACAGTGGCTGAAGTCAAGTGGGCCTTAGGAAGCATCACTATGAACAAAGCTAGTGGAGGTGATGGATTTCCAGTTGAGCTATTTCAAATCCTAAAAGATGATGGTGTGAAAGTGCTACACTCAGTATGCCAGCAAATTTGGAAAACTTAGCAGTGGTCACAGGACTGGAAAAGGTCAGTTTTCATTCCAATCCCAAAGAAAGGCAATGCCAAACAATGCTCAAACTACCACACAATTGCACTTATCTCACATGCTAGTAAAGTGATGCTTAAAATTCTCCAAGCCAGGCTTCAGCAATACGTGAACCGTGAACTTCCAGATGTTCCAGCTGGTTTTAGAAAAGGCAGAGGCACCAGAGATCAAATTGCCAACATCTGCTGGATCATTGAAAAAGCAAGAGAGTTCCAGGAAAATATCTATTTTTGCTTTATTGACTGTGCCAAAGCCTTTGACTGTGTGGAAAATTCTGAAAGAGATGGGAATACCAGACCACCTGAACTGCCTCTTAAAAATCTGTATGCAGGTCAGGAAACAACAGTTATAACTAGACATGGAACAACAGACTGGTTCCAAATAGGAAAAGGAGTACAACAAGGCTGTATATTGTCACCCTGCTTATTTAACTTATATGCAGAGGACATCATGAGAAACGCTGGGCTGGAAGAAGCACAAGCTGGAATCAAGATTGCCGGGAGAAATATCAATAACCTCAGATATGCAGATGACACCACCCTTATGGCAGAAAGTGAAGAACTAAAGAGTCTCTTGATGAAAGTGAAAGAGGAGAGTTGGCTTAAAGCTCAACATTCAGAAAACTAAGATCATGGCATCCGGTCCCGTCACTTCATAGCAAACAGATTGGGAAACAGTGGCTGACTTTATTTTTCTGGGCTCCAAAATCACTGCAGATGGTGACTTCAGCCATGAAATGAAAACACACTTACTCCTTGGAAGGAAAGTTATGACCACCTAGACAACATATTAAGAAGCAGAAACATTAGCTTGTCAACAAAGGTCCATCTAGTCAAGGCTATGGTTTTTCCAGTGGTCATGTATGGATGTGAGAGTTGGACTATAAAGAGACTCTTGAGAGTCCCTTGGACTGCAAGGAGATCCAACCAGTCCATCCTAAAGGAGGTCAGTCCTGGGTGTTCATTGGAAAGACTGATGTTGAAGGTGAAACTCCCAATACCTTGGCCACCTGATGTGAAGAGCCGACTCATTTGAAAAGACCCTGATGCTGGGAAAGATTGAGGGCAGGAAGAGAAGGGGACGACAGAGGATGAGATGGCTGGATGGCATCACCAACTCAATGGACATGGGTTTGGGTGGACTCCAGGAGGTGATGATGAACAGGGAGGCCTGGCGTGCTGCGTTTCATGGGGTCGCAAAGAGTCAGACATGACTGAGCAATTGAACTGAACTGAAGTCCATGAGGGGAACGTGTAAATCACTAATAGAAGTAGAATGAATTAAGTATTATCAAACAAGTACAGGTATTTGGGGGTGAGACGTAGGGAAAAGCAGGAGTGATTTCTGTCTGGAGAGATTGGGATATGGTATTTGAGCCCGTGCCCAGAAGAAAACCAAGTGCTTGTTGAGTAAGCAGGACAGGGGAGAAGTGACATTTAAACTGCGTCCTAAAAGTTGGAAAAATTGGAATTGTGATCAAAATCAGAGAAAGTGGTTTTCATGGTACTCATAATTTGAATTGTTTAATGTAATAGAACTGTATGAAAAGGTTCAAGTAAGAAAATCCAGGTCATGCTCAGTATTAATATGCTTTCTACTTTAGAGGCTTAGACACAAAATGGAGACTCACAGACTCTGACCTGTACCCATGTTTAATAACACAGCTATTTTAAAACTGGAGTTTTGGTGTATAAGTGTCATAAAATCTAGTATTTATATATTTTATGTATTATAAAATCTATATTTTATATATTTAAATATTATAAAATCTTCTGGAATGACAACACAAGTGGTGCAGCAACTGTCCTTCCTTTAGATGGAAACATGTTCTTCAGTTCAGCTTCACCATTGTTGTTTCAGCCCAACTTGCCCTGATTTGGGGATTTCTGATATATTGGCTGTGGCAAAAATGAGCTCTTAATGAAGCAGTGCTGTTACTAGAAAGTGCTTTTTGAAAACCTCTGTATGTATCACACTCCTGTGTGTGCAGTAGTGTAAAGAGCTTATGCAAGGTTTCTCTCAAGAAGCCAGTGAAAATACTAGCAGACCAAGTAAGTGTTCTTGCAAATACATGTGTATTCACCTCATGAACAACAATCGAAATGTGTGTGCATAAAGGTATGCTTTATGTGGACAGTGCAAATGAATTTTAACAAGGAAGGTACTACGAGAGCCCACTGGCTCAATCCAGGAAAACTTTGGGAATGAGTTACATTTCAAATAAAGTAGAAGATGGAAAGAATGGAATTTAGCAAGAAACCATCACAAATACCTTTGAAAGTACATAGTACAAATTTATAAACAAACTTAAGAGAATACCTTGTCTCTCTGGCCAGCTGTAGGAGGAACAGGCACCAAAGAAATGATGGTATTTTCTTGACAAAGATCTTTTCATTTTAGGCTCAGGTACCAGAACAAATGGTGACTTTATATGAAGATAAACAGTATCCAGTTCATATGTCATTAGTAGCAATGGGGCTTGCAGACCGAGATGAATGATGTAAGTACCATGACTTCTCATTCATCCTTACGGTCAGCTTCAGGCACAGCACTGACACAGCAGAGGTTCACACTGTTTCTCAAAGGAATGACAACCAAGCTCAACAAAAATCTCTCTTCTAGATTTCTCCTTAGCAGGCCCTTCTAAACTGCTGAGTGCCAGTATCAGAAAGGTTCCATAGTTGTGAAAATGCTGGGACCAAACAGCTGTCCTGATTGTTCATAGTACCAGATAGTTACGGGGTGTAAGGAGGAGAGCAGCACTGAAAATAATTCAAGCTCGTAACTCTTACATTTGCATATGGTACTACTGGACAACCAGTGTCCTAATAACAAAGATTATTAGGGTTAATCGGTAAACAGCTCACACTGTATCCATTCATATAAGTATAACACATGATTTAGTAAATAGATTTGAACATTAAGCAGAGGTTTAAAATAACACATTTTGTTTTTCAGGTATATAGTACAGAGCATCTGTAGCAGCCCAGAAGAAAGTTTTTTGTTACAATGTAAGCCATTTCAGGCTTATTTCCTTCACTTGTTCTGCAATAGTGCTGGGCTTTTTTTTTTTTCCTTACCTGTTGAACTGTTAAGAACTGTTTGAAAAAAGTTAATAAATATTTGTTTTCAAGTATTTACTTATTGTAATTTTTAAATATTTTAGCCACATTAGGAAAAATATTTCCTATATATTCAGTTTAAGAAATAAGACACTGTCAGCACAGGTGTAGGGGCCTGTTCTACCCTTCCCCAGTCATTCTCTTACCTACAAAGGAGGTGAATACTGTGAATTTGGCATTTATTGTGCTTATATACCTTGGAGAAGGGCATGGCAACCCACTCCAGTATTCTTGCCTGGAGAATCCCATGGACAGAGGAACCTGATGGGCTACAGTCCATGGGATCGCAAAGAGCAGGACACAACTGAAGTGACTTAGCACGTGCTTATATTGGTCTTTATAATTTTACTGTATATGTAAGCATCCATAAACAATATACAGTTCCATATATTTTTAAGTGTGTGCAGTATCACACAGTTGCCTTTCCCCCTACTTTATTTACAGTCTTTTATCCATACTGATATGCATAGCTCTGTTTTATTCACTTGCATTGTTACATCCCTCTGTGCACATAATTTATTCTGTTAGATCTTTAGGTTGTTACCAGTATTTTCTCACTTATTCTACAGTAAGACCCTCTCTGTACCTGTGAGTGGTTTTCCAGTGAATATACTTATTAATGGAATTTACTAAGTCCTGAGGTAACTGTTTTTCAAACTAACTCTACCATTAGTAGTCTTGAGTTCCTTGCTGACATGCAGTGTGGCCAGACCATTATTTGCCAGTGTATGATACTACTATAAAGAGATACGTCATTTTTGTAATATGCATCCACTGGTTTAGTTGCTTGTTTATTGCTCATTCATATCTTTTGTAATTTTAACTAGTAAGGCTTCTTAATGTATTTGGGTTATTAATCCTTGTCAGATATATGTATCTTTTCCTAGTCTGTGACTTTTCTTTTTGGGGTATCTTTGGACAAACTTTTGACTCATTAACCTTTAAAGTTTGTGCTGTGTCTTTCTCAAGGGTGGACCTTGTGATCTAGGGGTTAGAATTTGGCACATTGACTGCTGTGGCCTGAGTTCATTCCCGGGTTGGGGAACTGAGATCCCAGAAGCCTGTACAGCATGGGCCCCCCAACCGAAAACAAAAATGGCTTTCTATCCTGAGGTTACATGAATATAATTCCTTATTTTCTCTGAAAACTTTTAACACTGCCTGGTTGTTTCTTAGGCCCTGCCCTTCTCACGTGTCCTGCTTTGACCAGATATCACTCTCATTACAGCTGCTTTCTCCTCCCATGAGATCTGCACTTGCAGAATGAACTCATGCTACCTGTTTGACTAACTGACTGACTTGTATATTCCCTCATTGTTTTAACTTCCCATTCTGTGACCTTGGTGGGAGATACAATGCTTTAATTTCAGCACAGATTGAGTACAGTGAGTGGAGCAACGATTCCTCCTTCAGTGATGTTTCTGAGCATGACCTTGATAGGGCTGACAGGCAGTAGGAAAATCTGTGTGATAAATACTATGTGATACTGTATTTCTTGTATTTCCTGGTTTTCATAGCCATCACCAACCACAGAAAGCATCCCCTTATTAAAGTCTATGCTGGTTATGACCATAGAAGACAAGGGAGATGTATTAAACATGAAAGCTGCCCCTGTTCATTTCAAACATAAAAAGCAAGAAGTTTTATACTACGAAGTGTTTTCTATTTATTTATATAGACACACAGACACAAACACACATAGTATATAAATTAAACCACAGAATCCACAAGAAATGTACATTTCTTTTTAACAAGGAAATCAAATTAGTGTCATTTCATGATAAGTCACACAAGTTTCATGACAGTTTTGTGTCCATAAGAACATTACCGTCCTTGTCTTTCATTCTTACTCGACCAGATGTGTACTTGGTCTCCTGATGCCCATTTGTGTACACAGTTTTCACAGTGCCATCTGGATACTCCCGTCTCTTGAACTGGGCCGTATGCAGTTCTCTTTGGCCATTATTAAATTCTATGATTTTGTTGCCATCTCTGTAAATTTTAAATAGAATTTAATTCCTTTATAAAAACATGAAGATTATAGCAGGAGAAATCTGGCAGTTACTCCTTCTCCAAGAGCATCCCTGGTCCTTATTTTAAGGATAATGTCCCATTATAAAACAAAGCTAAGGCGCTAAAGTTAAGAAGTTGTCAACTTCTCAACAGAGAATGTTTTTTTCTATTTTGGTTATTTCTCAAATTTCATATGAACACATATGTGGCTCTCTGCCATATACAAAGGTTAGAGAGCCACTGCTCTAGTTAAAGTGTGGCCCTGTGGTGTCTGCATCACCCAGGAGCTCACTCGAAATGCAAATTATTTGAGTGGGGCCCAGCAACAAGCCCTTGAACAGTCCCTCCAGATTCAGATGCACCCTGAAGTTTGAGAACCACTGCTGTAAGTGAAAAACAGCACAGTTATCCTGAATGAATTGCACATTCGAAAGCCGCTAAGAGAATAAAAGTTTTTATAACAAGAAAAACATGTAATTATGTGTGATGATGGATGTTAGACTTTTGTGATCATTCTGCAATATACAATATCTAGTAAATTTTTGTGGTACACCTGAAACTGATGTCATATGTATGTCAGTTACACCTCAATTTAAAAATGATAATCCATAATGAACTAATAACATGGGATGTGTCTGAGTATAGACGAGAAAAGACTGGCCATGAGATTAAATAGATGGTTCTAGGGAACTTTTCATAAGAGTCAAAACTGAGAAACTTCTGAGTTTTAATACTTGAAGATCAGATAGATGGCTCTAGGGAACTTTTCTTAAGAGTCAAAATTGAGAAGTTTCTGAAATCTATATTGTACACATAAGATTTTCCTCAAATTTTCTTTAGTTGAGCAGCAGATAAAGACCACCAGATTTCAGACCACAGTAAGGGAAAAACAGTCATGACCATAAGGAGGTTCCTACATTATTGCCAAGTTTACATCACATAATTCAAGTTAATGGGTACTTAACTGCTACACTCCAGGAAAGGAGGGTGAAACTAAAAACAGGTCTGGATCTGACAAACCCCTATTATGGTTTTAATTATAATGGCACCTATAAGATGCTCTTCACTGTGGATTAAAGAAGTCATCTCTGACTTCAAGAAATTTAACATTCAGAAGGATAAAGACATTGTTAATTTGGAATTGGCTTAGAGAGGCCAGAAGAGTAAAGTGCTTAGGCTGGGACAGGGAGACCCAGAAAATCAAAATAGAGTCCAGTTATTCTTAAAAATTGACAGGGAAGCTTCCCTTCTGTGTCTCGCTCACTGTTTTCAAATTTCACCAAACTTATTTCTAAATAAGTATCTGGCATCCTCCTTTCGTGAAGTGCTCTTTAGATATCCTTTAGATCTCTAAGCTAAAGACTAAGCAAATGTTAGAATCCATTGGTCTCAAACTTACCTTAAATTCTAAAGTGCTGCAAACACATCTTACCTGCTCTCAGATTCTGAACTCATTAAAATGTTGAATGACTTATTAAAGTTTAAGATTTTTAAACTTCATTACTGATTGAAAGTTGAAAACTAGAAACCAACTTAACAGGTAACATACCGTTGTACTTTGACAACTGTACCATCTGGGAAAATGCTTTCTTCCTGTCCATCAGCAAACAAGTTTTTGATAGTCTGGTCAGGAAATGTGATTTCTTTTCTTCCATCTGGGAAATGTTTTTCTGTAAGAAAGGGGTTATTATAAATATTTTATTTTTAAAGGGAGGAAAAACTTAATAGAACTGAGAGGGCAGAGCAGGTTCTCACCTATCTGGCCACTAGAGAAATGTAGAACTTCCAGCCCTTCTGGGAATGTGGTGTGGGCAGTCTGCGTGGCTGCATAGTAGTAGATCTGTAAAGACACGGAGTCAGCACTGCTGCTCCTTCAGGGGTGTTTATGCTACAGAGAAAACACACCTGTGGAAACCTACCACTCTCCCATCTGGCATGACCTGCTTGATGTCACCGTTGAAGAAAGTGACAGTGACGGTCTCCCCATCTGCACTCACTTCCTTTCGCGTTCCATTTGGAAACAATACAACATGGCACCCGTTCTTATAAACCTTCTCTATCTACAAAAAAGAAAACCAAACTAGCAAAAATTTTCTGAGACCACATGACAAAAACGTCCCTATTTATTATAAATTGCCTACTTTGATATTTTTCATAATAAAAATTAAAACATTTCTCTGAGAGAGAAGTTCCAATTCAAAACAATCAACTTCAACTATTAGCACATCATGTCTATTCTTAAGTCACCTATTCCCCCCAAACTTTTCAGTTGTTTTTTTAGGCAACCTTCAGATTATCACTTCAGCTCTAAACACTTAAACAAATCTCTCTACTGGAACAGTCAGTAACATAACCAGACTATTATCATCCCTAACAAACTGTAATTCCCTCATTATATCATAACCTTTACACTGTTTTTCATAAATTCACCAAAAACAAGGTTTTGTACAGTTTTCTTGAATATGGATGAAAATAAGGTCCACACACACTGGGTTGATGTGTCTCTCCAATCTCAATTTTTAATGGTCCCTTCGTTTTCCCATTTTAATGCCAATTGTTGAAGGAACTGAGTCACTGAACATATAATATTGACCACATTCTGGATCTGGCCAATTGCTTTCCTATTTTTGTGTCAGTTAACATGTTCTCATATCCTGTTTTTCCTTAAAAAACCCAGTAGTTACTCTCAAGGCTTGATTACATTCCAGGTGAATTATTCTGACAAGTGCCTTTTAGGTACAGCAGTGGGCTCTGTATGACAGCATGTCCAGAAATTCAGTAAGTACGTAGCTGCCTCACGACCTCAGCACTGACTGGGTGGCATCATGAGACCCATCAACCTTTCATCTGAAGTTTCAGCAGCCACTGATGACTGCTGCCCAAGACCTTTCCTTTCATTAGACCTTATACACTGGTGATATCCTAATTTTCTCATTCCTCTTCTAAAAAAGAAAACCCTTCCTCATCAACAATTTGTTACCCGAAAGTAAAGTGTTGCTTTTGAAATGTGGTGTTGGAGAAGACTCTTGAGAGTCCCTTGGACTGCAAGGAGATCCAACCAGTCCATCCTAAAGGAGATCAGTCCTGGGTGCTCATTGGAAGGACTGATGTTGAAGCTGAAACTCCAATATTTTGGTCACCTGATGTGAAGAGCTGACTCATTTGAAAAGACCCTGATGCTGGGAAAGATTGAGGGCAGGAGAAGGGGACGACGGAGAATGAGATGGTTGGATGGCATCACCGACTCGATGGACATGGGTTTGGGTGGACTCCGGGAGTCGGTGATGGACAGGGAGGCCTGGCGTGCTGTGGTTCATGGGGTCGCAAAGAGTCGAAGATGACTGAGCAACTGAACTGAACTGAAAGTAGAGTGCACAGGAAAACTACTTTAGGATGGAGGTAACAAGTTCCTTCTGATTGCTGGTCTTTGTCCTTCACTCATTCCTTATGGTTCACAGTGAACTTCAACCTTCTCATTTCTATTAAAGTGGATCAAAGAACCTAGAAAAGTACATGTTCTAAAAACCTAAGGAAAAATCCCCTCACCACCACCTCAGTAACAAACCCTGTTTATGTCCCTTCCCTTGTCCTTCATTCTTTAACTGGAGCACCCAGCCAGGCTGGGCTAGGGCATAGGAAATATTTAAGGAGGGGTAGAGCATAGAACTGAGGCTTTTACAAGTACTAGGGATTACCAAGGCTTTCAGCCATATCTGGGGAAAGAACAAGAAGTTTAAACAATGGGACTGTACTCCTCCTCTTATTGCAACTCTCAGTTAGAAATGGCAACTAAATGCATTTTCATTTATCAAGTGTTTTCAGAGGGGTCCAAAGGTTCAGGCTGAGGACATGTGCCAAAGCATTGAAGACCTTAGGCCCCATCAAGTCTCAAAAGTCAATGATTTTAGAACCTGTTTCAACTATATTTTAAATCATGTCTATTTTTTATAGAATTCATTAAAAAAAAAAAAAGTAACCTTTCCATCAGGATGGCTGATTTCTCCCTGAATTTCCTCTTTTTCATCCTCCTCTTTATAGTCAGGATCTGGAAAGTTTACTGGTTCAGGCAGCTCCCTGGGTGAGGCCATCTATAAGGACAGGAGGCTCTTAATCTGTGCTATATGACATGTAATAAAAATCTCAAGCAGCTAAAACTTAACACTTTTGTCCAAAAGCCAGATTTCACTATTATAGGATTCTGTGACTAGTGTTGGTGTTGTTTAGAAAACCTTTACGATGTTAAGTAAAAAGCTTCCTTTATAAATGGTTTAGAAACTTAAAGCAGTTCACTAATCAACTGTAAGCCTAAGAAATATGTCTGAATATACAAAAACAAAGATTTACCTGTCCCTTCTCCGAGCTGCCTAAATCATGAGGCTCAGACTTGGATCTTTGAGATAGATTGCCTGTTAGAATATTATTGCCAGAGTTAGTTTGATTATTTAATTGAAAGATTTACGTTTACTCAATACTATGGTCAAACATTTCCTTAGTTCACTCTTCTTTACCCATTATTTAAGAAAGTTTTAGTATTCTTCTTTACTAATTCCTAGTTCTTCATTATGTAAATTCAGATGCTTATTCAAATACTTAAGTCCTAATGACCAAGAAAGACAAAGACAGTATCCATTTTCTGAAAGTTTACAACCTCTTTCTGGAGAAAGAGACAAGCGCTCAGCCAACCTAACAGATGAACCTGAAGGTGTTCTGGAGACAGTCACTAGGACCTTTAATTAAGAGGGCAGAAATGGAGAACAAAGAGTGGAAGCATCCAGAAAGACACAGAGAATCTGGCTTGAAAAAGAAACTGGATAGACCTAATGGCTATGGTCTAAACTTTTTAGATCATGACCAATACACCCAATTATACTGTATATTAGGAATACACACATTATAAAATAGGCACACATGCGTGTACATGCACACACATAGACACCACACCACCACAGCAACAACAAACTGAAGTTAGGTTAAAAAGGCACTAAAGTTCTAATATTGTCTTCCTATATGCCAATGGATAGTAGTCCTAAATTTGAAGGGTTTCAAGCTCAAGTGCCAGGATCTGACTTAAATGTAAAAAACCAGAATGGATCCTGAATGCTCCAAGAATGGTGAAGAGCAGAGGTAGAGGGTCCACTAGGCAGGCTGTGGGCATCTGTGGAGATAGCAGTGTGTGTGCTATGGCAAATAACAGACCCAAGGATTCCAAGTTGCCAGGTACTAGCAGTTTCATACAGTTCAACCTACTTAATCGATTCAGAAACTATCAACATCAGAGGATTAGTTTAAGGACAGATGGGAATGTGGGAGGGCAGGGAGTAAAGATAAAAGGAATCAAGGAGCACACACAGGTTTTGGCTAAATGACCAACTTCCTCCACATCACAGGCACAAAAACCACACTGCACTCTGAGCTCTGTGTTAACATCACCTCTGAATCCTATAACCACCCTCCACAGAAGAGACGAATATCCTCATTTTATAGGCAAGAGGACTACATAAAGAAGTGAAATTCAACTACATTAAAGAAAGGAATTGGGGAACTTTTAAGGTGACATCAGCATCATGGCAGCTAAGCCATTCCTCTTTCCCCTTAACAACTAACTTGACATTTGCAACTGAACAAAAGTGCCTCAGTGCCTTACACCCAGGAATCTGGGGGGATTCTTGCCCACCTGTGCATCTGAATATAGACCAGACCTCAGTAGGAGCTGTGGACCCAAGGGACTCAGCAAACCTGCCCCATCCCCACTCACCATGGGAGGAAAAACCTGGAGAGAGTGGACCTGAAGACGTCCAGGGTAGACGAGCAGGCTACCAAGGCAGGACAGAAACAAGTTTGTATGCAGCGCAGAGGGGAACCCGAGAGAGCTGCCCCCAGCCCAGGGGACAGTGCACGGACCTGAGCTGTGTGGTGGAGGCAGATGACCTCCCGAGGAGGACATGGAAAGCTTGAGAGGGGAGCGGCTGCCCAGCCGCCTGCCATGTGGCTCAGAAGCCGCTTTCTCTCCAGGAGCACCTGAACTCCTGAGGGACCAGACCTCCACGACTGGGGGGAGTCAGGAAAAGAGGGGGGGAGCAGGTAAGAACATGGGCATGGAGGGATGCAGTTCCTGCTGTCCACTGCAGGACCTCTACCGGAGGTCCACCCATTCCACTCAAGGATCGCCCCCTGGGCCCACACCGCCACTGCTGCCAGCTCCTTGTGTGAGCGTGGAGTGCTCAGAAAATAGGCCACGGTCAGTCTGTGGACAGGGAAGGAAGCAAAAACTTGAGCTATGGCCCTACATCCTGGAAAATGAAAGTTTTCTAACAGCCAGCCTGGTGAATTGAAGGAACCAGTGAAGTCATAAAAAGCTTTGTTAAGGAAGTATCTGCTACTTCAAATTCTGGAGGTGAAGAATTCGATGACAGATGAAGAATGCAACAGAGGGTATCTGTGCAGAGCAGACCAGATGGAAAGAACAAGTGACTTGAGAAACACGAATTCAAGAATAATACAGCTAGAAAAGGAGATGAAACTAAGAAAGCCAACAAGAGCTATTGGATTCCCACTAGAAGGACAAATACTTGATTAACTATTGTTCCAGAAGAGGAGCAGTAGAAAGGGGCACAGAGTTTAAAGAAATCAGAGCTTTTATTATTTAAAGGAATAATAGGTGAGGACTTCCTAAATCAATGATAATAAACCTTCAGAGCAGCCAGAGGGAAAAAAGAAGTAACCTGTGAAGGCGCAGTCTTAGGCTCTCAGTGGATTTCTCAGCAGAAACCCCACAGGCCAAGAGAGGAAAATGACATATCCAAAGTATGAAACAAAAACTGCCCACCCAGACTACTTTATCCGGCGAAATTATCCTTCAAAAATATGAAGGGGAAATAAAGGCTTTCCCAGACAAAAACTGAGGTAGTTCAGCATCACCTGACCTATAAGACACTGCACGAAATGCTGAAAGGAGATCTTCAAGTAGAAACAAAAAGATGTTAACCAGCAACAAGACAACATGAAAGTACACAACACAACACATTGGTAAATGTGAACATGTACAGTCAGATAAAAAAAAAATTCACCTAATTATAGCATAAGGTTTAAAGGAAAAGAATATTTTTTAAAACTCCAGTTATGGAATTCCCTGAAAGTCCAGTGGTGGAGACTCTGCACTTCCACTGTAGGAGGTAAAGGTTCGGTCCCTGCTGGAGGAACTAAGATCCCACATGCTGTGCAGTGCTACGAAAAAAACCAAAACTCTAGCTACTGTAACGTTACTCAAATCAGAGCATAAAAAAGGCAAATCGTGACATCAAAACATAAAAGGGTGGTAGAGCCTTTATAATGATAAGTTGCTAATAGCATACAGCGGATTGTTTTATCTATGAGATGGTTTATGTAGATCACATGGTGACCGCAAGCAAAAATCTAGAGTTGATCCACAAATACAACACAACAAGAGATGAAGCACACCACCGTGGGAAAAAAAGTTTACAGAGATAGGCAGAAACGGGGGGAAAAGAAACAATGGAAATAGAAAACCAAAAGAAAGCAATCAATAGGATGGCAGTCATAAGTCCTTACATATCAATAATCAACTACTGTAAATGCCCATAGAACAGAATAGAAAACCCCCCCATATATACAATCAACTAATACTCAACAAGGGAGTCAAGAACACCCAATGGGGGAGAATGCACAGTCTCTTTATAAAGCAGTGCAAAAATTGAACACATGCAGAAAAATGGAATTGGATCTCTCTCACACCACTCATAAAATGAACTCAAAATGGATCAGTCTTAAACGTAAGACCTGGTACTGTAAAAGCTGTAGAGCAAAATAAAGAAGCTCCTTAACAACAGTCTTGGCAATAATTTCTTGGATATAACATCAAAAGCACAAACACCAAAAGCAAAAACCATCAAAATTAAAACTTTCTGCCAAGCAAAGAAACGATCAACAAATAACCTACAGAATGAGAGAAATTTTTTATAAACCATCTATCAAATTAAGAGTCAATATACAAAATATATAAAGAACTCATGCGTGCACTTTAGTTATGTCCTACTCTGCGATCCTGTGGACTGGAGCCTACCAGGCTCCTCTGTCAAAGGAATCCTCCAGGAAAGAAAACTGGCGTAGGGTCCCATACCCTTCTCCAGGGCATCTTTCCAACCGCAGGATCAAACTCATGTCTCTTAGGTCTCCTGCACTGGTAGGCGGGTTCTTTACCACTAGCACCACCTGGGAGGCCCTAAAGAACTCATATGACTCAATAATTATAAAACAAAGCACAAAAAAATATAATTTAAAAATGGGATGAGGGCTTTCTGTGCTAGTAACACTCTCGCAAACATGGTGAACGTTCCTAAAAGACGCTGAACTAAATATGGCAAGCACCAACCCCACAAAATGACCCAATACAGGAAAAGCAAGGATTCTCTGCATCCCCAAGGAAAGTAGAGTTATGACAGGAAGCAGAGGGGCTATGGTGGGCAGACTAAGCCAATTTTCCAGAAAAAGGCTAAAACTACAAAGATTGTACTGAGGCTTGAATGCGTTGAGGCATTGAGCCCAACTGCAGATCTAAGAGAATGCTCGTTATTAAGAGATCCAAGTATTTTGGGCTGGGGGGAGATAAGCGAAAGGACCAAGTGATCCAGTTTTGAGCTTCATGTTTTGTTTTATTAAGAAGACAATAAAAATTTGAGATTGTTTATGTGCTCGCTTCGGCAGCATGTATACTAAAAATTTGAGATTGTTTTTAAAAAAAAATAAAAATGGGCAGAGGAACTAACTAGACAATATTTTTAAACATGACATCCAAATGCCCAAACGGTACATGAAAAGATGCTCAACATCACTAATCATGAGGGAAATGCATATCAATGGCTATCCAAAAAAAAAACAAACAACCCAGACAAGTGATAACAAGTGTTATCCTGTTAGGTAACAAGGATGTGGAGAACAGGAAACCCTTGTACAATGGTGGTGGGAATACAAATTGGTACAAGCCACTAGGGAACAGTATGCACATTCCTCAAAAACTTAAGAACAGAATTACCATACAATTCAGCAATTCCACTTCTGAGTATATATATCCAAAGGAAATGGAAACAGGATATTGAAGAGATACATGCATTCCCATGTTTACTGAAGTATCATTCACAATAGTCAAGATACGGAAATAACCTAAAGTGCCCTTCCATGAATGAATGAAGAAAATGTGGTACATATATACCAGGGAATATTGCTGTATGGTATAACTTATATGTGGCATTTCAAAAAGCCACACATTAAAACAGAGAATAATATGGTGGTTACTAAGGGCTAGGAGGTGGAAGTTAGGGTATAACAACTTGCACTGAGCTGTAAATAAGTCCCAGAGATACAAAGCACAGTGTAGTGAATACAGACAACAATACTATGCTATAATCATCAAACTTGCTGAGAAAACTAGATCTTAATTATTCCAACCACTAAAAAAGAAATCATAACTGTGATTTAATAGAGGTGCTAGGTATGGCCACACTGACAGTCACATTACAATATATAAATGCATCAAATCAACATGATGTACACCTCAGATTTACATAATGTTATATGTCAGATATATTTCAATTAAAAAAGACACTTTTTATATCTTTAACATATAAAGAGTAAAAAGACAAGCTCTACACTGGGAGAAGATACCTGCAATACGTGAAGCTGTTACAGGATTATGAGGATGTGGGGCCCCTCCCACAAACAAGAAAAAGACACAACTCCACAAAATAAAGATGTCATCAATTTCCTCTCAAAATGAATTCTGAACAGCTACTAAACACAGGCAAATGTGTTCAACATATTTAGTAATGGTGATGCAAATTAAAACTATGAGATACAGATACACTCCTAACAGACTGGCATGAACTTAATTCTGAAAATCAAGTAATAACAAGATGTAAAGCAAAGCAAGCACTTACATTGCTGGTGAGAGAGTAAAATCACTTTGGAAAATATTTTGGCAATATCTGTTAAAGATATTCCTACAAATTACTCAGTAACTCTAGTCCTAGGTATATGTCTTAGAGAAATGAATGTGTACCAGAAATGTGTAGGAAGGTTCACAGCATCGTTTAACATCCCAAAACTTAAGAAAAACTTAACCATCAACAGAAAAATAGCAAACTGTAATATATTCATAAATGGAATACTAATACTACCTTGCAGTGAAAATTAGTGAACTAGATCAACAAGACTGAATCTCAAAAACACGTAGTGAAAGAAGACAATGGAATACATACAGCATGACTGACTCTTCAGAAAGCTCAAAAAAAGTAAAACTTTTTTTTTTAGTACTGTGAAAGTAGAAACTATTTTCAAGGAAAAGCAATGTAATATGATCACGGAGGGGGCAGTTCTGAGGTGTTGCTAATTCTTATTGTAGGCAGTGGTTACTCATATTTCCTTTATAACTACTTTTCAAACTACTTATGTTATATCCATTTCTATAAATTTAATTTACAGAAATAACTTTCTAAAACTTCCAGGCAGATTAAAGATCCAGCTGTGAAAACAAAAGTTCATAGAAGAAAATAGTGTATTTGTGACTTGATGTTTGAGACGGATTTCTTAGTCACAAAAAGCAAAAACCATTTTTTTTTTAAGAAAACTGATTAAATTCAATATTAAAAGGAAAACACATGGATAAAGAAACACAAACCAAAAAGCTAAATATAGATGGGGAGAAGATACTGGCAGTGCTTATAATTAACTTTAATAAGCAAAACCTCACAAGCACACACACACAGTTTTAAACGGGCAAAAGAGATGAACAGGCAATTCACAAGAGGAAACTCAAATGTCCACTAAATATCAAAAGATGCTCACATTACCTCATCAGTAATCAGGGACATGCATATTAAAATGACAGTGACTCATCATTTCACACCCATCTCACTGGCCAAATTAAAGTGTAAGCAGATCAGGTGTCAGCAAGCACAAAGAGCATGTTCTGTTGACAATAAAAAAAAAAAACTGCAAAGGGAAGTGAGTCGCTCAGTTGTGTCCGACTCTCTGTAACCCCAAGGACTATACAGTCCATGGATTTCTCCAGGCCAGAATACTGGAGTGGGTAGCCATTCCCTTCTCCAGGGGATCTTCCCAACCCAGGGATCGAACCCAAACATCTCCTCAACTGTGACAAACCTGATGTGACCCAATATCCTACCCCTGACATTTGTCTGAAAGAAACTCACATGACCAAGACTTGTCTTATTCATTCTGTGACAGACATGGAAAACCTGAATGCCCATCAACAAGACACCTTAACTGTGGCAAATATACATGGAATATGTACAGCTCGAGTTTATATGTATTACTGAGGTTAGGTCTTAAAATACTAAGAGAGAAAGCAAATGGCAGAGGGATGGAGTATGACACAATACTACATTAATTTATGGACACAACGTACTAAAAGAATGAAAAGTAAGAAAGGAAATGTGGTCTGGGTGCAATTTAACTGGAAGTAGGATACACAGGGGCTTCAATTATATTTACAATATCTTATTTCCATTAAGTTGGTGTAAATTCTCCACTTTAAATTTCTAAAATATTTTATAAAAAGATCATGTAATGATCTTACCTTGTGTTGGCAAATAATTTTTTTTGTACTTTTCTACCTGGGTTCCTGAAGAAATCTGACTCTTTTGAAATCGAACTGATGAATTCTATAGTATGAGAAAACGTTGAATATAAAATTAGTTTAGTCTACACATTAGTACAAGGAAAGAAAGTAACAGAGATCAGCGTGCAAAGGGAATATTTTAAGTGTGTTCAATTTATGCTGTTTTCATGTATACTGAGTGAACAGGCCGGAGTGAACCAGCTGCTACTAGGAATGGACTACACACATACTCACACATCACCTCTGGAAATGCATTCACTCCTCAAGTGAGGCACAGCAGACAATGTGAAACAACAGTTTTTGGGACGTTACCAGAGCGGTCAGAGGAGAGGGCTGGAACTCATGGTCAGACACCAGGAGACTGCACATACTATCCTCCCACCCCCCAGGGTTAGAGGTCAAGGGAGATGTCCTCCTTGTTCCCATCTCCTCCTCCAGTCAGATCTCCTTCTCTCCTGCCAGTCAGTCTCATCCACGTACCCCACTTGTCAGGAGATGATGCCATAGCTGCTACCTCTAGACCACTCTCTCCCACCTCAGCTAGGTACTTCAGTGGACAAAGGAGAACTAGTCATTATAAATATCTGCAATTATTAAGAGCTGCAAAAGTATCAATTTCAGAACAACCTACAAAATAATCATTCAAAAAGCCAGTGCCATTTAATAAAGTGCCAAAGTATTTAGGGGTGAGATGCCACAATTTCTGCCATTACCTTCAAATGGTTCAGCAAAACACTTTACATGGAAATGTGGCAAAATGTGAACAATGACTGAATCTAGGTTGAGTGTTCAGGTATTCATCATACTATTCTTTCAAATTTCTTTGGCTCAGCTTTCTTAATAACATGGTTGGGAGGGGGGGAATCTCACCCTCTGACTACACATTCTGTCCTCCCAGCTCACGCTGCTGACACCCTCCCTCCTCCAAGGCTTACAGCCTGCAGGATGCCACGATCCACTGATCGTGTTTCCTGCATCTCCCCAAACCTCTGCCCTTCTTGAGCAGACTGAAATCATGACTCACTGCAGTCACTCTTGCTATATATACTATCAATTTCCATGCCCCTCTCACTCTGGTATTCACCGGGCTGACATACCTCTGCTGTCCACCATTTACACTCGAAAAGCTGAATAAGAAAAAAATAACAAACAATTCCTACTTGAAACATACCATCTCTAACCTCTGTGGAGTCAGACCACATTTCCCCCTCGTTCCGCTCTTGCGGACCCCAATTTCCCATCCCTCCCTCCCCTCAAAGCTCCCAGAGCCTCCTCCATCCTCCCTCTCAGCAGAGAGCCAGGCTTCCCACTTCTCTGAGAAAAGGTAAAGGGTTGGGGGAACTTCCCACCAAGGGCTCCCCCACGTCCAGCTCTGGGTCCACACCTGAGCCTCCCCATCACCAGGCACAGACATCCAAGCCAGGGCCTCCACCCCTCAAACCCCAGCTCCTCTCCGTGTGCACACCGCTTCAACAACCCTCGCACTGTCTCCTGCATCAAGGTTTTCCTCTCTGCGTACTCAGTCCTAATAATACATAAACACTTGTTAATTTTCCCATCTTAAAAATAAAAAACTTCCCCTGCAGCTACTACCCGATTTCCTTGTATTTACTACAAGACTTCTGCACAAAGCTTTACAGTCTGTCTGAAGCTTCTCACTCTCTCACCCAGTCAGGCTTTCCTCTGGCAAATCCGAGGATCCACTCAGCCCTCACCTTACTCAGCAGCAGCCTCTGAGGGACGTGCCTCTCTGCCTGCTGTACTTGGCCCTCAGGACACCACACTAATCTCCCCACTTCAGCTCTGGTTCTTTGTCCTCACCATCCATACCTTCAGCCCTAGTCTCTCCCACACATTCTGAGGGCCCCAAACTTCTAGCCCAGACCTGACCTTCTCTGGATACACACCCATCTCCGCCCCGTGTCCGCCTGATGTCCAGCAGGCAAATCAAACTCACCTGACCTAACCTGAGCTCCTAACATCCACACCCCCGGAGAAGTGTACTCTCTTTTGAGGGGACTCATGATAAATGGCCAAAAAAACAAAACGACACTCGACTTGGAAGCCCGCTTTCCTGCTGTCACACCCCACCCAGTTTATCACTAAATCCCGCCCACGTCTCTACCCTCTCCAACCGCTCTGCAGCCTCAGCCACCAGTCTCTGTTTAAGGCCTCAATCCCCCAATGCTCCCGATGGTGCCCGCAGCCCACCTCAATCCACTCTCATGTCTGCAGCAGGGGGGCCGCCCCTCCCATGCATCCTTCCAAGAGTTCGAGATCTCACGCAGAAGAAAAGGCAGTGCTCTGGGAAGTGATTAAGGCCTAAGGAAAGCTACACCGGCCATTCCCAGCCCATCTCCGATTTCACACACTCCTCTGCTCCCCAGGATGGACTCTGCTCCAGCCACACCAGCCACAGGGCGGCTCTGGCCTCAGGACTACCAAACGGTCTTATCCTGGCTCACTGCGCCCTCTCCTGGCCGTTGTTCAAACCTCGCTTTCTCAGGAGGGCTTTCTCCAGATGCTGGACAGAAAACTCCCAACACCCTCCCCCAACAGGTGTCCCACCTCCTTGCTTTTCTCCTCAGTCCTTCCTCATCACAACCTCACACACCATGTCCAACACTCATCTTTCTCCCACCACTGGAACACAAGTTCCAAGAGGACAAGAGGTCTGTTTTGTTCACTGCTTGATCCCCAGTGCCTCAGTGTCTGCACGTCACAGCCATGAATATAGATGAGTAAAAAAACAAACAGTTGATTCAAAAGGATCATATTCACAAAAAAAAGAGGATCTCTGCAGAAAATTTACTTACTCTGTTTTAACTGAGATCACCTGCCTATTGTATTATAATTCCTCCACAAGAATTACCAAAATGAGGAACTTCCCTGATGGCCCAGTGGTTAAGAATCCATGTGCCAATGCAAGGGAAAACAGGTTCGACCTCTGGTCTGGGAAGACTTCACATGCCACAGAGCAACTGAGCCCATGAGCCACAACCACTGAGCCCTCAGGCTGCAGCTGCTGGGCCTGCACGGCCTGAGCCCATGCTCTACAAGAGAAGCCACTGCAGTCAGCCCACGCAACTAGAGGAGCCCCCACTCGCTGCAACTGGAGAAAGCCTGTGCACAGCAACAGAGACACAGCACAGCCATAAATAAATAAACAAAAAGTTTTTTAAAAAAAGATTAAAAGTGGAACTTCCTTCATGGTACAGTGGTTTTAAAGAATCATAAAAACGAGTTTGAAGTCTTTACAATGCACAAAAGAAGAATTTAACTGTGGTGAAATACACATAGAACTACCATCTCAATGTTCTCAAGGCAGTTCAGTGTTTAAGTACGCTCACACTGTTGTGCAGTCGCACCACCATCTCCAGAACTGTTACCTCACAAAACTGAGTCTGTACTCAGGAAACAGCAGCTCCTCCTCCTCCCCTCCCCCAGCCCTAGCACCCACCCTCTATATCTATGAATCCAACTCCCCAAATATTCAGCATCTCCCTAGGGTGACAGAGGCTTCCCTGGTGGCTCAGTGGGAAAGAATCTGCCTGTAACACGGGAGATGCAGTTCGATCCCTGGGTCAGGAAGATCCCCTGAAGGAGGAAATGGCCGCCCGCTCCAGTCTTCTCGCCTGGAGAATCCCACGGACAGAGGAGCCTGGCGGGCTACAGTCCATGGGGTCACAGAGTCTGACATGACAGAGACAACAGAGACAAGGTGACAACACCTACCAAGAACCCATCTTTCTTTGAGGCGGTCACACACTGACCCATCCTGGCGCTGCTCTCTGTGGCTTCTGCTTTCTTCCAGGCATCCAGTCGGAACCTTTCCATCACTTTTATCTCCTCCCGGAGGTCTGTGTTCTCTCTAACCAACATTTCTATCTGGCTTCTAAGACGGCCATGTGTACTGGACCACTTTGCTTCCTTTCTTTTCAGATCTTCCTGTAAATCAGATACCTGCCGCTTCAAAGCCTTTCCAAAATACAAAAACACAAAACACCATTACTAGAATTAAAACAATGTAACAGAAGAGACAACACATCAACAAACCAGGATCGCTAGCCCAGCACAAAGAGCAGAAAAGGGAGGACTTAGCAAATCACATTTCAGAAACATCGGGTTCCTCAGGAAAAGGAATGGGGTTCAAGCTGGAGTCTCACCTCATACCATCAACAAAATCCCAGGAGTCAGGGGTGGGGGGGTGTCAGACACCACATAGGAGCCATGAGGTAATCGAGGTCTAAACTAAGATATTAACTGAAATAGAAAGAGACGAGTGGGGTTATCTGGTGAAGAAAACAGTAACAGGAATCCATGACTAACTGAAGAAGAGCAGTGACAAAGGGAATAAATGAAGTCAGAACTCCCAGCCCTGAAACTGGGTCTGTCTGAAACTCCTGAGACTGAAACTGGGACTACCTGAAATTCCTGAGAACTGGGTCTGAGAAAATGACTTGTTTCAGATGCACTGAATGACTAAGTGAAGAAACTCCTGGAGATGTCTGAGGAAGCTACTTGCAACTGTACAAACAGAAATCAGCCACCTGCACCCAGGTGGGTACAAATTACGGGGAGTGACTGAGAGCGGAGGGAAGCCGAATCAAGAAAGCATCGCCACCACCCACAAGCTCACTCCGACTGAGGTATGAGTGAGGAGGCCCACCACCTCGTGAACACGTGTGGGCCTGGACACCCATCTGCCCTCTCACAGCACTCAACACAGCAGCAAAGGCAACAGAGGGAGGAACAGGGCTCAGGGGCCCTTGCTGGGTGTGACTTCAGAGAGACGGAGGCTGGACCCAGGTGAGGTCAAGGCCCTTCCCCGGGTTCGACGTCAGAGAGACAGACTCAGGGCCAGGGTGAGGTCAAGGCTCATATCCCAGTTCTGTGCCATGAAAACACATGAAGCAAGGTCATTACCTCCCTGAACTTCCTATTTATAAAACAGTGGGGGTGCAACCAACCAGTGAGCTATTTCTAACTGGTAACCACTGTTATCATGTGGGAAAATAAACTATTCTACTAAAATGATAACTCGTAAATCTAAATAATTTAAGAATTCAAAGCCAAATAAAACAAAAATAGACAAATACTATCAGAGAAGGCACTGGCGACCCACTCCAGTATTCTTGCCTGGAAAATCCCATGGACGGAGGAGCCTGGAAGGCTGCAGTCCATGGGGTCACTAAGAGTCAGACACGACTGATCGACTTCACTTTCACTTTTCACTTTCATGCACTGGAGAAGGAAATGGCAACCCACTCCAGTGTTCTTGCCTGGAGAATCCCAGGGACGGGGGAGCCTGGTGGGCTGCTGTCTATGGGGTCACACAGAGTCGGACACAACTGACACGATTTAGCAGCAGCAGGAGAAGGCAATGGCAAGCCACTCCAGTACTATTGCCTAGAAAATCCCATGGATGGAGGAGCCTGGTTGGCTGCAGTCCGTGGGGTCGCTAAGGGTCGGACACGACTGAGTGACTTCACTTTGACTTTTCACTTTCCACTTTCACACATTGGAGAAGGAAATGGCAACCCACTCCGGTGTTCTTGCCTGGAGAATCCCAGGGACGGCGGAGCCTGGTGGGCTTCCGTCTATGGGGTCGCACAGAGTCGGACACGACTGAAGTGACTTAGCAGCAGCAGCAGCAGACAAATACTATATGGTATCACTTACACACAGAATTTTAGGGGGGAAAAAGCTGACTTCCAAGAGCAGAATGCTGGTTGCCGGGAGTCGGAGGGAGGGGAAATGGAGCAAGGGAGGTCAAAGGACATGAACTTTAAGCTGTAAGAAGAGTGTAAGTTCTGAGGGGCTTCGGTACAGCTCAGTGACTGGTTAACAAGGTTGCACTGTGCACCAGACAGTTGCTCAGAGCAGATCTTCAGCATTCTCCACACCCACTCACTCAGAGATAACTTGACTTCGGTAATTATTCCACAATGTATATGTGCATCAAATCATCACACAGTATACTTTTAAACATATAGCTATATATTTCAATTATTCCTCAGTAAAGTTAAAAGGAATTCAAAATCAACATTTTGAATTTATCCATGTCATTATCATAGTCTTTTCTGGGGAAGTCTTTAGTAAGAAAAGAACTGACATATTTTACTCTTCACAAGTCAAGAGTATAGGACTTCTCTGGAGGTTCAGTAGTTAAGATGGAGGGGGCCAGGGTTCGATCCCTGGTTGGAGAACTAAGATCCCCATGGCATAGCCAAAGAGTAAAAAATTTAATAAAAATTAAAATGAAAAGCTGTGACTACGGAAGGTGTTCCTGGTATCTCAGATTGTATGCTGAGTCAATGGATCATTAATACATTGATACCCAATTTCTCTTTGACACAAATAATTCTAAAATTCTTACAAGGCTGCCATCTTTACTAACTTATGAATATAATATAAATAACTGACATACTTGTATTTCTTCACGTTCCTTTTTATCTGGAAAAGTTCTTGCAACTGTAGAATACTTTTCAAAAACTTTGCGTTCCTTTTGTAACTTCCTCATTTCTTCCTTTTTAAACTCCTCTATTCGAGCCAATTCTTTTGCTTTTTGTTGTTCAAAGTCAGCAATTTCTTTCCTAAAATGACCAAACCACATTATCATCTAAGGAGACCACCTCGATATCGTAATCCACACATGGCACAAAATGAAGCCCCAGTGACAGCCTGGAATGGAGGAGCTGCTGGTTTTGGTGACTCCACCTTCAATCAACAGTAGTGAAATAACCATCAACTCAGTAAAGCCCCTCTCAGCAAGTATTTTCTGGGAACCTACTATGACTCAGGCACTATGCTAGGAACTGAGAAACCATAGTGAAAAAAATAAAATCCTTAGTCCTAACAAAGCTTCTTACATTCTAGTGGGAGCAACAGAGGACAATCAAGATAAACAAGTAAAATATATGGAACACTAGAAATGTTAAGAATAAAGCAAGGAGGTTAGAAAATATGGAGGTCAGGGGACGGAAATTATGGATGGAATCCTCTTGCTGAGACAGTATGTGAAGTGAAATCTGAGGGGCCGGGAGAGATCAGTCATGAAGATATCTGGACAGAGTATTCCAGGAAGAGGAAACCCCATGTGCAAAAGCCCCGGGGTACCAACGTGACTCGTCTTCAAAGACCAGCCAGGAGGCCAGTGTGGCTAAAGAGACAGAACAGTAGGAGAGAATGTCAAAAACATGGTGGGGCTGGGGAGACTGATAAAGGTCATGGTCTCTGGGACCACGGTGAGGACTCTGCTGTTGAGCACAGCAGCACACTGGTCTGGGGCTGTCATAACCCAGGGTCTTTCTGGATGCTGTGCTGAGAGCACACGGCGCAACAACAGCAGGACTGTGGAATAAGGGGTCCCAGCTCACATGCTCCCACACAAACAACAATCTGACCACCATCCACAGACAAAAGTGGGAACTCAAGGACCCTGGAAGGTAACTGAGAAACCCTGGTGAAGCCTGACATCAAGGACAGCACGTTGAGAAGGCAAGTCCATGCAGACCTACCAAATGGCAACCTGATTGTACTACACACAGCCCCACTGCCAAAGGAGGCAGGAGGAGCCATGCCTACCCATGCCCCTGGAAGCAGACCCACAGACCACAGTCCTGGCTACAGATCCTGACACAACCCGGTGACCCAGCTCCAGCCCTGCTCTGGGTATGGAGGCAGTCCGGCCAGATCAGGGGCCCATTGGGAAGATGCTCAGGAACCTGGCTGGAGCCACACCAGTACTGATCTCTGGAAACACACCTTCTATTACAGACCCAGCAGTGGTCCAGGAGGAAGCCCATGACGTAGCTTCAGTCCTGCCTGATTGCGGTCCAAGAAGCAGTTCTATCCACAGGGGATCTGGCAGGAACCACAGCTGACTGCAACCCTGGCAACCGACCTATCAAATGGTGAACCCCTTCACTATGGATCCAGTACAATGAGCCAGCTACAATCCCACCATGATCCTGGAGGCACCCATCAGTCCAGGAGTCCAGCAGGACAAAGTCTGTACCTGCCAGAAACAGCCTCTAGAGACAGGAGCAGGTGTTTGTTCCTTCAAATACAAGGACATCCACACAAGTTTACACATATCAGTAAGAATCAGGCAAACATGAGACCACCAAAGGAAACTGTTAATAAAGCTTCAGTAACCAGTCCAAGGAAATGGAGATCTACAAACCACCTGACAAAGAACACAAAGTAAGTGTTTTATGAAGCTCAGCAAGCTACAAGAGAGCACAGATAAAGGACTCAATGAAATCAGGGGAACAACATGTGAAACAAAACAAGAACAAACAGAAATTATTAAAAAAGAAAGAAAGAAATTCTAAAGCCGAAGAATAAAAGAAATGAAGCGACAAATGCAACAGAGAACTTCAGAAAAATCTGTGACCTCACAGGCTGGTGACTTGAAGATACCCAGTCAGAGGGGGAAAAAGGGAAAAGAATGAAAAGGAGTGAAGAAAGCCCACAGGACTTATGTGATGTGACTAAATGAACGACACACGCATTAGGGGAGAGAAACCCCGAGTCCGACTAAGAAAAAAAGAGAAATACAGGCTTTAACAGATACCTCAGAAATAAAAAGGACCACATGTGAACAATTATATTCCAAAACACTGGAAAACTCAGAAGAAATTGACAAATTCCGAGAAACATACAACCTACCAAAACTGGACCCAGAAGGAAGAGAAAGCCTGAACAGACCAGTAACAAATAAGAGGAATGAATCAGTTATCAAAAACTTCCCACAAAAGGAAAGCCCAGGACAGGTGGCTTCACAGGTGAGTCCCACCAAATACTCAAAGAAGGATTAATACCAATCTTTAAAAAGAAGGGACACTTCCAAACTCATTCTGTGAAGCTAGTTTTCACTCTCATACCAAAGGCAGACAAAAACACAAGGAAAGAAAACTATAGGCTAATGTCCCTGATGAATAAGGGTGTAAAACTCCTAAAAAAAAAAAACTAGCAAACCAAATTCAACAGCACAGTAAAGGCATTAACACACCATGACTGATCCCCAGGATGCAGAGCTGGCTCGGCTGGCTCGTGCAGATGAACACGACATAACTGGCGCGGCTGCTGTGGAACAGCATGGTGAACATGACACAAACTGGTAAAACATACACGACATAACTGGCGCGGCCCCTGTGGAACAGTGTGGTGGCTCCTCAGCACTATTCTCAATAATCCAGAGGCAGAAACAACCCCATGTTCAGCTGCAACCCAAGGAAGGCCAAGAATCACTAGAAACTAAGAGAAGACAGAAGAGAAAGCACGGCTCTGCTGACGACTGACTTCTGGCTTTCAATCTCCAGAAATGTGAAAAAATAAATTTGCGTTGTTTTAAGCCACCCAGTTTGTGTGAATTATGTCACAGCAGCCTTAGAACGTAATACACTGGCCAAGGTAGCACCTGAATTCACAGCTCCAAACTGCTTGTCAAACTTCAGTTTATGACCTCATCACCAACAGAATTCCCCTTTTAACACATCTTGGACCACAATAGGTCATTTTATCTAAATTTATTAAATTCTTTTGTGGTACGTATTTCACTTCCTTCTCTTGCTAGATTAACAGGAATTGTTTCAAATAGTTTAGATATAATCTTAAAGATATAACTGGATCACTGTACATATCCCCCCACTTACCTGAGTTTTTCCAAGGCACTTTCTCGTTCAATGCGAAGTTTAGCTAAAGATGCATTCTCAGCTTTAAATTTTTCTATTTCTGTTTCCAATTCAATAATTTTCTCTCTTAAAACTTGAGATCGAGCATTGCCACCTAGAAGATAAGCCACAAATACTGAACTTCACAAAAAGCTTTCAGCAGCAAAACACTAGCTAGCTATTACACTAACAGCCAAAAATATTCTCAATACCTGTATTATTAAAAAGCATTAGGAACAATATTTCTAAAAGACAAAAAAATTTACAATGGCCTAACTTTGCAGATGGGGCAATCTAAACTTGAAGAATCAAATCATTCTACCTCAAAAAACAATCTGATGACAAATTAACATTATTATTTAAAAGTCATTCAAATAAATTTTTGAACAAACATACATAAATAGCTTAAGAACATGAATAAGCATTCACAAGAGATCTAAAGCACTAATCAACACCAAAATCAAAGTTTGCTGCTGCTGCTAAGTCACATCAGTCGTGTCCAACTCTGTGTGACCCCATAGACGGCAGCCCAACAGGCTCCTCTGTCCCTGGGATTCTCCAGGCAAGAACACTGGAGTAGGTTGCCATTTCCTTCTCCAAAATCAAAGTTTATCCCCCACCAATAAAAGAAATACAAATTAAGACCTTTTCCACATCAAATTTGCTACTTAACAGAATAGTCTATACTTTTTTCCTTCAACCACCCATTTGGAAAATAACCTTGATTTATATCACAAGACTAAAATACATGTATCTCCCCTCTGACCCACTTCTAAAAATCTAAAGAATTTTATAAGTTTATAAAATCATACAAGTCATTCTACACAAAAAGTGCATTGCAGCGTTATTTCCAATAGTGAAAAATAACTGAAATGTTCAACATGAAACTAGTAAATAAAATTATGCTATATTAATATAATTCTCTGCAACCATTTTTAAGTACACAAACAGTTTTAATGATATGGTCAAAGCACTGCATACATCTGGTCAAAAAGGATAAGGCCAATTATATGTCTCTACCATATTAAAAATACACAGGAAAAACGATTGTAAAGAAATACATCACAGTTACCTTAGATAGTTTAGTTATAAACACTTTTGCTTCTATACTTTAAGCTTCCAACTTTCCTGCAAAAAATACTATTTTTAAAAAATAGCTTATTTTTTAAAGCACCCATGCTTTGCTAGACATTCGAGTTTATAATATATATAAAAGAATGGAAAACTGTTTTCAATATAAGTTTAGAAAGTCCATCCCATCAACTAAATACTTTACAGCCATGAAATGGAATGAGACAGATGTGTATTAGCACAAGCTTCAAAATGTATTACTAACAAGGAGCAGAGCAGTATATACAAAGTGTGTTTACATTTGTGTAGAAAGGCAAATTATATACAGATTCACACATACACTTTCATATGCATGGAATCTTGGTAGAATACACAAATGAAATGGGAAAGCTGGTGTCTCTAGGAGCCCAGGTCTGGGGCTGGGGAAGAGAGGAAACTCGGATTTTACTCTATTTCTTCTTCATCATATATAGCAAGTTAATGCATGAGACCATTAAAAAAACTGATTTAAAATGGTGTGCACAAATGGAGGTAACACAGTAACACCAACCACAAGTTGGGTATTCCTTGGTTGTTGTTGGTGGTTTAGTCGCTAAGTCGTGTCTGACTCTTACGACCCCACGGACTGTAGCCTGCCAGGCTCCTCTGTCCATGGGATTCTCCAGGCAAGAATACTGGAGTGGATTGCCATTTCCTTCTCCAGGGAATCTTCCCGACCCAGGAATCGAACCCCAGTCTCCTGCATTGCAGGCAGATTCTTTACCGACTGAGCTATGAGGGAAGCCCAACAGCCCTTGGTTATTAAAGAAACTTAAACATTATCTCACCTTACAGTAATTAATTTTAAAGCCTTGGCAATAAGACACAGGTTAAAATTTGAAAAAATCTGCCATCACAATTCTTCCAAATCTCTTATACTAGTGTGTGCGCGTGCATGTTTGTGTGTGACTATCACATTTTTAGGCTCACAAAAGAAATCAAACCTTAACAAACACCTACTAGGTATCTACTGAGCATCTAGAAAGAAACATTTTAAGAAACTTAAAACTTAAAATGTGTTTCTTTTTAAGAAACATTCTGACAACATACTGATAAATTTAAACTTACAGCATTTCATTACAATACTCTGACATACCAGATGGGTGGTCTTGACTTGTGTTTAACTTGGGATCATTTCCTGAGCGTGAGTGTGACTTTGACTTCGATTTCAAAGAAGGAAAGAATTCCATCATCAAATCTGAGGTAGGAGGAGAGCTTGGGCCCCTACTGGATTTGCCCAAGTCTTCTCCCTTCTTGACTGGCACGACCTTCCTTTTTATCGTTTTGTCCAGTACACACATTTCACTCTTGTTAGGGCAGGTTGTCTGGGAAGTCCCATAAATGGCTTCATTCCCAAGAACACCGTCATGTTTAAATGAATTATCTTCAAGATCAGTCCAAGTTCTTTCATCATCAAAGTCAATTTTATTCATACTTATAGATGAGTGTCTTTTGGAGGAATCAGAAACTTTATTTTTCAAGCTTTCTATTATGAAAGAATCTTCACTGCTATAATCCTTGTCAGACAAATCTAAATCAACATCTCTCTTTTTCTCTTCCTCTTGAGTCGTGGTGTCCCGAAAATGTCCCTTAGCATCACAGACCTGCGGACTATCTTCTCTGCTGCTGGAACTCCTTTCCTTACCGTCAGATGATGGCTTTATTGTGACGTCAAGCTGTTCCTCCAAATCGGTGCTATGATCACTGTCTGTAACACCTTCACCATCGCCTGTACTCCACCTGGTCTGTCTTTCAGGAGGGTTCGTTTGGAACACTCTCCTCCTGACTTCACAGGACGGCGCCCACAATCCTCCAGGTGAGAACACTGAATCAAGTTGTCTGGGAGCAACCTCGCACTCAGCCTTGCTGCCACACTGGGCACGGTCCGGATCCTCATTTTGGTTATGCTGACTAACAGAACCCGGTGTTGCTGTCTTCTCTTCCCGCACACCTTTGACAGGTGTAGAAGACAGCCGGCGACCTCTGCAGTTCTGCTGGTCCCTCTCTAAGATCTTCAGTACAAATGAGGAGTTACTAGAAAATGATATTTCATCAGCAGCTTGTTCTAAAAACAAAAATTCATCTAATTCCAAATTTTCCTTTTCCTTTTCTCGTTCCCAATTCTCTAACTTTTTCTGAAGAGAAACATCAAGAGAAGATTCTGACCCTTTCAAAGTTTCACTTGCAGGGTTCTGAGAAGCCATACAGCTGATGAGTCCTGTGGAAATGGGAAGTCTGTCTTTACTGCGTGTCTTATTCCAGATTGTGCAACCAACATCGCAAGGTTTTGTACACTCAGGTACATTTTCTTTATTATTAGATTCCAATTTTTTCCCTAAACTGATCTGTTCTCTAAATTGCCCATCACATTTCTTCCCTGCTGGCATTTTCAATCCTGATGGAGAGAGACTTTTCCTACTATTACTCTTATGCACTTTTGGCTTCTGACTGAGCATGAGAGAACCACACTTGGTTCTGACTTTACTGTTCTTTTTAATAGGAAGTTTCTCTGTACAGATTTCTTTATTTATAAGAGCAGTTTTCCGCTGGAATTGTTGTTTGTCTGATTTAAACACAGGCTGGTCCTCTGAAATGCTCTGAGTGGTGACTAGGTTACTTTCTCTCCCCTTCTGATACTTAGATTTAGCATTAGTAAATCTGGCTAAACCTTCTCCTCGTTTTAAGAATGGCTGTTTTGGTTTTGCTTTGATAAGCAAAGATCCTTCTGCTTCCTAAAATAAAAGAATATTTGAATTAATTCTGGTATATCCAAGTAATT
This sequence comes from Moschus berezovskii, assembly GCF_049115385.1. NCBI lineage: Eukaryota > Metazoa > Chordata > Mammalia > Artiodactyla > Moschidae > Moschus > Moschus berezovskii. Next base: position 50,132,453 of record NC_142472.1, read on the forward strand.
TCGAAGCTATTTTTTAAGCAAATTATAAACAAATCTCTAAAGCCTTAGATAACTGGATCAAAATAGTAGAAATGCTAACCTTTAGCTGTTTCTGTTGCAATTCTAGTTCTTCCAACCGAATCTGTTCCTCTAAGTAGTCTTCAAAAGTTTGTTTCCTTTCTCTAATAGCAGCTTTAATAGGCCTAATAGTAAAAATAAAGTTATGTAACATGCAAAGCATGATGTGGTGAATACTTTACACTTAGTGTGGCTGATAGACACCTCTAACTGAGAACTAACCTTTTCCAACATCACAAATTCTATTTGAGAATCTATTAAAAGCTACAATTCCACTCCATCTCCCAAATACAGAAATACATGTCTCTACACGTGATTTGAAAAAGCCCCTCTGAAGTCCACCTACTGACCTCAGATTAACTTTTAAAGTAACATATTCATTATATAACTAAGATATGTTTCCAAGAATAGTTCATTAAATAAATATTCTTTAAGATCCTTAATAATATTAACAAGTCATTTAGCATTCCATAACACTAAAATATTTAAGAAAATAACAACCTCACTATTGATATTTTATCTTTGATATAAAATTAAATTTTAAACTCTACAACCACACTCAATTATTATTTATAAGTAATACCATATGTAAAACTCCAATATATGATCTTTCTCATCTCCAAAACAGGATTTACCTATTTGAGAGAATATTTGAGAGAATCTAAGGTATTTCCCTTAGATGAAAACACTGCTAGATTCTCCCAATACAATGTCAAGGCTACTTTAACTGATTATCTTCCCAACCTCTTACTGCTGCTGACAATATGGAATAAGCTGGATCTTCAATCCTATACTTAAAAGCATGTCCAAGCAAAAACAAGAAAACTATGGATCTTTCAAACAAAGTACCAATAATAATGACTCATATTAAATTCCTTTCAAAGCAAATGATACCTTTCTTCAATATTAACCACTTCTGAGGAATCACCAATTTTTTTTAAGTGCGTATCGTTCCCTTCCTGAATCTGTTCCGTCATTTTCTCCAAACATGGTAAAATATCTTCTCCTAGAATAAAAATAAGGAGCAATTTAGTTCAATAAAAAAAGCAGATTAAAGTCATAAAATGTGAGAATTTTACAAGTTACTATGCTAAGAAAAAAAAAATTTAGTTAAACAATGTATCAGTTCAGTTCAGTTCAGTTGCTCAGTCGTGTCCGACTCTCCGCGACCCCATGAATCACAGCACGCCAGGCCTCCCTGTCCATCACCAACTCCCGGAGTACACTCTAACTCATGTCCACAGAGTCGGTGATGCCATCCAGCCATCTCATTCTCTGTCGTCCCCTTCTCCTCCCGCCCCCAACCTTTCCCAGCATCAGAGTCTTTTCCAGTGAGTCAACTCATCGCATGAGGTGGCCAAAGTATTGGAGTTTCAGCTTTAGCATCAGTCCTTCCAATGAACATCCAGGACTGATCTCCTTTAGAATGGACTGGTTGGATCTCCTTGCAGTCCAAGGGACTCTCAAGAGTCTTCTCCAACACCACAGTTCAAAAGCATCGATTCTTCGGCAATCAGCTTTCTTCACAGTCCAACTCTCACATCCATACATGACCACGGGAAAAACCATTGCCTTGACTAGACGGACCTTGGTTGGCAAAGTAATGTCTCTGCTTTTTAATATACTATCAAGGTTGGTCATAACTTTCCTTCCAAGGAGCAAGCGTCTTTTAATTTCATGGCTGCAATCAGCATCCGCAGTGATTTTGGAGCCCAAAAAATAAAGTCTGACACTGTTTCCACTGTTTTTCCATCTATTTCCCATGAAGTGATGGGACCAGATGCCATGATCTTTGTTTTCTGAATGTTGAGCTTCAAGCCAACCTTTTCACTCTCCTCTTTCACTTTCATCAAGAGGCCTTTGAGTTCCTCTTCACTTTCTGCCATAAGGGTGGTGTCATCTGCATATCTGAGGTTATTGATATTTCTCCCGGCAATCTTGATTCCAGCTTGTGCTTCTTCCAGCCCAGCGTTCCTCATGATGTACTCTGCATAGAAGTTAAATAAGCAAGGTGACAATATACAACCTTGACGTACACCTTTTCCTATTTGGAACCAGTCTGTTGTTCCATGTCCAGTTCTAACTGTTGCTTCCTGACCTGCATACAGGTTTCTCAAGAGGCAGTGTATACCAAAGATTTTAAAACACTCAAAGACTTCTTTAATACGATAAAGAAAACTAAAAAACCCTAATTAAAACACAACATCCTTCAAAAAGTTAATGTTAAGGGGGAGAAATTTTCTAAGTTATAAAGGACTCAAAGAATTGTAGCAACTGAATGTAATACAATAACTTGACTGGATCCTACTTTTAAAAAACACCTTAAAGAGGCAATTTTGGGATTGCAGGGAGCATTCTAAATTGCATTTCCATAGTTAAGGTCCCTGGATACAAAAATATTAATAGTATTGTGGTTATATAGAAGAATGTCCTAATTTTTTCTGGATATTTGAAATTATATAATGTCTCCATATAATTTGAGATGAAATGACTGAGCAAACTATCAATATGTGCAGATATAAACAGATAAATAAGTATAGATACAGATATATATAACATATAAATATAGATAGACAAAGTAAATATGGAAAAATATCAATTGCTGCATCTAGGTGGTGGGTGCACTGGTAATCACTGCAGTGGTCTTTCTACTTTTCTGGATATTTGAAATTTGCCAAAATAAAAGGTCAATGGGACTTCCCTGGTAGTCCAGTGGCTAAGACTCCATGCTTCCACTGCAAGGGGCAAGGATTTGATCCCTGGTTAGGGAAGTTTCACATGCTGCACAGTGCCACCAAATAAAGATGAAAAGGTTAAGGGAATGTACTGTATAAAAAACAAGGAAAAGACATTTGACCTTTTTATACCAAGAAATTACTCTAAACTAGGAATAAGATATCCACAAAAGGTGCCCAATACTAAGTAGTGAGTAAAGACTTTTTGTCGTATCATTTGTGTTTTTCTATATCTGACTCTAAAGAACATATACATAAAAACACCATTAAAGATGAAAAGCAAATTAAAATTAAAAATACTGGAAATGATTCAGTCCTACTATAAAGAAAATGAAATAAAGACATATTATTTGATGATCTGCATAATGATAACATTAAAATTATGGTTATGAAGGCTACAGAAAGTGCCCTGACCACTTTCCACATTGAGTGGGAAAAGAACGTAATTTATTACACAATACTCACTCTATGATTACAAAATATGGAAAGAAAAAAAAGGCCAGGGAGTGAGCACAGAAACAGGACTTTAGAAATGCCTTGAGCACTCAGTGAGTTTGGAACGAGCAGACACTAGGAGCCAGTTCTCTGGCAGGAGCGTGCCAGGTGCTGGGAACACAGAGATACAGTAAGGGTGTCGGGGTTGGAGGGATTTCTCTCACAAGTACTAAGTCCCATCACTCATCTATTGTTCACGTCACACCTTCTATCTTACTCCCCACCACCAACACACACTTTTTAAATCGATTTCAAACTTCTCCTAAGCTCTCAAGAAAAATGATCCAACCAGAAATTGCTGCCTCCCTTTCTGAAGATCCAATACTACCACGGCAATGTCTGAAGTCAGCAAGAGTCATCCTGCAACTTGTTCCTTGAAAGTCACAAATTCTTTGTCCAAACCAGGCTCAGTCACTGTATAGAAGTTAGGATCTCTCATTTAAAGACGTAGCACGGACTTCCCTGGTGGTCCGGTGGCTAAGACTCTGCACTCACAATGCAGGAGGTCCGGGTTCAAACCTGATCATGGAATTAGATCCCACATGGTTCAACTAAGTGTTCGCATGCTGCAACTAAGACCCAGTGCAGCCAAATAAACAAATACACAAATATTTAGGAGGACAAAAAAAAACACAAATAGGAGAAAAAAATGCAGGACTTTCCTTGTCTTAGAACAACCAGGTGACACTGTCCATTAACTATAGAAGAGAGAAAGATAAGTAACTCACCTTTAGAACAGTTACCGTTTTCTTCCTTCAAATCATCTTTTTTCACAAGTGCTTCCTGACACTGTGCCTCATAAAACACACTGGGAGAAGCACCACTTCTTGAAGTTAAAACAAAATCCTGATGAGTGGTTCTACAGAAGTCGTTTTGTTCACTGGATAAAATGTTAGAAGGGTGTTTCTTTTCTTGGCTTTGATTCTGGTGGATATATGATGGCAAGAAGGGCATGGTTTTCTCTACAGTGGTTGAATTTCCCGGAGGTCTGTACTTTTTCTGGCTCTGGTCATCAGGCAGTGGAGTTAAACCTTACAATTAAGAAAATCAATAAAACCAATGACTTTCTGTTCTACCTGTTAATGGTACCTATGTTTCCTCCAAAGTGAGAAAAGTATTTTTTTTTCCTCATTATTAGGAAACCATGTTTAACAAAATCATGAAATTTTAAGAGTCCAAAGTGACCTTTGAATGCTTTTGATTGAAAATGCATTTACACCATGACTCATGTACAGTGTTCACACGCCAGAGCTACAGCCTGCCTAACTATGGAAGGTATCATTCACCCTCCATCTGTGAGCACTGCCTGGAGCTGTCAACTCTAAGCCCTGTGACAGTTAAATGCAGAACTCCGATGCAGACAGTTACAAATAATCTGAACTGTTCCTTCACAATCAGTAACTGCTCTGCGTTACAACACATGAAAGCATTTTTTCCTTTATGTTCCCATTAAGATACTGGTGACCTCAGGTGGTGGAATGATGGGTGATTTTGTTTTGTACTTTTCTGTAGTCCCTAAATTTCCTGTAATATTTTTAGCCTGTTCTGTTTCTTAAGTCTCTGCTTTTGAAATCACCCAATAAACATCTCGAAGATACAATTCTTAGAGAATAAAAGGCAATAACTAGCCATCCTGCCTGCTGAACCAGCCCCTTGAAATTTACTACTCCTGTTTTCCCAGATTGTTTCAATTAAACTTAGAATTAAAGACACAATTTCTGGGGCGGGGGCGTGCGGGGGCGGGGGGGGACTTCCCTGACAGTTCAGTGGTTATGAAGCTGTGTTTCCACTGCAGGAGGTACAGGTTCAATCTCTGGTCCAGGAACTTAAGACCCACCAGTCATGTGGCATGGCCAAAAAAATAAGACATAGTGGGAAGTACTTCATAAAAGAGGCATGCCACCAATGTCTTACACCCTCTGCTTCACCCCTAGCCCACAAATAAAACTTGAAGTCAGGTAGGTCCTCACTGAACATCAGATTCAACCTGCCTTCTTTAATAACAATATTCTCCCATCTAAATATTTTTGACTAATGGTCAGCCCACTTCAGCCTAAAGACATCTCTGACAGAAGAGCAAAATCCCAAAGCAGCAGTCCTCAAAGTGTGGTCTGTACACTCCCAGTCTCCAAAATTCTGTCAGGGCATCCACCAACGTCCAAGCTATCTTCAGAAGCACTGAGACAGTATCTGCCTTTTCACTGTGCTGATGTGTACCCTGATCACATGCACTGTCAGGGAGCTTCCAGGGGACCTCACTCAAAAGCGGGACAGCAGGACCCACTGTGCTCACCACCACACTCTCAGCTCGAAAACTGACAACAGCTTTACCGAAGAATGTTCCAGACAAAGCAAGCAGGAAAATTATTAATTTTTTAGTTAAATTTTAACTCTTGAGTTCATGTCTTCTGAATATTTTATAGGACAAAATGAGAAGTATGCATAAATCACTTCTGCTGTAAACTAAGCCATGGGCTGTGAAATTTTTTCAGCCATAAGCTCAACTAATTGATCTTTCAGGGATTATTTCTGCTTGAAAGAATGACGAACTATGATGATTTAAACCACAGCAACTGGCAGAACATCTTCTCAAAAATGAAACAACTGAGCAAGACATTTCAAGGAAACTGACAGTATTTGTTGCCAATGATAAAGTATGAACTTTCAAATAAAAATCAGAATGTTGGAAAATATGTCCATCACCATGAGCTTGAAAGCTTTATATTTTAAGACTTATGATGAGATCTGTGGTAGCATTAATACATATAAATTTTTATACTTTATAATGAAATACATCAATATTTTTAGAACCTACCTAACTCAGAGAACTATTATTTTCCAAATAACCAATGCATGATTTTACCAAAGCATGGATGATAAGTCTATTCAAAATGTCAAGATACTTTAATGTATTTTAATGTAATAGAGCACAGAAAGTTCATTAATATGATTGATTCCATACTGTGAATAACAGCTGAGAAATGACCACTTGTTAAGTGTGGTGGAATATCAAAGAAATAATCACATTATTTGAAAAAGTTTTCTCCTTTTTCTAATCACATGTCCTTGTGAAGATGGATTTTTTTTCACATACATCAACCAAAACAACATAAATGAAGAGATGGGAGGCGAAAGTAGATATGAGAATCAGCTGAGTTCTATAAGCCAAAAGAGATTTTCAAAAACACTGAACAATGTCATTCTTCTCAATTATTTTTTAGAAAATTTTTTTGTTAAAAAGTGTTATTTATAGCACATAATTATTTTAAAGAAATTACTTTTTAGATTTCTTAGTTTTAATCTCTAACACAGTAAATATCAATAGCTATAGCCCATATAATAATACAAACTCTTTGGAGTCCTCAATAATTTAAGAGTGTTATGGGGTCCTGAAACCAAAAAATATTGAGAACTGCCCTAAAACAACTGCTACATAACTCCATGGAGGTAGTTCTCACATTAGTAACATTAAAATCTGCTTCCCTATTGCTCTGCCATATGCTATTTCTACCCAGGAAACTGTCATAGGCTATTATATAAATGATCGTGATTATTATTTTTCTGTCCTCCATAAAAGAACCCTGAACCATTCAGTTATTTCCACATACATACCATATTGTCTATATTGTCTAAGATAAACATCCAAATTCCCTGAGCCATTCTTCATTTGCTGCCTTGTCACTAGTGCTACCACCACGCCCAAGGTACCATCCAGCCACATCTGCATGCACACATACCAAGATCTTTCTTCTTTGTATTCTCTATGTCCAGTACAGCCTCTCAACAGAACAGGTGCTCCACTCAATCAGTAAAGTGTGTCTCTTAAAAGGCAGCACCAAGAAGCAAGCACACTGCCCCTGACCACTGTTTTTCAAACCATGGGACACAATCCATTTTGAAAATGTCCTTGCTACCTGCCAGGCATGTGAATAAGAACCGATTCATGAAATTTCTCTGAAATTATGAGTCATGATTTTAAATGTTTTTGTTACTATGCAAGCTGGTCAAAAAACTGAAAACTACTGCTCCAGATCACCTTTCAACAGCTTGCTCATCCCTATAAGTACATCATGCTTTCTATTAACTAATCTAGCATTCAACAGGAAAGCTGTCCTATACTACCCCAGAAAGTATTTCTGGTATGGCTCGTTAGCAGAGCAGAATGGCTTCTACACAGACACACTTTTATGACCCTGATCAGTTTTTCATTCATTAGGCAGGAGTTGTACCTCAGTAGCCCTAGGTCAAATTTAGCTCCGCATTTTCATTCTGTTGGGTCTTCTTAAAATTTTCTTTTATAAATAAATGTGAATGCCTTTAAGTGGGGCACACATGTTCCAGAATGGCACAGATCCCTCATCTGTATTATATTACACCATTACCGTTCCATAGTTGTCTCTCTGGCTTGAAATTGGAGTTGGCAACATGACAGAGAAATGGTAGAAATAACCTGTCAAACAACTAAAGACAGGAAATGTGTATAACTGCCTACCACTGTACTGACCAAAGGCCTCAAGTAAATAATACCTTGGAGCGTCTGCTGCCCAGACACCAAGGTGAGTAGCTCCTCCTGCTCACCCATGAGCCTCTGCAGCTGCTCGAGCTGCCGCCTCTTCAGCTGCTCCTGCTTCTTCTGTTGCTCTTCTTTCAGCTTTTTAGACATAAAATTAACTTGATTAAAATTAGTATTTCTTTATGGACCTTTGTTCCTTAACATTAATCTTAATCCCTCCCAGCTCCCTTCTTGTATCTTCTCTAATAAGAGTTCCAAAGAGGGATCCCTAAGTAACTTAATTTGCCACCAAAACTCTATAAACTCTCAACTAAGAAAGAGAAAAAAAATCACATGAATCCTTTGATTCTTAAAGTAGGATCGGTATCAGTCCATTTATAATCAACTAATATTTGATCAGTCATTTCTAAATTAGTTTTTACAAAATGAGGTAGGAAGATATTATTTTAAGTGCTATGTTTGATTCTTACATATTAATCATGTTTTAATGTTTCACCTCAAACAAATGTATGATATTAAAAGATAAACAAAGACCTGGAACAGATGACTTTTCATTGTAAACAGAAACCTGCAATAACTGCAATCATTCACATACATATCAAGACGCCGTTTTACCTGTTCAAGCTTTTTAACAAGTGGGTCTTTATAAGGCACTTCCTTGAATTCACTCAAAAGATCTGCGATAAACTCATTTTTGCTATCTTCCCATTGTCCAGGAGCATCCTGACGTGCCACTATCTGTGGCCCCTCTTTAGTAAAAGGAAAGACTCTCTGTGGCTCAGATTTATCTGACTGTAACTTGTATGGGCTGTTAGGCTCCAATTTCTGTTCTTCATGAAGTGAATCTTCTTCCCTTATAAAGCTGAAACTATTTGAAAATTTTGTGGCTTTAATAGGAAAGCTGGTAGAAAAGTTCACATTTGCTGGCTTCTCTTCCTCTGCTTCTAAAATAGGAAATCCACGATTTAATATGACCCCAGCCCGAGAAGGATTCGCCATCCACTGGGTTAAGAAGTTCTGCCCACTGTTTAACTCTGAAGAGGTTGGCATCAGAAACATTTTGGTCCAAGGACAGTACTGTATTTAAATAATGTAAAAGATGGAACAGTTATTAATTTCCAACACCTGCAGAGAGAAGACAAAAAATAAAGTATTCTACCCAAACCTCAACCTAGCACAAAAATCTACTATTTCTTATATGAAAGACATTAGCAAAGCAATCAAGGAATTAGTTACATATTTTTTTAAATGTCCTTAAAAAATCCACACTGAGGGGATCAAAAATCAAAGTTCCCTATGATTCAATCAGTTATGGATCAATTTACACAAGTGATGATCAGTCAAAAGACCTAAAACTAAGGGAGCAGGATTCCCTGGTGGCGCAGTGGTAAAGAATCTGCCTTTGCAAGAGACTTGGGTTCGATCCCTGGAAGATCCCCTGGAGGAGGAAATGGCAACCCACTCCAGTATTTGCCTGGGAAATTCCATGGACAGAGAAGCCAGAGTCCATGAAGCCACAAAGAGTCAGACACGAATGAGCACAACACAACAACAACAAAAACCTAAGGGAGTTAAAGCTCATCTAAGTTATTTGATTATCAAAACAAAAACAAAATCACTATCCATATCCACTACTACCCACTTTAACCACTTTCAATGCATCTAACTGTAGTCCAATACTGCTTCTTTGTCCAACCAAGGAAGCAGTGTTCCTCCTAGTTCCAGAACAAGTCACCACCACCCCAAGGCTTTATCTGGCACAGTCTCCTGTTGTCCCTTCCTCCTCTTCCTATAACTCCCTTCCTGCCCATGAGGCAGTCTCTTATCTGTATCCCTAGAGGTCTCTGACATCACTATTTTGGCATTCCTCTCATTATTAGTGGCATTTTGTTTTTGTATTCATAATCTACCGAGTGAACCATCCTACACTGCTGGTGGGAATGTAAATTGCTGCAGCAACTATGGAGAATAGAATGGAGGTTCCTTAAAGAAACTAACAACAGCGTTACCATATGATCCAGCAATCCCACTCCTGGGCATATATTCACAGAAAACTCTAATTCAAAAAGATACATGCACCCCAATGTTCACAGTAGAACCATTCACAACAGCCAAGACATGAAGCAAATTAAATGTCCACTGACAGATGAATGGATACAGATGTGGTCTATGTATACAATTGAATATTACTCAGTCATAAAAAAAGAATGGAATAATGCCATTTGCAGCAACATAGATGGATCCAGAGATTAAATGATATCATTTATATGTGGATTATTAAAAAAGGATACAAATGAACTTGTTTACAAAACAGAAACAGACAAACATAGAAAACACTTATGATTACCAAAGCAGATGGTGGGAGAATAAGTTAGAAGTTTAGGATTAACAGAACTAAAGAGCCTCTTGATGAAAGTGAAAGAGGAGAGTGAAAAAGTTGGCTTAAAACTCAACATTCAGAAAACTAAGATCATGGCATCTGGTCCCATCACTTCATGGCAAATAGATGGGGAAACAGTGGAAACAGTGTCAGACTTTATTTTGGGGGGCTCCAAAATCACTGCAGATGGTGACTGCAGCCATGAAATTGAAAGACGCTTGCTCCTTGGAAAAGTTATGACCAACCTAGACAGCATATTAAAAAGCAAAGACACTACTTTGCGAACAAAGGTACGTCTAGTCAAAGCTATGGTTTTTCCAGTAGTCACATATGGATGTAAGAGCTGGACTATAAAGAAAGCTAAGCACCAAAGAATTGATGTTTCTGAACTGTGCTGTTGGAGAAGACTCTTGAGAGTCCCTTGGACAGCAAGGAGATCCAACCAGTCCATCCTAAAGGAAATCAGTCCTGAACATTCATTGGAAGGACTGGTGCTGAAGCTGAAACTCCAATACTTTGGCCACCTGATGCGAAGAACTGATTCATTTGAAAAGACCCTGATGCTGGGAAAGATTGAAGGTGGGAGAAGGGGTGAGATGGCCTCACTGACTCAATGGACATGAGTTTGAGTATACTCTGGCAGTTGGTGATGGACAGGGAGACCTGCTGTGCTACAGTCCATGAGGTCACAAAGAGTCCGACACGACTGAGCGACTGAACTGAACTGAGGATACACACGACTACATATAAAACAGGTAAACAAGGATCTACAGTATAGCACAGGGAACTACACTATCTTGTAATAACCTGGAAAGGAAAACAACCTGAAAAAGAATATGTATGTATATATAACTGAATCATTTTTCTATTCACTTGAAACACAACACTGTAAATTAACTATACTCAAATTTTATTTAAAAAAAAAAAAAGCTAGAAAATTTTCCTCCCAGACTGACAAGTGCATTTTCCCTCCAAGACTTGTCTAGATGCACTGACAAGGGGCATCACCATTGTGATGCTGCACACAGACGTCTGCATCTGAAACACAACAGGGCCCTGTGGTCCTTGCCCCGGGGTCCTCAGTCTGCCTTTTGTCTGTGGAAAAACATCAGCCAAAGAATAAGTTCAATCAGAGAAGGAAAAGCAGAAGCAAAGAAAAGCAAACAGGACAAAACAGTAACAGCTTAAGTCATTAAGCAAAATCAAGACCCTGTAGTTCCTTGTCATGGGTTAGTGATATTGAGAGCCATTCAGGTGAGCTGTCTTGGAGAGACTAAAACTCCCACCAGGTGGAAGAAGTTAACTCCATGACGACCAACCAGACACTAGCCATGACACAGCTGCTACAATTCTGAGACCTGGCCTTGAGAAAATGTGAACAAACCGACTCTGAAACTGAAGATTCAGTTCAGTTCAGTCGCTCAGTCGTGTCCGACTCTTTGCGACCCCATGAATCACAGCACGCCAGGCCTCCCTGTCCATCACCAACTCCCAGAGTTCACTCAAACTCATGTCCATCGAGTCGGTGATGCCATCCAACCATCTCACTCTCTGTCGTCCCCTTCTCCTCCCGCCCCTAATCCTTCCCAGCATCAGAGTCTTTTCTAGTGAGTCAACTCTTCGCATGAGGTGGCCAAAGTATTGGAGTTTCAGCTTTAGCATCAGTCCCTCCGATGAACACCCAGGATTGATCGCCTTTAGAATGAACTGGTTGGATCTCCTTGCAGTCCAAGGGACTCTCAAGAGTCTTCTCCAACACCACAGTTCAACTGTACTTAAAACAATCAAGATGACTCCAATCAGAGGACCGTCATGACGGATTTCAAGATGACTGTCAGAGCTGACTGTGCTGTTTCTCCATGTAGGTGCCTCCATCCACCTAATGGAATGCGGGGGTGGGGAAGGTCCTGTCTTCTTTCCACAAAACTTGCCTCTTTATTGGCTTTGAGCAGTGAGCAGGTGGACCCCGCTTTGGATAATACATCTTTCCTCCACCTATAAAAGAAACCTCCACTGCTTCATTTCATTACTATGATCCTGAAAGTATATTTACTGTCAGCATGATGCATAGAAATCCTGTTTTTTTCACCATAACCTGTTATTTACTATTGATACTAAGGCCTTGGTAAAGGGAGCATACTCAGCAAAATGCCTCGAAGGACTATCAGCATGTGAACTCAGATTTTCCTATTATCAAAATCTGTTTGAAAGAAACGAAGTCTTAGACCTCCAAAAACTACCACACAAGCATTCTTTAAAGCACCGGGGGAGGAGTTAAATTCTCTGCAACGAGAGGCAGAAAACGTAGATGCAAACAATTCAAACCCACCCTCAGGTCTTGAAAATCAATTGGTTACTTAGGGAGGTGAATTTCCGGTCTCCCAACACGTCACTGAAACCCACCGACCCACAGCAAATCTTTCAAACCCACAGCTTTGAATAACCGCGGAACAGGGTAGCCCGCACCGCCCCTCCGCGCCGACTGGCGCGCCCCCACGGGCCTAGCCGGTCCCTCCGCGCACCGCTGACCCGCTCGGATTCAGGGCGGCATAACCAATTCAAGTCCCTCCCCACAAGAAGTCCCGCTCGGAGGCCAGAACCCCTCAAGCCTCTCAAGCCAGAGCCGGAGCGGGTACCTCTGCACTTACAAACCACCCGCCACTGCCGCCGCCGCTCCGCCCGCGGACCCAGAGGCTCCTGGAAAGTGTAGTTCCTTCGGCCCCTCTGCGCTTGCGCGAGCGCGCCGTCGGACACACGCAAACTACAACTCCCAGAGAAGCCCGGAAGACACCAGTTAGTTGGCGCTAGTGGCCAGGCACCTTCCGCCCTGGCGTGGGCTCGGGGCCGGAGTAGTAGAAGGCTAAGCAGCGGGGAGATGGCTGCTGCAGAGCACTTCCGGGTCCGATCGACCCTCTCCCTTGGACTTTGAAAGCTTCTCTGGCGCACTCGCGGAAGCTTCTCCTCGTCCCCGGAAACATGAGGCCGCGGATGCTCTGATCGGTGGAGGAAGACTTTTTGCCAAGATTTCTTTGGTTTTTGTTGTCTTTGCCAGGCGGGACCGAGTAAAGGAAGGGCGGGCGGTCGGCCACACTATTTCATGGCAAAGACAACCTTGTGATGAATTCACTGCTTGTCTTTATCGCTTGTCTTTGCTGCCTAATGCGTAATTGGCCGTGTGCGCATTTTGAACACTGGCTTGCAAAGCTCGAAAACTGTTTTCTTAATTGCCATCGCAGAGTGCTGCGTAGAAGCGGACTCAACAATGCAAGGTAGCATTGTGTACACAACTTGGGCTCTGTGCTTGTTTATAAATATTTAAAGAAATCAAACGAAGTGCCATTTGTAACAACCGGTATAAGAAACGAACTAGCGCCTACTGCTGGCCCTGCACGACAGGACAGGGCAGTAATGGAGAGACAGTTGTTGGGGCAAGGAATGATAACTTTATTCCAAACGCCAGAAAACAGAGAAAATGGTATACTTGGGCCCCTAAAGAACCATCTTGGCAGAGTTAGACTTCCGACTTCTTTTGCCCTAAAAGCCTCCAGAGGCAGGGCAGGGCGGTAAAGTCACCCACTCCTGGTTCTCCTCAGCGTCAGGAGAAGATGTATTAATTTCTTCTGTCCTGCAGTCATTCAGGGGTGGGCCTGGTCAGGATATTTCTAGTCAGGGAGCTTGAAATGGGGGAAAATATATATTTGGTACGAGTTCTACAAAAACGAAGGTACTTTAGCTAAACAAAGGTATTTTAGCTTAATACCAGTTTCCTGGAAGGCAGTGTTCCCAGAGATGAGTCATTATGTATAATTTAAGCTGGTAGGCAGAGGAACCAGAGATCAAATTGCCAACATCTGTTGGATCATAGAAAAAGCAAGAGAGTTCCAGAAAAACATCTACTTTATTGACTACACCAAAGCCTTTGACTGTGTGGATCACAGCAAACTGTGGAAAAGTCTTCAAGAGATGGGAATACCAGACTGACCTTACTTGCCTCCTGAGAAACCGCTATGCAGGTCAAGAAGCAACAGTTAGAACAGGACATGGAACAATGGACTGGTTCCAAATTGGGAAGGGAGTACATCAAGGCTGTATGTAGAGTACATCGTGCTAAATGCTGGGCTGGATGAAGCACAAGCTGAAATCAAGATTGCCGGTAGAAATACCAATAACCTCAGATGTGCAGATGTAAAGATCTGCAGATAATAACCTTATGGCAGAAAACGAAGAGGACCTGAAGAACCTCTTGATGAAAGTGAAAAAGCTGGTTTGAAACTCCACGTTCAAAAAACTAAGATCATGGCATCCAGCCCCATCACTTCATGGCAAGTAGATGGGGAAACAATGGAAACAGTGACAGACTTTATTTTCTTGGGCTCCAGAATCTGCAGATGGTGACTGCAGCCACGAAATTAAAAGACGCTTGCTTCTTGGAAGAAAAACTATGACCAACGTAGACAGCAAATTAAAAAGCAGAGATATTACTTTGCCAACAAAGGTACATCTAGTCAGAGCTATGGTTTTTGCCAGTAGTCATGTATGGATGTGAGAGTTGGACCATAAAGAAAGCTGAGCACCAAAGAATTGATGCTTTTGAACTGTCGTGTTGGAGAAGACTCTCGAGAGTCCCTTGGATTGCAAGGAGAGTCAACCAGTCCATCCTAAAGGAAATCAGTCCTGAATATTCATTGGAAGGACTGATGCTGAAGCTGAAACTCCAGTACTTTGGCCAACTGATGTGAAGAACTGACTCATTGGAAAAGACCCTGATGCTGGGAAAGATAAAAGTAGGAGGAGAAGGGTATGACAGAGGATGAGATGATTGGATGGCTTCACTGACTTGATGGACATAAGTTTGAGCAAGCTCCAGGAGTTGGTGATGGACAGGGAAGCCTGGCATGCTGCAGTCCTTGGGTTTGCTCGGAGTCAGACACAACTGGGCGACTGAACTGACTGAAGCTGGTAGGCAACATCTTTTTAGTGATTAACTTGTAACAGAATATGAAAAGGTTCTTTCCTATTACACTACCACTGAGTTAAGGATAATTTTAAAAAACGGACTTCCCTGGTGATCCGATGGCTAAGACTCCATGCTCCTAACTGTAGGGAGCCCAGACTGATCCCTGGTCAGGGAACTAGATCCCACATGCCACAACTAAAAGAATTCACATGCTGCAACCAAGACCTAGTGCAGCTAAATAAATAAATACATATATTTGTTAAAAGATTACTATAAAAACACTTAGTAAAAATTGGGCTTCCCAAAAGTGTTTTGCTAGCTATTTCAAAAATAGCCCTTCCCAAAATCATGGTTTTCATTTTTTTTTTCTTTTTTTAATTATGGATGAAGAAGTCAAAGCCCAAGACTTCCAAAGTCACACAGCTAGATGCCACACAAGGAACCAAATGCTCATCCTCATTTATTATAGTCCTTTGGCTTGAAAGCTTGCCCAAAAGTCTTATTTTTTTTCAAGTGTGTATCTTTTTAAAATAGTCACAAAATTTCCTACTTTTTTTGCCTGTATTTTATTCCTCTGTTTTTATTCTAATTCAGTCTAAGTATCACATTGGTTATTGGTTGAATAAATCAGTCTTTTACTACATGCAAGTCCTAGCTGACTTTTAAATCAATGTTATATAAATGTTCACCTGTAGCCCAGGTGCCCACTAAGCTCAAAGGTTCTTAAAATCCATTACAAGGTGGAAGGGGAAGAGGGGAGGAACTGCCAGACAATGAAAAATATTGCATCTTCAAGTCCTGCTGTAGAGAAAAGTCAGACTAAGTGCTCCCACAAGGGATTTTAGCCACAAATTATCTATTCTGATACAATCTTTTATGTCATCACTGGAGGCAGGAGGGCACTGTAATATAATGGCTAATGGCCCATGCTTTGGAGTCAGACAGCCTGGGATCAGAGGAGTTCTGTTCTCAGAAACTTCTCATCTGCAAAATGGGGATGATAACACACTTGGCCCTCCCAACTGTGGTTCCACATCAGCAGATTCAACTCAACAGAGACTGGAAAAACAGCAGGGAAAAAAATTACACAGATTTCCAAAGAGCAAAACTTGAATTTGTTGTGCACCCACAATTATTTACTACATGGACAGAAGAGCCTGGCGGGCTACAGTCCATGAGGTCACAAAGAGTCAGACATCTGAGCAACTAACAGTAGGCCTGAACGCTACAGTTATTTACATAGTATCTACATGTACTAGGTATTATAAGTAATCTAGAAGTAATCTAGAAATCTAGATTTCAAGTATAGGGAGGATCTAAGTAGGTTACATGCAAACACTATACATTTTATATGAGGGACTTGAGCATTCAGGGATTCTGGTATCCTTGGGGGTTTTGGAACCAGTCCCCCATGCAAACCGGGACACAACTGTGTCTGCTTCATAAAATTATCAAGAATATTAGATCAAAAGAATATGTCTAGGGAGTTCCCTAGTGGTCCAGTGGTTGGTTAAGAATTCGCCTTCTAATGCAGGGGATGTGGGCTCAATTCCTGTCAGAAAACTAAGATCTCACATACATAAGCCCTTAGGGCCTTAACTAGAGAGAAGCCTGTGTGCCAAGGAAAAGAGCCCTGCATGCCACAGCTATGACTTGACACAGCTCTATATAAGTAGTAAAAAATACATATATTTATATATATGTAAAAGTATGACACTTACCATATGGTAAAAATTTAGGAAATTTTTCACTTTTTAAAAACCACCATATGGAAGTATGACTGATATACAAAAAGCTATATATATAATACATATAACTTGATGAGTCTAGAGAAGTCCTCACCCAAGAAGCCATCATCACATCTATACCGTAAACAAATCCATCAAGTCCAAAGTCCAGCTCGATAGGTCATGTCAGATGATTCTGCAAGATATAAAAATAATATGTAATTCTCAAGTCATTTGGTAAGAATACTATTTAAGAATACAATTTTAATTGGGCGTGAAAAATCTTCAAAGAGTTGAGGCATTTTCTTTGCTAGCTATGATAGGAGTGACCGCTCTGCCCAGAAAGGACAGAATTTCAGGCCTGGCTGTGGGAGGCTTCCCATGCTGATGCTGTCCAGGCTAGAACAGATGACCCCAGCAGAGGATGGAGGGACCTGAGAGATGCGAGTACCCAGCCTCTAAGCAAAGGCAAGAAAAGCCACAGCCCACTTTACCTGTGGGAAGTAGAGTTCCTAACTAAGGTCCTAAGGCTCAGATTTCCAGAATGTTACCTCAGTAAGAAAATTTCTAACAACTACATTGGATGCAGAAAGATATCTTAAAAAATCTTGTCATTTTAATACGGCTAGAACTAGTGCTGGTGGGTTGGGCTTGCAGCAAAAGGTCATGGAAACCTGTGAGTCTAAACAGTGAAGGGATTATCACATGCACTACATTCTAGAATGTCCGCGCAATACTGTGCAGTAGATAATAAAGAGAATTCTAGCCTGAATCTGCTGGGATCACAGCAGAGCAATACAATGATAGTTAAGACTTTACTGTAATTATTGTCTGATGGTTCTTGACACATTCTATGGGTTTTTATGCTTCAGATCAACTTGCAGCATTCTATGGGTTTTAAATGTTTTATTAGACATTTTTAAAGCAGCACGTTTACCCTCCAGAAATAAGATTACTGATTCCAGGGAGGGGAGATTAAGATGGCAGAGTCGGAGGACACAAAGTTCACCTACCCTTACAAACACATCAAAAATACATCTGCATGTGGAGCAATCCTCACTGAAGACAAATTGGAGACAGACAGCCTTGTAAAACCAAGCCTGTACGAAAGATCCACACAGAATCAAGTAGGAAGGGAAGAGAAGTAATTGGCTCAGGACCTGCACCCTGGAAGGGGACACAGAAGAGAAGAGAGATGACACAGGCTTAAATACCTTTTCTGGGGAGGGGGCGGTTTTAGCCACTGTTGGGCACCCTAGTCCTGGTGTCTGACACTGGGAAGACGTACCCCCTTAGGTGGCGTGAACACCAGTGGAACTAATAGGAAGGCTGTAAGAACCCTAGACTCCACTCATGAGGGACATGCACAAGCCTGCTTACTCCAGAAACAAGGGGATGCAGACCGACGCTGCCTGGGTTCTGGCTGGTTTCCTGGAACCGCCCCAGCACACAGCCACAGCTCCACGTTAGGGTAAAGGTGCAACACCTGAGGCGACTGCAAGACTGTGAGGCACACAACAGGCTCAGACCCCTAAACGGGGAAGGGGAGGCATCGGTGCGCTTGCTGAGGAGCACATCAGAGGCAGTGCAGCTCTGACTGGTGCTGCAGCCCTTGCCAACCACCTGCTCTAATCCTACCTGCTCCAGTCCTGCGCTCTTGAGAGCAAAAGAAGGGTCCTGTGCAGGATCCTTGCAAGGGTGGGCAGACCACCCAAGTTAAGCCTCCGTCGGATCAGTTCCTACCCTCACCCTATTTAAAGAACCAAGTCTCTCCAACTCCTGGAGCAGGGGCACCTGATGTTTGTTTTCACATCCTCTTACTGCAGCAAAAGTCTGACCTCATCAATTTCTATCAATAGGGAGTTCAAGGGGACTTCCCTGGTCGTACAGCAGATAGGAATCGCTTGCCAATGCAGGGGACACCGGTTCCCTCCCTGGTCTAGGAAGATCCCACATGCCTTGTAGCAACTAAGCCCATGCTCCACAACCAGAGAAACGACCACAATGAGGAGCCTGTGCACCACAACAGAGAGTAGTGTGCCTCACCGCAACTACAGAAAAACCCACGCAGTAACGAAGACCCAGTGCAGCCAAAGATAAAAATAATATAAACGAAATTTTAAAGAGTCCAGGGACCCCAGTCTATAACTTTTATACATCTGCTTGTTTGTTGTAAACCTTTGACTACCTTCTAGGATCTGGTAAGGTAGTTTCTGACAGGTTTTGTCAAGTTTTAAAAGATGTTTCAAAAATAAATTTAAGAAACTGTTTTGGGACTTCCCTGGTGGTCCAGTGATTAAGACTCCGAGGTGCCACTACACGGGGATAAGTGTTTGATCCCTGGTCAGGGAACTAAGCTCCCACATGTTGCCCTACACAGTCCCCCCAAATTGTTTTGGGGTAGGGATGGACCTTGTACCATTTTTGCTGATGTCAGCCAAATTGATTCTCACACAATCCTGTAAGGTAGGGGCCCCCAACCTCTGGGATCTAATACCTGATGATCTGAGGTGGAGATTATGTAATGATAATAGAAATAAAGTGAACAATAAATGTAATGAACTTGAATCATCCCACCCCTTCTGCGGAAAAACTATCTTCCATGAAACTGGTCCTTGGTGCCAAAAATGTTGGGGACCGCTGCTATAAGGTAGCTTGTCCATAATCCCCTGGAAATTAAATAGTAAAGTCAGGATTAAAATCCATATTATTTCTATATATTTTTAAATCCCATTTTATTCCCTATTTGGAGATTTTTATTATTTCCCGTTAGGTCTGTCTAGTCAAAGATATGGTTTTTCCAGTAGTCATGTATGGATGTGAGAGTTGGGCTATAAAGAAAGCTGAGTGCCAAAGAATTGATGCTTTTGAACTGTGGTGTTGGAGAAGACTCTTGAGAATCCCCTGGACTGCAAGAAGATCCAACCAGTCCATCCTAAAGGAAATCAGTTCTGAATATTCACTGGAAGGACTGATGATGAAGATGAAACTCGAATACCTTGGCCACCTGATGCTGGAAAAGATTGAAGGCAGGAAGAGAAGAGGACGACAGAGGATAGGATGGTTGGATGGCATCACCGACACCATGGACATGAGTTTGGGTAACTCCGGGAGTTGGTGATGGACAGGGAAGCCTGGCGTGCTGCAATCCATGGGGTCGCAGAGTCGGACACGACTGAGTGACTGAACTGATCGCCCCTCTACTCAGTGAGTGGCCAGCCCCTCCTCTCTGGAATGGCAGATTGTTGTCCTTGTTTAGTCCATAAGTCCTGTCTGACTCCGTGGGACCCCCCCGCCCAACACACACACACCCTCCCCCCTGAACTGCAGCCCTCCAGGCTCCTCTGTCCATGGGATTCTCCAGGCAAGAATAACTGGAGTGGGTTGCCATGCCCTCCTCCTCCAGGGGTTCTACCCGACCCAGGGATCGAACCCGGGTCTCCACAATTGGTAGTCCGATTCTTTACCGTCTGAGCTACCGAGGAAAACACATATTTCTAATTACTCAGTAACACTACCAAGAACTACAAACTCTGAGAATCCTGCACTAAAATTAGCCTCATGTTTCCCCAATCTCAAATCCTCTCGAAATTGTTCCTTTCCCGCTCCGGAAAACCGCCCTCCTGCCTCAGGCAGCACCACCACCGCTTTCCCCAAACTGCGAAGTTTGGAGTTCTCCTCATAGCGGAAAGATGAATCCGAGTCCTGACGCCGGAAGAGCAGCGCAGAGTCCTGACGCCGTCCGCGGCGCTATCCGGCTCCTCCGTGCGCGCCGCGGCCAGTCCAGGGCGGCGCCGGAACCCCAGAGCCCGGAGCGGGGGCGCGCCCGGGACCCGGAAGTGCCCGGACCCGGGAGTCCCGAGTCCTGAAGCCCCGGGAGTCGAAAGCCGAGAACTCGGGGCCGCCAGCGTCGGAGTGGGCCGGAGCCTCAGGCAGGTGCGTGGGCGCCGCTGCGGTCGACCGGTCGGGTCGGGCAGTCAACTGAAGGTCCGGGGATGAGGCCGGGAGGGGACCGCGCCGACCGTCCGAGGAGGGCCGGTCCCCTCGCCCGCCACCGCCGGCTGGGAGACGCCCCCGCTGCCGGGTGCCTGGGCGTGTCCCCAGCTCTCAAAAGTGAGCAGATGGAGATAGAACTTAGTTTTTTCTTGGGTTTTCTTTTTTTTTTTTTAATAATTTTTTCTTGTTTCCAATGTGCTAAACAGACTTTCTCCTGAAAGTTAGGTCCCAGAGAAAGAAACTTGCCTAATACTGCATTTTGGTGACAGGGAATGTAGCCCGACCTGGCGAGTGACAGGGAGCCCGGGACGGAAACACTGAAGGTACCTGTGAGTCCAAAGTGGAAGGCCCGGAAATGAGTAGTTGACGCTTTTGGGAAAGCGCACGGATGTGGGTGCAAAGTCTCAGCTCCTTAGAACAGGCGGTTGCCCTGTGTGGAGCCGTGATGTGTGTTCTGGGGCGGACGCAGTGCCGCAGCGTGTGGCCTTTGCCATTGCAGGGGTTTTAACAGTCCCGTTAGAGAGGTGTGGAATTAATGACATTTGAGCCCAGAAATGCAGGTAGTGTCAGAAGGGTTTTGGGTTTGTGGGGTTTTTTTAATAATCCTAGTCTTAAATTCCGACTTCCGTGGTGGCTCAGACAGGAAAGAATCCGCCTGCAATGCAGGAGACGCAGGTTCAATCCCTGGGTCAGGAAGGTTCCCCTGGAGGAGGGCATGGCAACCCACTCCAGTATTCTTGCCTGGAGAATCCCCACGGACAGAGGAGCCTGATGGGCTACAGTCCATGAGGTCACAAAAAGTATGACAGGACTGAGTAACTAAGCACAGCACACAGCAGGATTTAATTCATGCTTGGAAGAGTTTATAGTTGGCAAGAGTTTGTTGAATGCCTGCTGCGGCTGCTGCTACTGCTGCTGCTAAGTCACTTCGTGTCTGACTCTGTGCGACCCCATAGACAGCAGCCCACCAGGCTCCCCCGTCCCTGGGATTCTCCAGGCAAGAACACTGGAGGGGATTGCCATTTCCTTCTCCAGTGCATGAAAGTGAAAAGTGAAAGTGAAGTCGCTCAGTCATGCTGCACTCAGCAACCCCATGGACTGCAGCCTACCAGGCTCCTCCATCCATGGGATTTTCCAGGCAAGAGTACTGGAGTTGGTTGCCATTGCCTTCTCCATGTTGAATGCCTACTGTGTGCCAAAAGATGTCTAGATTCCAAGGATATAAAGATGACCAAGGACCAGTTGTTCACATACGCTTGCCATCCTGGAGACACTGATACTGTTAAGAGTGCAGGCCATCCCATGATTACAGAGAGGTGTGTGATTAAAGCCGCTGATGTGGGCTCTTGAAGTGAAGGGAAAGTGTTAGTCCCTCAGTCCTGTCCAACTCTTTGCGACACCATGGGCTGTAGCCTGCCATGCTCCTCTGTCCATGGAATTCTCCAGGCAAGAATACTGACTGTTGCTGTTCCCTTCTTCAGGGGATCTTCCCTACCCAGGGTTTGAACCCAGGTCTCCTGCATTGCAGGCAGATTGTTTACTATGATAGCACCAGGGAAGCCAGGGGAGGAAATGCCAGCTGTAAAGATGCCAGATTGGGTGGCAGTGATGCTCCCATATGCATCCATGGTTTCTAGATAGAGACAGGATTTGTGAGGGGAGTGCTGGAGTTTCTTCGGACCTGAAGCTGAACTGGGCCTGATGGGTGGAAGACACCCAGAGCTCACATATAACAGAGCAGTCTCCGATGAAGATATGAGATTGACGACTTCATGTAGAGAAAGTTTGAGAAGAAGATCTTGACGGGTGGTGTGTGTCTGTCAGGAAGCTGCTCGCAGGAGAAGAGACAGGTGTTTGAGGGAGACTCCAGACAGAACCTGCAGGAAGACAGGAGTCAAGGCCAGACTTGAAGTTTCACAAAACTTAGTGTTAGTCTCTCTCTTGCCCCTGCAGCCTCTGCTGGACCAGAGGAGGCTCACTGCCACCCAATCTGGCATCTTTACAGCTGGCATTTCCTTCCCTGGCTTCCCTGGTGGCTCTGACAGTAAACAATCTGCCTGCAATGTGGGAGACCCGGGTTCAAACCCTGGGTAGGGAAGATCACCTGAAGAAGTAAATGGCACAGTCTCCAGTATTCTTGCCTAGAGAATTCCATGGACAGAGATTTATTAATATTTTTAAAATCTTTATATTCTGGTTTCACAATGTGAATGTACTTAATGCTACTGAGCTGTATGCTTAAAAATGATTATTGTTCAGTCATTCAGTTGGACACGACTCTTTGCAGCCCCATGAACTGCTTCCCTGTCCTTCTCCATCTCCCAGAGTTTGTTCAAACTCACATTCATTGAGTCGGTGATGGCATCCAACCATCTCCTCCTGTCTTCAATCTTCCCCAGCATTTAGGGTCTTTTCCAGTGAGTCTGCTCTTTGCATTAGGTGGCCAAAGTATTGGAGCATCAGCTTCAGCACAGGTCCTTCCAGTGAATATTCAGGGTTGATTTCCTTTAAAAATTATTAAAGTGGTAAATTTTATGTTATGTATACTTTGTTGTTATTTAGTTGCTAGTTATGTCCAACTCTTTTGCAACCCCATGGACTAGCCAGCCAGGCTCCTCTGTCCGTGGAATTTTCCAGGCAAGAATACTGGAGTGAATTGCCATTTCCTTCTCCAGGGGATCTTCACGACCCAGAGATCAAACCCGTGTCTCCTGCATTGCAGGTGGATTCTTTACTGCTGAGCCACCAGGAAAGCCCATGTATACTTTACCACACAGGAGAAAAAATGTATATACTAACATTTTCTTCAAAATATATAATGAACAATTTTAGATAACCAAATGATGACAGGGTAGGAGTTAAATAGCAGAAAGCTTATGCATTACTACAAATTCTTTCAAAGAACATTTAGTGCTATAGGAAAATTCTCATGAAAAGTTAGAGAAACTGTCCATAAACTTAAATAAACAATATGAATAAATAACATTTTATGAGACTACTATACAAAATAGTAAAAAAAATATGGGAAAAATAATACCAAAAAGAAATATCACAGTATCAACAGTTGGGGTTGTTTCTGGATGGAGGGATCACAGGTGCTTTTTCTTTAATATATGTGTACTACATACACGTGTGCAGAGTTGGTGGTATAGTGGTGAGCGTAGCTGCCTTCCAAGCAGTTAACCCAGGTTCGATTCCCAGCCAGCACAGCATTCTCAGTGTTGGAGACTGAGAGCAAGGTGGGTGAACCTGAATAGCATAGTCTCGTATCTTTCACAGTGTCTGTCAGCATTCTTGTCTATGCCCAGTGCTAATTATGAATCCATCTGCATGTGAAAGACAGTCAATACCTGTGAAGCTGTGGAGTTAGTAAACATTAATGCTGCAGAAAGACAGAGTTAAATCCAGGCACTTCCGTTTAACCGGATCTTAGACCATGTTAGAAACAAGAAATGTGAAGCCCTAGTTTGTTGATTGTTGGGCAGACACCACTAGGTCCTGGGTGGGATACACAAGTGTGAGTGGTGGCAGTGGGAGGGTCCCGGGGAGAGGAACAGCTGTGTGAAGACCCTGAGGGTTTGCCAACCTGAAGAAAAGCCACCTGGGCCAGGATGAGGCTGCGGGGAGGCCATGCCTTGAACCCTGACAGGAAATTGAATTTCACTTGAAGCATAATTTTCAAAATAAGAAAATGGTTATTCATGCTTCAGTGTGGTGAAGGGATGAGAGGCACAGGGGAGAGGAGGTAGGGAAACAGTCAGGTTCCACTTGCCAGGGGTAAGGCAGGTGGGGAGGTGGGGGGATGGGGAGGGCTGTAGGAGTGGGAGGGAGCCTGGCTACAGGGATGGGGGGAACAGTTGCCTGTGGCAGGTGCCCATGGCAGGTGGGGGCCTTGACCTAGGACCGCACCCTGCTGGGGGCTGGCCAGGAGGAGACTGGACATGTCAGGGGCCAGTGCTGAGACGCAATAGACCTTCTGTGCTAAACTGGGGGTCGTTGGCACACAGGTGCATTCTGGGTCTCCCGTGGGCACTACGGCCCAGCAGAAGGCCTAGGGTGGGATTCCAGCCAGGGGAACCCAGTGGTCAAGGGGAGGTGCAGCAGAGGAGGCCATCCTGAGAGGTCACCTGCTCACTGACCATCTTCAACCCAGTGGGACCCGCATCCTTCTGGGAAGTACCAGCTCACTGTGGACAAGCTGTCAGAGAAGACTCCAGGTTCAAACCTGTCAAATAGCCACTGTCTATTAAACCCAGTATCTCACCATTCATTAGTTTATTATTAAATACACATAAAAGTTCTTTCGGTTCAAAATATGCTTATTTTTCGTAGAAGTAATTCTTTTTTTTGTATGTTATGTCTAAAAATAACAGTATTTTTATTACTAATGGTTCAAATTTTTTTTCCCCAGACTGGTTTTACAGAAACTTGTGTAACTAATGAGTCTCTTTGAGTTCAGAGAAGAATTATATGTAAAAATTCATGGCTTCACTGTCACATAATCTTAATTTTTAATTTAGAAATAAATGCTTTTATGGTCTTAAAATGGGCTTCCCTCATAGCTCAGTTGGTAAAGAATCCACCTGCAATGCAGGAGACCCCGGTTCGATTCCTGGGTCAGGAATATCCCCTGGAGAAGGGATAGGCTACCCACTCGAATATTTTTGGGCTTCCCTTGTGGCTCAGTTGGTGAAGAATCTGCCTGCAGTGCGGGAGACCTGGGTTTGATCCCTGGGTTGGGAAGATCCCCTGGAGAAGGGGAAGGCTACCCACTCCAGTGTTCTGGCCTGGAGAATTCCATGGACTATACACCCCATGGGGTCACAAAGTGTCGGACATGACTGGGCAACTTTCACTTTCATGGTCTTAAAACACACCCATTTATAACCGAAATCTGCTACATTTTCATTAAGATTAGTATCATGAGTCTATGCAAAAGGATCTGGGGATGTTACAGTATTAGCCACAAAAATTAGAAACCAACATAGAGTTTACAAACTTGGATAATGTTCAGATTTTGTGATTATAACATGATTGCAATATCTTTTTTAAAAAAATAACGTCCAACTGCTCCGCAGTTTTCCTGCAGAACAATTCTAAATTCACTGTTGATTATATTCACTGGAAAGAGAATCCTTAAGAACTCTGACTCGAAACTTTTTCCTACAGGATGACTGTGGGAATCTTCGAAAACTGTACCTTCTGTTTGAAAGTCAAGCACTTACCTCGTCAACAGAAGAGAAAACTACAAACTGATATCAAGGAAAATGGTGGAAATTTTTCCTTTTCATTAAATGCTCAGGTATTATCAAATTTTATGAGAACTGTATGATAGACATTGTGCATTACCTGAGGATAAGTCATGGTTAGAAGGGCAAACAGAGGAAATCAGCAGCAGGAGAAGGCCAGAAAAGGCAGGAGAAAGTGTGCAGTTGTTTCCAGTTTTCACTGTTGTGGACAGTGGTGTGCTGGATGTTTTCCTGTCCCATCCTCATACGTTTCTTTAGTTACTTCCTTAGGAGTAGAATGAACGGTTCAAAGGCGTTCATTATTTATTTTAATTTGTTAATTTATAATTTTATCAATTTATTTTTTAATAAATATGAAGTATCTGCACATTGTAGAATATCTAAAAAGTAAAATAATAATAAGTTAACTTATTTCCCACTATGGTTCCCAATTCTGGAGCTGCTCTCTGCATAGACAGCACACACGAGAACACATGAGCGCACAGCTCTGTTTCAGCCCAGACACAGAAAACACATTCTGCACTTACTTTTCCACTTCACAATTTGAGAGATCATTCCTCACTGTCACGTATCAAACTACTTCCTTTGTTATAGTACCTGGTGTGCACATTTCAGATGTTTATGTATGTTGAAAAATAATGTCCAGAAAGATTGCAAAGTTTCTAAAATTAGAGACCATGTTGGCATTCTCTACCCAGAAAATGGACTGAGAATAGGCAGGAATTATTCATCCATCCACAGAGATGGTGAGATAAGTCGTGTGATTCTGCCTAAACTGGTGGCAAATTGGGACATTTCATTTCTGACATTCACAGGCAAAGTATTAAATGCCAGAGAACCACCCAGTACCTCCTGGCTAGAATAGAACGTGCCTCATAGAACAAGCAGGCTCCTTGTGGGCTGTGGTCCAGGAAGGGGCAGGTGGAGTCAGCTCCCCCAGTGACCCAGAGGGAAACACAGCCTAGGGGGAAAGCCCTGCATTTCAGGCCTGGGGTCTAACAACTGGACTTCAAGTTTTACTTTTTATGATGAGGTAGTTAGTTGGTTAATCAATTATGGTACACTCATATACATACTTTGTTGATTTTTTAAAAGGTTTATGTAACTAGAGATTGTCATTCATAAGAGTTTTAGAAATCTGAGAAATATTAGTACCAATGGGGTGAAAGTCAGGTACAAATAATTTATTTAATTTTTGTTTTTACTAGTGCATAATTTCTTGTTTTTTCTCAGTGCACACATGTAATCTTAGACAGTGCTGATGTTCTGAGCCAGTATCAGCTGAAGTCTATTCAGAAGAACCATATTCTTATTGCAAACCCAGACTTTGTATGGGAATCAATCAAAGAAAGGAGACTGCTGGATACAAAGATTTATGGTCCCAGTGAGTCACTGGATATCACACCAACTTCCGATGAAGAACTGAGCAGCTCTAGTAAGTATTTCATGTCAAGTGCCTAACGTATTGGGCTTCCTTGGGACTTTCCAGGTGTCGATAGTGGTAAAGAACCCACCTGGCAATGCAGGAGATGGGGGTTTGATCCCTGGGTCAGGAAGATCCCCTGGAGAAGGAAATGGCAACCCACTCCAGTATTCTTGCCTGGAAAATCCTATAGACAGAGACGCCTGGTGGGCTGTAGCCCACAGGGTCGCAAAGAGTCATACATAACTTAGTGACTGAGCATACACACTTAATGTATTAGAGTTTCTACAGTAAACAGTTTGGTTTATCAAAGATATTACTGACAAAAGATTGTCCAAATACTATGAAACTAAGCAGGCTTCTTATCATCCCAGAAAAGGGTCAGCAAAATAATGAAGGGCAAAAGACTGCTTTAGCAATAGAAATAGATTTCTCAATATTCCATCTGGTACACTCAGATTCAAAATGACTACGAAAACACTGATAATCTCAGAAAGCTTGATGTGTAATTTTTTTTAATCTATTCAAAATTTTACTGTCATACTAAGGCTACATTAGGTTAAATACAACAAATACTATGAGGCAATTTTACATTTATTAAACTGTTGTTCAAAGCATAAATTTACACATTGTATTTACACTGAACATATCTGCTGAAGTCAGCACTGGTCTTCCATTGACATTTGATACATCTTAGTGAAAGATGTTGACTTTACAAGACTTTTTAATGTGAATCCTTAATATGAAAGCTTGTACTACTTGTATGTAAATTGTTTAATGGGGAATCCAGTGAGTAGGCTTCCATCACTACCACGTCCTCCATTTTGTTGCATATTTCATTTTAAATGCATATAAGGTAGGGCAAAGTGTTAAGTTTAAATCTGAACACATTACCTAAATCTCCCAATTACCCACAGTGAATTATAGGTGAAAGCTGGTTTGATCTGATCCCAAACACCTAATACTATTGGTTTTTGTTTTCAAGAGAATTAACAGAATAAAATTGTTCACGTTGTTCCACACTGGAATGTAGACTGGACAAACTTCACCTGCTACTTCAGATCTTTCTAAAGAAAGTGCTGAAGCGTCAGTGGAGAAGCTGTCTTGGAGGCTTGGCTGAGTGGGTGAAGGCACAAAGAAGAGCTTTCATCATTGAGTCTGAAGTGATTGTAGCATCCTCCCTTCTTGCCAGTCACTGAATGACATCCTGTGATAAACAGCTGGCTCTGAAAAAGCATTCAAAGCAGGTGGTTTGTGGAAAGAATCTGCTTCCATGCTATCAGAGAAAAGCCAGCCTCCCATATTCAAGAAGAGAGTTTTCCACAGTTTGATCAAGCTCATCACAGCATGGACCCCACGGGCAGCTTGTAAACTTCATCCTTGTATTTCTTGTGAATCTTCGGGATGGTATTTAAGTCCTTAGACAGAGACAGTTTACTTGCAAAAGAACCATAAACCCCATCATTCGGGTAATACACAAAAGTCTGGCTCATCACTTCTGGTATTTTCTATTCCAGAGAAAAATGTATCACTTTCAATAGCTTTCTTTTCAATGATGTTAATAGCAAATGTAAAGGCAGAAGACACCTAGTATCTTCTAGGTTCTGAAGTTGTCTTAATGCTAGATCCTTCTGGAAATTGGAACATCCAGCACGGGGCTGGCAACATATGAACCTCTTTCAGCTTAAGTTTAGTTCTTATGACCATCCCCCCTCCCCTATCCACAACATCTAGCGTGTTCATTATGAAGCTGAGTTCTGCACCACGTCACACACACTGGGCATCTGATGGAGCATGGGTGTTTACTTGAGAGTCTTTTCAGGCCCTTGAAATATGAAATTTGACCCCATTAAATTAGACACCCAAGTTCCATAGCACATTCAAAACAACCACCTATTGTTCCTCAGGGTAGTGCTGCCGTCGGTGTTACTTTCTGCTGCAGTAGGCAGTGAGACCTCAGAGAAGGGGAGATGGGGCAGGGCTGGTCCACGCCCACAGCAGCACACATCGGGCCTGCAGACTGGAGCTGCGTGGACAGTGCCAGCGCCCCCAGACCCAGGACAGGAGTACCAAGTGAACCTCACAAAGTACAATCTAGATTACAAGTCTTTTATGTCTCCTACATTGGCAGGCAGGTTCTTCACCACTCACGCCATCTGGGAAGCCCATAGCTAATTGAAAGTGAAAATCACTCAGTCATGTCTGACTCTTTGCAACCCCATGGACTATACAGTCCATGGAATTCTCCAGGCCAGAATACTGGAGTGGGTAGCCATTCCCTTCTCCAGGGGATCTTCCCAAGCCGGGGATCAAACCCAGGTCTCCCACATTGCAGTCGGATTCTTTACCAACTGAGCCATAAGGGAAGCCCATAACTAATTTAAGGAAACCTAAGAAAACATGCTCAAAATTCTCCAAGCCAGGCTTCAGCAATACGTGAACCGTGAACTTCCAGATGTTCAAGCAGGTTTTAGAAAAGGCAGAGGCACCAGAGATCAAATTGCCAACATCCGCTGGATCATGGAGAAAGCAAGAGAGTTCCAGGAAAACATCTATTTCTGCTTCATTGACTATGCCAAAGCCTTTGACTGTGTGGATCACAGTAAACTGTGGAAAATTCTGGAAGAGATGGGAATACCAGACCACCTGACCTGCCTCTTGAGAAACCTGTATGCAGGTCAGGAAGCAACAGTTAGAACTGGACATGGAACAACAGACTGGTTCCAAATAGGAAAAGGAGTATGTCAAGGTTGTATATTGTCACCCTGCTTATTTAACTTATATGCAGAGTACATCATGAGAAACGCTGGGCTGCAAGAAGCACAAGCTGGAATCAAGATTGCTGGGAGAAATATCAATAACCTCAGATATGCAGATGACACCACCCTTATAGCAGAAAGTGAAGAGGAACTCAAAAGCCTCTTGATGAAAGTGGAAGAGGAGAGGGAAAAGGTTGGCTTGAAGCTCAACATTCAGAAAACAAAGATCATGGCATCTGGTCCCATCACTTCATGGAAAATGGATAGGGAAACAGTGTCAGACTTTATTTTTTGGGGCTCCAAAATCACTGCAGATGCTGATTGCAGCCATGAAATTAAAAGACGCTTGCTCCTTGGAAGGAAAGTTATGACCAACCTAGACAGCATATTAAAAAGCAGAGACATTACTTTGCCAACTAAGGTCCGTCTAGTCAAGGCTGTGGTTTTTCCAGTGGTCATGTATGGATATGAGAGTTGGACTGTGAAGAAAACTGATCGCCGAAGAATTGATGCTTTTGAACTGTGGTGTTGGAGAAGACTCTTGAGAGTCCCTTGGACTGCAAGGAGATCCAACCAGTCCATTCTAAAGGAGATCAATCGTGGGTGTTCATTGGAAGGATTGATGCTAAAGCTGAAACTCCAATACTTTGGCCACCTCATGCAAAGAGTTGACTCACTGGAAAAGACACTGATGCTAGTAGGGATTGGGGGCGGGAGGAGAAGGGGACGACAGAGAATGAGATGGCTGGATGGCATCACTGACTCGGATAGACATGCGTTTGAGTGAACTCCGGGAGTTGGTGATGGACAGGGAGGCCTGGCGTGCTGTGATTCATGGGGTCGCAAAGAGTCAGACACAACTGAGCGACTGAACTGAACTGAAGAAAACATAACAGCATGGCAAGATTTATTGTTAACTAATTTTAATATATATTTGAGTACTAAACATGCTTTGTTTGTTTTAATTCTAGAAATGAAAACGAATGATTCTTTATTCCTGGACAGTTCCACAGAGAAGGAGAACACTGTTGAACTCACTAAGTAATCTACTTTTGATCTTTAAGACTTGACATAGTTTGTGAAATGTTTTGTAAACCTCAATATTAAAATGCTATTAGTACATCAGTATTTTTATAGTATTTTAATTTATCTTATCTAACTTTTTTAAGTTTTTAGTTAGTTATTCACTTACTGTAGTGATAATTATTTTTGTCAGTATTATATGAGACTAGATATAATTGTTAGATTGATTTTAAAAAAGAAAAACCACTGGAGATGAGATTTGGGCAGTCTGCTCTTTCTGTTATCTTCCTGAACAGCGTTCAGAATAAAGACCATTCATTAGTCTCTACCTGATACTTTGAAAGACCCTGATTCTGGGAATTGGAGGCAGGAGGAGGAGAAGGGGATGACAGAGAATGAGATGGTTGGATAGCATTACCAACTCAATGGACATGAGTTTGAGCAGGCTCCAGGATTTGGTGATGGACAGGGAAGCCTGCCATGCTGCAGTCTATGAGTCTAAGAGTCAGATATGACTGAGCCCCTGAACTGAGCTGATATTTTAAATAAATAAATAGAGATAGAAATAATACAACCTTCCCCAAATGAAGTAATGAGTCTAAAGTTCTGTATGGCCTCAGCTGCAGTGTCATTTAAACATCACAGTTGATTTGTTTGTTAATCTTTATTTGTTAATCTTCGTGTTATAAGAGAGAATAAATATCAAAAATAAAAGTATAGATTATGAGAAATCTGACACCCTTAATTAGTTACTTTGTTAATTAGCTAATTTATTTTAAAGAGGACTTGAGTGTAGTCTGGAGAGGTATGTTTCCCTCTGGAGTGACCAGCTTCCAAGGGCTAGAGCCCAGGGTGAACACAGGTCTCCCTGCCCCCATCTCCCTCTACTGCAGACTCATAGCACTCAGAGCTCTGGAATTGTGTATGGAAGGGATCAATCCATTCTCTCCACAGGACCTTGTTGCCATCTTTAGAATATCTAAGGAGATGTTAAGAACTTATAATGTATTTTGTATGGAATTAGAGCTACAAGAAAAATTTTACGAAAAGTCTGTTTAGTCTAAAGCTTCATTTTAATGTTAAAATTGTATTATACAAATTTCAGGTTTTATGCAGAGGATGTTGAAATTCCTCATTTTCCTCAAGATTTTGAAGTTGCAAAATATAACATCTTGGAAAAAGTAAGAGTCTAATTTCTAGTTGAGGGAACAAAGCTGTTTGAAGTCTTCTGATTATTTTTCCTATTTGATAATTTTCCCATTTTTGAAAAATTGTGCATTTCCTGAATAAATACTCCTTAATATATTAGTTGATTTTTAATAGTAAAAAAACTTCACATT
This sequence comes from Moschus berezovskii, assembly GCF_049115385.1. NCBI lineage: Eukaryota > Metazoa > Chordata > Mammalia > Artiodactyla > Moschidae > Moschus > Moschus berezovskii. Next base: position 50,165,107 of record NC_142472.1, read on the forward strand.
TAAAATGTTTGATTTTAGTGTTTTATTATAAAAGAAATGCATGCTTATAATAAAATATAATAAAAATATAAACAGCACAAAAACGTAATATGACATTAAAAAGTGAAGATACTCCTCTCTGTTAACAGTTTCTTGTATTTTAAAAGAGTAGATTTCACACCAAGTATTTACATTATGTTGAATTTCCATTATTTTCATTAAAATGAAAAACAAAAAACTTTTCTTCTGACACCATATAAATGCAAAATAACAGTAACATTTAAAATGATGCTCCATTTGTATTTTTAAGATATTTTAATAAAATGTAACTTGAAAATAACATTTCCTCTGTGATTAAGAAAATGTGAAAAGTGGGATGATTTAAACATATACAAGTATATTTATAACAAAAATCCCAGAAGGAAATATAAAAAAATATTAATATTGGTTATATATCTGTAGTAGGACTCCAGATGATATTTATTTTCTATTTACTTTCTAAATTATATCTGCAAATGATATAATTTGTATCAGGTTTATAATCAACATTTTTAAATGGCATGTGCAGTTTGTAATTTAGTGAATGCAGCTTATGAAAGAGCAACATGTTTTCCAGGTTGTGACAGAGGGAGGTAAAGAGACAGCTGTGGTGGAGCTGCAGTGCCTCCAGGGCCCTGGGGACCGTGGCTTTCTGATAAGCACACACTTCCTCCTGGCCACCGGCACACAGGTAAGGGCTTCGTGGTAACGCCTATGTTTTTATTGTCCACCTTATTGATAGCGAATTTTGTAAAAACTGGTCAGTTGAACCAGCCAACCCGTTAGCTTCTCTCTTTTTAGCAAGTACACCATTTTGAACAGTGGAGAGGTGCTCTTTTGGGATATGGAGGTGAGGGTAGGCTGGGAGCCAGGAGAACATTCCCTGGGGTGCGGGTTCCTGCTCCTGCTCTGAGTTACTTACAGAAACTTTCCTAATGTTTGTACCTTGGCACTGGATCCCTTCACTCACTTCATTAAACACCTGCTCTATACCAAGGAGTTGCCTAGAAGCCACTCCTAATGTGAGGTGAAAAGACCACACACCCACCCTTGGAAATTGGAAGGGACAGCAAATCATGGTCCCACCCCCACCGTAACTCAGCTGCTACTGAAGTGTGTGTGAAGTGCCTGGGCTCAGGGACAGCAAGCGGGGCTGCCCATGCCCATGACTTTCTCAAGGTCGATGTCAGGTCAAGGGCAGGGTTCTGACCTAAGACAGTTAGGGAAAAAAAACAACCCAGAGCCTGCACCTGAAGTTCCAAGTAAAGCCTACAGCCCTGTCAGAGTTTTCTGTGAGACGCTTACTGACTGGAAGCTCATAGGCTCCCCTTCGAGTGACCACACAGTGGTTCTCTCGGGCTCAGGACGCACCCGCTTCACCCATCCCCCACAGGGGGTCAGCTGTCCTCCAGGAAGGAGACATCTCCTCAGGGCCCAGACTGCTGGTGATGCCCCCGGGTTCCTGACGCCCAGCAAGGAGACAGTTACACAGTCCTGGGCCCAGGGCTCAGGCTGGCCATCTGTCGGTGTTCACTGCTGACCTCCAGTCCTGGTGTAGGACTCCATTACCCAAGCAGTTCTGCCAAATATTACAGCTGGTATGCCTATCAAGATTCCATGAGGACATAAAAGATTAACCCAAGGTCAAGTGTGTCCAAGAAGGAGAAAGACTTTGTTAACCTTTTACCCAGAAGTGTAGATGGTGTTTTGTGGAGAATTTAGGTGTGTGGGTGAAAAGTAAGTAAAAATCAAGATGAAAACCAGGTAGAATGTGTCAGAACTACTTCTGCCTTCCCAGCCTCCCTCCCCCAGCCTGGCCCTTTTGCTCCTGGGTGAGTCTGTTCCCTCGACAGGCATAACCCTCCCTGATGAGACAGACAGAGCTTCTCTGGCCCTTGTCCTTTGTTAATCCATTGTGGCAGAAATCTTCCAAAATTGGGTTAAATTTTACCTTTTTATTTTGTTTTTTTGTAAAAATTACTGATTTTATTAAATCTTGGCCCCCTTTTTTTTTTTTTTAATTTAACCTTCTTGAATGGAGTGACATGGACGTGGTGTGTGTCCTGCGGCCAGTGGGGCAGGGTTATTGGCTTCGTGTGATCCAGCCCCCATGCACAGCCCGCAGGGTCTCCACAGCCCCACTAGGCAAGCCATCCATGTTCACTGAGGTTAGGACGGGGCAGGATTTGGGGAGGACAGACACCCCATCAGGACGGCGGGAATGACCACGGTGTTTGCCTCTGCCTTTGTCTGCATGACCTTCCAGCACCCCCCCTTTCTCCTTGGCTAAGGCAGTCCTTTCCTTAGGCTGTGCCTGTCTAATGATGCTTCATCTCTGAGGTATTTTTCTTTCCTCTCTTCACCCAGTTTTTCTCATTTCTGGAAGACTAGAAGCCAGACTTCAAAGCGGGATAGGATGGTGTGTAAGGTCAGATTCTGGGCTCTGAACATATGTCCTGAGGCTCTTTTGTGAGTCCAGTGCTTCTTTCCCACCTGCCGTGCCTCTCAAACTCCTCCCCCCCCAACTTGCAGGTTTTAGGCTGTTTTGTCAAGAATTGAAAATGTTAAGTAATTCCTTGAAATAGCTAGTTTCTAAGCTCCTTTATAGAAGAAAACTAGCTGAGGCATCTTATCTGTGATCCTGTTTCCCCTACCCCCACCCCCACATGGTACCCAGTAGGTGTTCATTAAAGATCGATGTGCTAATAAGCTACCGTATGCTAGTGTCCTGACACTGTGCTACGTGCTGTAACTTACAGACCAGGAGGCAGTCCTCTGTGAATAAAACCTCGGCAGACGCAAGTGAATACTATGAGAATTACATTGAGGAACTGAAGAAACAAGGCTTTCTACTGAGAGAACATTTTACACCCGAAGCAACCCAGTTAGCATCTGAAAAACTGCAAGTAGTAAGCTTGTTTTCTACATATTCTTCTGTATTACTGATTAAATAGATTTAACAGAAATGTTTTCTTCATGACAAATAAAAAGCTGGCAGGAGACAAGAACAGGAGTTAAAAGGCAAGAGGGGCCCACAGAGAGGCTCAAAGTCGAGTCGGGAGTGAGTCCCAGGATGAGCCACAGACCTCCCAGCTTCCCAGAGATTTCACTGGGAGCCAGGCCAGGAGTCAGGTCCTCAAACCCTTAATGCCACTTCATCTTTAATGCCACAGCAGGCCTAAAGAATTGCAGGGTGAAGAAAAAGGCAGGAGGGAAAACAGCATGGGGGTAAAAGAGAAGAGGGTCGAGAGAGGAGGACAAGGAGCAGGGACAAGTTGGGAGGGGCCAGGGTTAACAGTCACCCTATCGTGGGATGACATGGGCTGTTTCCTCTCGCCCCTCTGCTCATCTCAGGTTTAAAGGAGCACACTCATAAACTCTTTGTGGGTGTTTTTCTGTTTCTCTGTGGTTGCAGTTACTTTTGGAGGAGGTAATAAACTCGAATGCCCTGAGCCCCGAGGTGAGTGGCTTGGTGGAGATGCTCTGGGCAGAAGCCCTCGGCCGCCTGGAGGACACGCTGCTGAGACCCGTGGGCATGATAAGCCTGAATGACGTGAGTGCTATGTCCTGGAAGCAGGTTCTGCCAGGCAAGCCTGCCTTCTGCTTGTGGCTTAGAAGCCTGTGCCTCCTCTGAACCAGGCTCCCGCTGTGCTGCTGCTCTTCCTTCTGGCGTTGGAGAGAGGGGTGCGAGGAGCACTGCTGGGAAGTGGGCTTCCGAGGAAACTAGAGTCCCATCTGCAGCATCCACCTTGGGAGCAGCGCAGGGCAGTCCTGGGACATGGGCACTGCGGAACCTCAGGGAGAGACACAGACCCTGGTCCACTTCAGAGTGACCGTCTTGAGCCTTCGACCGTGTGGGGAAGGGCAGGTGCACCTGCAGCTATCAGGAGGCTCTTCTTGATTGTGTACAATTGAAGGAGCAGGGGAGGGCGGGCGGGGGATGGAGGCAGCGCCGCGCCGAGCTGCCTCCATCCGTGGCATGGAGCGGCGGCGGCAGGACCCCGGCGCGATTGGCTAGGTCCCGACCGGGCGCAGAGCGAGCAGGTGACGCGGAGGGGCCCGGCCTCATCCGGCCCTGGCGCACGGCGCCGAGAGTCCGGCCGCGCCGTCGGGGGCCACCAGCGCCGCTCTGACAGACACGCCTGTGTCCTCCCCGCCGGTGCGCTTGCTGGACATGCCCCCGGGACGCGGCGGCGGCGGCGGGGACCCCGGGGCTCGCCTCCGCCCAGGGACCCCCACCCAGCCTTCGGGCGCCCGGGGCCCCCGCTGAGCACGCCTCCCGCCCGCCCGGACCCCTCCGGCCAGCGCGCTGACGGGCCCTGGCGCCGTGGGTCCCCGCGGGCTGATGGACTGATGGGCGCCGCGGGACGCAGGATGAGGGGGGCGCCCGCGTGCCTGATACTGCCGCAGCTGCCGCCGTGGCTGTTGCTTTTGATGCTCGAGTCTCGGGGCGCGCCCGGCTGCCCGCTCCCCATCCGCAGCTGCAAGTGCTCGGGGGAGCGGCCCAAGGGGCTCAGCGGCGGCGCCCCCAACCCGGCGCGCAGGAGGGTGGTGTGCTGCGGCGGTCACCTCCCGGAGCCTCCCGATTCCGGCCTTCTACCGAACAGCACCGTTACCCTGCGCTTCTGATGTGAACGAGAGCCGCCCCCCACCCACAATCCCCAGCGTCCCGATTCCTCTTGGGCCCCTGTCCCGCCGTGCGCATCTGTGAATTGACCTGTGCTCCTAGTCCTGCATCCCTTCCTCCTCCCTCCCTCTTCGGATGTGAAGACGAACTTTGGCCGTTTCTCGATTGACTTCTTCGCGCAAAGATTGCAGAGAAAGAAACCTGGTGGAGGGGAAGGAGGCTGCCTCCCAACTTCCCTCCGTTATCCTGTCGTTCCCTTCTCAGCCCGGGCGTTATTAAGCCCTCATTGGCAATTGGCTCTGCCCGCTGCGCCACAACCCGAGCCCCAGCCTCCCCAGTGAGTGTCCGAGATCCCGGTAGCCCGCAGGAGAATTAGAGACCGCTCCCCACCGCAGCGATTTTCCGCGCGGACCACGTGCTTGGAGCTCCACGCGCGCCGTGGAGTGGGGGGTCCGGCCCTGGCAGCGGCCTGGACTTCCTGTCATGTCCTAGACCCAGCCTCCAAGCCGCTTCCCCTTCCCTGTCCTCCTGACCCCGGTGGCGACCGTTTCCCCACCACCCCTTGGAGCTGGCTCAGGGTCTATCCGATTGTGTCCAGAACAATACAGTAACAACTCTGGTTGGGTGAGTTCAGAGGCTGTGCCCTTCCTGACAGGACACGACTGGTCATTCTCTGACGTTGGCCGCCTGGCCTGCATTCTCCCTAGCCTGGGGTTGGTGTGTGCCTGTGTGTATTAGCGGGGTGGAAGCCGTGTCCCTCTGCTCTCTCCTGGGTTCTCGCCGCTCAGGGGATAGGGCCGTGACCTGGGAAGACAGCTGTGGCATCTGATTCCCGTCCCCCTGAGAGTCCACTGGTGTGGAAGTGTCCAGACAGGCCTGGGCATTCCCCAGCCCACTCAACTCTGGAGGAGAAAAATCCTTGCTGTATGGAATGGTTGGGCCAGTGTGTCTGTGTGAGTCCCTGCTGGGCGATGAGAATTGAGCTCCGAGAAGGGTGTGTGTGTGTGTGTGCGCGCGCCCTGGATCTTTCAGCCCTGCTCACACACATGTGCTGAGGTTAGGGCATCCTAACGTACTGAGGGCAGAAAGAAGGGGAAAAACATTAAAGGTGGTTTTGAAGTAAAAAAAGAGCAGGTGAAGAAGGTGTTCCTAGGGATAGAGCGTGTGTGGCTGCACCAGCACATTGAAATAACTCATGGAGAAAGTAGGGTCAAGTCCAGAGGTTTTTGTGTGATGTAAAAGGTGTTCTGGTGGGCTTCATCCCTGAGTCTGATCCAAACGTCTTTCTAAATGTCTCGTGTGGAAGGAAGTCCCCTGGTTAGAACTCCTCTCTGGACGCAGACATGGATGCAGACACACTGACACTCAGGACTCTGGTTCCCTCCTCTAGTTAAGCCCAGCCCAGTTTGGAAATGAGATGCATTTTCAACAGCATCAAGCTTGCTTTGTGCAGTGTCCAGTCGAAAGCTAATAGTCATGATGTATATAAGAACCATTTTAGGTATTTTTATACAAGTTACTTTACTTTTTCTAGATTATCAAATTAAATTTTAATAATCATGTGTCATCTTCTGTTTAAAGGTGAGCAAGGCAGAAGGAATTCTCCTCCTAGTAAAGGAAGCAATGAGAAATGGAGAAACACAGGAGCAACTGCAAACGATGCTGACCGAGTTCTACAGATTAATCCCTCACAGAGCTGCTGCAGCTGAGAAGGTCAGCCCGAGCCTGCTGGCTAAGAAGGAGGACTTGTGCCAGGTAAGCCTCTGCACCTTGGGGTTCAGTTTACACTTTGTGGGGACAGGGGAGGGGGTCTTTCACATCTAACTGAGATAACATTGGATCATGAAGTTTGGCTCTCGAGATTGCTCAGAAACAAATGGTTGAGCCGTTTGGGGCTGATTGGGGTCCTTACGGAAGTTATCTGAATCACACTCCCAAAGGAGCCTGTGTTGGAAGAGTGGTGCAGAAGCAAGTGTTTAAAATTGTTAGGCTGGGGACTCTCCTGAGGGTCCAGTGGTTAAGCATCCGCCTTCCAATTCAGGGGATGTGGGTTCAATGCTTGGCCTTGGAACTAAGATCCTACCTGGTCCCAGGCAACTAAACCCACACGCCGTATCTAGAGAAGCCTACGAGGAAGACCCAGTACAGTGCCCCCCCCACCACACACACACACACACACACATACACTCACACACAAAAAAAGATTTTTCAAAATTGCTATTCTGTGAAATGACTTTCCAGATTAGGAGATAAGTAGGATTCTTTCCTAGAAGAAACAGAAAGCTGCTTCTGACTTGAGCAATGAGGAGGCTTGTCACCCTGTAGGACGAGAAGTCCAGCTGTTGGGTGGCCACTGGTCCAGTTCACACAAGGCTGCGACCTCACTGGGGCCTGGCCTTTTCCCACCTCTGTGCTTCCTGCAGGGATGGCTCCCCTTCCCCTGCTGACTCCCCTTCCCATCAGCTCACAGCATCCCTCCTGGAAGGTTTCTTCTTATGTCTCTTGGAGGATGCCCCCAGTACCCTCTTATTTTTCTTTTTATTATTATTTTTAAATTAAGTATAGTTCATTTATAATATAGTTAGTTTCAGGTGTACAGCAAAGTGGCTAGGTTTTGTATACACACACAGATGTATATACATATATATTGTACACATATATATACACACATGATCTTTTTTCAGACTCTTTTCCATGATAGGTACTGTAAGATGTTGAACCCAGGTCTCCTGCATTGCAGGCAGATTCTTTACCTGCTGAGCCACAAGGGAAGCCCATATAGCTCCATATGCTACAGTAAATCCTTGATTTTTTATTTCTTTTGTATGTAGGGGTATTTATCTGTTAATTCCAGACTCCTAATTTATCCCTTGCCTTTTGTAACTTTAAGTTTATTTTCTATGTTTGTGAGTCTGTTTATTTTCCATAAATAAGTTCATTTGGCTTCCCTGGTGGCTCAAACAGTAAAGAATCTACCTGAATGCAGGAGACGTGGATTTGATCCCTGGGTCGGAAAGATCCCCTGGAAAAGGGAATGACTACTCACTCCACTGTTCTTGCCTGGAGAAATTTCATGGACAGAGGAGCCTGGCATGCTGCAGTCCATCGAGTCGCAAAGAGTTAGACATGACTTAGCAACTGAACAACAACAATATTGATTCCACATACAAGTGACATCATAGATACTTGTCTTTGTCTAACTTCACTTAGTGTGATAATCTCTAGTTGCATCCATGTTGCTGCAAATGGCATTATTTTAGGCATTATTTTATTCTTTTTAATGACTGAGTAGTATTCCATTGTATATATGTACTACATCTTTATCCATTCATCTGTCAGTGGGCACAGGTTGCTTCCATGTCTTGGCTGTTTCTTTAGCCAGAAGCGAGTCGTGTGCATGGCTAAGCCAGTTTCTGCTGAGGAGGATAGAATTACTGAGACTGCTCGGAAGTGGGGGAGGGAGCAGGCTCAGCTCACAGAGAACAGCAGGAAGGCAGACAGGGCTCACCCCGTCCCAGGTGAGGCAGCAACCCCTCTGACTCTGGGTTGCCACATCTGAGCATGAAGGATTCAGGATAAAATCAGAGATCCATGACCTCTAGACTTCAGAGAAGTTTGTAGATGTTAAATTTTGCATGTTTGGGGGAAATTACAGCTTCCCACCGATTGCCAGGTGGTGCTAGTGGTAAAGGACATGATTGAAGCAACTTAGCATGCATGCACTCACGGATTCCCAGAGGAGTCTGTAATCCAAAATATGTGAGGAACCAAGAAATGAGATGAGCTAGTGAATGAAACAACAAAGGACCCTCCATGTTTAAAGTTCCATGATTTCCTCAACACTGAGTGTAACTTCAGTTCCTGGTTTTGCTACTGAGAGGGTATGTGTGCTGCCCACCCAAATACTGTTAACCTGGATTCTGTATTTTCAGTAGGTAACACATCCTCATGATTCAGAAGCCAAAATTATATTTAAAAGGTGTACTCTGTTGCACCCTGTCCCCACCACCCCATTCCAGCTCCTCTGCCCCAACACATAACCATGCTTGTTAGTTTCCTGTTTGTCTTTGCACCATTTCTTCATGCAAATAAATATGAAAATGAACAAACATACTTAGTCCTTCCCCCTTTTTCTATGTAAAAAGTCATGTACTCTCTTTGCTGTCCTGCACCTGTTTTTTTTAACCTGACATAATGTACTCTTGAGTGTCCTGCACCTGTTTTCTTTACCTGACATAATGTACTCTGAGTGTAGAGACCACCCTCATTCTGGTCCACGGTGGAACATGCCCCTGGATGGGAATACTCCACCCATCCCCACCAGACACAGTGAACAACGCTACGGGAAGTAAACGCTCTGTGTGTCTGGTGTCTTGTTCTTGTGCAAGGGCATCTCTGAGAGGCAGTGCCCGAGGGAGAAGTGCAGCCTGAAAGAATAAACATGTCAGTACCTGGGGTGATTCTGTCCGCTTCCCTGCGGGTTTCTCTGTGCTGCCCTCTCACCGCCAGGGAATGCCAGTTTCCGTTTCCTGTCATCTTAAGAGCTGTGTCTTTGTCAAACTTCACCATGTGTATGGACTAGAAACAGCCTGGGTGTAGTGAGTCTGAGCACCTTTCCAGATGTTTTAGGGATGTTTGTGTTTCTTCTTCTGTGAACTGTCTGTTCGTGTTCTTTGCCTCTTTGTCTCTTGGGTCGTGATGTTTTTATTCATGGTTTTTAGGACCTTTGTAAGTTAAAATCGCGAATATTTGGTGGTTTTTGCAGTTTATTTGGGTTTCTTTCTTTGCTTATACTGAGTTTGTTGGTGGTGAAAAAAGCTTATTCAACCTTTTTGAGAAATGCAGTATGATATAAATTATTTTGATGTGTGGTCGTTCTGACGTGTATGACTCATTTCTACTTACAGCTAATAAGAGACATGGTTAATGTCTGTGAAACTAATTTGGCCAAACCCAACCCACCGTCTCTTGCCAAATACCGAGCTTTGAGATGCAAAATTGAGCATGTTGAGCCGAACACTGAAGAATTTTTGAGAGTAAGAGAAGAGGTGATGCAGAATAATCACAGGTAGGAACACAGGAGATAGGTGAGGATCTGCTCTTCAACCTGCTTCAGATTCTGGTAGAGCAGATCTTCACATACCTAGATAATTAATCCTCACTGCAGGGTAATCGCGGTGTGATGACAGATACTCACTTCTGTGTCTATAATAGGGCTCAGAGCTGTGTTCTGTGCTTAAACACTCCGCACTGTTGCAGTCCATTCCAAGTTCACCTACTCTTGCACAGAATTAAATTCTAAAAATTGAGATGAGAGAGTATTGGAGTTTGTTCACAAATGCAGTGTTTGAGTCCTGAAGGGTATTGCATGGGAAAATCCACTCAAATTATGATTTTAAGATGAAGAAACATGTTTTGGATCTCTCTCTGAACCTGACTGGACTGCTGAGCAGCACAGGTCAGCTGACCTTGTCTTGTCAGGGTGTCAGCTTGGCAAAGCTGAGACCGTGTTTTCTTATTTCTGTTGCTGGTAGAGTACTTAGCACAGAGTATGTTGAATGAATGCATGAATGTTGAACAAAGGAACATATTCAGTTCATATATTCTGTATATTATATGTTTGATAAAATATGGGATATTTTGCATGATCTTTTATAACCTACTTATAACACTTAACATTTCACTGTAAGTTTTGTTTCACATCCTTACTTATTTTTAAGAGAGTATTTTTTAATGGCTGAATACTATTTCCAAGAAATGTTGCATTGTGATTCATTGAATCAGTTCTCTAATAATGGACATTTGGGCGGTTTTTGGGTTTTCTGCTGCTGCTAACAGTTTTTTATTGTGCTTTCAATTATGTAATCTCAAGGTTTTCTTCTAATTCTACAGTAAGAGTCCAGTGGACATCTTACAGATATTTAGAGTTGGCAGAGTGAGTGAAACCACAGAGTTCCAGGGCCACCTTGGCAATGTCAGGCGCTTGCTGCATGGGTCTCCTGTGCAGAGCTTCATGGGAATCCTGTCCCGGTAAGAGCACACCATCTCTATTTTCCAGACTTTTCATCTCACAGTTAGACTTTTTTTCTGTAGTACATGGATCTATTCCATTAAAGTCAGCCAGTTTTATTGAATTCCAGAGAAAACTGAACACTTTATAGTTAAGTATGTAATTTAAGTCATATGTTAATTATTATATATTTTAAAGTGCAGTGCATGGAAACGAATTACTTCTTGAAGAAAGGGGATTCTCCATGTCCTGACTCTTCTCTGTGTGTCTAACTCAAAGATTGTCTAGAAATTAGAGCTCCCAGATGCCATGAATTATGTATTCAAAACATAGCTCTAATATCTGTTAGCTCTGAATAACACTTAATATTGGAGTTGAAACTGAAGTCACAACGAGCAAGGGAAAGCATGGTTAAATCTGGATCTTAGTTAAATCCCCTACCAAAGACTTATAAACATGCATGCTCCACCTGGAAAAAGCTTTAACTGCTTCAGAAGAACCCAAAGACAAGCTGATTAGAAAGATACAGGTTTTCCTTGAATTGACCTTTGCATTTTGTGCTATCACAATAAGAATACTAACAACACTAACAGTTGACTTCCCTGGTGGCTCAGTGGTAAACAGTCTGCCTGCTAGTGCAGGAGACACAGGTTCAGTCCCTGATCTGGGAGGATTCCAGATGGTGCCGAGCCACCAAGCCCATGCACCACAGCTATTGAGCCTGTGCTCTAGAGCCTGGAAGCTGCAACTACTGAAACCTGTCCATGCCAAAGCCCGCGCTCCGCAACAAGAGAAACCACCGCAGTAAGAAGCCCGTGCACCACAACTAGAGAGTAGCCCATGCTCTCTGCAACTAGAGAAAGCCCACGAGCAGCAACAAAGACCCAGCACAGCCATAAATAAATAATAACTCTACTAACAAGATTTTTTAAGAAAATAAAAGCTGATTCTATAGCCCATATTTTTTTTTAATTTGAATTTACCAGGGTAATTCTGAAAAAGAAGGATAACCAGAGAGGATTAACCAGTCAGATGTTAAAAACATAAAGCTTTACTGGGTAAAATAATGAGGTGAGAAATAGATGAGGCAGCAAAATAAAAATTCACAAATAAATGCAAAAACGTAGGGGATTTAAAATATGATAAAATTAGCTTTTTATCTCTATGGGAAAAGTTTATTTTCTTCAGTACCATATATGGATATAAATGGTTAACTGTCTGGAAAAAAATATAAAGTTGTATCCTTACTTCATTGCTCACACAAACTCCACGTGAAGTGAAGATTTGAAAATTTAAAATAAAATGAAACAGTAAAAGCAGTCTTTGAGTAAGAAAGATTATTTTAAGTACATCCCAAAAGCCATTTTACAAAATTAATTATATTTCATAACACGGAACATAAACTTCATATGTAATAAAAGGCAGGAGTCTCTCTTCTCCCACCTTCCCAGAGATAATCTGGTTTGTTTGATTGCGGAGAGTTCTAGAAAGCAGGAACCTACAATGGGAGCACAGTCAGCCTCATGGCTGTTCTGCTGAACCCTTCATGGGCCCAGCATGAGGGTGGGCAATGGCTAGCCAGTCCAGATGGTGATGAGAAACGGCCTTGGCTGGGTCCATTTCAGTGGCACCTGGAATTTCTACTCTGAGGTTACTTTGAAACACATTTTTCTTTTCACTTCATGCTAATTATTTATTTATTGACTTTCAGTTGGTATATTTTTTCCAGGTTTGTGGAGTTACGATTGACAAAAATTGTATATCTTTAGGTTGTACAACGTGATTTCTTAAAGTTGTACAACGTGATGTTTTAATATACGTATTTATTATGAAAAGATCTCCATAATCAAGTTAATTAGCATATCCGTCACCTCACAGGCTTACCTTTTCTTTTTCTTGTGATGAGTACAGAAGATCTAATACTACCTTAGCAGACTTCCGGTGTACAGTATCGTCACAGACAGTCACCACTCTGGGCATTGCATCCCCAGAGCGTTTTCGTCTTGTAACTGGAAGTTCGTGATTTTTGACTAGCACCACCCCCTGTAGCTTCCCCCACCCCCAGCCCCTAGAAACCACAACTCTACTCTTTAGGTTTATGAGTTCAGCTTTTTCAGATTCCACATACTTGTGAAGTCTTGTAGTATTTGTCTGTGTATGGCTTGTTTCACAGAAGTCTTTAAATAGCTCCTTTCTTGGCCATAATTATGAGGCTATAATGAAAGATTCCTTTTTTTAGTAAATCACTATAATGTTCTTTTCTAGTGGGTTGCTTTTACCCAAAGTAGTTGAAGATCGTGGCATGAAGAGAACAGACATTGGAAATCTTGGGAGTGGGATATATTTCAGTGATTCACTCAGGTCAGTACTTTATCTTTTTAATCACATCATACACACCTGTCACCAAGGAGTCGTGACCAACACTTGCTACAAGTTTTCACCTGTCTTTCCTTGGTGAGGATTTCTCACCAAGAACAGATAATTAAAGGAGCCAGTTTTCTCAGTATATTGTAGAAGCCTGTCTTGTGGTGGATATTTGGGAAAATTATATTTGAAATCATCTTAGTGATTTTACTATCCTAAGAGCTTTTACCTGTTTTTACTCACTCAGTCTCACAGCAAACCTCTGAGGTCAGGCCTTGTGACTCCCACCCTGATCACGGATGAGAACACTGTGGGAGAGTGGGGGTGACTTGCCGAAAGCCACACAGAACCTTCTCTTCTCCAGAGCCAGCGGTCTTGATTTCTCCAGCACATGACCTCACTCACAGACAGGGCCTGGAATAATATCTGAGTCTGTCTTCATTTCAGCCACAGCATATTGAACTTACTAAGCACCAGGTTAAGTGCTTCAAGCACGTTGTTTGATAACCTCACAGTGGTATTGGGAATCATTTTATAAAGGTGAAACACATTCTTGGAGTTTAAGTAACTTGCATTCAGGTCACAAAACTAAGAAAATGACAGGTTCAGGCCCAGGACAGAGGATGATTATCCAGGAATTTAAGGAGTACCCCCAAATCAATGAGAGGAGGAATACCCAGTAAGCGAAGGGCAAAAGATATGAAGAGGAAACATGTATGGACACACTTGAAAAGATTAGTGATCAAGAACGTACACATCAAACCAGAATGAGACCATTTCACACCTATTGTATCAAAAGACACTTAACACCTTTAGGTGTTGGTGAGTCTCCCCCCCTGGAAAAGGGTCCCGTCATCTCATGGAGCTGAAGAGCAGTTGTGATGATGTGACTTGGGGGTTGGGGGCAGTGTACCCCATACTGGCTGCACGTGGAATCACCCATGAGCTTTCAGACAGTGCTGGTGCAGAGTTCACCCAGATCAGCTCAGTCAGGGTCTCGGGGGCCGAGATTGGGCTCCCAGTAGTTTCTCTGCTCCGTGTGTGACTTTAACACACAATCTGGGCTGAGAATCACCACCCTAGTAAACACTGGTATACATAGACAAGTGGGGATTGGACAGTGGGGTGGGTGTTGAGCTAGTGTGGTCCTACGTTTCCATGTGTGCCTGTGTGCGGGTGGGTTAACCAGGTGCCCTCCAGCTGCGTGTGTCGAATGGATGAGCCTTAGGACCAGACCACAGAGTGACTCTCTCCACATAACATTATTACCGAGAGGCATGTGCCTGTGTGCTTACGCCGAGAAAGAAAGACAAGATAATGATGCTCTTTTTCCTGAGCTGGCGGCAGCTACAGTAGCTGTCTTATTATTATTCTTGAGACTTAACATTTATAGAATAAATGCTTTCCTATGTACAAAGTATTTCCAATTAAGCACTTTTATATGTTAAAATATTTTTCAAAAGGCAAACTGGCAGTCAGTTGAATTTAACCAAATTGAAGTCCTCAGTGGATATGGACAGTGGAGTTTTGGTAAGGAAGTGCAAACAGACCAGACTGCAGTGGGTTGAGATCTGGTTTGCAGACAAGCCAGAGAGACAGTTGCTGATGGTGAGGGGCAAGGAGGGAGGAGGCGGGCTGAGCGGTAGGGGAATAGATGAGCAGGAGGAGGGTGGGGTAGTCGAGGTCCTGTGTTTATAAATATGGGGCACCCATTAGCACAAACAGAAGTGCAAGTTTTAGAGGTGTGTCCTCAACAGTGCTCCCCAAGGCGCCCAGCCTGAACTCTTGACACAAAAGTTACTTAATTAAAGCTGTTGGTTCCTAAGAAAGTTAAATGGAATCACTTGTTTGGGCATCACTTGACGTTTTGTTTTTCCACTTGGATCCAGAAGGCTTCATGAGGGTGCAGCGTTGTTTGTCCCTTGACCAGTTCTTACATGGCATTTCATGTTCTTTCTGAACTTTAGTGCCAGGAATTAATCCACGTTTTCTTCTTATCAGGTGGGCTTCTTCCTTCTCTTTCCTCAGTCTGTATATTTTAGTAGCTAATAAAGAGCTGCCTAGCCAGCAGAGGAGCAATAAATGTGTGTTTTACGTAAAAAATTTAAATAAGTAGAGTTCTAAATGGAATCTTCAGAGATATTTCAGTAACAGTAAAATTTGGAACATTCTACCAGCAAAGTCGTTTGGATTCTAGTTTTCCTACATGTATAAAATAGTGTTACCACGTAACTGTAAAGTAAAACACATATGTGCTTACTTCCTGTGATGTGTAGTACGAGCATCAAGTACTCACACCCTGGACAGACAGATGGCACCCGACTCCTGGTCATCTGTGACGTCGCCCTTGGCAGGTGCATGGATCTGCACAAGCGAGACTTCTCCCTGACAGAGGCACCACCTGAGTATGACAGCGTCCACGGGGTGCGGGGAACGGATATGGTCAGCTCGGACTTTGAGGTATCTATCAAGGCAGATAGACAGGCTCCTGTTCTTATCAAATATGTTTAAGTTTAAATAATTACTGTATAGCTACTGTCTGTATTCAACAGCTTCTAAATTAACAAATATGAAATTCTGCTTTTATGAAAACATTTGCCAATAAAGTTTCTTTTGCTTTATTATTAAACTTCTGCTTTTTCTCTAGGATGACGAATTTGTTGTATACAAAACCAATCAGGTTAAAATGAAATATATTGTTAAATTTTCTGTACCTGGAGATAAAATAAAGGACTTTCATCCTTGTGATAATACCGAATTAGAAGAATACAGACCTGAGTTTTCAAATTTTTCAGCAGTTGAAGGTAAGATGGCTTTTTTGACTGCTGTTCTATGTGATGTTTATAGAACTTAAACATTGTATTTTCAATGAAATTTATATTCATGTTTGGTAACTATATCTCTGATTTCTTACATAAATACTTCATTTCCTTTTTTATTTTGTAAAAACAAAACCCAGGGTGATTGAAAGATTGGGTCATGTCAGAGTCCCCTGTTACTTCATTAACACACTGGAGCTGAGCCATCTACCACCCCCCTGAACCAAGTCCAGGTGTCGCAGTGCAGAAGATGCAGCCTTAGAGTTCAGTAGCTTGCCAGTTACCAGGCTGTGCAACCTCAGACAAACCTCATAACCTTTCTGGGCTCAGCTTCTCCTCTGTGGGAATGAGATCAACACCTGCATTACTTGAAGGGGCTGCAAAGTCGCCATGTGCAGCTTTTGTGTCAGTAGAAGGTGACCACTTCTCAGAAAATTGTAAATTCAAACTAGTATAATATTAATTGATAGCATTTAAAACCACATCAGCATTTTAAACTATGATCAAGTTATTTTATATCAGAAATATATGGCTTCGTGTAGAACATGACCCCTGTTTTCCACTGGGAGTCATTAAGTGTGTATCTCGTGAGAGTGTATCTTAGCCCAGTCTGGCACCTTCCCCACGTGACTCATGAGGACATGGGCTTCCTGGGACTGAAGTCTGAGAGACCTCCTGTCGCTGCAGCTCTGTGGCACAGTGACAACGCTGACTGAGCAGGGGGTGCAGAAACCCAGATTCATACTTGAGATACACTTAATAGGTGTTCTGAAGACCTGTGTGTACTCGTATATGTTTAAACTTTGAATTTGCGAGATGATGCCGCATAGTTGCTACTGCTGCTGCTGCTAAGTCACTTCAGTCGTGTCCGACTCTGTGTGACCCCATAGATGGAAGCCCACCAGGCTCCCCCGTCCCTGGGATTCTCCAGGCAAGAACACTGGAGTGGGTTGCCATTTCCTTCTCCAATGTGTGAAAGTGAGGTCAGTCAGTCGCGTCTGACCCTTAGCGACCCCACAGACTGCAGCCTACCAGGCTCCTCCATCCATGGGATTTTCTAGGCAAGAGTACTGGAGTGGCTTGCCATTGCCTTCTCCGGCCGCATAGTTAGTAGACTGAAAAGGCAGCATCCCCGTTGGGAATGCTTCCCCCGCCCCGTCTCATGTGGGTTAACTTTTCAGAAATGGTGACTGAAAATCCTAAAATGCTATTTGTCCACTTACCCTAAAATGTAAGGTTTGAAGGGAAGGGGAAGGAATAAAGGTCAAGGTGACAGAAACAGACTGTGGAGGGAGGGCTTTCAAAGCTGATATGAATGTTTCTGACTTGCAGATCACCAGCTTCCAGACAGCACGCCTTTCCCCGACATCAAGGCCGGCCTCCAGGATGCCTCTGGGAATTCAGTTCCTCTGGAGGATGTTCACATCAAGGGGAAAATAATAGACTTTGTAGCCCAGGTATGTTCTTTCTGGTTTTGTGATGCTTAAACTAAATGAATGTCAATCATACACAAGAATTGGATTACAGTTGCATGAACTAAACACATACATTTCTAAAATTTGTTTGTTCATTGAGCACCCAGTGTGTGCCCGGGGCCGTCCTAAGCTCTAGGTGAACCGCAAGGAGCAGCCTAAGGAAAGCCTGCCTGGTAGAGCAGGACCAGGCAGTGCACTAGGGAAATAAATAAAATATGTAACATGGGCCTGCTGGAGAGAAAACCAGGGCAGGCAAGAGGGGATGGACTGGTGAACACGGTGGCCAACAAGGCCTCCTGAGAAGGGACGTCTGAGGTGCCTATTCCAGGTGGTGGAAGGGCATGTGCAAAGGCCCTGAGGCAGGAATGCACCTAACATGGGGTGCACCGAGGATCGGGGTGAAGAGGGGGTGGGGGAGCATTGAGTGTGAGCACCAAGGAGCAGGGTGGAATGGACACTGAGGATCAGCATGGGGGGTGGGGGGCCCTGAGGAGCGGCATGAGGAGGCCGTGGTTGGAAGTGCGTGAGGAGGCGGTGGGCACTCCTGTCAGGCACAGACGGACATGCAGAGTGAGTGGGAAGCCTTTGGAAGACATTTGCCGTGCAGTGACCTGTTCAAGCTGTGTTCTCACGGGATCACTCCAGCCCAACCCTCCTCCCCAAGTTGAGCACAGTTAGAGGATGACCAGCTCGGAGACATAGTTCTGTCCAGGAACACACCGTGCAGGGATGCGGGCTGGCAGCAAGGCCTGCAGGGGGAGGGAGTCGGGCTGGCAGGAGAGACTGGCCGTGGTCCTTCAGAGGGAAGTGGGGCTGGTCTTTAGTGATCACCTGACTGGGGAAGATGGGTGTGGGGCGGGGAAGAGCCTGCCTGCCACCCCTGAGGCTGACACCATGTGGGTGTGTCTGACCTTCATCCCCGCCCATGCTGACCCACCCCCACAGCCCTGAAGCCTCTGGGGGCACCGTGTCCAGCTATAGGAAGGACCTAGGTGTGTGCTCCAGGCAGGGCACTACAGGCGCTCCTCTCTGTGGGGCCATGTAGAAGCTGTGAGTACATGATTGCCACTTCCTGTGACTCAGGCTTCACCTGCACATCAGTTCTTCCCAGACTCCGACAGGGTGAGCGCTTGTTGTACTGTTGTTTGAATGAGGAGGCACTGAACAGTGTGATAAAGACCAGTCTGAACTCGTCATTCCGACTGGATAGTCTGGGATGGATTGAGTTGTGGGGGGACTGGTGTTGACTGCAGCGGAGCCCTGGGGTTTGAGAGCCCAGTTTGGAGTTGATGCTCATCCTTCTCCAGCCTGGTCGTGCGGTGGTTTCCTCAGGTGTAGATGAGACAGTAACGCTGGGCTGCCCGTCGGTGGTGGCTGTTGCACGGTGGTTTCCTCGGGTGCAGATGAGACAGTAACTCTGGGCTGCCCATCGGTGGTGGCCATTCCCCGGTGGTTTCCTCAGATGTAGATGAGACAGTAATGCTGGGCTGCCCATCGGTGGTGGCCATTCCCCGATGGTTTCCTTGGATGTAGATGAGATGGTAATGCTGGGCTGCCCATCAGTGGTGGCCGTTCCGTGGTGGTTTCCTCGGGTGCAGATGAGACGGTAATGCTGGGCTGCCCATTGGTGGTGCCTGTTCCGCATAGTGAACGTGAGGGCCCCAGCGCACACGAGTGTTGCAGGAGTGACCTGTGTCCTCTGTGTGTCACTGTGGATTAGACAGTTTGATCAGGCTTTTCCATGGAGAAGTTTGCCCCACACATAACTCGTGAACCTTCCTCTCATTTCTGGATAGCTGGCCTGTTGTTTGCCTTGAGTGTCCACACAGGCCAGCAGCAGGGAACTTGGCTGTACGTGGCCCTCTGGACTTCTCGGAGTGAGCTTAATGTTTTCAGTTTAACAACTAAACTGAACTAAAACACTGGTTGCATTTGAAGGAGGAAGATTATAGATGTCAAAAATGTGTATAGTGTATTAGTTTCTGTTGTAAGTCCTAGTAAAAATCCTCCATCATCTTTACCTAAAATTCCTTTCCTTTTGGTGCCAGCACATCATCAAAGGCAGTGACTTGGATGGGGTCCTGACCTCTGGGGCCTCACATGCACAGCAGTTTCCATTAATAGCTGTTCCTGCAAACATCTTCATGCAGTTTCATCAAATATACGGTTTTTCTTCTACAGGTCATTGTTTTTCAAACATACAGAAACCAAAGTCGTGTGCCCATTGAGGCAAAATATGTTTTTCCCTTGGACGACAAAGCAGCTGTGTGTGGTTTCGAGGCTTTCATCAATGGGAAGCACGTGGTAGGAGAGGTAAGGGAGATTCCCCAACAGCTCTGTGGGATGGGCCATCCTGAGTCCCTTAGTTTCAGGCTGAGTAGCAGCCTGGTCATAAAACAGGATGTTCCTGGAAGAGTCAGGCCCTTGTACAGCCAGCCTCCACTCAGACATCTGGCGTCCCTCCCTGGTTAGCTAGCCTTTGTTCCTGCCTGTCCAGATTCCTTGTCCAGACACTTCAACAAACAGTGGTTTCAGTATCAAAAGTTTGAGAGACACATTGGAAAACTGGTGAAGTCCTTTATGTATTTTTGCAAAAATACTGATCCTTTGTACTCTGGTATAAAAGCCAACTGAAGTGAAGAAAAGTATGTCCAGAAGAAGTATAAGTTGATTAATTCTTTGTTTATTCTAAGAGTCCACAGTTGAAATAGTAACTCACATTTTATCAAATTTAAGATGAACTTAATTTTTTATTTATTCAGAGTAAAGCTTCAAACTTCCTTTTCACTATCAACTCTCAAATATTTTGGTCCCAGCTTTTAAAGAGCATCCTCTTCAATTGGCCTTTCCTGATTCAAATTCTTATTAGATAAGTACATTTTTATGACCACTGTATGTAAGTTTTCATTCATCTTAGATGCTTAGCTTTCTTTTTTTGCCTAGGTTTTAATAAATGTTGATGAAGTTTTCCTTATTAAAGTCTGAAGTCACTGTTCATAGTGTGACTGGTACAACACTGTCTGTTTCAGATTAAAGAAAAGGAAGCAGCCCAACGAGAGTACCGAGTGGCGATCAGTCAAGGCCATGGCGCCTACCTGATGGATCAGGACGCACCTGTAAGACTTGACGTTCATCCATGTCAGTTCCGCATGCTTGCTAGAAAGGGGAGAACAGGTGGAAATTGATTTAGAATATGAAATTTTAATTTTCACTAGAAATTTAGCATATGAAATTCTAAATTTCACTAGAAAGTGGAATCATTTTTGCTGGTTTAGGCCCTGGAGTTTCATGTAGTTGGGAAGGGAGGTTGGGCTAGTGAGACCCATGTGACTAGTTTAGATAAAGGAGGAAATGGCCAGGGTCGCCCAGCGGATCCTAAGAGCCATTTCTGTCTTTGGGAACTGCGTTCCCCAGACGTGACAACAGAAAGAAACCATGTGGACACATAATTTCCATCTTCCCGTAGAAGGATAAGTTATTTACATTTCCCCGTAGAAGGATAAGTTATTTACATTTCCCCCAGAACTAAGCTCACTTAGCAGTTTATCCAGTTTTCACCAGTTGTGTCTCAGGGAGGCGCATCTGCAGGGCCTGGGCTGGGTCCACGGTTAGGGCTAGGTCTTCACAGGGTCAGATGTGGAGATCTGGGAGGAAGAGCCACAGGGCCGCATCCATGTGCTTCTTGCCTTAACTGTACGGTGTTTTAAGTGTGCCTTAGGCAGGTGCTGGGCTGCGTGCAGCCTCTCCAGCGTAGACACGTCAGTCATTTCTAAAGACAGGCCGTGTGCTTCAGAAACACCTCTGAGGAGGACTCATCACCAGAATACTGTCAAAATGTGATATTTGGAACAGGCAGTTATTAAAATTACAATAGATTTAAGGGATAAATCTGCAGAATGGGGATTAACAAGAAGAGGTGATTGTTCCACAGGGAATTCACTGCCCCTGTGCTCAAGTGCTGGGTCCCCTGGGGTCCCTAGAGGGGTGTGGGGCTGTTACACAGGCCCCTAGTGCTCTTTATGCAGGTGGAGGCCCAGCTTGGAATCCCAGTGTTTAAGCAGTGAAGTAACAAGAGAGGTTAGATAAAAAGTTAATGGGAAAACAAAGAGAAAATTTGAGTGCCATAAGCAAGGCTGGAGACAGTGTCCAGCCGCTGTGGAGAAGGCCCACAGGAGTTAGACCCCTGTGTCAGGAGGCCCAGGTGCCCTAACCATGGGTCCCCTCTTCCTCTGAGGGATTCAGGTGAAATTCAGTTCACCTGGCTGCCTGGCAGCTCGGCCTGCCTTCGGGTTTGGGGCAAGTTAGGATTCTGTAGGTGACCTGGGTGACACCACGTGGGTGACAGCTGGCACCCATCCAGACCCTGTATCAGCAGTGCCACCATATACCTCCGGTGGTGCCTCTCCAGGAAGCCCTGGACTCCATACCCTTCTCTTGAGGCTGATCGCTGCTGTCGTGCCATAATCCTGTCTTCGTTGTTTATTCCCACCTTGATGTCAGAGGTAACAACAATTGACTCCTCAAATCCACGTTATTTGTGATATCATACATCCCTAATCTAAGCACACTGAGTTTTCACAGCAGCACCATTGAGTGAAACAGAGCACAGGCTTGGCCATGTCAGGAGGCACCCAACGTGGGTTCAGAGGAAATGATCCAGCCTCTTTCTGACCTCACTAGGCATGAAGTTGTTTCCTTATGCAGTGATTGGCAATACCCACTAAAAGAAAGCAAAGCAATTCTGAAAAGTAAGATGATGAATTTTCTAGGAAAGCGTTAAATGAGGGCCAAGCTTGGTGTGACAGGCTCCAGCTCTATAGCTAGCAGAAGTCTGCTGGTATACTGTGTCCACAGAGGGGCATTGGGGTTGTGGGGGTGGTCTCCAGGGAGGGGCGGGCAGGCGTCCTGGGCAGAGCCCTGCGGCCGCAGAGAGACCATGAGGTTGGGGGGCTGTGATCTCTAGGGAGGGGCGGGTAGGCATCCTGGGCAGAGCCCTGTGGCCACAGAGAGGTCATAGGGTTGCGGGGTGGGGGGTGATCTCCACTGGAGCAGAGGCCACTGGGTGCAGCCCCTCAGACCCCAGACCGCTGGGGAAGGGCCCTGGGTTCTCCTTCCACACAACCAGTGCTGGTCTGGAGGCCACATCCCCTTCTCTGAGGAAGAAGCAGGCAAGTTGTGATCAGACCATTTATGTAACAGGAGGGGATCGCTCACAGGATGGAGATGCTTTGAGACACAGGCTAAGTCGTATACTTCCATTTCAGGACATCTTCACCGTCAGTGTCGGGAACTTACCCCCAAAGGCCAAAGTCCTGGTCAAAATCACCTACATCACGGAGCTGAGCATCCAGGGTGCCTGCGCGGTCTTCTTCCTGCCAGCCACCGTGGCGCCCTGGCAGCAGGACAGGGCTCTGAGGGAGAACCTTCAGGTCTGTTTGGCGATAGAAGCTTTGTTGTGATTTATGCAGAGGGAAGAAACAGCATCTAAATAACCTAACCTTTGAGACATAGAGTAAATTGTAGTGACATTTAGGGATTTAAGAGTTGGACATAACTGAGCGACTTCACTTTCACTTTCATGCACTGGAGAAGGAAATGGCAACCCACTCCAGTATTCTTGCCTGGAGAATCCCAGGGACAGAGGAGCTTGGTGGGCTGCCGTCTATGGGGTCGTACAGAGTTGGACACGACTGACGCGACTTAGCAGCAGCAGCAGCAACGTCTGCTTTATTGACTATGCCAAAGCCTTTGACTGTGTGGATAACACTAAACTGTAGAAAATTCTGAAAGAGATGGGAATACCAGACCACCTGACCTGCCTCTTGAGAAACCTATATGCAGGTCAGGAAGCAACAGTTAGAACTGGACATGGAACAGCAGACTGGTTCCAAATAGGAAAAGGAGTACGTCAAGGCTGTTTATTGTCACCCTGCTTATTTAACTTATATGCGGAGTACATCATGAGGAACGCTGGGCTGGAAGAAGCACAAGCTGGAATCAAGATTGCTGGAAGAAATATCAATAACCTCAGATATGCAGATGACACCACCCTTTATGGCAGAAAGTGAAGAACTAAAGAGTCTCTTGATGAAAGTGAAAGAGGAGAGTGAAAAAGTTGGCTTAAAGCTCAACATTCAGAAAACAAAGATCATGGCATCTGGTCCCATCACTTCATGGGAAATAGATGGGGAAACAGTGGAAACAGTGTCAGACTTTATTTTTCTGGGCTCCAAAATCACTGCAGATGGTGATTGCAGCTGTGAAATTGAAGGACGCTTACTCCTTGGAAGGAAAGTTATGACCAACCTTGATAGAATATTAAAAAGCAGAGACATTGCTTTGCCAACAAAGGTCCATCTAGTCAAGGCTATTGTTTTTCCAGTGGTCATGTATGGATGTGAGAGTTGGACTGTGAAGAAAGCTGAGCACTGAAGAATTGATGCTTTTGAACTGTGGTGTTGGAGAAGACTCTTGAGAGTCCCTTGGACAGCAAGGAGATCCAACCAGTCCATCTTAAAGGAGACCAGTCCTGGGTGTTCATTGAAAGGACTGATGCTGAGGCTGAAACTCCAATACTTTGGCCACCTGATGCGAAGAGTTGACTCATTGGAAAAGACCCTGATGCTGGGAGGGATTTGGGTCAGGAGGAGAAGGGGACGACAGAGAATGAGATGGCTGGTTGGCATCACCGACTTGATGCACATGAGTTTAGGTGAACTCTGGGAGTTGGTGATGGACAGGGAGGCCTGGCGTACTGCGATTCATGGGGTCACAAACAGTCGGACACAACTGAGCAACTGAACTGAACATTTGTGAGATGAAGAGAATAAACACAGATATGCTTGATAGCATCCTGTTATTATTCTGTTCAGTCTGAATTTGGTGTTGGTACAGCGTGCTCATTATGAAGAATTTTGATAAGCATAAAAAACACCAATAAGCCAAAGAGGAAACTTTAAAGCATCCTTAATTCCGTCTCCAGAGACGCCACCAAATCTGCTGTTGCTACTTTCCGTACGTACAGTGTTCATACTCCCTGCTTTGTGTGCATCTGTATAAATTGTGTACTTGTGTGTGTGTATGTGGATTCTTGTGGTGAAACTGAGCAGATACGTAGTTGTTCATATGTATTTTTCTTTTCACAGGATACAGTGGAGAAGATTTGTATAAAGGAAATAGGAACAAAGCAAAGGTTAGTACCTAAAATACAAAACCTGTCAGTCATTCAGTGAAGCTTCATTTTATAGCTTAAATTATCATTTAAAATTACATAGAAGAGCTGCATGTAGTTGGTCAGTAATTGGGATGTTGGACTGAGCCACCTCTCTGTTCACTTTGGTAGCTTTTCTCTGAGCATGTCTATCGAGATGCCACACATGATTGAATTCATCTTCAGTGACACACACGACCTGAGAAAAAAGGTTAGTAGGTCTTTGCTTTCACTTCTTAAGAACTCGTATTTTAACATCGGTTTTCCAGAGCAATACATGCATGTGGTTTAAGTTAAATTATACCAAATTACATCAGCTTATAATCAGGAGCAGCAGCTGGTCCTGTCCCGCCCCTCCCCACACCACCGTCCAGGGACAGAGACAGACTTTACATGGTTTAGCCCTTTTCTGGTGGCTTCCAAAGATTTAATTAAATTTTTTACTGCTTGTTCTTGTTTCAGAAGAACAAACATCTGTTCCAGAAGTTATCTTTTTTTCTTTCCATGTGTGCTTCTGTTTATTTACGTTATGACCATTATGCGTGTGCACGTTAAGTTTCTTCAGTCGTGTCCAACTCTTGGTGACCCTATAGACTGTAGCCCACCAGGCTTTGTCTGTCTATGGGATTCTCCAGGCAAGAGTACTGGAGTGGGTTACCATGCCCTCTTCCAGGGAATCTTTCTGACCCAGGGATCAAGACCCTGCATCTCTTATGTCTCCAGTATTGACAGGCGGGTTCTTTATCACTACTACTGCCTGGGAAGCTCTTATGGCCATTATATTGAATATTAATTTTTGCATTTGCTTTTTTCACTCGACTTTGTATTGTAAATATTTTTGCAAGTATCCAAATTATTCTGCGATACAGCTGTTTATAAGCGACTATCCATTGTGACTATATAAGAATCTATTTATCATTCACTCTCATTAAGTTTTTAGGTTCTTATTTTGTGGTTGTTGATTTTAAAAAAGCTCTCCAATGTCTATCTGCTTGTCTTCTCTGGTCTCCATTCCTTCTTGCTAGAGGATCTTTCTCTGTCTAGTCTGGTCTTAAGGCTGCCAGAGGTATCTTTTCTCTTTCTGCTATGGCAGATGAAGATGTAACCCTCTTGCCCTCCTCTCACCTCAGTGCACATGTTTCTAACCCACTTATTCCAAGAGTTATAGTATGGTTTTTGGTTAAATCAATTTGCTGCTATTATTTAGTCACTAAGTCATGGGGTCGCGGAGAGTCGGACACGACTGAGCGACTGAACTGAACTGAACTGAACTGAAGTCCTGTCCAACTCTTTGCAACCTTGTAGACCGTAGCGCTCCAGGCTTCTCTGCCCATGGGATTCTCCAGGCAAGAATCTGGAGTGGGTTGCCCTTTTCTCCTCCAGGGGATCGTCCCGATCCAGGGATCAAATCCACATTTCCTGCTTGGCAGGCAGATTCTTTACAGCTGTGCCATCTGGGAAGCCTGGTTAAATCAGTAGTAAACGTTTAAGTTATTATGAGTACATAAATGATAATTACACTGAGCCAATAAATGTATTATGATGGATTTTTTTCTTTCTACTACTTTATATAATATTTCTTGATAGGCAGTTGTTTTGTTTTTGAGCCCTGAAAGAACTTCATGTCTTCTCTTTATCCCTGATGTTCTGAAAGTTCATCAGAACCTGACATTCATTCATCATATATGTAATTCATGGCCTTTAGTTCTGGGAGATCTTCTTATATTTTAATGAACAAGTGTCCATCTCCCCTTCACCTCTCAGTGACTCTTAGTCAGACGTCCCTGAATTGAGCCCCTTGTTTTCTTACATTTTCTCTCCTGTTGTCTGTTTCCTTGTCCTTTCATCCTGCTTTCTGGGTGGTTTTCTCAATTGTAAGTTCCAACCATTTTATTGAAATTTTAATTCCCCTTTTTTTTTTTTTTTGGCAAGAGCTCTTTTCTGTTCTGTAGGTATTCTCTTTTTTTCTGGCTTTTTGCTCAGTTGGCCTCCATTTTCATGTTAAAGGCTTTTCCTCCAGCATCTGGGTGGCCTCTCTCTATGTTTGTCCTCAGAAGTTAGTTAGATGCTGTATGGTAAGTGGCGAGTGGGCCCCGGGCCTGTGCTCGAGGCTGGTGGCAGCTGGTCCGCTGGTGTGTGGGTGAGTCTCTTGTGTGTTTTTACCCTTGCACAGTTGTGCAGAGTACCTCCAGGGTGTTCACAGGTATGACTGGGGATTCCAGCCTTCACTTCGCTGCCGTCTGTGTCTGTGCTTCGTTTTACTTAGGACTCCCGAGTCTGGATTCTACTTGATTGAATTTCTCTAAGTAATAAATCTTCAGTTTCCATTAGTGAGAAAACAGGTGCCAGCTGCTTACTACCAAGGGCAGGGAGGGGACCTGGGCTAACAGCTCAGGGCATGATCCGCTCTCCAGTTCCTCCGAGGGGTCCTTCCCAGGGAGCTACAGGCCCTGAGCCCAAAGCTCACGGCCTCCCCACCATGGGGCTTGGGCAGTGACTTCCTCTCCTCTGGCTGAAGCACTTAACACAGCTCTGTCAGCTCTCCATCTTATTGAAGTTTGCTGGCGTCTTCTCTGCGTTTATCTTTGTTCCCTTCTTTATGCCCTTTTTATTGTAGGGAGTTTTGGGATCTTGCTAGGGAATAGAGTTGTCTGTGTGCTCAGTCGTGTCTGACTCTTTGCGACCCCATGGACTGTAGCCTTCTGTCCATGGGATTCTCCAGGCAAGAATACTGAAGTGGGCTACCATTCCCTTCTCCAGGGGATCTTCCCAACCCAGAGACTGAACCTGTGTCACTTGGATCTCCTGCATTATCAGGAAGATTCTTTACCTCTACACCACCTGGGAAGCAAGAAAATAAACACATGTAAATAATACATCCTGAACAAGAACCCCTTGGCATCAGAGAGCTTTTGCTGTGTAACAAACAGTCCCAACATTTTGTGGATTAAAACAATAAGCATTTGTTGTTTCTCAAGCTTTCCTCCTGTTGCTGGGGACAGGATGGGCTGGAATAGGTGACTGGTGGCCTGGTGTCAGCTAGGGTGCTGGCCCTGGTCTCTCACCTGCCATATGTTAGCTCAGAGCTCAGCACAGCAGAGGAGGGCAGCCCACTCCACAAACACAGCACAAGCCCCTTCCTGCATTCCATCTGCCAGCGTCCCCTTGGCCACAGCACACTCAAGGGCAGAAAAATGGGCACGACCTCCTGAGAGGAGGAGCTGCAGAATTTTACTACAGTGGGCAGGCCCAGAAATCTACCACACTGCCTTTGTCACTTAAAGCCTCCCCTCTGTATTTTCAGAAGATATTTTATACTTATAAAAATACTATTTTACAATAAAGACATAATTCTAAAATTCCCATTGGGTTTTTTGTTTTACTATTCTGTGTTGTAATTATCTTCTGCATCCAGATAACGGGATACACGGACCAATCACCTTTTGGTCCAGGATCTGAGACTGTCTCCAGGGGGCTGAGTTTGCTTCTGTGTAGCCACAGTAGATGGACAAGGAAACAGCAATCCACTCCAGTATTCTTGCCTGGAAAATTCCACTGCTAGAGCAGCCTGGTGGGCTACAGTCCGTGGGGTTGCCAAGAGTCGACCATAGCTGAGTGACTGAGCACATGTACTTTAAAACCAAGAGGATAAAAACGTGATCTGGTTACACTTGTAAAACCTACAGTTCACAATTTGGGGATCTGTTGACACATTGTTGATTTTTAATAGAGTTATGTAAATCATACATGAATTTGCTACTTGATAGTATGGTGTAATTCACTTATTTACTTTGTTCTCATGGTTCTTTGTTTTGCAGAGAACAGACTGCAAAGCTGTGATTAGTACTGTGGAAGGCAGCTCCTTAGACAGCAATGGATTTTCTCTCCTCATCGGTATGGTTGATGTGTATCTCCCAAGAATGTGGGTTGAAAAGCATCCAGAAAAAGAAAGTGAGGTATAGTCCTTCTTACTTAAAAGTAGGAGATACTGTTGAAAAAGTATTTTAGGATAGATTATTTAAATTTTGGAAATGATTGATAGTCTTGAAAAGCTAGCATTACAAAAAGAGCTCTCACCACCCCAAGATTTTACAATTAAAAATATTCATGATGGAGGAGATTCCCTGGCAGTTCAGTTTTCACAGCAGAGGTTGCAGGTTCAATCCCTGGTTGGGATCATCCCCGCATGTGAGAGTCACAACCAAAAAATACTTATGACATCAAGAATGAAAAATTTTTGTGGTTTCAAGCAAAGCCCCCATGTGGCATATTTCCCATAAAAATTGTCGTTTAGTAGCTAAGTTGGGTCTGACTCTTTTGCAACCCTATGGACTGTAGCCCACCAGGCTCCTCCATCCATGGGATTTTCCAGGCAAGAGTACTGGAGCTGGCTGCCATTTTCTTCCTCAGAGGATCTTCCCAACCTAGGGATCGAGTCTCTTGTGTCTTCTGCGTTAGCAGGCAGATTTCTTAGCACTGCATCACCTGGGAAGCAATTTTTACATTAATAGGGTTCTTTGCTCAGTTGTGTCTGACTCTTTACAACCCCTTGGACTGTAGCTGGCCAGGGTCCTCTGTCCATGAGATTCTGCAGGCAAGAATCTTGAGTGGGTTGCCATTCCCTTCTCCAGGGAATCTTCCTGATCCAGGGATCAAACTCGGGTCTCTGGATAAAGGCAGATTCTTTACTGTCTGAGTCACCAGGGAAGCCCTAATTTTTTTTTTTTAAACCTTAATCCCTACCAAAAAGAAAATGTGCCTTCATATATTACATTGGTTAGTCTGTATACTTTTTACAGCTTTTAAAACATTAATACTGTAAAAACATACAAAATTATTTATGGCTGTTAGATCATATTATGTGGCTGTTATAAATAATCTCTTCTAATTAAAATAAAAAATTGAGGGGAACATCAACAACGTAGTCAAATAAGACATCCTTTGCACGTACCCATACAAATGGGCAACAGGTTCATGAAAAGATGTTTAGCATCACTAATCATTGAGGAAATGCAAATGAAGACCACAAAGAGGTATCACTTCACACCTGTTAGAACGACTGTTTTCAAAAAAACAAGATAAGTATTGGCAAGGAAGTGGAAGAAAGGGAACACTTGGACATTATTTATGGGAATGCAAGGAGATCCAACCAGTCCATTCTAGAGGAGATCAATCCTGGGTGTTCATTGGAAGGACTGATGCTAAAACTGAAACTCCAATACTTTGGCCACCTCATATGACGAGTTGACTCACTGGAAAAGACTCTGATACTGGGAGGGATTGGGGGCAGGAGGAGAAGGGGACGACAGAGGATGAGATGGCTGGATGGCATCACCAGCTCAATGGACATGGGTTTGAGTGAACTCCGGGAGTTGGTGATGGACAGGGAGGCCTGGCGTGCTGTGATTTATGGGGTCGCAAAGAGTCGGACACGACTGAGCAACTGAACTGAACTGAACTGAACTGAATCCAGTGTAGCCACTATGGGGAACAGTGTGAAGGATCCTCAAAAAATAGAACTAGTAGGATTTCCCTGATGGTCCAGTAGTTAAGAATCCACCTGCCATTGCAGGAGACACAGGTTTGATTCCTGGTCCGGGAAGATCCCACATGCTGCAGAGCAGCTAAACTCATGCTCCACAAATACTGAACCTGTGCTCTAGAGCCTGGGAGCTGCAACTCCTGATGCCCAAATGCCCTGGAGCCCGTGCTCCCATCTCTGCAATGAGAAGCCCAAGCGCCACAACTGGAGAGTAGAGCCTGCTCACCACAGCTAGAGAAAGCTTTGTGCAGCAGCCAAGACCCAGCACAGCCAAAAATAAACAATAAACAAAATAAACATGAAAAAATAGAACCACCATATAACCCTGCAATCCCACATCTTGGTATATTTCAAAGGAAATGAAATTACTGTCTCAAATACTCACACCCTAGTGTTCATTGCTGCATTATTTATAATAAGACATGGAAACAACCTAAGTGTCCTTTGATGGATGAATAGATAAAGAAAAATATATACACGTGTGTAACACATGCAACATATATGTAATATGTGTTACCTATACAATCCTGAATGTTCATTGGAAGGACTGATGCTAAAGCTGAAACTGAAATGCTTTGGCCACCTCATGCGACAAGTTGACTCACTGGAAAAGACTCTGATGCTGGGAAAGGTTGAGGGTGGGAGGAGAAGGGGACGACAGAGAATGAGATGGCTGGATGGCATCGCCGACTCTATGGATATGAGTTTGAGTGAACTCCGGGAGTTGGTGATGGACAGGGAGGCCTGGCATGCTATGATTCTTGGGGTTGCAGAGTCGGACACGACTGAGCGACCGAACTGAACTGATACATACAGTAGAATATTACTCAGCCATAAAAAATAAGGAAATCCTGCCATTTGCAACAACACAGATAGACCTTGAGAGTATCATGCTAAGTGAAACAAGTCAGACAGAAAAATAGAAATACTGTATAATCTCATTTACATGTGGTGTCTAGAAAAAGCTGGGCTCACAGAAACAGGGTAGAATGGTGGTTGTTACCAGGGTTCAAGGGTGGGGGAGTAGAAGTAAGGTGGTGTTGGTCCAAGGATACTAATGTCTAGGTATAAAACAAATAATTTCTGGGAATCAAATATGTTGGATGATGACTGTAGTTACGCATACTGTGTTGTATATTTGAAGGTTGCTAAGAGACTAAATCTTAGACGTTCTTGCTAGCTAACTTTATTGTGGTAGTCATTTCACAGTACTGTGTGCTAGATGATTGCACTGTGAATCTTGAACTTACACAATGCTGTATGTAAATTGTGTCCAGTAAATCTGGAGGAAAGTTGTAATGGAAACTAATAGTAATTCTGTTTTGAATGTTGGTTGGTTATAAGATGAAAGGTCATTGTGTGCATTTCAGTCATCACACACCACAGTGGCAGAGAGTGATGAATTATTCATTCATCCTGAAGACACTTGATATCACAGCAAGTTCAGATATTAATTCTGTATTAGTTCTGAACCTCTCAGGGGTTTATGAGGTTCACATTGGGAACCCCAGCTCTAACATTCTGCTTTTTATTTGATCTCCTATAGGCCATCTCATTGTTGAATAAATCTTATTCTTTTTGTTTTTAGAGTATTATTTTGCCTCATTAGAAAGTTTTCAGATTTTACAAGTAAATCTTTCCCAATAAAAATTACACATTTTTGCCAAATGTTGCAAATCCTAGGTACATATGTATCTTATTTGTACCTTAGAGGGTTTTGTGAGATACTAGGTTGTACAAACTCAAGGGTCTTTGAAGTGACACAGCTGAGTGTGGTTTAAAGGGGCAGGGTAAGTTGCTAAACCCTGTAAGTAGCAAGAATTAGTACTTTTCATTCATCTTGCCTGTGACTGTGGGTTGTTGTACACTGGGTATCCTCCTGATGAAATGCACTCTCCTGTGTACATTAGTGTGGGGTATATCTCCCTTCTGGAGGCTTAGAGGATTTCTTTTTTTTTTTTTTTGCCAGCCATTCCCACTGACAAGTGGCACATTCCCACAGGGTCTGAGAATTATGAGAAGCCGTGGGCCTAAGCCCACAGAGCCTCATTGTTTAGGTTGGTGACTCTCAGTGCTTTGTAACTGTCGCGACTATGAGTCCGTTGTTTAGAAAAGCTGTGGCGTGGGTTTTAGAGTGAAGTTCTGGGTCTCTGGGTACATGTAAATAACCAGACAAACTCACATGATAAGAAGCATGAGCCTAGCTCCTGTTTTTCTCCCTTTAGGCCTGCATGCTTGTGTTTCAACCAAATCTTGATATTACCGTCCCTGACGAAGCTGAGAGGAGTGAAGTGATTATTTGTCTTGATTGCTCCAATTCCATGGAGGGTGAGATATTCCTGCAAGCCAAGCAGATTGCCTTGCATGCACTGTCCTGTGTGGGAAAGGAGCAGAAGGTGAATGTCATCAAGTTCGGCACAGGTGAGTGCTCCACCCTTCGCCTCCTCCAGAGCGTCAGCATGTCAATAGGAAGGGGTGACTGTGACCTGTCTGTGGAGTGAGAAGCAGCACAGTGAGGTTCAAGAGCAAGAATTCTGGAGCCAGGTCACCGGCTTGAATCCCAGCTCTGCACCTGAGCCCTGGATGTGGCCTTGGGCAGCTTATTGGAACTTGGTTCTCTCATCTGTAACAGAAGAGAAATAGTCCCTCCTCATAGTGTTCTTGTGAGGGTTGAGCTCATGTATTTCAAAGACTTTAAATAATGCCTGTCATATAGAAAACGCCAGATGAGTATTACTATTGTTACTGTTACCAGTTGAACTGAGTGTGAGACCCTTGGTCTGATGAGTTCGAGGGGCCAAGGATCAGGACAGAACCTCTGAAATCAGCAAGGTGGTAGAGGAGCTATAAGGAACAGTCTCAGGAGGCACCAGACGAGCCCCACTGAAGAAAGGACTGTTCCCTCCAGGTGGGGTCCGGGGGCCTCTCAGCCCCTCGGAAGGAGCAGCATAGGGTGTGGGGATACCCACACCCTGCTGATTATTATTTACTGTGCCGTTTGGCAAAAGAGGCAGCTGCTTCACGAAGGAGGAAGGAGCCAGGGTCTGCTGCTGCTGGTGGGGAGAGGTCAGATGAGCAGGGACATGCCAATGGCCGGAAGGCAGTGTGTCCTGCTGCCTGGGCTGTCCCCATGTCCTGTATCTTCTCTGCACATAGTTGGCTAAGGAGCAGACTTCCTATGCACAGCCTGACCCAGGTCATTTTTGCTCAGTAAAGTGCATAGTTTGAATGCAGTGGAATTTTTTAAAGGAATGCTGTGGTGACTTTTCTTTATGTATTAAAATTACCAACCATTATTGTTTGTTAGTGGTCAAAAAATGAATATTTAAAGGCAACATCTTATAGCAGTCTTATCACACAGGTTACAAGGAATTATTTTCATATGCTAAGTGCATCACGAGCAATAAAATGCCCACAGAGTTCATCATGGTGAGTACCAGTAGCTGCCTTTGTCCTCTGTCTTCTCTCCGTCAGGCTTCAGTGGTTCTGCTGGGTCTTTCTCCCCAAGAAGCCTTAGTCCTTCCATTTATGTACACGGATGGGCTCTTTTAGTTCATTAATAAAAGTGATATGAACTCACTTCATATCACTTCATTTAAGAAAATGGAAAACTAAAAAAGAAAAAATCGTTCACAATCCCACCGTCTGAATACAATCAGCATTAACAGTTTTGAATGTTTTGCTCTGTCCCCTTTCTTTCTTTCTTTTTTTAAATTGAGCAAACTAGGAATGACCAATTGTGTCCTCAGTCCAGACTAGCTGGCAATCCCAGGGTTGTTTTGGTGTAATAGTTCTTTGAAAACCATAAAGAAACAAAGAAACGCCAAGTAATAATATTATAGGTACTGTGTGACATGAAATAAACTAAAAGGATAGTTGTTCCACAAATGAATCATTTGAAAAGAACTTTCTTTCGGTGACAACAGCCCTCACTAAGGGGTGTGCTCAATCCTGGGTGTTCACTGGAAGGACTGATGCTAAAGCTGAAACTGCAATACTTTGGCCACCTCATGCGAAGAGTTGACTCACTGGAAAAGAGTCTGATGCTAGGAAGGATTGGGGGTGGGAGGAGACGGGGACGACCGAGAATGAGATGGCTGGATGGCATCACCGACTCCATGGACATGAGTTTGAGTGAACTCCGGGAGTTGGTGATGGACAGGGAGGCCTGGCGTGCTGTGATTCATGGGGTCGCGGAGAGTCGGACATGACTGAGCAACTGATCTGAACTGAACTGAAGGGGTGTGCTTCAGTAAGTGATTACAGTTGGTAGTGAAGACACCCCAAAAGGAGTAAATGATCTTCTGCTTCATTTCCTCCAGTCTGCTGCACCTACCATGGGAAACACGGATTTCTGGAAGACACTTCGATACTTAAGTTTGCTGTGCCCTTCCCACGTGTTACGGAACATCCTCCTCATATCCGACGGGCACCTCCAGAACGAGAGCCTGACCTTGCAGCTCATAAGAAGAAGCATGCCGCACACCAGGCTCTTCTCCTGTGGGGTCGGGTGAGCACAGGCAGGCCGGTCCCACAGGGAAAGTCAGCAGGTGGGAGCTGCTTGGTGCAGAGGGGCTGGCTCTGGGCTCTTGGCCCTGGCCACTGCCTGGGTCTCAGAGCCTGAGCATCCACAGGTTAGCCGTGATTCTGAGGGGAGGCACTTTCACCCTCTTCTGTGAGGTGATGACGGTGGGTCTAATAGGCTTACTCTGAGAATCTCGTGAACTTGTATACATGGAAACAGCCAGCAAGCTCCACTTCAGTGTTGGAGACTGTTACTTGCATAATTGAGCCTAACCTGGCAGGCCAGGCACACCCAGGGCTGATGGTCACCCCACCCCATCCCCAGCCGCTCTGTCCCTTCCCCGCACCCCTCTGACTGCTGCCATTCTCTCACTGGCATTTGCTCACCCTGCTGTGTACAGGAATCTTTGTCTAGAGAAGCTAAAACCCATGACTGTTGGGGTTCACTCCCTCCCCATTTATAGTTAACATTTTTGCATTGAATTGAGAATTGTGTAAAAATAAGGAAGACAGCAGAGAGTGGGGTCCATGCTGGCAAAGGGAGCAGATTGTGACTGGGTAGGGAGGTGACCCTGAGCTTGGACACAGTCTGTCCAGTTTTTAATGTCTTTCTATGGGTTTCTTCCGGAGAAGGCAATGGCAAGCCACTCCAGTACTCTTGCCTGGAAAATCCCATGGATGGAGGAGCCTGGTAGGCTGCAGTCCCTGGGGTCGCTAAGGGTCGGACACGACTGAGCGACTTCACTTTCACTTTTCACTTTCACACATTGGAGAAGGAAATGGCAACCCACTCCAGTGTTCTTGCCTGGAGAATCCCAGGGACGGGGGAGCCTGGTGGGCTTCTGTCTATGGGGTCACACAGAGTCGGACACGACTGAAGTGACTTAGCAGCAGCAGCATGGGTTTCTTCTTCATTTTATATGTATGCATTTGTGTTCACATGCTAACCACATTTCGTGAGTCTTCAGGAGCAGAGACTGTTTATCCCACCTGTTTAACAAGTGGTCCTCCCTGGCCCACACGACAACCTCACTAACCTGTAAAAGCTGTAAATATATACAGACTCTGGCTTAAGGATTGTCTAATCAGTGTTGTAATCAAATCAGTTAGTTTTGATCACCGAAGACATACCCATCGTTATCAATAGGCTGAAGTATATTTCCAAAATATCTTTCTTAAGCTCTTTTTCTGAAAAAATTATTGATCACTTGTCTGATATTTCAGGAGGAACTTCTCTAACAAAGTACTCTTGATTAGTTGTAGAATAATTGAGAGAAATGTAACAGAACATTGTCAATTAAATATCAAAGATTACATTTGCCGGAATGAGAGTTACTTCCTAGTTCTTTGTCATCTAAATGTGGACCAGATTTTAAGACTCAGGCTTGGTTAACTCTTCTGTCAGCCTTGACTTTAGAATCAGTTGAGGGCAGCTTTGACATTCGTTGAGAGTGGGTCCCAGTCACCATCCCAGTCACAAACACTCCGGGGGTTTCTCAGAATCATCTCCTCCCTCCTCCAGAGAATCAGAAGCCAGAAATTTGTGCATTTTTCTCTTGTGAAAGAGACATGAGTCTTCTGATATGTGGGAACTTGGATTACCCAGACCTGCAGATGTTTCCTGCTTTCTGGCCTAAGTTATATATCTGCCTTCAGCTGCAGAACATAATGTGTCTTCCACTGAGTCCTAAGTTGTGTCAGTATTCACTATGTGTACTTCAACATGTTTCTAAAATTCTGTTAAAATTAAAACATGAAATGTTATCAGTTCTACAGCAAATCGTCATGTCTTACGGACTCTGTCCCACTATGGCGCTGGAGTATTTGAATATTTTAACTCAAAATCCAAACATAGCTGGAAAAAACAGGTATGTGTCTCAAACATCTTATTTCAGTCTTATGTTTAAATGTGGAAATCTTATCTTCTTAGAAATCTAGTGACAATAACTTCTGTGTTTTCATCAATGGAAAAGGGAGCTAGAAAAAGGCAAAAAGGTACCCAAACTGTATGCAACCCACCCTTAGTTACCCCTAGCCTTCCCCTCAACCCTTAGTTACTGCTAGGCTTGCACAGGAAACACTCCACTGGGGCGTTCCTCTAGCTAACTTTTTTTTTTTTTCCCAGTTTATGTATTATTGCATGGATGCAAGCCTTAACCATGGTTCTGACAACATGAATTCCTCTTCCCATCTCTAACTACTGATTACTGTAAACCTCAGCGTACTGTTTATTTTAGCCATATCGAGCCTGGCCATTTATTCCATTTTGTCTTCTGGATGAGCTTCAGATTCAAAACACACACTATCCAGAGCTCTGCAGGCAGTTGTAGCTAGTGGTTTGATTTCTGTTGATTTTTAAAAGTGAAATATTACACATTTTTTTGCTCAGATTAATTTTTTATTGTGGCAAAATATACATAAACTTTACCCTTTTCAGGTGTACAATTCAGGGTTATTAAGTGAACTCAAAGTATTGTGTAGCTATCACCATGATCTAGCTCCAGAACATTTCCATCATCCCAAACAGAAAGTCTATCCCTAATTCTTTTCTTTTTTTCACTGTGCCATGTGGCATGTAGCAATCTTAGTTCCTTGACCAGAGATCAAACCTGCGCCTCTGCTGTGGAAGCACAGAATCTCAACCGCTGGGGACCCAGGGAAGCCCCTCTACCCCTGGTTAAACAATGACTCCTCGCCCCTGCTCCCCCAACCCCTGGCACCTACCTTCTTCTGCTTCTGTGAATTTAGCTCTTCTAGGAACCTCCCATGGATGGAGGAGTCTGGTAGGCTGCAGTCCATGGGGTCACTAAGGGTCAGACATGACTGAGCGACTTCACTTTCACTTTTCACTTTCACACATTGGAGAAGGAAATGGCAACCCACTCCAGTGTTCTTGCCTGGAGAATCCCAGGGATGGGGGAGCCTGGTGGGCTTCCGTCTATGGGGTCACACAGAGTCGGACACGACTGAAGTGACTTAGCAGCAGGAACCTCATATCAGTGGAATCCAGCAATGTTTGTCTTTTTGTGCCTGGCTTATTTCATTTGGCATAGTGTTTTTGAGGTCCATTCATGTTGTAGTATATGTCAGAATTTTCTACCTTTTTAAGGCTGAAAAATATTCCATTATATGTATACACCACATTTTGTGTATCCATTTATTATTGTTATACCCTGGGGTTGTTTCTGCCTTTTGACTGTGAATCATACTGACATGATGATTGGTGTACAGGCATGTGTTGGAGGCCCTAATTTCAATACCCAGAAGTGGGATTGCTGAGTCATGTGGTAACTGTACTTAGTATTTTAAGAGCAGCCATACTGTTGTTCACTGGCATTTTACATTC
Organism: Moschus berezovskii; assembly: GCF_049115385.1. NCBI lineage: Eukaryota > Metazoa > Chordata > Mammalia > Artiodactyla > Moschidae > Moschus > Moschus berezovskii. The sequence continues at coordinate 50,203,042 of NC_142472.1, forward strand.
CCACTAGCAGTGTGCCAAGGTTCCAGTTTCTTCGACATCTGCATCAACACTTATTTTCACACTTTTTGATTTTATATAGCCCTCCCAATGGATGTGAATTTGTATCTAATTAAGGTTTCAATTTGCATTTCCTTAGTAACAACATCTTTTCATGTGCTGATTGGCCATTAGCATATCTTCTTTGGAGAAATGTCTATTCAAGTCTTTTGTAGGGTTAATTTTTATAACTGGATCTACTGCATGACGAAGCTGTATATTGGTAACTAATTAATAGAATAATTTTAAGATGAAGATGTTTTGTGAATTTAAATTATGTGCTAGTGCTATTATTAAAAATTCGACTTAGAATTCTTTTGGAAATGTACCCTGTAGCAGGAAGGAGGGAGAAAAAAAAGAAAGAGCTACAATTCCCAAAGGACAGAATGTAAAGTCGTTTTAAGTGTTAGGTAACTATTTTCTGAATGTAACACTGAAAGAGAACTAACTAAGTCCTCTTGATAAATAGATAGAAGCCCAGATGCATAGGCTGAGTTCTCCCAGTTGCCACTCGGTCTCCGTCAAATGGCAGCAGCTGAGCACGGATGCGCCCACACCCCTGCAGGCCCCCGCCCAGGTGCCGTCCCTGTTCCACAGCGAGCGACTCCTCATCTATGGGCTCACTCCTCACTGTACACAGGTGAGGAGCACACAGGCGTTTTATTATGGGAACAGCAATGTGTTTTGCTAATAACTTTCTTTTTCTTTTTTCTTCCCTTTCCTTTACCCCCAAGTCATAATATGCTGCAGTTTTTCCTGGGATCACAGCGGCTGGTTAACCAAGGGCACTGGAGGAAAGCCTCTTAATTCCCATTAAAATCACTGAAAGAATCACTGTTGAACTAACCAGGACATTATGAAGTACAAAAACTATAAGGAATTTTTTTTCCGATTTCAGGCAACTCTACATGCGCTAATTCAAGAGAGAGAGTATTCTACAGTTGTGTCAACTACTGAACTTCAGAAGACAACTGGAACGGTGAGATTAAAAACGTAAACTGTGCACTCACTGTTTTTGAAAATTAAAATAGTTCTGTATTTTCATATTTAATGCACCACGTCCTTCCTGCATTGTTTTCTGCGTTGACATCTTTGCACCTGATGTGATGTGGAGGGTTGTCATCTTCACAAGCGAGGACACTGTCTATCAGTTTCTAAGGCAGCCCCTCTTCATCTGGGGTCTTGAGTCTAGGAGTATCCACAGGGGCATCAGTGGGCGTAAATAACTGCAGTTATACCTGATGTTTTGTAAATGAAACCTTTAAAGGTGGTTCTCAAAGATGTGCACGACTCCCTACAAGTTCAGCATACCGGCAGTGCCTGGTCCATGCCACTTATTTTAGAATACTGAGTATAACTGTACAGGATGTCAAGTAAAACATTGTATATTGAGGATGTGTTTTTGTTTTTTCTATTTTTGAATTAAAGACAAATGAATTTGTAGTATTTGCATTAGTACCAAATCTGCTATAATTAGATCTGGAAAATTCCTAACCTGTCTATGCTGTATGCCTGGAGAATTCCATGGACAGAGGAGCCCCATGAGCTACAGTCCATAGAGTCAAAAAGAGTCAGACACAACTGAGGCAGTAACTACTACTACTATTCATAGGAGTATTTATATAACCAGATGACCATTCTTTGTTTATATCTGTATAACCAGACATTGCTGTGTCTCAGTGGTAAAGAATCCTCCTGCCAATGCAGGGGACGCAGGTTTGATCCCTGGGTCAGGAAGATCCCCTGGAGAAGGAAATGGCAACCCACTCCAGTATTCTTGCCTGGGAAATCCTATAGACAGAGGAGCCCAGCAGGCTACAATCCACGGGGTCACAAAAGAGTTGGACATGACTTAATGACTAAACAACAACAACAACAAAAATAAAGCAAAGCTTTCACGTTGGCATTGAATGAAAACACTTAACTTATTACTTGCCAATGACTTATTTATAGAATTTAAGGGCATCTTTGTATTGTGTGAAAAACTGAATCTCGGTGGGATTTTACCTGGGAGCAGGTCATTTTCCATAAAGTCACAATTTTTATAGTTGTCCTTCCACTGTGAATCGTGGCCTTACCAGTAAAAAATGGCAGGAGTTGGAATTGTCACTGACGGGGACATTGCCTTTTGAGTCCTGTTGTTTCAGCCATTTGAGGAAAGGGCGGTGCCCTGGTCCTCGACTTCTGGTGCTCTGTCTGTGGCCCCTCCAGAGTGGAGATCACAGTCAGGCCTCACAGCCCTGGGCTGGCTCTTCCAGTCGAGCAGTTCACACATGTATAGAAAATGCCAACTATAGAGACAGAATGGAGACGAGTGGGTGCCAGGACTGGAGGTGACTGCACAGTGACACCACACAAGGTTTTAATGGGAAGAAATGCCCTGTGTTTCAGTGGTGCTCACACACCGTCTGTATGCATGTGTACTCAGCCAACTCTTCGTGACCCCGTGGGCTGTAACCCACCAGGCTCCTCTGTCCATGGGGTTCTCCAGGCAAGAATACTGGAGTAGGTTGCCATGCCCTCCTCCCAGGGATCTTCCTGACCCAGGGATCAAACCCTGGTCTTCTGCATCGCAGGCAGATTCTTTACAGCTGAGCCACCAGGGAAGCCCCCGCATACAGTCTGTGAAAGTGAAAGTCGCTCAGTCATGTTCGACTCTTTGCGGCCCCATGGACTATAGGGTCTGTGGAATTCTTCAGGCCAGAATGCTGGAGTGGTAGCCTTTCCCTTCTCCAGGGGATCTTCCCAATCCAGGGATCAAACCCAGGTCTCCTGCATTGCAGGCGGATTCTTTACCAGCTGAACCACCAGGGAAGCCCACACACCATCTATGTTAGTTAAAACTCATCAACCTGCACACCTAAAGGGGGTGAATTTCATTGTATGTAAATCCATCTCAATTATTTAAATGATTTCCTATTTATGTCATGAATTAGAATCTTTTTTCCTTTGCTGCCTGAACAGATGATTCACAAGCTGGCAGCGCGAGCTCTGATCAGAGATTATGAAGATGGCATTCTCCACGAAAATGAAGTGAATCACGAGGTTTGCTTTTTCACATGAAAGCCATTATCTGATTTTCTTGGCCTTTCTTGGGTTACTTTATCCATGGAAATGTGAGTGAGGATCAGCAGGTAGAAAGGGACCCCTGTCATCATTGCCGTGTTTTTCGTGCCGGGGTGTAGGGTGCCCTGTAGTTACTTGATTTAGTTTTTAGTTAGCTCATTGAATGAATTATCGCCAGAATAAAGGAGACTCAGACACCTCCCTCAGTGCCTGTAAAGACACTACCTAGGTGCTTGTGTGTTGTAGGGTGAGTGTCTCCATCTGTGATGAAGAGGCTGGGTCTGGGGGGCTGAGCCACCTGCAGAGCTCAGCAGAGCCAAGCTCACCTTGCCTCCCATCACTGAGCCACTGAGGCCCTGGCAGGGGACTCCCTCTGCTACCTCATACCCAGATGACTGCTGTCAAATGATGGCTGGAGCATTAGCGCTCAGCGCACTCCTCCCCAGGCAGTTGGTTTCCTCAGAGGTCAGCGCCCTCCTTCCCACCCTCAGGTCAGCAGCCTTGGTCCTGCTTTGCTCAGGGTCCTTTTCCGTCTGAGGGCAGCTGACCAGCCGCACTGGCAGACCAGCGTGGACCAGTCCCTCCACCTCCCGACACCCTGGGTTCCTGATCTTTACAGTGAGAGACAGACTCACTGTGACAGGTCTTGGCAGCTCAGCAGCCTTGACCTTGAGGGCTCCTTATAAACACACCACAAGCCACAAGAAGCTCATGAATATGAATTGCTCTTTCTGTACTTAAGCCTCTCGTTGAACCCATTTTTTGCAGGAAATGGCAAGTTATCCACTTGAGATACTTAGGCAGAGCCATCGACTCAATGTTGCATTGGAAATCCTAATTATAAAATTATCTACTTCTTAGAGAAAGACACCTTTTTGTATTATGTAGTACTCATTTAATTGGTCATATATAGCTAAATAGTGAAAAATAGGACGTGATTTCATTTGTTATTATTATTCTGTCTTATTATTCATTTTTCTTAGATGAAGAAGCAAACCTTAAAATCTCTGATTATTAAACTCAGTAAAGAAAACTCTCTCATAACACAATTTACAAGCTTTGTGGCTGTGGAGAAAAGGGTATGTATTGTTAATTCATGGTCATTTTATCTATATTTGCACGCTAAGAAGATGACTCTTGCCTTCGCTGTCACTGATGGCCTCTGTGTCCGTAAAAAGCAGCAGAAGGCCTCTCATCCACGCAGGGCACAGGGCTCACGTGATCTCTGCATGAGTTACCTGTACTGTTATTTTAATGTTATAGTTGAATTAGTACACAGTTAAGAAACATGAGAAATGCCAAAAATGTAACAAATTGTTGAATATGTGAATTTTAAGATACACTACGATTTGTTACATTTTTGGCATTTCTCATCTCACCTTTATTAATTCTTGACCCTCAAAAAATAAGAGAGGCCTGGGTTCCCCTTACCCTATGAGTGGCCCTTTCTCCTACACAGTTTGAGAGGAGAGCCCTCCAAGGCACTTGGTGCAGTGCCACTGAGTGGGTGCTCTGTGAAGGGGACCCTCACCCCAACCTGACCATCTTCTCCCCCAGGACACAGGATCCAGTCCAACCCCCAAACATACTCCAAACCAAACATTCATGAGGCTTTAGAATTTGTAATAATAATTTAATGTGATAATGTCTGTTTTCTCTTTACCTGATTGTGATTCAATATAGGATGGTAATGAGTCACCTTCTCCTGATACTCCAAATACTTTGGAACTTATTGCCAAAGAAGACATAGATTTTCTGCCATACATGAGCTGGCAAGGGGAACAACCAGATGCCAGCAGGATGCAGGTGAGTGTTGATTACAAATCAATTGATACTGTGTGTTCATGCTTTTATGATGCTAAGGGGAACCCTTCGCTAAAATAGCACCCTTTTGATCTGTTTATGCAGATACCGATGTCTCCCTGATGATGGGAATTTTTGCACATTTTTTAAAATGCTGTTGCGTGACTGAGAAAGGCTCCATTTACAAATGTAGCTATAAAGTTCAGAAGAGGAACAATTGTGGTTACAGACAAACTGTGGTTCAGGAAGCCAAAGGCCTTCCCTCTAAGAGTGATAGGCAGTTCATCCTGAAAGTAGTGATAAAAGCCTATCTAATTATCTAACTTCACCACCAATATTTATTAAAGTTTGTAATGCTTTATGCTGTGGCCTTTGTAACCACATAATAGAAGTTGAGAAGCACAACTTAAATAAAAACTGGAAGATGTTAGTCACTGGTCGTGTCCAACTCTTTGCAACCCCATGGACTCCCACTAGGCTCCTCTATCCTTGGAATTCTCCAGGCAAGAATACTGGAGTAGGTTACCATTCCCTTCTCCAGGGAAATAAAACCTGGAAGGCATATACAAAAGCAAAGGAACAAAACAGTGGTAGTAAGACTCTGGAGTATCCAAGTTAGAGAAGTAAAACTGCCAAAATTTAAGGATTTAAAATCCAAGGGAAAAAATTTATGTGCTTCCAAGTTAGCCCTAGTGCTAAAGAACCTGCCTACAGGAGACATAAGAGACACCAGTTTGATCCCTGGGTCAGGAAGATCCCCTGGAAGAGGGCATGGCAACTCACTCCAGTATTCTTGCCTGAAGAATCCCATGGACAGAGGTGCCTACAATTGGCGGGCTACAATCCGTGGGGTTGCAAAGAGTCTGACACAACTTGGCAACTAAAGAACAAAATGTAAAGGATCTTGGCTAGCTAAAACAACTTTGAAAAGGAAGAAGAGGTTGGAGGCCTTACACCATCTGATATTGAGGCTTACTATAAAGCCACAGTAAGTAGAGAAGTGTGGTATTAACGTAAAATGGACATCTAGACCATTGGAACAGCGTGGAGAATCTAGAAATATATCCAGGTATATAGGGCCAGTTGTCTACAGAGGTACAAAGGCTATTCAATGGGGGAAAACGATCTTTTCAAAAAATGATTCTGAAAAGATTGTATAGTCATGTACCAAAAAACAAAACAAAACCCCTCTACCCTTAGCTCACTCCATATAAAAAGATTGACTGGATTATTGGCTTGAATGTAATAGCTGAAACCTGAATATCTGGGAAGCATAGGAGAAAACCTTAATGAACTAGGGTTGTACAAAGCTTTCCTAAATTTAAAGAACAAACTACCAAAAAAACTGGTGAACTGGACTTTATTAATATCAGAAACTTTTATTCTTCAGAAGACACTGTTAAGAAAATGAAAGGGCAGATCACAGACTGGGAGAAAATGTTTGCAAAACATATCTGACAAATATGTTTATCTAAAATATATAAAGAAATCTTACAATCCGATAATAAGAAAACAACCCAGTAAAAAAAATAAGCAGAAGATCATTTTAGAAAACTCTCAATTTCTTAAAGAGTTAACCATACACCTATCATTTGACCCAGCCAAATGAAATGAAAGTATATGTTTACACAAAGACTTGTGCATGAGTATTCATTGCGGCTTTACTTGTAGCAACCAGAAGTTGGACACAACCATCAGGAGATAAATGACTAAACAAATTGTGGTACAGCCTTATAAGAGTAACTACTCAGCAGTAAGAAGGAGAAATAGTGTTAGTCTCTCAGCCGTGTCTGACTCTTTGCAACCCAATGGACTGTAGCCTGCCAGGCTCCTCTGTCCATGGGATTCTCCAGGCAAGGATACTGGAATGGATTGCCATTCCCTTCTCCAGAGGATCTTCCTGACCCAGGGATTGAACCCAGCTCTTCTGCATTGCAGGCAGATTCTTTACCATCTGAGCCACAGGGAAGTCCTGTAGCTCAAAAAAAGGTTAAAAAGGAGAATTAACCATTGATATATACAACAACATGGATAAACGTCAGGGCAGTTATACTGAGTAAAAGTCAAACAAAGAATAGAAGCTGTAAGCTTCCATTAACACAAAATATGTGCAAACCTATCTGAAGTTACAGAAAGCAAGGAGGAGGAGTGAGATGGGTCACAAAAGGGCATGCTAAAGGAGTGTGTGCTGAATATGTCATTCCCCTCGTTGTGACAATGCTTTCAGGGATGTATATTTACTCCAGAACTCATCACTCTATAAGAGGTAGCTGAGTATGTCAATTATACCCAAATAAATCTATTTTGAATATATAATTAGCTCTAACCAATTGCCTCTCTGCGTGTCCAACTCTGTGGCCCCATGGACTGTAGCCGATCAGGTTCCTCTGTCCGTGGAATTTCTAGGCAAGAATACTGGCGTGGGTTGCCATTTCCTACTCCAGGGGATCTACCCAACCCAGAGATTAAACCTGCCTGTCTTCTATCTCCCGCATTGGTAGGCAGATTCTTTATCTCTAGCGCCACCTGAAAGCCCAAATTGCCGCTACATAGGTTATATCAGTTCACTCTCCCTTCAGAAGCACTAGAGAGGCTGTTACTCTATTCTCTCTTTAACTCAGTATATTATTCAAATTTTTGATCTTTATAGATCTGATAGGTTAAAAGCATATTAGTGATATTTTAATTTTCATTTCTTTCTTTATGAATGAAAAGGAACATGTTTTCATATTCCTAAGAGCCCACATATTCATCTTTTCTAGGTATCATCCATTAATGTCTTTTACCTTTTTAAATTGTGAGATTAGTCATTTTCTTATTTATTTTAGGAAAATTTTTTTTTTTTTAGGGAAATTAGGCCTTTATGATATGAGTTGCAAAAATTTCTCAGTTTGCTATTTGTGTTTTGATGTTGCTTATCATCATTTTGTCATGCAGGTATTGTAATGAAGTCAAGCTTTTTCATCTTTGGGTTTCTTTGTTTTGTATTGCTTTGTCTTTTGTCATGCTTAGAAATCTTTCCTTCTGATATTATGCTTTTTAAAAATTTCCCATGATTTCTTTCTTTAAATAGTTGTATGACTTCATGTTTACATTGAAATTTGCGTCCAATCAGAATGTTTCCTGGTATAAGATGGGACATATGGGAGCAACTTTATTCCTTTCCAGATGACTTCCAGCTTTCCCCAGTACCATTTATTAAATAAGTCTTCTTTTCCTCAAATTGATTTAAGGAATCTTTGTTGTCTTTATTATCTCCTAATTCCCCACATGTGTTAGGATCTGTTGCTGGACTCTGTATTCTGTTTCCTAGATCAGTCTGTTATAATTGTAATTTTATAAAAGTCTTTAATGTTTCTGGTCCATCACTTGCTCTTTTTTCACTTTACTCATCTAATTAAGAAAAATTTAACCAGATATGCATTTGTAAATATTATTTTGAAATGTGTGTCTTGTCCTGTGTCCTGCAGTATTAATTATATGTGCTGAGCTGTGCTTAGTTGCTCAGTCATGTCTGACTCTGTGTGGCCCCATGGACTGTAGCTTACAATGCTCCTCTGTCCATGGTGATTCTCCAGGCAAGAATACTGGAGTGGGTTGTCATACCCTCCTCCAGGGCATCTTTCCAACCCAGGGATTGAACCCAGGTCTCCCACATTGCAGGCAGATTGTTTACCCTCTGAGTTACAAGGGAAGCCCAACAAGACTGGAGTGGGTAGCCTATCCCTTCTCCAGGGGAGCTTCCCAACACAGGAATCGAACTGGGGTCTCCTGCATTACAGGAAGATTCTTTACCAGCTGAGCTACCAGGGAAGCCCCATTAATTATTTAAATATACACATTTGTCTGAACTGGGAAGGGACTACTCCTTTAAAAAAAACAAAAACTCATTTACATTGGTAAAACTAAAAGCTGATTATTTCCAAAATATCTCAAGGACTAGTAATTCATATAAAATTTGATTTTATTTACATGGATGTTTTTAAGGAATACGCTTTAAAATTTATTCAGATAATAGTAGTGACAGAGCATCCCTCATTCTCTTTTTTTTAATACATTTTTATATTCTAGTGTAAAAGACATTACTTTAAGGCTTTGCATATTTTTTTCAGTTTTCTCATTTTTTTAATATTGCTATAAAGCAGTATAAAAGACTGGAATAATTTCATTCTATCAGTTTATTTTAGGGCTGCTAAGTTGCTTTAGTTGTGTCCAACTCTCTGTGACCTATGGACTATAGCCCACCAGGCTCCTCTGTCCATGGGATTTTCTAGGCAAGAATACTGGAGTGGGTTGCCATGCCCTCCTCCAGTGGATCTTCCCAACTCAGGGATTGAACCCGCATCTTTTATGTCTCTCGCATTGGCAGGTGGGTTCTTTACCACCAGTGCCACCTGGAAAGCCCATTTTAGGACTAATTTGACACTATAATATTGCTTATTGACAAGTCTTTGGCAAGTCCCTTTTATGGTCCTCAGTTTCCTCTTGTGGAAAATAAGGGGTGTTTAAAATTCTGTGATTCTAAGAACAGAGAGAGATTAGGATATTTGGTGTATTTACTGCTGATATTGTCTCCAGCTCTCCAACTCCGTGTCTATAAATGAGGGCACTATAGGTAAGTGACCCTAAGTGTCCAGTCTTCTCAGTGCCCCGGTACAGACAGTTTCATCAGTGCTGAGAGGTCAGCTCTAGGAAGCCTGGCTGCGTGATCATCATCCACTTGACCTGTGCTTTCCTTATATTGTCACTTCTCTTTCTGGCAGACACTTTCAGCATCCTCTGAATGGAACCAAGATCCCAAACGTAAATGTAAACATAAACGTTGGACTAAAAAGAGACATTCACTACTTAAACTTTCTGAAGATTTTGAAGCCTTTAGCTTAGATGCCCCAGAAGAATCTGAAGAGGTCAGTTTTGTCTTCAGGGATTCGGAGGAGCCCTGGGATTTGGGTCCAGTGGAGTCATCTAAACAAACAGAAGTTAAACCACAATTCACAGAAGCCATCTCACAGAAAACGGCCATTTCCGACATTCCTACTGCCCCTAGTTTCTTAGCTGCTCCCCTCCATGTTGGCTCTGCTTTCCACCGTCATCCCAGCTCATCACTGTTTGGTTCTCCAGCTGGTCCCAAACCCTTCGGTTCCCCTATGAAGTACCTGGAGATGGGCAGTGGTGCTGATGTTTCCCTGGACATGGCGTCTTTTCCCAAGCTGCATCTCCAGGGCCCACCTTTGCAACTTGCTGCTGCTCCAAGGGCCTCATTTAGCTCCAGGTCACAGCTGCCCAAAACTGATCAAGGGGGTGCCACAGGCTTCGGTGCCCTTACTGCCCTTCAGCTGGGCCCTCTCCCACGGCCACATCTTCTTTCCTGTCCTCCTACAGGTCTTCTCCCTTGTCCAGTTGTGGGGTCTGTCTTTTCTTCCCCTGCCCCTCCTCCCCCCCTACCCAGGGGGGTTGTTCCCCCTCTTCCCCCTCTACCTGGGGGGGTTGGTGTTCCTCCTCCCCCTCTTCCGCCTCTATCTGGGGGAATTGTTCCCCCTCCTCCCCCTGTATCTCAGGGGGTTGTCATTCCTCCTCCCCCTCCTCCCCCTCTTTCCTCTCCTCTTCCTTCTCATCATATTCCAACTCCTAGGAGTGCCAGTTATAAGCTGCCAGTGGCTCCACCTGACCCTGCTGAGGATGCCCAGCTGGACATTCCTCTGTTAGGTGTGTATGATGAACCTCTGTCATTAGACTCCCTCCAACATGATTGTTCATTTTTTGAACGTTCTTCTGAAACGGAAAGTGATAAAACAGCAGGACTTCTGGCAAGTAGGATTTTTAAAAAGCTGGCAGAATATGACCTGCGAAGTGGCTTTACTGCAAGCACTCAGGCACAAAAAGATGAGGATGGCCTAGTTGGCAAAGCAAGCTGGAGGAATTATGTGCCTTCGACTGAACTCTTCAGGCTTCAGACCAAGGTACCAGTCTTATCTTTCTCCATATATCTGTGCTTCATTAGCTTCAAAGTTCAGGATGGTGCTACACAAAGTAGCTACTCACCAGACTGCTGCTGGTCCACACTGACATGAGGAACTAGTGCCAGAACGCAGCTTCTTTCACTGAGAAGCCAGCTGAACAAACAGTGTGCTTGAGAAAAGCTGGTGCTTACCTACCTATTTTTAACTGTTAGGCCAGAATATCATGGAAGGGAATATTAACATTCCTCAGTTGAAGGTTAGCATCCCTCAGTGGGTCCTGGGGTAAGACATTAATCTCCAATGTTTTAGAACCTGCTGAACTGCAGTTCACACCAATTTCACAATGCAAAGTAAAGCACAAGTGTTGTAAGTACACTCTGAATTTAAAAGTTCTCAGGAATATGACTCAACATGTGAGCTTATATTAGAGATCAGCATTCCATTTGTGAAGCTAAATCACACTCTATAATTTAGTTCTTGCACTGGTATTAAAACCCAATCTTATATCCGTAATTAACTTGTTTTGATGTAATATGCTCAGTCTTGTCGAATTCTTTGCAACCCCATCCATGGTAGCCTACCAGGCTCCTCCATCTGTGGAATTTTCCAGGCAAGAGTATAGTGAAGTAGAAAAGTCACTTGGTTTAGTGTCAGTTCAAGTGCCAGCCCTTCTACTCTGTGATCTGGGGCAAGTCAGTCTTTCAATCATCCATGTGACGGTAGTAATAAAAGTGTCCAGCTCACAGAGAGGTAGACCAGCTGCCAGCAGCCCCCACCTGGAGAAATGCATGTGAAAGCAGCATACCACGCAACGCTCTCTGAGCCAGTGTTGGGGTTTCGGTCCTGCTGCGACTGCTTGTCAGCTGTGTGACTTTGCACAACTTGCTGAAGTTTTCGTACCTCAGTGTCCTCATCTGCACAGTGGGTTCCGTGACAGTACTTCACAGGAAGTGGCTCACAAGATAAGACAACAGCACTCCGTACTAGGTGAGGACTGGCACTTTCTGTCACTCCTGTTAGTTTTCAAATTGTTGCCATAGATCCTTTCACCCATGTGCTTGTGTGTACCCCACCTTCCCCTCCACGCCCTGGACCTGGAGTCTGCCTGCTTCTTGGTTAGGATCCCAGGATCAGGCTTGCAACACTTCTGTAAGCATGTAATGAAGATCCGTCTTAGCTGGAGTGGGCAGGGTATGTGAGCACAAGGAAGGTAGTTTCAAAGAGCATATTCAACATAATTTTATCTTTAGTGGAAAAGAGTCATTTTCATATTTCATCATAAGGACACATTTTAATGTTGAACAAAAGGAACCATGTTATTTAAAAGTTTGAGAAGCATTGTTTTAAAGAATTACTAGAAGAAAAAAATGTATAATACTATTTTTAAAAACCTCCATGCGTGAACCTCTCTACTGCTTTATTACAAATGCCACCAGATATAATACTTACTGTCCACAGTATTTATGAGACTCCCAATAATACTGTGTTTTCACATGAAGAAACTTCAATTTTACGGTAAAGATGTCTTAATTCCCTGAGTTGAAAACATTTATCACATAACTCATATGATGAAATTTTAATAATGTGGCTGAAATTTTGTTTTCATTTCATAGGATGGCTGCTGGAAACTTACACAAGAACTGGGATTTATATTAAAACTTAATACAAATATTTTAAACAGCTTTCTTGAACAAAAAGGCATTCGATCTCTAGGTACGTCACTATTTTTCTATTTTTAAATGTCATGCTCTTAAATGTTACACGTTTTTGTAAACCAGTGTTCTAATGTATTTGTTACATATGAAAGGGATTATATTTGTTAATCATCAAAGGATGGGACTAGTTTCTAGTCATCATTACCATTAAGTAGGGTACTACCTGTGCAGATCTATTGGCATGAGTAGCAATGACTGCTGTAAAAAGATCCAAGTAGCCTAAACACAAAGATCGCTTTCATGCACACTTCATAGTCAGGTGTTGGTCCTCAGGAAAGTCCCACTCCACACAGTGGTTTGGACACGTAGACTCCTATACTGCAACTCGACCGTCACCAACATGTGTCTTTACAGTTACTCCTGGTGAAAAGAAAAGAAGAAAAGATTACTCTGGCATCATCCACCTGGTAGACCAAAGGGAGAGAGAGAAAATGTGGCAAGGATGAGCCTCTGAGCCCTACCCAGATATTCACACAGGGAGTTGGGAAATGTACTCTTTGAATTGCACTAGACCAAATGTAACGATGAAAACTTGCATGAGCAGAGTGTTCTAGTTTCTGGAGTGAAAGAAGAGCTGACTAACTCCTGCCAATTACATTTATTAACCCTACGCAAAATATTTTAAAACCACTCTCTGTGCTGTGATTCATGGAGTCACGGAGAGTCGGACACGACTGAGCGACTGAACTGAACTGAACTGAACTGAAGGCCTGGAATATAATCAGAAGCAGGCGGAAACTAGCAGGGACTCAAACCTTGAAAGAAGAGAAACAAATTAGGTGAACTCCACTTTTATCCAGCTTTTCACTTGAAGGTACTTCTCAGTTCACGAGGCACATGGAGGTTAGAACTGAAACAGAAAGTGTCATGGGATGATGGCACCGGTTTCAGTGTTTGAGACTGAGAGCACCTCAAAATTAAAGGTGAGAATCCTTAGTGGAGGGAACCACAGAGCAGGCAGCTCTGAAAGCTGCCTTGAAAGCTCCCTCAACTTTTGGGATTGTGTGTGTTGTTTTTGTTATGTTGATTTATTTGCTTCTTTTTAGAGAAACAAACTGCTACATCTGCTAGTGAAAGAAAATGCTTTGTTTTGCTGTGAAGATTCTACAATTGTTCAGACGTCTCATAGTTCATAGATTGCCAAGAATAATGCTAATTAAATGCCAGTAAACTTTATTTATTCTTTTTGTATGGAATGTACAAATTTTGGGGGATAATAGTGTCAGTGGTCCCTGTTCTTACCTTATATAAAACATTTTCATCAATATTGGCATCATCTGTGTGATACTCCCAGTAGATTTTCTCAAAGTCCACTTAAAATTGTATAGAATGATATAATAAACAAAAAAATCTAACTTACGCACACACACCTCCCTCAGATCCTTGGCTGTCCCCTAACTTGTACATACACCAGAGTGCCTTCAAGAAATCCAGAAAAAAGCAACAATCCAGAAGCTAGAGGGCTGAGCAGAGATTTCAGCTGTCACCAAGTGTTGGGAAGACAGGATTTGGTGTTCAGATTACAGCAAATTAGACTTGATAAATGTCTCAGGCTTTCCACTGAAACCCTAGAAGAGCCATAAAGACTGTATCTCATGATGAAGGACTGTCCAACAAGATGAGGGGAAAAAAACTGAACAGTCCTACCCTAACAAGGCCTAAAGCAAAGCCTTCAGAGGATCCACCAGAACAAATGTGTAAAACCATGAAAGTCCTAGTAGGACACAAGGAAAACTGAAAAATTCACAGATAGGTGGAGATTATGCAACGTGTTACAGAAGAAAACGTGAGTCAAAAGAGAAATCAAAAAATACCTTGAGACAAATGAAAATGGAAATTGTGGTGGTTGTTATAGTTGTTTAGTTGCTAAGTCATGTCCAACTCTTGCGACCTCATGGACTGTACCCTGCCAGGCTCCACTGTCACCTGGTGGCTCAGCAGTAAAGAATCCGCCTGCAATGCAGGATGTGCAGGTTTGGTCCCTAGGTCAGGAAGATCCCCTGGAGAAGAGAATGGCAACCCACTCCAGTATCTTTGCCTGGGAAATCCCATGGGAAAGAGAAAATGGAAATACAACATACCAAGATTTATGGGATGCAGCAAAAGCAGTTCTAAGAGAGAAGTTCATAGAGATAAATGCCTAAATTAAAAAATAAGATATTTAGTAAGCAATCCAGCTTTTTCTGCAGCCATTGAGATGATAATGTGATCTTTATTCCTTGATTTGTTGAACACATTGATCAGTGTGTGAATATTGAACCATGATGTTAACTCTTCTCTACATGTTTTGCTAGAATTCACCTGTGAAGCTGTCTGGTCCTGGACTTTTGTTTGTTGGGAGGTTTTTGGTGTGTTTTTTTCTCCCTAATTCAGTCTCATTACTGATAATTCATCTGTTGATATTTTCTTTTTTTTTTTTTATTCTAAAAAAGAATTTTATTAAAAAAGCACAAATCGATATTTTCTACTTTTCTTCCTGATTCAGTTTTCTTGTTGTTCAGTGGCTCAGTCGTGTCTGACTCTTTGTGACCCCATGGATGCAGCACATCAGGCTTCCCTGTCCTTCACCACCTCTTGGAGCTTGCTGAAACTCCTGTCCTTTAAGTTGGTAATGCCATACAACCACCTCATCCTCTATCATCCCCTTCTCCCCCTGGCTTCAATCTTTCCCAGCATAAGGGTCTTTTCTAATGAGTTGCCTCTTCCCATCAGATGGCTGAAGTATTGGAGCTTCAGCATCAGTCCTTCCAATGAATATTCAGAATTGATTTCCTTTAGGATTGACTGGTTTGATCTCCTTGCAGTCCCAGGGATTCATGAGTCTTCTCCAACACCACAATTCAAAAGCATCAAATTCTTCAGCACTCAGCCTTCTTTATGGTCCAACTTTCACATCCATACATGACTACTGGAAAAACCATAGCTTTGACTAGATGGAACGTTTTTGGCAAAGTAATGTCTCTGCTTTTTAATATGCTGTCTAGGTTTGTTATAGCTTTTCTTCCAAGGAGCGTGCGTCTTTTAATTTCATGGCTACAGTTAAACCATCTGCAATGATTTTGGATCCCAAGTAAATAAAGTCTCTCACTGTTTTCATTGCTTCCCCATATATTTGCCATGAAGTGATGGGACCAGATGCCATGGTCTTAGTTTTTTGAATGTTGAGTTTTAAGCCAGCTTTTTAACTCTCTTCTTTCACCTTTATAAAGAGGCTCTGTAGTTCTTCTTTGCTTTCTGCCATAAGGGTGGTGTCATCTGCATATCTGAGGTATTGATATTTCTCCCAGCAGTCCCTTTTCCAGCTTGTGCTTCATCCAGCCTGGCATTTTGCACGATGTACTCTGCATAGAAGTTAAACACGGTGACAATATATGGCCTTAACGTGCTCCTTTCCCAACTTGAACCAGTTTGCTGTTCCATGTCTGGTTTTGTTGTTTCTTGACCTGCATACAGGTTTCTGAGGAGGCAGGTAAGGTGGTCTGATATTCCCATCTCTTTAATAATTTTCCACAATTTGTCGTGATTCACACCATCAAGGGCTTTAGCGTAGTCAGCAAAGCAGAAGTAAATGTTTTTCTGGAATTCTCTTGCTTTTTGTATGATCCAGTGGATGCTGGCAATTTGATCTCTGGTTCCTCTGTTTTTTCTAAATCCAACTTGAACACCTGGAGGTTCTCAGTTCACATGCTGTTGGAGCCACGCTTGGAGAATTTTGAGCATTACTTTGCTAGCGTGTGAAATGAGTGCAGTTGTGCAATAGTTTGAACATTCTTTTGCATTGCCTTTCTTTGGAATTGGAATGAAAACTGATCCTGTGGCTACTGCTGAGTTTTCCAAATTTTCTGGCATATTGAATACAGCACTTGGGAGATCCAGTCTTGGCAGATCATATATTGCTAGGAATTTTTGCATTTCCTCTGTGCTGTGCTTAGTCAATCAGTCGTGTCTAACTCGTTGCGACCCCATGGTTTGCAACCTTCCAGGCTTCTCTGTCCATGAGGATTCTCCAGGCGAGAATACTGGAATACTACGTTGCCATGCTTCCTCCAGGGAATCTTTGCAACCTAGGGATAGAACCCAGGTCTCCCGCATTGCAGGCATTTCCTCTAGATTGTCCATTTTCTTAGCATATAATTGTTAGTAGTCATCAATGATCACTTTCAAAAGCAGTGTATGTCACAGGAATGTCAGTCCCCAGATCAGACGAGTGTTTACTTTTGAAAAGCTAAGGGAAGGTTGGAGTGTAAGTGGATGGATTGGAAGACGTATACAAGGGGGGCTTCAATTTAAAATATTTTTTTCTTTTAAAGAAAAGAGAAAAATTCAAAACATGGAAAACTGTTAAGAGTAGATAAGCTATGAGGTGATGGGGATATTCATCATATTGTTTTTTCTACTTTTCTGTATGCTTCAAATATTTTTTAAAAAAGCATTAAGTGACTATGTTGTGGTAATGCAAACAGTGCCACGTATCAGACATTTTGGAAGCAGTTAATTGACCTGGGAAACTACACACATGTACATAGGCATGTCTGTAATTCAAGTTGTTTCTTTCTCTTATTACTCTAATGATGATGAAGATTGTAGGAGAGAAAAAATAACTCTCTCTCTACCCTTCGGGTTCTTGGCTGAGACTCCCCTGTAATTAAAGGTTAACAAGAGAGAAACAACTTGAATTACATATGTACATATGTACGTGTATCTATGGGAACCAGAGAAACATGTGAGACTCAAAATGCAGCCAGGCAGCTGAGCAAGGGAGAGGGACAGGGACTGTAGGGCTCCCTGGAGGGTGGGGAGTGGGCAGTTTAAGAGCAGGTGAGGGGAGAGAATGTGTGGTAGACAGATACTTGCACTGCCTGGAGGTCAGTCTTTCGATGGAAGACTGGCAACAGCTCTCTTCCTGTTACAGCCCTTCTCCTAATTTATTTTAGACTGTTGTGGGTGGGGGATGTAGTAAAAAGCTTTTCCTGAGTCTCCTAAGTGTTGATTGCCTTTAGCTTTTTGCCAAATTGGCAGATTCTGGGGTGGCTTATTTTGAACCCAAAAAGATGTGGAAAGTTTGGTTTCACAAAGTTTGGGATTGGAAAAGTAACAATATTTAAGATCAAAATATTTGTATAAAGTCATCTCAAATACATAGGTTGCATTTAGAAAATAAAAATGGGTCAATTTCTGGGCTCAGTAGATATAAGCATTCATTTTCAATGTTGGTATTTTTCGTAATAGAGTAAAATATCTTGATTTGGATAAGGGCACTGGTTACCTATATGTACTGTTAAAATCATCAAAGAGAGCAATTTATTGACCTTGAAAAGCAAAAAGGTTTTAATCTCACACTTCATGAAGCAGGCAGACTCCAGTCTCGAGCCCAGAGAAGGCACAGTAAGGAAAGCGGCTGCTAGCTTTTATAGGAGGGGGCAGCAGAGGACAGGAAGTGCCTCTGATTGACTGGTGCATATCCAACCTCTCAGAAAGACCCAGGAACAAAAAATAAGCAGAGAGCCTGGGAGCTGACTTAAGAGTTGCAGATTTGGCTGCCTGAGTGTGTAGTGCTTCTGGTCTAGCAGAACATTTACAGGAACATGAAAATTATCTAAATTTTGTTTTACTGACAGGGCGCCCAAGGCATGAGCAGTGCTAGAAAGTCTATTCCAAGACTGCTGATCACTAGGAATAATTTTATATTAATGCAGTAGTCTAATCAATGTATCAGTTGTTCATCTGTTGTATGCTTAGGTTTATTCCTCTGAGGTATTTGCATCAGGAGCCTAGAAACTAAATTCCTTTCAGTGAACTTTGCACATCTCTGGTTATGTGGAAAGTTAGGGTGCAGGGGGGACTCTGGATATAATACAGTTTCCTAACAACCTTCAGGATATTATGATAGACACTTGTTCCAGTTGCCCTCCTTTTTTATTTAAATAGCTGGCTAGTTAAGGACCTTGGTAACTATTATAGAGTTTTATGATGTGCTCATGTGTTATGGTTTAATAGTAATATTAATGTAATTCTTCAACGGAACTGTTATAAACAGGTTCCATTTGGGCTGCAGTGTCTCTAACAGACATAAACAAATGCTTTACTTCCAGGTGTAAGAGGAAGAGAGCACCTTCTAGACCTGATCGCCACGTTTCTAGTGCTGCAGTTCCTTCGCACCAAGTTGGAACAGGAGGGAATAATCGTCAAATCACTGATGAGACTGGATGATGCTTGCATTCCCAGGTGACTTTAACTCATTCATATTTTCAGTCATTTCTTTTATTATATTTGTTTATTTATTTGCCCTCAGCCTGTTTGTTTCATCTTGTTTGTTTTCATCATGAGCAAAGAAGCTGTAGCAAGTGTATGTGTGTCGGCCAGGTTTTTATTGTACTGTTTTATGGATCCAGTGTAATAATTATGGAGAGTATGCAGGTCAGGAAGCAACAGTCAGAACTGTACATGGAACAACAGACTGGTTCCAAATAGGAAAAGGAGTACGTCAAAGCTGTATATTGTCACCTTGCTTATTTAACTTATATGCAGAGTACATCATGAGGAACGCTGGGCTGGAAGAAGCACAGGCTGGAATCAAGATTGCTGGGAGAAATATCAATAACCTCAGATATGCAGACGACACTACCCTTATGGCAGAAAGTGAAGAGGAACTAAAAAGCCTCTTGATGAAAGTGAAAGAGGAGAGTGAAAAGGTTGGCTTGAAGCTCAACTTTCAGAAAACAAAGATCATGGCATCTGGTCCCATCACTTCATGGGAAATAGATGGAAAAACAGTGGAAACAGTGTCAGACTTTATTTTTTTGGGCTCCAAAATCACTGCAGATGCTGATTGCTGCCATGAAATTAAAAGACGCTTACTCCTTGGAAGGAAAGTTATGACCAACCTTGATAGTATATTAAAAAGCAGAGACATTACTTTGCCAACAAAGGTCCGTCTAGTCAAGGCTATGGTTTTTCCCGTGGTCATGTATGGATGTGAGAGTTGGACTGTGAAGAAAGCTGATCGCCGAAGAATTGATGCTTTTGAACTGTGGTGCTGGAGAAGACTCTTGAGAGTCCCTTGGACTGCATGGAGATCCAACCAGTCCATTCTAAAGGAGATCGATCCTGGGTGTTCATTGGAAGGACTGATGCTAAAGCTGAAACTGCAATACTTTGGCCACCTCATGCGATGAGTTGACTCACTGGAAAAGACTCTGATGCTGGGAAAGGTTGGGGGCGGGAAGAGAAGGGGATGACAGAGAATGAGATGGCTGGATGGCACCACCGACTCTGTGGACATGAGTTTGAGTGTACTCCGGGAGTTGGTGATGGACAGGGAGGCCTGGCGTGCTGTGATTCATGGGGTCGCGGAGAGTCGGACATGATTGAGCGACTGAACTGAACTGAACTGAATTCCTAAATTAACAATGATGCCCCTCTTCCCCACAGAATTATCTTAATCATGAAAAGACATTGTTTAGGCTATGGGGAATTACATTCCTATTAGGTACCATAGTCAGCAACCAAACTCTTTCAGTGGATTTCTTGTTGTAATAAGCAAGACACGGGCAGAGAGCAGGCCAGGAAGCAACTTTAGGTGCTCATATATAGCACCCTAAGTCCTAAAGCATTATGTATAAGGCTAAAGGAAAATTTGTCTTTATATATATTTTTTATTCCAGAAAATAGTGTAATAAATAGGGAATGATTTCTTTTTTATTTTGTAAGTTTTTGTGTGTAATACACCTCTACATTTTTAAATCATCTTTGAATTTATCTTTAAATATTAACAAATCTTTTCACAGCCATGACTCTTTTATTGGTTATTTATATGCCAGGTAGCAGTGTCAGCAAAAACAAACAAAACAAATGTTTCCACCTGAAAGAGCATCTTGTCTCCTCATTTGCCTTTCCATGTAGTGCTTCTCTCCCAACTCTAGATCCACATAGATGAAAACAGCTTTACTGGTAACAAATCTTTTTTTTTTTTTTTTTTACTGGTAACAGATCTTAAGGGGAAAAATATTGATAAGGAGGCAAGAAAGCTATTGATAAACACCTCCCAAATGAAAAATATTAGTCAGCAATTACTACACCAACTGCCAGTTTCACATACAGTCTCCCTTTAAGGCTAAGATTATCCTATTTTACAAGGGGTAGAGGCAACAAGTTCCACGAGAATTCAACCTTCTTTGAAACTAGCCCACATGCTCTACAGCGGACACTATAAGCACAGCTTTTATGGCCACCTGGACCAGGGTTCAGGTCCAATGGGAAAGGGAACTGGAGAGTAACAATTTTTTTAACAACTTTTACATTGAATAAAAGTAGATCGTAATTTATGCTGAGCAATTACAAATCAGCTATGTTTTTATGAAGTAATTGGAAGTAACTATTTTACAACTATCTCCTATTTGAAAATATTTTTTCAAGGCTGCAGTTCACAAGTGTGTGTATGGAGGGCAGGGATGTGGAAGATGAAGATGGATTATTTAGTTAAAAAAAAAAGGCTCAACATTTCTTAACTACCTTGTAAGAAGCTGCAGTGAAGTATAAGCACAGAGATAACTGTTCAAGGGAGCCTCTCACCTGAGCTCTTCCACTCTGTGCGGGCCGGACAGTGTTTGCACAGGAAACTAGGCTCAGAGAGTTACTGTGCTGCTGGGTCCTGATTCAGTGCTTCTCTCACTACAGCACATGGCTTGTATGTACTTTTGGAGAATCTAACTATGATGAACTATAGACAGAGGTTCGTGACACTGTACAGGAGTCAGGGACCAAGACCATCCCCATGGAAAAGAAATGCAAAAAAGCAAAATGGCTGTCTGAGGAGGCCTTACAAATAGCTGTGAAAAGAAGAGAAGCAAAAAGCAAAGGAGAAAAAGAAAGATATAAGCATCTGAATGCAGAGTTTCAAAGAATAGCAAGGAGAGATAAGAAAGCCTTCCTCAGCGATCAATACAAAGAAATAGAGGAAAACAACAGAATAGGAAAGACAAGAGATCTCCTCAAGAAAATTAGAGATACCAAGGGAACATTTCATGCAAAGATGCGCTCGATAAAGGACAGAAATGGTATGGACCTAACAGAAGCAGAAGATATTAAGAAGAGGTGGCAAGAATACACAGAAGAACTGTACAAAAAAGATCTTCACAACCAAGATAATCACGATGGTGGATCACTCACCTAGAGCCAGACATCTTGGAATGTGAAGTCAAGTGGACCTTAGCATCAGTATGAACAAAGCTCCTGGAGGTGATGGAATTCCAGTGGAGCTATTTCAAATCCTGAAAGATGATGCTGTGAAAGTACTGCACTCAATATGCCAGCAAATTTGGAAAACTCATCAGTGGCCACAGGACTGGAAAAGGTCAGTCTTCATTCCAATCCCAAAGAAAGGCAATGCCAAAGAATGCTCAAACTACTGCACAATTGCACTCATCTCACACACTACTAAAGTCATGCTCAAAATTCTCCAAGCCAGGCTTCAGCAATACGTGAACCATGAACTTCCAGATGTTCAAGCAGGTTTTAGAAAAGGCAGAGGAACCAGAAATCAAATTGCCAACATCTGCTGGATCATGGAGAAAGCAGGAGAGTTCCAGAAAAACATCTATTTCTGCTTCATTGACTATGCCAAAGCCTTTGACTGTGAGGATCACAATAAACTGTGGAAAATTCTTCAAGAGATGGGAATACCAGACCACCTGACCTGCCTCTTGAGAAGCCTATATACAGGTCAGGAAGCAACAGTTAGAACTGGACATGGAACAACAGACTGGTTCCAAATAGGAAAAGGAGTACATCAAGGTTGTATATTGTCATCCTGCTTGTTTAACTTATATGCAGAGTACATCATGAGGAATGCTGGGCTGCAAGAAGCACAGCTGGAATCAAGATTGCTGGGAGAAATATCAATAACCTCAGATATGCAGATGACACCACCCTTATGGCAGAAAGTGAAGAGGAACTAACAAGCCTCTTGATGAAAGTGAAAGAGGAGAGTGAAAAAGTTGGCTTGAAGCTCAACATTCAGAAAACTAAGATCATGGCATCTGGTCCCATCACTTCATGGGAAATAGATGGGGAAACAGTGGAAACAATGTTGGAGTTTATTTTTTGGGCTCCAAAATCACTGCAGATGCTGATTGCAGCCATGAAATTAAAAGACGTTTATTCCTTGGAAGGAAAGTTATGACCAACCTGGATAGTATATTAAAAAGCAGAGACATTACTTTGCCAACCAAGGTCCGTCTAGTCAAGGCTATGGTTTTTCCAGTGGTCCTGTATGGATGTGAGAGTTGGACTGTGAAGAAAGCTGATAGCTGAAGAATTGATGCTTTTGAACTGTGGTGTTGGAGAAGACTCTTGAGAGTCCCTTGGACTGCAAGGAGATCCAACCAGTCCATTCTAAAGGAGATCAGTTCTGGGTGTTCATTGGAAGGACTGATGTTGAAGCTAAAACGTCAATACTTTGGCCACCTCATGCGACGAGTTGACTCACTGGAAAAGACTCTGATGCTGGGAGGGATTGGGGGTAGGAGGAGAAGGGGATGACAGAGAATGAGATGGCTGGATGGCATCACCGACTTGATGGACATGAGTTTGAGTGAACTCCGGGAGTTGGTGATGGACAGGGAGGCCTGGCGTGCTATGATTCATGGGGTCGCAAAGAGTCGGACACAACTGAGCAACTGAACTGAACTGAACATTTCCTGGGCCTGGGACAAGAATACAAATAGAGACTCACATGCTATATGTCTTAAGTATTTAAAAATTACAGATTAAACTTACAGTTAAATACATTTAAAGCTCTACGCCAACAAATAAAACTTTGTAACTACCTAGAAGACCAGGTTCAGATTTAGAATTCTGGGCCCTCCCTAAGTTTTATGCTCAAATGTGGCAGTGTGTGACAAGCATGTGACAAGTTCCAGGGCCCCAGCCCTTGGCTGATATGTCGTACCACGGAGGCCTTGGGGGCAGGTATGAACACCCTGCTCGCTCATCAAAGCTGCCTCTGTACCCATGCATATGGTACAGTGTTGTGAGTATACACACATGCACAAACACACACACACACACACACTTTTTTCAAAAGGCAAGATAAGGGGAAAACTAACAAAACTAATAAAGTATTTTCTTTGGGGGAGAAGGAGGAGACAGGATAGAAGTTAAGTTTCTAGTGTACTTTATGATTTTGATTTTGAAACTGTGTAAATCTTTTACCTAATAAAGATCAGGTATCAGAGAACAGAGGTTGAGCATGTTAAATTATTCCATGGGAATGTAGTCAGCAGTGTCTGGAATATGAGGAAATAAATGGCAAGAGGAAAAAGAGAGGAGAGGTGAAACCTATAAATTAAAGGACATTTAAAAAAAAAACAGAAGGATGTTTGAAAGGAGGCAAACGTAGCCCTTATTTGGATCCTGATTTGAATGAGACCCATTGTACTTTTTTATTTTAAAAAAAGACAGGGAAATTTAAACATTACCTGAATATTTTGTGATATTAAAGAATATTATAACTATTTTTAAGTTTCACATTTAAGAAAAAGTTCTCATCTCTTAGAGATAATATAGACGAAATTAAAATAAATGAGTAAATCTATTTGTACCCTCTCACAAGGACTGATTAAATTCTCCACTTCTGGGGAATTCCCTGCTGGTCCAGTGGCTAGGACTCCACGCTATCACTGCCAACAACCCAGGTTCAATCCCTGTTCTTAGAACTAAGATCCCACAAGCCATGCAGCTCAGCCATAAATAAATAAATTCTCTACTCCCAACAGCATCAAACACAAAAGAGGTACTCAGAAAATAATTAACTGAGCTTTTTACTATATGTAATATATAACTTCATTTTAAAAAGCAACATGTTTTAAAAGAATATCTGGAAAAATACCTTGAAGAACTAGTGGAAGGGACTGTTTGATTTACAGGCACAATCAGTGAGCCACCTCCTCTTTTTAAGTCTTTTCCAACTATGAATGCCACTGGAATAAGTATTAATAACTTTGAGTCTCCTTTTGAATTGTAGTGGCACAAACTATTAAGTCAAGATTTTGAAAAACAGTGAAGTATATTCCATCACACATCATAACACCCATGCCGTTACCCTATCACTGTTATTGTGTGGGCAAAATGATTTGTTGGCACTTTATAAAAATATTTTAAGTAATTTTTGTTTCCTGTTTATGCATATTTAAAGCTTTTATATATTTTTGGCTTCATGATGTACATAACATTAATGCAGTAGCACTTTGCTTGGAGGTATATGAACAAAATTTTCATGTTAGTAGAACCATCAAAGTTTAGAGGCCATCTGGATTCGTGAGAATATTTAAAATCATCTTGCTGCTTTCAGTAGTTAGTAACTGTCAGTAGACTAATAATTATTGGGTCTTTTTAACCATGTTGGGTATGCCAGCTATTTAGTATGTTCATGTCGTCATATTCAACTAACATTTATTGATTGCCAACTTTCTGCCAGAGACCGTTAAATTTTAAATTCATGCTTTTTGTTAATCCCCACAGCAAACCCATAGGATCTTGTATCACTGTCATAACTGAAGAAACAGACTTCCAGTGATAAATGAAAGCTGTAATAGTATCACACAACTAGGAAATTCCCTGGTGGTCCAGTAGTTAGGACTCTGCAGGTTCACCACTCAGGGCCAGGGTTCAATCCCTAGTCAGGGAACTAAAATCCCACAAGACAGGTGGCCAACAGCAACAAAAAACCAATATCACAACCAGTGCTGTGTGATCACAGAGGCAGGATTTGAACCCAGCTCTTCACCACACTACTCTGATGATGGCCTTTTCCCAGTTCATGGGGGGGAAAAAAAGAAAGATGGAGAAAATTCTCCAGGTTTTCAGTTTCCCCCATATTCTTTAGTATATATCACCACTTGTTTGCTAGCAAGTTCTAGCAGACAACAAAACAATGAGGAAGTAGCTAACTAATACTAATGAGCGATCCCACAGTTTTTCTGAGTCTTTAGTTTGAATAATTGACACCATTTTCTGGACACAAACTTGAAGTTTTTATGTTACACACATTTTACAAGTAAGCTGTTCCTCATGTGTGTGCTAAAATTAAATATATACCAGTATCTTGGGTGACTCTCAGATACTTTACAAGTAAATAATAGAGTTGAGAATTCCTGGGACAATAAAAAGAAGAGAGAAATGAAAGCCTTTGTAAAATAGCATCAAGCCTGTCCTTGAAGGATAGAAAGGGGATGACAACAAGCAAACATAGAAAGGGCCGGAGAAGCCAGAGTTGTCCTGGAGTGAAAAGAACGTGTGTCACACGTGGGCAAGCTGGGCAGTGAGGGGGCTACTCTGTTTCCAAGTAGTTGAATAAGTTAAAGCACCATGTCAGACAGATGAAAGAACTTTCACAAAATGTCAGAGGAAAAAAAAGAACTGCTTTTATTCAGTTCAGTTCAGTTCAGTCGCTCAGTCGTGCCCGACTCTTTGTGACCCCATGAATCACAGCACGCCAGACCTCCCTGTCCATCACCAGATCCCGGAGTTCACTCAAACTCATGTCCATCAAGTCGGTGATGCCATCCAGCCATCTCATTCTCTGTCGTCCCCGTCTCCTCCTGCCCCCAATCCTTCCCAGCATCAGACTCTTTTCCAGTGAGTGAGCTCATCGCATGAGGTGGTCAAAGTATTGGAGTTTCAGCTTTAGCATCAGTCCTTCCAATGAACACCCAGGATTGATCTCCTTTAGAATGGACCAGTTGGATCTCCTTGCAGTTCAAGGGACTCTCATTTATTAAGTATCTTAATTTTTGACAGATTTTGTCTGATATAATGTGCTAGATTTGTTACCACATGACATTTCATATGTAATTATATTCTGAAATTGATGGAAAGATGTGTTTAATCTAGGAATATTCCCTGGGATTGTGAGAAAATAAAGAAAGCCAGTGAGTGGCTCAGAAGAACTGAAGGGCAGTACCCATCCATCTGCCAGCGGCTGGAGCTGGGTAAAGACTGGGACTCCGCCACCAAGCAGCTGCTGGGGATCCTGCCCAGAGACACCGCCTACCTTCCTCACAGGCTCCTTAAGCACAGCCAAGGCTGACGCACATGCACTTGTCTTTTAACATGCATTCATGCCTCATGTATATGATAATCAGATATAATAGATGCCTATAATGAAATCTAATTATGATTTTACTCAGTATAGCAATCACTTTAAATGAAAAAAGCCTATTGTTTCAGTGAACTAGCAAGCAACTATACAATAAAAATTTCAAGGAATTCCCTGGTGGTCCAGTGGTTAGGACTCCAAGCTTTTAATGCTGTGATTCTGGGTTTGATCCCTGGTCAGGGAACAAAGATCCCACAAGCCAAGCAGTACAACCAAAAAAAACTTTTTTAGATAAAAATTCTAATATTACAGACTTTTTTTTTAACCAGAGGTTGGGGGGAGGGTGGAGATTGGATGAAGGTGATCAGAAGGTACAAACTTCCAGTTACACGATAAATAAGTACTAGGATGTAATATGCAGCATGAAAATACAATTAACACTGCTATATAGTACATATGAAAGTTGTTGAGAGACTAAATCCTGAGTTCTCATCACAAGAAAAAAATGATTTTCTTCTTCTTTTACTCTGTATCTGTTTGAGGTGGTGGATATTCACTAAACTTACTGTGATCATCATTTCACGGTGTTTGAGAGTCAGATCATGGTTCTGCCATCTTAATCTTATACTGTACTATATGTCAATTATATCTCAATAAAACTGGGGAAAAAAATTAAATCACTACCCTCTTTGACCTGTAAACTCCACTGGTAGGAATTGTACTTCTAGAAATTCATCTTACAGAAACATGGACACATTGACACATGCAGGTATCATATGTGCATATATACATAGTGCCATTACCCAGCATATGCAATAGAGCTCATTTTTAAAGTTATATAAATAGGTGTTTATGAGATAGAAATCTATGATGTCATATTCCAAACTAGTTACCTTTGAGGAATAGAAATTTTATTTCTCTTATACATTTTGAATTTTGAAATTGAAAAAAATAAAAATTTTTACAAGGAACATATGTACTTAGTTTTTATTTCAAAAATACATAAAAGCAGAGTAAATAGTGTAATGACTATTAAGACTTATGACTCCATCAAGACTTAAAGTATTTTGTCAATTTTTTTACATGTAGAACAGTCTTCTCTCCCCTCTTGCTGTCTTACCGAATGTCCCACATTCTGGATATGTCTGACTGTGTCCATTTCTCTTTCCCTGTAAACTGGGAATTAATTCTGTAGTCCCGAGGAGATTAAGGATCAACGTTTTTGTCAACCTGAACCATGAAATCTGGTTGATCTGCTTTAATAATGTTAACATTGATTAGCAGGTTTCCAATATGAAGTTGTTTCCCTACAACCAGCATTTATCTGTGGAGAGATACTTCGACATCCAGTTCCTTATCAGTCTTTCAGCTAATGATGCTGTTGTCTGAATCATTTTAAGAAATACTGTGATTCTCTATTTTATTTCCTTCTTATTAGCTAGAATTCTGAAATAATAAGCTGTCCCCCATCAACTAATGTTGCTTTATAATATTTTTAATTATAATTTAAATATTTTATTTAAAATATTTTTAATATTATAAATATCTCAAATTATTAGAATTGCTGTCCTTCTTTAGAGACTGAGAGTCCCTGGAGGGCAGGCTGTGATGTATTTATCTTTATGTTCCTAACGCCTAGGATGCTCTTAGCGAGCCAGCACAAAGATCTGCTGCATCAGAGTCATAACCTGTTAATTTAAAAGCGTTAATTTTGTAAATTAAGTTGTCAACTAAAAACTGTCACTTGCCATCTGCCTCTACAAGGATGAGGTCATTAACCACTGCAGTCTCTGACCTACAACACTCCCTGAAAGGCACTTGGGGCCAGGATCAGGAATGAGGCTCTGTGCTCTGGGAAACACTGGCAGGACTAGCTTTCAGACAGATATTTTCTGGAGATTTTATGAGTCCAATTCTCACACCTCCTAATACCTAGAAAAGCCCTAAAGTCATTAACAAGGACACCTGCTCCTAGTGACTAGCAGTGGCCCTCTGCCAAAGCAGGTACTTGAGTGTGAGTACCCCCTTCACTGAAGTCACACCTGGGCTGAGCCCCGTCTTTGGAGCTCTCCTCCAGTGCTGGGGAGAGCCTGTTTCCTGCATAGAGTTCTCATTTTACCCCAAATAAGACTTCGCTCACAATTTTCACCTTGTGCATTTATATCAATCAACAAAATTCAAGGTTAAATAAAAAGCTCCGCTGCCACAAAGTCTCTGTTTGCTTATTTGCAATTCAAAGAGAAAAATATTTCACCTAACTACTGTGGGAGCAAAGAAGAACTAAAGAGCCTCTTAATGAAAGTGAAAGAGGACAGTGAAAAAGTTGGCTTAAAACTCAACATTCAGAAAACTAAGATCATGGCACCCAGTCCCATCACTTCATGGCAAATAGATGGGGAAACAGTGACAGACTATTCTTTTGGGCTCCAAAATCACTGCAGAGGGTGACTACAGCCATGAAATAAAAAGATGCTTACTCCTTGGAAGAAAAGTTATGACCAACCTAGATAGCATATTCAAAAGCAGAGATATTACTTTGCCAACAAAAGTCCGTCTAGTCAAGGCTATGGTTTTTCCGGTAGTCTTGAGAGTTGGACTGTGAAGAAAGCTGAGCACCAAAGAACTGATGCTTTTGAACTATGGTGTTGGAGAAGACTCTTGAGAGTCCCTTGGACTGCAAGGAGATCCAACCAGTCAATCCTAAAGGGAAATGAGTCCTGAAAATTCATTGGAAGGACTGATGCTGAAGCTGAAACTCCAATATTTTGGCCACCTGATGTGAAGAACTGACTCATTGGAAAAGACCCTTATGCTGGGAAAGATTGAAGGCAGGAGAAGGGGACGACAGAGGATGAGATGGTAGGATGGCATCACCGACTCTGATGGACATGAGTTTGATTAAGCTCCCGGAGTTGGTGATGGACAGGGAGGCCTGGTGTGCTGCAGTCCATGGGGTCGCAGAGTCGGACACGATTGAGTGACTGAACTGAACTGTGGGCGAGAATTCATTTTTTTTTGGGGGGGGGCGCACTTTTTGTCAATCACTTATAACCTTGGCAAATTACTTTTTATCACGTTCTCTGATTTTACTGGGGGGGGGGCGGAGAATCCCAACTAGAACTTGGAAAATAAACGTTTTCCTCATCTTTAAACAGCACTCCCCTAAACCGTTACAGCACTATGAGTTGCGTTTGATTGGATCCTAGGCGTTTATCCTAGCTACATCACCCAGATAAGAATCCCGGTATCTGGAGAGCATTCGGCCGGGGGAGAGGTTTCGCCGGGTATCTTTCTGGCCCGGCCGCTCCACTCCCCGCCTGCTTCCCGCAAGCCCCGCCCTCCCGCTCCCCGCCCACCGCGCTCCCTGCCCCGCCCATGCCCCTCAGCCCCGGCCCCCGGCGCTGCCCCGAGACTCTCGCTGCGGCCTTACGTCACGGTTCTTCCTTCCGCCCAAGGCACCTCCCCCCTCGGCCCGCCCACCCGCTTCCTGTGGGCGGTGCGGGGCTGAAGCGCGCCTGCGTTGACGTGTTTGTTGTGCGCGTGCGTCGCACCTCGGTCCCGAGCCCGCCATTGGAGCTTTGCAGTCAATCGCGTCCGACTGGCCGGGGCTCGGGGACGAGAGCGGGGCGCGGGTAGCGGCCCCTCTCCTGGCAGCTTGGAGAGCTCCGTTATGGCGGAGGCGAAAGCGGAGGCGGAGGGAGCGAGCGTGGCTCCAATTCCTGGTTCGGGTGCCGACGGCAGTGGTCAGTCGCCTGCAGTCGAAGGAGAGGGAGTTGGGGCGGGGGGCAAAGAGAAGGACGCGATCGCCAAAGGAAAGGAGGCCGGCGGGGACAGCGAGGAGGACGGCGAGAATGTGTTCGAGGTGGAGAAGATCCTGGACATGAAGACTGAAGGGGTAGGTGCAGGCCCAGGATGATGCTGCCCGCGCAGAGGGGGCTCCGGAGGCGGTATGGGGAGGTCCATGCCGCGGGGGCGCTGAGACCGGGGCTCCCTCCTAGGCCGCCATCCTCGGCGCGAGGGCGGTGTCTCGGCTCCAAGAACCGAGTGTCCTCGCCGCGCTCTGCCCCGCACTTCCCCGTCCCTCGTGGGGAACCCTGCTCAGTGTCTTGTTTGACCCTGGTCCCCCCAGAGTGAGGTGCTTCCTCCGTTTGTGCCCTTACGAGACTTTGTATAGACCTCTGTTTTACATTTCAAGACTTCGTTCTTTATATGTTGGTCTCCTGCTGTGAACTCCCTTAGTACAGAAACTGTTCTATATTAACTCGTTAACCCTGACGCTTGAATCCGGTGCCTAGCATGCAGTAATTGCTTAATGTGTATCAGGTTGTTAAGTGAGTGAATCACTTGTGGGCCGGGGGAAGGTGAGTGGGTCGAAGGATGGGCAATGGGACGATAATATATTTTAGTAAATAGGTGTAGGGTGACGAAAGGCCCCACACGATGGTCCTCTGTGTGTTGTGTTTTCAGTTCAGTTTCTCAGTCGTATCCGACTTTGCAACCCCATGGACTGCAGCACTCCAGTCTTCCCTGTCCTTTTTATTCCCTGTGTTATTTTAATTGTCTCTCATTTCACATTTGTCCTGTGCTACCTTTTTTTTTTTTTGCGCATTCGTTCAGTAGAGTTTTGTTTTCAGTTACTGCCTGGTATGTGCCGTGTTCGGTCCTGAGGATATAGAGGTGAATTGTAGCATACACAGTTGCTTACATAAAAGTTTCTCTTGTCCAGAGAAATCGAATATCGACAGTATTATTGTTAGTTGAAGTGAAGTTAAGGAAATTTTTATGTACTTAATTTTCCCAATTACGTTTTAAGTACCCTGAGGTGAGAGGTGTATCACCTGCGTTTAACATAGTGCCAGGCTGGTGGAAGATATTCAGAAAATAGTTAAGACGGTAATGTCTTCTCAATTAAGATGATTCCCTTCTTAATACAATATTTTATTTTGTCAGCTTCGAAGGATTGTAGGAACTGCACCTAAAGCCCCATCTTTAAAGTCTTTTTTCCTTTATTTAAGTGGAATCTCACTGTATTTGTTTGGTGTGCATCTGCTTTTTTTGCTTAGTAACATCTTTGTGAGTTTTAATCCCTGCTGTTGGAGCTATAGTTTGGTTGTTTGTTTTTTTTTTTGGTTGCAAGTTGACCTCAAACAACTTGGGCCCTAGGGGTGCTTGGCCCCGCACAGTTGAAAAACCAGTATAACTTTTGACTCCCTCAAAACCTAACTACTGAAGACTTTTTTACTAGAAAAGGAAGCCTTACCATAGTGTAAACAGTTAACAAATATTTTGTATGTTATGCATATTATATACTGTGTTCTTAACAAAGGGCTTCCTTGGTGGCTCAGCTGGTAAAGAATCTGCCTGCAATGTGGGAGACCTGGGTTCAATCCCTGGGTTGGGAAGATTCTTAATAAAAAAGTAAACTAAAGAAAAAAAAGTATTAAGAAAATCGTAAGGAAGAGAAAATATATTAACGGTATTGCCTACACAATTTACATCGTTTACAAGATGAATTACCTGTCGAGCCTGCATCAATATTGTCTTAAATAAAGCATTGTAGATGTTATATGTATTACTAACACTGACATCAACGATGGAAAGATAATGTGAAAAAGTTGACTGATGCAGTGTTTTATGGTAGCCTAGTGTGATCGATCGGAGAAGGCGATGGCACCCCACTCCACTACTCTTGCCTGGAGAATCCCATGGACGGAGGAGCCTGGTGGGCTGCAGTCCATGGGGTCGCTAAGAGTTGGACATGACTGACCAACTTCACTTTAACTTTTCACTTTCGTGCATCGGAGAAGGAAATGGCAACCCACTCCAGTGTTCTTGCCTGGAGAATCGAGAGACGGGGGAGCCTGGTGGGCTGCCGTCTGTGGGGTCGCACAGAGTCGGCCACGACTGAAGCGACTTAGCAGCAGCCTAGTTTGGGCTTCCCTGGTGGCTTAGTGATAATGAATCTGCCTGCAGTGCAGGAGGCGCAGGAGCTGCAGGTTAGATTCTTGGGTTGGGAAGATCCACTGGCAGAAGGCATGGCAACCCTTCCAGTATTCTTGCCTGGAGAATTCCATGGACAATCCATGGGGTCATAAAGAGTTACACACGACTGAAGCGACTTAGCACAGCACAGCAATCTAACCTAGACACTAAAGAACAAATCATTAGAAAATTTTTATGGCATGTAGTATTACAGTCATATTTATAATACAGTATCAGAAACATTGTTACACTTTTAAAGATATCATTTACCTTGAATAATTAATTGGCTCATATTCAGTTTCTCCAATTAGAAAAGAATGATAATATAATTCTTTGAAAGCAAAGTTATAACATATTAAGAAAGCTTAGCACATTAATTTTCCATTAACTGTCACTCATCTTACACCTTTGTAGTAATAGACCAACATCTGCATATTCTTCATGCATTCTTTGCATACTTTTTTATTATTTCAATATTTCTAGACTATATGGTTCATCTGTAACTTTTTTCAAATTGTTGAAAATCTCTAAACATTTTTCCAATATATTTATTGAAAAAAATCTGCATATAAGTGGACCCCACAGTTCAAACCCATGTTAAAGGGTCAACTGTATTCAGTTGTATGAATATATTACAGTTTTATCTTTTCTACTTCTGTTGATGGGCACCTGGGTTGTTTCCAGTTTTGGTCTACTGTGAATAATGCTTCTGTGAACTTTACTGATGGAGAAGGAAATGGCAGCCCACTCCAGTATTCTTGCCTGGATAATTACATGGACAAAGGAGCTTGGCGGCCTACAGTCCATAGGGTCACAAAGAGGCAGACACAATTGAGTGACTAACAGGCCAGAAACTTTACTGAACATGTCTCCTGGTGTATTGTGCCCAAATGTTTCTCTTGGTCGTGTTGCTATATACCTAGGAGTGGGAGGTATACACCTAGGAGGACAAGATGCATATGTCTTCAGCTTTAAGAAACTGTTTTCAAAAGTGGTTGTACCAATTTACACTACTACTGCTGGCTTATGAGAATTCCTTTTGTTTCGCATCCTGTCAACACTTGATATCATCAGTCTATATTTTCAGCCAGTAGTGGTGGTGTATTTTTTGTTGGTATTTCCTACTTGTAATTTATATTTTTCTGGATTTTACGTTAGAAATCAGCGTTGAAATCATTGAGCGTCTTTTCATATATTTATTCGTCATTTGGTTATCTTTTATGAACTGCCCTTTCAGCTCTCTCTCTATTGAGTTGTCTTTATTGATTTCTTATATTCTGGATTCAAACCCTTTGTGAGTGGTGTCCTGTAAATCTCTTTTCCTGCTATGCCTTTTTGGTAAATAGAATATGATTCATGTAGGAAAAGTTAATCTTTGTTTTGATGTTGAGTGCTTTTAATGTCTGGTTTGAGAAATCTTTCCTTACTCTAAATATTCTTTTTTTTTTTTCTTGAAAGCTGTATTGTTTTGTCTTTCTGACTTAAGTTTGCACTTCACTTGTAATTGATTTTGTGTATAGTGTAATGTAGAAGTCAGGTTTCATTGAGCAAATCTTTCTTTTTATTCTTTAACAATACGTTGTAAATTTTAGAATCAATTGTCAGTTTCCTTGCACATGTATGAACTTTGAGTTTTTATTGAGATTTGCATTGAGTTTGTGGATAAATTTAGGATTAATTTTTTCAATAATACTTTCTCTTTTTTAAAAATACTTATCTGGCTGCACCTGGTCTTAGTTGTGATGTGTGGGATGTTTTTTATTGTTGTTAGTTTCTGCAAGTGTGATCTCTTTAGTTGCAGCATGCAAATTATTATCTGACCAGAGATGGAACCCAGGCCCCCTGCATTGGGAACAAGGAGTCTTAGCCACTGGACCACCAGATAAATCTTGTTTTGTAACTTTTTGTGTTGAAGTTTTAGTAAGTTGATTTTTAGGTGTTACTGATTTTTCAGTGCAGTGGTAAATGATTTTTTGAAAAGTTTCCTTGTATTACTGTTTGTTGCTTATGCAATTAATTTTTGTATATTTACCATTTGAGAGATTCCCTTTATTTCTGGTTGCTAAATACTTTTATTGTAAATGGATGTTGAATTTTATTAAATCTTTTTTGCTGTGTCTGTTAAGATGAGTACATAATTTATCTCCTTTATACCACTAATGTGATGAATTGCATTGATTACAACTTCATGTTCATAGAATAAACCGAAGTTGGCTGTGATATTATCCTTTTTAATATTATATAGTTCTTAGTTATTTCATTTATTTCTGCTTTTTCTTTATGATTTTCTTTCCTTATTTCTTGGTCTTTTTCTTAACATCTTGAGATGGATGCACAGATTTTTTTTTAATATTTATTTTTAACTGGTTGATGATTTCTTTACAGTATTGGTTTGATTTGTCATACATCAACATAAATTAACCATAGGTGTACGTATGTCTCCTCCCTCTTGAATCTCCCTCCCACTTCCCTCCCATTCCACCTGTCTAGGTTATTACAAGCCCCAGTGTGAGTTCCCTGAGTCATATAGCAAACTCCCATTGGCTGTCTATTTACATATGTTGGTTCATATGCATTCATGCTGCTCTCTCCATTCATGTCACCCACCCTTCTCCATTCATGTCACCCACCCTTGTCCGTCAGTCTGTTCTCTGTCTGTGTCTACACTGCTGTTCTGCAGAGAGATTTGTCAGTGTCTTCCTTCTAGATTCCATATATATGCATTAATATAAGATACTTGTTTTTCTCTTTCTGACTTCACTCTGTATATTAGGCTCTAGGTTCATCCACCTCATTAGAACTGACTCAAAAGAGTTCCTTTTCATGGCTGATGTGATTGTATATACGTACCACAGCTTCTTTATCAGTTCATCTGTTGATGGACATCTAGGTTGCTTCCATGTCTTGGCTATTGTAAATAGTGCTGTGGTGAACATTGGGGTGCATGTGTCT
Organism: Moschus berezovskii; assembly: GCF_049115385.1. NCBI lineage: Eukaryota > Metazoa > Chordata > Mammalia > Artiodactyla > Moschidae > Moschus > Moschus berezovskii. Next base: position 50,238,651 of record NC_142472.1, read on the forward strand.
TTTTCAGTTTTGGTTTCTTCAGGGTATATGCCCAGTAGCAGGACTGTTGGATTGTATGGTAGTTTTATTCCTAGTTTTTAAAGGAATTTCCATACTGTCTTCCACAGTGGCTGTATCAGTTTATGTTCCCACTAGCAGTGTAGTGGTTCCCTTTTCTCCATACCCTCTCCAGCACTTGTTATTTGTGGATTTTTGTAATATGGCCATTCTGTCTGGCATGAGGTGATATTTCACTGTAGTTTTGCTTTGCATTTCTCTAATAATGAGCGATTTGGAGCATCTCTTCTTGTGTTTACTAGCCATCTGTATGTCTTTGGAGAAATGTCTGTTTAGGTCTTTTGTGCTTTTTGGTTGGATTGTTTGTTTTTCTGGTATTGAGTTGTATGAGCTGCCTGTATATTTTGGAAATTAACTCTGTCAGTTGTTGCATTTGCTATTATTTTCTCCCATTCTGAGGGTTGTCTTTTCACCTTATTTATAGTTTCCTTTGCATAGCTCACTATTTTTAGCCTTTCTTTTTTCAAACAACATGCTTTTATGTCATGTTAAATTATGTTCTCACTTTAGTTGCAGTTCATAAATTATGTTTGTTTTCATTCAGATAACATTATTTTCCAATTTCCATAAATTGTGTATAAATACATTGCTTAATTTCAAAACATTTATTAGTAAATGTTTCATGTGCTTTAAAGGAATACTTTACTTTCACTGATGTAAGTTCTTATGTTGTTTTACATTGAATATTTGCCTAATTAATTGTGTTGAAAGTGTTCAACTCAGTCACTCAGTGGTATCCAACTCTGTGACCCCATGGACTGCAGCCCACCAGACTCCTCTTCCATGGGATTCTCCAGGCAAAAATGCTGGAGTGGGTCGCCATTCCCTTCTCCAGGTGATCTTCCCTACCCAGGGATTGAACCCAGGTCTCCTGAATTGCAGGCTAATTCTTTATCATTTGAGCCACCAGGGCACAGTTGGGTTACTTGAAACCTATAATACATCTGCCAGCAAGCAAATCAACCATTAGTTAAGAACTTGAAACTGTGGGAGAATGGGGAAGTAATTTGAGAATAATTTGAATGCAAGAGGCTATTCTCTGTTTCATTCAGTTTCAGGTCAGCAGCTCAGTCGTGTCTGACCCTTTGCAACCCCATGGACTGCAGCACACCAGGCTACCCTGTCCATTACCAGCTCCCCGAGTCTATTCGAACTCTTGTCCATTGAGTTGGTGATGCCATCTAACCATCTCATCCTCTGTGATCCCTTTCTCCTCCCGCCTTCAGTCTTTCCTAGCATCAGGGTTTTTTCAAATGAGTCAGTTCATACTTCATATTCCTGATATTATTGATTAGTATAACTGTCATTTTTTGTGATGTGTTTAAAGCAGTACTAAAAAATACCAGGTATTTTTACTTTCTTATTACTCATTTTTTGCCTCGCCATTTTTTAATATATTAGCTATTTTTACTTCTTTTATTTATTTATTGCCTTGAAACAAGGCATCCTGACCAGGGATTGATCCCCCTCACCACACGTGAGAAGTGCAGTCTTAACCATTCAGCCTCCAGGGAAGTTCCTGCTTTTATTATTAATATACTTGAAGTCTATTAAAGTGTCTAATTACAGTTGTAAACTGTGGAAAATTCTGAAAGAAATGGGAATACCAGACCACCTGGCCTGCCTCTTGAGAAACCTGTATGGAGGTCAGGAAGCAACAGTCAGAACTGTACATAGAACAACAGACTGGTTCCAAATAGGAAAAGGAGTACGTCAAGACTGTATATTGTCACCCTGCTTATTTAACTTCTATGCAGAGTACATCATGAGGAACGCTGGGCTGGAAGAAGCACCAGCTGGAATCAAGATTGCTGGGAGAAATATCAATAACCTCAGATATGCAGATGACACCACCCTTATGGCAGAAAGGGAAGAGGAACTCAAAAGCCTCTTGATGAACGTGAAAGAGGAGAGTGAAAAAGTTGGCTTGAAGCTCAACATTCAGAAAACAAAGATAATGGCATCTGGTACCATCACTTCATGGAAAATAGATGGGGTAACAGTGGAAACAGTGAAAGTTATGACCAACCTAGATAGTATATTAAAAAGCAGAGACATTACTTTGCCAACCAAGGTCCGTCTAGTCAAGGCTATGGTTTTTCCAGTGGTCATGTATGGATGTGAGAGTTGGACTGTGAAGAAAGCTGAGCGCCAAAGAATTGATGCTTTTGAACTGTGGTGCTGGAGAAGACTCTTGAGAGTCCCTTGGACTGCAAAGAGATCTAACCAGTCCATTCTAAAGGAGATCAATCATGGGTGTTCATTGGAAGGACTGATGCTAAAGCTGAAACTGCAATACTTTGGCCACCTCATGCGACGAGTTGACTCACTGGAAAAGACTGATGCTGGGAAGGATTGGGGGCAGGAGGAGAAGGGGACGACAGAGAATGAGATCGCTGGATGGCATCACCGACTTGATGGACATGAGTTTGAGTGAACTCCGGGAGTTGGTGATGGACAGGGAGGCCTGGCGTGCTGTGATTCATGGGGTCGCAAAGAACTGAACTGAACTGAATTACAGTTGTGCTTTTTTTTTTTTAATTTCATGTTCATAATACACTCAGACTCACTGGGTTTTTTTTTTTTTAACTAATTATCTAGTATATAGAATCTTAAGAGGATAGGCGGACCATCTGCTTCCTTATAGTTTGGCTCATGGGTTAAGCTCAGCTATCAAGAAAATAGACATTGTGGGAGTTTTGAAGATAAGTTTATAGGTCCCAAGACTGTCATGAAATTTTTTAGTATACAGCAAAGTCTTGGGCAATATTTGTGTTGACAGTACTCCTATTTTTTAAAAAAAGTATAATTCAGCGATTTCATTTCTTTTGTGTACTGCTGTACACATAGTGACCCTCTGTAAACATTTATTGAATGAATGAATGAAGCAAAACTGCTGAAATAAAGGCAGTTATTTATCAATCAAGTCTGGAGCTAAAATTGAAGATATACTCCTTATACTCAAAAATGATTATTAATATTCCTCATTGTCATTGACTAAATCAAACTTAATTGATAACTAATATTAAATTTATATGTGTTCACTGTTGAAATAAAACTTTTCTAGTTTTTTTTCCTTTAAATCAGAAAAGCTGCAAGAATTATGTAGGATCTCCCACATGCCTTCACTCAAATCCCCCAGTTGTTAATATTGACTTAATTTTTTTCCTATATATACATTTTTCTTCTGCTTATTTAAAAGTAAATGGTGTGTTTAATTTAAAGCTCCCTTGAGTAATAAATTTAGCATTTTTATGCACACAAAAATCAGGTGGCCCCAAAGCAAGGATCATTTGTTTCCATGCCCTATTGTTGGTACATTAAGGCATTTTCCCACTCTGCTGTAACAGTGTAACTTCTCATGTAACTTCTCCTACCAAGACCTAGAATACCACTCCTTGAAGGCAGTACAACACACTGTTGACTAAGGCTTTTTTCCTTTGCCTCCATTGGTACAGCGGAGTTCAGCATTATGCAACCATGCTGTCTCACCTTGGTGTATCTCGTTTTAACTACACCTTCACAGAAGCTCTTGCAATGTGGTATACTAATAGTTTTCTTTTTCCACACTTTTGCTTAAGAGAATGTGCATACATTTTCAGTTGGTATAATCACTGACACCGCACCCCCCCCAACAGCTGTATAACTGAACCATTAAACTGACAGACTGTTTTTTATTTTTGGCCACTTTGCGGGATCTTATTTCTCTGACCAGGGATTGAACCCGCTCACCCTGTAGTGAAACCATAGAGTCTTAACCACTGGACCACTGGGAAGTTCCTACGTAGGCTCTTAAATATTATTTTAAAATTATAAAGATTTTCAGGATTATTGTTGAAAGTTAAGAGGCTATATACTTTTCCCATCATCTCTCACTTTCACCCTGTTAAAGGCTGATACTGAGTTTTCCTACAGGTAGCAGAGTGTCTCTGGAAGGCAGTGTGGGCATGACTGGGGGCTGACCTGGGAGGGCACTCAGCTTGGAAAATTTGTGGCCTTGGTGGTTGTGTGAATAAAATCAGACAGTGTTAAAAGCAGAGCTAGAATGGTGCTCTGCAGATCGTGCGGGAACTATTGAATTGAGGGTGTTATTAAGGACAAAAAAACCCCAGAAATCTAGAGAAGCAAGAATTTGGAATATATATGACAAAGACTTAATAGTTATCAAGTATTAAAAAGAAAGGGACTTCTCTGGTAGTCTGGTGGTTAGGACTTGGTGCCTGCTGTGGCCCAGGTTCGATCCTTGGTCGGGGAGCTAAGATCCTGCAAGATGTGTGCCATGACCAAAAACAAAGGTTTTAAAAAGAAAAATTCTTATAAATGAGCAAGAAAAATGGACAAAAGACTCAAGGAACTTTAAAATGTTTTTGTTGTAGTTTATGCATATGGCTTCCCTGGTGGCTCAGATGGTAAAGAATCTGCCTGCAGTGAAGGAGACTTGAGTTTGACCCCTGGGTCGGGAAGATCCCCTGGAGAAGGGAATGGCAACCCACTCCAGTATTCTTGTCTGAGAAATCTCATGGATAAAGGAGACTGGTGGACTACAGTCCATGGGGTCACAAAGAGTTGGACATAACTGAGCGATTAACACATACATATGCATTCTATATGTGTATCTTGAAGTTTCCACTGTAACCACTTTTCAGTGTGCAGTTCAGGGGTAATTAAGTACATCCACAGTGATATGCAGCAGCACCTCTGTCCAGCTCCGGAACTTTTCCATCTTCCCAAAGTGAAGCTCTGTCCCCATTAAACACTGATTCCCTATTCTCTCTCTCTCAGTCCCTGTCTCCTGTCTCAGTGAGTTTCCATGTTGTAGGTGCTTCATATAAATGGAATCATAAATATTTCCCTCCTGTGCCTGGCTTACTTCATCTAGCATGTTTGTAAGGTTCATCCATGTCATAGCATGTGTCAGAATTTCCTCCCTTTTTAAGGCTGAATACCACATTTTGGTTATACATTCATCTATTGATTGACTGATTGGGTTGTTTTCCACTATAGCTATTGTGAATAATGCTGCCCTGAAATGTGTGTTCAAATATCTGTCTCTGTTTTCAGTTCTTTGGGGTGTATACCTCACAGTGGAATTGCTGGATTATAAGGTGATTCTGTTTAACTTTTTGAGGAATTGCTGGACTGGTTTCCATAGCAGTTGTATCATTTTACATACCCACCATCAGTGTGAGACGGTTCTCATTTCTCCACATCCTCACCAACACTTGTTATTTTCTGTGGTTTTGTTTGTTTGACCTAGTAGGTGTGAGGTAATGTCTCGGGTTTTTTACATTTGTTGTGGTTGTGCTCGGTCTTCATTGTCGCACAGGCTTTTCTCTCGTGGTGGTGAGCGGGGGCTACTTCAGTTGTCCTGCAGAAGCCTATCTTGTGTGGCTCCCAATCTAGAGCTCGTTGTGGTGCATGGGGTTAGTTGCTCCTTGGTATGTGGGATCTTCCCGGATCAGGGATCAAACCTGCGTCTCCTGCGTTGGCAGGCGGATTCTTCACCACTGAAGGGAAGCACAATTGCCTATTTTTTAATCCAGTTGGGTTTTTTTTTTTACTGTTTAGTTGTAGTTCTATCAGTTCTCTTTTTTTGTTGTTGTTGGCCATGTGGCATGCAGGATCTTAGTTCCCTGATCAGGGATCGAACCCACAGCCCTGCATTGGAAGCCTGGCATCTTAACCACTGGAAGTTCTCAGTTCTTTATATGTTTTGGATATTGACTCTTTATCAGATATATGACTTGCAAGTATCTTCCCATTCAGGCGGTTGCCTTTTCATTTTGTTGATGACTTGCTATGTAGAAGCTTTCTAGTTTGATGTAGTATGACTTTTTTGCTTCTGTTGTTTTTGCCTTTGGTGTGATACTTTTTTTTTTCATATTTATTTACTTATTAGGCAGTGCCAGGTCTTAGTTGCAGCACCTGGGATCTTTAGTTGGAACAAGTGGGATATAGTTCCCTGACCAGAGATTGAACCCCGGCCCCCTGCATTGAGAGTGCTGAGTCTTCACCACTGGACCACCAGGGATACTTTTTTTTTTTTAAGGCCACTTGCTTCAGGAGAAGAACTCCCCCACACACATTTTATTATTGTTGTTATTTAAAATTTTATTTTTTTAATTTAAAAATTACTTAAGTGAAAAGTACCATATATAAAGTACATCGAAGATGAACTCTCCTTCCGCCCTCCTCCCCAGAAACTGTTACAGTCACTAACTTCTATCTTAGACTATTTTAAGAGATGCTTTTAGGCCAGTTCATGTTAGGAGGGGACAGAAGTTAAAATGTGACTCATGTCTTACTATTCCACTGTGGTAAGCGGTTGCCCTCAGAGGAGAAACTGTAGCTGGACTTGGATTGGGTGGAATTTCATTATGTGTTTTAAGGAATTCACAAATGATCTCAGGAGATGAACTTTTTTCTTTTTAGATGAACATTTTTATCATGATTTTAATCTCCATTTTAAGTTGGTTCATTTGTTCTCAGCAACTGTATGGCTTTGGAACTATAATCAAGTCTAATATCCTTTATTTGCTTGTTTTTAATTTATGTTACAGGGTAAGGTCCTTTATAAGGTTCGATGGAAAGGATACACAGCAGATGATGATACCTGGGAGCCTGAGATTCACCTTGAGGACTGTAAGGAAGTTCTTCTTGAATTTAGGAAGAAAATTGCAGATAACAAAGCTAAATCAGTGAAGAAAGATATCCAGGTATTATATTTTATCTCATAGTAGGTTTTTTTTAATATAATAAATTTACTATAAATTTAATGGTATACAAAATGTTCAGTATGAAATTTACAAGGAAAAATGAAATATACAGCATTTCTATTGTAAGCTCTGTATAGCCAGTTGATTCTCATAGAATGCTTTTGTTGATTTTTGCCAAACTGTTCTTTCTGTAGCCAGCCTCTGATTGCAGCTGACAAACAGCTATAATTTGGACATGTTGATTAAGTTACAAATAAGAAGAAAGTGGGGAGAAGAGAAGTGTTGAAATTTTTCTTGTTTGTCCATGATGTGAACATTGTGTTTTCTAATACCTTTTGTGCTATTCACAGTACTACTGCAGATACCACACATACTTTTATATTTAATCAGGTTTCAGTTCAGTTTAGTTGTTCACTGATGTCCGACTCTGCAACCTCATGGACTGCAGCACACCAGGCCTCCCTGTCCATCACGAACTCCCAGAGTTTACTCAGACTCATGTCCATTGAGTCGGTGATGCCATCCAACCATCTCATCCTCTGTCGTCCCCTTCTCCTCTCACCTTCAATCTTTCCCAGCATCAGGGTCTTTTCAGATGAGTCAGCTCTTTCCATCAGGTGGCCAAAGTATTGGAATTTCAGCTTCAACATCAGTCCTTCCAATGAACATTCAGGACTGATTTCCTTTAGGATGGACTGGTTGGATTTCCTTGCAGTCCAAGGGGACTCTCAAGAGTCTTCTCCAACACCATAGTTCAGAAGCATCAATTTTTCGGCACTCAGCTTTTCTTTATAGTCCCAACTTTCATATCCATACATGACTACTGGAAAAGCCATACCTTTGACTAGATGAACCTTTGTTGGCAAAATAATGTCTCTGCTTTTTAATATGCTGTCTAGGTTGGTCCTAACTCTTCTTCCAAGGAGTAAGCCTTTTTATTTCATGGCTGCAGTCACCATCTGCAGTGATTTTTGAGCCCAAAAAAATAAAGTCTGACACTGTTTTCACTGTTTCTCCATCTGTTTACCATGAAGTGATGGGACCAGATGCCATGATCTTTGTTTTTTGAGTGTTGAGGCTTAAGCCAACTTTTTCACTCTCCTCTTTCACTTTCATCAGGAGTCTCTTTAGTTCTTCACTTTATGCCATAAGGGTGGTGTCATCTGCTTATCTGAGGTTATCAACATTACTCCTGGCAATCTTGATTCCAGCTTGTGCTTCATCCAGCCCAGCGTTCCTCATGATGTACTCTGCATATAAGTTAAATAAGCAGGGTGACAATATACAGCCTTGATGTACTCCTTTCCCAATTTGGAACCAGTCTGTTGTTCCTTGTCCAGTTCTAACTGTTGCTTCCTGACCTGCATACAGATTTCTCAAGAGGTAGGTCAGGTGGTCTGGTAGTCCCATCTCTCAGAATTTTCCACAGTTTATTGTGATCCACACAGTCAAAGGCTTTGGCATAGTCAATGAAGCAGAAATAGATGTTTTTCTGGAACTCTCTTGCTTTTTCAATGATCCAGCAGATGTTGACAATTTGATCTCTGGTTCCTCTGCCTTTTCTGAAACCACCTTGAACATCTGGAAGTTCACGGTTCACATATTGGAGAAGCCTGGCTTGGAGAATTTTGAGCATGACTTTAGTAGTGTGTGAGATGAGTGCAAGTGTGCAGTGGTTTGAGCATTCTTTGGCATTGTCTTTCTTTGGGATTGGAATGAAAACTGACCTTTTCCAGTCCTGTGGTCACTGCTGAGTTTTCCAAATTTGCTGGCATATTGAGTGCAGTAGTTTCACAGCATCATCTTTTAGAATTTGAAATAGCTCCACTGGAATTCCATCACCTCCACTAGTCTTGTTCATAATGATGCTTTCTAAGGCCCACTTGACTTAACATTCCAGGATGTCTGGCTCTAGATGAGTGATCACACCATCGTGATTATCTTGGTCATGAAGATCTTTTTTGTACAGTTCTTCTCTGTATTCTTGCCACCTCTTCTTAATATCTTCTGCTTCTATTAGGTCTATATCATTTCTGTCGTTTATTGAGCCCATCTTTGCATGAAATGTTCGCTTGGTATCTCTAATTTTCTTGAAGAGATCGCTAGTCTTTCCCATTCTGTTGTTTTCCTATATTTCTTTGCATTGATCGCTGAGGAAGGCTTTCTTAACCTCTCCTTGCTATTCTTTGGAACTCTGAATTCAAATGGGTGTATCATTCCTTTTCTCCTTTGATTTTCGCTTCTCTTCTTTTCACAGCTATTGGGTGTGAAATAGTGATTAGTAAAACTAATCAGCTTTAGAAACATATTTCTAAGTCTGACTTTTCTGCTAATTAAAACAATTCTTAGATCACTTTATGAAGCTATAGTTTTTAATCTATAACTTAAAAGCTATACCTTTAATCTATTTCAGATTATTCACAAGTCTGATTATATCCACTTCAGTTTATAGCCACTTTGTTTTTTAGGAGCTCTTGTTGATGCTAAGGAAGGATAAAGGATTCAAAGGAACTCATGAGTTAAACTTCCTTTATCGGCAGTTTGGAAAAAGACTTGATGGTGGTTGAAAGTGGGATAACATTAAAACTAATGCACAAATTTGGCTCAAGGGTTTCCTTCTTGGGGGTTATCTGTTGTTTTGTCTTTGATTCTTGTATTCCACACATTATTGAATTGGCTTTATTTATGAATCTTCTGAGAATTTCCTGTTTTAAGTTTCATTTATAGCTTTTATTTATAAATCAAACCCACTCTTGTGCAATTTCTTCTCTTTGCTTTTAGCTTTCTTTTTTATTAGAAATAATTTCATTTTTTAGACTGACAGATGTTCTTGAACTTAGATCTATTAATATACAGTGAAAATCACTCACAACAAAATTTCTTATTGAAGTTTTTATTTTAAGGACTGAACATTGATCCCTTCTTTCCCTACAGTTTGAATTTTACTGCATACTTAGTATCTTTTAAATGACAAAAGCAGTATTAGGACTTGACTGTGTGTGCTGCTGCTGCTGCTAAGTCACTTCAGTCGTGTCCGACTCTGTGTGACCCCATAGACCGAAGCCCACCAGGCTCCGCCATCCCTGGGATTCTCCAGGCAAGAACACTGGAGTGGGTTGCCATTTCCTTCTCCAATGTGTGAAAGTGAAAAGTGAAAGTAAAGTCGCTCAGTCGTGTCCGACCCCTAGCGACCCCACGGACTGCAGCCTACCAGGCTCCTCCATCCATGGGATTTTCTAGGCAAGAGTACTGGAGTAGCTTGCCACTGCCTTCTCCGTGACTGTGTGTAGTGGTTGTTAATAATAATTGTAGTGATAGAGGCACCTCTGCCTGGCTAGTGCTTGTACTCTATGTACCAGATACCCGGCCATCTCTCTTATGGATTAGACTGAGAAAACTGGGACTCAAATGAACTAAGTAACTAGGCTCAGTTCACCAGTTAGTACTGATAGAGCCAGGCACTGTGGTAGGCTTTCTTTTGGTTTAGGCTGTAGTTTGAAATTGGTTTCAGTTCAGTTCAGTCGCTGAGTCGTGTCCGACTCTTTGCAACCCCATGAATCACAGCACGCCAGGCCTCCCTGTTCATCACCAACTGCCGGAGTTTAGAAGAGTGGAATTACCAGTTTTTAAAATGTATGCTGTAGTGGCAGGGTCTTTAATAAATAGCTTTTAAATTACTAAGGAAATTCTTTAGTACTTTTTAAATTTTTGTAAAGGAAATCCTTTATGAGTTCAGATTAGAGCCTTTTTCCTTAAGTGTTTTGCTATAGTCATACTTCACTTTTCTAGAATGGGTGCCTACTCCCTCCTTGCCTATTTCTTTCACTAAAAATACTTATAGACACAAATGCACCCGTCGTACTAGGTGACTGGTTCATATTGCTCTCAAAATTTAGACATTTTGATTGAATTTTCTTAAATTTATCTTAAACTTTACTATTTCCCTTGTGGCTCAGCTGGTAAAAAAGCTGCCCACAATGCAGGAGACCTGGGTTCAATCCCTGGGTGGGGAAGATCCCCTGGAGAAGGGAAAGGCTACCCACTCCAGTATCCTAGCCTGGAGAATTTCACGGACTGTATAGTCCCTGGGGTCACAAAGAGTCGGACACGACTGAGTGACTTTCACTTTCACTTACTATTAGTGAGATAAGTTTGCTGAAACTTTTCTCAGAAAGTCTTGACTCATAGAACACTGGCTTTGTTGTCCCATCATATCACCAGGGCTCTGCTTCAACCCAACTTGCACAGGAGTCTGGATGAGAACGAGTCCTGATAGACTGCTGGGTTTGAGGCTTCTTCTTAAGCTTAAAAATTCTTGTCCTAATTTTAGGGACGATACTTTTCCACTAGAAAGTGTCTAAGTTGTCCGTACTATTTTATAAATAACTTAAAATTCCAGGCACTAATAACATTTTGAATCTTTATAAGACTGAAACCCCTGTTTCTTTTTTTTTTTAATTATTTTTTATTTTATATTGGGGTATAGCTGATTAGCAACATTGTGATTGTTTCAGGTGCATAGCAGAGCAACTCAGCCATGCATATACATGTATCCATTCTCCTCCAAACTCCCCTCCTGTCCAGGCCCCCTGGGGTATACAGTAGGACTTTGTTGGTTACCCATTTTAAATATAACAGTGTATGAAAATGAATGTTAGTCACTCAGTTATGTCTGACTCTTCGCGACCTTATGGACTTTAGCCCTCCAGGCTCCTCTGTCCATGGGATTCTCCAGGTAAGAATACTGGAGTGGGTAGCCATTCCCTTTTCCAGGGGATCTTCTTGACCCAGGGATCGAACACAGATCCCAGATTATGGGCAGATTCTTTAGTGAACCAGTAGGGAAACCCATATTTATACATTATTCCAGTATTTATCTTGTTATGACTTTTAACCTAATTATTGAATGGTGTCGGTAGACAAGCCTATGGCAAAAATGCAACTACTCATTAACCTTTTCCCACTTTAGCAAAATAGTTTTGCTGTTCATAAGTTCTTGTGACTCTCACTCTAGGTGTAGAAGTAGAGAGTAGGAGGAAATGCTTCATTCACCTCGTCATCACTGTTGATGAAAGAAACAGACATGTGCCGCCTGTGAAAAACTGTATGGAAAAGTGTTACCAATTTCTATTTCTGTGAGTCAGTCAGCATCACAGAAATAGAAATGTTTTCTACCAAAAAGTGATTGTTGATTCTATTCACCAGAAAATATACATCATGCAGAAATGGTATTTGTTCATTAAAATACTTTTTTTAGCATTTGGATACCTTTCTATCTTTTTGCAGACCGTCGGGTAGTTCAAGATTTTTTTAAAAAGCAATAAAGTAGTGTTTAACGTTGATTTGTGTGATACAGTCTAGACCTTCATTTTTAGTCAGCTAAAAGTCCACAGCTAGGCACTGGCTGGTTTCCTTGAGAACTCTGATGATGGATGTTACATGACAAAGAATAACCTCTGCTGGACCATCACAGCAACACTTTACTGCTTTTACCTTCCTGGTTTTCTTTTTAAGGGTAGCATTTTTTTTTTTTCCAGTAAATATCAAATGTTTCAAATGGGCCAAACCCTTAAATGGTCGTAGTTTTACAAAAACAGATCATATCTATCTTGTTCTTGAGGAGCCTTACAAGTTGTCCATGTGTGATCTTACTTTTAAGAATAGTTCCATATACTTGCCTTCTACCTTTTTTTTAAAATAATTTATTATCAGGACACATTCTAGCCAGCAAACAGCTGTGTTTTTTTAATAATTAACCTGTGTCCCTACTCCTCAGCTAAGAGATAATTTTGCCTTTATTTTAAAATTTTTCTGAGGAAAGTTGGTTTTTTTTTTTTTTTAGCTTCTTGAAATACTGGCTATAAAGTAATATATGTACTCTTAACGAATGAGAATTTGCACACCCAAATAAGCTTTATTTTTAAAAGTGTACATTTTGTGAAGTAAACATTTATTCCAGTAGTGCTATGAACCAAAATGTTTTTAAACTTACTGTTTTGGAATTGTCTTCATAAGAATATTAATGTCATGCAGGAAAGTAATTTCTAGTGATGCTTCCTTTATGTGTGCAAAAAAAAATGCATGATGATGGTTCTAACAGTGCAAAAGTGCACTTCCAAAAGTTATTTGAGCAGTGATTGCACTATTGAAGAGCTCATGCTTCCCAGAGGTGATTAGCTAGAGGGAGTGACCCTGACGTGGGTGTATATTGGGCGGTGATTTTGTCATCACACTTTGTCCATCGGGTGTTGACCTAGTGGAGGAGGGTGACTGACCCTGACCTGCTTGAGTCAGCCCCACTGTATGCCTGTTGACTTACTGTAATCATGATCAGAGCCCCCCTTCGTTTTCAGAGTTGCCTTCATTTGGATAATAAATAATATGCTTGTTGTGTGTGTGAAACTATTCAAGTAAGTAAAAAGACAGATTACTAGTGTACTGAAAGTGCTCAGGTTTGTGATATGTGTGGTTTTAATTTTATTCACTTTTAGTTATTTTTAAAGTTAACACTAATTCCTTTCTATCATCTAATACCTGTTTATCAGTTGGTAACGAATTTTTTATCCTGACTTCATTGAATCTGGCCAGTTATTCCAGGGCTGGATCACCCCAGCAACTAACCCGGCGGTTCATTTGAAATCAGCTAGATAATTTCACACTGTGAAGTTACACTGTTTCTTAATACCTTCTAATATCTAATAAACTATTCCATTTCTCTCAGTTGTCTCAAACAAAGCTTGTCTTTGTTGACTTGATTGAATTGAGATTTGAAAAAGGTCTGGATGTTATATATCCTTGATAATCTCTGCATCTCTCTTAATCTATAACAGCTTCTTCCCATAACCTTCCCCCATTTTTCCCCATCATGTCTATTTGATGAAGAGACCAGATATTTTTCTGTAGAGTTTCCCATATTCTAGGTTTTGAGCACATGGTGTCTTTTAACGTGTTCCTCTCTCCCTCCATGTTTTTGTGAACTGGGAGCAAATGTAGAAGCAGGATTGCACAGGAGTTTATTGGTTTTTTTAATTGATATTTTGCATGGATGGTCGTGAGCCTTGCTGTAACATGTCAGAATTCCCATCTTGTCTAGTTGACTCCTCTCCCATGAGGTTAACAGAATCTCCGAGATGAGGAGTTTCATTCTGATCCACGTGACAAATCCTCACATTTCATATGTAGGTTTTAGGAGCCACTGATAGTCGTTACCTGGAATCATTATTTCATTACAGCTTGTGATTTTGTAATTCTGACATTCCTTTGCCTTTACTACTTACATTACTGGGAAGATGATTCTGAGACGCTAACTGACTCTGGAAGTGGGGAAGGGAGGAGCTGAGTTGAGGTGATGAGGCTGCAGAATTGATGCACGACTGTCAGTGTCTAAGGGAAGAGCAGACTCAAGAGACAACTTGAATTACTGGATTGGGAACCTAGATAGACCATCGTGTTATTTAGGGAACAGCTCCAGTTTTGAACACATGAGGTTTTAGTTACTTGTTTGTTGTCCAAGTGAAGATGGCCAGTCTCCCACTTTAAACATGGGTCTGGTCTGAGTTGAAGAGGAAGATTTGGGCTAGAAATGTAGATTGGGGAGTTGGTGGTACGTGTGGGATACTTTTTTTATTAACTCTGTTTCAACTGATAATCTGACTATAAGATTGACTGTATTTTGGGGAAAAAATTCAGTTTTAGAATTCATTTAAAAATTTTTTGAAGCAGTTAGTCAAAACTTTGTCTAGCAAGCTTTGTCTGTTCTTCCTCTTCGGCCCCCACCACCACCCTGCTTTCTCCCCCTTTTTTTTTTTTTTTTTTTAATTTTTTTCAAAGAAAACTTCATTAAATGCTTTGGAGAGACTGACTAAAAATGAGTCACTTGAAAAAAATCATAGTTGATAAGGAGACATTACATAATGAGGAAGGTTTCAGTTCTCCAAGAAGACGTAACAATTCTTAATGTGCCCCCTTTATCAATGTAGAAAATTTAAGTAAAAATAGGGTATTCTGTTTGGAAACGAGGCGTCACCACTGTTTCAAGAAGGTGGAAGTCAGTTGTCAACTCTTCAGGATTGAGGGAAATTCGAGAAGGTCTCCTACAGGCAAGTAGTTCTGTAGACAAGTGTCCTACAGAACTTGCTTAAAGCAGAGGGGTGGCTTTCCGGTGAGCCTTGATTGAATTGTAGGCTTTGCCTTTGGTTTCTGTGTGTGTATTTGTTCAAAGCAGCAGAGACCTTTGTCTGTGTCAGGACCCGTGATACAGCAGCAGCATCATGGCAGCAGTGCTTTTGTCACAGATGCAACCGGTATCTGGCCACACTGTGCAGGTTTCCTGGTAGTCCTGGGGGGTCCGTCACTGAGCTCTGTCCTGTCTTCTCAGTTTCCTCTCATCTAATAGCCCCCAGAGCCCCACTCCTTTTCAGAATCCAGGCCAGTTGTTTTATAGAAGCTTCTTCACACTAGAATTAGATGGATGCTGCTGCTGCTAAGTCACTTCAGTCGTGTCCGACTCTGTGCGACCCCACAGATGGTAGCCCACCAGGCTCCACCATCTCTGGGATTCTAATGTTAAATCACAAATAACATTTTTAAAATTGGAATTAGATGGATGCTCAGTTCAGTTCAGTCGCTCAGTCGTGTCCAACTTTTTGCGACCCCATGAATCACAGCACACCAGATGGATGCTGCTGCTGCTGCTGTGTCGCTTCAGTCGTGTCCGACTCTGTGCGACCCCATAGATGGCAGCCGACCAGGCTCCGCCGTCCCTGGGATTCTCCAGGCAAGAACACTGGAGTGGGTTGCCATTTCCTTCTCCAATGCGTGAAAGTGAAAAGTGAAAGGGAAGTCGCTCAGTCTTGTCTGACTAGTAGCGACCCCATGGACTGCAGCCCACCAGGCTCCTCTGTCCATGCGATTTTCTAGGCAAGAGTACTGTAGTGGCTTGCCATTGCCTTCTCCGAGATGGATGCCAATTAATGTTAAATCACAAATAGTATTTTTTAAAATTGAAATGAGATGATTTGTAGATTAAGCATAGACATTTGGGCACATGTATTCTATCGGTAAGGTACATGACATCGATAGGTGAGTCCTGCATTAGTTATCTCATTGCTGGTGTTAAATTATAATTATATGATAAAGTGAGGTCTATCATTTTTTCTTCCCTTTTAAAGGTACCTTTTCCCCTGTAAAATAGTAAGTAACCTAATAATAAGTAACCTTTCAGACTGAGAATCACTTCTTCAACAACCTCTCACCCATGATTTTAAGATAATTTTGAATAATTTTGCTTTAATCGGTTATTACTGTGGTGTTGCAAATAACAACTTTTATAATTTTGTTTTTCTAAGCTTTTTAGTTTGTATCCTATAAAGTGCAGCTCCTCCCTCCCCCTTAAATTTTTTAAGTACCGGTACACACTCTTGGAGTCTTTTTATTTGATTGCTGTTGTTAAAACAGGCCCACCCTTGGTTTGAGGCCCTCTAGGTGAGCTCCTGTGTCCTCTGCAGTTTCCCTGTCTGTCTGGGCGCGTCTTTGCTCCCTGGACAAAGTATCCCCATGTATCCTCCTGCTCCAGCCCTGGCACCAACCTTTATTCAGGGAATCTTGATTCTTTTTATGGCAGAATAGAATTTAGAAAGCAAGATACAGTTATTGCTACTGGGATATCATTATTTCTAGACCCTTTAGACAGAGATAAAGGGGAAAACACATGTTAGTTTTAAGTCAAGTTCATATTGATATCTAATTTCAGTCCATCACCACTGTGTCTTCCTGTCATTCTTAGTGTCTGTAGTTCTGTCTCCCTTTTCTTCCATGAGAACTCTGGTGTTCATTAATATTGTATGCAGTCATTTACTGAGCCCTGCAGTAATTAGAAATTAGTTTCAGATTTACTATGCCCATTCTACTGTGAAATTCCAAATTTATTTACAGTTGTTTTTGTTCCTACAGTGTATTCAGTTCGGGTGGTGATTGTTCAAAAGTTACTTGGATTCATTCTTTTTTTTCTTTTCTGTGGTTATCAATTTGATAAATAGGTTATTTGATGTTGTTAATTAGTACCTATTTTCTTGCATCCTTCCCTTTCCCTCCACACCCAGTTTGAAATACGGCTCTCTAATGACAAATCAGAATTTCTTTCTCTTATGAATGACTTGGATTTTTTACCTGATGCCTCAATTTCTTTTATTTTCACTGTTTTGTATAAACCAAAATTCAACTGAGTAAATTTGAAGCTCTAATTGGCTTTATCCAATTTATGAATCAGACAGCATCTATCTAACAAACAGAAGGATGCTCCCAGTAGCTCATGAAAGGAAAGGTTGTAATTGGCAGATGGAGACGATTCAGTTCAGTCGCTCAGTCCTGTCTAACTCTGCAACCCCATGGACTGCAGCACACCAGGCTTCCCTGTCCATCACCAACTCCCAGAGCTTGCTGAAACTCCCGTCCATTGAGTCAGTGATGCCATCCAACCATCTCCTCCTCTGTCGTTCTTTCTCCTGCCTTTAGTCTTTCCCAGCATCAGGGTCTTTTCCAGTGAGTCAGTTCTTCGCATCAGGTGGCCAAAGTATTGAAGCTTCAGTTTCAGCATCAGTCCTTCCAGTGAATATTAAGGTTTGATTTCCTTTAGGATTGACTGGTTTGATCTTGCAGTCCAAGGGACTCTCGAGAGTCTTCTCCAGCACCACAGTTCAAATGCATCAGTTCTTTGGCACTCAGCTTTCTTTATGGTCTAACTCTCACATCCATACACGACTACTGGAAAAACCATAGCTTTGACTAGATGAACCTTTGTCGGCAAAGTAATGAATGTCTCTGCTTTTTCATATGCTGTCTAAGTTCGTCACAGCTTTTCTTCCAAGGAACAAGCGTCTTTTAATTTCCTGACTGCTGTCACCATCTGCAGTGATTTTGGAGCCCAAGAAAATAAAGACTGAGACTATTTCAGACCAGATCACCTTCCCTCACAGAGAGGCTGGGGGTCATTAGGGCAGGTACTTCACCAGTGCTGATCAGGAAACTCTAGACTGCTGGTTTATAGTTCTGAGTGTGGTAGGTATTTGTCCTGGTGAGCTTAGGATTAGCAACTGCATTTGGGGCCTGTTGTTTCTTTTTAACAGTAGGTGTGTCTCTCTTGCATGCTGTTGTTCTTTTTAGGTTAATTACTCTGTTCCTTTGTCTGCTTTCTCTTGTAACGATTTAATAAAATACTCTGCTCTAATCAATTTATATTGCTTATATTTATGTGAATTACTTTTTTGAAATTTTAGGAGGCAAAGGAGAACAAGATAGATTTTTTAGCTTCATGACTGCGGAGCAAGCTTTATTTATTTTATGAAGAATTAGACAGTATAACCTCAGACTTTATGAGGGGTTTTTTTGGGCTCTGGTTTCGCCCTGCCACCACCACCATTGTTGAATAGTCACTAATTCATGTTTGACTCTTTTGTGACCCTACAGGCTGTAGCCTGCCACCACCGTCACTTATATCTGAATCTTCTATTTTCTTTCTGTTTTCTCTCACCTTCTTTGTTTGGAATCTGATCTCAGCAGTTTCTCATGGTGGGGCCTTTTCCAGTACACCTGGCAGGGAGCATCGGCTGGTTACTCTAGAGAACGCTCAACCTGGACCGTCCCTTCATGATCCAGTGCCCAGAGCTCCTGCCCTTTCAGCAGCTCCCCTCACGGAGACCCGCTAGACTTTTGAGTGATTTCTTCCATTCTCCTTGCTACCTTTGCTTGCTCCGGTATGGATATTCGTACCACAGGGGTCTTACTGCTATTACTAGTTTGTTCCTAAAGTGAAAAGTAAAGTGGAAGTCACTCAGTCATGGACTGTACAGTTCATGGAATTCTCCAGGCTAGAATACTGGAGTGGTACCCTTTCCCTTCTCCAGGAGATCTTCCCAACCCAGGGATTGAATCCAGGTCTCCCACATTGCAGGATTCTTTACCGCCTGCAATGTTTGTTCTACCAGCTTATATTCTGGGATTCATTGAAACACCTGGACACTTAATTTTGTTGTAGATGTTGTCTGTGGCATGGGGTGGGAGGCGGGGGTTGTTTTGCTGTCCCAGTGAAACTGTACCTCAGGTTGGGACTTCAACCCACTGTCTTTTAAATCCCTGATCATACGTGGGACTTAATGAAGCTCAAGTACTTGATGTCCCAGAAAGAATTCAGTGAGAGACAAAATGATAGGTAAGAAGTGAGTTCACAGAGTGAGGGCCATCTCAGAAGGCAAGAGCAGCCCCAAGCTATGAGATTGTCAGGTTTTTGTTTGTTTGTTTGTTTGTTTGTTTGTTTTAGATTGTCAGTTTTTATAGGTGAGTAGTTTCATAGGCTGATAAGTAGGAGGAGTATTCCAGCTGTTTTGGAGAATGGGTGGGGATTTCCAAAAATTGGGGCACTTATTGACCTTTTATGCACGACCTTGGAACTGTCAACACTTCCCAGGTGGCTCAGGTTCCCTGAGAGGCCCAGTTTCAATCCCTGGGTGAGGATGATCCCCTGGAGAAGGAAATGGCTACCCGCTCCAGTATTCTTGCCTAGGAAATTCCATGGACGGAGGAGCCTGGCAGACTACAGTCCATGGGGTCGTAAAGAGTCAGACATGATGGAGCCACTAACACTTCCACTTTCTTGGAACTGTCATGATGCCTCTGGGTGTGTCACTTAGCCTGCTGATGTCTTACAGTGAGCATACACTGAGGCTCAAGGTCTAGTGGACGTCTTCATCATCTTGGCCCTGGTTGTTCATTGTTCAGTCACTTAACTCATGTCCAACTCTTTCGGCCCCATGAACTGTAGCACACCAGGCTTCCCTGTCCTTCACTATCTCTCAGAGTTTGCTCAAACTCATGTCATTGAGTCAGTGATGCCATCCAACCATATCATCCTTTGCTGCTCCCTTCTCTTACCCTCAATCTTTCCCAGCATCTGTGCCTTTTCCAGTTAGTCAGCTCTTTGCATCAGATGGCCAAAGTATTGAAGCTTCAGCATCAGTCCTTTCAATGGATATTCAGGGTTGATTTCCTTTAGGATTGAACTGGTTTGATCTGCTTGCTGTCCAAGGGACTCTCAAGAGTCTTCTCCAGCACCAAAATTCAAAAGTATC
This sequence comes from Moschus berezovskii, assembly GCF_049115385.1. Classification (NCBI taxonomy): domain Eukaryota; kingdom Metazoa; phylum Chordata; class Mammalia; order Artiodactyla; family Moschidae; genus Moschus; species Moschus berezovskii. The sequence goes on from NC_142472.1 coordinate 50,258,545, forward strand.
AATTCTTGAGGGCTCAGCCTTCTTTATGGTCCAGCTCTCACATTTGTACATGGCTACTGGAGAAACCATCGCTTTGAGTATACAGAACTTTGTCAGCAGAGTGATGTGTCTGCTTTTTAATACGTTGTCTAGGTTTGTCAGACCTGCTTAGTTCTAACCGTTTATGTCCTGTCCTTGGGCCATGTCATTCTTTTAAAGACTGTGCTTTACCCCTCTCCCTCCTATTTTACTAGTTGCTTTTTTATGAAGTGCTATAGGAAGAGTCAAAAAGTTTTGCCAGTGCCACCACATTTCCACTACCTTATTAAACTTGGTGGTGGTCTTTGCTAAAGCACCACAGGGAAAACTTAAAAATGCACCTATCTTGATTCTCCCTCTTGTCCTTCCCCAAGTCCTTCCCCAAGTTATTTAGAAGAGAATGTGGGGAAATAGGACCTAAAAATGCTTTGCATAATGTTTTTATATCTAGACAGATACTTAATTCTTAAAAGGTTATTCTGTCATCAAATAAATCTTTACAAATTACTTATTGGTGTTTTGAAAATTTTGAAGTTGAAATTATACATAACCCACCATACATACGACTGTTAGGACCTCCATCAGCACTTATAATTTCTGTCCCTCTCTGTTTCTCTGTTTCCATAAATTGATGCTTATTGTCACCTCCAAGACCTATTTCTTAAGTTAGCAATGTAAGTAAGTTATACAGCCTCAGTTACATAAACAATTTTAAGAAGTTGAGAAACTGGAGGGAAAAAAATTCCTACCAGATTTCATTTGTACGAGTATTCAAAACCTTTTAAATTACTGTGTTCTTAATGAGTTTTTTAATCTTTCTTATACTTTATAGAGACTGTCCCTAAATAATGACATATTTGAGGCAAACTCTGATAGTGATCAACAGAGTGAGACTAAAGAAGACACTTCTCCAAAGAAGAAAAAGAAAAAACTAAGGCATAAGGAAGAGAAAAGCCCTGACGACCTGAAAAAGAAGAAAGCAAAGACTGGGAAACTGAAAGACAAGCCCAAACCAGACCTGGAGAGCTCCTCTGAAAGTTTGGGCTTTGATTTAAGAACAAAGAAAAGAATTTTGGAAGCTAAAGAAGAATTAAAGGAATCCAAAAAGCCCAAAAAAGATGATATAAAAGAAACTAAGGAGTTAAAGAAAGTTAAAAAGGGTGAAATAAGAGATTTAAAGACTAAAATAAGAGACGATTCCAAAGAAATTAGAAAAACTAAAAAAGAGAAATGTGTTGAATCTCAGGTGGACTCTGAACTGGGCGTACTTAGTGATTCCCCACTTCAGGAAGAGGACTGTGAAGATTTACAGCTTGACAACAGAGAGGAGAAGCAGAAGTTTAGAGGTGCTAAAGATAAAGCTGAGCAAGAAGCCAGTCTGGATGCTGCTTCTGATATACAGCAGGATGGCAGTGTAAGTGCTGATGAGGACGAGGTCAAAGCAAGGAGGAAAAAAAAGAAACCGAGAAGGACAGAGGAACTTAAAGAGAGCAAAAAGCTAGAAAACAAGAATCTCTTCTTAGAGAAGAAAACTACACAGAAAAAGCAAAGGAATCAAGACAAAGGCCAAAGCAGCACAGAGTTGGATAAGCCAGTGCCTGCCTCTGCCCTGACACCGCCTAGGATGTCCAGGCCCACAGACTCCCCGGGGGAGGTGAGTACGCAGATCCTGGTGGAGGGTGGTTGGATCCCACTAAGGACTAAGGTTTGCGTCTGACAGAACACAGGGACATTCCACTCAGGCTGGTGCTCTAAGTAAAGACTTGGAGACAGTGGAGCACAGCCCATCCTCATTTCGTTTCACTTAGGAGATAGTGCATTTTTTATTAGACTGAAGGTTTGTGGCAAGCCTGTATCTAAGCCATTCTTCCTGGAGCATCTGCTCACTTCCTGTCTCCGTGCCACATTTTGGTAATTCTTGCAGTATTTTAAACTTTTGTTTTGCTTTTTGACCACCCTGTGTGGAACTTTCCTGACCAGGGATGGAACCCATGCCCCTGGAGTCTCAACCACTGGACCACCAGGAAGTCCTAAACTTTTTCATTATTATTGTACTTTTTACAGTGTTAGTGATCGGTGATCTTTGATTTTATTTTTGCAAAAATCTCAGGCTACAGCCAGCATTTTTTAGCAATACAATTTTTTTTTTTTAATTAAGGTAGGTATGGCTATTTTAGACATAATGCTGTTGCACACTTAATTCTATAGTGTAAATATAACTTTTATATGCACTGGGAGACAGAAAAATTATAACTTGGTTTATTGAAGTGTTTGCTTTATTTCTTGGATTTGAAGCCGACCTTGTAGTATCTCTGATGTGTGCCTATAAGAGAAGTTCTTCTACCATTAGGGAGTTAATACTTTATCGGGAGATTTTCTCCTCCCTCCTAGATTCTAGGTTGCCTGGCTGCTATAGAATTGAACTGACATGAAACAGATTAACATGGGGAAAATTAAAAGTTTACTAACACATACACATGAAAGAAACCTAGGAAAACTGAGTAACTCTCCAAAATGTATGAAGCCCTTACCTCAAACACCACCCTCAGCCAAAGACAAAAGAGGATGCTGAGAACGGGGAACCAGTCCTGGGAAGAGAAGCACTTTAAACAAGGGCCAGGTTACTGCACTGACTGGTGAGTCCTCGCCTGCCACTTGAGAACTCCTAGAGGCTTAAAGACGCCCTTGCCAGAGGAGATTTCCCTCAGAGATGCAAATGTCTCTCAAAAGGGTGGCTCTGACTTGACTTTCAGAGTTTTTTCCTTGCCTGCTGTTACTTATCAGTAACCAGCTTAAAATAGTTAAAATGCCAAAGAGACAGTTCCCCTACTAATCTGTCTGTGCTGTGCTTAGTTGCTCAGTCAGTCATGTCCTACTCTCTGTGACCCCATGGGTTGTATGTAGCCTGGTATTTTCCTCTATCCATGGAGATTGAGATTCTCCAAGTAAGAATACTGGAGAGGGTTGACATACCCTCCTCCATGGGATCTTCCCAACCCAGGGATCGAACCCAGGTCTCCTGCATTGCAGGCAGGCAGATTCTTTATCAGCTGAGCTACCAGGGAAGCCCTGGTCTTCCCACTAGTCTGACTGGTGGGAAGCCATTATAAATGCTGACTATCCTGCTTTTGAAACTGCCTCAACTTTTCTCTTAGTCTAATCCAGACTTTCTTTTGGACTGACTGCAGCTAGAAAATTGGGGGCTAATTTGTGAACAAGTGAGGGTTTTTAGAGGAATTCAGATACGATGTAGCATTGTGAAATAAAGTTTAGGGCTTTGTCTGTTTATTCTATTAGCTTTTCACATCCTACTTATATTTTCCCCATGTTGTTTTAAGAATATACCACTTCTGGAACTTCCCTGGTGTTTGTGTGTTAGTTACTCAGTTGTGTCTGACTCTTTGAGACCCATGGACTATAGCCTGCCAGGCTCCACTGTCCATGGACTTCTCCAGGCAAGATTACTGAAGTAGGTTGTCATTTCCTTCTCCAGGGAATCTTCCCGACCCAGGGATCGAACCCCAGTCTCCTGCATTGCAAGCTGATTCTTTACCATCTGAGCCACAGTGGACTCTCCTGGTGGTCCAGTGGCTAAGACTTCCATCTTCCACTGCAGGGGGCGCAGGTTGGAAACTAAGATCCCACATGAGTGCAGTGAAGCCAGTCTTCCCACCCCAGCTTGTGACGAAGAAAAGGACAGCCTTTATGGGAAAGGCCCCAGTGCAAGGAGAATGGGTGTGGCTTCTGCTTGAATACCCCAACTCTCTAGAGGGTTTCAGCATTTTATTTTTAAAGGCCCGGGGGAAGGGAGGGAGGGAGGGAGTGGCAGGACCTGTGATCAGTGGTGCACAACCCTCTGGTTCATTGATGGTGAGATTAAGCAGTGGTGTCACAGGGTTAATACTGATCCTTATAATGGCAAGCGACCCCAGTACTCTTGCCTAGAAAATCCCATGGATGGAGGAGCCTGGTAGGCTGCAGTCCGTGGGGTCGCTAAGGGTCGGACACGACTGAGCGACTTCACTTTCACTTTTCACTTTCACACATTGGAGAAGGAAATGGCAACCCACTCCAGTGTTCTTGCCTGGAGAATCCCAGGGACGGGGGAGCCTGGTGGGCTTCCGTCTGTGGGGTCACACAGAGTCGGACACGACTGAAGTGACTTAGCAGCAGCAGCAGCAGCAGACTCCATTAGGCTTGGGAGGGCCGTGTCTTTATGGTCATCAGGCAGTTAACACCTTCCTTTTGGTAGGGGATTTCACATCTGTAAAACTACACAGGAAGTGTGCACCAGACACTGTTACCCAGGTTCTCCAGAGTGGTTAGCTGCAGCAGAGGATATGGGGTGGGTGGTGGGGGGTCTGTCCTGGGAAGGCCCCAAGGGGGTCCTGCTCTGTTATTAAACTAATGCTGTACTAGTCTGTCTAGTCATGAGGGAAAAGGTTAAGAAAATATAGTAGTTGGGGACTGTTAAATATCCACTGAAACATTATGAGGTCAGCACAGCAAAAATAGAAACATTTACAAAATGTTACGGTGGAGAAAATCATACATATATAAACACAGTCAAGTAAAAATATCTATGCAATGTAAATAAAGAAAAATAAATTTTAAACAACAAAATTATCTGTAAAATTACAGAGATCTGAGGAACAATGTGGAGAATTAAAAACAGTTTTGTTTGGTTAATAGGAATGTAGGTGAAGTTTTTTGGAATTTTATTATTAGTAATAAAAAATTCTTCAAGGAAACTTGGTGTTGGGTTTTGAATGTGATATTTTGTGAATTGTCGAGGTTGGGGGTAAACTTGACCAGTGAAGCAGTTGACATGAGCAAAGACATAGGTGTCAGGGGTCATATGCACAGTTCACAGAAGGGGGGCCTAACGCCAGGAACCTGTTTCCCAGTTTTCAGAATCAGTATCAGCTCTGTCTGTGTTTGGGGTCTTATATGTGTCTTTTTCAGGAGAGAGAAACCAAAAAATATGAACCCAAAGAAAAATACCAGAAAAGGCAAGATTTGGACAAGGAAGAAAAAGGCCGAAAAGAGCCCAAGGCATTAAAGAGTGAGTGAATAGTGACATTTGTCGTTTCTGTGGTGTTTCAGACAAACAGTTTAGTTCATTGTGAAGACAGACTGTCGTCTAAGCTGCAAGGTCATTGAGTAGCAAATTTGTTCACGGGGGACTTGAGAACATTATACTACTGTTGTTTACCAGTAATCTTCGTTTATTACATAATGTATGTTATTAGTATATCTTCCCCCATCTGATCACCTTGTTCTTTTTCCTTTTGGGTATGAGATGAAATACGTTATCTTCATTTTTTTTTTTAACTTTAATTTTTTCATTGAAATATAGTCAATTTACAATGTTTTAGATTCTGGTGGGAATACATTATCTTGAAAGAGACAGGAAATTAGTTTTGACAGAAAAGTAAGTATCTCTTATAGTAGATGCTGAGATAAATTTCTGTTTATTGTGTTTAGCTCTGTGTCATTTGTATAAATACAATTAATATGCATTTTGATCACATCAAGATATAACTCAATTAAGAATCTGCAGTGCATGTTAGTACTAGAACAAGTACTTTATAAAATGTTCACCATTACAGTGTTTGAATAAAACTGGATATTTCAGTTCACATACCAAAAAGTACTTGGAAAACAAGTTCTTGTGGAAGCAGTGATTTCTAAGAGATGGATGATTTCTTGAGAGTGTTCTCCCACAAACTGTGTAACTGAGGTAATACTAAAAGTGAGTTTGGGCTCTAAGCCTCAGTTCAGACTTGGCAGGAAGTAGCAGGGTTGATGGAATCTGGGAGGGAACAGCTTTGATGACTTGTGTGCAGGTGAGTGTGATGTAGGGACCGTGCTTCTTCATAGTAATACTGCAGTTCTACGCCTCTCTTCAGAGAGTGACTGGAGATTCAAAATACCATAAGATTAGAAGTAGTTAGGAACTTTTTCTTCCTCTGAGTATCTGTCAGTTTCAGGTACATTTTTACTGTGAATGTTCAGTCTGTTCCTTAAATTCAGAAGGCCACACCTGGAGTCCGATTTTCAGTATCCCTGCTGCTAAAACCTGCTTCCACCCCGAGTCCAAAAGGTGCTATAGCTGGGACTTTGCCGGCCTCACTGTGTCTGCAGTTTTTCAGTTTTCAGAGTCTGTTGACCATAACCTTGCAGCTTATATGTACCTGTGCTTCTGTCTGATCCTTGGCACCCAGCCTCCAGAACAGAAATAAAACTGCATTTGGGGGTATATTTTGGGAGTGTGTCAGAAAATCAGTGAACATGAGTCTTCACATTGCATTTGCTGTATTACAATGGATTCAGTGTCCTCTTCATACAGTAGCTTGGGAAAATACCAGAATTCAGTTGCCTTCAGATTTAAATGTGGAAAAAAGTACTTATCTGTGGAAAAAGGAAAGAATGGTTAACACTTGTATTTCTGAACATTGAATGAGATGGTCCACTTGCCGTTCTCTATTTTTGTTACTGGACTGGTGTTATGTAAATAATCCAGATATTCAGAGTGTAAATATGTCTGGGACAAGCAGTCTCAGTGCTGCCACTGTGATTTTACATTCTGCATATGTCATTTTGTTGTGTCATATACTTGGTTAGGTTTCTTCAAGGCACATAGAAAACAAAATCAGTGAATTTCTCAGGTTCCTTTCATTGTGATTTGGAAAAGATACATCTTTATGGAATGAGAGCTTTATTTGGACTAGCTTTCTTATTGAAAAAGAAAAGGTTCAATTTGTGTTGGTCAGGACTACATTCATATAATGCTTGTTTTTCCTCTGGTCACACCATGTTGTGCATTAACCAGGATACCTCTACTCGTAGCGAACTGTAGTTTACTACAGGTGTTTAAAACTGTTTAAGCCTATGCAGTTCTTACAGAGGAAGATAAATGAGAGATGTCACCTAAAAGTACTATTGAGAAGGTGTTCCTGTTTAACATAAAAGAATACAAAACCCCTGTCTGCTGTATACCTAAAGTTTATAGTTGTTCACTCTGTCCTTCTACCCCTTTTGGGGGTTATTATTAAAGATATGCTGCTTTGCCAGTCTTCTCTCTGCTTTGTCTTTAAAGCGAGTAGATTATCGCAGGCATCAAGTGCAGTGTTGCTGGGCCAGTCAGTGTGCTGACACCCTTCCATCTCCCAGTCTCCACCAAAAGTCATTTTTGTACCAGGTCACTTCCGGGCATGGTGGAGGCGGTGTCTCAGCAGATGGGTGGTTGGTGACATGACTAGGATTATTCTGAGGCTCATGGGCTGTGGTGGCCTTTGTCAAAACTGCGAGTAGTTCAGACCCCCAGAAGAAGAGCCGTTCACTTTGGCTGTCCTGTGTAAATACGGAGCAGCCAACACAGAGATGAACAGAAAGGCTTCATGGCTGTGATAGTCAACCTGATCAGGCTTTCTAACCAAGGCAGATATTAGTAAGAATTAAGAAAATATCTGTGTAGTTTTTTTTTAAACACCCAGATTTTCTTTTGATTACAAAGAAATTAGTGACTCATAATCAATTTTATTTTTTTCCAGTAGCATTTAAGGAAATCAGAAATGCATTTGATTTGTTTAAATTAACCCCAGAAGAAAAAAATGATTTTCCTGAGAATAATCGGAAAAGAGATGAAATACTGCCTGACTGTAAAGTCATAGAAGACCATAAAGCCAAGGAAAACAAGCCGTTACTTAAAGAAAGAAGAAATACAAGAGATGAGACTGACACGTGGGCATATATAGCTGCAGAAGGTGACCAAGAAGTTCTGGATGGCGCGAGCCGAGCGGAGGAGAGTCCTGGTGAGTGTGTGTGACTGTCTGCAGTTTTCTCAGGGCTGTGTGAGGCTCTCTCCTCACCTTCCTCTCCTCTCCACAGTTATTATGGTCTCAGGATGGAGTAGAAAACTGTTTGAATCTATTTTCTAATTCCCTCTAGAATAGCTCAGCACATTTACAATTACAGAGATTGCTGGTTTGCTACCTTATCTCCTCTTATCAAGTTGTCTGATTGTATATCTTACTAGATTTCTTTCAGAAAACTGTCAAAATACAGACTTATTTGTATTCTTCGCTTTCAACTTTGCAGTAAATAACACTAAATGAGGTTATATTGTGAGTGCTGTTCTGAAATACTGGAATTAGCTGAGGCGGCGAGGGCTATGTATAGAAAGAAGAGGAATAAAAGTGTATTTATGTATTTATAACTAGGGCAGGGGTTCAGAGATTTGTCTGATAAAACTTTTTATAATTTATAAATCTTGTAAAACAGTTGAAGTTTTGAAATATTTGGGAATATATAACAAGCTAGATGTTAGGTGACCCTCTTACTGCAAAACACCTAGGTTCTGGGATCCTTGGTAACATGATTGCCCAGCTGGTTGGGAACTGGGTTAGTTTCTTCAGCCAGCATACGGTGGGGGTTGCGAGGGCCGGGAGGGAACTGGGCTGCCCAGCTGACACCAAGCAACAGAAAATAGTCCGGGAGGTATTGGTCCAGCCAGCTGGGGAGGTCTGGGTAGAACCTGAGACCAGCCTAGTTCACAGAAGGCAGGGAGACCAAGGAAAGAGACAGCCACCCTGGATGGGGAGGCAGGTTTCACAAGCAGGGAGCTTCTGATTGGCCCAGCCTGGGTGCCACAAGGTAAGTATCCCTCACCACCCCCACCACCGCCAGCACCTTAATAGTTTGTGGAGAGCTCTGTGTTCGGTCCACATGTCCCCTCAGTGCTGTTCCTCCTGTGGAAACAGTGGGCGGAACATACAACACAGGGACAGGGAGCCTTTGGTGGGCCTTGGGGACCTGCTCCTACAGTAGAGCACTGGTGATGCCAGAAGTTGGTTCATTGGAAGACTTAATAGGATAGACCAGCCTCCGGTAGTGCTAGGGGAAAAAAAGAATGAAAACTTAAACAGTACTTCCAGGGGGAAAAGAGAGCCCATTATAGGTGGCATCCAGATTAAAATGATTAAAATTCTATGAGCATTTCCTTGCAATAAACTTGAAAACTAAATGAAATGGGAAATTCCTAGAAAGATAATAGTTTAACAAAACTGACCCAAATACAAAAATTGGATATTATTACTATCAAAAATGTGAAATAGTCATTTAAAGTAGTTTTTCAAATTTAACACTAGGCACAGATGGTTTCATATGCAAGAGTTTATCAAACTTACAAAGAAGTCTTCCTGAAAGCAGGTGGGCTCTGGGCCCCACCATCACTTCAGTCCCCAGACCAGACAGAACTGTCCCAAGAAGGGGAGGACGGCCAGGGTTCAACACTCACAAGCTCAGGTGTGAAAACCCAGCAGAGCAGGAGCAAGTTGAATCCAGCCACTTGTAAGGCTTCAGTTCGGTTCACTCAGTCGTGTCCGACTCCTTGGGACCCCATGAACCGCAGCATACCAGGCCTCCCTCTGCATCACCAGCTCCCAGAGTTTACTCAGACTCATGTCCATCAAGTCAGTGATGCCATCCAACCATCTTATCCTCTGCGATCCCCCTCTCCCGCCTTTAATCTTTCCCAACATCAGGGTCTTTTTAAATGAGTCAGCTCTTTGCATCAGGTGGCCAAAGTATTGGAGTTTCAGCATCAGTCCTTCCAATGAATATTCAGGACTGATTTCCTTCAGGATGGACTGGATGGATCTCCTTGCAGTCCAAAGTTCAGAACTTGTAGCACCACAGTTCAAAAGCATCAATTCTCCGGCGCTCAGCTCTCTTTGTAGTCCAACTCACATCCATACATGACTACTGGAAAAACCATAGCTTTGATTAAACGGACCTTTGTTGGCAAAGTATTGTCTCTGCTTTTTAATGTGCTATGTAAGGGTTAGGGTCGGGCTTCTGTGGTCAGTAAGGGCTGTATTCACAGAGGCTCATTCACATCGTAACATTCTTTTCTGTTCTGTTCTGTTCAGTCGCTCAGTCGTGTCCGACTCTTTGCGACCCGGTGGACTGTAGCCTACCAGGCTTTTCCATCCATGGGATTCTCCAGGCAAGAATACTGGAGTGGGTTACCATTTCCTTCTCCAGGGGATCTTCCCGACCCAGGGATTGAACCCGGGTCTCCCGCCTTGGAGGCAGACGCGTTAACCTCTGAGCCACCAGGGAAGCCCTAACATTCTTTTAGTATATGTCTAATTTTATATTTAAAATAGAGAAAAAGTTAAAACTGCTAAATGTTGGGTTCAGTGCTTGGTAGGAATGAACAAAATGAATTTAGGATTTTAAGCCAGTTGGCTTCATCGTGATGCCGCTGAGTATCGTGGCTCTATGTAACTGGAGGCACTGTCTCAGTCTCTGTGAACCCTCAGCTGTCCTGAGTACCAGTCTCCCTGGGGGGATTGTGGGGGGAAGCAGCTGAGGACTCAGACACATGTCAGTGCACACATGGCTCCCTCACAGATTTTTGTGTATGGATTGAATGTACTGATGCATGAATTTAACACTCTTTTCTGAATGTCCACTAGTTGTTACTCAGGAAGTGAGGTACAGCAAGTATATGCGACTTACGCAGTCATACATGGACAAGGCTGTGCTGTTTCTGTGTTGCTGCTGCTGCTAAGTCACTTCAGTCATGTCCAACTCTGTGCCACCCCAGAGATGGCAGCCCACCAGGCTTCCCCGTCCCTGCGATTCTCCAGGCAACACTGGAATGGGTTGCCATTTCCTTCTCCAGTGCAAGAAAGTGAAAAGTGAAAGTGAAGCCACTCAGTCGTGTCCAACTCTTAGCAACTCCGTGGACTGCAGCCTACCAGGCTCCTCTGTCCATGGGATTGCTTCTGTGTTGGGATGTCCTTAAATCCTTCTAACTTTTCTTTTTTTCTCAAAGTATAGTTGATACACAGTGTTGTTAAAGTGTACAGCAAAGTGATTCAGTTACACATAGATACATATTCTTCTTCAGATTGTTTTCCATTATAAGTTATTACATGATACTGAACATAGCTCCTTGTGCTATACAGTAGGTCTTGGTTTATCTATGTTATATATAGGACTTTGTATCTTTTAATCCCAAACTGCTAATTTAGTCCCCTTCCCTTTCCCCTTTGGTAACCATTAGTTTGTTTTCTGTGAGTCTGTTTCTGTTTTGTCAGTAAATTCATTTGCATTTTTTTTTTTTTTTAAGATTCCATATGATATTTGTCTTTTTTGTCTGACTCACTTCACTTGGTATGGTCATCTTCAAGTCCATCCATGTTGCTGCAGATGGCATGATTTCACTCTTTTATGGCTGACTAGTTTTCCATCGTGTATATATATGTATATACACACACATATGTGTACACATAGGCCACATTTTCTTTATACATTCATCTGTCGATGGACATTTTGGATATTTAAGTTGCTTCCATGTCTTGACTGTTGTAAATAGTGCTGCTGTGAACATAGGGCTCCATGTATCTTTTCAAAATAGATATATGCCCGGGAGTAGGATTGCTAGGTCATATAGTAGTTCTGTTCTTAGATTTTTGAGGAACTTCCATATTGTTCTCCATAGTGGCTATATCAACTTACATTTGTACAGTCTGTAGAAGGGTTCCCTTTTCTCTGTGCCTTCTCTAGCATTTATTGTTTGTAGATTTTTTTAATGATGGCCATTCTAACCGATGGGAGGTACTGGCTGTAGCTATGATTTGCTTTTCTATGATAATTAGCAATGTTGAGCATCTTTTCCTGTTCCTGTTAGTCATCTGCTTAAATCCTTTAACTGTTACTATCAAACATTTGTGCCTTTCAGTGTTTAAAATAGTACAGCCATTTTGAGTTCTTCCCAGACGTTCTCTATTCCACTGCCAGTAGGGAATAAACATTTTCATCCCTCATGTTGAGCCCATGCGTTGGACATGAGGGTGGAAACTAGCACTTGCATCACTTGTAGTGGGGGTATCTCAGGGCCCTGAGCACTGTGGGGTTTGGTGGGGGTACTTGCAGGGGGAGAAGTTTGAGCCAAGTTTGACAGGATCACAGGCAATGACTTATTTATATTTAGAGCGACTTTACCTACATGAATATTGAAAGCAGTGTACATTCATCACTTGCGTAAGGTTGACCCTCTGTCTCTGGCCCTTCTGGTTGGGGAGGGCTGACCAGCTGTCCAAGAACAGCCAAAGGAACAAATTACAGGGCTTCTTCTTACTGAAGCCCTGTGATTTCTTGCTTTCTTTCAGCTGCTAAAATTCATGTTACTATTTTACAGTTAATAAGATACCTATTAGTCCTTATGCCTCTTCATGTATGACATCTGAAAGTGGACAATTCATATTACTACCCAAAGAAAGTCAGAAATTTAGAGGCTCAGATAATGACGTAGGTTTAAAGTGTAACATTTGGGTTAGGACACCATATGCTTAAATAAAACGGCATTGTATTTTTTATAGTCAGTAAAAGTATGTCTTAATAAGGCTCTTCTGTGTCCCAGATGGCAGACAGCAGGTTCTGAGTCTGGGCATGGATCTGCAGCTGGAGTGGATGAGACTGGAGGACTTCCAGAAGCATCTTGATGGAGAAGATGAGAATGTTACTACAGTGGATGTGATTCCAAGCAGTGAGTAGTTTTGGAATTATAGGGATCTTCTTCATTAATCTAGTTATTGAAACCTGATTTATCTTTTCTTTCATTTTAGATTTATTGAGGGATGCTGTGAAGAATGGGGATTATATTACTGTCAAGGTTGCACTTAACTCGAGTGAAGAATATAACCTGGACCAAGAGGTGAAGTATCTTTCTAAAAATCTGATGAAAGGAAGATGGAGAATAGCTCTTTTAAAATAACTCAGGTTTATTCTTTAACTATAAAAATAATACATATTCACTTTATAAGAGTCAAACATTGTAGAAACGTATAATAGAATTATAGTTCTTGTAATTCCAGCCCTGTATAATGACCTTTAGTTAGCCATGATATACCTGGTTTTGTTATGGTTTAACCTCTACATTTTGAGGGGAAAGTGACTCCTTTGTTTTGTCACCATTTGTTTTTGATTGATAGTTGCCTATTTACAGCAACTGCCCCTCTTTCTATTTTTTTGACCATGCCCTTGGCTTGCCAGATCTTAGTTCCTGGACCAGGGATTGAACTCGTGCCCTTTGCAGTGGAAACACAGTGTTAACCACTGGACCTCCAGGGAAGTCCCCAATATTTTCTTATTGTTGCTGAGTTTTTTCACACTGATTTATAAGGATACTTTAATAGAAGCATATTAATCCTTTTTATTTTATGTTTTTGAGTCTTACTGCTTGGGGAGATTTTTATTTTTAGGTAGTCACATCATTTGATCTTTTCCTTTATGGCTTTTGGTCATCTAATCTTGCTTAGAAAAGATTTTTATATATTCTGTTTTTGGTTTTCTTGCTTTAATTGTGGACTTTTTAGGTTTAATCCTTTAGGATTACATTAAAATAGATTAATTTGGCTCAGAATTGACATTTTAACATTTTGAGTCTTTTTTTGAGGAACATATCTACTCTACATTCATTCAGCTCATCATTTCTTCTCTTAAACCAAATTCTTTGGATTATTTCTTCATGTAGTTCTTGTACATTTATTTTAGATGCATTCATACGAATCATCTTATTAATGTTCATTGGAATCTTTCTCTCCCACACTTTTGCTACGTGTGTAACAAATCCAACGCAGGATTCAAGCGGGATGACACTGGTGATGCTTGCGGCTGCAGGAGGGCAGGACGACCTGCTGAGGCTGCTCCTCAGGAAGGGGGCGAAGGTGAATGGTCGGCAGAAGAACGGGACTACGGCACTCATCCACGCTGCCGAGAAGGTGGGCCACTCAGCATGCTGTGCTTTCAGTCTTGGAGACAGAATCTGTGTCTGTGGGGCAGTGTGCCAATCACACAGTCACATAACTTGGTTCAGTTCATCTATGACTTGTCATAAATCAGTGTTTTTATTGACAGTCGTACTTTGAAATTTCCAAATATCGTCTGTCTAGTTGGAGGTGATTTGTATTGAAAAAGAACTTCAGATTAAGGTATTAATATTGATTTCATTCTTAGATTTTTAAAAATCTTTTCCAATCTAAAGTATTCCTTTGGTTAATAATTTAATTAAAATGTTCCCGTGTTATCTTATTAAAGGACTGAGATGAAGAGATTCTTTATGTTGAAACCAGTGGTTAAACTTGAGGTTGAAGTTGCTGGCAGACGGTGTGCGGCTGTGCAGGGTGCCAGCGGGAGGGGCCGTGCAGTCCCCGACTCTCCTGGGACCCTGCAGGGGGGGTGGGGAGTGGCAGGAGGGAGGAGCAGAAGCGGTGGTCTGTGGTATTCACCAACCTGCATGAGATAGAATCTGAGTATTTTTGCTAATGGCTAGAAATTTCAAAACATCTTGAAATATCTTACTTGTAAAGAATTTGAGGGGATTAAATCCATTTCTTTTTTTTTAACAGAACTTTTTAACTACTGTGGCTATTCTTTTGGAAGCAGGAGCTTTTGTAAACGTCCAGCAGAACAATGGTGAGACGGCGCTAATGAAGGTAAATGCCTCCCTGGGAGCACTGCCCACCCACCCACCACCACCCCGCTGCGGGAGCATGTTCTCCATAGGACCTCCCACTGCCACTGTACTGGGACTGGTGATCAACGGGGACAACACAATCTGTGGACTTGAAGGGGTTGCAGCTGAGTGACAGACCCAGAGAGACAGAGTTACTGGGTGTGATGAGAGGAAGCACAGGGAGCTGTGGGCTTTGTAACCTGGTGGCCAAGCTTTGTGGATTCGAGCTAAGCCTTGGAGGGAACCTGGCAGCTGGCTCAGCTGCATCCTGAAGACCTAGGTCGGCTGGGATAAACCATGTCAGTGAAAGGGGACAGGCTGTGCCCTGCAGAGACCTGGGCATGGAGCAGATGGATGGGGATTTTTTACTTCACATTGGTGACTTCATCTCCTTGGCCTCAGGTTTCCTCACCTGTGCATGGATTGTGGAAGCTTGGAGAAACTCCCCACCCCCCACCCCAGCTCCAGGTTTTCTGGCCTGAGGTGCTGTCCACCCAGTAGGTCATGACCCTGTGTGGAGAGCGTGGCTCCCGCCTCCTCCATGAAGGGAGAGCTCACCAGTGGGTGGTGGCTGCGGTTCCTCTTCTAACCTTCTTGCCTGAGTCAGGCAGATGGTCAAACCCTTGGTTCAACATGGGCCGGACCCTGAGGCTGTGCTGGACTCTGTCGTTCTTCTTCCACACTTCAGGGTTAAAACTTGTTCACTGCTGATGTTTCTGTTTCATTTTTTTGGTTCATAGAAATGTTTATTTTGTTTGGGCACCCTCTTGAATTTTAGTTTTCCTTTATGTGTTCCTATTGAAGTATGTTTAGAGCATAGGTGGCAGCTGAAAGCGTGAATTTAAAACTTATTGAGAAATCACCAGGCACATTCTAAACAACAGATATTTAAATAGGAGCATAAAGGGTGTGTGTGGAGTGGGGGGTGCACAAAACTGTCTACATCTGTGCCAAGGAAGTAGGAGTTCATCCAGATAGCAGCTGGGAGCCTTCAAAAAGTTTAACCTTGAGAAAGATTTACTCAGAATAGAGGCTGGACTTTGATGCTGCTGTGTAATATCCCCTATTACAGTGGGTGGCATGGATTGGTTTGCAGACTTGTGGTAGGATTTTTGTACATATGGTAAATGCTCAGGTGTTTAACATTTGAATCTTAAGCTCAGAAGAGAGGCAGGCTAGAAACTCGAATTGGGAGGGAAATGGCAGAAGCAGGAGGGAGGGACAGTCATAGGAGGACCACAGGACTTCTATTT
The DNA here is from genome assembly GCF_049115385.1 of Moschus berezovskii. Classification (NCBI taxonomy): domain Eukaryota; kingdom Metazoa; phylum Chordata; class Mammalia; order Artiodactyla; family Moschidae; genus Moschus; species Moschus berezovskii. Next base: position 50,274,349 of record NC_142472.1, read on the forward strand.
CCAACCCAGTTTCCAACCCCAGGGATCCTTCTCCATGGAGAACTCTCAGCTCAGAGAGGAGGAGACACTGATCACAGTTGAGTAATTTTTACTCCTTTACTCCTGACACAGGCTTGTAAAAGAGGAAACTCAGACATCGTCCGGCTGGTCATTGAATGTGGAGCTGACTGCAATATTCTGTCAAAGCACCAGAACAGTGCGCTGCATTTTGCAAAACAGTGCAACAACGTGCTGGTGTACGACCTGCTGAAGAGCCACTTAGAGACGTAAGTGTGGGAGGAGTGTGTCCTGTTGGGACACATAATGGACTGTGTATATGTAACTGCTCAGAAAAAGATAAGTACAAATCACGATGGGTTTCTGGTCTAAGAAAGTGAATTTTAAAAGTGGTGTACAAAGCCTGCAATTTATTGAGGACTTAGAAACCTTCAAACTTAGGAGTATCATCTTAAAATCTTAATTACACTCTTAACTTGGCTTCCAAACATTTTCTTAAAACCATTTAAACTTGTTTCTAAGAGATATAATTTTTGAGAGCAGTTTTTCGGTTCTGAGCAAAGTTGAACAGAAAGTAGCAATTTCCCACATGCATTGTCCTACCCTGGGCAGTGAGGCTGTTACAGTTGATGGACCCCCAATGATGGGGACCCACCATCATGGCTGACCCACACATCCTCCTGCCCTAGAGCCCCCTAAGGTTCCCCTTGGTGTCACAAATCCTGTTTTCGGGCGAATGTGTGATGGCGTGTACCTACCATCGCCCTGTCACACACTCACCTCACCACCCTAAACATCCTCTGTGCTCCACATGTTCAACTTGCCCAAACCATGGAGACCACTGATGTTTTTTTACTGCTCGCTGGACTCATAACAGTATTTGCCCTTTTCCAGGTTTGCATCTTTGTGATAAGCATTCATGTTGTCTTCCTGTCTTTACACAGCCTAATAAACTTTGTTTCTTTTTAGTGCTGAATGGTTATTACATTGTCTAGAAATTATCACAATTTAGCTATTCAGGTTCCTGCATTTTCAAATGAATTCAAAATCATTAGATGTTATTGGAAGTCCATATAAGTAATTTAGTAGCTTTTTATTACTTCTCTTGCTCACATGTAACAGGAGCTTCAGGAGCAGTACTATTGTAGGTGAGGTGCTTTCTGTCAGGTAGCAGAGCCCCTCTCCTCTTCACCCACCAAAGGTAAGATTGTAGATCTTCACGCCTGAAAGATGGTTATTCTCGTTCCAGATATAGGCAAATTTCAGACGAGACAAAAGCAATAGGTGTTTCTGGTGACCTGGGCTGCCATCCCTGAGAGCCTCAGCAGCCAAGTATTGGTTATAGGTGGCCACCAAGTAGGGAGACTAGCCTGCCTGCTTTGCCCATGGATGAGGGGTCCAGGCATGCTGGGCTTTGTTTCACATCTGTGACTAAATGGTTTTGGGGATTTTATGCTCCTTAGAGCAGAGCATCTGTTGGAAGGTGGTGGTGGGGGTGGTTTGGGTCAGGTCAGTTACACTTTATGTGCAGGATAGTCTCAAAATACTTTGTGAATTAGCACCAATCATTTTATTTGACTGCTTTCTAAACCAAGTACTATAACAAGACTGTGTGTGTGTGACAATTCTTGGCTTTATTTTCTAGCAGACTTCTTATTTCTGATTCTTCTTGATCATTCATGCACCCATTTCACGAGTATGTGAGCTCCAACTATATGCATAAGACTCAGGGGGTGGGGGGTGAGAGGACATCTAGGACAGACAGATGTGTGCTGTGTCCCATAGGAGTGCCCAGAACAAAGAGCAAGGGACAGGAGTTTTTCAAGATGGCTCTGGGGAGGCTTCACCAGTCTGATTGTTTTGTGCCTCAAGATTCTTTCCTACAAGAACGGCTTTTACTGTTTTTTTATTAGACTTTCAAGAGTAGCTGAAGAAACTATCAAGGATTACTTTGAAGCGCGCCTTGCACTACTGGAACCAGTCTTCCCAATAGCATGCCATCGCCTCTGTGAGGGGCCGGATTTCTCGATGGATTTCAATTACAGGCCCCCACAGACTATTCCAGAAGGTAAGCCTTGTCTTTCTTCCACTTTGAAATTGACATTATAAACATTAATAACCTTTCTGAAGAAAACCTTAAACTCCATCATGTATACTAATTATATAAAATAGGTAAGAACAAAATGCAGCATAGCTGACCCTGAGGAGTCTACACAGCAGTCTTTACATCTGGGTCTTAATAATACGTTTTATTAAAATTTACTGAAATACAGCTTTCAACACGGTAAGCCCAGAATCAATATTTTTCTAGAATTTTATTATCACCGAGTCTTGCCCTTTTAAAGAGATCAAGAAGAAAATGTGTTGCCCCACTGTAAAGTTGAGTAGTAAGAGATGAGAATTTCAGTCTTGCCTCCTATGAGTTTATGCTTAACAGCTACTTGGCAGGTGAGACCATGGCCATGGCTGCCTCTAGGACACGAGTGCCGAATATATGGGATGGAGATAGCACTCTCTTGGCCTGAAAGGTGGGAATTGGGTCCGGTTCTGGCTTTTGTTTGTTCTTGTTCAGTTGCTCAGTCGTGTCCCAACTCTGCAAACCCATGGACTGCAGCATGCCACACTCTCTCCCAGAGTTTGCTCAAACTCAGGTCCATGGAGTCAGTGATGCCATCTCATCCTCTGCTGCCCCTTCTCCTCCTGCCTTCAGTCTTTCCCAGCATCAGGGTTCTTTTCCAGTAAGTCTGCTCTTCACATCTGGTGGCCAAGCAATTTGAGCTTCAGCATGAGTCCTTCCAATACATATTCAGGGTTGATTTCCTTTAGAATCTACTGGTTTGAAATGTTTTGTTTAAATATTTGTTAATGGAAACTTAAGCTGCAGCTCTACCAATCAAAGCCAGTCTTTCCTAACATCTTAGTTGTTAGTCAGCTGTGGATTTGACTGTCCACAAGTGGACCATGTGCACTGCTGGGCATCCACACCAGTGCTCTGGTGCAGCTGGACAGCCCTGGGTTGCACATGCATAATGTTTGCAACCACTAACAATGTTTTCTACTCATCTGAAATCTTACTAAGATACCCGACTATCCTGACTCTTGATTTGGCATATGGTCTCAGTCTGCTCTCAAAGCCCCACCCAGATCAGGACTTTCAGCCAACACCTTTAAAAGTACTCAAGTTTGACAGACATTGACCTTGGTATCTTGAGGGGTCTCTATCTCTTAAAACTGAAGGAAAACAATTCATATTGATAATCATAAAACAAATGCTAGCAAACTGATTAGAGTCCCTTGGTCATACCCTTTGTTTGAACCAAGTATGTGTCTGTCAGACTAGGGTTAAGGACCACTCCAACCCTGGATCCCAGTCACTCAGGTTGGCGGGAACATAAACATGACTTTCATGAACACGTTTTCTAATAGGATTCCCCTGTGGATGGCCTGTGCACTTGGGCTCTCATGATGCCCTCAAGCTCTGCGAGGTGCTGTCTTTGGATGGAAATTAAAATCTGTATTTACATCTCCTCGATTCAGGCTCTGGCGTCCTGCTGTTTATCTTCCATGCAAACTTTCTGGGTAAAGAGGTCATTGCTCGCCTCTGTGGACCGTGTAGTGTACAAGCAGTTGTTTTAAATGATAAATTTCAACTTCCTGTTTTTCTGGTAAGTCTCTGTAGTTCATTACTGATGAGTACATTCTTCTAATTAAAAGCAGAGATAACCTATAAATTCTTCTGTTAATTGCAGTTTTTGAAAATGGCAATAACCCAATAATCATTGTTTTAAAATTCTCATGGTCTAGAAACTAATTTTAAATATTCCTTTAAATGCATTATAATTACAAAAGTTCACTTAAAAAGAAAAGTATGCTGTCGATGTTTCAAAAAATCCCAGTGCAAACACTGTGCTGCTTGTATTTGTTTAGTTTTAACACATCATTTTAGGTTATCTTAGTAGAATTTTGATTTTTATATAGTGACCATTTTACTATAATTTTAATTAAAAATGCCCTGGAAGATGTTCCCTGGTGGCTCAGATGGTAAAGCGTCTGCCCACAATGCAGGAGACCCAGGTTCGATCCCTGGGTCGGGAAGATCCCCTGGAGAAGGAAATGGCAACCCACTCCTGTACTCTTGCCTAGAAAATTCCATGGATGGAGGAGCCTGGTGGGCTACAGTCCATGGGGTCGCAAAGAGTCGGACATGACCGAGCGACTTCACTTTCACTTGCCATATACAAAAGTCTGCCCTTAGGCTGAATTAAAATTAACTGGTTATGCGCCGGCCGGGCGCGACCCGCTCCAGCTCCGGGGACAGTGCCAGGTGGGGAGTTTGACTGGGGCGGTACACCTGTCAAACCGTAACGCAGGTGTCCTAAGGCGAGCTCAGGGAGGACAGAAACCTCCCGTGGAGCAGAAGGGCAAAAGCTCGCTTGATCTTGATTTTCAGTACGAAAATTAACTGGTTATGAAGATTTTTAATACTCATGCTATATATATACATGGCTGGATCTAAGTCAAGGGAAAAATAATCACAGCATGTTGCCTTATAAAGAAGTGCAAACAAAATGTGTATTTTGTTCTATATCATTAAGAGTCTGGAGTCTGGCTGTTTCTAGATAGAGATGGCTGTCTGCAAAAATGCTCATCTTTCATTTGCTTTCTTCCCCAGGACAGTCATTTTGTTTACTCGTTCAGCCCTGTGGCAGGCCTCAATAAAATGTTCATAAGGCTGACAGAAGCACCTTCTGCTAAGGTGAGAATCCTTTCCTTGCATCTAGTGTCACTGTTCGGGTGCTTCTTCAAGTTTTCAGGACCTTGTTCCTGCCTGCATCTGAGATGGGCTCAACCCTCTGATGTCCATGGTACACAGCCGTAGGGGATGTTCTGTACTTTGATATTTAATTCCCACGTGTATGATCACTAGCTAGACTGAATAAGGGAGTAACCTAAAAATTCAAGTACTTGGATCTTTAATTAAAATAATGGTAATCTAGCCACTACACTGATAACCAACCAATTTGAGAATCCTGCCAAAGAGAAAGGGTGTTTTTTTCCTCTAACTAAGGGAAACTAGAAATATATGCTGTATTTTTTTTTTTTTCCTTTCAACAGGTTAAGTTGCTAATAGGTGCATACAGAGTACAACTACAGTGACCAGAAAGAATTGGAAGAGTTACTCTTAAGACCTATTTCTAAATACTCTCTGAAGCAGTTTGGAATTTTGGCACAGCTAACGTTTCCAAATTTAAAGTTTCTTCTGTAAGCCTCTTGAATTGAAGGCCAGTCATCTGTACAGTCTGTTGAGATGGAACACAATGGGTCTAACATAAAACACAGATGTAAGTATTTGTGCAAGTGTTCTGTTTTTCCACAATGTGGAATGGTACATATGAGGATTATTTAAGAAAATGAAAACTTTTTTTCTTTTAACTTAAATTTTTTTACTAGCCCTAGTGAATTTTTGTGTTATAAACCCCCAGCAGGAATGTTACATTAAGTTACCCAGGCACTAAGATAAGGTGTGAGTTTGCAGCCCTCAGTAGGACGAATCTAAAGAAAACTCGAGGAAGGTTTGACCTTTCCAACAAGCTGTTGACACAGATCCTGAGTAAGTGACAGCTTTGTATATCTGCAGTTATCCTTTATTGTTTGCAAAGAAAATAAACCAGAATCTTAAGACATAGCAGAAAAAACAAACTGGGACATTACATGCAGCATAAATGGTGATATTACATGTGAACTGTGTTCTTGGATCCAAGTCATCAGATGGTCTGTGCTTATTCTGAATGCTGGAAAGGCCAGCCACACTGTGCCTCCTGTCAAGTGATTTCCCACAGGTCTAATGCTTCCAAGAAATATTTGGCAAACTAATAAACCAAGATGTCTGGATTATAGAAATGTATAAAGTCATTAAGTTCAATCAGTTTTATAATTCAGTTAAATTTTAATGAAAAATTTTCAGAAATGTCACAGGTCCCCTCTCAGCATCCATAGGGGACTGGGTTCCAGAACCCCTTCAGATACCAAGATCCAAGGATGCTCAAGTCCTTTATATGAAATGATGTTGTATCTGCCTTTAAACCCTTTGAGTCCCACCCTTTGAGTTTCTGGAGGAACAGTACCTAAATCAAAGTAAATACTAGGTGTTAATTCTATGTAGAGGGTTCCTGGTGTGCTTCTGGGGAACTCTTTTCTGCCTTAGATGCAGGCAGAACCTGTGGATCCTTAGAGGAAACCACATACACTGTATAAACATTTCAGGGTTAAACTGACTTTTCCTACAGTGTCCTCAATAAAATACAATGTTTGTCTATTTTCTATCTCAAGTCTCAGGACTTCAGCAAAAAGGTGATGAGAAATATGTGGTTTAGCAATAGCAATACCTGAGTTAGACTTTTCAACTCTATTGGATCCTATACTCCTCTGCATCTGACTTCACAGCTGCGAGATCTGTGTCAGCAGCAGTGCACTTTGTCCAGGATTGTAAGAGAAGTGAGTTCTAAGAACATTCCTGTTACCATAAGAGCACACCTTTACAAGAGCACTGGGAATATAACCACTTGTAGAGCCATGCAGGTTAATATAGTTGTTGTTCATCTAAATTCACTTCTCTCTAGAAGGTGAACCTAAGCACATGTGCTCTTGGGTGGGGAAATTCTGACCCTTGTGGCTTAAGGATGATGAGGTCTTGAACCTCTCAACTGACAAGGCAGCCGATCGGATCAGATCCTTCAGTTAATACTTGCATATGTGTGTATAATGATTGCTCTGAAAAACCCAATTCTGAACCAGTACCTTATCAAAGGTTTGCAGATTTGCTGCTACTACTATGAGTAGAAACGAAAGCCATCTCAAGCCCTGTAACTAGAACTGAGCTTAGGGGCCACAGGAGATCTCAACTACAAACAGGATTTCATTGCTCATTATCCAGACTCACTGAAGAGCAATTAGTACACATTTTTCTACTTCAGTTTTCTCTTAACTCTAAAAACTGACTCCTACTACTTGCCAGTGTATATAGTGAGGTAAAGACATAATGCAAAATTGGGTTGTCGGTTTAAGAAACCACATTATACATCCTTGTTTACAGTACCAGCACCAAAGAGAAGTACCTAATATACCTACCAAAAAATGCTGAAGTATGGTTGGATAGGGAGTTAACTGTCTTTGCTAGACATTCTCATCTTCTTAAATTTGTAGAATTTCTTCAGTGGAATGTCATGAAGTTTCCATTTGAAGCTCAAGTGCTACTTTAAATTACACTTCCAGAGTTAAGTCATATGAGAATTTGTTAGTTTATTTAGTAGTAATAGTAAGACTTAGCATTAATACCTTATAGTATCTTTGCAGCAGTAGGACACAGATATGAGAATAACAAAAAGTGATTTATGAAATAAGAATTCAGAAAAATTTGAGACTTGCCTGGCAGTCCAGTGGTTAAGACTGCATGCTTCCAATGCAGGAGGTGCAGGTTCAATCCCCAATCAGGGAATTAATATCCCACATGGCCAAATATATAATTTTTAAAGTCTTTTTGAGAATTTAGAAAAACTTCATGAATGTAAAATCTGTTTCACAGCATAGTACAGTACAAAACCCTTAAACATTGCTAGGTAAGCTCAGGACACTGAGGGCATCTACACCACTTGCCTTGCCTCTGCCGACCTGCAGGCGATGAAGCTCTTTTCCAGCCAAACCTAGCGTTTCCAGGCCTGACTCCCAACTGGTACAGAAGAGCTTTACTCATTGGCTGGAAAATGGTAATAACAACGGTGAGGTCCACAATTTAGTCAAGACACACTCACCCTGAGCTCCCCAAGAACCACCCTCCTGTCTGCCATCGGTTTTCTATGGAAGAAACCGACTTCCAGAAGCTCTACCGCGGTCTCTGTCTTCATTCACGTCTCACTACTTGCTTCCCTTGGGCCAAGATACATGTCGGTAAAAACATGATTCTTCTCACTTGAACAAAGAAAAATTTGTTCCTTTGTCTTGGGGACTAACCCAAAATTGTAGGTTACCTGGGGTATTTTTTTTTTTTTTTTTAAAACCTACAACAGTTTCTAGTTCCAGGGGCTGGGGGCTGGGTCTGTGATAGTCAGTCAGTGTGCCAGGGGAAGGTATACAATTGAGGAAAACAAACCTGGATAAAGTGTCATGACTGCTCATCTATCCACAGGTTGTTTATAATGGAGTGGTAATAAATTGAAAAATAAAACGACTCTTCTGGCTCATTTCTCCCTTGTCATTAATTTCTCCCACAGAATGATTTGACCTGGGGGAAAAAAAGTAAATTCATTGTTAGAAAATAGGAAGTAATAGTATATGTTTTTTCTTTACAAGGTTTCTGTTATAAATAATTTGCTAGGATAGAATTCAAGACCTGAAGTCATATATTTGACCTATAAAACTTTCTATAACTAGTATTTTGTTGTGAACTCGTATATAGAGATTAAGTACCTTAAGAGTTTGGAAAACCAGGTCTCTAGCCCAGAGCAGCACCACCTTGTTAAGAAATGAAAAATCTTGGGCCTTTAAGTAACAGAGTGGGGCCCAGCAGTCTAAGATTTTTGACAGGGAAAAATAAGACACTTCTTCTAGAATTAAATATACATCTTCTATTTTATTTAACTGTCAAAGACAGTGTTTTCCTTGAATGAAGTTTCTTTTCGTTGACCAAAAAATAAAGTCTGGAATGAAAAGCAGTAGATTGGCCATATAAAACCATAACTTCAGCATCACAGCACAGTTGGCCTATGTACATAGGGTTTTTTTTCTTACCTGTGTTTTTTACTTAAGTAAGGAACCTACGTACCAAAACACTTTGAAAATTTAATGCCAACAAAATGCCCAGAGTATAAAGTAATTCTCTGTAAACCTATTTTCAAAGGGCAATTATAAAATATAATTGATTAATCAGTAAAAAGAGGGTTTTTAAAAGTTAAACAATGAATTTTTAAAGGGGGCAGGCAAGGTAGAGCTCCTTAGTGTAAAGCTTAAGAATCAGTGCCTTCACTGCCGTGCCCTGGTCAGTGACCTGAAATCCCAATAAGCCATGTAGTGTGTCCAAAATTTAAAAAATAAATTACTGGATCACACCGCACAACCCGCCCCCACACCCCCCGCAAGATCCTGTTCCGTAGACAATGTACAGAGCTGGGAATTGGCATTTTCAGGAAGTTTCCAAGTGATAGTGATTCTGACTCAGAGCTTCGAGAACAACAACCCAATGTAATTTCAGGGCTGGATAACAGCCTGATAAACAGCTGTCATATTATTGTGTGTCCATGAGACCGCAGATGCTTTGAAAAGGTGCTACTTCCCAAAGGTGTGGCACTGGCCAGTGCTTCTCACTCACTGTGGATGCAGATTCCCTGGGACCCTGTTAAGCCAGTGGTCTGTCATCGGTCTCATCTCACAAGCGGTACTCAGGAAAGGCTGACGTTCCTGCTCCCCAAGACCACTGTAACAAGAACAGATTAAAATCACCAGATTGGGGTGAGGGAAGAAATATCCTTAATATTGGGGATCTATTAGGATGACAATATACCATCACGGCAGTTCTGTCGTAATGATCACATAGTGTGAATGATTCTAAAGAATTTTCTGTGTAATTTAACAAAATATTGGAAAATCTGTTTCTAAAATCCTCTTAAAAAGGTGGAAAGGGAAAAAATGGAGTTCATGTCCCAGCTTGAATCTGATTTCACGATGTTGAGTCGTTTTTAAGATTATACGCTTTCCTAAGGAACACAAGACTAAAATTTTAGGCTGAAAATCACTAGAAAACAGGAGGGACTTTTTTCCTGTGTAAACCTGTTTGTTGCAATTCTATTCCCTGTCCAGTCTTGCCTAAAGACAAATAATATATTACTGCCAGTGGGGAAAACTGGAGATAAAAATAACCTCAAATCTTCCTCAAAGAAAAAGGCAGCAACCCTCAGAGTTCAGCACAGGTTTCAACTTGCCCATAAACTGTTCTACTAATGCTAATACATGGGCCAGGTCATTCAGCAAGTCCTGGCATCAGGAAGATGAAAGGAGTGGCGACTGCAGGTGCTGGCTGACCTGAAAGGAAACTCTGGCAAGTTTTCCTCAGCTCTCAACTTTGGGCTCACACAGGAAGCCAGATTTCAGGTAGCTTCATCCATGTTTCCTTTTCTCCTAGGATTACAATAAAATCAGATTTAGCCCTTTAAAAACAAGTTTAAATGATCAATTAAAAACCACATGTTTTATCTCATCTCCCACAGTCCACGACAGTAAGTTCCACCACAACGCCATTTAAATCTATCTCATCTGATTATGTCCATCCAGTCAAGATTGTTTGGTCAAAGAACATCAACTGATTTAAAATTCTGCTCAATTTTGTGTTTAGGCGCAGAGAAAACAGTAATCCTAGATGGTAAAGTGTCCCGTTTTCATTTTCCATAGATAGATCCTCTTGTCTGGACTGCTGGTCCCTCATCACAGCCCGTGATGCTTATAATACAAAATCCCTATGTAGGATCCCGATTCCTATTCTATCTACAAAGTGTTATTTGGCTTGTTCCAAAGGCAGGGCACACAAAACATGCTGTGCTCCATACCTATCAAGACAGCATGCACTCCAGGTTTTCTGCTGGGGTACAGGTTTATGTTTATTGTTACCTCATCCCTATGAAGTGTGTCTTAATAGCATCCCTGAAATACTAGTGCCATAGTACACAATTATAATTGAAAAGTAAATAGTTTTAGGTTCACTACTACTGGTGACCCAAATATACTAGAAGTAACTATCCTCAACTGGTACTTTTCAAACCCATTTAAGATCTCAAATTACCCAAGAACTGGATGAAGTATCACCCTCCCTGCCAAAATCATGTGAAAATCCTGCGTGTGAAACAGACTCACAGCCAACAGGCTCCGTGGTCCCAGTTTAAAAACCTTAAATATTTTTCAAGCAAAGCACACCATAAATCAAAAATTATGTTTTATAACTGTATTACCTATATAAATTACCTTTGGTAAAATCAAGGATGAGAAGAAAAATGGAAACAAATCAAAATGGACACCTGGATTACTTAATTCTTACAGACACAATGACACCCGGACTACTACAGATTTTAATTATCTTCAGTGAGCCCACAAATTTTGCAAAGCACTAACTACACTGAAAACTAAAAAGGTACTCTCCAGAATTTAGAAACTGCTAGTTGCCATTCTTAAGGGTGGTTTACCTTAATCCTTTAATTCTATGCTAAAAAACAATCACTAGAGTTTTGTGTAAAGAAGTAGTCTCTGGGATTCTTCGGTGGTACAGTGGTTAAAAATCCACTGCCAATGCAAAGGACACAGGTTTGATTCCTGGTCTGGAAGTCCCACATGCCATGAGGCAACTAAGCCTGCATGCCACAACTACTGAAGCCCACCCACCTTAAAGCTGGTACTTTGCAACTAGGGAAGCCACTGCAACCAGAGAATAACCCCCACTCTCCACAACTAGAGAAAGCCTGCACGTAGCATTTGAAGACCCAGCACAGACAAAAACTAAAATAATGAGGTAGTCTCATACTGAATGTAGCCAAATTTACTCTGCACTGAATTGTAACCAATACCAGTAAGACACTTCAGGTGTCCTGCTACCCACATCCATTCAGTGATGCTCATAATTTGGAGTAAAAAATCTGAGGACATGTAGAAGTTTGATATACTTTTAATATTTTCTGACCCTGAGGAATATTCAAAATGTGAAAATCAACCAACAATTGCATTTAAATAAAAATTTTTTTGGCCGTGCCACAAGGCTTGTGGGAAATTAGTTCCACAACCAAACAACAAATCCAGGACCATCAGTGAAAGTGCCAAGTCCTAACCACTGGACTGCAAGAGAATTCCCTAGGAAAAGGTCTTTAACTAAAATCTGAAGCTGTAACTATACCAAAACTACGTGACGAACATGGTCTGTTTTTAATTTTAGGATAAAAGGCTCAATCAGAACTTTGTAGTCTTCCCTAGTGGCACAGTGGATAGGAATCTGCCTGCCAATGCAAGGCACACAGGTTTGATGCCTGGTCTGGGAACATTCCATATGCTACGGAGCATCTAAGCTCTTGTACCACAAATACTGAGCCCATGTGCTTCAAGAAAGAAGCCACCACAATGAGAAGTCCGAGTACTGCAACGAAGACTAGTCCCCACTCGCCTGCACAAAGCACCTATAAATAATTTTTAAGTCATAGGCAGAGTTACTTAAGAAAAAAGAGCTGTGTGAGAATTAATGTTTGATTTTACATTCCATGCCAGCACATCTGAAATGGCTGGTAACAGTGAAAACAATTAAGACTCCAACCACACTAAGATTTTTTCACATAGTCAAAAATATGAATGGCCAATACCATGTGCACTTTTCTGATGACTTTTCTCAAAGAAACAAACATTAAAGATACAGAAGGCATATTCTTAACAGTCAACTATGCACCAATGAGAATGAGTACTCACATTCTCATTTTCCGCTGAGTATACAATCATTATTACATAGTCTATTATATAAATTATATATAAATAATAGTACATTGCAAGAAATAATTATGGAAGATAAATACTACATAGTTAACAAGTGTGGAGGTTGAGGAACACTCTACAAAGCTCTTCCAATTACAACACATGAATTGTAAAAACTGAAGATTTTAATAATGGCTCATGGTGAAAAATAATACCTTGCCAGAAATCACCCCTATAGGTAATGTTCTCTGGAGCAGACTCCTGTGGTATTGAAGCATAAAGGAATCACATTCTTTATTAGCAAGCTCACAAACGCCTTCTGAGAAATTCTAAAGTTTGTAGTTATGGAGAAGGGGACATCCTCATGATTGTCACCCTCTGTGATCTTATGCAGAACCAAACATGATCCTCTGCTTTGATGGCAAAGACACCACAATAACGGCTGCTAAAACAATAAACTAAAGGCTATGACCACAGGCAATTTATAACAAGCAAAATATGTACTGTACTCTTTACTGATTTAATCTCATTCTGTTACCTAATACATTCTCTTTAAGCAATAAAGAATATATCTTCAAAGATTATAGAGAAATAGTTTGTGATTAAGAGAACAGTATACCAAAAATTCAGAAGTCATTTTCCAAGATAAACATAAAAGCAGTAAATCTGTTAAAAACATAACAATACATACAAGTTCTTCCTGCTTTTTGATGTAATACAATTTCAACTGATGAACACATGATACAAGAAAATAATCTTCAAATGACTGAATTCATTAGAAGGTAGACATTTTCTCAACATGACGCTTTAATTTTCATCACTTCTGGACTGAAAATTTGCAATAAAACAAAAAATCTAAGGCTTTGATCTTCTATCAGGTTCATGGATCTTCCACCCATGTTATCATGCCAGAAGATATCACAAGTTCAACTTGTAAGTTTCATCTTTCAGCTGGTGTTATACAAAAAAATGTAATAAAAACATTCAATTTTGGATTCCCAGCATCTGGCTTTTCAGAATTCTAAAAAGCTATCTGTACTTAAAATATATATATATATATATATATATATAATCTCATAGGTAATATACACAGATCAGTGAGTTTTATATCAGCTAGTAATGAAACTTGCACTACTTAGTTATAAACAGCAATTAAGAGTATGTTAAAAGAAAGGCAAATGTGCTTCACTAAAAAGGTACCTTAATGGCCAAAACAATCTGAAAAGGTAATCAACATGAGAAGTTACTAGGGAAATGTAATGCGCCTGCATCTCAACGGTGAAAACCAACAGGACTGATGCTGGCACGGATGCAGAGCTGCAGGTATCATCACTGCTCTGGGGCTACAAGGCCAAGCAACTCTGGAAAACTGCTTGGCTGTTTCATATGCCACACTCAGCAACTCCACCCTTACGTATCTTCCCCATGAAAAATGAAATGTGTAACTAATTTGCAGAAGAACATTCACAGCAGTTTTATGAAGGGCCCAGATCTGTATGTATCTGCCATATGTGCAAAAGCGATTGTCATGAGAGAAAAAAAGACCTTGGAATTGAAAACCACCACTGAAAATTGTCAAACCTAATTATGTTCCCAAATTCCTACAAAGGCATTTCAAGTTAAAAAAAAAAAAAACCCAAAACAGAGAAAGCAAAACTCTTCAAAAGTAAAAAAAAAAATCCAGGAACTTCGCTGATGGTCCTGTGGTTAAGAATCTGCCAGCCAATGCAGAAGGCACCGGTTCAACCCCTGGTCTGGGAAAACCCACATGCCTCACGGCAGCTAAACCTCTGTACCACATGCCTGAGCTCACAAGCTGCAACTACTGTAGTCTACGCACGTCAGAGCCTGTGCTTCACAAGAGAAGCCCGTGCACTCCAACTGGAGAATGGTCCCTGCTCTTCGGAACTAGAACACATTCAGCAAAGAAGATTCAGTGCAGCAAAACAATAAATTTTTAAAGGGAAAAATCCCAGCAGCATTATCGGGTTGTGACAGTATTTCTCAAGTGCCCTCTCCAAAAAAGCCAAGAAAACCTGCCTCTCTGGTCCTATACTCAGGTTAAGTTCTAAAAGCAAGTTCAGCTACAGCAATGATAAACTGTTTTTTGCTCAAGATGACATTACTTGTTCAGCCTCCACTGTTTTCTTTAAAAATTCAATATTCCAAATACATTACTGTCACAAAGAATCCCACAGTAGTTACTTCACTAATTAACCATGTTCACATATAATGAAAAGGAAATAGAATGAACTATCAAATGACAGTCAAGTTTTTTCAACATATACTTCAAACCACTTAAACACAGCATCTAACTTACACTGAAGATACCATGTAAATGAACAAACTAGGAAAAGCATTTCTTGCAGAACCCATTATGCATTCATATGCAGTGAATAATATCACAATGCTGTACTTTGAAGACGTCATTTAGCTGCTCAGTTGTGTCCGACTCTCTTGAAACCCCAAAACAAGTTTAATGTGCACTGTTGTGAGTTGATCATCTACTTAAATACAAGGTGGAAATAGGTGCTGAGCGACGACCTCAGTGAGGTGGCTGGAGGGTAACCGTCTCAGAGATGCTCTTTCACTCTGGGTGCCACCTACCAAGCCCCTTTCACGGGAACTGTTTCTGAGTTAGTGTGTCCCAAACAGTATTTCCCTGAAAATTCGGCAGGTCAAAAAACATCTGTAATAGCTTACAGAAAAAAATCTAAATGAACTTTTTGGCCAACTCAATACACTGAAGTGGTTAAATGTCTTAATGCTCTGTTCGCAAGCACTGCACAAGATTCCAACCATTTCTTCTGAAGAAAATTTTTTAAAAAGGGACTGAAAAGTCTAAAAATGGGAGAGTTTTTTAAAAATCCTGTGTCACATTTTTTAAAAGCGCAAAATTTTATTGATTATTGGGGAGTTTGAGAAATTCACACTGCAAACTAGATGACTAGAACACAAGGCATAAAAATACCATAAAATCATCATAAATCTCACTTCTCAAACTTTTTATGTCTCCACAACATCTGAACATTCAACATGCTCACCTCAGCAAATGCTAGGAGGGCTGCTTGATGTCCCACCACTTGGCCAAGGACCCCACAACCCTTCACAAAGCACCACAGGAACTACAGAAATGTGTGGGCACCTCGGCACTCCCTTGAGTACCTTTTTAGACTATATATGCTATCGTATTTCCCATTTTTGGTCACCATGAGGGCTTACAAAGACATTAAAAAAATCTCACTGTGACTTCCAGGAACTCCAGTGAGAGCCTGGAAAGCTGCCTGCTAACTGATTTCACAAAGTGAGGTGGGCAGGGCAGCAAGAACCCCTTTAGAGCCTCAACTCATACCAGTGTCCCTCAATAAAATGCTCCAGAACCACTTAACTCCAAACAGAATTCAACTGAAACTGTTCACATACTAATGCATACTGTGGTAAAACAAAAAAGAGAAGGCAGGCTTTTAAACAGATCCCCCCCTTCCCCACCCCAGAAAAAAGTCTGAAATGAAAGGCACAAGATATAGGGGCACGTTCCTGCTGAGACAAAAAGTTGAAACAAATTTGGAGTTTTGAACATTCTAAATTTGTGTGTGTGGTATCATCTAGCTACGTCCAAGTGACTGAAACATAGGAAACTTAAATGGCTTCAAGGCTGAAAATCAGACTCCACTGTCTCTGTCGTTTCCTGGCTAAACCTCGTTGAGGCCCACAGATGAGCTCCCCTCTACAGTAGACAAGACACCTTTCATGACCATCAAAGCCGAGCCCACTGCATTCGAGTCATCGATAGCCTGTGTGGACCAAGCCCAGCTCCCCTTCCCCTCTCTTTACTAAGGTCATTGGTCTGCCTGTTGCTTGCATCCTGGGTCTCCTTCAGTCAAGTCCTTCATGAGCTGCTACAAGCCTTTCAGGTCAGTTCAGTTCAATTGTTCAGTCATGTACAACTCTTTGCAACCCCATGGACTGCATGCCAGGCTTATCTGTCCATCACCAACTCCTGGAGCTTACTCAAACTCATGTCCATCGAGATGGTGATGCCATCCAACCACCTCATCCCCTGTTGTCACGTTTTCCTCTCGCCTTCAATCTTGCCCAGCATCAGGGTCTTTTCCGGTGAGTCAGTTCTTCGCATCAGGTGGCCAAAATATTGGAGTTTCAGTTTCAGCATCAGTCCTTCCAATGAATATTCAGGACTGTTCTCCTTTAGGATGGACTGGTTCGATCCCCTTGCAGTCCAAGAGACTCTCAAGAGTATTCTTCAACACCACAGTTCAAAAGCATCAATTCTTCAGCACTCAGCTTTTTATAGTTCAACTCTCACATCCATAGATGACTACTGGAAAAACCATAGCTCTGACTAGATGAACCTTTGTTAGCAAAGTAATGTCTTTTCTGAACCATAAACCAGGTCGCATCACTGCCCGGCCCAGTCCAAGCCTTTTCTCTGGCTTCTCACTTTATCAAGTAAGAGTCTCGTGGCCTCCACACATGTGGCTCTAGTCTTGTGTTCTCAATGGGCCAGAACTGCTCCCAAGAGGGAGAAAATTAGTTGGTCAGCAAAAATTTTAAATGTTATGTATAAAGCACAAATACAATATACAAACATCTATCTGGTGCTAAAATTTCACTGAATGGGGGGGTTGAGGGCTTCAATAAGACAAAAATGGGGGGAAAGAGGGATGAGAACCCTCGGTTCACCCAATTCCAGCCACAATCCCTTCCATGCTGTAAATGGTACCCCTCAGCTTGAACAGGGCTCACCTTCAACCTCTAACCTCCCAAGCCTCCTCCTCCTGTCATTCGTATCAGCTCAAGAGCCACCACCTCTCCTCAGGAAAACCTCTGGGGCTGTCCTGGCTAAGTGGACAACCCGCCCCCTCCCACCGCCCCCAGTGCCGTGGATCCCAGCTGCAGCACCAGCAAGGCCACACCACAAGTTCCCAAGAACACAGCTCACCTGCACTAATAACCATCACGCATGAGGGAACAGAACACCATGGAG
Source organism: Moschus berezovskii (assembly GCF_049115385.1). Lineage (NCBI taxonomy): Eukaryota > Metazoa > Chordata > Mammalia > Artiodactyla > Moschidae > Moschus > Moschus berezovskii. Next base: position 50,291,837 of record NC_142472.1, read on the forward strand.
AGAACACTCATCAAGGCAGTGGATACTGGAAAAGTGACCTGTGACCAAGGACATTCCAATGATTCAAAGAGCAAACTCCTCAGTCGTTGGGTATACAACATACATGTAATTATTACTACCTTAAGAGACAGAAAATTTTTAATTAAAAATGTCATTTCACTTTGTTACAAAATGTTCAATTTATACAATAATTCATTGAAAAGCAAACTCTAATCCTTTGGGAATGAACACAAGTGTTTCTAAACATTTTATTAATTTTACATAAAACTTAGCGACTCCACCCTTTTTGGTTTATAAATGAAGTATATCTTCCCCTCCAGTATTTCCAAGTAATATTAGATTTTAAATTCAAAGTGAAGTTTTAATATCAACAGCAAAGAGGGGGAGGATTCTTCTAGAATAAAGAATTCCCAGTTCTTCCTACTCTTGCTATTTAAGAGGTGAACCTCTTAAATAGCACACCACTGTTAACAATGTTCACTCTTTCCACTGAAGAACTGTACTTTTTAAAAATTAAGATTTCTGATCTTGAGTCACATGCTTTCATCTATCACGATGAATACACTGACCCATTAGCTCTCCCCAGTTCAATCATATAATTTCTCTTCCTAAACTTTTACCATCACCTGGAAAGATGCCATTATTTCCTAGTAAACTGAGTTTATGCCCTCAGCTAAGGATTGCTGGGGTAACTTTGTCACTGTCCACAGTAAGGACAGGCAGCATCTGAAAAAAAAAATGTTAAAAACACACATACCTGGGCTTCCCTGGTGGCTCAGTGGTAAACAATCTGCCTGCCAATGTAGGAAACGTGTTCATTCCCTAATCTGGGAAGATACCACATGCCACGAAGCAACTAAGTCCCTGTGCCACAACTACTGAGCCTATGTTCTCTACTGAAGCCCACACCCTAGAGCCCATACACTTCAAAAAGAAAAGCCACCGCAATGAGGAGCCCAAGCACTGCAACTAGAGAAAAAAGTCCATGTAGCAACAAAGACCCAGCACAATCAAAAGAAAAAAGACCCAAAAACCACACACACCCAATGGCCAAGTGATTCTCCTAGTAGAAATTTTATCCTACAGACATATTTCACACAGTCTCTATTCTGTGTACCCAACATGCTATAGAGCATATAACGGGGGAAAAAAAATCAATGAAACACTGTCCCCAAAAGATCTGGTACACATACTTATGACTTACCAATAAGTCTAAGAAGAGTGAGGGATCACTTAGAACACTGAAAATAGAATATTGTGAGATGATTAATAGAAGTGTGTAGTGTGCCTGCATATGCATTGTGTTTAGAATGTAAACAAACATGCCTGTGAATGCACAAAACTTTCCAGATGGATGCACAAGAAATTGTAACCATGGCTGCTGGACAGAGAAGCTGGGTGATGTGTAGACAGCAGCAAGAAAGTTTAACTGTGCACCAATCTGCATCTCCGTGTTTGTGTATTAGATGCATATTATTCAAAATCTCAAAATACACTGAATTAGTTTATGCATCAATAGTATTTGAAGGCCTCTTGATTTTTATGAGATGTTAATGCTTTCTAATATATAATGGTGTGACAAAGAAGAATTTCCCAGTCTTCAAGAAGGACTTGAATGCCGCTATAGTACACAGCCTGCACTCAACAGGGCTTATTCCACCTCTGGTTTCCACATTGTCTAACGCTGGCCATTAACCAAGTATGAATTAAGTAAGTTATTTAAGTGTGCATTTCTAATGAATATAACGGCAGTATCTATGGAGCCTCAAAGGTTTAGCTGTATTCCAGTATAAGACTCAGTTCACCGAAGACTTCAAGTTCAACCTAAACATCCATATAGAGATGCATCAGCCCCTAAACATCAGCCCCTAAACTATATACATGTGCACTGGTCAACTATCTACTTCACACTTTATCAACTGGTACTCACTGTTGATGACTGTCAGAATTCTCAAGCCAAGATCATTTCCTAAGCTGAATGATTTTCCATATTCAGCACCCTTTCTAGATGTCACAAGAACGTGAAGAGCTCCATCCTGACCTCACTGCTTTGTTCCTGTAAGTTGGTGGCACCAAAATGGTATACCGGATTTGGGGTTCAAAATCAGTCAATCTTGCCTTTCTTCCACATAACCTCTCCAACATTCAATTAACCACCACCTTCTGGCCATTCTGTAATTTACTGATCTATCTTGATTCCTACTTTTACTCTCCAATCCTTTTCCTGATCTTAACAAGCTGTCTGGCCCTCAGTCTGAGTTTAACCAAAGTTGTCCTTCCACAATCCAGGTAACCTTTATGAGATACAAATCTCAGGACTTACTCTCTTGCCAGTACGCTCCTTGTGGTTATCATGGAGTAAGAGCTGACTAGTTTTCCAATCTCACTTTGGCTAACTTCTCACTTCGTACATCTTTGTTCATACCGAGTCCTCTTTGATACCACGTGCTCCCAAAACAAGATACAACTCACCCTGGAGATGATACTGGGACATCTCTACCTCCCCAAACCTTGGACACACTCATGAAGTAACTCTCCCCTTATGTTCTGAAGGGTCCTCTAACCCTCCTGCCCTGAACTAAAACTAAAACATTCCCTTCTCATTCATAGTATGCAAATTCTTCCCAACTAGTTTATCTTATTTCATTTCTCTTCTCCAAACTCCCTGTAACAATTCTGAACAGGTTTCATGTGTACTGTACCAAGTCGCCAAGTGTCCCCAGCAGTCACTGAACTGTGCACACAGCAGGTGATCGTTTCACATGAGCACACACTCTAATAAGCACAGCACAAGGATACACTCTTTTCTGATAACAAGACTCCAAGACTTATTGTGTATTCACACATGCTCTCTTGAATTCCTCCTTTTTCTGCTTCCCCATTCATGCAGATATGACCAATCTCAACCCTGCTGGTGTTCACCAGCTGTCCCTGCACTGCACTTTAGTTCCTGTGTTGTACTCGAACCGCAAGAGTTGAAGTTGCTCAAGAACATGTCCACCCAACACTGGCTCCTTGGCCTTAAACGAAGCAAACAGTTTTCATATGGAGCTAATAAACCTTCTTCAGAACCACTGATTCAGAATCACCAGCCATTTCTAATGAATACCTAGGCTTTATCCACATCTAACAATAATATGATCCCTTACAATTCATTTGTGGGCCCTATACAGTTTTTAAAAAATCATTTATTTTATTGAAAAATATAGTAGTAACATATATCCAAGTATCATGACAGCAATAAAATGTCTACATTAAATCAGCATTTTTAATACCTACATCATGATGTGATAAAATTCATTTAAAGAAAAGCAAAATTCACTGTGGCACTAGCACCCATGCTGAGTGTACATGCACTCACACATAGTCTAGAAGAAAAGAACTAGTAAAGGACAAACTGGAAGAGAATTGTAGTTAACGGTTACAATGAACTGTCCAGGGTTCACTTAATGCTGATCTTGCTGAGCATATGCCAAGAGGAACACATGGATCCAGAAGAGCCCTGGAGTGCCAAGGGGCCCAGGGCTGCTGCAGCTGTTATAACAGCTCGAGTGGGAGCAGACAAGGCCAGCCTCCAGAGGGAGCCACGTAAAGACGGTGATGAGGAGCAAGGGAATCTGAGGAAATGTTTAAGATAAAGGGCACTGGGAAAATTTCATGAAAAACTGAAATAGTCCAAACACCTATTTAAATGGTCTTAAAAAACAATTCTCTTTCTACACTAATAAGTATAAAGGCAGGAAACTGAACCATAATTAAAATAAATGTATTAAAACGCATTTGTATTTCAAATACTACATATTCACTATATATATTAAAAAATTAAACATCTAACTCAACTTGATAATATTTATTTGACCTTCATTAGAAGTTAGGACAATATACACACAACTGTAACATGCTGATTTTTACCTGAAATGGCACTATATTGTAAACTAGAAAAAATTTTTGATCTTCTCCAACTGCATTTATTTCCCAACTTTTCAGCAGCTCTGACATCAGGGAGCAAAGAAATCTCAAAACAGAGAACTGCTGCTTGCAGGTCCCAAGATGGTGGCACCCCACCCACTCTTCATACCCTGCCCACGTTAATCTGTCTTCACCATAAAGCACCTAGTGAGAAGACTTACAGAAGCCAAAGTGCAGGGACTAAGTATTATCACTATACAGTTAAGTTTACTATATAATCTAGAAACATTTCAAAGCACCGTCTCAAAGGCAACCCGGAAAAGCAAACAATGACTATAAGTAATTTTAAAAATCCCCAGAATCCATCCAATTGAACACTAATAAATGTTAACCAAAAGACCACAATAACAGAAGCAAACAAGTGAAAACAGGGTGCGGTAAAAGGGAGCCAGCAGCCTTAATCAGGGTATGGAATAATGACTCACCCCTGAATAGGAATTAACAACACAAAAGACCAAAAAGAAGTTTCTTCAAATTATATATTACATGCTTTTTCTCCTCCCAATATTTGTACAAACTAGTATCTCAATCTCTTCTTTAATACAATACCCAACTTGCTAAACAAAGCCTGAGAGGAACAACTATTCCCGTCAAAACAGAGCATTACTGAACTATTTTTCCTGAAAACCATCACCATGGAGCCACCTGACAGTTCAGTCACTGGAGGAATTATCACCATCACTTGTCCTCTTCTCTCCAGGGCATCTCAAAGCCAGGAAAACAAGAACAGAAACTTCAAAAACAAGCAGCCTTTGGTTGACACTCAATTAGAGAACACCAGACTCTCCTGGAGAGGACACTGGCAACCTTCTGTCCTTTCTCATGAATGCCTGGGGCTCCTCCAGCACCAGCCTCCACTGTGCAGGGCTCAGCCACTCACAAAACTGCACTGAGCCTTTTTAAATTAGAAGACCTCAGAGCCCCGAGAGCACAGCTCCAACTTGTACCAGCAATCCCACCTCCCCAAGCTCCCCTCCATCCGTCCCAAATCACTCCCTTTACACTCTCCCTTCTTTCCTGGCTCCTCACTCTTTTTAGACACATTTCTATAGATGTATGTAAGGGCATATAGTCTCCCAAACTCTATTACACATGCAGCTTTGCTCAATGTTCTGCCTGCTCTTCTTGCTCTAACTCCCCACTGTGGTGACAGCTAAGAACTTGCCAGTTCTCACTGCGTTTCTCTCACCATTCACCAGACTCCAAGCTCACAGCAGGCAGAGACCAAGTCTGTTTTCTTCATTATTTACACAAAGGCTAAGACAAAAAACTGCTTAAAAACTATCCACTGAATGAATAAGCAACCTGGGAGTCTCATCCACACATGAGCTGCAAACTCTCAAGTCTATGCCATTTCCTCCTGGATATCTCCTCAGACCAGTTCAAGAAACAGAAGTACCAACTGTACCATGATACTGGGAACACTGATAAAAGGTAAGCAAAAGGCAGGTATAACAAACAAGCACCACACACTGACATGGTGACAGGAATGAGAGGTGGTCTAGTTCTGTGGGGAAAGGATCCTCCTCAGAGACCCAGGGAGACAGAAGCCATCTCAGGGCTCAGTGAGCAAAGGCAGAGGATGGTGGGACAGAAACACAAGAGCAAGTCAAATAATGCCCATGGCCGACAAGACAGCAGGGGCTCTGTTCAGACAGAACTACTGCATCTGGCACAGGGTAGGAGCCTTTTAGAAGGAAGCACAGGACATTATATGGAAAATAACTGCAAGAGGGACAGTAAAAGCAGGACCAGCTTGAAGCGTACCAAGTCACCTTCAGTGATAAATGACAAGGTCTTTCGAGGTCACTGTTCACCAGATAGAGATTTATAGTCTTTAAACCCCCAACAAACCACTGTAGGAACTCAAATCCAAAATATTACAAAACCCAGTGGACAGTCATTCTCTCCCTCAAGCAGCTATACCCCATGCCCAGTCCTAAGCACTTACCTTCTGTGTCAGCAAACGGTATCACCACTGGCCCAGCACTCAGACCAGACACCGCAAGGTCACCAGCACCCTAACCTCCTGCTCCCACCAGATCACTGCAGTCAGCCCTGGGCACATGTAGGGGGCTGGTTCCAGAACCCCCTTAAGACACCAAAATCCACTATAATATGGCAAACCATTTGAATATAAACAATGTTCATCCTCCTATATGGTAAATATCTTTAATTACTTACAATACCATATATAATGTAAATGTTATGTAATAGTTGCCTATGACAAATTCAAGTTTCAATTTTTTGAACTTTCTGGAATTCCACACCCCCCCACCCTCACCCCTCAACTTTTCAATCAACGGTTGAACCTGTGGATACAGAATCCAGGGACACAAGGGCCAACTGTGGTCTCAAACCGCACTCTATGTGTAAAATACTCGGCTAGAATCTGAACAACCCTCATAAATACTAAAGATCCTTTCAAGGAGCATGTGTAGCTGGGTAGCGGGGTAGGGAACCAATGGTCTATGTGGTCACCTGGCTTTCTATTCATGACCTAGCCACTCCTGTCCTGGTCCCCCCTCACCTCAAACTCAAAACTTAGCAATCTTCTTCTCCACCCTGACTCCTGGCCCTGGACAGCTCCTTGTTAACTGCTCACTGCCCCAGAGTCCTCTCTCCAGCTCCCACCCAAAAATCTACCCTGGGCAAATACTTACTCACCTTTAAGTCCTGCTCAAAAGTGATCATCTTAGTGAAGTCTTCCCAACATGAGTGGAGATTCGCTTCTGGGTTTCCAGAGCACTTCCTAATTGTTTCATTACTACCAACTAGCCTAATAGTTTGCTTACTCCCAAGAGGGCAGGTGCCATATTTTGTTCATTTTTGTATTCTCATTAGTGAACAGAGTCTGTCTTACAGTTGGTGTCATTTAGTAAGGACTTGCTAGGAACTGAAAATATATCACTAATTGACAGATAGGTCCTTAACTTTCTCAGAACTGACATCCTAGATTAAATGAAATAAATAAATGAAGAAAATTTCACAAAGTTTTAGGAGTTAAGAGTAAATATTATATAAAGGAAGTACCAGGTAGATAATATACAAAAGTAAAGGGAGTAAAACATGTGTCATTACTTCCTGAGAACTAGGAGTTCAGCCATGCTGACCACTCCTGCACAAACACCAACTGATCATACAGGAACGTTATCCCACCCTGACACCTCACGGTGAGCATCTACTCAGCAAACCCTCAACCTCAAGTTATTCTTTTTAAAAGATAAAAATAAACAGATTCATAACTACAGGCCATGTAACAGGATTCAAGGATTACAATCATGTAAGGAAAATAACAGAATTTGACAGTTACTATTCTAGACCAGCATTTCCCAGAAGAAAAACAATGCAAACGACAAAAGAAATTTTAAATTTCATAAAAGCAACACTGAAGGGGGAAAAAAAGCAGCAGATGAAATTAGCTTCATAGTATACTTTATTTAACTGAATATATCCAATATTACCAATCCAACAAGCAGTTATATGAAAAGCTGAGATAGTTTATTATTATTAGACTTCATACTAAGTCTGCAATTTTGTGTCTATTTTACACATCTATTTCAAATGGCAAATTTTCTTCAATACTTATATATTAGGTTTCATTAGACTTAAGATGCAAAAGTAAATTCACATATCCAAATTATCCCAAATATGCTTACTACTGCATTGATAACTGAATTTAAGTTAATTATAATACAATTAAAACCCAGTCCCAGCTTCACCAGTCCTGTTCCAAAGACTCAACAGCGACCTGTGGCCACCACATGGGACAGTGTGGCTCCCACATCGGACTGACTGTACCATTGACTCAACCACAACGCTGTTTTATCAGTACAGACTACATTTAAGAGGGTTCTGTCCCTTTATCTCCTGAGATGGTTATTTTCCAGTCTCCTTGTCTAATAAAACAGCTATCATTGTTTCTAGTCATCTCAACTATCTGTCACTGAGTGTCTTCATATCTAGAATGCAAATGCCAGAGAGCTGAGGGCAGGACTGCCTTCGGCACAGCTGTCTCTGCAGTACCCAGGTTGCAGGACACTACTGCCAATATCCAACTGCTGAAACCAGTCTTGTTTACATGTTGCTAAATTATTTATTATGTGTATTATATGGATATGACCCAAAAAAACAAAGAATGACTAGATATGTTATGTCAGGCAATGTTCTTCCATATTGTTCGACTAATTACAGATAATTCAAATTATCAGATCTGTATTTTTAACCCAGAGAAATCATCCAGTCATTGTCTAAAAGATCATAATGTGAATAACCTGGCTTATCTCTAACACTTGAAGCACAAACACTGGGATATATATTAAATTTAGTCTTCCTAAAATATAAACACATTACATTGCAAAGCAGAAATTAAGAATGTGAATAGGTTATTTTCTGTATTGTACTTCACAGCCCCCAAATTTGGAACATGTCATTTTCCAGGAACTTCTGATCTTCCTCCTGCATGTAATTTACAAGATTTAATGGCTCAAGATAAAGGCCCATTAAGCATAACATACAGCTAACAAGCAAAAAAACAAGGTCTCTTAAATTTTCCTAATAAATCATTATGCATAAATCTAAATAGCAGCAACACATCATAAAACTTTGATGGCTTCCTGGAAAGATAACGGTGGGGGGCTGTAAGAAGCAAAGGGAAAGTATGAATCCAAACACTACAGTAACATAAAAACTATAAACAGAAACCCAAGACAGTTTCCTTCTTCAAAATTTATCATTTTTCTGCATTCATATGCCCAAAAATAGTTAAGCGCTGACTTTTGTAGATGTCCAAGGACTTCCCTGGTGGTGGTAAAGCATCTGCCTACAGTGTGGGACACCTGAGTTCATTCCCTGGGTCAGGAAGATTTCCTGGAGAAGGAAATGGCAACCCACTCCAGTATTCTTGCCTGGTAAATCCCATGGACAGAGGAACCTGGTGGGCTACTGTCTATGGGGTCGTAAAAAGTCAAGACACTACTGAACGACTTCACTTTCACTTTCAAGAACTGCCAGTCACAGGACTTCAAATCAATTCTTGGCTGAAGAAAACTAGCAATAAACATTTGAACAGGAAAAACAAATATATCTAGAAATCTAGCCATATAAATTTGCTTTAAAGTATGGATGAAACAAAGCCTTCCTCTCATTGACCTGCATGAGAATTTGTTTGAAAAACAGGTTAACAAGCCACCCTAGGATAGAAGAGCCTCTTAAATCCTGGACTCCCAAGGAGCAAGGAATCTGACTCCTTAATGGGGTCTGTGGATATGAGGACTTCCTAGACCACAGTTAACACTCCTTCCTGGAGCCACACCCACTTCTGGCTCACACACACACACAAAATAGCTTGGTCGAAGTGGATTTCTGGTGTCAGGGTTATTAGTCTGGTGGGAAGCAGGACAGAGAGGTACCCAGGAGACAGCTGGATTACAAGGAGAAACAAGTCTCCACACTTGTTTTCTTCGCACAGATATTCTTAACTAACATATACCACAATGTTCTAGAAACTATATTCCAAGGTATTTAGAAGGCTGCAAACCAGGCAATTATTTCTTTGCACTAACATAGCCACAATTGTTTGGAAGAAACTATTGTCAATATATTAACTATGTGCTCTCATTATGAACCAACACAGTTTGATTATTTCAACATACTATATAATTTTAAATAGACTTTTAAATCACATATATATGTAGCACATATCACTGTAAGGTCTAACAAAGCAGGTTATAACTCTACCTAAAATTACTTAACAATTCTCATTTACTAAACTGCCAGATGGGTATCACTAAAGTGAGTAATAAAAATTGAAGCTGCAAAGCAAAAGAAATTACATTTAGTAAATATACGCATGGTCTTAGAAAAAAATAACTTATCAAAACTTTATCCTCAATCTGGAAAAGCAAAAAGATGAGCTTACAAAAGCCATTATTTCATCAAAATAGTATCACTCTATTCATATTCACCGGGATGGGAAACAAAGATCAGCAGTTTTCTAGCACCTTCACCAGTCATCTGGCACAAGCACATTCAAATACACTGATAAAAAACAAATTATTGAACTGTTTCAACCTCATAGTGGTAAGGATAGCTGAGAATCAGTTAAGTGAAAAAACTTTACATTTCAAAGTGTGTATTCCTCTATATGCCCTCTTCACTTGAACTAACTAGGTTTATAAACAAGAAAATTCTACTTCAAAAAGAGAATTATGTTTAGGACTCGGCACTCAATAGCCAAGCCATAGCCTGATAACACTGACTTCTTGCAGTTCTTGCCAGTTGGCAGAACCTGGGAAAACTTGAGTGTTTTTGGTTTCTCTTAACGATTGGCTAAGGGTTCTACTCAACATACAATGTACCAGGACAATCCTCTATGCCACCACCACCAAAAACAACCAACCAAAAGAGTTACTGTTCCTCTTCAGAGGAACACTTTAGAACAGAGGTTTTAAAGTGGGGTCCCCAGACCCAACATATGGGTATCACCTGGGAACTTGTTACAAATGCCTGCTGTTTAGCCCCACCTGAGACCTGATGAATCAGAAACTCTGCAGTGGGGCCCTGAAGTCAGTTTTACTGAACCTCCAGGTGATTCCAGTGCACACTTAGCCTGAGAGCCATCAATTCAGAGGGACATCCACGACCATTGTAATTTATAGCAGGGATTTTTCCCCCCACTGTTGTATCTCAGCTCTGGAGAAGGGTCCAAACTACAAGAGGACCTCTCAATACATAACTGGTACAACAAATAAACAAATATAGTGAAATTCTCAATGACAGAGCTCCCATAAACATTTTTTCTTGTCATAAAATTATATATTCATAGTAGATACCACACCATTTATTTCTCACAACTCAGTTTGCTAAACTGTTGGCTCCACAGTTATTCTGTTTAAAATATTCTAACCATAGGCATGAAAATGTAAACATTTTAACCACCAGCATAAAAAAAGAATGAACATTATAGATTAAATAACCACTGAGCAAGTTATTATTGTTTGTAACACTAAAAAAGAATCACTATATGAAGTTGTTTAACATCTTTTAAGTACATAGAGAAAAAAAGTCACACTTGTAGATCTAAGCAATGTATCATATTTGATTTCAATTTACATTATCTAAATTAAAACATACCTTGACAAGAAATTAACTGAAATCATCCTGGCAAAATGTACAATGAAATAAGATGGTTTCTCTATTCTTTTGTATTAGATAATATGAATAATTTGCAGAAAATAATTTTCTTAACAAGCATACAAAAGTAAAAATGTATATAACTTGCACAGAACATGGCAAGGATAAACATACACAAAGCTTCATTCACAGAAGCCTGGTTCACTGACACTTCACATAAAAGACATCAGAACTCAAAGAATGTTCCTTAAAGATCCACTCACAAATATGACATGAAACGTTATATATTCCTACAGCTTTTTATATTATTTCATATATATGTTCTACCTTAAACTGAGATGTACAACACACAATAAAAATGAACTTGATTCTGTAGTGACAATTTCAGACCTAGAAACAAATTCTAGGTATAAATATCAATTCCAAAATCTTCAACAAGGCGCCATTTAAGACATATATGGTTCACTTACACTATTACGGAATCAATCAACACAGGGCCCTTGTATTTAATGAGTAAATTAAAACCATTTATTTTTTATACTTTTAAAAAATATAAAGAATATTTAGAAAGAAAAATTCACGTATTCAAACTACATACACTTCATTCTACCTAACAATTCAAGTCAATTTTTACACAGAAGTGAACTGCCTGAAACTTGACATTTTATTTAGAAGCAATACCATCTCTTGAAATTCATTGCTTTATTTTGGGATGACAAACTGTAATTTTAATGAAGATATTTAAATGAACAGTCAACAAAATCTGAACAGAGGAGTTGGTAGTTACAACACTGATTTAAGCTATAACATAAAATACTTGAAAAAGAATTTTTTAAAATATGCATTACAAACTCTGGCTACATTACTCTAAGAAAGGTGATATTCTTCATCTAGAAAATGAAAGTTTCTTATATTAAAAGTATCACAAAACAAAAAAGTACATACTGCTAATTCCACCAGGTCAGGTGAATAAAAATATACCCTAATAATAGGTTTCAACCAAAAGGAATCCTTAAAGATATTTATAATCTAAACAAGATAAAAGGTAAAATAATATTCCCAAGGTAACACAGCACTTGGACCTTTAAATATTGTCAAGTAAGATTCAAAATTCAATCAGTTATTCAGTAATCAAGACCCTTTGAAACAAAGACCCTTTCAAGATATTTTTTCCTATACTCAGAAGATAGTGCCATTGATTTAAAAAGAACTAATACACAACACATAATCCTGATTTTAAAGATCAGAAAACTTTTTAAAAAATCAGATTCTATACAAATAGTGAAATTCTCCACCATTTTCCCAGAGTGACATTCTATAAATTACTTAACCACATTCAACCAGGACGTGTATACTTCATTATACACACTGGAGAAAACCAGTATCTTATACTACTAGTTTCCTGTTTTTAAAAATTTAGTAATGAAGGGTACTGGAAAGGAAACAATGCTCTTGAAAAATATAAAACTACTGTCAATTTATTTAACCATTATTTGTTTACAATAAATTAACCCATGCTGGGCTATATATACCACTTAAGAGATGGCCTGGCTAGTTACTCTGAAGTAGCCCCTCCCATGACCCCAGGAGTTCCTGTGGAGGAGCATCTAACTAGAAAGCAAAAGACAGGGCAACAATTACAATGGTGAAATCTAGAAGTCAGGAATGTGCCTTATTCTTCAAAATAAGTCTGACTTTAAAATCACTGCTATGCTCTCAAATTTCAGGAATATAAGTTAAACATATTACTACATACTATAACAAAACTCTTAACATACCAAAAAACCCACATTTAAGTATCATACTACTTACTCCCTAGTAAAGTGTCTTTTTCATTTCTTACTAGCACCATTTGACACTAAAATATCAAAAATTCTAAAGGTTAAACCTTTATCACATTTATCACATTCTTCCACAAACCATCTCCATTCAATCACACATTTATATTCTTTCTTTCATAATCTAATTTGTAATTATAAACCCACTCCAAATCATTAATGTGACTATTAACCATTCATTGTGACATTTAGCAATTATTATAGAGTTTACACGTAACACCAACTTTCTGAAACTTGTATGTTCGACAAGTACATTTCTGAATAAAATGTGATAGCATAATTTCAATTAGTATTCAAGAAACAAAATCCAATTCAGATACTGTCATTGATCATTTCTGGTTCTATTAAATGGCGATTCTAGGTAAAACAAATATTTTTCCCACGTTACTGATATTGTAGGATTCAAAACAAATATTTAATATCTTCCAATGAATGCGCAGCACTGATTTTAAGCATAAAAATCCAAAAACTCAAAAATAACAAATTGAGCTTTATGAAACACAAGTGAACCAATAGCTTTTCAAAAACAATCTGTCAAGAAGAAAATGAATACATTCAAAATAAAAATGGAGAAATTAACAGAATACATTGCTAAAATAAAACAATTAGGAAAATGGATATTCATTTTATTTTGTGCATGTTAATAACAGCATATGAAACCTAAATCATGCAGACTTTAAATGCAGTGTTTCAAATCATTACACAAAAAGAAACATAATATTGTGATGTTACTGTTACTACTAATATTGTTTCATATTATCTTTTTAAGAAAAGAATTATGGGAGCATGGATGACAAAATCACACTTATTTAGAAAACTAATACTATTCTTTATTTTTATATCTATAAGTTTTAAGCAAATGGCATTCAAATGTCTTCCTTGATATACTTTTCCACAAGAAAAAATAATGACTGAGCCACAAAGTTGTTTAACTGGACAAAAACACTAAAAACTTGAGTAACTAGGAGTTCACAGATGCTCCACTTGACTCACTCAGAAGCTGACTGTTTCCAGGTAAACTTGGTAAGAACTGGAACAAGGACTTTCTCGATGAAGGGAAAAAGCTGTGTAGAGCTCTGTTCTTGGAGCCAGAATGAGCCGGACACTAGAATGTTCAGATTAGGGCATCTCTTTGTGCAATGCTTTCAAATGTTCTTGAATGAATCCTACGGAATTTCACAGCCTTGGCCAAAGTTAGCTTGGTATTAACATCAAGGACAAAGTTTCTCCCAATCTTAATTCAATTTTGAAGCAAAATACAATACTAAAAATTACCTAAAGATTTTAGGAATAAAAATACAGATGACGGGAAAGGTATATTCAGGTGCCGCAGATATCACTTAAAAACTATAGCTGATGTTCAAACTCCCCACACTGCAATTAATGTCACAAATCATAACAAATTCACCCCTTGCCAACTCACATTCACAGAAAATGTGATGAGAATAATTATTTTACAATCTCCTTATCGTGTTTTCAAAGATTTGCCAAAATCAATAGAATGTAGAAAAATTTTGGAAAATAATTCCATCCATACTGCGTGTCTAAAAAAATAGAACATAAAATAGTACATAAGAAAAATTTGATACAAAAGCATGCATCTCAAGCATGCCTAATACTCAATTGCTTTTATGCAATCTTAAGTAACCAAACTTCTTTCAAAGGATGCCTTCCAGCAAAACCAGAAACCATGCCTGGGTAATATTTACATACTGCTCACTTTTTTAAAGCACATTATTCTTCGAAAAATGCTAAAAGCATGGTATAGTAACACACTGAAATGTTATGTGAGAAGTAACTGTGCTACAACCAATGCCTGACGCCTTAGATTTGTGGCTTAAATACATGATTCCTCAAATTTTAAATTAAACATGGTAAACATACAAAATTTTAAATATAATGAGAACTCTGTTTTGGAATAATAATCCTAATGTGATGTTTCTCCATACTACTGAAAATCAATCTTCAAAACATAATTGATAGGAAAGAGATCTAATCTGATTGCCTTAACACTCACCACATGAACCATATTTCTAGGAGACAAGCACACCTCGCCTGTCCAACTGCAGAGACTCCTGAACATTCACAGCCCTGCAGAGTCAGCCTAGCTTGAACATTTCTGGAAACAAACATGCTCAAGAAATGCCCAATTTCTTTTAAATACCACAGCAAATTCCCAACTAACATCCTAGCTAACGCTATTTATTGTTTGATTTTAAAGAAAATTTAAAGAGTAAGATCTAGATATTGACACCAAATAAATAACAGCTGATAAGATTAAAAATAGATATTTTATAAGCAAAAGAGATTTGCCTTCAAACATTTTTTTTTCAAGATTCAAAAGATTTATTTGGAAAACTCAGCACAAGACAAAGATATCCTTAATATTCCTCCTCAGAATATTTGAATATTCAGAATCTGTATGAAATGTAGACAGCAGCTCTGATTTCACAGGACATCAATGGTGCATACAGGTGTAATCCCCACACCCACCCTCCCCCGCTTTCTACTCTGTCTGGCCCTTGCTGACATCAGTTTTCAATAAGCTTCTATCATCAGGGCAACCTGCACAAACTAAAAAGCAGAAAATCATTGTCATTTGTAAATGGCTGGGGTAAGTTAAAGCAATCAAAGTATTACCGTTACAGCAAAGTTTAATAAAACTGTCTTAAGAGAATACCACTAATAACAGTTTAAAATTATCCAAGATGATTTCTTTATTGAGATTAACTACACAGAATTCACAGTACTGTGGCATACTTATATTTAGCTAAAGTCACAAACACATTTGAACATTCACAATGATGAGTATCATCATTACCATTCTAATCTACAAAGCTTATGAATAAAGAAAAATACAAAAACTTCAAGTATTTAAAAAAAAAATTTAAGTCTACATACAATAACAATAAAACTTTTCTTCTAGGTAACAGGTAAAAGTTATTTTTCTCCTCTAAACAGTCACGAACGAAAGACTGTTTAGTATCTACGACGCTTGTTAGGGCCTTCAAAGTTGGCCCCTTGGCTCCCTCTACCAAAACCACCAGGACCACCACTAACAGGACCTACGCCACTCATCGGTGCTTGAGGGGTTTCAGAACCTGTTCTACTACCCATAGGTGATCCCATCTGAGACGGTGGTCCTTGCGGAAATCTATCATTGTGCTACAATACCACATAACAAATGTGAAGTCCATTTGGAACACGCCAAATATAAGTGACAAGAAAAATTGGCACAATCCCAAGTGGTGGTGTCATGAAGTTCAGCAGAAAGTCCAGCAGAATCAGGATCACACATAGAAGGAAGAAAGGAGCAATTTAATTAGTTACTATGTTTTAAAAATAAAAAATAAAAGAAGCATCTGAATGAAGAGTTACATTTTGCTAATGCTATGCCCCAATTTCATGAAAAAAGAACTGATTTTACAAAGTGAATGCCATCTTAAACTTAGTTATTATTTTACAATTCTGATCTCTCTTTTTATTTTTATTTATTTTTCACTTGGCCATGCCATATGTGGCTTGTGGGACCTTAGTGAAACCACACAGTCCTAAACACAGACTGCCAGGGAACTCCCTCTCTTTCATTAAAGTTTATATTGCATGTAACAGTTCGGTTAATAAACGTACTGTGTTTTAAAAATCAGAGACAGAACTGGGGAGCAGCATCACACTGTTTGAAAAAGTACTGGGTTGGCCAAAAAAGTTCATTCAGGTTTTTCTGTGCCATCTTATGGAAAAACTCCAACCAATTTTTTGGCCAACACAGTAAATATTGTAAAATTTTCAATAGTAATGCATTTAACATAGAAAGTACATATAAACACAGTTATAATTTCAGTACGTAAACTTTCAAGGTGCTTTTCTGCAAAGACTATTACTGGGAAAATAGTTTTTAGAAGTCAACAAAAGGCAGAATTAAACACGAATTACGTATTCTGAAAAACTTCACAGTAATAACTACATTTCGTAATCTCAAAGGCTGAACAGAACTCCCTATAAGCAGTAGTAAAATACCACTGTGAAAAAGACTAAGGGGGATATTTAAATAAATGTTACCATTTCTGTGTGAGGTAGGAAAAAGCAGACCAGTTACTTTTACTAAGTCGCTGCTGATTACACGCCACACAAAACTTTAACCAAAGTATTTTTACAAGTTTTTACTAGCTCTCAGACACTTGACTATGAAATAAGCCTCCACTGAGGGACACAAGTAAATTGATCAGTATGTAACACCTGATCCGATCACAGTATTATGTTACTGCCTCCTTATCTGAATACTCATTTAAAAAACCTGTTAGCATACCCAGTCTGTCCAAATTCTTAAAGGACTATATTTAAAGTAAATAAAGTTTATAATAGAATACTGCATCCATCAGTTCTAAGACCCACATTCACTGCCTGCATCTCTGAGATCAGGAGGGTTTAGGGCTGATGGCAGGTCTGTTTAACAGCAACACCTTCTCTTTCTCAGCAGCAATGGTACCTTTTATTCCAAAACCGAGCTTCCTTTTCCAAATATACAGTCAACTAATTTCCCCTTTCTTAATGTTAGTTAGGACAACCATTAACAAAAACCAAATAAAATGTTTTACCAATATAGTCTCATTTAAATAGTGACAGACTTTAAGGGAAAAGAAAAATGGTATCAGTCTTGTCATTGATACTTAAAATACGAAGCACAACTGAAAAACGTTTTTATAACATGTAACCCAGACAAAGATATCTTCACACTCTCAAACCAAGATATAAAATTGCCTAAATTTAGTAATAAATGTAACTGAAATTACTATTTAGTGAGAATGCAATATCAATATAAGTTTAAAATATCCTTTAAAACTTTAATGTAAATTTTCAGTTAAATTCTCTGAAATTACTCATAAGTGATTTAAAAAAAAAAAAAAGAAAACTGTGTTTTCATACATATTGGGGCTTCGTACCTCACCAAAGGTAAGGAATTCAGAGGAAAAGAACACAATCACAAAATACTAGAATGTACACTGAATGCTGGTAAGAGGTGTATACAAATGAAAATCACTGTAAAATGACTGTAATTAACATACACATCTGCTATACGCTCATATACAAAAGCATGCCGTGGATCATAATCCTAACTCTTGAGATAACAAAAAATTGCCTCTCATAAATCAATATCTAAGTTCATAATATTACCTTTTCTTCATTGGACATTGATCTTTATTGACAAAACAAGTGATGCCAAATTATGTTAAGTGTGAAGTTACCTTTGGGGCAGAAGTAAATACTACTGATATAATCACAATAATGTGCATGATACATTACCACTGCTCCATTATCTGGCATCATTGGAGTTCCCATATTTGCAGCTCCTTCTGGCCCCATGGCAGGACCAGGACCCATTGGTGGGCCAGGAATAGTTCCTCTGTTGTTCATATTCATACCCATCATTGCAGGAGGACCTTGGTTACCAGCAGGTGCTGGGCTAAACGCATCTACGCAAAACAATCTATACTTAGAGCTGTCCTATCTTAGTTGAGTAAACATTTAAAATTTAACAATACTTAGGCAACCTATATAACAAGAATATTATCAAAATCATTTTACTTCCTTAAGAATGGGACACTCAATTATTAACTCTGATAGAGCATTACATTTGCTAAACAAATGTACATATAACAAATGAGAAAACTATCAATTATTTTATGTCTGAGACTATCAAAGCTTGAAAAGTTTTCTTTAAAACATCAGTCTTATTTGCTGCAGTCTGCTTTTTAACCTAATAATACTCCCTTACGAATGAAGAAAGTATGACAACTCTCTGCCAGTTTAAATTAACGGCAAAAGATTAGCACTTACAAAACCACTTAATTTTCTTATAGTCATGACTAAAAAAACTAGCATGTAAACTATATTAAATTGTGATGGGAGAAACCACATCCTCCTATATAGATATGTGTGTGCATGTGTTTATGTATATATAGTGTGGGTGTGTGTTTGTACATTATATATATATACACACACACACATATATATATAAAGTTGACTGTAAACAAATTGACTTTTACATAGTTACTGAACATCTCCCAAAATTAAAGGAGGTACTCTTTGTTAACTTTATATACAAATATGCATTAGAAACAAACTAAAAAATTGAAATGATTCATCATGACAAAACTTATTTCTAAAAGCAAATGCAACCAAATACAGATAAAATATTGGTACAGCTATCTGAATTTTTTTGACATACTGAAATTCTGGAAATGAGAACAATCGGATACCTCAAATTTTTTTTTCATCAAGACATCCATCCACCTGCCTCATGTTAACTACAATGTTTAAGCTGTAATGTAACATTTATAATGGCTTCGAGCTTTTAAACTATACTTGTTTATCATTAAAAATTCATGACAAAGACTGAATTTTCTTCTAGTATTATCTAGTTAATTTCATGACATTCAAAACTCAATTTCTCAAAAACAACATTATAATAGGAGTGGAAGCTGTCATTCAAATTCACAATTCAGTATCCAATGAAGTTCAACTTTGCACAAGGCCAAGTCCAGGAGCAGCTGAGGGAGGAAGTCTGACTTCCTGTCGTCCCTGGCAACATACTCTGTGGCTCCTTCTGAACCCAATCCCCAGACCCCAGCCACTTCCTGGAAAGGAAGTAGTTCCTTAATCCCAAGAAGTTCTCACTAGTAAATCTACACTTGAACTATCCAACAATGTTTCTATTCCCTTAGGATAGCTACAAATAATTTTTACTAGACTTCTACAACTTCTCCCACAAGCAAAATGATTAAGGGCAGAGGCATGATCCAGGAGGAATCCTACCTCAACTTTCCCCAAAAGGAACAGATCAAGGATTAGGGTTGTTTTGGGTTTTTTTTCTTCTTTTAATAAAACATAATCATCACACTTAACTTGTAAGATACAATATAACTACACAAGTATAGGTATAATAAAAGAAAAATATTTTCAAGTATCAATAGTTGAAGTACTCTTATTTTTAGTAATTATGTTCTTCTACCAGATGGCTGTAATTAGACCAAATGTAAAGATCTAATAAGGAATGTCAGAATTATCTGGTCCCCTGAAAAGCAATTTTATAAACTGTGTTCCACGTGGAGTACATGGTAACACACCAGAAAACCTACTGTCACATTTCATCTATGTAACTTGAGAAAATATGACAATTTACCAACTGAACAGTGACATTCAACTGCATGATAAGGACTTAAAAGTCATAACTCTCAATTTGAGGATAAACTCTCACTTTGAATAAAATGTAAAGAGGAGAAAATTAAATGGAGTGGATGTTAGGGGAGCTAATTAAGTGTTCAAACATGGTTCTTTAGTGAATAAAATGCCATCAAAACTTTTAAATCTCTTAAATTCCTAACTAAGAAATCTAAAGGCATATTCTCCTATTTCTTCTAATAAAGTTGTTCATCAAGTCAGACTGTTTTCATGGTCCCTAAAACATCAGAAATATTTCAAGTTTGGTTCTGATGTTAATGACAATCTAACAATTATAATGGCATTTCAAACTACCTGTAAATGGCATTTCAAACAACCTTAAATCCACCTGGATTATATTATACACCAGCCCACAATTCACTCTGAAAATGATATAAACACTCAACTACTTGTACCTCACTATACCCTCAACTGTACTACCTGATTTAAAACTTCTCATGTACTCTTGGTTCTCTGATTTTTTTCATGTACCACTGTACTACAATTGTACTACACAATTAAGTTCTTTGAGTTAAGGGCCATGTTTTGTGCTTCCTTTGCATCTCAGAGATAGTCAATAACTACTTTTTTGCAGATAAGAAAAGTGACAAAAGTAAACAGCAGTTGTATTAAATGATTTAGATTAGCTAATTGGCCAATGGCAATAAACTGGCACAGTGGGAAGTGGTCGGTCATGGAAAATGCTCAACCTACACATTAGATGCTTTCAGATTTCTTATTCCACACACCGTGCATACATTCTAAGTGCAATGTGGATCTCCTCACTGGGAGTGCACTTGACGCACTGGAGTGTTAAGGTGATGTAATCCTTGAAACAGTATGTACATTTGACTTATGTAGATTTAACCTCAGCTTCTGTGGGACAATGTGAAACTAACATATAAAATTTAATTATTTATCTAAATCTCAAAGGTATGACAGTTAAAATTTAATAAAACTTATGAAAACATCCCACTTATGTTTCTCTTAGCTTATCTACTTGGTATTGCTCCCCTGACCACCTGGGTAGACAAGCAATCAATATTAAAGTGCTACTATGAATATTTTCTTAAAAACTTCACATCAATTCTAAAGATATACATGAGCTTAAATATGTAAATATGAGACATATCTCATTTACTTGATAAGTCACACATGTCTCCAAACAGTGCATTTCTGTGCAAGATACTGTGGGCTAGGGCAAAATAAGTTAAACACCCAGTAAAATGAATAGCTTCAAAGTTACGCAAAACGTTATGTTAAAATAGAAACGTATCAAATACTCTCAAAAAGTTTAAAGACACTATAACTCAGAAGCTAGCAAAATTCCAACACCAAAAAGCCAATTGCAGGGCATGAAGTTTGATTTTTAAAAGAACAACATAGCTATATTATACCATGTGATGACTACAAGTTTCAGGTTGTTAATCAAAACCTGTTTACAGGTTTCTTTCGTTGCATCTATTAAAACATAGTACATCGTTTAGCCTTCAAATAAACAAAATTGTTCCTCCTAGCATGTATTTTAAATATACTGTTTTTCTCAGTTTAATAAATGTAGGAAATTACACCACGTACAAATGTTGGTTTCAAATTTTTGTTACTGACATACCAAAAAATAGCATGTATAGTTCCCTGAAAAATGATAAGTAAGTGACAGAAGCCTGTGCTTCAAATCCCTACCTCCCATGTTTATTGCTCCACGGGGACCCATATCACCCATTCTCATTTCCTGTTCTCTCTGTAAGTAAACATAGTTGTCACAGTCAACCTATCGATATTAGGACTTAACATTTCCCATCTAAAATTAAAAAGAAAAAGATAAATTGGGACATAACGTTCCATTAAAATTTTAAATTTCCAACATCATTTACTTAATAAGAACACTGAAAAGAAACTTCACTCTCACAGCCTTAATTAAACATATTACAAATGCTTAGGGCATACAATTTATACTTCTATATATTAGCAGTGAGTAATACATGAAATCTATTACATGACATTTTTAATGTTATTCTTCCAAGAGATCATAGACACACGCCTAGATTCTAGAAGAAGAAAAATCTAGTAATAACCAAGAAGACCAATTATTTCTCCCACCTAGGTCTCTAAAGTCTTAAAACAGAAATGACCATTACCGCTTCCACATTCAAATGTATTCAAACACACAACACAGCTGTGGGGCACTAACCCAAAAATAAGGTTAAAGACAATTTTCATTTTTGCAATATTATAATTCACCTTTGCATTTTTCTTCAAATGCTCTGGCATTATTTCACCAGGGTTTTCAGATATACCATAAAGCCTCCGTTACATACAAGCAATTATTGAAAGTTCAACATAATATTGCTTCCTTTATCTGAATAAGAATATTTTTAGAAACTGAAAAAAAGTGTTATCACACAGTCATCAAGTTCTGAAACAAAATGCACTTGCGGTTACCTATGACATAAAACCCCACACAAATGTACAAAACACTTTAAGTTTCAGTACAAAAACTATTTCCTAAAAAATCATTTACCAACAGTTACATAGAACTTAACTTCAGTGAAATCTCTAGGTGAAATTACCCAACATATTGTAAATGAAATTTACACTATTATTTAATGATCTTTTTCAATACCAGACAAGTGTTACAAGTAGCAATCATAAAAAAATTCCAAGTGATGTCTAAATCTAAAGAAAGCATAATTTTTCTACTTTCAAAAGCAAGTTTTATTACAACAGGTTGGTTTTAAAATACTAGTGAATAAAGTACCTATAAAGCTAGAAATGAAGGAAATAAAAAGCCTATAATGGAGAAACACCACTAAGCAGCAAGTCAACTGCCCATCTAACCTAATGGAGGTGCCCGTAAAGCTAACCCATAAGGAAGCTATGACACAAGAAAAACACCACTTACGTAACAGCTCCATGAAGAAATGTTTCTCATTGCCCAGAAAATCTGAATACCAAAGCTTTCTCAAAGTTAACGTTTAACTTTCCAAAAAATAAATTTGTTTCATCATAAAACATTTGACTATTAACAGGTAGTATTACTGACCAGCAAGAAAGCTATTTTATAAAACTTATTACCAATGAAGTCATGTAATTCTGAAATTATAGGGAAAATACTATTTTATAATCACACTTCACACTATTATCAATAAATTATGCTAAGCTCTTATTTCCTCAGCAGTAGAGCCTACTGATAACGTGTGGACTCTTTCAGCAAACCCAAAATTTTAAAAGTTATTATTTACAGGAGATACTTCTCCAGTACCAAAGTAAAATACATGGATTTTATGGTCCCAACATGTTGGAGGGAACAAAGGTTTAACTTATGTTTTTACTTTTGACTTGCCTTAACTATGAAAGGCTAGGTAGGCAATAGCTAATCACTGACAGAGAGTAATTATTAGTCTCGCTGTTTGAGACTTCAATTTTCAAATCCCCCTATATATTCTAGCACCCATACTCAATGCCTGCAATTCATGGTGGGGCAACAGAGAATATTTTTTACTGTTTAAACCTCTTTATGATTTCAGCATTACTTGTCACCTTCTGAAATAATAGTGCTTAGCTTTATCATTCATAAAGTACTTTTAAAAAAAACGTATTAGTCTATTTCCTTCATTAACAGTTTTGCAGAAAGCGTATTAACATACTGAAGAGATCTATGGTTTTAAGTCAACTATTCAACAGTGGCTGAGACAGTCCCCTTTTGATGCTCTGTTATAAACTAGTTTCAGTTCTAAAATATCTTTAAATGAGACAATGAGAATCTCATAACATTCTAAGATAGCAGGTGATTGGATTACAGTAACAATTCATGCTATTACACCAATTTACACTAAAAATGCATAATTTGTTATTATTTCCCTAAAGAAAATTACTGAGTACTATTTTACATAGCTATAATCACAAGATTAAGAAAAGAGATAATACAGATGACAGATCAATTTTTAACTAATTTAGAAAAAGCAAAATGTTTAGCTCCCTAGTCATATTTTAAGGTTATTATAACTTTCTATAAACCCATTGCTACATACTTCCAGTAAAACGCAAGAGGCAGAGATAATATTTAAGGGTAGTGTTATCAAAAGAAATTAAGACAGTCCTTCTCATAACTTGATATATTGAATATCAATAAGGAGAAATCACTTGAAGTTCACTGTAACTATGTACCCACCCAAAAACGATACATAAGACCCTCACCGCTCCTGCAAATCCTTCTATTTTAAACTGGAACCGATACATACTATGTGATATTTTTATAATACAAATTCTAATGACACTTTATTACTTAACTAAAATTATTGTGGATTAACAGGCAACAACTTATATGTAAACAAAATCTCAAAAGACTGCAGCACTATATAAAAGGAGAAAGCCAAGATGACAGTTTTAATTAATTCAACAAATCCTCACAGCAACCCTATGAAGTAAGGTCAAATGTTATCCTATTTTAGAGATGATAAACCTGAGGCCCAGCATTGTTCAATAACTTATGCAGGGTCATACATGTAGCAAAGTGGTTGAGCTAACCTATAAAAATCTGCCCAAATAGAGTTCATGGAATTATTTTCTTCACAAGGCACCTTCATTCTTCAAGAATCTCATTAAGGACTAACAAAAGGCAATGGTTTTTAATATGTTTTTACCATACTATTAAGAAGGTATTCCTTTCAATTATATGTATTTTTGAAAACTTGTTAGTGAAACATGCTTAAATACACAGTTGACCAAAATCAAAAGAAAAGTACAACTGATCCCAGAGCCACATTGTATCAAAGCAACAATTCATCAACACCAAGTTCTCAAGATGTGGTTCATGGAGTGAGAAGATCTCCCAAGACGCACCCAAGATGTGCACGACCTCAAAGCTACTTCATCAGAACACAGTTCTAACATTGTTCTATCTGGGCTTTCCACTGAGATACTCTAGGGCATGGTGCAAGAGCAATGATGGGCAAAAATCCTAGTGTTAAGAGTAAAATGCAAGGCACCTGCACTCAATTTTTACTAGCAATCAATCACTGTACTCTTCACATTACAATTGCAGTTAAATAACTTCAGTCATGGCTGCCTGGGCCAGAGCACGTGGAAAAGACTAAAGATTACATTGTAAGAAAAGAAAATAGAAGCCACATTTCAAAGACCTGTATTTTATTTTCATTCGTTGTGGCTGAGTCAAGGCATACGGGATCTTAGTTTCTCAATGCAAGACCAATGCAAGCGTGGAGTCTTAATCCCTGGACCACAAGGAATGTCCTTAAAGACCTGCAGTACAGGTACAACATTGGTCTGAAACAGCTATCAGTTTGTTTCACAAAACATCTCTGAACTGTGTGCAGTTACCTGGTTGAGTAGGTCAGAACCCTGTCACAAGACAGGTGAAAGGGAAAAAACTCAGTCACAGTATTTTCTCTAGCAACAAATGAGATGTGGTGATCAGGGCAAATGAAGCCTATCAAATGGATGACATCAGTCAAAAGACAATTCTGACCGAGTTTCAGAGACGCAGCACATCAGTTTTTGAAAAAGAGGTGTCGAATTTATGTGGAAAGAAAAGTAGACTATGGCGAATATATGGATGAAAGAAATGTGAGATGACAAGCAACAACAATTACAGCTGATATTAACTTTCTAGGTGACCAGACAAAAGACAAGGCATAGAATGCATGATTCTTCTTTGGCCATTGTGTGGTACAGTCTTATTTCCAAATCATGACAAACAGTATTTACTCTTGTATAAGGCCAAAAATTAAGATACTTTTTAATATTAAAAAATAATTTCAACTATGAACACCTGGATGAAACAGTAAAAAGGATTAATTTTATGAACTTTCTATCTTGAGGTACATGTCTTTAGTTATTCTATGCAACAAAATAGATGTCTACATTAAGCATTTCTGCTGCATTCTGAAATAGGGTGGGTATTTCAAGAAAACCACTGCCGTGACTGGGCTGCAGCTGAGTAAGACACATTTTCTTAGAGCAAGATTACTACTACTTGAGACAGCATTTGATAGACAAGCAGATTACTGACTTGTGTAATTTCTTATGAGTGGTTACTATTAAGAAATGTGAATTATTTTAATTTTGTATAACAAAATACATTAACATTTAGATAGTGGTATAACTCAACGGATCACTATTTTTGTTTGGTACATTACAAACTCATGCATAGGAAAACAATCCACTCAAAGATAAGATAGACCAATGGATTCTAATGCAAAAGAGTACTTTTAAGAAACTACTGCTTGTCAAGTTTCACTGCAGTATCAAACAAGAATATTTCAATTATCTGAAAAGGTTAAAATATATATTCTTGTCTCCATTTACTTATCCTCATGTTCTTTGACCAAAAGAGCAGTATGCAATAGGTGGAATGCAAAAGCAAATATGGGAAGCAAGCCATTTTCTTATAAAGTCCAAAATTAAAGAAATTCACAAAGGAGTAAAACAATTCCACTCTTCCCACTACACAAAGTCGACCACTAGAGAAATTTACAAAAACTGTAAAATAAGGCCCCTCTTTCCACTACAACACATTTTTTAAAAAATGTCTCTTTAAATTTCTAATACGGCATTGATGTAATTAAAACCTTTTTGGGGTCCTCAATAATTTTTAATAGCTTTAAAAAAAGGTTTGAAACCAAAAAGCTTAAGGACCACTGCTTTTAAGTTCCTGTCAATATTTACTCATGAAAACATAAAGTAGCAGGAAATTTGCACTAAGGTAAATTAACTAAACCAATATACCTTAATGTAGAACTTGACATTATTTTATGGAGAATACTGACTTTTTTCCTTAATACTTAATATGCTAAAATATGTGTATTTCTAATGCCTACGGTTTAGGAAACAGTAAACAAAAACTGACTTTACATAATTATCAGCTGCAATAACATTCTGCAAGCAATGATATGGTATGTTCACCCAACACAATGATCAATCTATGTCCTCGTCTACGTGAACACAGTCCCAACAGCTACAATCCTCCTCCTTTAATCCATGAGTTTCTCACTCGGGTATGTCTCTAAAGAAATATCTAAGGATCATGATGTGCCGTTTCAGTTCCGTGTCTTAATAAAAAATGCTAAAAATCCTGAAATAAAACCTTCAATCTAAAAGAAATACAATTCTAGAGGAATGTATAAGTTCTGGCAAGTAACAATATTCAATCTATCATTAAATATTCCTAGAATTTTTCCTAAAAATAAATTCTTGTAGCACGTGGAAATGTATCTTTTCACTAGAGAAGTTTACATACAAGAATAACTAGACTGTTAAGAGAGTGAAACTTTCATTAGAGAAGACAAACTATCAGCATCTGGAAATATTAGGGAATAACATATTTAGAAACAAGAAAGGAACAAAAATCAATTACGTAAAATATTTTTTTTAAATAGGTGTAAAGAAAAATAAAATCACAAAAAAGGTAGGCCACTTTGCCAAGAAATTATCCACTCATTTAAAAAGTGTTATTAAAAGTTGTGCATCAAGAAAGCAATCTTCTAATAAACTAAAACGGGAAATAAGAAATGCTTCTATTAATAGAACTAAAATAACAGCATGCAAACTTTCCAACATAACCAACCAAGAAAGGCATGGAAGACTTAACACTTTAAATTCAAGTAATAAAAAACAGTATTTTCCAAGACATCATATCATTCACTGCTATATGGGGAGGAGGGAAAATATTTTAAGTAACATAAGACAACTATTAAAATATAAACTATACAGTATGTTTTCCGTTCAATTTGAATGCATGCATTCCAAAGTATCTACACCCATGAGTATGGAGGAAATGTTCCTCAGTTTTATAACTGCCAGAGTGAACCATTAATTCACACTTCATTAGGGAACCACAAAGTAAGAAACAGTTATCAGAACACATCTATTAGAATGTCCAAAATTCTAAACAATGACAAGAGGAAATGCAGGTGAGGACGTGGAGACAGGAATTCTCATTCTTTGCTGGTGGGAATGCAAAACAGTATGTCCACTTTAGAAGACAATTTAACAGGTTTTTGGTTTTTCTTTTTTTAACAAAACTAAGCCTCCTCTTACCATACGATCCAGCAACCACACTCCTTTTTACCCAAAGGTATCAAAAACTTATGTCCACACAAAAACCTGCATACAAATACTTAAAACAGTATTATTCATAACTGCCAAACAAGATGTCCTTCATTTGGTGACTGGATAAACTGTGGTACATCTGGGTAACGGATTATTATTCAATGTTAAAAAGAAATGAGCTATCAAGCCATGAAAAAACAGAGGAGGAACCTACTTAAATGTGTACTACTAAAAAGCCAAAATGATAAGACTCTTGATTCCAACTATTTGACATTCTGAAAAAGGCAAAAATATGGACACAGGAAGGGAATCAGTGGTTGCCAGGAACTATGGGGAGGGAGAAATACTAGATGGAGCACAGAGGATGTTTCAGGGCAATGAAATTAATTACTCTGTGTGGGTATGTGTCATCACACATTTGTCAAAACCTGAGAATGTGCAGCAACGAATATAAACTATGAACTTTTGGTGATGAGGATGTGGTAGTGAAGGTTCACCTGCTGTGACAAGTACACCCCGTGTGCTGCAGGGATATGATGTGAGGGAATCTGACAGTGAGGAGTCTGTAGGCATGTGGGGAAAGGAGTCTGTATGCATGTGGAGTGAAGAGAACATATTTTTATGTAAAAAATAAAAGTTTACTTTTTTAAAACTTTAAAATGTTTCTCTTTGAATAAATTTTATCTTAACTTACATCAAGTTTTAGTCACGAACTTGTTAAATATTGAATCAGAAACAGAAGGAAGCCCAAATACAAGTAGGGGGTTTTATTCTTAGCTTAATGTATTCATTAACCTAAACACATGTGACTCTTAAACTACATTCACTCAACAGTGTATTTCTAAAGCCTGGTTCAGGTAACTTCATAGACATAATGTTTGGAAGTCACTGTCAAATTCAACTGACTAAGTAGCAAACTTAATTACTACTTGTTAATACGTACGATGGCTCTCTAATTGAAAATGAATTAAACGTAACTACATATAATCTAGCCATACCCATCAAGAGACAGAGGGAATAAATATTTTAAACAAATCAATTTTTAAATAAATTTTTATTGAGCTGAGAATTTTATTTCTAACCTGTATACCTACAGGACATTTTCAAGATCACTCTCTTCAACTGTCATGGAAAATTCCATTTGAAAAGCTGCTTTAAAAAACTGAAATTAATTATGGGTATATAATTATTCCTCAAATTTATTTTATCCCAAACGCTTAAAGAAATCGGCAATCTGGATATCAACTACAACACAGACATAATACTTTTAATTGTATCTTACCAATGTACATATAATACTGGTGATTGGTTTGCATTTCTTTACCTATAACTTCTTACCCAGTACACTTCCATATCAAAATCAAAACAACTATCATGATTGGCCAGATCAAGGGATGAAAGACGAAACAGAAGACCAAGTATCAGCTGCAAGAGAAGCAATTTCAAGTTGGTCTCACCAACAGAAGAAAGCTAATAATAAGGCATAAGTGTTCCAATGTATGAAGAATTATGTATTTAATAGATGAGAATACCTTTTTCTATTTGTGATACTAGACATATATAACAACTTATCTTAGTAGTCTACCAGAAGACTGAAATCTTGACAAACTAGTTTTAAGTAGTTAATGCAAAGCAAGAAATTCAATATGCAGTAATATTTAAAAGTACTTAAATGATACCTAAATACAATTCAAGAAGTTACTTAAAATTTACAATTATAAGAGAAACTACTATACAAGCATTTAATTTTATTTAAAAGCAAGATTTGGGCAAAGTAATAGCACACCAAATTAAGATGTTACATGTTGAGAATCACTACAAATTTATAACCAGAAAAGACAGGATTTGAAATGTGGTTGCACAATGTAGTGAAGGGTATCACAAGAAAACTAGGCAAACCTACCCATATACGTTCAAGAACTTGAAATTCTAAACAGAAGTAAGTGCATTTCATCAGCAGAGCACGCTTACAAACTCAAGCTTCCTGCTCCCTACCACTCAGTTCAGTTGCTCAGTGGTGTCCAACTCTTTGCGACCCCATGAATCACAGCACACCAGGCCTCCCTGTCCATCACCAACTCCCGGAGTTTACCCAAACTCATGTCCATCGAGTCGGTGATGCCATCCAGCCATCTCATCCTCTGTCGTCCCCTTCTCCTCCTGCCCCCAATCCCTCCCAGCATCAGGGTCTTTTCCAGTGAGTCAACTCTTCACATGAGGTGGCCAAAGTACTGGAGTTTCAGCTTCAGCGTCAGTCCTTCCAATGAACACCCAGGACTGATCTCCTTTAGGATGGACTGGTTGGATCTCCCTACCACTAGTAGTTGGTAATTACACAGGGATACTGATATTCACATTTATCTCGTTTGAGCTGGTAAAAAATTCTGTCATTTCAGGTGATACAACAAAGCTTCAATACGAAGTACAGAATATACAAAATACTGATTGGCCTTAAAAAAAATTTTAACATAGTCACCTCGTAGGATAACTCCTGTAAGAGGTTATAAATATTATAAGAAGTCACAAAGGAGAAGTAACAAGTTTTTATGTCTTCATAAAATGTTTTGTTATGATTTCAAGCTACTTAATAACTGAACAAAATTCCTATTATTTACACTGCACATAGTGGACATTTCAAAATCTGTGTTCACTCTAGTTCACTTGTATTGGCAAATATAAGTAAGCTCTCTTCTCCAGCCTCTTAAAAAGGTAAACATTAGCTAAAGTGCTTACCATTCTGAACCAAGTAAGATGAGAAGAACTTACCATTTCAAATATACCTACAACACAGCGGAATAATAAATCAATCACATTAGCTTTTAAAATACACCCAATATAGCCCCTCAACAGTTCAGAGACTATACACTCTTTCTCAAGCAGGCAATTTTCTCTATAAACTTTCAGAACTTTTTTCAGCTGTGTCTCTTAACCTACTCCACATAGGTCCTCTGTACCTAAAATACTCTAAAATCCTCAAAGATGTGACCCTAGGCTTGATTTCTTTCTATATCCTGTACAAAGCTCAGGACTATTATAAACACAGGAAAAACTGAACAAAATTTCCTTACTAAAGGAAATCTTCAGTCTTCCTGTAAGTCTAACAATCTTGAAGGGATATTCAAGTGGAATGCACCTACTAAAAAGTTATATGTGTGAAAACTAAGCACTAAAAATGGTCATTTTACTCTTCACTATGTGATACCATTATGAACACTACAAAAATACATCAACAGCTATGTCTCAATGCCACCTATGTTTCAAAACTACTGATGATGAACATATTCAACTTTAGTATTCAATAAAAATACTGAGGTTTGGTGGCTCATAAAGAACACTCAAAACCATGTGATTGAGTTGCTTGCTGTAGTCTGAAAGACAACTATTTAACCCTACCAGTTTACATTTAAGTAACTACAATATAACAAATACAAAATGTCTGACCGTGAAAAACTCAGAGAGGTCAACTACTGAACAAAAATGTCAGAAAATAATTAGAAGGCAATATAAGTACTAAAAATTATATTTAAAATGATCCAGGATCACAGCTGGCGTGAGTAGTCAGAGATTATATATGTGCTGAGCACACACATTCTCCACGAGGGAAAAAGGGATATGGAAGTTTCTGTGGAAAATAAGCCTCTTCGTGACTATAATGGAAGGTAAGATCAAAGAAGTCATCTAATATGACACAGAGATAATTAAGTCTAACAGTATTCTCTGATGAAGTGTGTAAAGAATCAAACTACTTCCATCTGGATTCATTCAAAAGACTTCAAAATATGAATGATAAAACAGAGGGGGGAAAATGCTGTTCATAATCATAACAAGGGAACAAGGGTGACCACAAACACAACCTGATTTGCCTAAGATAGCTTATTTTATACCTGCCGTTTTAAAAAAAGAAAAAAAGAGAGAAAATTTTACCTAATACTCATATTCACTTGTCCTAGTTTGGATGAAAACTTTAAAGTTTTCCCTACAAATAATTATATATTATTAAAATAAATTAAAAAAATAAAAATAAAAAAAATAAAATAAATAAATCCTTTTGAGATGTGATCAAAGATTTAAGAGCTGGTTAAAATGGTATTATTATCTTCAACCCAAATTACACAAATCATCAAAATTCTAAAGATCATCTCCTAGAGTCTATGTTAGTTAACATTATAAAATGTTATCTTTGCTTTTATTTGATGATAAAGTCTATGTACCATCCTCAAATATTCAGAAAAATTCTTGGCTCACTGTAATAAATCAATTAAATTATTTTAGTAAATAAATGAAACCATATTAACAACAAAAATGGTCACAACTAGTGCATCCTATGAAAGACCACTGAAACAAACCTGCTGTTACCCATTTTAATTTTCACCATCAGGTCCAAATCATCCGAAGTGGGATTCCATACCAGCAATTGGCAATGACCTTCCCACACCTAAATCTGACACCAAACCCTACACCAAATAACTCTTCAGTATTTCCAAAGGATGATGAAAAGTGTCATCGTACGAAATGTGTTAGATATTTAACCCTTCCAAAATAATGCAATTTTCTACTGCAATACAACCAAATCACTTGTTAGAACTAAATAATTTACTGAAAAAAAGAGAAGCGATAGCCATGGGAAAACCACCAAATTTTGGCAGCTTCTCTCAAAAACTCAAAAGCCATTTAAGAAACTGTATTTGGACCTACTCATTACTAAGTGACAAGTGGGATCAGTTGACTCTGCCAGCACCTATTAATGAAACTTTATTACTGGCTAGAATTTCTGTTGAGTTTTATACAGGGAAAATGGGGCATTGTTGGGGCGGGGGGGGGGGTTAGGTTATAATTAAATCAAGGGATAATGATAAAGAGAAACAATACCCACACAAGAAGCAGGAAGGGAGTGGAATAAAATTAAACAAAAGGTCAAATGTGGCAATCCAGGTCAAAGGATTTGCCTCAACTGACTGAAAAAAGAGATTTGACCACTCCAAGACATCAGCAACGTGGCTGTGACACTGTATCAGCTCTTCCCATAACTTCTGCTCTGACTTATAAACATGACTACCAATGAACACTCAGGACACTAATCTGGATTCTTCAGAACCAAGAATCAAGGTTCTAGGATATGAGGCATTCTGCTCAATAGGCCTTCTAAAAACACTGGAAAAAAAAAACATACAAATTAATAAAATTACATCTTAAATTACAAATTCTTTATGAGTTTGGTTAACATGGGGCATTTTTTATAGATTCCCTCCCCCAACTGAGCAGTGAAAGACGCGGGGATTCTCGGCCTCCGGGGGAGAGGAGGGGCCAGTGACGAGGTTGATTGCTCAGAGAGTTTGTGTGATAAGGTTTTATTAAAGTATAAAAGAGAGACAGCTTCTGACACAGACATCAGAAGCGGGCAGAAAGAGGGCCCCCCTTATTAGTCTTTAGCCGGATGTTATATAGCTACTGCTGCTGCTAAGTCGCTTCAGTCAGGCTGTTAATTAAAGAAAGGAAATGTCTCAAAACTCAGAGACTGGAACCAGGCCCCTCACCAAAACATCCATTTTGGGATGACACTGGCACAAGGCGAGTTGTCCTGGGCCACAAAACTATTGATATGAATCTTAAAGAAAGGCAGGTTTCCAAGCAAATACTAGTTTCATGAACATAGCTTAAGAGAACATTTGTATGAGTAAAACATACTGGTTTGTCAAGTCGGTTCTGAGTCTTAGGCAGAACCTACTTGAAGACAGAGTCTAGCTTAAAAAAAAACATTTCCGTAAGAAAAATGCATTGGCTAGCTCAAGATTCAAGAAAAGTTCAGATGGAAACAGGTGTCGTCATGGCAACACAGAATTTTAAAAGAAACCTCTTTTTAAAGTTGTACAGAGAAGGGAAAAAAAATCTAACACTTGTAGTTTGTTTCTTCTTGCTGCTTAAGAGAAACAGAAAAAATGTCTGACACTTGCAGACTATTTCCTCCATTTGGAGACCCCTGGCCTTCCTGCCCATTACCCTCTCACAACTCTCAAACTGGCCAGAGATCGCAGGTCAGCAAACTTTTTTGGGAACGGACTGGACAGTATCTCAGGCTCTGCTGACCATACAGTCTTGACACAACACCAGAGTTATGTCACCACTAGTCAATGCTGCCATTCTGGGGCAAAGCAGCCATAAGCAAAACATAAACACGACTGCGTTCCCATAAACCTGTCTCAAAAACAGGCAGCGCTCAGATTTGGCCTGACTTACCCTAGTCTGCAGACTCCCAGTCGAAATGAAGTATTTTAAAAACAAAAAATTAATATATCATTTGAGACAATACTCCTTTCCATATAAAGGATGAAAGTCCAACAAAAAGTTGCCACACCAAAATCCTACAGAGCACAATTCACACAGAAGGCTGTGCCATTTGTACTGTTAACTAGGTGAGCCCTATCTCCCATGCAGAATGAACCTAAGTTCTCACTTCACCCAAACTCCCCAAGTTCCATAACAAATTCAACTAGTATCACTATATTCATCTCAACATATGTCTCATTTCGACTTGGCCAGTGGTTTCTGATCTTCGCTAATGAAAATAAGTAACCCAAAGAGCTTTTTAAAATGCTGATCCCATGCAACCCAGTCCCACTGGACTATGTCTCAGGCACTGTTCTAAGTTCCACAGAAATGCTGCAAAGGTTGAAAATTACTGGATTTTCAACCAGTATGCTACCAATGGATAATCCATCAGAATCTACTAAAATCACAAAATGAATCAGTGAGTAGGATGGAGACCTGAGCACTCACCTTTTTTAAAAGCTCCCTGATTCCTTACTATGCATGATCAGAAATACTACTGTGAAGAGGCCTCTCTCTCTCAGCGGGGCTGCATCCCCTCACTGCTTATGGCCTTGCTGTCCAATCCCAGAAGTACAATGGACACCTCTAACTAAGGAATGGGGGTCAAATTACTGCCTTGACATGTAATAAACATTCAGGTTTTTATGTATGTGTTCAATTCTTCAGGGCTATTCCCACCTACTCAAAAAGGAATAAAAATTACATATATATATATGAAACAGATATGAAGGGCTATACTAAAACCCACACATTAATATTGACCATGCCAGCCAAAGAAACTACTTAAGTTTTAAAACAAAGTAGCATCCAATCTAAGCACTGATCCAATTCTCCAAGTCGAAGTACTTTATAACTACATGATACCACTACTAAAGCCAGAAAGACATTTACATACTTTATGACATTATCATTTATCCAAGAAAGTTTATTTCAAGAAACTGCATTTTAAAAACATTCTAATTAAAATTTCCTCTTTACTCCAAACCAAGCTGTATCCACAAATAAAGGGTACATACACAGCAGTACTTAAATTTTAAACTACTGAATCTACAAGCAGTAAACCTAATATTAAAGAAAAAAGACAATCATAAAGACAGATTCACAAATTCTTACTGTTAACTGAATAACTTCTGTGTTCAAAGCTGTAAAATTGTGATAAGTAGAAAATTTCAACCTAGAAACTGGTCTGTCTAGAAAATGGTCCCATTATACTGCAGTAAAAACAAACCTAAATGAAATTAAGGCACAGCATAAAAATACATAGTGTTACAGGAGTCAAAAAAATATACTGCAGGAGTGAAAAATAACATGTTTAATTTATAATTACAAATTTATTATCAAAGAGCATGACTTCCTCTAAGGAGAAATAAGTTATGAAATTAAAGTGACAGCTTCTAATTGATGAAGAGTTGGCATATTCTTAAAACTCTTAAAACTATATTCCTATGTATAATATTATGATCAATTTGAAAGCTAACAAAGAAAAACATGATCAAACATAGTATCTTTTGCTACATTAAAAAATATATACTATTCAAGACAAAATAAGTATTTATTTTACACTCCAAAGCAGCTACTATTTGCTGTGTTGGAATATTTCTAATAGGAATATTAGAAAGAAGTGAGAGGTGGCATCTTCAAACAAACCAAGTAAACCTACATGACTTTTATTATTCAGGCAAGCTGAACACTTACCATGTGATTCCTCCCTTTACAATGAACAGGGAAATAAGAGAAGCACA
The DNA here is from genome assembly GCF_049115385.1 of Moschus berezovskii. Lineage (NCBI taxonomy): Eukaryota > Metazoa > Chordata > Mammalia > Artiodactyla > Moschidae > Moschus > Moschus berezovskii. The sequence goes on from NC_142472.1 coordinate 50,328,135, forward strand.
TAAGAGGCCCTAATTTCAAAGCTTTTAAAAACAAAAACAAACATTAAAATTGTTTAACAAATTTTTCCAGAGACAGTTCTGAACGTAAATGAAGAATAACTGATGCAACAATGGCCTCAATGTTTTTCTATTAACACAAATCACTTAAGACCAGTAAAGAGCTTTTGTTAATATTTCTTTAGTTCTTGATTAGCCTGATTAGTTTATACTAACAAGCATTATGAAGCTAGGAACCAAATAAAACTGAGACCAAAATGATGAAAAATTTGTCTATCTCAGAAAAAGCTAAAAATAGAACGAAGACTATATTTTCCCCTACATATTAAATATCATTACTACATACTATTTTAAATGATTCCTTTCCAAAAAATTAAGAACATACTAACTTTGGGGCCTAATATGATTATTAATTAAAAAGAAAAAAATCACCAAGTCCAGCCCACTGTTCAGTAAACTTTTTCTGTAAAGAGTCAAACAGTAAGTCTTTTAGGTTTTAATGGTCACAAATACAGTTTAGTAGTCTTTTTTTTTTTTTTTCTTATCTATCAACACTTAAAAAATGTAAACACCATTCTCAGCTCTGTGGTAGGGTGGTACAAAAATGGGTGGAGGTTCCAGGTTTCCTTTGCAGACCTCTACTCCAGCCAAATTAATCTTATGATGCTTCAAATATGTAAAACATTCTTTTGGTAACTACTTAAAACTCTATTGGACTTAAAACTCTATTGGACTTCTCTGGTGGCTCAGACAGTAAAGCGTCTGTCTACAATGCAGGAAACCTGGGTTCGAGCCCTGGGTTGGGAAGATCCCCTGGAGAAGGAAATGGCAAGCCACTCCAGTACTACTGCCTGGAAAATCCCATGGACAGAGGAGCCTGGCAGGCTACAGTCTATGGGGTTGCAAAGAGTCGGACACGACTGAGCGACTTCACTTTCACTAAAAGTCTATGAATATTAAAATATTTAATCATCTAACTTTTCTGACATCATAATCTTATGAAACAATAAATGAGCTACTTCTGAAATTCCACTAAACCTGCCATACTTTTAAATATCTAATTTATTTATTCTCAAAGTTCCCTGGCTATTACATCTTACCCACAATTAAAATGAATTTGAAACATTCCAATGTTTTAAGTGTTTGCAGGATTTCAATTTTAAACTGTAGCAACATTTCTAAATAGTTTTTGCATGAAAAGTCAAAACTATCTGTCCTTCATTAATTATGCCTACCTCTTGGACATATTAAAAAATATTGATGTGGATTTTTAAAAACTGTGAAATTTCAAAGAATCGGAGTTTGTAATCAAGCTTTCGATGTAGCCAACTTAAGTTTAACAGAACATATTAATCACTTCCTTTGGTCCCTAAATGACTTAAATCATTAGACACAGCTACATATTTTCTCCAAGGACATAAAGTTTATGCCAGAAAAATATTAAGCTAATCCCACCAGCTTAACTATAGACAAGCACTTTAGAAACTGATATACTGAGATACACGGAAGAACTAGGAAGAATTTCCTAGTTGTCAATGGAATGAAATAAAATTTCCCTAAGAAATTTATCACATGCACTTTTCTATATTTTAAGATTAAAACACTTTACTAGTTTTCAAAATATACACATTTGGAAAATTTTTTTAATTCCACATTCTTTTAACATTGTAAAATATTCTCACATTGATAATTCCAACAGATTTATATTAAAATTTAACAGTGAAAAAGAAGACCACAATTTAAAAATGTCAGTATGTAAGTATTATGTACCCAAGAGGAAAAGAGAATTGCAATAAAGCTAGAAATTACTCAAAAAAAAGAACACCCAATGCTCAAAAAACTTACTCAACTAATTTGGTAATGGGATTTAAAAATCTATTAGCTTTTAGTGTAACTTATAAATAATAACAAAAAATTTTCTAACGGAATTTAAATGAAAATGTAATTTTCATTCAAAGGATATTTACTTGATGAAAGGCAAAATAGAAAGTTCTTGATTACTATTCTACTTAGGATTTACTTTGCTGTATTCATTTTAATTTAAAAAGCTTTAAAATTTTTCAGGGACAGAGACAGAAAAAAAAAGGCACCGGTGATTTGAATTAATACGTTTAGCTTCGGAAAGTTACTTAAGAATCATGGCTTTAAAACAGAAAAAAATATTGGCAAGTATTTTTTAGAGTGAGTTGTTAAGCTGGCATTCATCTAAGGTGATCAACTAGACTCTGTTATCATTTAGAACCTGTGGGTTATAACATTTGAAGTATCCTTTTTTGCCCTACCATTTTGCCTCCCTAAAACAAAAACCTGAGTCAGATAAAGTCTCCAGAACTAACTTCCAGTTTGTAAGAAACTCAGGCATAAAGAAACTTGTTGAACATCACTGCCAGGATATAATCAACAAGATCCAGGATGTGAAATATTCTTTATGAGCAGCTGTTTCTTTAAAAATAAGAACAATAAGGAAACAATGAAAAAAAAAGAAAGAAAACCTACAGACTAAAAAGAATGGATGTATCAACCCATTTGAAGAAACCAAATTTTTTTAAAAGACTGAAGACTTGGACAAATTGGGGCTTTTATTACTTAATATTAAGTAACTGACAACTTTTAAGGTACGATAAAGAAATTTTTTCAGAGTCCTTATCTTTTATAGGTCCACACTCATATAAAATTATATGAAGTCAAGGTTTTCATACAAAAAATTTCAGATTACTTAAACATGAAAAACATCAGCCAAGTACTAATAACTGTTATGGCTGACTAATGAGCATATACTACTCTACTTTTCTATATGTCTAAAATCTTCCAAACTAAAGAACTGACATCAATTAATGGTGAACATTAGTCAAGTGGAGATGATGGGATTTATCAAGATTCTTAATTTAGCAGCAATTAAAAAAAGATAAAGTGAAATGAAGCAAAATTTAATATCCATTTCATAAAGCATGATCATCTTCAGAAACTAATTTTGGTTTACTACCTGTAAGAGGTTAAGAAACTTGCTAGTTTATCATAAACATGACGATTCAGAAAGATTATAAAATATAGTACTATATAAAGCAGTATCTAAAAAATTCTAAGTATACATCATCCACCTGACAATATAAAATCACTTTAGTTAACTAGTACTTTACTTACATTTTCCATATAGTTTGGCTTAAAGCCCTCCTGCTGTCGCCTCAGCTCCTCCTGTTCTCTGTGTCGGATCATTTCCTCTTCACGACGACGGTGCTCTTCCTCATGCCTGAGAGATTTGTAAATAAAAATTCAGGGTGTGACATATAAGCCATAACCAGGTATCTTACCTCAGGTAAAATCATGTATGTGTATCATGTATTTATACATTATGCCAGTCTCTGATGAGTGGCTTATCAGATTTATCTTCCTTCTATTTTGTTCTAAACCTCTAATAAATCAAACAAACCAATGAAATGGTAATTATCTGGAGTAAATTAAAAAAAAAAAAAAAGTAAAATAACAGCCTCCGAGTTATATGGTTACAGTCAAAAAAAGTCCAGCTTCCAAAAGCTCAAAACAGTACTCTATTATGGAACAAAGAAAAAGCCTGGATTCACCACTGGCAAAGCAGTTAGTACCAAACACTGCAAATTACCACACTGCTGAGACAAAACTCCTACTATGTCAGAAGGAAGCCTTCATAAGCCCCTCTCCCTCACTGGATCAACTCACTGAGGAAATCTCCTGGGACCAGGTATCTATGTATCACCTATTTTTGTAAATTTTGGAATAATCACGTTCACTCACTGTCTGTGGCTACCTCTGGGTTACAGCACTATTAAAATAGCTGAGACAGAGACCATATGACATGGAAAGCCTAAAATATTTACGAAGGAGCCCTTTCCCACACCGCTTACTTTTAATTACTTATTATTTCAGCGTAAGTATAGGGCACTAATTTTAAAAGCCTAGCTGTAAAGGATAAATGTAAAAGGAGAAAGCTAGATTCAGAAAGGTTTATTTTAGAAGAGAGGAGGTTTCCTTTTATTGGGACAAGTAGAGACTTAAACACAATTACATAAAACAGAAAAAAGCAGTAAGAAAGAAACTGAGGACGTCCCTGGTGGTAAAGAATCCGATTGCCAATGCAGGGAACACGGGTTCAATCCCTGGTTCGGGAAGATTCCACATGCCACAAAGCGATTGAGACCACGTGCCACAACTACGGAGCCCACACCCTAGAGCCTGTGCTCCACAACAAGAAAAGGCACAACAATGGGAAAAACATGCACCACAATTACAAACTAGCCCCTTCTCTCTGCAACTTGAGAAAGTCCACGGGCAGCAATAAAGACCCAGCGCAGAAATCAATCAATAAATAAAAATTGTTAAAAAAAAAAAAAAAAAGACATGGAAAACAGCCCTTTGGGAAAGGAGTTAAGTGGGGAGTTTCTTTTACAACAGTGGTTTCCTAACTTTAGAATGCCTCACAGTCACCTGGAGGGTTTATCACAACACAAGTGAGTCAGCTTATGACTCAGTATTACTGAGGTTAAGGTGCTGATGCTGCCTGCCAAGTACTATAAATTGAGAGTAAGTAGGTAAGAGTAAAATCAGAGTAGTCCTAATACAGAAACACACATACACTGATATCATGAGGTACAAAGTTGGAAAAAATATACTATACGAACTACTATCTACCTCCAGACCATGAGGACACTTCAAACTCATTAACGGTTTTTCACTTTCTTTTATTTCCCATGATCACCTTCCTTCCCATCACAGCATTTAGTACTTTAACAGCACTTTCAAAACAAAACTTTAAGCTTGCTTTAATCTATCATAGCTGTGCTTGCTGCTGCTGCATATGCTGCTGCTGCTGCTGCTGAGTCACTTCAGTCGTGTCCGACTCTGTGTGACCCCATAGACGGAAGCCCAACAGGCTCCCCCGTCCCTGGGATTCTCCAGGCAAGAACACTGGAGTGGGTTGCCATTTCCTTCTCCAATGTGTGAAAGTGAAAAGTGAAACTGAAGTCGCTCAGTCGTGTCTGACCCCTAGCAACCCCATGGAGTGCAGCCCACCAGGCTCCTCCATCCATGGGATTTTCCAGGCAAGAGTACTGGAGTGGCTTGCCATTGCCTTCTCCGATAGCTGTGCTTATGATTCCTAATTAAGACTGTTGAAACATGTAAGAGTAATATTTATCTTGTATTTTACAATTAAACCTTGCATATGCAAGAAAAATTGTTACTTTTCTTTCCACATCTTAGATCAACTACTCCCTTAAACCTCCTTGCTTAACCTAAAAGATTTTAAGTTGCCTGTCACAGTTGTCTATCATGTACTGAGATCTCTGATGCTCATATCGTTTTTACCATGGATTCCACCGCCATATATCCTTTTTAAATAAATTATCAGAAGAACAAAAATGCATAATGGCATTCAGACCAATCTTAAACACATGTAAAAATCAAAACTAAGAATGCAAATATGTGCATCTATAGAAAAAATAGTCCAGTAAATCACAGTCCATTTTTACAGTAAATTATATGAAATAATGCCTAAGCCCTCTAAGTTCACAGTGTCTGCAAAGTGTCCACAACTGGCTAGAAACAATCATATTGATAGAAAAATGAATTATGGGAGATTGTTAGTAATTCCATAACTGTAGTCAAAAATGGACAATTCTTTTATTTTTTTTCTGTATTTTCCAATTAATATTAAATATAACTTGTCAATAACAGACACTGGAGTTTTATTAATAACATACACAATAAAAGCTACATATATTCACATATACGTTATAATGATGTTCTTTACCTCAGCTGTATTTGCTTTCGTTTTTGTAGCTCTTGGTTTCTGAGTTCTTCCAAACGTCTGAGTTCCTCTTGACGCCTCATTAAATCTACAAAATATTGACTACAGATTAATATTTTTAGCTTTTTCTTCTGTATTTTTACATCTATAAGCATAAAGGTTCTCCACAACTGGCAATATATGTAGTAATTTATTTATACTCATGCACCTAGCTTCTCTTTTTAAAGTCTTACCGCATCATTCTACAATGAAAGATTATAAGCTGTGTAATGAACCAGGTCAATATCATTCCTGGGCCCATTTCTTCAGGTATATGAAGAAAATAAAATCTACCCTTATGCTAAAAAATTAAAATGGGTAGTAACTGCTTTAACACAGGGTCTGGAACATACTAAAAATAGAATGAACAATAGCTACATTTTCATTTACACAGTTTTAAGCAAATTATAATTTTCTTCAGCAGCAAGCTTGAAGCCCAAAATGATGCCTTGGGAAACATCAGCAGAGGGCACATTAACATCAGACCAGAAACAGTAGGAAAAATGGGATAGGACATAGCATAAAACCCCAAAACATCCCTCCCAACACTATCAGCACATTTCCTCCTGCATCAATGAAGAAAAGAGGGGATAGTTCCTGAAAGGAGGAAAAGGGCTGAACACTGATGTGAACAAGCCCACTTTAAACAGGACAAGCATCCCCACTGTCACCAACCCATGTCACATATCAAGAACAAGGCTTTCAGAGTGAAGCAGCACAAAGATGCCCATTTGAGAAGCAGTGGATAAATTTCCCAAGTGTTAAAATATCCTTGTACTATCCTACTTAACTATATGTGCATGCATGCACTGACTCATAAATAAATTTTAAAATATATATAAGTACTCCAGATAACACAATTATTGGTTTTCTTTTTTCTATAAGCATGTTAGCTCAAATTTCTAAAATGAACATAAATTATCTCAAACATTTCTTAATAAAATACTATATTCAGAATTCTTATAACAGTTCAAGTTAAAATCCCATAGGCAAATAACTCTAACATCTTAACTATAACAACATAGGCATCATAATTATAAAAAGGTAATATTATCCTCCCTGAAGGTTAAAAAAGATTGAATTATGTATTAATTATGTCAACTAAAAAAGATCAGACAGATTATGTGGCTCTAATCATCCAGGCATGATATGGTTCACTGGGATATATAGCCAAATCTCTCATTATTCCAAAGCTCCTTCCAAAATGCCACACCCCAGACCTGGATACTCAGTCTCAACTGAGAAACTAAAAAAAACAAAAATTTTAAAAAAAATTCGGAGACTGCTCACGGTAAGTCTGCTTTGGTATATGTACCAGGAACTAGGTGATTCAGATAACATGCCAGTTGAGAAAAACATTTAGCTATCTAAAAAACATGACGACAATGATCTTCAAACATTTTTATCAGTAACTGTCAACCTTACTAGCTCATTAGAACTGCTCAAGTGCCTTTTAACCATAGACCAATTAAATCAAAATCTCTTGGGATATGAACCAGCTATGAGTTTTTTCTTTTTTTGAAGCTCCCTAGATGACTCCATTGTACAACCAACATTGAGAGTCCATAACTGTCATATAATTTCTATAGCTGGTGAGACTGGTAAAGACCAAAAATATATAGTCTATTTATATTCCTAAGGGGAAATGCTTCAATAAGACAAACCATGGGAAATATCTTACTATCATTAATTAAGAAAGTCAATACAGTGTATCGTGTAACAATTTTATTATTGATCTTCTAGGCTTGCTGCTCTTAAAACAGGAACACACATAGTAATAAATGGAAACATATGTACTATATTTTCTTCCATGAAAAGAAGAAAAGAGCATGAATATTTCCTGAAAACTGGATCTTCTCCTTTTAAGCTGGGCCAGTTAAGAATGCTGCTTTGCCCTCTCAGACCATGCTTCCTCACCAGAACAGGGTACAATAATTAGCTCAAAGGATCTGACAATCAAATTATCTGATAAACACACTATCTAATACGAAGCAGGAGCACAATCAACTTAAAACAACATTTTGTATCTTCCAAATTAATTCCTATAAGTTGCTAATACCCAAAATTTCTGAAATTTCACAAAAATTATATATTTATATACCGCCATGATAATGTACTTCTAGAGAAAAGTATTACCCAAAAAATATGTAACCTGAAGTAGCACAACCAAAAGGAAGGATTTTTTAAAAGATTATAAATATAAATAAAAAAATATTAAAAATAACAGACAAGAAGAGTTACTGACTGGAGGAGGGAGAGAAGATGGGAGATGGTAGAGCTGAGGAGTCGTCAGCAAAAGGAAACAGCAAGCTGCAATTTCACCCACACTTGATGCTGATGGAACACACATTCACATCTTTGAAAGCTTGCAACTTGAAGATTCCTATTGAGAGGACTTACCGTATGTCTTTAAACATACTAGTACATGATATGAATGAGTTAAATTTTATTAGAAAAAGAGTGACTTTACAGAAACATTAGGTTTAGGGTACCAAAAGAAACCAAAAATATCTGACTAGTTTCTACTGTTTGCTGAGCTGGATTTTAACTTACTTGGCACCAGCAGTTATTCAGCGACTTGACTGAAACTGCTTCAAAAACATGTACAAATTGTGTTAGTCACTCAGTCGTGTCCAACTCTTTGCAACCCCATGGACTGCAGCCCACCAAGCTCTTCTATCCATGGAATTCTCCAGACCAGAATACTTGAGTGGGCGGCCATTTCTTTCTCCAAAACATGTAATGAACAGGCTGAAAAAAGCTAACCTGGATTTTATACTGAAGAAAATGAGAATCTACCATATGAAGATTTACAGATGAATGATGACCAAATGGCTGATTCATGTCAATGTATGGCAAAAACCACTACAATACTGGAATTAGCCTCCAATTAAAATAAATAAAAGAAAATATTGGCTCTAGTATAAAGAATAGTTTAGAGGAGGCCAAGATTAGATGACATAAAGTCCAATAACAAAGCCTCTGCAAACTTCCCTGGGGGTCCAGTGGTTAAGACTCTGTGCTCTCAGTGCAGGGTGCACAGGTTCAATCCCTGGTCAGGGAACTAAGATCCCAAATGCTGCACAGCAAAAAAAGACTAGTTGAGTCAGTAAAATTCTTTTATACTTCATAAAAAATAAAAACAATTTATATATATATATATATATATATATAAAAAGAAGGCTGCAATAGAAACCAGGCAGCTATCTGTAGCACCTTTATCTCTAACAGGGAGCCAAGAGAAGGTAGATAAAGGTTCTGTTGTTATTGTTGTAGTCATTAAGTCGTGTCCAACTCTTTTGCGATCCCATGGACTGCAGCCCACCAGGCTCCTCTGTCCATGGGATTTCCCAGGCAAGCGTATTGGTGTAGGCTGCCATTTCCTCCTCCAGGGGAGATAAAGGTTTAATGAAATACTAAATTAAAAAAAAAAAGAGCAAAATAGAAAGCAATCAGACACTTTAAAGAAACACAAAATTTTGGCAATTCTCTGGTGGTTCAGTGGTTAGGAGTGCACACTTCTGCTGCATGAGCATAGGTTCAATCCCTGGTCAGGCAACTAAGATCCTGCAAACCACACAGCACAGCCCAAAAAAAAAATTCTTTTAAGGAAAAAAAATAAGTTTTATGGAAAATGGAAAAGTGATAGAAAGAATCAGAAAAAATTACAGGGAGAATTAACAGAAAAGAACAAAGGGGAGAGAGACTATAAGGAGGCATAATAAGAAACCTAGAGATACCGAGGGAAAAGTAAGCCAGAAAGAAAAACACCAATACAGTATACGAACGCATATATATGGAATTTAGAAAGATGATAACGATAACCCTGTATACGAGACAGCAAAAGAGACACAGATGTATAGAAGTCTTTTGGACTCTGTGGGAGAGGGCAAGGGTGGGATGATTTGGGAGAATGGCATTGAAACATGTATATTATCATATGTGAAACAAATCGCCAGTCCAGGTTTGATGCATGATACAGGATGCTCGGGGCTGGTGTATTGGGATGAACCAGAGGGATGGGATGGGGAGGGAGGTGGGAGGGAGGTTCAAGATGGGGAACACATGTACACCCGGGGCAGATTCATGTCAGTGTATGGCAACACCAACACAATAATGTAAAGTAAAAAAAAAAAAAAAGAAAAGAAAGCAATGATAAAGAAAAAAAAAGAAACCTAGAAACAAGGATGCGAAAAAGTAAGCTTCTCATATATACTTAAGCAGCTTGTCACATTAAGTATCTGACCAGTGAATATTAATAAATGTATGCTATGCATAACACCTGTTATGAGTGCTCTTATTAACAAAAAAAAAAAATCACACACAAAAAAAATTCAGTTAGCTCTGTCTCAAGTGTTTAAAGTGTTCTTGCCAAATACTAAGAATTTAGTCTTCCTAAATTCCCAAATCTGGAGCCTGGTGGGCTTCCGTCTATGGGGTCACACAGAGTCGGACACGACTGAAGTGACTTAGCAGCAGCAGCAGTAGCAAATTCCCAAATCTATCAGCAAACCTGAATCTTTTTCATCTCTGCCAAGGAACATCCATCTGTAATCTTATGACACGTAATAAGAATCTTTTTTAAGTCAGCTATTTTAATAATTTTCTTTTTCATAAGGAAGTTCTCTCAGAAAAGCAAAAATTTTGTTTCTAGTATTTTGAGTTTCAACTGTCTTAAAACTCTTAACTAGCAACTTCAATAGTAACAGTTATCAATGAGAAACGCACCTTGCCGCATGAGCATCAGCTGGTGCTCGTGCCGAGCTGCTTCCATCTCTGCCTCCAGTTTCTCTTTGGCTTCTCGGATGTTTCTGTCAACCTGCTCGCGCTGCTGCTTCTCCATTTCATCCAGAGCCTTCCATCGAGACGCATACTCAAATTCAAATGTCCCAGGCTGAGCAAAACGTGGCGGCTGTTCTCTTTCCCTAAGTTTACATGAAAAGACATACAGAACCATGTTTAAAAACTAAAACAAAATATAAGAACAACAAGCATTACCATTAACTAAGCTCATACAGCGTTCATGGCACTGTCTGACAAGTAACCTCCAAGAAATACTTCACGGCAATGTTGTCAAGCAGTTTAACAAGTCTCAGTTTAAGAAACTGCCCAAAGATGCCCAACTAATTAATAAGCAATAGAACCAGGATTCAAAACAAGACAACGAGACACTACAACCTGCATTCCCCAAATTACCACCTCCAATAAGGCCTTTCTGGTTTTCAATCAACAATTTTATATAAGGCAGTCTGTAACACATGACGCAAATGTCCCCTAAAAAGTAGGGAAAACCACTAGACCATTCACATATGACCTAAATCAAATCCCTTATGATTATACAGTCGAAGTGAGGAATAGATTTAAGGGACTAGATCTGATAGATAGAGTGCCTGATGACCTCTGGACGGAGGTTCGTGACACTGTACAGGAGACAGGGACCAAGACCATCCCCATGGAAAAGAAATGCAAAAGAGCGAAATGGCTGTCTGAGGAGGCCTTACAAATAGCTGTGAAAAGAAGAGAAGCGAAAAGCAAAGGAGAAAAGGAAAGATATAAGCATCTGAATGCAGAGTTCCAAAGAACAGCAAGGAGAGATAAGAAAGCCTTCCTCAGCGATCAATGCAAAGAAACAGAGGAAAACAACAGAATAAGAAAGACTAGAGATCTCTTCAAGAAAATTAGAGATTCCAAGGGAACATTTCATGCAAAGAAGGGCTCAATAAAGGACAGAAATGGTATGGACCTAACAGAAGCAGAAGATATTAAGAAGAGGTGGCAGGAATACACAGAACTGTACAAAAAAGATCTTCACGACCAAGATAGTCACGATAATGTGATCGCTGACCTAGAGCCAGACATCTTGGAATGTGAAGTCAAGTGGGCCTTAGAAAGCATCACTACGAACAAAGCTAGTGGTGGTGATGGAATTCCAGTTGAGCTATTTCAAATCTTGAAAGATGATGCTGTGAAAGTGCTGCACTCAATATGCCAGCCAATTTGGAAAACTCAGCAGTGGCCACAGGACTGGAAAAGGTCAGTCTTCATTCCAATCCCAAAGAAAGGCAATGCCAAAGAATGCTCAAACTACCGCACAATTGCACTCATCTCACATGCTACTAAAGTCATGCTCAAAATTCTCCAAGCCAGGCTTCAGCAATATGTGAACCGTGAACTCCCAGATGTTCAAGCAGGTTTTAGAAAAGGCAGAGGCACCAGAGATCAAATTGCCAACATCCGCTGGATCACGGAGAAAGCAAGAGAGTTCCAGAAAAACATCTATTTCTGCTTCATTGACTATGCCAAAGCTTTTGACTGTGTGGATCACAATAAACTGTGGAAAATTCTGAAAGAGATGGGAATACCAGACCACCCGACCTGGCTCTTGAGAAACCTGTATGCAGGTCAGGAAGCAACAGTCAGAACTGGACATGGAACAACAGACTGGTTCCAAATAGGAAAAAGAGTGCGTCAAGGCTGTATATTGTCACCTTGCTTATTTAACTTATATGCAGAGTACATCATGAGGAACTCTGGGCTGGAAGAAGCACAAGCTGGAATCAAGATTGCTGGGAGAAATATCAATAACCTCAGATATGCTCATGACACTACCCTTATGGCAGAAAGTGAAGAGGAACTCAAAAGCCTCTTGATGAAAGTGAAAGAGGAGAGTGAAAAGGTTGGCTTGAAGCTCAACATTCAGAAAACAAAGATCATGGCATCTGGTCCCATCACTTCATGGGAAACAGATGGAAAAACAGTGGAAACAGTGTCAGACTTTATTTTTTTGGGCTCCAAAATCACTGCAGATGCTGACTGCAGTCATGAAATTAAAAGACGCTTACTCCTTGGAAGGAAAGTTATGACCAACCTTGATAATATACTAAAAAGCAGAGACATTACTTTGCCAACCAAGGTCCATCTAGTCAAGGCTATGGTTTTTCCCGTGGTCATGTATGGATGTGAGAGCTGGACTGTGAAGAAAGCTGATCGCCGAAGAATTGATGCTTCTGAACTGTGGTGTTGCAGAAGACTCTTGAGAGTCCCTTGTACCTCAAGGAGATCCAACCAGTCCATTCTAAGGGAGATCGATCCTGGGTGTTCATTGGAGGGACTGATGCTAAAGCTGAAACTGCAGTACTTTGGCCACCTCATGCGACGAGTTGACTCACTGGAAAAGACTCTGATGCTGGGAAAGGTTGGGGGCGGGAGGAGAAGGGGACGACGGAGAATGAGATGGCTGGATGGCATCACTGACTCTGTGGACATGAGTTTGAGTGAACTCCGGGAGTTGGTGATGGACAGGGAGGCCTGGCGTGCTGTGATTCATGGGGTCGCGGAGAGTCGGACACGACTGAGCGACTGAACTGAACTGAATAACTTTTAGGGACAGTAATAAAGCAGAAACAATTCGTTGAGTGTTATATGCCAGGTTAATTGGTACACCAAATAGTACAGGCCTAATTTACTTCAATTTGTTTTATACTTGTTTGCCTTGCTAGACTGTAAACTCAAATGAGCACATGAAATTCCTGTTAACCACTGTACCTAAGTACCTAGCACATACCGAGCACATTGTACACATTTAGTATTTATTTCTTAAATGAACGAATAAATGACGGGGAAAAAATCTTTTAAATGAAGACCTATGAATGTACCCAACATTCAAAGAACTTAGATTATTCAAAAGTACTTTTATAAGAACACAATTCTCACCCACCAATAAAACTAAAGATACTTTGTAATCATAAATTTTAACTTTTATTTGGGGATGGGGAGGGGAAGATGGTGGATGGGACAAAGTTGGGAGATAAAGGAGGAGGTTGTCACAGAGGGAAAACATAGTGACAAGAAACAGCTTCAAAGATATTCAGGGGATAGGTAAAATCAAAGTTAACCATGATCAAGGGATTCTAGACCTAAAAATAGACTTGGATCTTTTTCTCTTTAAAGCACTGACTGGAAAAGGGAAAGGAATAGAGAGATCCACCACCCACTAATTTTTCTGAAAGAACTGTTTATTAGTTAGTAGTTCCTAAGTCAGGTGTTGACTACAGTAATTAATATAAAAACTTCATTTTCTCCCAAAAGAAACACTATTGAAACAATATGGATTTGGGGCACCAGAGCTGAATTTGAATCTTGACTCTTAAGTTTCATGAACATTCCCTTCAGAGCATAACTCTTTAGCAGTGAAGTTTAAAATATCATGCGATCATGTAATGTTTGCTGGAATAATTAAGTCATTATATAAACAAGTTTGGTTTGGGGTTTTTTTTCCCCCAATAAAACAAGTACAAACTTTAAATTCCACTTCTTGTAACACCCTTAAAATTCCAGTTCTCTAATTCCTGAATGCAAAAAGATGCTCTACTTAAAATCTGTAATAAGTTATAACCAGAAATCAAATGAATAGGAAATTAAATGTAAGCCTTTGAGAAACAGCATTTAAGAGAAATTTATGTGGTTGAGTTATAACTGATTACTACCAATCCCTTGCTTCTAGGACACATTCTGCTGGGTGTCCCTCCCACTTCAGGGACTGCTCCCACTCAGTCTCTGTTGATTCCTTTTGACCTTCCCAACTTGTCAAATGAGCACTCAGGAGTTGGTCCTTTGACATTCTTTTCCATCACATTGGTAACTTGAGCCCAAACAGCACATCTGAATTCCAAACACAAATCCAACTACCTTGACAACAGATCCCAAAACAAGGTTCCTGATCCTCCTCCCCCAAATCTACTCCTCCAGATTCTCCATGTCAGTCACTAGCAAGCCCATACTTTCCAGTTACTTAGGCCAAAAACATCATCATCACTCTTTTAACTCTCTTTCCCCCACATCCCCATATCCATCAGCAAAATCCAATCTATTTTCAAACCACATTCAGAATCTGACCACTTCTGGTCGTCACCACTGTGACCACTTCCTGTCAGCAGAATCCTAAACTTACCTCCCCAATCCCACCACTGGCTCTTTATAATCTATTATAACAGAGCAACTACAAAGCTGCTTTAAATTTAAAATTAAATCACTATCCTGCTTCTTCCTTTCACATGAACCACAGAAGCCAGTTAGTTCAATAGCCCACAAGCCCCACAGTCTGCACTCCTCCCACTACATCCTAACTCCCCTGATCCCTACAAGGTTCCCCATACTCACCCTGGTCCAGTTAACCTGGCCTCCTCACTGCACCTGCACCATGCCAGTCCTCCCTCAAAGCCTGCAGAGCTGTACCCCTCAGCTGACTGAGATCCCTATTCCATCCGGTTCCACATCACCCCACCCACCACTGCCGCTTTCAAATTGTGAATCAAATACTACCCTCACAAAAGCTTCCTTAACCACCTGTATAAAAAAGCCACACTCTTCTGCTCCCCTGCACCCACTTTTCCCTGTCTTTCTGCCATCTTTATTTTATTGTTTACCCCTTGCTTCCCAAGGGCTTCTGTGATAGCTCAGCTGGTAAAGAATCTGCCTGCAATGCCAGAGACCTTGGCTCAATTCCTGGATCGGGAAGATCTGCTGGAGAAGGGATAGGCTACCCACTCCACCACACAGCAAAAATTTCTGGTTTATTCTGTTCGTTGATACATCTCCAACACCAGTTAAAAATAAGCACCCAGGGACTTCCCTGGTGGTCCAGTATTTAAGAATCTGTCTTGCAATGCAGGGGACGTGGGTTCAATCCCTGGTCGGGGAACTAAGACCTCACATGTCATGGAGCTCCTAAAGCCCTCATGTCACAACTATATAGTCTGTGTGGCACAACAAAAGCCAAATCAATCAAATAAAAAAGCACCCACACTGGTCATTTAAATCAACTACAAGGGAAAAACCTGTCTACACTAAAATCAAAGAGTGCTATTAAAACATGTGTAAAATGTTATTTTGAACACAAATTATCAAATCTTAAAATCATAATCATTTTTTGGTCAGGATGAAGAGAAATAATTTTATGCATACACCAATGAGTATAAATTGGTATAATGTTTTGGGCAAACCATCTACCAGAATTAATCACCATTAAATATGCATACTCTTTGATCTTAGCATCATACCTCACTTTAGTGGTTTTAAATGGTATTTCTCACTACTTAGTATATTTATTAAAACATTAATCTTTGGTTCAGTATTTGTGTAGCCCTGCCACTAGAAATGTAAGCATCATAACGGCAAAAACAGTTCTAAGTTGCAGTGGCAGCACCTAGGACAGTGCTTGGCACAAAAGCGTTCCAATGTCTAGATTCATGCACGCAAATATTAGTGTTTTTTGTTTTTCAGTCACACCACATAGCATGTGAGATCTAGTTCTCTGACCAGGGATCAAACTAGCACCCCCTGCTTTGGAAGCACAGAGTCTTAACTAATGGGATCAGCAGGGAGGTTCACTACAGTCTTACTTACTATAATAAACAACTGAGTAGTTAAGACCAACACAATGTATTCACACAGTCAGCTTACATAAAAATATCTGAACCACACTGAATGAAAAGTAATTGTTAAAAGGTTATTTTTCTTTTTCATCTTTAAGAATTCTTTGGAGAAGGAAACGGGAACCCACTCCAGTTTTCCTGTCTGGAAAAATCCCACAGAGGAGACTGACAGGCTGTAGTCCATAGGGTTGCATAGAGTAGGACATGACTGACAGAGCATGAATACACACACGCGCACGCGCACACACACACAACTTTGGTAGATACCACAGATTAATAAATTTTTTTAAAAAGAATAATTCTTACCCTTTCCCAAGTTATTTAACTAGAACCATCTTTCTACTCCTGCCAAAGACTCCTCTTAATTCATAATACACCTGTAGCATACTCAATACAGAAACTTTTCTATCTAAAATTCACTGTTTCTCTGGCATAGGTACTACAAACAGTACACTCTTATGGAACTCACCCACGCCCCAGTTATAAAAGTTGAACTTTTCGAAGTCAAGTTAACCTTTTACCAATATACACAAGAAAACTAGCATTCCATGTAAACCAGCCCACTCTATTAACCAGATTGTTACTGGCTAACAATTGTTACTAGCTAACAAGACTAAAATGGTAACCCACTCCAGTATTCTTGCCTGGAGAATCCCATGGATGGAGAAACCTGGTAGGCTACAGTCCACGGGGTCACAAAGAGTGGGACACAACTGAGCGACTGAAAACACCTTATAATCCAACAATACTCAATAACAAATGTAAAGTAATAAATACCCTTGAAAGCACATTCTAAATTTATCAGAATTTATCTTCTTATTAAGAAGATCTTACTTATGATACTGCTGAGTTTTCTGCATTAGTTTCTCTGGTAAACCATCTTCATCATCAAACTGTTCCATGGGCTCCACAATGACCGGACGAGGGGTCCTGGACAGGTAAAAAGCATTAATAAGAATTAAAACAGTATCTAGAACTAAAATCCTCCTAGAAATCTTTTATAATAATTCCAAGATACATACTTGGAAAATTTACCTGAGATAAAAGTCTCAGAAAGTATCACATATACACATAAAATCAGTAAATAAACACTGGCTGCACCAACACAGGTGAACATCTAAGTCAAAGATGAGTGCTTATTTTTAGAGCATGGAGTCTTTTTGAGACCACAGAAAAAAACATCAACATAGACCTGCCTGATCACTGCAGTTAACTTCTACAAAGAGCAATGCAGAGGAGCAAGTATCCAACTCTCCTTTGTGTCTCATCCACATACACACCCTGACCCCCATCCCCTCCATGGCCTCAAACTCCCAACTCGGCCCAGCTCCCAACCTTCCACTGTCCAACCAGTCTCAAATGGAAAAGTCTTTCTAAACCCTAAAATATATCAGCCTAAATGCAAGGAGGTCCAACCAGTCCATTCTAGAGGAGATCAATCCTGGATGTTCATTGGAGGGACTGATGCTAAAGCTGAAACTGCAATACTTTGGCCACCTCATGCGACGAGTTGACTCACTGGAAAAGACTCTGATGCTGGGAAAGGTTGGGGGCGGGAGGAGAAGGGGACGACGGAGAATGAGATGGCTGGATGGCATCACCGACTCTGTGGACATGAGTTTGAGTGAACTCCGGGAGTTGGTGATGGACAGGGAGGCCTGGCGTGCTGTGATTCATGGGGTCGCGGAGAGTCGGACACAACTGAGCGACTGAACTGAACTGAACTGAACTGAAAAGATATCAGTCAAGCCTTTTTGGCCGGAACCACCATCTTCCAGTAATTCACCAAAATGACCAACACAAAGGGAAAGAGGAGGGGCACCCGCTACATGTTCTCTAGGCCTTTTAGAAAACATGGAGTTGTTCTTTGGCCACATACATGCAAATCTACAAGAAGGGTGATACTGTAGATATCAAGGGAATGGGTACTGTTCATCAAAAAGGAATGCCCCACAAATGTTACCATGGCAAAACTGGGAGAGTACAATGTCACCCAGCATGCTGTTGGTATCATTGTAAACAAACAAGTTAAGGGCAAGATTCTTGCCAAGAGAATTAATGTGTATAGAGCATATTAAGCACTCTAAGAGCCTAGAGAGCTTTCTGAAACATGTGAAGGAAAATGATCAGAAAAAGAAGGAAGCCAAAGACAAAGGGACTTGGGTTCAGCTGAAGCGCCAGCCTGCTCCACCCAGAGAAGCACACTTTGTGATGACCAATGGAAAGGAACCCGAACTGTTAGAGCCCATTCCCTATGAATTCATGGCCTGATGGGTGTAAAAATAAAGACCTGGACTGTACAAATGTTTCTCTTAATTGAGTAGAGGTGTTGTGTCACAATTCAGTGGGTGATGTCTTTTCAAATTTAGTGTTTTTTCTTCCTGAAAGATGTAAGAAAGTTTGTTGTTCAGTATGCTCCATTTTTTAATAAACTGCCAGATATTAAAAAAAAAAAAAAAAAGATATCAGTCAAGCAAAAGGGAAGGGGGTGTATAGGGGCAGCCAGAAGCAACACAATTGAAGAAATGGGGTGGGGGGACAAGAAGAGTAGATGATGAAACAGCTGACCTGGAAACCCTCCTTCTGTATTGTTTTCCTAAGGAAGGGAAGGCTCACTGAGGAAAGAAAAGAGAAATAAGTGGAGGAGATGACATACTAATATTAAAGTTTACTTGCTATCAGTCTCTCAGCACAAAAGCAAGTCTGAAAAATGAACAGAGATGCTTCAAAGAGAAAAAAAAAATCATGGCTAACTTCTGAGGTGTTAACAGAGGAGCTAGAGAGGTGAAGGAGCTTTCAGGGTTCAAAATATTTCCCTTTATAAATAAAGACCCAGAGATTAACAGAGACTAAATCCTTCTCTATATGGAAAGTAAAGCTATAAAATGGTCACATAAAAAGTTATTCCTGAGCTAGTGAGACATTTGAGAGAAAAAAAGAATTATAAGCATGTGCGGAATACCTTGAGTAATGAAAACAATGCAATTAGAAACCTCAGGTAAAGTAAGTGGAAACCCAAAAGAAAAGGGACTTACAGGCCTCATTCTCCAGTATGAGACCTCATGTCCAATACGTACAAACAGAAATGTAATAAAGAATGAGTAAATACAGCCTCAGAGAGTTCACACAACTCAATGAAGTTTGAGAAAGCAGCTGAGAACTCCTGAACCCACCCAGCCCACAGGAGGATGTGGTACTTCTAAGAGGACCCAAAAGAGCCCAAGGACAAAAGGAAGACGCATCGTATGAACCACTTACCCCCTGGAATCTGAGGCAGGGCCACAAACATTCAAAGAGTAATAGAGCCAGGTAAGAACTACACCTGCGTAATTGTTATAATTATACAATTCCAACTTCAGGGACTTTCCTGGAGGTCCAGTAGTTAAGAACTCTGTGCTCCCAAAACACTAGGGGAAGGGTTCAACCCCTGGTTAGGGAACTAAGATCCCAGAAGCTGCAATGCTTGGCCAAGAAAAAAAAAAATTCTATTTCAACATAAATGTGGCCAATAGATACTTTTCTACAAGTTCTCTGGCAGAGAACTTGACAAACACATACAAATGTTATATATTTACATCTTGTTTCCACTTTTCCATTTTTCAAGAGATACATGAGTAAGTGAGTAAGGATCACCCATAACCATTCATCATATTAAGACCATGTATGGTGTATACAAGGGACATCTTTAAGGGACTGTGTCTTTTTTTATTGGGATACATGCTAAAATGTGAACATTTATGGCTTCACTGTATGCACCACTCCTGTGTCCAACCCACCTTGTAAACTTAACATAAGGACTCCAAGTTCTCACTGCTGAGGACCTACGTTCAATCTCTGATCAGGGAACTAAGACCCCATACCCAAGACTTGGGCAATGTGGCAAAAAAAAAGAAAGAAAATCTAACTTAAATTTTGTCTATAGGACTTTCCTGGTGGCTCAGTAAGTAAAAGAATCTGCCTGCCAATGCAGGAGACACAAGTTTGAGCCCTGATCCAGGAAGATCCCACAGACCCTGGAGCAACTGAGCCAATGCACCACAACTACTGAGACTATGTTCTAGAGCCA
Organism: Moschus berezovskii; assembly: GCF_049115385.1. Lineage (NCBI taxonomy): Eukaryota > Metazoa > Chordata > Mammalia > Artiodactyla > Moschidae > Moschus > Moschus berezovskii. Next base: position 50,348,449 of record NC_142472.1, read on the forward strand.
GGGAGTTGCAACTACTGAAGACCAAAGTGCACCACCACTAGAGAAAAGCCCATGCAGCAACAAAGACCCAGCAGAGCCAAATAAGCAATTTTTAAAATTTTGTTTATACATGTAATTACTTAATTTACTCCTTCTACAAATATAGGTAAATATTATATAGAAAAAAAGACTGACAACCATGTGTTAAATCTGCAATTGTTATGATACCTTTTCCTTCTCACGCTGCCCCTAAATTAATCATTACTTTGACTGTAAAACGGATAAATGTTCAATTGTGAAAAATTTTAAACAATATACTAATTTTTATGTAAGAAAGTAAGACCCAGGACTTCTCTGGTGGTCCAGTGGCTAATAGCATTCACAATGCAGGGTCCCAGGGTTCAATCCCTGCTCAGGAAACTAAATCCCACATGCCACAACTAAGACCTGGTGCAACCAAATAAATAAATAAATAACTTTTTTTAAAGAAGTATAAAATACATTGATAAGCAAAGGAAAAATTTTTAATATTCAATTAAGATTAAATTCTGACATTCAATATTAAATAATAATATTGGGTAAGCATTGTTTCCTCAGTATGACAATTACACTTCAGCTCTGCAAGAGAATATTCAAAGGATATACATGCCAAGTACTGTAATTCAGTACTGTACTTTGCAGCTGATTCAACTGAATTGGCAAAAAAAGAAAAAAAATGTATTATTTCCCATAGTGAAAAAGCTATGGCAAAATGCTAACAATTACTGAAGACAGGTAACATTTACACCAACATTAAAGGATTCTTTAAAGGAAAAATACCTTTCTCTAAACTGAAATTAAAAGACACATTTTCCTGTTTCTAAGGAAGCAACTCCCACAGCATTTTTAGGGTATAATTCGGAAAACAGTAAGAACAGACCACTACATCTTCATTTCAGTTAACCCGCAATGATCTCTAAAACAACAACAAAAAAGTGAAAGAAAAATTTGAAAAGTGAGCACTTTTCATTATCATTATGCCTCCTCAATTTATGTGAGTTCTAAGCATGAGCACTTCTGCTGCTCTAGATATGATTTTAAAGTTTAAAGATAAACCATAAATTTTTAATTTTCCCTTTCTATCATTTTTCTGCCTCATTAGTAATTTCAAAACAGCATGGATATTAACTTATACATACTTTTTCAACTATGTGTTAATCAATTACATATAATGCATACAAAGCTGAAAACCATGTATAGTATACAACATTTTATGACAATTTAAAGGTATTTTCAAGAGAAACCTTGATTATAAAAGATGTCTACATTTACAAACAAAATCCCTGCAATATCACCTTTAAAAATCACTTGTATTAACTAAGATATCTGAGATTCAGTGAGTCAATAAATCTGATCACCTAACAGGTTCCAAGACTAGTTGGAGCTAGGGATCCAAGGATAAACAAAACAATCCCTACAAGTCTTCTAAAAACTGCCCCCGCCCCTAAATGAGAAAATAAAAGGATCATTTTAGAGCCAAGAAAAAAACCACAGTCAGAAGGAATAAGAGAGGAGCCACTTTAGATAAGGCAGTCAGGAAAATCCTCTCTATAAATCAACACTTCAGCTGAGACCAAGTATTCAAACAGCAGGGAGGACATCTGGAGTTCCATGAGAAGGTTTAACAACAAAAGACCTAGCAAGGAGAATCTACAGAAAGTAGAAACCACTCCACCTGTGGCACACTGTAAGAAGCAAGGAATTGGGCATGAGACTGAACTCCACCATTTATTAGCTGTGAAATCTTAAGCAAATTACGTAACATCTGAGTCAATTTTCTTATCTGAAAAATGGGACAAATAACCAGTTCTTCCGGAAACCCAAGTGATCGTGATTATGAAATAAGACAGATAAAATGTTCAACACCTTGCCCATTCCCTCAAAGTGTTGTGTGTTAAATGTTAGTCACTCAGTCATGTCCGAATCTTTGTGATCCCAGGGACTGTAGCCAGCCAGGCTCCTCTGTCCATGGAATTCTCTAGGCAAGAATACTGAACCAGGAGAAGGAAATGGCAACCCACTCCAGTATTCTTACCTGGAAAACACCATGGACAGAGGAGCCTGGTGGGCTACAGTCCATGGGGTCGCAAAGAGTCGGACATGACTGAGCAACTTCACTTTCACTTAAAATCACTGCAGATAGTGACTGCAGCCATGAAATCTAAAAAATTAAAAAAAAAAAAAGGAATACTGAAGCGGATCACCATTTTCTTCTCCAGGGGATTTTCCCAACCCAGGGATCGAACCCAGGTCTCCTGCATTGCAGGTGGATTCTTTACCATCTGAGCCACCAGGGAAGCCCTCGAAACTGTATATAAATTACTCCTTTATATAAAACATTTAATTGATTGGTCTTTTTAGGGAATCTGATGCATCACCAGTGTATTACAACTGAACCACTAATCTTGTAGCTTCAACATTAACTGGTACATTTTCATGACACTGATGAGAAACCAACTGTTTCTGCAGCAGCTCAAAGGAAAGGCCTTTTGAGAAGTCTGTATGTTCATTTTGTTTATCTACAAAAGCTTTATTTACTGTTAACTTTTTCCACATTCACAATGTTTATCGTCTTAAAGACTAGTGGTAACAGGTTTTACTTTATTTTTAACCTTAAAGCTTTTTTGGCTAGTTATGTGGAATACATTCCTGGACTTCTGCCCTCTTAGTTTGTTCTTGGCCATCATCAGACCTCCAAGATCCTTGTGCAGCTGCTCATGTTCCAAGTGACGCCATCTGCATGTCATTTATAAATTATTCTAAAAGCTACCTGTAAGAAATACTTTGGCCACCTGATGTAAATGGCTGACTCACTGGAAAAGACCCTGATGCTAAGAAAGATTGAAAGCAAAGGAAGAGGGCAGGAGAGGATGAGATGGTTGCATGGCATCACAGACTCAATGGACGTTAATCTGAGCCAACTCCAGGAATTAGTGAAGGACAAGGAAGCCTGGCATGCTGCAGTAAATGGGGTTGCAAAGAGTCTGACAGGACTTAGTGACTGAACAAGAAAAAATAGTTAAATATTTATCAGTGCCCAACTACGACTTTAACAAACAGCAATTAATCAAAGCTTACAGCAGAAAATATATACTGACTACATGCCTTGCCTACTGCTTTAGGACTTGCCTTCCTTCACTCTTTAATCACTACTGCAAACTTACTAAGTATCCAGGAAATACCAGAATACAAGTGTCAGGACTATAGTGTTAAACAAGACAGTCCCTACCCCAGGGGAGCTTACATTCTAGGTAGAGAATGCAACCTTAAGTGCTATGAAGAAAAGTGAAGTTGGAGAGTAAAGCATTAGGTTATTTTGTGTAACATAAAACAGTCAACTTCCCTTAGGAGATAATATCTTACCAAAATGTGAATGAAATGTCAGAGCAAGACCTGTGATGATGGGGCAAAAGAGCATCTCTCTAAAGCAAAGGGAATGGGAACAAGACCAAAATCTCTAAGAGAACAAGCTGGCAGAGCTGTAAAATGTCTGCTGTACAAGAGCTTCAGCACAAATGCTTAACTGTCAAAAATAAACTGAAAAATACTTCACAAGTTACCAAACTAAGCTCCTTGGAGATAGAAAACAATATTTCTACATTGTCTTTGTATCCAATTCCCCAAACTCTAAATATTTTAATGATTCCAATCAATAGCTCAAGTGCCAAAAGAAAGCCATTCAATAATCAACCTAGGAACTTTTACAAATTCAGTCTGAAGACTAAGAATGCACACTGAGAACTTTCTTGTGGGCAAACTGAAAGGAAAACCATGTTAATATGGCAGCAGGTTTAATGACCACTATAACTACTTTAAAATATTTTTAAGTAAATGGAAAAACACATCACACTCATGGATTGGAAAAGGGCTTATACTTTGAAGATGTTAATGTTCCCCAGAATGATCTGCAGATTCAAAGAAATTTCAATCAAAAGTCCAGCAGAACTTTTCTTTTAATTGAAAAGCCGATTTTAAAATCAGTAAGGTTATACAAAGAAATGATAATAACCAGAACAATTAAAAAAAAAAGAATAAAGTTGGATGCTACTATCTGACTTCAAAGTCAAGGATAAGGTAATTAAGAAAGTACAGTAACAGCATAATAGACATACCAATCAACAAAACAGGAAAGAGAGTAGATTTTTTTCCAGTTATTTGATAAAGGTAAAAGGTGAAAAGGGAAAATCATAACCTTTTCAATTAATGGTGCCAGAATATTAAAGCAGTGAACTGCTACCTCACATCATACTCAAAACGTATCACAGGTTTAAATAAAAAGCTAAAAATTTCTCAAGAAAATACGGGAAAGCTTTGCTACCTTAGGAAAGGCAAGGATTTCATACATAAAAATTCCAAGGAACAAACCAAGAAAGAAAATAAATTGATAAACTGGACTTCACAAAATAGAACAACTTCTGCTCTTTGAAAAACACTATTAAAAAAAATTAAAAGGACTTCCTGGTGGTCCAGTGGCTAAGACTGTGCGCTCCCAATGCAGGGGACCTGGGTTCGATCCCTGGACAATCCCACATGCCCCAACTAAAAATCTTGCCAACTGGCAACTAAAGATTCCACATGCCTCAATTAAGATGGAAGATCCTGCTTGCGCAACTAAGACCAGGTGCAGTCAAATAAATCAATTAAATAAATTATCTTTTTAAAAAAATTAAAAAGCAAGTCACAGACTGGGATGAAATAGTGTTAATAAAGGCCTGGACCCAGATTTGTTAAAAAACACTAAGACAAACCAGCCAATCAAAAAACAGGCAAGGAACTTCTCTGGTGGTCCAGTGGATATGACTCTGCCCTCCCAATGTAGGGGGTCCGGGGTTTGACGCCTGGTCTGGGAACTAGATCCCACATGCCACAACTAAGCCGTGGTGAAGCCAAATAAAATTTTTTTAAGGCAAAAATATCAACAGACATTTCACAAAAAGACACATATGCAAAAAACACATGAAAAGGTACTTATCATCAATCGTTAAGAAAACAATATTTAAACCACAAAGAGACACCATTACACTCGCTAGAATATCTAAAAATTTCAAGTGTCGCTTAGGGGACATGATCATTAGAACTCTCTTATTCATTGCTAATGGAAATGTAAAATGATCCAAAAATCTGGAAAACAGTTTGGGAGTTCCTTATAAAGTTGAACATACATTTGCTCCTAAGTATTACCTAAACCACATGAAAGCATACTGTTCACAAGAAGTTTTATACACAGATGTTCATAATAGCTTTATTCACAAAGGCCAGTAGTTGGAAGCAACTTGAACATCCACCCAAAGGTCACCACAGTTGTAACTTGGCCATAAAAAGGAACAAAATACTAATATAGTGATATAGATGAAATCTCATAAACGTTACGCTAAGCAAAAGAAATCACACACAAAAGAATACATACTATTAATATATAACTTCATTTATATGAAATATAAGAAAAAACAAAACTATAGTAACAGAAAGATCAAAAGCAGTCTAGGCAGGGATAAGAGGAGTAACTGCAAAAGGATACAAAAGAATTTCTGTTGGATGCTGAAAATGTTATCTTGATTGTGGTGGAGGGTAAGTGACTACATACATTTTTCAAAATTCACTGAGCTATACATGCAAAACTGGATGCATTTTAACATATGTAAATTATATTTCAAAACTGATTAAAACCTCATTCATTAAATGTAACCTTTTGCTTTGCACCTAATACACGTTCAGTAGGCTGAATAAAAATGGTAACACAAAACATTCCTGAGATTCTATATGAATTAATACACTGAAGTTTGAGTACTGATTCTTGACTCCTGGAGGTACACAAATATACACTATTTATATTCACTGAGTACTTACGCAACACCTACTTACCACATGCCAAGACAACATACAGGGAAGGAACTACAACATACAGGGAAGAGGCAGAACAGAGAGAAGCCTGTGTGTAACTCTATAGAAGAAAGACAAGATGTTTAAACTTACGTTGTTAGCAAGAACGCCCCATCACCACATCTTTCCAGAGCCTTTCGTGCAGGAGGTTTTGCTGCAAATTCCACAAAACCTTTTCCCGTGGCTCTACCACGATCATCCACAACAACAACAGCTTTCTCTACTGGACCAAACTGGGAAAATGCTTGCTCTAGTAGCTCATTGGAAACCACCGGAGAAAGGTTCTTAACAGTTAGGGCTGCTCCATGTGTAGCAAAACGAATTCGGAGAGGTCTACTCTTCAAAATGGTGCCATCCAGCTCTGCTTTTGCGATTTCAGCCAGTGTTCTGGATTCCTTTTTAGGAAGAAAAAGATCACTTTTTTAAAAATTACAGTTAACAAAATAATTTTAAACAGTGGCTTGTTTCTAAAGAGGGCTGGGTAGTTTTACAAAATGGCTGATAGGGTCACTTTGTTTCTGTGCCTTTCAGTTATGGTATCACACGTATTAATTTTTTTAAGATAAGTAATTTTTAACATTTTAATAGAAAGTTCCAACCCCAAAGTTCTGTTAAAAATCATCAAGATTGCTGAGAGAAATATCAATAACCTCAGATATGCAGATGACACCACCCTTATGGCAGAAAGTGAAGAGGAACTCAAAAGCCTCTTGATGACAGCGAAAGAGGAGAGTGAAAAGGTTGGCTTGAAGCTCAACATTCAGAAAATAAAGATCATGGCATCTGGTCCCATCACTTCATGGGAAATAGATGGAAAAACAGTGGAAACAGTGTCAGACTTTATTTTTTGGGGCTCCAAAATCACCATGGATGCTGACTGCAGCCATGAAATTAAAGGACGCTTACTCCTTGGAAGGAAAGTTATGACCAACCTAGATAGCATATTAAAAAGCAGAGACATTACTTTGCCAACCAAGGTCCGTCTAGTCAAAGCTATGGTTTTTCCAGTGGTCATGTATGGATGTGAGAGTTGGACTGTGAAGAAAGCTGATCACCGAAGAATTGATGCTTTTGAACTGTGGTGATGAAGAAGGCTCTTGAGAGTCCCTTGGACTACAAGGAGATCCAACCAGTCCATTCTAAAGGAGATCAACCCAGGGTGTTCACTGGAAGGACTGATGCTAAAGCTGAAACTCCAATACTTTGGCCACCTCATACAACGAGTTGACTCACTGGAAAAGACTCTGATGCTGGGAGGAATTGGGGGCAGGAGAAGGGGTCGACAGAGAATGAGATGGCTGGATGGCATCACCGACTCGATGGACATGAGTCTGAGTGAACTCCGGGAGTTGGTGATGGACAGGGAGGCCTGGCATGCTGTGATTCATGGGGTCACAAAGAGTCGGACACGACTGAGCAACTGAACTGAACTGAAAGATGATCTGTTCATAAACAGATTGCTACTGTTTAGTCGCTAAGTCAAATGCAACTCTTTTATGACCCCATGGAGTGTAGAGTACCAGCTATTAAATGTGCAAGCAGTATCTTTTAAAGTCTCTTAAATGTATTTAAGGAAATACAGAAATACTTTTTGAGACCAAGTATCAGTTACTGGAAACTATTATTGAAAATAGTTTCTCTATACACTTCATGTTTGTTATTTATAGCTTAATAATGTGTACCACCTCTCCAATGCCAGACAAATCCCTTTTCATTTCCATTTCTTTTACATTATCTGTAAAAAAAAAAAAAACTGCCATCAGGTGTTATTAATCACTTCTTCTAAAACACTTTCATGGGTTACACATTTCTCCCACTACACTAAGAAAAGCAAATATCCATTCATGGGCTATAAGAAATCTCTCCATTAAACAGAAAAGCATGTACACATATCCTCATTATTATAAACTAGAGAATATGTTCATTGCTGAACTACAAAATAAGAGAATTTCCTTCTTGAAGAACTCAGAAGTTTCTACAAAACACAGGCATCTAATAACAGCAAACTGGTAAACTTACTACAGGTATGTTCTTTTTCAGTTGTGAAAACTCCCAGCAAAAAACTGAAAGAGGCTTAATATGCATTTTGTGAGAGGAGTACAAATTGCACTTCCTTATGAAAAAGTCTTAAGATCACAACAGCTTTTTATTCGATCTCTGAAATGTTTACAATAGCTTTAAACTACTTCACTTATGCGAAAATCTACCTACAGAACTAATTTTACAAAAACAAATGAACCTAACCTCTTTAAATATTCAAAATGGCCATTTTATTACTCTTTAACTCTGTAGTAGCAATAGTACCAGCAAACATTTCACAAATATCTAACAAGGGTTATGTCCTTTGCAGCTAAGATGTCAGCAATCCAACAACTCTTGAGAAGTAACTTTTAGGAATGGAGTCTTGGATTAGAATGCTGTCACACGTATAACTAGGAATGAGAAGAAACATGAGCAAATTTCATGGGATGATGACAGTATCTTGATCTAAAATCACAAGATTATACACTAAGTATCTGTGCATCTCATTATATGTAGGTTTCAAATACCTTAAAAAACAAAATTGGACTCTAGTTAATGATAAGCATGCTGAAAGTCATGGAATGATGGACGGACTGAGATAGAGATGAACAGATATGTGAAAAAAACACAGCAAAATTTAATTGTAGACTCTAAGTACTGAATGCATGAATACTGAGTGCATCAATATTCCTTTCTAAACTCGGAAATTATTCATAATAGTATGTTTGTGAGCAGGGGAGGAGAGAGAGCCTGGTGAAGACTCTGTAAAGTGTTTCTAGAGAGCATCTACTGTTCAGTCAGATATAGTGACAAAGTGTGACATCATTTTTCAAGATAAACAAGAAATTTTCATTTTTACATTAATTCAAGTACTTTTTTTTTACCGTTGGCAACAAATATGATTTTTAATACTTTCTAGGACAAATAATAAAATGTTTGTGCTATCAAGAATTTCATGCCACAGTGCATCTTCAAAGTTTATACTTTTGGTTTCAAATGGTTGTACATTAGAGTTTCCCAACCTCAGCATATTATGGACAAGATAATTCTTACTGTGGGGGCTGTCCCGTGCACTGTAGGATGTTTATGCCAGTAGAACCACCCCCCCACCACAACTGTTTAACAACCAAAAATGTCTCCAGACATTGCCACATGTCCTCTCGGAAGTAAAACCACTCCATTTGAGAACTACTGCCCTATATGTGTACTGAAGTAACTATCAAGTCAATTAAAATTATGTACTTGAAACGAACCAAGGATTTCCTTATTTCATAGCTCAGAAGTGACAATAACTTTTACTAAGTGGTTATTACATGCCAGTCATTTATTCCTCCCCCATATATTAATACACATACACAGGTCTTTGCCTTATCCTTCATCAGCCTCACCAACAATCTCATGAAGTGGGTTTTGCTACTATCGTCACTTCATACATAAGGAAACAGGCTTATAAAGGTTCAAGTAACTTGTCCAAAATCACACACAAATCTGATCTGAACCTATACAAAATCCACAATCCATCATTACAGCCTTCCAGCTGTCTCTCTGAATCACACTCTTCATAAAACGTTGAAATTACAGGTTCTTAACTAAAGGAATACAAAAAACAAAATAAACTGAAGTTACTACCCCAAGAGAGACTGGTTGAACTTGGGTCTAACAACCTCCACTGGCTCCACTTGCCACTTTCCAACAGCCACTACACCAAGGTACACACTACAGCCACTGTGCTGGCTGTAGTGTTGTTTAGTCGCTATGCTATGTCTGACTCTTGTGCGACCCCATGGACTGTAGCCCACTAGACTCCTCTGTCCATGGGATTTTTCAGAAAAGAATACTGAAGTGAGTTGCCATTCCCTTCTCAAGGAGATCTCCCCAACCCAAGGATGGAACCTGCCTCTCCTGCACGGCAGGAGAATTCTTTACCACTAAGCCACCTGGGAAACCCCACACCATTACTAATATTCAGATCAAGTATGCACTATGAGTTTCCTAAACAGAAAAAAATGTGTAATAGCTCAGAAATATTTAAAGTTTTTAAATTGACCTGTTAAACAGAGTTCAGGTTAAACAGTAAAGTTATCCAAGAAGTCAAATATGAAACTAAACTGTAACTTCCAACTGAAAAATTTTTAACATTCTTACACAAAAATTTAGGGTGATGGCTCTGAAGAAGCATATCTCAAAAGAGCAGACAATAGCAGCCCTTCTCACCTCCCCATTTCACAATCCTATAGAAAATTTTTTTAAAGAAAAGTAAGGACCTATGTTATCCAGTAAGAGTAGCCACAAACCACATGTGGCTATTTAAATTGAGAACAAATAAAATTTAAAATTTTCGGCCGCAATAACCACATTTCAAGTGTTGAACACTCACATGGTTATACTAGTGTCACTTAATTAAGATCAGTTTTCTCCATATTTTTTGCTTTGTCCACTCACGGAGAGAAAACCTATTAAAGTACTTGAAATGATCCAAAGGTTTACTTCATAACTCAGGATAATGATAATAACTTATTACTAAGTAGTTATTACAAGCCAACCATTAATTCCTATTAAGGTTTAGATGAAACGGGAAAAAATGCGTGCTATTCTACTACCACAGAGTGTAAGGGAGACAGAAAAGCGCTAAGTCCTCGTGGGAAGTTCCCTCACGCGAGCAATGCGACAGCCGCCCGGCTCGGGGGAGGGGGGGTGGTCCGAGGTGACGGGGGTTGAGGTGAGCCGGAGACAGGGGAGAGGCGGGAAAATGAGGAGGGACCGCGCAGCCCCCGAGCCCCGGGAGGCCCGCGCTCCAGCCCGCCCCTCACCAGGCGGATGAAGCCGAATCCGCGGTCGCGGTTGATGAAGACCTCGCTGGGCTCGCCATAGCGTTCGAACAACCGCTTGAAGTCGTCCTCGGTGATGTCCGTAGGCAGGTTCCCCACGAAGAGGCGGCAGCGCTGCGTGTACGTCTTCTCGCCCGGCTTGAGGAAGCTCTTGATGTCGATGGTGAAACCTCCCTCGTCAGCAGGCCGGTCCTCTCCGGCGGGCGCGGCGGGCACCGGCGGCTCCCCTGGCAGCGCGAGGGCCAGGGCGGCCGGGTCCCCCTCTCCGGCCACTGACTCCAGAGCGCGGAGGCGCGCCGGGTTCTTCTCAATGCGCACTTGCTTCAGGTTTCCTCTCAGCATCATCTCAGCGCGTGCCCCCCGAGTCGGTCTAGAGCTCGAAATGCACGTAGATGTCGACCCACGGAACAGAGGTCGGGAAGAACTAGCTCCGAGATACCTCCAGCCAGCCGCCCGCACTCACGCCCAAGATGGCGCCGCTATAGCCGCGGTCGGAGGGAGAGACGCCACGCAAGCCCCGCCCCTCCGAGGGCGCGCTGAGGCCAATGCGCCTGCGCACTCCTGCGCCAACGGCGCCCTGGCGGCGTGCGCAGGCGCACCAGTGTGCGCGCGTCCCTGTTCCCAGCCTTCCCAGATCTCGGAAAGATGCAGGTCCTCGGTTCGAGGTAACAGTGGTAGTGGGTGTTGGAGCAGTGTGTGAAAACGCAATGATTCAGGGAAACATCCACATTCTCCTTGACGTCCAGCTCTATTTTCAATGACAGCGGGAAAGTGAAGACTTGCGGATTTTATACATAGCATGAATAACGAGGTATTTCCCAGTAATTGAAACAAGTGAAATCACATATCCGCCCTTTTCAAGAGCAAGGTTATTATATTTCGTAATGAAAAATCCAGTTCTATATAATAGTTGTGATGTTGATTATTCACCTCAAAGAAGGACTCCCTGAACTATGGACCACACTCTAGGACAGGGTCCTCAAACGTTTTCTGTAAAGGGCCAGATGGCAGATATTTTAAGATTTTCAAGCCATATACTATGTCGGCCAAACTACTCAATTCTGCGCGGTACCGCTCCCGGCAGGCACATGGTAGGTCTTCATTAAGTATTAAAAAGAAAGGCATTCACGGTCACTTTACAAACCCTTAAGCAGTTTCTCGTGAATTTAAATGCTTACTTTAGAATGGGCTGTGTTGCTGTGCTGTGCTTAGTCGCTCAGTCGTGTCCGACTCTTTGTGACCCCATGGACTGTAGCCCCCAGGCCCCTCTCCGTGGGATTCTCCAGGCAAGAATACCGGAGTGGGTTGCCATGCCCTCCTCCGGGAATCTTCCCGACCGGGGAAGATCTCCCGGGTCTCCCTCATTGCAGGAAGGTTCTTTACCCACTCAGACACCTGGAAAGCCCAGAATGGAAATAATACTTAGTAAATCTGTCCGCGAAGATTTTGCATGAGACATTTAAATTAAAAAATTGGAGAACGGCAATCCCTCTGCTATTTACCCAGCTGAAATGAAAACCTGTGTTCACACAAAGACCTGTATGAAAATGTTTATAGGGATTTTATTTGTAATCAACGAAAACTTCGAAGAACCTAAATGTCCAACTGATGAGTGGACTAACAGTGGTACATTTATATAATAGAACATATTCAGCAATAAAAAGGAAAAAAACTGATAAACGCAACAATGTGACTCAAAGGCTACACACTGAATATATGACATTCTGGAAAACTAGCTACAGTGGTTGCCAGGAGCTGGAAGGGAAAGTAAGGTTGACTAAGTAGAGATACAGAGAACTTTTTGGAAAGACAGAAGTAAATCTTAGCAATTGCCTGACAGTCCAGTCCTTAGTACTCTGCCCTTTCACTGCAGGGGCCCCAGGTTCAATCCCTAGTCCTAAATAAGATCCTCCCCACTTCACTCATAGCTGATATTGTCAAATTTGTTAATTTCACTGAAGAAAAAGACAATCAGAAGAAAATTGCCTCATTCTATCAGCACCAAATCAATCCACTTAATTCCATATGTAACCATGCTGCTGCTGCTAAGTCACTTCAGTCGTATCCGACTCTGTGTGACCCCATAGACGGAAGCCCACCAGGCTCCCCATCCCTGGGATTCTCCAGGCAAGAACACTGGAGTGGGTTGCCATTTCCTTCTCCAATGTGTGAAAGTGAAAAGTGAAACTGAAGTCGCTCAGTCGTGTTCGACCCTTAGCTACCCCACAGACTGCAGCCTACCAGGCTCCTCCATCCATGGGATTTTCCAGGCAAGAGTACTGGAGTGGCTTGCCATTGCCTTCTCCGTATGTAGCCATATGTGCTGCCTTATGTCCTGTAATTAATAAAATGGTCAAAAATCCCCTCTGAGGCAAACCACTGGATGGCATCTTTTAAGTGCTTTGCTTCTACAGTTACCTAATCCCCTTCCAAAGTGAATAGTTACTTGATCTAATAGTTAATAGATCAGTTCTATACTGAACTATTCCCACCAGCAAAAGAAACTGTTGATGAAACTAGCCTCTTGAAAAAAGGAAGGGAAAAAACTTCCAGGACCACTGGTTGTCCTTTAGTTACCATTTCTTGTTGGAGAAGACTCTTGAGAGTCCCTTGGACTGCAAGGAGATCCAACCAGTCCATCCTAAAGGAAATCAGTCCTGAATATTCACTGGAAGGACTGATGCTGAAGCTGAAACTCCAATACTTTGGCCACCTGATGCAAAGAGCTGACTCACTGGAAAAGACCCTGATGGGAAAGATTGAGGGCAGGAGGAGAAGGGGACGACAGAGGATAAGATGGTTCGATGGCATCACCAACTCAATGGACATGGGTTTGAGTGAACTCCAGGGAGGAGGATGGACAGGGAGACCTGGCATGCTGTGGTTCATGGGGTCACAAAGAGTCGGACAACTGAGTGACTGAATTGAACGTAGTCAAGAAAGAAAGGAAACAAGAGTTGTGTTTTCTTTGTCTTGACTCACTCATCATCTGATTTCTCCTTCAGCCACACGAGATGTCTATCCCACATTCCATCCCACTGAAACCTCTCATCACCATGGGTGACATCTCCCACTTGACGAGAGACAGCTGTCCTGTCACGGATCTTGCAGTAGCATTTGACATTGTAGATCTGGACCTGAGTTTCATCATGTGTCACATGGAAAAAATACCTTCTTTGCAGAGTTTTTGCGCATATTAAATGAATTAATTCAAGTACAGTCTGCGACTTCCCTTGTGGTCCAGTGGCTAAAACTCCACACTTCCTGTGAAGAGGTCCTGGGGTTTGATTCCTGGTCAGGGAACTAGATCCCACATGCTGCAACTAAGATGTGGTACAGTTAAAAGTATATAGTCTTTGGGAAAGAGTCCAGCATCATAAATACAACTCTATTATTAATGATCACTTCCTCCTACTTTCTTAAAACAGTGTTTTATCTTCTGCAGTACGATATTCCCTGATATTCTCACAGCCACTGGCCACTCTTCACTCTCTGTCTTTCCTGGGAACCTGCACTTGAGAATGTTGGAGAACCACAGGTCTGAGTTCTCCTCTCCTCTTCTGCAACACTCATTCCCTAGATCAGACCATCCACACTGAGGTGCCTGAGAAGCATTGGAACAGGTTTTCTTAACTTCAACACTATTGATATTTTGGACCAAATGATTATTTATGGTAAGGAAATGGTTAGCTGCATCACTGGCTTCTACTTATAGGGGTGCTGTTGTACTGGGCATTACTCTAATTGCTTTATACTTATTAACTCATTAATCATCACAACAATCTTTTAAGATATGTATTATTATTATCACCTTAAAATTTTTATTTATTTTTGGTTATGCCGAGTCTTTGTTGCTGTGTGGGAGCTTTCTCTAGTTGTGGTGCTCGGGCTTAGTTGCGCCACAGCATGTGGAATCTTCCTGGACTAGGAATAGAACCCTAATACCCTGCATTGGCAGGCATTCTTAACCACTAGACTATCAGGGAAGTCCTCATCTGTTTTTAAGACTATATTTTAAAGCAGTTTTCACTTGGCTGCAAAATTAAGAGGAAGGAATAAGCTTTCCTATACACTTCTTGCCCCTATACCTGCACAGTCTCCTCTGCTATCAACATCCCCCACCAGATGGGACATTTGTTACAGTCCATGAGCTTACACTGACACATCATCATCAACCAGAGTCATGAAATGATGTTAGGGTCACTTTTCATGTTGTACATTCTGTGAGTCAAATTATGACATGTATCCAGCATTGTAGCATCACACATAGTATTTTCACTACTCTAAATCTCTTCTGTTCTCCACTTATTCATCCCTCTCCCCATCCAACCCCTGTAACCCCTGATCTCTCAACTGTCTCCATAGTTTTGCCCTTCCAGAACATCTCAGTATTGAGTCTTCCTATTCATCAACATGGTATGTCTCTCCATTTATTTACTTCTTTGATTTCATTTATCAGAAACTGGTAGTTTTCCTCATATACATCTTATAAGTAATTTGTTAATTTTTATCTAAGTATTCATTTGTTTTGGGTGGTAATGGAAGTGGTATTGTGTTTGTAATTTTAAATTTCATTTGTTCATTGCTGATGTGTAAAAACATTACAGTCCATGAGGTCCCATAGTCAGACACAACTTAGCAACTGAAAAACAATAGCAACAACAACAAATTACTGACTCTTGTGTATTAACCTTGTGTCCTTCAATCATCCATGTTTTTAAATTTTTTTTGGCCAAACTACATGGCTTGTGGGATCTTAGTTCCCTGATCAGGGATGGAACCCAGGCCCCCAGAAATGGAAGCACAAAGTCCCTAACCAGGGAATTTGCCCATTTAAATACTTTTAATTTATATATGCCTTTGAAGTGGGTTTCTTATACACTACATAGAATTGGGTCTTGCTTTTTGACCCACCCTGACAATCTTTGTCTTCTAATTAGTGCATTTAGATCAATGACGTTCCAAGTGATTACTGATATAGCTTGATTACTATCAACCATTTTTTTGAAAATTTATTTAACTGCATCAAGTTTTAGCTGAGGCACTAAGGATCTTTCCTGGCAGCGAGTGGTCTTACTTGCCCTACAGCATGTGGGATTTTAGCTCCCCAACCAGGGATTGAACCCTCACCCCTGAGTTGCAAGGCAGATTACTAACTACTGGATCACTAGGGAGGCCCCTATCGTATTTTTATCATTTTCCACTTGTTGTTCTTATTCTTTGTTCCTATTTTTTAATGGTTTTTAATTGAAATAGTTAATGTACAATGTTATGTTCATTACTACTGTACAGCAATGTGACTCATTTATACACATATATAAATTCTTTTCCATATTCTTTTCCATTATGGTTTATCAAGTTCCTGTTTTTGTATACCACTCTTTCTGCCTTTTGTGATTTTAATTAAGCATTTTATAGTTTCATTTTCTCTCATTCATAGCATATCAGTTGTATTCATTGTTCTACTTTAAGTGGTTGCCCTAGATTTTGCCATATACATTTATTTACAACCAATCCTAAAACCACTTTCTAGTTATACTGATTACTTCACTAGTAGTGTAATTTACAACAGTAAAATAATCATGATTCCTCCCTCCCACCCCTTCCATCTCTGCAGTCATTCATTTCATTTATACATAAGCATACATAAGTGGGTAGCCATCTCCATGCTTACATTCCCAACATAACCAGGACTGAGAGCTATGGGGCTCCCCAAAGCCTTTCTCGACAGGAGCTTGTGGATTCCAAGTAGGAGTATCTAAAGCATTGTCTGAAACTTTTCAATTATGAACACAGAGCAGGGTTTTGCACTCAGATAATCAAACATGCAAAAATAAGCCAGCAGGTGAAGAGGAAGGTCAAACCAGTTAGAGATGATGCACACAGAACCTGGAGTCAGGACAGGGTCTGCTTCTCAGGGAAACAGGAGGATTAGAAAGGCAAGTCTCAGAGGGATTGAAGGAAGGATCATGGATGAAGCTGAGAGTGTGGATGGTCAGGCCTGATAGGCAGTATCCTTGTACCAAGCCCTGAAGCTGGTGTGTCCTCTTGAAACCCCTATGTTCAAGTCCTGTCCCCCCAGGACCTCAGAATGCACCTGAGGATTTGAAGATGACATTTTAAAGAGGTGATTAAGTTTAAATGACATCATTGGGGGGCCCCAATCTGATGCTGACTGGTCCCTTTTTAAGAGTTTAGGGAATTCCCTGGTGGTCCAGTGGTTAGGACTTGGTACTGTCATGGGTCAGGGTTCAATCCCTGCTCGGGGAACTAAGTGACAAGTTGTGTGGCATTGCCTAAATAAATAAATGCATAAGAGAGGATGGCATGTAATTTTTCTTTCTTGTATTATTGTTAGGTGGTGTTGTTTACTTGATATTTGTTAAATTTGTTACTTGATATTTGTTAAATTTGTTACTTGATATTTGTCTAGGGTATTTCTGACCTTGTAGAACAAGTTAGGACAAGCCCTTTTCTTTCCATTCTCTAGCAGTGTATATGTTCAAGATCTCGTCCCTAAGGAAGAGAAGGAATCTGAGCCTATAGGTTTCTTTGTGGGAAGGCTTGTAATTTCAAGAGTCAATTTCTTCAATAGGGACAGGTATTCAGATTTTCTATTTCTTCTTGGGATAGATTTGGTTCTCAAGTGATTTGTCTATCACATCAAACTTATCAAATTCTTGACCTAAGTTGATCATAATACCTCATGCTTTTAGTGTCCACAGGACCTCCAGTGATCTTTCATATTGGTTATTTCTTTTTTGATCCCTTAATCAGTTTTGATAATGAAACTGAGTAGAACCCTGTGGGGTCTGCCTGGGTGTAAGCCTCTACCTGTTCCGCACCTTTTGTCTGTAGAAGCAGCTTTGGTCTCTGAGATCTTCCCCGAGTTCCTCCTCAAGGAATGTAAGTAAAAAACTGAGCACACCTTTGAGTCATTTTACAGAAACCAGGGCCCCACCACATGGAATCAGTTCAGTCGCTCAATCACATCCAACTCTGCAACCCCATGGAATGCAGTATGCCAGGCCTCTCTGTCCATCACCAACTCTGCCCAAACTCATGGAAACTGCTTAACAAAATCAGAGCCCCTGGACACACTGGAGCCAGAATGACAGAAACCTGTTAAGACCCAACCAATCAGAACCATGTCCACACATTTCAGACCCTAACCCTTAATTTTAGTCTTTAAAAACACTTGCCTTGAAGCCACCAGGGAATTTAGGCCCTTTGAGCCCTGGCTGCCAGGTTTACTTGCTGGCACCTTGCAAATAAACATTACCTTCCTTCTCCACAAGCTGGGTCAGTGCATTGACTCTGGTCAGTGCCTAAGGTGGGCAGACCAGAGTTCAGTTTGGCAAACTAGTGGTTTACAATTCTATTAATTTATAAGCATATGACTTATGGAAGTCTTTTTACACATGCCTGACTGAGGTGTTAGTGCCATTTCCCAAGTTTCAGGTTTCCCTTGCTTTATCTATAGGCATGAAATGGTTTAACTGCTCTTCACATCAAATGTGACTTCCACAGCAGAGACTCATAACCATCTAGGCAAAGCAATCTCAGCTCCTAGGACTTTCCTGGCAGCCCAGTGGTTAAGACTCAGTACTTCCACTGTAGGGGGCATGGGTTCGATCCCTGGTTGAGGAACAAAGACCCCACCTGCAGCAGCCAAAAGCAAACAGTTTTTTCAAAACCTTCTCTACTCTGGAACATTACACCACTATTTTCCCAAACTATCTCACTTTCTCAAAAACCAAGACATAGGTACTTGCTCACATTTTTCTTTCAGCTATAGTTAAATTCTCAAATCTCAATTTCATCCTAACATGGTCACCCTTTATAGTTCAGTATTACAGAGGACTGCTCCACTTTTCAAATTTTGTGTTTCATTTTGTCGTTATCCACAACCTCTTTCCCTACTGTCAGCCACTGATAATTGTAGCTAACAACCTTATGCCAAGCAGCTGGAGTTTCAAACTGAAAGTGACGGGGAGCTTCCAAGCTTTGAAGCAGAGGTGATGCGACCTATAATGATACAGCATCACTCCTTCCACTGAACTTAGCTGAGCTCTTTATTCCAAATACTCATTCACTTCTATATTCTATGCAGTAAATTGCAACTTGTAACTATGAAGGGGCTATTAGCAACTCTTACTTGACTACAGCAGTAAGGGAGGGACGGGGGAATCACAGGAAGAAAATGGCTCAATGTAAGAGTCTTAAATTTTGAAAATCTGAGGTTGATGAAAAAAATTCAGTTGTCCTCTGTGAGATTAACAAAACCAAAAAATTGCCATTTTTTGAGGACTGTTATTCTGAACTGTCTTTCCTAATCTTTGATATTAAATTTGCAGTAGAGGATAATTTTTTTTCTAAGACTTGCATTTGTTTCCTTCCTTCCTTCTTTAAGGTGAGCACATACTAATTTTACAATGTAAAAAATAAGAGCTAGATAAAGAAAACTCTTGGCTGGAAAATCCCATGGATGGAGGAGCCTGGTAGGCTGTAGTCCATGGGGTCGCTAAGAGTCGGGCACAACTAAGCGACTTCACTTTCACTTTTCACTTTCATGCATTGGAGAAGGAAATGGCAACCCACTCCAGTATTCTTGCCTGGAGAATCCAGGGGACAGAGGAGCCTGGTGGGCTGCTGTGTATGGGGTCACACAGAGCCGGACACGACTGAAGCGACTTAGCAGCAGATAAGGAAAAAGAAACAAAATGATTCACCAGGCTAGAGAGATATACTTTTATCATCTTCAGAATTTACAGTTGATTTTTTCAACATCTCACTATGAAAAATTCATACACACTAAAAAGTTGAAATTTACAGTGAACAAGGATAAAGTCAGCACCTACATCTTTTGAAATTTTCACACCTAACTCATTACACATGCCTCACAGGTGTGCCTGCAGTGTGCTGAACATGACCACTGGTTGATTTCATTAGTTTGGTCAGATTACACAAGCATCTAATACAACCCCATGACAAATCAGTAATTCAATTAACTGGTAAGTGCTCACAAAATAATGGGCACACAAAGCATTTGCAGAGTAATTTCAGAACCTGTTATGCTCTGGGTATCCTCACAGGCCTCTGAAGAAACTGAATTTTGGAATTATTCCAAAGCCTCATTCAGCCCCAAGTATGAAACACTGAAAATGACCCAGTTGTCAGGAAGCAAAAAGGCTATAAACTAATGAGACTGATGTTCTGGGTTATTTCCCAGAGTTTTCTGTGCTGGCCTCACCGACAGAGTCTGCAAGTGCCCCACTGTCCCACTCCAGCCACCATTCACATGCCATTTTGTTTCACAGGAAAAGCCTTGAGACAAGGGTATGTAAGGATGGAATATATGACAGAACTGCTATCAGAAACCAGAAACAAGAGAGAACTAGTAAATACATGGTGAAGGAACATGACTGACTACCTGAAAAAACTGATACCCTTCTTTTAATTTTCATGAGTGTATTTTTCCTTCGATGAAAACAAAAAATTGCCACAACATGTAAAGGTTAACTTAATATATTTTTATTTTAATATTTATACCAACAATATATTTTATATTTGTACCAACATAAAAATAGGTATATTCTTTATATGCTTATAGTTTTCACATGACAATAAAAGCTAAAACATTTATAAATTAAATTAAAACAAAACCAATAAAACACAAATTAACCACCTTAATTCATTTAACATAACAAATGATGCTTTGTTCAAATAATAACATTTTGCCCAAATGAAATAAACCATAAGTATTTGGTTTACTAGCAAAAAGCTGTAGTTTCAGATCCCATTCTATTTCTAAATAACAATACTTGTTCATATATGTATCTTGTTCAACTGGTATTGATAAATTCAAGCCTTTTTCTCCCTCTTTCAAGATAATCAGAACAAAATATTAATCACACCGGTCAAAAGTCAGTCCTGAAATGCCCATTTTAAAAGACGTGAATTGAAAGACTAAAAGATCGATAACTGCATTCACTGGAATGGGCATTAATCACGAGAACCTGGAGCAGAAACCATCTTTACGAGTTAACTTGCTATGATACTACTAATGAGCGGAGGAAGCACTCTATCTGGGAGCCTCAGCACAAAGGACCGATTATCAGGGTACAGCTCTGAATAAGTATTCAACCTCTTCATGTCATGTCAAATCAGGTCTAAGGTGTACAACAGCTCCACACCATCCTTCCCCTCGCTCTCCTGTAATCTGTGTTCTGAAGCTTCAACAATTTTATTTGTTTTCAAATCAGATTTCAATTTTGAATATTTAACACTATTGTTGATGTGCATTTCACTCTCCTCATGTTTGCTAAGAATATGTGATAAATGCTGCCAATCTCTGCACCCATTCTCATTCTTCAGTTGATTTTTTCCCTCCCCAAAGAGTTTGCAATACAGACAAAACACAGAATCTTTCAAGGTCGAATAAAGTAACCAGGATCTAGTGGTTTTCTCACCATTTGCAAGAATTCTTGTATAGTAAGTTTCTGAAAACTTCCTCCCTGTACTGTCTTTTGGGAAGTTAAAATTTCTTACTTGAGGTGGATCATTTTCAACTAGAGAGTCCCTCTGTTTAATACTCAAAATTCGGGGCCATGTACCTGGATCTGCAGAAAGCACAGCTGAAATAACGGAGTCTTCTGATGGTTTCTCTCCCAGCTGCTCTTGAAGTTTATCAGCTATGTCTGACATGGAAGGAGGTAAATTCACACTCTGTTGGACCACTAATGTGTCTAGGCTACATTCTGCCGACACCTGTAATTCTGAAGTCTTTTCCTTTTTTTCTGGTATTTCTTCTATTTTTTCTGGAAGTATATTCAATGATCCATATAATTCTCTTTCATTGTCTTCTCCAACAGCGTTCCTTTTTCTGTTTTCTGATGCTAATACTTTTTTTAAGTTTGTTTCCATCATCTGAGGAAAAATA
The DNA here is from genome assembly GCF_049115385.1 of Moschus berezovskii. Classification (NCBI taxonomy): domain Eukaryota; kingdom Metazoa; phylum Chordata; class Mammalia; order Artiodactyla; family Moschidae; genus Moschus; species Moschus berezovskii. The sequence goes on from NC_142472.1 coordinate 50,370,139, forward strand.
GATTATAATTTTTCCTTACATTATTAACACTGAAAAAAGTTAATGTATATACAAATGCCTAATAAGCATATGAAAAAGATGCTTATCATTAATCATCAAAGAAATACAATTCAATACCACAACAAATCACTTCATACCCACCAGGATGCCTACAATAAAAGGAGTGATAATAACAAGTGTTAGCAGAGATGTGGAAAAACTGGAACCTTCCTAAGGCACTGGTGGCAATGTAAAATGGAAAATAATGGTAATTCCTCAAAATTAACAGTCACTCTATAAGACACCCTATGTCACCCTATGGTGACACATATCGTCACCATAGTGACCCTATGCCACTTTCAAAGTGGCAATTCGAAAACGAAAATACATGTCCACATAAAGACTTGTACAAAATGATCAGAGCAGCATTATTCACAAGAGCCAAGAAAATAGAAATAACAATGTGGTATTATCCATACAATGAAATATTATTTGGCAATAAAATTAGGTGTGGTAAAGATACATGCTACAACTTGGATGAACCTTGAAAACAGTATGTGTGAAATTCAATCACAAGGTACCATATAGTATATGATTTCATCTAATAACAATTAAAATTAGCTATTCTGGAGCCAATAAAATAAAAATGTACACACACACACAAAAGAGTCAAAAGAACTGTATGCACTGTGAAGGGCATCTGCTAGCTGTAGTATTTTAATACAGATGGCTGGATGGCATCACCGACTCTGTGGACATGAGTTTGAGTGTACTCCGGGAGTTGGTGATGGACAGGGAGGCCTGGCGTGCTATGATTCATGGGGTCGCGGAGAGTCGGACACGACTGAGCGACTGAACTGAACTGAACTGAACAACCTGACCACGGTAAACAACGGAGCTCAGGAACCAAGAGCACTGCTCTGAGACAGTCCTGCATGCAGAGGCAGCACCAAGGCAGAGCAGGAGTGACATGATGTGGCATGTGCCCTGAAAGACCGCCCTGACTGCACCCTGGTCTCCAGTGCTCAGGGAAACCAGGGAACAGAGACAGCCAGGAGGCTGTGGGGTCAATTCTGGCAAGAGGGGATGGTGGTCAGGTCTAGGACTACGGTGGTGGGCACAGGGCAGAGCCAGGAGTGGGTTAGGAAGTAAAATTCAGGTTAGTTGGGAAATGAGTGGCCCTGGGGGCTAAGACAGAGGAGTAAGGAATAACCCAAAGTTTCTGCTTGGATACCTGACTGGATAGGGGGTTATGTACTGATTTGGGAAACAAGGAAAGCAGGCTTGGAGTGTCAGTTGTGGACAGAGTTTCAAATATTTGTGGAACATTCAAATGGAAATTAGACAGACATACTGGTGTGAAACTGAAGAAATATATATTCCAGATATATTCTGAAAGTCATCAAAATATATATAAGTTGAAACTATGGGACTGGTAAGACAATACCAAAAGAGCATATTTAAGAAGAGACAGAATGCCAAGGACTATTGTTAATGTTATTTTTTTACACAACCAAACTCAAGCCTTGGTCTTATTTCTTTCCTTCTTGAGTGTCTTGGTAATGAATAGGTAGTCAAGCTGTCACAATTCACCCCGCATCTAAGACTTACCTTCCTAGGGATCATTAAATTGAATCCAGTGTAGATCATCAGGAAACTCAAGGCTTACGTATAATTAAACGTTGGCATCAGAGCCAACAGAGCATATACATATATATTTTTTCTTGCAGGATCTTAGTTCCTCACATTACCTAAGGTATTATACATGAGGTCTAATCTAGCTGTGTGACTCTGGAGAAGACCTTCTCTGAACTTCAGTATCTTTAACACTATTTTGAAGGTTTTATTTAATTGAAAGTTAATAAACATTTAGTAAAGAGAATCAACTAGCTACATCTGACTAATTAAAAGAAATAATTCAATTAATTAAAACACCCCTTTTCACAGAAGTTAACTACTTTGAACATTTTTAGATGATTCTTTCCATGTTTATTTCCAAGTATCACAGTAACATGTTTGTATCACTATTTACTGATTTTTCCTCCCACTTTTAGGCATCGCTATCAACTTGTCAATGAGGAGGATGCAAGTTTAGTTCTCTCTGCCACTGTGCTTACCACACACAGTCACCCTCCAGCTGCCTTCTCATCCTCTTTCAACTTTGGCACCAATGATATATTGGCCAGGTCATTCTTTGTTGTGAGGGCCTTTCTGGCCCATTCCAGGACTGTCTGCATCTTTGGCCCCCACTCACTGATGCCAGGTTCTTAGCTGTGGCATGTGGGATCTAGTTCCCTGACCAGGGATTGAACCTGTGTTCCCTGCATTGGAAGGCAGAATCTTAACCACAGGATCACCAGGAAAGCCCTCACACACAAAATTAACTTAAGATGGATCACAGATATAAAATCTAAACCTAAAAAGAAGACAAGGTAAGTAAATATCTTCATAACCTTGGTAGGCAAAGACATCCTCAACAAGAGACAAAAAGTATTAATCAGAAAAGCAAAGAGTAAATTGAACTTTATCAAAATTTAAAACTTGGGCTTTTCAAAAACATTGAGAAAAGACAAAAACACTGTCCAGTAGAAAAATCTTCCAAATACATTTATTTTACAAAAGAAATGTAGCCTGAATATATAAAGAATTCCTATAACTCAATAACAGAAAATATAACCCAATAAAAAAAGTGAAAAAAATAAAAGTGATCTAAGACTTGGATACTTTACAAAAGAAGATATACGTGTGATAAAAAAAAGGAACAGCAGTTATCAGGAAATTAAAAGCACAATGAGATAATCATTTCATACCCACTACAATAGATTAAATCAAAACCAACAACACTAAATATTGTAGAAACTACAGAGTAATTGGAAATAATGGGGACACCAAATGGTACAAGAGAAAATTACTCCTTGTAACGTCTGCAAAACGTCAAGTCTTAAAGCAAGCTTACTTAGATCAATCAATTTCAATACTCATTTGAGAGTAATATTCAATGAAAGGTTAACAAAGGAACTAAATGAGATTCTAAGAAAAATCTGCTTAAAGTAAGCTAACAGGACAAAGTTACTGCAAGCTTGATCATTTAAAATTCATTAAAAGAGAATTACCTGTTTATACTCGTTAACACAACTTTGGCAGCAAAATCGCATCTGCTGACCTTCAACGACCAGGACATTGTTCCCAGCTCCTTTGCCGGGCAGGTACTCGCCGCACTGCTCACAGCAGTTCATCACTAGACCATTGGCCAGCCTGTACTTGTTAAAGCACTGGTTACTGCACAGCTTGTGTGTCACATTGTTAACGCTGACCTCATGCCGAATCTAGAAGAAAAACCAATTTACTAAATAAATCAACCAGATTAGCATTATACCTGATATATCTATTTTTTTTCCAACAAAGAATCTCCAGTAATTACTCAGTGGAAGAAATATTCAGGTAAAAGACATTAAAAAGCACATTATACTACTCTTTCATTTTTATCTTTGATTTCTTATAAAAAGGAAAAATAAGATTCACAGAATAAAAAGCAATAAAATATTTAAGAACAGAAAATGAATTAGCAGGTTTTGATATGACTTGATTAAAAACAAATGGATAGGGAATTTGTAGGTATTATAAACTTCACTGTGCTAGAAAACAGCGGTGGGGGGTGGCCACTGGGCACCAGTATCACCCACTTTCAGGATGGTGTCTGTAAGGACATAAGTTCTTGCTTTGCTTAGCTCTGTGGTAGCCGAGATAAAATCCTGTCCAGGATTTGCATGGCTCCCTGGTAACCCAGACCAAATTCAGCCAAGTGAGCACTCCCTGGATGCCTAGGAAGACAGCAGTGGCACCAAGGAAACGTGGGATGACCTACATACTTCCACTCCACTTATTCTATGTGTTCTTCTAAGACTGGTTGTTTCCTTCATATCCTGAAACTACATTCTCATTAAGTGTGGCTAATAAGAACAAAGTCCACCACGAAACCACTGCTTTCTTTATGACTGCATTCAATTCCACGCAAGCAGATGTTTACTCCCCATTCTATGGGAATGGGACATTTGTTAGGAGACAACTCTGCTGCTGCTAAGTCACTTCAGTCGTGTCCGACTCTGTGTGATCCCATAGACAGAAGCCCACCAGGCTCCCCCTTCCCTGGGATTCTCCAGGCAAGAACAATGGAGTGGGTTCCCATTTCCTTCTCCAATGTGTGAAAGTGAAAAGTGAAAGTGAAGTCGCTCAGTCGTGTCCAACCCTTAGCGACCCCACGGACTGCAGCCTACCAGGCTCCTCCATCCATGGGATTTTCTAGGCAAGAGTACTGGAGTGGCTTGCCATTGCCTTCTCCAAGGAGACAACTCTAACATATGCCTATTCTTCTCTTCAACTTCACTGAGGGAATTCAGGACACATCTATTAGGTAGATCGCAGAACATATAATAGCACCTAAAAGTTAAAATTATCCTTGTTAATCTAGATAGTAACTTAAATAAAACTCCAGACCTCTGTTAGTTTATTACAGATTGTACATCTTGATTTGTTCAGAACTCTTTTTCGAAGATTCTGGCTGTCTTCACAGGGAGACAAACGAGTTGTACTACAACATTTTGGGAAGGGTTCACTTGACTCCCCTTGAGGAACAACGGTAGCTTTTTTGGTAGGTGCATCTCTGAAACGCAAAGGACAGACACAATTTAAGAACCTTTCTTTTTGGTTATGCTGCGTGGCTTTCAGGATATTAGTTCCCTCAGCGCCCCGACCAGGGACTGAAGCCAGGCCACAGAAATCGCCAGGGAACTCCCCAGAATACTGCATTTTAATAGAAGTCAAATCTATGAATAACAACTGACATTTTTCATTTTCTCATGATTTAATCCTAGGATTCAACTATAATTTTTGGACCCAGAAAAATCCACATTTTGGTTTCACTACTAAGAGTTCCTAAATAATATGGGAAGAGATTCAGAAATAAAAATATTTTGTTGAGACTCATGGTGGTCCAGTGGCTAAGACTCTGTGCTCCCAATGCAGAGGGCCTAGGTTCGATTCCTGGTCAGGGAACTAGATCTCACATGCCACAATGAAGACTGAAGATACCAAGTACTGCAACTTAAGACCCAGTGCAGCCAAACAAATAAATAACATAAATTAACTAAAGCAATTTTTGTCATCACAGGTTATGACCTTTAGAAACTTGCCTCAGGTTATGATTTCTAGAAGCATACAAAAAGGGGACAAGCAACCAGGTAGAAACAAGATACAGGGTGGGGGAAAGGGTGAGGCAAAGGCAGTGGAAAAGAGAGGGTCCATTTATCTCTATACCTAAATTCCATTTTCCTGCCAAGAGTAAGTACAGTACAAATGACCCACAGCTCTGATGTATGCTAAGATAACTCAAGTTCTGTAAAGTTGAAGACACCTGTGCATCGATTCTACCCATAGGATCTCTGCAACTCCGTAAGGACATTCAGAATACACATTCATACTACCAGTGTCCAATCATGTGGAGGCGCGTTGAAGGGTACAGCTTACTTTTTACATGTCGCATTGCGTTTCTTTGGAGTACGCTTATGAGAGAAGGAAGAAAGGCAGGTGGTAGAACAGAAGAGGTGAGCTGATCCTTTTCGCTGATAAGCTGTCTGTCCCTTCTGTAAAGGTTTTTTGCAGTTTGCACAAGTGATTTTAGCTGCTTTAGTGGGTTGCTGTTGGGCAGAAGACTGGAAAATCTGTTTAGGAAGCGAGGCCACTGGTGATAAAGAATCCACCCCTGGCTGTTTCTGATTACGGGGAAAGGATGCTGACTGGGAGATCCAAGAATCTTAAAAATAAAACACACAAGAAAGTCACGAAACAGTTAAAAACTCCCATCAGAAAAATACTTAAAAATTTTCATTTTGCACAAGTTTAACAGAGTATTAAGGCAGGTTTGTTTTACAACCCAGCAGAACAATCCACTTCATATTCTAAGTGAATAAAGCTCTACTGTGCCAGCAACAGAAATGATGGTCCTGGAATAGTACACTGAGTAGCCAGCATCTCTAAGTAAGACCCTCTGCGCTACAGATTTTGCAAGTAATTTAAACTGAGCCTTGGTTTTCTCAGCTACAAATTGCAATAACACCCAACCTATCAGTGTTATGAAATCTAAATAAGAGGGAATTCCCTAACGGCCCAGTGGTTAGGGATGCTTTAGGTGCCAAGGGCCTAGGTTCAATCCCTGGTTGGGGAACTAACATCCCACAAGCCATACAGCAGGAAAAAAATAAAATGCCAAATGAGACAATGCATATATTAAAGGATCAGTTTTGTACACAGGGCATTTCCTAAGGCACTTTTTCTTTTCTAAGAAAGTATTAATACATTATAAAGAAATGTGAAAATATAGACTAAAATCTAGTATGCTGGGCTGCTAAGTCGCTTCAGTCATGTCCAACTCTGTGCGACCCCATAGACGGCAGTCCACCAGGTTCCCCTGTCCATGGGATTCTCCAGGCAAGAACAATGGAGTGGGTAGACATTTCTTTTTCCAATACATGAAAGTGAAAAGTGAAAGTGAAGTAGCTCAGTCATCTCGGACTCTTTGGGACCCCATGAACTGTAGCCTACCAGGCTCCTCCGTCCATGGGATTTTCCAGGCAAGAGTACTGGAGTGGGTTGCCATTTCCTTCTCCAAAAATCTAGTATGATATCCATTTTGATAACAGCTTCCTCCTAACATTATGAAAAATTTAAAGCATATAGAGAAGCTTAAAGAATTTTACTGTGAACACCCACATGACCACCATGTAGATGCTATACTATTTTACTGGTTTTGCTTTATCACACCTTTCTATTTATTCATCCCTCTAAATAATCTATCTTGTTATGTAATTCAAGTAACTTGTAGATATTAGTACACTTCCCTCTGTAATACTTCAAAATGCATGTAATTTAGACATAGCATTTTAAAGCAACTCTGTCTACAGTTACTGTAGACTATTTCCAGGCATCAGTGAGGTGGTATGGGCAGGAGACCCAGCTCTCCTACCTTTGCACAGGGACTCTGCTGTTTGCCTCAAAATGGTACAGGTTATGTATGGGTTCCAGTGCCTTAACATGCATACAATCATTTGGGAATCTTGTTTACACAGATTCTAAACTAGTAGGTCAAGTGAGGGGCCTGAGATCTGCATTTCTAATTCACTCCAGGGTAATGAAGCTTTGAGAGAAAGCCCAAGAGTGAGATGAGAAAAATGGCCCAAGAGTACTGAATTATTTTGTAATCGCTCTTCAAAAATAGCTTTTGTCATTAGCAAAAGGCCTATGGCCCCTTCACTTACTACATCTCCAAACAACTTTCAGAATACTAGCAATATTAACAACTCTATTTTCACGTCTAAATTCCCATGTGCTGCTTCTAATTTTGTCCTTTTTGACATTTTATCTTAATAGGCAAAAACAAAACAGAACAAGTAATCAAAGAAATTCTTTCACTCCACAGGAACATATGCTGGCAAACATGAAGTATATTCCAATAGATTTTTAGATTTCTTTTTGGCTGTAAAACACATCTTATAGGATCTTATTTCCCTGATCAGGGATTGAACCTGGGCCCTCATTTGAAGTCCTAAGTACTGGGCTGCCAGAGAGTTCCCCTGATAAAAGTTTTTATTACCAAATGCCCATAAGTTTATTGCTTCACCTGCCTACTTCTGAACTATTTCTTTAGAAAACAAAAATTACATGTTCATCCATAAAATACAGGATGCATTCTGGGATTAACTTCTCTGTAGATCATGTGGATAACAAAGCAGATTTAGTAACAGAAATAAATGCAAAGCGCTGCAAGATTTCCCATTACCATTACTATGGAAGAACAATACTGGGCTTTTTATTTTTAGCCATGCCAGGTGGCTTGTGGGATTCTAGTTCCTTGACCAGGGACCAAACCCATACCCTCGGTGTGAAAGCATGGAGTCCCAACCACAGAACCGCAAGGGGATTCTTTGGGCTTGTAAATTTGTATACTTACCCACACTTAAAGGGGACATAGTTATATATAATTATGAAAAGTGCAATTTCTACTGCTAAGAAAATAGAGTCTGTAACTTTTTTTCACTTTAGCTTTGACACATAAATAAAGCAAATGTTTTCTTTGTTCGTACTGCAACTATTTATCCTAATTTCCAAGTTTATTTTAGTATTATCTTTGTCTGCACTGGAATTCTGTTGCTGTGCATGGGCTTCTCATTGCAGTGACTTCTCTTGTTGATGAACAGGGCTCTAGGGCCCAAGGGCTTCAGTAGTTGTAGCTCACTGGATCTACAACACAGGCTCAGGAGTCATGGCCCACAGGCAGCCCCGTGACCTATGGGATCTTCCAAACCAGGGACTGAACTAATGTCCCTTGCACTGGCAGGTGGATTCTTAACTACTGGACCACCAGGGAAGTCCCTCAAAGTTTCTTCTTCTATCAAATTCCTATTTTATTATATTAGTGTCTCCAGCACAGCAAGCCACTCCAGTACTATTGCCTAGAAAATCCCATGGATGGAGGAGCCTGGTAGGCTGCAGTCCGTGGGGTCGCTAAGGGTCGAACACGACTGAGCGACTTCACTTTCACTTTTCACTTTCACACATTGGAGAAGGAAATGGCAACCCACTCCAGTGTTCTTGCCTGGAGAATCCCAGGGACGGGGGAGCCTGGTGGGCTTCCGTCTATGGGGTCACACAGAGTCGGACACGACTGAAGTGACTTAGCAGCAGCAGCAGCAGGTTAAATAAAGTCTCAATCACATTTTTCCACACTGTCCCCAGAGTAAATTTTAAGAGAAGGGGCCCAGCAGATTAATGCAAACCCGTCCTTAAATGCAAGGACAACCAAGACTTAGAAGGCAGAGGTGGTCTGCCCAAGACCAGTACGTGCCAGACACACTATTTTGAGTTTTAGGTATTCTTTCTTCCCACATCCAAACTCTACTTTCTAAAGAATAACATCTTAGTATTTAAGTGTTGGTCTGAGTGAAGTTAGTATCTCAGTGGGGTTTTTTAGTTGTTAAAGAGCAACACATACATATGAAGCTTGTAAATCTTAAGTGCAGAGCTCAATAAAGAATCCACCTGCCAATGCTGGTGCCAAGGGGATGCAGGTCTGATCCCTGGGTCAGGAAGATCCCTAGAGAAGGGAATAGCAACCCACTCCAGTATTCTTGCCTACAGAATCCACTGGACAGAGGAGCCTGGCGGGCTACAGTTCACCAAGGTCACAAAGAGTCAGCCATGACTGAGCATGCACACACCTATATTTTTATGACCACCACTCAGATACAGACACAGAAAGGTCCCATGTTTTTGCAACTCAATCACTTCCCTTCTTTCCCACAAGCCATACCTGTCCTGACGTCAGAGTAGTTGTCTTATTTTGAACTTCACATATGTAATCCTGTAATCTGTACCTGAGTTTCACACACACTGAAGATAGCTGTTCATCTGTTCCCACTGTTGAGTATTCCATTATGTGGTCGATACTATTTATCACTATTTCTGATGGACATTTGGACTGCTTCCAATATTTTGGGCTGAGGGGACATCAACAACTGTTTGATGTTGACATCATCAACAGTTTACTGGATAGGGGGACGTGATAAGCAAGGTCTTGAGCGACACTTCAGTGTGTATGACACAGAGTGGGCAGGATACAGGAGCGATCTTTGCTACTCAGGGGAGGAAGCTACAATGTATAGCTGGAGGACTGTCTTCCAATTTTTGACCATGATTTCTGTACATGTCTTTTAATGGTTTCCTGGGTATTTATCCTGTTCAGTATTTGTAAAGATTCTCGAATTCAAAGGTTAATGTTTTTTCTCCATTTTAGAAAATCTTCAGTTACACCTCTTCTGCCTCACTTATTTCTTCCTCTTCCTGGGACGTTAATTACATATCCTTTTCATCAAGTATCCTAAGTCTCTTACATTCTTTTCTGCATTTCCCCCTTTCTGGTTCTAACTCAGTCTGGATAATATTCTAATAAACCTTCTAGTTCATTCACACTTTCTTCAGCTGTTCCTACAGTTAACCTACAGTTAAAATGTAGACTGATAATCCTATTATCACCCCTCATGGACTCACTTCTAGTATTTGCTTTTCTCTCTTGATTGTGTTGTTAGATGGCCTGCCTTCTCATATCCCTGACTACCATTTCTATATGAAAAACTGGGGAAAACATTGAGACTCTGGATTATGTTCACATTCCCAATCCACAGGTCAATGGTTTTTGCTGTTGTTTATTTTGAAACCAGTGTCCTTCCTTGCAGGCCCCCATGAGTTTGCTAAAAGTCCCCCTTAACTCAGTGGCCGTTTCCGGAACTGACCACACTCGCATTACAGAAGAGCAACCCCAGGAAGATAGGGTCGTCTCAGATATGACAAACCTCGTTTTTCCAGTGTATTTGTAGCTCTATAATGCTTCTAACATTTTATACACTTTGTCTCCCCCCCATTATTCTCTGTAGGAGGAACAGGAGTTACCTATCAATTGTTAGTTTAAAATCTAAATCTATTATTGTCAGAAGCAGAACTTCCTAGAATCTGTATCCAGGACAGAAATGCTTATAATCCAACAAAGATACAACACAGATGCCAAGAACAATTTCCAGGTATTCTCTTGGATGAGATTTTGCTGTTTACATAAAGATACATGATGACCGAAGAACTTTCAGTGTAATACAGTATACCCTAAAGGTTAACAAAAAAATTAAATAACACAAAGTCCATTCTAATGGACACAATCCTAATTTCATAAGCTGTTAAACAAGTTTAATCTGTAATTTATGCAGAGCCATAATTTTATAGGATAAAACCTGAACCCATATATTTAAATATAACTCAACTCCAGAAATTCTCATCTTGATCTTTTTTTTTTCCTGTGCTGCAAAATATTCATTCTTCAGAAGTGGGAAGCACACAGCAATTAAAGTAAGATACTTTGAGGGAGCTTTGACTCTGAATAACAACAACAATTACAACAGTAATATAAATGCCGCCATCTTATTCTGTATGTCTTCTGATAAAATTCATTAATTTTACCAAAGCTGACAGCAGGCAAAAACAAAATTTGGGGTTAACACTAAAATTAGACAGCTTTCAAGATGCTATATTCCATTTAAACAAAGAAAAAAGCAGCAAAAGGCATTCCTTTTGAAAAGTGACTCCACCTTTCAGAAAGCTTGACACATCTTCACCATCACTCTTCACCTGACAACTTGGTAGACACTCTTTTAAGAATTCTGGACCAAGTGGTATGATTTAAAAGGGTATAGTCTTTAACTTCTGTCCCCCAAAGTGGAACTTAAAAGAACCCAGGAACACTGTAAATTCATTCAAACTTCATAGGTAACAGAAAGGAATTACTTCAGCATACACAAAATAGTTCAAATGTAGCTAAGAACTTCATATATATGAATGAATATCAAGTGAGTCCTTTAATGCTTGTTTTTCTGTTATATTTTAAAATCACTGATATTTCATGTCATGAGAAAATATCATAGTTGTATACAGTTTTGAATTAATGAGATAAAAGGATAACAAGAACAAAAATACATCTAAGTAATCTAAACAACTTTTGCTAGTCTCAATTATGTCCACTATTTTGAGTGGAGTGACAGTATCACATCTAACCACAGTATGCTCCTTTATAGTTAAGTATCAAGTTCATGTGCTATGCTTTTAAACTGAAAAGCATGTTATTGATCCACTTCACCATTAAATATATAACTTCAATTTACTTCAGAAAATGAAAAATGGGTCAAGGTTGAAGCATAAAAGATATACATGGCAAGGCGTCTGATTTTAACTTAAGAGCTTATATGTACATAAGATTGAATTCATGTTTCCACAAATATACATCTAAAATTTAGGAAATAATTACAAAATAAGAAATAAGTGAAAGAAATCAATTAGAAATAAAAAAATTTTTAAAGAGTGAACAGATTCAAAAGAATGATTTTTCAATAAACATTATTTCAAGTCTTCAACATCTTCAACTGTTTTTAAGCTTAACACATCATTCTTTACAGAGATCACAAGTTTTTTTATATTATTTCTCATGTTTCAATCAATAAATAAAAGATGTACATGGTAATAAGTAGATGACAAACATGAATGAACAAATTTATATTTTGCAAATCTATTTTTAAAAGTTCAATGATATATAAATTAGGCCTTTCCTGATAGCTCAGTTGGTAAAAGAATCCGCCTGCAATGCAGGAGACCTTGGTTCAATTCCTGGGTCCAGAAGATCCCCTGGAGAAGGGATAGGCTACTCCAGTATTCTGGGGCTTCCCTTGTGGCTCAGCTGGTAAAGAATCCGCCTGCAATGCAGCAGACCTGGATTCAATCCCTGGGTTGGGAAGATTCCACTGGAGAAGGGAAAGGCTACCCACTTCAGTACTCTAGCCTGGAGAATTCCATGGACTGTATAGTCCACAGAGTTGCAAAGAGTCAGACACAAATGAGCAACTTTCACTTCACTTCAAAGCATTCTTGGCTAAAAAATTCCATGGACAAAGGAGCCTGGTGAGCTACAGTCCATGGGGTCGCAAAGAGTTGGACATGACTGAGCTACTAAGCAAGAGAGCATGATATATAAATTAAGGAAGTTAAAACCTTTAAATGGTCAGTTCAGCAAACATTAAACAATATTCCTACTCCTGAGGACAGTTTAAAAAAGCCCAACATTTTTTTATGAGGGCTATTTTGAATTTACCATGAAAAGCTTTAAAAAATTGACATTTGACTTAGCCGTTTCACCTACAGAAACTTTTCACTAGAAAATAAGTGTGATAAACTTAGAGATTTGACATGTCAATCAATATACTACTGATGAAATGTCAAATGCTTCCCCTACACCCCAGGTTAAGAATAAGACAAGGGAGTCCAGTGGTTAGGACTTGGTACATTCACTGCTGAAAGTTGGGGTTCATCCCTGGTTGGGGAACTAAGATCCCACAAGCCCCACAGTGCTGCCAAAACAAAGCAGACAAGACTTTATACTTTAATCACTCCTCTTCAACATTACATAAGAAATAAAGGAGGATGTGCCAGGCTGAACTATTTCCATGATAAAACAGATTATTTGCCTTTTTCACTATGCTGGCATTTGCACTAATGGTACAGAAGCAATGATGAGTAAAACTGCTCACAGTGGAACCCAACTGTACTAGAAAAGTTGTCCTCACTATCAGACACATTTACTTCTTCTGTTCTTTCAACACCAAAAGGTTGACACGATTCTGATACTAACCACCTGGAGTGAGCACCAGCCCTGCTTAAAGACATATCCACAACAAGACTGCCCTCCCTTCACATGCCACCTACTGGCTGCAAATCTGGGAGCTTCCTAAGACCACTTCAGGTTTGATAATTTGCTAGAATGACTCAGAGAACTCAGGAAAGCTTTATACTTATCATCAGTATTATTTAAAGGATACAAATCAGGACCTGCCAAATGAAGAGACATACAAGCTGAGGAGAGGGAGGATCCCAATGCAGAGCTTCTTTCTGCCCATTCTCTGTCAATCAGGTAGCATCACCCACCGGGCACAGATGAGCTCACCAACCAGGAGGCCACACTGATTTCAAAGTCGAGAGTTTGCACTGGGTTTCATCACCGTGTGGGGATGAATGATGGGATTATTTGCTGCAGGTGATCAGACAATCTCAGTCTCTTTCTCCTCCATGGAAGCTGTGCTGGCTCAAAGGCCCAACTACTTGAATCACACGGTTGGTCTTTCCAGAGACCTTCCCTTAGCCTTAATCTTCATGAATTGGTTAATCTCAAGGATTCAGCCTCTCTCCCAAGAAACATGGACAAAGACCAGTGAAATTCTTTATTATACAAAAGAAGTCCTTGATGAAAAAGTAAAACTTAGTATGAATTTTACTAAATTTCAGCCTCTGATTACATCTTAATACTCTGTATAATGAACGAGGAAGCTGTATGATGAACGGGGAAGCATCCAGAAGCCACTTCCTTCTCATAACAAAGTACAATGAGACAGAGTGGAAAAGCACTTGCAAAACTTGCACTGCAGACTGAACAAGCCTTGAAAGAATGACAAACTGGTTACATTTTCTTAAATTAAGCTTTTCATTTAAAAAAAAAAAGCTGGTTGTTGCCAATGAAAAATTCGACGTTTCAAGTGAAAATCAGAATCTTTGAAAACTTGCATCTAACACTGCTAGCTTTCTAAGGTGTCAGCATTTAGAAGACCTAGGTAACTCAGTGAATCAACACTTACAAATAATGAAAGCACAATGTTACCAATTCATTCAAAGGTAAAATTCATCCAAAGATTAAGTGAATTTTAGTGTAATAATGTATGAAAAGTTCATTATACAGTTTCAGATTCCACACTGTAAGAACTTCTAAGAAACGACCACTTATCAAGTTTTGGAGCTTTGTCAAAAGGAAAAGAAAATATCCATAATTAACTAAAAAGACTACTAGAATATTGCTCCATTCTATAATCATGTATGTATGTGAGGCCAGATTTTCTCCTTATACCGCAAACAAAAGAAGACAATGCAACACATTCTATGTAGAAACAAATTGGAGGAGCTAAATACTGTCTTCAACTAAGCCAGAATAACGTCACTTTTTTCACTAAATTTCTTTGAAAGTAGTTATCTTTCATTAAAAATGTCACATAATATGTAATTATTGTTAAATACTTTTCAAATTTCAGTTTTAATTTCTAATATGGTAACAGATAAAAACAGAAACAAAAAACTCTGTGTTCCTCAATCATTTCAAAGAATGAAACTGAGTTCAAAAGTTTGAGAACTGTCCTTTAAAAATAATAATGTAAACAAAGACATATAGTGTGTGGAGTTTCAACAGTAAAAAAAAAAAAAAAGACAAAACATAAATGCCTGAAGAGTAGAGGAATAAATATCTCACACAACAGAGTATTTTATAGTCACTGAAAATTCTGGTTTTTAAATAACATAACATACTTAAAATTTACATTAAAAAAGTCCAGAGAACACAAGACTATATATAATATGCTCTAAATTTTATTTTTAAAACCACGGAGGCAAAAAGACTGATAGCAAACAAACTAAAATTTTAACAGCTGTCAGTCACTTCTACTTAGTGGGTTGGTAACAGATACTAGTTTCTTATTTGTAACTATGATTTCTTTCAAATACTCTGTAATGTTCTCATAATCAGAGAAAAAGATTAATTTTAAAAAATTTTAAAGAAAAAAAAATATACTAGCATTCCATTAAACAATAAGTGATTTGGTTCTTAGTTCTAGTTACTTTCTAGTTCTTTTCTAAAATTCTAAGGTGATCAATAGCCAAAAGCACTAAGATGGCCAAAAGCAAACACAAACAAAAACCAAAGAACAAACAAAAAAACAAAGGGCACCTTAAGTCATGAAAAAGCCAAAAAACAGATTTGCTAAATTTTAAATAACTTTCATTATATTTTACCAGAACATGAATGGCCACGGAAGCGTATTAAAATTTAAAGCAAGTTTTCCAATTTTAAAATGAAGAAACTAATAAAGTGCTAATTTAAAACAAAAATCAGAGACAAAGAGTCCAAGAATAAACACTTGAAAAGTAAAAATTGAAAAATCAAGTTATGTAATTACAAATTAAATAAAATTTAATTCTTATGTAATATTACCTTAATCCTTTAGTTCACTACCCATCTTTTTATCCTAAGAATTTTACATTAAAGATGGTAAACAAAGATGGAGGTAAGAACTATGGGAGTTTTCAGTTAAAACTTAAGATACAAAAACACTTGGGTCAACTGCAGTTTTACTAAGTAAAAAATTCTACCTTAATATGAAAGTTAAAAAATATTTCACATATAGAATAAACTGGATATAGGTACTAAGAGTAAAAGCCAAAAGCTTACAAATTTAGGGTGAAAGGAGAGTATTTATTATCATTCACTGCTTACCAGGACTATGATGAGTTGTAAATCCTCCATTCTGAAATTCACCTCCTGCCACATTCATTCTACCAGGATTAAAAGGTCCTACTGCAGTCTTGGTCTGTGAAGTTAAAGACGGGGTGTATGTTTGCATATTAACACCAAAATTACTTGACTGAAGTCCTTTAGCGACATCTCCCAAGTTGGAATTCTATAGTGATGTCATATTTGTAATCATTAAGTTCATATCTCGCCCATTCAGAGCTTAAAACCTGCTTCTAAAGTTGTAACATTAGTAATATGAATTTCACAGTCGATTCTGTAGTGATAACACCATTACCCATTCCTGCATTTACCTTACTTCTTGAAAGACTGGAAGTGGAGAAATCCAAATCTTTGGTTCTGTTTTTAGTTCCAGGAAATCCCCATTCAATAAAACTGGAAGAAACTGTCTTTTCCCTTCCATTTGTTTCCATGTCCTCTTCATCATCAATAACAATTGTCTCACTTATATTTCCCTTCTGAGAAGCCAAATATCTTGACGAAGGAAGAATTACAGAATAATGTCCTTGAAGCTTTTTATTTCTTGATGCAGGAAGTACAAAATGTCTTTGATCAGGTATTACTGGAGCAGAAGTTGAAGGAGGTTGTATAGATTCAATAAACACAACATCATCATCATCACCATTATCACCTTCCACTGATGAGTTTCTAGATCTATTAACTGAAGGACTAGCTGGGTCACCAAATGAGTCTCCTACATCCATGAGACTAGCTGCCA
Organism: Moschus berezovskii; assembly: GCF_049115385.1. Lineage (NCBI taxonomy): Eukaryota > Metazoa > Chordata > Mammalia > Artiodactyla > Moschidae > Moschus > Moschus berezovskii. The sequence goes on from NC_142472.1 coordinate 50,386,821, forward strand.
TGGCTTTACTCCCAAATAAGATAGGAGTCTGTTCAGTCAAGTCTAATCTTCCTGCTGAACATTCACCCATGCCAAAGAACCTGTAACAGAGAGGAAAGAAAAAAAAGTTCAAGTAAATTACGATTATTATATTTTATTGCAATTAGCATAAGTGAAATTTTAAATTCTTTTCTAAAGTGATTTTATCTATTAATAAGTCCTTCTGCTAAGCTGCTAAGTCACTTCAGTCGTGTCCGACTCCGTGCGAGCCCATAGACGGCAGCCCACCAGGCTCCCCCGTCCCTGGGATTCTCCAGACAAGAACACTGGAGTGGGTTGCCATTTCCTTCTCCAAATAAGTCCTTCACTGAAATAGAAAATAGTACAAAATAATTCCATCAACTACCAATAACCCAGGGTCCAAATACAATTAGTATACCAGATATACCTTTATCTACTAAAATTATTATACTGTCCAAATGTGCTTCCCTAGTGTGTTTTGTCATTGTTTTTCAAATTCTCTGCTTAAAACATAACAACGTAATTAAATCATTCTGAAACTTTGTCATTGTCCACAAATTGCCAAATACTATATTATAGGTTTATGCAAATTTCTGAAAAAAACTATGTACCCATGAGATACATATAGTTCAACTCATTTTATAGATCAGGAAACATGTGGGTAAGCCCAAATAGTATTTCCACTCAGGGCTCTAACTTTAGGCTCCAAATTCTTAGCCTTGGTTTTATTTAACAAACACTTCTGTGTACTTATATGCACTAGAGAACGACAAAGGAAAAGGATCCAGATCCAAATAATTGGAAGAATCTGGAGAAGTGAAAGATCAATTCACGAAGCAAAGCTCTCAAAGCAGATAAGAGGAAGACGAGGATATGCATAGCACAGGTGGTAATGAAGCTAATCATGAACAAGAAATCACCTTTATCTCAAAAGCAAGAGGGAAAAGTTAAGTGTATCGCAGTCCCTCAGTACCCCCAGGGGGTTTGGTCCCAGGATATCCACAGAGGCTCAAGTCCTACAGTTGGCCCTCCATATCTGAGGTTCCACATCCACAGATTCAACCAACCCTGGATCCTGCAATACTACAGTATTTACTGAAAAAAATCTATGTATTAAGTGAATCTGGGCAGTTCAAACCCATGTTGTTCAAGGGTTTGTCCAATTATAGCTGGAGCATATATAGGTATGTAGAAACAATAGATGGAAAGCTGAGCTAAGTTTACAAATGCTGGCTTCAATTTTCTTAGAAGCTCAAGACAGTGAAACAGGTGGGATCTATAAGGGTACTGAATAATTAAGAGAACTCATACAGTAGTCATTCAATTTTAAGCATTTCATACAGAAATATGCTAAGTAAGATTCTATTCTAAAATTTTCCCAACTAATTTTAAGTGATAGTACTTAGTCATACAATAGATAATGTTTATTCTTAATGGGTGCTATATCATTAAATATAGTAATCCATAAATGCTTAAATAAGTGAGGCAGGAACTATTCTTTGTCTCATTTTACTGATCAGGAAACTAAGACTCAGAAGATAGTGAGTAATCTGCCTGGCCTGCCCAAGTCTCCACTGCTGGAAAGGGTGGAATCAGGAGTCAAACCCAAGAAATCTGACTCTATAATCTACTTCAAAGACACCATATTATATGCAATTATTGTATACAATTTCTTAAGTCCTTGTTTTATTAAGATGAAACAAAATTAACATTCATGTAACTCTACTTCAAAGATAAATAACAAATCTGAGGACCCAGTTAAAAGGGTTATAAAAGAAACATGAAAATTAGGATCATAGTTAACACATATACAATAAGCTTATAATGTGGTTGATTTTCAAAGGAAAGAGGCAATAATTCGCCTCAACTAAATCATGAAATTTAAGAACTGTTATTTACACACACACACATTCTTGTTAGTTCTTTCTGTATTTGAATAAATCTAAAACGGAAAAGAACAATTTTTGGTTAGAGCAACAGCTGACTCCATGGTGCCCTCTGGTGGCTATTAGGTTCTATCTTAATCTTCCCAAAGAAAATCATAGAAAGGGGATTCTTTATGCTCAGCTCATTCCAGTCATCTATTTCTGAAAAAAAGATTAAGTATTAACCTATCTTCAAATTTCAGATTGTAAAAAAGTTAAAACCTAACCCTAACCACTATTAAAAGTCACTGTTTATATACTTTAACTATCATTTTCTTAATTCCATAAACATAAGCCTACAAAAAAATTTTAAATATTTCTACGATATTATCCAAAAAGAGAAAAAAGTTTAGCTAAGGCACTAAGCAAATTACCTCACTTACCTGAGTTTTACTTTTCTAAACTGTAAACTGTTGTTCATACTATAAATGGGGAGAAAAAAAGGACTCTGAGGTTTTTATTGTGATAACTGGACATACAAGTCCCTGGTCTCTGCCTGGACCATATTAAAGAGGGCAAAAATGATAAATCTCTCTACTGAGAAGGTATTCAGGCAAATACTTTGGCTCCACCCTAGGATTTCAACAAGTGTCTAATTAATCTTAAATATTTTAGTCTTCCTGTGGTATCTTTTTATAAAAAATCTTTATTGAATTTGTTACAACACTGGTTCTGTTTCATGCTTTGGTTTTCTGGCCAAGAAATATACAGGATCTTAGCTCCCTAAACAGGAATTGAACCTTCACCCCCTACATTGGAAGGTGAAGTCCTAACCCCTGGACCACCAGGGAAATTCCCTTCCTGTGGTATCTTATTCATCCACAACTATTTAATTTTCATCTTGATACAATGAAAATTAATATAAAATTAAAGGAAAATCCACACAGAGAAGTGTGGAATCTAATGGGAGTTCCCTGGTTGCTCAGTGGTTAGGATTCCAGGTTTTCACTGCTGTGGCCCAGGGCTCAATCCCTGGTCAGGGAAGTGAGATCCCACAAGCCTCACAGTGCAACCAAGAGAAAAAAAAATTGGACTAGAATTTCAGCCTAACTAAAAAGTTAGGCTAAAACCCAAGCAAGACTCTTATATGCAAATTATCTCTAGGTTGTCAATAACCTTGCAACGTTAAGAAGGTATTTCATTATCCATAAAGATAAGAGTTAACACTAAAACAAAGACACAAATTAGGGTCCTTTGCCCTATTGTGTTTACTTTTATTCTAGTTTTTATTTCCTAAAGATTGCTACAGTTATCTTTTCAAAAGATTACAGTAAAATATACAGAACACAAAACGCTATTTTAATCATTTTTAAGTATGCAGTTCAGTGTTATAGTTTTTAAGTATGCCTTTTTAAAGCTGCAAAAATGTCTGCTGAATTCGTAAGTTATAATTCAATATCGTTAATTTCCTGAGATCACTTTCAATTTAAAAAAGTGAATAATTTACTAGCCAGTCAATATTCAATTATGTTTATGCACAATTTGATAGAAGTACATATTAAAATGACTCAAAAAACAGTAGCTAAAATAGAAATGGTGAGTTATTAATATGATAAGACTAGCATATGATGATAAAGGTAAACAAACCTGCTCACTGAGCCTTCAAATATTAAAATCACCAAGAAAGTATTTTCAAATATTTAATCACTGCTCCAAAGGTTCACTTTTGGCTATCTATAGGCATATCTATATCTTCAAGGCTCTATGAAACATAGAGTATGCATGCTACAAAAATCTGTTGATCGCTTAAGTTCTAGAACACATTCTATGGCATCTCTGACTTATACTGTAACAGATCTTTTGTAATATAAAAATATTTGTATATTTACATAAAAATAGCATCAATTTCAAAATTAGCTTCCTGTTAGTATATACTACAAGGATTCCCATTTAAAATCAAAAACTAAATAAAGGTGTATGATGATTCTCGAGGTTTTACTCACAAATGTAAAGAGATAGGAAAAGGAAGAATCAAATGAACAATCATAACAAACAGCAGGAGAACTACTTAAGTACCTAAGTAATAGGCACTTAAGAGATGGTAGATTGATCACACAAAACTAACTTCAATCCCTTCTAAAATCCCCATAAATGACAGTAAAGTTCCAACTCACAAGACAAAGAAAAAGTAAAGAAGAAACAAAAACAAAAAATTTGATAAGCTGAAGAGCAGGTGGATGAGTAGTTAACCAACTCTGCCTGAGACAGCCTAACTCTAAAACAGTGAAGGAAAAAGCTGAGAAACTTCTGTCTTAAGCTAAGGAATCGTCAAAAGGCTCAAAGCCTGTAACTCCTGATATCACTGGAATAGGGAGCAAACACCTAAAACAAGGAGGATGTGAAATTCCAGATCCCTTCCCTTTCTCCACGTTGATGATCACAGGCCTTCCCCCTTTCTGGCCCAAGTTCTAGACTTCTATTCTTTGCAGAGAATAGAACAAAAGATCTTTGTTTCAGGTTTACCAGGCATTGGTGAATGCCTCAATATCATGTATTTGAAATGCTCCCTTTCCCAGCTGATTTTCAGAGAGCTGGCATCCAGACTTCAATCTTCCAAGCAGCAGACTCTTCCCCAGGAAACTTCTTTCTCTGAAACACTCCTTTCTGTGGAATTAGGAACTCCCCAAAAATGAATGACCTAAAGATAATGACTTCAGAGGTTCTCCATCAATTGGCCTAAAAAGATTCATCCTACAGTGAAGCTCCAAGCTGAAACATTCCACTCATTTTTCTAACCTATTTTCTATTTCTCAATTCTTAACCACTAGTAGACCAACCAAGGATTATAAAATATCTGAAAAAATCCTCTAATAAGAAAAATAATCCTGACATATATATATATATACACTATTGACACTGTGTATAAAATAGACAACTGAAAACCTACTGTACAGTTCAGGGAGCTCTACTCAATACTCTGTGGTGACCTAAATGGAAAGGAAATACAAAAAAGGGGATATATGTATATATACAGGTATAGCTGATTCACTTTGCTGTACAGCAGAAACATAACACTGTAAATATAACACAACTCTACTCCAATAAAAAATAATGTAAAAGAAAAAGTTGTTAAAAAAGAAAAAAAGGAGAAAGAGAAAAGTGCAACAAAAAGAAAACAAAATCGAAATCCACACAACAATCAGAACTCTAGCCGGACACATGACAAGCAAAAGACTAAAAAATTGACATTTCTAGTATTAAAAAAGAACTTCTAGAAATAAAAAGCTTAGCAAAAATGGAAAACTCAGTAAAAGGACTGAAAGATAAACCTGAGGAAATATCAGAAGACAAAAAACACAAGAATTGTAGCTACTGTTAACAATGTGTATGTGTCTCTCACATAACTTAAGGGCTAGTCACTTTACAATCTTTTTAGCAATTAGGAACACAGACACAATTTACTCATAAAATGTGGATAAAAAAGTGTATTGAATAAGATGTGCATTTATAAAGATTCAGTTATTGACTCTTAATTTGTACTTGCCAAAGTAATAAGAGAGCAGAGATATAAACCAGACATGAAATCTGGCTGGCACTAAACCTAGTCTCTTCCACACTGTGTTCACCTATGCTAGGAACCTGCTGTTGAGAAAAGTGGCTTTTCTAACTGGTAATAACTGAGTCAGAGATTTGTTATCCTTCCAATCTTTTAGTCTCCACCAGTTCCCTTTTCCTAATAAAGTCCCTCATAGCTCTAGAACCCTGCCCACATCCCTTCATCTCACACAACTACCACATAATCTGAAATATCATTTCAGGTATCCTATGAAAATCACCCAGTCAAAACATTTTTCCATTCCTAAAAGCTGTCTAACTAATGAAGTGTGCCATGAAGCATAACAGAGTAAGTGCAAAGTCAAGTCTGGCAAGAAGCAACAACAGCAAAGGGAAGGCAGGAATACTACTATGAGAAACAGTAGTATTCACAAGTTTCTTTTTGATGACTGGTGAAAAACTGACCAGCTGAAAGAATAGTCAGGATCTAAGACTGTACAGAATCCCAGATAATAAAAGTAGAATCAGAGATTTTTTTAAAAAAATCATCTTGAGACACTTTACAAAATTATTGATTCAGGATTGGTGTTAAAGCCATTAACACAACTGCTGACAGGGAACTGGGCATTTTATTGTACCAAAATGAACAGCACTTAGGTTACTTTTTAGCAACAAGAAAAAAAACACATCAACTTCATAATGGAGGCTGTCACTACCAATTTGGTAATTCGTGGTCAACCTTAGAATCGCGACTAAGGTAAGAACTAGATTATCTCTTTTAAGAAAAAAAATATATATATATATCTCCTGATGTGATGCTTGCCTGAGTTTTATCAGGATACAGAAACACAAATCTTCCTCAAATATAAGACAAATACACACACAAAGTATTGTGTCCATCAACCTTAGAATAACGATACGATTCAATCAGTCTAGTTAATTCAACAGTACAGAAAAAAATTGTTTCTAACCACTAGAAAGCAAAAAAAATGTTAAAAAGAAAGCATTAAAAATGGAACATCTTAGAACTCTAAGAGAATACCAGTGGTGTAAATATCAGCACGCACTCCCCATGCTTTCCCAGGGATTTCCCTGACTTGGCTCTGCGGACGAGGTCCATTCCAGAAAGGTAAGTTTCACAGAAGCACACTCTAGTACTGCGCTAACTGTATTCCACAGACACGCGGGGTAAAATTACTCACCGTGGACGCTTTCCTCCTTAATTACTATCACCGAACTATCACCAGACTGTCCTGAAGGTGATTCCTGGCCCTAGAACGAAGGATGAAAACGGACTTCGTTATAGCCAAGCTGGACGCAGCACCAGCTTACCAGAGAGGAAGCAAAGGGACAAGAAGTGAAGAAGCCTCAGGGCTCCTCCACACAGCGCCCACCCCACCCCACTGCAGCCGAGGCGCCAGGTACACAAACACCGAGGCCCCGCCACCACCACGCGACCGCACAGTCCCTGGGAACCACAGGCGGGAGGCGGAGGGCGAGCGCGGCCTCGAGCCAGCGGAGACGCCTATCCCCCGATTCGGCCCGCTCGCCGCCGCCCCTCAGGAACCCACTAGCTAGCAGCTCGCGTCGCCGCGGGGCGGAAACCCCGTGTTGGCCCAGAGCCCGAGACCTGCCCGTTCCTCGTCCGCCATTAGAAACTCGCCCAAATAAGCCGTGAGGAGAAGACGCCGCGCCGGGGTCTGGGAGGCCAAAGAGGGGACCTGGTGCGGGGGGCCCGTGTGCTCACCCCGAAACTTGTGGACCCCGGGTCGCCGCCGGGAGAGTGAGAGCGCGGCCACGAGTGCCCACGGAGGGGCCCCTCCCCCACCCCGCGACCCCCGAGGCCCGCCGGCGGCCGCCTCACTCCGCCCTCGCGGCCGCGCCCGCACTCCCGCAGCCCGCGGGCCGCCCGCCAGCGCGCCTGGGACATCAGCGGAGCCGCCGGCAGTCGGAGGCCCCGAAGCGGCAGCCGCGACTGCGGCCGCGCTGCGGGCCGCTCGTCCCGGGTCGGTGGGAGGCTTCGGAGGCCGCCCTCACCCATCTCCGCCTCCCGGCGCCTCCGCCTCCGCCTCCGCCTCCGGAGGCTGCGCCGCTCCCGGCCACCCTCACTGTCGGCGGCCCTGGGCTGGAGACACGGAGCGGACAAGACTCACCCGGTTCTGGCTGCAGCTCCGCGGAACAAACCTCCCCTCCCCCGGCCCACCCCCACCCCAGCCTTTGGCAACACGCGCAACTCTGCTCGGTACAGTCCCCGCTTTAACGCTGGTGAGGAGACGGAGGCGGCGGCGGCGGCGCGGCCCGACCCGGCAGGCCCCGCCCCCTGCGTCCTCACTGGCGACCGGGTAGGGCTGGCTCGGCGCCTCGGGCACGCCTATTGGCTCCGTCCGCCTTCCTTCAGGACTCCCACTTGAGGGGGTGGCCCGAAGTCCTGTCCGTCAGCCATAGACCACACCCCCGCGCCTCTACTGCACTCCCCGCCTTTTCCGTCCGGATCCCCGACCGGCGCGTCGCAGTGTAGACAGAAGAGTCTGTTGCTAGCTGCAGTGGCCGAGCGCTGTCGGGCCCTACCGGCCCGAAGACCTGAGCCGGGCCACCTGCAGCTGCGATCGCCGCGGCCTCGATGTCCCCCTCGCCCTCCATATCCAGTGTCTGGGAGCCCCGTGAGGCCTGGGCGGGCGGGGGCTTCAGCGACGGGGGCGGGAGCAGGGGTCTGGAAGGCCGGCGGCTGGGCCCCGCGCGCTCCGAGGGCTGGAAGCGCTTCCCTTCTCCTCAGCTCCGTGGGGAGGCGTCCCCGCTCCCGTCAGGGCTGCTGGAGGAGACGACATCCTCCATCTTGTCGTGGCCGCGGGGGAGACTGGGGGCAACTCCGACTGGTCCCAGGAAGCCGGGGCTGGGCCCCGCGGCGGAGACGGCGCCTGCTGCCGGCTCCGCACCTGGGCCCGGCCTCAACTGGAGAAAGACCCCACGCAGCAGGAAGACCCAATGCAACCATATAAATAAAATTAAAAAAAAAAAAAATCACCAAGGACATAGTTGAACTCAACACCATCACTCAACTGGATATAAGGACATCAAAAGTCTTATCCAGTATATGGTAGAATATATATATTCTCAAGCTCACACGGATCATTCACCAGGACAGATCACATTCCAAGTTCTCAAACACACCTTAACAGATTTAAAAGGACAGAAATTCTACAGTGTCTGATCTTTGGCAATGGTAAAATTAACCTAGAATTAAATAACAGCTGGAAAATCTCAATAAATGAAGACTAAACAACACAGTTGAGCAAGCTCTGGGGAGTTGGTGATGGACAGGGAAGCCTGGAGTGTTGCAGTCCATGGGGTCCAGTCGTGAAGAGTCGGATACGACTGAGCGACTGAACTGAAACAACACAGTTTTAAATAACACAAGTCAAAGAAGAACTCTGAAACTAAAAAATACTTTGAAATAGATGAAAATGAAAGTACAATTTATCAAAATTTGTGGGATAGAGTGAAAGTAGTACTTAGAGGGAAATTTACAGCACTGACTTCATTGACTGGAAAAGAAGACCTAATTACTCAGCTAAGTTTCCACCTAAGGAAACAAGAAAAAGAAAAGCAAATTAAATACAGAGTAAGCATAAAAATTGAAATAATAAGAATCAGAGCAGAAATTAAATTGAAAACAAGATGTCAATAAAAATGAATGAAATTAAAAGCTGTTTCTTTGAAAGTTCAATCAAATTAATAAGCCTTTAAACAGGCAAACTAGGAAAAAAAGAGGACACATTGGACTTCCCTAATGGTCAAGTGGCTAAGAGGCCAAGCTCCCAGTGCAGGGGGCCAGGGTTCCATCCCTGGTCAGGGAACTAGATACCACATGTTTCAACTAAGAGTCGGTATGCCACAACTAAAAGATCCCGCATGGATCAAATGAAGACCCTGTGGACCACAACAGACATCGAAGGTCCCACGTGCTGCAACTAAGACCTAGTGCAGCTGAATGAATAAATGTCTTGAAAAAGAGAGCACAAGAAAGCGGACACAAATTATTAATATCAGAAATGAAAAAAGTGGGGAAGGGCTTCCTTAGTGGTCCAGTGGTTAAGAATCTGCCTTGTAATGCAAGGGGCTCCAGTTCAATCCCTGGTCCTGGAAGCTCCCACATGCTGCAGAGCAACTAAGCCCATGTGCCACAACTACTGAGCACCAGCACCTAGAGCCCTTGCTCTGCAACCATAGAAGCCTCTGCAGTGAGAAGCCCTCACACCTCACCAAAGCGCAGGCCCTGCTCCCTGCAACTAGAGAAAGCCCTGAATACAGCCACAAAAAACGAGCAACGAAGACCCAGCACAAAAATAAATTTTTTTTTAAAATAAATGAAAAAGGGAACATTACTGAAGATCCCCAGACATGAAAAGGATAATGAGGAATAGTATGAACAACACTATGCCCACAAACTTAGGCAAAACTTACTGGAAATAGACCAATTCTCTTTCCAATAGAAAGATACAATCTGCCAAAACTCACACAAGAAGAAATGGACAATTTGAAAACTATGTAATTTTTAAAAAACTTTAACAAAAAAGTTTTTAAAAGTACACATGAGCCAGCTTTAATGGGTCGCACTAGCTATAACAGACTGAATAACATCCCCCAAAGATACCCAATTACTGCAATCTGTAAATGTTTCTTTATATGGCAAAGGTTTGCAAATGTGACTAAGTTAAGGATCTAGAATTAGGGAGATCATGGGAGCATAAGTGTGGGTCCTAAATGCAGCCACATATATCCTTATAAGAGGGAATTTTGTAAGATCTGAAACACAGAGAATAAAGCAATGTGACCATAGAGGTACATGTTGGAATGATATGACTTCAATTTAAGGAAAGCAGTAGCCACCGGAAGCTGGAAATGGTAAGGAATGGATTTTTTGCTAAACCCTCCAGAGGGAATGCAGACTCACCAACACCTTGCTTTGGGCCCAGTTAAACTGATTTTGGACTTCTGTTGCCCAAAACTATGAAATTACATATTTTTTTCATTTTAAAAAATGCAGTGATTATTTCCCCATTTCTGTGGGTTAGAAACCCAGGTAGGGCTTACCTGAGTCCTCTGTTTCAGGGTCTCATGAGGCTGCAGCTGAGGCATCGGCCTGACGACTGCATCCTCACATGTAGGCCTGACAGGAAAGACGCCATTTCCAAGATCGGTAAGGCATTTAAAGAAATAATTTCTCTAAGGCTGTCTGACTAGGGGCCCTAGTTTTTTTGCTGGCTGTCAGCTAGAAGCTGTCTGGAAACTATGGAGGTTGCCCACAAGCTCTGGGTATGTGGGTTCTCCCCAGATAAATGCTCTTATCACTGAGCCAGAGAGGAGATTATCTATCTCTTCAGTCTGTAAGAGGGGTCCTTACATGATGCAACTTGATCAAGAGGGTGACATCCAACACCCATGTGCAGCTGGTGAGGATCCAATCACACTAAAATCGTTTCCCACTAAAAACCCAGGCTTCTTGGAGAAATGACTGCATCAGGTGGGGGCAGGTAATGTGTCAGATGATCCTGAAACGTCGTGTCATAACAGAAAGCAAGGAAACCCGAAAGATGACTCAAATCACAGTGAAAGGGCTTAGAAGCAAAGCTGAAATGACCAGATTGACAGATATGACCATCAACAAATGATAACTACAGAAGAATAAAACTATATGTTTCAGTCCCTGAGTTAATAATGTGCTTATTCTAATAAAATAATCCCTTTGAAGGATAACTGAAAGACAACTCATTATCTTGAAAACTAGCAACTAAAGAGAAGTAGTCAAGATTTATTTTGCTATAGAAACTGTATCTCAGAATAAGGAAATTACAAACACAAGGATCCTCTCTAAATATTCCAACTAATCAAATATTTTAACACCTATAACCTGTAACAGATGTGTTGTGAATGCAGGTCTGGCCTTTGTCCTTAGGTCCTCAGAGGTGATTTCTTGGTCTAGGGAGCATGAGGATCTTTGTTTGCCTATAGCTTTGACCACTGGAGAAGGCAATGGCAACCACTCCAGTACTCTTGCCTGGAAAATCCCACGGACGGAGGAGCCTGGTAGGCTGCAGTCCATGGGGTCACTAAGAGTCGGACACAACTGAGCGACTTCACTTTCACTTTTCACTTTCATGCACTGGAGAAGGAAATGGCAACCCACTCCAGTGTTCTTGCCTGGAGAATCCCAGGGATGGGGGAACCTGGTGGGCTGCCGTCTATGGGGTTGCACAGAGTTGGACATGACTGATGTGACTTAGCAGCAGCGGCAGCTTTGACCACAGGACAGTCTGTGGCGTGATTTAGGATGGGGGCTTCAACTGTGCCACATTGGTTCCAACCTCAGGGGAAAGTGGAGACTGAGGAAGACTAGAAGTCAGTTCTGCCCAGGGGGGCAGCAGGTGATTGACTGCTAATAGAAATGTGAACCCCAAAAGTGTAGTGAGCTGACTAGCTGGCAACACTGTGCACACATCACACCTGGGGTGGGGGGCAGGTAAAGTCCCCACAGGGGGAAAACAACTAGAGATCTGCCTTGGGACCCCTTCTTCGCCCTGGGAAGATTTCTACCCATATCCTTTCTCTGCTGGAGAAGGAAATGGCAACCCACTCCAGTATTCTTGCCTGGAAAATCCCATGGATGGAGGAACCTGGTAGGCTACAGTCCATGCAGTCGCAGAGTCAGACACAACTGAGCGACTTCATTTCACTTCTCTTCCTTTTTCTGCAGCACACCAGTGAACACAGTAACTTTCTGAGTCCTTCACAAGCTGTCACATATGAGAGACAGTCTGTGTACTCGACCTTGCAGTTTGACTCAGTACTGAAACAGGAGGCTGGACTACCAGTACTGGCTGGCCAGAAGAAGCACGACCAAGGTTCTGAGGAGCGACTGCCACCTTAAAGGCCAAGATGGGGCCCAGGAGGACCCGTCACCTGCAGGGCAAGGACCAGAACCTACTGGAAGAAGGCTCACACAGACCCCAGGAGGCCCCCACCTTCAGGGTCTGCAGGGTGTGGTGTGACCATAAGTCTCAATGTCAGAGGATGCTCCTTGGGGCGGCACCAACATAACTTTCTGGAAATCTACTCCTTAGCGCTTACTAAGGTTCCTGATGCTGTGCCCAGGTAACTTACTGAGGCCGGCTCCCGGGAACTCGCTGAGATTCACTCTGGCTCGCCCGGTCACTCCTGCCGTGGGGTTGGCTCAGGGAAGCGGCCGCTCCGTCCCGGGCAGGCCAGGCCCCGCGGAAGCTGGAGCCTGCGGGGAAGAACCCGGGAGGCCCCATGCTGCAGGCGGCCAGATGTGCAGCGCCCGCCTGGACCACAAACCACCAGCAGGTGCGAATCCTTTCCTTCCATCAGCGCGCTCTCCAGCGCCCCCTGCCGACCACCTCGCGGTCGTGCCGGCCGAAGGAGGAAAAGCACCCAAGGCCCCCACGCGGTTCTCCAAGGAGGCGGAGGCCGTCAGTCCTGACGCACCCGGTGAAGCAGCCTGGCCGCCCGCTACCGCCGCTGCCTGGTGGCCCATGCAGCCACGGCCAGGACCTCTTTCCACAAGGGTCCTTGTTTTAGCTCTCTTTGAATTAGACATGATTCTTTTAATTCATGCAGTACGTAATTATTTATATTTTCCAGCATATATACACATGTGCTTTTTTTTTTCTTTTATTCACACGCTCTTTCTCTACCACGTTTCCTGAATGCCACTCTTCAGGTCCTGTGTAACATTCCTGCTTGTTGGCAGTACCTCAAGGATTAGTTCTCTCAGTGAGGGTCAGTGAGGGGAAAACCCCACAGTCTCTGCCAGGGGAAGTGTTTGCTCTAACTCCTGAAGGGCTGCTTAGGTAGGAACAAGAGTTCGAAGTCCACCACTATTTTCCCTCAGCACATAAAAAACACTACTGCATCGTATTCGGATTTGTATTCCACCTAATGAGAAGTTTATGATTATCCTAATTTGACTTTTTGTATAAACACCTTAATTTCTCTTTTAGGAACGTGTTTTGTGTCTTAAATATTCTGTCACTTTACCATGATTGTTTCTGTGAGGACTTGTTTTAATTAACGTGTAGAACTGAGTATGCTTTTTCATTCTGGAATTCATATCTTTCTTTAATACTGGAAAATTCTCAACTATTTTTTTAAAAATTTTAATTATCCCTAATTTTTCCTTTTGGAACTCTTAGCAGACATGGACACAAAAAAAACTATTAAATATTTTTAAATTGTGGTAAAATACATGTAAAATTTACCTTTATATTTTGGCCACGCTCCAGCAGTGAAAATCTGGAGTCTGAACCACTGGACCACCAGGGGATTCCCCACATTTGCCTTTTTTTTCTTAGGTATGCAGTTCCAGAGAAGGCAATGGCAACCCACTCCAGTACTCTTGCCTGGCAAATCCCATGGATGGAGGAGCCTGGTGGGCTACAGTCCATGGGGGTCGCAAAGAGTCGAACATTAATGAGCAGCTTCACTTTCACTTTTCACTTTCATGCATTGGAGAAGGAAATGGCAACCCACTCCAGTGTTCTTGCCTGGAGAATCCCAGGGATGGTGGAGCCTGGTGGGCTGCCATCTATGGGGTCGCACAGAGTTGGACACAACTGAAGCAACTTAGCAACAGCAGCAGCAGCAGGTGTACAGGTCAGTGGTGTTAAGTACATTCATATTTTTGTGAATGTACATCACCACCATCCCGCAGGTATTTCATCTTGTAAAACTGAAACTCTGCCTTCATTAAACATAATCTGTCCAATCTTCCCTCCCCCAGCTCCTGGCAACCACCATTCACTTTCTGTCTTTATGATTTTGACATATAAATGGAATTATATGGAATCTGTCTTTTTGTAACTGGCTTACTTCACCTAGCATAATGTCCTCAAGGTTCATCCATGCCTTATTTTTTTACTATTTCTTGCCTAATTTATCTGGCAATTTGGGAAAAAAACAGTCTTTTCAACAAGTGATTCTTGGACTACTGGATATCTATGTGGAAAGCAATGAACTTTGTACATTTTTACAAGTGGTTTATATACAAAAATTAATTAAAAAAACAAAATCACTCAAAATGACCTAAGTGAAAAAGCTAAAACTCTAAAACTCTCAGAAGAAAACAGAGTAAATTTTCACAACCTTGGATTTGCCAAGGATTTCTGAGAAATTAACAATTAAATAATTTGAACTTCATCAAAATACTTGTGTATCAAAGGCAATTACCTTTGAAAGTGAAAAGACAGCCCACAGAATTTGAGAAAATAGTTGCAAATCATATATCTAATAAGGTCTAGTATCCAGAATATATGAAGAACTCTTACAATTCGACCATCAAAAGACTCTTGAATCCATCAAAGAAGATCACTTCTTTTTACAAGAACTATCACAATGAGCTCATGGTTTTAAACATATCTGATGTGTTTCAGTCTATTGAGCTTCTTTTATTTACTGCTCAGTTTGCTTATCTTTGTCAAGCAGGAGCCTCTTCAATTTAGCTTTCAAGCGCTTTAAACGTAATGCCACTCGTGTCTTCACTACCTCGGTGACAAGATGCTCTGGCTCCTAGTGTACATTTCCCATCCAAGACCGGAAATCAGTCATCCAGCCCTGGCTCTTCAATAGACTGAGCATGGAAATCCCTGTCTCTATCTACATTCCCTCCCCTGCAAAGAGGAAACACTTCCTGAGTTCACATCCATACTGTCAGTTTGGGACTAAAGGTGTTCACTTAACCTATTCTATTGTATATCTGTGCTTTCTTTTTTTTCACATTGAAAATATTCTAATAGATATTAGGAGTGATATAAACAGTCTATAACTCCTCTTATGCTGTAGCCCATAATATTCATAAAACAGATTTAGAATAACAATAACATGGGATTTTAATAACAGTAGTTTAAAAAACATGTTTGTCTATGCTCTCCTTTAACCATTCTCTCCACAGTTTTGTCGTGTCTAATTTGTTAGGGTGTATAGTCATTCAATAGAATTTGCCTGAATTTGCTATGGCACATATTCATTAAACACTATATTCTCTTCCTTATATCCCAAATATATTCCTCGTTCTATTTGGAAATGCAGGCTCACCATTTCTTTTTAAGTCAATCAGTGTCATTCCTACTACTTTGGTGCCCCAAAATAATTCTCCAGAAGACTTAGAAGAAAGGACTTGGGTAACAATATTCTCAGTTTTTTCCTTCAAGTTGTGGACAGTTTCTCTACATCCTTCTGATTTGAAAATTACTTGCTGGCTATTAGATTCTTGGTTCATATTTTTCCCCTTGATTTCTTTTTTTTCCCCCCTTGAGTGTCAGACTTTATTTTTTTGGGCTCCAAAATCAGTGCAGATGCTGATTGCAGCCTCATGAAATTAAAAGACGCTTACTCCTTGGAAGGAAAGTTATGACCAACCTTGATAGTATATTAAAAAGCAGAGACATTACTTTGCCAACCAAGGTCCGTCTAGTCAAGGCAATGGTTTTTCCTGTGGTCATGTATGGATGTGAGAGTTGAACTGTGAAGAAAGGTGATCGCCGAAGAATTGATGCTTTTGAACTGTGGTGTTGGAGAAGACTCTTGAGAGTCCCTTGGACTGCAAGGAGATCCAACCAGTCCATTCTAAAGGAGATCAATCCAGGGTGTTCACTGGAAGGACTGATGCTAAAGCTGAAACTGCAATACTTTGGCCACCTCATGCGACGAGTTGACTCACTGGAAAAGACTCTGATGCTGGGAAAGGTTGGGGGCGGGAGGAGAAGGGGACGACAGAGAATGAGATGGCTGGATGGCATCACTGACTCTGTGGACATGGGTTTGAGTGAACTCCGGGAGTTGTTGATGGACAGGGAGGTCTGGCGTGCTGTGATTCATGGGGTCGCGGAGAGTTGGACACGACTGAGCAACTGAACTGAACTGAACTGATTTCTAAACTATATTGTCTTCTGTCATAAAGTATTGCTGTCAAGAATCTCTGGTGACAACTAGCTTTGTTTCATTACCTGTACTTTGGGACCCAAAGAAAATTTTTTAATTTTTTTTTAAAAAGTCTAACAATTTAGGGTTTCCCTGGTGGCTCAGTGATAAATAATCCTCCTGCCAGCGCGGGAGACATGGATTCAGTTCCTGATCCAGGGAGTTCCCACATGCTGAGAAGAAACTAAGTCTGTGCACCACAGCTCCTGAACTTGCGTGCTAGAGCCTGGGAGCCACAGCACTGAGCCCCTCACCGTAGAGCCTGGGATCCGAATAGAGAAGCCACTGCATTGAGAAGCCCATGCAGTGCAGAGAGTAGCCCAAGCTCGCCACAACTAGAGAAATGCCTGCTCAGCAACAAATATCCAACAAAACCAACACAGCCAAAAAATAAATAAATATATAAAAATAAATGAATAATTTATTTAAAAGTCTAAATAAAAAAGGGCTTTCATGTTTGTCATTCAGGGTCAATTTTCCTAGATGCAGAGTTTATCCTTTCAGTTTTTAAATGTTGGTACAAAATTTTCTTGAAATATATATATTTCTTTTACTTATTTTTCCTCTATATGTAGATTTGTTTTCAGCCATGCCACGTGGCATGTGAGATCCCTAACCAGGGATGGAACCCATAACCCCAGCATTGAGAGCACTGTTTTAACCACTGGACCACCAGTGAAGTCCCTTGAATTATATCTTAATATATTTATTCATTCCTCTAATTTAACTTTCGTGACTTTGGCTGCATTCCTACCTGTTGAACATTGTCTGACTGTCTTCTCTATTAGCAATTCCTCTTAAGTATTTTCTGTCCTTCTTCACTGTTTGTTCTTCCTCTTTTTTGTCTTTTTCTCTTCTCTAAGAACTTCTCACATTCATTTTTGTTCTAGTTCTTTTTTTTTGTTTCTGAGGTGATTCTTTTCCAAATTCTGTTACCTGATTCCTGATTTCTCTGGTTGTTATTTATATTGTTTTTCAATTCTTTATAATGTCTTTTATGTAGCTGTGAAATACTAGGCTGTTGTTTCTGTTCTGTAAGCATGTAATCCTTTCATTTTCTGTGTGGAACTTGTCTTGTTTCTTCTCTGTTTTTTAAAAATATTAACTTTGCATAAGATTCGGCATGAATGTGTTTCAGTTAATTTATTTTTACATTATATGAATAGAAGTTTCCCAAACTGTAAGAAGGAAGGTGTAATTCAGTATTGTTTTTCTAACTTTACAGCTCTATGGTGCCATCTTCTGTTGCCTTTCAGTTCAGTTCAGTTCAGTCGCTTAGTTGTGTCCGACTCAACACAACCCCATGGACGGCAGCATGCCAGGCTTCCTTGTCCATCACCAACTCCCGGAGTTTACTCAAACTCATGTCCATTGAGTCAGTGATGCCATCCAACTATCTCATCTGTCGTCCCCTTCTCCTCCAGCCTTCAGTCTTTCCCATCATCAGGGTCTTTTCAAATGAGTCAGCTCTTCACACCAAGTAGACAAAGTATTGGAGTTTCAGCTTCAGCATCAATCTTTCCACTGAATATTCAGAACTGATTTCCTTTAGGATGGACTGGTTGGATCTCCTTGCAGTCCAAGGGGCTCTCAAGAGTCTTCTCCAACACCGCAGTTCAAAAGCATCAATTCTTCAGTGCTCAGATTTCTTTACAGTCCAGCTCTCACATCCATACGGAAAAACCGTAGCTTTGACTCGACGGACCTTTGCTGGCAAAGTAATGTCTCTGCTTTTTAATATGCTGTCTAAGTTGGTCATGGAGTTTCTTCTAAGGAGTAAGCATCTTTTAATTTCATGACTTCAGTCACCATCTGCAGTGATTTTGGAGCCCCCCAAAATAAAGTCTGTCACTGTTTCCATTGCTTCCCCATCTATTTATCATGCAGTGATGGGACCAGATGAAATTATCTTAATTTTCTGAATGTGAGTTTTAAGCCAACATTTTCACTCTCCTCTTTCACCTTCATCAAGAGACTCTTTAGTTCTTCGCTTTCTACAGTAAGTGTGGTGTCATCTGAATATCTGAGGTTATTGATATTTCTCCCAGCAATCTTGATTTCAGCTTATGCTTCATCCAGTCCAGTTGGATAAAGAACATCCAGTTTCTCTACTCTGCATATAAGTTAAATAAGTAGGGTGACAATATAGAGCCTTGACATATTCCTTTCCTGATTTGGAACCAGTCTATTGTTCCATAAGTGCTTCTTACTGTTGCTTCTTGACCTGCATACAGATTTCTCAGGAGGCAGGTGAGGTGGTCTGATATTTAAGAATATTGGGTGGTCATTTTTTTTAAGAATTTTCCACAGTTTGTTGTGATCCACACAGTCAAAGGCTTTGGCAAAGACAATAAGCAATAAAGTCTGTTGCCATTGACTTTCTGAGATCCTACCCTGCCTCCCACTCCACCCTGTTTTATCTGGAGTCTCTTTTTCCTTTTCATCCTTTGTTTCTGAGCTGCTTAAATCTTTAACACTCCTGTTGTCATTGTTATTCAGTCACTATGTTGTGTCTGACTCTTTGTGACCCCTTGGACTGTGTCACACCAGGCTCCTCTGTCTTCCACCAACTCCCAGAGCTTACTCAGATTCATTTGCATTGAGTCAGTGTTGCTATCTAACTAGCTTGTTCTCTGTCGCCTCCTGCCTTCAATCTTTCATGGCAACAGGGTCTTTTCCAATGCGTCGGCTCTTGGCATCAGGTGGCTAAAGTATTGGAGCTTCAGCTTCAGTATTAGTCCTTCCAATGAATATTCAGGATTGATTTCCTTTAGAATTGACTGATTTGACCTCCTGCAGTTTAGTTCACATGTAGCAACTAAAGATTCCACGTGTCACAGCCAAGACCTGGTGCAGTCAAATATATACCTAAATAAAAATAAATACTAAAAAGATAAAAATAAAATGTCCTCCAGTTGCTGAGTTTCTTATGGCGCTCACTGATGCAGGATTCAGTACCAGGAAGTAGGTGCATCTCAGAAGGGTTGGAGGAGTGGAAACTAGGCTGTGATGGCTAATTTAATGCTTGAGCTTCTCCAGATACTGGAGTGCCCAAATATTTGGTTACACATTATTCTGAGTGTGTGTGGTCTTTTTAAATTTATTTATTTATTTTGGCTGTGCTGTGTTTTCATTGCTGCTCAGGCCTTCTCTAGTTGCCACCTGCTGTGTGGGGTTCTCATTGCGAAGGCTTCTGTTATTTCCAAGCATGAGCTCTAGGGTGCTCAGGCTTCAGTAGTTGCAGCACGTGGGTTCAGTAGTTGTGACTCCCAGACTCTAGAGCACAGACTCAGTAGTTGTGGTACTCAGGCTTAGTTGCTCCATGGCATGTGGAATCTTTCTGGACCAAGGATGGAACCTGTGTGTCCCCATCATTGGCAGGTAGAATCTCAACCACTGAACCACCAGGGAAGTGCTCTGAATGTGTCTTGAAAGGTGTTTCTGGATCAGGTTGCTGTCTGAGCTGGCTGTCTGAAAACAGCAAACCCTCCCCGCAGTGAAGGTGTATCTCAGCCAATGTGCTGAAGGCCCAGATGAATAAAAGGCTAAGTGTGGGAAGCTTCCACCTTCCAGACTGTCTTCCACTAGGGATGATGACTGTTCCACTAGCACAGCCAACAGCCTTCACCTGTCTTAGGACTAGGACTCAGAGTGGAAGTTACAGCATCTCACTGTTCCCAGACCCCAGGATCTGGACTAGACTTAGACAGTGACCTCTCCTCTTTTCAGGCCTGCAGCTGTCCTGTCCACTGTCTCTGACTGCCAGCCTACTGACTGCAGATAGTCACTGAGACAATACCTTAAGATCTCTCTGTTTCTTTCCACCTATCCTATTAGTTCTGTTTCTCTAGAGAACCCTGACCAACAGATTTTGGTATCCAGTGGTTCTATAGGAGAAGAATATTAAGGGTGAGTTTTCTGAATGGGTTCTGAGGTTTCTGGAATTGGCCTCTAATCTAATTATATAAAGATGCTTTTACTATTTCCAGTAGTTAAGAGTTTACTAATAATCCATGGTGTGATTTGGCAAGAGAGATGCACAAAGTATCTCCACTGACTACTTCTAATTGACCGCTTATAAGAAGCAAGGAAGTAGATGACTGTGTATATGATATTTTAAGCATTTATCTCTGTAGCCTCAGGGCTGAGATGGCAGAAAAGAAAAGCACAGTCTCGTCCTGTGATTTGCAACTTATCACCCTGCAACCTGGACGGCCAGTCTGGCAATGTGTTTGCTGTTGACCTGAAGGCGCTGCTTTGGGAGGATGAGATGCTGCATGGTGGCGTGAAAGTGTATAGGAAGACCTTGGGGAAAGTGGGGACTCTGAACCCTGGGTGCTGACAAGTCTTTTTGGACAGATGGAGAGCCCCCACCCCCAGGGAAAGTAACTCCCCCTACTCCACCTGCCACAACTACAGAAGCCTCTGCTCCACCATACAGAGTCTGCCCAGCAGCCCCCCAAAAAAATCTGATTAGATCTCCTAATAGACTGATGGACTCAGTGATCAAAACACTTGTAATAAAGAAAATTAAATGTCTTCTCTAGTGATTTCTTAATTATTCTATGAAGCTACCACAATCTGATATCAAAGCAAGACAAAGACACACAAGAAAACTAAAGACTAATATCTTTTGTTGTTGTTGTTCACTTGCTAGGTTGTGTCTGACCCTTGCAACCACATGAACTGCAGCACATCAGCCTTCCCTGTCCTTCACTATCTCACAGGGTTTTCCCAAACTCATGTCCATTGAATTGGTGATGCTACCTAACCATCTTAGATATTATCTAACCATCTGCAGCACCCCCTTTCCTCCTGACTTCAATCTTTCCCAGCTGCAGGGGCTTTTTTCAATGAGTTGGCCCTTGTCATCAGGTGGCTGAAGTATTGGAGCTTCAGCTTCAGCATCATCCTCCCAATGACTATTCAGGACTGATTTTTTTCAGGATTGAATGATTTGATTTCCTCCCAGTCCAAAGGACTCACAAGAGTCTTCTCCAACACCACAGTTTGAAAGCATCAATTCTTCCACACTCAGCTGTCTTTATGGTTCAACTCTCACATTCCTACATGACTAGTGGAAAAACCATAGCCTTGACTTTATGGGCCTTTGTTGGCAAAATGATATCTTTGCTTTTTAATAGGCTGTTTAGGTGTGACATGGTTTTCCTTCCAAGGAGCAAGTGTCCTTTAATTTCATGGCTGCAGTCACTGTTTGCAGTGTTTTTGGAGCCCAAGAAAATAAAATCTGTCTCTGCTTCCACTTTTTCCCCTTCTGTTTTGCCATGAAGTGATGGGACTGGATGCCAAGATCTTAGGTTTTTTAATGTTATGTTTTAAGCCATCTTTTTCACTGTCTTCTTTTACCCTCGTCAAGAGGCTCTTTAGTTCCTCTACACTTCCTGCCATAAGGGTGGAATCATCTGGATGTCTGAGGTTGTTGATATTTCCCCTGGCAATCTTAATTCCAGCTTGTGATTCATCCAGCATGGCATTTCTCATGATGTATTCTGTGTATAGGTTAAATAAGCAGGTTACAATATACAGCTTTGACATATTCCTTTCCCAATTTTGAACCAGTCCATTGTCCCGTGTCCGGTTTTAACTGTTGCTTCTTGACCTGCACACAGGTTTCTCAGGAGACAGGTAAGGTGGTCTGGTATTCCCATGTCTTTAAGAATTTTCCATAGTCTTGTTATGATCTGTAGTTTTGTTGTGATCCACACAAAGTATTTATCGTAGTCAGAGAAGCAGAAGCAGGTGTTTTTCTGGAACTCCTTTGCTGTCTCCATGAGAATGTTGTAAATTTGACCTCTAGTTCCTATGCCTCTTCAAAACCCAGAATTTTGGGTGAAGTAGAAAAGGATAGCTTTATTGCTTTGCCAGGGGAAGGGAGATGAAGGGAGACACTCTTGGCTTCTGCCTGGAAAACTATGTGTCTCCACCCCAGAGAACCTGATGAGGGTTTTCATAACAGTGGATTAAAGATGGAGTCTCTGACAAGACTAGGGTGTGACAAGACTATGTATGTGTATGCTCAGTTCAGTTCAGTCGCTCAGTCATGTCTGACTCTTCACGACCCCATGAATCACAGCATGCCAGGCCTCCCTGTCCATCACCAACTCCTGGAATTCACTCAAACTCATGTCCATCGAGTCGGTGATGCCATCCAGCCATCTCATTCTCTGTCGACCCCTTCTCCTGCCCCCAATCCCTCCCAGCATCATAGTCTTTTCCAGTGAGTCAACTCGTCGCATGAGGTGGCCAAAGTATTGCAGTTTCAGCTTTAGCATCAGTCCTTCAATGAACACCCAGGATTGATCTCCTTTAGAATGGACTGGTTGGATCTCCTTGTAGTCCAAGGCACTCTCAAGAGTCTTCTCCAACACCACAGTTCAAAAGCATCAATTCTTCAGCAATCAGCTTTCTTCACAGTCCAACTCTCACATCCGTACATGACCACTGGAAAAACCATAGCCCTGACTAGACAGACCTTTGTTGGCAAAGTAATGTCTCTGCTTTTTAATATGCTATCTAGGTTGGTCATAACTTTCCTTCCAAGGAGTAAATGTCTTTTAATTTCATGGCTGCAATCAGCATCCGCAGTGATTTTGGAGCCCAAAAAAATTAAGTCTGACACTGTTTCCACTGTTTCCCCATCTATTTCCCAAGAAGTGATGGGACCAGATGCCATGATCTTTGTTTTCTGAATGTTGAGCTTCAAACCAACCTTTTCACTCTCCTCTTTCACTTTCATCAAGAGGCCTTTGAGTTCCTCTTCACTTTCTGCCATAAGGGTGGTGTCATCTGCATATCTGAGGTTATTGATATTTCTCCCAGCAATCTTGATTCCAGCTTGTGCTTCTTCCAGCCCAGCGTTCCTCATGATGTACTCTGCATATAAGTTAAATAAGCAGGGTGACAATATACAACCTTGACGCACTCCTTTTCCTATTTGGAACCAGTTTGTTGTTCCATGTCCAGTTCTAACTGTTGCTTCCTGACCTGCATACAGGTTTCTCAAGAGGCAGGTCATGGGGTCTGGGATTCCCAACTCTTTCAGAATTTTCCACAGTTTATTGTGATCCACATAGTCAAAGGCTTTGGCATTGTCAATGAAGCAGAAATAGATGTTTTTCTGGAACTCTCTTGCTTTTTCCATGATCCAGCGGATGTTAGCAATTTGATCTCTAGTTCCTCTGCCTTTTCTAAAACCAGCTTGAACAACTGGAAGTTCACGGTTCACGTATTCCTGAAGCCTGGCTTGGAGAATTTTGAGCATGACTTTACTAGCGTGTGAGATGAGTGCAATTGGGCAGTAGTTTGAGCATTCTTTGGCATTATCTTTCTTAGGGATTGGAATGAAAACTGACCTTTTCCAGCCCTGTGGCCACTGCTGAGTTTTCCAAATTTGCTGGCATATTGAGTGCAGCACTTTCACAGCATCATCTTTCAGGATTTGAAATAGCTCAACTGGAATTCCATCACCTCCACTAGCTTTGTTCGTAGTGATGCTTTCTAAGGCCCACTTGATTTCACATTCCAAGATGTCTGGTTCTAGGTGAGTGATCACACCATCGTGATTATCTTGGTCATGAAGATCTTTTTTGTATAGTTCTGTGTATTCTTGCCACCTCTTCTTAATATCTTCTGCTTCTGTTAGGTCCATACCATTTCTGTCCTTTATCGAGTCCATCTTTGCATGAAATGTTCCCTTGGTATCTCTAATTTTCTTGAAGAGATCTCTTGTCTTTCCCATTCTGTTGTTTTCCTCTATTTCTTTGCATTGATCGCTGAGGATGGCTTTCTTATCTCTCCTTGCTATTCTTTGGAACTCTGCATTCAGATGCTTATATCTTTCCTTTTCTCCTTTGCTTTTCTCTTCTCTTCTTTTCACAGTTATTTGTAAGACCTCCTCAGACAGCCATTTTGCTCTTTTGCATTTCTTTTCCATGGGGATGGTCTTGATCCCTGTCTCCTGTACAACGTCATGAACCTCCATCCACAGTTCATCAGGAACTCTATCTATCAGATCTAGACCCTTAAATATATTTCTCACTTCCACTGTATAATCATAAGGGATTTGATTTAGGTCACGTCTGAATGGTCTAGTGGTTTTCCCTACTTTCTTCAATTTAAGTCTGAATTTGGCAATAAGGAGTTCAGGATCTGAGCCACAGTCAGCTCCTGGTCTTGTTTTTGCTATCTGTATAGAGCTTCTCCATCTTTGGCTGCAAAGATGATTTCGGTGTTGACCATCTGGTGATGTCCATGTGTAGAGTCTTCTCTTGTGTTGTTGAAAGAGGGTGTTTGCTATGACCAGTGAGTTCTCGTGGCAAAACTCTATTAACCTTTGCCCTGCTTCATTCTGTGCTCCAAGGCTAAATTTGCCTGTTACTCCAGGTGTTTCTTGACTTTTGCATTCCAGTCCCCTATAATGAAAAGGACATCTTTTTGGGGTGTTAGTTCTGAAAGGTCTTGTAGGTCTTCATAGAACTGTTCAACATCAGCTTCTTCAGCATTACTGATCGGGGCATAGACTTGGATTACTGTAATATTGAATGGTTTGCCTTGGAAACGAACAGAGATCATTCTGTCGTTTTTGAGATTGCATCCAAGTACTGCATTTCGGACTCTTATTGACCATGATGGCTACTCCATTTCTTCTAAGGGATTCCTGCCCACAGTAGTAGATATAATGGTCATCTGAGTTAAATTCACCCATTCCAGTCGATTTTTCGATTTTAGTTCACTGATTCCTAGAATGTCGACATTCACTCTTGCCATCTCCTGTTTGACCACTTCCAATTTGCCTTGATTCATGGACCTAACATTCCAAGTTCCTATGCAATATTGCTCTTTACAGCATCAGACCTTGCTTCTATCACCAGTTACATCCACAACTGGGTATTGTTTTTGCTTTCGCTCCATCCCTTCATTCTTTCTGGAGTTATTTCTCCACTGATCTCCAGTAGCATATTGGTCACCTACCGACCTGGGGAGTTTCTCATTCAGTATCCTATCATTTTGCCTTTTCATACTGTTCATGGGGTTCTCAAGGCAAGTATACTGAAGTGGTTTGCCATTCCCTTCTCCAGTAGACCACATTCTGTCAGACCTCTCCACCATGACCCGCCCATCTTGGGTGGCCCCACACAGCATGGCTTAGTTTCACTGAGTTAGACAAGGCTGTGGTCCGTGTGATCAGATCGACTAGTTTTCTGTGATTATGATTTCAGTGTGTCTGCCCTCTGATGCCCCCTCACAATACCTACCGTCTTACTTGGGTTTCTCTTACCTTGGTCGTGGGGTATCTCTTCACGGCTGCTCCAGCAAAGCGCAGCCACCGCTCCTTACCTTGGACAAGGGGTATCTCCTCACGGCCGCCCCTTCTGACCTTGAATGTGGAGTAGTTCCTCTCGGCCCTCCTGCACCCACGCAGCTGCCACCACTTGGACGTGGGGTTGCTCCTCTCGGCCGCCGCCCTGACCTCGGGCATGGGGTAGCTCCTCTCGGCCACCACCCCTGACCTCAGGTGAGGGGTAGCTCCTCTCGGCCACACTTCTGCTCTCAGACGGTCATGCAGCCAGCCTCGCTCAGTCATGTCCAACTCTTTGCAACCCCATGGACTGTAGCCGTACAGCTTCTTCTTGTCCATGGAATTTTCCAGGCAAGAATGCTGGAGTGGGTTGTCATTTCCAAGGGATCATCTAGGCCCAGGGATTGAACTTGAGTCTCTTGCGTCTCCTGCATTGACAGTAGATTCTTTACCACTAGCACCACCTGGGAATCTCATCTCAGGTGATCAGTCTCCTAATGAGGAGCTTCTCTGGTTCCTTTTGTCTTGTCTCAGGTGGTTTTTTGGCTGCTCCTCCCTTGGTTAGCAACTGTTCAAATCCACCCTTTGGAACTCAAGGTAGGTCATGGAGGCTGGAGTCTTGCTACAAGAAATGGGGGACTGAAAGGCCTCCATGCCTGGGAGCCTCACAAGGCCCTGCTGGGTTTTGTACTGGCATAAAAATAGACCTATAAACAAGTGGAAGAAATAAAGAACCCAGTATAAACCCTCACCAATGCTGTCAAGTGACTTGCAAGGGGGCCAAGACCACCTCAGTAATATTGTAACAGCCTTTTTATAGACAAAATTCTCCCAAAATTGACTTCAGTAGTGAGGGAAGCCAGTCTCCTGAGCTAGGCCCCATCTTAACAGAAATGCAATCCATCTTTTTCTAACTCCTTTTCAAGAAAGCTGCAAGTTCAACTGCCAGCAATTCCTGATCCCCCAAATGCTGACGTTGCAACACAAATTATTGTCCATTTGGAGACATTCCTGCTTGGTAGACACTGGCTTATCTCATTGCATCCAGCATTGCAGCACCTCCATGGTGCTCAGAGAGGCAGGGACAACAGCCCAGCTGTCCACTGAAAACCCTTCTACAGCAAGTCTCTTATCCTCTACCTGCGCATCACACTGCGTCCAGCCCAGCTGTAAAGGATGGCTGCTATACTGATATTTTCCTCACCAATTCTCTGGGCCAGAGTCGCTGCTCAGTAATTTTCCTGCAGTGGGATATGGAGGAATGTCCTAGGAAAGACTATCAGATAATGTCCAAGTCTAGATATCTGTTCTAGAGCTACTTTTCAGTGAAGTAAAAAATGACTATTAGCAAACACTCATTAGCTATGTGAATGGCAAAGGTGTTCACCTCACTGTAACCCTTTTTTCAGCTTCTATGTCAGGAATCAAAAAACTCAAGGAGGGTTTCAAGAGAGTCTTTTTAAAATTCTAAGCATGATTTGTGCTTGTTAGATGGAATGAGGGCCTCTCCAGTGAGCAACAATAAGGTATTTGAAAATCTTAGTCTCGTCTATGCTTGTTAATTAATTCTAAAAGTCCAACATGTACAAGTATAACATGGAAGAATGTAATATTTTCCAAATACTTTTCCAAAAGTTTTATCATGAAGATGGTTTGCTTCAGGGTTTTCCAGAATTAAAGGATTGTGTCGTATGCAATTTTTCCAATAAAATAACCTCATCACATGGATCTTAGAAAGAACATTTAGTGGTTTTGGTACATATAATATTTTATTCTTGTCTGCTCATTTAATCATGGATTGTACTATTAAGAGGCTTATTTTTGCAGACAAGGGATTTTCTAAGTCAGGAGAAGTCATACAATTTTTTTTCAAAAGAAGAGAAAGAACTTGAAAAGCATTGATGAGTAGTCTGCCAAGTAAAAAAGGTTCTTAGTTTTTTTCCTAATATCTAGTAATTGCTATAAATCATATATTTACTAGATCTTTTTTTTTTTGGCCACACCACATGTATGATCTTAGTTTCCTGACCAGGGATGGAATCTGTGTCCCCTGTGCTCTGAGTCCTGACCACTGAACAGCCAGGGAATTCCCTGAAATCATTCTTTTGTTATGCACCTTATCTAGGGCCACTATCCTGTTTTCTCCAAACTGAATCCCTCAGGAGACAGGAGACCTTAGGGTGGGGTGGGGCTGCAGTCCCTGAGAATTTTATCCCTACATCCTTTATTTATTAATATGACATTTTTTGTCCACATGACCCAAGTTAACCTCCCACTTTGACACTTTGACAAAAGAAAAAATGTATCTGGATTAGCTTTAAAACATTTTCTCATAAGTATTTAATTTAGTAGATAAAGTGAAGTTACTCAGTGGTGTAAAACATTTTGTGATCCCATTGACTGTAGCCTGCTAGGCTACTCTGTTCATGGAATTCTCCAGGCAAGAATACTGCAGTGGGTTGCCATTTGTTTCTCCAGGACATCTTCCCAATCCGGGGATCAAATCCAGGTCTCCCACATTATAGGCAGATGCTTTACCCTCTGGGCCACCAGGGAAGCCCTTAGTAGGAATGCAAACTGGTAGATGAATGCAAGTAAAATTTACATATACTGTGATCTCATTCTTTTCTTTCAATTATTTTTCAAATTAATTAAAAAATTTCACTTAATTTCAAAAAGATTAAAAGAATGAGATCACAGTATATGTAAATTTTACTTGCATGCATCTACCAGATTGTATTCCAACTATTCGTATACAAGAGTAACTAACTCTTTCCTCATACTTCATCAACGCTGGTTGTTAAGTTTTTGCTGAAGCAAAAAGTTAAGAAGAACTTAAGAGCCTCTTGATGAAAGTGAAAGAGGAGAGTGAAAAAGTTGACTTAAGACTCAACATTCAGAAAACTAAGATCATGGCATCTGGTCCCATCACTTCATGGCAAATAGATGGAGAAACAATGGAAGCAGTGACAGAGTTTATTTTGGGGGGCTCCAAAATCACTGCAGAGGGTGACTGCAGCCATGAAATTAAAAGACCCTCCTTGGAAGAAAAGTTATAACCAACCTAGACAGCATATTAAAAAGCAGAGACATTACTTTGCCAGCAAAGGTCTGTTTAGTCAAAGCTATGGTTTTTCCAGTAGACATGTATGGATGTGAGAGTTGGACTATAAAGAAAGCTGAGCACCAAAGAATTGATGCTTTTGAACTGTGGTGTTGGAGAAGACTCTTGAGAGTCCCTTGGACTGCAAGAAGATCCAACCAATCCATCCTAAAGGAAATCAGTCCTGAATAATCATTGGAAGGACTGATGCTAAAGCTGAAACTCCAATACTTTGTCCACATGATGCAAAGAACTGACTCATTTGAAAAGACCCTGATGCTGGGGAAGATTGAAGGTGGGAGGAGAAGCGGATGACAGAGGATGAGATGGTTGGATGGCATCACCAACTCGATGGACATGAGTTTGAGCAAGCTCCAGGAGTTAGTGGTGGACAGGGAAGCCTGGTGTGCTGCAGTCCATGGGGTCGCAAAGAGCTGGACATGACTGAGCAACTGAACTGAAGAAGCAAAAAATTGTTAAGAAGTTAAAAATGGTGTGATTTTTGTTCCATGATGCTTATGGAAGCTAAATTTGTGACATTAAAATTTGAAAATACCCTAAACAGTAATCACTATATGAGTAATTGCAAATTAGGGAATATACTTATTATGAAGGTGAAAGTGTTAGTCACTCAGTTGTGTCCAACTCTGTGTGACCCCATGGACTGTAGCCCACCAGGCTCCTCTGTCCATGGGATTCTCTAAGCAAGAATACTGGAGTGGGTAGCCATTCCTTTCTTCAGGGGATTGTCCCCACCCAGGGATGGAACCTGGGTCTCCTGCATTGCAGGCAGGTGCTTTACCATCTGAACCACCATGGAAGCCCATTTATTATGGAATACCTACTGCTGCTGCTGCTGCTGCTAGGTTGCTTCAGTCGTGTCTGACTCTGTGCGACCCCATAGACGGCAGCCCACCAGGCTCTGCCATCCCTGGGATTCTCCAGCATAGAACACTGGAGTGGGTTGCCATTTCCTTCTCCAATGTGTGAAAGTGAAAAGTGAAAGTGAAGTCGCTCAGTTGTGTCTGACTAGTAGCGACCCCATGGACTGTAGCCACCAGGCTCCTCTGTCCATGGGATTTTCTAGGCAAGAGTACTTGCCATTGCCTTCTCCGGGAATACCTACTACTAGCCATGAAAAAGAAAGAGGTGGAACTACAGGTTTTTTCCCTCAACCTCTGGTAGTGCATAGGCCCTTGTGCCAGGACAGTATTATGATAGTACATCAAGGCTTTCAACTCTGATTTACAACCCCATGTGATAAAAATGGACTATCATCATACCTAACTTGTGTTAAGAACAAAATTTAGCTGTGTAAATTTGGAGTTAATTGGTTTTTTTCAGTGAATCAAGAACTGCGTAGCATCCATTTAAGTAGACAGCAGGGCCCTCCGAGGGAGCTGTGCAGAATGGAAGCTTTTTATAAGCTGTAGGGCGGGGCAAGGAAGTCATAGCAAAAGGAAAGAAAGGGTCATTTGGGGCCAGGACATCGTTTTTTGGGCAAAAGGACTGGTTTTTATCCTTCAGACTGCCTCTCCTTCCTCTGGGTGGTGGTGGGGAGAGTGTGAGGATTAGAGAGGACCCACATGAAAGTTATTTCATTGGTGCCAACCAGAAAACTTCAAACTGACTGATTAAGATTCCATTTCTACGGAAGGTTGAAACTGAAATTAGATTAAGTAATCTAGGATGTACCATTAGCTTCAGTACAAGTGACGCCATTTTGGGCCTGTAATTTTTCCCTTTGACAACTACCAATGAGGGAAGCAAGGCAGTATGGCATAGCAGTAGTGTGGACTACAAAGCAGCAATTAAAAAGGATTAGGTGAACCTATTAATATTTGTACTGATCTGGAACACATCTGTACTACATGGCTAGCTGAAAAAGTCAATGTGAGAGTGAGAAATGATAGGATTCCACTTGATATTTTAAGAATATGAATGTTTATGTAAACATACCTGTGTCAACACAGAATCAAATACAGAATATTATTTAATTCATAATATGGACTTGAAAGATTTGTGAAGAGGGTTCCAACTGATGTCTTATTATTTAATTTGTGTATGTGTGTGTGTTAGTCTCTCAGTTGTGTCCAACTCTGTGCAACCCTATGGACTGTAGCCCATCAGGCACCTCCGTCCATGGGATTTTCCAGGCAAGAATACTGGAGTGGGCTATTATTTCCCTCTTCAAGTATATAATTTACCTAATTTAAAAGGAAAGAAAGGAAAAAAAAAGAGGAAGGAAAAGAAGTAAAATAAATATATGAAATAGAGTTCACCCTTGGGACTTCCCTGGTGGCACACTGGTTAAGACTCCATGCTTCCAATGCACAGGGGCGTGAATCGGATCCCTGGTTGGGGAACTAAGATCTCACAGGCTACAAGGCCAAAAAATAAAGTTCATCCTTAATGGCCAAAACTGGGGGTTAGGCCATGTTTTAAGCAGTTGTTTTCTTCCATAGAGTTATACAGAGAAGAAAATGATATTAATCTAGTCAGATTTTGGAAGCAATTCAAAGTCAACACTTTCCCTTACTTTATATAAAAAAAGCCATTAATTTTTCTCCAGTCATGCTACATTACACACTGGTCACTACGACACCAGCTTCCTGTCCATCCTTTACTTGCTGTACTAACTGGTCACCAGAATTTTTTCTGAAAACAACAAACGATTTTGTTTCTTAAACCCATTAGTTTCTCTATAACATCTTCATTTAGCTTCCCTGATGTTTCTGTAAGAGAAGCCCACTAGACTATACTGCAAATGGCTTGGGGCCATTTACTCAGTTCCAATAAGATTTCTCCAGGTAGGAATGGACATTTTTTCAGTGCATTTGGGGATTAAAATGCATATTTTCCCAGAGGGATGTTATAGCCTACTCCCACTGTAAACTGTAGGACATGCTCTGTATTAGGAAAAATTTTATGAACTATATAATAGAAATAAATTAGGAAGTCCCAGGTGGCTCAGTGGTAAAGAATCTACCTGACAATGAAGGAGGCACAGATTTGATCCTGGAATCAGAAGATCCCTTGGAGAAGGAAATAGTAACCCACTCCAGTATTCTGGCCTGGGAAATCTCATGGACAGAGAAGCCTGGCAAGCAACAGTCCATGGGGTCACAAAGAGTCAGAAACAACTGAGCAACCAAGCAGCAGCAACAGCAGTGTATATATGTCAATACTACTCTCTGAATACATACACCCTCCTTCCTCCACTGTGTCCATAAGTCTGCTCTCTAAGTCTGCACTTCTATTCCTGCCCTGCAAATAGGCTCATCAGTACAATTTTTCTAGATGCCATATATATGCATTAATATATGATATTTGTTTTTCTCTTTCTGACTTAATCCACTCTGTATGACAGGCTCTAAATTCATCCACATCACTTCAGCTGAGTCAATTTCATTCTTCTTTATGACTGAGTAATAGTCCACAGATGGGAATACCAGACCACCTTACCTGCTTCCTGAGAAATCTGTATGCAGGTCAAGAAGCAACAATTAGAACTGGACATGGAACAACAGACTGGTTCCAAATTGGGATACAAGTACATCAAGGTTGCAAGTTGTCACCCTTCTGTTGTCACAAAGAAAATTTAACTTCTATGCAGAGTACATCATGCAAAATGCCGGAATGGATGAAACACAAGCTGGAATCAAGATCACTGGGAGAAATATCAATAACCTCAGATATGAAGATATCAGAAATTGAAGAGCCTCTTGATGAAGGTGAAAGAAGAGAGTGAAAAAACTGGCTTAAACTCATCATTCAAAAAACAAAGATCATGGCATTTGGTGTCCCATCACTTCATGGCAAATAGATGGGGAAACAATGGAAACAGAGACAGACTTTATTTTCCTGGGCTCCAAAATCATTGAAGATGGTGACTGCAGCCTTGAAATTAAAAGATGCTTGCTCCTTGGAAGAAAAGCTATGAACAACCTAGATAGCATGTTAAGAAGCAGAGACATTACTTTACCAACAAAGGTCTGTCTAGTCTAAGGTACGGTTTTTCAAGTAGTCATGTATGCATGTGAGAGTTGGACTATAAAGAAAGCTGAGCGCCAAAGAATTGATGCTTCTTAGCTGTGGTGTTGGAGAAGACTCTTGAGAGTCCCTTGGACTGAAAAGAGATCATACCAGTCCATCCTAAAGGAAACCAGTTCAGTTCAGTTCAGTCACTCAGTCGTGTCCAACTCTTTGAGACCCCATGAACCGCAGCATGCTAAGCCTCCCTGTCCATCACCAACTCCCAGAGCTTGCTCAAACTCATGTCCATCGAGTAAGTGATGCAGTCGGTGATGCCATCCCACTATCTCATCCTCTGTCGTCCCCATCTCCTCCTGCCTTCAAACTTTTCTTTCCTAGCATAACTGTCTTTTCTAATGAGTCAGCTGTTCACATCAGGGAGCCAAAGTATTGGAGTTTCAGTTTCAACATCAGTCCTTTCAATGAATATTCAGGACTGATTTCTTTTAGGATGGACTGGTTGGATCTCCTTGCAGTCCAAGGGACTCTCAAGAGTCTTCTCCAACACCACAGTTCGAAAACATCAATTCTTCAGTGCTCAGCTTTCTTTACAGTCCAACACTCACATCCGTACATGACTACTCATAAAACCATAGCCTTGACTAGATGGACATTTGTTGAAAAGTAATATCTCTGCTTTTTAATAAATATGCTGTCTAGGTTGGTTATAACTTTTCTTCCAAGGAGTAAGCATCTTTTCATTTCATGGCTGCAGTCACCATCTGCAGTGATTTTGAAACCCCCCAAAATAAAGTCTGTCACCGTTTCCATTGGTTCCCTATCTATCTCCCTATCAATCTGCCATGAAGTGATGGGACCAGATGCCATGATCTTAGTTCTCTGAATGTTGAGTTTTAAGCCAACATTTTCACTCTCCTCTTTCACTTTCATCAAGAGGCTTTTGAGTTCCTTTTCACTTTCTGCCATGAGGGTGGTGTCATCTTCATATTTGAGGTTATTGATATTTCTCTCGGCAATCTTGATTCCAACTTGTGCTTCATCCAGCCCAACGTTTCTCCTGATGTACTCTGCATATAAGTTAAATAAGCAGGGTGACAATATACACCCTGATGTACTCCTTTCCCTATTTGGAAACAGTCTGCTGTTCCGTGTCTAGTTCTAACTGTTGATTCCTGACCTGCGTACAGATTTCTCAAGAGGCAGGTCAAGTAGTTTGGTATTCCCATCTTTTTCAGAATTTTCCACAGTTTGTGATTATCCGCACAGTCAAAGACTTTGACATAGTCAATAAAGCAGAAATAGATGCTTTCTTGGAACTCTCTTGCTGTTTTGATAATCCAACAGATGTTCGAAATTTGATCTCTGGTTCCTCTGCCTTTTCTAAAACCAGCTTGAACATCTGGAAGTTCATGGTTCATGTACTGTTGAAGCCTGACCTGGAGAATTTTGAGCATTATTTTACTAGCGTGTGAGATGAATGCCAACATCCGCTGGATCATAGAGAAAGCAAGAGAGTTCCAGAAAAACATCTATTTCTGCTTCATTGACTATGCCAAAGCTTTTGACTGTGTGGATCACAATAAACTGTGGAAAATTCTGAAAGAGTTGGGAATACCAGACCACCTGACCTGCCTCTTGAGAAACCTGTATGCAGGTCAGGTGGTCTGGTATTCCCTGTACCAGAACTGTACATGGAACAACAGACTGGTTCCAAATAGGAAAAGGAGTACGTCAAGGTTGTATATTGTCACCCTGCTTATTTAACTTCTATGCAGAGTACATCATGAGGAACACTGGGCTGGAAGAAGCACAAGCTGGAATCAAGATTACCAGGAGAAATATTGATAACCTCAGATATGCAGATGATACCACCCTATGGCAGAAAGTGAAGAGGAACTCAAAAGCCTCTTGATGAAAGTGAAAGAGGAGAGTGAAAAGGTTGGCTTGAAGCTCAACATTCAGAAAACAAAGATCATGGCATCTGGTCCCATCACTTCATGGGAAATAGATGGGAAAACAGTGGAAACAGTGTCAGACTTTATTTTTTTGGGCTCCAAAATCACTGCAGATGCTGATTGCAGTCATGAAATTAAAAGACGCTTACTCCTTGGAAGGAAAGTTATGACCAACCTAGATAGTATATTAAAAAGCAGAGACATTACTTTGCCAACAAAGGTCCATCTAGTCAAGGCTATGGTTTTTCCCGTGGTCATGTATGGATGTGAAGAAAGCTGATCACCGAAGAATTGGTGCTTTTGAAGTGTGGTGCTGGAGAAGACTCTTGAGAGTCCCTTGGACTGCAAGGAGATCCAACCAGTCCATTCTAAGGGAGATCAATCGTGGGTGTTCATTGGGAGGACTGATGCTAAAGCTGAAACTCCAATACTTTGGCCACCTCATGCGACGAGTTGACTCACTGCAAAGACTCTGATGCTGGGAAGGATTGGGGGCAGGAGGAGAAGGGGACGACAGAGAATAAGATGGCTGGATGGCATCACCGACTCGATGGACATGAGTTTGAGTGAACTCCGGGAGTTGGTGATGGACAGGGAGGTCTGGCATGCTGTGATTCATGGGGTCGCAAAGAGTCGGACACGACTGAGCAACTGAACTGAACTGAACTGAGATGAATGCAATTGTGCAGTAGTTTGAACATTCTTTGGCATTGCCTTTCTTTGGGATTGTAATGAAAACTGACCTTTTCCAGTCCTGTGGGCACTGCTGAGTTTTTCAAATTTACTTGCATATTGAGTGCAGCACTTTCACAGCATCATCTTTTAGAATTTGAAATAGCTCACCTGGAATTCCATCACCTCCACTAAGTTTGTTCGTAGTGATGGTTTCTAAGGCCCACTTGACTTCGTATTTCAGGATGTCTGGCTCTAGGTTGGTGATCACACCATCATGATTAACTGTGTCATGAAGATCTTTTTTATATAGTTTTTCTTGCCATCTCTTCTTAATGTCTGCTTCTGTTAGGTCCATACCATTTCTGTCCTTTATTGTGCCCATCTTTGCATGAAATGTTCCTTTGGTATCTCTCATTTTCTTGAAGAGATCTCTAGTCTTTCCCATTCTATTGTTTTCCTCTATTTCTTTGCACTGATCACTGAGGAAGGCTTGCTTCTTCCTTGCTATCCTTGCTATCTCTCCTTGCTATTCTTCGGGACTCTGCATTCAAATGGATATATCTTTCCTTTTCTCCTTTGCTTCTTGCTTCTCTTCTTTTCACAGCTATTTGTCAGGCCTCCTCAGACAGCCATTTTGCCTTTTTGCATTTCTTTTTCTTGGGGATGGTCTTGGTCCTTGTCCCCTGTACAATGTCATGAACCTCAGTCCATGGTTCATCAGGCACTCTATCAGAGTTAATCCCTTGAATCTATTTCTCACTTCCACTGTATAATCATAAGGGATTTGATTTAGATCATACCTGAATGGTCTAGCGGTTTTCCCTACTTTCTTCAATTTAAGTCTGAATTTGGCAATAAGGAGTTCATGATCTAAGTCACAGTCAGCTCTGGTCTTGTTTTTGCTGACTGTATAGGGTTTTCCATCTTTGGCTGCAAAGAACATAATCAGTCTGATTTTGGTATTGACCATTTGGTGATGTTGATGTGTAGAGTCTTCTCTTATGTTGTTGTTAGAGGGTGTTTGCTGTGACCAGTGTGTTCTCTTGGCAAAACTCTATTAGCCTTAGCCCTGCTTCATTCTGTACTTCAAGGCCAAATTTGCCTGTTACACCAGGTGTTTCTCGACTTCCTACTTTTGCATTCCAGTCCCCTATAAAGAAAAGGACATCTTTTTTGGGTGTTAGTTCTAGAAGGTCTTGTAGATCTTTGTAGAACCATTCAGTTTCAGCTTCTTCAGCACTACTGGTGGGGACATAGACTTGGATTGCCGTGATATTGAATGGTTTGCCTTGGAAACAAACAGAGATCATTCTGTTGTTTTTGAGACTGCATCCAGTCAGTCCTGAATATTCATTGGAAGGACTGATGCTGAAGCTGAAGTGCCAATACTTATGTGAAGAACTGATTCACTGGAAAAGACCCTGATGCTAGAAAAGATTCAAGGCAGGAAGCGAAGTGGGTAACAGAGGATGAGATGGTTGGATGGCATCCCTGACTCAGTGAACATGAGTTTGAGCAAGCTCCAGGAGAGGGTGAAGAACAGGGAAGACTGTCATGCTGCGGTCCATAGGGCTGCAAAAGAGTCAGACACATCTGAACAACTGAAAAACAACAAATGTATGAACCACATCTTCTGTCATATTTATTCTTAAAAGTTTTATTCTGGAAATCATCCTATGATATTGCTCGGCAACAGAAATATGTAAATAAGTTTCAACTGAAAAATTTCTAGACCCATAAAACTAAGTGTTAAACATTTTTTAATGAATGAAATATGGATTAAATTGTTAACCCTTTGATTAAACCAAACAATGTATTACACACTTAATATTTTATAAAAAGTAGGACTTCCAGAGAGATTAAAGATGTAAAACTCAGAAAAAAAAAAAAAAAGTAGGACTTGCTTGGTGGCTAAGTGGTAAAGAATCTGCCTGCCAATGTAAGAGACATGAATTTGCTCCCTAACATTCCTCGCGCAACAACTAAGCCCTTGTGTCACAACTGTTGAGCCTGTGCTCTAGAGCCTGGGAGCTGCAACTGCTGAGCCCCGGAGCCATAGAACCTGTGCTCTGCAACAAGAAAAGCCACAACCATGAGAAGCCCCTGCACTACAACCAGAGAAAAAGCCTACACAGCCACCAAGACCCATTACGATCAATAAATACTTTTAAAAATTTATAAAACATTGAATTTTATATTAACACTTACTTAAGGTTATTTTTTAAATTCCCGTTTTGATTTCTTCCTTGACCCATTGTTTTTTTAGGAGCAAGTTGTTTACTTTCCGTGTAAACTTTTTTTCTTGATTCTTTTTTTGTGGTTGATTTCTGGTCATAGTTTCATGCTGTTATGGTGAGAGAAGATTCTTGGCTTCAGGGAAGGAGCTCCGAGGACCATGCAGGGCAGGACTCCACAGGTAGCAGGTGAGGGCCGTGACTCTCACAGGTGGGTTGCTGTTCTAAGACCAGGGTGATACAGAGGAAGAAAGCTGACCCCGGAGCCTGCTTCTGCCCCTCACGTCCACTCACCCCAGGCAGCATTCAACTAACAGCACGCTGAGCAGAGCACAGGGCAGAGGGCAGTGTGGCCACCTGAGCAAGCGGGGGAGAAGGGCCAGCGGCTCAGGAGAGGACTGAGGGTCCTCTGGTTCACGATGGATGGTCGAGGAGGTCTGCAAAGAACCAGGAGGGCCCAGTCCTCGCAGGATCCCGGTGAAAAGGGTGGCGATAGATGGTTCGGTCCACCATTTGGTATCTTCCTATCCTGGACCTGGTCTCCAGCAGACTCTCCCACACCCACACCCGCCCCAAGGAGGGCTGAGCTCCGACTACCAGGAAGGACCGTCGTGGAGTGAGCAGAAAGGCCCTCTGCAGTCCACCCTCCACCTGGGGAGGGCAGACCCGGAGGAAGCCGTCTAGGGGGTGCAGCTCGGAGGTAGGACTGGGAGTCTGTGACCTAGACCGGGGGAGAAGGCGTGCGGGACAGATCTAGTGTGCAACCTGAAGCCGGAGGTTTGGGAGCGGAGCCGCCATCCCTCACCTGGGATCCAGCCGCTCACCACGCGTCCAGACGCTGTTCAACCCCACCCGGGACTCACGAGGCTCCGCCGCCACCGCCCCATGGTCGGACCTCCCCAGGTGTCCCCACCTCGGGCCCCCAGTTGTAACCCGCCCCCCGCTCTCCCCGCGGGCTGCCCCCGCCGCGTTCACCCCCCGGATGTCCCACCCGGCTCGCCCCCACAGCTGTCCTCCTCGTCCGCTCCCCCCTAGCTGTACCCCGCCCCCCTCACAAGCTCCCCGCCCGGCTGTCTCCCCCTCCGCTCGGACCCCCAGCTGTCCCCGCCCCCGCGCCCCGGAGCCCGCCACCCCCACCGCCGCGCGGCCTCGGCCTCCGAGGTACGTCCAAGAGATACCAGGAGACCACACTCCCCGCCCCCGCCCCCCGCACTCGGCCGCCTAGTCCGGGCTTCCAACTTGACCTGGGAGCCTCCATCCCTCTTCCAGCATTCGGTCTCCCTCCACCCGCCTCCATTGGGGGGTCCTGCAGTGGGGGCTGCGTCTTGTCCTGGGAGGTTACATGGAGCCCTGCTCCGTTGTCCACACGGTCGGGTACCTCTCCCCAGGTCTTATTTCTGGGACACCAGGGCAACTGGATGGTGATCCATAGACACCTGGGCAGCCTGTGCTGTGCTCTGTCGCTCAGTCGTGTCTGATTCTTGGCGACTCCAAGGACTGTACCCACCAGGCTCCTCTGTACATGGGATTCTCCAGGCAAGAACACTGCAGTGGGTGGCCACGTTCTTTTCCAGGGGATCTTTCCAACCCTGGGCAACTGGACGATTATCTATAAACACCTGGGCAACTGGGTGGTACTGTCTATGCTCCTGGGCAGCTGGGCCGTTACGTATAGACTCTGGGGCAGCTTGGTTAACTGGAAAACAGGTGAAACAAGAACAGAAGGAAAGAAAATCCGCTTCATTTTTTTTTCATACTCGGTTATTTCTAATATTAAAAAGAACTGTTGTGGTGTTATATGAAAATAATTAAATTAGAAAAACAGAAATTGGACAGCTTTGAAATTAGTTATAAATAGCAGTCATTTATTTGTATTCAGAAGCATTTATGTATTCCTAACTGCTGTTTTTCCACCTAACTGCTATTTTTCCAAGTTTGTGAAAAAAGAAAGTAAAAAGCATTCATAAGTAAAATGCTCAATAACATTTTACTTACAAATTTTGGACTCTCTCAAAAATCCAATCAATTCAAATTAGGATTAATTTCTTGTTCTATTTAGGATGCCTCCAATCAGCTGTCCTTGTTGATAGAGAGCTTCTATTTTTTAAAATTATGTACTTATTTGTCTTTACCAGGTCTTAGTTGCAGCATGCAGGATCTTCAGTTGTGGCATGTGGAATTTAGTTTCCTGACCAGGGACTGAACCGGGTCCCCTGCACTGGGAGCAAGAAGTCTTAGCTACAGGACCTCCAGGGAAGTCTCTAGCTTCTATTTTTTTTTGTGAATCTTCTCATCTGTTCTTGAAAATTGATCAGATTTGCTAACACTTTGATATCAGAAAGTCTTTGCATATAAATTTCAAACTAGCTTCTCAGTCAAAGATTTTTGCCTCCCCTGTGCCCTGAAGTAGGAGAAGGCAATGGCAACCCACTCCAGTAATCTCGCCTGGAAAATCCCATGGATGGAGGAGCCTGGTGGGCTGCAGTCCATGGGGTCGCGACTGAGCAACTTTGCTTTCACTTTTCACTTTCATGCATCGGAGAAGGAAATGGCAACCCACTCCAGTGTTCTTGCCTGGAGAATCCCAGGGACAGGGGAGCCTGGTGGGCTGCCGTCTATGGGGTCGCACAGAGTCGGACACGACTGAAGTGACTTAGCAGCAGCAGCAGCAGCAGCAGTGCCCTGAAGTTAGGGATCTTACTTCCCCCACCAGGGATCGAACCCTCACTTTCATTGGTAATAGCACGGAGTCCTAACCACTAGATCACAGGGCAGTCCCTTCCAAGTCTTGGCACCTCACACCATCAGTCCCCTCTACTGACCTCACAGCAGAGGCTGGTCTGGCCCAGACCACTCTGGCCACCCTCAAGCTAGCCTCCCAAAGTGCTCAGGGTTATCTGCTTAACATGTACAACTTCAGTTTCTTATCACCTTTTCACTTAAAAACCCTCTTTGTGGCTTCTCCATGACTTCCCTGGTGGCTCAGACAGTAAAGCATCTGCAGGAGACCTGGGTTCGATCCCTGGGTCGGGAAGATCCTCTGAAGAAGGAAATGGCAACCCACTCCAGTACTCTTGCCCAGAAAATCCCATGGATGGAGGAGCCTAGTAGGTTACAGTCCATGGGGTAGCAAAGAGTCCAACCGTGGACTAAGTGACTTCACTTTCACTTTCATGCACTAAAATAAAATCCAGACTCCTCAGCAGACCTTCTAAACCTCCTTGAACTATACTCTTGCTGGCTTTCCTGGCACCTGTGGAGTCACCCCTTCACTTGACCCTCTACTGTCTACCCTAGTCATCTCCAGATCTTAGGAGGATGGGCCTAATGCTTATTTTTCCTGCTGTCTAGAATAATATTCCCCTTGTTATTCTTTTTTTTTTCCACCTTTCAGACTTTAAACTTTTTATTTTGTATTGGGGTAAGCTGATTAACTGTGGTAGTTTCAGGTGGGCAGTAAGGGGACTCAGCCACACATATCCACATATCCATTCTCTCCCAAACTCCCCTTCATCCAGGCTGCCACATAACATTGAGTAGAGTTCCATGTGCTGTACAGTAGGTCCTTGTTGGTTATCCATTTTAAATATAGCAGTGGGTACATGTCCATCCCTAACTCCCTATCTTTTCCCCCCCATCCCCCTGCCCCTGCTCCACAACCATAAGTTCATCCCCTAAGTCTGTGAGGCTCAGTTTTGTAAGTAAGTTCATTGGTATAATTTTAGAGTCCACATATAATTGTGATGCTGGAGAAGACTCTCAAGAGTCCCTTGGACAGCAAGGAGATCAAACTAGTCAATCCTAAGGGAAATCAACCCTGAATACTCATTGGAAGGACTGAAGTTGAAGCTCAAATACTTTGGCCACTTAACTTGAAGAGCTGACTCATTGGAAAAGACCCTGATGCTGGGAAAGATTTAAGGCAAAAGGAGAAGAGAGTGGCAGAGGATGAGATACCTGGATAGCATCACCGATTCAATGGACATGAACTTGGGCAGACTCTGGGAGATAGTGAGGGACAGGGAGGCCTGGTGTGCTGCAGCCCATGGGGTTGCAAAGTGTTGGTTATGACTGTGACTGAACAACAGCATAAGAAATATCCTATGATATTTCTCCTTCTCTCTCTGACTCCCCCTTGTTATTCTAATGGCTGCTCCTAGGGCAAATCTCTTTGGGCTTCCCTGGTGGGTCAGCTGGTAAAGAATCTGCCTGCAATGTGAGTGACCTAGTTTTGATCCCTGAGTTGAGAAGATCCCTTGGAGAAGGGAAAGGCTACCCACTCCAGTATTCTGGCCTGGAGAATTCCATAGACTATATGGTCCCTGGGGTTGCAAAGAGTAGGACATAAATGAGCGACTTTCACTTCACTTTCAGGGCAGATCTCAATGGAAAGATCACTTGCTCAGAAAGGTGTACCATGGTCATTAGTACAGACCTCAACAGGTCTCCAATGGTACTCCCTATTAACCAGCTCTGTTCCCTCACTAGCTCTCCACTGTAATTACTTTATTCATTTCGTAGATTCTTTATTTGTCATGTCTATCTAATCTAGGGTAGACTATACTTCCAGATGTTCAAACAGATTTTAGAAAAGGCAGAGGAACCAGAGATCAAATTGCTAACATCTGCTGGATCATGGAGAAAGCAAGAGAGTTCCAGAAAAACATCTATTTCTGCTTCATTGACTATGCCAAAGCTTTTGACTGTGTGGATCACAATAAACTGTCGAAAATTCTGAAAGAGATGGGAATACCAGACCACCTGACCTGCCTCTTGAGAAACCTGTATGCAGGTCAGGAAGCAACAGTTAGAACTGGACATGGAACAACAGACTGGTTCCAAATAGGAAAAGGAGTGCATCAAGGTTGTATATTGTCACCCTGCTTATTTAACTTATATGCAGAGTACATCACGAGGAACGCTGGGCTGGAAGAAGCACAAGCTGGAATCAAGATTGCCGGGAGAAATATCAATAACCTCAGATATGCAGATGATACCACCCTTATGGCAGAAAGTGAAGAGGAACTCTAAAGCCTCTTGATGAAAGTGAAAGAGGAGAGTGAAAAGGTTGGCTTGAAGCTCAACATTCAGAAAACAAAGATCATGGCATCTGGTCCCATCACTTCATGGGAAATAGATAGGGAAACAGTGGAAACAGTGTCAGACTTTATTTTTTTGGGCTCCAAAATCACTGCGGATGCTGATTGCAGCCATGGAATTAAAAGACGCTTGCTCCTTGGAAGGAAAGTTATGACCAACATAGATAGCATATTAAAAAGCAGAGACATTACTTTGCCAACAAAGGTCCATCTAGTCAAGGCTATGGTTTTTCCCATGGTCATGTATGGATGTGATAGTTGGACTGTGAAGAAAGCTGATCGCCGAAGAATTGATGCTTTTGAACTATGGTGTTGGAGAAGACTCTTGAGAGTCCCTTGGACTGCAAGGAGATCCAACCAGTCCATTCTAGAGGAAATCAATCGTGGGTGTTCATTGGAAGGACTGATGCTAAAGCTGAAACTCCAATACTTTGGCCACCATGCTGGGAGGGATTGGGGGAGGGAGGAGACGGGGACGATAGAGAATGAGATGGCTGGATGGCATCACTGACTCGATGGACATGAGTTTGAGTGAACTCCAGGAGTTGGTGATGGACAGGGAGACCTGGTGTGCTGTGATTCATGGGGTCGCAAAGAGTCGGACACGACTGAGCGATTGAACTGAACTAACTGAACTGATACACTCCATGAGGCCAAGGATTGTTATCCGTCTTATTCTGTGTTCTAGCCCTCACACTTACAATAGTATCTGCCATAACTTAGACACTCAGTTAATATCTGTGGAATGAATGAATATACAGGTCTTAAAAATTGCACACTATGATAACAACAATGACTAATTTTTGTTACTACCACTAAGCATTAGGTTTTTCTTTTTCAATTTTATTTAAGTAGAGTTGACTTACAATTTTGTGTTCATTTCTGCTGTACAGCAAAGTAACTCAGTTATATATATACATATTCTTTT
The DNA here is from genome assembly GCF_049115385.1 of Moschus berezovskii. NCBI lineage: Eukaryota > Metazoa > Chordata > Mammalia > Artiodactyla > Moschidae > Moschus > Moschus berezovskii. The sequence continues at coordinate 50,430,542 of NC_142472.1, forward strand.
CCCTCTTCTTTTCCATTATGTTTTCTCACAGGATATTGAATACAGCTCCTGTGCTCTATAGTATCACTAAGCATTAGTTGATAAAACTTTTCTGTTTTATCAAGCTTGATGACTCTAACACTGGTTACATTTCTTATTTTTTTATTACATTTAAAAAATGATTGAATTCAAAATTAGTTTCTTATCAGTACAGCTATGGTGTCTCAAATGCATTTCCCACTAATTGTTTTATGCCACATCGCATAAAAAAATAAGCCTTTTTTTTTTTTAAATCTCCCTACCTGTCATGAGTGTGCAGCCATTCTGGGTCCTGCTTTTCCATAGGTGGGTTCTTCGACTTGACTTCTGTCTTACAGGAAGAGGGAAGTCAAAGTGCAAGTCTTCCATAGCTATATATTTGTCTCCACTGTATGCATCTCATCTTAAAATCTTTTTACTTATCTGGCAACAATAAAGATGATGACTGTATTCTCAAAGGCAATTTTATTCTTCTAGGTATCACCAGATATTTTTTTACAGAATCTCTTTTTCACTTTTATATTACATAATAAAAAATTAGCAAGATAAGGATATCTTGCTTAAGGATATCATCCTTCTTAAGGATGATATAAATTTTTGAAAACATTCTGTGGAAAAATACTGATACATCAAAATGTTAACAGCAAGTAGAAACCACCTTGCTGTTACACATCTATTAAATGGTGAGAAACCAGAACACTGAAGGCACCAAATGCTGATGAAGACGTGGACGTCAGGAACTTTTCTCATTACCAGAGGAGATGCAGAAGTTCACTGTGAAGACAGATTCTTACAAAACGACACATACTCTTAACATAAGATACAACAGTCATACTCTGTGGTATTTATCCAAATGAGTTGCAAACATATTTATAAAAGAGCCTGAGCATGGATATTTATTGGAGTTTTATTCATAATTGCCCCAAATTTGGAAGCAACCAGGGCTTCTTTCCGTGGGTGAAAGAATAAATAAATGTGGTATGTCCAGACAATGGAATATTACTCAGCACTGAGAAGAAATGAGCTATGAATCCACAAAAAGACATGGAGGACTGTTAAATGCTTACTGCTTATGGAGGAAGTCAATCTAAAAAGGCTGTTTACTGTATGATTCCAACTAAATGACATCCTGAGTAATATAAGACTATGACAGTGTAAAGGTCAGTGATTGGCAAGAGTTATAGAGATTGAGAGTTAAATAGGTGGAACACAGAGGATTTTTAGGGGAGTGAAACTATGCCAACATGCATTTGTTAAAACCCATAGAATGTATATATTAGCATAACCTGTGTAACAGAAGTGAACCCTAGAGTAACCTGTGGACTTGAGGTGAGAGTGTTTTGTCAATGCAGGTTCATTCCCTGTAGCAAATGCACCGCTTTAGAGAGGTTGTTGATAGTCAAGTGGGCTGTGCATGTGTAGGGCTGTGGGTCCATGACAACTGTGTATTTACTGCTCAGTTTTGTTGTGAACCTAAACCTGCTGGGGAAAAGAATATGACGTGTTACCAAGAGCCAACCTTGAGTGAAGAATTACAGGTAATTTGTTTTCTTTTGCTCTTTTTGCGCCGGTTTTCCAATTTTGTTGATGTTATTGTTTGCTTTTTGTTTTTGTCACTGTGTGTTTGTTACCTATGGAAGTATGAAAAATATTTTTTAAAAAAGTATGCTAAATTCAAAGTTGTTTGATTTGCTTAATTTTAGGTCTCAGTCTCTTAGAGAATTGTAACCTAGTACAGAAACTCAAAAAACTCAAAAAAGTTGATAATATAAGGAACTCTTAAATGGGCAAAAATTAAGCTTTAAATCATTATTTTCAGCTAATGATTTTATGAAAATCATAGAATCTGAATACTGGAAAGGACCTCCATAATCAGAATACAATTTTCTTTTTAAAAATTTGCTTCTATTTTGTCGTCAGGACCTGTAAAGTTTAGAAGGCAGTTGGGTGGGCAATGCTGCCTGGGAAGTAAAATGAGAAACATGGTGGGTCCTTGCATTCCAGCATGGGGGAAAATTTATACATATATACATATATATATGTGTAGTAAATATATTGGGTTATTTAATAATTTTTTTTTATTTTTTAAAAATTATTTTATTTTATTTTTTTTGTGACTTTCTCAAAATTTATTTATTTATTTATTTTTATAATTTTTTTTTCTTTACAGTTAAAAGTATTTTTATTAAAAAAGCACAAATGCAAAGAAATGAACAGAGGAAAATTTATGCGTCGAACCTGGACTGGTCACTTATGATAATATACATGCTACAATTCCATTCTCCCCAATCATTCCACCTTCACCCTCTCCCACAGAGTCCCAAAGACTGTTCTAAATGCCTATGTCTCTTTTGCAGTCTCTTATACAGGGTTCAGGTTACCATTTTTCTAAATTCCATATATATGCGTTAATATACAGTATTGATGTTCTTCTTTCTGGCTTACTTCACTCTGTATAATTGGCTCCAATTTCATCCACCTCATTAAAACTGATTCAAATGCATTCTTTTTGATGGCTGAGAAATACTCCATTGTGTATATGTACCAAAGCTTTCTTATCCATTCGTCTGCAGATGGACATCTAGGTTGCTTCCATGTCCTGGCTATTATAAACAGTGCTGCAATGAACATTGGAGTACATGTGTCTCTTTCAATTCTGGTTTCCTCGGTGTGTATGCCCAGGAGTGCGATCGCTGGATCATATGGCAGTTCTATTTCCAGTTTTCTGAGGAATCTCCACACTGTTCTCCATAGTGGCTGCACTAGTTTGCATTCCCACCAACAGTGTAAGAGGGTTCCCTTCTCTCCACACCCTCTCCAGCATTTATTGCATGTAGACTTTTGGATAGCAGCCATTCTGACTGGTGTGAAATGGTATCTCATTGTGGTTTTGATTTGCATTTCTCTGATGATGAGGGATGTTGAGCATTTTTTCATGTGTTTGTTAGCCATCTTTATGTCTTCTTTGGAGAAATGTCTGTTTAGTTCTTTGGCCCATTTTTTGATTGGGTCACTTAGTTTTCTGGAATTAAGCTGCAGGAGCTGCTTGTATAATTTGGAGATTAATCCTTTATCAGTTGCTTCATTTGCTATTATTTTCTCCCATTCTGAAGGCTGTCTTTTCACCTTGCTTAGAGTTTCCTTTGCTGTGCAGAAGCTTTTGATTTTAATTAGGTCCCATTTGTTTATTTTTGCTTTTATTTCCAATATTCTGGGAGGTGGGTCTTGGAGGATCCTGCTGTGATTTATGTCGGAGAGTGTTTTGCCTACGTTCTCCTCTAGGAGTTTTATAGTTTCTGGTCTTACATTTAGATCTTTAATCCATTTTGAGTTTATTTTGGTGCATGGTGTTAGGAAGTGTTCTAGTTTCATTCTTTTACAAGTGGCTGACCAGTTTTCCCAGCACCACTTGTTAAAGAGACTGTCTTTTCTCCATTTTATATTCTTGCCTCCTTTGTCGAAGATAAGGTGTCCATAGGAGCGTGGGTTTATCTCTGGGCTTTCTATTTTGTTCCATTGATCTATATTTCTGTCTTTATGCCAGTACCATACTGTCTTGATGACTGTGGCTTTGTAATAGAGCCTGAAGTCTGGCAGGTTAATTCCCCCAGTTCCATTCTTCTTCCTCAAAATTGCTTTAGCTATTCGAGGTTTTTTGTATTTCCATACAAATTGTGAGATTATTTGTTCTAGTTCTGTGAAAAATATTGTTGGTAGCTTGATAGGGATTGCATTGAATGTATAAATTACTTTGGGTAGTATACTCATTTTTACAATATTTATTCTTCCAATCCACGAACACGGTATATTTCTCCATCTATTAGTGTCCTCTTTGATTACTTTCACTAGTGTTTTATAGTTTTCTATGTACAAGTCTTTTGTTTCCTTAGGTAGATACATTCCTAAGTATTTAATTGTTTTCGTTGCAACAGTGAATGGAATAGTTTCCTTAATTTCTCTTTCTATTTTCTCATTATTAGTGTATAGGAATGCAAGGGATTTCTGTGTGTTGATTTTATATCCTGCAACTTTACTGTAATCATTGATTAGCTCTAGTAGTTTTCTGGTAGAATCTTTAGGGTTTTCTGTGTAGAGGATCATGTCATCAGTATTTAATAATTTTTAAGAAGCCACAGGAACTGAGAGGAAAGCAACGTTCATAATAAGTTGGGAAAGTGAGAAGAGATGGAGGAGACATTGGGATCCTGAGGGATGAAAAGACTGAAGAGACAAGTGGACTTTTATTCAAGGGCACATTATGTACAAATCCTTCATTTTATTGATGGAGAAACTGAGGCTCTGGAAGGTCTAGAGTCACAGAGCTGAGGAACGGTGGTGTCACTTCCATGTCAGTTCTACATTCTTGTCCAGATCAGGAGAGAAGGAAACTTGCTCAAGGGTTTGAGTGGCCAAACAAGTATTTAAAATACAAGTCCTCTGCTCAAATCTTCATGTTGCTTTCTTGCAAAGCTTAGTCTGCTTTTGTGATTAGTGCAGAATAACTCCACACACACACATTTTTGTAACAGCTTTCTCAAGTTACAATTTCGTGTATGCGTGCTAAGTCGCTTCAGTCACGTTCGACTCTTTGCGACCCCATGAACTGTAGAATTCCATACCATGTAATTTATCCATTTTTTTCAATTCATCCATTTAAAATGAACAATTCAGTGATTTTTTTTGCATATTCAGAGCTGTTGTCCAATTATCACTACAATCAATTTGCTCCAAAAAGAAGCTCCCTACACTTTAGCTATCACTCCCTACCTCCCCAGGCCTAGGGAACTAACCTACTTTCTATCTCTATAGATTGCCTCGCCTGGAAGTGTCACATAAATAGAATCATACAATGTATAGACTGGCTTATTTTTCTTATCATAGTGTCTTTAAAGTTCATCCATATTGTAGCCAGTGTCAGAGCTACATTCCTTGTTATTGTTAAAAATATTCCATTGTATGGATCTACCACATTTGTTTATGCATTCATTAGTTAATGGACATTTCAGTTGTTTCTACGTTTTGGAAATTACAAATAATTCTGTTGTGAACATTCAAATATTTGTTTTTATAAGTGCTTTTCTATAAAATTAAATGTAGCTTTTATTTAAATTACGACACAAAATTTTTTTCCCCCAGTTTTCAGTTCAGTTCAGTTCAGTTCAGTTGCTCAGTCGTGTCCGACTCTCCGCGACCCCATGAATCACAGCACGCCAGGCCTCCCTGTCCATCACCAACTCCCGTAGTACACTCAAACCCATGTCCACAGAGTCGGTGATGCCATCCAGCCATCTCATTCTCGGTCGTCCCCTTCTCCTCCCGCCCCCAACTAGTCCCTTATACTGCAAGGAGATCCAACCAGTCCATTCTAAAGGAGATCAATCCTGGATGTTCATTGGAGGGACTGATGCTAAAGATGAAACTCCAGTTTTCAAGTCTCAACTAAAATTCTCCCTGATATCATGTAGGTAATCTAGTGAACATTTTCACGGACAAATGGATTTGAATGAAAATGTGACTAATATATACTAATAAGCAATCATTACTCTTGTTCATTATAAAACAGCAATACAGTTAGATAATCAGTGTCAATATAGAGCTTCCTTAAATTGAACGGCATGCAGCAATCCAATCTGTCACTAAAGTCTGTGACAGAGCTTATTTGGAAGTATCTCTACTTAAGAATCCCAGGGACGCGGGAGCCCGGTGGGCTGCCGTCTGTGGGGTCGCACAGAGTCGGACACGACTGAAGCCACTTAGCAGCAGCAGCAGCAGCTACTTAAGCCATCTAATTATAAACTCAATGAAGAGAAGTTATTGCAGTTGTATGTGGTAACAGAAAGAGGATGATGTAAGTTTTCATGGGCTGATTACAATGTTACCCCTCATTTTGTGATAGCGGACGTTTCTGTTGTGAAGATGGTGATGTGGAGAATGTCAGTGTAAAACGGTATTGTGTAATACATAGTCTTACAAGGATATTTTGTGTTTATTGAAAACTGAAAAACTTTATAATTAAGAAATAAAATGCAGAAAAATAAATGGTACCATTTTGAGAAAAGGGGTTGAAATGCATATTGTATATCTTTCAATTTAAATAAAGAGCAGTATATTTATTACTTGATTTATACACAATGAGACTCTGCTAGGCTGTGCTCTGTAAATACCGTCTCTTAAAGGACAGTCTTTTCTGAGAACTTCATGGATGATTATAATTTCATTAGAAAGTTCATATTGTCCACGACCGTGTTGAACTTTAAAGTTGACCATCACGCGTCTATTTACACTAGCAGGCGGTGTGTGAAATTAGGTCCACTGTATCCATCCATTTACACCCCAACGGCGCCGGCTGCAGTCCCACCGACGGCCGCCAGGGCGGCCTCCCCGCCCGCCTCCTACGTGGAACCTCCGGACCCGCACAGCCCGTGACGCTCGCCCGGGACGTAGGTGTAGACGGCGAACAAAAGCCGAGCCCCGCGGCCCAGGTGGCTCCTCGGTAGGAGCTCGCCCGGCCCCGCTTGGCAGGCCTCGCACCTGCGCATCCTCCTGCCCCGCGGCCTTGTTCGCAGCGAGGCCGACGAGCACGGAAGCCGGGGCCCGGCGGGCCAGGCCCAGCCCTTCCGACAGGCGGGCGCTGGGATCGGGGACCCGCAGTCGCCTCCATCTTGACCGGCGGAGGCGGGAGCGGCGTCCGGGCCGGATCCCGTCGCGTCGGCCGGGCCCAGGTTCGCAGCCGGCAGCGGGCGCCGTCTCCACCGCGGGGCCCAGCCCTGGCTTCCTGGGACCAGTCGGAGTTGCCCCCAGTTTCCCCCGCGGCCCCGACAAGATGGAGGACGTCGTCTCCTCCCTCAGCCATGACGGGAGCGGGGGAAGCCTCCCCACGGGGCTGAGGAAAGGGGAAGCGCCTCCAGCCCTTGGAGCGCGCGAGGCCCCGCCGCCGGCCTTCCAGACCCCGGCTCCAGCTCCCTTCGCCGAAGCCCCGGCCCGCCCAGCCCTCACGGGGCTCCCAGACACTGGACAGGGAGGGCTTAGGGGACATCGAGGCCGTGGCGCTCCTGAGGCGGCGGCGCTCGCAGCCGTTGCGAGGGCAGGTGACCCGGCTCAGGTCTTCGGGCCGCCGGGGCCCGACAGCGCCCAGCCTCAGGGGCCGAGCCGTGGCCTGTGCTGCGGGAACGGGAGTCAGCGGCCCGACCCTGACGGGCCGGGCCACGGTGGGGGCGGGGAAGGGGGGGGAATGGAATGGAGGCGCGGGGGTGTGGCCTGCGGCTGACGGACAGAGCGTCGGACCACCCCCTCAAGGGGGGCCCTGAAGGAAGGCGGACACAGCCAATGGGCGTGCCCGAGGCGCCCTGCCCGCCCTCCCCGGCAGCCAGTGAGGGCGTAGGGGGCGGGGCCTGTTGGGTCGGGCCGCGCCGCCGCTGCCGCCGCCTCCGCCTCCTCACCAGCGCTAAAGCCGGGACTGGACCGAGCGGAGTTGCGCGTGTTGCCGAAGGGGGGTGGGCCGGGGGCGGGGAGGTTCGTTCCGCGGAGCCGCAGCCAGAACCGGGTGAGGCTTGTCCCCGCCGTGTCTCCAGCCCAGGGCCGCCGACAGTGGGGGTGGCCGGGAGCGGCGCAGCCTCCGGAGGCGGAGGCGGAGGCGCCGGGAGGCGGAGATGGGTGAGGGCGGCCTCCGAAGCCTCCCACCGACCCGGGACGAGTGCCCCGCGGCGCGGCCGCCGTCGCCAATGCCGCTTCGGGGCCTCCGGCTGCCGGCGGCTCCGCTGATGTCCCAGGCGCGTTGGCGGGCGGCCCGCGGGCTGCGGGAGTGCGGGCGCGGCCGCGAGGGCGGAGTGAGGTGGCCGCCGGCGGCGGGGGTCGCCCGGGGCCGCCCGGGGCGGGGGCCGGCTGTGGGGGTCGCGCGGTGTGGGGGTGGGGAAGGTGGGGGAGGGGCGCCTCTGTGGGGGCTCGGGGTCGCGTTAGCGCCCTCCTAGCGACGGCGCGAGGTCCCCGAGTTTGTGGGCGAGGGCCCAGGCCCCCCGCGCCGGTCCCCTCCTCGGCCGCCCCGGCCCCGGCGCGCGCGCGACTCGGCTCCGCACGTATTGTTTGGCTGGGTCTCTAATGGCGGACGGGGAGGCAGCGCTGCCGGTCGCCGACTGAGGGGGGGGCAAGTCTCCAGCCCCGGGCAAGAACTGGGGTCACAAGCGGGGGGTTTTCGCCCCGCGGCGACGTGGGCTCCCCCCAGCCCGGCGTGGGTGCGGGCGCGGCGGAGACTGCGCTGGGCGGGCCGATCCGGGGAATCGGAGTCTCCGCTGGCGTCGAGGCTGCGCTCGCCCTTCCCTTACCCCTCCCCCTCCCCGAGCAGTCCTGCTGCCCTCCGCCTCCTCCCTCCAGGGTTTGCCTTTCACGTGGGTTTTGGTCCCAAATAAAAATTTTATGCCGTTTTGCTCTACTTTACGTTGGGGGGGATTGTTGGTGCCGGGCTGGAGGGCAATAATCGAAGGTCCGAACCTCCTTGACCTCTTATTCCGTTCTCTGCCTCCTTCTGGTGGAAAAGGCTTGGTTCTCCCACCTGGTTAGATGTTGTTGATCCATTTTTCATTTTTTCTCTTATCCCAGGACCAGGAGTCGAATTCATCCCTACCTGGTGCATCTTTGGCTGAGCGTGAGGAGGACAACACCCAGATTGTGAGTCTTTTGCCCCTAACTTGATGCTCCTAGAGGACGTTGGCAGGTTAATGTAGGGCCTCGGCCTTGGGACCGGTGCGCCCCCGTTGTTTTGAGGGGGAGGAGCTTCCCCCTGGGTGGCACTGCCCCCGGGGCGCAGCCTGGATAATGGCTGGTGAGGCAGCTGGGAGTGGGCGCTGCTGTTTGCACCGCTGCAGACAGCGCTCCTGCTGCAATACCAACCTCAGTAACCAGACGACGGGCTCCTGCAGCTGCTCACGTTACCCGGGAGGAGGGGTGGAGGAAGGAGGGCATATTGCTGGCGCCCTCTAGAGTTCCAGGGTGGGAATTGAAGTCGTTTCGTTTGACGCCTAGTCTGCAACCATCTTTTAACACTTTCTCTTCCTTTTCAATGGAGAATTGATTGAAGGGGTTGGAGAAGCAAAAAGACGGATTTAACTCTGAATGTGTGATGTAAAACACAAATTTTGACTCTTAGGGTTCGTGAGTTGGTGGATGTCTTTGACGTATTTGCTTAGGAAAGGCGTGAGGCCCCCTCTTCCTGTTGTCTTGCTTTATCACCTAGTTCCCTGCTCAGGTTACTCTTAGCCCCAAATCTTTTGCGATGCTTAGTGTTCACTTGAGTTGTTCCTGATGTGTTACCTGAGAGTTATCGTTTAATGCTTGCAATTTGTCTGTTTTAAAGTAGCCTTGTAATGTGCTAGACGGTAAGATAAACATAACGGGTCATTTTCCGTCAGTTGAAATGAGTTACAAAATATCATTGAAGTTACTGTTCTGGACACATTGTAGCTCTGGAGCCCACCTATCGTTAACTTGCAGATCTCTGTCAGAGGTGAGTCATGAGTATGGTCGCTTATGCTTAAATATTAAGTCTTAAATGGGTCAAAAAATAATAGACAATGAACACAAACTGAGTACTGATTGTGAAGGATGATGTGAGGATGGCAACTTGATTTAAGCAAATACCACTTTAGGCAGGTCCCCGGTGCTTTCATGTATTATTTCCTTTAAGGAAATCTTGGCAAATGGCCTGCAGGGTCATAAAAATAACATGTATTGAGCCTGTATTGTATGCCAACATAGGACTTTTTAAAAAAGTTACTATGGCAACTATCAACTTTATGAGGGAGAATAGTATATTGAACCTCTGTGTACCTATCATTTACATTCTATAATTATCAACACATGTCCAGTCTAATTTTTAACATATTAAATAGTTTAATCTTTATAAAAACTTAGTGCTTTTATTCCTAATTCGTAGAGGAGGAAGCTGGCATAAGCAGATAACCCAGATAGTAGTCGTTTAAACAAGGATTTGAACTTAACCAGTTTTGGTTACAGGCCTGAGTTCAGCAGCTGTGGTGTCCTGCTTTATTTGTAAATTTTTGTTTATTTTATTTTTTAATCTTTGGGCCACACTGAGGCCTGTAGGATCTTAGTTCCCTGATCAGGGATCAAACCGGTGCCCCTTGCATTGGCAGTGTGGAGTTCTAGCCTCCAGATTTCTAGGGAAGTCCTTTGTGTTGTCCTGTTTTAAAGTATATAATATACTTGTTTCACAAATTTAGAAATTGAAATTGAAGGAAACTGGAAGTTACAGTCTTTTCAGCCTGTATTCTTTTCCTGGAGACCAGTGGGTAAACAAATATGGAATGTTAAGTCTTAACTAAGTACCTTAAAAAAAAAAAGTAGTACCACAGTTATTAATTGGATAACTATTAGATAATTATTTGACTGCTTTTAAACTAATAGGATCTATTTGAATCAGAAATAATATATTCTCTTTTTTCAGTGTGTACGTGTACAATTTAGTATCTATCTCTTAAATACTGTAACTTAAAATGAAGCATCTGGTCCCACCACTTCATGGGAAATAGATGGGGAAACAGTGGAAGCAGTGTCAGACTTTATTTTTTTGGGCTCCAAAATCACTGCGGATGCTGATTGCAGCCATGAAATTATAAGACGCTTACTCCTTGGAAGGAAAGTTATGACCAACCTAGATAATGGCAAGCCACTCCAGTACTCTTGCCTAGAAAATCGCATGGACAGAGGAGCCTGGTGGGCTGCAGTCCATGGGGTCACTACTAGTTGGACACGACTGAGGAACTTCACTTTCACTTTTCACTTTCACACATTGGAGAAGGAAATGGCAACCCACTCCAGTGTTCTTGCCTGGAGAATCCCAGGACGGGGGAGCCTGGTGGGCTGCCGTCTATGGGGTTGCACAGAGTCGGACACACGACTGAAGCGACTTGGCGGCAGCAGCAGATAGCATATTAAAAAGCAGAGACGTTACTTTGCCAACAAAGGTCCGTCTAGTCAAGGCTATGGTTTTTCCCGTGGTCGTGTATGGATGTGAGAGTTGGACTGTGAAGAAAGCTGATCGCCGAAGAATTGATGCTTTTGAACTGTGGTGCTGGAGAAGACTCTTGAGAGTCCCTTGGACTGCAAGGAGATCCAACCAGTCCATTTTAGAGGAGATCAATCCAGGGTGTTCATTGGAAGGACTGATGCTAAAACTGAAACTCCAATACTTTGGCCACCTCATGTGACGAGTTGACTCACTGGAAAAGACTCTGATGCTGGGAGGGATTGGGGGCGAGAGGAGACGGGGACGACAGAGTATGAGATGGCTGGATGGCAACACCAACTCGATGGACATGAGTTTGAGTGAACTCCGGGAGTTGGTGATGGGAGGGAGGCCTGGCGTGCTGTGATTCATGGGGTCGCAAAGAGTTGGACACGACTGAGCGACTGAACTGAACTGAACTGAATGAGTTTAAAGGTCTTTTCAAGGCATTAAATCATTCAGATATAGTGGATCAGGGATTAGATCTTTCAATTATCAATAGATGGGTAAAGCTTATATTATCACCACATACTTTGCCAAAAGATTTCCCATTCTAAAATTTTTCTTTGTACTTATTTGTGATGGTGGTGGAGGAAGGTTAATTGGTTATGTTAAGTACACATTTGGAGATGAGGACATACAAAATGTATAATGAGGACTTTCCTGTAATGTCAAAATATGTATACTAATGAAAGCTATGATTCTTTCAAATACAGTTGACCCTTGAACTACATGGATTTGAATTGTGGGTCCACTTATGCCTGGATTATTTTTAATAGTGCTGCAGGCAGTTGGATCTGCTGAAATGAAGGAATCCAGTAAAAGGGAGGCCCAACTATAATTTATACATGGATATACTTTTTTCTGACTGCGCTGTGCAGCATGTGTGATCTTAATTCCCAAACCAGGTATTGAACTTGTGACCCTTGTGGTGGAAGTTCAGAGTCCTAACCACTCACATCAGGAAAGTCTCAGTTTTTGAAGGGATGTGGTTCTTGTTTTCCTTAACTATTTAGCTCAGAATTAAAAATTCTTTTACTTAAAAGCATCAGCTAATGGTGCTTTAATGCACCAGGCAAAAAGATAACCTAACAATTTTAAATTCACTTTGATTAAATCAACGTTCTTTATTATACTTAAATTTATCGTGCACTTAATGTGAGTTAGGTACCTTTAGTTGTACTTGTGAAGTATTTTGATATTTAAAAATACTTCACATGTTTATGGTACCTTCTTTAGTGACATCCTTAATAGTATGTGTTCCTCCTACTGTCCTTTGTCAAACAGTTGAGGGAAAGGGAAAGTGGCCCTGCTCTTCCAAGTTCTTCTCTAGGTTCTTTTGCGCTGGACTCTTGTACCCCATGTGGTGGGACAACTCTGAATACTCAGATGTCACACCAATGCTGACAGTGAACATTTCAGACCTTTGTGTGGGTATGGAGTTTGACATACCATCTTTGTACAACAATGTTCCTATTTTTAGAAGTTTTATTGTATGTTGCCCTTGTTTGAGGTACAGAGTGTCTTACTAATGCATTTGAGGCAAAGTGAATCCTTACCTTTAGTCAGATGCTGTGTTGTAACTGTGATGAAAACAATATGTATGCATGCTGGAGCTCTGTTGTTGTCTAAATGTGTGGTGTAATTAGAAATTTTGTATATTTTTCCAGGCATTCATATCTGTCTACTGGTAATATTAGTCACACATATTATGTTGAATAACAGTTATTATAAGAGAAGGTTGACCTATTCATCTTGAATGTTTTTTTTAAGCAATGCAGTTCAGTTCAGTTCAGTCGCTCAGTCGTGTCCAACTCTCCGCGACACCATGAATCACCACAGCACGCCAGGCCTCCCTGTCCATCACCAACTCCCGGAGTTCACTCAAACTCATGTCCATCGAGTCGGTGATGCCATCCAGCCATCTCATTCTCCGTTGTCCCCTTCTCCTCCCGCCCCCAACCTTTCCCAGCATCAGAGTCTTTTCCAGTGAGTCAACTCGTCGCATGAGGTGGCCAAAGTATTGCAGCTTCAGCTTTAGCATCAGTCCCTCCAATGAACATCCAGGATTGATCTCCTCTAGAATGGACTGGTTGGATCTCCTTGCAGTATAAGGGACTCTCAAGAGTCTTCTCCAACACCACAGTTCAAAAGCATTGATTCTTCGGCGATCAGCTTTCTTCACAGTCCAACTCTCACATCCATACATGACCACGGGAAAAACCATTGCCTTGACTAGACGGACCTTGGTTGGCAAAGTAATGTCTCTGCTTTTTAATATACTATCAAGGTTGGTCATAACTTTCCTTCCAAGGAGCAAGCGTCTTTTAATTTCATGGCTGCAATCAGCATCTGCAGTGATTTTGGAGCCCAAAAAAATCCACTGTTTTTCCAAGTGCTTTCTTTCTCCCATTGGATTCTCTAACGGTATTTTATATAAGGCATTTTAAGTTAGGAAGCAAGTATGCTGAGACAGTGTGTTGATTCCATGAGACAGTGTGTTGATTCCATGAGACAGTGTGTTGATTCCATGTATTTTCCAATTTTTATTTCAATTGGTTAACTTTTTTTCTATTCCTGTCAGAGCACAAATTGGGATTTTAGAATTGAACAGAACTTTTAAGATACTCCCTGGTGGCTGAGATGGTAAATAATCTGCCTGCAATGCTGCGGACCTGGGTTTGATCCCTGGCTTGGGAAGTTGCCCTGGAGAAGAGAATGGCTATCCACTCCAGTAGTCTATCCCAGAGAATTCCATGGACAGAGGAGCCTGGCAGGCTACAGTCTATGGGGTCACAAAGAGTCAGACGGGACCAAGCCAATTTGACTTTGACTTTAAGATATTCAAATCTCAAAATTCTTATGAACAGCTCCAATATGTAAGACCTATAAATTGTCATTGAGAAAGTTACTGTTGGGTAAATCAATAATTTTCAACTATGATGCTCTGGGTAACAATTGTAGTTTTTAATTTTTTATCTTGATTGTTTACCTGCAAAAAAAATTGTTTTACATAATCAGAATTGCAAATTTTTATATGTGCAGCTTATTTTTTAAACAAGTCTATTTGTAATCTTCAGTTCAGTTGCTCAGTCGTGTCCGACTCTTTGCGACCCCATGAATCACAGCACGCCAGGCCTCCCTGTCCATCACCAACTCCCGGAGTTCACTCAAACTCATGTCCATCGAGTTGGTGATGCCATCCAGCCATCTCATTCTCTGTTGTCCCCTTCTCCTGCCTCCAATCCCTCCCAGCATCAGAGTCTTTTAGGTTTCTGTTATTAAAATAGTATTGAGAAGAGAATTTTGAAGGCCAGCACCAAAAACTTAACTTGGGTTAACAAGATAAGTTGGTGATCACTTAACTTGGGGCAACAAGATAAGTTGGTGATCTTAAAGTGTGTTAAAAGTTGGATTACAACACATTTGAGCATATCTGTTGTTTTATTGCATATTTTAAGATGTATTTTTTGGATCAAGTTTTATACAACACTTGAAGGACTTTGTAACTGCAGAATAAATTTTTGTGTACTATTGAAGTCTAGGGGCTTCCCTAGTGGCTCAGAGGGTAAAGCTTCTGCCTGCAGTGTAGGAGCCCTGCGTTCAATTCCTGGCTTGGGACGATCCCCTGGAGAAGGAAATGGCAACCCACTCCAGTACTGCTGCTGCTGCTACTAAGTCACTTCAGTTGTGTCAGACTCTGTGCGACCCCATAGATAGCAGCCCACCAGGCTTCCCCTTCCCTGGGATTCTCCAGGCATGAACACTGGAGTGGGTTGCCATTTCCTTTTCCAAGGCATGAAAGTGAAAAGTGAAAGTGAAGTCGGTCAGTCATGTCCGACTCTTCGCAACCCCATGGACTGCAGCCTACCAGGCTTCTCCGTCCATGGGATTTTCCAGGCAAGAATACTGGAGTGGGTTGCCATTGCCTTCTCCCCACTCCAGTACCCTTGCCTGGAAAATCCCATGGACGGAGAAGCTGGTAGGCTACAGTCCTTGGGGTCACAAAGAGTCAGACAAGACTGAGCGACTTCACTTTCTTTATTGAAGTCTAGAGTTGTAATGTGTAGCAGTTGTTGTTCAGTCTCTTAAGTCATGTCTGACTCTTTGCGACCCCATGTATGGCAGCACGCTAGGCTCCTCTGTCCTCCACCATCACCCCGATTTTGCTCAAATTCATATGCATTGTGTGGGTAACGCTATCTAACCATCTCATCCTCTGCCACCCCCTTCTCCTTTTGGCTTCAGTCTTTCACAGCATCAATGTCTTTTCCAGTAAGTCAGCTCTTCACATCAGGTATCCAAAGTATTGGAGGTTCAGCATCAGTCCTTCCAATGAATACTCAGGGTTGTTTTCCTTTAGGGTTGACTGGTTTGACTCTCAGGAGTCTTCTCCAGCACCATAGTTCAAAAGCATTAGTTCTTTGGCATTCAGCCTTCTTTGTGGTTCAGCTCTCACATCCGTACATGACTATTGGAAAAACCATAGCTTTGACTATATGGACCTTTGTTGGCAAAGTGATGCCTCTGCTTTTAAATATGCTGTCTAGGTTTGTCATAGCTTTTCTTCCAAGGAGCAAGCATCTTAATTTCATGGCTGCAGTCCACAGTGATTTTGGAGCCTAAGAAAGTAAAATCTGTTTCTGCTTCCACTTTTTCCCCTTCTATTTTGCTATGAAGTGATGGGAGCAGATGCCATGACCTTAGTTTTTTGAATGTTGAATTTTTAGGCAGCTTTTTCACACTCCTCTTTCACTTTCATCAAGAGGCTCTCTAGTTCCTCTTCACTTTCTGCTGTTAGAATGGTATCATCTGAATATCTGAGGTTAATATTTCAACCAGCAGCCTTGATTCCAGCATGTGATTCATCCAGCCGAGCATTTCACATGATGTACTCTGCATGTAAGTTAAATAAACAAGGTGACAGAATACAGCCTTGTCATACTTCTTTCCCAGTTTTGAACCAATCGTTTCATGTCCGGTCCTAATTGTTGCTTCTTGATCTGCATACAGGTTTCTTAGGAGACAGGTAGGGTGGTCTGGTATTCTCATCTCTTTAAGAACTTTTCACACTTGTGATCCACAGTCAAAGCTTTGGCGTAGTCAATGAAGCAGGTGTTGAAGTTTTTAAGTTAAGTATTTTAAGATTGTGATGCACAGCTAGAGCTTTCAGACAGAAAAAGTTTATAAATATAAAGTCCCTCAAAGTTTGTATTTTTAAAATAACATCATGATTTTTTTCGTTCTCAGCATACTAGTCATTTTGCATATATACTATTATCAGCAATTGACATTTTGGGAACTCCTTTTGTGGTCCAGTGACTAAGGCTCCAAGCTCCCAGTGCAGGGGCTCAGTTTAATCCCTGGTCAGGGAACTAGATCCCACATGCTGCAACTAAGACCCAGTGCAGCCAAATAAATACATAAATAAGCAATTGACATTTTTGATAATCTCTTTCCTTATGTTGCCAAGGTCTTCAGCAGATTAATGTTTGAATTGTACTGACCAGTATGTTAGGCCAGACCACAAGTCTCAGTTCTGTGTGGTGGTAGTAGCGCTAGTTCAGCAGAAGAGTGAGGAGCCTGTTGTCAGTTGGGTGAGGTCAGGAGGAGCCTTAGAGTGTCAGGTCCAGGGCAAGTACGCAGACAATCATGTGTGCTCCGTCTGCAGTCCTGTCTGACTCTCTGCCACCCATGTGGACTGTACCCGCCAGGCTCCTCTGTTCATGGATAGGGATTCTCCAGGCAAGATACTAGAGTGGGTTGCCACGCCCTTCTCCAGGAGATCTTCCCAGCCCAGGGACTGAACCCAAGTCTCCTGCTTGACAGGCGGGTTCTTTTCCGCTGAGCCACCTGGGAAGCCAAATGGCAAAGATTGGAGGAGGGGTAGATAAACGGTGAAAGGGAGTTCAGATGACTTGGATGTGGGAGTAGGCGGTTTGGGGCTTTGAGACACCTCGTCTGAGACGAGTTAATCAGTCTGGGCACTGAGGTTTTATTTAAAATCAGGGGAGTGGATGAGATCCCCAGAGAAAGTTAAAATTATTCGAAGTTATCTTGCAGTTAAAGTTTGACCCTGTGGAAAAGAAGAGATTATCCCTTAACTTGGAAATTCTACACTCTAGAGGTAACTTGAATCAATTAATTTATTTATTTATTTATTTACTAGATCAAAAGAGATTATTTTTTAGATGCTGGCATAGCCCTTGAATGGATTTTTAGTGTGTTAATTAAATAATTTCTATCAGCTTCTAAAACCATAGTAGCATTGTCCAATATCTGATAAAGATATTAAAAGAGATTTTCTTAAAAGAAATTTTGTGGCTAGATGGAAAGCAACATGAAGTCATAATCTGTATTCATCTATCATTGATCTCCTGGCTCCTTTCCTCACTTGCCCAGAGATAAGTAGTAGTACCAGTTTAGTGTGTATTGCTCTAAATCCTTCCTGGGCATATGTTAACATGTACCTGTAATAATAAATTAAACTTATATGTGCATGTTGAAAACATGTATGCTATATGCCATACTTTGGCCACCTGATGCAAAGAGCCGACTCATGGGGAAAGACCCTGATGCTGCGAAAGATTGAGGGCAAAAGAAGGGAGCAGCAGAGGATGAGGTGGTTAGATAGCATCACCAACTCAGTGGACATGAATCTGAGCAAAGTCCAGATATACTGGAGGACAGAGGAGCCTGGTGTGCCACAGGTACTGTCCATGGTGCCTCAAGAGTCAGACACAGACATGACTTCGTAAGTGAACAACAAAAAACAACTATATACATCTTCCTGCATCTTGGTTTTTTCGCTTAGTAGTATGTCTTAGACATTTTTCTGAGTTAGTATGTAAGGATTTCTTTTTAAAATAGTGTGGCACTTCATGACATCCACTTAGCAGTTTAGATTTTCTGTTGGTGGACATTTAGTCTATTTGGGTTTTTTTTGTTATTTACAATGCTGCATGAAATATATGTGAAGTAGTTTCTTTGGGTTCATGTGTGTTTTCTCTGGGGGAGATTCTGGAGAACCAGTCAGCATGTGGCTCTGTGGTAAAGAACCCGCCTGCTAATGCAGAAGACAGAGGAGACAGGGGTTCTATCCCTGGGTCGGGATCTCCCGGAGGAGGAAATAGCAACCCACATCAGTATTCTTGCCTGGAAAATCCCAGGACAGTTGAGCCTGATTGGCGATAGTCCATCTGGTCCCAAAGAGTTGGATATAACTTAGCGACTGAGCACGCACATGTGCGTATTACATGTTTTTATAGACACTGCCAGATTGCTTTCCACTGGACCACAAAACTCTGCCCTTTCTGCTAGTTTTTCCATGTTCTTGCCAACACTGAATATTATCAAATAAATAGTTTGTCTTCTTTCTAAAGTATGGATATAATTTCTTGTTATTTCCATTACAAGTATAGACATTATATAGCATGTATCTTTTTCATATTTTTGCACCTTATTTATAGCATTTCTTTGCTATGTAAACATTTTATGATGTAATGGGAAAAATCCATTTCACTATTGCAAGTAATGGGAACAACTATAACAAATATGTCAGAATTTTATGAAGGAAATTGTAAAATAATACAGTAAGACATGCAAGAAAACCAGAATGGACAGATTTACATATATCTGAATGGGAAGACTTGAATAATGTAAAAGATTAATTTTTTTTGTCTTCAAATATGTCTGAATTCAATGAAATGCTGACTAACTCCCTTAATATTAATAGATACATATGGTACCATACAACAATGATTAACAATGAGAAAAATCTTTGGATATAGTATACCCAGAGTGGGACTGCTAAATTTTATGGTAATTCCATTTTTCAAGTTTTTGAATAACCTCCATTCTGTTGTCTTTAGTGGTGGCACCTTTTTACATTCCCAATAGCAGTACACAAGGAATCACCCTTTCTTCAATCAGCTAACCAGTTTCCCTTCACTAATATTGTTACTTTTTGTTTATTTTGATAGTAGCCATCCTGATGGATGTGATGTCTTTCCTGGTTTGATTTGCATATCCCTAAATGGCAAGCCACTCCAGTACTCTTGCCTAGAAAATCCCATGGATGGAGGAGCCTGGTAGGCTGCAGTCCGTGGGGTCGCTAAGGGTCTGACACGACTGAGTGACTTCCCTTTCACTTTTCACTTTCACACATTGGAGAAGGAAATGGCAGCCCACTCCAGTGTTCTTGCCTGGAGAATCCCAGGGACCAGGGAGCCTGGTGGACTGCCGTCTATGGGGTCACACAGAGTGACGTGACTGAAGCGACTTAGCAGCAACAGCAATGACTGATTATGTTGAACATCATTACAAGGAATTTGAGAAAGAACAGTGTTAATTCTTCTTTAGATGTCTGGTAGACTTCACCTGTGAATCTGGTTAGTCCTGATTTCTTTTTTGGGAGATTTTTGATTACTTATTCAGTCTCTTTGCATGTTATAATTCAGATTTTGTGTTTCTTCTTGAGTCAGTTTTTGTAGTTTGTGTTAAAAATTTACCCTTTTTAAAATTTTTCTTATTTTGGGTTGTCCAGTTTTTTGGCATATAATTGTTAAGTTATATTCATTCACTTCTATAAAGTCAGTAGTGATACCTTATTATCATTTCTGATTTTTTTAAAAAAAATTTATATTTGTTCTGCTAGTCACATGTCAGTTTCTTTCTCTTTTGGTTGCACTGCTTGGTTTGTGCGATCTTAGTTCTTGGACCAGGGATCGAACATGGGCCCTGGTAGTGAAAGGGCCAAGTCCTAACCACCAGACCACCAGAGAAATTCCCTTTGTTTCTGATTTTAAAAACTTTAGAGAGTTTTTTCCTTGTAAATCTAGCTAAAGGTTTGTGAATTTTTTCAAGGAGCCACATATTTGTAATTTTTTGTTTCCTCTATTTTTTCTTTCATTTATAACATTTTTTTTTCATTCTTTTTTCCCCCCTTTTTATTTTGTACTGGATTTTGTGTGTGTATGTGAAGTTGTCTCAGTTGTGTCCAACTCTTTGTGACCCTATGGACTGTACAGGCTCTGTCCATGGGATTCTCCAGGCAAGAATATTGGTGTGAGTTGCCATGCCCGTCTTCAGGGCACCTAGCGGAGCCAGCGATTGAACCCACGTCTCTTATGTCTCCTGCACTGGCAGATTCTTTTACCACTAGCACCACCTGGGAAGCCCTTCCTTTATTTTTCTGTTCTTTGTTTTGTGTGTCTGTGCACTGATCTTTATTAACTGCATTCTTTCTGCTAGTTTTAGTTTATTTAGCTCTTTTTCGGATTTCTTAAGGTGTGAAGTTTATTGGTTTGAGATTTTTAATGTAGGTGTTAATAGCAGTAAGTTTTCTGCTGAGTAAAACTTTCACTGCATCCCTTAAGTTTCAATATGTTGTGTTTTTGTTTTCTTTTGTCTCTTGAGTATTTTCTCATTTCCTATGTTTCTCTTTTTAATCAGGGCTTTAAAAATTATTTATTTATTTTTGGCTGTGCTGGCTCTTTGTTGCTCCATGGGCTACTCTCTAGATGTGGTGCTCGGGCCTTCTCTTGTGAAACACAGGCTTTAGGTGTGCAGGCCTCAGCAGTTGCCATTCCCAGGCTCTAGAGCTAGGCTCAGTAGTTGTAGCACAAGTGCTTAGTTGCTTTGTGTCATGTGGGATCTTCTTGGATCAGGGATTGAACTTGTGTCCCTGTATTTACAGATGCATTCTTTACCATTGGGCCACTGGGGAAGCCCTCTTCTAAGCTTTTTTGAGTTAAAGTTTATTTTGTCTAATATCCACACATCCACTGCATTTCTGTTTTGGGTATTATATGCATGGGTTATCTTTTTTCTATCCTACTTTTAACCTCCTTGTATTTTTTTTACCTAAGATGAGTCTCTTCTAGATAGAATATAGATGGGTCATGTGTGTCTTTTTCCAGCCTAAGCTCTTTCAGTAATTTAGTCTATTTACATTTAAAGTAATTGTTAGTAAGGAGTAAGAAGTTTCCCTCCACCATTTTGTGACTTGTTTTCTGTCTGTCTGAAATCCGCATCCCCCCCATTTCTTTTATTATCACCTTCTCTTGTGTTTAATTTTTTCTAGTGTACCATTTTGATTCCTTTCTTTCCTATATAGTTTGTAATTATTTTTATAATGGTTACTTTGAGGATTAAAATAAGAATCTTAGTATTACAACAACTTAATAGAAATGATAGTCTTCGTTTGAACAATCTGTGAATGCTCTGCCTGTTACACAACTCTGTCCTTCCCTTTACATTAGGTTTGTTGCCAATAACATCTTTATATGTGTGTGTTCATTAACATATTGATAATTATTGTTTTATGCTTTTGCCTTTTAAATCATAGGGCAATAAGTAGTTATAAGCCAAAGGTACATTAATACTGGCTTCCTGTTGCTTTTTTGTTTTTATATATAATGTATTCATTTGTGTTCTGTATTTCTAAGAACTTCAACTTACTCTGTAGTTTGTATTTTTGCTTGAAGGATTCCCTTTAACATTTCATATTGGGTAGGTCTACAGGTAATAAATTCGCCTTTGTTTTTCTGGGGAATGTCTTAACTTCTCATGTTTGTTGGAGGAATGTTTTGTTGGATATAGCATTTTCGGTTGACAGATATTTTTTCCCACCATTTTAAATGTCATGGCATAGCTTTTCACATCCATGCTTTTGGATGAGAAATCTGGTGATGAGGATCCATTGCATATGATGAGTCACTTCTCTCTTACTTTCAAAATTCTGTTTTACTGTTGGGTCCACAATTTGATCATTACTGTCTTGGTATGGCCATCTTGGAATTGAGCTTCTTGGGTGTATGTGTTTATCCTCATTATATTCATCATATTTGGGTAGTTTATATCCGTTGTTTCTTCAAATACGTTTTTTGTTCTTTTCTCATTTTGTTACATATATTGGTGCACATAGTGGTGTTTCACAGATTCTTAGGTTCTATTCATTTTTCTTCATTCTTGTTTTGTTGCTCTCCAGACTGGATAATTTGAATTATTCTGCCTTTCATTTTACTGATTCTTTCTTCTGCTTGCTTAGATCTGCTGTTAATCCCCTCTAGTGACTTTTTTCATTTCTGCTATTAAATTTTTCATCTCCAGGACTTTTGTTTGGTTAATTTTTTTTAATTGAAGTATAATTGATTTACAGTGTTGTGTTAGTTTCAGGTATACGGTGAAGTGATTTTAGTTTTATATATATATATGTTCTTATTCATATTATTTTCTATTATAAGTTATTGTAAGATATTGACTGTAGTTCCCTGTGCTTTACAGTGGGTTCTTGTTTATTTTATATATAGTAGTGTGTATCTCGGAGAAGGCAATGGCAACCCACTCCAGTACTCTTGTCTGGAAAATCCCTTGGGCAGAGGAGCCTGGTAGGCTGCAGTCCATGGGGTCGCTAAGAGTCAGACACGACTGAGCGACTTCACTTTCACTTTTCACTTTCACACATTGGAGAAAGAAATGGCAACCCACTCCAGTGTTCTTGCCTGGAGAATCCCAGAGACGGGGGAGCCTGGTGGGCTGCCATCTTTTGGGTCGCACAGAGTCGGACACGACTGATGCGACTTAGCAGCAGCAGCAGCAGTGTTTATCTGTGTGTTTTTTTTTTAAAGACTTTTTTTTTTTTCCTGTGGACCATTTTTAAATTCTTTGCTAGATTTGTTACAGTATTGCTTCTGTTTTAATATTTTGGTTTTTTGGGCAGGAGACAGTGTGGGATCTTAGCTGCTTAGATTCCTAACCAGGGATTGAACCCATTGCATTGGAAGGTGAAGTCTTAAACCACTGGACTGCCAGAGAAATACCAATACTGTGTATTTGTTAACCCCAAATTCCTAATTTATCCACCCCCACCCCCCTTTCCCTTTTGGTAACGGTAAGTTTTTCTTGTGTCTATGAGTCTAAATTTGTATCATTTTTTAGATTGTGCTAGTGATGTCATATGACACTTGTCTTTATCTGACTTCCCTCATTTAGTATGATAATCTCTAGGTCCGTCTGTGTTGATGTGAATTCTTTCTTCTGACCAAGTAATATTTTACTGTGTATATATCCACCACATCTGTATCCATTTTCCTGTCAGTGGACACTTAGATTGCTTCCATGTCTTGGCTCTTGTGAATATTGCTACTGTGAGCATTGAGGTGTATATATATCTTTTTCTAGATTGAGTTTTCATCTTTTCCAGATATGTGCTCAGAAGTAGGATTGCTGGATCATGTGATAGCTCTATTTTTAGTTTTTTTTAAAGAAACCTCTATAGATAGTATATTAAAAAGCAGAGACATTACTTTGCCAACAAAGGTCCGTCTAGTCAAGGCAATGGTTTTTCCCGTGGTCATGTATGGATGTGAGAGTTGGACTGTGAAGAAAGCTGATCACCAAAGAATTGATGCTTTTGAACTGTGGTGTTGGAGAAGACTCTTGAGAGTGCCTTGGACTGCAAGGAGATCCAACCAGTCCATTCTAAAGGAGATCAGTCCTGGGTGTTCATTAGAAGGACTGATGCTGAAGCTGAAACTCCAGTACTTTGGCCACCTCATGTGACGAGTTGACTCACTGGAAAAGACTCTGATGCTAGGAAAGGTTGGGGGCGGGAGGAGAAGGGGATAACAGAGAATGAGATGGCTGGATGGCATCACCGACTCGATGGACATGAGTTTGAGTGAACTCCGGGAGTTAGTGATAGACAGGGAGGCCTGGCGTGCTGTGATTCATGGGGTCGCAGAGAGTCGAACACGACTGAGCGACTGAACTGAACTGAGCTGATACTGTTCTCTATAGTGGCAGCACCAATCTATGTTCCCACCAACAGTGTAGGAGGGTTCCCTTTTGTCCACACCCTCTCCAGTTGTTTGTTTACTTTTTTTGGGGTTGCACCACAGGGCCTGCAGGATCTCAGTTCCCTAACCAGAGGTTAAACTCATACTCCCTGCACTGGAAGCACAGGGTTAGATAGTGGCAGTGGTTAGGTGTAAAGCTCTAACCACTGGACCACCCGGGAATTCCCAGGGATTTTTATTTTTAAAAAGTTTAATTTGTCATACTGCCTCAGAAGTATTATAGGTACTATAAACACATGTTGAATAATAGCCTTTACTGTAGAGAAGAATTAGCCTTAGCTTTCTTTGTACCTCCTTTGGTACCTAGAAAGCTCAGTCTCATCAGTGAGAAAATAAGGAATGAGTATTTTTCTTGAGTCATTTTGAAATGTTTTCTTTGTGATTTTCATTGAAAGTTCACCAGCTTTTCTTAGTGACTACTAATACTTTATTGTAATGAATGTCAACATTTTATTTATTTATTGGCCATGCCACGTGGCATGTGGGATCTTAGTTCCCTGACCAGGGATAGAACTGATGCCCCCTGAATTGGAAGCACAGAATCTTAACCAACTGGACCATCAGGGAAGTCCCAAACATTTTATTTTTTAACTACCTTTTCTTTTTTTCATGAGAACATCAAGTATTGGGGTTAATTGATTCTCATGGAATCAAAGACCAAGTAAAGCTGTGAAAGCATTTATAATTTATGACGATTGTCTCAGTCCACTTGGGCTGGTATAACAGAAGTACCAAAGACAATAGACCTTCATATCTCAGAGTTCTGGAGGCCAGAAAGTCCATGGTTTTGGCTTCTGCAGACCAGGTGCTGGTGAGGGCTTGCTTCCTGTTCACAGACAGGCTTCCCTCTTCCTGCTGTGTCCTCATGTGGTGGGAGAGGGAGCTTTCTGGTGTCTTTTATAAAACAGTCACTCATGAGGGCCCCACCTTCCTGACTTAGTCGCCTCGCAGAGGCCTCACCTCCTTATACCATCTAATGAATTTGAAGGGGGACACAAGCATGTGGTCCATAACAGTGAAGCAGTATCACAAGGAAGCCTAAAAATGAATTAGAAACTTACCAAAATCTTGAGGTACAGACAAAACTGCCTGGTAATTTTTAGGAGGAGAAGGCAGTGGCACCCTACTCCAGTACTCTTGCCTGGAAAATCCCATGGACAGAGGAGCCTGGTAGGCTGCAGTCCATGCGGTCGCTGAGGGTCGGACACAACTGAGGGACTTCACTTTCACTTTTCACTTTCATGCATTGGAGAAGGAAATGGCAACCCACTCCAGTGTTCTTGTCTGGAGAATCCCAGGGACGGGGGAGCCTGGTGGGCTGCTGTCTATGGGGTCACACAGAGTCGGACATGACTGAAGCGATTTAGCAGCAGCAACAATATGTTAATTGATTTTCACATTCAGTTATCTTTTTAAATTCTAAGAAAAACCGTAAAATAAATGCCATTTATTTTAGGGAAAATTGAAGCCCAGAAAAGTGAAGTTATTTACTTGGTGTTAAATAGCTAATTAGAATTGATTTAGTATAGAAAAGTGGCTGAAGGGAATAGATTTTATTTGGATAAGGTAGAAGTGACCAACTTGAATTAGATTATCTTTTCTTTATAGGGCTCAGTGGGTGGTAGTTGAAGCATATTCTCTGTGGCGTATAGAAGTGACCACATTTATTTATAGTCTGGGATTTGGAAAGAACTGTTATGGCTGAGTAATTACTTTGTTTTGAAACGTGGATTACTGCAGAGAACTGTGCAGTAAGAGGTCTTCTGTCTCCCCACAGTTACACTGGGAGGAGAAATGAGGCGATGAGAACTGTGCAGTAAGAGAAGTCTTCTCTCCTCACAGTTACACTGGGAGGAGACATGAAGGGATACCTCACAGCCACCAGAGGGCACTGGGGATTCAGTTCTGTCTTAAGCTCCAGAAATTGTCCTCTTGTTTTAGGTATGCTGAAATATAGAAAAGATACCCAAAACTCATGCTTTAAAAGCCTTTGCATTCCCTAAGCTCAGTGGATTTACACCACATTCTTCTGAAAATTGTTGTGTTGATGAAGATACTTCTTTCCTTCCGACAGATGGATGTTAACTGCAAGTCAGTTCCATTTGTGTTACATGTCATCTTACCCTGGCACTTTGGGCTTGATATTTCTTCCTTTTGATACTTGTATATTTCACATACTGATTTGGTTACTTTTTTTATTGAATGGTGTGGTCTTTTATTTTTTAATTAATAAGAATTGTGCTTTATTATTTTGTTGTTTAATAATCAATAACATATAGTAGTTACGAATATTCAGATCCTGACCTCTCCCATTTTCTCACCGTGGTCTTGGCAGCTTACTTTTAGTTTTTGTGTGTGTGTGTGTCTGTGGTATGTGGAATCTTAGTTCCCTGACCAGGGGTCAAACCCATGCCTCCTTCAATGGTGTCTCTTAACCACTTGACCACCAGGGAAGTCCTGGGCAGTTTACTTTGGAGGATTGCATTTTTTCAAAAATCTGTATAAGGGAGATGATGATTTTACTTTTCATTGAGTTTTTTAAATGTTTAATCATCATGAATATTTGGCTCATAATAAGTATTAAATACATGTTAGCTATTACTGGATGAATGTACTTGTATTTTAAGAGAACCTAATTGAATCAGTAATTAAAATTTTGAATCAAATGTTATTCAACTTATTTCAGCATCTAAAACTTTCTGTAGTGAGGTTAAAAATTTTTAATGTTTACTTAAAGTTAAGTGAAGGCCTTGTATGAAGGTTTCTCCCAGCACATGCTGTTGTTTTACCATAAACAAGTCTTCCTTATTAGGTTAATATAGCATATATTTTAATATTTGAAAGTGTATTTAAAGTGTCTTAGGGAAATTCCCTGGTGGTCCAGTGGTTAGGATTCTGTACTCTCACTGCCAAGGGCCTGGGTTCAGTCACTGGTTGGGAAACTAAGATTCTGAATGCTGCATGGTGCAGCTAAAAAAAAATAATAACACTTAAAGTGTCTTAGAGCATAGAATGATAATTTTTAAGTCTTTGAGTAAGGCAAAATAGTCACCCCTTAAATTTATAAATGAAAGTATCCATTTTCCTTATCAGATCAGATCAGATCAGTCGCTCAGTCGTGTCCGACTCTCCGCGACCCCATGAATCACAGCACGCCAGGCCTCCCTGTCTATCACCAACTCCCTGACTACACTCAAACTCATGTCCACAGAGTCGGTGATGCCATCCAGCCATCTCATTCTCCGTCGTCCCCTTCTCCTCCCGCCCCCAACCTTTCCCAGCATCAGAGTCTTTTCCAATGAGTCAACTCGTCGCATGAGGTGGCCAAAGTATTGCAGTTTCAGCTTTAGAATCAGTCCCTCCAATGAACACCCAGGATTGATCTCCTTTAGAATGGACTGGTTGGATCTCCTTGCAGTATAAGGGACTCTCAAGAGTCTTCTCCAGCACCACAGTTCAAAAGCATCGATTCTTCGGTGATCAGCTTTCTTCACAGTCCAACTCTCACATCCATACATGACCACGGGAAAAACCATTGCCTTGACTAGACGGACCTTGGTTGGCAAAGTAATGTCTCTGCTTTTTAATATACTATCAAGGTTGGTCATAACTTTCCTTCCAAGGAGCAAGCGTCTTTTAATTTCATGGCTGAAATCGGCATCTGCAGTGATTTTGGAGCCCCAAAAAATAAAGTCTGACACTGTTTCCACTGTTTTTCCATCTATTTCCCATGAAGTGATGGGACCAGATGCCATGATCTTTGTTTTCTGAATGTTGAGCTTCAAGCCAACCTTTTCACTCTCCTCTTTCACTTTCATCAAGAGGCTTTAGAGTTCCTCTTCACTTTCTGCCATAAGGGTAGTGTCATCTGCATATCTGAGGTTATTGATATTTCTCCCGGCAATCTTGATTCCAGCTTGTGCTTCTTCCAGCCCAGCGTTCCTCATGATGTACTCTGCATAGAAGTTAAATAAGCAGGGTGACAATATACAACCTTGATGCACTCCTTTTCCTATTTGGAACCAGTCTGTTGTTCCATGTCCAGTTCTAACTGTTGCTTCCTGACCTGCATACAGGTTTCTCAAGAGGCAGGTCAGGTGGTCTGGTATTCCCATCTCTTTCAGAATGTTCCACAGTTTATTGTGATCGACACAGTCAAAGGCTTTAGCATAGTCAATGAAGCAGAAATAGATGTTTTTCTGGAACTCTCTTGCTTTCTCCATGATCCAGCGGATGTTGGCAATTTGATCTCTGGTGCCTCTGCCTTTTCTAAAACCTGCTTGAACATCTGGGAGTTCACGTTTTACATACTGCTGAAGCCTGGCTTGGAGAATTTTGAGCATGACTTTGCTAGCGTGTGAGATGAGTGCAATTGTGCAGTAGTTTGAGCATTCTTTGGCATTGCCTTTCTTTGGGATTGGAATGAAGACTGACCTCTTCCAGTCCTGTGGCCACTGCTGAGTTTTCCAAATCTGCTGGCATATTGAGTGCAGCACTTTCACAGCATCATCTTTCAAGACTTGAAATAGCTCAACTGGAATTCCATCACCTCCACTAACTTTGTTTGTAGTGATGCTTTCTAAGGCCCACTTGACTTCACATTCCAAGATGTCTGGCTCTAGGTCAGTGATCACGTTATCGTGACAATCTTGGTCATGAAGATCTTTTTTGTACAGTTCTTCTGTGTATTCCTGCCACCTCTTCTTAATATCTTCTGCTTCTGTTAGGTCCATACCATTTCTGTCCTTTACGAGCCCATCTTTGCATGAAATGTTCCCTTGGAATCTCTAATTTTCTTGAAGAACTCTCTTGTTTTTCCTATTCTGTTGTTTTCCTCTATTTCTTTGCATTGATCACTGAGGAAGTCTTTCTTATCTCTCCTTGCTATTCTTTGGAACTCTGCATTCAGATGCTTATATCTTTCCTTTTCTCCTTTGCTTTTCGCTTCTCTTCTTTTCACAGTTATTTGTAAGACCTCCTCAGACAGCCATTTTGCTCTTTTGCATTTCTTTTCCATGGGGATGGTCTTGGTCCCTGTCTCCTGTACAATGTCACGAACCTCCGTCCAGAGTTCATCAGGCACTCTTATCAATCAGATCTAGTCCCTTAAATCTATTTCCACTGTATAATCATAAGGGATTTGAATGAGGTCATATGTCTTTTCTCATTTTCCAGTATTAGCATGTCTTCCATCCTGAAACAAACAGCTTAAACAAGAAGAATGAAAAGAGTAGTAGGATCAAGCTTTTTTTCTTAAATAAAATATTTATTTTTGGCAGTGCTGGGTCTTCATTACTGTGTGGACTTTCTCTGCATGTGATGTGTGGGCTTCTCGTGGCGGTGGCTTCTCTTGTAGTGGAGCACATTCTCTACAGTGTGGGTTTCAGTTGTTGTGGCTCGTGGGCTCTATGGTGCTGGCTCAGTAGTTGTGAAGCACGGGCCTGGGATCTCCACCAAACGTGGGATCTTCCCAGACCAGGGACCGAACCTGTGTCCCCTGCATTAGCCAGTCTATCCTAGCCACTAGAGCACCAGGGAAGCCTTGGAGCCAAGCTTTGTGCAGAGTGAGTGGAGTCCTGACATTGTCTTGGAACCTTGGGCACTTTTGATTTATATATCTGAGCTACTGCTTTTTCTTAATTGAAGTATTGAGTTACGATATTCTAAAAGTTTCAAGTGTACAACATAGTGATTCACAGGTTTTGGTTGTTTTTTTCCTTGCTTGTGGAATTTTAGAATAGTTCCTGGTGGTTGCTTGAATCTGGGCCTCGGAAGTGAAAGCCTGGGGTCCTAACCACTAGACCATCAGGTGACTCCCAGGTTCACGATTTCTGATGGCAGGGGTATTGACCTGTTTGGTTTATTGATTTTCCTCAACGCCTCAGACTATGTCTTGTGTATACTGGGTGCTCCATAAATCTTTGTTGAATGCAGTTATTAACCTGACTTGCTGACTTTGGTGAGTTCTTTGCTTGTTTTTGTGTCTCCTCTTGCCTTGTCCTGTTCCCCTCCATGGACCTGTTCCAGTTATGTTTGACCTTCGCCCTAGTGTGGGAAATGTCAGCCTTGTTCCTGTTGGGCTTCTGTGGGAGCTGCCCTCACTCCAGTTTCCCAGTTAGCTCTTGCTTGTCATTCAAGGTCTCAGTGAAGTGTCACCTGCTCACAGAGGTCTTTGGTCTTTTTTCTTCATCCTGTTACCCACTGTTTTTTCTAAAATTTAAATTTTAACTTAATAAGTGATAAGTCGTGCTCACAAATTCAGAAAATGCACCAAAACACACAGTGAATAGTTTCTCCATGCCTGTCAGCTGTCTGTCAGTGTGAAAATTATTTATATTAGGGTGGTCGTCTTCCGTCCAGAGGCTTTTGTTGCAGTGTAAGCAAATGGCTGTATAGATGAAGCAGTGTTTGTAAGCTTCTGTGTTTTCAGACTGGGCTGAGTGACCTTATGAGAGGAGAAGGGTTACCAGGCAGTTCAGAGTTGGCACTGGGCCCTTAGACCAGGTTTCCACTCCTGCACAGCTGCAGTCTTGTCTCCTCTGAGGGTGTAGGGTACAAACCACTTCACTGTCCTGTCTGTCTGTCTGCAAATTGACCTGCAGTCTGTACTTAACCCGCATTTTCCCTCCTTGTTGTTTTTTCCAGTTTAGCCTCTGAGATGAAGGTGATCCATGTTCAGGACTGGGTCTGCTACCATCCGTGCCCATCACCTCATCATCTGTCTGCTCAGTAACTTATTTTTTCCTTTCTGACTGTTTCATTGTTAACTCTCTGCTGTCTCTTTGGCTTCGGCACAGCCCTGCCTGTGTAGTAGGTGCTCAGAAATACGAGTCGACTGGCAGAGTCATGAGGAGTTTGGACTGTTGCGGTGAAGACCTGGTGATGCATTCTAGCTGTGTGACTTGGTTAGTTAGTGTCTCTGAGCCACAATTTCTAAGTCATGAACACGGGACAAATATTACAGCTCTATCAGGGTTATTTTGAAGATGTAACCAAGGGGTGGATAATATTTTCCTAGGACTATTGTAACAAATTACCACAAACTTAGAAGTCACAAGTCAGAAATTGGTGGCCTGGAGCTCAAGCCAAGGTGTCACCAGAGCTGAGCTTGCCCAGGAGGCTCTGGGGAGGGCTCGCTCCTCACCTCCTGTAGGTTTTGGTGCTGTGACATGCTGGGCTGTGTCTTTCCCTCTCCGCAGCTGCCTCTGGTCTTGGTGCCTGTTGTCTCCTCCACCTCTTGATGGGGTACAAGAGGTGTGTTCAGGCCCCACCCAGCTAAGCCCATTTTGAAGTCCTTTCTCATCATCATCTTTGCACAGACCCCCTTTCCATGTGAGGTAACAGTTATAGGTTCCAGGGCTTAGTATCTGATGTTGTCAGGACCGTTATGCAGCCTGATAGATGGACACGAAGGGCAGGGCAGTGGGCATTTACGCTTTGTGGATGCAGTTGACAAAGATTTCAGATTCTCAGGAGGATTTAATCACATAGCTATATGGGAGCAGGGAATGTGAGAACAGTGGATTAAAAAAAAAAAGATAAGGTAAGGAAAGTTGGAGATTAAATCATGTCATTTTATTCAATACACTGAATAAGTGGGATAAATATCAGGAGATTGTCATGATCAGATTTTAGTAATTTTTTTGTTCACATGTGTGTGAAACGATTTATCTATGTTTTCAGTGTTAAAATTTATATGGTAGGCAGTGGTAGAGAAGATAAGGTTGCAAATATACTGCATTTTCTTATTGAAAATTGTATAATTACCTGTATTTTTATATTGCAAGAAGTTCACGTGTTAAACTGTATGAAATGATTAGTGAATGAGGGAAGATCACAGAATGGATATCAAATTTTTCCTGGATCATCGATAAGAATTGTTGTTACTTAGAGTAAGAAAGAAAGTAAAAGTACCTTCAAAAAATTCTTTTAATTTGAGTCATATCAAAAGCTATATACTGACATTTGTAATGTGTGTCTTCTTTCCGTCTCCTTAACAGGGTCTTTGGCATGGACACAGGTTCAGCAGGAGTATTGGAAGTGACTGATCAGACTCCTGTCCTGTTGGGGAGGACGGCCATGGCAGCTAGTCTCACGGATGTAGGAAATTCGTTTAGTGGGCCACCTAATCCTTTAGTGAATAGATCTAATAAATTTCAGAGCTCATCAGTGGAAGACGACGATGATGTTGTGTTTATTGAACCAGTACAGCCGCCTCCTCCTTGTGCACCAGTGGTGGCTGATCAAAGAACCATAACATTTACATCATCGAAAAATGAAGAGCTGCCAGGAAATGATTCCAAAATTCTTCCTTCCTCAAAAGAATTGGCTTCTCAGAAGGGGAGTGTAAGTGAGACGATCGTCATTGATGATGAGGAGGATATGGAAACAAATCAAGGGCAAGAGAAAAATTCCTCCAATTTCATTGAACGGAGACCATCTGAGTCTAAAAACAGAACCAATGATGTGGATTTCTCCCCTTCCAGTTTTTCAAGAAGTAAGGTAAATGCAGGAATGGGTAATAGTGGTATCACCACAGAACCAGACTCTGAGATTCAGATCGCTAACGTCACGACCTTAGAAACAGGCGTCGGCTCTGTGAGTGATGGCCAGTTAGAACACACTGACGGGAGAGACATGAACCTGATGATCACACACGTAACATCCCTGCAGAATGCCAGCTTGGGAGATGTCTCTAATGGACTGCAGTCAAGTAATTTTGGTGTTAATATGCAAACATACACCCCGTCTTTAACTTCACAGACCAAGACTGCAGTAGGACCTTTCAATCCTGGTAGAATGAATGTGGCAGGAGATGCATTTCAGAACGGAGAGTCTGCAGCTCATCACAATCCTGGTAAGCAGTGAGGGTCCTCTCCCGTTCCCCCTCTAGGGATTGTTTACAGGCAGGTTCTTCTTTCCGTGTCCTAATTGGTGCTATTTTCGTTAGTTTACTCATGTAAGGTGTGTTAATTCTGTTGACTTTCAAGTTTCACATTTTAACTAATAAGAGATATAAAACTATGTATGTAATATTTCTCTGTAGAGTATTAGAAAATTAATCAGAACAAAATACTCTATTCACCATACTCAAGTCTAATAATAATTTGGCATTCTATTTGTCATATACTCATTTTATGCTCGTGTGTTTTTAATGGTATGGTTTTAATGTGCAAATAGAGAATGAAAAGATAGTTAGTACATGTGAGGAGCAATATAATGTTGTGTAATTGCATTTAGGTTTGTGTTTAATTTTGACTGCCTGTCTGATTTTAATTTTTACTTACTAGCACTAATTTTTTTTTAACCTGTAAAGATTGGTAAATTTCTTGACTATTTGAAAATACTTTCTGCAGGCAGCTTTACTCTGTGGAAGCTGTGAGAAGAGTTCTGTGGCTTTTCCTGACCATGTGAGGCCTCCCTGTCTCTCGTGTACCTTCTCTTCTTAGGCTTCATCATTTTAAGCTTTATCAGCCTAGGATTGTGGGGAATAATAAGAAATGGCTGAAACAGAGGCTGTGTAGAATGTTTTGTGACATACTAGTTTTTTCTTACTTATTCTTTTTGGATATGAGAGTAATGTCTAATTACTGAAGAATGTTTGGAAAATCCATAATTGAAAACCGGTGGGGAGAAACCTTTATAGGTGATTAACTGAAGGTTTCCTACCACTGTTGATAATGGTTTGAGTGACTGGTTGTCATTTTTTCTCCTTTGTATTTCTTAACTTGCTTGAGTGCAGTTCTTCATAATGTTCCTTCTTGTTTTCCCTCCACTTAATGTGGCTCTGTATTTTTTCATGCCACTAAAATTGTTTACACATGGAAGTTGTAATGACTGCACAGTGGGTTTCGTTATACCAGTCGCCATATTTGGCTTTTACATTATTTTCCTTTTTTGGCTGTTTTTGGTATATGATGAACTTTTTTCCGCTCAAATTTCTGATGATTTCTTAACATTTACTCCTAGAAGTCAAGTTACTGTGTCAGAGAGTGTCACTGCTTCTATCCGTCCAAACATCATTGGTTATAAAAAGGTTCTGGTTTATAGTGATTTTGAAAAAAGTATATTTCTTAATACTTAGTTTTGAAAAATTCTAATGTATGTTTTTACATATATTTGTTGGTAGGTCATTGATGTGTGC
Organism: Moschus berezovskii; assembly: GCF_049115385.1. Classification (NCBI taxonomy): domain Eukaryota; kingdom Metazoa; phylum Chordata; class Mammalia; order Artiodactyla; family Moschidae; genus Moschus; species Moschus berezovskii. The sequence continues at coordinate 50,464,581 of NC_142472.1, forward strand.
ATGTGTATGTGAATTTGTGCGAGTATTTTTAAGTTGTGGAAAGAGTTTGTCATGCTGCCTTCTGGAAAGGTTTTACCAATTTAAACTGCTATCAGCTGTATATCTTTCCTTCTGGCTCACATAAAAGTTTAAGACATGATAATAGTCAAATTAGTTTCAAAATAGCTATTTTGTCTCATAATTTTAAATATATTAAAAACATGAAAAAGAACGTAGTGTGCAGTCTTTACTGTTGAGGATGGTACATTTAATTGTAACCTGAGATTGCAGGATAGGTCTAGCTTTGCACACTTTCCCTTCCTCTCGCCCCTTTAAATACCTAACAGTAGATTTGTAACTTTTGACCATATCAAGAGTATATGTTTGATTTTGTTAATTCTCTATTTAGTTCAATTCCAGTTTTTAGTATTTAAATAACTCTTAAGAATATTCTTATCCAGGTGTCTTGGGACCCCTAGTATTTGAGGACTGTTGCTGAGTTAGGGAATATCAAGTGGGCATCAGAAAGCCATATACACCTCTTGCTCCTGAGTTTACAGATTAGCTGAGTTTACAGATTAGCTTTTGTGTGTATCTGCAGTCTTTGTTTGTAATGGAGAATTGCAACATCCTAGGTGTTTATGCTGGCTCTTAGACTAATGATGACTGGCAAATTAACCTCTATTCCTTGATGTCCCTTGTGTAAAACAGAGGCTTCAGATAGAATGCTTAAGTCCCTTCCATTCCTAGAAGTGTGTTGATGTTGGAGGAGGTGAAAATTTGAAAGTAGGGGAAATGTAAGAGCTAAAGTATAGATAAAAGGAGCTACTGTGTTTAGTTTACAGGACCTAAAACTAAATTGAAAAAAATTTGCCGTTTTTCAAAGTCAAGTTAATAGATGATTTTAGGTTTAAATAGGTTCCTTTAAGTATATATTCAAATGAGAAGCCTACAGAGTTGAAAATTCTAAGGAGCCACTATTTATGTTGTAAAAGCTATTCCTTCTAACATATATTCAAATAAAATTTTTGTTTGACAGCCCTTCATGAAATGGAACTGCCATTTCAGTGATTTGCATTCTTTGTGTTCATTAGTATTTTTACCTCTTCATTAAAACCGGCCCTCATGGTAGCAGGGTGACAGGATTCTGGATTGCACTCTGTTTACTCTCTGTATAAAGTATGATTTATTTGGAGGGGTTTGTGGATTAGGTAAAATTTGAATAGCAGTGTATGTAGCCCCTGGAAACCACTAGGTCAGTGGACTGGTCAGAACCAGGAACTTGCCCTCTTTAAGGTTTTGATAGTAAAAAAATGTCCTCATACTCTGGATGTATTCGTACTTTGTTTTTCATATGAAAGGACATCTTTTTTGTATGGAAGTTCAAATTTCACAAGGAGCTCAAAAGGAAAAATACTACAAGAGGAGAAAGTAGTAGAAGTTAGAAGCAATATCATGAAAACTTTCAAAATGTATTGGTATTGCTGCAGTCTATGGGGTTGCAAAAGAGCTGGACACAACTGAGCAACGGAGCATGCACACACACATTCCTGTTGCATCGGGAAGCTGTGGAGCGGTGCCCAGCGGTGGGCTGGAAACTCACTGCTCATCCCACTGAAGAGGACTGTGAAGGGGAGAGGGGTGGACTTCTGCTCCCTAGCGCTGGACTCCCAGCTCTCAGTGCCATGCCCGGTAGGCTGTGCTGCTGGCAGGGGCAGCACCCCTGGGTGGTGGTGCGTTGGTCCCCATGTCTGTGTAACACTCTGATTTCTTTGATATTATGTGATGTACGTAGAGGCCATGGAATGAAACATGTATATGGAAAAGCTGTTCTCAGAAAGATTTATTTAAATTTTTTTATTATTTTTTAATTTTTTTGGCTGTGCCATGCAGCATGTGGGATCTTAGTTCTCTGACCAAGGATCAAACCCATGCCTCCTTGCAGTGGAAGCATGGAATCTTACCACTGGACTGCAAGGGAAGTTCCTAAAAAGATGTTTTGAGTATAATCATTTATAAACTTTATCCAACCTATGTTATATTTGTCAAAGGTTCTGGTTGGTCAAGATTTTATTATACTTTTATGTTGATATATGTGTTCCTTGCTTAAAGTCATATTCTGTAAGTTCTTCCTGTTTAACAACTAATGGCTAATACTTTTTAGTGCTTCCTGTATGCCAGTCACTGGTTTTTAAACCATATATTATTTCATTTAAAGTTTCCATTTGCAGTTGAGAGATGAGTTTGGCGCCAGGTGAGTAACTTCCCTGGCTAGTAGGTAATGAAGCCTGCATGTCAGCCGTGCTGACTCCAAGGTCTGTGCCTTTGACCATCCGCTGTACTGCACCTTCCTGATGTCTGAAATGTGTAGAGAATATTTCTGTGATATAAATTTCAACGTATGTGTGTGTGTGTTTTTTTTTAGATTCTTGGATCTCCCAGTCAGCATCCTTTCCCCGTAATCAGAAACAGCCAGGGGTGGATTCTTTATCACCAGTGGCCTCGCTTCCTAAACAGATTTTCCAGCCTTCTGCCCAACAGCAACCCACTAAACCAGTTAAAGTCACTTGTGCAAACTGCAAAAAACCTCTGCAGAAGGGACAGACAGCTTATCAGCGAAAAGGATCAGCTCACCTCTTCTGTTCTACTACCTGCCTTTCTTCCTTCTCTCACAAGCCTGCTCCAAAGAAACTTTGTGTTATGTGTAAAAAGTAAGGTTTGCCTTTCAGCATATTTCCATGTGGTTGAATATTGGTGATATAAAATTTGAGAAAACTTGTTTTAGAGGTGAATCACTGTGTTTTGAAAATGCATAATTTGTAGAGCATTAGAGTGTTCTCTTGGAGAAGGCAATGGCACCCCACTCCAGTACTCTTGCCTGGAGAATCACGTGGACGATGGAGCCTGGTGGGCTGCAGTCCATGGGGTCGCTAAGAGTCGGACACGACTGAGTGACTTCACTTTCCCTTTTCCCTTTCATGCATTGGAGAAGGAAATGGCAGCCCACTCCAGTGTTCTTGTCTGGAGAATCCCGGGGACGGGGGAGCCTGGTGGGCTGCCGTCTCTGGGGTCGCACAGAGTCGGCCATGACTGAAGCAACTTAGCAGCAGCAGAGTGTTCTCTGTTGAGCTGAGGTGGTTTAGGAATAAGAGCCTCCTACTTGGATGGGCTTTTGGGTTGATATAGATCCTCGATCCCCGTAATTATTTTTATCTGTGATCTCCATTGGACTTGAGTTTGTAAAAATACATACATGCTTATTTACATTACTAATTATAAGAATTTAGTTCTAGCCCGATAAAATTCTTAAGCAATTTATGTGTGACTAGTTTTGTATTAAAATACGTCAAAATTTAGAGTACTTTCATGTTAAGATTGTTTAAAATTGGCAGAACTTTGGTTATTGTATGCATTTATTTATGTTTGTCTTAAACGTTAGGTCATTTTTTAATATTCACCTTTTGACGACTCAAGTACCAATTTTTTGACAGCCTTGTAGTCCTGCTGTTTCTATGTCTGGCCTCACTAGTTAAAAATGAGATGACTACGGCATGTTCTGTACAAGGTCAAGCAGGTGGATTTTCTGTACCATCTCTTGAGCAGCCCATGTTTGTGAAGATATTTTAGATCTTAGAAATTTGAAAAGGGCTGAGTGCTCTGTAAGTTTAGTAAATTCAAATATTGGTGCAATTGTTTTACATTTTTTGATTGCTTTACAGTAATAGACTTGCATACAGTAGTGTTGCTGCTGCTGCTGCTGCTGCTGTAGTGTTAAGACCTGGAAATTCAGAGTTAAAGGAAAGTTTCGAATGTCATCAATGTGGTTGTTTCTTAACATTTTTAATTGTAGTTGAGAGCTGTACAGAATGGTCAGTGGGGTTATTCTGGGTTATGGGATGTATTTAAATTCACTTTAGCTCTCTAAAAGGATGTTGTATTCCTGTGACCTAGATACCTCATGGTTTCTGCTTACCTGGAGAGGAAAATTGCATAAGTATCGTAATTTATACCTCAGTAAATTAGGCCTTGACATTAAACTCCACATTTATAACAAAAACTTTTTTTTTTAAAGTGTTTCCAGTGTCTGAAAGCCTTGTTAAGGAGCTTGAAGATGAAGTGAGTGGTGGCTGGGGTTTAATAGTACTGCTTCTCAAGCTCCTGTGTTCATCATATTTTTATGAACCAAGAGTTTTTACATAGTAAAGGTGATTTAATGAGTCTAAAAATGGTTCCAATTTATGGAAGTTAAAAATGTCACTTTTTTTGTATTTATTTTTAAGTGGAGCTTGACTTTGCTGCTTTTCAGAGATATAACTACAATGAAAGGAACTATTGTTGCTCAAGTAGACTCGAGTGAATCATTCCAGGAGTTCTGTAGCACATCTTGTCTGTCTCTCTATGAAGACAAACAGAATCCTACTAAAGGAGCTCTGAATAAATCAAGATGTACAATTTGTGGTAAACTAACAGAGGTTTGTATTTCTGTGCTTTATCACTTAGTTCTGATTGTTTTTGACTGTTAACCATATATTATCAGTATGTGTTTCCTTAAAAGTGAGGGTATATGAAATCTGTCTTATAACTATCCCTTTATGCAGTTATGAAAAAATTGAAATATAGCATGAGTTCACTTTTTCCTTGAAGTTGGGAGCACTCACAGACAAAACCATAGTGTTTAAATGGTGCTAAACTTCAAACAAGAGGCAACAATCTTGTCTAAGCAGTGAAATAAGTGGTGGGGATATTTTGGAGGATTTCATTAAAAATATGGTTTTGGCATTTGATGAAATAAAAAGAAATCTGTGTATCCATCCTTATTTGAATTATTTATAATAGTTCTCCCTATTCTGTATAGCAATGTACTTTATTTTCTGTTTGGATCTGTTTTAGAAGTTTTATACTACCCAGCCTGGATTGCTTCCTGTCACTTATAGAGACCTCTAGGGAAGCCTGTATTATAATCCTGGTGGTCCTCCCTGTTTTCTGCCATATGTGTATTCTGTGTGTTTATTTTAAAAAAGTTTAAAATAATAATGAAATGTACTTTGTTTTGCCCTTTTCCTAAACAAACCTTACATAGAAAAATAGAGGCATTTTCTTTCTGTTGGATGGAGCACCTTGTGACTTAAGCTACATGTTGTGTATTAATTTGTGTTTTAAAATTTTGCTTGTTGTTTTTCTTTTAGATTCGCCATGAAGTTAGCTTTAAAAACATGACTCACAAGCTGTGCAGTGACCATTGCTTTAACAGATACAGGATGGCTAATGGCCTTATAATGAACTGCTGTGAGCAGTGTGGCGAGTACTTGCCCAGCAAAGGAGCTGGGAACAATGTCCTGGTCGTTGATGGTCAGCAGAAGAGGTTTTGCTGCCAGAGTTGTGTCAGTGAATACAAGCAGGTAATTCAACACTGGTTTGAGTGTGTTTTTAAATTGCTGTAATAGTTTTACTCTTAACAGCATTTAGTAACCAGATTTATCTTGGGATCTCATTTAGTTCCATTATTGTCTTAACATCTTAGAGATAACCTTATCTCAGAAATGTGGAAATATATGTAGATGGTTGGAAATAAGGTTGTGATTTTACCATAGGTAAATGCTTACCAAAGTGATTCTTGTTTTGAATTTTTTTGGGGTGGTGGAGAGGGGTCACAAATATGATTTTTCAGATTGTTAATGCTTAGGAATGATTATCTTATTTCATTTGTAATATTAATTTGAAATTAATTTGAAAGATGTTTTTGATTTAATTTATTTTTTAATGATTTCAAAAGTCAGAAGTTGGCCCCCATTTCTTTCTTCTGTTGGTTCCTACTTATTCTTTATACACATCAATTTTTAATAGTATTTTCTTTTCTGTTCTTTCTGAAGAATTAAGGAAATAATTTGTTCTTAGTTTCTCTTTTTTTCCTGTACAAAAGGGAGCATACTGTATGTACTTTACTGTACATTTGTATCTTGGACGCATCCCCTGTCAATATATTCCTTATTCTTCTTTTCATGGCTTAGTTTTTAAGTATTTTGTGAGCTGGTTGTTAACCCATTGTTAAAAATTAAGTTTGAGAAACTTATAAATTCTATTTGTATTAGTCTGCTAGGACTGCCATAACAAAATACTGAGGGGTTCAGACAGCCAAGAATTTTCTTTCTCACAGTTCTGGAGGCTTAAAGATCAAGGTGCCCTTCCAGGGTGATTTCTGGTGAGGCCACTCTGCCAGACTTGTAGGGAGCCTTCTCTCTGTGTCCTCATGTGGTCTTTCCTCTGTGCTCAGGAGAAAGAGTGTCCTGTAGGACTTCATTTAGTCTTGACTGCCTCCCTAAAGCCCCTACTCCAGATACAGTCTCATTGGGACTAAGGGCTTAAAGATAATGTATTTGGGGTGGAGGGAGACAGAGAGTATTGAAAACAAAGAAAATAAATACTTAAAACTTAGAAATTCCCAATTATTTTATTATATTTTAATGTTATCTGTGCTCTTGAAGTTATTTCCATGACTGTATTTGTGTGGTGGCAATATTGTATGTAATAGAGTACATCCGTGTCTCCCTCCCCCAATTCATGTTCATTTTATGCTGGTGTCATGTGGATTATGGTGTTTCCTCTCACCTCCCAAGAGCCAGTGGTCACCAGTATACAAGACAACACTGGGCTGACTGTTGTTTATTTGGTTACTTTGCTGTGGATATTGTGTTATCTCCATTGTTTTGCTGCTACAGATAACCGATGGTGAATGACCTGGCACAGGCACAGCTCAGAGATGTTTTGGGTTCAGTTCCAGACCACTGCAGTAGATTGATTGACTGACTGACTGAAAGTCGCTCAGTAGTGTCCGATTCTTTGCGACCCTAGGGACTGTATAGTTCATGGAATTCTTCAGGCCAGAATACTGGAGTGGGTATCCTCTCTCTTCTCCAGGGGATCTTCCCAACCCAGGGATCAAACCCAGGTCTCCCATATGGCAGGCAACAGAACGAATATTAAAGCGAGACTTAGTCTACTAAGTGTGCAAGTAGCTATCATGTCTAAAATAATGTACATACCTTAGTTAAAATTACTGACTGTCATCTGAGCCTTATTTTTCTATAGGATCATTAAAGTTATAATTATTCTGTAAGCTGGGCATTGGCACTGGGATAGAGCAGACAGGCATTTGTAAAGTTGGATGAGGTTGTTTTAAGTCACGAAATAGGTAATTAAGAATCAGCTTTTACAGGTTGCTTGTTGACCTTTCAGTCTGGGAGTCTTTCTTTATATCTTTTTATATGGACCTAGAACCTATTAGACAGAATAAAGTGAGTCAGAAAGAAAGATAAATATCATATTCTAATGCACATATATGGAATCTAGAAAAATGGTTCTGAAGAATTTATTTGCAGGGCAGCCTTGGAGAAACAGATATAGAGAATAGACTTATGGACTTGGGGAGAAGGAAGGAGATGGTGAGATGTGTGGAAAGAGTAACATGGAATCTTACATTATCATATGTAAAATAGATGGCCAATGGGAATTTGCTGTATGGCTCAGGAAACTCAAACAGGGGCTCTGTATCAACCTAGAAGAGTGGGATGGGGGAGGGAGATGGGAGGGAGATTCAAAAGGGAGGGGATGTGTGTATGCCTATGGCTGATTCATGTTGAGGTTTGACAGAAAACAACAAAATTCTGTAAAGCAGTGTCTTTCAATAAAAAAAAATAAAAATAAAGCCTTTTAAAATCTTCTTTTAGGTAGGTAGCCATCCAGGCTTCCTGAAGGAGGTTCGAGATCACACACCAGACTCTTTCCTCACGCAGCCCGAGGTAAGTGGGAGTGTGGCCTGGCCATGGCTTACACATGACGCATGCTGCTACTGCCTTATTGTGTGTCTGAGAATCATGTCCATTTGGAAGCATATTAACATTTCTGAACTTAAAATCTGTCATGATGATGATCGTTTTCTTTATCTCTTCAGACAAACAAACTTTCATTTCACTAAATATTACGTGTTTTCTTGTGATGTATTCTATTGCTTTTAGGTATTTATGTTATTAAAAATTAGTTTTAGATACAGATTTTTAACTCATAGTCCTTGACCACAGTGAGCATTTAAATGTAGAATATAAAAGTCCTTCTCTTTTACCTACCTGAAAGAGGGGAAGAAACCTCTTTCTTTCAAAAACTGTTTCCAAATCTATATTTGTTAAGCTGCATGAGTAAATTAGTATTTGAATAATAACTGTATACAATTAACAGTAATTAAAATTGTAGTACAGCAATCAAAATAAGACATTTAAAATTAATACTGCTGTTTGATTCATCTATAGACTTTATTCAAAATTTGTTCGTTAATGTCTGTTATTACAAATTGGAAAAAAATTTATATAACATCTAATCCAGGATCATAAGCCATTATTTAAAGAAACCTTTTTTTCAGTTTCTCCTTCTCTCCTTCTGAGACCCTAGTTCCAGGTGTGCTAGACTTCCTGCTCCTGCCCCTGGTCACAGTGGCTCATTATTTATTGAGGTTTTTTAAGTCTTGTTTTTCTTCTTGCTTCCTTGTAAAGACTTTCTATTGTATCTTTGGTTTTACTGGTTTTACTCATTTTTTCTAACCAACTGTTAGTTCCGTGTGGTGTAGTTTTTGGCTTGGCCTTTGTGTCATCTCTAGAGGTTCTGTCTGTGTCTTTTTTATGTCCTCTTATTTCTGGCCTCATTATGTTCATGTTGTTCTTCCATGGGTTTCTTGAGTATATCAGCATATTTATCATAGTAGCTGTTTTAACAGCTTTGCCTGCTCATTTCATATGTCCTTTTTATATAAAATTTCTGTGTTTTAGAGAGTTATACAGTTGGCCCTTTATATCCACAGGTTTTGCATCTAATGGATTCAATTGACTGAAAATGTGTTGGGGGTGTGGGGGTATGGCATAAAATTCCAGGAACTTCCGAAAATCACAAGTTAAATTTGCTGCATACTGCCAGCTGTTTATATAGCATTTACATTGTTTTAGTTATTATAAGTAATTGAGGGAGATGTGCATACTATACCATTTTATATAAGGGACTTCTGAACTGATCCCTGGTCTGTCTGGTCCCAGGGTCTTTTGTGACCTTGATATTTCTGAGCACTGCAGGACAGGTGGTGAAGCTCCCTTGAGTTAGGTTTGTTTGCTGTTTTCTCAGGATCACACTGAGGTGGTGCATGGTAGGCAAGAATAGTAGGTAGCAGTACATGTCCTTGTGCAGCGTCAGACCAACAGGCACGTGATGTCTGCTGTCCGCTCTTGTTGCATTGTCTTGGCTCACTCGGTCAAGGGGGCGCTGTCCCATTTCTCCAGGCAGTTGCTGTTTTTCCCTCCATATATGTTATTTTGAGGGGGTGTATTTTATACTACGTAAATACCGTGTTGCTCAGCAAACTTCTCAATATTTTTAGCATCTGTTGTCAATTAGAAAAATTCTTAAAATTGCAAAACTAGTATATATGTATTGAAAGAAAAATTGTAAACTATACAATAGTGAAGAAAAGCATGATGGTGTGTAAATTTTTTAGATCTTTATTTTACTGCACAAACATCTTGCAATGTGAAGGAAGAATTTCAGGGTTTTTTTGAATGAATGAAGTACAAGGTTTGCTTGAATTTCTCTCTTAATCTTCACTTTGTGTAGAAAATAGTATAATATCACGTCATTGTTGACAATTTACCACTGCCTCTCCTCTACAGATTTAGTTCTTCACTGTTCTTCTGCTTTGGATTCCTTTGGTAACATGGTTAGATTGATTCTCAGAATGCTGTTAGATGCATAAGTAAAGTATCTATGATTACAAATAGGACCAGTTATTCAAAATATAGTTTTAAAAGTATTAAATGAAATGTGATTTATGCACATGGTATTAATGCATTAAATAGTAAGGTATAGTGTTTAATATAATGTTTTTTGAGGTTGACATCTGTGATACATTGATACACCTGCCAGTATAGATAAAAAGTTGGGAATTTTTATTTTTGACAAAGTCACATGTTCTGCTAACTAGTGTGGTTTATTGCTTCTAATTAGATGAAAAACAAAGCTTCATGTCAGTCGGTTGGATGTTAATGAATTTGAAGGGGTATGTTTTTCCATGTGGTATTGTGGACACAAGTTAGCTTTCAGTTGTTTCTGGACGTGGCCCGGAGTTGGTTTTGTGCAGCCACACACATACCCATTTCCTGGGTTAGATTCGCAGTTACAAGTCCATCCAACCTTTATTGCTTGAGCACCTACCAGTGCTGTCCACTCGCTTGGTTAAAAATGTAAAAAATGAGATATTTTGCTTACATAGTAAAGGCAAAAATAGGGGAAAGTTTTGGAATCATGTGATGGATTTTTATATTCATGTGGAGTTGGTTAATAAGGCACTTTTTTTCAGTGAATAGACTGGAAATGAGTCCATTTGCCACAAACACCCCATTATTTTTACCTTTTACACCAGCGCTGTTTCAATCAGATCTACTTCATACTTTTCTCTTTCTTTTTACTGAATTTATAAGTAGGTTTCTTCTATGCCTGAATGGGGAATGTAATAATTGTGAATTTGTTTCACTTAATTTTGTTCCTTAAACCACTCAGTGCATATTTATAGAAGCATGAAGTTTAAATATGATTATGTTGATTGTTTACATAGGAAGCAGAGAAAACACGGCATGGCAGTGTATGTCTTTTTTGCTAATACTTTCCCATTAGGTGGGCCCTTTCAGGGTTGAAGTAGTGGCAAATGTAAAGGTGGCTGTTAAAGTGTTCTCAGTATTGATGATTCTGTCTTTCTCAGTGTCTTCACACCAAACTATTTCTTAGTGGGGACCAGCTGCTTAGCTTCTTGTTTACTTGACCCAAGTTAATTGGTCTACTTTTTATTGGTATGTCTTAAAAGTTACTAATTATTGATATTTAGCCATTCTGACAGTGAACTTATTGTCAACTTGAAGGATATTTCAGTTAAAACATGTAGTGTAGGTTAGAGTGGATGATTGGGCCTCGGTTATGTTGGTAAGACAGTTCTTCCTAGGAGCTGCCTTGTGGAGGTCTCACGTCCACTGCTGAGAGCCACTTTGCTTTTCTCTGTGTAGATCTGTGACACAATGGCAGGTATCTGATATTTTTAGTATTCCTTACTTGTGTTGTGGTGCCAGATTTTAAACATTCTTTTCTTTTTTCCTTGTCTTACTGACGTTTTTTCCTTCCAATATAAAATTTAAATTATTAGGTTCCAGGAAAACATATTTCGTTCCAGACAAAAAAACCAGCCTCTCCTCTATTGTCCTGTAACCTTGGGAGAATCATAATTAAACTTAACAGGTTTGCAGTTATTCTTATTTTTTTCCATGTTAGCATTCTTTTGCTGTTGATAGGTTTTTTCACTTTTTTTGAGCCTTTCAAAGATTGAATAAGGAGATGAGTTGCTTTCCACTTTGAGAAGTAAAGTTTATGACTTCCTTTAGGTGTTGTTTTAATAAATAAGGAACCAGTATGAATATGACATCATTCCTGGAATATAAATAACTTTTCTCATAACTTTTCCATTTATTGTATGCTGAGGAAGTTTTTCTCTTTTATCAGTGTTGTTGTTTTTGCCTAATGTTTTTACCTTCAGTTTATTGTTTTGTTTTCTCAAATCCTGTGGCATTTCTGAAATTTATCCATGCAGTTTGCTCATATTTTGTTATTTTTGGCCTGATTGTCATTTCCCCCTGACATCTCTTATTTATTTGTCCGTGGAATGTCCTGACGCCTTCTTATATCATCGTATTGTACTGCGTGGTGTTGGGTGCAAAGATAAGGGAAACAATCTAAACATCACGTGGAAGGACGGATGCTCAAGTCCCTTCCATGTGATGAGCTTGTGTCTGCAAATGCAGAGGACTGAAAAGATGATTACTTTGCGTCGTGAAATGTGACATTTTATGTAACTGATTATGATAATTCTTTTACCACTCAGGATAAAACATCAAATAAAAGTTGCACTTAAAGGTTTGCCTTTAGTTTTTACGAGGTGATTCTTGTATACAGACACACCAGCCTCTGGGTGTGTTGTTGGAGACTGTGCAGTGATGCTGCTTTTGTCCAGTAGATTCCAGAGTGGGCCTCCTGTGCCTTCCCACCTTCACTTTCTCCTTGTTCTCTCAACTACACAGGGTTGGCAGTATTCACATTTGGCACAATTGACTTTATTATTACCTATCAACTTAATTATTAACTTTAATAACCAAAAATAATTTTGAATGGAGTTTTTTTTAATTAAAATGTAAATGTTTCTATGTTTTATGTTGGTTGAATGAGGTTTTAAATGTAGAAGCGTGGTAAATCAGTTTTAAGGGAAGTGTCAGAGTGCTTTGAAATGGCAGCAGCTCAATGGAAAAAGTATTTAACATCTTCAAATTATTCCTTTGAAGGACTGTAGTTGTTTGACTATTAGGATTCATTAATTTCTTCTACCATAAGATGAGGAAGTGTGTCATCATGGTGAATGGATAAACAGTTTGCCTTATATTTTCAGTTTCTGTTTACTTATGTATAACGATTTGTTTTAACTCAATATGGAAAACCACTGTTTTTGAAGGAGACTTAGCTTAGATCATACTTTTGTTTGACCCTAATATAGCTGCATTGCAAATAAACTCAGCCTCAGATGAAGACTTTTGACCCACTAAGCCTGATTAGAGATGAACAGAATTGTTTTACAGAGAAAAAAAGTATAATGAAAAATACTTTTCTAGTTAAATTCTTAATTTTCTTTTTGTTTCAAATTTTAGAAATATGGAAAACTGACCACTTGTACTGGTTGCCGAACACAGTGCAGGTTTTTTGATATGACTCAGTGTATAGGTCCTAATGGGTATATGGAGCCATATTGTTCAACTGCTTGCATGAACAGTCACAAGACAAAATATGCAAAATCACAAAGTAAGTTTCAGGTATTTGGAAAGTTTAAGAACTTTAATAACATTAATAATTTCTTCACTATTTCTCCTCTTTTTATGCTCATTTTAAACCACATATGGTTTATTTTTGTCATCACACTAAACTTTGTTAATGTAAAAAATTTTTAATGGTTTTGATCATTTAGTTTTTAAATTTTTGGTGGAGTTTGTCCATGCCTGTGTTCTTAGCTAAAATTGTTTTTCCATTTAAACATTATCTAAAACTGAGATTGTTTCATGTATGTGTGTATGTTTTGGAGACATGGTATCAGACTCTTTTATGACAGTATTTTTTTAAGGTGCAACTAATCTCAGAAATTAATAAAATAATAGTGTATAGAAAGTTTCATTAGTAGACTAGTCTGAGAGGTCAATTAAGATTTTTAGGAAAAACCTTGGCTATTTCATAAAAAAATCTGATACATAATTTTTCTCTCTTAGGTTTGGGAATTATTTGCCATTTTTGTAAGCGAAACTCCTTACCTCAGTATCAAGCCACAATGCCTGATGGAAAGTTGTATAACTTTTGCAATTCCAGTTGTGTGGCTAAATTCCAGGTTTGTTCTTTATTTTGCTTAATGCTTCAGATACAATATAGGTAGAAAATGAACACTGTGACATACTTCATCTGTATTTAACATGCTAAGTTGTACATGGTTTTGTTGACAGTCAGATTGGAGGGTGGAGATTCTGGAGCTAGAGCAGGTGTGACTTTACCAGTGATCTACTTAGTGTGGGTACTCAAATTGGCTTCTTAACTGTTATTTGTGATACTGATCTTGAAGGAAAATATATTTTAGTTATCAGCCTTTAAAACAAAAAGGTAAGTGGTCTAGCCAGCAAAATCGAGTTCATTTGGGAATAGCCAACCAGGAGGCGCCACAGACAAGTCTGGAGAACAAAGGAGGGGTTAGGGTTGCCTTGGGGGTGGTTTTGAGCCCAAGTTACCAGAAGGCTGGTGAGAATCTTGAGTTGTTGCTGGGCATGGAGACAGTCTCCCTCCTGCTGGGGTCTGTGGGGTGAGCCTACCAGGTGGCTCTGTTTTTCAGTGAGAGTTTTCTTGATTCATTTTCACAGTGTCATTGTGCTCAGTGCCTGCTGTGCAGTGTGTTCTTGATTTGAGTAACATCTGACTTTTAAGGGGAAGGTTCTATTTTGTGCTAAGTGGATGGAAAAGTAGGATGTGAAGGGGTACCTGGAATAACACTCAAGTTTGGCCTTGGAGTACAAAACAAAGGCTAATAGAGTTTTGTCAAGAGAACATGCTGATCATAGCAAACACCCCTTTTCCAAAAACCCAAGAGATGCCTGTACACATGGACATCACCAGGTGGTCAATACCAAAATTAGATTGATTGTATTCATTGCTGCTTAAGATAGAGAAGCTCTATACAGTCAGCAAAATCAAGATCTGGAGCTGACTGTGGCTCAGATCATGATTTCCTTTTTGCAAAATTCAGGCTCAAATTGAAGAAAGTAGGGAAAACCACTAGACCATTCAGGTATGACCTGAATTAAATCCCTTATGATTATACAGTTTAGGTGACAAATAGACTGAAGGGATTAGATCTGATGGAGTGCCTGAAGAACTATGGATGGAGGTTTGTAACATTGTACAGGCAGGAAGTGTACATTCAAAAGAAAAATAAATGCAAGAAGGTAAAGTTGTCTGAGGAGGCCTTACACATAGCTGATGAAAGAAGAGAAGAGAAAGGTATTCGCTTCTGAACTCAAGAGTTCCAAAGAATAGCGAGGAGAAATTAGAAGGCCTTCTTAAGTGAACATGCAAAGAAATAGAGGAAAACAATAGAATGGGAAAGACTAGAATCTCTCCAAGAAAATTGGTGACATCAAGGGACTATTCCATGCAAAGATGGGCATGATAAATGACAGGAACAGTAAAGACCTAACAGAAGCAAAAGAGATTAAGAAGAGTTGGCAAGGATACACAGAAGAACTATACAAAAAAGGTCTTAATGGCCCGGATAACCATGATGTGTAACTCACCTTGAGTCAGACATCCTGGAGTTTGAAGTCAAGTGGGCCTTAGGAAGCGTCACTGTGAACAAAGTTAGTGGAGGTGATGGAATTCCAGGTGAGCTATTTCAAATCCTAAAATATGATGCTGTTCAAGTGTTGCACTCAGTATGCCAGCAAATCTGGAAAACTCAGCGGTGACCACAGGACTGGAAGGGGTAAATGTCATGTCATTCTCAAAGAAAGGCAATGCCAAAGGATGTTCAAACTACCGCACAGTTGCGCTCATCTCACATGCTACCAAAGTAATGCTCAAAATTCTCTAAGCCAGGCTTCAACGGTACGTGAACCATGAAATTCCAGATATTCAAGCTGGATTTAGAAAAGGCAGAGGAACCAGAGATCAAATTGCCAACATCCACCAACTAGATCATAGAAAAAGAAAGGAGTTAAAAAAAAATTTTACTTCTGCTTCATTGACTATGCCAAAGCCTTTGACTGTGTGGATCACAACAAACTGTAGAAAATTCTTAAAGACATGGGACACTCATGTTTGCTTATCTCACCCCAACCTGTAAATCCTTTTAACTTTTTAAAGTGTAATGAAACTGAAATTCCTGGTTATCCATTCGTTGTTGTTCAGTCAGTCAGTCATGTCCGACTCTTTGTGACCCCATGGACTGCAGCACGCTAGGCTTCCCTGTCCTTCACCATCTCACAGAGTTTGCTAAAACTCACGTCCATTGAGTCAGTGATGCCAGCGAACCATCCTGTCCTCTGTTGTCCCGTTCTTCAAATCTTTTCCTCCCCAACATTGCATGTAAAAAACATCAATTGAGAAAAATTATGAAAAGACTATTTTCATGGATGCACTTGGAATGAAAATGATTGCAGTATCAACTGTTACAGGCAGAGTTGGGAATTGTGTTCTTCTGTGTTTTGTTACTGGTTCAGGACTTGGTGTAGCGACCTCACTATTTATTATTTGTTTGTATTTTCTTAAAGAAAAAATCACAGTTGAACTTTATATTTTTTTTCTTTTTTCTTTAACAGAAATTGTGTGGTAAAAAATGAAATCCAGTTTCATCAAACTAAACTTATTATGCTAGTATTTTTAAAGACAAAATTGAAAAATGTCATTTTATATGTTGAGGAGATAAGAACTTAAAGATGTGTATTATTTTCTGGATGTAGTTGATACTTGATGGTTGTCACAAATAAAATTTGTAAAACCGCGTCAGATTTGGTATGTCTTGTGCTCTGTTTTAGGCTCTCAGCATGCAGTCATCTCCCAACGGCCAGTTTGTAGCACCAAGTGATATTCAATTGAAGTGCAACTATTGCAAAAATTCATTCTGTTCAAAGCCAGAAATCTTGGAATGGGAGGCAAGTCATGTTTTATTATGCATGCTATCTTCTGCTACAGTGAAAGTCTAGTATAGTAATAATGGCATTTTCATTTGAGCAACTATTTCATAGTGAATAAGGATTCGTTTTTCAGATTTAGTGAAGATTGGATTATTTGCTTTTTTTTTTTTTTTAAATGTGGGAGTAGCACCAGGAAAGGACCTGTTTCTTTTTAAGTCAAAGAGCACACTGAAGTCATACTCCACATTGTGTTCATGGTAGTGTAAGGAGTCTTTGCTTGGCCATATACCTACAGCGTCTTCTGTGTGGAGTGTTCCTGTTCCCACCTCTCTCCCCACCCTGTGTTTATAAGCATTGTCTGTGAACTGTACGATCTTATACTGCCTTAGGTTTATATTGTCATGTAACATTTTATAGTTGTGTTTTATCAAAGAATCCTAATATGAATTTTTTTTCCACCCTTGTCTTCACCAGTGTATTAATTTACTTTGCCATATCTTTTCACCAAAGCAGAAACTCTGAGTATTAATGTTTGTTTTGGAAAGGGGTAGTAAGGAGTGGATGGAAGGAGGGAGGGGCAGGGTGGCCCTGGCTAGACGCAGCTTCTTGAGCTGTGTTCACCTGCAGTCATTCTGTCATGTTTTTGAGGGCATGGAGTATGTGATAAGATGGTCACAAGATGTAATGCTAACAGCAGCTGCCCTTGAGCCAAACCTACTAGTGGCTCTTGGCTCATCCCCGGTGTCTTAGTCTCAGGCAGAAGGTGGTTCCCAGAACGGGACCACATGATTTCTGAAGTACTTTGGAAATCAGAGGTTGCATTATTTAGTCCCTAAATTTTTTGTTTTGCTATTTTGTTTGGTGCTGTCTTAAGAGCATTTAAATTGGTCATTCTTTGAGACTGTTATCGGCACCAGTGATGGTTTTCAGTGACTGTTCCCCTCTTTAAATCACAGCAGAAGAAGGATATTAGGCCCGTAGGAGGGAGTGAAGGAGTGCTGAAGAAGGAGGGGAAGGTGCATAGCATAGCACACACAGGAGCCAAGGGCCCTGCACACACTGGGCCTGGCGACCCGTGTGAGCAGGGTCCCCACAGCAGCCCCAGGCTGGTGCTGCCCACTCTGTGTTCCCAGCTGTGGGTCTTTACACGAGGCTGAGTGAGCCTGACCCGCAGGCCTCTTGCTTCTCGTCCCACGATTGACGGTGAGGCTTCTGGGAGGGCTTGTCCCCTGTGGGGCAGCTTGTCTCACTCCTGGGGTTGTTTCCAAACCTTGGCCTTTGTCCCCTTGGTCTTCAGATAGTGCTGTGAGTGTCAGGCAGATGGTTTGGACCTCGTCTCTGTGCTCTGTAGTAGGAGAGGGAAGGCTGCTGCCCTGGAATGTTACCTTACCCCTGCTCAGCTGGCTACTTGTGAAGTCACTCTGGCTCTGGTGGGTTTGGGGACAGGAGACACAACTCTGTGATTATTAACCTGCTCCACTCAAGGGAACCAGCTTAGACTGGGCATACACCGTTCAATGGTCCCTAATAGGGCTGTTATTGTTAATGCTGTGGCAGGAATGTGACTGAGCCTACTTGACTGTACTCCACAAAGAGTACTTCTTTTTGAGTGAAAATCATATTATTGTCCTAGTTCTTATCTTTTTGTAGCTTACCCATGTTGTACCTTCCTTTGTTTTCCCATTTCTCCAGTTCTGTTAGCAACACTGGACTGCCACCTTTTCTTAGTGATACTTGCACTTTTATTCTTTGGCTAATTTTAGGGTAGTTAATGGTATTGAATTTTGTGGAGCTATGTCTAAATACAGCAGTGAATTAGTTAAATTAGGTGTCTGTGGCCTATTATAGGAAATATATCACTAAGGATTATAAGATTAAGTAGGTAATGATTTAACTTTGTTTCTGTAAAAGTGGCTTGTTTATTTCTTAAACTTGTTCTTGAGGTGGTTGTCATATACTTACCAAGGTTCCCATTGTGCATTTAGAACAAAGTTCATCAGTTCTGCAGCAAAACTTGTTCAGATGACTATAAGAAGCTGCATTGCATAGTTACATATTGCGAATACTGTCAAGAGGAGAAGACTCTTCATGAAACAGTAAATTTCTCTGGCGTTAAGAGACCTTTCTGTAGTGAAGGCAAGTGTATATACAGTGTTGTTCATAACTTTAATTAATATTTAATGTTAATTTTTTGCCAAAATATTTTTGAACTCTCACTAAATATGTTCAGAGTAGCAGTACAATTTTAGTATAGCTGAACAAAAAAATTGTTTGTTTTTCTACTGTTACTAATACTATATATATATATACACATAGATAGATCTCTGGGCCTCACAGTATTTGATCTCTAAGAACTTGATAACATGTTTTTCCATTACAAGGAAGTTTTGAGGGTGAAAGAAAAGAAAAGCATTGCCACACCAGGTCATTTCTAAACAGGCAAATAGTGATCTGAAAGTTGATTTTCCAGGTGGATTAGTTACTGTCCACTGGCTCCATTTCCTGCCCAGTTGACTGGTTTGCAGAGGTACTCCCTGTATCAGTGCGGGCATCACCACAGCCAGAAAAGACCTCCAGGTTTTCAGTCTGGGAGGCCAGGGAGATGCTGGCCCTGGTTACAGTACATCCGGGAATCCTCTTTCATGTATAGTTTTTGCTGCTCTGGTGCCAGGCGGCAGGTTATAGAGATGAACTCTGTTTCTCATTCTGATTCTCCAGAGATAGGAATCAGGATTGTAGCTATGGGCTTTGGATTCTTTATTTATTATTTGTGGCTCTCCCTTTCAATTCTTTGGCCCCAGGCACTGGACTCTGCTTTCCTACCTGCTGTCCTTATCTGTTATTTCCCAGTTTTTTTTCCCCTTCTTCCTGGATCCTCTTTTTCTATCGATATCTTCTTCTGGTTCGAGGCGAGAGCAAGGTTGGGAGATCCTAAATGCAGTAGAGAGTGACAGCAGTATCAGAAGACTCTTAGTCCATCATCAGGCGTCTTCAACACACGAGGCCATGACTCCAGGCGGCACTGCCTACAGCAAGCATTCCTGCACATGTGGGTCTAGCCCCCTGGAGAAGAACAGTCACAATTACTGTGAAGATTGTAGCTTAATGAAAAGTGACATATGCTTCATTGAAAAGAATGACTAAATTAATTTAGCTCTTCTGCCTGAATTTTTGTGCAGTGGCAGTCTCAGTGATTCACAAGTCGGAACATGTCCTTGTCAAGGGCTTGCACACACATTAATGGTCTTGTACTGTTTGGATTATGTGGATTTTATGGAAATGAGGGACAAGTAGCAACAAATAGATAATTGACATTGAAGAACATAATTTTCAAAAGGAACTTATAACTTAGGGCTATAAAAGGTTAAAAGGGATGTGTATTTTTTTTCTGTTTAATAATATATTTTGTGCTTTCTCTTAACTACACCTAGTTCTCTGCTGGAACCTGTCAGAAATAACAAAACATGTAATACCTGGTACTACCATCAAAAGCTAGTTAGAAAGATAAAGTTAATAAAGGTAAAATATTAAACATGTTTTAAAATATTGTTCACAGTAATAGAACAGAAATCATAAGGATGGTTCATAAGTAATGGCCTAGTAAATTACATAGGAAACAGCTGCCCTTCTTATTAAAGAGTGGGTAGGATTTCGTAGCTACAACAGCAGAAGTTCATTCTTACGTGCACATCATGAGTAGAAGTGTGAAGATTATTTAATCCTTATAAAGATACAGGGAGTAAATAAGATTTAAATGTAAGTTAAAATAATGCATTTATATAGTAGGTAAAGGAAGTGTTTTAATAAAAGAATAGAGTAACACTGCTCTTTTGGGCAAGTCATTAAACCAGTTTTACTTCCCTGAAGGTCCTTAAGGTGACAGACACTTGTAAGGTTAGAGACTTGAGCTAAAATGCCTATTTAGCTGAATGTCTGCTCAGTGCCTCTCAACAATCTCCATGTTTCAGTTCTCTAAATGCCCATTTGTGCTGTGTTGATAACACTCAAGCAGGATTATATTTGTACAGAGCAGGTATAACAGTTCTGAGTCATTACCAGATTTGAAAGCCTTACTGCATTAATTATTTGAACCTGCATGATATTCTAAATCTAATATTCCACGCTCTGTTCCACTGTTCACAGGCTGGTGTTGATCACAGTAGATTTCACAGTTTTGATCAGGAAAGAAAGAGGACTTTATGTGTAAATTTATAAACACTTTCTAAAGCCAATGATCTATTTGACATGTCAGCTCTTTCTTACCTTAAAAATCAGTTTTTGTTTTAATACTAAAACCTTATATTTTTCAGGCTGCAAACTATTGTACAAACAGGACTTTGCACGGCGTTTAGGACTGAGGTGTGTGACTTGCAATTACTGCTCTCAGCTGTGTAAGAAGGGGGCAACAAGGGAGCTGGATGGTGTGGTGCGGGACTTCTGCAGTGAGGAGTGCTGCCGCCGCTTCCAGGACTGGTACTACAAGGCAAGTACCCCCACCAGCCTCACTCCAAGCCTTGAGGCATCACTCCCTCAACAGGGTGTGTCTTTGTTTGCAGTAGGGTCGTTTAGCAACATGGAGTATTTATCTAAAGTTTGTGTGTCATTAGTTCACTAAATAGAAATATTTTTGATGGCTTCTTTATCAATTATGAATATTGGTAGGTTATTGTTTTAGATACTCAGGATGTGTTTTAAAATATTATTCTCTCCCTTTAATTGTGGATCTTTGAAGAATTTCAAATGGAAAGGATGCTATGGATGAATAGAGACTAGAAACATTTACCTTGAAATTGTGAATGCATATGTAAGTGTCTTAGAAATATCCACTTTTAAAAAAGTAGAAGAGAAGTCCCTTTTGGTCCATTGCTTTGATTTCTTTTTCAGTAAGAAAATGAGTATAAATTTGGGCTTTATTTAGTCAAAAGAACTTTTATTACCTGATGAAAACCATGTAGTGCTAAAGCTTTGCTATGAATACAGTTTTAAAGCACTTAAGGCCAGATGTCATTGTAACCTCAGATTTGTGAAATGCTGCAAAAGAAACCAACAATAAAATGGTTGAAACATGTACGGTAGTTTAGTTTCTTAATGAAAGTTACTAGTGGTAAAGTGACACTACTTAAAAGAATTATAGGAATTCTCAATGTAGGTCTTGAATATACAGCTTGACATAGTAACAAGCATCTGTTAAATAGAGAAAAGTGATACTTTACAAGTTGTCATAGGAGAAGATTTTGTTGCAGTTTTAAAGTTCACTATTTTACTGTTGTTTCTATTTTAAGCTTTAGAATTAAGGTTCAGATTTTAGAAACACTCAGGATAAGTACTAACTCACTTGAACACAGATGCCTTTCCATCTGAAGCAGCACCTTGTTACAGGTGAGACGTCACCCAGATGTTAACTTCAGTGACTTTAAATGCTCAGTTTCAGTTTAGCACACACAAGTAAATACCTTTTCTTACATCATGCAGAGGTTTTAAAAATCGGTTTTGGATCATTTGAAAACAGTGAAGGTGTTTAATGGCACAAATGTGGAAACTCCATTTTATTACTGTCACCTTTTTCATCATCTGTTTTATTGTTTGAGACAGAAGTTGTTACCCTGTAGTACTAAGGATTTCCCTGTCTTTATTTTATTATACAGATTTCTGCTGAATTGTGTAATTGTGAATTCAAAACTTTGATTTTAAAAAATATCTTAGAGGATATTGCTTTCTCTTCACAGCACATGAACTATATTTCTCTGTGGCTTCTTTCTTTGATTTGATTCTTTCTGTTCTCTTTTATATTATTTATAATTAAAATATAGAAATCCTTTGGTTTCCTTTTTTCTTTTTTGGGAAGCAAAGAAGTGTTCTTTGGCAGAAGACCAAATTATTCTAGATGTCATCTATTTAAAGGATAATTGTAGCTCGTGTTTTTATGTGTACAATAATGCAATTTCACTGAGGCAGTACATTTCAGAAAGTTGAATAATTAATTAGTGACAATTATGTTTAATATCGGTATTCTATACATTAAACATTTTACTTCTTGCTTTCATTTTAAACCCAGCATATCTTTGTATAATGTATGACATAGCATTACTATAAACTGTGCTAATTGGAGGAGTAAAGGTACTTGATAGAAGTTTGTGAGGCATGCAGCAGTGATGATTTTAATGTAATCAGTAGGATTTCGTTCCGTTCCGTCACTCAGTCGTGTCTGACTCTTTGCGACCCCGTGGACTGTAGCCTGCCAGGCTTCTCCATCCATGGGATTCTTCAGTTCAGTTCAGTCGCTCAGTCGTGTCTGACTCTCCGCGACCCCATGAATCACAGCACGCCAGGCCTCCCTCTCCATCACCAACTCCCAGAGTACACTCAAACTCATGTCCATCGAGTTGGTGATGCCATCCAGCCATCTCATTCTCTGTCGTCCCCTTCTCCTCCCGCCCCCAACCTTTCCCAGCATCAGAGTCTTTTCCAGTGAGTCAACTCATCGCATGAGGTGGCCAAAGTATTGCAGTTTCAGTTTTAGCATTCAGTCTTTACAATGAGCACCCAGGATTGATCTCCTTTAGAATGGACTGGTTGGATCTCCTTGCAATACAAGGGACTCTCAAGAATCTTCTCCAACACCACAGTTCAAAAGCATCAATTCTTCAGCGATCAGCTTTCTTCACAGTCCAACTCTCACATCGATACATGACCACGGGAAAAACCATTGCCTTGACTAGACGGACCTTGGTTGGCAAAGTAATGTCTCTGCTTTTTAATATATTATCAAGGTTGGTCATAACTTTCCTTCCAAGGAGTAAGCGTCTTTTAATTTCATGGCTGCAATCAGCATCTGCAGTGATTTTGGAGCCCCAAAAAATAAAGTCTGACACTGTTTCCACTGTTTTTCCATCTATTTCCCATGAAGTGATGGGACCAGATGCCATGATCTTTGTTTTCTGAATGTTGAGCTTCAAGCCAACCTTTTCACTCTCCTCTTTCATCAAGAGGCTTTAGAGTTCCTCTTCACTTTCTGCCATAAGGGTAGTGTCATCTGCATATCTGAGGTTATTGATATTTCTCCCGGCAATCTTGATTCCAGCTTGTGCTTCTTCCAGCCCAGCGTTCCTCATGATGTACTCTGCATATAAGTTAAATAAGCAAGGTGACAATATACAGCCTTGACGTACACCTTTTCCTATTTGGAACCAGTCTGTTGTTCCATGTCCAGTTCTGACTGTTGCTTCCTGACCTGCATACAGGTTTCTCAAGAGCCAGGTCAGGTGGTCTGGTATTCCCATCTCTTTCAGAATGTTCCACAGTTTATTGTGATCGACACAGTCAAAGGCTTTGGCATAGTCAATGAAGCAGAAATAGATGTTTTTCTGGAACTCTCTTGCTTTCTCCATGATCCAGCAGATGTTGGCAATTTGATCTCTGGTGCCTCTGCCTTTTCTAAAACCTGCTTGAACATCTGGGAGTCTTACAGCCTACTAAATGGGAAGACTGTTGCCCCTCCTGATGGATCATTGTGCCCCTGTGGAGGCAGCCGGTACTGATTCAGAGTCACTGCCTGTGAGTTTTCCCTCAGCCATCTATGTTTTCTGCACTTACCATGAGTCCACTTTATTCACTGTTACTGTCATGTGGTCATCTTGAAAATGTGTTAAATTGAGTCCCAACCAAATTACATTTTCGTGAACCTCTCTCCCTTTCCACTTTTTAAATTTAAGAACTTGAAATTTTAGATTTTAGTTAATTAAACAATGTGACCAATAATGCATAAAAAGTGCCTCATTAGGGAATGTTTACTAACAAGGGCAGGTAGCCCAACAGAACACACATACCGAGTTTCCACCTTTTTTTCATCTTCCTTCTTCAGTTTGGGAGACCACCTAGAGTATAAATGGCTTTACATTTTTGTTTATTTAAGTCTTTTGATACTATGTTTAAATTTTTTCTACCTGTGTTTGTTTAGCTAGACAAGACATTTTGAGTAATCTGTGCAGGTCTGTGTAGTGGTTTGCTTTTGGATTTAAGATAGAGGTTAATTAAGTACTGTCTAATCTAATTTAGAATACAAAAACCATTGAAATCATGCAACCAGGAAATGCTGAGAATAAAATTAATGTTTCTTCTTCTCCCAGATAACTCTTTAGAAGGAAGTAGGTTTTACTTTTCCTCAAAGTTAATGTTTCCAGGCATAATGTGAAACCAGGTGGGAGGATAGTTCTTTTCATTCCTGTAAGTTTTACATTTTTTGGAGAAAAAGGATTTAGTATTGTAATAAAATGATAGCTCGGTGTTTGATATACAGTGAAGATACCTCAAAAGTCCCATGGTTTCCCAAGAATGCTTTCCTAGTACTCTGTTTAATAGAACTAAGGAGCTTTTCTGAAGCTTTCTTCAAATTACGGGTTTTTAGTACAGGTTTTGATTTGTTTTAAAAACCAGTAGGGAAGAGTGACAGTGTTAAATTCTTTAGCAAATATCCTAATGGTTGAGTAGTGGGACTTTGAGCTGTAGTCAGATTAATACTTAGATTTTAATAAGCCTTAGTTATGAAAGGATGACTGAATGAAGAATATTTCGGGCTTCTATGTTTTTCTTTTTTGTCTATAAACTGCTAGAAATATTGATTTAAAAAATTATTCCTTTTTTGACATTAAATTTAGAAAGAAGTGCCTAATATTCTTGTTTTAATGTGCTTTTGGGTATAACTGATGAATTCTTAACACTTTATTGCTTTGCATAGTACCCAGTACCCAGTCTTTTATTTCTGCTTTTTTTTTTTTTAAATAAATGACTATAAAATCCTCTATTTCCATTCTGTTCATGGTTCCCCCTTAGAAAATCAGGTGTGGTTGGTGAAGTAGGGATCAAGAGTGTGGAAGGTTTCAAGGATGTGTGTACATCAACCCAAACTGTTCACGACAGGTCACGGGCTTTGTCAGTGTAGTATCTGTCCAGTGGCCTTCCCTGGCTTACTGAAGAGGGGCTCCTAGATTAGCTGAGAGGTGGGATTAAAGGTTACTGAAGAGGGGCTCCTGGATTAGTTGCGAGGGGGGATTAACATTTTTGAATTAAGAATTTAGTTTCTGCCTATTATTTAGATTGCTTGAAACAGTAACCTTTTTTCCCCCTAAAAGTAATATATAATCGTTGATTTTCTACAGTGATAGGAAAGCCACGAAGTGAATGATGATGCAATATTTGTTAAAGCAGAAACATGTCATACTTCAGTTCTTACGCTGTAGACATGTTAAGCTTTCCTAAGAGTTTCGTCTCATGAGTGGGAGGCAGTGATATTGGTGTTGGTAAGGAATGATGGTCTTTCACATGGTTTTCTGTTGACGTGGGTTCCACACAGTTTACCAGGAGTTTGTTTGAGTGGCTGAGTAAGGGAGAAACAGCCCAAAGCAAGAGGCTCATAACCTCTAAAATTGTGATTTTGGTATTAACTTCAAATTAGTATTGAGTTCTGTTTTTATCCTTTATCCTGAAAAACATACATAAATATTTTGTTTCCTTTTGAAAATTAGCATTAATCTTGCTCCTTTTGGGGGGCAGGGGGGTAGGAACATTCTAAATTTGTTTTGAATTTTCTGGAATAAAGGGTGTTGTTAGGACAAAATTCCAAATGTCTGTAATTATAAAATAATGAAGTGAGTTTGTTGTTCAGATTCTTTGGGTGGAATGTGTTTGGTTGTTGGCACTAGGCCTATGGAATTACTGTACTGTAACTGGAACTATTACCGTGTACAAGAAGTCAGTACTTTGTGTGCAAGTACAAATTAATGTGAGTTTTAGGTGTTATTGAGAACCATCTTACTGCATTTCACATTTGTTAGGATTTCTGTTTCTGGTTGGCCATAGTAACTCACTTGGATTTTTCATTGTCTTTGTAATGGGGTGCCCTACAGAGAGCCTTCATTCGGACTTGTGTCTGCTTTGACCCTGCATTTACTTCAACATTGGGCCCTAGAAAGTCACTCACTGCGCTGTGAGTGGAGGGGGCGGTCAGGCCCTTATTTCAGGTCCTTATTTTTACTTTTGCTGTGTTCTTGACATATAGCTGGTGCTTTGGCTTTTCTTTGAGTATAAAGCATAAACCCCGGAAACCTGGAGCACGTCAGTGGTTAAAGAACAGTCTCTGCTGGTGAGAGTTTTTTGTAGGGACTTTTTTATTATCAAGTGAACCAAGACCTGGTTGATAGTGCTCATGTTACTGCGGTTACCATGTAATATTACCAGTAGTATAACGTTTAAGCTCACAAGTTTTTGGACGAGAGATGTGATATTGGCATTACTTAATAGTCATAACTTATACTGTACATCTTCATTCATTTAACATTTATTCAGCAGGAGAAATACCAGACCTGGAGAAATAAAGAACCCATGTTCTAACTTGGGATATGTTTGTTATATAAGACCTGTTTACCCACACAGTGCTTTATGTGCCAGCTAGAATTTGTCGTGTTTAGGCATGGGACTCCCATGGAGGCAGGGAAAGGCTGACTCAGAGTAGTGAGGGGAGCTCCCTTGGGCCTGTTACCCACCACCAAGTACTTGGCATTTATTGCTTTGTCAAAACTTCTAAGTTGGTGGCTAAACTAAAGGGTAATTTCTTAAATTACAGTAATTTATTTCTACTGTAATTAGATAAGAACTAAATTATGAAAACTATTATCTTTAAAATTAATTATACCTTTTGGTCTACTCATTGATCAGGATATTAAGAAACAGTGAAAATGGGCAAAATCTAGGCAGAATGCAATCTCCAAAAATTCTGTCTCTAGGTTAATTGATTGACCATCAAAAAGTACAACTTGTTTATGTGTGAATTCTAGTTGGTTTTATTTTGTGTATTAAGTTGTAGACTAGTTAGGACTGATTGTTTTCCTAGATGTAGTTCAAATTTGTGGTCTTAAAATTTAATTGGTTTTTAATTAATTAAACATTGAGTGTTTTAGAACAAAAAGTTGAAGTTCTAGCTGTTAAAACAGTATATTTATAAAAGCCCTTGAAATTTATTAAACTATTGAAACAAAACACTTCAAAATAACATCCGTTATTTTTCTTAGCATAAGTGCTGGCTTCAAAATTATTCTGGCCTATACAGTTGTATAAATTGGTCTGTTATAAGTCAGTTGATCCTGGGAAGTCTATTCACTTTCCATTGTATTGTGACTGTGGGAGACTTGGACCTGTGTATAAGTGTGGCTCTCAGTTATTTTGTAATGTTAAATCTCACTGGACCAGCCTGGTCTACCATTGTGCACTTGTTTTGGTTATCCTCTCTTTGTAATGCTGGTCTTTGACTTCTGGTAAGTATAGAAAGGGATTTTGACAATTAGCTAAACTACTACTTTTAAAATTTTTGTGTTTTACTCTTATGATTTATAGTACAGTTTTATTTTTTCTTTATCAGACATTGTTTTATCACATTTGGCAATAATCACTGAAACGCTAGAACTCTTATAAAACTCATGTCTTGTAAAACATGTCTGGCTTTGTAAACCTTCTCCTGGGAGATGCTGACACCTTCCTTGCTTCATTAAGGCTGCCCGGTGTGACTGCTGTAAGTCTCAAGGAGCCCTCCGGGAGAGGGTGCAGTGGCGTGGTGAGATGAAGCACTTCTGTGACCAGCACTGCCTGTTACGCTTCTACTGCCAGCAGAGTGAGCCCAACATGACGACCCAGAGGGGACCGGAGAACTTACACTACGGTAAGAGTCCCTTCAGGTAGTGACCTGAAAAGCCCGCTGAGCAGACCTGGATTCAGGGTGGTGGTAATGAACAGTTGATTTCAGGGTTAGTTTAACATCAGTTTCTGTGGTTTCTCCAGGTGGAAGTACCTGCAGTGATGTTTTGAATGTTGTTTTTTTACTCTCTTAAAAATTTAATGGAAGTTGATAAAAATAAAGTCTAGTTGGGGTAGAGAGAATCTAAACAGAATTATAACGAAAATTGTTTAAAAAAATTTCATCTGCCTTGAATAGATAAAGAAGTTTTGGTACATATATGCAATAGAATATTACTCATCCATAAAAAGGAATGCATTTGAGTCAGTTCTAGAGAAGTGGATGAAGCTAGAGCCTGTTATACAGAGTCAAGTAAGTCAAAAAGAGAAAAACAAATATCATATAATAATATATATATATATGGGATCAGTAAATAAGGTACTGGTGAACTTTTTTACAGGGCAGGAATAGAGATGTGGACACAGAACAGACTCTGCACACAGTGTAGGAGGGAGAGGGTGCAACAAATTGCAAGAATAGCATTGAAAACATGACCATGTGTTAGATAGACAGCTAGTAGGAAGTTGCTGTATAGCACAAGGAGTTGACCCAGCTTCTCTGTAACAACCTAGAGTCATGGGGGGTTGGTGAGCAGGAGGTTCAGGAGAGAGGGCATGTATGTATCACTTATGGCTGTTGTATGGTAGAAATCAACACAACATTGTAAAGCAGTTATCCTCCAGTTTAAAAAAGAATTTGTCTGCCTATTCACTTGCAATTTAAATGAAAACGTTTTTCAGCAAATTGTATGTGCTCCACGGTCAATAGGACAAACAGCAAAAACCCTTTAGAAGATGTGACTTATTTAAGAGTTAAATCTAAGAAAATAGTATTGCTCCCAAAGCAGTATATACTTTCTAACGGAATGAAAGAGGGAAAGAGTTAATTCCACTACTTAGCTCTGTATTTCAGCTCTCAGAAGAATATGAAATATTTCCATCAGTGACTATTTCAAAAAAATCCATAAAAATTAATAAATATGGATTTAGAAAATCCTGAAGAAAGTGATATTTGTCTTATTTTAAATTTGTTTGTTTTTAGATCAGGGTTGTCAGACGTCCCGAACCAAAATGACAGTAAGTATTGCTTAAGTAAAGTGCTAAATACTGACTTTTATAATGTGGGCATAAAAATTAATTAGTCCATTTTAATCTGATTATAATAATAAAAGATTTTTTTACTTACCTGTTGAGATGGTTGAAGTATTCATATTCTGTTGAATTACCCAAAATAAAAACAGGTCTTTTTCTGCCTGCTGAGGGACACAAAGGTGGATTAGTTGTGGCCCTCACCCACGTCGGGCGAGATGACACATGAATACTCGTGTCCCTGGGCAAGAGTAGTGGAGCGTTTGCAGTGGGCGAGCGTGTGTGGTCCGGCGGCTGTGACAGAGCTTCTGAACAGCCAAGCAGAAGGTTGCCAGTGGACGACGATGAGCCGGAGGAATGTGGTGTGCAGAGGTGTGCACGTTTGTCCAGACTGCTCCCTGAGGCCAAGCTTGGAGGGGCCTGAGGTGGAGTTCTGGGGAGCCGGGGCAGGGTGGGCCGGCCGGCACCCCTCAGACAGGATGGGGTCTGTGCTGGGGGCCAGGACAACAGTCAGTGGAATCGTCCCATGCTCACCAGGCACTTGGTCCACGCTGAGGAGTGTAAAGATGGTTGCTTCCTGTTGGTCCTTTTTGTGCAGCCATAAGGCAACTCCCAAGCTTGTTTGCAAGCTTTTGACCAAGGTTTCAAGACACCCCTTCACCTGCACCGAGGCGAATGAATACTTGTCTCTTCCAGCAGCCCTGAGACCTCCTCAAGGGAAGATGGGAGGACGGAGAGGGTGTGACTTGAGGGGAGCCAAGCCTCTGCAGCGTCATGCTCCGCCATCCAGAGTCCTCCCCACCTAGTCCTATGAGCTCTGGGAGCCTTAGTTCCCCACTGAGGAGTGTTGGAGGATGACTGCTCAGCTGTGTAGTTGGGGGCGAGTCACTTCATGGTTCTCTGTGAGACTTTGCCCTCGTTTGTAAGTGGGGCTTTGCTCCTTGTGGTGGAACCTCCTCAGGGTCATTGCAAAGAGCGCTGAGACAGAGGCCTGCATCAAGGAACTGTTGGGGCCCTGACTTCAGAGCTCTTCGCTCTGTCACCTCTCCTGGCCATGCGTCGCTTGAGTCTCAGTTCCCTCATCTGTAAAACAGGAGGAGAAAACACCTGCTGCCCATGTGGTGCTGAGAGGGTTAGAGGGCTCATGTTATAAGGTGCTGTACGGGTGCTGTGCATGGAGTCCCGCCCATGGGAGCTGTTGTATATAATAGGAGCTGCAGCCAGAAGCTGTGCCTGCCAACAACAGCACGTGTTTCTCAGAGTTCTGGGGCTTCCAGCAGACCCAGGGCCTAGCGAGGGCCTCTTCCTGCTTCCTCTTCCCATCTTGCCATGTGTCCTCATGGGAGGGGTGGGGATGCGGGAGCCCTTCTGTGAGGGCCCCAAGCCCATTCATGACCTCATTGCCTTTAGGTGCCATCCAGTTGGGGTTCCATCTCAGTGTGAAGTTTAGGGGACACAGACACCCAGCCCTGCAGCAGATACTCAGGAGGTGTGGTGGCTGTCATCATTGTAGTCTTCATTATTGGGAGTCCTTCAGCATTCGTTTTCAATAGGTATAGACCTTGCCTCTTGACTAGCAGGAAAGGAAGAAACTTTTACCAGATGACCAAGTTTAGTTGACATGGAGCCCTGTTTGTAGAGTGACAGGAGTGGAGCACGGGCGACCAGGATGTCTTGACTTTGACCCCTGGTTCATAAGGGGCTTTGAGAGCATTTCTCTGTTCAGATCCAACTTGCCTGGGTTTGGTGCCCACATTTTTTCTGTTGCTTTCCCCATAGCACCTTTGTGGCTGCCCTTAGGGACAGGGCTTCAGCTTCCTTCACAGAGTGTGTGCGTGTGTGCACGTGTGTGTGCATGTGTGTGTGATGTGAACAGGCTGAAGCATCTGACAGACTATTAAGATACATTTCTAAAATTACCCTGAAACACACAGCTTAAGGTTTGATAGCATTTATGGTAATTCTTTTATCATTTTTCTTTTCAGAGTTAGTACCACATTAACAGTTTATGCAGTAGAAAAAGCCAGAGTATCAGAAAGCCATAATAATTTCAAGAATTTTTTTCTTTCTCAAATAAAAAGAGCCTAATTATTTTAAAATACTGGGTTAACAACCTTGCTTTTTCACTTAGGAGTGAGACTTGTCTCTTACATTTTTTAAAATTTTGCTATGGGGACTTACCTGGCAGTCCAGTGGTTAAGACCCCACACTTCCCATGGGGTGGGCGCAGGTTCACACCCTGGTGGAGAGCTAAGATCCCGCACACTGCGGAACCAGACACTATCAAGATACAGTGGTAGCTTGATAAGCAGATCTGTAGAGGGGTAATACTGCACTTTGCCGATAGTTGGGGTGACCATCTGTGTTCCCTCCACTGGAAAACACTGGATATTTTTTAATAGCAAAAGCAGTAAGAATTAGAGGCAGAAATAAAATATCTCTCTTTGCTTCTCTGTAGGGCTCAGCACCACCCCCTTCTCCAACCCCCAACAAGGAGATGAAGAACAAGGCGGTTCTGTGCAAACCTTTGACTATGACCAAGGCGACCTACTGCAAACCCCACATGCAGAGCAAGTCCTGTCAGACAGGTGACCCAGGCCCTGCCCTTGAGTGCCATCCATAATCTTTCCAGCAGTGGCTGCAGAGTAGATTGTTGGGTTGTTTTGTCACTTTCTGTTGATTTTGCTTCTCTGGTTCTAGACATGCCTTCAGAATACAGCATATCATTTACAGTCATTAATAAAGATCAGTCTCTATGAAGGCGTGTGAGTTGTGTCGCCAGTGATCTGGTTTCCTTGGGGGCCAGGGCCCACTGAAGTTAAGTGAGCTCCTCTGAGGAAACCATCTCTTTGAGTGTGATCTGTAACCATAACTATTCTGTTTCCTTGTCATAGTGAGTTGAAATCATTCAACCCTGTATTTTCACCGAATTTAAATATTAGCTGTATTCTGTTGTTTAAGTAAACCTTTTTGAGGGGAGTGTGCTGGGGTGTCTGGAACCATATTATATTTCAAAAAATGTTTTCTTTCTTTTTAAAAAGTCTAAGGACTTCTCTGTGGTCCAGGGGTTAGGACTCCCCACTTCCACTGCAGAAGCTAAGATTCCCAAACGCAGTGCTTTCTATAAGTTAGAATAGCTACTGCATTCAGTTTTGTTGTTTTTAACTTAACTAATTTTGTGAAAACTGGGCATTTTTTAAAATGGGTACTCAGGGCACCCTGAGCAGCTGGGTGGGTGGCAGTTGAGGCTGATTGCTCCCTGACTGCCTTCTGTGTCCCCAGATGGCGACTGGAGGACGGAGTACGTGCCTGTGCCCATCCCTGTGCCCGTGTACGTCCCAGTGCCCATGCATATGTACAGCCAGAGCATCCCTGTGCCCACCACCGTGCCTGTGCCCGTAAGTCACACTGCAGGGGCTCCCCCCCCACCAAACGTGTGGGTTCAGGGGGCAAGGATGAGGCTTGGCTGCTTCTGACCTTCACTTGGGTGTGGTGGAGGCTCTGCCAAGGGTTACTCTGTGTTTAATTAGGTATTAGGTAAATGGTTCCAACTGATGTCTGTGTCTGCTTTACATATACTATGTTTTGTATTCATATTTGTTTTAGAAGAAAGTAAGATTTGTGAACCAGAAGGTTCACACATGGTATGGAGCCTCATACAGATGTCATCACATGCACTGCTAGGCCCCTGTGTTAGGGCATGGCTGCTGGAGACCCCTGGCAATGGAAATACCTCAGAAATTAATTTTTACTTCAAAAAGTAGCTGCTTGTATTTGGGCTTTCCTGCGACAGTTAACATACAAATTCTTTCCAAAGCTTCTAACAAATCCAGTATTATGAAGTAGATCACATGTCAGAGTAATTTTTAATTTGGAAAAGTACCTTGTAGGCGAGTGAACCTGATAGTAGGTCCTCTGTTCCCTTAGGTGCCAGTCCCTGTGTTTCTCCCTGCCCCCCTGGACAGTGGTGAGAAGACTGCTGTGGCCGAAGAGCTGAAAAGCACAGGTTCTTCAGATGCCCTGGGCACAGAGCTGCTGACCATGACGGACATGACTGAGGACGAGGGGAAGGCGGAAGGCGCCGACCTCCACAGTGAGCTCCCCACTGCCCGGGGTGGGCAGAGTGGGTGGGGGTCTGGGCTGGCCCGTCACTGAACTTCGGCCTAGGGGGTGTGGGGGACGCAATGCTGCAGAGGTGATTGCAGGTTGAGACCCATGTCAGATCTGCGGTTGCTCTGTGATGCCAAGCCCACGTTCAAGCCCAGCAATTTATAACCTATTTCAAAGGGTGTCTGTTTTAATGGTTGACAGAATTTGGTTTTTAAAATCAAATCTAAATTAATGCTTGTTTCAGTGGGTGAGCTCAGACACAAAACTGACTTGTAGTAGGTTTTATAAAGATCCAAACTATTATTTTATGATGGTTGTCCCCAGTTTTGTTTTATTCATTTATACTAAGAAAGTAAGTTGGATTATTTAAACCAGGGCTTGTTAGGGCAGTGCTGGCCAGAGTAGCTGGACGCGTGTGTGCTGGATGCTTCTGTGTCTGAGCACATTTCTCCATATTCGTCCTCCTGTTCCCTCACCCAGAGCGCAGTGCTTTGTCAGCATGAATCCCTCCTAGAAAGGCTGTTATCTTGTGCAACTTTTGTTTCCATTGTGCGCATGTCTGTTTCCCACCACACCCTGAACTCAGTAAGATGCCTTTCTCGGTGGGTTTCAGTACAAAAGTGTTTAAAACAATTATTCAAAACATTAGAAGGCAGTTGTAAATAAGCATGTATTGAATGATGTGGAAAACCTAGGTCACAATTCAAAAAGAATGTTATAAATTCCAGTTGTCTGTGCTCATAAGTTTATTTTTGACCAGAGATTGCTCTTAGAAATACTCTATAGAGTTGTTTACTCTTAAAACATGCTTTTTCTCTTTTCAGAGGCACAGTGAAAACTTACAGGATTGAAAGTTTTTGTGTATTCATGATTGTTTAATTCAAAGCTTATAGTAGCTTACATTTGAAGGTGCTGCATGCTCTTTCCTTTTGTGATAAATTAAAGCTTCTTGTTTTGCATTTATAATTAAGTAGCTTTTCCCAGATTATATTTCGGTTATTGTTACAGTTTTCGGTTTTGTTGTCTGATGATACTATGGCTTGATTACAGGTGTCATTATTGAAACAGACATAATTGGTTCTGACCTCTTGAAGAGTGCTGAGCCGGAGACCCAGTCCAGCATGCCCGATGTGCCATATGAGCCAGACTTGGATATTGAAATAGACTTTCCCAGAGGTACTGAGCGTGCAGTTTTGCTCTTGGAGTATGAAGTGTGTTTCTAGACTTTAGCTATGGGGTCATCATTGTGGTTATGAAACAATTTCATGTTCGTGTCATTGCCTGTACTGTTATTTTTCTTTTTCATGCAAATAAAACTGAGCAGTTTTCTTCCAAAAGGAAGCGCATGTTGAATTGTAGGAACTTAATTAACAGGATTTCCCAGAGCCTTAAAACCTTAAAACTTTCATTATAGGAACTTTTGGAGATGGAAGAGTAAAGAAGTGTTGGCGTCTTTTTAAAAATTTAAATAAAATATTGATAGTATTTTTCTTAAAACCTTTTTGAAAATTAAGTTAACCTTCACAGGGAATAAAGATGTTTTTAGGTCTTTTGTTGTGAAAGAAGCGTGTTCTGTTTTTCATTATTTTCTTAATCTACTTACGGCCAGTAAGCGTACTGAACACAAGTGTTTAGATGTAATAGGTTGAAACAGATTTGTGCTGAGATCACATAGATCTTGTAATTGAATTTCAGGTTTTAGTAATTTTCCTATCACACATTCCATGAAATTCTATGTTGATGTGCATTATACGTGTGTTTTAAGAGTCTGAACAGATGTTATCAGATCTCATAGATCAGGTTAGGTAGAGAAATGTTTGGTTCTCCAGCCAGCACAGGCTGCCCTGTGTGTGGTATTGTGCAGAGTCAGGGATTATCTGGTCCTTTTGTTGGTTGAGTTTATGTGACGCAAGCCTATGCTATTATGTTTGGAGTGAAAGTTCTTCTGATTTGATTGTCAGCTGCTGAGGAGCTTGATATGGAAAATGAGTTTTTATTACCACCTGTTTTTGGAGAAGAATATGAGGAACAGCCTAGACCTCGATCTAAAAAAAAGGTATGAATCGTGATGGTGTTCTTGTACTCACATCACATCTGTGCGAGTAGTGAGCTTCAGTTGTACACCAGAATATGGGAAGATACTTCTTTTTCCAGCATTTAAAATGGCTTAAAGGTAAAGCTTTTATTACTTCATTTCTCTCCTGTTATAGTTGAAACTTCATAGAAGAGTGAATATCATTGCAACTTAGCTTTTATTTTTAATTTTTATCTTGATTAAAGGCTGACATACTTTCTACAAAAGTAAATTCACTACTTTTACAGCAGTTGATGCTGTTTTTCCCCCTGTGACTTGGTGAGGTTGAGGTTCACAGTTGGTTGTGTCTGGTCTCTGTGAAGCCTTCCAGCACATAGGAAGGTGTGCTGGAGAATTCAGTCATTCAGGGCTCTCAGACCTAAACAAATGAACAGGTATCATTGTTCTGAACGTTTTATTAACAACTTCCTGTATTTCTGGTTTCCAACATAAGCAAGATCTAAATAAAAGAAAAAGATGACTTCACAAATTTCTCCATAAAGAAAGGTAAAACTGAAAGAGGAGTGAGACCTGTGGTAGAATGAAATGGGACTTTTACTTGACACCACGCACAAAAATGAACTCAGAGTGAATCAGAGACCTGGATGTAAGAACTAGAACTCTGGGAAGAAAACAGAGGCCTAAATCTTGTTTAACTTGTGTCAGGCATAGTTTCTTGGATCTGACACCAAAAGCTCAGGAACAAGACGGAAAATAGGAGAATTGGATTATAGCCAAATTTCAAGTTTTTTTGTGGCAAACAGGAAAGCAGGAGGAACTGAGTTATTCCCTAAGATGGAGTCTGGGAGAAGTTCTTTAGTTCTCTTTTACATGAATATTTGGAATCCTCTTACTTCAGATCTTTAGTTTATTATTTGTGTCTTTATTATCTCATCATCAGTCATTCTCACAGCAAAAGTTAATATGATTTTGTTAAACAAAGTAGTTTATGCAGAAATACTGCATTCCTGCAGAGAGATTTCATGTTGTAGGTAACTGTTCTCAAATCAGAAGTTCCAGTCAGCTTTCTGTAATATGCATTTGTTGAGAGATGGCTTACTTAAAGTCATGAGATAAATAGGCTTAAGGAAGAGATATGACTATGGTGTTTCATGACCAGGGCACCAAGAGGAAAGCGGTGTCAGGGTACCAGTCTCACGACGACAGCTCTGACAATTCTGAGTGCAGCTTCCCTTTCAAGTACGCTTATGGGGTCAATGCCTGGAGACACTGGGTCCGGACAAGGAGGCTCGAGGAAGACCTTCTGGTTTTAGACGGGCTGACACCTCGTAAGTGCTCTGATTCTGTTTTCACTGGTTCCTGTTTTGTTCCAGGCTTTTTGTTATCCACCACCTTTGATTTTGAAAAGGTTGACTGGAACTTAAAATACACTTGAATTCTTATAGAATAAAGTGATTTCAGAAGGTTTCTTAATCTTCAGACAGTAAATAGCAAGTACTTTAAATTTCTTTTCTTAGCTAAGTCAGTGAAGTTGAAAGAGGATCTGCTCTCTCACACCATGGCTGAGCTGGACTATGGCCTGGCCCACTTTGTCAATGAGATCCGAAGGCCCAATGGGGAGAACTACGCACCCGATAGCATCTACTATCTCTGCCTTGGAATTCAGGAGGTCAGTAATTTCACAGCTCTGAATTATAATGTTGTAAAGGAAGGTTGTTATGGTAGTTCTTCTAGAGAAAAAAGTTTTCTTCTAAGATATTATGTAACATAAGGATTTATTGGCTTACCAAGCAAGGCAAAAATAATTTACTTGAAATAGGGTTGTTGTTGTTCAGTTGCTAAGTCGTGTCCCACTTTTTTCAACCCTGTGGACTGCAGCACGCCAGGGTCCCTTGTCCTTCAGTATCTCTAGGAGTTTTCTCAAATTCATGTCCATTGAATCAGTATCGCTGTCTAACCATCTCATCCTCTGCCATCTTCTTCTCCTTTTGCTGTCAGTGTTTGCCAACATCAAGGTCTTTTCCAGTGAGTCGGCTCTTTGCATCAGGTGGCCAAAGTATTGGAGCTTCAGCATCAGCCCTTCCAGTGAATATTCAGGGTTGATTTCCTTTAGGATTGACTGGTTTGTTCTCCCTGCAGTCCAAGGGACTCTCAAGAGTCTTCTCCAGTACAATTCCAAAGCATCAGTTCTTCGGCATTCAGCCTTCTTTATGGTCCAACTCTCATATTCGTACATGACAACTAGAAAACCCATAGCTTTGTTGGCAAAGTGATGTCTCTGCGTTTTAATAGTCTGTCTAGGTTTGTTGTAGCTTTCCTTCTAAGAAGCAAGTGTCTTTTAATTTCATGACTGCATTCACTGTCCGTAGTAATTTTGGAGCCCAGGAAAATAAAATCTTGTCACTGCTTGTCACTGTCCGTAGTAATTTTGGAGCCCAGGAAAATAAAATCTTGTCACTGCTTGTCACTTTTTCCCCTTCTATTTTTGCCATGAGGTGATGGAACCAGATGCCGTGATCTTAGTTTTTTGTATGTGAGTTTCAAGACAGCTTTTTCACTCTCCTCTTTCACCCTCATTAAGAGGCTCTTTAGTTCCTCTTCACTTTCTGCCATTATAGTGGTATCATCTGCTTGTCTGAGGTTGTTGATATTTTTCCTGGTAATCTTAATTCCAGCTTGTGATTTATCCAGCCTGGCATTTCGCATGGTGTACTCTGCATATGATTTAAATAAGCAGGGTGACAATATATATAGCCTTGACATACTCCTTCTCCAATTTTGAACCAGTCACTTGTTCCATGTCCAGTTCTAATTGTTCCTTCTTGACCCCCCATACAGGTTTCTTAGGAGACAAGTAAAGGTGGTCTGGTATTCCCATCTCTTTCAGAATTTTCCACAGTTTGTTGTGATCCACATGATCAAAGGCTTTGGTGTAGTCAATGAAGCAGAAGTAGATGTTTTTCTGGAATTCCCTTGCTTTTTCTGTAATCTAATGAATGTTGTCAGTTTGCTCTCTGGTTACTCTGCCTCTTCGAAACCCACCTTGTACATTTGGAAGTTCTTGGTTCACATTCTGTTGAAGCTTAACTTGAAGGATTTTGAGCATAACCTTACTAGCATGTGAAATGAGAGCAATTGGATGGTAGTTTGAACATTCTTTGGCATTGCCCTTCTTTGGGATCGGAATGAAAACTGACCTTTTTGAAAATACTAGGGAATTGTAACACGACTGAAGCGACTTAGCAGCAGCAGCAGGGAATTGTAAAGGATTTTCTTAGCTGCTTTGTATACAGTTTTGGTTACATTTACCTCCACCATTGGTTTATTTTATCCTTCTTAGATGATTTCTAATGGATTTACAACATGCATCTTCAGTGACTCATTATTGCCCTTCATATCTTCATGCCCCGTTACACACGTGACACTCTCATGCTGTGTATGGTCCTGGTTCCAAACTTCCGGGCTTTGTGCTCTTGTCCCATGTTTCCCTTATACTTTCTTTTTACTCATTGGAGATGGACTTTGGTGTTTACATCATTCTTTAACAACCCTCACTATTAAGGATTGTCATAGGAAGCGATAAGATTCGTAAGTTTGCACTGACTTGAAGAGAGTGGAGCTTAGAGAACCTCTCGGGCTGCTCGGCGAGGCCGTCATAGGTGTGGGAATCCAATCCCCGCCCCGAGCCTCACCCTGCATCCCCTGGACCCTGTATGTAGTGGAGCCACCTGCTCTGTTCTTACTTGACAGGCTGAGGGCTCTCATCCTCTTACATCCTGAGCTCTTAGGTGCCTCAGCTTGGAGTGTTTTCAGGAACAGATTAATTGGTAACTTAACGGTTTCTTTTGTTTTCTAAGTGTATAGATAAAGATAATTTCCTATTTTATAAGTGTGCTAATAGACATAAGGTGTTTATTTTTTTCTTAGGAAATGAAGAGTATAAGTGATATAAAATTAGTTGATTTTCCTTCAAGTTTCTTTTTGTTTTTTGTTTTTTAGTACTTGTGTGGTAGTAATCGAAAAGACAACATATTTATTGATCCAGGATACCAGACATTTGAGCAAGAATTGAATAAGATACTCCGAAGTTGGCAACCAAGCATACTTCCAGACGGTAATGCTCCTTTAAATACAGTGGCAGTGACTTTCTGCTGGGATCTCCTTGTTTTTTATAGAAAGTGTGGCTAAAAATAAGAAATAATTTAAATTAGAGAGTACTTATTCATGAATATATCAGATCGTCCTTTGTTGAATTAGAACTGAATGTGATTGATAACTAGTGTTTATGAAGAACTTTGTAATAAATGTGACTTAATTTCTCTGGAGTAAGAAAGAAGCTGAATGTTTGTTTCTTAAGCCCTTTAGTAGAGATTCTGATATAAATTTCTCTTAGAAACCTGTTTTAGATGTATAAAGAAAACTTGTTTGAATGGAAATGACCTATTTTTTTTCAGGATTTCTACAGATTTAAATCCCCTTCAGACCACAGTCTGCTCCTCACCTGGAAGACCAGGAGTAGACCCCAGGCCTGGCCCCAGGGTCTAGTTGTGTAGAGTGTTGTGGTTCTGGCTCTGTATTGTTTCAGAGCTGCGTAAGGGATGCTGAAATTCATTCTAGTTGCCCTGGAGTGAATGGAGGATTGGATTAGGTTTGTTCTTGAATTAACTATCTGTTCCTAGACAGTTACAGGAAAACTGTTTATTGTAATTCTTTAAAAATATTTCTCTCTATTTAAGGGTCAATATTTTCTCGAGTTGAAGAAGATTATCTCTGGAGGATAAAACAGCTAGGATCACACTCTCCAGTAGCTCTTCTGAACACCCTGTTCTACTTTAACACTAAGTATTTTGGCCTGAAAACAGTGGAACAGCACTTACGGCTTTCCTTTGGCACTGTGTTTAGGCACTGGAAAAAAAACCCTTTAACCATGGAAAATAAAGCCTGTCTTCGGTACCAAGTGTCTTCCTTGTGCGGAACAGATAGTGAAGGTAGTGTAACCGGTCTCATTTGGGATTGACTGTGGCAGGGATAACTGCTTCTTGCCTGACTAAGAGGCCATATAGGTCCCTTGTTAAGAACTCAAGGACCGTCGCTTCCATAAGATAAGACAGCCCATGTCGTGTTAAAATTAGGAATTACCAGAAGCCACAGCTTCTGGCTGTGAGCACACCTGGTCCCGTCCTTTGGTGTAAGAGCAGTGGGAATGAACACAGTGAGTCGGGTCACCTTACTTGAAGGCTGGATGTAGAGAGTTTATGTGATTTTTATTTCTTAAGATAAAATTACTACTGGAAAAAGAAAACATGAAGATGATGAGCCAGTATTTGAACAAATTGAAAATACAGCCAATCCTTCTAGATGTCCTGTGAAAATGTTTGAATGCTACTTGTCTAAGAGGTGAGTATTTATGATACTTGATTTTTTTAAATGGCGTTAACAGGTGCTGTGATTTTATCATTACCAAGAGGTGACTTTTTTTCATTGATCCTTTTAAAAATTTTTCTCTTTTCTTATTTCAATTATAATGTTTTTAGTCCTGTTATTATAAAGCACCCAGCTTGTATCTCCTAAACATATGTTAAGAAATTACTCTCTACTAAGGAAATTATTGCTGTCATAGAGGGTCAGACAGTAAACACTGTAAGGTTTGGGGGCTGTGAGTCTCTCTTGCAGTCAGTGAAATTTTTAGAGATCACAAATTATTTTATGCTTGTTCATTATTTTATATATGCACTCTAAGTTTTAAAAGGTAAACATGAACTCAGAATGTATTTTCTTAGGTAATCAGTTTTATAAACTGTCCCCAGGTTAGCTGTCAACAACCATGAAAATAGTAATGTCATCTCTAGGATGGTTATTTTTAATAATTCGTATTTCAGGTGGTTTTGGGTAGCCATGTCTGGCTACACCAGTATTTGAATCTTCCAGTCATATTTTATTCTGTCTCTGGAACTGGGATGAATCTTGAAGAATTATAATTGGCAGTGCTTTACTTGTTTAATGGCAGTATTAAAATAATGATTAAAAATAATGTTTCTGTCAATGGTGTCTTAGATTCAGTGAAATAAAGAATTTAAATTATGGTGGGAAAATAATCTTACTATAGAAATTAACTTTCAGAATGTCTCAAGTGATAGAATATTTAATGTAGTTAATCATGCATGTGGTCTGCCCATGTAATGTGGTAATGGTAGCAGAATTATTCTTAAAAAAAAAAAAAAAGAATTATTCTTGAAAGAAAAAAGTAAGTTGTGAGGAATTTTGTATACATACTGTGAAATTGACTTTCTTCTTTCTTCCAAAGTCCACAGAATCTTAATCAGAGAATGGATGTTTTTTATTTGCAACCAGAATGCTCTAGCTCTGCAGACAGCCCTGTCTGGTACACGTCCGCCTCACTGGACCGAAACACCTTGGAAAACATGCTCGTACGGGTTCTTTTAGTAAAAGATATTTATGATAAAGACAATTACGAACTGGATGAAGACACAGACTAAAAAAAGGAAGGATTCAGAAGCAGTCGGGATAACAGCGTTAGGCAGTCATGCTGCTAGATCTTCATTATGGAAACATTTCAGGTTTACTCCTCCTGTTCTGGGTTTTGTAGCAGTGCACCCACACCGGGTACTACCATGTAAATAATCTGTGAGTGAAGTTGCCATTATTCTATGTAGTGGTTTTAGGATACTTACAATACATTCAAATTCTTTTTTTTTATTATTATTTATTTGATTAGGTATGTTTGTAACTTTTTACATTACAAAATATGAATGAGAATGTGCCATGTATAATTTTTTCTTGTAGTAAGAAACATCCATATTGCACCACTCTGCTGTTGCAAAGCTTCCTGGAAAGGGGGCTCTTCTGCTGGGTTTCTGACTGAATGGTTGTGTGTGGGGAGCACCTACTAAAAGTTTAGAACTTGCAGTGTCTTTCAGAATTTTTAAAATAAACTGTAAACTAATGGGCTGGGGTTTTTGTTTTGTTTTTCTGGGGGTTTTGTTTGATTTATGCTTTAGTTCTTAAAGCCTTACAAGCTTATGTAGAGAGATACCATCTTTTGTACCAACAACAGATGAGGGAATGCTGTTGATCCTGGTGTGGATGCTGGTGAACTGTTACGTGAGTCCATACTGCAGGCCAACCTCTCTGTTCCCCGTATTAAAACCTTGGTGTCCTTTCCTCACTGGTGGCTTTCCGTAGCATCCCAAACAATAACAGTTTTATATATATACACACATATATACATATACACACTTGTATATATATGTGTGTGGGTGTATGGGTGTACATTTGTGTACACACACACATATAAAAGATGATGTTAATACGTCATAGAGACATTTTCTTTGTGAAAACATCTGATGAAAATATAAAATTCTGTTTTTTATGTCAACCCTAAGTACCCCTTCACTATATAGGCATTGGTTTTCCTCTGCCCTTGAGGACACAGATCACATTTGGGTCCCTGGATAGGGCTCCATAGCTTTAAAACTTTATGAGAATTCTTGTACCTGCCCTCATGCTAGGTAAAATTATGTTCAGAAATGCCACTCCTGAGACTGTCATTATGGAAAAGAGTGAGTTGAAATAAGATAGGAGCCAGTGAGGATTAGAGTACAATGACTCTGCCAGTTCAGGTGATTGGAGGGCAGAGAAGGAGACTGATGGATCAAGTGTATCTCGAAGGAAATCACTTTCCATGTTAGATTGTTTGGCTTTTACATTTTAATTACTTCTTATAGAAGATTGCATTAAAAAAAACTTTATACTGCCGCATGTTGATTTATCTATTCAGACCTTTTCTTTTAGAACAAGGAAGTTTACATAGAATCCTACTGTCTAGACTGAGGAAGTGCCAACTGTGATTATCTTGAAGAAATCCTTTGGCTGACTTCATAGAGCTTGAGTGTGATAACATGGTCTTATTTCCAATTTCTGAGTCACTTCAGTGATGTTCATTATTAAAACTGTTTGGGGGAAATTGGGCTACTTTCCACAGTGGTTAAGCAATGTCTACACATCCCTTAAACATTTCTCTCTTACTTGGGATAAATGTTAGCATTCAGAAAAAAGTCTCCTCAGTCATGATTTGGGAAATTTCATGAGTGTATTCAGCTGTATATTTAAGCAATAATTAACAAATATTTTTGGCATAGAAATTACTTTATAAGGTTCTAACTTGTTTTATAAGTTTGAATAACTTTTCTGTCCTTTAACTGGTTTTATATTTGTGGATTTGATAGGCAGATTGACAACAAATCTGATATTACTTAAATAGATACAGATTGCTCATTGTTTAATGAAGTAGGTAACATTTACAATAATACAAAAATTTTCTCATCCTCACCTTTTTAAGAACTACGGCTTTAAGCACTTTTCCTATAAACACATGTTGATTAAAGGTGATTAATTCTAACCATCTTTTATTCTTTGAGCTGGTGCTGTATTCCACCCAGAGCAATAATGTGTACCTCATGTGTGTTTTACCAAACGCCATACATCCTGCTGTGGCCCCACTCTTCATAGCACCTTGTCTTGCTATTTTCTTTCTCTTTATTGTGAAAAAGGCTTCCCCCTTTTCTCAACAGAAATGTCCGCATAGTTCTGATGCTGATATAATTGAGGATTTACAACTTCTGTCTTTGTCTTAACTGCAGTCCAAGGACTGGTTAGCTTGACTCTCAGGGGCAAAAGAAGAAAATAATCCTATTTTGTGAGGACTGTTTGTTCTGTGAAACCACTTCATCTGGAGCACATTTTGTTGCTTCCTGGACCTCCTTAGTTTGTGGTCCTACATGACCGTGAGAAAGGGGCAATGAAATGATAGTTCATTTTGCTCCTCAATGGTTCTGATGCCAGTGCCCTATAACTATAACGTTGTTGCCTTCAGATTGCTGTTAGAGATGCTCTGTTTTTTTGTTCTGAAGAAGATTTTGCCATTTAAAATGAATTAATGAAAAAATTTTTAATCATATTGAAAAAAGTGAATTTCCCATGCAAAATTGAGTCTTCATTAACACTTTTTATTTTAGACTTCTAACTGTATTGGGTAATGTAAGATATTAAAGGACTTTTCTAGGCAAGAAACTCAACTCTTCTTTTGGCCATACAGTACATTATTTTAAATAGGATCTAATGTTTCTCTGCTATGTGGAGTTGTTACCAGCGGATTACACACTGAGACAGGGAGAGGCAGCTGTGTATTGTG
The DNA here is from genome assembly GCF_049115385.1 of Moschus berezovskii. Lineage (NCBI taxonomy): Eukaryota > Metazoa > Chordata > Mammalia > Artiodactyla > Moschidae > Moschus > Moschus berezovskii. Next base: position 50,509,066 of record NC_142472.1, read on the forward strand.
TTGTGCGTCACACGTCTGTTACTGCCTCCTGATGGGGTCTCATTCTGTCCTGGGCGACTGTGGCTTGCGGTTAAGGTGGTTGTATGTGCACCATGTTAAGGGTCACAGTGATGGAGAAGTGATAACATTGTACAGTTTTGGTTTATACTGCTCTTAATACCGGTCCATTTAACCTGAGATCTTAAATGTCTTGCAATCTTAAATCACTATAAAAATTTACACTTTTATTTTTCTAGTTATTTCCAGAATGTACTATCACACACGTATCACTTATGTTCCCAAGTGAACACTGCCTACACGGTCATCTTGTTTCCCTCAAACAATGTGGTCACGAAGGTGTGCGTGAAAATGTTTTTTAGGGAGTAAATTTATTTAATTAAATTATAATACAGTTGGATTTTCCCCCTCAATAAGCCCCATACTCATTTTTAGAGCACTTATTTGGATTTCAGTTATTCCATTCTGCTATATTCTTAGAAATAGACAGTTAATGGTTTTTTCCCCCAAATTAAGTACTTCTCTTTTTTTTTTTTTTTTGCCATTCCTGAATATAGCATGCTTGAAAATGACACCACTAACAAAATCTTACAAATTAGAATTTGATGTCCAGAACAGGTTAATTGTGTCAGTCTGAGTAGAAACACTTAAAATGGTGTCTCAGTTTGTACTCTCCCCACCATTACTTAGAAGCTAGATCTTAGAGGGGTACTGCAAGTAAACTGCTGTTACTGCCTGAAAAGTTGGTGATGGACAGGGAGGCCTGGCGTGCTGTGATTCATGGGGTCACGGAGAGTCGGACACGACTGAGCAACTGAACTGAACTGAACTGAACTGCCTGAAAATGATACTGGACAAGAGAAAGTTCTTAATATCTGGACACATAATGTCCTAATTGATTACTGAGTTAAACAGTCCATGAATTTAGGCCTTTTGAGAAAAAAGAACGAAAGAGAAACCAAGATTTAATCTGTGAATAAAGTGTATATTAGGAATAGAACCAAAGGGGCCCACAGACCCTGTGGATATACCATTGGAGGTCCCTGTTTTTGTTGAATGAAGCAAGTGTAGATCCTGCCGGGGTCCAGGGGAAGAGCAGTTGGCTCTGGGAATAAACAAAGGACCGGGTCCTTTATTCTGTGTGAGTCTCAGTTTATTTGTAAAATGAAGGCTTTGCCTTGGATTTCTGATTGTGGAATTTCAAATTAAGTGTGGTTAATATTATACTTAAGAGACTTTGTATTAAATTTTTGCAGATTTATGTTTGCATCCATATGATTTATTTAGCAACATGTTTTTTTGGAGAGTGGAACAATCTCTCCTAAAATAGCCTGAACACAAAGGGCATTAGACCTAGTCTGTGAATCCTGTTAGATAACCCGTCAGAGGTACACTTTGCACATGGAAATTCGTTATCACAAAACCTAAACCACAGATCTTCATTTCATATTTTTGTGCCAGAGAGCTACTGGGAACTATGGTAGTTAGGAAGAGAAAGTAAAAGATGAAGATAGTGTTCCAAAGGTTAAATTATGAGGGTTAACAAGATATACTTGTAAGGATATTGAACTCCTGAGGAGCACTAGGGAACGTATCCAAGATAGTTTAATGCAGAGAGTATTGTGGATACTTGGAAATCGTCTGATAGTCTGTTAAGATCTAGTGTAGTCTTCATAGACTTCCACTACCACCTGTGGTTTATTTATATTCCTGTAATCTTGACATTTCTCATGGCTCTCTAGCAAGTGATCAGGAGCTATTACTGGTTAGTTTAATGGTTCCATTTGGTGGCATCCCTGCTCACCTGTGGTTTCCAGACCAACTTGTAACAGTGCCCAGAGCGGCAGCTAGCGCTGGTGAGTCAGGTGATACCAAACCGTGGAACCATATGCAACTAAGGTAACAGCTTCTAGGTTGTGTGATGTGCATGGAACACATAAGATCCAATATATTGCTTCAACCACTGAGGATTTATTTCATAGCAATTGGTTTTGGGAGGGGGAATCTCAGGTGTTTTTTTTTTTTTTAAGTCACCAGTGTGCTGTTCATAGCCCTGTGTGGGAGACTCAAGTTTTCCATTTTGATTGTGTCTGTGCTTCTAAGCTGCTGTCAGCAGGTGGCAGTAGTGTGCAGCCCCAGGCTTCGTTGCTCTTTTTTGTTTATACAACTGTAAATATACTGCACCTCTTTATCAGAAATTCTTGGGGATTTAGGATCCAGAATTTATTTAAAAAATAAAAAAATGTGCCATGGGACTTCCCAGGAAGTCCAGTGGTTAGGACTCCACACTTCAATGCAGAGAGCACAGGTTTGATCACTGCTCAGGGAACAAAGATCCTGCATGCCATGCAGCAGGGCCAAAAGAATAAAAGACTTGGGGTCTCAGAGTTGCTGCTGCGGGATTGCAGGTCTGTAATAAAAGTAATGGCAGATCTACTGTCTCATTCAATGAAACATCTAGTATTTTTTTTCTCTTGTGTTGCTCCATTGGGTAGAGGTAACTGAAAGCTTTCTGTAAAATTTGCTTATTGAAAATGGCAGGGAACAGGCATAAATACAGTGGCAGTTGTAGAAACATCATTGAATTCTGAAGCTTAAGAACAACTGCTTATATTTTCCTTTTTCCTCAGAAATTGTAGCGTGACTGTTCTGCTCAAAAGCCTTTTTTGAGTGGCTCATGTTATGTCCCAGAGCTGTTTATTCATCCAATACACACTCTCAAGTGGCTATTATTCTCTCAGGTGCCCTAAGCAAGGCGCTGGGAACACAGTTCAGTTCAGTTCAGTCGCTCAGTCGTGTCCAACTCTTTGCGACCCCATGAATCGCAGCATGCCAGGCCTCCCTGTCCATCACCAACTCCCAGAGTTCACTCAAACTCATGTCCATCGAGTTGGTGATGCCATCCAGCCATCTAATTTTCTGTCATCCCCTTCTCCTCCTGCCCTCAATCCCTCCCAGCATCGGAGTCTTTTCCAGTCTTTTCCACTCTTCACATGAAGTGGCCAAAGTATTGGAGCTTCAGCATCAGTCCTTCCAGTGAACACCCAGAACTGATCTTTAGAATGGACTGGTACCTCTCAAAAGATGTGGTCTACGGTGGGGAGAAGGGAAAGTGTGATGGAATGCCAGAATAAGATGGAGCCATGGGCCTTACTGAACACGATCACTTGTATTAATAAAATTTAATACACAGGTCAAGTAATTTATACAGACTGCTCTTAGCCCAGCTTTCTGACCCTGACTGTAGGCCAGGCCAGGTCTCTACTGTGCTATTGGCTTCCCAGCTGCATGCCATGGTTATGGCCCCCCAGGTTCCTGAGGGGGCCATGGGGCAGGAGCAGGTGTCTCACCAGAGATAAGGTCACAGGTAGGGGTGAGTGTGCATCCGGCTCCATCCCCAGCACCTGGAAAAACCCTGCACGGGGAACGTGTTCATAAACATTTGTTGAGTGAATTAAAGATTGTAAGCACTTTTAAAGTCAAGCACCTAGAATGTAACCTGTGGGAAGCATGACCCACCATCCATGAAATAGCACCTGCTTTGGGTTCACCTCTGAACACTGGTCTGCATCTCCAGGAGTCAGTCTGATCGGCCGTGTTTTCATTCTCTGGAGCTGCTGGTTGCCCATGACTTTCCGACTATGAGGGCTGAGAGAGTTGGGATGTAGGTCTTGCAGGTTCATAGTCATGTTCAAAATAGAAAGAAGTCACTAGTGAAGCTTAAAATGCAGATTTCTGACCTGTCTCTGGGAGGTTGATTTAGTAGATACGGAGTGGGTCCCAGAGAGCTGCATTTTTAACACCTGGATTCAAAACCCAAGACCTACAGTCACAAAACCTCACTAACATTTCCTTTAGAAGAGATGGAAGAGTTGAATAGATGCCTATATAGGCATTTTTTGTATGAAAATTGTTTTGTACTTGTGTATTGGAACATGCTTTTCAAAGTTTGAAAGCCTGCCTTTGGGTAACCAAGAGGAAGCCTATGTTTGTGGAAGGACTCATTAACCAGAGTCTCCCGTTCACTTATATCGAGCTCCAGAGAACTGTGAACTGCTGGAGACACAGCTTTTACGTATTGCCGTAACCAAGGGGCATGTGGCTCATTTGAGAAGGACGTTTTCTCTGCCCATTTCCATAACTTTGAGGATATTGTTTCTCAAGAGTGGCCGTGGGGATGAGCTGAATAGTCACTGGCCGCCTTTCTGTGGGAAAGCCCACAGGGTGGTGTTGACACCAGCTCAGTAAGGGGTGCAGCTGGGCCCCGTTTAGGTCTTCTTGCAGGCAATGTGCCCCTTCACCCCTGCTGGCCACTTCTGGTCTACCCTAGTCATCTGGGAGCTGCTGCTGTTGATAGAACAAGTATTTTGTGAACAGACACCCAGGCAGGAGTAAAGACTTGAGCTGTGGGACATTCTGGAAGGTATGGAGACAGACGGGGCCACGAACAGCCCCACACACCCCCGGGGCAGGTGCCTGCCCCCCACCCACTGCTCTATCCACTCACTGTTTCCCTCTGTATTTCCAGACCTTTTCCTCTCAAATCTCTAATATTTTCCCCCATTCTTAAGCGCATAGGTCAGCAAACCCATGTAAATAGGACCAGAGGGTCAATATCTTAGGCAATGTGGAGCATAGTGTGTAGGTACTTACCAAATTTCCACACATTTTTTACTGACAAAATTCAAAATATAATTGAGAACAAGATTTCCTAACAGCTACAATGAGGGGGATGGAAGGTTTTGGGGGAGTGCCCACCTTGCTTAGTTGGGTTTCAAAGTCAGTGGTTCGCTATCATCAAAGTTGATTACAAAATTCATCTGTTAAATTTCATGAGTTTTATTTTGGGGGAAGGTGCTCTTTATAAAAAAGTTATTTGGCTGCGCTGGGTCATAGTTGCAGCATGTGGGATTCAGTTCCACCACCAGGAGTTGAACCTGGGCCCCCGACATTGGGAATGTGGAGTCACAGCCACTGGACTTCCAGAGAAGTGCCCTAGGCTTTGTGAGCCTCTTAATAGTTTTGGTGCATGTTCTTTTTTTTTTTTTTTCAACCTTTTAAAAATGTAAAGCCATTCTTAGCCCACAGGGTATATAGACACAGGCTGTGGGCCAGATCCGGGCTGTGGGTTGCTTAATGGCCCTCTCTATGAGCCACTGTAGGGTAGCTGTATTATTACTTCACTTTTCAGATGGAGAAACTGATGTACAAAGGCCAAATAACTTAGTGAGCTCAGCACCCAGGAGGTAACGGAACCAGGGTTCCCATGGGCAGCTCCAGACACCACGTGTTCAGTCGCTGCACTGTGGTGTCCAGACACTGAACATATCTAACAGATAGTGATTTACACCCTAGCATCTCAGAGTTGGAGGAGCAAGATAGCCTGAAGATAGGGTGTAGAAGTGACCCCACAGACTTAGAGCCCTCCAGGCTCCTCTGTCCATGGAATATCCCAGGCAGGGATACTGCAGTGGGTTGCCATTCCCTTCTTCAAGGGATCCTTCTGACCTGGGGATCGAACCCAGGTCGCCAGCATTGTGGACAGATCCTTTACCATCTGAGCCACCAGGGATGCCCCGGTATGTGGTTTAAGAGTCTGTAAAAGAAGCCATTCCCCTGCAATGTACTTTGCCCACACCCAAGGGGTCTGGAGGTTTAGGGGAGGGTGAGACCCAGGGCCTCAGGCACCATGTGTGACAGGTGGAGGCTGGAGGGAGACCTGGTCTGGCGCCCAGAAGGCTGGAAGGCAGGCTACCAGCGGCCTCTCTGAAAGCAGGCTAGCCCAGGATGGGAGGCAGAGATCCCACAGTGTGCACCGTGAGCTGTCCCTGAACCTGGCAGGAGCCTCCACTTGTGTCTGCAGCCTGCTGTCAGGTGTCTTCTTATTCTAGAGCAAGGATGGAAGCTTTCAACAGGGAAGATGGACATCAGAATAAAAGGAAGGTGGAAGGAAAAACTGCAGTGGAAGATGAAGAAAACTGGAAGTGATATTCAAGGAAAGATAAACAGGCTAAGGAAAAGGAATGTCAGACAAAATGAAAAATATCGGAAATACCAAGTAAATAAGTTTGAGAAGATCTTCGTAAAGTCCTGCAAGAAGATGAAGAAAGGCAAACAGAAGAAAACTCAAGGTTCAGGAGGTGCAACGTGAAACAGACTTCCAGAAAGTGCAGGGGAGGAAGGAGGAGCAGATCACCCAGGGTGAAAGGGCCCCTAGCCCACAGAGTGATTACTTTAGGGACTCAGACCTAGACACACTGCTGGGAAAAAAAATCTGCATGTGAAGAAAAGATTCTAAAGGGTTCCCCAGAGGCAGAATTTTTAAAACAATCCAAAGAAACCCCACAAACAGAAGCCAGGGAGTGAAAGTGTCATCAGGCTTTTTAACAGCAGTGCTGCCAGTTAGAAAACGATGCCCCGGTGCCTTTAAGATTCTGACAAAAAAAATGATTATTACAGTTTGGAATTCGTTATCTCAAACTACCAGGATGTGTTAAGATATAAAAATTCTCAGAAAGTTTACCTCTTAGGTGCATTTGTCAAGGAGTGACTCTCTTCTCCCCGAAGTAAGGTGACTGAAAGAAAGGGAGACATGGGTCCAGGGACAGGACGGGAGGGAGCACTGACTGGAGGTGGAGGGTCAGGACCAGATAGTCTCTGCCGGGCTAGCTCGGGACACGCACCCATCCCTTTGCGTCCCTTCCTTTTGCGATATCGGTGTGGGGCCTCGGCGGAGGGAGAGAAGGGAAGGGGCTAGCGCCTCTTGAATTTCAGGCCCCAGGCCGCCAGGGTTCTTGGACACCTCAGTGTTGGCCCCTCACCCACCTCTGCCACCAGCAGGCCACGGGCGCACCAGGTCCACTCGGGTGGGATGGGTAGTCTCCCTCCATCCTGGCGACAGCAGCTGGTCCCCACCACCCCGACTGCCCACCATGGTTGCGTACGTAAGAGTCATCTTTATGGCATCCCACTCCAGTATTCCTGCCTGGAGAGGCCCAGGGACAGAGTAGCCCGGCGGGCTAGTCTGTAGGGTCTCAAAAGAGTAGGACAGAAGTGAGCGATTCAGCACACATGCACTTGAGCCTCAGCTGGAGCGTGAATGTTAATTCGCTATTTTTTGTGCCAAGTCAAGGTGCGCCCCTTCCTCACCTGGGTTGTGATTTCGCCCCAGAGAGGAACCAGGTGTGTCCGCAGTTGCTCGTGGGTCCCAGCCGCCCGTCCCCCAACCAGGGCGCACTTGGGGCTGCAGGGGGCGGGGGTGGACAGCAGTCCCCGGGGAGTCCACGCGGTCACACAGGACGGACTGCAGAGAGACAGGCGGATGGGGAAGGAGAGGGACGGGGGCGCGGGGCGAGCCTGCAGTCAGGGACTCCTGTCTCGTGCTCAGTGGGCGGGGATAGGGGATACGCCTTTCTCCCGCGGTTCCGCAGACACCCGAGCACGACTCTGGCTGAGCGGTGGACAAAGCGCTATGTTCGGGGTCCCTGGGGCCGAGGCTCCAACCGGCGTGACCCCGGGTAGAGTCACCATTTGGGAGGCGCTAGGCGGCCGGCGCGGAGAAGGCAATGGCAAGCCACTCCAGTACTCTTGCCTAGAAAATCCCATGGATGGAGCAGCCTGGTAGGCTGCAGTCCGTGGGGTCGCTAAGGGTCGGACACGACTGAGCGACTTCACTTTCACTTTTCACTTTCACACATTGGAGAAAGAAATGGCAACCCACTCCAGTGTTCTTGCTTGGAGAATCCCAGGGACGGGGAAGCCTGGTGGGCTTCCATCCATGCGGTCACACAGAGTCGGACAGGACTGAAGTGACTTAGCAGCAGCAGCAGCAGCAGCAGCAGCAGCAGGCGGCCGGCGAGGGGATGGTTTGCGTCGTGGGTGGGGCTGCTTCTGCGCCAAAGAGCCGGCTTGAGGTCCTCGGATGCGCGGATGTCCGGATCCGCGGCTGTCCCTGGATGCTGGGGTCCCGGATGCGCGAGGGTCCTGGATACAACGAATGCTGGGGATCTCGAACGCTGGGGGTCCCGGATGCGCGGGGTCCCAGGTACGCGGAGCACCTGGCTCTGGTGAGGCCCGGACTGGCCACAGAGCTGACTGGCTCTTCAGAGCATGCCGCGGGGGCCGGGCTGAACGCGCGCTGGCACTGTTTCCACACAATCTTTTTAAACATCTGATCGCTCGTTTTTTAACGGGGTTGCTGACCCAAAAGTGGCAGCGACTCGAGAGGCCTGGATGGAGGACCAACCTCTCTGAAGTCCGCCGGGGAGGCCTTGGTTTGTACCCAGTCGGCAGACAGAGGATCCTCTAAAGGCGACAGGGCATCCGTGCCATGTCTCTTCTCCTGGGGGCTTCCCAGCAGACGGCTCAGGTCAGCCGCACCTGCTGCCCCTTCTGCAAAGTCCATCTTTCTCCGCCTGGTTCCGTTCTGGTCGTGTTTTGTGCCTGAGACTGCGCTCCCCCACCCCCATCACCGGCGGGCCGGCCCCCACCTCCCACCCCAGTACAGAGGAGGGGCTGGCCTTTCAGCCACACTTGGGCACAGTGGGTGCTGAGGGGCGGCCCTTGTTACTATTATTACAGGAAGTCGACTGACAGAATTCTTACAAAATTTCAGTTGACAAGCTGCAGAAGGAAAATAATACCCTTTCCCCAGAACTTGAAAGAAAAAAAAATCTGTGTTAAGGTAGTATCTGTTGTCTGGGGACCTGTCTGGGTACACTTGAGCTTACTCCTTTGGGTGAAAAAACTGTGTTCTGACAAGCTGGTAGCTGGTGAAGCAGCTCCAGGCCCCACGGTTTGGAAGTCTTGTGTTTGTTGGTTGGGCACATTAACACACGCGCACACACACACACACGACCTGGTGTGCCAGAAGGGACCAGGTTTATCTGCTGGCAACATGGGGGATATTTCCAGTGACACGGAGGAGTATGAGTCAGGAAAGAAGCAGGTCTCCTTTGTAACTGAAATCAGCTTTGTGGTAGATTATGTGGGTCCCTGCTAAGTCGTGTCCAACTCTTTGCGACCCCACGGACTGTAGCCCACTAGACTCTGTCCATGAGATTTCCCAGGCAAGAATACTGGAGTGTGTTGCCATTCCCTTCTGCAGGGGTCTTCCTGACCCAGGGATGGAACCTCAGTCTCCTGCACTGGCAGCTGTATTCTTTACTACTAGCATCACCAGGACAGATTATAGAAGCTGTCAAATCTAGATGTCTGTGAAAAAGCAAGCCTTCTGAAATAAGAGGTGTTTATTTAAATCCCCGTTTGTCTTTCTCCTTCTCCCCTAGTCTGGTGATGTGGCCCAGAACTCCACCTTGTTGAACTGAATCTCTGAAATAATCATGTGGTCAAGCTTTCAGTCAGCATGGAACAGAAGGCCACAGCCACTCAGTGGCCCTGTGGGGAGAGGCTGATGGATGCACACGGTAACACGCAGGAAACGGGAGGAGGCAAAGAAGATTCTAGAGAATTTTTTAGAGGTGGTAGAAAGTGACTACATTTTGGAGTTAGGATGTATAAGTAATGGCTTTCTGGACAATCTCATTCTTTTTGGTAAATATTCTGCTTTCGACTTGAAAAAATATTTTGGGCCAGATTATTTTGTGAAAGGAATAAAGAATACTAAATTTTTCCCATAAGGGGGAAACATCTTAATACAACAAATATATCTGAAAGTTCATCCTCTTGGAGTATTCACATTCTGCCCACCTGGTCCTTACCCGTATGTGCACATAACTATATAAATACAATTACATTCATATTCCACTTTTGCACTGATAGAACATAAGTATTTTTTATGTAGTTCCTCTGATGATTGTTGATTACATAAACTATTTCTGTAGTTTACTATGACTTCTTAAATTTTTTTAAGCATAACGTCATTGGGAAAAGGCCTCCCTTGTACTTTACTCATTGCTGCTGATTTTGTTAAGATTAAGACTTGCCTGTAAAATATGTGTCTGTGCCAGTCTGTGAAATGACTTAAAAGAGAACAAAACAAAACCCCAGCCCCCAAACACAAAGGATCTTCTCCCCAGGAATGGTAGAAACAGCACCATACCCTCACCCATGCTTCTTCACGTGGTCAGTATTGATTGGCATTAGCAGTGGACAAGACAGTTCAGGGGACACATGGTCACAGAGCAGTCAGCGAGCCTGGAGATCAGCAGGCACACCTCCACCTTTGGGTGACACGTGACCCAGGGGACGAGAGGGCTGCAAACTCAGGGCTGCGGTGCAAGGAGGCTGAAGGAGCTGCTGTCCACCTCGGTGGTGTGGGGAACTGTCTGGAGGGGTTGGACTTGAAATTGGGGTCGAGAATGGTTTGGGAGAGACAGAAGACATTCAACTCTCAGAGACTAAGAGGAGCAGTTCCTGAGGAAGGACCTACATTGGGAGAACAGTGGGTACTGTGTGTGGTCTCCCTCAGTGCAGGTGCAGAGTCCACGCAGGGAAACGGTGCCCTAAGAAGCCAGTAACAGCTGGAGCTGGATCATGCGGCCTCGAAGCTTTATTTAAATGGGACTCACAGATGGTTTGTAAGTAGGTGTGTGACTTCAAAATGGAGCTTTAAAATATAAATCTGAGTGGTTTTGTTCCAGATGGGCTGAACAGGGCCCAGCCTGCAGGCAGAGAACACAGTCGAATGGCCAGGGGACAGGTGGCAGAAACAAATATGAGAGTTGCCAGCAGAGAAACAGGCTGAAGAGGGGACCCAATTTGGCATCGAGGGGAAGGGAGTTGGTGGTCGTTCCGAGGTTTTGAAGGAGGCCCATCAGGAGCAGCATCCAGCCCTGGCTAACCCTCTGTCAGCTTTGGCTGTGCTCTGTCTGGGATCCAGGTGGGGCCCTGAAGACCAGGGGCACCTCCTTGATCACAGATCAGACTAGGTGTGGACAGGCTCTCAGGAGAACTCTAAAGGGAGGAGAGAAAAGGACAGGGACTCTGGGAATGGCCACATGTACGGAGGAGAGAGAGAAGGACCAACAGGGCATGTCTAGGAACTAGACCGCGGGGCTGCAGGGGTCCATCTCTGCATAACAGCGGGATTTCCTTTGCCTCCACCCTCAAATCCCTACACCAGCTGACATGGGACCGCCTAACTCCAAATGCTGAATGCCAAGCCTAGTGACAGATTCAAAGAATCTCAGGGCTGGAGGGGACCCTGGAGGTGACAGTCAGGTGAGGACCAGAGGAAGCTGCTGCCTGCCAGCCAGGTCATTCCCTCGGTCTCTGGGGAACTGGGGTGGTTCCTGGCGCTCAGGCCACAGGGGCTCAGAGTCTGCCTGCCTTCAAGCAGTGTTGAAAGAACTGAGCAGTGCCACCAGAGACTGTGTGGCTTGAAACATCTAAAATATTAACTATCCATCCCTTCACAGGAGATTGGAAGAACCTTGGCAGATACAGCTGGCTACCTAGCTAGCTGTGCTCCTATTGTGAACAGTCAGAGCTTTCTCTTTCGACCTGGGCAGATTGCGATGCTTTAAAAAAGCACCAGGAATGCTTTTTGGGAGTCAGAGTTTTCCATCACATGACTTGGCCAGATTCCATGGAATTTATTCATCGACGGAGGAGTTGGATGGGGGACAAGCATAAACACAACCCTCAGACCTCACTTTTGTCCCTGCTCATCTCTTGTCCTTTGAACCAGCACAATGAAAGTGCTTCAATAAGCAGGGTCAAGTAGGATGGACCAGAGAGAATGTGAAAGTGAGATTACAGCTGTGATTAGAGGCTGAATGCCCTTGGTCACGCAGCGTGAACTAAGACCACCTTTATTATAAACGGCCGCCTGGCTCTTGGAGGCATAGAATAGATGACGACTGCATTTTAAACTGTTTTGTTCAAGTGAATGAAGCACAGTCATTTTGGAAAACGGAGGCAAAATTTTGAAAGAGCTGGAAAGGTTTTCAAATGCTTGTTATTTTTAACATTCCTGAGGGACTTCGGTCACTTTAGTCCACACGCAGTATAGGAACTGATGCCCTTTAACTAGTTTAGAAGCATCGGGTTGTTTGGCTTTGGATCCGTGTGTAAGTGAGAGTTGGTTAGTTTGGAAAGTGTGTCCACCAAGCGGTCCGGAATTTGCTGGAGTGACCTTGGGTGGGGAGGTGTCCTCCCGTGGGAGTGCTGGTCTCTTTGGAAAGCAGAGGGGCAGATACATCACAAGTCTCAGTGCAGTTTGTGTCTTTTGATCAGTAATTCCACTTCTACGAATGTGTCCTAATCAAACAGGGATGTAGAAGAGATTTATGTACAACATACACTATTTAAAATAGTCAAAAATTGGAAATAATTTACATGTCCAACATGTAGATTCTGCTAAACAAACTATCATATATTTATATGGTGGAAAGTCAGGAAGCCTTTAAAATTATGAATTTGAAGAAAATGTATTAACCTGAAGAAATGTTAGTAATATAGTAGGAAAAATATCAGAATAAATATGATCACTTAGAAAATATCTATAAAAAAATCAAAATGTTAGCAAAGATTTATCTCTGGGTGGTGGGATTTTAAATGTACTATACATTTTTCTTCTTGCTTTGATCTTTGTACTTTCAGTATCACATGTCTTGGTATAGATTTTTTTTTTCCTTTGACTTGAGCTTTACTGGGCTTTTGAAGCTATGGGTGGGATCTTTGATTAATCCTGGTAAATCCTCAGCTGTGTCTTTTCAAATATTGTCTCTGCTCCTCTCTGTTCCCTGTCCTCCTGGTTACTGATTAGGCACACCTGGGACCCTCCCTCTGTCCTCATGACATGGAGCCTCTTTTTCATGCTTCCCATTTCTATGACTCTCTGAGCAGCATTCTGGTCATCCCTTCAACTGTACCTTTAGTATTTCTTTAGCTGTGTGTTAAATCTATCCATTGTCTTAAATTTCAACTATTGTTATTTTTTTAAATTTCTAGAACTCCTGTTTGGTCATTAGTTATAATTTCTTGTTCTCTGCACTTATTATTAACCTTTTCTTTTAATTCTTTAGACATAGTAGGCATAATTTAATTATACTCTGGTAAGTCTAGAATCTGAATTCCTTGTAGGTCTATTTCTGCTTTGTGTTGTTTCTGTTTAATCTCACTCATGGAGCCTCATTTCATTTCATTTCTTTTTAAACTTTTATTATTTGCCATGCAGCTTGTGGGATCTTAGTTCCCTGACCAGGGGTTGAACCTGCGTCCCCTGCTGTGGAAGTGTGGAGCCCTGGGGTGAGGAGCTGAAGGAAAGGTGACTGGAGGGGCACAGGAGCCTATGAATGAGGGGCTCAGCCCCAGAGTTGGTGGCACTTTGGCCCACTCAGGGCAAACTCGAGGTCTGTCTCAGTAGAGCTGGTTTTACAGAAGGAATCCACCAGCCTGGCCAGGAGACAGCATCTCTGAAACCATACCCTTCACTGCACCAACCTGCGTCAGAGGAAGTTTAGACGGTCGAGCAGAACCCAAGCTGGACCCAGCCCATCTGAAGTGCAGGGGCAGGAATGAGGGGGTGCCCCTTCCAGGCAGCCCTGACAATCCTGCCCCTCCCTCAATCCATGAGAGACCCGGCAAGACAGAGGCTGGGCGGGACAGTCTCAGGGTGTCTGTTCCTGGCCCTCGGGCCTCCTGCGGTCCCACCCCCCTCCATCCGGAGGCCACGGATCACTTCTCACCACGGGTAGTGTCCCAAGGCAAAGCGTAGACAGTGAGTGGAGAAAATCTGGAGACCTGGAACACAGGGAAGGACCGTTCCAGCTTCAGCTGGGTTTGCCAAATGGGTCAACTCCAAAATGTGAGGGTTCCTGGTGGCTGTTTTGTGTCTCATCCAGACTAAATCATCTGAGTAATGGAGGCGGTCTTGGAGACCTGGCTGTGCAGACATGCCAGATGGAGATTCTCCTGTTGTGTTAATGGTAAAAGAGCTAGTTTCTTAACCATGCCTTCAGCGAGGTCGAGAAGGGATGCGCCTTCCAAGCAGGCACTACCAGCCAGCTCCGCACAGTCATCCTTTCATCATATTATCAGTGGGTCGCTGTTTATGATATAAAACACAGTCTGCTGTGGAGTGTGGCCCGACATATATCATCAGGAAGGTAAAGTTATTCATGAAAGATGAACCAGGTGGGACAAGGTACAGTTTTTGGGACAAGGACTGATGAGATGCAGAGGAGGTGTGAGGTGAGGTGTGACAAGCAGCGGGCTCAGCATCACCACCGTTCATGGCTTGTAAGCAAGGAGCTGCTGGGACCTTGTGCCGTCGTTCAGCCACGGGTGCACAGAACCCACCTCTGCAGTCAGTGCAGGAACAGTGTGGACACCTTATGGCCCCGTCCCAACCAGCACCCATGTGGGCAACCACGACACTGTCACTCACACCTCCAAAAGCAAACAGGCTACCCACAAAGAATGGTTAGGAGACTTGAAGAGTTTTATTTTGTACTGTTAAAAAAATGTAGGTCATGGATTCATCTGTATAAATAAATTTTCTGGCAACAGTAGTTAACTTTTAACCTCCCATTCAGAAACTTCACAACTTCAAGCATTTGAACTGCACTTAGAGATTTCCCAACGCTGGCTTCAGTTGTATATGGTACATTCTCACAGTAATTAACTGACTCATAAAGTCGAAGAATTTCTTTTAAAGTTCAAATCTTTACTAGTAGGTAAAGGAAAAATTTGCACTCTTTTGATCAGCATCCATTTTAAGGGCTATTTGCTTCATTTTTCCTGAAAGATAGTAAATGGGAAAAATAGGCATATCTGTACAATTCATATCAAAGCACAAAATGCCATTTAAAAAATAAATACCTAAGGCATACTTGTCACACTTTTACTCAGTTTGCTCGGCCATTCAAACTTATCTCTAGGGTCTGCCTGTCGCAGGCTCTCCTGCCTGCTCGCCACATCTCTGCCCCTGGAAGGTGGCTTCTCGTCTGTTGTCATGAAGGGTGTGGTTTGATGTCCTGGGCTTCAGAGACCTGTCAGAAACTCAGTGACTGTATGGAATCTTTTTTTAGTACGGTTTGGCAAATATCCCAAATGAAATTCAACTCTAAGTTAAAGCCTCAAACAGAGATAAGGCTAAGAGCTTCTAGACTTGCTGGGCGGTCCAAAGCCTCCGGGGGGCGTAGGGCTGGAAAATCGTTGAGCCCCAACCTGAAGTGACGCAGACCCTCTGCCTTCCCACAGCAGACACCACAGCCCCCACCCGGCCGCAGCATCTCCGGGAAGGCCGCCGGGCTCCGGGCGCGCAGGCTGCTGGGAGAATCTTTGGAGGCCCCCGGCCCCTGTGCCCCCTCCCGTCTCGGATGCGCCCCGCACTACCTCACAGCGCTAGGAACAACAAGCACTGACACACGGACCCGACCCTCGCTCGCCCCCTCCGCCCGCTCCAGCCCCTCCCGCCTCCAGGCCGCCACCCGCCGGTGAGCGCCCTGGGCCTGGACGCTGGGCCGCCGCTAGATGGCCAAGTCGCCGGCCCTGGCCCGGCCGCCGCTGGACTTACTGGCCTTGCTGGACCGACCGGGGTCTGCAGGGGGCTCGGGGGGCGCGTGCAGCTCCACGGCCGTCACCGCCCCCTCCCCGTCGCTGTCGCCCGAGCTCCCCGCCGCGCTCTCCGGAAGGGACTGCTGGGGGCCACCCGCGGGGGTCATGGCTGCAGGCGGCGTGGACGCGGGCGGGGAGGCCTTCCTGGCCGAAGTCTGCGGCTCGGCCTCACGGTTGGCCCAGTTCTGTGCCGGCGCGCGCAGGCCCTGGTTGCCGCCGCCGCCGCCGGGGGTGCCGGGGGTTCCGGGGGTCCCGGGCAGGGCCGCGGGAGGGGGCGGCTCGGGGTAGCCCGGGGCAGACGCCTGCCCCAGGGAGGAGGCGGAGGGCGCATAGTAGGGCGGGAACCCGATGGTGACGGCGGGCGGGGCGGAGTTGGGGGGCAGAAGGAGGGGGCTCCCCCCCACTGGCTTTACGGACCCCGCCCTGGAACCAGGGGTGTCCGGGCGGAAGGGGCTGGTCATCCCCTGTTTCAGCTTCTTCCAGCCCAGGTGGTAGATCTCCAGCACGTTGAGGAGCAGGGACAGGCAGGCCACGGCCAGCATGAAGAGGATGAAGATGGTCTTCTCCGTGGGCCGTGAGATGAAGCAGTCCACCGTGTTGGGGCAGGGCCAGCGGTCGCAGCGGTATAGCGGCTTCAGCTGGAAGCCGTACAGGAAGTACTGCCCAGCGATGAAGCCCACCTCGAATAGCGTCTTGAAGATGATGTTGAAGACATAGGTGCGGAGCAGGGCGCCGGCGATGCGCACCTTGCCGCGGTCGTCGCGCACCGGGGCCGGGTCCTGGTGCCCCTCGGCCAGGCCGGCGGCCTTCGGCGGCTCCTCCTCACGCTCCTTCCGCTTCTCCTCCATGCGCACCAGGTGCAGCACGTGGCCCAGGTAGATGAGCGTGGGCGTGGACACGAAAATGATCTGCAGCACCCAGAATCGCACATGCGAGATGGGGAAGGCGCGGTCGTAGCACACGTTCTCGCAGCCGGGCTGCTGCGTGTTGCAGGTGAAGTCCGACTGCTCGTCCCCCCACACCTCCTCGGCCGCAGCCCCCAGCACCAGGATCCTGAAGATGAACAGCACCGTCAGCCAGACCTTGCCGATGACAGTGGAGTGCTCCTGGGCGTTCTCTAGGAGTCTCCCCAGGAAGCTCCAGTCGCCCATCGCTTCAGACTTCTAACCTGCAGGGGAACAGGCTCGTTACTAGGCCGGCTGGCCAGGCGAGACAAGGGCACGGCCCCCGGGCAGCCCTGGGCCCCGATGTGCGTGGGATATGCTGTCATGGGGAGCTGTGCTCCTCCTCCCCAGCAGGAACCCTCCAGGGAAGGTTGTGAGTGTCCATGCACGTATGCAGGAGCAGGTGTGTATGTACACGCACATGTTTGTATGCACACAAGTGTGTATGTATATGTGAAACACAGGTGTGTGTATGTGCATGTACAGCTATGTATATGTACACGTACCGGTGAGTACACACACGTGCAGGAGCAGGTGTGTATGTACATGCACAGGTGTGTGTATGTACACACGAAGGCACAGGTGTGTGTATGTGCACGTACAGATGTGTATGCACATGTACAGGTGTGTGTGCATGTACATGTGTGTATATGCACATGTGTAGGTACAGGTGTATGTATGTGTGCAGCACAGGTGTGTTTGTGCATATCCAGGTGTGTGCACATGCACAGGTGTGTGTTCATGCAAGGTGTGTGTACATGTACAGGTGTGCATATGTGTGTACAGGTGTGTGTATACATGTACAGGTGTATGTACATGCAAAGGCACAGGTGTGTGTATGTGCATGTACAGGTGTGTGCACATGTACAGGTCTGTGTTACGTGTACAGGTGTGTGTATGCACATGTGCAGGCACAGGTGTGTGTGTGGACATGTATAGGTGTGTGTATGTGTATGTGCGCAGGCACAGGTGTGTTTGTATGTACATGTCTAGGTGTGTGTATGTATATGTATGGGTGCAAGTACAGGTGTGTGGGTGTGTGTGTGCACAGATGCAGGCCCAGATGTGAGCATGCCCGTGTGTCCCCCTGAGCAGGGTTTGGTAACTGTCCCCAGCACCTGTGGCCCTGAGCAGAAGTCATGCTGCACAAGTGCCAGCAGGAGGGAGGCAACCGCAAGCCACGTGGAGGGCTGCCTGAGGGAAGCCCCCACCCGCTCACGGCCTCGCCCTACGGCTCTCTGGCCCTGGCTCTCTTCACACAGCTGGGCCCTTTCCTAACCTGACCGCTGGTGTAGTTCAGAAAGAAGGGCCTCGTGAGGTCTCGGGTGACTGCCGAAGGCCGGTGGGTGATAGGAGTGTTGACGGATGTGGGGGAGGACAGAAAGGGACACATCGTGAAAACGAAACAGAGCAGGACTGGTGTGCGCGCAGACCCAGGGAGGACGGGCCGGGGGCGCGGGGCACTAGCCTGTCCTTCCTGAAGGAAGGGGCCTGTGTCCTGCGCCCGTGGGGCCGGACTGCGGACTGCAGTGCTGGGGCGGGGCGGCCGCATGGCCCGTGTCCTGCGGAAGGACCGGCTGGAGGGAGACAGGCCGGAGAGGTGTGGGGGGGGTCCAATTACTGGGGGAGGGGCCAGGGCTGATCCTGGACAGAGGCAGGGCCCTGGGTGGGGGCCGCGGGTTCTCCAGGGAGCGTATGCGCTGAAATCTTGTTTTATCTGTTATCTGTATTAGTGTTTTCCCCTGAGTCTTCTGGGTAAAGTGACTTCTAGGAAATTCTAACCTTAGGGGTAGAGGGTCAAGCAGCACCCCCAGCTTCCCCAGACCAGACCCTGTGGGGCAGCAGGTGCGTGGGGGGGCGCACCTGTGAGGGCTCCCCCAAAGGCCGGAGGCCAGAGAACGGCCCGAGGGGCTGGACCCGCGGAGCCTGGACGCCGGCGGGCTTCGGGGGAGCCGGTGACTAAGGCGTCCACTCTGGAAGAAGAAGCAGAGAAGAGGCCCCTTGATCTCACGACGAGGAGGCCACGGACGCTCTTCCAGTTACCCGGCCGTGGGCCAGGCCCGGGGATCACGTGGGGCGGGTTGGAGACCCGAGGGTGAGGGGGACCTGTCAACCTGGGCCCCGGAGGAGGATCTGCGGTGTGGGCTCCGGTTGCCTGGAGGAGGGAGGGGCGGGGGCGATGGGGGAGGGGCGGGGCAGCTGCAGGGAGATGAGGCTCCTCTCCCGAGTCAAGAGGGCGTCTTGCAGACAAGGACAGGCCCTGAGCTGGAGAAGTTTGGAACGTGGGAACGAAGCGGTCAAGCCGGGGTGGCCTGGAGAAGCCGGGAGCTGGGGGTGGAGGGAGGGCGGCCTGAGGAGAGCCCGGGCATAACAAGGCTCTCAGAGGGGAGCAAGCCTGCTGGGCTGGGCAAGTGAGGACAAGCAGAGGAGACCCCAGGGGGGAGGGGGAGGGGTGGGGGTAGGGGTGGGGATAGAAGTGGAGAGGTGAGTGGGGGTGGGGGGGGTGGGGAGGGGGGTGGGGGTGGGACTGGGTGGAGCAGGTCAGAGATCCGGTGAACGGGAGGCAGGTGGGCCACAGGGGTCAGTGACCAGAACCTGGGCTCTGACTCCGGGTGAGTTGGGAAGGTACTGGGTCGGGGGTGGGGGTTGAACAGCTGTGATACAATCCCACGTCTTGATGGGACCAGAGGTACTGGTGCTGAGAACTATCTCTGGGGCAAGGGTGAAAGCGGAGGGTCAGAGGGTGGGGGGTGGGCAGAGGACGAACAGTTTTATTTAGGAATGTTCAGCCTGAAATGTCTATTAGACACGCATTAGAGGTCAAGTCATCGGGGAACCCTGAGACAGCACTGAGGTCCTCTAAGGACTGGGACGGGGGCGGGGGTGGGGAGGGCAGCGCAAAGGGATTAGAGATCAAGCCAGGTACTCCAGCATCCAGAGGACCATGAGCTGCCCATCTGGAAATGCCAGTTTTAGTTGAGACTCTAGAATGAACAAGAGCAAAATGTACAATTTGCATTGCACTAGATTCCCTTTTGTAACAGACTGACACTAGAAACACTCCTACTTGGTTTATAAACTGGAGGCAATAGAATGACCAGGCATATTCATTCCATGTTTTCTTGTGATTTCCTGGAACATCACAAGTAGGATCTGGATACTGACCTGCAGGCTAAACCAGAAAGAGTTCTATGTTTAACTAGCAACATTTGCCAGGGTTTGGCATGGGCAGTGGTGGCCCGAATGCTATTTTTTTGCAAACCCTGACTTGGCACAAAGCTAAAAGGACTTGGTAGGCTGTGAAAAGTGGGTTTGGTACAGTGAAAAGTGGGCTTATCTGATTATCTTTTTAGCCATTGGAAAGACTGTTTCTTTTGCTTTTTTTTCTTCATATTTTACATGCCTATTTCCAGCTCTCACACTTAAGACAGTAATTTCTAGATGCCAAGAGACCTAGCCTATGGTATTACGTACCTGCATGCATGCTGACTCAATGGGCATCACCGACTCAATGGACTTGAGTTTAAGCAAACTCCGGGAGACGGTGAAGGACAGGGAAGCCTGGGGCGCTGCAGTCCATGGGGTCACAAAGAGTCGGACATGACTGAGCAACTGAACAAGAACGCATGCTAAGTTGCTTCAGTCGTGTCCAGCTGTTTGTGACCCTATGGACCATAGCCTGCTGGGCTCCTTTGTCCATGGGATTCTCCAGGCAAGAATACTGGAGTGGGTTGCCATGCCCTCCTCCAGGGGATCTTCCCAACCCAGGACTGAGCTTACGTCTCTTATGCTTCGTGCATTGGCAGGCGGGTTCTTTACCTCTAGCACCACCTTTATCATACTTATCATACCTTTTTACAATTCTGGTCTCTTTAAAGAGGAAATAGAACTGAAAATAAGTTTCTTAAAATAACAAAAGATTCATTCTTCTTCTGCTCTTTGGAGGTGACCCCAACATGTAGCTTTGGAATCCCACGAGCAAGATGGAAGCCAGGCCTGTAAGAGCCTGCACAGAAAAGATCAACCACAGAGACAAGTATGAAAAAGGAAAAAGCCGAACCTCCAAAGTTTCACACTGACTAACGGAACACTTGTTCTCCAAAAGAAAGGGACTGACCACAGCAAGAGGCAGGATACCCAGAAGCAGTGGCTGCAGACAGACTTCACGCCTCAAAGGATAAGTCCTCCAGTTTCATTCTTCATATTTGTCACAATGATTTATTTTTATTTCTTGCATATGAAGTTTAGGCAGAACTTGTCAAGTTCCACAAAAATCTGAGACACAGTTTTGATTGGAATTGCATGGAATTCACAGATGAATCAAATTTACCTCTTTACAATCTAGTGCTCCCACTGCTGAGCACTACTGCTCCATAGATGAAGGGCATCTTTATGCTGTTAGGATGCTGTCCCAACAGGTCTTACACACTTTTTGTTAGACTTATTCCGAGATAACTTTGTAGTTGTTCTAATTCTTCATTCTAAATAGTTGTTTTCATTATAATTTCTGAGTAGTTGTTATCGGTACCTAGGAACCTTACTCGGAGAAGGCAATGGCAACCCACTCCAGTACTCTTGCCTGGAAAATCCCAGGGATGGAGGAGCCTGGTGGGCTGCCATCTATGGGGTTGCACAGAGTCGGACACGACTGAAGCGACTTAGCAGCAGCAGCATCAGGAACCTTATTTCTGTATCGATCTTGTATTCAGCAACCTGGCAGAAAGCCCCTCTTAGATGGACCAGTCAGGAGATTCCTTTGGACTTTCTGTGAAAGACGCACAATCCTATCCTCTTAAGGAGAAATGTGTCTCTTCCTCTTCTAATTTGAATCCCTGTTTTTTCTTGTCTTCTTGCATTGGCTTGGACTTCTGGTACAATGTGGAATGGTAACATTTTCTCTGGTTTCAGTCTGAAAATGATGCTTCTGAAGTTTTATCTTTGAGTGTGATGTTTCAACTTGCATCAAGTGGAGAAATTTTCCTTCAGTCTTTGCTTTGTTTTCTAAATCATGAATGAATATTGGATTTGGCGGAATACTTTTTTCTCTGCATCTCTGGTGACTTTTAGATGGTGAAGCATCTTTTGGGTCATGACTTTATTTTTAATATATGATCAAATTAAACTGGCTACAACTTTATTTTACATTATGTGTTTGTTCATACTTGAGATTGATCTTATTGTATTTTGTACTGTCATTGGATTTTGAAAAGAAAATTATTTTAAAATTCTCTGTGTAAAAAGCTTGTATAAAAATGTCCAATAGGCTGCACTCACCCTCTGTGATGGCCCACACTCTGTCTCTGGAACATGCTTCTCTCTGAATATGAATAAATCTACTTCTAACGTAAAAAAAAAAAAAGAAAAGAATATCCCATGAAAGCTCTTGGGACTAAAGTCTTTTTATTTTGAGTGGTTGGGAGGACTAGATCACAAATTCAATCTCATTAACTGTTATTAACAGAAGTAGGTTTGATAAAGTCAGTTTTGATCATTTATATCTTTTAGAGAATTTTCCATTTCAACCAAGTTTCAAATTTATTGGCATAAAATTATTCATGGTATTTTCTTATGATGCTAAGACTCCATGATATCTGTAGTTAGATTCCTTTGTTTGGTTCCAAATATTGTTTGAGACTGTTAAAGTATTAGTCTTGCTAGAAGTTTCTCTTTTAATAATCAATTTTGATATGCTTAAAAAAGAATGAGAGTTTGTTATTTTTTCCAATGTGTTATCATGTATACTATATGCACAATACATAGAATATATCTACCCCAAACTCCTAAGGATCTTTTAAATAGATAATGAAGATTTTAGTGTTTACTGATGGCTTTGTAAATGACACATGCAATTTAAGAGTATCCTTGACCTTAGTAAATTATTTCTTATTATATCCAGGGGTTTCCCTTCCCAATTTTAAATGGAAATTTAACTTTTTAATAATCTGAAACTCTGGCAGGAAATATAACTCTCACCCAGAACTGACTGATTTAGTGGAATTATAAAACACTAACTTTCCAGTTTTTTAATTAGTAATTCTAAAGCATTTCTAGGATTGTATATTTTACTGTCAGAGAATAAATCTCCAGAAACATGAAACTGTTTTAAATTCATATTTTAATTTCATTATCTTATTTATTCATTAAAAATGTATGAAAACATTTATAATAGTTCCTGCCATCCATGTATTATTATTATTATTATATCTTCTCTTTCATGGAATTTAATTACTTATGAATATGCAAAAAATCATATGCTCCTAAATCTTTATTTGGTGAGAGTAAATATGGGTGACACTTTGATTTTTAGTCAAAGGGAAGGACTCACCAGTCTTTGTTTTTGACCTTCTGTAACATACAAACTTAGTGAGAGCTAATTTTAAGTCAAAAGCAATTTAAACAACTATGTTAAAGAACAAATGTCTCCAAGCTTGTATATTCAGGAATGGCAAAATTAAAAGTACACTTAAGATCTTAGCCACAGTATTTTTTCTTAAAATACTTGAATAAAATAAATATTCCCTACAGATAGGAGTATCACATCACTGTTCCACGATTAGGGTTCTAATATTAAGCTAGAAAGTTACCAGCTGGTCGTGCTTCAGTTCAGTTGACAGAAAACGTAGATAGTCTGCAGTGAAATTAGAAACATGACTGTCTTCCAAGGCTATTCATGCCATGCTGGGCACTCTCTCCAAGCCCTTCAAACAGTCCCCTGCCCACTGCCTTGTCAGCTCCTCCCGCCCTTTATTAAACCACGTTGCACATTTCTAGAACGATCTCTGCAAAAGACCTAAGAACACCATTAATTTTAACTCACTCAAACATTTTATTTAGACATTTTAGTGATGTGTTACTTTTAATGTACTTCAACATTAGCCCTCAAGGTTTTAATAACTGAATGGTGAAAAAAAAAGTTGTCACCCTCGTGGCAGTGCACAACTTTCTGAAGGCTGGTTTGGGCCAAGAGTCAATAACAGTCAAGAAAACTGGAGGGTGTGACAGCTTCCTGTGTTCTGAGCAGCTCATCATGCCTGAAACACAAGGTCAGGATGTCTGAATAGTACACCAGACACTGACCTCATAAATGCAGTTAAAAGATAATTAATTTCCCTATGTAAATCCCAGTGACACCTTTCAGGAATCTTATTCATAATCCATGAAAGGAACATGGAATCGCAGCATCTTAGAGCTGGAAGGACCTTAGAAGTGGCCCTACTGTCATCCTCACTTTACAGATCAGAAAATGGATGCCCAGAGAGGTTCTTTGATTTCCCTGAGGTTGCACAGCATGCAGGGCTGAAGTTGGCACAAGAACTGACTTTCTGCTCTGGGTCCCCGTCCATGTGACCTCATGGGATTAAGCATCAGGCACATGGTCCAGATGACAACAGGTGCCTTTTGAGCTGTTCCTACCTCACTTTAAAAGAAATGCGTAGAAACACGGGTTAGAGTATGTTTTAGGCTTTGCTCTTTTCTTCCAGTCCACAATGCCTAAAATTGTCAAATATTTTTGATTGCTAACAACAGCCAGCTACCTCATCATATAAATTGGAATTGTCATTTTAAAGCAAATTCAGGTATTATCTTTACTCTTGCTTAGTGAACAAAACCTCACAGCCTTATAATTATGGCATTTTATTATTCCATTTATATTACAGACACAAATTACATCTGTCAAAATGTTTTCTATGTTCTGCACAAATAATTTCTATAGTATAAATAGAATCTGAATTTTCTTATTTGAATCTATTTCTATTAGTACAAAGCAGAACTCTCTTCTCTGTTCTAGAATAAAAGATTCATGTTAAAGCTAAGAGGAAATGGAGTTTCATGAACAGATGAGCATTCAGGAGCTACTCATGTGATCTGAATGAAAAATATTAAGTGATTTTTACATTAAGCATCATTTATCAATAGTCTGTTAACAGGAAACTTAAAGCAAGCCACAAACTTCAAATTAAAGAAAACACAGACTGCAGAAACCTTACCTGAACCATTAGTGTCACACCTTTGAAGACACAGAGATCCCAAAAAGCAAGCAGCACAGTACTAATCTAGCTCTCGAGATAAATTTTCCACCAGTGTAGGAATGAAAAGTAATATGAAAATCTATTGCTATTTTATTGCTTTTAAGAATTACATTGAAATTGCAAAAACACAGTGTTTTTAGAGACATGTGTATGCTATTTAGGGCCACATGTATTGGATTTTTTGCCCTTTTCAAGTTAGTGAATATTTATCAAATGTGTATTACATGTGTGGGACTGTGCTACACATGGAGTGACCAAAATAATCCAGACCCAGTCCACCCTCTCATCCAACGGGAGAGGCAGGCTTATCAAACTGCTCAAAAGGTAGCACCACACGCGTTATACAGCGCTGGGCATGGCCTTGGCACGTGGGGAGACCTGACACAGTACAGGGAGAAAGAGCGGGTACATTAAGATGGCAACTGAGTTTGGCTGAATTTTTTCCCATACAGACCCTGGGCAACCTCAAAGGCCTTCACACTATCTAGAATGTTCTGGGAATAATTTAGGACATTACAAAGACTATGTGCTTATTGATATATTTATGTGCTGTACTGAGGTAAAATCCTAAAGACACGTATGTCCTATTTATTCTGTGTTAGGTGTGTGTTCAAGTCATGGTAACAAGTGAGAGGTAAATTAGATTTAAATTCTTGACTCGTGTGAGACTGTGTAAAATGGCTGTGACTATAATTATTTTAAAGTTTCAAATGTGCAGGGTAAAAGTTATCTTAGTTAATAAAATGAACACAAAATGTAAGAACATTCAAATAAATTATGTCAAAATTCTCTTTCTCATTGGCCAACAATGAAATTCTGTGACACGCCATTATTATAAGGCAGCTTTAAGCCAGTTAGCATTTGCTGGTTGACACGAACAGCATTGTCTAATCTGTTACAGTTGTAAAGTTTCTGTGAATTACTTTTCACTACAAAACACGTGCATTGCCCTCAACAGATGCTTATCTCGGCAAGAACCAAACTGCTGAACCAGTGGAATCGGCGCCAGATTAGCTGAGGTTTACTTTGAATACACTGACCTTCGGGAAATAAGTCCGTTTTCCACTCTAATCTTTTAATGTCTGATTTGCAATACATTTCCCAGCACACGGAGGGCCTGCCAGCGAAGTGAAGCACATGTCATAAACCATTTTGAATTCTTGGGTGATTAAAAACCAAAGCACCATCCACTCCCCTGCTGTTTGCATATGAACATTTTTAAATGGCACATTTGGGCGAAACCTTGATTAAGCAAATCCTGGAGGACTGCCCTGGTCGCTGAAGTCCGTGTCGCAGCTGCTCTGGACGAGGGGTCTGCCCACCGGGATAGAAGGGTCTCACCCAGCCGGACAGCGACCACGTGCCCGCGCCCGCAGCCCCAGAGCGCGGCCCGAAGAGCGCAGACGCGGGACCAGCCCACTCCGCAAATTCTGCTGAAACCCGCCGCCACGCGCACACGCGGCAGGAAACGAGGCTGAGGCGCTCAGAGCCAGTCTGTCTTTAAAAAAACTTTGAGGGACTTTCTTAAAGGAGCGCAAGCGAGCCAAGACTTTGGGGAAGAGCGGCGCGCGCCCCGCGGGAGCGCAGGCGCCCACAGGGTCTCAGGGCAGGTCCGGCGCCCCTCAGGGGCGCAGCTCAGGGAAGGGTCTGAAGCCATCGCCGGCCACCCCCACACCCCGAAAAAGCCATCGTCGCGCCAAGCTCCAGCGGTCCCCAGGGAGTGCCCAAGCAGCTCCGACCAGCCAGCTACTCCCAAACTTGCCCGGACCCCGGAGGGGTCGCCCGTAGCCCGCGCTTACCCGCCACGCCGACCCGGTCGCTCCTCCCGCGGGCAGGGCTCGGGCAGCTCTGCCGGACACCCCGTCTCCGTGAGCTCGGCTCGACGCGTGCGCCCGGCCACCCGGGCTCCCCGCCCCGGCGCCATCCCCGCGCCCCGCGCTGCGCCCCGCGCCTGGGCCCCGCGCCCCGCCCCGCGCCCCGCCCCATCCCCCGCCCACACCCCACATCCCACACTCGCACCCCCCATCCTGCAACCCGCGCCAGCGTCCCGCGCCCCGCCCCCCAGCCCCTCCCACATCACACATCCCACGTTGGCACCCCGCATCCTCACCCGCATCCCGCTTCCAGCCACTAGTGCACACGCCGAACTCCCGCATTCCACACACGCATCCGTCCGCTTCTCCCCGGCCAAGCTGTGGCTCCACGTCCCGCATCCCCCACCCCACACCTCCCGCCCGCTCCCTTAGGGCAGTAGGTGTGCGGGTGTGGGACGTGAATGCGGGGTGCAGGTTCCACGCGGGGTGTGTGTTGCCTGGTCGCAGCGGCCCACGCTGTCGCGGGGGCGGTAGTGGTGCCCCGGCCGGGGGCTATAAATAGAGCAGCGAGCCTGGCTCGCGTCAGACACACTTAATTCAGTCCAGGGCACTGGGATTCCTGTTGTTTTTTTCTGGTTGCTTCCAAGGTTGCTTGATTAGCGCTCAGATCTGACAAGCAAGCTGCGCGCCCCACAGTTTACCTGTTCAGGTGGGATCTGAACTTGAGGGCAAGCCACGGGGAAAGAAAGCTAAGCTGCTAAAGCCTCGTCTAAAACACTTTCCCTTGTAGAACTCGGACGTGTGTGTGTGTGTGTGTTTAGTAGGTGGTGGTTACCTGGACCTAGGATTTTTGGTTGTTAGAGGGTTTTTTTTTTTTTGGTTTTTAGGTTTTGTTTTTAAATTGAGAAATATTACTATAGAAGGCTTCCCTGGTGGCTCATATAGTAAAGAATCTGCCTGCAATGCATGAGACCGGAGTTCCATCCCTGGACCAGAAAGATCCCCTGCAGGAGGGCATGGCAACCCACTCCAGTATTCTTGCCTGGAGAATCCCAAGGACAGACAGGCAACAATCCATGGGGTCAAAAACAGTCGGACACGATTGAGTGACCAACACACAATAGGTCTTTAGATATTTTCTCACTTTTTAATTCTCTCTGATAAGTGCAAGAATAGTTTTATTTTTTCTTGATCATAGAAGAACTAAAATTTCTTAATATTTATAGTCTCTTTGCAGGACACTTATTGGTATTTCAAGGCTAAAACGTTTAAATACAACATTGCAATGATTTAAAACTTTTCATTAAAAATGCAGATTTAAATGATATTGTGTCACTCAAATACTTGTGCACCATATCATAGTAACCTGATTCACAATCGCCAAAAGGTGGGGACAACTCCATGAATGGCTTAAAAAATGTGCTTCTACGTAGAATGAAGGGCTTCCCTGGTGGCTCAGAGGTTAAAGCTTCTGCCGCCAATGCGGGAGACCCGGGTTCGATCCCTGGGTCGGGAAGATCCCCTGGAGAAGGAAACGGTAACCCACTCCAGTATTCTTGCCTGGAGAATCCCATGGACGGAGAAGCCTGGTAGGCTACAGTCCACGGGGTCGCATAGAGTCGGACACGACTGAGCGACGGAACAGAACGGATGTAGAATGAAATATTATCCACCCTAAAAAGGGGAGGAAATTCTGACACAGGCTGCCACACAGATGACTCTTGAGGACATGATGTTAAGTGAAGTCGACAGTCACAAAATACCGTATAATTCCACTTACGAAGTATCTAAAGTTGTCAGAAAGTAGGGTGGTGGGTGCAGGGGCAGGGCTGGATGGGAATTAGTGTTTAGTGGGAACAGTTTCAGTTTGAGAAGATGAAGTTACGATGGTGGTTGCAGAGCAGTTCGAATGTACTAACACAGAGAACTGAACGATTAAAGTGGCTAAAATGGTAAATTTTATATTATGTAGGTTTTACTACAATAAAAAATTTCAGTGACATTGTGTAAAGACTATCACAATTAGGAAACAGTGGTTTCTTTGCACGTATATTCTCTAGGTAGACAACTAAGATGCTAATCGTATGGTTTCAGTTTTAGATGTAAAGATTGCCCATTTGGTTTCAAGAGAGATTGTGTTTAGGATAATTTCAGGGGTAAATACATATATATACAAATACACACGCGTATGCCAACCTGCTTAGAGCTGAATCCTCAACCGATAGACCCCATTTCCACATGCTAGTAATATGTGTATCTGAAAAAAAGCGTGCAATGAAGACAGCCCGGAGACCCCCGCTCGTGGTCCCGCGAAGGCATCGGCCACTCAGGTCCTTCCGGGAGACCGCAAAGATGCGCTCGCCTCTGCTGCCCTCTGGCGGTCAAAGCCGGAACTAACCTTCGGGGCCTGTGTTGAAGCTGGGTGCATCTGTGCTTGTTCAACAAATAAATATTCGTTCAATATAGATGCCCTTCCTGAATACGATGGCCCAGAGTAAACACAGTAACCGTGCCGTAATCGTGGACAGCAGAATTTAATGGTGCTTTTCTTTAAATAGCCAGATTTAAGGTTCATAAAAAGTTGTTACTTCGTTTTTACCTTTTAGTTTAAAATTCATTACATACTTATACTAATAGGTGACGCATGGTATTTTAGTTACTTGTGAGGTGTACATATCTTCTATGGTACTTTTGAAAATTAATTAAACTACTATTTTTATAAAACATCTGTTCATTCAAGGCCGTAGGTGAGTGCTTAAGAGGTGTGAAGATCCCCACTTTCTCCACTCAAAGAATTTCTTGTGCTGAGCTCTGGGCCCTACCCGGCCCACTGGAGGAATT
The DNA here is from genome assembly GCF_049115385.1 of Moschus berezovskii. NCBI lineage: Eukaryota > Metazoa > Chordata > Mammalia > Artiodactyla > Moschidae > Moschus > Moschus berezovskii. Next base: position 50,538,217 of record NC_142472.1, read on the forward strand.
TGCAGCCTATTCTGACTTGTTGTTTTGTCGCTAAGTCGTGTCTGACTCTGTGACCTCATGGACCGTAGCCCGCCAGGCTCCTCTGTCCATGGGATTCTCCAGGTAAGAATACTGGAATGGGTAGCCATGTCCTCCTCCAGGAGAGCTTCCCGACGCAGGGATCAAAGCCGTATCTCCTACATTGGCAGGTGGATTCTTTACCACTGAAAGAACCAGGGAAGCCATGGAAAAGTTCTTAAAAATTAAAAAAAATAGACTTACCATATGATTCACCAATCCCACTTTTGGGAATTACCAAAAAAATTGAAAGCAGGGTCTCAAAGAGATGTTTGTACACTGGTGTCCACAGCAGTGTCAGTCACAGTGGCTTTAAGGCAGAGGGAACCCAGTGTCCATGGACAGATGAATGGATTAGTAAAATGCGGTCCATGCATACAGTGGAACATAATTCAGAATTCAAAATGTGGTCCATGCATACAGTGGAGCATAACTCAGAATTCAAAAATAGGAAGTTCTGATGCAGGCTGCCCGTGGATGAATTTTGAGAACATTGTGCTAAGTGAAATAAGCCAGTCACAAAAAGACAAATACTGAGTAATTCCTCAGAAAGGAGGCCCCTAGATTAGTCAGATTCAAGGAGACAGAAAGTAGGACGGGTGGGGACAGGGAGGGAGGTGGGGAGCTGGTGCTTAAATGGGGGGCAGAGCTTCAGTTTTGCAAGATGGACAGAATTCTGGGGACAGATGGTGGTGGTAATTGCACAACATTTTGAATGTATTAAAACCATTTAATTGCACACTTAAAAATGTTTACAATGGTATATTTTATGTTATGTGTGTTTTACCACATTAAAAAAGTAAAAAGAGCCCTCACACTTACTGTATGACCCTAAAAGAAACGTAAACAGAGGGGTTAACAGGGAGGTGATTCGGGTGGCTGAATTCCATCTCCTCTAGTTGAAGGAGTGTGATTTCTAAAGCAAGTAGAACACAGCGTGTGGGAGGCCCTGCCTGCTGGGTTATCACCCCAGAGCACAGGCCTCTTCCTGGCGTTTCATGCTCTTCAGAAATAAAGACCTTTTTGGTTGAAAATGGTCTTCCCTCTGACAATAACAATGCAGCTGCCCACAGCTGCTCAGTGGTTTTTAACTTTCAGTTTTCAAGCTGCTTGATCAGACTTGAGTCTCACAGCACAAGTGTGAGGACAGGGGCACTTCCCCGTGTTATGGAGAAAGAAGCTGAGTTGCAGGGAGGGGATTTTTACCACTGCTGGTAAACAGCTCAGCAGCTAATGCTTTGGACTATGAATCTATTAATAGTACTTTTTGTATAAAACCACAAGACTTGTGAGGCCGATGAGGAGAAAAACTTTGTCGTTTATGAATGAGGAAAGTCCTGTAACACCAGGGAAGGGTCAGGCTGTGGGTTGTGATGCTGGGCTGGTGTTTCTGGGGTCCTCATGCACTTCCATCTCTCACTGTCTGCAGAAGCTTTATCCCCTGTCATTGCCTGGGGAGATGTGATGTTATTTTGTCTATTTGAGAACTGGGGAAACTAAGACAGTGCCATGAAATTAAAAGATGCTTGCTCCTTGGAAGGAAAGCTATGACAAACCTAGACACCATATTAAAAAGCAGAGACATCACTTTGCCAACAAAAGTCCATCTAGTCAAAGCTAAGGTTTTTCCAGTAGTCATGTATGGATATGAGAGTTGGACTATAAAGAAAGCTGAGCACTGAAGAATTTATGCTTTTGAACTGTGGTGTTGGAGACTCTTGAGAGTTACTTGGACTGCATGGAGATCACACCAGTCTATCCTAAAGGAAATCAGTCTTGAATATTCATTGGAAGAACTGATGCTGAAGCTGAAACTCTAATACTTTGGCTACATGATGGGAAGAGCCGACTCATTTGAAAAGACCCTGATGCTGGGAAGGATTGAGGGCAGGAGAAGAGGGGGATGACAGAGGATGAGATGGTTGGATGGCATCATCGACTCAGTGGACATGAGTTTGTGCAAACTCTGGGAGATAGTGAAGGACAGGGAAACCTGGTGTGCTACAGTACATGGGGTAGCAAAGAGTTGGACACGACTTAGTAACTGAACAACAAAGATAGCACATGTGTACTAAGTCACTTCAGTTGTGTCCAACTCTTTGACACCCTAAGGACTGTAGCCTGCCAGGCTCCTCTGTCCATGGGGTTCTCCAGGCAAGAATATTGGAGTGATTTGATTCTTCTCTATTTTTATCTTGATGAGTCTGGCTAAAGGCTTTTCAATTTTATCTTCTCAAAGAACAAGCTTTTAGTTTTATTAATCTTTACTATTGTTTCTTTCATTTCTTTCTGCTTGGATCTTTATGATTTCTTTCCTTCTACTAATTTTTTTTTCTAATCAACAAACTAGAAATGAAAAATAAGAGGTTATAACAGACAGTGTAGAAATACAAAGGATTATAAGAGACTATTATGGACAACTAAATGGCAATAAAATGTATATCCTGGAAGAAATGGACAGATTCTTAGAAAAGACTGAACCAGGAAGAAATAGAAATTATGAACAACCCAATTACAAGCACTGAAATCAAAGCTATGATAAAAAATCTCCCAAAAAACAAAAGCCCAGGACCATATAGCTTCACAGGAGAACTACCAAACATTTATAGAAGAGCTAATGCCCATCTTTCTAAAACTCTTTCAGAAAATTTCAGAGGAAGGAACACTTCCAAACTCATTCTACGAGGCCACCATCACCCTGATATCAAAACCAGACAAAGACAACACAAAAAAATAAAACTACAGGTCAATATTACTGATGAACATAGATGCAAAAATCCTCAACAAAATTTTAACAAACAGAATTCAGCAACACATCGAAAAGCTCATATACCATGATCAAGTTGGGTTTATTCCAGGAATGCAAGGATTCTTCAATATATGCAAATCAATCAATGTGATATACCATATTAAATTGAAAGATAAAAGCCATATGATAATCTCAATAGATGCAGAAAAAGCCTTTGACAAAATTTTGCACCGATTTATGATTAAAACTCTTCTTAAAATGGGCATAGAAGGAACCTACCTCAACATAGTAAAGGCCATATATGATAAATCTATAGCAAACATTATTCTCAATGGTGAGAAACTAAAAGCATTCCCCCTAAGATCAGGAACAAGACAAGGGTGTCCACTCTTACCACTACTATTCAACATAGTTCTGGAAGTCCTAGCTACAGCAATCAGAGAAGAAAAATAAAAGGAATCCAGATCAGAAAAGAAGTAAAGCTTTCACTGTTTGCAGATGACATATTGTACATAGAAAACCCTAAAGATAGAATCAGAAGATTACTAGATTTAACCAGTGAATTTAGCAAAGTTGCAGGATACAAAGTCAATACACAAAAATCACTTGCATTTCTATACACTAACAATGAAAAATCAGAAAGAGAAATTAAGGAATCAATCCCATTCACCACTGCAACAAAAAGAATTAAATATCTAGGAATAAACTTACCTAAAGAGACAAAAGAACTGTACATAGAAAATTATAAGATACTGATGAAAGAAATCAAAGATGACATAAACAGATGGAGAGATATTCCATGTTTCTGGGTAGGAATAATCAATATTGTGAAAATGACTATATTACCAAATGCAATCTACAAATTCAATGTAATCCCTATCAAATTACCAATGGCATTTTTCACAGAACTAGAACAAAAAATTCCACAATTCATATGGAAACACAAAAGACCCTGAAAAGCCAAAGCAGTCTTGAGAAAGAAGAGTGGAGCTGGAGGAATCAAGCTTCCTGACTTCAGATTATACTACAAAGCTACAGTCACCAAGACGGTATGGTACTGGCACAAAAACAGAAATACAGACCAATGGAACAAGATAGAGAGTCCAGAGATAAACCCATGCACCTATGGGTACCATATTTTTGACAAAGGAGGCAAAAATATACAATGGGGCAAAGACAGCCTCTTCAATAAATGGTTCTGGGAAACTGGACAGCTACATGTAAAAGAATGAAATTAGAATACTTCCTAACACCATACACAAAGATAAACTAAAAATGGATTAAAGACCTAAATGTAAGACCAGCAACTATAAAACTCTTAGAGGAAAACATAGGCAGAACACTTGATGACATAAATCAAAGCGAGATCCTCTATGACCCACCTCCTAGAGTAATAGAAATAAAAACAAAAGTAAAGTGAGACCTGATTAAACTTAAAAGCTTTTGCACAGCAAAGGAAACTATATGCAAGGTGAAAAGACAACCCTCGGAATGGGAGAAAATAATAGCAAATGAAGCAACTGACAAAGGATTAATCTCAAAAATATACAAGCAACTCCTGCAGCTCAATTCCAGAAAAATAAACGACCCAATCAAAAAATGGGCCAAAGAACTAAACAGACATTTCTCCAAAGAAGACATACAGATGGCTAACAAACATGTGAAAAGATGCTCAACATCACTCATTATTAGAGAAATGCAAATCAAAATTACAGTGAGATATCACCTCACATCAGTCAGAATTGCCATCATCAAAAAGCCTAAAAACAATAAATGCTGGAGAAGGTGTGGAGAAAAGGAAATGCTCTTGCACTGTTGATGGGGAATGTAAGTTGATACAGCCACTACAGAAGATGGTATGGAGATTCCTTTAAAAACTAGGAATAAAACCACCATGTGACCCAGCAATCCCACTTCTAGGCATATACCCTGAGGAAACCAGGGTTGAAAAAGACACATGTATCTCACTGTTCACTGCAGCATTATTCACAATAGCTAGAACATGGAATCAACCTGGATACCCATCGACAGATGAATAGATAAAGAAGTTGTGGTACATATTCACAATGGAATATTACTCAGCCATAAAAAGAAATGCATTTGAGTCAGTTCTGATGAGGTGGATGAACCTAGAACCTAATATACAGAGTGAAGTGAGTCAGAATGAGAAAGATAAATATGGTATTCTAATGCACGTATATGGAATCTAGAAAAATGGTTCTGAAGAATTTATTTACAGGGCAGCTATGGAGAAACAGACATAGAGAATAGACTTATGGACATGGGGAGAAGGAGGAGAGGGTGAGATATAGAAAAAGTAACATGGAAACTTACAATCAGTTCAGTTCAGTTCAGTCGCTCAGTCATGTCCAACTCTTTGCAACCCCATGACCCGTAGCACGCCAGGCCTCCCTGTCCATCACCAGCTACCAGAGTTCACCCAAGCCCATGTCCATTGAGTCAGTGGTACCATCCAACCATCTCATTCTCTGTCATCCCCTTCTCGTCCTGCCCTCAATCTTTCCCAGCATCAGGGTCTTTTCCAATGAGTCAGCTCTTCGCATCAGGTGGCCAAAATATTGGAGTTTCAGCTTCAACATCAGTCCTTCCAATGAACACCCAGGACTGATCTCCTTTAGGATGGACTGGTTGGATCTCCTTGCAGTCTGAGGGACTCTCAAGAGTCTTCTGCAACACCACAGTTCAAAAGCATCAATTCTTCGGTGCTCAGCTTTCTTTAGAGTCCAACTCTCACATCCCTATATGACCACTGCAAAAACCATAGCCTTGACTAGACGGACCTTTGTTGACAAAGTAATGTCTCTGCTTTATAATATGCTGTCTAGGTTGGTCATAACTTTCTTTCCAAGGAGTAAGTAAGTGTCTTTTAATTTCATGACTGCAGTCACCATCTGCAGTGATTTTGAAGCCCAGAAAAATAAAGTCGGCCACTGTTTCCACTGTTTCCCCATCTATTTGCCATGAAGTGATGGGACCAGATGCCATGATCTTAGTTTTCTGAATGTTGAGCTTTAAGCCGACTTTTTCACTCTCCTCTTTCACTTTCATCAAGAGGCTCTTTAGTTCTTTACTTTCTGCCATAAGGGTAGTGTCATCTGCATATCTGAGGTTATTGATATTTCTCCCAGCAATCTTGGTTCCAGCTTGTGCTTCCTCCAGCCCAGCATTCCTCATGATGTACTCTGCATATAAGTTAAATAAGCAGGGTGACAATATACAGCCTTGACGTACTCCTTTTCCTACTTGGAGCTGTAAAATAGACAGCCAATGGGAATTTGCTGTTATGACTCAGGAAACTCAAACAGGGGCTCTGTATCAACCTTGAGGGGTGGGATGGGGAGGAAGATGGGAGGGAGATTCAAAAGGGAGCGGATGTATGTATACCTATGGCTGATTCATGTTCAGGTTTGACAGAAAACAACAAAATTCTGTAAAGCAATTATCCTTCAATAAAAAAAAAAATAAAAAAAAAAAGACTACTGGAGTGGGTTGCCATGCCATCCTCCAGGGGATCTTCCTAACCCAGGGATTGAACCTGTGTCTCCTCTGTCTTCTGCCTTGCAGGCAGATTCTTTACCATCTGAGCCACCAAGGAAAGAGAATGACTTTTGCTTCAATCCATCACAAGTCCCGGGAGTCCTCTAGAAGGGGGTGGTTCCCGTTGCTGGAAGCCCTGCAGGGTTAGGTTGGGGGGCAGGAAGGACACAGTGAAAGGAAGGATGCAGTGAAAGGTGCCGGGACTGCACCTGTGAAGAGGTGAGGAGGACAGCCTTCCACAAGGGAGGAATGAGTTCAGATCCCATCAAGGCTGGATACCAGCTCAGTGTGTCAGCGCGTTAAATAAAACCTACTAGATGACCTAGCTGACTCTGGACATTTGGCAGAAGGACATCTAAGCCATTTTGTGTAAGGGCAGGAGGAGGGGGTCTTCCTCATCCGCTGGGAGCCTGGGGTCCTCTGAGACCGAGTGTCCAGGGCACAGAGCAAGAGGGGCCAGAAGAGCACTGGCCGCCCTGGGCCCCCTGAGATGGCTCCTGATGCAGCCTCTGCCCTGGGGTGCGGGGGGCGGGGACAGCCGCGTCTGAGGCTCTGCCCCACCGCAGCCAGGCTCTTGATTAACCGGAATTTTTTCACCGATCACCTGTTTCAACTGCTTTCTATTTGTTTCCTTCTTGACTTCTACGGATACATTTTCTTCTTTGTCACCCTCTCATTTTAATTTTACTTTTGCCTAACGTGTCATTCTTGTTTCCCTCCCCTGACTCCTCAGGATGGACGGCTCCCCCTCCACACCCCACACCTGTGATGGGAATGAGCAGAGGTGGGCGGGCAAGTCCCACTCCCCCCAATAACTCCTGCTGACAGAGTCCCTGCCCTCAGCAGCGATGATCAGACAAGAGCTAAGTATGTTCTTCAGATAACTGAGAGGATGCTGCTGCTGCTAAGTCACTTCAGTCGTGTCCGACTCTGTGCGACCCCATAGAGGCAGCCCACCAGGCTCCCCCGTCCCTGGGATTCTCCAGACAAGAACACTGGAGTGGGTTGCCATTTCCTTCTCCAATGTGTGAAAGTGAAAAGTGAAAGTGAAGTCGCTCAGTCGCATCCGACCCCCAGCGACCCCACGGACTGCAGCCCACCAGGCTCCTCCATCCATGGGATTTTCTAGGCAAGAGTACTGGAGTGGCTTGCCATTGCCTTCTCTAACTGAGATATCTAAGCTCAAATCATAGACCTGACCCTCATCGGCTCCCCATTCGTTAAGTTTCACTTGCCCAAAATGGCACAAAATAGAGAGCATCTACGTAGTCTGTAGTTTTCTTTAAGAGATCAGATTTTTCCCCCTTAATTAAATTAATTAATTTATTTGGCTGCCTTGCATCTTAGTTGCAGCATGGGCTCAGTAGTTGTTATGTACAGGCTTGTTGTCCCATGGCATGTGGAGTCTTCCCAGATGAAGGACTGAATCCACTGGCAGGCGGATTCTCTGTGCCATCAGGGAAATCCCCATGGGATGGTTTTGAAGATGAATCCAGGTGACCCGTGTATGAAATAGTCTAATACAGTACACAGCTGCTGTCCCCAAACGGCTCTTATTACTAGTACTTGGAAACTTTTCCAGCAATTTATCATCATTGCTGTGACATTTATATTGTCATTTACAAAAGTATCGGTCCCCAAGAGATGAGGGGGAAAAAACAGTCTTTCACTGCAGACAGTCTGAGAAACACTGGTCTGCACGTCATGATTCCTGTTCTTGGAGAAAGCTCCTTAGAGTGACCAAAGGTGCATCTATAATTAGTAAAGTCCTCAGAAAGTTGCTGAAAGAAGCAACTGGGGACTAAGTGTCACAGGTTAGTTCTCAGTGAACAGGCAGACACAGGACACCCTATTACATCCTCTTTCTCCTTTCTGTTCTTCCACGGCCCCTTGGGGGACAGAAGGGCAGAGGCTGAAAGGGTACTGGGCACCTGGCCGGAGCCCCTGCACTGTGCATGCACACCGAGGCACCCAGACCAGAAGCCCTGTGTCCCCACACACGGGGACAGACTTACTTTTCTGCATGTTCAAGATTCATTTCACTTGATGCGTGGGAACGTGTTTGTAAGTGGCTTGCAGCTGCCGGGAGTATACAGGTGTGTCATTATCTTCGTATCACCGACCCTCTGGAGAAGAAAAAAAAACTGACACTGCTCTCAAGTGACTCCCGTGTAACGTCCCCGAGGCAGAGAGGGTTGCCACAAGGGCAACAGGAAAGATCATGTATGCACATTTCAGGAAGCAGCACTCTCTTTCCAGAGGCTGAGCTGGCCGTTGGCCAAGGAAGAGAACACACAGGCCATGTGCACTCTTGCCAGCACTTGTCCCTCGAGAGGAATGAGGCGTGTTTAATCCTTTCCTTTCTCTCAATGAGCACAGGCCCTTCGGGGGTAGACATGCTCCATCCAGCTTGAACGCCGTTCACTTGGCAAGTCCCTAGTGCAGGCAGCGCCATCGCAGGGACCCTGAGCTCTGGTGGAAGCGGTGAGGACTGTCTGCTCCCCGTGAAGGACCCGCCACCCGTCTGCCAGGCGCCCAGCAAGGCATCCATCAGGCTGGGGGTGCGGCCACGGGCTGAGCCGGTCACTGTGTCCTGGAAACTCGCGGTCCAACGCGACGGCCACCGAACAGGCACATCACCAGCACACACGCTGAGCTCCGTCGACCCCAAAGCACAGTCGATGGTAAATGGGCATGAAGGCAGGTCTTTGGTAAAAGCAAAGCCACATAAAGTAAAGTGTTGAGAGGCAGGGATCCCCGGGCTTTGTTCCACTAGAATAAAGGCTCGGTCATGATGCTGAGATGTCGTCAGTGGTAGGACACAGCTCTCTGCTTCAGGGATGGTCAAATGCGAAAGAGCCAAGGAACTGTTTGTCTTAGAATCTGCGAGTGAGCGCCATTCCCTCCCCAGTGCCGTCCTCTCTGACTGAAGGGCTCTGAGGCCTGGCCAGCCCACTGCCGCCTCTGTCCTGGGGGCACTGCTCGCCTGCTCCCTCTGGGACTGTCCCCGGCTATGAGGAGGTGAGCAGTCCTCTCTCCTTCTGCAAGGAGAACTGTGTGGGGCCAGCCTGGATGAGTCTAGAACTGTTCCCTCTTCACCCCTGGGGTCGGCTGGGTTTCCTCGTCGGCCTCTGGGCTTTCCTGTGCATGGAAGTCCAAGTGCTGAACATCCGCCAGTTCTGGTCTCTTCCTCTCCTTCTGACAGGACCACGTCTCCGCCCTCTGCTCTGAGCCCTGGTGGAGCAGTGCACGTAGTCTGGACAGTGACCTGGGAGTTGGAATAGAGAAGCTGAGGACTTGAGGGTCCTGGAGGACAAATTGGGAGGACAGGTTGACTCAGGTACAGATAGAAGAGTGGGGAGGGGAGGCAGGTCCTGGGTGCCCTTTGTAGGGTCTGGGGGTAAGGCGGAGCTGGTCAATTCAAACAAAAGACTGGGATTTTGTTCAGTTCCTTAGGGTCTCATCTCAGAGCACACAGGGGAGGCTCGGGCGAGTCAGGACAGAAAGATCACAGGGGCTCTGCCCCTGCTGTCCAGGGTCTGAGTGCATGAGGGGCTGGGGTCCCCCTACACCCCCACCCCCACCACCCTGGTCTCCTGGCCGCTCAGGATGGTGCCGAGGCAGCAACCCACACAGCAGCTCAGCTCTGCCTCACCACCTCACAGGCAATAAACAGAAGGATTTTCCTGTCCTGACAAAACAGAGATAAATCATTTTTCAAAAAAGGATGACAACCACAGAGATGTCCATTTTCTGCTTCTTGTAAAGATGATGGCTCTGTTTGCTGTTCTGGGAGCTTTGTGTACATTTTCAGAAATGCAAAGGTAGTCATGATGCTTGAGAACAAAAAGTCCATCAAAATTCTTTTTGTGAGTAAAAGCTGTGATGGCTGTCAGGAGCAAACTCTTCCCCCACATGTTTCTGGACTTGTGTGAGTGTCACAGACGCTCCTGCATATGTCTGGGGCAGAAGTGAAGCCCAGGCAGTCACTGCAGGGACGCAAACGAGCTCCACCTCCCAGGGCCCGGGATGTTCGTGAATTCTCACAACCTGGCCACAGGCATTTCCTCTGCCTTTCATCTCCAAACCGAGAGTAGCTCTGTTTGCAATGTTCTCCTGACACAGGAGGCGGCGACCATGGTGCGCACTTCCAAGGTGAGAAGTCCCTCCTGTGTCTGAACATGTGGCTTCTTCTCTGGATGACCTGACCACACTTGAAAAGGAGTGTTCTCTGCGTGGCAGGAAGGCTCCATGCTCAGACCTGTGTTTGTGTCGTGTTTACGGCTAATCTACAGGCTCAGGCAGTTATTTGGGGACGTTATAGCACTAAACTGGTTTGGAGACGTTCGCAGTGTTTGAGGTATGTCTGAGCTCAGAACTCTTCTTAGTGCTTATGGTCACCAGCAGTGTCTTGTGTGAAGACAATCCATTGTCTCTTGTGTTGAGAAAAGACATCTTTAAAAATTACAGTAAAATATACATGACATAAATTTCACCATATTAGCCATTTTGTGTGTGCACTTTGAAGCACACTCACATCACTGTGAGTCTGTCCCCAGCACCAGCTCCAGAAGCTTTTCGTCCTCCCAAGCTGAGACCCTCTGCCCATTAGTTATGCCCCTTCCCCACCCCCCAGACCGTGGAAGCCACCCTTCTGTCTCCTTGAATGTGACTAATCTGGGGACCCCATGGAAGTGGAATCCTACAGTATTTGTCCTTTTGTGTTTGATTTATTTCACTGAGCATAATGTCAGGTTTCACCCACGTGGTAGCCTGTGTTGGAATTTCCTTTTTTATTTTTCAGGCTGAATAATATTTCGTTGTGTATGCGAGCCACATTTTAAAAAATCTGTTCATCTATCGATGGACACCTGTAGTGCTTCTAGTTTTTGGCAAGTGTGAATAAAGCTGCTATGAACACAGGCAAACACACATCTGTTAACACTGAGATCTGTTTCTTTTGGAAAAGTCAGGGCAAATGAGAAAAATTAATGTTTTATTGAATTTTTGTGAGTCATAATTGCCCAAAACCACTTTTTACGTCTTGTAAATATTAATTGTGTAAGTATCACAATTAATAAAGTGCCTGAAAATTTTGAGTAGAATGTTATTAGGTGATTTTCCCACCTAGACAATATAACAGAATTAAGACCAAATAACACTGAATATTTAGTGTTGCTGTGTTAATATTAGATGATGGTTTAAAAAACATTTTAAATACGAGACTTCCCTGCCCCATAGATGAGTCCTGAATAAGAATTAATCTCAGCAGAACATTTACGGCCCTGGATGGTAAGACTTCAAAATACTGGGCTCCCTAGAGACCGGCCGGCCAGTCATAACACCAAGTGGTAGAAAGAGGCCTCGATAAGTCACGCAGCATCTCAAAGAAAAGGCTGCACACTGTCTCCCTTCCTGGCCAAAGGCTGCATCTTCCATGGTTTACTTTGTGCTCCTTTAGGCCCCAAAGAAACCATTTCTGGCCCAGGTCTCTCCTGTGGTGCTTGGCGTGCCCGTCACCCCCAGCACATTGCTATTCTGTTTGGACACACCTGCCCTCCACACCATGATTGCTTCTGGAATCATCTCTGTGTTTATCAGTACCCCCCACCTGCGGGGGCCTCAGTGACTGTGTCCTTTGAGAGGATACCAGATTTGTAAACGCACTCAGGTGTGTGTGGAAGGCCATTCGCCCCGTCGGTCATAATATCCTTACTCATAAGAAAATGTGCGAACCAGAGGCAGCTAAGTACATTTACCTGGAAAACTCCAAACTCAAATCCTGCTGGTAAATGAACTGTGGTGGAGCGCAAAGGAAGAGGCTTGAAAATCCACGCAGCGCTTGCTACAAAGGGAAGTGTAGTTTGAAAGGAGATGGAGGTGGCAGGCAGCAAGGAAGAGGAGTTACTCTTTGTGAAACACTGGAAACAGTGTGACAGCTAGGCACTAACAAGGCGCAATTACCGCTTTGAACATTGCTCCTCTGTAAAATAGATCAAGTTAGAGCTACACAGAGAGCTGGAGAGAGTTCCGGGGCGTATTACTGAGTGAGATGCCATCACAGAGAAAATGACGTAGGAAAAGCAGACCGACGTGGCCGTGTGCGTCTGCGCGGGTTTGCGTGTGAATATCTGCGGTGCAGGACCTCTGGGGCAGGTTTGCATCCAGGGGTTAATACGGACATCCAGCAGGGCTGCAGAGGAGACCTGCACCTGGACTTTGCTTCTGTATTTAATCTCAAAGCCAATGTACTTCTATATTAATTCTACAATCTCATATATCATATCACTGGCCTTTTTGATTGATCATGAGGAAAGATGGGGCGACTGTTAAAAGCAAACTTGAGATCCCATCGCTTTAGCCACGGGCTGTGTCTGTCTGTGGCCGGGCTGTCTGTGCTCAGAGGACTGGGAGGAGCCCCTGCTGCTGGACCCGGGCGGGGACTAACCGGGGGGTCCACGGCAGAGGTCAGGGCAAGGCCTGTCTTGTTCTTTCTCTGCCAGGACCTGGTGGATCCAGACACAGGAGCTGCTTCATCATGATGAATAAACGAGTCAGTCTGCTAACGGGAACGTGGACCTGTGTGGCTGGAGAAAGAAATTAGGGTTGAACTTGGACATGTTCTTGGTGATGGGAGGTTCCTGAGAAGCAGACAGACTCCTCTGGGTCCAGCAGAGGGCAGGACAGATGCTGGAAGCAGGTGTCCTGGGGGAGGCGTCACCCCAGCCCAGAGGCCTCCCCTTGGCCACGCCATACCGTCTGACCCCTGGCACCGCCTCTTTCCTGTTTATTTCTCTCCACTGCACTCATCTTCAGGTATTTGTTGGTATTTTGTTTGCTCCCAGTCCTGTTGCCCAACAGTTCCTGGTGCTCAGCGGGCACTCTGTAAATCTTGGCTGAGTAAATAAATAATTAGCAACAGGCAGGAATGGAAGGCGATGTCGCCAGAGGGGGCCCCTCAGCCCTGCCAGTGCCGGGTGAAAGGGCTGCCAGCTCCTGGAAGTAACCCCCCCAGCTCCAGAACTGCCCCGTGGCACCCCCACCATGCTCCTGCCCTGAGCTGCGCCCCCCAAGCGGAGGAGGCGCGGCCACCCCTGGGGCATTGCTGGGCAGCTCAGGAGCACTTGGTAACTCAAAAGGAGGTGTGAAGTGACCCTAATAATGTTAATCAAAGCTTTTTTCTTTCGAGATCTTCTGCCAGGTGCAGGGTAACAGAGCCTCTCCCCTTCTTGGTGGTCTCAGCCACTCCACCCCCTGCACCCCCCCCCCCAGATTGTACTTATTTCAGGCTTTGAGTAAACGGACGCTTTCCCCAAGCTTTGGGAGGGTCATTCCTTCTAGAACCCCATCCATCCACTCCCCAGCCTGGGATCCACCTGGTGGAAAACAGAGACAAAGCGCTGAGTGCTTTGCTGCGTGTACACTTAGACGTAAATTATCTTACTGGGTTTCTGTGACCCTCGGGTACTGTTCAGCCGGCGCTTTAAGATGAGGAACCAGGTCTGACAAGTGAGTGAGCTCCCTGTACCCACGACGGACCCCTCAGCGCCATGCCTCTCCCCAGGCCCTTCCCCGAGGTCAGGGACAGCATGAGGGACCGATCAGGCCCTGGCCACCTCCAGATTCCCACCTTCGTCTTCCTGATTCAACCCAGACTTACCTGCCTACATCTGCCCACACATGGAAGAGTTGAGGTGTCCTAATAAACCCTGAACAAGAAAGCCTTAGCAGCTGGGCTGTTCCCACTGCCTCTTACAGGCTTGGTGGGGCCAACCTGACCCAGGGAACTTGGATGGACTCTTCACAAATGACACAAAAGCAGAGTTTTTTTTCACCTACTACAAATTATAAATGAGTGGCTTGAGATATATATCAGGATGATCGTTTTTAGAGTTCAAGTTCTAATTTTCAGGCATGTGGCCAAACCTGTCTACAAATTCTTAAAAGCGGTCAGTAGTCGTCTGTAATTATTTTGACCCAGTCTTTTAATACCCAAGAGTCATAATCTTCATAGCTTGTGAGTGCATCTATTTAAAAAGTCACGTGTTCCTGTAACAGGCTGTGTGGAGGGCAGCCTGGAAGGTGGCCAGGGACCATTTCTTATCCCTTCTCTATCAGCTGGAGGAAAAGTGACTGCTTTCTGTCCTTCTAAGCCCATCTACAACTGTATGGGCTTCCCAGGTGGCTCAGTGGTAAAGAATCTGCCTGCTAATGGGCAGGAGATGTGGGTTCAATCCCTGGGTCAAGAAGATACCTAGGAGAAGGAAATGGCCACCCTCTCCAGTATTCTTGCCTGGAGAATCTCACGGACAAAGGAGCCTGGCAGGCTACATTCCAGGGGGTCACAAAGAGTTGGACATGACTTAGAGATTAAACAACAACAAAGGACCGTATGGTTCCCCATGAACACACTTGTAATTACCAATGTGTAAAGTGCTTTCAGGTCCCTGGATGAGGTCTCCGACCACCTTGGGTGTTTCTGGCATCCCAGGAGGGTGCTGGGCAGCAGGCCACACGCACAGCCTGGAAGGTGCTCCCTGAACAGAAGGCAGGTAATAAGACCAGTTTGCTTGCACACAAATGGACATGAAACTCCATAGAAAACCCCATATAAAAGATACCTGATGGAATTTTTCTCATGCCTCAGCCAACCTTGATGGTGAATAACATTTTGACATCTTTAAATGATTCTTCTAGGAGCCAACCTAGTCACGTGACCTCAGCTCAGTGTCCTCCAAGCGGCAAAGCCTGTCCACACTGTGCGTTTCTCAGGAACCTGCTAGTGGTGAGCACAAGGCAGGAATAACCCTGTTTTCTCCTTCCCCAACTGCCTTTCTGGTGACACAGGCTTTTCCATAACTGGGGCAGAAGGATCCCAGAGTCTCAGACAGACACAGTGGTAATTTACCCATTTAGTGTTACGAAATTTTCACATACTTTCACAAAACCAGCTATAGATGAAATTAAAAGCTACTATTCTATTCTATTAAAAGGGCTTCCCAGGTGGTGCTAGTGGTAAAGAACCTGCCTGCCAATACAGAAGATATGAGACTCAGGTTGCACATCTCTGGGTCGGGAAGATCCCTGGAGGAGGGCATGGCAACCCACTCCAGTGTTCTTGCCCAGATAATCCCAAGGACAGAGGATCTTGAAGGGCTACAGTCCATGGGGTCACAAAGAGTTGGATGTGACTGAAGCTACTTAGCACACATTCTGTAATAGATTTTAAATAACCATTATATGAATCAATTATATTTTAATATTTAAATGATATATGAGATGTCACAAAATTATTTTAATTACAAGTATGTAATTAAAACTATCATGTATTATTACAAAATGTTTTTATAAAGCTATTCTTGGCAACAGAAAAGTATTTACTCTCATTGAAGTATACTGAGTACCATTTCTTTGAAACCATGTCAAGCATCATGAAAATATTAGGATTCTGTCTGTCTTAAAGAACTGCTAAATAGTTATCTAAACCCTAGTTTCTACTTTTTAAAAAAAATGTCTATTCAGTCTATTTTCACTTTAAAAGCCTAGATGCTGAAAAGGGAAGTGAACAAACCTTTGAAGCAGATGAAACTCATTTTTAATTGTCAAAATTTAGAGTCTAGTTTTTACACCTCTTTTTTAGAAACAGTTACTGCCCCTTCCCCCTCAATTTGCCATTTTCTTCTGCACCATTAAATCATACTGTGGCAATAAAATAGTCCCAAGCAATCTCTGTAAGTCAGCGGTCTTCCTGTGGGAGTGGAAAAGGCACCATCGTAAGGAAGCTCAGGGTGTCTTGAACCACCCTACCGTTGGTAGTAACTCATGGTATATAAAGTCTGCATTCCTCATGCAAAATCACATCTAAACTTTTGAAATGAGGCTGTTTGCTATTAGAAGCCATCGCCAAGGGCTGCTAGTTTGTTTCACTGAGGGAAGCTGAAATGCGTCCCTGTAACACACACCACACGTCATACAATGGACAGCCTCTTGGGGGCAGTGCAAACCACTCACACCTGAAAGGCCATAGTTAAATTCAACAAGAGCATCTAATTAAACCCCGTTTACATATGGTAATCTGAGCCTTTGAAATAAGAGGAACCTATAATGAATGGTTCCTTGCAGATCAAAAGAACACGTCATATTTTAAATTTTCACTTAAAAACGTGTAACAGAGTTTGAAGCATTAGGGAGCGCGTCCACTGTTGAAGACTGAAACGTCAAAGCAAATAAAAGAACCAATATTCTCTGTGCTCACTTTTAATGCAGGGGAAATGGCAAAGAGAGCCCTAAGTGGATCAACCAGACCCTGTGCTCTTCAGGCCCCGGCGTTTCTCTCCTTTCCTCAAAGAAACGGAGACAAACGCCATGTCCTTTGTCTAAATAGGCATGGCCACCTGGGCCAACTCGGCCCCACCAGGACCGGTTTCAGAGAAAAGTGGCAGAGGTTATGAGTCTGCCTTCAATAGGACACTTGCAGGGGTGGGGTGGGGGGAACAGCCTCTAGAGGCATCTGGGATTGCACGTGCGATCTACCGGGGAGGGGATCAAAGGTGGCCCTGAAGATGAGCTGTACCCAGGGTGGGGGGGCCGGCTGACTGTGCCCCACGGCTGAGCACAGATCGCACTCCTCTTTTATCTAAACCCGGCGACCACTATGGTTACACTGGTTTTTTGGACTTTCCGGAACAAAATCGAATCAGCAAGTAACACAGCTCAGTGACATTGAGCAGGATGCAAATTCCAGACACTGCGATCATGAAGACAGTGAAGACGGTCTTCTCTGTGGGCCTGGACACGAAGCAGTCCACCGTGTTGGGGCAGGGCCAGGCATTGCACTTCACCAGGCGCTGCATGGCGAAGCCATCATACATCACGTAGAAGACGTACATGAAGGCAGCCTCGAAGATGACGCGGAAGAAGATGCTGCCCGTGTAGGTCCACCACAGAGACCCCTCGATCCGGACCTTCTGGTTCTTGATCTCTTCGATGTCCTTGAACTCGGTCTTTATCTCTCCCCTGATGAACTTACGCTTTTTCTCATGCCTGTAGTAGGCCACGTGCATGGCCACCAGCAGGGCGGGTGTGGACACAAAGATGAGCTGCAGCGCCCAGAGCCGGATGTGTGAGATGGGGAAGTAGTGGTCGTAGCACACGTTCTTGCACCCGGGCTGCAGGGTGTTGCACACGAAGTCAGCCTGCTCGTCCCCCCACACCTCCTTGGCAGCCACCACCAGGATCATGATTCGGAAGATGAAGAGGACAGTCAGCCAGATCTTGCCGATGCTGGTGGAGTGCTTGTTCACACCCCCCAGGATAGTCTGCAGTGCGCTCCAGTCCATCTTCTCGTTTGGGCAGCTTGTGCTGGAAAAGACAGAGTGACACAGCGCAACATGGGGTGAGCGTGTGGGACTGGCTTGGGGAGGCTCAGTGGGGCTGGCCCGTGAGCACCAGCCATCTCAAAAAGCCAGTTCTTACACAGTCTCCCTCAACAAGGGGAAACAAGAGCAACCAGGCTTGCCATGGGGTTTGCTGTGCAGCAGACAGTCCACTGTGGACGCGTTCTCTGTTCTCTAGTAAAGAGGGGTGTACTCACCCCAGTAATGCACCCAGCCTTCAGCACAATCAACTCGTGGGGTGGGGAGGAGGCACCCTAGCAAACATGCCCACTGACCCAGGGCCCTGGGTGTGCTGACCAAACCCTCTGCAGACACCCTCTGTTTCCCCGACCCTCCAGCAGCATTCAGCACTTCCAAGTGTTTGCTGGCCTCTAGCCACTCCAGTGTTCTTGCCTGGAGAATCCCAGGGACGGGGGAGCCTGGTGGGCTGCCGTCAGTGGGGTCACACAAAGTTGGACACGACTAAAGTGACTTAGCAGCAGCAGCAGCTCTGGATGACACTCTGGGCTCGTGCCTGCCAGGGCCGACCTTGCCTTCAAGGCCAAGAGGCCATGTCTCCCCACAGCACCTCCTTTCTTAAATTATTCAGTTTTCCGGACATGGGATGCAGGGGCGAAATGACTGTCCCCAAGGGTAAAATCAATGTTTAATGTTTCCCAATGGGCTTCACTTCCTTTTCCTGTACAAAAGGGAGCCAGTTAGAAATGGTCCTTTCTCAGAGAAGAGCCAGTGTGTGCCTGGGTTTCTGTGTGCGCTCTGTGTGCGGGCTGGGGTCCTCGTTGTCCTGCTGGGACTGACCAATCAATCAGTACTCGGGTTTGAAAACTGTTCAGATGGTGCATTTTTATTGTGGCTATGATTTTAATTTAGAAGTGCTTCTAAAGAGGTGCATCGTAAGAAAATAAATGAAAGCTTAACTCAGTGAGTCCCCAGGGACTGGCCGTCGCAGGCACCCTCACGGTATTGAGGGTCAATGTGGACGCTGCCGGGTGATGTGCTGCCGGCTGGAGAGGACCTGGGGAACCCGGGCATTCGCCTCCAGGAGCCGGTGGCCTTCTCATCGCAGGGTATGAACTGTCTTCATTTACGTGCAGTCACACCCGTCTGTCTCAATCAAGCCTCTTATAACAAGGCTCCACCCTCCACAATCTGATGAGTAATCTGTGTCTCCACCTTCCGAACTGGTTCTCAGTGCTTCTTCTTGCTTAAAAGCTTAGTGTTCTCCTTATTCTGAGCAAGTCGGGTCTTGTTTCCCACTGGACTTCCTGAGCAGCCAGGATGGGGGGGCAGTCTGATCACCCCGCCGCCTATGGGGCACTGCTTGGGGCACCCAGGCCTGGCTGTAATCATCCATGGCCACTCCTTCAGAGGAGGCAGCCCAGACACAAGAAAGTCAGGATATGAGAGCTACGAGCACTGAGACACTTGGGCAGCTTGGCGTGAAAGAGGCAAATGTCACCTGGAAAAGACTCAACCCTGACCCTGAACACAGATGGCCTGTAGGCCTTGGGTTCCTCTGAGCTGGCCCGTCCTGGCCAGCAGCGTGACCACCGGTACCTGTGAAATCAGACCCTCCACTTCTCGGCCTCACTTACTAAGTGCCAACAGGACACTCTCTGAAACAGCCTGACTGACTTGTATCAAAGCATCTGGCTAAAGATTCGGGGCGGGGTGGGTGCCAGCCCAGGACCCACACTCCTTTAACCAGTCAACCAGCAGCTGATGTTCAGAAAACACAGTGGGAAGTAAACCCTCCATCCTTGTCCTTTTGTAAAAGCTCTTGGTTGGGCGGCAGCTACCTGTCCAAAGATCCTTGAGGAAGAGGAGCTAATTAAAGTTTGACCCCATGGGACAGGGTGACAGGAGAGGAGAGCTGGCCAGGTGACAAGGCCTGAGGAAAGCATTCTCAACATTCATCCCGGCGCGTACCCCTGCCTTTCCTGACCTGTCCACACCACCTGCCCGGTGGGCAGAGGGGCGACCTTCGGGCGGGGGTAGCTGCTGGGTGAGGCGCAGGTTGTAGAAAGGTCACCAGGAGTCCTTCACCTGTTAATTCCCCAACCCTCACTTTTTGGGTGGTGGCCCATGTCTCCACATACCCCGCCCCCGACGCAAAGGGCGGGTGGGGACGCGGCTGTCACCGCATCTAGAGATGGGGGGCGCGGGGTCAGCTCTCAGGACACGGGAGGACGGTGAGGCCTGGGACCCGGCCGGCAGGGGAGCCCCGAAAGCCGCCCCCACGACTGCGCCTGGAAGCCCCGCTCAGAACTCGAGCTCGGGGAGGGAAAGAGGTCACGCCGGCCGCTGGGCTCCCGCTCGGCCGCGGAAGGTCAGCTTCCTGCAGGTTGAGCTTCCGCTTCACGCCCGAGACCGCATTTTCTTTCTGAGCGAAATCTCGGGCGACCGGAGGCTCCGGATGAAGAGCCGGGCGGCCGCGCCAGCCTTTCCGGAGGAGCCGCGAACACCCCGGGCGAGTGCGCGCACCTGTCCGCCCCCGGCCCCGCTCCCGCTCGACCGCGCGCTGCGCACCAGACCCAGCCCGAGGAGCTCCGGCCATGGGTTCGCAATCGCCTCCCGCCCGGCGCCCAGCGCCGCTGTGGCCACTGCCCGGGGCGCAGGGCCTCGGTGCGCGCCGGGTGCAGCCTGGGGACCCGGGTCCCTCCCAGAGGGGTTCCAGAGCCCCCTGGCGGTCCCGGGGTCCCTCTCCGAGGCGCTCCACAGTCCCTGGTGGTCCCATGATCCCTCTCCGAGGGGTCCCACAGCCCCTGGCGGTCCCGGGGGTCTCTTCCCGAGGAGTCCCACAGCTCCCTGCCTTTCGGGGCAGCCGAGAGTGGGCGCCGGCCTTACCGCTGGGAGCGGGGCGCACGGGCTGAACGCGCGGCGGCTGCGAGGAAGTGGCGGGGATCGCGGGGGTCGCGGGGGCGGCGGGGGCGCCGCTACGGCCTGAGTCCGGAGAGCGCTGCGCGCGGGGCGCTCGGGCCTTCGACACCTGTTGGACCAGCGGCGCCTTTTAACCGCGCCCCGCACCCCGCCTCCTCCGGCGAGCTGTTGAGAAAGTCCGGAGGGGGCGGCTCCTCGGCGTCCGGCCGCCCCCAGCGCCGAGGGGCGGGGCGCGGCGCCGGGGGTCCGCGGCCGGAGCGCTGTGAGGCTGGGGTTCCTGGAGTCTCGGGCGGGGTTGGGGGATGACATGAAAGGTTTGGTGCCGTTACTGTTACTGTGGTTTCTGCCTGGACGGGTCCTAGAGTGCCGTGGTGGTCAAAGCTCGGATTTAATTAATTAATTAATGCAACATAGTTGAAGAGAGAGTTCAGGCTCTGAGGGCCGTTACCTCCGAGGCTCTGCGGGCGCGCGGGTGCCGGGGCCGCTTCCCTCCTGGGAATGTGGGTTCGTGGTGGGAGAGTGCCTTGGCCGAGTGCCTGCTTGTTTCTCCCCCAAACCTCGCAGGCAGACTTAACAAACGTCTCCTTGAGTTCCCTGTGTGACTCGATCTCTTAACTATGCTCCGAGGGCCGGGGCTGGCGGTGGTGGGGAGACCCTGCGGGCGCACCCAGGCCTGCGCCCCAGCGAGGGTGCCCGGGGCCCTGCCGGTGTTCTCCGCCTTCCACGGCCGAGAAATCTCGAGGATGTTACCCAACTCGGGGTCGGGGAGCCGCCACGAATGAAGTCCCCGGACCCCTGCCCTGCACACTCGCCGCGAAGGGGAGCGCAGCTGGGGTTTCTGGAGACGATCCTGGGAAGCCGGGCTCCTCTCCCGGAAGCCTGATCTCGGATTACAGCGTTCATTGTTCGCCTGTGGTTGGGTATTCTGAGGTCCACAGAGAGAGCGGATGGAGAATTAAAATCGCAAGACTGGGCCGCGTCTGGGGACCTGTGTCCAGCATGAGGGGTGGGGGTGGGAGGCAGGATCTGGCTCCAGGATTCCCGCAAAGAGGGTCGCCCCGAGGTGCGGGCGTGCTCGCTCCCACCTCCGCTTTACTTGTGTCGTCTTTAAGTTGAGCAGAGATGATTCATCCTGACAGGGCAGATCTGGCCTTACAAATGAGTTTCTCATGAGTGCCAACACTGGCGTAAAGGTATTGACTTTTCCTTGTAAAATTTGTACCCATCGCCACGGGCCAGCTTGGGCCTTTCTTGCCTGGAGAACCTGACTTTGTCCCGCGGTCACTACCCCACCTCCCTGCCCCAGGTCTTAGTCCGGGAGGGAGTGTTCACGAACAGAGGAAGTCCAGGAAGGCCCATCTGAGAGATGTGCTGAATCGGCAGGTTGGAAATGACGGGGCAAAGGCGGGTAGCTGGGGGATAGCTCGCTGCCCACCCCCAGCCTGGGGCCACCCTTCAGGTGGTCAGGGGCAGCGCTCTATGGGGGCCTCACATTGGAGTGAAGGAAGGATCTGGCATCTTTGTAGAAAGCCAGCTGGTAAAGGTGGCTTGTAGATTGAAAGTTGACTCGCTTTCTCCCACTGACAAATTTCTCCTGGCTTTTTGTGTCTATAGCAGGATTGCAGGTTGCTGGTCAACTTCCCTTTCCTGTTTTCCCTGACGTATTGTCGTGATTTGCATAATGACTGCGGTGTTGTTGGCTAATTGTATATCTAGCCACTCTGCGTTTGGGGTTTTATAGTTAGAATGCCTACAGCTCTTAGCTCTTAATTACAACTCAGCACTTGATTTCCTTCTGTTTGTTGTGACTTTTGTTATTTTCTGTTTGTGGGTGCTTTCTTCTCAACCGGACTTGGATTCCAGTGGAGCAGGAAATCCCCTGGAGGTATTTCTGTGTCCCCCAGAGCAGAGAAGGGAAGAAGGGAGTGATTGAACAGGGTCTCAGATCTGGACACGTGAAGTCACCGTCACATGAGTATGCACTTCGCAGATCACACCAGGGGTTAATCTTTTTTCTTTATAAATCCTGTAATTATTTTATGAACAGTACACTCATGTTGCTGCATTATTTTTGGTTAAAAGCATTACTGTGTTATATCTAATCATTGAAAATAAGCCTTCATTCTGTGGCCCTGGTTTCAGGTCTTCATTTTGAAAATAACAGCCCCCGGAGAAGGCTGCCTGCCCCCACCCTGCCCTCCGCTCCGTCCTCCCCAGCCTGATGGGCGCACCTCTCCAGCCTTGTCTACTGGGCGCTGAACACGATAGAGGATATGTTTGGAGTCTGATGGTGGAGCTTGGTGTCTCCGGGGTAGGGCTCAAATAAAGCTGATATGGAGGACTGGCCCTTTCCAGGGATGGCCAGGCCCTTCCTTACTGAGTAAATATTAATGACTAACTGGTGCGCACCTGTCACTTCACGGTGTCAGAGCTGCGTTGATGAAGTATTTCACATACCTGCTTTGTAGCAAGCAGTCAAATCCCAGGTGTTCACAATTGAGCTGAACCTTTGTGCAATTGTCAGGCTGTAAGGGGAAATGCTAATGTGAAAGCTATTTGATATTTTAATTTGACAGTTGTTTTATCAGTAAACCAAAAAAGTTGCTATTGGGCAAGAAATCAGTGTGAGACAAATATGTATTTCTTAACATATTGTAATGAATGATTGCCTACCAGTTGCCTGATGGAGCAGCCCCTGGAACTTCCCTTGGGGAGGATGCTTTGAATGTACATAAAGAATGTGTCAGTGAAATTCTGACTCACAAATCCTATGTAGGTGATATCAGAAATGCTCCAGACAAGAAGGGACTTGTGAGAGGTGGGCTCCCTGCCTTAACTCTTGGCAGCTTGGGGGTCACTGGATGTCTCTGAGCTATTGGTTATAAGCCACTCGCTATTGGTCTGCACGCACTTTCTTGACTTTGCTGTTGAAATATGAATCATATAAATAATTGGCAAAAAGGGAAAATTCAACCCTCAGATGTGCAGATATTAAGAAGCCCTGGAGTCTCTGTGTAATTGGTTAATAATAATGACTTACATATGATAATATCATTTTAAAGTAGGAGTGGCCCTGGTGTGATCCTTTCACAGTTTTGTGGATCATTATCCCAGGAGAATAGCATCGCACTAAGATTTATCTCTGCACCATATTTATTGACCCACTCCTTCACTTGTGCACCCTGAAAATTGTTAACGTCAAATAATTTTGGGGAAAAAGAAACTTCCATTCCAAGTACGTGGAACAGAAAAAGACTTCAGATATCACTATTTAATTGTTTTCTTCACTTTCAAATTAAAGTCATAAAAATTCCAACTTCTGAGTTGTGACTGAAACTGTTAAAGGCCTTTCCGGTTTCCTAACACTATTTTGGGGGGTGAGGGGTGCCCCCCACCACATGGCTTGTGTGATCTTAATTCCCTGACCAGGGATCAAACCCAGGCTCTTGGCAGTGAGAACGCAGAGTCCCAACCACTGGACTAGGAGGGAATTCCCCCTCACTCTATTTTTATGTTCATACATAAACTATTTGGGGGAAGTTTGAATTGTTGGATGTGTTGGTTGCAAGGAAGTGGTAAACAAGTTGATTTCCTTGGCCTTACTGGTTGGGGACATGCTCCTACTGGCAAATACATTGTGTATTTCTTGTTTGCAAACTGGAGAAATTACAAAGATGTTTCCAGATGTGTTTGTATCAAGAGCTTGTGTTGGTCAGAAATGAATACAAAGCTGTAATTCCCCAGGCAAACTGGTAGGGGAAACTGATTTCTATTAAATATAAAAATTAAATTCTGTAAGCTCTGGTGAGCTGGTCAAATGGAAACTCTGCACAACTCATAAAGGAACAAAAGAGAGTTGTACATTTTAGTTTTGTTAGGAAAATATTGTGTTATATATCATCTTGAAGAGGTTCGTAACTTAGAATAAGTTAGGATCTAGTACGTACACTGGCTTTCCTGGTGGTAAAGAACCCATCTACCATGCAGGTTCGATCCCTGGGTCGGGAAGATCCCCTGGGGGAGGGCATGGCAACTGTTCTTGTCTGGGAAATCCCATGACCAGAGGAGCCTGGTGGCTGTGGTGCATAAGGTCGCAAAGAGTCAAACACGACTGAAGTGACTTACCACACAGCACATACACAGCACCCTGGTGGCTCAGTGCAGGCCACCTGGTTCGATCCCTGGGTCAGGAAGAACTCCTAGAGAAGGGCATGGCAACCCACTGCAGTATTCTTGCCTGGGAAATTCCATGGACAGAGGAGCCTGCTGGGCTACAGTCCATGGGATCTCAAAGAGTTGGACAAAATTCCTCAACTAACACTTTATTATGGACTGCTTTAGTGAAAAAAACAAAAGAGAGACATAGGTTTGATAAAGGGCAGCAGAGCAATGAGTCCCTGTGTAAATTGAGTTTGCTGGACCCTGGCAGATTTTTGTGGAATGCTCGTGTGGACTGTTCTGTTTGAAATCTGATGCTATCTGGAGTCCACTGGTTCCAGGTCAGTCTTGCACCAGGCGGCTATCAGTTCTCTGGCTGAAAGCCCTCTTTGGGAAATGGACATGGAGTCTTTGATATTAGAATTCAGAACTGGGTTTTTCCGTTAGCCACTCATCTAAGCCTCTCCTTGAACTGTTTCAGAGCCTTTCTACTTTGGGGGAAGAAGCACATAGTGGTGTATTGAGTTCTTTGATTTCATCTCATTTTTGCAAAATCTCTGTGCTGGGAAAAAGGTACATGCAACATCCAGAGTGCCCAGTAGATGGCACTAGGAGGACTCGACCAGGGGACACTGGGAGGATCCAGGGCCAAAGAGCGTCTTCTTTAAGTCTAGCGTTGCTGTGACGAGCTCCTCAGCAGACTGGGAAACAAATGTCTTTCTTTTATTCACAATGGAATAAAATAGAATAGGAAAAATCAGAACATGGTGCTCTTAATAAGAGTTAAGTCATGTTTCAGGCAGTGTTTGTTTCATGTGTGTTTTCATATTCATGCGTGTGCTGGCTCCAGGGTAAAATGTACCTGCTGCTGTAGATTCGTCATTCCCAGGGTGACAACAGAGTCCCTGTGGCCTCAGGGGAAGTGGTGTCACAGCAGGAGAGACCCCCAGGCCCCGAGCTCGGCCATCTGCTCTCCTGGGCCTCCTCCGAGCTTGGCTCCCAGGTGCTGAAGACCCCTCTCAGGCTGGGAGGGGACTGCCTCCATCAGACTGGTTTCCCCAGGGCTCCTCTCTGGTCTGAGGATGTAGATTCCAGGGGTGGAGGAGAAGCAGCAGCACCATTTGATTGAATCTTTTACGAACTTAATAAAATTATTTGTCTAAAAAAGGACCCACGTATAATGCTCTGGTGTCCAGCATACTCAGGAGTCACGGGTCAGCGGTTTCAGTGGATCACGTATTTAATGTCAAAAGTGTGGGTTGGACTACTGTGCTGTGGGAAATAGAGATAAATATACAGCCTTTCGTTGTTTCTTCGTGGCCTTTGATCCGTGGTGGTGGCGCTTGGACCCCCTCTCCTTAGTGATGATCTGTCTGTTCAGTGGGTAGTAGGTGGAGATGCTGTGGGTCAGCCTGGAGGATCTGAGCATCATCAACTCAATCACCATCTGGTGGGAAACACCTGTCTTTCCTCACAGGCTCCATGACATTGCACACGAGGTTATTAGGTTGCTAGACTTTGGAACAACAGTTTACCAAAGGAAAAAGTAGACTGTTGCAGAGGTAATGGATCTGAACGACTAACTGGGTTGTGTGACTGACATACAGAATGCACAGACACAAAGAAAGGACTCCCTGGGTATAATCCAGTGTAAATGGGTGAGCCACTGACATGTGGCTGGATTTCCTGAACTGTGCTCAGTGCTTTAGGTTTACTTCATCGCATAACTCCAAGAGGGTATTTCTAGTCCAGTCCAGCACCCAGCTTGCAGGAGAAGCTAAAGAAATTAGAGTCCCCCTGGGTTTAAAGGGATTTGATATGATAAAGGAGGGAATAAGTGTTGGGAAAGAGACAGCTGCGGGAGACATCTGCCTCCATCCTCAAGGGAAGATGTGGTCCAGGCATCCACTGTGGTTGAAACTGCGGCCCCAGACTCACCTGCCACCAGGCCCCAGCTCTGGACCTGCCAGAGCCGCAGCCCCCTGACCCAGGGCAAACTGGGACGACGGGCTGTCACCGCATGATGGACTTGGCTCCTGACCTCCTGCCTGTGTCGGGGAAGATAAGGAGAACCCTTTGAAAGGGAGGAGAAAGCAGATAGCGGTCAGAGAACAAAGCAAAGGAGCTGGCAGGAAAGGGCGGCTGAGGCCCAGTTCTGAGGAATGAAGAAGGACGGCAGGTCCCCAAGAGCGCTTCTCAGCAGCTTTAATGTGGTTTCATCTGTGCAGAGAGTGAGGGCCCGGCTGCCCGCAGGGTGTGTGCTGAATGACCACACCGGATGCCCTCCCAGGGCAGAGACGGGACAGCCAAGACACTCCCCACAAGTGGGTCTGGCTGCTGAAGCTGCTGGGAGGACAGACTCATGTTCTGTCCATGGGGCTGCAAAGGGAAGAATCAGGCCCTCAGGTGGGTGCAGGCTTTATCATCCTGTCGTGAGCATGGCATTTCCAGCATGCCAGGGTCTCAGAGTTATGGGATGCAACTGTTTTTGAAATCATTCCTGCCTGAAATTCCATGTGTCTGTGAGTCTAGCATGAGGCTCCCTGTGCAGGGGAGGTGGGAATGCAGGACCCCCCACCCTAGGCTGGCTGAACTTGACCCCGGAGTGACCCTGGGACAGGTGCTATAAATGACACTGAGATCTGACTGCTCTGTGGGAAGGTGGAACCAGGCTGGCCACATAAAAACCAGCTCAAGAGTTTGTTAAACATACAGATTCCCAGCTGTAGGGCTGGACAGGCTGTCCCAGTAGATGTGGGAACTGTGGTCTGTGATCCATGTTAGTTGTCCTCACGGTTTTGTGACTGAACTCAGCACTGTCTTGACAGGTGTGCTTCAGAGAAACTTGGATCCTGACCCTACAACGTCCACTCTGCCTGAGTGGTGTCTGCCTCCTGTTTGGATCGGAACCATGGCGTCGGGGCAAAGGCGTGATTGGATAAAGCCCCAGACCCCAGAGTCTGGTGAGGAGCCTGGCATGTGGCCAGGATTATCTCTGTGCTGTGAGCACTGAACACAGACGTTGGCTTCTGACGACGCTGGGCACCCCTGCCCCTAGCCCCCAGAAGAGAATTCAGGCCATTCTGGGTCGTTTCGGGTCTGAAGTTCATCCAGAGAAAACTAATTCCCTTCTTGACTTAGGCCTTCCTCTTTCTGAACATCAACATTGTCTCCGGTTGTATTCATATGTTTTGGGTAGAAACTAATCTCTTAGCTAATGAGGTGAGTAAGGGTAACTGCATACAAAGAAACCTCCCTTCCAGCTGAGTGCTAACTACAGTTTTAAACCACCTTAACCCCAAATCCAAGTATGATAGCAGAAAAGCTAGAAATAAATTATTTTCATGTCTGTCTAATAAATCACACCCAGAAATGATTAAAGTTAACAAGAAGCTTCACATTTCTGAGGTTGATTAATGATGGAGCCTCTGAGGTCTCCTGTGTCATCTTTACAAAGACTCTTGGCTTTGGTTTCACTGTTACTTTATTTCCTCACGGTGGAGAGTTTCCTGCTGTGCTCTGACATCTGAATGGCTCCAAGGCGTTCTGTCACTTCTCCGAAGTCCCCTCTGACAGTGATCTGAAAAGGCCTTGGGCGGCCGTGTCCTCAGATAGGTGTCCTGGGTACTGAGGCAGCCTTGGCTGGGAGGTCTTCTCTGGGACCTCGGTCCCCCTCAGGAGGGCGGGGAGCAAGCTTCCCACAGCCCTGCCCCCAAGCTGGGGAGAGAGGATTGTGAGCAAGACCCCAGTGGATTGCACACACACACACCCACCAGTGTTTGTGCTCAATGCTAGTGCTCATGCTTGGTACTTGGTGCTTGTGCTCATTGCTTGGTGCCTGGTGCTCATGCTCAGTGCTCGGTGCCTAGCGCCAGTGCTTGCGATGTGAAGGACTGTGTCTTGGGGGCACAGGGAGCAGGATTGGCTCTGCCCTGCACGGAGCCCCCACCCTGACAGAGAAGCAAGGACCCTGGGGCACGAAGCCCACAGTGACCCTGCGGTGGGGGGCATCCTGGGAAGAAGACTGCACTAGTGGAGGAGGAAAGACGGGAGGAGGGAGCTGGCATGATGCCTGGGGGGTGGGAGGTGGAGAGGGGTGAGGGGTGGGAAGTGGAGGGGAGTAAGGGGTGGAGGTGGGGGTAGGGGGTGGAGGGGGGTGAGGGGTGGGGGCTGGGGGGGCTGAGGGAGGGGTGAGGAGTGGAGGGGGTTCAGGGGTGGGGGCTTAGGGAGGGGTGAGGAGTGGAGGGGGGTGAGGGGTGGGGGCTGGGGGGGCTGAGGGAGGGGTGGGGTGGCATAAATGGCCCTCGGGGATGCTCCATACGGGAGCACCGAGACACCAGTGAGAGAGACTCTGGAATAACCCCAGTGTCACGTCAAATCTTGGTTTATATTGTAGAAAACCAAGAGAGAGAATGGAAGACCATGTACACCACCATGAATATGCAATCCACAAAGTCCAGCCTGTGAGAATCTCTGGGAGACAAATGACCCAGATTCTGAGGAAAAAAACTCTCAGGAGAACAGAGGGGGAGGAGAACGAGCAGCATAAAGAGGAGCAGGAACCAGCTGCTGCCCGGGCTTCAGTGATCTCGGGTAGGCTGCTGTTTCAAAAGGGAATCTTCACTTCCGGGAAGATGCCTGATGTACTTTTCCTATTCTTCTAGCCAAGTAAAACTTAAATCCTGGAAATCAGATAAAAAATAAATGCACTTTACTCCAAAAAAAAGCAATAGCTGTAAATGCTGGATAGAAGTCCAGGCAGCCCCTGACCTGTGGTCCTGGGGAGGGCAGGCGACAGCCTGGCTGAGAGTGGGTCAGTGTGAAGTGTTCTGGTGGCTCAACTGGGGCCTGGCCTGGGGTGATGAGGGTAGAGGGGCGATGAGGGCACAGGGGCACTGGCCGGGCAAGTGACAGCCTGAGGGAGGAGGTTGCAGGAGTGGGAGTGGGTTTGGGGTTGGTCAGTGGGCTCATGAAAAGTGCATGTCACAGAAGAGTTGTCTGCTGTCTTTAGGAATTCCCCAGCCCTGGGAGGGGCCCTCTTCCCAGCGTTAGGGAGGCCACAGGCACCAAAACATCAGAAGGAAAAGGCGGGCTTAATACAGGGCTACTTAATACAGGCCACAGAAAAATCTCAGCACATTTAAAATAATTGAAATGGTAGAGTGTGTCCTCTGATCACAGTGGAATCAAAGTGTAAATCAACAATTATTAATCAATAAAAAATGGAAAGAAAGAAAACAGAAAAACTCTAAACACTTGGAAACTAAAACGCTCTTCTAAATAAACCATGGGTCGATACAGTGTATTGAATTAAAATTAAAAATTGATTGTATCAAAATTTGGGGGACACAGTACAAGTGTGTTGAGAGGAGATTAATGCAAACAGGAGTGAAGAAGGAAAGACTCAAGTCAACCATCTACGCTCCCATTTCAATAAATGGAAAAGTGAAAAATAAGCCCAAGGAAAATGAAAGAAAATAATAAAGATAAGAGCAGAAATCAATTAAACTGAAACAGGAACAGAATAGAGCAAACTGAATAAACAAAGAGCCAGAAATATCAATAGAATTGATGAACTTCTAGCAAGACTGACAAGGGGGAAAAAGAGAGAAGACAAATTACCAATAACAGGCATCAAGAGGGCACGTCACTACAGACCATAAGGACATGAAAAGGATAACATGGAGTACAGTAAACAATTCTATACCTATAGACTTGGAAGTTAGATGAACTGGGTCATTGTCTCAAAAAACACCAAATATGAGATAGATTATATGAAGATCCTTGAAACTATTAAGGATTTTGAATGTGTAACTAAGAAACTCTCAAGAAATGTCCAGGCCCAGATAGTTTCACTGGGAAATTCCACCGAATGTTTAAAGAATCACACCGAACAGGATCACACCTGTTCTGCATGACCTCTTCCCAAAGACAGAAGAGGCGAGAACATTCCCGGTTCATTTTGTATTGCTGGTGTTACCTGGACACCAAACCAGACAATGATAGCAAAAAAAAAAGTGGGGGGGAACTACAGACCAGTATCCCCCACAAACGTTGACATAAAAAGGCTTAATAAAATATTAACAAATGAATTGTTAATTGAATATATAAAGAGGATCATACACCGTGACCAAAGAGGTTCATTTCAAGGATGCAAGGTTGTTTCTGTATGAAGGTAATATATCATGTTAGTGGGCTAAAGTAAAAAATCACACAATCATATTATGCAGTGCAAAAGTTTTTCCACAGAATTCCACACCTTTTCATGATACAAACTCTCAGAAAAATAGGAACAGAGGAGAACTCTCTCAACTTAATAGGAAGCATCAACAAAAACCCACAGTTAGCATCATATTTAGTGGTGAAAGAATGAACCTTCCCCCTTGAGATCAGGAGCAAGAATTTCTGTTTTTACCATTCCTATTCAACACAGTACCTGAGGTTCTAGCCAGAGCTACATGGCAAGAAAAATTAATATGAGATACACAAACCATAATGGAAGAGAGAAAACTATCTCGAGGACTTCCCTGGTGGATAAGAATCTACCTGCCAGTGCAGGGGACGTGGGTTCAATCCCTGGTCCAGGAAGATCCTATGTGCTGTGGGGCAACAAAGCCTATTCACCAGAACTACTGAAGCCCGTGCACCCAGAGCTTGTGCTCTGCAACAAGAGAAGCCTCTGCAGCAAGAAGCCCGTGTACCACAATGAAGATTAACCCTGCACTCCACAACTAGAGAAGGCCCATGCACAGCAGCGAAGACTCAGTGCAGCCAAAATAAAAAGAAAAACACAAACTATCTCTATTTGCAGATGATATGACTGTCTATACATAAATCCCGGGGAGACTATAAAACTCCAGAACTGATACGTGAATTCAGCAAGATCACAGGATACAGCAAATAAACCAAGAAGTACATTTATTTCTATATACCGTCAATGAACATGTGAACACTGAGATTAAAATACAATGCTATTCACCATCACTCAAAGAAAATGAAATACTTAAAAGTAAATCTTTTTACTTTTTGCATAAAATGAAACTTTTGTGACTCATATGCTGAAAACTATGAGATGCTGATTAAAGAAATCAAAGATGATGTAAATAAACAGACATGCTGTGTTTACGGATAAGATTTGACAAAATAAAAATGTCAATTCTCTCCAAACTGATATACAAGTTTAATGTTTTTTAATCAAAAACACAGCAAGAATAAATGCAGCAAATTTTTTTTGTAAATATAGACAAAATTATTATAAAGTTTATATGGAAAGACAAAGGAAATAGAATAGCTGAAAAAGTTTGAAAAAGAATAGAGAGGGAGGAATCGCTCTAGCATTCACGACTTATTTACACAGTACAAGAATCTGGACAGTGGTGCTGGTGAGAGAACAGAGGTCAGAGGAACAGGGAACCAAGAAATAGCCTCACACAAAAGTGCCCTGTTGATTTTTAACAAAGTGCAAAATCCACTCGGTGGGGGAAGAGCGCCTTTCATCACGTAGTGCTGAGCAGCTGGATGCCAGCAGACTACAAATGAACCTCATTTGTTAAAAAGTCTCAAACCTTTCATAAAAATTAACACAAAACGACCATAGACTTCAATGTAGAGCATAAACTAGACGGCTTTTAGCAAAACCATAGGAAAAAACTCTGGACTCTAGGGCTAAGAAAAGAGTTCTTAGACTTGACAGCAAAGCCACAACCCATAAAGTGAAAAGAACTTTCAACTTCATTAAAATGAAAATCTGTTGCTTTGCAAAAGACCCCATTAAGAAGACAAAAAGAAAAGTCACAGAGTGAAAAATATTTACAAACCACTGTTTCTATCTAAGGACTCATATTTACAGTATATAAAGATCTCTCAAAACTCAACAGTAGAAAAACAACCCAGTTAGAGAATGAGCGAAAGACATGAAGAGGACAGACAGCAAATAAACACACCAAAAGGTGGTCAAGTTCAATAGCCATTTAGGAAATGCAGGTGAAACATGCCTATCACAATGACAAATGACATGGAAGCTATATTCAAGTAATCTGAGAAAGAATATATAGATTCAGTTTATATCACTTTGCTGTTCACCTGACGCTAACTAACACATCACTGTAAATTAACTGTTAACTATTGGAGAGGGAGATGGCAACCCACTCCAGTGTTCTTGCCTGGAGAATCCCAGGGACGGCGGAGCCTGGTCGGCTGCCGTCTATGGGGTCGCACAGAGTCGGACACAACTGAAGCGACTTAGCAGCAGCAGCAGCAGCATACTTCAATTAGAAAAATGGTTACTAAAAAAAAAAAAAGAAAGGCTAAATGAAATATAAATGAAACATAGTGACCACACCAAATGTTAAAGAAGCTCAGGAAAGACCGGGTGATTCAGATGTTGCTGGTGGGGATATGTAATGATACAGTTACTCTGGAAAACATCTTGGCGATTTTTAAAAACTGAAATGTGCAACCACCATGCAGCCCAGCCATGGGGACAAGCTCTTGGTGCCTGGCCCGTGTAAACCGCCAGAGAATAACACTGAGGAAAAAAGTCCAGTCCCAGTCCTTGCATGCTGCATAATTCCTTCCATGTAACTCTTGGAATGACAAAATCAGAGAAATGGTGAGCAGATTAGTGGCTGCCAGGAGTGGGTGGGACTGGAAGAGGGGGTTACTGGGTGTGGGTATAAAAGGGCCATGGGCTTCCCCACTGGTTCAGTGGTAACGAATCCGCCTGCAGTACAGGAGATGCAGGTTCGATTCCTGGGTGGGGAAGATCCCCTGGAGGAGGAAATGGCAACCCACTCCAGTATTCTTGCCTGGGAAATCCCATGACAGAGGAGCCTGGCAGGTTACAGTCCACGGGATTGCAAAGAGTCAGACATGACTGAGCACACATAAAAGGACCACACCGGTTGTGTCTGACTCTTTGAGACCCCATGGACTGTAGCCCACCAGGCTCCTCTGTTCATGGGATTTTTCAGGCAAGAATACCTGAGTGGGTTGCCAGTCCCTTCTCCAGGGGATTTTCCCGACCCAGGGATTGAACCGGGGTCTCCTGCATTGTAGGCAGATTCTTTACCACTGAGCCACCAGGGAAGCCCTACATCTACATGTGAGTCTATAATTACCTCAAAATAATAAGTTTAATTAAAAAAAGAAAAGAGCATCAATAGGATAATTTGGGAATTATGAACACAGACTGGCTTTTTAGTGTGAAGGTGGCATTGTGTTTTTGTTTTAAAAGTTTAGTCTATGCTCCTTAAAGATCCGTACTGAAATATCTCCAGATGAAATCATCTGTCTGGGATTTGTTTTAGAGTCATCCAGGTGGTTGCTGGAGCCGGGTGGGAGGGGATGGCCTTGTGGCGTCATGGTCCCCAAGCAAGGAGCTTTGGGAGCCCTCAGTGAGGCCACCGACCCTGGATACCATCAGCCTGCTTTGAATCTTGGCTCTGCTGCTTATCAGCTGGGTGAACTTGGACAAGTTATTTGACCTCTCTGACTGCAGTGGCCTCATCTGTCAAGTGGGGATAACATCTCATGAGCAAGAGTGCAGGGAGGGAAAGAAAGGTCCCCCTCAGAGGAGGGGAGGATCCAGTGCAGGGTTGGGGCAGTGCCTCAAGACACTGGTGCACTGATGTCAGAGTGTCATGGCTGGGGTGAGGCGCTGGGAGGTGGGGGGAGGGGGGAGGTAGGCAGTGTGACCACCTCCTCAGACCCTGATGGGCGGCTGGAGACGGCTCTGGAAGCAGGAGCATTGAGGATGGTGAAGGAGCAGAGAAGAGGTGGAAAATGGAAGAGGCAGGGTCCTGCTGGGAGCCCCGAGAGGATGCTGCTCCCACGCGGTGGGGGTGTCACCAGGGCCGTCTCACCTCCCTCCCAACGCTCCCCCTTCCTGTCTGTGGGCATTGCTGGAGACGTGCAAACAGCCATTTATACAGAAAAACCGTCACGGGGATTACAGATGCCAGCTGGATTTTGCACATGAGGATTGTGGTTTTGCTTTTATTGACTGAGCCATGTGGCCTGTGGGATCTCAGCTCCCCAATCCAGGATCTAACCCGAGCCCATGCAGTGGAAGTGCAGAGTCCTAACCACTGGATCACCAGGGAAGTCCCCGTGGCTTTGTTTTTATAGGTTAGATCTTGATTTTCATGGATTGCTACTAAAATATTTACGGATGAGAGAGTATGTCTGAAATTCAGACTTTGAAGGAAATGAGGCTTACTGTTTTGTTTTTCTGGGGAGTGAGTCTGGAACCCTGGAGACCATCCCTTGCTCTCTAGGTGTCTCTACACTTAGGCCGTGTGCCAACTGCATGCCTTCGCAGGAGTGGCCCTGGTGTGCAACATCTGCGGAGTGACCGGTCCTGGGTGGTTCCCCAACACCCTCACTAAGAGCATCTGTGTCCACCCATGAACCCCAATACCACCTGTGGGCATGGAGCTGGGCGCTTGCTGGTCACCGTGGACCAAAGGGGCCCCTCCCCCATCAGAAGGGTGGAACCTCCCCACCCACCTTTGTCAAAGCTGGGCTGACCCCGAGGACATTTTCCTCATCCTGGAGCAACTGGCCGTAACCCTCCCCTGCTCAAGGGATGTGAAGAGAGAGCAGGAGTCCATGGACTCCAGCCACTCCGGCCTCCCCGGCAACTGCTCCAACCCACTGATCAGGTCACCAGGGATGTGATGCCCCAGATGGAACAGAAACCCTGAGCCAGGTGGCTTCAGCAACGGACTCATCTTTATTGAGAGTGCATTTTTGCATCAGCTGTTCATAAGGATTGCAAATCACCCATTTGAAAAGCTTCCCCTTCTATATAGCTCTGGCCATGCCCAGAAAGCAGTGAAAATACGTTGTACAGCAAACACTTTCCACCCTAACAGCCATGACAGCTCACGACAATGCAGATATCTACAACAGGACAGAGTAAGTTCAAATATTAGACACTTATGGGATGATTCGAAAACTAATATTGTGTGTTTTTCCAGATAAGGAAGACCAGTCATTATAAAAATACTTTATATAAATTCAGAACTAAAACATTTAATCCTATAAAAATATCTTTTCCTAATAAAAGTATCAATTTCTAGATGAATGTCCTTTATCGACATCAGTTATGTCCTTAAGTTTTCAGGAAATACCCCCATGTCAGACTGTCCACTGAAACCCACATGTAAAGTCACACCATGGCCGGTTATCAAGAACGGACCACATAGTCCCGTCCCAGTTATTCTACAGGAAGTTAACTCAGGTGTCTATGAATTAGGAAAGCCAGCTATGCGGTGCCTTCCGCTGTTTAACTGGGAAACCCGGTGATGGCGTTCTGCCCACCCTCGGAAATCAGCTCGTTCATCTCGTTCTGTTTACTCTCCTTGAGGGCGTGGTTCGGGGCTGCTTTCTGCGTCTGGGCTCGCTTGGACCTCCTGAAACACACCTTGAGCAGCAGGTAGCACAGCTCAGCCACGTTGAGCAGCATGCAGATGACGGACGCGGAGATCATGAAGATGGTGAAGACCGTCTTCTCGGTGGGCCGGGAGATGAAGCAGTCCACCAGGTTGGGGCAGGGCTGGATGCCGCACTTCAGCACCCAGGGCAGGTGGTACCCATTGTACAGGAAGTAGAAGACATACATGAAGGCAGCCTCGAAGACGATGCGGAAGAAGATGCTGCTGGTGTAGGTCCACCACAGCGAGCCCTCAATCCGGACCTTCTGCCGCTTGATGTCCTCCAGGTCCTTGAACTCACTCCTCGTCTCGCCCCGTCTGAACCGCCGGGCAGCCTCGTGCCTATAGTAGGCCACGTGCATGGCCACCAGCAGGGCGGGCGTGGACACGAAGATGAGCTGCAGCGCCCAGAGCCGGATGTGCGAGACGGGGAAGAAGTGGTCGTAGCACACGTTCCTGCACCCGGGCTGCAGGGTGTTGCACACGAAGTCCTCCTGCTCGTCCCCCCAGACCTCCTGGGCGGCCACCACCAGGATCATGACGCGGAAGACAAAGAGGACGGTGACCCACACCTTCCCAATGCTGGTGGAGTGTTTGTTCACGCCCCCGACGAACGTGTGCAGAGTGCCCCAGTCCATGCTGCCGCTTCACCCTGCTCAGGCGAGAACACAGCGTTGTGAGTGGGGTGGTCCCTCCGTGTAAAACAGGTCTAATGTCACAGACGGGAGCCCTTCTCTTGACATCACCCTCTTGACTGCAAGTAGGCAGTTTTCTGGTGGGGGGAATACCCACCCTGAGAACACTCTCAAGTTCTCATAGGGGTTTAGGACC
This sequence comes from Moschus berezovskii, assembly GCF_049115385.1. Taxonomy (NCBI): domain Eukaryota; kingdom Metazoa; phylum Chordata; class Mammalia; order Artiodactyla; family Moschidae; genus Moschus; species Moschus berezovskii. The sequence continues at coordinate 50,575,284 of NC_142472.1, forward strand.
ATCTTTTTTTAAAAAAAGGAATATAGTTTCTTTACAATGCTGTTGGTTTCTGCTGTACAACAAAGTGAATCAGCTATATGTATACATACATCCCTTCTCCCCCACACTCATTCCACTTGTCTAGTCATCACAGAGCAGAGCTGAAGGCTCTGTTATAAAGCAGCTGCCCACTAGCTATTAATATCTATTTCACACATGGCAGTGTATAGACGTCAATTCTAATCTCCAAGTTCGTCCCGCCCTCTCTTCCCTACTCTGTGTCCCCAAGTCTGTTCTCTACGTCTGTGTCTCTATTGCCACCCTGGAAATAGGTTCATCTGTATCATTTTTCTAGACTCCACGTACATGCGTTAACACAGGATATTTGTTTTTCTCTTTCTGACTTGATCTTGATTCAGCTGAAGTTGAATTATAAGTTAGGTTACTGCCTGACACTGACCCAGGAACTCAGGCAAACACATTTGTTTCCAAACTCCCTTTTAATTCTTGTTTCACTCTGGTCAAGGGATCACAGAGGTTCCTCAGTAGACTTTATGCATTAAATGGCTTATCCGAGGGGAAAAAAATCATTTATTTAACCCAGCAGACTAAGAAGGGACTCGAACAACATCATTTGCCATAATCATGTGCTCCCAGGAAATCTAGTACCATAGCTACTCCAAGAACCTCTTCCAGAAGAGAACCACAGGCCTCTACAAACAGGCTGACTTTGCTCTCCCATCACTGGCAGTGCCGGCTTCATGCTGATGGGCTCCAAGTTCACACCAGGAGCCACGAGTGGAGGGCCAGCCCCTCCTGCCATGGGGTTCCCCCCGCCAACAACGCCCTGATCCAGCATCCTGAGGCAGGGCCTCCGCTGTGAACCTGCACAGTTCACATGGTGGATGCCTCCACACTGCCAACAGCAGACCTGAGAACTGGTCAGCATCTACTCAGAAGAGGAGAATGGCCCCTTTGAGAATCTTCTAAAAGAGAAAGACCACCTCCTTGGTAAAAAACATGCTCACCAGGTTCACACGCCCATTTACAGGGAGGTGTCCCCCAAAGCCTTTTGTCCACCCCGCCCAAGAGACTTTCTTGCACTTGAATGTGGGTCAGGCTACTCCCTTTCAGGCTGACTCTCCCCAGTCTCCTTAGGGTCCCCCACTCTGTCCACCACCTGGCATTATACTGGCTAACACTAGGAAGAAACTGGGGAGTTTGAGGTGGTGCACAGTTGCACTCAGGTGAGCCCAGGTGAGTCCAAGTGTGTCCAGGTGAGCCCAGGTATACCCAAGTGTGTTCAGAAGCCAGCTCTCTCACATCCTATGCTGTGAAAGGATGCCCCCATTTTGGTTGGCAGTCTGAGAAATTCGTCTTTTGCCCTTGGTTTGACTTTTAGAGCACATGTTCTTGGGAAGACTCGAGGTCTCAGGAGGCTATGCCTCCATCCACGTCGCCCTGCATGGGACCCTCCTCTGCTGTCTGGTGGGAGTGAGATGGGCACTCACTGGGCAGGGGGAGGGGTGCGCAGAGTGCTGGAAGCATCCTCTTCTGTCTTTTTCTTTGTCCAGAACAGTCAGAGCCAAGTACAGGGAAAGCCCTCCCTCCCGCCCACCCATCACTAGGGCCAACCAAATGACAGCCCCTAAGCACCTGTTAGCACTCATTGAGCGTCTGCTGGATGCAGACATTGGCCGTCACCCTTGAATCCCCGGGACCAGCCGGGTCCCGGCCAAGGGGGCTCTCGCACAGTGAGAAGCTGGCTGTGGGTCCAGGGTGCGCCAACTGCTGCGGCCAACGTTCTCATGTCCCTCACGAGGGACACCCGCATGACGAGTTATCAGGAAGGTTCGAGAGCTCAGACTGGTGAGGACAGCTGAGCCCAGTTTCCCCAGGCAGCTCTTCACTCTTGTTCCCGGAAAGACCTGTTCGCAGCGGGGCATCAACCTGGAGGTGGGGCAGAGCCTGGAAGGAGCCCCGGGCGTGCTCCCAGCTGGAGACTTGATTCCTATGTGGATCCAGGACAGGACCCAAAGGCAGAACTGTCAGTCAGAAAGCCAGGTTTTTGCTTTTTTGAAAAAAAGAGCTGAGGAAAAACACATGCCTCTTTAAAAGCACACTCTTTAAAGTTGCGGTTTCTGTCCTTAAAGTTTTGATTGGAGTCTGTGTGAGTGCCCAGGGAGTGGGGACATGGGGACCTTGGTCAGGAAGACAGGGCCCAGGCTCAGACCGCTGACCCCATGGGCTGATGGATTTCCAAGTCCATAGTAATGAGTCTTTGATCTAAAAGCCTTGTTGGAGACGATGTGGACTGTAGGATTGACTCGGCTCCTAGTGGAAGTTGTCAGAATAAATCCTCCCAGTCATCCTCACCCTCTGGAAGCACTGGGATGCACCCAGTGGGAGGAAGAAACGTGGTTGTCTGATGTCTGGACATACTTTACAGTGGCCGCTCACCCTGGAAGTCCCTCCTTTCTGTTCACAAGGTGGAGATGGTCTCCGGTTAACCAGAAGACCTCTCCCACAGAAGTGGGGTGGACTCAATGCCCAACCAGCAAGTTTTGATTGATCAAATAAAGGTCACAGTTTCTCAAACTCTTCAAATTGTAGAGAATTTAAACTCTCCCACCGGTAAGAAGGCTCTTTCCTCTCTGAGTTCTCTCTTCACAGCTGCCTGAGAAAGGCACAACCCCCACCCACCCCTCAACCCAAGGGCTGGAGGCCACAATGGCCAGGAGGGATTCAGAGAGCTGACATCAAGGGAGAGGTCAGGAGGTCACCCTCCAAGTAAGGACTCCACTTTCTAGAGCAGATTCCTCCACTCCTGCCCCTGGAGCATCTCCTTAAAAAACAGGGACAATTATCTTGGCGGCAGCTTTATTTCTTTCAACTTCTCTGGGGACTTTCACTAAAATCAGCAATTTGCCTTTAAATAAAGAGAAAGAAATGAGGTGCCTTCCTAGGGTGTCTGCACCCTTCCTGGTGTCTGTCATCCTGGAGGCTTCTGTACTAGGAGCACTAGGAGACTAGCCGAGGGTGTGGACCCCCACAGTAGCCGCTGCCCCCAGGCCTCTTCCACACCAGGACTAGGGCAGTCCCCCCTCCCCTGCAGGAAAGCCAGGGGTGAGCCTGTTGGAGACATTTTGGTTGCAGGAGACCTGAAGGCAAAATTATTTTCCATAATAACTGCCTCCTTCGGAACCATCACAATTAGTATTAAACAAAGTGCCTCTTTCCTTTCAGGCTTCAAGCAAGCTGCAGCCAAGGGGAGGAGCTTTTGCAATAAAAAGTACAATATTAACTCTTTCCTTGTGGCCCAGATTGGTTTCTTTCAACTGGCGCCTTCTTGACTCTCCTTTAAAGAAATAGTAGGTTTGCTTGGCCCCAGTCTCTGGCTGTAGGAAGGTGGTGACGCTCAACCTCCTGGAGGCAAAGACCACTGGGCTATGTGGTGTCTGTACTCACTGGACACATAGTCGCAGCCCAAGTGCTTTGCTCTGAAAATAGGAAAACAGGAACCTGACTTACGAAGAGAGGGTGCCAGGAAGAGAGACTGTGCTTCCCTCTTACAATTCAAATAGTTTAGGTCTATTAACATTCTGCCTCAGCAATACAGCTTTTTGTTTTAAAACATATTTACTCACAACTAGTTTGGCTGACAAAGCCGTTCCAGTGTCACTGGTGACAGAAGCTAAACTAAAGGCCCAGGAACGACCGCATCCCTCAGCACTCGCCTCCAGGCGAAGATTTCCCAGGGCGGGACTCCCTCCAATGACTCATCCCCGAGTCTCCGATGGACCTGAGGACAGGACACTCCTCACTATGTCTATATCAGCTCTGGATGACGGAAAAGCCTGCGTTGATAAGAGACAGTCAGGCCAATGCAAAACCAGCACCCTGGGCTCCAGTCAAGGACTCACAGTTCCTCGGCCCGAGAGGACTCCAGGCAAGGGTCCCTCTTCTAGGGCGTTGTTTTCCTGCACCATCAATCACCAATCACCCATCACCCAGCCTCCAGCGGCACTCAGCATCCCCCAGGAACAGGAAGCCAGTGCACCTTCTGAGGGCAATGAGGATGTGACCCAAAGAGGGAGAAAGAGTAGCTGTGGCCACAGCCCTTCGGCCCCTCCCTGGGTGTCCACTGCACGACCCTGGTGTGCCAGTTTTCCTTCATCCCCAGAACTGTTATGGGGGTTGTCTGGCCCCTGCCAGTTTCCTGATGCTGCATACTTCAAATACACAATAAAATAAAAATAAAATTTTTAGTGTGGGCTCTTTTGCTTATCACAATAATAGTAACCAAAAAAGCAATAATGATAAGAAAGCCCAATGCTGAACTTCAAGCCCATTCCCTTAAGAAAAAGAAGATGGAATTTGAAGAATCAAATATACTCCCCAAGTCAGCAGCCTGAAAAAAAAAAAAACAAACCACAACCTTAAACTCTCTCCTTAATCAAAAAGAGTCTTTTCCTTTTGTCTCTAGGAATCTCAAGTCATCCAAGGGACAATGTGATAGCTGATTTTTAAATTTAAGTACTCAAAAATTCATCAACTGTCCATTCAAAGTAATGACCAGTAAAGATAAAATGGATTTAGGACTCATATACTTCTTCAAAATTAACTCAGTAAAAATGAAAAAAAAATCCAGTCTATGGAGTCTAACTATAAAAGTGGACACTTCATAGGATTATATGTACTTCTTAATCCATTTAAGAATTCAAAGAGTTAAAAAAAAATTTTTTTTTTTCCATTTAGCCATCTCTGTTCATTCAAGCAAACCTGTGTGCCTTCCAAACATTTAGGTCCAGCTGGAGTTAAATGATCCTGGGAATAAAAACAAAAAAGCCCTCAGGGACCCAGTTTCATTCTCACGGATCAAGTGAGTCAAACAGAAACCTTAACATGACAATGGATTCACCGGCAGCATCATGCCTTTGCAGACTTGGAACTCTGGGCTGGAAATTATTTTCCCACAATTTCATTCTAACATTTTAACAAAAGTATACAAACCACTCACAGCTCCTGGGACATTCAGAACAAGCCCGGGTGTGTGGTGAGTCTCCTCACACCCTGTTGAAATTGTTCAGTCAGAACCTCTGATGGTTCTTTTCCTTTTTAAAGCTCTTATAATTCAGAAAAGTCATAAAAGGAGAATAAAGTCCCTGTTTCCGGTATCAGACTTTGTTTTCATACAGTGGAGCAGCTGAACCAACTGGCATCTTCTGGGTTGGGTCAACGGGGTGACAGCAAGTGGGACCCCCTCCAGTTATGTCAGAGGCTCCTCTCTTCATAATCCATTTCCCCTGCCTGGCAGGGTTCCCATGCCACCCCCAGAGTCTTGGGACGAGCAGCAGACAAGGCTCTGTGCGTCCTGCAATTCTAAGGAGCCTGGCTGGGGCAGGAGCCTCTTCTAGAACACTGTCAGAGCTGGGGCAAGAAAAGGCTTCTGTGGCATCAAGTCTGCTCGAGAAAGAGAGCAAGGGTGCCTGGATGAATTCAACCAGGCACTCAACCCACTGTGAAATGCCACCTGGGGAGGCGATGCGAGGGTCGCTGGCCCTCGCCCGTGTGGTTGCAGGCCCCCAACCCCTCGGGGTCCACAGCTTTGTCCAGCTCTCACTCACCTCACACTCTGTCCACTCTCCAGGAAGGGCGGCCAAACCGGTCACAACCACACACCTGTGCCAGGTGATACCCGGCCCGTCTCCCCCACCAGAGGGAAGAGGCCTCCAGTGCCTCCGCCTTTTAACTGAGATGTGTCACCAGTGACACTTAATTACTGTGGTCCAGTGACTGTCTTCTTGTCACGTGCGGCCCACAGATGCCCAGCTGACATCACGGGGCTACTCCGGCCAGTTCTCCCTGGATATGTTGGTTAGTCCCGCGGCCCCAAACGCGAGCCCGACCTTGCCAGTGACCCGTGAAAGACAGGACACACCAAACCGCAGCAGAGGAAGTGGGGGAAAGGGGCCCTTGAAAATCCGGCGTGAGGCTTCTATAAAACCTGCTGTGCAAGTCCGGGGGGACCCGGGGAAAAGTCAAACCAGTCCATCCTCGTTCCTGCGAGCGCGCCGGCGGCGGGCGGGAGGATGCGGGGCGCAGGCGGATCCGGCGGACTGTACCCCCGGACCGGGTCGCCGACAGGGACGCCGGGGGCGCTGAGGGCCAGGGGACTGCGGGCGCCGACCTACCTGCTCCGGCTTCTGGATGCAATTCCTGCGGCAGAGATGGGAGGCGCGCCCCCTCTGCTCACCTGCTGCGCGCGCTCGGGGCGCGGGGTCCCAGGGCGGCGCACCCGCCTCCGTCGCAGCTGGACTGGCAGGAAGGGCCGGGCGCCGCAGGCTCGGCGGTGTGGGGCGTCTGCAGGGCCCTCCGCGCGCTCCTCTTGGGGATGGCCGGGCTCCCACCTGCAGCGCCTTTTAACCGCGCCCCACCCCGCCTCTGTCCTGACGCTTCTCCGGCGGGAGGCGAGAGGCGAGCGCGCGGGGATCGAAGTGCGCCCGCCACAGGGCGCATGGGGGTGCTGGCGCGGGGCTCACGGGGATGCACGGGGGTGCGGGGCTTACGAGGGCGCATGGAGGTGCGGGGCTCACGGGGTGTGGGGCGCACGGGGGTGCGGGGCGCGGGGTGCGGGGCCGGCCTCCTCTCCTTCCTCCATTCGGGATCGCGGGGCGTGCGGCCTGGTTCAGTCTGGTCCTGGACTGGTGAGGCGGCCCAGGTCTCCCCGCGACACCGGGGGCTTGGGGGCCAGAGCCTGCCCTGGGGCCGGACGGCCGCTTGATTGAGAATCTGGGCGCCTGACTGGGGTCCCCGAGGGACCTCCCGGGCCGGTGGGCCCGCAGCGAGGCTTCCGAGGCCAGACGCGTTGCGCTCAGCGTGAGGGAGGCGGTGTCTTTGCCGGACGCACCCCCGCTTTGCCAGGTGCCTGCAGGGCCCTCTCTCCGAGAGCAGCCTGGAGGCACAGAGACTGTGGGTCTTCATTCATTGCTGACGGCTTGTTAGAATTAAAGCGGTTGTTTTACTAGTCATCTCCGCCCTTTGCCACCTCCTCCGAAGGAAGCAGAGAGGGCCTTCTCCGCCAGCCCCGCGCCCCCTCCCACAGGTCACCTTGGAGCCCCAGGAGCGCCCCAGGTAGCGGCCACAGCGTCCAGTGCGGTGGGAATGGTGGAAGCCACTTAGGGACCAGGCTTTACAGGTTCAAACCTGTCCCACTGCAGATAGGGGACGTGTCTTGGAGAAGGCAATGGCAAGCCACTCCAGTACTCTTGCCTAGAAAATCCCATGGATGGAGGAGCCTGGTAGGCTGCAGTCCATGGGGTCACTACGAGTCAGACATGACTGAGCGACTTCACTTTCACTTTTCACTTTCACACATTGGAGAAGGAAATGGCATCCCACTCCAGTGTTCTTGCCTGGAGAATCCCAGGGACGGGGGAGCCTGGTGGCCTGCCGTCTATGGGGTCACACAGAGTCGGACACGACTGAAGTGACTTAGCAGCAGCAGCAGTAGCAGCAGTAACAGCAGTAACTGAATCCTACCCTCTCCCCCAAACCAGGGGCTGCCATCTGCACCCCTTCTCCAAAGCAGAGGGTTGGTGGTGAGGGCTGAGATGTCTCTCCTGGGTGGTGGAAGCTGAACCGAGGCTTTATATTAAACACCCTTCTTCCTAAATACTTTATTTGAAGAGAAGGAGGTTCTCCGAAAATGGCATCAGAGACAGAGAGCACAGTTCGGCCCCTGGAATGTCTTTAAGGTAGGGGTGGAGAGAGACAAAAATCTGTTCCAGGCTTTTCCAGGAGACAGACCTGCTGCCGTCATGTGTTTGTGGCCTTGAGGGTTTGGCGGGTCCTCTACTACCCTCCACCCTCCTCCAACAGGCCCTTTTCCAGTCTCCTTCCCTCCCCTCCGCCCCCGCCCCAGACAAACGCTCCAGCCAGGCACAACATTAGCAAAGTAAAATAACTCAACTTTATAAGCAGGCTGTAAATGTCTTTGGGGATTATAAGCATTTCAAGACCTTTTCTGGGCTTCCCTGGTGGCTCAGCTGGTAAAGAGTCTGCCTGCAATTCAGGAGACTCACGTTTGATCCCTGGGTCAGGAAGGTCCCCTGGAGAAAGGCATGGCAACCCACTGCAGTATTCTTGCCTGGAGAATCCCGTGGACAGAGGAGCCTGTGGGCTACAGTTCATGGAGTCACAAAGAGTCAGACACGACTGAGTGACATGCAGGCAAGACCTTTTCTAATTTCCACAGCACCAGGCAGGGTGCTTCCCACTCAGCAGACGTGGCTGCATCAGGGTTTGCATCTTGATTGATTTGTCTCTTGACACAACAGCTGATCCTAGAAATGGCTTTTACTCTTGAAGCAGGACTGCCCACATTCCCCCTCCAACATGGGATCCATGCAATGCCGCCTGAGCGGTTTTGCTCTGGAGTGGCAGCAGCTGTTCCAGGACCATCAAGGAAAGAACCTTCCAGAGCATTTGCTCAGGTGACCAAAATGGGGCCGTCTCAACACCAGATAAAAAACATCTCTTTCTCCTGTTCTTGTGATCTGTATCAGCCCCATGGTGCTGACTTTTTTCCTGTTATTTGTTTCTTAATGTTTCAACGTTTTCTCCTAAAATCAGGAAAACAAGGCCATACCATGTCCATCAACATCCTACTGGAGGTGCCATTTAATATAACAACACAAGAAGAGGAAATACAAACGCTTATAGATATGGAAGTAAGTGGAAGTAACAAAACTGTCTTATTTTATACATGACAAAAAAGAATCAATAAAAATTCTCTTGGAACTAATAAACAATTATAGGGAAGTTACAGGATACAGGATTAATACGCAAAAGTCTATTGCTTCCCTATATGTCAGCAATGAACAATTGGAATTTGAAATTGAAAACACCACATGCTTGTATTAGCACCAAAAAATTAAATACGTATTATGTGTGTGTAATACAGAGAAGGAAATGGCAACCCACTCCAGTATTCTTGCCTGGAAAATCCCGTGGACAGAGGAGCCTGACAGGCTATAGTCCATGGGTCTGCAAAGAGTCAGACACGACTTAGTGACTAAAGCACCACTATGTGTGTATTAGTCACTTGCAACCCCGTGGACTGTATCCTGTCTCTGTCCTGGAATTCTCCTGGCAAGAATACTGAGTGGGTTGCCATTCCCTTCTCCAGGGGATCTTTCCAACCCACGGATTGAACCTGGGTGTCCTGCATTGCAGGCAGAGTCTCTACCGTCTGAACCAACAGGAAAGCTACCTCCCCTCCCCCATCCCAGCCTTCAAAAAAAAAAAATTAAATGCTTAGATATAAATCTAACTAATGTGCACTATATGAAAAAAACCCCAAACTCTGGTGAAATAGATAGCACATCTAAATAAACAGAGATAGTTCGTGTTTGAACTAGATTTTTAGTGCTGCTGTAACAAGCTATCAGAAACCAAGTGAACAAAACAACAGAATTTTTTCTGTCACAGTTCTGGAGTCTAGAAGTTCTGTGCAAAGTTGGGGCCAGGCTGTGCTCCCTCTGAAGATTTCAGGAGCTGCTCCCTCATCTGTCCAGCTTCCAGTGGTGGCCTCCCTCCTGTCTCTACCTCTGATATCACACGTGTCTGTGTCTTCCCTACGGTCACTGTTCATTCCTCTTGAGAAGGCCACGGTCATGTTGGGCTTCAAGGCCACCCTAATCCAGTGCAGCCTCATCCTTACTAATCACACCTGGAAATCTCTCTTTTCAAAGAAGGTCACATTCACGGGTCCTTCCCTGGTGGCTCAGAGGTTAAAGCGTCTGCCCCCAACGCGGGAGACCCGGGTTTGATCCCCGGGTTGGGAAGATCCCCTGGAAAAGGAAATGGTAACCCACCCCAGTATTCTTGCCTGGAGAATCCCATGGACGGAGAAGCCTGGTAGGCTACAGTCCATGGGGTCGCAAAGAGTCAGACACGACTGAGCGACTGAACGGAACGGAACGGGGCGTAGGACTTCAGCCTATCATCTGCAGACCCAATTCAACCCACAATAGTGTTCTTGGACAGGGCGACTCAACCTTACCAAGATGTCTGCTTCTCCCAACTTGGTCTCTAGATATAGAGCTGTCTCCATCTAAATCTCAGGAAGATATCTGTGGATACATTAACCAGCAAGCTGATCATAACACTTATACCAGGAAAAGAGCAGTGGGGCAAAAGGCCCAGAATAGATAGCAAAATACTGAAGAAGAACAAAATTGGAAGATGTTTGCCATCCAGCTTGAAAAGTTACTCTAAAGCTACGGGAATCAGGGAAGTGTGGTGCTGGTTAAAGAATGGAAACACAGATCAATGGAGGAGAAAAGAGAGCCGGAGACAGACCCAGGTAAATAAAGTGAACTGAATTTTGATGAAGGAGCAAAGGGAATTCAATGGAGAAAGGATAGTCTTTTCAATAAATGGTTCTGAAACACCTGGATTTTCACATGCAAAAAAAAAAAAAAGTGAAAAAGGAAGAAAGAAGGAAGGAAAAACAAGGAATCTAGACACAGACATTTCACAGAAATTAATTCAAAATGGATCATACCTCTAAATGTAAAATACAAAACTGTAAAACTTTAGGAGACAGCCTAGGAGATGAAATATAAAGGTGACCTTAGGTTTGATAATGACTTTTTAGCTACAGCACCAGAAGGATGGTCCATGAAAGAAAATATGGCTACGCTTATTGTTGTTTAGTCACTAAAGTGTGTCCAACTCTTTGTGACCCCCGTGACTATAGCCCCCCAGGCTTCTCTGTCCATGGAATTCTCCAGGCAAGAATACTGGAGTGGGTTGCAATTCCCTTCTCCAGGGGGATCTTCCTGACTCAGGAATTGAAGCCGCATCTCTTGCATTGGCAGGCGGATTCTTTACTGCTAAGCAACCAGGGAAGCCCATTGCTAGATTAAAATTAAAAATGTCTGCTCTGTGAAAGAGCTGGTAAGAGAAGGAAAGGACAGGCCACAGACCTTAACAGACCTCACCAAAGGAGACACACAGAGGGGAAATAAGCACATGAAGAGATGTTCCGCATTGTGATATCATCAGGGAAACACAAAGAAAAACAGAAGTGAGATCCCACTACACACCTATTAAAAAGCCTGAAAATCCATGGAAAGTCCGAATGCTGGGGACGCTGTGCGGCAACAGGACCTCTCGCTCCCTGCTGGTGGGAATTCAAAACTTGTAGCCACTTTGGAAGATCGTTTGGCAGTTTCTTACAAGTGTTAACACAGGAATCCAGCAACTGTGCTTGTGGCATTTACCCAAAGGAGCTGAAAACTTATGTCCACATGAACATAAAAACCTGCACACGAATGTTTGTAGCACTTTTATTCCTAATGGTCAAACTTGGAAGCAACCAAGATGTCCTTCAGTTAGTGATGGATAAATAAACTGTGGTACATCCAGACAATGAAATATTATTTAGATATGAGCTATAAAGCCATGAAAAGACATGGAGGAAACTTCCGTGCACACGACTAAATGAAAGAAGCGAGTCTGAAAAGGCCAAACACTGTATGATTCCAACTGCATGACATTCTGGGAAAGGCAAAACTATGGAGACAGTAAGAAGATCAGTGGTTTCAGGGTTTGAGGGAGGGAGGGATGAACAGGTGGAGCACAGAGGAATTCCAGGGAGGCCTGCTTTGTATGAGATGATGATGGTGGATACATGTCATTGTCCATTTATCCAAACCCGTAGCAAGTCCAATGCAAGAGTGACCCCCAGTGTAGACCACAGACTCTGGGCAACGATGACGTGTCAGTGTTGGGTTCATCCATTGTATTAATAACAAGGGTACCGTGTGTTGGGAGGATGTTGAAATCGGGAGAAATTGCATAGGGGAGAGGTGGTATATGGGAACCCTCTACACTTTCTTCTCAGCTTTTTTGTAAGCCTAAACCTAGAAAAATAAAGTCTGTTCATTAAGAAAATCAATAAAGGAAAGCCCTGGGCTCTTTAGCTTAAGGTCTGGCATGAATTCACAGAAGAGTGTTCATTAACTAATAGCATTTGCTCACAAAAAATTTCAACAAACCATTGAAATGTTGAAACAACTTTTTCTCCTAATAGACGTGTCTGTATCACACTGATCCCCACAGAGATTTTCTTTTCCATTTGCTCAGCAAATAGGTGAGGACTCGCCATGTTCCAGTCCTCACACAGGGCCCAGCACGTGCGGAGTGAGGGCGGGAGACCCTGCTGCGGCTCCCAACCCTTTCCCCTCCGGCCCCTCGGTCTCCTCTCACCCTCCTGTCTGTCGGAGGTGCCCTGGCCTCCGCACTCGGGATCCCTCCTTTGCGGGATCTGCGTGGTGGCCACTTAGAAGGTGTAGGGGCTTCTAACTTTACAGCAAACCAGCACAACAGGAAGGGAGCAGACAGACATCACAGGTCTGGGTTCTCAAAGCATTATTGTCTGAGACGCAAAGAGGGTTCGGACAGTTACTCATCCACGCCCTGGGGCTGTTTGCAGAACCTGAGGGCACTTCAGCAGCTGGGCTGTCAGGGCCCACGCAGGACTTGGACCCAGAGCCGCAGCTGTTTCACTCCTGAGGCTCCTCCATCAGTTCATAGCTCAGGCCATCCAGGCAGACAACCGTCGGTCTTGCCCAGGAACAAGGCTGTGCCCACTGCTGCTCTGTTTCATCTTTGATGAAAACCTCTGCATGGCTCCGAGGAGAGTCAGGCATGTTGCCCAGCAGCATCTGGAGGCCTGGCATCTGACTGTCTCACAGCCGATGAGTGGTCACGTCCTGGCATTGATGTCCCACTGGGGCCTGGAACCTCTGGGGCCTCAGCCTCCCCAGGCCCTGGCCTCCTCCTGGTGGCCTCAGCCTCCCCAGGCCTCAGCCTTCCCAGGCCCCATCTCATCCCTGGGGGTGCAACCTCCCCTCACTGGCTTCAGGGTGTCCCCGGGCCCTCCTCTCCCTGGGGGCAGCACGTTGATCTTGCCTCTGGTTTCTCTGTTCTCACCTTTCTGCTGACAGCATTCAGGCCTTCATCACCTTTTTATTGGCTGATTCTTCTGTTCACTTCGCCTGTTTGAGGGTTCATGCATGTGGGGGGCGGGGCCTTGGAGACACTGGAGCCTGGACCCTCTCTGTCCAGGGCTGGCTAGGGGCCAAGTAGGCAGAGGGTGGGCCCACTTTCTGGTGCCGAGGGGCCTCCAGAGGTGAGCAGCTGTGGGCCCCGGGGCTGGGTGCTCACGTGGGCACCTTAGGGAGAGCTTCCAGCTGCAGAGCTGGCCCTGTGGGGGCCTTGCCGTGTCCCCACTGTGTCCCTGCCCCACCCCACCCATTGACCCCTCTACCTCCCACTGGACCTACCCCGCTGGCTGCGGGAACCTGTGGGGGATGGCCCTCCCTGCATTCGGGGCTGGTCACTTGGCATCTCTGGGTGGAGCTGTTCTTGTGGTCTGGGTTTCACTTTCTTCATCTGGGAAACTCACTTCTGCTCTTAGGGCTCAGTTGCTTTTCTTGGTTCTAGGAGTGATAGTCATTTCCCTCTGACTGTTCTGTGTGTTGTTCACACAGTTACTCTGCACTGAGGTCATTCGGTGATATGGGATGCCGAGAGTTTAAGTGGGGAAAAGACCCCTGAGGACAGAAATATCATTGTCTCTTCTAGTGCCCAGTATCCAGCACTCAGTACCCAGCACCTAGTACCCAGCACCTAGCACCCAGCACCAGCCTCTGCCAGGGCAAGTGCCTTGCCCACAGCAGGTTTTCAGGGAATTTTGTTCAGTGAGTACCCACCTCTCTAACCTGAGTACTAATTTTAGACTCTTCCTTTATTAAGAAAAGTTCTCTGCAGAGTTACCATCTATGGATGGGAAGTCACTGCAAATTTTCTTGCATGTAACTAACATCTCGTGTCCTGTGAGAGCTGACACCCAGGTCCACGGAGTTCAGTGTGGGATAAGGAGTGACCCTGATGTGGTTTTTAGCCTGAGCTGGGGGAACACGGTTCGGGCCCGCAAAGGTGCCGCTAACATAAGTAGGCAGGTGTGGTTGAAAGGTGGACTTATGCAGGCCTCACATGCTGCATGGGCATAGGTGACACTGAGGCAAAGCTCAGGTCTCCCCTGCAGATATGACGGCCAACTCTGCTGGCAGCCCAGGGGCCCGTTGGCCGGGAGCCCCCCGCATGGTTTCTCAGGGTCCTCAGCAGTGGAGGGGGGCCATGCGCTTGCACCATCCGCTGTCTTTGCCCACGGATCCTGCAGCACCTTCACACATGGGAGCTCACTGCAAAACAATTCCCAGATGAGGTCAATGTTTGCCCTTACACAGGAGGAAGCTCAGGGTTCAGAGACGGTCATTCGTTTCTTCATTTCACAAGCATTTATTGGATGGCTGAGCCAGACACACAAGCAGGCACTTGCCCAGACAGGGGATGTGTCAGAACCCAGACTCCTCCTGATTCCCCACCCGAGCTCTTCCCACCATCTCATATGCTTGGAATGAAACGCCTGAAGAAATGAGGGTGGCAGAAATTCTCCCTTCTGTGAAGTGGAGCAGAGATGAGATGCTGGGAACGGAGGTGACCGGGAAAACGCGGACACGAACAAGACATCTGTTGCCTTTGCAGGAGCCCCTGGGAGACTCCGGTTCTGTGAGCTCAGCCCTCCTTCCAGTTTTTCACAAAATCAGGGCCTCTCTCTTCTTGGTCCAGCTCATCTATCACATTTTCTCATTAGCTCCCTCAGTTGAGAGGTGCCCAGAAGGATGGCCACCTGCTCACCCTTCATTTCTGTCCTTTACAACCATCCCCACAGAACTGGCTGGGCAGGGCCGCTGGGGGTCCCCGACCCTGATTCCTCCAGGTACGCTGTTTGTCTCTGACCTGCTCATGTTTGTGGCGGCCTGTGTCCAGCAGTGACCTGGAAACCTGGTCTTTCAGCTGAGCCTGCACTTTCTTAGGACTTGCAGACAAGTGTCACCCATGTGTTGTTCAGGCATCGCTTTCACAGGTGTTTGTGTGCAGGTAATGCACTAGCAGGTGAATCTTCTCAACTGATTTTAAGCCTCACTACAATCCTTGAGATGCAGTGTGATCCCCAGTCTGTGGTCGAGGGTTAAGTGGTGTGAACACAGCTCATAAATGGCAGAACAGGACGTGAGCTCCTGTCTCCCGGGCTCAGGGCAGGACCCCAGGCATCATGTGGAAGAGTCTTAGTCTGGAGCCCACGTTCTGCCAACAAAGCCACAAGGATGTGCTTCTGGTCCCTAAGCACCATGTGACCATACACAAAGCTTGTGGTCACGTGTGTCTTTCTCAGGAAGACTTTGTAGCATTAACTAGACTCTCAGAGAGACCCACGGCCGCAGGGGAACGGGTAGCAGGTCGTGATGCCAGGTCTGCCTGACTGCTCTTCTTGTCTGCCCACTGAGCTCCCAGGGAAGACCAGCTCTTTCCTGCCTAAGTTTCGGGCCTTTTGAGGTCTTGGAAACATAGCATCAGGTTTCATTTACCACATGAGTAATTCCGCCCAAACTCCAGGATGATGGTGGAGGAGCCTGGCGTCCTTCAGTGCCTGGGGTCTCAGAGAGTTGGACACGACTTAGCAAACCAAACAGCAACTCTGCCCAAACAATCAACTTCTATGAGGTTGGTCATAAATACTTCTAGTGACAACTGTTTTTTCTCTGTAATCTGTGATGCAGTGTGGACCCAGACTCAGGTGAAGGGGATGTAGTAATGTTTGGGGATAAATGTTGTAGCCGTGAAAGGTTGTCCCTCTTGGAGGCTTTTTGCATCCTCTCCTTGGAAAGCTGATCCTTGACTCCACTTCTTAAGATGAGCGGCCACGGTCAGCGTGAAGCCCACCTCTGGTTCCCATCTCTTCCAGTCACCCCTTGTCCCCCCATCCTCTGGGTGCTGCTCAGAGACCAGCTCTGACCTGCCCTGTCAGGGCAATGAAAGCCGTGTGGCCCAGGGTCACTGCCCCAGCTCTTGATCACAAAGCTGTGCCAGGCAGGCAGCATCTGGGGGCCAATCCCCTGAGAAAACACCGGGGAGGTGGCCAGCTCAGGAAGAGTGACAGGTTCATGGACCGTCTGAGGGTGACTGGACAAGGGATGGACCAGCCCCAGGTGCAGACCTGCTCAAAGCCTGGCTGTAATGCCGGGCCCGGGGCCCCCACCCCTCACTCCGGGCAGAGCACCTGGGTCCGGCGGCCCCCTGCTTCTCTGGGTGACACGGCCCTGGCTCACATCTCCGGGGCTGTTTGCCCTGCTTTTCTGTAGTACGTGAAGCGACTATGTCAGTGGATATTTGAATTCTAAAAGGAGAAATGGAAAAGAGTAAAAATCTGCATTTTATTTCTAACAAGCCAACTATGTGGGCCCTGGGGGAGGGCTGGGGAGATGGCTGAGCTGGTGGGTTTGGATGACTCTGGTGCCTGGCAGGTGCCCTTGTGCCTCCCTGCCACTCCATCTTCCTACCCTAGGACACAGGCTCTGTTCATGGACGTGAACCCAGAGGCATTTAGTCACTCAGTGACAACTTCCTCTTCAGAGTGGTCTGTGAAAGGAACAGAGCTTTGTCAAGGATGGAAACATCTTTAGAACTTCTATTAGCTTTATTGCTCAAGTTATATGTCCTGAGTAGCAAACACACCAAATCTTGGTGGCTTAAAAATCCACTCTTTTTTTATTTCTTGTGATTCTGTGGGTTCTGGGCTTCCCCGGTGGCTCAGTGGTAAAGAATCTGCCTGCAATGCAGGAGACACCAGAGATGCGGGTTTGAACCCTGGGTCGGGAAGACCCCCTGGAGAAGGGAATGGCAACTCTCTCCAGTATTCTTACGGGAAAATCCCAGGGACAGAGGCCCCTGGTGGGCTACAGTCCATGATGTCACAGAGTCTGACACGACTGAAAGGACTGAGCACACTGTGGGTTCCATCCATCTCACGTGGGGTGTCTGTGCAGCTTGTCCAGCGGGAGCTGAGCCGGGGCCAGCCTGCCCAGGCAGCCTCCTCCCCTTTGGGGCCCTCTCCTTGTGGGGTTCATGCTGAGCCCCGTCAGGCCCCCTGGATGCCCAGGTCCAGTTGTTGGATCTGCTGGACTTGCCTGGCATGGCCACGGCCCTGCCTTCAGCCTACCATGGGTTTCTGTCTCCGGAACCGTGCTGGTGCAGGTGGATGGGACACAGAGCCTGTCTATGCAGTCACCCTGCATGGTTTACACCTGAGGACCCCTATCTGAGACCAGGACAGGGACGAGCCCGATGTCCCGTCAGGAGTGAGAGAGGACCCTGAACTCGCCCTCCCGACCCGGGCCCCGCGGCCACGGAAGCGGCTCCTGGACGAAGCTTCACCAGCAAGGGACCTAGGTCGTGAAAATTTCTGAAGGTGTCTCTGCATACAGGCTGCTCACGCAGAAGTGGCTGAGCTGGAGAGGCACCGCCTGGTCCAGTAAGAAATTATATTCCCGTGTGGCTCAGAGCCAACGCCGAGCGGACATGGACGCGAGTGCGCCCCGAGTGGGTGTGCAAGTCCCCAGTCGCGGCCCCGGTCCCTTCATGAGAACAACAGTCTGGGGCTCCCCTCTGGACCCTGATGCGGTCACCAACTCCCTGTGGGTAAATTCTGCTGCCCCGTTCTGGTTTCTGGTCAAGCTCTGTTCAGAAAGATGCTGGCAAGAGGGAAACTTTGAATTGAAAACTTTTTATCTTTAAATTTTTTCTCCCTGAACGAGTCTCCCCAGTTTTTCTTTCATTTCCCTCTCACCTTGTTCTCCCCGTTAAACACTGTCACCCCCACCATAGAAGTGAGTCATTTCCTTAAATCTGATCCATTTATTCAGTTCCCTTTTCTGCGCTTTCACAGCGGGCAGGTCACCTCTTCCTGGCTGACTCTCAGGATTTCCTTCTTTTTCATGCACAGAGTTTGACATTTGTTCTCGTGACGAGGGTGCCTTCATGGGGCTGAGCTCAGCCTCTCACTTGCCTGAGATAAGGGATTTTAAAAACATTTTCTTGGAGCCTCAAAACGTTCTGTGCATTTTTCACAGCAGTGACATTTCTGTAGGATTAAACATTTTGCCCTTTGTTTCTTGCCCTGGAGAGTTTGTTTTTGTTGCTTTGGCTTTTTTTCCATTTTGTTTTTATTGAGGTGTAGTTGACATTTCACATTATATAGGTAACAGGCATACAATATCATGATTCGATATTTGTATATTCTGTGGAATGATCACCCCAGTTAGTCTAACGAACATTGATCAGCATCCATATTACAGAATTTTGTTTTTTTCCTTGTGAGGAACACTTTTAGGGTCTATTCTTAGCAGCTTTCACATATGCATATAGAATTATTACCTACAGTCGCCATGCTGTATGTGGAATCCTCATGATTTATTATATAACTACAAGTTTGCAGCCCTTGACTCCCTTTCGCCCACACCCTGACCCCTGCCACCCTCTCTAGCCACCATCCGTCTGTGTTCTATATCTATGAGATCGGTGCCTGTCTGCTGTTTGAAGTGAGGTTACACAGTGTTTGTCTGAATTACTTCACTGAGCATAATGCCCTTGGGGTCCATCCACGTGTTGCAAATGGCAGGATCTCATTCTTTGTGGCTGAACAAATACTGTCCCATTGTGTGGGGAGCGCATCTTTATCCATTCAAACACTGATGTACATTTATGTTGTTTCCAGATCTTGGCTGTTGTAAATAATTCTGCAGTGAACGTGAGGGTGAAGATCTTTTCAAGTTTCTGCTGTGTTTTCTTCCAATAAATATCCAGAAACAGACTTGGAGAATTTTTTATAAGTGTGCTGACCGTTCATTCATTAACTCAGGAACAAGGACTTACCAGGTCGTCTCTGTTGGCTCAGACAGTAAAGAATCTGCCTGCAATGCAGGAGACTCAAGTTCGATCCCTGGGTCAGGAAGATCCCCTAGAGAAGGGAATGGCAACACACTCCAGGGTTCTTGCCTGGAGAATCCCATTGACAGAGGAACCTGATGGGCTACAGTCCTTGGGGTCACAAAGAGTTGGACACAACTGACACTTCCTGTCTCCTGAATACAGGGTTATAGTAGTAACTAGATAGATGAAGCCCGTGGAACTCTGTATTCCGAAATGGTGACTAACCGTTGCCTGACATCTTATGGTTTCTCACTTTTCTGACAATCATGTAGATGTGGTTGACAGCTCCTGTCCATTTTGCTCTAAGCTGGTGTCGTGAGCCACGACCAGGAATGATGCAGTTTTAGACAAACAATCGGTCCCTGGGAACCCCAGGCAGAGGTGTGAGGAAGGGTCAACAATTCAGTTAAACGACAGTGTTTTAAGTGAACGCTCCATAACTACTTCATCACCACCCCCATTTAGAGCCGGACGTCCTTTCGTCCAGCATATGGACAGAGAGCCAGCACTGGCAGGAAGAGTTGGGATGAGTGGCCGCAGACGCTACGGCCAGTCTACTAGCCCTGCCTGCTTCCTGAGGTTTTTGCCTGACGGTTCCAGCAGAAAATCATCCCAGCCCCCACCTCCTTCTCCTCAGGCACCTTCTCAAGCTGCCGGTTCACAGCATCCTCGGTGGGTCACAAACGCTCGGGGACACGAATCCTTGTTTTCCGTCTGCTCTGTGCCTGTGACCACGTCCAATGCTCGCTGGGGTACATTTGGCCCAGGATTCCGCCAGCCCCTGGGAAATGTATCATCTCATCATCTGGACACCAAGAATTGCCCTAAGTGAGGGCCTTCGGGGATGCTGGTAACCACAGGCTCTTGGGTGGGGCTCAAAGTCTTAAATTTCATTCAGTTGTGTGTATGGGGACAGGATGCTGCTGTGTGAATAAGGAAGATGTGAATTGCTGCCACGGAGGACTTGATAATCCCAAATTCATAGGGACAAGAGCTCAGGACGAAGTCTTCCTGGTTTCCCCAAACCACTTGTTTTAGGACCCATAGGTGGGAAAAAGTGAGGAGGGAGAAAATGGCCTGAGCAGTGTAGACAGCTGACCTGGGTGTTTCAGGTCAGAAACCATCCCTTCTTCAGTTCAGTTCAGTTCAGTTCAGTCGCTCAGTCGTGTCCGACTCTTTTCGACCCCATGAATCACAGCATGCCAGGCCTCCCTGTCCATCACCAACTCCCGGAGTTCACTCAAACTCATGTCCATCGAGTCGGTGATGCCATCCAGCCATCTCATTCTCTGTCGTCCCCTTTTCCTCCCGCCCCCAATCCCTCCCAGCATCAGAGTCTTTTCCAATGAGTCAACTCGTCGCATGAGGTGGCCAAAGTATTGGAGTTTCAGCTTTAGCATCAGTCCTTCCAATGAACACCCAGGATTGAACGTTGGCTTAAAACTCAACATCCAGAAAACTAAGATCATGGCATCCAGTCCCATTACTTCATGGCAAATAGATGGGGAAACAGTGGAAACAGTAACTTTATTTTGGGGGGCTCTAAAATCACTGCAGATGGTGACTGCAGCCATGTAGTCCCTTGGACTGCAAGGAGATCCAACCAGTCCATACTAAAGGAAATCAGTCCTGAATATTCATTGGAAAGACTGATGCTGAAGCTGAAACTCCAATACTTTGGCTACCTGATAGGAAGAACCAACTCATTGGAAAAGATCCTGATGCTCGAAAAGATTGAAGGCAGGAGAAGGAGAAGACAGAGGATGAGATAGATGGATGGCATCACCGACTCGATGGACATGAATTTGAGTCCGGGAATTGCTGATGGACAGGGAGGCCTGGTGTGCTGCAGTCCATGGGGTTGCGAAGAGTTGGACACAACTGAGCAACCGAACTGAACTGAATTGAAATTCTTCTCCATCATGAAAACAGGTTAAAGGTGTAGTTGTCAGAAGTCTTGTGTTTCAAACCCGTTATTAAGTCAGAAGCCATCAGCAGTGACCCCGCTCCTCGCTCCTCGGGGGCTGTGGTGGGCAGGACTGTGTGCTTGGGAGGTCCTGCTTCCCAAGTCTTTCTCATTTGGGACCAGACCCTTGCCAAGTGTCCTAGTAAATCTACATCCATTATTTAAATTTGTAATATACAGGGTTTAACTGTATTTCATACTGTTTAACTAAATACTGACTAAAGTACTATTTTGAAAATTTTATCCAAATAGTAAGTGCACACAGTTTAAGGTCTCAAGTGGAACTAAAAGGCTTTCAAGGAAATAGCTTAGTCTTCCGCCCGCTCCTCTACTCACAGCAGCACTGTGCCCCGAAAGCAAGTAAAGCCCTTGTTTCTGACAGTGACCCCCCCACCTCACTCCCACCCCTGCTCTGATCTCTAAACAATGTGCTGCTTCTGCTGTTTCCTGATCTGGGTCTTCTGCCTGCTGCTGTAGTATTTGAAGGGCTGGCTTCTCCTTACACCGGCCGCTCCCATCCAACACCCACCTCTTTCTCCATCCTCATAACAAATCCACATTTCATATTTTGGTAAAATAAATACTGGTTCCACAGGGACTTCCCTGGAAATTCAGTGGTGAAGGCTCCGTGCTTCCACTGCAGGGAGGCGAGGGTTCCATCCCTGATCAAGGGACTAAGATCCCACAGCCCTCTCTGCAAAAACAAAAACAACAAGACAACAAAACTGGTTCTTTATGTTATGTTAGCTACAGAGAAAATCACTTCTGGACGGAGTTTGCTGTTTACAGTCCTTCTCCTGCCACCAACCACCCTCAAAGCCACAGGGCCCGCACTTGCTTTCACCGGGTTCTCTGTGTGTCTATTGTTTAGTTTTCCCTGCTCTTCCACGCGCCTGTCACATGCTCGGATATAGCTGTTGGAGCGGACGTGGTTCTGACCCCTCTACTCCATTGGCTCCTTGCTCCCCACCCCCATCCGGATGGTCCCAAAGGCCTGCCCGCTGCCCTTTCTGTACTGGGCTCCTGCTTCCTGGAGTCTTGTCTCGTATCTTCTTTGATTCACCCCCTCATTTTGTGGGAGTGCGTCCTTCAGCAGGTTCTTGAGAAGGGGGTGGGGGCGCTCCTCACCCTGACCTGTCTGCTGTCACCCCTTTCTGCTTTCTTTGTTCTCTGTCACAGAACTGACCTTGAGGGTGGGTGAGGAGCTGAGCTCTCACCTAGGCACATGTGTGTCAGGACTCCGTCCTCTGGGCTGCAACCCCAAGTGTTCATGGGGGTCGGGGGTGAGGCCACTTGGTAACGGGGACACTCGGCGCCTCTGGGAGGTGATGCAACTGGAAGTCTGGGCTTAAGTGATGATTGATGATCAGAGCCTGGAAACCAAGTCTGAATTGGACTGTCCGCTCCACCAGCCAATACCCCAGCATTTCCAGACAGACAGACTAGACCCAGGGCAGTGGGGCGACTGGGATGGGCTTTGGGGAAGAGGTGAGGATAGGCAGGTGTGAAGAGAAGGGGAGTGTGGTTCCAGGTAGTGAGTCACGGCTGCAGGTGATGGTGACATAGACGTGGAGAAGCAGCGGGTGGAGCAGCAGGTGTGGGTGGGAGACAAGCTGACCCAGAGGGTGAAGGTCAGGGTCCCCTCCCCCACCCCCTCTGACCTCAGCCCATGACCCTCCTGAGAAAGGCTGCTGGGCTGAGAGAAGCGTCTTCAAAGTGCTATTTGGAGGATTCAATGATTTATCACAGATAAGCAAAGCCCTTGTGTGTGTGTGTGTGTGTGTGTGTGTGTGTGTGTGTGTGCGCGCGCGCTCAGTCTTCTCTGACTCTTTGCGACCCCATGGATTGTACTCACCCGGCTCCTCTGTCCATGAGGATTCTCCAGGCAAGAATACTAGAGTGGGTTGCCATTTCCTCCTCCAGGGGATCTTCCTGACTCAGGGATCAAACCCATGTCTCTTGTGTCTCCTGCATGGGCAGGCGGGTTCTCTACCACTGCACCACCTGGGAAGCCCAAGCAAAGCCCTTAATAAAGTACAATTCTTTTCAGTCTAGAAAAATTAACCATGATTGCAAAAGACCCCTGAGGAACACAGTTTACAGGCAAAGCGGGAACAGAAGGTCCTTCTTCTGGGGGAGGGGCAGGTGGTCCCAGGACAGAGCCAACCCCCTGGCCTCTGTGGCCAGGCCTGCCCAGTGGCCAGCGGATCCTGCTGCATCTGTGCGGGGCCCTGTCAGTTCCCAGTGAGGGAGGAGATAGATGGGCTCCAGGTTGGAAATTTACAATCAACCAGCCTCCTCTTTGCATTGTCTGAGATAAGAGGTAGATGGGTTCCAGTTGAGGAAATAACAGCCAACAAAAACAGGTAAATAGCCAATCTTTGTCTCTTGTTAAACACCTTCAGGGGAGTAATCATGGCAAGGACAAAGAAAGGAAAAAATCCTATCTGATAAGGGAGACACGACACATGCCCAGAAAGGCTTTTTGAGTCAAAAGTCAGAGGATAATTCCAGGCCATAACGAGTCTTGCTCTTCCCAGAAGCCTTCATTTCAAGATCCATCATGGCAAGGGTGTGCGTGTGCATCCCAGGGGAGGGTCCTGAGACAGTAGGGACAAAGCAAGTTGATTGGCTTGAGGGAATACACAGACCCAGAAAACCGACCCTTTATATAGGATTTAAACTTCCCAAAGGCACAACTCTCTCTCTGAACTCACCCATGCGTCTTTTGGCAAGTACTTTTCTTTCCAATAAACTTTTTTCTTTACTCTGTACCTTCCTCCTCATTGACTGAGTTCATTCTTGACTAGGCAGGCAAGACTAGGGACCCTAGCCCTAACTGCTGGTACCTATGGTCCAGTGGTTAGGACTCATGGTCTGGGAGACTAAGACCCTGCTTCTAGATACTGCTTGCTATTGCTAGCTGCAAGCTGCCACTTACTGCTGCCTGCATCCAAAATCACCAGGAGGGAGCCCAGTGGAAAATTTTGAGCTGCAGTGAGAAATCATGTCCGGTCTTGGAAACTGAAGATGTTCCTTTAAAAGAAAAAATCAGTGCTTTTTAAAGTCAAGTGACAGCTTTGACCACTATCTCTTCTTCTCTCCTGCCAGCTCTCAAGTTTTCTTGGGATGTTATCAGGGCAAGGATCAGAACAATGCTCGCTTCTGTTTTGTTTTTAACCTGAATCATGAATGACCAATCGGCAGATGTAGGCCGAGCAAGGAGGCTTCTCTGACGCTGGACTTTTGCAAAAACATAGAGGCTTGCCGGTGTCCGCTGTATTTCCTTGTCTTTCCCCAGGGAAGGTCCTTTCTGTGTTTGGTTGTCAAGGGCCACTGAAGATTGCTTGGTAACTTGACCGCTGTGGCCACATCCTGGCAGAAATTCTTGCCGACTGTTATTTATTATTCTACAAAAACCAAACAAGCGAAAGTTGTCTCTCTCCAAAACAATCCCCCAAACCCAAACACACACGTGACCCACAAATACACACAGAGTAACCCACAAACACACACACAGAGTGACCCACAACTCTGCTATGGTTGGTGCTGAGGAGGACGTGTCTTAAACGACAAGCACAGCCTTCACTGGACTGTGGGTCCATTGGTACATTTCTCTTCTTGAAAGAGGGACTCCAATTAAAAATGAACATTTTGGGGGTCCCCTTTTATCCAGTTTAGTTTTCAGGGGTCTGTTGGGGTCGTCCAGGGACTAGCTCCTGTCATCATTGTGTAGAGCTCACGCCCCCTTCTCCTTTGACCTTGCACCTGCTTCCTGGCTATTCATGACCCTCTGGTCCCCACTGGGGGCTGCTGGAGGCCAGGCTTCATGATCTTCAGCTTTGTGCCGAGGTTGAGGAGCCCGAGTCCATCAATGGGAGACCACCTGCACTACGAAGACCAGTGGAGAAGCATGAACCTGCTGTGGGAGCTCCAGTCCTTGCTTCGTGGGGCAGAGGGGGTAACAACAAGTAGATGACAGCTGACATTTATCCAATGTCTGCCACATTTGGGCTGAAGCCTTGTTCATCTTTGTCTTAATTAACACTCAAGCAATCCCCTGGTGGCTCAGACGGTAAAGCAGCTGCCCACAACGCGAGAGACCTGGCTTCCATCCCTGGGTCGAGAAGATCCCCTGGAGAAAGAAATGGCAACCCACTTCAGTACACTTGCCTGGAAAATCCCATGGACCGAGAAGCCTGGTAGGCTATAGTCCATGGGGTCGCAAAGAGTCGGACATGACTAAAGTGACTTAGTACAACCTTGTGAAGTATATCCTGATTCCCACTTTACAGATAAAGTGAGGATCAGAGGCTCAACAACCTGTCCAAGGTCACATGACCCAAAAGTTAGGGAGCCACTACTTTTTAAAAAACTTTCAGAGACTACCTTGGTGGTCCAGTGGTTAAGACTTTGCCTTCCAATGCTGGGGGTATAGGTTCGATTCCTGGTCAGGGAACTAAGATCCCATATGCTTTGTGGCTGAAAAATCAAAACATAAAACAAAGACAACTTCATGCTGATATTTGGCAGAAACCAACACAATACTGTAAAGCAATTATCCTTCAGTGAAAAAAAAACAAATTTAAAAAAAGAAGCAACATTGTAACAGATTCAATAAAGACTTTAAAAAATGATCCACATCAAAAGTGTCTTTTAAAAAATTCCAACTAAGTCGACATTTTTAACCACAATATTGTATAGTCTTCCTGGTGAGACCCACACCTATGGATTCTCCTGGGTTAGCTTCCATTCCATGGATAGTTGGATGAAAAAAGCTGTCATTCTCATTCTCACACATAAGAACTCTAAACTGTGCCTTTAAGAGGGTGTGTGATGGAATTTAGTTGTTGATAAATACAGTCTTATATTTAACACAGATCTTTTCCTCTTTTGCACTTTTCTGACCTCTCTGATGACTGTTTTGCTTAGATAAGCTCTGAGTCAGGAGCATTTCCAGGGACCTGCAGGACAAACTCCTGCTGGAGTGGGAAAAGGAGGACTTCAGGCCTGCTTCTTGCCTGAGCTCACCATTCCGCATTAGCACGGCAAGGAGACCAGCTCTTCTGCAAGAAACAGCCATCAGGGCTGCTCATCCCAATTCAGGAGCCACTGGCCATGGCGATTGAGTTACATTTAAATTCGTAAAATAAAATAAAACAGAAACCCAGTTCTCGGCCCCACTGACCACATGGCGAGGCCTGATCCCCCACGTGACCGGAGGTGCAGCATGGGCAGCTCGGATGTGGAATGTCCACCTGACAGAGTCCACTGGATGCCTGCCCATGCCAGCTGCCCCACACCAGGCCCCATGGCCACAGCCATGGCCACAGCTGCTTATGGAACTGGGGCAGGCCCAGCTCCCAACGCCTGGAGTTCGTATTCCTAGAGATGAGTCTACACAACTTCATATAAAGGAATGAGACATGGTCTTTTTTTTCAGGGTAGAGAATCAGTTAGCAAGATAGACATGAACCTGGGGCAACAACAGGTGATTTTTATTAATTGCCATAACCATTTCTTCAATTTATTTATTTCTTGGACTTTTATGTAATGCAAGTTATTTTAGATTTTTGTTTAATGAACATGATTAATTTATTACAGAGGATCTGTTTTTTGCTCCATTTTGTGAGCTCTGTGAATCACTGATTACACTTTAAGTTTCAAAGGTAGATTGTTGCTTTTCTGTGTCTAATGTTTTTGTTAAAGGGAAGCCTTCCTTCTAGTAGGAACACGGAATGACCAGGTCTGGATGCTGAGAGACTTGGCTCATTAAACACGGGAGGGGTCTGCAGCTGGTAAGCCTGGTCTCTCCACTTTCACTAAGTCTGTGCCCAGGGCCCCCATGTGCTCTGCAGTGCCCTGAGGCGGGAACTGCAGAAGGGGCATGGGGGGTCTCTCTAGTTGTGGCGAGTGGGGTACTCTTCACCACATGCACTTCTCCCTGGTTGAGTTTCACCGAGATGAATCCACATGCTGGCTACACAGCTTTTCTAAACAATAAAGAGAAGAAAAGTGCAGCCCAGGCTTGTGGGTCACTGGTGGGAAGTCAGTGGCAGGGCCAGGCCTGGACCCGCACAGACTCAGAAGGACAGGGAACCAGCCGGACAGGAGGACACGGTCGCCCAGGCCCGGAGGTGAGGGGGTAGGCCCCATCCTGAGCCCCAGCCACCCACCAGTCTAGGTGGCTGCTCGTAGGAGGTGGTGTAGCCCTGGAGAAGGAAGTGGGCTGATCAAAGGAGAGGAGGTAGGGGGAGGGTCCTGGGAGGACAGAGGGCTCCTGGAGCATGTCTGCCCACTGCAGGCAAGAGGGCACCTCTGTCACCAGACCCTGTGTCTGTCAGGCTGGGGAACAGGGGGCACGGGCTGCTGCTGGGCAAGGGAGGCCAGGGGTCACGGGCCTGAGGAGAGTCCTGACGGTTCAGGGGGAGGGTGGAGAGGGAGCCCTCCCTAAGAAAGGGCTGCTGGGGACCCTTAGCTCGGCTCCTTAAGCTGCAGGATTGCGTGTACCTCTCCTCTTGTGACCCTCGGCAACCTGTGGCAGGATGAGAAAACGGAGAGGACAAATCAGATCAAGGCCGCCTGAGCTCAGGCTGGAGGTTCGGGGAGCAGGACGGGGCGGAGAGGGGCTGGTGCTGCTGAGAGAGCTGCAGAAACGGGGCTTCTCAGGATCTGGGCCAGGGAGACGAGGGAGGGCAGCAGGGCCCCTGAAGGGAGGGGCATGCAGCGGAGCAGTGGACACGCAGGGAGGAGACGGATGTGGTCAGAGGTGGAGTGTGGACAGTTACGGGAGCTGGGAAATGTGGGTGGTGCAGAGCGGCCCCACTGGCCACAACTAGAGAAAGCTGCATGCAGCAACGAAGACCCAGGGAGGGCAGCAAAAAGTAAGTGAACGGTGCCGTGTTTGCACACAACCCCCGCATACACACCTGCACACTGTGAGTCTTCTCTGCATTACTTACAAGCTTAATACAATGTACGTGCTGTGTGGACAGTTGCTGGAGCACAGAAAATTCAAGTTTTGCTTTTTGGAACTTTCTGGAATTTTGGGGGGATATTTATGATTCATTTGGTCGAATTCAATGATGGGGAACCCATAGATATGAGCACCAACTGCATATTAACACCACTGAACCATATATTTAAACTTTGTTTTGCGTGTTTTTTTTTTTCTTTTTCACCATGCACACAGACCAAAAAAAAAGCAAAAACAAAATTTCTCAGAGGCCACTGGGATTAAGCACCTTTTGCTCTTACCCTTGGGGATCAAATCTGCTATCTTTTTTTTCTTGCACATTTTCCCCGGGTGTTAGTTAATTGAACCTCAGAGCCATAGACTGTCAGGGATCACTACGTAAACTTGCTTTATGTGTGTTCTGTTTAAAGACACCTAATTCATGTATATTCAACAGTATACTGTTAGTTCACTCACAGCCAACAGCACTGTAACTGCAGCCTGAGCAAATCATACTTGACACGTTTTTCTCCCTAAGTTACATCATAGCTTTTATTTAGGACACTGTACATCGATTTAACCCTATAATTTTGGACCATTTTAAAAGCAAAATTACTCCTCCCCTCAAAAAGAATTAACCAGAAATGTAAAAATGTGACTCTAAATAGACTTTGAAAAGGATACTTGCTACGGTATAAGAGCAGGAACAAGAAGGCAGCACCCAACCTTGTCTGACCTCAGACGGGAATGTGCATTAGGTGACTCAAATTTTTTGCCACAAGCATTGATTTTGGAGTTAGAAAGAAATTTTAGCAACTAGGCAAGCTTGCAAATTGCAAAACCCACAAACAAGGACAATTGACTGTTCACACAAAAGGTGTTCAAGACCCTTTAAACATTCCTGAAAGGAGGGGAAAACGAGATCGAAGAATATCCCATGATCTTGAGCAGAAAACGCAATATGATAAAGGTTTCAGTTCTCCCCAGAGGAACACAATGCAAGCCCAACACTGTTTTTCAAGGAAATCGAAAGGCTGATTCTAAAATGTATATGGGAATACAAAGCGTCAAGAATAACCAGGATCCTCCTGAGGAAGCCACAATTGTGTAAGACATTATAAATTGCTGTATGTATGCCCTTTCAATTAATCCTTATGGCAAAAGAGTCATTCCTTGTTTTACTTATGAAAACACTGAGGTTTGCAGAGGTTAGTGACTCACCCAGGGCACACAGCAGGGGCAGGTGGCACCTGCTGCACCTTGCTGAGTTCCGTATGTCTCACTCACTCACACACTCACACATACACTTACACACACACCCTCACTCACGCACACATGGAGATGGGGGGCATCAGCTCACATCCTTTGGGGCTTAGTCGCTCAGTCATGTCCAACTCTTTGCAACCCCATGGGCTGTATCCCTCCAGGTTCCTCTGTCCATGGGATTCTCTAGGCAAGAATACTAGAGTGGGTTTCCTTTCCCTTCTCCAAGGGATCTCTCTGACCCAGAGATCGAACCCAGGTATCCTGAATTGTAGGTGGATTCTTTAACATATGAACCACCAGGGAACCCCTTGAGCCCTTTAATTTTAGACCAGAAGCTACAGGAGAAGCGGGTCTGGACCAACCTTGGAGTAGATTTGAGCCTCTAGCCTGGCGTCAGTCCTGGTTCAGTGGGTCTCCGCGGGCTGTTGAGGTCTGAGCGTGATATGGTCTGCATCCTCCTTGGTCTCTCATCGCTTTCCTGATGTATTTTGTTGTGGTCAAGTTCCTTTAACTGCTCTGCCAGTCAATTTCTGTAAAATGGAAAGAATCATTCCTAACCCCATGGGTGGTTTGAAGATTAAATTAAATAACACTCAGATCACAGTGTCTGAACCTGGAGAAGCATTCAACAAACGTCAAGGACTAGTATCATTTATTATTTAAACGCATCATTTAGAACCACGATTGTGTAAGACATTATAGATGGCTGTACACATGCCTTTTCTGTTAATCCTTACAACGAAGGAGTCATTCCCTGTTATACATATGAGAACACTGAGGTTTACAGAGGTTAGTGACTCACCCGGGGAACACAGCGGCAACAGATGCACTTGCAACATGGTGGTGAGTTTCCCTGGATTCTGCTTCTTTGCCATCTTCTTCTCCTCATAGGAGCTGTCAATCAAGTGCAGCCCTGTGAGGTGTGCTGCCCTTGCTTCAGCCCACGTTGGCATCCTGCTGTCTTTCCTCCACTCTGTTTTCTCTGCGTGTCAGGACTTACCCTGTATAGCTCTTTATTCTTGCCTTTTTAATTTAACATTATAATGTTAGCACATTTCAAAATATTTTAAAAACACAGGCATGCCTCATTTTATTGCATTCCACTTTGTTGCACTTTGCAGATATTGTACTTTTTACAGATAAATATTTTAGAAAACTGACAAATAACTATAGGGAAAAAAGAAACCCACTGATGAAGACTTATTTCTTCCCCCAATGCACAGAGTGGGTGACCTTGAGACAGTGAGTCGTGATTTTTGAGACAGTTATTTATTTTTGATCAAGAGAAATATATGATCTCTGGTGGCTCTGCTTGTCTTCCCAGGTGGTTCAGAGGTAAAGAACCAGCCTGTCAATACAGGAGATATAAGAGATGTGAGTTCGATCTCTGGGTCAGGAAGATCCCCTGGAGGAGGGCATGGAAACCCATGCTTGGTGAATCCCCATGGACAGAGGAGCCTGGCGGGCTATAATCCAAGGGGTCACAAGGAGTTAGACACTACTGAAGCGACTTAGCAGGCACGTGGGCCTGTGAAAGTTGGCGCAGGGGCAAGTCAGTGTGACCTCCACCCCAGGATGCAGAGCAGTCCTGCACCCACCTCCCGTGTAACTCTTCTGCTGCCCCAGCAGTCACCCCACCCTCACCTTAGCAACCACTCATCTGTTCCTGATGACTGGGGTTTTATCTTTGTGAGAGGAAAAGCACAGAGTTTTTCACAATCTGGACTTTGCCCATCACTGTAGCAAATCATTTGTTTTTATCTTAATCTTGTTTTTTTTGTTCAAAACTTGGTCCAATGTCACTTCTCTGGAAAGCATCCTTTGACCTCTCTCATTGTCATCTGGTTCACGTACTTTCTGGCTCAGACAGTGAAGAATCCTCCTGCAATGCAGGAGACGTGGGTTTGATTCCTGGATCAGGAAGATCCCCTGGAGAAGGAAACGGCAGCCCACTCCAGCATCCATGCCTGGAGAATCCCATGGACCGAGGGGCCTGGTGGACTACAGTCCATGGGGTGGCAAAGAGTCGGACATGACTGAGCGACTAACACACTTTTCTCTGGGCTTCCATAATTTCTGTGCATATTTCTAATCTCTCAATTGTTTTTTGGATTTTTGGTGGCACAGCCTGTGGGATCTTAGTTTCCCAACCAGGGATTGAACCCAGTCCCTTTGCAGTGAGAACTCAGAGTCCAAACCACTGGGTCGCTAGGGAATTTCCTACCCTTATCAGTTTTAATCTCTGTTAGATTTCAAGTTTCTTGAGGGCAGAGATTATGCCTGTTCCAATTTGTTTCTCAACTGCCTATTAAATATGCATGTATATGAATATATAACTTGCAATTACTTATTATTTGATTCATAGATAAGTAACTAAGAGAGATGCTGAAGAGGGTGACCCAGATTCTCCTACGACTGGGTGTCTGGTTGCTGGAGTTGAGAAAAAACAAAGGGGACAGCATGTAGTCACTTTGAAATGTAAGAATTTGAGAAAGCTTCTTAGAAAAAAAAATCAGATTCCATAGCTGTTAGCTATTGCAACCCCACACACATGTTCAGGTATTCCAGGACAAGTGTTTTAGCAAATATCACTGTACATGGTGACAGGAGCCAGAGGGGTTGGGTCAGGAGAGGGGCCCATCTTTCTAGTTCTAGAGACGGGCTCGACATCACTGCCAAAGTCAGTGGGACTGGGTAGTGGGGCTCCAGACCCCTGACCTCAGTTTTAGTCAGAGTTCTGCTTTCGTTTCAATTTGAAGAAGGATTTCTACTGCTTAAAAAAATAAAAGCTGGGAGCATCACAACCTTAGACCAAATAGCAATGCAGCCCACGTCCAGGCCGATTTGCCAGCTTCCCCAAGACTCATTTCCACTGGGGCTTTCTTTAATTAGGCCCTTTTCTCTGGCATTTGATGCTATTCACAGTCAGAATCCACTCTTGTCACACTTGCTTGAGTTTCTGCCATGTTCTAGAAACTCCCGTTTGTTCGGACAGTTCTCCGGAGGGTCATTCTGGGAAGGTGCTTTCAGCCAAGTCCTGAAACTCTCCATCAGGCAACAGGCACATCATCTCCCTCAGAGTCCTGCAGTGAGAACCCTGCTTCATGGATAATTGTGTTAGCAATCAATAATCCTTTCACTGAGACTGGTAATTTTTACTTATTTATAGTGTTCGTTGTGCAGCACAAATTGATAAGACTTCTAAATAACAGAAATAATACCACCTTGATTCCAAAATCAGGTTTGGAATTAGTATTATAATTTAGTAGTGTGCTAAGTGATGATGAACTCATCATGTCTTTAACCACAGTGTCTTATTCCAAACGAGAGGAGTGGCAGGCGATGGCCTCCAGGGGAGGGTGATGGGATGGGAGGACCAGACGGGTTTGGGAGCAGGAGCTCCGGAGGAGGAGGAAGAGCAGGTTCCACGGGTGTGAGCTGCCAGCAGGCCTCGGGAGAGGCACCCCGGCAGGAAGACTCCGGATGTGGAGCAGGCCTGAGTGATGACAAGACCCAGAAGGAGGCACTGCTGGGAGGCGGGTGACAGAGTGCAGTAAGGTCAGTAGAGCCGAGGTCAGCTCTCCCACAGCTGGTCGGATGGGTGACGAGGGGACTGTGCGGGCCAGTGGCTTTCTCCCCTGCCAGGGTAAATCTCCCAGGCTGTAATCGTATCCACCAGCCCCACTTCCTTCTTCGCATTGTTCTTCCTGGAGTCACCCTGCCTCAGTCCTCCTCTGGCCACTCACCTGTCCATTTTTCGTTCCCACATTTTGTGGATTCAGTCTCATCAGCTACTGTTTCCAGCTGATCTTTATCCTTGGGGAATTAGACCTTTAAAAATACAACTCTGTGGTCATTTGAATGGGGCTTGGGGAGGAGAGGAGATAAAACATGCATTCAGTCTGCCATATTCCCCCCTTTTTTTTCAATATCGTTAGGCTGAAGCAAAGTGATGACACTGAATAGTGAGACAAAATGGGAGACCCCCTAACTTGTGGCAGGGGTGGTGGGTTACTCCTCCTTGTTATAGGTCACTGATTTCTTGTTTTGAAGACAGATTGTGGAGACTACTCTTGTGGCCTAGGCTTTAGGACCATGTGCTTCCGCTGCTGAGGGCACAGGTTTGATCCCTGGTCAGGGAACTAAGATCCCAAAAGATGTGTGGCATGGCAAAAAAAAAAAAAAAAAGGAAAAAAAAGAAGCAGACTCTGAAGAATTGAGATGGATGGAACGAATGTCACAAATGAGATGAGACAAGTCAATGAGGACTTCTAGACAGGAAATGACTGATTATAATTCACTTTGATTATAATTCACTCCTTGTCTTGATGGAAACTCACTACTTACAAAAAAATGACAGTGGGAAGAATCTCTCTTCCTTTTTATTATTACTTGATAGTTTATTTTCCATACTTTCCTTCTGATTAATACAAAAGGTATTAATTACTAAATACTTAGCTTCCTCTTTGGCTACTGCCGGCTGCTGGACTGCACATGGCATGCTTCCTTTGCAGACATGGGGACTCCTGCAGGCTTGAAGGACGACTTCGAGCCACTGCTCAGCTGCTTCCAGAAGATGGATAGCATGCACTTCGATGACTTCTCTGAGCTCTGGAGGAGTGTGAAGTTTGGAACCATCTTCTGTGGTTAGAATGAGAAATTTAGAAAAGAGCACGTCTGCAAAAGAAGCTTTGGCTTTGGCTTGGCGATATTTTTTACCTCCATACACCTTCCAGATCAGAACTGGTATTTTGTATCTGCTCTATGGATTATATAACACCCAACTGTGTCAACTAAAACAAAAGATTAGAGTTGCCCTGAAGGATTGGGATGAAATTTTAAAATTTCAGCAAGATTTGATAAATGCACAACATTTTGAGGCAGCTTA
Source organism: Moschus berezovskii (assembly GCF_049115385.1). Taxonomy (NCBI): domain Eukaryota; kingdom Metazoa; phylum Chordata; class Mammalia; order Artiodactyla; family Moschidae; genus Moschus; species Moschus berezovskii. Next base: position 50,609,244 of record NC_142472.1, read on the forward strand.
TATTTTTAGGAAGCTACGACTAGACAGAACATTTCACTTTACAACAATGCCTAAATTCCTGTCATACAGAATGAAGAAAAAATTTGATAAGCTGAAATTACTGAAGAATTTAAGGACCCAAATGATTGTATAATGAAACTTATCACTTATGATGTATTAGAAGAAATGATGAATGTTCATGACCATTATCAGAGAATGAAACATGTAATTTCATCTGACAAGTCCAATCTGGAAAAATCCCTCAACTTGATAAAAGATGATTTTTTTTTTTTATAAAATCAAGAACATAGCTTTAGACCATCAGCAGTGGCACAAAGACAGAAAGAATCCACCCTTAAAACTGAAAGTTGAAGATGGAGAAAAAAAGAGTGAGAGAAATTCACAACAATCAGAGAGCTGTGAAAGGGCAGCATTGTTAGCGAAAATAAAATCAAAGGCCTCTTCAGTTGTTGTTCAGGCATCGAGGTCAAAAAGACACCATCAGGTCAAAGTTGACTCTTCTGACTCTAATTCTGCACCCGGTCAAGTACAAACCAAAGCAACTAGGAAAAGAACAAACAAAGAAACGTTGAAACCAGCAAGAAGTGAAGTGTCTTCCACAGCCAGAGGTGACAACCCATAAGGAAGATAAATCTTTAAGTCTGAGTATGCCTGTGGTTCGGAGAAAACAATGGCAAGCCACTCCAGTACTCTTGCCTAGAAAATCCCATGGACGGAGGAGCCTGGTGGGCTGCAGTCCATGGGGTCACTACGAGTCAGACATGACTGAGCGACCTCACTTTCACTTTCCACTTTCACACATTGGAGAAGGAAATGGCAGCCCACTCCAGTGTTCTTGCCTGGAGAATCCCAGGGATAGGGGAGCCTGGTGGGCTGCCATCTCTGGGGTCACACAGAGTCTGACACGACTGAAGTGACTTAGCAGCAGCAGCAGCAGCATGCCTGTGGTTATAGAAGAGGATGAGGAGAACAAAAGTTTTAGTGAAACAGAGTTCACTGCACCTAAGAGGAGAAGAAAACAGAAAACAAAAAGTCTGGTGTAGAGTACTTAATATTGAGCTCTCTGACAGAAAAGATTTATATAGGTTCATCTCTACCAATATTTTTGGACACCCAATGCGAAGAGCCGACTCATTAGAAAAGACCTTGATGCTGGGAAAGATTGAAGGCAGGAGGAGAAGGGGATGACAGAGGAGATGGTTGGATGGCATCACTGACTCAATGGACATGGATTTGAGCAATTTCTGGGAGATGGTGAAGGACAGGGAGGCCTGGCGTGCTGCAGTTGATGGGGTTGTAAAGAGTTAGACACGACTGAGCGACTGAACAGCAACAACTACCATTTTTCTAGATTCCATGTGACCCAGCAATCCTACTCCTGGGCATATACATGGAGAAAACCATGATTCTAAAACATACATGCACCTCAGTGTTTATTGTAGCACTGTATACAGTAGCCAGAACATGGAAGCAACCTAAGTGTCCATCAACAGAGGAATGGATAAAAAAGATGTGGTACATGTATACACATGGAACATTATTCAGCCCTAACAAAGAATGAGATTTTGCCATTTGCAGAGACAGAGATTCTCTGGTGGCTCAGCTGGTAAAGAATCTGCCTGTAATGCGGGAGACCTGGGTTCAATCCCTGGATTGGGAAGATCCCCTGGAAGAAGGCATGGAAACCACTCCAGTATTCTTGCCTGGAGAATCCCCATGGACAGAGAAGTCTGGAGGGCTGCAGTCCATGGGGTCACAAGGAGTTGGACATGACTGAGCGACTAAGCACAGCACAGAGACGTGGATGGACCTAGAGACTGTCATATAGAGTGAAGTAAGAAAGGGGAAAACAAATATTGTACTTTAATGCATATGTGTGTAATCATGACTATATTTTGAGGATAGGGTGTGAAGCCTTTGATAAGATTTGCTTTAGATGTGAAATGAAAGCTTATTGGGCAGAGTTCAAATAAAAAATATTTGTGTTTAACAGTGGGTGAATTAAAATGTGTCCAAGTACTGGTTACCTATTATATTAAAGTAAGCTATTTGTATTGTCGACTTGATTATAATAAAATAATACCCCTAAGCTGTAAATTAAAAAAAAATACTTAGCTTCCCTGATAGCTCAGTTGGTAAAAAATCCAACTGCAATGCAGAATACCCCAGGTCAATTCCTGGGTTGGAAAGATCCCCTGGAGAAGGGAAAGGCTACCCACTCCAGTATTCTGGCCTGGAGAATTCCATGGAGTTTTTAGTCCATGGGGTCACAAAGAGTTGGATACAACTGAGCGACTTTCACCTAGAATACCAGAACTAAAATCCTGTGACGCTCAGCCCAGTTTAAGATCAGCTTTGACTATTTAGAAAAAGTGATCTCATACAGGCAGCCACAGGGGAATTCATTTCACTGAGAATTTAAAAAAAAAACAACCTGTTATTTCAGCTCCCATCACAGGTCAGCTAAAGGAATGAGCCTGTCCTGAGTGTTCAGCGTGGTGGCCAAATGAGCGTTATTCTTCACGTAGCTGAATATTGCACCAAAATGAAGCTCTGTTCTCTTTGGGAAACGTTGATTGAACTGTTTCAGGTTCTATGTCTGCACTGATGAAACAAAGATGAACAAACGGGTCCCTCAAGCCCTTGAGGTCGAGGGGAACGTGGAGACGTGATGGCAAGTGGGTGATAGGCTTCCTGTGGCAGCACAGGCACCCACGATCGCCCTAATGGAGGCCGTACACAGGCCCTCCTGCACATCCATCCGCAGACAGCTGTCGTTCAGACGTTGTCTAGACATGGCGCCACTTCTCTCTGCTTCCTCGGAACACTCTGTTTCCGAGAAGCTCCTGCAGGTGGCTGCTGCTCATCTCCTGCCTCAGCACCCCCCACCATGCCCTGTTTCATATCTCTGGGGCAGGGGCTGGGTGCTTTCCCAGGTGGGAGAGCTGGGGTGGGGCCAGGGGCTGCTTTTCTCAGCTGGTCTGGACTTTTTCTTTCTCTTTGACACCAAACAGACCTGTCAGGGAGAACCAGCCTCTGCTCTGGCCTCCTCACAGTCCAGGCTCCACTATCTCATCGCCCATCTGCCCAGAGGAGTCTAGGTTGCCTCCCTGCTCCACACACCAGCCATTGTGGTCCTCTTTCAGCCAGATCTCCTCAGTCACGTACTCAGAAGTCTGGAGGGCGGTGGGGAGCTGCCATCTCACTGGCAATCAAGGCCCCCATCCTCATAGGCGGCCATGATTTGACCTCCAGTGCTGGCCCTTCCAGTGTATCTCCATCTTGCTAAAGGGCTTCCCTGGTGGCTTAGATGGTAAATAATCTGCTAGCAATACAGGAGACCCGGGTTTGATTCCTGGGTTGGGAAGATCCCCTGGAGGAGGGCATGACAACCCACACCAGTATTCTTGCCCGGAGAATCCCCATGGACAGAGGAGCCTGGTGGACTCAGTCTATAGGTTGCCAAGAGTTGGACAAAATTAAGCGACTGAGCAGCACACATCTTGCTATGTTGGATTAGCTTGTGGGGTGAACTAAGAGAGAAGGCTCCCACCACATTTTTGCTGGTTGGTGGGGGCAGCCCACTCACATATCCAGTGGTTTTCAGGACAGTTTCCAGGGGCGAGAGGCAGCCTGAGACCTCCTCTGGTAGAGGGAGGTCCAAAGAGGGACCCAGAGTGGGGGCTCTGTATTCCCAGTGGTTCTGAACCAGACAGGACAAAATCACACACATGTCTCTTGTTACTGCCAGAGGGTGTTTTGGGGGAACCACAAGCATTTCTTCAAACCCTCAAAATAACCCTGCAGGGCTAGGTGGTGGATTCCCATTGTACACACGGGGAAACCAAGGCTCAGAGGTGTCACATTACCTGCCTCAGCCCCAGGGTTCGGAGAGGCCAGTTTCTGAACAGATCTGTTGCCCCAAATCACCCATTTACTCTGTGGCACCAGGCTGTCCCCTCCCAGCAGGTTGGGGGTCTCTTATAAGGACCCTCTCCTCAAAAGAGGACCTCAGGCATTTGTCAGGCTGCAGAGCTTCAAATAAAGAATGTGGATGTCTCCTCTTTTGTGTTCTTATCCACATTTTCTTATTTATATTCTCCTTATGTTTGATCCATCAAATGGAAATATCCCTTCAGGAAGAATCCTGCTGTTGTCTGGGTGGACTAGATGCTGGTGAGAAGAAAATTTAAAGTTCAGTTCAGTTGCTCAGTCGTGTCCAACTCTCTGCGACCCCATGAACCTCAGCACACCAGGCCTCCCTGTCCATCACCAACTCCCGGAGTCCACCCAAACTCATGTCCATTGAGTCAGTGATGCCATCCAACCATCTGATCCTCTGTCATCCCCTTCTCCTCCTGCCCTCAATCTTTCCCAGCATCAGGGTCTTTTCAAATGGGTCAAATCTTCACATCAGGTGGCCAAAGTATTGGAGTTTCAGCTTCAGCATCAGTCCTTCCAATGAACACACTACTGATCTCTTTTAGGATGGCCTGGTTGGATCTCCTTGCAGTCCAAAGGACCCTCAAGAGTCTTCTCCAACACCACAGTTCAAAAGCATCAATTCTTTGGTGCTCAACTTTCTTTCGAGTCCAACTCTCACATCCCTATATGACCACTGGAAAAACCATAGCCTTGACTAGATGGACCTTTGTTGACAAAGTAATGTCTCTGCTTTTTAATATGCTGTCTAGGTTGGTCATAACTTTCCTTCCAAGGAGTAAGTGTCTTTTAATTTCATGGCTGCAATCACCCTCTGCAGTGATTTTGGAGCCCAGAAAAATAAAGTCAGCCACTGTTTCCACTGTTTCCCCATCTATTTGCCATGAAGTGATGGGACCAGATGCCATGATCTTAGTTTTCTGAATGTTGAGCTTTAAACCAACTTTTTCACTCTCCTCTTTCACTTTCATCAAGAGGCTCTTTAGTTCTTCCTCACTTTCTGCCATACTTGTGCAAAACTGACAGCTGTACTGGAGCATGTCAACCCCAGCTGCTTCATGACGGCTGGTTGTTTCAGCCCTGAGGGTCCGTCCCACACTGGGACTTCTGACACTGACTGATTTTTCTAGCCCCGTTGATGGGCTTTATGGCAAAGAATGTCCTCGCGTGAGTTTCAGCAGTTAGTACTCACAGGATCTGGTTAGAGAAGATGGTGATTGGGAAGATGCGCATATTGCATGAGGAAGGTGTGTGACTCAGTCAGTGATGAGACAGCTTCCAGTTCCAGGCTGAACCCAGAACTCACCCGGCTAGTGGAACTGCCGGGCTCGTACAGGACCCAGCCTTATGCAAAACCCTTGATGTCGTGTACTGCACATCCTGGGCAATTAGCACAGGCTTCAATATCACCATGGAGAGGAGGTTTCCTGTCTAATAGTTGCTTTTATCAGATCATCTGGGGACTCCGGGAAACAGTGATAAAAATCTGGTTAGTGCCTGACACGTAGAATAGTGTTAGAAGATGATACAAACCAGGTGGCGCTAGTGGTAAAGAGCCCGCCTGCCAGTGCAGGAGACAGAGATATGGGTTCAATCCCTGGGTGGGGAAGATCCCCTGGAGGAGGAAATGGCAACCCACTCCAGCATTCATGCCTGGAGAATCCCCATGGACAGAGGAACCTAGAGGGCTACTGTTCATGGAGTTGCAAAGAGTCAGATACAACTGAAGCCAGCAGCATGGGGGCCTGAGGAGCCTTGAGATGCCCCCTTCATTATAACATGGTGGTGATGGAACCCATGGCATGACCCTGGAACCCACGGTGTTGACCCTGGGTCATCACGGGTGAATTTTGACAGCTACTCTCTGTTTGAAAGACCTGTCTCACATAATAGATGATCAATATTTTTAACAATATGAGTATAATTATTTTCATTGTTCTTAGAGACAAACCAGAATCCTCTCAAAAACACGACTGGATGGAGCAACTCCTTCGTCGGGGGCTGTATGTGAGACAGGGTGTCTGTGGCAGGTGGGGCGGGGGCGGCATCGTGCTCAGAGCACTGAGACCCCCAGAGATGAGCTATTTTATCATAGTGATCAGTGACATTGTTTTTCATACTTTTACCTTTTATTTTGTATTGGGTAGCAGCCGATTAACAATATTGTGAAAGTTTCAGGTCCATAGTGAAAGGACTCAGCCACACATAGACATGTGTCCATTCTCCCCAAACTCCCCTCCCGTCCAGGCAGTCACTTAACTTGAGCAGAGTTCCCTGTGCTGTGCAGGGAGGTCCTTGTTGGTTCTCCATTTTAAATATAGCATCGTTATACGTCCATCCCAAACTCCCTAACTCTCTCTTCCCCTCTTCTTCCCCAGTTCCAGCCATAAGCTTGTTCTCTGTGAGTCTTTCTGCTTTGTAAGTTCACTTGTATCATCTCTTTTTAGACTTCACATCGAAGGTATGTCATATGATATTTCTTTTTCTCTGACTTACTTCAGTCAGTATAACTGACTAGGTCCATACATGTTGCTCAGACCTGAGTTTTCAAGAAACCTCCGTAGAACAGTGCAGAGGCTGGAGGATGGGAGGCTGGAGGAGGCTCCTGTGAGGCTTCCAGGAGGGCAGGCCCTGGGGCAGAGTGAGGCTGCGGAGGTGGCTGCCTGCTCATTCGGGCGCTGCTGGGAAAACCTGGGTGACTCATCTGATGTGGAGATCGGGGCAGTGTGGTTCTGCTGCCTGGATGAGCAGTGGGTGGAGACGACATCCCACCCCACGGGCCGCACAAGGACATGGTTGGTCTGTCTGGGTACCGACTGTGTCACTTGGACGGGGACAGGTTTGGGAGGAGGTGACAGTGTGCCCCAGTAGGGGGGCTTTCTGGACCAGAAACTCCAAGGGAGAGCAGGTGGGATGAGAAAGCAGGTAGGGGAGAGAGGAGAATTAGGAAGGTGGGAGACCATCCAATAGCTCCGTCCTCGGCTTAGAAACACAAGGAAAACTCCCTGTGGGTCTCTCTGCTTCCCCAGAGAGCAGTCATCTCACATTTAAGTGACGCCTGGGTTGGGAAGATGCCCTGGAGGAGGGCATGGCAACCCACTCCAGCATTCTTGCCTGGAGAATCCCGTGGACAGAGGAGCCTGGTGGATACAGTCCATGGGGTCTCAAAGAGTCGGACACGACTGGAGTGGCTCAGCGTGCACTTTTCCTCATGTTTTCTAATGTTTTGTTGTTGTTTAGTCGCTCAGTTGTGTCCAACTATTTTACAACTTCATGTTTTAAATTACACCAAATGTGTTTTACAAATACGTGAGGTGTAAATTATAAGTGAAAAGATCAGTTTCTTGATTCTGCTGAATTTTAGGCTTTCTTTCCTAAATATTGTAACGAGAAGAGCTCTGGGAACGTTATACACAGAATGTACAACATCAAGGCGAGTGGACTTGGGTGATGATGACCTGTCAGTGTAGGTTCATCAGCTATAACATACACACCATCTGGTGGGCGACATCGCTAATTGGGGGTGGGGGCTGTTGTGTGGGGGGCGGTAGGTACATGGAAAATCTCTCTACCTTCTGCCTAACTTTGCTGCTAACCTGAAACTGCTCTCAGAATAAAGTCTATTGTAAATATGTAAGCCCCAAAATGAGAGGGCCACACCGGCCAAGCTTTGTGCCCTGTGCAGCGCTCGCTGCCGCCCTCGATGGCTGGTCTCATTGTGAATCTGTGCACCTGCTCCTGCCCTGTCGGTCCCCCAAGTCCTGAAAAGGCTTCGTGTCCTGAGCTTGAGGGACTGGGGCACCTCCGCAGACACATGTGAGTGGACACTACATTCCGACCCACAGCCTATCAAGAGATGATGGTTCTTCATCTAGGAAGTCATGTGAGTTTCCAAAAATGCCCAAGATGGAGACTGAAGCGGGAAGCTGGGAGGGGGAGGGGGGCATCCTTGTATTCATTGCCCCCTGAGGGAAGCCTCCTGATTTATGAACCACTGCAGACCATCTGTGGAGAAGGCAATGGCAAGCCACTCCAGTACTCTTGTCTGGAAAATCCCATGGATGGAGGAGCCTGGTAGGCTGCAGTCCATGGGGTCGCTACTAGTTGGACACGACTGAGGAACTTCACTTTCACTTTTCACTTTCACACATTGGAGAAGGAAATGGCAACCCACTCCAGTGTTCTTGCCTGGAGAATCCCAGGGACGGGGGAGCCTGGTGGGCTTCCGTCTATGGGGTCACACAGAGTCAGACACGACTGAAGTGACTTAGTAGCAGCAGCAGCAGCAGCAGACCATCTGCGGGCTTTGAAATCAATTTCATGGGTCACACCCAGAATTTTCTAAATAATAAGAATAAAATAGAGATAAAACATCAGAACACATGGCATTTTGCAAGGTATTGCTTTGTACAGATTTTGTTTTAGATATTTGTGTGTTTGTGTGAGATGATATAAAACCGATTTCCTCCTGTGAGTCACGGCCAAAAAGGGTGAGGAATATTCAACTTCAGAAGTAACTGCTGACAGAGGCTGGGTGACCAGGCTCAGAGTGTCAGGTTCTGCCTCTGGTCCAGACACCAGTTTTATGAAGGTGAATCTTCCTTCCCGCCCTACTTTTGTCTTTCAGAGCCTCTGTCCAGATCTTCCCTGAAGTCAGGAAGGAGTGGTGTGAGCACCTCCTTATGAGAGACAGAGGAGTGGAGGGGGCTGAAAGGTCACTGGTGGTCGGTGCCTGGGGACCAGCTTGCAGGTGAGGGCATCTCATTGTCACTGCCCCTCCTGTTTTGTCCGGAGAGCTCCCACCCCCACCCCTCGGCCCCCACCCTGTTGCCTGGCTGCAGACTTGGGGATGAAGTTAGTCTTGATGTTGGCCGAGATAGGCTTCCGTGCTGGTCTTTTTGTAGCCTAATTACTATAATAACCTGGGCAGGGCGTGATGATAGGTGAGGCGTCTTAAATCCAGGTTTATCTCTGTTCCAGTTGGCCATTTGACTCCTACAAGGAAGTTATTCCAGAGATTTATTCTCTGCAGTTTCAATACAAGGATTTTGGTCTTTGACTCCTCCATGTGAAAATATATAAGATTTATTTGATGGTAAAGGATAAAGGCATTTGAAAGAGTGGACACACCATATTATTATCAGATCCTCAGTCTGAGGGAGGTTCACTGAGGTTTATCCCAGTGTGAATTAAAACAAGTAATGTGGTTTACAAACTCCTTTAAAAAAAAATCAAAAGAAGTCACCTGAAAATGATTTCTCCTCTGAGTTCTACTGTTAAGGATATATCTTTTTAAGCAGTATCACCTTTATAAGTTTTAATGGAAATCCCAGTGGGAGGGAAAAAAAGAGAGAATAAAAGGAAAAGAAAAATACTAGGTTTAGTATCAAGGGTTAAACCTAAAAACAAAAAAAACAAAACCCACCAGCAAGTGGGAGGGAGAGTCTAGATGCAAAAAGCAGGAGGAAACAATGCAAGAAAAAGAATGAAAAACACTTTTTCTTTTCAATGAACATTTTTAAGCATCAAAACCATTCTCCCTTTGTCATGGAACCCCTACGAGCCTAGCTTGAGAACTCAGTGAAGGCTGAGAAGTCCATCTGGGACATAAGACAGGTCCTTCATTCTGATGTCAGGCTGATAAGAAGTGTAAGCCATTCTTCCAAGACTTCTTGTGCACTGAGGAGTTTGTGAAATCCATCAGTAATTTCAGAGACGGGGCAAATCTCAATGATCCTATATTTCCTTTCATAGTCACTCTGCTATGGCTGGTAGTGAGAAGGAATTTACTGGGCTACTGACTGACATGTGAAGGTTTAAAATACATCAAAAGATGTTACCAAAAAAACCACCCTACTGAATAGGAGAAAATATTTGGAAATTGTTTATCTCAGTTCAGTTCAGTCGCTCAGCCATGTCCAACTCTCTGCGACCCCATGAATCACAGCACGCCAGGCCTCCCTGCCCATCACCAACTCCCGGAGTTCACTCAAATTCATTTCCATAGAGTTGGCGATGCCATCCAGCCATCTCATTCTCTGTCGTCCCCTTCTCCTCCTGCCCCCAACCTTTCCCAGCATCAGAGTCTTTTCCAGTGAGTCAACTTGTCGCATGAGGTGGCCAAAGTATTGCAGTTTCAGCTTTAGCATCAGTCCCTCCAATGAACACCCAGGATTGATCTCCTTTAAAATGGACTGGTTGGCTCTCCTTGCAGTCCAAGGGACTCTCAAGAGTCTTCTCCAGCACCACAGTTCAAAACATCAATTCTTCGGCGATCAGCTTTCTTCACAGTCCAACTCTCACATCCATACATGACCACGGGAAAAACCATAGCCTTGACTAGACGGACCTTGGTTGGCAAAGTAATGTCTCTGCTTTTTAATGTACTATCAAGGTTGGTCATAACTTTCCTTTCAAGGAGTAAGCGTCTTTTAATTTCATGGCTGCAATCAGCATCCGCAGTGATTTTGGAGCCCAAGAAAATAAAGTCTGACACTGTCTCCACTGTTTTTCCATCTATTTCCCATGAAGTGATGGGACCAGATGCCATGATCTTTGTTTTCTGAATGTTGAGCTTCAAGCCAACCTTTTGACTCTCCTCTTTCACTTTCATCAAGCGGCTTTTGAGTTCCTCTTCACTTTCTGCCATAAGGGTAGTGTCATCTGCATATCTGAGGTTATTGATATTTCTCCCAGAAATCTTGATTCCAGCTTGTGCTTCTTCCAGCCCAGCGTTCCTCATGATGTACTCTGCATATAAGTTAAATAAGCCAGGGTGACAATATACAACCTTGACGTACTCCTTTTCCTATTTTGAACCAGTCTGTTGTTCCATTGTTTATCTAGTAAGGGATTAAATGGGGCTTCCCTGATGGCTCAGGCAGTAAAGAATCTGCCTGCAATGCAGGAGATCTGGGTTTGATCCCTGGGTTGGGAAGATCCCCTGGAGAAAGGAATGGCAACCACCTCCAGTATTCCTGCCTGGGAAATCCCATGGACAGAGGAGCCTGGCGGGCTACAGTCCATGGGGTTGCAAACAGTTGGACATGACTGAGCGACTAACACTTTCTTTCAAGGGCTTAAAAACACAGAATATATAAAGAAGTTCTATGACTCAGCAATGAAAGAAAAACCAATTTGAAAATGGGCATAGAACTCAAATAGATATATCTCCAAAGATATACAGATGTTAAGTAGGTATTACGTGTGAAAAGGTGCTCAATGTCACCAGTTGCTAAAGAAACACAAATCAAAACCACAATGAACCTAGAGGGTGTCATACTGAGTGAAGTTAGTCAACAGAGAAGGAGAAATATTGAATGACATTCCTTACATGTGGATTCTAAAAAGAAAAGATACAGATGAACTTACTTACAAAACAGAAAGAGACTCACAGACTTAGAGAATGAATTTATGATTGCTGGTGGGGAAGATGGTAAATATGAGGAGGAACCGTTAGGGAGTTTAGGATGAACATGTACACACTGCTATATTTAAAATGGATAAGCAACAAGGACCTACTTATAGCACAGAGAACTTTGCTCAATGTTATGTGTCAGCCTGGATGGGAGGGGTGTTTAGGGGATAATGAATACATTCACACGTATGATTGAGTCCCTGCAATGTTCACTTGAAACTATCATAACATTGTTAATCGGCTATGCTGCTGCTGCTGCTAAGTCACTTCAGTCGTGTCCGACTCTGTGTGACCCCATAGACGGCAGCCAACCAGACTCCGCCGTCCCTGGGATTCTCCAGGCAAGAACACTGGAGTGGGTTGCCATTTCCTTCTCCAATGTGTGAAACTGAAAAGTGAAAGTGAAGTTGCTCAGTCGTTTCCGACTAGTAGCGACCCCATGGACTCCAGCCCACCAGGCTCCTCTGTCCATGCTATTTTCTAGGCAAGAGTACTGGAGTGGCTTGCCATTGTCTCAATATAAAATAAGAAGTTTTTAAAGACCACAATGAGTCATCACCTCACACCCATTAGGATGGTTATAATTTTTTTTTAGGATGTGGAAAAATTGGAGCCCTTGTACACCACTGGTGTGTACCAGAATGTGAAATGATGCAGCCGCTGTGGAAAACTGCTCGGTGGCTCTTCAGAAAGTTAAACAAGCTGAGCACGTGCTCCAGCGACCCCATGCCCAGGGATATACCTAAAAGAACGGAAAACCGGAGCTCAGAAGATGCTTGTACGTGACTGTCCGCAGCAGCATCCTTCGCTGTGACAGCGGTGGGAACAAGCCAAGTGTCCACTACAGATGCGGGTATACCTAGAGCATGTGGACTGAGAGGAGTATACCCGGGGCACATGCACAGAGTGGAGTATACACAGGGCATGTGCACCGAGCAATGGGCAACCGACCCTGCAGAGGGAGGAGGCTGGAGGACAGGCCCAGTGAGACCACCCAGACACAAGAAGACTATCCTGTATGAGTCCACTTACACCGATCCTACAGCAGGCAGCGTCACAGAGTCTGAAAGTGCAGGCTGGCTGCCAGGGGCCAGGTACAGGGAGCTGGGAGTCAGTGTTTCAAGGTCACAGTCTGTTTGGGGTGCTGGAAATGACCTGGAAATAGATAACGGTGCTGGTTGTAAACACTGCTAACGCATTTAAAGCCACTCACTGAATTGTACACCTAAAAATGGTTAAATGGCATCTTTTATGTTATATGTTTATTTACCACAATATTAAAAGTCAATAACGTAATTTTTCCAAAACTACTATATTGTGAACTTTGAATTGTTTTGTATGTAAATTAATATCAATAGAGCTGTTTAAAAAAACAAACAAAAAAAGATGTGAAAGCAAACAGTAGGTAAAACAAAGGCTGATCTTTGTAACGTGTGGCTGGAGGGGTCCTGAGGTTGGGTGGTGGCTCACAGCCCCCACTGGGTGTGGTGTGTGTCACTGGGGATTCCCTGGTTCCAGCACTTCTTTACTTTTAAAGATACTGCTGAGTCAGGCAGAATTTTCTATGGCAGTTTGTGTTTTGCTTGTATTCACTTTCTTACAAAAATGGACAGTTGAGACAAAGGAAACGATAAGTCCAGTTATTTGTCTTCATTTCACTCCAAAGCAAAACAAGAAGAGTTTTCAACTTTTTTTTTGGATAGAAAGCAGCACAGTTTCTATATTTCCTTCTTTTCATAAAGAAGTTCTTAAAATGCCCCAACCACAAGCATTTTCTCCGAGGGCGAGGGCCTTACCCGTGTGGTGTTGGTGTTGGTTGATGCCCTGCCTGGAAGGGTGTGGGATGCACTGCCCGGGTCCAGAGCCGGCCCGCTTAGCAGACTCCCCAGCAGGACTCCCCAGGTGCTCATGATTCTGGGGGCAACAGCAGGGATCTGCGTCTCTGACCAGTGACTTCAGTCACTGCTGAGAGCCTGGCGTGAAGGAGTTTACTTTCCATCTGGCTGCAATGACTTGGTGACTTGGTGGAAAGACGTGCGGCGGGGGAACCTTTGGTGACATCTCCAACCTGCCTCCCACCTGCGTCTGCGTGCTGGGACCCCTGGTTCCTGGCTGGATCTGGTTAGAACACTGGCAGTGGCCCAAGTCCCACTGCCCTGGGTGGTGGAACAGGACCATGTTGGGTGGGGAGGGGGTTGCTCGTGACATCCTCAGGCAGCCAGGAGGGGTGACTGCATGAGGACTCGGGAGAGAACTGCCAGAGGAGGCGGTCTCCAGACCCTGATCTGAAAGCTCACGCAGACTTTAACCCAGATGACCTCAGAGCCAACCCACTCCCCAACCAGGAACTCATAAACAGTGCTCTTCAAGACTTTCTTTGCCTTTTCTAAATGAATCATTCACTAAAGACACAAACCATTAGATGGAACCTTACATATTCAAGTATCACTTGGACTAATGAAAACCCAAAACTTAGGAAAAATTGAGGGCAAAAGGGGAAGGGGGCGATGGAGGATGCGACGGTTGGATAACATCAGTGACTCAACAGACGTGAATTTGAGCAAACTCTGGGAGATAGTGGAGGACAGGGAAGCCTGACATGTGGCAGTCCGTGGGGTCACAAAGAGTTGGACACGACTGAGCGACTGAACAGCAACAATGAAAATATTTCAGCAGATGAGGGATTCACACTCCTGGGATGCCAGAGCGTTACATAAAAGGGCAATACTTCCCTTCATGGTGCTGTCATTTTTCTCATCTTTAAAGGAACAGATGACAGTTGTCTTCATAGTAACGTTTCTAAATGCTTTCTTTTGCTCTTTGTTTTTTTAAGAGAACAGGCCCTCGTAGGATCTTGGACTATTCCCCACCGGTGACATTATCTCTGGGGAACAGCTTATCCCCTCAGGACAAGGAATCCCAGCAGGAAAGTGCGTCGGGTCACACACAAGGTCGCTTTCATGGCTGCTTATTGTTTGTGAAGGTTATGTAAGTGGCAACATCAGAGCTGAGTCCACGATTATTAAAAAAACACACAGAAGTAACAGGCCAAAGACTCTCAAACCCTCTGCAGCAACTTCTCTACGGTGCTCATTTTATTCCCAATGCTCAATAAAAATGGTACAAACAAAGAGACAGAAGAAAACCCGCCACCTTGGCATCATCAGACACCTTTTATTACACACTGACTCATCTCCTTCTCTGGTCATCCCTCACACCTCAGCAAACTCAGGCTTCTGCCTGTCCGTTAACTGGTGACTGCTCCCATGATGTTCGCTCTCTCCAGGTCCTTGTAAGAAGTGAAATCTACTGCTGCGCTTTCCAAGTAGAAAAACCAAACATTAGGCCCCTTTTTATATAAATGACCACAAAGTACTGAAAACCAGGAAAGTGATGAATCAACACCCTCAGTGACACACGGGAAACGCAGAACTAGCACAAGCCCACTGGCAGTCAATAACGTCAGTCCGCGGGTTCTGTTAGTGAGACAGTTGTTTTCTGTCATGTCGTGTTGGGTTGTGTCAATCTTCCTACCTTAGCTCTGGGGTGAATGAAGCTTGGAACCTGGAAGCAGCCTTGGAGAGGCAGATGCGTTCCTCTAGCACTTGCTGGGCGGCGCTAAGGGTGAGAAACAACCCCCAGCAGTAGTACCCCCACCTCGCAGGAGCCCCCTAGGACCAGTCCCAAGTAGGGGAGCCAGCTCCTCCCTCCTGACACCATCCCCACCCGGTGGACACAGGACTTTAAGGCACTTGCTCACCTGGCACCATGCCGGTGCTGCTGTTGAGGGCAGCGCGCTGGAGTCCTGGCCAGCGATGACACATTCTTCTGACTTTTCTAACAAACCTGTCAAACACGAGTGAGTGAGTGAGTGAAAGTTGCTCAGTCGTGTCCGACTCTTTGAGACCCCATGGACTGTCCATGGAATTCTCCAGGCCAGAATACTGGAGTGGATAGCCTTTCCCTTCTCCAGGGGATCTTCCCGACCCAGAGATTGAACCCAGGTCTCCCGCATTGCAGGTGGATTCTTTACCAGCTGAGCCACTACTGACTGGTTTAGGTGGGAAGGACTCTTTGTTTTTTTCCCAAACCCCAGATACAAGCTGGCTACTTGTATTCGTGATCCTTAGATCTTAGATCTTGGCATGCGTGCTTAGTCGCTCAGTTATGTCCAACTCGGCAACCCATGGAACCCACCAGGCTCCTCTGTCCATGGGATTCTCCAGGCAAGAATACAGGAGTGGGTTGCCATTTCTTCTTCCAGGGGATCTTCCTGACCCAGGGATAGAACCTAGGTCTCTTACCTTGGCAGATGTGTTCTTCACCACTAGTGTCACCTGGGAAGCCCGAGGTTTGTGATACAAAGTAGAAAAACACAGGACATAGAAAAGTAGTGGTGTTCAGTGCCCAGCTCCACTCCCAGAGACAACTGTGTTAAACCCCTGTGAACATTAGACAGGACATCTCCCCTGGCAGAGATGAAGACAGAAGGGCAGAAGGAGAGAAATCCTTCCATAAAAATACAGTCATACTGAAATGTCATTATTACTAAAACTATTACATTTGTTTTTACTTGAATTTAACAGAAGAAAATTAAACTGAAGGATTTTTGAAATTCAGAAATTATTACAAGAAATACTATTTCCTAAAAATCACCTTTGGTTTTTGTTGCTAGTATTGTTTTGGTTTTTAAAATATTTATTTATTTGCCTGAGCTGGGTCTTGGTTGTGGCATGTGGGTGCCCCCTGCATTGGGAGCACAGTCTCAACCGCTGGACCACCAGGCAAGCCCCCACTCTTAGTTTAAACGGAGAAGCTGTGAGAAGAACTGGAACGGTGGGTCAGTATTGCTGGTTGTCCAAAGTATGTGCTTCAGGTTTTGAGATTTTGTTGACTCTGCTTCAAGAGACCATGTAGGTCCTTTCATGTCTCCCCTGTCCCATCCTCCCACCATTTTTGTCTGTTCTGTTCTTATTTGTACAAGGGTGTGGCCTCCACAGCTTGTGGCCCCAGCACTGCTCCGTCTTAGCTCACGAGGGCTCTGGAGCCCAGCGTCTCAGCCCTTGGTCTCCTCCCCCCACTGCCCAAACTTCTGTGGCCTTCAGGCCGGCCCAGGGCTGCCTGGGTCTCCTCGCACTCCCGCTGTTGTCCCTGCATCTGTGAGCCATGCCATGGGGAAGGCAGGGATCACACTGAACTGAGGGGGGAGGGCTTGTGTGTTTTGATGTTTCTGCCCCACATGTAAAGACTCTGTTCTTTGCCTTAAAGTTTGATAGCTTAACTACATATTTCGTGTGTTGTATAGAAGTCGGACATGACTTAGTGACTAAACCACCACCACCAGCATGGAAATTTCCTGAAATGTGGCTCTTTTGACTCAAAGTTCTGTTCCTTTTCTTTCTCTGGACAATGCTCTCGTGTTACAACTTTTGGACGCAGTCTCTGTTGTATTTCCTGAGTTTTCCCACCTCAGGTCCCATGTTGGTTGTCCTTGTTTCTGACATCTACTCACTTCTTTCTAGTTTAATTTTCTCATCTTTCTTATCTGCTAAGGTGATGTCAGACCTCTCCAACTTTCTTGGGCATCCACATCCATCAGCGTCCAGCTCTGTCTCTTGTTCTTCTGATCCATCTGTGAGTTAACAGGTTTTGATCCTCAGTGTGTTTCCTTATGTCAACAAGCTCCATTTTCATCTCTTTCTGTAATTTTTTTCCATTTGACTGTTTTGTTCACTTCATATTCTTATTAAATGGTTTTCTTGAGTGAAACAGTTGTGAGGGATCTACATCTACTTGTTGAGTTGAACAATCGGGATGTGAGCACAGGTGGTGTTTGCATTTGCACCTCGGAGGTTTGGGGGGCAGGCAAGCCCCTCTGCAGACACCATCAAAGTGGACAACAAGGTCGTGGAGACAGAGGACCTTTGAGTTCTCCAGGGAGAACCGCAGAGCTGAGAGAGGCAGGAACCTCCAGGCCCAAACCCACTTGTGCTGACCTGGAGGGCTCATTCAGGACTTGACGTGAAGGAGAATTGACTGCAGCCTAAATCTGCGCCCAGATCCCACGCAGGGAGAAAGATGAGGGACCTAAGAGAGAAAACTTGAACCTTTTCTGGAAGGAGAGTCCATATTATTTTTATAGACAGAAAACTCAGGGATGTCAGCGTGCCTCCCTGCACCTGTCTGGGCTCCTGGTCCTGACAGCCTTCACCAGCTTCCCCGGGGGCTCCTTGTCCTCCCATACCCCGAGTGACGGCGACCATGTCCCAGCTCAGCCTCCCTTTGGCAATGCAGGGGGACCCACCCCGGACACAGGCGGCAGGGCCTAGGTCTTGTGTGGTCCCAGGGGCAACTCCCTACTCCCCCTGCCCCTCACTGGATGGACGTTGGCCTTGGACGATGGATGCCCCTGTGCCTGCAGCCTTCTCCCTAGCCTAGGCCCACAGGCTGTTTCTCCTCCACTGGGCCCCTAGTCTGGAATTGGGGACCAGATTACGTAGCTGAGTGGACTGTCAGCTGTGGGGTGGGGACAGCCCTTGGCTGCCGAGTCCCAGGGAGCGGGCTGTCTGACATCCAGGGGGTCGGGGGTGGGGCACTGGACATCCCATCAATACAAGACTCCTCCTGGGCCTTTTCTTGAACAGGGACTCACCTTCCTGGTCTCCTCCTTCTCCACAACAGCAGGGACCAGACCCTAGAATCAGAGCTTTTTAACACATTCAGCATAAATCTTGATGGTAAATTCCTGAGACAGAAACTCAACAACAACAAGAACAAACAACCCGATTACTGAGGAGCTGATCCAGGGCCCTTCCATTGGGAGTCATGTTTGCAGTAGGTGGCATGTGCCTGTGTAAGACTGTACATATGTATGTGTGTGTGAGTACATATGTGTGCATGTGCACACGTGTGTACGTGTGTGTGTGGACTGTGCCATTCAGAAGGAAACAAGCAGGCCACAGGTGGAGACAGTCCTGAGCTGGCAGGACAGTGGACCGGCCTGGAGCACACAACAAAGTCGAAGCAGATACTGCTCATGGCAAATACTTCGCCCTGATTTCCACACCTAGAAACCCTGCCAGAAGCCGGCTTGCACCTCCGTGTGCCCAGGACGGAGTGTGTGTGTTCTGACCACAGCGGCCTCCCCTGGAGAAGTGAGTGGGAAGCAGATGCTCCCCCCACCCTAGCCACTTTCTCACTGGGTGACTTGGAGCAAGTCACTTCACTTCTCTGAGGCTTGAATGTCTCATCTTTAACTGGGGCTAATTATAACTACCCCACCCACCTCTCAGAGTTGTTGTGAAAGAGTTTTGCTGAAGGTAAGTCACAATAGCAGTGCCGCTGTTATTATTGTGATTAATCCTAATAACAGCCTTTCCAGCCAGGCAGGGCACTAAGTCACTCTGCGAATGGGGACAGAGGGTCAGCAGCGTGGGGCTGAGTCATGCGGTGTCACAACCTGCCTGGGGAAAATAGAACCAGAACCCGGGCTTCTGAAACTGAGTCCAGTGCTGTCCCCCCAGTAATATAGGTGACCTTCAACTCACATTTTATTCACGGTGGATAATGTCAATGTAACTGAGAACTATGACTTTAGATCTTTTTTTTCCTCCTAAACTATTTTATGAGACTTGAAACAATGTGTTGAATTTCCTCCCCTAATCGTTTTTTTCATCAAAACTGTGTATAAGTCAGTTCAGTTCAGTCGCTCAGTCGTGTCCGACTCTTTGCGACCCCATGAACCACAGCACGCCAGGCCTCCCTGTCCATCACCAACTCCCGGAGTTCACTCAAACTCATGTCCATTGAGTCGGTGATACCATCCAGCCATCTCATTCTCTGTCGTCCCCGTCTCCTCCTGCCCCCAATCCCTCCCAGCATCAGAGTCTTTTCCAGTGAGTCAACTTGTCGCATGAGGTGGCCAAAGTATTGGAGTTTCAGCTTTAGCATCAGTCCTTCCAATGACAGTCATGTTCTAAATATAGATTCTCACAGCTAAGTGATCAGGAAGAGCACAGGAGAAACGCAAATCTCACAAACAAGACTGCCAGTAGTGGGGCATAATCACCAGTTATCTTATTAGTAATGCTATTAACTTTGCAAACTTCCCTTTGAGAAGTTTTAAATCTCTGGAAAAAGTAAAGCCGTAATATCTGTTCCCCCCACCACCTTCCTCCCTTCTCCCCACCCTCCCTCCCTCTCCACCTGCTCCCACCCTCTCTCTGGTTGAATTCTGATCTAGCCCAGGCTGGGTGGACTAAGGGTCAGTGGTCTGTGAGCCACTTCCTGGCCTGCTGAGGGCACAGTGCC
This sequence comes from Moschus berezovskii, assembly GCF_049115385.1. NCBI lineage: Eukaryota > Metazoa > Chordata > Mammalia > Artiodactyla > Moschidae > Moschus > Moschus berezovskii. The sequence goes on from NC_142472.1 coordinate 50,628,913, forward strand.
TGGTACATGACGGGCTCTCAGACCTGCTCACTGGATACGTGATCAGTGGGTCTCGTTAGTCCTGCAGGCGTGAGAAGGACGACGACACAGACATGAACTTGAAGGTCAGAGGCCTAGACCCCGGTGCAGGCCCTGCCTCTGACCCGCGGTGAGGTCCTGGCTGCATCCCGGCTTCACCACTTCGTTGCTCTGGGCATCCACTTCTCTAAAAGGAAATGGTTGGGCTGGATCGGGACAGTCACAGGTCTGCAGCTGCACACCAACCCCAGCTGCAGTCCACCGTGCTGATGGAGGGGCGGCTGAGAAGGCCATGGAGGCTTGGCGGGGTGCTGTCCGAGAAGGGGTGATGTCCCCTGGGGATTGGACACTGGGCTGACACCTGCCATACCTGGATCCCATTGCCCCTGAGACCTTGCAGTTTATGAATCTATAACCAACAAATGTGCTCGAACTTGGTAGAAACTGAATTTTAGAAATAACTCAGACCACACTGGGTGATTTCTGTGCTTTATGTGGGAAACCTTCCTCCACTGTGGCCCTGGGGTGTAAGATATAAAGACTCAGGACTGTACTTGGGGCCGGACCAGGGTTCCGGGTTAAGACAGCTTCTATGAGTTCTCCCGCCAACTCTAGGATGTAAAGGAAGTGCGGTACTATTTGTCCCATTTTACAGTGAGAGGATTTGAGTCATAAGAGATAGAATTATCATCCCTGGGTCACGGGTAGGTCCAGGCGTATATTTGGGTCACTTAGTTCACCCATGTTTTCCCCTCCCAGAAAAACGGGTTCCAGCTAATTCCGTGTATGCCTTGCCTCAGCACTGCTGGGCAGTTCTCACTGCTCTCCCCTGGACCCTTCATCCCAGCCGCGGTGATGATTTGCAGCTGCTCCAGAGAAGGGCCTGGGTTTGTCCCTGTCACCACCCAAGGCTCTACCCCATCAAAATTCGACTCCAATCAGGAGCTTTGGGGACCAAATCCAACAACAACCTACCTCATTTGACTTTTTTCCTTTCACATCACCGCTTGTGAGGGAACATCTATTGAGCATATCATTGATGCTAACTGGCCACTTTGTAGGCCAAAGGGATGCTTGGTCCCTGGGGAGTGACTGTCACTTGGACAAACTTCTCATTAGAATGTGCAAAGGCTTTGTGGTAACATCCCTGGAAACAACATTCACAGTAAAAACATATTAGAGTTAGATCTGAGTTTCAACCTTGGTTTGACTCGTTTACTGTCTCAGTCGTGTGCAACTCTTTGAGACCCCATGGACTGCAGCACACCAGGCTTCCCTTCTTCACCAACTCCTGAAATTTGCTCAAACTCTTGTCCATTGGCTCCTTCTCTTCCTTCCTTAATGTGGTAAAGTGTACACAAAACCAAACATCTTAACTGCTTTATGGTTGAAGGAGCAGCTGAGAAGGCCACTGAGTCATGTCCGGGTACTGTGGAGGGGTGACGTCTCTTGGGGACTGGACATGGGCCAGACACCTGCCATCACTGGACCCCATCGTCCCTGAGAGCTTTAAGTTTATGAATCTGTAACCAACAAGCGTGTAACCAGCTCAGGGCGTTAAGAGCACTCACGCTGCTGTAAACCATCACCTGCTCCCACTCAGCAGCCCTTTCATCAGCTTCTTATCAATTCCAGTCCTTTTCTGCCTCCTTTCTGGGCACTCAAGTAATCTCAGTGGAATTTGCTTAAAATTTTATTGTTGGATGTACCTAATAAAATTCTTTGCAATCCTTCATTTTGAAAGCTTCCCCAGAAAGCCCACCAGTGACTTTAAGTTGCTTGATGGGCTTTTCCCTCAATGGGAGAAGGACCAGACTCTCCCCAGATGTAAACCCAGATGTTGGAGGGTGGACGCTATCCACTGTACCCCACGTGCTCAAATAGGAGTCTTTCAGAGAACAGACTGCCCTGGAGGTGACACAAGTCTTCCTGGATAGGACCCGGGGCTGGAAAAGGCAGGACCCTGGGCATGTTCAGTGGCTGAACAGATGGGGGACCTGTCACTCCCTCCTCCGCATTGATGTCCCTTGGCCACACAGGACCACGGAGCTGGCTGATGAACTCGCAAACATATTGCACCTGCTGTGTGCTGAGAACACGTGGACCATACATGCGCCATGCCATTTGGGTGAATTGTTTTCCAAACGACAAGCTAGTTATTCCAACACCACCAACAGTGTGATCCACTATAATAACTGAATTATCATGTACACCTAATTCTGTTTTGAAATTTCCTCCTCTGGTCTGTTGATCTAACTATTTCTACATGTGTGTGCATGAGCACCATCTATTTAATTATAACAGTTTTAATATGTGATTGAAAATATGATTCTTCATTTACATTTTTGATGGAATTTAAATCTAGATTCACATTACAAAATCTTCCCATTGGGAATACATTAAACTTCCATAGTTTAATGTGGAATGTCTCTGTTTTTGCAAAATTAAGTTTTTTCATCTAGCCACTGGCTTCCCAGGTGGCTCAGCTGTAAAGAATCTGCCTGCAATGTGGGAGATATGGGTTCAATACCTGGGTCGGGAAGATCCCCTGGAGGAGGGCATGGCAATCCACTCCAGTTTTCTTACCTGGAGAATCCCATGCACAGAGAAACCCGATGGGCTACAGTTCATGGGGTCGCAAAGAGTTGTACATGACTGAACGACTAACAACAAAATTTTTTCAGCTAGAGCTGTGGAATTGTTGTTGCTGTTTAGTCGCTCAGTCATGTCTGACTCTTTGCGACCCCATGAACCGCAGCACACCAGGCTTCCCTTCCCTGTCCTTCGCAATCTCCTGGAGCTTGCTCAAACTCAGTCCATTGAGTCGGTGATGTCATCCAACCATCTCATCCTCTGTCGTCCCCTTCTCCTCCTGCCTTCAGTCTTTCCCAGCATCAGGGTCTTTTCTAATGAGTTGGGTCTTTGCATCAGGTAGCCAAAGTATTGAAGCTTCAGCATCAGTCCTTCCAATGAATATTCAGGGTTGATTTCCTTTAGGATTGACTGGTTGGACCTCCTTGCAGTCCAAGGGACCCTCTAGAATCTTCTCCAACACCATAGTTCAAAAGCATCAATTCTTTGGTACAGCCTTCTTCATGGTCCAGCTCTCACATCCATACATGACTACTGGAAAAACCATAGCTTTGACTATAAGGACCTTTATCAGCAAAGTAATACAGCTCTCCAGTTATTCAAGTCTTTTTAAGGTTGATCAAATAGAGATGACTCACAATCTAGTGAGAAGATTGACAATCTTAAAATAACTTATTAAACTGATGAGTGTCCATAGGGGAATGTCCACAGGACTTTGCAGATTGCTGACTGATCACTTGAGTAGCCACACATACACATGGGCAGGCTCACTCACGCTCAAGCATCTTAAGACCACCCCTCACCGCCTCAGGCCCTTGCCTGTCCTGCTCCTTCGACTTTGGGTGCTACCTCTTCCTCCCCAGCCCCCGTGCTGTCCCGGGGTGACTTCCTGTCCTTAAAACCCAGCCAAGTCACCCCTGCGGTGCTCCCCTCCCCTCCCTGTACATAGTTCATCACCGCTGGGGTCACTTCTATGCTGGCCACGCCTCCACCAGGCGGGCAGGCGTGCTTTCCCCGCCCTGACCCTCTGCTGTCTGTGGGCGGGAAGAGGCTAGAGCTCAGCCCCGGCCGGCCGCTGCCCCGATCATTGCCGCCCTGGATGAGGCTCTAGAAGAGCTGGCTAAGAGGTGGCCAGACCAAGTGGGCTCTGTTTGCTCCCTCCGCCCTCTCTGCGTGAAGCTCCACGTGGCCCAGGGTCCTGGGCCAGTGTTGTCCTTGGCCGAGCCTGGAGGAACCAGCTGTCCTGGGTGGAGAGACAGAGGGTCTCAGAGTGGATGCCTCACACCCTGCTCTACTCTGAACCGCTCCCTTTTCAAGACTCCGCCTGAAATGAGAAGAGCGCGAGGAGGCCCTGCCCATCCCTCTCCCCAGGTGCCTAGCAAGAGCCCTTTGTCTCTGCTGGGACTGGCCAAGGCCTCGGCGGGTGGGAGGCACGCCTGTGGGCAAATCCAAATATTAGCTGTGGACGTGTTCCTGCTTTGAAAACAGGAGCCGCTGTGCGGGAGCCTCGCCTCCCACAGAACACAACCACCTCTGTTTTCCTTTTTCCAGTGGATCAAGGTCGATACCCGCCGTGACCTTCCCTTCACTTTGCCAAAGTTTGGGAGTCACAGTTTTTCTCTACTGGGGCCCAACAGCTGGAGTGAAGCTGGAGAAACAGGAGAACGCCCGGAGGGTCTACAGGGACCCCTGGAAGACTGACAAACCTCATCATGTCTTGGTGGAGGGGCGGGCTTGCCCTAAACTCATGTTAAATCAGTGCTTTTCCTCCTGCACACCTGGTGTGAGGGTGGTTCCAAGACACAGCTGTAGCCTGTAACCAAAACCAATATTTTCTATCTCACTATCTGATCACACAACAAAGCCCAATTTATCAAATTAGAAAAATGCTGCACAACGAGGCAACATTGAGTCACGGCTTTTTTTTAAAAAAAAAAAATACTAGACCCAGTTGTGACTCTTTGCAATCTCATGGATTATAGTCCACCAGGCTCCTCTGTCCTTGGAGTTCTCCAGGCAAGAATACTGGAGTGGGCAGCCATTCCCTTCTCCAGGGGATTTTCCCGACCCAGGGATCCAACCCACGTCTCCTGCACTGCTGGCAGATTTTTTGCCATCTGAGTCACCAGAAAAGCCCCTTCTTTTTCTTTAGGAGACCCAGTTGAAGCTAGATGTGGCCTGTCAGGGTGGATCTTCTCAGTGTAAACTGTAAAGGAAATTGACAAGTATGTCAGGAAAAGTGAGGCTGACATCCGAGTGTGTACAGTGTTCCTTGGACAAGATCCCTGCAGGCTGGCACTGCCGGGACCTGAGGCCACAAGGAGGAGTGGGCATGGGGTCCAGTCAGCACCTCCCCACGAGCCCAGGCTCCAAACTTGCAAGTATACTGTGCGGAGAAACTGTATTTTGTATGGTTTTTAAAAACTGCCGTAATCTGAAAGTGGAAACAACCCAAATGACCATTCAGTTCAGTTCAGCTCAGTTCAGTCGCTCAGTCGTGTCCGACTCTCCGCGACCCCAAGAATCACAGCACACCAGGCCTCCCTGTCCATCACCAACTCCCGGAGTTCACTCAAACTCATGTCCGCAGAGTCGGTAGCTGATGAACAAATGAAACATGACCCCTCTGCACAGTGGAATATTAGGCCACAGAAAGGAATGAGGTGCTGACACACATAGGTGAGCCTTGGAAACGTTATTCAAAGCAGAAGTCAGGAAAGGGTCAGATACTATACAAGTCCATGGATATGAAATGTCTCACGTCCAGTAGCTGTGTGCTGGGTACGCACATAGCGCTCGCCTGCCCTCATGCTCTCCTCTCCTTCTTAGGCCGGAGGCTCGCTCGCTGGGCAGCACGGAGGCAGGATGAAGCCAGACTCTCCTCTTGTGTTTGGAATTCAGAGTCTCGGCCAGAGTGACCCAGACTCTGATGACGGAAGAGTGAGAGAAGTGTCTTCCTTCGGTGGCTGCATTCAACTTGGAAGACAGGATGAGTTACCAGGTGAGGTTCATCTTCCCTCTCTCCTAGGAGCTTGCCTTCTGCTGCTGCTGCTGCTAAGTCGCTTCAGTCGTGGCCGACTCTGTGCGACCCCATAGACGGCAGCCGACCAGGCTCCGCCGTCCCTGGGATTCTCCAGGCAAGAACACTGGAGTGGGTTCCCATTTCCTTCTCCAATGTGTGAAAGTGAAAAGTGAAAGTGAAGTCGCTCAGTCGTCTCCGACTAGTAGCGACCCCATGGACTGCAGCCCACCAGGCTCCTCTGTCCATGTGATTTTCTAGGCAAGAGTACTGGAGTGGCTTGCCATTGCCTTCTCCGGAGCTTGCCTTCTGGGAAGCATTTAATTGTCTTGACACCAAACCAACTGTGAGAAACCACAATTAGGGGGGTCATGGTGCCGATTCTACAGACCCTCCAAGTCACGTGCCAAGGGCCTGGCAGGGTGGCCCTGGTTCTGGCCCAGTTTTGCCAGGTCTCAGCCCCCAGGAAGGATTCCACTGGCAGCATCCTCATAGAGCCTCCTTCTCTCTCCTGACGCATCCTGGGTTGCTGCGAAGCTCACTGCCATCTGAGCGCGAGGCCAGGATTAGGCTGAGTCAGGGCTCAGCTCCAGAGCTGCACCTGCACCAACTGCAGCTGGAAGAGGTGGTTGTGGGACATCAGCAGCTTTCAGTGCGATTTAATCAGGGCTGAAGAGACGGGCTTGGGTGCAGGGTGAGTCCCGAAGCCACGCCTGGGCCCCGGGCCCTGAGGAGGCTACACCTCGCCTTGGATCTTGACGCCTCCAGCCCCAAAGTTGCTCTTCTGACTCCATCGGGCCCGGAAGCCACAGCTGCTCTCCTGGCTCTGGCCAAGTCACCCTGTAGGGACCTGCAGAAGCACCCGTCCCCCCTCCCCCTCCCAGCCGCAGGCCTGTCCTGGGTTCCCCAGTGAAAGTCACCCCCCACCCCCACCAGGCTTCCCTTAAAGCTCAGTTGGTAAAGAATCTGCCTGCAGTGCAGGAGACCCGGGTTCAATCCCTGGGTTGGGAAGATCTCCTGGAGAAGGAAATGGCAACCCACTCCAGTATCCTTGCCTTTAAAATCTCGTGGACAGAGGAGCCTGGTGGGCTGCAGTCCATGGGGTCGCAAAGAATCAGGCACGACTGAGCGACTAACACTTACTTACCCCCATCAGACCTTGGCTGCTGGTGCTCAGAGGGGCTCCCCCTTGCCCAGGCCTCAGGCCCACACATCGGACCCAGATCCCTAACCGCATTGTGGCTGGAGAAAGAGACTCTCACATTTGTTTTGTGTGAGGATGGGTGCCAGGAACCAGTCCCCGGCCCCGCACAGGCCCCTGAGATCAGGAGAGAACACCTCCCAGACAGGGAGCCAGGGGCTACCCCGGCCTTGGTCTGGGCCGGCTGTCCTCCCTCTGTCTCACTCAGGTTCAATGCCTGTCCTGCACCCAGGTTGGACCCTTTGGGCCTTCATCACAAACTGCATCTTCAGCCCATCTGTCTCCTGAGACCCCTCTGTCCCACGACGCCCATCCCCGTGAGCCATGCCCCACAGGCTCCCTCAGACCACTCGGGGTGTGCCTCCCCCAAGCCTATGAGGACACTGGTTGATCTTGTAGAATAATCGAGTCTCTGATAGGATCACAAAGTCCCGGAGGAGGAATGGGGACCAGGCCTGTGATTGTCTCGTCTCCCTGACAGTCTGCAGCTCAGGATGGAACAGAAAAAACCCTCGACCCCCACCCTCAGGAGGGCCCACTTCCTGTGCTGTGCACCGGGTGTGGTGATAGCCTGCCTCCCACGTGGGCGGATGGTCCCGACCAGAGCTGAGCTGCGGGCAGAGGCACCAAGGTTGCCCCAAAACGGGGCCGGGCGGAACCTCCCTCTCCCCGAGTTCACTGCCCACGAGCTCGGGATCTTGGCCCACAAGGCCTGGCCCTGGGTCTTTCTCTCGAGCTCCCAGCCCTGTGGACACAGACAGGATGGGCACCATCCTGGGAAATGAGAGAAAGGAGATGTGGCCCTGGTGCAGCTCTGCAACGGAACTGACCACGGTCCGCGCAAACCCGCTGCCCTCCCGTCTTCCCCAGCACACATGGTGAGGAAGAAGCATCCCTGGGCTCTGAGGCCAGCTCTCCTTCCTCCTCTCCAGGAGGTCCCACAGCTGCCTGGGGGGCCCAGCCTGGCTCTGCAGATGCAGGAGGAGGCTGAGGGGTGGGTTCCAACAGGAGAGAAGAGGGCATCACGCTCTCCCCAGAGCATCCCCCTAAGAAGAGGAAAAGAAAGCAAGCTGACTAGGGATAGATCAGCATTTCTGTTTCCAACATAAACCCAAATTCACTCCAAGTCCTTTAAATCTGCTCTGTATTCTCAACATAAATTGTTTTCTCCAGAAAAGATGATGTGGCGTTGCTCTGAAAAGTACAACGGAAACACGCAGAGTCTATTGAGAGCTTGTCCAGTAAGATGCCTGGCGCCTGAGAGACACTGCGACTGCCCCGGACTCTGAGTGCAGACCCGAGGCACAAACAAGGTGCGGACCCCAGCCTTATCCCACCCCAACCTGCATCCACCCCATCCCTAATTAATATCTAGTGGCCTGTGAATCTGAACTACAACTGCCAACTTTCCTCCTATCTGTTTTTATTACTTGTTCATTCTTGTCTTTTCTGGGCAAATTCATGCTTGCAGCAATCACCCGTTTTCCAGGCTGCACGTCTGGTCAGTGCAGGAGCAGGTTAGAAAAGGTCATGTAGGCAGCACTAAAGTAAAACCTGAAGGGCAGCGACCCCAACGACCACTCCAGGAAACACCTCCATTCAGGAGGCGGCTTGTGTCCTCCACTCAGGGACGTGGTTGGGAGGCTTGTGTCCACTCAGCTCTGGGCGTGAGCGAGGGTACACAGGCTCTGGAGGTTTTAACAAATGTTCTGCAACCAGACCCAGGCCTGTCAGAACTCACACCATAGATGTCAGTGTACACTTTATCAACTGTACGTCCATGAAGCTGATGAAAACCACAGAGGCGCCTTCTCAACTGGTCACCTGGGGAAGGCGCCACCTCCTCATGCCTGTGGACGTGACGGACATTGGTTCTGAGCTTAGTAACTGTCAGAATAATATTTTCTGGGACCTGTTTTTACCCAGGTTTGGTCTGTATTCATGCAGGGAGTCAGGAGGTTCCTCTGACTTTTCAGCGGTTTCCAGGCTTAGGCTTAGAAGCACGTTTTGCCTGACTTTAAATGCTCTGTGTGGCTCTGCTCTGCTTTGGAGAAACTGGAAGAACTGCTGATTCTGTGTTAGAGTTCTCCAGAAAAGGACTTCCCTTGGGTCCAGGGGTTAAGAATCCGCCTTCCAATGCAGGGGACGCGGGTTCGATTCCTGATCCTGGAACTAAGATCCCACGTGCAGCACAGCAACTAAGCCCCGTTCTACAGCCCATGGGCCACAGCTGGAGAGCCCACACCCCGTTATAAGTAAATAATAAAATTAAATTAAAAGGGGAAGGCCCGGATATGTTCCGGTGTCTTGTAGTTTATAGTCTATGGGAACTTGAATAGAATCTGTATCCTACTGTTGTGTGAAAATTGTGTAAGTCTTAACCACATTTAATTGGTTCATTGTGCTTTTCAGGTCTACTATAGCCTTCTACTTTTCTATATATTCTTCTATTCATTTTTGAGAGTTTAATATTAAACTCCAACTAAAAATCATAATTGATCTAATTTAAAAAATAGTATATATTATCATATAGAGTGAAACAATATGTAACTTTGTTCTGTATTTTCCAAGTGTCCCGTAAATATGCTATTGTACTTTCACAATTTAAAAAATAAAAAAGAAAGAGAAAAAAAAGGGAAAGGCCCTTCTCTGGTGGTCCAGTGGCTAAGACTCTGCACTTCCATTTCATGGGGCATGGGTTTGATCCCTGGTTGGGGAGTTAAGATCCCACATGACTTGCAGTCAAAATTAAAAAGGGGGAAAAAAAGGAAGGAACATTCAGGACACTGTGTTGCAGAGTTGTGTCTGCTGAAAACTTGCCTGATTTACACTGTATTTTCTACTTGGGTCAGTGCTTTGAAAATATCTATAAATGCTGTGTCATCTGCCTGTCGTAAACATGTGTCAAAGGAAGAACTCAGAGCACCAACCAGTTCTCTGATCATGCCCTGGGCACCTCAGACCTGCACACGCCTGCCGTCTGTCCCCCTTCCCTTCCTGCTTTTCGCCACCGAACACGGAGGCAGTCAGTCCAGAAAGGGTGGAACTTGTTTTTCTTTTTTTAAAATCTCATCTTATTGCTTCATCAACCCTCACAAATCAGTCCAAGGAGAAATATGGTGAAGAATTTATGGCAAGGCGGCTGTGGCAAGGCACGGATGGCAAGGAACTCAGGTGGCTTAAGGGGACGCCTGGCTGTGGGTGACTCAGCCTCAGCAGACATACCTGCCTGATCCAGGACAGGTGAGTTCACGCCAGGGACACAGACAAACCCTCACCCTCTTCTCCCCACCAGGAAGCCCACGCACTTGCCGATGGGCAGATGTGTGTGCTAAGTCACTCAGTCATGTAAAACTCTTTTTGATCCTATGGGTTGTAGCCTGCCAGGCTCCTCTGTCCATGGAATTCTCCCGGCAAGAACACTGTAGTGGGTTGACATTCCCTTCTCCAGGGAATTTCCCCGACCCAGGGATCAAACCTGGGTCTCTCGCATCTCCTGGCATTGGCAAGTAGGTTCTTTATCACTAGCGCCCCCTGGGCAGATGTGGAGTTTAGCAAATTTAAGGTCATTACAAGGAAGATGTACTGGAAATTAACCCATTGTTTATTTCCCAGTGAAAAATGTGCCCACAGCCCTGGTGCACCCAGCATTCGTGTACACTCGGGGTCCTTGGAAATGTGTACCAAGATTTATAAACCTTTCTATCTAGTGAAAACCTTATTCCATTTCCAATAATCTGTCCTGAGTAAGCAATTAGAGATGCACGTAGCTTTAGGCACAGAATATTCTATGCAGAATAACTTATAAAGTAAAAATGTTGACCACATCCTGACTCTTCTACGACAGGGAAAACTGCAAGTAAGTTATGGCAACACGATGGAGTGCTATTCATTCAAATCTGAACTTTCAGTCTCCTACAAGCATGCCCTCCCCATGTACCGTGATGAAGCCTGGAGTTAACGTGTGGGTCTGAGTTCAGACTGGCCACAAGTCTTGGCTTTGGAATGTCCACATGGCCTTGGAATGCTTGCTCATCTGACTCTTAGTTCCCTTGTATGAAAATAATGAGGCTACCATAGAATTAAGAAAAATAATTTATGAAAAGTAGAGACATGCAGGGCTTCCCTGGTGGCTCAGATGGTAAAGAATCTGCCTGCAACGTGGGAAGCCTGGGTTTGATCCCTGGGTTGGGAAGATTCCCTGGAGAAGGGAATGGCTACCCACTCCAGTATTCTTGACTGGAGAAGTCCATGGACAGAGGAGCCTGGCAGGCTGCAGTCCACGGGGTTGCTGTTAGACATGAATGATTGAGTCACTAACACTTTCATGCTGAGACATACAAGGGCTCAAGAAATATTTCCAGTAAGTTTGGTTACACAGAAGTCACCGGGTGCTTTGAAAGATACTGATGCTTGGGTTCCACACCTGGAAACTCTGGTGGGTGGTCTGGGATGTAGACACAGCCTCCAGACTTCTCAAAGCAGCTCAGGGGGTTCTGACCCCAGCTGTGGAGGGGGGCTCGTGTTGGACTAACCACCCTCACGACCGTGACAGAGCGGTCAGGCATAAGGACCAGTGGTTTGAAGGGCAGGAGCAGGCGCAGCCTCTTCCCCACAGAAGGACCCCGGCCAGCTCCACACCAACCATCAGCCAGTCACCAAGTACAAAGCAAAACAGGTGCTTGAGCAGAAAGTGGCCATCGAATTGGGCTGAAGACAGAGGTGAATGTTCCAGGAGGCAGGGCAGATGGAGGGGGACGCACTGACTCAGTGTGATTTTTCCCTCTGTCCTCACTAGTCTGTGCAAGAGGTGGAGGCCCAAGCATCCTGAGCCTGCGCTCAGGGACGGAGCTCAGTGAACCACAGGCCGTTCCTGACAAATCAGACAGACCACAGCTCAGCCACGGCTGAAGGCCATGCCCCATGACAGGGACACCTGAAATCCACAGGTCTGAGGCCCTGCCAGAAACTGACTGCCCCCCGACCCCACGAGCAACCCATGACAGAGGAAGATGAGACAACGCAAAGTCTCCAGCTTATTCACAATCCCCCAAACAGTCATTTTTAGAAAAGCAATAGACAAGCAAAAAAACCTGGAATGTAGCCTACAATCAAGATAGACCCGACAGAGTTAAGCACCTTCCCACCATGCTGAGCAAGGCAGTTTACTCAGCTGTGTTGAGGGTTTGAGTGGAATAAGTATTTTTCTGAAGGATTCATTGTATCAGGCACAGTAACAGCAGTAGCCTTCACACCAGGAAGGGTGCCGAGTTCAGGTGGCCTGTGTTTTCCTACGTTACATCAGGAAGTTTCCCCAACTCTTAGTCTTAGAGAAGAATTACTGGCTCCATTTTCAAAGATATTCTAATATCAGTGTAAGCTTTTCTCACTCCGTCAAGAGAATTTTCTGAGCTGGCCTGCCATGGACTCTGGCTTCCAGACCCAGTCCGGTGAGGTGCTCCTCCATTGTTTCTTTCTGGGATCACGCTGCCTGCGTGGCAGGTGTCTGAGCCATGGAAGTGTCGAATGTCAAACCAGGTCCCGCTGCCTAGGCTTTCATGGGGAGTCTAACACGATGTGCCTGCTGCCAAGTCTCAAGGGCTCAGTTTACTTGCAGCCCACATATTTGGGGGATCCCCTTTTTCTTCCTGATGGAAAGTACCATTTTCTTAAAACACTGCTGCCTTTCCAGTTGTATAAGGAGAATCCCACGATCAAGTCAGAGGAAACCCCTAAAGAGTGGGTCAGAAGTCAGGAAGCTGGTTCACGACTGACTGGGAGCCAAGGGTTAGAGGGATTGACTAACCAAGGGTTAGTCGAATCTAGGAGGCGGATTCGACTCAGTGTAAAAAAGACCCTTCAAGTCAGGGTCCCCAGGGTCAGATGGGCCCCCAGGGGCCTTGCAGAGATTTCAAGACAGTACCAGGGGTTGGGGGAGCATGGCTGCTGGCTGCTCACCTGCGTTTCCTGGAATTCCTGCAAAAACACAGATCCCTGGGCCCTGCTGGGGAGGCCCCAAGTCAGCAGGACTCTGAAAGACCCTGAATCCATCTCTTCATAAGAGCCAGGCAGAGCTGAGTCCCTGTGTGGTGGTTTTGGGGCACCTGGTTCGTCCCTTCCAACCAGGACTCAGCAGGTTGATGCCAGCCTGTGCCAAGCTGGAAAGTGTTTAACCGTCTCTCACACACATGCACATACAAGCACACACACATGCACACACACAAACAGGCGCACACCAAACACAGGACTCGATTCTGAGCCTTGGCAAGCTCTTGTATCCACACGCTTACACACAGTGATGAAACTGGGGCCCGATTTCAGGCTATGGATCTGACATCAGGGACTTAGAACTGGGAACTGACTCCCATGATGGGCCTGTAGAGCTGCCCAGCGGCCAGTGGGGCACCTGGGGCCAGTGGGTCACCCAGGAAAGGGAACCAAGGACAGAGGAGCCAGCCCCGTATCCAGGAGCCCACGTCCCCAGTGGGCACCACATGTGTGAGTGAGGCTCCAAGCACGATTGACAAGGTTTTTTAATTTCTTAGTCTCATTAGAAGCTCACAGACTTTGACACATTGGCTGTGCTTTAGATCATGGTGGCTGTTTTTCTTACTGACACAGAGAGAGCCCGGCTGGGCCCTGGTGGTTCAAGAGGTATCCTTGCATGCATGTCCTTCCTGGGTTCTCAGACTGTGGCTCGGATTCCTCACGTCCTGTGTTAGCTTTTCTGTTTGAGAAGACGTTTGTGCACTCATTCCTTTTTAATTTTTTTGGTTGCATCGGGTCCTTGTTGTGGTGCACGGGCATAGCTGCTTTGTTAACATGTGGATCTTAGCTCCTTGACTGGGGATGGAACTCATGGCCCCTGCATTGGAGGGCAGATTCTTAACCACTGGACCTCCAGGGAAGCTCCTGTGGGCTCATTTCTCGTTTGTCCTCGGTGGAGAGTTGTTCCAAGTCACCCACCCAGTTGTTACCAGAAGAGACCCGAAGTGAACCATCAAGTCCGTTTGTTTGTGGGGCCAGTTTTTTTGAGAACCTGCTCTGTGCGAGATGCCCCCGGAAACAAGACTTGAATGACCCCTTGGCCCCTGCAGCTGGTTGGGGGTCGGACGTGTGCTGCCGCAGCTGCTCAAGGAGGTCTCAAGGGATTGGCAGAGGGCCCAGAGGGCTTCAGGGAGGAGGTGACCCCTGGACGCTTGCGCAGGGCAGAGCTGCTCCTGAGATGGATGGGAGACGTTACCTTCCTTGCCTCCAGTCTCTGCTGGTACAATAGTCCAGGGGAGACTGGAGGACCAGCAGCCCACCACTAGCTGGACCCGCCCTGCAGCCCTGCCCTTGAGGGGCTCTGGGCCCAGTCCACAGGCCCGTGTCTGCTCATCCACACTGCACATTAATCCAGGCTCTACACGATGACGCTTAGAGCAACAAAGGAAGCGCTTGGCATCCACAGTCTCCTCTCTGGGAGCCTTTTAGTGTCATCCTCACAAGAGGCCTGAAGTTAGGAGGCAGACTGGTCTCCAGCCAGCTTCCGAAGGAAAGGGGTTATGGAAGTGAAGTTATTTTGGGAATTATTCAGGTTAAACACCCCACTCCCCCCAAAAATGGAAGAAACAACAAAAAAAAGAAAAACCATGGTGCCTCTAAAGACACAAAATTAAAAGGCAGTTTTTCCAAAAAGGTGAAAGGATCACTTGAGATCCTCATGGTAAGCGAAAAGACTGTGTCGGTCCAGAGGTGGGACTGGGCACAAACCCAGCACCCGCCGGGGTGGCAGATGGGGAGGGTGGGGGTGCAGGGAGCGAGGCAGGGGGCCAGGACCAGAGATGTTCTCCAGCCCAGGAGCTGACAGCCAGCAGGAGCGGGGCTGGAGTGGACGGACTCCAGGGGGAGGTGTGGAATCTGGTGTGTTGGGGGAAGGGCAGTGACCTTGCTCAGAGATCTAATAAAAAGCAGAAACCAAAAAAAAAAAAAAAGCCAACCCAAAAGGAAGGGAACAGAGTCTTCCCTCAGCAGAATACAAATGACCGCCCTGCTAAGAAAGAAACAAAAGGTTACCACCTCCAGCTGAGGGACGCCTTGGGACAACTCCCCCAAGTCCCAGGACTGGACTGGCCAAGAAGCCCTTGAAGGACACGAGCGTCCTTGAGAGGTTGGGAGTCCCTCCCACCTGTCCAGAGTCACCTGGGCAGGTGAACATTTGCTGGTTCGGGATGTGTGTTCCTCTCCCACCAAGAGACTCTCCAGGGACCCCAGCCTGGGTCCAGCAAGCACAGAGCAGGCCAGAGCTGAGCCCCAGGGCCCAGCCCAGGAGCAAAAGCTGCACCTCCTCCAGAGGGCGTGGTGTCCTGCGGGCTGTCCGAGGGAGCCCGGCCCTGGCCACAAGAAGGGAGGCTGGAGGGGGTTGGTGGGGAGCCGCCTGGGAGGGCCCCATGGACCAGTGGGAACCAGGGGAGCGGCCCCAGCTGGGTGGCGCTGGGCCGGCTCAAAGCAGCTGAGGGTCCACAGGAGAGCACGGGACAGCTGTCCTGTTTGCCGTCCTCTCAGGCTAGGAGGCTGGGACAGGTCCAGAGACGAGGACGCGGTGGGGGCAAGAGCGGGGGTGAGGGGGTGGCCCCGGGGGAAGGTTGTGGGCTCCAGGGCCCCTCCCTGCAGGGTGCTGCTCTGCCTCGCACCCCAGTCTCTGGTCCAAGGCCTCTGTCCTGGGTGCGACCTCAGCCCAGGGTCACCCTCAGGACCCCCTTTCTGAACCATCCCCCACGCCAAGCCCTTCTCTAGGCTGAGGCAACACAGGGCCCAGGTAATAGTTATCTTCGTGTGCTCCCTGTGGGGGCATCTGGGGGTTGCCAGCCCCCTCAGAGGGGGCTTCCCCAACACTCCTGACCCTGGGGTCAACAGCACCATGGGAAACACCAGCCCAAAGTGTGGGTTTTCACTGAATGGCAGACAGGGAGCTCCGAACAAAACATCTGCTTTATGATCTGACCATCGTGGTCACTTGATGTCCATCACCAGGACACGTCTTTCCCAGAAAGAGCAGGAGAAAAGATGTTTTTATGCGATCAAACACTTTTATTTGGAATAAGGATCAGAAAAATGAAGAGAACTCCTCAAAGGTGTTGGATCACAGGGTCCTCAGCAAGAGATTAGAAAATAATTACAAAAACATTTTGCAGCAGATTAAAATGACTTGAAACTACAACCACCGATCATGATATGTAAACACGTGGAATCAGCGGTCAAATCTTTGGACGATTTGCTCTCTTGTCTGCTGGGAGTTGGGGGGGATCCATGGCCCACAAATCCCAGCGGCTGTGACCAACTCCTACCTGGGGCACGCTCCCCGCCAGGCACCTGCCAGGGTGAGGACAACAAGCAGGGCTCCCCCCGCCAGGCTCCCACAGCCCCCCTCCCCACCCCGGTGTCTCAAGGCTGAGGGACTGGGGACTGGTGGTCCCCGCTCGGGGGCGGCAGTGGTCACCGCAGCATCACTGGGGCAGCTGGCGCTTCAGCTGGGCGAGTCTCATGAGGCATCCATCCCGCCACACCCTCCTGGCAGCCAAGTGCTCTGCGTCATCCGGAACCTTCACGCACATGGCCTGGGAACAGAAAAAAAAGAGGAGAAAGGGGAAGGAAGTGTGAAGGACAACTAATTAAGCAGAAGGAAAACCACTCCTATTTATGCACACTCTTGAATCTGCTTTCAGAGACAGAAGAAGCCTGGCAAACCCTCAACTGATGTAACTCCCCAAACCCGGGGGAGCTGACGGCTCCTCAGGACACGCTGGTGTGAGCCGCTGGCTCCCTGGTCACACTGCTCACAGGGTCCCCTGTGACCTAGACAGGGCCAGGGACAGTCAGCAACAGGAACCTGGGGGTCAAGGCGAAGAACCCAGCTGCAGGTGACACCTCGTTTCCGCAGGCAGGAGCTCACACACCTGGTGTACCTTCTCAGCTGTGACCCCAGAGAACTCAGGAATGGGTCCAAAAGTCTTCAGGACACGCTTCATGCCTTCGCTGTACCTGTCACAGTAGCTTAACATACCTGGAAGCAGAAGGAAACAAGAACACCCCTGGGTCAGTGAGCTCTGTCTCCACCCAAACCTGGGCCTGTCCGCAGGGTCTGGCCCCCATGGGTGTCGAGGGCCAGCAGGTGGGACACACGCCCTGCTCAGCCACACCGGGGTCAGAACTCAGCCTCTCCCAGCATTAAAGCCCTGAGAAGCAACCTGACCTCCAGGCCCCCTGGTGCCTGGGTTAGCATCTCTCAGGGACTTCGGACGGCCCAGGTCAGCTCTGAGTCCTCAAGTGTCACATGAGTCCTCTTTGCACCACAAACGTCTCCTTCAACAATGGGCCTATGAGGTCACCTGTGTACCTGTGTCCACCACTCAAATGCATTCCCTGAGAATCAAAGATGGCAAGTTCAACTGCATCCATTCCCTACTTGCCTCTTACCCATGGGCTCCAGTTGGCCCTTCACCTCCTGGGCGACAGGTTCTCAACACGGGCTATTTACCCCCGTGGGGCAGACCCAGCTGTGGCCATCAGGTTAGGGCCCCATCAGTCCCGAGGGCTGCAGGTGACCCCCGACCACAAGCCTCCCAACGCGTCCACCGACACCGGGCCTCAGTGGAGGATGGAGTCCTAGGCTTGGTGGAGAAGCACGTGGAGCAGAGGCTGACCCTGAAGGGGCAAAGGGGACGCCGCCCTTAGGGTAGCGTCAGGTGTGTGTGGGGGAGGCTGATTCCAAGAGGAAGCCGTCGGCTGCCCGCACACGGGGTGGCCTGCCTGGACCAGCCGCTCCGCACATACACAGCCCAGCCCGCCCCTGCCCGCCAGGCGGGGAGGCTAGGCCGGTCGGTGCAGGCCTGCGCTCGGGGCAGGTCTCACAGGAGCCCAGCGCAACACCCCCTCCAAACCTGCTGAGCTGCCCTGGCCCTCAGCCAGCCCTTTCAGAACCAGGGAGACTCAGCAGTTGGTCAGGCAGGCTAAAAGGATAACAGGGAACAAACAAACTGCAGGATGTGAAGCATCCCAGAGCAGGGCTCGAATCTGCCCCACGACACTGCATGTATGTGCACGCTAAGTCCTTTCAGTTGTGTCCGATTCTGTGCGACCCCATGGACTGTAGCCCGCCAGGCTCCTCTGTCCACGGGATTCTCCAGGCAAGAATACTGGGGTGGGTTGCCGTGCCCTCCTCCAAGGATCACATACACTGCATGATTCACTTAAAAGTGATCTCCAATGGACACGCCTTAAAAAAAAAAAAGACGCATAACGTCTGTGGGGTTAGTTTTTGTGTATCTACATCTGTGTGAAAGCTTAAATTCACTGATTTCAACTGCATTTGCCTCAAATCATTTCCCTTCTCTCTGAGAAGGATGACACCCACTTTGTCTTAGAAGAGAAAGTGGTCCGGTGGGTGAAAATTCAAACACACTACTTTTCTGACATTAGCACCTGCACTTAAGCTCCGGACACTCCCTTTTAAATTGAAGGGTTTTGCTGCATTTACCAGAAGCATGGGGGACAGTTCAGAGCTTGGGGAGGCCCCCCCGACCTCCGCCTGTACTCCTGGATATGCAGCATCTCTGCAACGTGGAAAATGCCCCAGACACTGACTTACTTTTAGAAATTAAATATTTACACCACTGTGCCTATTTGTAGGTTTACTCAAACTAAAGGTGATACAATCTAGGCACAAACACAGCTTACCCGTTTTGGGGGAGCAGAGACACCCAACAGAAAAAGCTGGAAAGACAGAGGAGAGAGCAGGCAGGTGTGCTGTAGTTGTGAGCTCACCCACTTTCGGGGAAAATGAGCTGCCCTGCCCCTCCTCCCCCACCATGAGCCTCGGGACGCAATTCAGGTGCCCTGTTTCACCTCCGGCTACTTAACGACTTCTCAACAAGCGCTCCTCTCTCGTGGCCCTAGTGAAGTCATCTGAGAATCCCAGGGGCTTTCTCGTACCTTTTTTCCTACTGCCTTTTATAAAACTTGTAGTTTTAAAAGAGCTTTTCATTTCTTCAGAACAGAATAAAATACAGTAAAACTCTTATACAATTCATAATTTTGCCCCAACTTGCTCAAAAGCCAATTAATATTTCAGCCCTACTAACATAAGAACACTTCTGCAGTAGGCCCTCAACTCTCGCATAAACGCCCACTGTCTGCTAGGCTGGTAGCCTGCACTCACTCCAGACACGGGAAGTTTGTGGCGAGTTGGAACCGGTGCTGTGAAGGAAAGTCCAGTGAAGGAAAGTTCTCCCCTCCCATTAGGGTCAAAAAGGAGGGCTTTAATTTATTTCCAACTGTAGTTTTGGCTTCCCTACACCATGAAAGGTGAGTGGTATGGGAATCACTCTGAAATAATGATCTCACTGACAATGGGAAGGAAAAAAGCCACTTCACCTTTTATCCCACTCAGCTGCCCACCCCCACTCCCCCATCTTCTTTACATCAATGCCCTCTGCTTGGTCAACAATATCCACTTCCAAAAACTCATAGAGCTTAGCTTTCTAGAAGACCCTGAGGGACTTTCCTGGCGGTCCAGTGGTTACAAGTCCATGCTTCCACTGCAGGGAACCCAGGTTGGAACCCTGGTTAGGGAACTAAGATCTCTCATGCTGTGTGGCACAGGCCCCCTCCCGCTCCAGAAAGAAGACTTTGAACCTAACTGCTTAAGAGCTGCTTATACAGAATAAGAAAAGATCGGGGGAAAACAGATTCTCATGAGATTAGATTTAGCTCATCTCACCGTTTTTGACTCGAGCCCAGCGTCTCCACCCAGCTTACTCTCACACCACCTCTGTGAGGGTCACGGCTGCTGTACCAGTTTTACAGGTGGGTAAACTGAGGTGCAGTGAACTGACCTGCATGAGGTCATCTAGTTTGCAAGTCTAGCAGGGCCCCGCCGGCCAGACCCACCACTCACAGCTGGCACTTCACGGTGGAGTAAGCGCACTGGCCTCCTCTTTCTCAGGCACTATTTTATTAGATTAAAAACACATCCTAAAATATCTCTACCACTTCCAGATAAACTGTAGCTTTTAAGACTAGTAACCAGAGCCTGGTAGGCTGCAGTCTGTGGGGTCGCTAAGGGTCGGACACGACTGAGCGACTTCACTTTCACTTTTCACTTTCACACATTGGAGAAGGAAATGGCAACCCACTCCAGTGTTCTTGCCTGGAGAATCCCAGGGATGGGGGAGCCTGGTGGGCTTCCGTCTATGGGGTCACACAGAGTCAGACACGACTGAAGTGACTTAGCAGCAGCAGCAGCAGCAACCAGCTTTAACCTGAGATGCTGGCTTTATGAAAACTACACCTAAAAGGAGGTATTCCCAATACGTTCTGGTGGCACGGTGAGGAATCATGCACATGTGCACGGTTCTGAGACAGATCTCAGAACTGACTCCCTCTGCTCCCTGGAATGCTCTGAAGTTGAAAGCTACATCTGTCCGCCACTATCACGGTCAGCCAATTAGGCTTTCTTATCAACTGCTTTGTTTGAAAAATTGTCGCGGGCCTCCTTCCTGTCTGTATGCTGTGTGTTCTCGAGTTTCATCAGCTTCTGTTTCTGTTTGTTTGAGAATTAACTGTTCTCAGTCTCTCCCTATCAATTTCTCGTGATACCTGAATTATTTTTCTCAAGAAAAAAAAAAGGAAGAAAGGAAAAGAAAAACATGACACATACCTCCAGGCAGCGTCTCCTACAGGGTGCTGCTTCTCCTCAGTTGTAAGGAAAGGCAAGCCTGTTTATATACCATGAAAGCAGCAACCGGCACAGACCCCTCAGCAGCCCCTACCTTCTGCGTTGAGATGCATGGTCTCCAGGGGCCCAATGAACGCGTACCGCAGGCCCAGGCCGTCTGACATGACGAGGTCAAGGTCACCCGGAGACACCACACCTTCCTGAGAGGAGAGAATGGGGTCCGGAGGTGAGCTCATAGGGAGGACAATTCGTTACCATTGGTCTCATCCTCACTTCTCTAAACAGGACCCCAAACACCCCAGAAGCCCTAGAACAGGCTTCGTCAGATGTGGCATCACACGGTGATCATACACGAACGAACCCTGAGAAAAGATCAGCTCGTGAAATATTTGGACACCAATTCAGTTCCTGTCCCTACGGTCCCCACCTCCAGTGTCCTGGCTTCTTTAGCTTCTCAGGGAAGGGGAGGAGGGGGCACGGGGGATGGGGCGTCAGAGGAAACAGCCAGAAGTGTCCCCTGACTTCTAAGACCTGAGGCCATCGGAGGGGCAGGAAAGCCATCCTCAGGCTCTGCTGGCCTGCAAGCCCGGCCTTGCCCAGCTTTTAACGAGTTTGTAGAAGAGTGCTTCTCTGATGAAATGCAGCTCAGAGCTGTGTGTTTGCAGAGGTGGGGCTGCCGTTTCCAGGGCCTCCATCGCCCATGCGTTCCGCTGGGAAGGCCCAGGAACACGTGTTGACAACCTGCAAGACCGCCAGCGCCCCCGGGATGTCCTAGCACATCCTCCAAGAGCCAACGCCCCCAGCGGCCTGGGCTCCCTGCCCCTGGTGCCAGCACCAGGGTGTGAAGCACCTCATCAGCAGGAGGAGTCCTCCAATTTCCTATTAGTTCTAAACCATCCTCGGGTTCACGTGACCACTGATGACAGCAGATCCACTCAGGTCACTCAAATGCTCAGTCTACCGGCCTCCACCCCTGGCGGCAGCGCTGGGGGGTTAGGGGGTGTCAGGAGGAAACAGTGCACACGAGGCCTGTGGGGCCACCCAGAACCACCAGAAACGACTGCTGGGTGGCAAGATGCCCCATCTCCCACATCATGTCTCGGCCCGGTCCTCTCCCACGGCCGCCCTGGCCCCTGGGGATGCTGTGAGAGGCAGCTGGGCAGGGATGGCTGATTCCCAACCCCCCAGTCCTGGTCCCTGGGTCAACATTCCAACAGCCTGGGGTTTTCATTCCAGCACCAAACTGTGAGGGATGTGGACCCGGAGGCCAGCCTGACCTGTGATGCTATTTGCCTTGGCTCTCTTCTTCCACAACTACGTTCTGCACTTTCAGAGCTGACTTCCAAAGATTTCAAAACACCCACAAAGTGAGCCACCCCAGAGCAGTTAATTCTTGATTTGTAAGTGTCGTGAGAGGGGACAGTGACCTGACTAGATAAAGGGTCAGAGGGCTTCCCACCACCCAACACTATCAGGTCCAGAGGACCCACACCTCCTCTGGGCTCCAGGTCCTTCCCTCCTGCTTCATCCACGGAGGGCAGTCAGGTTTTTATCTGTTGCTATTCATTAGCTGAACAAGTTAGAAAAGGGAAAAGTCTTCATGTCTTCTCTTCCTAACTGCTTCTTTCTGCTCCATATGGATTTTCTGAGGTAGACTTCTTTGTGTGTTAGTCACTCAGTTGTGTCTGGCTCTCTTTGCAACCCCAATGGACTGCAGCACACCAGGCTTCCCTATCCTTCACCGTCTCCTGAAGCTCGCTGAAACTCATGTCCATTGAATTGGTGATGCCATCAACCATCTCTTCCTCTGTCATCCCCTTCTCCTCCCACCTTCAATCTTTCCCAGTATCAGGGTCTTTTCCCAGTCAGTTCTTTGCATCAGGTGGCCAAAGTACTGGAGCTTCAGCTTCAGTATCAGTCCTTCCAGTGAATATTTAGGGTTGATTTCCTTTAGGATTGACTGGTGGAAACCTCAGCTCTGCCCTGAAGGTCATTCAATTGATTGGATGAAGTCTGCCCAGATTATTGAGAACAATCTCCTTACTTGAGTCAGCTGACTAGATGCTAATCACATGTATCAAACACCGTCAGCACTGTGTGTGACAGAATGACCAGCCCTCTGCTTGGCCGACCCTCACAGGGGACCCTCGGGCATCCTGGGTCTGGCACTCTGTGGGCAGGGAGAGGAGGCGGGAAGACATCTCTAAAATACCCACCGTGGGACTTGGCCTGGACCTGGGGAGACGAGGAGGAAGGGGGAGGTCCTAGGGGTCGTGCACAGTTCAGGGATACAAAATGTGTTGAGTGAGGCAAGCCCGGGGACTATCTCCTCTACTGATCACCAGCTACAGAAACAGTCTTCCCTCTAATCAGCCCATTTTCCTACTAAATTCTCTCATTTAATTCATGTATTTTGGCATGCCCTCATACTCATTTGCTTTTCTCACGTTTCTCCTGTCATCTTTCCTGGTCTCTCTTTTTTAATCCTTTTCTAGAAATTACTAATTCCCAGCTCTTGATCTTCTTCTACTTTGTTTTGCTCTACTTTCCACCACACGTGGTCCTGAATTTTCAAGTTTTTCTTGTGCAAACACTTCTCCACCTCAGCTACCACCACCACCCACCAGGAACAGACTTGCCCCCCAGGAACTGGGACAAAGTTATATACAAGTTTCCCAACCCACAACCAGAGCCGTCCAGGCTTCAATCCAGTGTCTTGACTGAGGCAAAAAAACGTTTTACTCAGTTACGTGTTAGACAATGAAATGCTGTAGCCGAGGGTGAGAATGAGTGAAGCCTGAGATGGTCCAGCATCACCCCCGTCAAAGGCTCAGGACGAGGGGTCTCAGGGAAAGAGGCCCCTTGAGGCTTAATCCAGATCCCCAGAGATGGTCAAGCTCAAACCAGATGGGAATGACCCTAATGCAAGACGGTAAAGCCCAACAGGGGGTGCTGGGCCCACCTTTAGAAAGCCCAACCCCACAGTCCATACAGACCCAGGATTCAGAGTAAGGCAGTTACAGACAGTGGAGTTTAAACTAAGAACTACCACGGGGATGAGGAGGCCAGCTTTTCTCATGAGGAAGCACCTGGAGCCATGAATTCGTTCCCTCCACACACGTAAACTTGTGCGTTTCCTCTCTATACTCGTTGCCAAGCACCACGTGTCCAACGTGCACCACGAAACTGGCTCCAGAGCAAGATCGAAAGAGGCCCCCTCCACCCGTCTCCACCCACAGTTCCTTCCTGGAGGAGGAGGGACAAGGACAGGACAGGACTTCACAGGGAGGACCGCCCAGTGCTGCCAGCCAGCTCTCCTCACCCCGAGGCTGGCGGTCCATGAGCTGTGCGTTTTCTGAGAAGCGGGGCGGGGCCATTCCTTCAGGATGACCAGGCTCCAAGCACCTTGGAGACGAGCTGACTGAACACGCTTAGTTGATGCAACAGGGCACTGGATCACAACCCTCCCGCCTCTGCGTCCAGAGCCTCAGACAGGATCCTGGGTGGGGGGAGGTGATGAGAGATGCGGGGAGGACTACTCCCGCTGGCAGGGCCCCTGGGATGTGCGGCCCCAGGCAGGCCCAACCCCCGGTTAGGTATCCCTTCAGACGGAGCGACCCCGCTGCCCAAGTCGTTCTGGGAGAAGGAGCCAGAGGAGGAGACTGAACGTGCAAAGAGGCACCAGAAGGCAGAACACCTGAAATGACCTTAAAACATCCCACAACAGGGGAAAGGTTAGATTTTTTTCAAAAAGATCAATGAAACAAAATATCACAAAGCCGTTAAAAACGAACAAAAACTTGAGGAAAGTATTCTTAACACAGACAAGACAAGAACGCAGAAAAATAAAAGCAATCTAACTCAGGGTAGGGAACAGAAGTGGTATTTTCCCTGTGAGTATTTTTGAGAATAAAGCCTTCAGTGGAAATAAACCAAAAAATTAAAGGGAAGGAGAGGAAAGACTTGGTGCTCATCCAAGGGACAATCTTAAAGGAAATCAGTCCTGAATATTCATTGTAAGGACTGATGCTAATGCTGAAGTTCCAATACTTTGGCCACCTGATGCAAAGAACTGACTCGTTGGGAAACACTGAACACAAGAGGAAAAGGGGACGACAGAGGAAGAGATGGTTGGATGGCATCACAGACTCAATGGACATGAACTTGAGCTGACTCCAGGAGAAGGTGAACAGGGAAGCCTGGCGAGCTGCAAAGAGTTGCAAAGAGTCAGACACAACTGAGCAGCTGAACAGCAACAAAGGGACAGTCCAGTGCTGTCTGGGCCACAGCGGTGTTACCCACTTCTCCCGTGACAAAGCTCTCAGGAAGAAAAACACCAGCGGCAAAGAGGCCAATAGAAACAAAAAGTCTGAACCTTAAAACCATTCACAGCAAAATCCCTTGTTTGTGCAAATATAAGTGCACCGGGGCTCAGTGAGGCTGGGACTGAGGGTCCTCGGGAACAAAACTCTTTACAGAGAGGTTTGATGGCAACCCACCCCAGTGTTCCTGCCTGGGGAATTCCAAGGTCCATGGGGTTGCAAAGAGTTGGACACGACTGAGGGACTAACACTTTCACTTTGAATCAAGCAGTGAAAGCCCCATCCCCACAGCAGGCACACACAACCGGGTCTCTGCCCCTCTGACCTCCGGGGCCAGCTCCCGCTGGCACTGGGGGCGGGACGAATAGGCTCCTGTCCAGCTGTGACCTGTGGCCCCCTTCTCTGCCTCCTTTCCTGGGGACACATTCCCACCCCACCCCCCACCTCCATCAGGGGCCCCCTGCCTGCCTGTCAGCTCACACTAGAGGAGCTGAAACCTCTCACTGCCCGAGCACCTGTGGGAGAGGACAGGCAGTCAGGTGTTAGAGTAACAGCACCTCACCTTGTTTTCTTTCAGAGCTGTTAGAACACTAGCATAAATGCTTTTGCTTTAAACACTGTTAGAGTAACCCCAGGCATGCCAGACAGGTTTTTTTTTTTTTTGTAATTGAATGTGTGGTTGGTGTTTTCATTATGTTTATCTGTTAATGGGGCTGGAGTTGTCTCTAAAATAATACATCAGCAGCATGTCTCCTTTGAATAGGGCTTTACTGCTCGCCACTGTGGCTACTCAGAAAGTCACCGCCCATAAAACAGTAAACACTGTTATAAAAATGGTCTACTTCTTACAGACCATCGCTGCTGGAAGAGTTCTAATTAACTGACGCGGGATCGAACCCAAGTCTCCTGCAGAGGAGGCAGGTTGTTTACCATCTGAACTACCCAGGAAGCCCAAGTCTGAGCAAAACCACCACTGGCCTTAGAAAAGCTCCTGCAGCCTTCCGGCTCTACAGTTTGTCATGTGTGGAGTAACTCAGGTCAGCTATGAGTGGCCTCTAGTTTCTCTGATTGGCTCCCAGTGCATTAAACCACTTGTTGAGCTGTGGGTGTGCTTCTGATATAGTTCTGCTACTGCTGCTGCTGCTAAGTCGCTCCAGTCGTGTCCGACTCTGTGCGACCCCACAGACGGCAGCCCACCAGGCTCCCCCATTCCTGGGATTCTCCAGGCAAGAACACTGGAGTGCGTTGCCATTTCCTTCTCCAAAGCATGAAAGTGAAAAGTAAAAGTGAAGTCGCTCAGTCGTGTCTGACTCTGTGCGACCCCATGGACTGCAGCCTACCAGGCTCCTCCATCTGTGGGATATGCCAGGCAAGAGTACTGGAGTGGGTTGCCATTGAGTTCTGGGGCTTCTTAAAAATGCTGAGACCATGGGGTCCTTCCAGACCTGTCCTATAACAAAAAACATCTCCCGTTCCATTGACCTCTGAATGAAAGGCCACTGACAGGAGGCTCTTCCAACTAACAGCTGAGAAAGCAGGTGTTGGTTAATCTGGAGGATGGTAGGAGTCCCCTGGTGGTCCAGTGGTTAGGATTCTGAACATTCACTGCTGGGGGTGCAGGTTCAATCCCTGGTTGGGGAACTAAGATCCCACAAGCTGTACGGCATAGCCAAATAAATAGATAATAAATTTATTTTTTTAAACCCTTAAACTTTTTCCTGAGGGGGAGGAGTGGGCATGTGGCTTGTAGGATCTTAGTTCCCAGACCAGGGATGGAACCCAGGCCCTCAGCAGTGGAGCCCTAACCACTGGGAAACCAAGGAATTCCCAACCCCTAAACCTTCAAGTTTAAATTTTAGACAACATAAAATGTAGAGAGTCCTACAGCGGAGGGCGTGGTGGCATGGAGGCAGCAGCCCAGCTCCTTCTTGGATCCTCTGACTTCCCTTCATGTCCTTCTACACAAATATCCCTGCCAAATACACAGACGGGTGTCGCCAAGGTCTGTTCAGCAGCACTTTGCTCCAGCCTCTGCTTTTCCCTCCTGGCCACACGCCAGGGAAGCCAAGCTGAAGCAACCCTGCTATTTCCAGCACCTTCCTCTGAAGAAACCTCCCAACCAGCCCCACACCCACCACCCGGAGCAGGCTTTGAACTTGCTTCCTCTTGTCGGGGCTTCAGCCTCCCTGATCCAGGGCTGGGGAGCATGTGGCTCAGCCTGGGCCTGTGCTTTCCTTCGCCTCCTTGCTGTCCGTTTGTTCCGGTTTCATTCCAGAACAGCTGGGAGGGCCCGCACTTACTGGGCTGCAGGGAACCAACTCAGGATGATATTAGTGGAAAAAACTCCCTCCACCAACCCTGGACTCAGTAAAGGTCCTTCTCAGAGGCTGCGTGTGTGAGTAGTAAACTTCCTGGATGAACTTGGACTTGGGGAACTAGGGGCACGCACGCTGACCCTGGCTCTGAAAGGAGAGAAGAAAGCCAAGGACCTCCTGCCTCCAGGCGATCACAGCCCAAGCGAGAGCAGTGTGAGTACTCCTCAGGCATCCACAGCCTCGGGTCCTCTTGCCCCCAGACTCCCTGGGCCACACCACCTCCCCCAGCTGCCCCCTCTGTCAAGGAGCTGCTGTTCCCCCCAGTCTAAGCATACTCTCAGGACGAGGCCAGGAGCTCACCACCCAGCGGCAGGTCCAGCCCAGGAGCACCAGACTTGCAGTGACCAGAGAAGGGACTTCCTCTCAGGCCTGAGGAGTTGCCCCATCCGGCCGCCACCTTTGGAGGGACCCTCTGTTCACACAATGGAGATGAGGAAAAGCAGGCTGCCATCTGCACCTCCGCTCCTGAAATCAAAGGCTGCATGACGATGCCAAGATGTCAAGCAGGAGGCCAGCGGGATGAGGGAGACGCCGTCTGGCGGATGGGATGGGATGCGGGTAGCAGCGAAAACCTAGCATTCGTTGTTCAGACATGTTTGTGTTCTAAGTGAAAGCGAATTAAATCGTTTTTAAAAAATCAACGTTGGGCTTCCCTGGTGGCTCAGAGGTAAAGAATCCACCTGCTGATGCAGGAGACACTGGTTTGATCCCTGGTCCGGGAAGATCCCACATACTGAGGAGTGACTAAGGCCGTGTTCCACAACTACTGGAGCCCGAACACTCAAGAGCCTTTCTCCACAGCAAGGGAAGCCACCGAGATGAGAAGTTCCTGCAGCACAACTAGAGAAAAGCCTGAGCAGCAACAGAGACCCAGCACAGTCAATAATAGAAAAATAAATGAAAACATTTATTAGACAAAGACCCATCACAGCCAAAAATAGAAAACTAAAACATGTATTTAAAAAAAAACAGCTATATTCACGTGGTATCAGGTATGTAAGCAATTAGACTTGATTAAAGTTTGCTGTAGGGAAACACTGCACTATCTTAAACTACACTCAACAGAAACACTTGGAGTTTACCACAGAAAGCCTGGTCTGCTCATTTTACCATGTGACCTTTGAGATGCACCTTAGTAGCTGAAAGCAGTGCTCACAGTGACTGCATCCATGTACAGAATAAAGCTTGGCCACAAAGGCCTGGACTCTCTCCAAGGGTCCTGTACGGACCACAGATACCACAGCCCGAACTGGACACCAGAATGGAAGCCCTGGAAGCCCTGAAGCTCAGGGCCCACAGGCAGATATCCACTTGGAGGTTCTGTTTCTCAGAAGTGTGAACACCACCTGACATCAGCAGTCTGAAGCTCATTACCACCCACACATTCCAACGAACTGAGAATCCTCGGCGGCTCTGTGATTCACCCCTGCTCGCCTCCACGACCCTCTTGCAACAGGACAGGAATTTACGGGCAGTGCAAGCTCAGCCACTGTCTGGGCAAGAGTCTATCATCTCAACGCTTCTTCCCTCATCATGCCCATCAGCTTAAGAGGATGGGCTGAAAAGCACTTTCCCAGCAACAGGATCCGGCACACACGGACCCAACCTTGGGCCCCTAGGCTGCGGTCGTCAGCATTTCCTGGCCAACTAGGGCTGCTCTGGCCCAATTCTGCAGCCAGATGGGCCACAGAAAAAGGACTGAGCGACTGTGAGCGCCCACCAGCCCTCGTGCAGTTGCAGCCGGGGGTGGGGACCATGTGCCCCGTGGAGCCCCTTCCTGCCCACCGCCCTGCCTCTGGTTGTGTCCCCCCTTGTTCCCCACTATGACAGGCCTGCAATAGCGGCCCCTGCCCTCCCACCCCATCTCCTCTAGAATTTCTCTCTCCTGCTTGGCTGCAAGGATGAAGGGACACCCTCCCTCCAGAGCTGGTAAGACAAAAAACAGGAAAACCGTAAGAGGGGGAAAAAAAAAATCAATGAAACAAAAAGCCTTCTTTTCAAGAAACTGACAAACCTGTGTGTTAAGTCACTTCAGGCGTGTCTGACTCTTTGCAACTCCATGGACTGTAGCCTGCCAGGCTCCTCTGTTCATGGGATTTTCCAGGCAAGAATACTGGAGTGGGTTCCCATGCTCTCCTCCAGGGGGGTCTTCCCAACCCAGGGATTGAACCAGTGTCTCCTGCATTGGCAGGTGGGTTCTTTACCACTAGAACTACCTGGGAAGTCCGTATGTAAATATCAGTTCAGTTCAGTTCAGTCGCTCAGTTGTGTCCGACTCTCTGCGACCCCATAAATCACAGCACGCCAGGCCTCCCTGTCCATCACCAACTCCCGGAGCTCACCCAGACTCAAGTCCACAGAGTCGGTGATGCCATCCAGCCATCTCATCCTCGGTCGTCCCCTTCTCCTCCCGCCCCCAACCCTTCCCAGCATCAGAGTCTTTTCCAGTGAGTCAACTCGTCGCATGAGGTGGCCAAAGTATTGCAGTCTCAGCTTATAAACTGCTCTCTATATGTGAGACAAGCATAGAACTAACAAGTTTAAAAGCCATCCACTGTTTCTTCCTCAAGCTCTTGAAATAAATGGGGTTTCTTTAAAGGACACAAGTTTACTCAAAATATAATTTCTTTTTCCTCTTGAAAAACAGTACCACTTGGGGTGGGGAACAGTCTGAGACCGTGGGGAAACTCAGCACATCACAGAGAAAATGGTGTGGAAATGACAGGAAAGGGCAAGAATAGAAGTCTTCATCACGTGCGAGTATCAGGTGACTGATGGTACAGAGGAATCTCTGAGAGGAAGGGGTGCCCCTGGTCTCTGGAACAGATCGAGCGCCTGGTTCTCCGCCCACCCCTCCTCCTATCCCCCCCAAACCCCACTCCCACCCCACCCACCTGCATCCCCCGCTCAGCCACGGGCCGCAGCCCTGCCACACACCTCCACAAGCCGCCAGGCCTCAGCGATGACCGCATACTGGAGGCGGTTCAGGGCAAAGCCGTCGACCTCCCTCAGGAGCCTGACCGGGGACTGTCCGACCCTCTGCATCAGGGCATAGGTCCTGTCCACGGTGGCGGGGGCTGTCTCTGGGTGTGGGACCAGCTCCACCAGCGGCACATAATACGGTGGGTTGACCTTGGGAGAGAGATGGCCGGAGAGAGTTGAGAAGACAGCTTTGGCATTCGGGTATCGCTCACGATCCTAAACGGTCAGGGTGGGTGGGGAGCAGGTTTAACACAGGAATGAGGAGCCCATCTGATGACAAGAAACTAGAGGAATAAAGTCGTTCACAAAGAGGGGAGACACAGAAAGACCTTGGGCGCAGAGCTGCAGGAATTGTAAGCAACCCTGAGGTTCCAGCTCACGGTGCCAGCAGGCCCCCTGCACTTTTACCGCTGACCTCCCGTGGCTCGGCCACTGGCTGTCCAGCCCTCACGGGCTTCTCCCCACCTTCGCCCAGCCTCCTCTTCCCACATGAGTCACTGCCATTCTACCGCATCGGTGCTACGGGCAATATCTTCCCCAAACCTGGAACTCCCTTAACGTCTCCATGCTGAGCCTCAAACATTGGCTTCCCCGATCAAATCTCACCCACGAGTCACACAGGCAACGCCCTAGAGCCTCAGCACCGAGTGTCACCTGAGACAGGAAGAGAGTCTGCCCACGGTGGGATGGCTTGCCTACCCAGCATTGGTCTTCTTGTGGTTTCTTGGCTCTGGTTTTCTTGGTTTACTTTGAGAAATCCTTGAAGATTCTTAGAGAGAGCTCTCCTACCTCTAAAGAAAATGCTATTTGACAAAAGGCTGCTAATGACCCTCACCACTAAGCAGATGCACACTCGCTAAACTCTTTCTCCAAAAGATATTGTATTTTAAGTTGTTTTTCCTCCGAGTATGGGTGAAAACAGGTAAAAATCTCACATTTACCAGAGTACAAGAGGCATCCATTTTAAAATGACTTCCACAGGAGAGAGAACGTATTTCCCCTGGAACAGCCTGGAGGGGAAGCTGACCCTCACACCTTGGAGGTTTCCTCTGCTCCCAGCCTGTCCTGGGGAAGCATCTACTTCAAATAAACTAGAAATCAATTCTCAGCTGAATCACTGGCCCCCTGCCTGGAGTCACTGAGTTCCTACAGAGATGTGTGACCTCTGGCCTTTTTAAACATCAGAATCATAAGAACTGGGAGCATGTCTGTCCGTGATGAACTTCTCTTTACGGGAAGACAGGGGTGTTGGGCCTGGGGTCTCTGCAGTGCTGTGAGCCTTGTAGGGGCAGAACACAGGTCAGGGCAAACAGGTAAAAGGCATCTTTCTGTGCATCTGGCTCACTCCTATCTCAGTCTCGCTTGCAGGCTGCCTTGCAGACTTCCTGTCCACACTTTCTTTAAGCCCTGCTGCCCACGGGCCGCCCTGGCAGCCGGCCTCCCTCTGCTCACTCAGACCCCCCAAGAGACGCCACAGGCGTGCTGAGACCACACGCGGCCTCCCCGTTCCCTGGGTCATAGTCGTAACTATGCCCCGGTCGTTCCCCGTCTGGCAGCCACACTCTCACACACACCCCAAGCACACACCCCACCTGAGCACATGCCCCACCTGTCCTAGATCAACTCGGGTGGTGGGAGCCGACCTCACCACAGCACCCCAGGCCTGTGACAGTGAGTGACCTGAGGCCAGAAGTCTGTAAGATTTGTTCATTCTTTCTCACGATGCATGAGATACAAGATACAATTCAAGGAATTCTGGATAAAATTCTTTTTAAAATGATGATAACATCCAACTTGCTAAATATACTAAAAAGCCACTAGATCATACAAGTTGAGTTGTGTGATATACGAATTACATCTCAGGAAAGCAGTTAAAAAGCATAAGCAGGTTCGTCGAGACGAATTGCTCCTGGAAACCCAAATGAGACTCGCTAGGTTTCCAGGCTGGACATACTCACGGGGTGGGCCACCAGGCACTGCTTCACGTGCGCCAAGCCGGCGAACAGCTTGGAGGGCAGGAGACATGAGCTGGAGCTGCTCAAGACGACATGGTCATCAGCAATTTTGTCCAGCTGAGCGAACAGCTTCCGCTTCAGCTCCAGGTTCTCCGGGACACATTCCTAAAAAGGACAAGCTCAGATTACCACAGAGGGTCGCCACACTCAGGCCCAAGCAAAGCATCTCATGTTTGTGTCCTTCCCAAAAGGAAGCAATTAGAGAACCACCAGCAACATTCAAGAACAGGTAGAGAACGGACGGGAACTGAGAGAGCAGCACTGATGTACACACAGTGTGCGTGCCCGGTTGCCTCAGTCGTGTCCGATTCTTTGTGACTCTGGAGCCCGCCATGCTCCTCTGTGCATGGGATTCTCCAGGCAAGAATACAGGAGTGGGTTGCCATTCCCTCCGATCTTCCCAACCCAGGGATAGAACCCACGTCTCCTGCATCACAGGTGGATTCTTTACCATCTGAGCCACTGGGGAAGCCCCCATATGTATACTACTCTGTGTAAAACAGAGAGCTAGTGGGAAGCTTCTGTGTAACACAGGAAGCTCAGCTCAGTGGTCTGTGATGACCTAGAGGGGTAGATGTGGGGTGGGAGGGAGGCTCAAGAGAGAGCTGATTCACTTCACTGTATAGCAGAAACCAACACAACATTGTAAAGCCATTATACGCCAATTAAAAATAAATTTTAAAAGAAATATATAAAATACAAAAATAATTTTTTAAAAAATATTTAAGAACAGGAAAAAAATAGCTGTCAAAAAGTACAACAGATCTTGGTAACTCTGGGAACTGGGTGATGCATATATGGGAGCTGTATTTTCTAGTTCTGTGTCAAGCTGAAAATTCTCATAATAAAAAAGCCCTCCAACTGTATGGGGGTGGATTCTACAAACAGAACACACAACAGCACTGCAGGTGAAGTGTATGAATATCAACAATAGTCACCACTACTTGTGTGTCCTGATCATCAGATCAACTTATCTTCAAGGAAAAATCTTATCTTCATGAAATGAGCAAACACACTACATCCATAATTCCCAAAAGGCTTCTTGAGAGTCCACTTCTAATCAGAAATAATTTGAAAAAGACCTTTGTTACTAAAAATCTAAAATTATTTTAATAAGGGGGAAACGGAGGAGGGTAGAGAAGCGAATTTGGATTAAATACCGCAGATAATGACTGTTCGGAAATTCAGATTATGTGCATAGCGGGCGGGGGGTGGGGGGGTGGATGGTGTGGGAAGGCGTTCTCAGACACCCAAACACAGGTCCACAGGCAGGTCCCTGGGAACTGGATGCTCAGGGCGGGTGCTGCCCTGCTGTGGAGAGACAGGGAACAGAAGGGGATGCTAGCTGGACCTTCAGGTGTGCCCTCCCCTCCCAGCATTGCCCCAGGAAATCCCACCAGGGGTCACTCCTACTAACAAGGGTCCCTGAGTTCCCACAGTCCCCGGTGAATTTGGGGTAATGGTTCCTAGTGGTGTCTGATAACAAAAATCAACTGTGCTCATTAACCATGCAAATCCTCAGGCCCCCACCACAGACGTACTGAGTCAGACTCAGCATGGGGCCCGGGCACCTGCATGTTATCCATCACTCTGATGACTTGTGTTCACTGAAGTCTGAGACCCACAGTTCTGAGGTGCGATAGGGGCCAACCGCACTCCCAATGGTTTGTGGCCAAATACATTCATTCCTGATGGTCTCCCACTCTGAGATCAGGCTCCCCACCACCCTCCCCACCAGGAACTTGCTGAGGGTGCCCTGGTCTGTCTAGCAGCACTGTGGAGGCAGAAACTGCACAAACTAGAAGACAACCAGCAGCGTGCAAAAGCTGACGCTAAATGCAGAAGTACTGCCTGTAACTTTATCAGATCACCCCCAAAATAAAATACTTTCAAGTTTAATAATATCTAATAATCTAATAAAGTGAAGTTAGCTGGGTAAATATTATGACATGAATTTCATTTCTATACCATCTACAAGGTTTTAAAAGCTTTCCTCCGTGGGTAAGGCATCAATATTGTGTCTGTTAGTAGTTTTAAAAAATATAGTCACACCACGTGAAATTTTATTCAGAACATAAGGTCACATAAGCACCACATCTCAAAGACAGGGTGAAAAAAGTGGAGTCATTTAAGAACTGTGAAGCCCATTGTGTTAAACCCCTTATCAAAAGGGAAAAGCTACAGTAGCTGGCGGGCTGTATTGAGTAATTCCTGGATCAGTTAAGTCTGCGAGTTGGGTTGGGTTTAAATGGAGCCTTGTAGTGAAGCCAGAGATGAATCGTGATGCCGATACTGTGCAGGCTAATGAAAGAGCCCTGTGAATGGCCTCATTGTGAGCCTGGCCTGCAGATTCTCCCCT
Organism: Moschus berezovskii; assembly: GCF_049115385.1. Taxonomy (NCBI): domain Eukaryota; kingdom Metazoa; phylum Chordata; class Mammalia; order Artiodactyla; family Moschidae; genus Moschus; species Moschus berezovskii. Next base: position 50,663,513 of record NC_142472.1, read on the forward strand.
GAAATTCTATGCCTTTCTTTAGATCGTCTGATTATCAAAGAGGCAAGAACACTCTAAGCAGAGGAAATCCAAGCCTGCTACAATTATGTAAGGGTTTTAACAGCGCATTTGCTTGAAGTTTCATTGTTGCCATCATTGTTAACCCACTTGTGTTCCATGTGCTGGGCCAGGGTTATGACGCCTCTGTCTATGCCAAGGCTTGAGCTCATCATCTCGCTGTTGCTCACTGCTTGTCTGAGAACCGGGGTCTGCAGACTGTTACTCGGGACGGTCATCTCTTAGATGGATTGCGAAGCTGAGAGCGGCTGCTCTCGCTCGGTGGCCATGGACAGCTGGGAGGAAGTGACAGCAAACAGCTAGACATACATCCCGCTCCCAGTAGGTGAGAGTGCCCTGGGGCTCACTGTGACTTTTCAGGGTCCGTCCAGGGAAAGCCACTAGATATCGAGTGCCAGCGAAAATTCGCTTTCACTGCTGAAGGTAACTAGCTTGACTTTGCTTCATTAAACTCTGACAACATTTTCTAAGCAATGGCTATTATTTGTGTTTTGTTTGTTTTGAAGTGGGAGAGATGTATCCATAATAAGTGATAATCTCACACACAAACACTAGCTCAGATTCTGAGGACAAGGAAAGTGTAAGGAACTTTCCAAGTATCACAACTGTTATCGGCACATCAGAAGATTACTCGGCAGCAGCATAAAAGACTTAAAAGGACACTGGATGACGATATTATTATAGGTCTAACTTTTAGTTCTCTCTCATTTACTTATAATTTGTAAAAGTAAACAATTTATATGCTTTAGTGTTTTATTCACAAAGAGTCGGATGCGACTGAAGTGACTTAGTACACAGATCAGTAGAATTCACCAAGGACAGCACTCAGACCCTGCAGGGCAGTTTGGGGGAGGGGCGTGGCCTCGAGTAGGGGGCGTGGCCACGATCTGCACGATACCCAAGCAAAGGCGGGACTAGTTGAGAGGGCGCTGACTTCTGCAGACGACCCACTCGCTGTGCGACCCTGTGCAGCTTCCAAAACAAATACTTTCATGGGGAAAATGAAATTTCATTAATTTTTTTAAAGGCAAGTCATGCATCTTAGATAGGCGTCCTGCTGCTAGAAAAATCTACATTTGCCAGTGCGAAATATCTGGAAACAGTCTTCAATGTTCTTTCCAAATAGAAACAAAAACTAAACTAGAAGTCTTTGATGCTTAAGATATTTTATATGCAAAGAAGTTCTATTTGCCAATTTTAGCGGGAAAGAGATGGCAAGAAAGGAAATTTGAACTAAAATCTTACTGTAACCATGGCAGAAGGGAATCCATTCTCAACTTGAGGATGGATGTGATCTACATCATAAGTTCTGTCTCTTTGCACTAAATACATCTCTTGCTTCAACCTCTTTAATCATCAGCAATTTCTTGCTTCAACCTGTTTCAGTTCAGTTCAGTTGCTCAGTCTTGTCCAACTCTTTGCGATCCCATGGACTGCAGCACGCCAGGCTTCCCTGTCCATCACCAACTCCCGGAGCTTGCTCAAACTCCTGTCCAGTGAGTCAGTGATGCCATCCAATCATCTCATCTTCTGTCGTCCCCTTCTCCTCCTGCCTTCAATCTTTCCCAGCATCAGGGTCTTTTCTAATGAGTTGGGTCTTTGCATCAGGTAGCCAAAGTATTGGAGCTTCAGCATCAGTCCCTCCAATGAATATTCAGGGTTGATTTCCTTTAGGATTGACTGGTTGGACCTCCTTGCAGTGCAAGGGACTCTCAAGAGTCTTCTCCAACACCACAGTTCAAAAGCATCAATTCTTTGGCACTCAACTTTCTTTATGGTCCAACTCTCACATCCATACATGACTACTGGGAAACCTGTTTAATCATCAGCAATTTCTCTTTTTTTTTAATCAACTATTTATTTTATTTCTAAAAATTATTTATCAATTTATTTATATTTGGCTGCACTAGGTATTTGTGTTTTGTGGGGGCTTCCTCTAGTTGCATCAAGTGGGGGCTACTCTCGAGCTGCAGTGCACAGGCTTCACATTGAGGTGGCTTCTCTTGTTGCAGAGCATGGGCTCTAGGCACATGGGCTTCAGAGGTTGAGAGTCATGGGCTCTAGAGTGTGGACTCAATAGTTGTGGCTCATGGGCTTAGTTGCTCTGCAGCATGTGAAATCTTCCTGGATCAGGAACTGAACCCGTGTTCCCTGCATTGGCAGGCCAACTCTTATCTACTGCACCACTAGGGAAGTCCCACTATTTCTTGAAAGAACACAATTGTTAAAAATCCATCAGATTAATAGACTACTATGACTAGACTTCTCAAGAGGTGGATGTTATAATTACAAAAAAATCCCATAAACCTTCTTACTCTAGAACAAATAGCATGTGTTAAAGAAAAGTACAGGTTTTCAATATCACAGATAATAAACTGTACTGTGCTCTAACCAAAGCCTCGCATTTTTCCTTAAAAATCAAAATACTTTTAGAGCATTTTATAAATCCTAAACAATCTTCTATAGTAATCTAGAATAAACTATACTCAATTAGAGACTTTTCTAAGGTAAAAAGCAGAGCAGGCTGTCCTGAGGAATGTGACTTCCTGGGTATTGGGTGTTGAGGTGACTAGGGTGGCTGTGGTCTGCTTCCAGCAGAGGTCCTTTCTCAAGTAACCACAGGGGATGGAGGTGAGAGAAGGGACACGGGTGACAACTGCTAGCCTGATGGTGTGTCTATCCCCATCTCATGCCAACAATTTTTTTTATACCTTTTAGGAAATCATTTATTTACAATTAAGTTAAAATGCTTGACATGAAAAAATATTATAATTTAAAATATTCTGGGACTTCCCTGGTGGGGGCTAAGAGGCTGCCTGCCAATGCAGGAGACACAGGTTCGATCCCTGGTCCAGGAAGATCCCACATGCTTCAGAGCAATAAGCCTGTGTGCCACAACTAGTGAGCCCACACACTGCAACTACTGAAGCCCCTGTACCCAGGGCCTGTGCTCCACAACCAGAGAAGCCACTGCAATGAAAGGCCCCTGCACTTGGCCCCCACCAAACTAGAGAGTGGCCCCCACTTAGGCAACTGGAGAAAAGCCCATGCAGCAAGTGATGACTCAGCACACCCAAAAGTTAATTAATTAATTAAATTATAAAAAATAAAAAGAAATAATTTTTAAAAAGATTTTTTAAAAACAGGTAGAAATGTTGAAAAGTTCCAACATACAGGTAAACTGTGGTCCAACAACTGACTCCTTCAGCATGTGACATAAATACATCTTAATTCGCTGAAGTGGATGCAGACAAAAGCACAAAACCTACCATTACTGAAAACTCACTCTAGGTTGGGGAAGGGAATTGAAATAAAAACCCTTATCCCTGGGGGAGGAAGAGGAATGAATGCTAGTGTTAGTCATTCAGTCATGTCCAACTCTTTGCGACCCCATGGACTGTAGCCCACCAGGCTCCTCTTTTCAGGGATTTCCCAGGCAAGAATACTGGAATGAGTTGACATTTTCTTCTCCAGGGTATCTTCCCAACCCAGGGATTGAACCTGGGTCTCTTGCATTGTAGGCAGATTCTTTGCCATCTGAGCCACCAGGGAAGCCTGCCTGAGACAAAGACTTAATCAGAATCCCAAGAGAAGACCCTTCCCAGGCCAGCAAGTGTTAAGTAACTAGTGAGAAAAGAACACTTCTGGGAAGGGAAAGAGCAAGAACATGGAAAGAGACTCTCTCTCTGAGAGCACTGCAAAGGGAAGACTGAAAGCTGAGGGTGGGGAACATATTGAGGGAGAAAACCCTCTGGCAGCCAGTCCTCACCCTAAACACAGGTATTGCTTAAGGATTTGAAACTTGTATGCACCAAAGGTGACTACAGGAACTTGCAAACCTTAAAACTTGCCCAACTCCTAACTAGATCAACTCAAATCCTTACAATAAAAGCCTTGCAGGAAGAAAGGCATGTCAAAACCCAGGCGTAAATCTGCTGTCCTGCTCAAGATGTCCGGATTTCAAAAACAAAAAATTATGAGGCATACAAAAAAGTGCACACCCAAGAGACAGAGGGATCACAGGACCAGATCCTGGTATGATTCAGATGCTGGTACAATCTGACATTGAATTTTAAGTAACTGTGATTAAAAATATTAAAGGCTCTGGTGAAAAATGTGGACAACATCATATGGGTGATTTCAGAAGAGAAATAGAAACTGGAAGACAATATCAAAGAGAATGCTAAAAATGAAAAACAAAGGAGCAAAGATGAAGAATGACTTTGACTGACTCATCAGTAGACTCAACACAATCAGGAAAGAATCAGTGAACTTGAAGACCAGTCAATGGAAATTAGCCAAAGTGAAAAACAAAGAGCAAAAAGATTGAGGAGCATATACAGAGCATCCAGGACCTGTAGGAAAATTATCAAATGATCTAACACATGTGTGACTGAAATCCAAACATTTCTAGGGACAGGGAATGGGCAGAAGACAACATTCAAGGAAATAATGGCTGAGAATATTCCAAAACTCAAGAAAATCTCAAATTACACAAGGATGAAGCTCAGAGAACAAAATGCAGGATAAATACCCTTCTTCACCCCCAAATCCACACACATGGATGTGGATTTGGGGATAAAGAGGTATGTTATGTTCAAACTGCTGAGTAAAGTGGACAAAGAAATACTGAAGGCAGTCAGAGAAAGAGTCACATAATAGATACAAGAACGAAATTAAGACTTTTTGAGAGATCATAGAAGATGGAAAGTAATGGAGTGATATTTTTAAGTACTAAAATAAAAAATACCTGTCAACTCACAGTTCTATAGCCAGTAAAAACATCTTTCAAAAATGAAGAAACAAAAACTTTTCTGAGAAAAACAGTAAGTTTAGGAATTCATTCCAGGCCAACCTGTGAATCTAAGAATAGGAATAAATTTTAAGGGAAAGTCTGCAGGCAGAAGGAAAAAAAACTAACCAGAGAAAAAACTGGATCTATACAAAGAAATGAAGAACACTAGTAATGGAGTAAATGAAGATAAAATAAATGTTTTGTTTTCAATTGCTCTAAAATATAAGTGAACATCCAAAGCAAAAATAACAGCAGTGCATTGTAATGGATTACATTAATTTCTTTCCAAGTATTGAGCCAGCCTTGAATAACTTCAATAAATCCTACTTGGTCACGATATATAATTCTCTATGTATATTTTTAGATCTGATTTGCTAATATTCTGTTAAGTATTTTTACATCTATGTTAAGCCTTTGTTAGACCTCCTCCTCCTACCAAAAATGTGTTTTGTAATGAAGACTGGATAAAAAACTCTAACACTCGCTAAGTCACCATTGAAACAACAGGTTGTATACATACCCACCAGCCTGAGAGAAACGTCTTTGAAGGAAGTAAAATGAAAGTGGTCAAGAAGAAAATACTCATGAAAGTTCTCAAAGGGAGCAGTAGTGTCAAACAGAATTAATAGACCAGATTGTTGTTAGAGGTCACACATGGTTACAATGTGATTAGGAAAGACACCACATTCCCAGTGCAGAGTGTCTGGGCTGGATCCCTGGTCAGGGAACTAGATCCCACATGCCACAACTGAGTTTGCATGCCACAGCTAAAAGATCCCACGTGCCACAACTGAGACCCGGCGCAGTCAAATAAGTAATGAAATAAATATTAAAAAGAAAAAAAGAAAACCTGAACTAAGATTTAAAAATCAGAAATAAAAATTCCAACTTCTCACTTGCTTAATGTGAAAAATCTGAAGGTTCAGGCAATTCCAGGTGTTCTTCCTGGGGCTGAGCACCCACCTGCCCAGTCTCTCTAACTCTGAGAACAGCTGATGTGGGATAGAGTTCACATGAGATGCAACATTCATCCAATTCCAGGATCGTGAGGGAAAATGCATCACTGAGCCAGAAATCTTACATTCACTTCTGGCTCAGAAACCCAATCTGATATGAGAAGATAAACACTGACCAACCGCCGACTGCATGTTTAACCTTAGTCAGTTTGATTCCCTGGTCGTAAATGGGGATACCAAGGGGCTGAAGGGTGAGCCCACTTTGTCGACTTCTTCTGAGCCAGGCGCTGCTAAGGTGCTGATAAAAAAGAGCTCGTTTAATTCACAGACACCCGCTCAGCTCTCGTGACAATGGAGCAGCTCCATGATCGTCTCATTTTACAGTGGAGGGGGCTGAGGCAGAGACTCTGGGTAAGGAGCCCCCCTCCGAAGCCAGACTCCTCCACTTCACTGACACCAAGTCCATAATTCTAAAGGTCTTTGCAAAACATTACAAAGCATTTTGATTTATCATTTACAAATTAACTAAAGGAAGAAACTCAAAACACCAAATAGGTCAAGGGTTAGAGAATATTGCGGGTCACCTTCTAAGATGCATTTGTTTTTCTTAGTGTTTCTCACATTGGAAGACATCTTACAATCAACAGCATCGTCAATATGGTGTCATACAGTACATTCACAGGTAATTCACTCAGAATATTCCCAGAGGTCTGAAGACAAATGTGCTAGCAGAATCACAGCGCACAGCTCCAGGGAGAGGCTTAATCAAATGTGCAGAGGTGAGTAAAACAAGTGGTTCAGTTCAGTTCAGTCACTCAGTCGTGTCCATCTCTCCGCGACCCCATGAATCACAGCACGCCAGGCCTCCCTGTCCATCACCAACTCCCGGAGTTCACTCAAACTCATGTCCATCGAGTCGGTGATGCCATCCAGCCATCTCATTCTCTGTCGTCCCCGTCTCCTCCTGCCCCCAACCCCTCCCAGCATCAGAGTCTTTTCCAGTGAGTCAACTCGTCGCATGAGGTGGCCAAAGTATTGGAGTTTCAGCTTTAGCATCAGTCCTTCCAATGAACACCCAGGATCGACCTCCTTTAGAATGAACTGGTTGGATCTCCTTGCAGTCCAAGGGACTCTCAAGAGTCTTCTCCAACACCACAGTTCAAAAGCATCAATTCTTCGGCGATCAGCTACTTCCCTTTAAATAGTAACCAAAAGGGCAGACCCTGCCGAGGGGAACAGCAGGGACCACAGTTAACTGATAAAGCAGGGCCAAGGAGACCTCACGCTCCAGACCAGCCACCCAATGAAACACAACGTGGGTCACGTATGCAATGCTGTTTTCTAGTAGCCACATTAAGAAAGCAGGAAGAAACAGATGAACTTAGTTATACCAATAAATTTTATTTAACTCAATATATCAAAATATTGTCATTTTATTCATTGGAAGGACTGATGTTGAAACCAAAGCTCCAATACTTTGACCACCTGATGCAAAGAGCCAACTCATTGGAAAAGACCCTGGTGCTGGGAAAGATGCAGGAGAAGCGGGTGACAGAGGATGAGATGGTTGGATGGCATCACTGACTCAATGGACATGAGTTTGAATGAGTTTGAATAATCTCCGGGAGTTGGTGATGGACCAGGACGCCTGGTGTGCTGCGGTTCATGGGGTCATAAAGAGTCGGACATGACTGAGCGACTAAACAATAACTCAATATACCCAAATATTGTCATTTTAATATGTAATCAGTGTTAAAAACTATTGATATATTTTACATTCTTTTTTTTTTTTCCTTAGTAAGTCACTGAAATCCAGTGGGGATCTTACAGCTGTGTCAGTTTGCAGTGCCTGTCTAGTGCTCAAGTCTTACTGGGCCTGTGGCGACCCACAGACCAGCCAGTTCTGGGCTCAAGGACACCTGTTAACCAAGGAGCCACCAGCATCCATTCTGCCAGGAGTTACAGCCCAAAATCACAGTGTGGATCTCTCAAAGCCACTAAAAATATGTGTTGACTGTCACTCTTAAAAAAAAAAAAACTATTAAAGAAACAAGGACTTCCCTCACAGTCCAGTGGATAAGACTTCTCACTTCCAAGGCAGGGACACAGGTTCGATTTCTGGTCAGGGAACTAAGATTCCAAATGCCATGCAGTATAGCAAAAAAAAAAATTTTTTTTTTAAAAAACAAAAATAAATGTGATGGGGACCACATTAAAAGAACAAACAAACAAAACTGTTAAAGAAACAAGAGCTCAGGGTGCTGGGAGGGGAGGGAAGCAGGGAGCAGGGTCTGTGAACCACCCCAACCCTGTGGGCAGCAGGGGGTGACTGCACCCGGGGTGGTGGGGGTGGAGGGGATACTGCTTAGAACAGCCCACTAGACAGAATCTAAAGCAAAGAGAACAAAAGCGGGACCCCAAACTGTCCAAAGGAGCAGGAGCAGGTGCTGACGGCAAGGAGCAGCCTGGAGGTGAGGGTGACAGGGGTAAGTAAGGTACCAGGGAGCACCTGGCACCAGGAAACATCTGGAGAATCAGGGCACAGACACGGTCTCTGTCTAGGGCATCTAGGATGCCCTTCCAGCACCCACAGAGCAAGCAATGACCACATCTGCTGCCGGAAACCGGCAATAAGATCAACCCTGACACGTCTGAGCACCACAGAGGGTCCTGGGGCCCAGCCAGGCCTCCCAGGAAGACGTGGGAACCTTTTCCTGGCAGCTGCAGGAGCTGAGGTGCATCACGTACTCACACAGGCCATTTAACATAATAACTAAGTGCTTGTTTCCCTCTTGGCAGGCCTGGCAGGTGTCACCGGCCGACTCTGGGGAGGCCCAGCCACCGCCCCACGCCAAGGTTCTCAGTGCGCAGGAGGCTGGACAAGCCCTGGTCGGGCAGCCCACCTGGGCCTGGGCAAGCTCCCAGAGGAGCTACCGAGTTTATGCCTCCCTAAAGCAACAGGCTGCCAGTTTAGGAGACGCTGGACACGTGGGTTTGATCCCTGAGTCAGGAAGATCCCTGGAGGAGGAAATGGCAACCCACTCGAGTATTCTTGGCTGGAGAATTCCACGGACAGAGGAGCCTGGTGGGCTACAGTCCATGGGGGTCACAAAGAGTCAGACACAACTGAGCAACTGAGCACACAAAGCCATAGACAATGACATGATTCTTCTAATACTTGCAGGAAATGTACATGCATGCATGCTTCATAACCAGAAATAAAGCCAAAGCTGCCCAGCTCAAACTTAGATATAAAAAAACTTAAGAAAAGCTGTTGGTATAAGAAACTCTGAGCATTTCAACAGCAGCTGGTATGTGGTATGTGCTTTGTACACCTTTTCATTTAATTCTCAGGATAATCATTTTGTGTATGACCCATGTCTTAGAAAAGAGACAGCTGTTTCCCGCACAGCTGAGAACGCGCTGAAACTTGGGTACTGACGGAGAGATGCACCGGGGCGTGGACCCCGCATCTGTCTGTCTCCCAAGTCCGGGTCTTGACCACTACAGGCTCAGCTGCTCCCAGAGCACCTGCCAGGGGATCCATGTGCTTTTTACCACAGAAGTAATACACATTCATTGCGGAAAATCTAGAAAATATGGCCAAGGAAAAAGACAAACCTCACAAAACTCCACCTCCAAGACACTTGTGTCTTTTCCCAGCATTTCCCCCTGAAAAATCAGATCACCCCACAGATGGACTCCCATTCTACAACTTTCTGGTCGTTGCAGCAGAGGTTTCCTTAACATACACGGTGCTTCATTTTACTCAAGAAGGACATGTAGGAAGACTCCTCCCCCTCGTGAGAAAGCTGCCTGTCCCCAAGATCATTCATACCCTCCCCTCGTACCTCCCCGCTCTGAGCTCTGTGTTTAATTTACTTCCAGTCCCGCTTACTTCCCAAGGGAGGTGCAAACTTCTCATGGGCATAAGTGCCCTGTGGCCCTTGCCAGGGCGCCAGGCTTTCCCATCCTTTTCCTGACCAAGGACAGGTGACAACTCGAGCAGACAGGGGTGCACTCCACGCCCCAAACCATCTCACCCAGACAGGAGGCTTCCAGAGCACCTCATCCTCCTCTCCCCCGCATGAGAGTCAGGCCCCAGAATATTACACAAAATGGGCTTTCCCTCCAGAGAGTCCTTTCCAGCCAGAATAGTCCTTCGTCCCCAGGCATGGCTCTCATGCCTCTAGGACACATGCACTTGGTCCCAGCTGAACGCTCGGACCAAGGATGCGAAAGAAAACACACCAGGGAGACACCAAGGCAGCTGAACCTTGACACTGTTGGCAACGACTGACCATAGTGTTTGCCATATTCTGTGTCTTCTTTAGGTCAGTGATGAAAAAAATCTATCCAAAATAGGCTAGAAAACACATTACCAAAATCAGTACCATGGGATTCCCCTGGTGACCCAGTGGCTAAGAATTGGCCTTGCAATGCAGGGGACATGGCTTTGATCCCTGGTCGGGGAATTAAGATCCCACATGCTGAGGGGCACCTAAGCCCAAGGGCCACAACTAGGGGGTCCACGCGTCTCAATTAGTGGGTCCGTGCGCCTTAACTAGGGGGTCCCTGCACCATGACTAGGGGGTCCATGAGCCGTGACTGGGGGACCGTGAGCCACAACCAGGGGTCCGTGTGCCGCAACTTGGGGGTCGGTGTACCGCAACTAGGAGTCCATGAGTCGCAACTAGGGAGGATCCCGCGCCATGACTAGGCGGTCCGTGATCCACGACTGGGGGTCTGTGAGCCGCAAAGAAGGTCCTGAGTGCCGCAATTAAGGCCCAACACAGCCGAATAAATAAATAAAAACAGGTATTTTGTGAGGGTGGCAGGACTCAAGATAACTTGTTCCTCATTTTTAAAACAATGACTCTCACCTATTCTAACATTTCAGGAATAATGTCTCAGGAAAGTACCCCAAATGTAACAGGTTAGCTGGGTCTAAGTAACAGGGTAATTCCGTTGTACCATGATGCTCTTAATAAAGGACATCCATTTCCAACTCTTCATCTCTAAAGAAGGGGATTCCCTCCTTAGGGGTTAGGGAGGCAGCAGACAGTTAATAAAAACATCAGCCTACACCCAGGAAAGTATGGGTGTGGGCCCTGGATCTATAAGGAACAGCAGCTGGATCTCAACCACCAGTTTGAAGAGCCATTCTGTTTCAGGACAGAAACCAGTTGGAGTTTTAAGGCAGGGACAACACGTGTTTCATATTTTCTGGCACTTTCAGCTGTTAACAGCTGGCTTTATGCAGGATCACTGTGTGGAACCCCACTCACATAAGTAACTGTCACTAGTGACACATTGCCAGAGCCGAATTGAGCCTTCCGAGGGTCACTTCAGGAAAGAACAGGAGGGCCACCTGGAACAAGGTGGTCCTTAAAGGGTTCTAAGTTAGTGTGAAAGCACCTCCTCCAGGAAGGCCTCCCTGCCCAACACACACCACCAGCTGTGCTGGTGACCAGGCTTCTGTGTGTCAGGCAGGCAGCTCTCCCCTGGGCAGTTGGTCTGAACCCAATCCTAAAAGGGGACAGTCAACAACTTGAAAGAAACCTCCTTATGTTTCCCCCCAGTTGTTCAAACAGATATGCTGGGCAGCAAGTCTTGGAATATTGACTTTCAAATGAAAATAAACATCAGGGTGGCTCAGAGTAAGCAGATCTGAGCCCCGGGTGCCTGTGCCACCAAGAACAGCCAGAGCCAGAGAGCTGGCGGGAAAACAAACACCACCCCAGGCCTCTATGGCTCTCGCTGCGGGACACAGGGCCCTCGAACTTTCACTAGCATGGAGTTTTGCCCCAGGTGTTCCTGGGTTTTTATTAATATTAAATACCCAGATTCCTCATATGCCTTAAAATATATCTCTTAAGAAGGCAGGACTTCATGATGTGCTGTATGATCAACCTAAGGTTCTTGGGAAACAATGACCACCCACCGCCAAGAGCAAAAAGGGAAAATAATATTACAATTGCAGAAGTATTTACTATTTGTTGTTGTTGTTCAGTTGCTAAGTCATGTCCAACTCTTTGCAACCCCATGGACTGTAGCACGCTAGCCTTCCCTGTCCTTTACCATCCCCTGGAGTTTGCTCAAACTTATGTCCGTTGAGTCAGTTATGCTATCTAACCATCTCATCCTCTGCAGCCCTCTTCTCCTTTTGCCTTCAATCCTTTTCAGCATCAGGGTCTTTTCTAATGAGTTGGCTCTTCCCATCAGGTGGTCTGAGTACTGGAGCCTCAGCAACAGTCCTTCAGTGAATATTCAGGGTTAATTTCCTTTTGGATTGACTGGTTTTCATTTCCTTGCAGTGCAGGGGACTCTCAAAAGTCTTCTTCAACACCACAGTTCAAAAACATCAGTTCCTACGCACTAAGCCTTCTTTATGGTCCAACTCTTACATCCCAAGCACTAAATTTGCATGCCATGGCTACTTTTAAATGGACTTACCACGTTTTCAACTGAATAATAAGATTAAAAATAATTTCCTTGGTTGGTATCTATACATTCCATTTAACAGATTTCATAAAATAATAATGTTTATATTAGACACTTGCTTATTTTGACTTTGAGCATTAATTTAGCAACCTACAACTTCTAAGGCATAAGGGATAATTAAGTTCCTAACTATAGGAAGAAAGGTCTAGATACACAGAGATATCTAGATTTCTATCTATATTTATATTATATACAATCAATGTTACGTCACCATTCCAGGATTTATTACAATGTCACCCCTTCTTTCCAAAAGAGTGGTACTATGCTTTTTAAAACAGATCTGAGCTTCTTTTTTGTACAGTTTAGGGGGAGGTAGGGTTGCTCATTCAGTTTCACAGTAACTTTGGAACCAAATTACAAATGTCAGTGTTGGGACAAGGGCATGTTTGTTGCTACAAATTTGGCTAGTGAAATACCTGTTTTCATTTATCAATTTAATAAGCATCTTAAAGACCAAAGTACCCCACACTGGAGATCAATGTACCCCACACTGGTGATCCTGAAATCCTCCGTCTTAATTGGCCGCACTTACAAGGGTGAGGGGAACTCACAAGACCAGCAACAAGCCACCAAGGGCCAGATAGGGGTCTAAACCTCGAGGTTCCATTTTCAATGAACCTGACCTTAAAAACACAACTCAAAATACAGAAGAATGATATACAGCGATCATCAACCAGGTTTCATTTGTAAAAACACTGAGAATGATCACGTTGATTTTGACTGACCGAATCCCACCTGCGCGGGGGCCTTGAAGAGAAAGCAGGAGATGGACACGGACAGACGGGCTCACCTGGGGCCACAGCCCAGGAGGCGGCGGGGCCAGGCCGGCGCACAGACAAGAATGATAGCGTGAAGGTGGCTGTCATCCACGAGCGCCTCCCCTAAGCCAGCCCCGCCAGGGCCGGGAGGGAAAGCCCAGCCCACAGCCTCTCCCCGGGAGGAGCTGCACATCCACCGGCCTGCCTCGGGGGTGCGAGGTTCCGATTTCCGTCTCCCTGACCCCACGCGGATGGGACTCAGTCCCGCTCGGAGATCCTGCAGTGCAGCACACAGACGCCAGGGGGAGCAAGAGAGCGCGCGGCAAACGCAGGCCCGGAAACTGCCACGGAGACGAGCCCCCGGGAAGAGCTGGAAAGGCTCACGCGCTGATGGTGGACTCCTTTCCCTAGGTCGTGGGGAGGAAAGCACCTTAACAAACTGGAGCAGGGCCAGCAGTCTGGGATCCAGGCCAAACAGTCTACTGCCCCCAGCCAAGAACGGCTTTTAGATTTCTGAAGGGCTGTAAAATATGCAAGAGGCTATACTCAGCTCTCAAAGACTGAAACATTTACTATCTGGCCTTCATTTTTTAAATTTGCGGACCATATATTAGAGTAATGGAGAAGGAAATGGCGACCCACTCCAGTATCCTTGACCGGAAAATCCCATGGACAGAGGAGCCTGGCGGGCTACAGTCCATGTGGTCGCAGAGTTGGACACGACTGAGCACACAGGCATTTTAGAATAGGCTTTATTACCACACAAACTTTCAGAGGCCAAAATACTATGTATAACGCCTTATTTTTTTTAATTTATAATATTTTTTAATTGGAGGATAATTGTTTTACAATAGTGTATTGGCTTCTGCCATACAAGGTGAATCAGCCATAAGTATATGTGTCCCCTCCCTCTTGAACCTCCCCTCTACCCACTACACCGTCCTACCCCTCTAGATGGTCACAGAGTTCTGAGTTGAGCTCCCTGTGTTATACAGCAACTTCCCACTAGCTAGCTGTTTTACATATGGCAACGTAAATGTGTCAATGCTACTCCCTCAATTCATTCCACCTTCTCCTTCCTCTGCTGTGTCCAAAGTCTGTTCTCTGTCTCTATTCCTGCCCTGCAAATCATACATTTTTCTAAATTCCAGATATATGTCCTAATACGTGATATTTGTTCTTCTCTTTCTAACTTACTTCACTTGGTATAACAGGCTCCAGGTTCATCCATCTCACTAGAATTGACTCAAGTGTGTTTCTTTTTATGGCTGAGAAATATTTCATTTTATTTATGTACCACAACTTCTTTATCTATTCATCTGTTGATGGACATCTAGCTTGCTTCCATGTCCTGGCTATAGTAAATATAGTGCTTCAATGAACATTGTGGTACGTGTGTCTTTTTCAATTATGGTTTCCTCATGGTATATGCCCAGTAGTGGGATTTCTGGGTCATATGGTAAGGTAGTCTTCAAACCATAAAGATTATTTCAATGTGTTAAACTGTTTTATTTCTAAACATTAATGGTCAGTGGTTAAAAACACATTATTTAGTTAATAATTGAATAGTGTACAAGTAAACGATTTCTCAACATATAAAAAACACGCTAATAGGTAGATCAGTATGTAAGGACATGAGGGAAAACGTCATAATATATTACTAACTACAAAAAGCAAGTCAAAAACATTACACCATTATAAGATTCATGTTATTAAAATGTTAAGTGTGTAATATATGATAACAAGAGTTTTAGAACTCTGGATAAATAAACTTCATACTCTGCATACAATATTCACCCCCAAAGGTTGGAAGATGAAGGAAGATGGATTTCACTTTTTACTTCATAATGTCTTTATGCTTCTTTTCTTTCCTCTACAAGTGTAAGCCATTTGTGTGTATGTATATGTGTGTGTACCACTTTTGAAATTTTCAGAGGGCACGTGTTTCATCCCTGGTCAGGAACTGAGATCCCGCATGCTGCTTGCTACGCCAAAAAATAAATAAGTAATATTTAATAATAAATATAAATAAAATTGAGAAAAATTCAGGAGAAATTGAATTTACACAAAGAAACGAAGAACGCTGGAATGGTGAAAACGCAGATAAATATAAAGTTTAATTTTAATTGCCCTAAATGTTAGTTGACTGTACAAAGAAAAGGCAGCAGCTGTACATGCTGAGACAGGATGTGTAAAAGGAAAACCTGTGACAACAGCAGAAAAGTGGAAAGGTGCTGGGAGTGTGCTGCTGTAAGGTTCTTACCCAACACATGAAGGCAGACCATGACTAGTTAGGAAAAAACTTCATAAACCCTATGGTGATCACCAAAGAAATATTTCTAAGAGGTATAAATGAACAATCCTGGAGATAAATGAAATGATAAGAAATGCTCCATCTATAAGCCAGCCAAAAAGCAGGGTGGGGAAGAAGACCACAAAACAAACAGAACAAATGGAAAAGAACAAGCAAGACAGTCGATTTTAATCCAACCTATCAGTAATTACACTAAATGTAATGGACCAAAACATGCTAATTAAAAGGGTCTGTCAAAGGGGACAGAAACTCAGTACCCAACTATATGCCTGGTTTGAACTGAGAAATGAATCCACAATTATAGATGTCAATACTTTTCTCTCACTGATGAATAGAAGTAACAGAAAATCCGTTAGGATGGAAAAGACCTGGATAACACTATCCAGCAACTTTACCCATATTTACATATTACAGTTCACTCCAAAATACATTTCTCTCAACTGAACATGGAATATTCACCAAAACAGACTATATTCTGAGTTATAAAACATGCCTCAACAAAATAAAAGAATTGAAATAACGCCAAGTATGTTCTGAGACTAGAACAGATTTAAACTAAAAATCAGTAACAAAGACATATGGAAAACCCTCCAAATTTAAATAAATCAAACAACCCACTTTTAACTGTATGACTATGTGCTAGCAATGAACAAGCAGAAGCTGAAATTTTGTGAAGGTACTATTTACGGTAGCATCTAAACCAGGAGATGTGTAAATCTAACAAAGCACGTGCAGTCCTGGTGAGTCCACATTGTACCACATTGTACAAAAGGCAAAGCTGCAGGGACAAAACCAGACCAGCGGCTTCGTGGCCTGGGCCAGACCACAAAGTGGGAGGAGGGGGCTTTGTGGATGGCAGAAATGTTCTGAAGCTGGGGAGCACCGGGGGAGACAGGGGAGGGTGGTGACATGACCACATGCATTTGTCGGAACACACAGACCTGAACACTAAAACTGCCGGCTTTTATTATATGTGAATAATAATCTGATTTTACAAATTAAAACACACATGGAACAGGAAAAATGAAATTCAGGATTCAACGTGCACTCCTGGGCACACTCAGTGCTGCCGCCCCCCTCTCCCCCCACTCCCACCAAAAGGAGGATCACTCTGAGTCTCAGTGGAACAAGACCAAAAAAGGCTGACCGTGCAAATGCATAAATTTTAAACCATAGTATTTATTACGAACACTGCTTCCTATAATTACTAACAATCTCAAAGTCCTTACCAAAATGACTAAGCATTTTCCCAGTTTTAGAGGTAAAGGTTCAGATGCAAATTCTCACACTGACATGGAAAAACACATCTGAGTTGTCTGTGCTGACTATAAGGAAAGTCCATTTAGAGCTCACAATTCCGTGACCAAAATTCCCATGGCTCCTACCAGCTAGCTGCCTGGATCTTAGGTAAAAAGTTGCAGAGATGAGATAAAGCCTCTGTGTCATACCTAATGACCCTTAACGCTCTACAACAGTCAATGCTTTAGAAACTCTTCAGAATACATTTATTTCTCCAGCACGCTAGATTTTCTTGCCAGGCCAGATTTGATTTCAAAATTGCACTAAGTGCTAGAAATTCAGGTTCCATTCTCACTCCCTCCCACGTTTCAGCAGAGGAAACCTTCCGACCCAGGCACCCGCCCACTGGGACTTGGGTGGAAGACAAATCGACCACTCTCATTTCTAGGGCAGTGATTCCCGGGGCTCAGTAACTCGCACAACTAGAAGGTTTGTGATTAAAGAAGTGTTTGTGTTAATTCACATGCTCTCCTCCTGCCTTTGGGCAATTCCCTAAAGTAATGATCGTTTTCTTTTTATAAACACAAAAGTCTCCAAAAAGCCTAGGTGAATTTTTCTACGATGAGAATTTGTCCTTAAATGGGAAAGAGGGAGCCATACAGAGTTGCTCAGAGGAGGCGGCTAGCAGGAGATCTCTGAGCACTAAGACTGGAGGTGCTGTGAGGCCCCTGGAGAGCAAGTGCAGCCCTGAGCCTTGACTCTTTAGGTTCAAGGTCTTTTTTCTTTTTTTCCATGTGGTGTTTGTGATCTTAGTTCCCAGACCAGGGATCAAACCTGGGCCCCAGGCCATGGAAGCACGGAGTCCCAACCACTGTATCACCAGGGAAGTCCCAGAATCCCTTTTTTTTTTTTAATGGGATCAGAAGAGAAAGAAATTTAACACAGACATGTTAATTATTCCTGGGGCATGACTTTTCAATAGCTGCAAGTGTGTATGCCCAATTGCTTAGTCATGTCCCACTCTTTTCGACTCCATCCAGGCTCCTCTGTCCACGGAATTCTCCAGGCAAGAATACTGGAGTGGGTTGCCATTTCCTTCTCCAGGGGATCATCCTGACCCAGGGATTCAAACCCACGTCTGTTGCATTGGCAGGTGGATTCTTTACCACTAAGCCACAGGGCTTCCCTTGCAATGGCTAGTGCTGGAAAATTTATAATAAGCCTCATTAAGATTGCTTTTGGAGAAGGAAATGGCAACCCACTCAGGTGTTCTTGCCTGGAGAATTCCATGGATGGAAGAGCCTGGTGGGCTGCAGTCCTTGGAGTCAACGAGAGTCGGACACGACTGAGAGACTAACACAAACACACACGAAGATCGCTTTAGAAAAATAACACTGCCAGTTACCGCATGGATCATACCATACCACTGTAGGGAAGAAAAGAAACAACAAAAGGCTTGACAATTAGTACTTGAGGCTGGAGATGAAACTTTCCAGCCATCATCACACACGGATTACAAAGCACAGCAAACGTCTCAGAGGAAAAAGCAAAGGGCACTGGAAACTGTTCAGAAAAGAAGCCAAGTCTCTCTAGTGGAGACAGACCCAAGTGGACACCACTCTTCTGGGAAACGTGTGGTGACACGTCACATGCTCAGCTGTCAGGTCACATCATACACGTCATTGTAAGCATTCACTTCCATCATGTAAATATCTTGTATCAAATTGATCCCCAAAGGGGTTTCCTACTGTTCTCATTGGAAGCAATGGAGCCTGGCCTGGAATAAGGGTCATTTGAGGTGACCACAACCACCGAGGACGGGAATCGAGGCCTCAGCGGACCAGGATGAGGGGCTAAGAGCTCAGGGCCAGGTTGGCGTCAGTCCTGGACCCTTCACTGTGCGGGACACAAGATGCGGTAGAAAGAGCAGGAGGAAAGGAGGAAGTCTACCGTGTGGACTGGAGGAGCGTCAGGCTTGAGGCCTCTGCACCAGCAGCCCCGCTCAGGCCTGGCTTTGCTCCCAGTTCTCAGCTCAAGCAGCGTCACAGACCAGATAAGACACCAGCACTGGCTGGACATGGGGTGAGGCAGCTTAAGCGTCACGTTTTGGAAGCCGGGAGACACCAGGTCTTCATGGGGCGGTAGCTGCATTCAGGCCCTGGCGGGCTGGAGCCTGCGTGGACACCGAGCTGCCGCCAGTCCGCTGGGCCTGGAGTGTCCTTGGCAGTGGGGACGGCCTGATTCTCTGAATGAAGTCGTTGGAAAAAGTAAATGCAAACGTTGCCAGACACGAAAGGGTTTCTCTTAAGCGATCTCTTATATCTCAGAACAACATTGTCTCTCATCTACTTAGAATTGGAAACTGTTAGCTGTCCAGAAGATGTTCTTTTTACTCAATATTCTAACACCCCAAGAGAGAACTCCATCCCGGGGAGAGGGTGAGGGGTTGTGGGGGTGGGAGGGGGTTGGCGAGACAGTGTTTCCGGTTACGTGAACGCCATCCGCACCTGCAGGCTCACGATCCCCACGCTTTCCCCTCCTTTGACCCAAGGACCCCGGGGGACAGGCCCTGCCAGCCGGGCGGGCAGGTGTCCCCACTCACCTGCACGTGCAGGGCGCCCTCTACTGCCTCCCGCAGGTCAGAGCAGCCACTGATGAGTGATAGCTGCTCCTCCGCACCCAGTTCGCCTTTCAGGTACCCCGACAGCTCCAGCGTCTTCATCTCCTTCCTGGAAAGCAGTGGAGAGTGAGCCATGAGCATTCAAAACAACTCAAAGTCAGATGTCTGCTTCACCCATCAGCAGGAAATGAGAAGCAGAGCACGGTGCAACCCTTAGCAGCGAAAGAACAGGAGAGAAACCAAGTGGGGTGAGGAAGTGGAGCAATGAACCCCAGCACCGCTGGCCCCGCCTTAACAGCTGCAGCCAGTGTGGCCAACATCAGGTGCTTTCTCAGAAGATTAAAAACAAGACTATCGTGAGCCAGTGATCCCACTTCTGGGCCTACATCCCGAAGGTAAAAGTGGAGACTCAGATATTTGTACCCCCATTTCCACAGCAGCATTGTTCACAGTGGTCAAAAGATGGGGACAACTCCATGTCCACAGACAGATGAATGGATACACAATGGAATGCTGTTGTTCAGTCACTCAGTCACGTCTGACTCTTTGTGACCCCATGGACATCAGCATGCCAGGCTTCCCTGTCCTTCACCATCTCCTGGAATTTGCTCAAACTTATGCCCATTGAGTAGGTGATACCAACCAACCATCTCATCCCCCTTCTCCTGCCTTCAACCTTTCCCAGCATCAGAGTCTTTTCCAATGAGTCAGTTCTTCGCATCAGGTGGCCAGAGTATTGGAGCTTCAGCTTCAGCATCAGTCCTCCCAGTGAATATTCAGGGTTGATTTCCTTTAGGATTAACTGGTTTGATCTCCATGCAGTCCAAGGGATTCTCAAGAGTCTTCTCCAACACCGCTGTTCAAAAGCATCAACTCTTTTGTGCTCAGCTTTCTTTACGGTCCAACTCCCACATCTGTATGTGACTACTAAAAAACCATAGCTTTGACTACACAGACTTTTGTCGCAGTGACGATGTACTGTTACTCAGCCTTAAAAGGGAAGGGAATCCTGACACCTGCTACTCCACAGGTGAACCTTGAGGACATGATGCTGAGTGAAATAAGCCATCACAGAGGGACAGATTCCATGTGATTCCACTTATATGAGGTACCTGTAGTGACGAATCCACAGAGACAGAGAGAATGGGGGTTGTGGGAGGGGAGTCATTCTTCAATGGGGATAGTGTTTCAGTTTTTCAAGAGGACAAGAGTTATGCAGATGGATGGTTGTACAACACTGTGAATGTACTTAATACTGCCAAAATGGACACAACAATTATTAAGATAGGGGACTTCTCAGTGCTTAAGAGCGAGCTTAACCACTGCCAGGGGCACAGGTGTGGTCCTTAGTCAGGGAACTAAGATTCCAATACCTTGAGGCACAGCTATCCCCACCCCACCCCACCCCCACAACAATGCCTGTGGGACTTAGAAACAGAAAGCAGGGCTTCTTGGGCCTCAGTTCAGTGTCTCTGGGGAGAGGACTGAGAGATAGGGACCAGGCAGGGTGAAGACTCCTGAGCTGGGCCCACATTCCCATCTCGGCCTGGCAGACAGTGCAGTGTGTCCTGCCTGTAACTCAGGACACGTTAAATAATCAGACGAGCAAACACACACAGGCTCCAGAACATTCTCTGGATTCCTGTGCCAGTGACTCAGTCACTCTCACACAGTTTTAGGCTGCAGGTTTATCATTAAGCTGTCGGGGTTCTTGGCAGCAAGCTGGGTTTGCGCTCAGGGGTCCAGGGTGTCAGCCAAGGTTGTGGAGGCCCTGGGATGGGGCGATGGCTTAAGCATGGCTGGTGACCTGAAGGGTCTGGGTCTCAGGTCACTGGGCTGGGGACTGTAAGAATGACCGGGCAGCAGCACAGCTGAGTGTGGGAACACCGACTGGGAGGGACAGGCCTCGGTCAAGGGTCTTCAGGTCACCCCTGAGCCCAGGCACCCGTGGGGGCCCTCCTCATCCTGTCCTCCCCTGGGAAGCTGGCGCTCCTGGGATGCCGGGGCCCACTTGGGTCAGCCAGCTCCCTTTTTCTGTTTCTTCCTTAAAGCTGTGCATTTCAAACTTTTTGTTTTAGCCACAAATAGAGGAAGGGAAACTCTTTTGCTATTGTTACTGTGAAAAAAAACCCACCAAAAAGATGTGCTGAAATACAGATTTCTTATTATCTTCAACCAAAAGCAGCTTCATGGCAAAGAGGAGTCCAAGACCCCTTAGGTGGGTGTGGCCTCTCCTGATACCAGATAACTGGGTGAAGACGCCATCACAAGCCATCACACCAAGGAGGACTTGGGTTTAAATTTTTTTTTTTTTTAAGGAGAGACAATCTCTGAGGTTTTTGTCATATAAATGATTTGGAAGAGTTATAGTATATTAGCCAAAGAAAAAACACAAAACACTAGTTCCACTAGTTCCAATATTTTACACTGAGTATTCTAGAACTTCTGCCTCAAGCTTTGCAGGGAACACCTGGGAAAGGTGAGACGCTCAGCCAGCTTCTCGGCCTCATACGCTACTACCTGGTCAGGTGACTGCAGTGCACAAGTTTCACCTCTAGAGGGCAGTGGAGCACCGCCCAGGACTCAAAAGATACTTGCCTCCTAAGGAGCAAAATTACGTTTTGAATTAGGAGAAAAAGAAATGTTAACAATGATCAGTATAGGGTACATATGGTGATTTTTTATAATATATTTCTGTTTTTGAGACTTTATTCAAAAGCAGCATTTACTCATTTAAGAAGATGATAACTTCTCAAAAAAACCCCCACAAATATTTCCCAAACAGAAGACTGTGTTCCCAGGTCAGATCGGGACAGCGGACTGGAGAATGAGGGATTGGGTTATATACACTCTGCAGTGATAGTTGTCTTTATGCATGTTTTTCTTTAATAAAAAATTTTAAACTACAACAACATAGGCTTTTAGTTATTTCAAGGTATTCCTGGCACCTCACTGTCAGCCTGTCATGGAGTCCCCAGGAGGGTTTCCGGCAGAGTTCTCCATTCCCCACCTCTTCCTTAAGGTCTGAGGTGCAGAGATAGCTGCTGATGGCGGGAAAGAGTTGGGAAGTCAGAACCAGGAGGACCAAGCTCATGAATGTAAGGTGACCTGGCCTAACCCACAAAGGCCCAGGGCAGAGGCCAGCCAGGAGACAAGAGGCCAGCCTGGGGGGTGGGGGAGGGGGGCTCCCAGCCCTGGACCCTGTCAAGGGGCCCTGTTGGCTCCTGCAGTGGAACACTGTGTGGATACTTTTTTCATTCATTCATCTCATTTTTATCATTTTTAATGTCTTTGAAGTGTGTGTGGGAGGGAAAGAGGCAGAATACCAAGCTTTTTATTAAAAACAGGAGCTCCAGACCTGCTTTTTCATACTGTTCATGGGGTTCTCAAGGCAAGAATACTGAAGTGGTTTGCCATTCCCTTCTCCAGAGGACCACATTTTGTCAGAACTCTCCATTATGACCCATCTATCTTGGGTGGCCCTACACGGCATGGCTCATAGTTTCATCCAGTTAGACAAAGCTGTAGTCCATGTGATCAGTTTGGTCAGTAATCTGAAGCGCCAATACTTCAGTCACCTGATGAGAAGAAGAGACTCATTGGAAAAGACCCTGATGCTGGGGAAGATTGAAGGCAGGAGAAGGGGCCGACAGAGGATGAGATGGTTGGATGGCATCACCAACTCGATGGACATGAGTCTGAGCAAGCTTCGGGAGATGGTGATGGACTGGGAGGCCTGGCGTGCTGCAGTCCACGGGGTCGCAGAGTTGGACACAACTGAGTGAACTGAACTGAGACTTCTGCTTGAAAGCACAGGGCCCGGTCCCCAGTCTGCCGACGGCTGCAGTCCCCAACACAGCACTTACTCACGTGGGTGACCGGCCCAGCACCTCGGACACCTCAACCTGAAAACCTCCCCAGAGGCAGATAAAGGCCAGTGCGCTGCAGGCAGACCATCCCTCTGTCTGTGCCCCAAAAGACCGGGGGATCTGCGTGTGCAGACCCACTGCCCGAGGGAAACCTCACAGGGAGAAGTGACCAGAACTCACATTCCTGTGTCCACACCCTACTTAATCCTGTGTGAGCCTTCACACCCCTCCCGCCCAGGGAACACATGTGTCCACACGCCTGGAGCCCACAGGACGGGGACGTTGGCTTGACTCCCCGAACCCAAGAGCAGTCACTCCTCACCCTACCAGCCAGAGACAAAGTACTCTGGCTTCTCCCCCAGTTTTAAGTGTACAATTAGCATATGTGAGAGTTGGACCATAAAGAAGGCTGAGCATTGAAGAACTGATGCAGCAAGATCCAACCAGTCAATCCTAAAGGAAATCAACTCTGAATATTCACTGGAAGGACTGATGCTGAAGCTCCAATACTTTGGCCACCTGATACGAAGAACCGATTCATTGGGAAAGACCCTGATGCTGGGAAAGATTGAAGGCAGGAGGAGAAGGGGGCAACAGAGGATGAGATGGTTGGATGGCATCACCTACTCAATGGGCATGAGTTTGAGCAAATTCTAGGAGATGGTGAAGGACAGGGAAGACTGGCGTGCTGCAGTCCATGGGATCGAAAAGAGTCGGACCTGACTTAGTGACTGAACAACAATAACAATTTTCACAAATCAGAGAAGGGGAAACCATTCCTGTTTGGGAAGAAGAGTCAATAAGTGACGTGAAGCAATCATTTGGACTGTCCTAGTGACAGCCAAGGGACAGCATGGCCCGTGAACACCCAGATATGTCAGGTTCAATGACCCACGGAACCCATGGCCCCTTGGAGTCAGCTTCTGGCAACCTCACTCAGGTCACTTGGGAACTTCTTAGCCCAGGGAGGTCTGGCCACCCACTGCCCTGCCACTCCTGGCTACATCCCTGCAGACAGGCTCCTGCCCGCTAACTTATTTCTTCTTTACTGGCCTTCATACAGCTGGAAAAAATCTCTTGACAATGGCTTCCCTTGTGGCTTAGTGATAAAGAATCTGCCTGCCAATGAAGGAGACTTGGGTTGGATCCCTGGTGCAGGAAGATCTCACATGCTATGGACAACTAAGCCGGTGCGCCACAACTACTGAGCCTGTGCTCTTGAGCCCGGGAACCACCATTACTGAGCCCGTGTACCTAGAATGCCCGAAACAAGAGAAGCCACCATGATGAGAAGCCCACACAGCGCAACTAGAGAGCAGCCCCCACTCACCACAGCTAGGGAAAAGCCTGTGCTGCAACGAAGACCCAGCACAGCCAAAAATAAAAGGTAATTAATTAAATTAAAAAAAATTTCTCCATGAACGTCTTGTGCATGTTTCCTATAGTTACACCCAGACTGCATACATTTTTCAGTGACTGTAGCAGACTTGGATGGGAGCCATGGGAGGCCATTCTGTGATCTATTAACCTCAATTATTCCAACCAAAGCTACATGGACAACTAAAAGGCAGCTTCAAACCAGACCAGTCTAGAGGAATCCAGATCAAATCCAGGTTCAAGATGCTGAAGCAAATGCACAGATCTGGGTGGTGAGTTAACCGAGTCAGAGACCCAGCTGTCAGGATAGGAAGTTCAGCTACCGAGGTAACAGAGCCCAGGGCAGCCACCCAGTTTTTAGAGACCACTTCTGCTGAATGGAAAAGCAGATCCATTTTCAGTGACTCAAGTTCAGAATGACCATCTCCACATGACAGAGATGGTAGTTGAGACATGAGCAGAGTTCACCCAAAGATGGCGATTTCAGCCAAGGCTTCAGGCAGATGGGCAGTTGGCCCTCTGCCCCCACGTGGGGCTGTCACTCAGATGTCACCACGGCCCAGGCTGGGGTCCTGGTCCCGAGAGAGATGAGCCTGGCATGTCACCACGTGGAAATGAAACTCAACACAAGTCATGAGAAACAAAACACTCCCAATCTGAGTCCACATTTCAACTTTGTTTACTCCACCTGTGTTTTTCTTCTTGAAATGCAACCACTCTCTCAAATTCTTGAGCCCTAACATCGGCCAAGCATTGCGCATTCGCTGGAGAACAAAAGCCAAGCAGCGAAACATCTGCTAATAGGCTTTTCCACGGTCAAGTTCCCCTTCTGTTACCAGTTTGAATACATGAGGTTTTAAGAGACTCGTTTTCCCACTCTGTTAGAAAAAGATTAGGTGGACAGCAAAGGGACTCAGCCACACATACATGTATCCATTCTCCCCAAACACCAGTCAATTCAATCTAGTCGGGAAAATACACTGTTTATGCTGCTGCTTCTTAAAAAAAAAAAAGGGATGTAGGTGGCCTTACACAAGTCATAAGACCTAAAATTGAGTATCAGGAGGGTGAGGAGACACGACTCACAGTCTATCCTCCTGGCGGCTTTGCCAGCAAAAACTTGAGCAGAGGTGTCACGAGATACCCTGAAATCCTGCTTCCTGCCAGAGAAGCACAACCAGTTCTGCACATTAAAGTGCAGTCAGCTTACATGTGGTGGGGGGAGAGGGGTGGGTCTAGAAAGAAAGCCACTCATGAGGAAAGACACATAATTCAGGACATTTGCTTTTCCTAAATAAGGCTGCTAAATAATTTTTGGAAGGGGTGTTGTTTGTTTGTTTGTTCCTTGGTTCAAAAATCTTAGGCTGATATCCAAAAGCTCAAACTAACTGGCCACCAATAATACTTAAAATATTACTTCTTAATTAAGCAAAGCAGTAGGAAAATATTATAGGAAAGCCTTTAATCTAGCCTAAGAAAAAGAAAACCTTATTTACAATTTCCCAATGTTCTCCTTGATGCCTGAAAGGACTTTAAAAAGTGGCCAAACTCTTTCATGATACACTTAAACAATAAAGACTATCAATATAAATATCCCCAAGAGATAGGACAAAGAACTTTTCAACTAGGGATCTTAGTTTTCTCTTGGTTACAGGTGCAGTGGAACTGGATCTACAATATAAGAGATGAAACTATAACGGAACTGAAAAGTACATCAGTCAGCAAACCAGAGTCCACTATTGCCCTGAGAGATAAGGGTGATTTTTACATTTTTAAATGCTTGGGAGTACTTTGTGACATGTGAAAACTATATGAATTCCACAGCTAGGAAGAAAAGCCATGACAAACCTAGACAGTTTATTAAAAAGCAGAGACATTACTTTGCCAACAAATGTCCATATATCAAAGCTATGGTTTCTCTAGTAGTCAGGTACAGATGTGAGAGCTAGACCACAAAGAAGGCTAAGCACCAAAGAATTGATGCTTTTGGACTGTGGTGTTCAAGAAGACTCATGAGAGTCCCTTGTACAGCAAGGAGATGAAAGCAGTCAATCCTAAAGGAAATCAGTCCTGAGTATTCACTGGAAGGACTGATGCTGAAGCTCCAATACTTTGCGAAGAACTGACACACTGGAAAAGACCCTGATGCTGGGAAAGACTGAAGGCAGGAGGAGAAGGGGGCAACAGAGTATGAGATGGTTGGATGGCATCACTGACTCAATGGACATGAGTCTGAGCAAACTCTGGGAGACTGTGAAGGACAGGGAACCTGGCATGCTACAGTCCATGGGGTCGCAAACAGTCAGACATTACTGAGCGACTGAATAACAATTTTAAAAAGAGAAAACCTAACTTTGTAAAAATTACTGATGTTTAATAAACATTTATAAATTGTAAAAAAAAAATAAAAAAAAAGAGAAAACCTAGAAATTAAAAAGGAGTTGTTTCATTAAAAAATATTTATCAACTAAAAAAATGAAAGAACTGAAACCAGCAAAAGGCAGGGTTGCCCTGAGGGTACATGTAGGGGGGACCTGGGTCTGGGACCCCAGGTCAGGCGTAAAGGAGACAATGTCAGACCCCAGTCTGTCCCCAGACAGGTGAGTGGCCGAGAAAACCCCCCGCGGGGCATTCACACTGCACCTCACCAGGACCCATGCAGGCCCAGGGTTTCCACAGATTAGAGCCAATGCATGCGAGCTCACAGATCACCAAACACACAAGGAAATGAAGGGGAGTGGGTTTTTTCACCCCAAAAGATGCCACCTTGGCACAAGGACTGTTCTGACCTAAAGGCAATCAAAACCCAGCAGGTTCAGGAGCTTCTCCTGAACTTGCCTTCAACTGCCTACGTTTATACTTTGGGGGTTGGGGGGCCTGGGTCAGAAGAGTGTTTCACCAGAGAAACACCCACACAGCAGGCCAGGTCTCCTCTCCCTAGGTCTCCTCTCCCTCCTGGGAAAGGCCTCCTCCGCCTCCCCACATCCTGACCGCCCCTCCACCCACCAGGCCTTACAGAAGCCTCAGCCCCTCTCTTCCCTGTGGGCCCCCAGTGCTTCACGGGGCTCCCATCCACATAGAATCAATCACATTTGATTTTCTCCTATTCATCTGCCTTACACCAGTTTAATTCTCAGATCACCCAAAGAACCTAGAAGCAAAGAAAGGACCATTTCTCCACCCCTACAGTGATAAACCTGGTGGCTCAGCAGTAATGCAGGAGATGTGGGTTTGATCCCTGACTCAGGAAGATCCTCTAGAGAAGGAAGTGGCAATCCATTCCAGTGTTCTTGCCTGGAGAATCCCATAGACAGGCGAGCTACAGTCCATGGGGTCACAGAGTAGGACACAACTTAGTGAGTAAACAATAGGGATAAACCACCACAAAATGTGTTAATATTAATATTTTCATCTTAGCATCAATTACTATTGTGATGTTGTGACATACATGTTTGAACTGGTATTCAAAGAACTGACACAGAGCTCCTAAAACTCCTTGGAACATCTCCTGTGGGGAGCGATAAAGTGTCTTTTGTTATGTTAATGAGGTGACTTTTGAAAGCACCTCAGGACAGGCCTAGTTGCTTGTGTCACCAACCCAGTAATTTCAGGGCCAGCACTTGAAGTCTTGCCCCTGACCTCAGGAGAGGGAGAGGAGCTGGAGTCTTGAATACAATCACCAGTGATTTAATCAATAGTGTCTAAGTGTCAGAGCCACCAAAAAACCCAAAGAGGGAGTTCAGAGAGCCTCCAGGTTGAACAGGTGGATATTTAGGGAGAGGGGACACCAGAGGGCAGGAAAGCTCCCCGCCCCCCACGTCTCCTGTGTATTTCTTCATCCTGCTGTTGATTGGAAGTGAAACAGGAGGGAAGGGCAAAACCTTTAAAACAATGACACAGCCCAAGGACACGACATAAACAGATAAGAACCAAACCAAACAGGTCCAAGATGGCAGGCAAGTTGACTTCCACTAGACCCTGAGCCTCAGTGTGTGAAAGTGAGTCACACAGTTGTGTCCACCTCTTTGCAACGTCCATGGAATTCTCCTGGCCAGAATACTGGAGTGGGTAGCCTTTCCCTTCTCCAGGGGATCTTCCCAACCCAGGGATCAAACCCAGGTCTCCCACATTGCAGGCAATCATTCTAACACATCAGCATGCTAAGTGACACACCCCCAGGTGCCATGACAGTCCCCATCCCTTCCCCAAAAGAGCTGGAATACTCCTCCCACTCATTAGCCTATGAAATTACCCACCCCTATAAAATAAGTAAAGTGTTGCAGTAGTAAAGAATCTGCCTGCAATGCAGGAGACCAGAGTTCGATCCTTGGGTCCAGAAGATCCCCTGGAGAAGGAAATGGCAACTGGCTCCAGTATTCTTGCCTGGAGAATTCCACAGACAGAGGAGCCTGGAGGGCTACAGACTGTGGGGTTGCAAAGAGTCAGACACGACTGAGCACATGAAAGCTTTAACAATCCTCTACCCTGGGGTGGCTCTCGCCTTCTGGGATGGCCCCCATTCTGTCTGTGAAGTATGTTTCTCTCTAAATAAATCCACTTCCCAATCGCTTTGTCTCTCACTAAATTCTCAAGGAGACATAAAGAACCTGAGTTTCTTAAGTCTCGAGACCAGGTGTGTGATCTCAGTTAAAAGACCATGGGTTCAAGTCCCAAGCTTGAGTTGCTTGGTTGCAGTAGCCCTAATTCCATTTTTAAAAAACCAGTAATCCACTGAGTAACTGGTCTCCTGAGTCTGGGAGCCACTCTAGCCAGTAAAGTAAACCCAAGAAGGGATGGTAGGAACTACAGCCAGTAGATTGGGAGCACAGATGACAACTGGACTGAGCTGGAGTTTTAAGTGTCAGGGGTGGGGCAGCCCTGTGGGATGGAGACTCCCACCTGCCAGACATGATGCTGTCTCAGGGCTTGAGCTGAGTTTCAGGACATGCACTGGGGTCAGAGAACAGCTTGGTTTGGGAAGGCCCACCCATCAGGAGTGGAGACCAGAATCTCAACTTTTAAACATGTGGGTTGAGAATCTTTTGTAAAGAGCCACATTGTAGTATTTTAGGCTTTGCGGCCACATGAGGTCTTGCCTTGTGGGGAGAATTCACTATGAGAATTCATACGGTAGGATCACCAGACTGAACTTGTCCTGATGTGTAGGACTAGCTCTGTCTTGTTCATCCACGTATCCCTGGTGAGTGGCATATGCCTGGAAACAGAGGTCCGTGTGCCAAGTCCCCCTCCTTCCCTAATGGCACAGAACAAAGCATTGGGGAGTGTTTAGCTTTATGGTGGTTGTTTCCTTTTTTGGTTTTTGTTTCTTTCAATTGATGTTTCATCTGTTGTTGTTCAGTCGCTCAGTTGTGTCTGACTCTTCACGACCCCATGGACTGCAGCACACCAGGCTTCTCTGTCCTTGACTATCTCCCAGAGTTTGCTCAAACTCCTGTCCATTGTGTTGGTGATACCATCCCATCCTCTGTTGTCCCCTTCTCCTCCTGCCTTCCATATTTCCCAGCATCAGGGTCTTTCCAGTGAGTTGGCTCTTCACATCAGATGGCCAAGGTATTGGGAGCTTCAGCTTCAGCATCAGTCCTTCCAATGAATATTCAGCACTGATTTCCTTTAGGATTGACAGGTTTGATCTCCTTGCCATCTGAGGGGCTTTCAGAAGTTTCCAGCATCACAATTCAAAAGCTGTTTCACCTAGTCACCAGCTACCTGTTACTCTATGTAAGAAGCAACTTTAACTTCTCTGGGTTTTGGGTTCTTATCTGCTACACAACGAAGTTGGCCTAAGGTATGTAATTTCTTGAGGCCTAGAGCCTGACATCATGCCCTATATATTTGTCTTCTCAAAGAGCCAATGATAAAGTATCTTCTGTTACACAAAATGCACATTCAAATTAATGCTCACAGCTATGCCCCCAACCAGGAGAGTAACTACCTGACAATGCCTGAGATGATCAGAGCCGTGATCAGTGATGGCATCATAGCAGGGCAACCTGTGAATTAGTTTGTCCTTCTGTCTTTGGTCTCCCTGTCTCACCCTTTTTCCTCCGGTTCCTATTCTTTTTCTTCCTGAGGTGGTCCCTAAAACGCCACCCTCTGTGGGCTCAATGCTCAGCATCTGCTAGGTCTGCACACTCTCACACCTCAGACAACACTCATCCCAGTTAATCCCAGTCCTGCCATGCAGAGCAACAGGTAAGAACACACCTGAGGACCTCAGGACCTCTGTGCCCACAGCGGAGGGCCGGTGCAGATCCCAGGCATGTGACACAGAACTGGCTCACTCAGGCCGCAAGTCGAGAGTCTACACTGGGCTCCTCCAGCCCCCTCGCATGTCTCTACCCCCAGAAGTCCGTCCTCACAGTCTGAGCCCCTGCTGTGGGGTGGATCCAGGTCTCATTCAGCCTGGTTTCACCAACTCCAAGGCCGCGACCCCACAGGAGAAGGAGGACCCCAGCCTCGAGGGCTCGAACAGACGGGCTGAGGCTGCAGGGCCTCCGCACATGCTGGGGACTCACCTGAGGCTGACCAGCGCGTCGGTCACCTGCCGAGGTTCGATGTCGAACAGTTTGACCCTGAAGCCCCCGCTGGCGAATAGCATGGCCCAGCTCCGCCCAATGAGCCCGCTGCAGGGAAAGAAGGCAGAGGCACAGGTCAGCTCGTGCCAGCCCAGGGGGCATCTCAGAGCACACAGCATCCTGTTACTGAAACACCTGATGGCTTACAACTCCATGTTTTGACAGCAGCATCCACTTAAAATGTAGCTTCCACATAGGAGGTCCTGGGTCCTCACTGCAGTGCCCCCCAGACCCAGGGGCAGCAGGGAGGGGCAGGGCGTCCACGTGCCAGGGACCCCCAACTGACCAGTGTTGGCTGAATCCCAGACCCAGAGAAAAGAGACAGCATCTCCCCCGCCTCCTCAGTTTTTCCTACCACCACCAACACTCGAGATGATGATGTTAAAACTGTACACGTCTTATCTCTATTAATCTGAAAACAATCCCACAAGGGAGATGCTATTTTTTTATATATATTTATTTATGTACTTGACTGCACCAGGTATTAGTTGAGGCATGCAGGATCCGGTTCCCTGACCAAGGATGGAACCCAGGCCCCTGTACTGGTTTGTTGAAACCCAAGAATGAAGTAAAAAAACTTAACCAGGTTTTAGCAGTTAATTCACACTCCCCAGCCACCTATAGGGTTGAGAGAGAGAAAGACAAGAGGTACAGGAGGGCAGACAGGAGAGAGAAAGGGGCCAGAAGGGACAGGAGAGGAGAGGGAGGAGGAAGGGAGAAGGGAAGGGAAGCAGGGCCACCCCAGAAGTGGAGATGGCTGCTTCCTGAGGTGTTAAAGGTATGGGAGGTTCAGTCAGTCAGTTCAGTCACTCAGTCCTGTCCGACTCTTTGCCATCCTAGGGACTACAGCACGCCAGGCCTCCCTGTCCATCACCAACTCAAGAGCTTACTCAAACTCATGTCCATCGAGTCGGTGATGCCATCCAACCATCTTATCCTCTGTTGGCCCCTTCTCCTCCTGCCTTCAATCTTTCCCAGCATCAGGGTCTTTTCAAATGGGTCAGTTCTTCGCATCAGTTGGCCAAAGTATTGGAGTTTCAGCTTCAACATCAGTCCTTCCAATGAATATTCAGGACTGATTTCCTTTAGGATGGACTGGTTGGATCTCCTTGCAGTCCAAGGGACTCTCAAGAGTCTTCTCCAACACCACAGTTCAAAAGCACCAATTCTTCGGCATTCATGTTACTTTATAGTCCAACTCTCACATCCATACATGACTACTGGAAAAACCATAGCCTTGAATAGATGGACCTTTGTTGGCAAAGTAATGTCTCTGATTTTTAATATGCTGTCTAGGTTGGTCATAGCTTTTCTTCCAAGGAGAAAGTGTCTTTAATTTCATGGCTGCAGTCACCATCTGTAGTGATTTTGGAGACCAAAAAAATGAAGTCTGTCACTGTTTCCACTGTTTCCCCATATATTTGCCATGAAGTGATGGAACTAGATCCCATGATTTTAGTCTTTTGAATGTTGAGTTTTAAGCCAACTTTTCATTCTCCTTTCACTTTCATCAAGAGGATCTTTAGTTCCTCTTCGCTTTCTGCATTTTCTTGCAGTCAATCAACTTAATTCCTTGTCAGCCTCCCCTGGGGAATTGGAAATAAACTTCCCAGACACAGCTCCTTTGCACAACAATCAGAGCTGGAGAAGGGCATAGTAGACCCTGGAACAACAGGAGCTGGACTCCCGGGGGCCACCTATAAGCAGGCTTTTTAAAATGGTAAATCCTACAAAACTTGGGATCTTCAGTTGGGTACCACTGATGCAGAGGAACTGACGGTAAATTACCCTGGCTTCTCTGGTGGGAATGGACAGGTGGGTGCCCTCCACCTGCCAGTGGTCCAAGGGTCCCCTGTACAGTCAACTCTACACTCCACTGAACACTGTTGGGTGCCAGCAAGCAGGCCAGTCCCAGCCTGTGGTTGATACACACTTGACCGTGACAAAGGCTGCAAGGCATGCAAAGTCACCACGCCCAGGACAAAGTGCACTTTCTTATATATTTTATATCCCTTCAAGAGGCAGCCGGTAGCACTCGTGCCTGGAAAGCACACAGGCACAGGTAAGGCCACTGCTCCCTGCAAAGAAAGCTGACACAAATCACCCTGACCCCTTCCTCGAAGGGGCTTCAAGGAGGGGCCCGGACACGACTTATTCTCAGGACGCGCTGTGACTGGTCAGGCAGGCCAGTCCCTTGGCAGAGTAACCCGACACCGAGCCTCCCAGAAGGTGTGCCTGATGACCAAAAACAAGTACCGACCAGTGGGTAGTTCGCTATGCCAGCTTACCAACGGAAAGGTGCACGTGGACGACTTCTTTTAAAAATGAAAACTGCAGGAGTTTTAAAAGAGGATGGAGCACCAACCAGGAAACCGCGGATGGGACTTGAGCTGCTAACCCGACACCCAAGTCCCGGAGAACCCGGATGCCCTGGGGATAGGGCGCCCTCGCCATGCAGGAGGCGTGGATCTGGATCTGGATCGCGCGGTGGGTCCCCACCCCTCCCCGGCCAGGCGGGGTCGCCCAGCGACAGCCTCAGGCCCGAGCGCGCGAGACCCTCCCGCCGCGCCCGCGCCCCGCCTGACCCAGATCGCGGCCCCGCCGCCCCTCTGCGCGCCCATCCCTCGGACAGGAAAGGAAACAACACACCTGTGCGGACCCGCGGTCCGACAGTCCTGCGTCGGCTCGCAGCTCCTACTGCCACCGTCCCCGCCCGGCCCGCATCACCCAACTCCGCCCGCAACCGCATCGCGCAGCAACCGGGCTGCCGCGGGGCCCGAACGGAGCTGTGCCCCGTGCCGTCGCCCGGGCCGGCCCAGTCGTGGGGAGGCGCGCTGGGGTCATCGGAGCCGCGCCGCCAGCCCCCCGGGCGATGACGACCGCGCCCACCTGCCACCCTCCCGGGCACGCTGGTTCGAGCCCTCACCTGCCGACCACCGCCACCCGGCCGGGAGCCGAGGACCCTGGGGACGCCATGGCCCGCGCGGTGCCCGAGGAGACAGCTGCGGCGCGCGCCACCCGGGCACTGGCTCCGCCCGCCCCGCGGCCGCGACAGGGCCCCGGGGCCTGGCCCGTGGGTGGGGCGCGGGCGGAGCCTCCACCTCTCCACGCCCCGCGGGCGCGCAGGGCTCCGGGCGGGGCTGCGGGTCAGCGGGGATGTGGGCGGGGCGGGCGGGGAGCTCAGGACTGCGCGGGGTCGGGGGAGAGGCTGGGACCATCCGGCGTGCGGAGCACTCGCCACACTCTCCCCGGAGCGCGCACGGAGGAGGTGCCGGGAGCGTCACGTGGATGGGAACCCGGTGGGAGAGCTACCCCTTTGGACTCTAGTGACTCACTTTGTTTTGGCCAGTTCCCTACTGAACCCCCAAAGTCCGTGCACAAGGAGGGGGACAGCTCCAGACCAGGAACCCCAAAATTTACCCCTGGAATTCCCATCCCGTGTGAAGACTTAGCACCACGTCCGGGCGCACGCGCTCAGGCCCCACTGCTGGGTTCACACTGTCGTCGGTTTCGAGGAAGACCAGCCTTTTTCCACAGAGGAGGCCGAGGCCCGGGAGCCCTGGGACAGCAGACAGGAGGGTTGGGGGGCGGGAGGGGGTATCCACCACACTGGAAGGCTTGGAGCCCCCTCCCAGAGGCCGAGCTGGTCTCTTTTCCAGGAGGAGGAAGTGTCCCCGCGCCGCCCCGAGCTCTTTTCGGAAACAGAGCGGAGGAACGGGCCGCACGTGCCTGTGA
Organism: Moschus berezovskii; assembly: GCF_049115385.1. Lineage (NCBI taxonomy): Eukaryota > Metazoa > Chordata > Mammalia > Artiodactyla > Moschidae > Moschus > Moschus berezovskii. The sequence continues at coordinate 50,698,333 of NC_142472.1, forward strand.
CAACGCTGTCAGTGCAGAACCAGAGGCGGGCCACGCCAGCCATCCAGGTCAAGGCAGCGCTCCAGCGGAAACGCGTGACCCTGACCGGCAGGGCCCTTCCTCTGTCTTCCCAGCCCAAACGGAAAGGGGAATGTCAGAGCCAGAGCAGTTTCACAAGGTATCGGTCAGCATTTGAAAAGGCACTCAACTCAGAAAAGTGTGTCAGAAAAGTGACACAGCAAAGATGTCCCCAAGATAAGTCTTTAAATGTTGAAATAACTATGCGTGGGGGCTTAGTTGCTCAGTCCTGTCCGCCTCTTTGCGACCACATGGACTGTAGCCCACCAGGCTCCTTTGTCCATGGGATTCTCCATGCTGGAATGGAGAATACAGAAGACTAGAGTGGGTTTCCATTTCCTTCTCCAAGGGATCTTCCCCATCCAGGGATCCAACCCATGTCTCCTGCGTCGCAGGCAGATTCTTTACCAGCTGAGTTACCAGGGAAGCCCTCACATAGCTATTTGGATTTATAATGAATCCCCAGCTCCCATGCTGCCTTCACCACAAATTACCCGGAAATTTGTCTTCTTTTAAATAGCCAAGCCCCACTTCCTCTCTGAAGCTGTGACTACTCGACTGGGTGATGGGTGACTGCCCTTTTCCTAAAGCATCTGAACTTCCTGCAAACACCTTTTGGTCCACTGAGTCATTCATTCACTCAAGTTTCTATCATAAGAGCCACTGTGTTAGGGTCAACTTAGTGTTTAGTCTTTAAATTGTAAACATAAGGTTAAGAACCATACCTCTTTTTCTCCTTACTAAGCACATACTCTTTTTTCTTTTTAATATGTATTTATTTATTTGGCTGTGTCAGGTCTTAGTTGCGTCATGTGGGATCTTCGTTGCAGGGCACAGACTCTCTGGTTGTGGCATGCAGGCTCAGTAGTTGGCCCCCATCACCACCACCTTCTCCTTGCTTTGCCCCATAATGAACCTTGTCTGCTACAAACTCCAGCCGTGTGGAATTGTTTGGCCTCACTTGCCTTCAGTAATACAGGGAGGGCAGATGGGCCTGGGGGGTGGGGGGAGCCCCACTGCTCCTAGGGGGTCCTCCTGCTCACGGAGCACCCTGTCTCCCCCACTTGGGCCATGTCGGACTCCAACGTAACAGCCATCTCCTGACTTCTATTCAATCCGTGACTTTTTCCTGGCTCCTTAGATTCCCCAGCAGGAGTCAAATCAGTTCAGTTCTGTTCAGTCACTCAGTCGTGTCCAACTCTTTGTGACCCCAGGGACTACAGCACGCCAGGCCTCCCTGTCCATCACCAACTCCCAGAGTTTACTCAAACCCATGTCCATCATGTCGGTGATGCCATCCAACCATCTCATCCTCTGTCGGCCCCTTCTCTTCCTGCTTTCAATCTTTCCCAGCATCAGGGTCTTTTCAAATGAGTCAGCTCTTCATATTAGGTGGCCAAAGTATTGGAGTTTCAGCTTCAACATCAGTCCTTCCAATGAACATCCAGGACTGATTTCCTTTAGGATGGACTGGTTGGATCTCCTTGCAATCCAAGGGACTCTCAAGAGTCTTCTCCAACACCACAGTTCAAAAGGAGTCAAATACTCATCTTCTATCTCCCATAAATCACATTTATACCCATGGTCCCATAAGGCCTAGGAAAGATTAAACTGTGCTGTATTATCCATACCGTATAGCACGTGTAATATATTGAAACTGTTATTTTAACAAGGAGTTGACATTTTAGAAGCTAAAATTTCAAAATATACCCTAGATAATTCTTTTTCCTTTTCTCCACCTATTAAACTGCATTAGTTCATTTTCACCAATAATAGAGGGCTGACTTTCTACAGGACCTAGAGCAAGTAATGAGCCATTTCACAACTTTGTGTAAGAAAAAGGCACTTCCTCCTCAGGACGCTGTATTCCCATCTGCTTAAAATTGTTGTACTATATTGACTTTTTAGAACAAGATACTTTATTGTCATCTTCTGGGAAACAATTTTTATTATTATAATATTTCCTGCTTATTTAACTTATATACAGAGTACATCATGAGAAACGCTGGGCTGGATGAAACACAAGCTGGAATCAAAATTGCTGGGAGAAATATCAATAACCTCAGATATGCAGATGACACCACCCTTATGGCAGAAAGTGAAGAACTAAAGAGCCTCTTGATGACAGAGAAAGAGGAGAGTGAAAAAGTTGGCTTAAAGCTCAACATTCAGAAAACTAAGATCATGGCATCTGGTCCCATCACTTCATGGGAAATAGATGGAAACAGTGGAAACAATGCTGATTTTAATTTTTTGGGCTCCAAAAATCATTGCAGATGGTGACTGCAGCCATGAAATTAAAAGACGCTTACTCCTTGGAAGGAAAGTTATGATCAACCTAGACAGCTATTAAAAAGCAGAGACATTACTTTGTCAACAAAGGTCCGGCTAGTCAAGGCTATGGTTTTTCCAGTAGTCATGTATGGATGTGAGAGTTGGACTATAAAGAAAGCTGAGCACAGAAGAATTGATGCTTTTGAACTGTGGTGTTGGAGGAGACTCTTGAGAGTCCCTTGAACTGCAAGGAGATCCAACCAGTCCATCCTGAAGGAGATCAGTCCCGGGTGTTCATTGGAAGGACTGATGTTGAAGCTGAAACTCCAATACTTTGACCACCTGATGCGAAGAGCTGACTCATTTGAAAAGACCCTGATGCTGGTAAAGATTGAAGGCAGGAGGAGAAGGGGACGACAGAGGATGAGATGGTTGGATGACATCACCAGCTCAATGGATATGAGTTTGGTTAAACTCCAGGAGTTGGTGATGGACAGAGAGGCCTGGTGTGCTGCAGTTCATGGGGTTGCAAAGAGTCGGACACGACTGAGCGACTGAACTGAAAGCACCAAATCGTGATATCCAATATGCAATGTATCCCCCGCCTTGTGCAGTGCCCAGCCTGTACAATCATATGTGACAGAGGCTGTGAGGAGTAAAATATTGTCTAGGGAAATTCATGTGCTTGAATGTAGCTTTGTCCGGAGAGATTGTAACTCCTTGTCAGAAAGGTATGATTTCATAACCATTATAATCACTATGACTTGTTTCCAAAAGATTTCCTAGTTTACCCAGATAAGATGTCATTCAAGGATTTTACCTTTGTCTGGGCTCAGGATTCTGGGGGTGGCAGGAGATAAGGGGCTCAATCAATTAGGACCCTCACCCTGAGTGACCCTTGACTCTACTGGGGTTTTAGAGAAAGTCCTTTGATCTCCATTCCAAAGGCATCACTGGATAGAGACACATTTGCAATAAAAAAAGAGAGATTCCTCTTGCCTTTTGGCTCAGTTCAACAATTCTATGTACAAGCCACCTCGAAGAGACAAAAGCCTGGGAATTACCTGGTGGTCCAGTGGTTAGGACTCAGAGCTCCCACTGCCCTGTCCTGGTTCAATCTCTGGTCAGGGAACTAAGATCCCACAAGCCGCATGGCTTTAAAAACACACATACACACACACACACACAAAACCTCTTTCCCCAAATCGCTCCCACTTCCCCCTGGAATTAAACAAACTCACCCAAAACATGAACCCAATGAATGTGATGACTAACAATGTTTCTGTGAAGTGATATCTGTTCTTCACAAGGAGAATTTTGAAGAGCACGTGTCAATACAACAGTAATTCATTTCTCAACATTCTGTATTGTATTGTTATAGATATTTAGCAGAATTTACTGACAAGGTCACTGATGATTCTTTAGGCCATGTTCTGGGCTTACAAACATCTGTAGTTTATTCCAGTTGTTCCTGGTGGTGCGTCAGGTGAGTTTAATGATCTCTGCATCCTGTACAGGTACAGATTCGACAGGCAGGTCCTCCTGTGATGATGGAAAAGTTCTGCACATGTATCTCTAGTACACATCTGCTGAATGCAGCCAACAAGACTAAGGAACTAAACTTTATATTTGATTTAATGCTGCTTACACATCCTGCTCCATCTTCCAGGAATGCCTTATTTCTCAAGACTCTCCTACACTTGAACAAATTAATGGAAGAATGAGCGAATGTTACTATTAAACCTGAACGCAACTGACACAGAACAATGAAAATATTTATGCTGACAATGCTGCTGCTAAATCACCTCAGTCGTGTCCGACTCTGTGCGACCCCTTAGACGGAAGCCCACCAGGCTCCCCCGTCCCTGGGATTCTCCAGGCAAGAACACTGGAGTGGGTTGCCATTTCCTTCTCCAACGTGTGAAAGTGAAAAGTGAAAAGTGAAATTGAAGTCGCTCAGTCGTGTCCGACCCTTAGCGATCCCACAGGCTGCAGTCCACCAGGCTCCTCCATCCATGGGATTTTCTAGGCAAGAGTACTAGAGTGGCTTGCCATTGCCTTCTCCAAATAGAAAGCACTTAATTTCACTGTTTCAGGTCATTAAAAATATCCTTGTACAATATTCTAAAGGAGTTTTGGTTATTTGAGCATACTTGGGTTTGTGTGTGTGTGTGATTTTGGATGAGAGAATAGTGTTTATTTTGGATTGGATAAAAAGTTATAGGTTTTTTTTTCCAAGCCACATTCCAGCCTTCACTGATCCTACTTTGGAGCTAGAAAGCTAAACTCCCGTCTGTTATTATGAAACTGACTTAATTACGGAGTCATGCAAGTAGAAAAAAATCGATATGTTCTACTAGGGAATAAGGCTTTTTATAAGCAAGCTGTTATGCAAGCAGAAAGGGAAATTCAAGGCGAAGGAATTTACTTTGGACACACGCTGCACAAGCTGCCCTTTCAGAGCAGGGCCTTGGTGAAGCCTGAGCATCTTGGGTGCATGGTGCGTGCGGCTCCAGCAAGGGCTTTCTGAAGAGACCCTTTCACCCCAGTTCGCTTAGCTCCAAGCTCAGCCTGGACCACAGGGGCAGTGATCAGAGGCACCTCAGTTTGCCTTTAACTAGTTTCCATCCATAAATGTTGTATGAGCATTTATTAGTATTTTTCCACTTTTTTCTCTCTGCCCCACTCCCCTGTGTTAATCAACAATCTCCTTTCACACTGAACACAGATTTGTTACCTTAAATCTAGGGCACGCTACCAACTTAAAAGTGAGAGATTCATGTAAAGGAAAATCTTATTTTTGAATTTAAATATTCATTAATACTAAGGAACTTTCCCTTAACAATAGTTATGTAGTTATTATATACAATTATATATATATATACACACACACCTATATATAGTTAGATGTGTGAGTGTGTGTGTAAGTGGCTTCAGTTGTATCCAACTCTTTGTGACCCTACAGACTGTAGCCCATAAGGCTCCTCTGTCCATGGGATTCTCCAGGCAAGAATGCTGGAATGGGTTGCCATGCCCTCCTTCAGGAGGTTTTGCTGACCCAGGGATTGAACCTACATCTCTTATGTCTCCTGCATTTGCTGGCAGGTTCTTTACCACTAGCACCGCCTGGGAAGCCCCATAGTTACATAGGTATTTTTAGTAATGTCATGATTATTGGCAGTTACTATACTCAGTTTAACTGGATGTGAATTATTAAATGTGTTTGAAGTCAGAGAAACAAGCTTTATGGGTTAGATGAAAGAATGTGCATGCTGAATATTTTATTGATGCTGTCTGCAATCCTTTACAAGTAAATATTTTTGAGTATTTTTTTAACTTATAATTTTCTTTTTATACCACTTATCAGTCTTCATTCCAATCCCAAAGAAAGGCAATGCCAAAGCATGCTCAAACTACCGCACAATTGCACTCATCTCACACGCTAGTAAAGTCATGCTCAAAATTCTCCAAGCCAGGCTTCAGCAATATGTGAACCGTGAACTCCCAGATGTTCAAGCAGGTTTTAGAAAAGGCAGAGACACCAGAGATCAAATTGCCAACATCCGCTGGATCATGGAGAAAGCAAGAGAGTTCCAGAAGAGCATCTATTTCTGCTTCATTGACTATGCCAAAGCCTTTGACTGTGTGGATCACAATAAACTGTGGAACATTCTGAAAGAGATGGGACTACCAGACCACCTGACCTGCCTCTTGAGAAACCTGTAGGCAGGTCAGGAAGCAACAGTTAGAACTGGTCATGGAACAACAGACTGGTTCCAAACAGGAAAAGGAGTGCGTCAAGGCTGTATATTGTCACCTTGCTTATTTAACTTATATGCAGAGTACATCATGAGGAACGCTGGGCTGGAAGAAGTACAAGCTGGAATCAAGATTGCTGGGAGAAATATCAATAACCTCAGATATGCAGATGACACTACCCTTATGGCAGAAAGTGAAAAGGAACTCAAAAGCCTCTTGATGAAAGTGAAAGAGGAGAGTGAAAAGGTTGGCTTGAGGCTCAACATTCAGAAAACAAAGATCATGGCATCTGGTCCCATCACTTCATGGGAAATAGATGGAAAAACAGTGGAAACAGTGTCAGACTTTATTTTTTTGGGCTCCAAAATCACTGCAGATGCTGATTGCAGCCATGAAATTAAAAGACGCTTACTCCTTGGAAGGAAAGTTATGACCAACCTTGATAATATATTAAAAAGCAGAGACATTACTTTGCCAACCAAGGTCCGTCTAGTCAAGGCTATGATTTTTCCCGTGGTCATGTATGGATGTGAGAGTTGGACTGTGAAGAAGGCTGATCGCCGAAAAATTGATGCTTTTGAACTGTAGTGTTGGAGAAGACTCTTGAGAGTCCCTTGTACCGCAAGGAGATCCAACCAGTCCATTCTAAGGGAGATCGATCCTGGGTGTTCATTTAAGGGACTAATGCTGAAGCTGAAATTGCAATACCTTGGCCACCTCATGCGACGAGTTGACTCACTGGAAAAGACTCTGATGCTGGGAAAGGTTGGGGTGGGAGAAGAAAGGGATGACCGAGAATGAGATGGCTGGATGGCATCACCGACTCTGTGGACATGAGTTTGAGTGAGCTCTGGGAGTTGGTGATGGACAGGGAGGCCTGGCGTGCTGTTATTCATGGGGTCGCAGAGAGTCGGACACGACTGAGTGACTGAACTGAACTATTATACCACTTCAGTATTCTTGCCTTGAGAACCCCATGAACAGTATGAAAAGGCAAAAAGATAGGACACTGAAAGATGAACTCCCCAGGTCGGTAGGTACCCAATATGCTAGTGGAGATCAGTGGAGAAATAACTCCAGAAAGAATGAAGAGATGGAGCCAAAGCGGAAACAACACCCAGTTGTGGATGTGACTGGTGATGGAAGCAAGGTCCGATGCTGTAAAGAGCAATATTGCATAGGAACCTGGCATGTTAGGTCCATGAATCAAGGCAAATTGGAAGTGGTCAAACAGGAGATGGCAAGAGTGAACGTTGACATTTTAGGAATCAGTGAGCTAAAATGGACTGGAATGGCTGTATTTAACTCAGATGACCATTATATCTACTACTGTGGGCAGGAATCCCTTAGAAGAAATGGAATAGCCATCATAGTCAACAAAAGAGTCTGAAATGCAGTACTTGGATGCAATCTCAAGAACGACAGAATGATCTCTGTTCATTTCCAAGGCAAACCATTCAATATCACGGCAATCCAAGTCTATGCCCTAACCAGTAACACTGAAGAAGCTAAAGTTGAACGGTTCTATAAAGACCTACAAGACCTTTTAGAACTAACACCCAAAAAAGAAGTCCTTTTCATTATAGAGGACTGGAATGCAGAAGAAGGAAGTCAAGAAACACCTGGAGTAACAGGCAAATTTGGCCTTGGAATATGGAATGAAACAGAGCAAAGGCTAATAGAGTTTTGCCAAGAGAATGCACTGGTCATAGCAAACACCCTCTTCCAACAACACAAGAGAAGACTCTACACATGGACATCACCAGATGGCCAACACCAAAATCAGATTGATTTTATTCTTTGCAGCCAAAGATGGAGAAGTGCTATACAGTCAGCAAAAACAAGACTGGGAGCTGACTGTGGCTCAGATCATGAACTCCTTATTGCCAAATTCAGACTTAAATTGAAGAAAGTGGGGAAAACTACTAGACCATTCAGGTATGACCTAAGTCAAATCCCTTATGATTTTACAGTGGAACTGAGAAATAGATTTAAGGGACTAGATCTGACAGACAGAGTGCCTGATGAGCTATGGACAGAGGTTCATGACATTGTACAGGAGACAGGGAGCAAGACCATCCCCAAGAAAAATAAATGCAAAAAGCAAAATGGCTGTCTGAGGAGGCCTGACAAATAGCTGTGAAAAGAAGAAAGGGAAAAGCAAAGGAGAAAAGGAAAGATATAAGCATTTGAATGCAGAATCCCAAAGAATAGCAAGGAGAGATAAAAAAGCCTTCCTCAGTGATCAATGCAAAGAAATAGAGGAAAACAATAGAATGGGAAAGACTAGAGATCTCTTCAAGAAAATTAGGGATACCAAGGGATACCATCTTCATGCAAAGATGGGCTCAATAAAAGACAGAAATGGTATGGACCTAACAGAAGCAGATGATATTAAGAAGAGGTGGCAAGAATACACAGAACTGTATAAAAAAGATCTTCATGACCCAGATAATCACGATGGTGTGATCACTCACCTAGAGCCAGACATCTTGGAATGTGAAATCAAGTGGGCCTTAGGAAGCATCACTTCAAACAAAGCTAGTGGAGGAGATGGAATTCCAGTTGAGCTATTTAAAATCCTAAAAGATGATGCTGTGAAAGTGCTGCACTCAATATGCCAGCAAGTTTGGAAAACTCATCAGTGGCCACAGGACTGGAAAAGGTCAGATTTCATTCCAATCCCAAAGAAAAGCAGTGCCAAAGAATGCTCCAACAACCGCACAATTGCCCTCATCTCACACGCTAGCAAAGTCATGCTCAAAATTCTCCAACCCACAGGCTTCAGCAATACATGAACTGTGAATTTCCAGATGTTCACGCTGGTTTTAGCAGAGGCAGAGGAACCAGAGATCAAATTGCCAACATCCGCTGGATCATTGAAAAAGCAAGAGAGTTCCAGAAAAACATCTACTTCTGCTTTATTGACTATGCCAAAGCCTTTGACTGTGTGGATCACAATAAACTGTGGAAAATTCTGAAAGAGATGGGAATACCAGACCACCTGACCTGCCCCCTGAGAAATCTGTATGCAGGTCAGAAAGCAACAGTTAGAATTGGACATAGAACAACAGACTGGTTCCAAATAGGAAAAGGAGTACATCAGGCTGTATATTGTCACCCTGCTTATTTAACTTATATGCAGAGTACATCATGAGAAACGCTGGGCTGGATGAAACACAAGCTGGAATCAAAATTGCTGGGAGAAATATCAATAACCTCAGATATGCAGATGACACCACCCTTATGGCAGAAAGTGAAGAAGAACTAAAGAGTCTCTTGATGAAAGTGAAAGAGGAGAGTGAGAAAGTTGGCTTAAAGCTCAACATTCAGAAAACCAAGATCATGGCATCCGGTCCCATCACTTCATGGCAAATATATGGGGAAACAGTGGAAACAGTTACAGACTTTATTTTTTGGTCTCCAAAATCACTGCAGATTGTGACTGCAGCCATGAAATTAAAAGACACTTACTCCTTGGAAGGAAAGTTATGACCAATCTAGACAGCATATTAAAAAGTAGAGACATTACTTTGGCAACAAAGGTCCATCTAGTCAAGGTTATGGTTTTTCCAGTAGTCATGTATGGATGTGAAAGTTGGACTATAAAGAAAGCTGAGTACAGAAGAATTGATGCTTTTGAACTGTGGTGTTGGAGAAAACTCTTGAGAGTCCCTTGGACTGCAAGGAGATCCAACCAGTCCATCCTAAAGGAAATTAGTCCTGGATATTCATTGGAAGGACTGATGTTGAAGCTGAAACTCCAATACTTTAGCCACCTGATGTGAAGAGCTGACTCATTTGAAAAGACCCTGATGCTGGGAAAGATTGAAGGCAGGAGAAGGCAATGACAGAGGATGAGATGGTTGGATGGCATCACCAACGTGATGGACATGAGTTTGGTTAAACTCTGGGAGTTGGTGATGGACAGGGAGGCTTGGTGTGCTACAGTTCATGGGGTCGGAAAGAGTTGGACACAGCTGAGCGACTGAACTGAACTGAATTTTCTTTTTATAGTTGAAATACTAAGGGAAGAACATAAAATCTACATATCCATGGAGGATTCCACGAAGCATAAGGCCTGGCCCCTGTTGATGGAAATAGTGAGTGTGATAGTCGCTGTCATGTCCGACTCTTTGCAACTCCATGGACTGGAGCCCAGTGGGCTCCTCTGTCCATGGAATTCTCCAGGCAAGAATACTGGAGTAGGTTGCCATTTCCTTCTCAACCCCACCCCCCTTTGATGAAAATAATCAATAAACAATTTATAATAGGAACAGAAAAGAGTTTTATTTAAGCCAAGCTGGAAGACTATAGCCTAGGAGACACAGATTCAAGAAACACCTGTGGGCAGGTGATGGTTATAGGCACAACCTGAAGTGTCTCACGCTGCCTTGTATATTACCTCTTGATATCAACCAGTTAATGAGCCTGGTTTCTGTGGTGTGAATGGCCAGAGGGTAATTCACACTCCAATGTCCATTTATTTTAGAACAGATTGAAATTATTGTCAGGTTCAAGTTAATTTGTAACTTCCAAGTAAGAAATCTTTTGAGCCTGAGCACAAACCATCCACCCAGAATTTCGGGTCTAACAATCCTCCCCAAAGGCCCTGAGGTTGACTTCTCCGGCCTTGGCTGGTGCCAGTTAGAGAAGCAGTGCTTTCCATGTTAAGAAATATGACTCTCACTGAGATGGCTCTGGAGAGAGGCAGCATAGCACATTCAATGCAGAATGTGCAAAATTAGGCCTACTCAATCCTTCTCTTGCACTTTTCAACCCAAAGAGAACCCCTGGTAAAACACCCTGTGGAGTATAGGTCACTAATATGTCTTACAAACAGTAAAAGATTTAAGAGTACATGGAACTTCAGTGACTGTATTTTCATGACATTGAGTGGTGACTATCCCCTTAATAAGTATTAAAAAGGGTGATAAGCTTTACTGGTTGTGTTGTTAGCCTCAGGAAAGACTTGGTCTCAGTTATTTAAAAGATGAAAAAATTTTTGATTTACATTTTCAGGCTAATTGGCTTCTAGCTTTTACGGTTAAAGAAATTGCCACAATAATTTTAAATATTTAACAGGCAATCACTGCATTTCATGGTATTTTTCTGGGCAGAAGAGGTGAAAGGTCTTCACAGTGCCTAATAAATTACTTATTAGATAAACTAAGTGTTGCCAAGCTGGAGTGGGAACCAAGTGGTGATAACACCTGTGGTGTACTTAAATAAACTTTTATGAATAAACAGTAACTATAAAACTGTTATGAGGGACTTCCCTGGTGGTCCAGTGGTTAAGAATCTGCCTTGCAATGCAGGGGTCACAGGTTTGATTCCTGGGCTAGGAGGATCCCACATGCTGCAAAGCAGCTAAGCCCATTTGCCACAGCTGCTAAAACCTGCACACCTAGAGCCCGTGCTCTGCAACAAGAGAAGCCACCTCAATGAGAAGCCAGCACCCTGCAACTAGAGAGTAGCTTCCTTTTGCTTCAGCTAGAGAAATCCCATGCAGCAATGAAGACCCAGAACAGCCAAAAAATAAATTAAATAAATATATAAATCTTAAAAAATAAAAAACCCAAAACTGTTATGAGCTCTGATACTGACAGATCCACAGGGCCTCACATACACCATGTGTTATGGACCAAATCCTGTCCCCCAAATTCAAATGTGGAAGCCCTACCCCCAGGATCCCAGAATGGGATAGTATTTGGAGACAGGGCCTTTAAGGAGGGATTAAGGAGAGGCTAAAAGGAGTCCCTGAGCGTAGGACTTAATCCAATCTGACTGGTGTCCTCATTTTATTTACTTATTTATATTTTGGCCACACAGTGCGGCCTGTGGGATCTTAATTCCCTAACCAGGGATCAAACCTGTGCCTCCTGCATTGGAAGCACAGAGTCTTAACCACTGGACCACTGAGGAATTCCTAGCATTTGACTTAAACACAGCTAACTTGTGTTCTCGTCTGGGGCTTTGACCAGGAGGGACGCAGATAAAGGACAGGATGATTAGAAATGGTCCACAGGGGCCAGGACGAAACCAGGGCCCAGTGGAAAGCAGGACACACAAGAGCCCAGAGCACAGCTGTGTGACCATGTATCCACCCGCACGAATGCAGGTCTCACGGTACTGAGCCAGCAGGAACCCACAGCAGCAGACTAAGTGGGGTGGCCAATTTGTCCTGCCTTTCCTGGGATTTTCGTAGCTTGACACTCGAAAATCCCACACAGGTCCAGAGCAGACGGTGAGGGCAGGTCACGGCTTTGGCCACTCACTTCTGGAGGATGGTTTTGGCTGGACCTTACTGCCTGATCTGCTGTTGTTTTTCCAAACCTTGCTCCTTAGCTTCTCTGACAATTCTGAGTCACCTGATACCTTTCCAAAAAATTCCTTTTCTGCTTCAGTTAGCAACAATTGATTTTTCTTGGCCACAACAAAGAATCCTGAGTCCTGACCCCTGAAGGGCCTTAGACTTTGTTCACAGGTCAAGGCCAGGAGGGACAGAGGACTCCAGAAAGTTCTGAGCAGAGAGCGATGTGATCAGATTTTCACTGCAGGATGATCACGTAGGCTTACACTGTGGAGAACAGACGGAGCGACAGTGAGAGAAGATGGGAGTGAGGAGGCAGTGGGGAGAGTCAGGGGTTAAGGAAACTGGGCAGCATGAGACGGCTACCTGGCCTCCAGGTGGGAGGGGATGAGCACGAGAATCTGTTCTCTCTGGAGCTTATATTTTAGTAACACAAGTTATGTGACCTTAGCTTGTTGTCTGGCAATGTAAGCATGTGCTTAATAAGTAGTAGTTTCATTACAACATTTGAAACGAAAGAGATGATCCTGCACACCCTGGCAAGTAACGGTATCGTAATTAAAGGGTGACCAAGTTGAAAGAAACTTGAATTTGTTTCTGATTTAAAACAAAACAAAGACAATTGAGGAAGCTGGAAATTTACAGCCGGGAGATCTAAAGACATAATGAAAATGGAAACACAGCAACTTGGGGGCTCTGCAGTGTTCAGCAATTAATTCACCAAAAATGCGTGAGCAGAGGCTTGAGCCAGGCACAGATACTCTCAAGAGTGCCTCCCAGCTGATAAGCTAAGCGGGTGTGTGACTGCGGCAGAAAGCACCAGCTCAGGGACAGGACCTTACTGTTCACAGCAAGCGAGAGCCTCCCGAGTCCCAAGGGGGTAGCCCAGTGCTGCTGCACAGGCAGTGAGTTTGTGTCACAGCTAAAGGAACCTAAACAGAGGAAACCTCAATCTTGTGATGAATTACAGGCCAGCATGGGGCTCAGTGTCTGCTCTGGAGGCAGACATTGTCTCTACTGTGCCAGAGAGTACAACCTGTCTTTTGCACTGGAGGGAGGCCATGATCTCAGTCTTCCAGTGCATGCATGTGTGCGTGCTCAGTCGTGTCCAACTCTTCGCGACCTCATGGGCTCCTCTGTCCATAGGATTCTCCAGGCAAGAATACTGGGATGGGCTGCCATTTACCTCTCCAAGGCATTGTCCCAACCCAGGGAACAAACCTGCATCTCCCTGCATTGCAGGCGGGTCCTTTATCACTCTGCCACCTGGGAAGCCATCCTGAACAAAATTCTTTCAAAATACAGTCTCCATAGAGACCGAGTGGGAGAGAAATGACTTTAAGGAATCCACTCTGAGGTTATGGGAGCAGCTGGAGGCCCAGGGCAGAGCTGATGTTGTGGTTGAATCTGAAGGCGGCTGGAAGCAGGACTCCCACATTCCCTGGAGATGTCAGTCTTTCCTCTTAGGTCTTTCAACTGATTGGACGAAGCCCACCCACATTATGGAGGATAATCTACTTTACTCAAAGTCTACTGATCTAACTGCCAGCACACCTAAAAAACACCTTCACAGCAACAACTTGACTGGTGTGTGACAAAATCTGTGTACCACGGTCCAGCTGAAAATTACATTAACCATCACAATGGTCCAGAACAGAAACAAGACATTCGTGGAGAATTGTCTCCCAACATGTACTTAAAGTCTGTTGTAGCTCAGTTGGTCAGTTGTGTCTGACTCTTTGTGACCCCATTGACTGCAGCACTCCAGGCTCCTCTGTCCTCCACCATCTCCTGGAGTTGGCTCAAACTCATGTATTGAGACGGTGATGCCATCTAACCGTCTCATCCTCCACTGCCCGTTTCTCCTTTTGCCCTCAATCTTTCCCAGCATCAGGGTCTTTTCCAATGAGTCGACTCTTCCCATCAGGTGGCCAAAGTATTGGAGCTTCAGCTTCAGCATCAGTCCTTCCAACGATTATTCAGGGTTGATCTCCTTTAGGATTGACTGGTTTGATTTCCTTGCAGTCCAAGGGACTCTCCTGCACAATTCAATCTTTAAAACTTAAAGTTTTAAAGGTCACTAATTACTGGTGTCTTTAGATGCCTCCTTGCCGATTTATTTTAAAATGTAGGAGAAACTTTATTGATGTGAACCAGTTATGAAGTCCACTCCTCATTCTCTTGCTGAGCATCATACTGAGGTGATGGCCTTGGGCCGACTCAGGCCACACCCGAGGTGTCCAGGGCAGGAACACACAAGACAGGACCACGAGGTGCGGGAGTCCCGAAAGGCTCCCGGGCTCCAGCTGGACCCAAGGGGAAGCGCGGGGCGGGGCTGGGGGTGGGTCCAGACTGCCAGCGCGGCCCTGACGCGCTCCCAGGGCCCACAGGCTAGTTAGTGCCGCAGCCACCGGAGCTATTCACAGCAACTAGCACCACCCGCCGGTGACCCGCCCTCCGGCTGAGTTCATCAGGATCTAGAGGACTGTGGCTTCCTTGCCTTCCGGTTCCCGGTGCCCGATTCCACCATCCCCGCCGCCTCGCTAGGACCGCCTCTGTGGGGCCCCTCCTCCTGCCCCTTTCCACGGGACCGGCCCTGCCCCGCCATCCAGGCCCCGCCCCTCCGGCCCCGCCCCGCCGTCCAGGCCGGTCTCTCTCTAAAGACTCGGTCCCGCCCTCTCGCGGAGCACTGTGGGAGCGGCTTCCTTGGTTTCGCGCGTGGCAACGCTGCGGACGCGCAGCTCTCTGAAGAGTCCCGCCAAGGCCGCAGCCGCCCCACCGCGCTCGCAGTCGCCCTCCTCCACTCGCGGCGAGGTAGGGGAGGGCCCCGGGGCGGCGCCGGTGCAGGCGCCCTCTGAGAGGGCCGTTGGGGTGGGACGCGGGAGGGGGCTCTGCCCTTCCCCCCCGCGTGGCCCTAAACTCCTCACCGCGAGTTCGTGACGGGAAGCTCCGAAATCCCCGGGAAGGCTCGGCGGGTGAGAGAGGCGCGAGCTCGGGCTCCCCTCACAGAGGTGGGCGTCCCTGGGCCGCAGTCGGCCCCCGCCTCTGGGCAGCCGGCTGTCTGATGGCCGACCCCGGGGGGCAGGAGGCCGCCGGTCGGGACTGGGGCCCCGGGGACTTCCCGCGCTCAGTCCCGGAGGCGCCGTCCCGGGAGCTGCCTCTGGCCCGGGTCTTGGTGGAGCTCGACCGCCTCACCTGGGCGCCTCACCTTTCCCCACCCGCACTCTCTGCGTTTGTTCCCACCGTGTCGGTTCATCAGTTCAGTTCAGTCGCTCAGTCGTGTCCGACTCTTCGCGACCCCATGAATCACAGCACGCCAGGCTTCCCTAATCCATCACCAACTCCTGGAGGGAGTTCACTCAAACTCATGTCAATAGAGTCAGTGATACCATCCAGCCATCTCATTCTCTGTCGATCCCGTCTCCTCCCGCCCCCAATCACTCCCAGCATCAGAGTCTTTTCCAGTGAGTCAACTCGTCGCATGAGGTGGCCAGAGTATTGGAGTTTCAGCTTTAGCATCAGTCCTTCCAATGAACACCCAGGATCGACTTCCTTTAGAATGGACTGGTGGATCTCCTTGCAGTCCAAGGGACTCTCAAGAGTCTTCTCAAGCACCACAGTTCAAAAGCATCAATTCTTCGGCGATTAGCTTTCTTCACAGTCCAACTCTCACATCCATACATGACCATAGCCTTGACTAGACGGACCTTTGTTGGCAAAGTAATGTCTCTGCTTTTTTGATGAACTTTTTTGGTCTGGTTAGCTCAGAAGAAAGGATCTCCAGTTGTAAAGCGGCTTGTTTTGCTGACAGACGTGTAAACTAAATTGACTTAAGTAGGGCTTGTAATCAGGAGGTTCTCCTTGAGCACAGTGGTCCTCAACGTGTGGTCCCTGGACCACATCAGCATCAGCAACATCTGATTAGAAACTTGTTAGAACTCCACGCGTCAAGGAATGAGGATGATGACTCCCACCTGATGGACAGGGAGGCCTGGCGTGCTGTGATTCATGGGGTCGCGGAGAGTCGGACACGACTGAGCGACTGAACTGAACTGAACTGAAGGCGGGGAGTGGCAATCTGATTTTAACAAGTCCGTAGGTTTCTGGCAAATGCTAATCTTTGCGAACCACTGGTTTCACATTACCTGACCTAAAGCTTGTAAGTTAAAATTTTTTATATATCTTCTGTCAATGACTTAATACTTTCTGGAGGTATTTTGGAATGAACATTTATATATGATTGACATTTGCTCTTGTGAATTTTCATCTCCAAAAAGTAATGTGAAATTAACTAAAAAGACCTAAATCTAGGACTTCTCTGGTGGCCCAGTGGTTAAGACTCTGTCCACCAAATGTAGGGGGCATGGGGGAACTGAGACTCACATACCCCGCCTTTTAGCTATAAAAAAAAAAAAGAAAGAAAAATCCCTTAAAGCTAGGAGCTAGAGAAAACTAAGATCATGGCATCTGGTCCTATCACTTCATGGGAAATAGATGGGGAAACAGTGGAAACAGTGGCTGACTTTATTTTTGGGGCTCCAAAATCACTGCGGATGCTGATTGCAGCCATGAAATTAAAGGATGCTTACTCCTTGGAAGGAAACTTATGACCAACCTAGATATCATATTAAAAAGCAGAGACGTTACTTTGCCAACAAAGGTCCATCTAGTCAAGGCTATGGTTTTTCCAGTGGTCGTGTATGGATGTGAGAGTTGGACTGTGAAGAAAGCATGATCGCCGAAGAATCGATGCTTTTGAACTGTGGTGTTGGAGAAGACTCTTGAGAGTCCCTTGGACTGCAAGGAGATCCAACCAGTCCATTCTAAAGGAGATCAGTCCTGGGTGTTCATTGGAAGGACTGATGCTAAAACTGAAACTCCAATACTTTGGCCACCTCATGCGAAGAGGTGACTCACTGGAAAAGACTAATGCTGGGAGGGATTGGGGGCAGGAGGAGAAGGGGACGACAGAGAATGAGATGGCTGGATGGCATCACTGACTTGATGGACGTGAGTTTGAGTGAACTCCGGGAGTTGGTGATGGACAGGGAGGCCTGGCGTGCTGTGATTCATGGGGTTGCAAGGAGTCGGACATGACTGAGCGACTGAACTTAACTGAAAGCCATGAAACTCTTAGAAGAAAACAAGTGTAAGTCTTCTCAAACTTGGATTAGACAGTGGTCTTTTAGCTCTAACACCTAAAGCACAACCAACCAAAGGATTTTGTGTGTGCACGCGTGTGCGTGGTTGGTACTGTCTGTCTCTCTCTGACCCCACGGACTGTAGACCACCAGGCTCTGTCCATGGGATTTTTCAGGCAAGAATACTGGAGTGGGTTGCTATTTCCTCCTCCCGGGGATCTTCCTGACCCAGGGATCGAAGCTGCATCTCCTGCATTGGCAGGTGGATTCTTATGGTACCACTGCGCCACCTGGGAAGCCCATCATTGAAATTAAAAATTTTTGTGCTTCAAAGGACAAGAAGGTGGAAAGACAGTACACAGAATGGGAGAAAATATTTGCTAATCGTTTCTCTGACAAGGTCTAATATCAAGAATATATAGGGATTTTTTTTTTTTTTTTTTTGCGTGCTGTAAGACTTGGTTTGTGGGACCAGGAAATGAAGCCCCATGGCAGTGAATGTGCAGGGTGCTAACCACTGGACTGCCAGGGTACTCCCAAGGAATTCTTTTTTTTTTTAATTGAAGGATAATTGCTTTACAGAATTTTGTTGTTTTCTGTCAAACCTCAACATGAATCAGATCAAAAAACCAATTTTTAAAAATAGGCAAAGCATCTGAACAGACAAAAAGTTACAGTTTTCCATATGCATATGAAAGAATGCTCAGCATCTTTAATCACTAAGGAAATCAAACCAAAAATCGAATCAAAACCATAAAGATACCACTTTTTGCCTGCTAGAGTGGCTGTAATCAGAATAGGGCCAATAGCAGGTGTTGGCTGGGACATGGAGAAATTGGAACCCTCATTCACTGCTGGTGGGATGTAAAATGGTGCAGCCACTTTGCAAAAGCCTAGCAGCTCCTCCAAAAGTTAAACATAATGTTGCCATGTGACCCAGAAATTCCATTCCTATATATATACATATATATACACACACACACTCAATAGAATTGAAAATATGCGTCTACACTAAAGCTAGTACAGATAATTCTGTAAAGCAATTATCCTTCAGTTAAAAAATAATTAAAAAGAATGCACAAGCTAAAGAATGCACAACTAAAGAATACACTAAAGAACTAAAGCATGTTCATTGTTTATACTGCAGTAGTTTTTTTTTTTGTTTGTTTTTGGGGCTCCACTATGGGGCTTGTGGGATCTTAGGTCATCCTAGAATGCGAAGTCAAGTTGGCCTTAGGAAGCATCACTACGAACAAAGCTAGTGGAGGTGATGGAATTCCAGTTGAGCTATTTCAAATCCTGAAAGATGATGCTGTGAAAGTGCTGCACTCAATATGCCAGCAAATTTGGGAAACTCAGCAGTGGCCACAGGATGGGAAAAGCCAGTTTTCATTCCAATCCCAAGGAAAGGCAATGCCAAAGAATGTTCAAAGTGAAAGTGAAAATTGCTCAGTCGTATCCGACTCTTTGCGACCCCATGGACTTAGTCCATGGAATTCTCCGGACCAGAATACTGGAGTGGGTAGTCGTTCCCTTCTCCAGGGGATCTTCCTAACCCAGGGATTGAACCCAGGTCTCCCACTTTGCAGGTGGATTCTTTACCAGCTGAGCCACAAGGGAAGCCCAAGAATACTGGAGTGGGTAGCCTGTCCCTTCTCCAGGGGATCTGCCTGACCCAGGAATTGAACTGGGGTCTCCTGCCTTGCAGGCGGATTCTAGAGTGTTCAAACTACCGCACAGTTGCACTCATCTCACATGCTAGCAAAGTAATGTTCAAAATTCTCTAACCCAGGCTTCAGCGATATGTGAACCGTGAACTTCCAGATGTAGAAGCTGGTTTTAGAAAAGACAGACGAACCAGAGATCAAATTGCCAACATCCGCTGGATCATCGAAAAAGCAAGAGAGTTCCAGAAAAACATCTACTTCAGCTTTATTGACTATGCCAAAGCCTTTGACTGTGTGAATCACAATAAACTGTGGAAGATTCTTCAAGAGATTGGAATTCCAGGCCACCTGATCTGCCCCCTGAGAAATCTGTATGCAGGTCAAGAAGCAACTGCTAGAACTGGACATGGAGCAACAGACTGGTTCCAAATCAGGAAAAGAGTATATCAAGGCTTATATTGTCACCCTGCTTATTTAACTTATATGCAGAGTACATCATGAGAAATGCTGGACTGGCTAAGGACAAGCTGGAATCAGGATTGCCAAGAGAAATATCCATCATCTCAGATATGCAGATGACACCACCCTTATGGCAGAAAACAAAGAACTAAAGAGCCTCTTGATGAAGTGAAAGAGGAGAGTGAGAAAGTTGGCTTAAAACTCAGCATTCAGAAAACTAAGATCATGGCATCTGGTCCCATCACTTCATGGCAAATAGATGGGGAAACAATGGAAACAGTTACAGACTTTATTTTTGGGAGCTCCAAAATCACTGCAGATGGTGACTGCAGCCATGAAATTAAAAGACGCTTACTCCTTGGAAGGAAACTTATGACCAACCTAGACAGCATATTAAAAAGCAGAGACATTACTTTGGCAACAAAGGTCTGTCTAGTCAAAGCTATGGTTTTTCCAGTAGTCATGTATGGATGTGAAAGTTGGACTATAAAGAAACCTGAGTGCCAAAGAACTGATGATTTTGAGCTGTGGTGTTGGAGAAGACTCTTGAGAGTCTCTTGGACAGCAAGTAGATCCACCCAGTCCATCTTAAAGGAAATCAGTCCTGAATATTCATTAGAAGGACTGATGCTGAAGCTGAAACTCCAATACTTTGACCACCTGATGTGAAGAACTGACTTATTGGAAAAGACCCTGATGCTGGGAAAGATTGAAATCAGGAGAAGGGGATGACAGAGGATGAGATGGTTGGATGGCATCACTGACTCAATGGACACGAATTTGAGTAAACTCTGGGCATTGGTAATGGACAGGGAGGCCTGGAGTGCAGCAGTCCATGGGGTTGCTGAGTCAGACACTACTGAGCGACTGAAGTCAACTCAACTATGGGGCTAGTGGGATCTTAGTTCATTCACCAGAGATTGAACCCAGACCCACCGCAGTGACAGCACCGAGTCCTAACCACTGAAATGCCAGGGAATTCCCTTGTTTTTGTATTAGATTCCGCAGATAAGTGAGATCATGCACTTTTTGTCTTTCTCTATCTGGCTTTATTTCACTTAGCATTAGTGCCCTCTTGGCTTCCCAGGTGGTGCAGTGGTAAAGAATCTGCCTGCCAATGCAGGAGGTGCAGTTTTGATCCCTAGGTCGGAAAGATGCCTTGGAGGAAGAAATGGTAACCCACTCCAGTATTCTTGCCTGGGAAACCAGGAGCCCAGTGGGCTCCAGTCGATGGGGTTGCCAAAGAGTAGGATACTAGTTAGTGACTAAATAACAATGCCATATTGATCCATCCATGATCATAATGGCAAAATTTCATTTGAGAGGCTGAATAGTATTCCATTGTGTGTGTGCACATGAGTTTGTGTGTGTATCACATTTTCTTTATCCAATTATCCATCGATGGACAATTAGGTTGTTTCCATATCTTAATTGTTGGTAATGATACAGTGAACATAGTGGTGCATATACTTTTTTGAGTTACTATTTTCATTTGCTTCAGATAAATACCCAGAAGTGGAATTGCTAGATCATTCAGTAGCTGTATTTTTAATTTTTTAGGAACCTCTATACTGTTCTCCATAGTGGCTTCATCAGCATATATTCCTACCAACAGTGCACAAGGATTTCCTTTTCTCCACATCCTCATTAATGCTTTTCTCTAGTGTTTTTGACAGTAACCATTCTAACCAGTGTGAGGTGCTATCTCCTTGTGTTTTTGTTTTTATTTCCCTGATGATTAGTGAGGTTGAGCATCTTTTCATCTTTTCATGACTATCTGTATTGTCTGATTTGGAAAAATGTCTATTTAGGTCCTCTGCCCATTTTTAAAAATATTGTATTTATTTTTGGTTGTCCTGGGTCTTTGTTACTGTGTGAGGGCTTTCTCTAGCTGTGGTGAGCAGGGGCTGCTCTTCGTTGTGTTGCATGGGCTTCTTATTGTAACTTCTTTATTGCGGAGCACAGGCTTTGAGCTCACCAGCTTCAGTAGTTGTGGCTCAAAGGTTTTAGAGCACAGGCTTCATGGCATGTGAGATCTTTCCAGATTAGGGATCGAACCCTTGTCCCCTGCATTGACAGGCGAATTCTTAACCACTGGATCACCAGGGAAGTCCCCTCTGCCCATTTTTTAATCGAGTTTTTGATGTTGTTGTTGAGTTACATGAGTTCTTTATATATTTTGGATATTAACCGCTTATCAGATACATGATTTGCAAATACTTCTCCCAATTACCTTTTCATTTTGTTGATCATTTCATTTGCTGTGCAGAAACTTTTAAGGTTGCTTTAGTCCCACTTACCTATTTTTAGTTTTGTTGTCATTTCTTTTGGTGTCAATTCCGAAACAGATATCATCAAAACCGATGTCAAGGCACTTACCATCTATGTTTACTTCTACAAATTTTATGGTTTCAAGTCTTATGCTCATTTTGCATTGATTTTTGTATATGGTATAAGATAGGGGCCCAGATGTATTTTTTTGCATGTGGCTGTCCAATTTTCCCAACACCATTTATTGAAGACACTATCCTTTCTCCATTGTTTATTTTTGAGTCCCTTGTCATAAATTAATTGACCTTAAATGCATAGGTTTATTGGGGTCTCTTTGTTCTGTTCCATTGACTTGTGTGTTTGTTTTGATACCTAGTTTTAAGAATTTGACACTAAAAATGTTTAAGCCATAAACCTATGTAGACATAAATTTGACCAAAAAGGTTGTTAATAGTTACACTTTATTTCAATTAAGAATTATTTCTTATTTCAAGAATACAACAGTGATTTTTTCATAGGTACAAATGATGCAAAATGTACACCTGGCCCCAGAAACAGATGAAGATGATCTTTATTCTGGCTATAATGACTACAATCCAACCTATGATACCGAGGTAAACAAAAAAAAAAATTGTTTTTACTTTGGTCTTTGCTAACCAGCTGGTTCGTGAAAATTTTGCATTTGATGGTTCTGCTATATTATGCTTTCGATTAAGTTAAGTTGATTAAAAACCTAGAAAAGTGCTCTTACTGAAGACTGTACTAACTTCTACCAATAGCAATAATCGCAGCAGAAGGGAAAAGCATAGAGATGTGAAAAAATGCTATGGAAAAGAATTAGGATCAATTATATTATTGTATTCTTTTGCACTAGTTATCTGAATATAACTTAGATCCCTTGAGGTGGGAGGAGAAGGGGACGACGGAGAATGAGATGGCTGGATGGCATCACCGACTCTGTGGACATGAGTTTGAGTGTACTCCGGGAGTTGGTGATGGACAGGGAGGCCTGGCGTGCTGTGATTCATGGGGTCGCGGAGAGTCGGACACGACTGAGCGACTGAACTGAACTGAACTGAAATTTGAAATGTCATATAGAGTTATTTTTCTTCTTTGAATTATGCAAGTATTTTATAGAAAAACTAGAGAATAAAAATAAAGAAA
The DNA here is from genome assembly GCF_049115385.1 of Moschus berezovskii. NCBI lineage: Eukaryota > Metazoa > Chordata > Mammalia > Artiodactyla > Moschidae > Moschus > Moschus berezovskii. The sequence goes on from NC_142472.1 coordinate 50,721,438, forward strand.
AAATTAAAATCATAGAAACTATCACCACAAAGAAATAAACATCAACTGAGTTACAGTGCTTAATGCTAAATGTTTCCCTATGCAGAAATATATATGTGTGTGTATCTGTATATATATATATATGTACACTGTATGTCTATATGTTTTTGGAGAAAATGATATCATACTGTGTGTACAATTTTGTAACCTGCTTTTTTCCTTTTATGAATGTTCACTTCTGTCAACAAGCCTATTTCTGCTTAATATTTAGTAGTATAGTAATTATAGGATGAAATTGTTATTAAGACAATTATTTATTTTAAATCTGTTTACATTATGAGAGTTACAGTTTCCAAATTATAAAAGACAAAAACCAAAAGAAGCTGCTTTATAAATTTACCTTGAATTAGTGTGTGAAACAATTTAGGGATGAAGGATGTGAGTATTAATTTTCTTGCTAGTATGTGAGAATCAAATATTAGCATTCAGAGGACTTAGGAACTTACATTCTATTCTCGAGTTTTTCACATGGCTTTCAGTCATTTTTGAAGTTTTTTCCTCTGGAGAAGAATGATGGTTTGTGAATTTGAGACTCAGAAAGCAAGAAGAGAAAATAGAAACTATTCATTTACTCTGTATGAAATAAAAATCTAGGAGATATTATTTATCATAGAAAATTTGAAAAATACAGAAGATTGGAGAAAAAAATAAAATGACAAATACTGTTACCGGCTAATGACCTGTACGGTAGCAGGTCATAGCACCGATATTTTGCTGTGTTCCTTGTCTTTTTATATAGATAGGTATGTCCCTCCCTATATATTTAATACAAATATCTGTACACATGGATATGACTATACAGACTAATTTTTAAAAATATGTATTAAAACATGGGCATTTTCCTCAGTTAGTGTTAATTATGAAAACCATTGGATCTTTCCCTTTCTCCCAGTTATAAAAGTTACATGCATATTGTGATATTGTAGTAAGTTTTGAAATTAGAAACCTTGTATTCTTTCAGTTTGTTCTCCTTTTTCAAGATTATTTTGGCTCTTCTGTGTCCCTTTCATTTCCATATGGATTTTAGGATTAGCTCGTCAGCTGTGCAAAAGTAACTTCTGGGATTTTGATAGGAATTGCTTTGAATTTTTGTACGAATTTAAGGAGTATACCACCTTAATAGTGTAAGTCCTCCAATCCATGAATGTGGAATGCTTTTCCATTTACCTATCTCTGATAATTTCTTTCAGCAATATTTTGTAATTTTCAATAAAATTGCATGACTTTTATTAAATTAAAAAAAAATAAATAAAAGTTACATGTATAAAAAATGTATGTGCCCATTGTTGGAAAACAAAATTGTCCATAATCCCACCACTCAGAAATAACTACTGCTAATATTTTGTTTGTCTTTCCTTCATGCATATACATAGAATTTTCTTTTAGAATGTTTGGAATTGAGCTGACAGTTACTTTTCTGTTTGCTTATCTATTTTTGGCTATGTCATAAACAATATCTCATGATACTAAATATTTAAATATAGTTTTAATGGCTGCATAATACTGACTATATACAGTTTATTACTTTCTGACTATAGGCTAGTTATTTATAGTTTTCTGCCCCTATTAATAACAATAACACAATGACCAATTTTATGCATAAGTAATTTTTTAGCTTGTGATCAAATATTTCTTGGGTAGAGTCCCACAAGTGCAATTAGTAGATCAATATGATCATTTTTAATAATATCAGATAAACTTCCTAACTCTTCAGGTCATCACAGTGTGACTTCATTATCTATTAATAACTTGAAGCAAATATTCAGAATATCATACACAAAAGTATATTACACAGTAAAATAAAAATTTGGTTTACTCATGGTTTCCTTTGATTTTAATTAATTGGAATAAGTTAATATATAACTGAATTACTTGAAACAGTTGCTAAGGTGTTCATAGATTATGCAAATTGTTAATCAAATCATGAACAAAGGAAAAGAAATGACAAAAGTTGTGTTAATTTGGTATTTGTAATTGGAGAATTTGTTGATAGGTTTTAGTTTATCATTTAGTTAGACTTCTTTGAATTGATTAATTGAATTTTACTAATAATGTAGGGATATTAGACTTCTTTTTCCTAAAAGATGTGCCAAGAGAGCCCTTGGCTTGTACTCATGAAAGTTGCCTGGTTTCTATGGCTGAGTGAGATTTATGTACTTCATTTTTTTTTCCTTTTGAAGGGAGTCAGCCATACATATACATGTATCCATTCTTCCCCCTCAACCCACCTCCCATCCAGGCTGCCACATAGCATTGAGCAGAGTTCCATGTGCTGCCCAGTAGGACCTTCTTGGTTATACATTTTAAATATAGCAGTGTTGTACTTCCTTCATTTTATGTAGTTGATATGGAAGGTTATAAAGATTATTTGAAGTAAAACTAAAGAATGCTTGTGCATAATCATGTTTAAAGTATATTGTATTTTGTTCATGTGTAAAGTGCATCCTGGTTATAAAAACACATTGTCTCCACGGTTTTAAAAAGCTAATTGATACTGACTTTATTTTTTTTTAGTGTATTGTTTGTTTTTTAGTAATCGGCAAGTATATTTCTGTGGGAAGTAGACTAGAGTGAGTCAGAGGCGAGTGTGAGAAGTGTGCACTGATGTGTATAGAGGGCTGGCCCCAGAGCTTGTGGTGATGAAAGAGCCAGAGGCAAAGGCTGGTTACACTGGCAGTTGGAAAATAGCATTTTGTCCAGGAAACCTGGGAGCCCTGGTAACTTGCCCCTGACTAATGTGACTTTCCCCAGGTTCCTGAGGGAGAATGTGAACACGGGTCAGGAATCAGCAAAGCACAGTAACATTTTATGTCAGCTGAGCCTTTGGTTCCAAAGCATGACAGGTTGGACCCAGTGGAGCCTCGGCTGGCTCCAGTCTGAGTCTCAGACTTTACCTCTCCCTGAGATGAAAAACCTTTTTCACTTGGGAGATGAGACAAGAGAGTTTGCCCAGTTTCTGGAAGAGGATGCAGCTTTTTCTGTCCTCAGCTTCTCAGGTAAGGCTAGTAGCCACAGCCCAGGATATGGAAGAAGAGAGGAGGGAGAAAGGATGGAGGGGGTGATTCTCTGTTCTTGCTGCTTCAGCCACTTGGAAGAGAGACTTGATCTTGGGACCAGGCATGCTGACAGTACCCATTGAGCCAGTAGCCAGTGACGTGTCCTTGCACTTGACTGGATGGTCAGTGCTCCTCTCCCCAAGGGAGAGAGGGCCTTTGGTATTTCGTGTCCTATGAAAGGGAAGTTGAGGACAGCAGTCTTTGAGCCCTACCTGGACATCAGCAGATGAAGAAAGATGGATCCTAGAGGATCCTGAATATCAAACAGTAGTGGTTAAACTTTTTTTTTTTTTTAATTTGTCACCTCACATTGAATGTTAAATTTGCCTTTTTGTTTTAGGAATTGGAGAATGACACAGCCTTTCAGCAAGCTGTGAGAACTAGTCATGGCAGAAGACCTCCAGTAAGTGAATTTTTTTTATTATGGTAAAAAAACAACAACAAAGCTTACCCTGTTCATTGTTATTAAACGTACACATTGGGAATGCTAAATTAATTCCCATTGTTGTGAAACAGACCCCTAGAACCTTCCATTTTCCCAAACTGAGGCTCTGTCCTCACTGAACAGCAATGTCCTCCAGCTGCTGGCCCCACCTTTCTACTCTATCTCTATGTATTTGCCTGTTCTAGGTGCCTCACGTAAGTGTAATCGAATAATTATTTTACTCAGCATAACGTCTTCAGGGTTCTTCCATGGTGTAGCAGGTGTCAGGGTTTCCTTCCTTTTTAAGGCTGAATGACATTTCATTGTCTGGGTGGACAACATCTTGTTCTGCACACACTTGGGTTGCTTCCACCTGTTGGCTGTTGTGAGCAGCTCTGCCGTGAACTTGGGGACACAAATATCCTGAGGCCCTGTTTTCAGGGTGTATATCTGGAAGTGGGGTTGTTGGATTGTATGGTAGATCTGCTGACAGTGCACGCAGGCTCCATTTCCTCTACCCTTCACTGCTACTGCTGCTGCTAAGTCACTTCAGTCGTGTCCGACTCTTAGCGACCCCATGGACTGCAGCCTACCAGGCTCCTCCGTCCATGGGATTTTCCAGGCAAGAGTACTGGAGTGGGGTGCCATGGCCTTGTCCGCTACCCCTCACTAGCACTTGTTATTTTCTATTTTTTGATAGTAGCAGTTTTAATGGGTATGAGGTGGTTCTCATTGTGGTCTTAATTTGCATTTCTTCGATTATTAGTGATGTTATCTTTTCGTATACTTTTTGGCCATTGTGTATGATCTTTGAAGAAATGTCTGTTCAAGTATTTTGCCGATTTTTAAGCTGGGTTATTTAATGTTTTGTTGTTGAGTTGTAGGAGTTCTTTATTGGGTATATGCTTTGCAGATATTTTCTCCCATTCTGTAGGTAGCTGTTTTTTATTCTGTTGATTAGATCCTTTGACTCACAAAAGGCTTTATGTTTGATGTGGTCCCATTTGTCTGTTTTTGCTCACGTTGCCTGTGCTTTTTGATGTCATATCCAAGAAATCATTACTAAGTCCAATGCCGTGAAATTTTTCTCTTTTTTTCTAGCAGTTTTATAGTCTTTTAGGTTTTAGGTCTTACATTTGGGGCTTTAATCTACTTGGAGTTCATTTTTGAATGCTCTATAAGATTAAGGGTCCAATTTCATTGTTTTGCATGAGGATATCCAGTATTCTCAGTGCTGTTTGGGAGAGACTGACCTTCCCCCATTGTGTGGTCTTGATACCCTTGTTGAAAGTCATTCCTTCCGTTGGTTTCTTATGCCAGCACCACATTGTTTCCAGTGTAATAATATTGTAATATGTTTTGAAATCAGCAGATAGGAGTCCCCCAACTTAGATCTTTTTCAAAATTTTTCGGCTTTCCAGGGTCTCTTAAGATTCCAAATGAGTTTTAGGTTGGATTTTTCCATTTCTTAAAAAGAAATGACATTGGGATTTTGGTAGAGATTGCGTTGAATCTGTGCATTGCTTTGAGTAATATAGATATCTTTTTTTAAAGTCATTTATTTATACTTTGGCTGTGCTGGGTCTTTGTTGCTGCACATGCGCTTTCTCTAGTTGTGGCGTGTGGGCTTCTCGTTGTGGTGGCTTCTCTTGTGGAGTGTGGGCTCTAGGGCATGCGGGCTTCAGTAGTTGTGGCACATGGGCTTAGTTGCCCCGAGGCATGTGGGTTCTTCCCTGACCAAAGATTGAACCTGTGTCCCCTGCATTGGCAGGCAGATTCTTTTTTTTTTTTTTTTAAATCCAGATTATATATTGAAAACTTTTACACTGATACCAAATCCAGGCAAAGACACTACAAGAAAATGACAAATATCCTTTACAAATACTGACCTAGAAATCCTGAACAAAATATAAGCAAACCAAAGCAGCATATTATAAGGGTTATGCACTATGACCAAGTGGGATTTATTCCTGGAATTTGAGAATGGATCAACTGACAAAAATTAATCAATGTGATATGTCACTTTAACAGAATGAAGGGAAAAAAACCCAAATCATCTCCACTGATGCAATAAAAGAACTTTACAAAATTCCACATCCTTTCACAATAAAAACACATAATGAACTAGAAATAGAGGGAAACTCACTGTGATAAAGGCTATATAAGAAAATCCCACTGCTAACAACATATTTGGTGGTAAAAGACCAAAAGCTTTTCCCCCAGAATTAGGAATAATGCCCACTTTTGCCACTTCCAATCAATTATAGGGCGGGTGTATTCTTAACCACTGGACCACCAGGGAAGATCAATATAGATATCTTAACATTATAAAGTTTTACAGCCTTGAATACAAGATGCCTTTCCACTTATTTGTTTCTTTTTCAGTTTCTTATAGCAATGTTTTATAGTTTACAGTATATCCAGTAAGTTAATTTTAAAGTAATATAGATCAAAGAATTTTTATGCTCTCGAGAATATAAATATTATTATTTGTGTAAGACACTGCAATATGTTTACCCAAAACATTATTTAAAAAAAATTTGTCTTTCTAATTTTTAATGTTATGTAGATATTGATCTTTGAAAACACTGGGGCTTAAGCTGCAAATTACACCTCCCTTGGATTAATGCTGCTGCTGCTGCTAAGTCACTTCAGTCGTGTCTGACTCTGTGCGACCCCATAGACGGAAGCCCACCAGGCTCCTCCGTCCCTGGGATTCTCCAGGCAAGAACACTGAAGTGGGTTGCCATTTCCTTCTCCAATGCAGGAAAGTGAAAAGTGAAAGTGAAGTCGCTCAGTTGTGTCCGACTCTGTGCGACCCTATGGATCGTAGCCCACCAGGCTCCTCCGTCCATGGGATTTCCCAGGCAAGAGTACTGGAGTGGGGTGCCATTGCCTTCTCCGTTGGATTAATGACTGTCCGCTAATTAATCCTCCACCAGTACATATGTGGCTAGAGTGATTGTTTTCAGTGTTATTAGTTAAGTTTTTATATATCACACAGAGAATAGACTTCTGCCTTCCATAGTACATGAAGTCTACCGAGCGTCTTTTGTAGTTGAAAATAAACAAGGTTGGCACTAGGTAAAGCGAGAAGTACAGAAAGTTCTATGCCTAATGTTCTGCCCACCCATGGCTCCAGAGCAGTGGTTCTCAGTGCCCACTTGCCCCCCTACCCTGGCACATGTTTGCCCTGGAGATATTTTTAGTTTTCATAACTTGGACCAGTGCCTAGCATCTCGGAGGCCGCAGGCCACCCCTCAGTAAGTTACTTAAAAGAGACCAGCAGTGCCAGGTCAACAGGCTGTTAGGGAATGAATCCCCTGCTGTAGATGGCGTGTCCTCCCGCCTGCTCTCCCTCTCTCTGTCAGGGTGTCTTTCTTCCCACCACACTTAACTGTTCTGCAATAATGAAAGGTCCGCATTAAACCACTTCCGGTGGGAAGGACCTTGCCCGTCACATGTGTGGGGATCCCTCCTCGAAGTCAGAGAGCACAGCTATCCACAGGACTGTCCTCACTTCTAATTCCAGCTGCAGCCACCTTCAGCATCTGTAATTTTCTGAAAAGACTCAAAGAACTCACTGAAAGCTATTATACTTAACAGTTTATTTCAGGAGAAGGATACAGGTTAAATCTGCTGAGAGGAGAGAGACCTGGGGTACAGTCTGGGAGGTCAGACATGGAGGGTCTGGTTGTCCTTTCCCTGTGGAGCCCTGGGTGTCTTTAACCCCTCCTAACCCCTCTAAGCTCGGAGAAGGCAATGCCAAGCCACTCCAGTACTCTTGCCTAGAAAATCCCATGGATGGAGGAGCCTGGTAGGCTACAGTCTGTGGGGTCGCTAAGGGTCGGACACGACTGAGTGACTTCACTTTCACTTTTCACTTTCACACATTGGAGAAGGAAATGGCAACCCACTCCAGTGTTCTTGCCTGGAGAATCCCAGGGACGGGGGAGCCTGGTGGGCTTCCGTCTGTGGGGTCACACAGAGTCGGACACGACTGAAGTGACTTAGCAGCAGCAGCAGCAGCAACCCCTCTAAGACTCTGATGCTGGGAAAGGTTGGGGGCGGGAGGAGAAGGGGACGACAGAGAATGAGATGGCTGGATGGCATCACCGACTCTGTGGACATGAGTTTGAGTGGGCTCCGGGAGTTGGTGATGGACAGGGAGGCCTGGCGTGCTGTGATTCATGGGGTCACGGAGAGTCGGACACGACTGAGCGACTGAACTGAACTGAACTGAACCCCTCTGTGTGGTGACAGTACTTGTAGAGCCAGCAAGGAGGCCCTCCCATGACTGATGTCCAAGGTGTTTATGGGGCTCCGTCTCACACTGTCCTTGTGGCTGCCCATTAGTCTTTAGCCCCTCATGGAGGTTCAAGCTAATATATCTGGGAGTTAGACTGTCTGGTGGCCAAAGGCCCCCAGGGAAACAGGGATGTATCAGGCAGGACATTACAGGGGCATACAGATCACCTCCCTGTAGTGAAGGGCAAAGCCAGTACTGTCTTTGGTCAGTTCTTGATTACTCATTCCATAAGCTGTATTTTAATTTTAAGGTTACCTTCATTGTGGAAAGGAAGACTATAGATTAAGTTCTTGCACTTGGCTAATGACAAGACTGTAACCTTTTTGAAGAGTTAGACTGTCTTTTTTATTGATCTTTTCTTTGTTTGTTGTGGGTACTCCACAGATCTTTATATCACAACTTAGTGAATAAGTGAAAGTCTTCAGTTTAGTGATTTGGTGTATCAAGTGATAATGTCTCCAAGCTGGCCCTTCATTGATGTTTAGAAATGACTTCAGAGACCCTCATGTTATAGACAGGAAACAAGGCTGGGAGGAGAGGTCTCGCAGTTACCTGTAACCAGGACAGAGAGTAGGTCTGCACCCCTTTGAATGATATTGTCATCATACCCTGTACATCACATACAGTATTAAATGGGAAAAAAACTGTGCAACTTTTATAGGAGAGGCACTGGGCTCATTTAAGAGGGATAAAATTCCAGCTAGATCCAGAGAAGAGTAAAGTGGACACAAATAGACATTACATGGCATATTGTAATTTGTGTTGTAAAAAGAGTATAAATTGCTCTGGGACCACAAAAGATAAGTTCTTTGTCCCTAGTTGGGACAGTCAGGAGATAAGTGTATATTTGAATATTTAAGGATGTGTGCAGTTAAGATCAGCCTTGAGGTATGTGAGGAAAGTCACTGTGGGTGAGGGTGAAGGGTGAGTAAGGAGCAAGGTGACACAGGATCCAGTCTTTCTAAGAGATCAGTCCAGTGCCAAGAGTAAAAACCAGAAGAACAGATCTAGTCATTAGTGAGTGATTAAAAAGAAAAATAGTCTCTTTCCTTCAGTTTGTTCTCACAGAAAATTTTTGCTGGGACCCACATCCTTCCTTTTCATGTTTTTCCAAGACCTGTTATCTGTCAGTTTGGTCATTTGTTAATGATTTTGTTCAAATGTTCAGTATTTTTATTGATTTTTTTTTGGGGGGGGATATGCAGGAATTGCAGTTCTATTATTATCAATGAGAACGTTAAACAGATCATACACTATGATTGTGAATTTCTTTGTTTAGGTTTTTGTTTTATATATTTGTAGTAAAAACATTTAGAATTGTTATATTTTTATGTTGAGTCTTTTATTGTTATGAAATGTCCTTCTAGCTCTAGTAGTGCTGTGTGTCTGTTTCGTCAGGTGTTAGTACATTGCTGTAGCTACCCAGGTTCTCTTTTGTCTAGTGTTTGCATTGTACGTCTTCCCCATTTTTTCACTTTCAGCTTTCTCATATCTGTGTATTTGAGATATATTTCTTAGAGAAATATTTTTTATTAGCAACATGAATAGAATTCGGTTTTTTTTTAATATTGTCAGATAATCTTTTTCTTTTAGTAAATTATTTCATCCACTTACATTTAATGAAATTAGTTTCATTTGTTGTCTTAGTATTTGCTTTTTGTTTTTTCCTTCCTTCTTTATGTTTTATTTCTCTCCTTTCTTACCTTTTTTTTGTTTGATTTTTATTACATATCTCCCTCAGTTATCTTGGGAGTTTACATTCCTTGACCATTCTTTCAGTGTTTTTGTAAAGATTACAATACTCATCTTTTAACTTATCAAAGTCTAATATAATTTAATATTTTACTACTTTGTAGACAATGCCAAATTTTTACATTATTTTCAGTTCTAGGATTTCCACTTATCCGTTTTTAATAGTTTTCAGTTCTGTACTGAAATTGTCAATCTTGTCTTTTGATTCACTGAACATGTTGAGTATGCTTGTCAGAGCCTGTGTTTGAGTTTCTTTCCATCATATGATTCCCCTTCTGCATGTCTTTCCATTTTGTTTCTCTTGGATTTTGATTAGGGACTCTTGCTCCTATGTATTTGGTAGTTTTAGACTGAATGCCAGACATTGTAAATGAAACATTTTAGAGATAATTTAAGGCATGTGTCTGTACTGTCTAGAATGATAATCACTAGTCATGTTGTGGCTATTTACATCTAAATCATTAAAAAGTAAGTAAAAATTTAAAATCCAGATGTTACTGCCTGAGCCACATTTCAAATGCTCAACAGCCATGTGGCTGCCTTATCAGGGCAGGTGTCCTTTACTGGAGAGAATTTACTTTTGTGTATGGCTGCAGAGATGCTTGGAACACTGAATCACCTCAACCCAGTTGAATGTGAAGTGTTTCTAAATTGGGTCTTACATGGGCTGATTGACCTTCCAGTCTGAGTGAAGCCTTGTGAGGTCACAGTTTGAAGTTTGGAGGAGTCCCAGGGCTGCCCCCTCGGCAGACCCCCTCTAGGGTTTGTCTGTTCAGCCCAGTGCGTCTGTGAAAAGCTCCATGATCAACTATGGCTACAATTTTGTGATCAACATGCTTTATATCTTTATTTCAGAAATGAGAACATTTATGTTCAGAGAGGTAAAGTAAACACAGCAAGTAGAGGGAGAGCTGAATAAGTGTTATATAAATATTTTCCTACTGATAAGTCTGTATTTTCCATTTCTTTTCCAGTTTTCTATTATATAACTTAATCTGAATTCTATTAACTTTTTTTTTTTCCTCCCCAAGATAACTGCTAAAATACCAAGCACAGCAGTTTCTAGACCTGTAGCTACTGGATATGGGGTATGTTTTCTTAAGCTGAAGATATGAAGATACCTTTTCTCATATATAAGTTCAGTTAGGCAGTTTTAAATAAGTCTGGCTACCTTTCAGCTCATGATCCAGATGTATTTTCCATTTTGAATAGTGATGAATATTATAAATTGTTGATAAATAGCTTTGAATATTCTAGTCATTTTGGTTGTAAATAAAGCAAAATGTTTTACTATCTTTTCCTGTCTGTAAACATTGTGTTTGTTGATTGACTTTTCATTTTCTATATCATATAACCAAGTGTCATGTGTATTACATTCGTATATTTTGTGTGAAGTTAGTGTTATATAAACGTAATGTTTATAATTTCTAAAAATTAAGTAATACATGAAAAAATAAAATTGAAGAAAAATTTCAGAGGCATATATAATTGGGTCTTGCTTTTATTTGAGATCTTTGGAGGAAAGATGCTATATAAAAATCCGTAAAATCTTTTAAATCCTGCCCAAATTACAAATAGTTTGGATGTTTTCACTTATACTAAATAGTAGAGAAATGGGAGAAAAATGAAGGAATGAGGTGAAATAGCATCTCCTAGTCTTTCTGATAATATTTCTTAGGGGTTGTGAAGATGGCTTCAGAACCTAGAGTCCTGGGCACTGGCCTTCCAGTTGTCCCCTTCCTGCAGACAGAGAGAGTGGCCTTAACATTGTATAACAATGTATTGTGTGAAACATCCATTTATTAATCAGTCAGAGCAGATAGCACTCATGAATTTGGTTTTGGTGATGTTTCAGAACAGGAGTCAGCGAGCTTTTCTGTGAAGAGCCAGGAGGTTTAGGCTCTGGGAGACCCAGTTGTGCATCTGTGGAGAGGCAGCCACAGACAGCATGCCGACGAAGGGAGTGTGGCTCTGTCCCATATGAGGGCCGAGGGATATAGTTTGCTGATGCCTGTTTTAGAGTTTTTTTGTTTGATCCTATATCCTTGGGAAATAAATGAAAAAAAAAATTATGTTAGGTTTACTTGCCTGTAGAATGAAGGGAAAAAGTTATAAAGAAACTTTTATAGCTTGGTTTATAAAATTAAGTGTAGAAGTTTTTTGGAATCATTTTAACTTAGTTTTTTGTTCACTAGTCCAAGACCTCCCTGGCGTCGTCAATGGGAAGACCAATGACAGGGGCTATTCAGGTATCCCCATGTGTGGGTTTGCATCTTGGGACTTAGAATGTTATTACCAAAGTTTTTTTTTTTAAAGATATTACTTACATAGGGACCCTGATTCTTTAAACTGTGAGCTGATATTTGAACTGCTTGAAATCTTTGGTGGCAGTCTCTGAATTTATCACTGTTTACTCAGGTCTTAAGTGAAATCTTAAGTGAAATCCCACAGGGGAATGGACATAGGCCTTCTAGTTTGTCTGTAGGATGTACTCTGGGACCCAGTTCTCCTGTGCTGTCATTTCCAGCGATTTCTATGGTTTCTCTCATTGTCCTACAGGAGACCAGCCCAAAGTAGGGAGTAGCCAGCTAGTAAGCTATATAAGGTACTACTGAAAACCCTTAAGAGTGTTTTTCTTTTCAAACTGGGAGTAAGTCCAGTTCGATTAAAGAATTGAAATTTTACAGGACAAAGGAAAAGTTCAGACAGATTGACACGTGAGGAGGCAGAAGTGAGGAACAGTAGGGAGGGATTATAAACCTCTGTTCAAGACTGGGGCTTTATTAAGATGTGTGTCCTGTACAGAACTGTAAATAAGAGGTAGATCATACGTAAGAACACTTTTTAAATGATTCTTGTTCTCCTCAGGATGGAGTTACTAGACCTATGACTGCAGTGAGAGCTGCTGGCTTTACCAAGGGAGCTTTGAGAGGTTTGTTACATTATTTCAGCTATTAATTTTTTTTCAAATCTTTAAATTTTTAAACTGTTTTTGTATGTTTAAATATATTACCATTTTAAATAAAACTTAACATGTCATTGATTATTTTAGGGTTAGGGTCAGGAAAGGAAAAAGGTAGTGGGAGTGTTCTGTGTCCCAGTTGGGTATAGTCACACTTCTTGTCATGTCAGATCACTCCATGCTGCACACTGAAAATTTGTCTGTGAGTTAGAGCTAAAGAATCAAAGGTGAAAATAGTATTTAAATGGATGATAGGTTAAATAATAATTTTAAAATAAAACTACTGTGACAAAATTAATGTTTATGATACCAATAATGAAAATTAAAAAGCCAATACCAGGTTATTAATCCCATGATTGACAGTTTAGAATTCTTAACAGGGATAGATTACTGTGGGGAGAAATAAGTACTGAGTATTTAGTTTTGTTTTTACATGGTAATGCAGTTTTATTTATATGGTTTTATGTATGTTAAAAATCTTACCAGTTTCTCGATATAAAGAATACTCATGTAAGCATAAAAAAGGTCCATTCCGTTTAATAAATAAGTGAATTAGATAGCATGTGCAGGGTTTCACAGTTCCCCTGATTGTATGGATGCACACTGAATGTGACCTCTTGACTGCCATGTCCCAGGCTCTGCATTTGACCCCCTTGGACAGTCGTGGGGCCCAGCACCACCCCTGGAGGCCAGGAGTGAAGACAGGTATGCAAGTCCTGTGCTGCTTTGCTGTGGTGGTTGCATGTCTTCAGTTTTTACTTCTCAAATACATAACCCTTACGTATTGTGAAAGTTTGTGTCGGCAGAATAGTAATCAAAGCATTGTCATAGCATCTAGGAAGAGACTCACGTCTAAGAAAGGCAGCCCCATGTATCTGTGCAGTTTTACTGGAGCACATTGAAGGCATGTCTCATTTTTATGGGTGCCAGTATTGATTCTCTTGAAGGCCAAATGTGGTGGTATGTGTAATAGATATTCTTATTTTAAAAGCATACTTCAAAGAAAAAAAATTAAGAAAATATATGTTTGTTACATTGATATTGAGAAATTTAATTTTTTATAGTATTAGTTTCATGCTAGTAGAGAGTAGCTAAAAGCTATGATGTAAATTCAGCTGTGTAGCATCTATTGATACCTGAGCACTGTGAATCTATACATTTTACAAATAACAGCAACCAGTGCTCACAATGTGCTTACTCTTGGCTTTTCTCAAGGACTCCCTGTCCTCATGATTCTAAGAGGGTCATGGGAGTCTGGACCCTTCGTGTAGTCGTTAACACCTAGACTCAGAAGATGCCCAGTCTCAGGTCCCCTTTAAGAAGCAAAGGCCTTTCTGAGAGACATCTGCCCCAGGCAGACGTCTTTGTTTCTCATTGGCCAGAATCTCAGCACAGGTGTCTGATGGAACTAGATGTTTGGCTGGAGAGGGAGACTCTTCTGTAGCCTGGCTTCTGAGCACAGGGTGGCAGGCGGGTGCAGGTACCTGTGGGGGTTGTCCAGCAGGGTCTGCACACAGGGTTCATTCTCCTGGCAGCTGGTGGGGATGGGGCAGTTACTGCCACTGTCTTCATGGAGTTCTCTTACAGATTTTTAGCTTTAAATTTTTATATCGACATTTTAGGCTTACTGTTTAAAGGCATTTATTAGAGTGTTTCAGACAACTGGAAAATAGAATTCTGTACTTAAATTCTGAAGTTTCTTACTTTTACAAAGCCACCATCTATTGTATTCATTTACTCAGAATTTTTCAGATCTCTATAATAAAATCTGTTGCCTTAATCCCAGGTTTTACTGAAGAATATGATTTTATAGACCTAATTTGTTCCTGTATTCTTTTTAAAAGTCCGTTTGTAGAGAATTAGAAGAGTTGATGTTTATTCTGACGTATTTGTAGTAGAAGTTTGTTTAGAAGTTTGTAGTTTGTATACAGAGTGTTGTGGTACTTTGTTGGAGGAAAGTGGTAATGAAACAACACTGATGCTGGTTTGAAATGTGATTGGTTTGGGGATACTTCGTGTGCTACTGATGGAGTCAAGATTTTTTAAACTTCTTTCCCTTGTTAGAAGTCTCTGTGGGGAGTAGTTTCCTGTTGTGGTCCAGTGATTAGGACTCCAGGCTTTTATTAATGTGGTCTGGGTTCCATCCTTGGTTATCCCACAAACCGTGCTCTTCGGCCAAAAAAAACACTCTGGTATCTATTTGATATTAAGTCATAATAATTTTTCTCTTTTATGGGGGCTACAGTTATTCCACCATTTATAAAGTTTTCATTTGCCATAGGATCCACTTCCCTTCAGGAGTGGTATTAACAATATGATAGCATAGACCCTAGAATTACATTATTTGAGTTCAAACCTTGGCTCTGTAACTTACCAGCTGTATGATCTCAGGCATAATACTTAGCTTTCTTTCTTTCTCTTTTTGGGCCTCTCCATACCACTTGTGGGATCTCAGTTCCCCAACCAGAGATTGAACCTGAGCCTCCTGCAGTGGAAGTGTGCAGAGCCCTAAACACTGGACTGCCAGTACTTAACTTTGTAAACCTCAATTTTCCTGTCAGTGAAATGAAATAACAATAGTACTTGTATAAAATATTTTTATGAAGATTAAGTGACATAATTAGGGTAAAGCATTTAGATAAAGATTAAATTACACTTATGCTGAAAAAACGTTAGCTGTATTTACTGTTATTATGAATATATACTGTAGTTATTAAACACAGTGGTACATTTATTGTTCATTGCCATTTATGTATTTGTCTTATCTGTGACCTACTTTTAAAGTTAATGAGCACATGATGGACTGTGTTAAAAGTAAGTTAAATTTCGTATGTATTATTAGTGGTTGAATGATTCAGAATATGCTTGGTTTTTTCTTTAACAGTCCGGAAGAAAAGATCAGACAATTAGAGAAGAAAGTAAATGAATTGGTAGAAGAAAGCTGTATTGCTAACAGTTGTGGAGACTTAAAATTGGTAAGTCCATAAACTGATTAAGATTCAAGATCATGAAGTGTATGAGTATGTGTCTGCTTTTGTGTGTGCACCCATACATGCACACATCTGTATAAATATTTCCATTTTGCTGTGGTCTGGCCTTGGAGTTTTCACTGAAATAATTATTTTGCGAGCCTACAGTTTTAACTCTGCTTCATAAACTCTGATGTCAAAACAGTTGGCTGATTTTGTAATTTTTTTCATTGGTCTTTTAAGGAGGGGAGAAAATTCTGATGTATCAGTTGACTAAATTTTGCAGCCTGGTGGATTACTGGATTGATGCACAGCCTGCTGAAGGCAGAGCTACTGTGATCCACAAAGAAAGTACTAAGGGCTTTTTTCCTTATTTAAGCCTCACTGCCCTAAAATGGCAACCCACTCCAGTGTTCTTGCCTGGAGAATCCCAGGGACCGGGGAGCCTGGTGGGCTTCCGTCTATGGGGTCACACAGAGTCGGACACGACTGAAGTGACTTAGCAGCAGCAGCAGCAGCAGCCCTAAAATATTTTGTCCTAAGTAAAACTGCAAACTCATTTTTTGCTTTTTGGGAATCCAACTCTGTGGCTTTTTTTTTTAATTAATTTTTTTTCTCTTAGTGCTTTGTTCACATTACTTTGATCATCACACCACATAAATACAGTTTCTGTGACTTAATTATCAGATTAAGGTATTAATGGGACCGGTTAGTCTCTCCATGGAAATCAGTTAAAGGTTCTTAATGTTCTGAGTAAGATCTTAGTGAAACTGAGGATCTGTTGTCCTAATGAGTAGCAGTTATCCATGGCTTATCTGTACTTTGAGCATCCCAGAAACCAAACAAACTCACCTAAATTCCTGTCTAATGAGATTGAATTAAGACACCAAAGATTCAGGAGCTGAAAGGAAAAAAGAAGTAGAGACGCATGCAGTGAAAGTTTTAGTTGCTCAGTCATGTCGGATTCTTTGTGACCCCATGGACTGTAGCCTGCCAGGCTCCTCTATCCATGGAATTCTCCAGGCAAGAATACTGAATTGGGTTGCCATTTCCTCCTCCAGGGGACCTTCCCAACCCAGGGATTGAACTCAGGTCTTCTGCATTGTAGGCAGATTCTTTATTGGCTGGGCCACCAGGGAAGCCCTAATGGTGGTAGGTCAGACCTAAAGGTGGAAGGAAGATAGGTGATGAGAAACTCAGTGTGGGCAGGTATGATCCAGGTATTAGCCCCCACCCTGTGCTTCCCCTTCTTTCCCAGAGAAGACACACGGACTTTCCATGAGGGATGAGAGCTCACTGTTAGACAGACAGGAGGGGAGTTTATGGTAGGAGTGCTCAGAGCACCCAGGAAGTAGGGGTAATGCAGCTGCAGGCACCTCTGATGCACCAAGAGCTATGTGAGTTTGTGAAGGAGTTGACACCATGTACACTTGGTTTCAGGCCTTGGAAAAGGCAAAAGATGCAGGCAGAAAGGAGAGAGTCCTGGTGAGGCAACGAGAACAAGTTACAAGGCCAGAGAACATCAACTTGGATTTAACTTACTCAGTAAGTACAAAGTGCCTGTTGAATACGGTTATTCTGGTAAGAATTTATAGATTCCAGAAGTCTTTTTTCTTTGTTGTTTTCTCTCGTTCCTTAAGCTTTACTGGACTTAAGGTGCCCAGAATTAGGTTAATAATGCTCTTCAGTTAATGGGACCACTCTCATCTTTGGTCTGTACAGTGATCTTCTTTAATTTAGTCATTTTTAATAATGTAGTAAATACTAGTAAACCTTCCAGCTAAGGACTCTTGAAGATTACTAATATTTGGGCTCTATTCGGTGTGGTTACTTTGACAGGATTCCTTTTGTTTTGTTTTGAGGTATAATTGTGATTCAATGCTCTGTTAATTTCAGTTATTCAACTTAATATTTGTATAATGAAATGATCACCACAATAAGTCTAGTGAACATCCATCAACAACATAGTTAGATAATAAGATTTGAACATGGACTTTTTGGTCTGTGATTTTAGAGAGTTTCAAACTAGATTAATAAGACAGTGTTCTGTGAGGATAGTAGGGAAAAAAAACAAAACAGCTAGTTTCTAGCAATATTTATTCAATTCTGAAAAGACACTTCTTTCATATATATATACTGATGTTTAAAAGGATGCATTTTCAGTAGAAGTCTTCATATGCTAAACAAGTGGAAAAAAGGACATTGAAACTTGGAGGAAGAAGAATTTAGACATTTACTATTTATAGTTAATATTTTTAGATTCCATGGAATCTTTAGATTTGGGAATAATTTACGATGATCATCTTTTTCCTCTAGGAACATACTTTACTACAGCTCAATTATTTAAATTATAAATTTGCATATAGAGCAGCAATACTCTACAAATTAAGGTTTAAGATATTTCCACATAATGTTTATGTTTTCAAAGAGAATTTGGTCCACTGTCTTCCTTACTCTTTTTATTACCAGGAATACTAACAATACACATATACTCTTTGTGGGTCTTCCTATGATTAAAGGATAGCAAATCCATTGACTAGAAAAAATACATGGAAAATTAGGTGGAATTTAGAGATAGCTCCACCTGTCCTCATGTTCTGGTTCATGTTGGAATGCAAGATACTCTCTGTGGACTTCATTTCTTAATGGTTTGGGTGTTTTGATAGAGGCAACTATAACATTGTTATAGTATTTTAATCTCTAGAAAGATAGGCAAAAGGGACCTAAGATGATCATTATATGTTTCTTTGCAAAATTTTTTCCTTAGGTTCTTTTCAACTTGGCCAGTCAGTATTCAGCTAATGAGATGTATGCTGAAGCACTAAACACGTATCAAGTTATAGTGAAAAATAAGATGTTTAGCAATGCAGGTAGGTGTGTGTAGTTAGTTTTTCTGATAAGTATAGTTCTTTTGTAGTGTTAATTTACAGTTTCCTCAGTTATTCTTATGAAATGATCTGTGCTCTGAGCAAGTTAAATTTATGATAGTGTCCTGCTTAAAGGATATGAAAATTCAAATATAAATGAAAAAATACAGTTGGTATAAGACATATTGCCTAATAGTAAATGAAGACTATGTTCTGTATCACAAGTAGAATTAGCCATACCAACCCCATGGAACATGCTTTCCCTTGTAAAATTTATCCACAAGAGATTGTTGTTTATATTTAGCATTTATACTATATACTTTTTGGTCTCAAAGTGAAAGAAATTGGATATTATATATTCATTAATATTTTTTTAAATTAGGACGGTTGAAAGTGAATATGGGAAATATTTATTTAAAGCAAAGAAATTATTCAAAAGCCATTAAATTCTACCGAATGGCCTTAGATCAAATTCCAAGTGTCCATGAAGAAATGAGGTGAGTTTTTAAACTTTGTCATTCTTCAGAAACAGTCACTCTTCTGACATGTTGCCAGTGGACTGAGTGCTTTGTGGTGTGTGTACATGAGAGGGGTTAGATCTTTCTTATAGCTGTAGTGTTTTGGTTTGACCCTTGCATACATTTGTATGATGGAAGCTAAAGGTTAAAAGCATAGTATGTGATCCGTTGGAATAAAACTAAGCTAATGGGCCTATATAGTAAATAACCCTCCAGGCCATTAGCACTGTAATACAACTTACTGCCCACACCAAATCAGACAGCAGTTGTTTAGAACATAGCAGACTCCAGAGTGCGAGACTGGATACTTAATTCCTTACATTCTTACCGGAGCTCGAGAAGGAAATAGTGAAGGAAGGGTTACTGTTGACTCTTAGAAGAGGTAGGTAGGGGAGGTGCTGGGGTATTTCCTATTATAATATTTTAAGAGCAGAAACAGTTATCTTAGTCTGGTAATAACTAGGGGAACATAGGTTTCTAGGATATTTACTGTTCATAATTTCTCCTGGGCACAGTGCAATTCCCTTGAGAAAGTTAATTTATTTGTAAATGTTTTCGCAAACATTTGTTTTCAAATTATGCAAGATATCTCACTATCATCAGCAGTTATCTAACTTATAGAACACAGTGCCCTTGAGATACTTTTAACCCAGGTGAGACCAAGAATTTAAACATTTTATAAAAAGATAGTATTATACAGTATATGGTAAGTACTTAACAATCCACTGTCAAGAGGTGGTATGGTAATTCAGTTCAGTTCAATCACTCAGTCGTGTCCGACTCTTTGCGACCCCATGAACCGCAGCACACCAGGTCTCCCTGTCCATCACCAACTCTCGGAGTCCACCCAAACCCATGTCCATCGAGTCGATGATGCCATCCAACCATCTCATCCTCTGTCATCCCCTTCTCCTCCTGCCCTCATTCTTTCCCATCATCAGGATCTTTTCCAATGAGTCAGCTCTTCACATCAGGTGGCCAAAGTATTGGAGTTTCAGCTTCAGCATCAGTCCTTCCAATGAACACCCAGGACTGATCTCCTTTAGGATGGATTGGTTGGATCTCCTTGCAGTCCAAGGGACTCTCAAGAGTCTTCTCCAGCACCACAGTTCAAAAGCATCAATTCTTTGGCGCTCAGCTTTCTTTAGAGTCCAACTGTCACATCCATACATGACCACTGGAAAAACCATAGCCTTGACTAGACGGACCTTTGTTGACAAAGTAATGTCTCTGCTTTTTAATATGCTACCTTGGTTGGTCATAACTTTCCTTCCAAGGAGTAAGCGTCTTTTAATTTCATGGCTGCAGTCACCATCTGTAGTGATTTTGGAGCCCAGAAAAATAAAGTCAGCCAGTTTCCCCATCTATTTGCCATGAGGTGATGGGACTGGATGTCATGATCTTAGTTTTTTGAATGTTGAGCTTTAAGCCAACTTTTTCACTCTCCTCTTTTGCTTTCATCAAGAGGTTCTTTAGTTCTTCACTTTCTGCCATAAGGGTGGTGTCATTTGCATATCTGAGGTTGTTGATATTTATTAAGTTGCAGGAATAATTACTGAGAACAGGAATTCTCAGGAAAGGTCAGGAAAGGCTTAGTGAAGGAGGTACACTTGAGTTGGTTACTGAAGTGAAGACAGAGATGACATTCCAGACAGAAGGACGCTGAGAAAAGGCTGGGAAACGCCATGGTCTGATGGTCAGAGAATTATGAATAAAGGGATTTACTTGAAATGGGATTATATTAAGGAGTGGTTGGAAATAAGGTAGAATAGCTGTCATCAAATATAGACAATGATCAGTGCTGAGAAAGATGCAGAGAAATGAGAGTCCTTATGCACTGGGGATATAAAATAACACAGACACTTTAGAAAATAATAAGATTGTTTTTTAAAAAAATTAAATGCAAATTTATTATACGACCAATTCCACTGTTAGGTATATAACCAAGAGAAATGAAAACATATATCATGACAAAGGATTGTCATGAGTGTTTGTAGCAGCATTACTCATAATATCCAAAAAGTAGAAGCAGTCCAAGTATCTGTCACATAGTCAATGAATGGAAGGTAGTATAGCTGCACTGTAGAATACTATTCAGCAATGAAAAAGGAATGACATCCTCTTACATGCTGTGATATGGAGGAACCTCAAAAATTATGCTAATTGAATGATGGCACAGAGTATCACATGTTGTATAACTCCATTCATATGCAGTGTCTAGAAAGGTAAGTCCAGTCCAGAGAGACAGAAAGGAAATTAGCGTTTGCCTGGGGCTGGAGGCTAGACTGAGGAGTGATTATAGATGGGCACAGGTGTTCTTTCTAGGGAGATGGAAATGACTTAGAGTGTGATTGTGGTTTCACAACTGTGTTAGTACAGCAATAGTTATTGAATCACATACTTAAAGCAAGTGAATTTTATAACGTGTAAAATAAACCTCAGTAAATATTTAACAAAACAAGAAGTAACATGGCAAAGAAAAGGAGGAAATTATTTGTGGAATAACTTGATTGCCAGTTGGGGAGTTCAAACTTTTAAAGGGAGTCCATTTTTTTTTTCAGGATTAAAATTATGCAGAACATTGGAGTCACATTTATTAAAACTGGACAGTATTCGGATGCCATCTCTTCTTTTGAGCACATTATGAGTATGGCTCCAAATCTGAAGGCAGGCTTCAATCTGATTCTTGGTTACTTTGCTATTGGAGATCGAGAAAAAATGAAGAAGTCATTCCAAAAACTGATTGCTGTTCCACTAGAAATTGATGAAGATGATAAATACATTTCGCCAAGCGTGAGTATGAAGAAGACTCTTCCGTAGCCAGCTCCTAATTAGCTGTGTTTCTCTGTCTCCAGAAGTGATGAAGTTGGGGTGGATGACTCTTTAGGTTTCTGCCAGTCCTGTATTAATATGTTTTATCATTTTCATGTTATTTAGATTAGGTTGACAACAGAACTATTGAAATAGGGCTTGAGATTACGGTTTAAACAGCACAATTTTACTCAAAAAACAAAAGGGAGAAGCTTATGAAAAATTATCATTCCTTAATGTTATCTTATGGGAAGTCAAATCATGTGAAATTGTCTTTGTTGATAGATCGTGATGGTATAGTAATGTTGATTTCATGAAAGGAACCTGGTAGATTTTCTTGATGGATTACAAGGGAATGGCAGTGTGGTGGTTGGCCCCACTGCTCAGTATTTATTCTCCTTGTCCTTTGTATTTAAAATAGTACTAATTACAACAGCCTGCTATATAGGGTTGTGAGGCTCAAATGAGGGAATGCATGTGAAATGCTTAATCCTGGAACATAGTAAATGCTGGGTAAATGTTAATTATCATATATAACTTTCATATTGAGAAAAAATAATGTATGTTGTGAAAGAAATCATCCATGTCTTCAGTAGGAAGTAGAGGTCAGTGTAGGGTCATACTAAGTGACTAAGTCACTGATGTCATTAAAGCAATTACATGTGACTTAGGATTTCACCCGTTTGTACTGACAACCATGGCTTCCGTATTCTTGGTTCTATGCTTTCCAGCCTGACCTTGTGTTAGCTGCTAGAATCTGCATTAGTTCAGTGAAGAGTGTGACAGGTCATCAGAAGAAAGAAAGTTCTGCTTTACACGAGGAAAACAGTTAAGAAAGACTCACTCACTCTCCACTGTGTACAGTGGCCTAGGGCTGAGGCTGATTAGCCATCCAGTTCTCTGTATTTACTTCTGATTCCCTCACTTTTCCCCCAGGATGACCCACATACTAATTTAGTGATTGAAGCTATAAAAAATGATCATCTGAGACAAATGGAACGTGAAAGGTAATATTTTGGGTACTTAATGATTAAATGTGGTCTTCTCTAAGAGACTTGAATGTGCATTCTGATTATTCCTTTCAAAACTTGTGTTCAATATATTTCTAGAATAGTACTGTTTCACCATTTCTGTCTTTACTGAATTCTGTTATCTCCTTCAAAATAATCTCAGTCCTCATGTTAATCCCAGTGATTTTTACTGTTTTTCTATAGTTTGCTTTCCCTCTGCATCTGGTGCAATATTAGAACTTTATTCCTATTACCTTTGTTTAAACATATCTCTATTTATCCCGCCCAATTAAATTTCAGCTCGCAAAGACAAAATTCTTTCTATCTTTTCTTCCTTTCTCCAGTATGGTACCTAGTCTCTGTCAGGCATCAGGCATCTTAGGAGTTGTATCGTATGAGAGAGGACTCAGTTTTTTTAAATCATGGTAAAATACACATAACGTAAAATTTATCTCAACCATGGTAGATAATTCTTCCTTTCAAAGATAGTGTTAAGTATTGGAACATTCACACTGATTTGTGACTGGTGATCAGAAGTCTTCACCTTCCACACTGCAGCTCAGTACCCACTGCACAATTCCCCTCCCACCCCCACCGCAACTCCTGCCTACCCACCAGTCCCTGGCAGCCACCACTCTGCTGTCTGTTATGTGAAATCCACTGCTCTGGGGACCTCATCTGAGTGGAATCACAGTATTTGTTTGTTTATGACTGGCTTTTCATCTGTGCTTAGCATGTGACATGATTTCCTTCATTTTTAAGGCTGAATAATATTTCATTGCATGTATACATGCATCAGTTCAGTTCAGTTCAGTCGCTCAGTCGTGTCCGACTCTCCGCGACCCCATGAATCACAGCACGCCAGGCCTCCCTATCCATCACCAACTCCCGGAGTACACTCAAACTCATGTCCATAGAATCGGTGATGCCATCCAGCCATCTCATTCTCTGTCGTCCCCTTCTCCTCCCGCCCCCAACCTTTCCCAGCATCAGGGTCTTTTCCAGTGAGTCAACTCGTCACATGAGGTGGCCAAAGTATTGCAGTTTCAGCTTTAGCATCAGTCCTTCCAATGAACACCCAGGATTGATCTCCTCTAGAATGGACTGGTTGGATCTCCTTGCAGTATAAGGGATCCTCAAGAGTCTTCTCCAACACCACAGTTCAAAAGCATCAATTCTTCGGCGATCAGCTTTCTTCACAGTCCAACTCTCACATCCATACATGACCACTGGAAAAACCATTGCCTTGACTAGACGGACCTTGGTTGGCAAAGTAATGTCTCTGCTTTTTAATATACTATCAAGGTTGGTCATAACTTTCCTTCCAAGGAGCAAGCGTCTTTTAATTTCATGGCTGCAATCAGCATCTGCAGTGATTTTGGAGCCCAAAAAAATAAAGTCTGACACTGTTTCCACTGTTTTTCCATCTATTTCCCATGAAGTGATGGGACCAGATGCCATGATCTTTGTTTTCTGAATGTTGAGCTTCAAGCCAACCCTTTCACTCTCCTCTTTCACTTTCATCAAGAGGCTTTTGAGTTCCTCTTCACTTTCTGCCATAAGGGTAGTGTCATCTGCATATCTGAGGTTATTGATATTTCTCCCGGCAATCTTGATTCCAGCTTGTGCTTCTTCCAGCCCAGCGTTCCTCATGATATACTCTGCATATAAGTTAAATAAGCAAGGTGACAATATACAACCTTGACGTACACCTTTTCCTATTTGGAACCAGTCTGTTGTTCCATGTACAGTTGTGACTGTTGCTTCCTGACCTGCATACAGGTTTCTCAAGAGGCAGGTCAGGTGGTCTGGGATTCCCATCTCTTTCAGAATGTTCCACAGTTTATTGTGATCCACACAGTCAAAGGCTTTGGCATAGTCAATGAAGCAGAAATAGATGTTTTTCTGGAACTCTCTTGCTTTCTCCATGATCCAGTGGATGTTGGCAATTTGATCTCTGGTGCCTCTGCCTTTTCTAAAACCTGCTTGAACATCTGGAAGTTCACGGTTCACATATTGCTGAAGCCTGGCTTGGAGAATTTTGAGCATGACTTTACTAGCGTGTGAGATGAGTGCAATTGTGCAGTAGTTGGGGCATTCTTTGGCATTGCCTTTCTTTGGGATTGGAATGAAGACTGACCTCTTCCAGTCCTGTGGCCACTGCTGAGTTTTCCAAATCTGCTGGCATATTGAGTGCAGCACTTTCACAGCATCATCTTTCAAGATTTGAAATAGCTCAACTGGAATTCCATCACCTCCACTAGCTTTGTTCGTAGTGATGCTTTCTAAGGCCCGCTTGACTTCACATTCCAAGATGTCTGGCTCTAGGTCAGTGATCACGTTATCGTGACTATCTTGGTCGTGAAGATCTTTTTTGTACAGTTCTTCTGTGTATTCTTGCCACCTCTTCTTAATATCTTCTGCCTCTGTTAGGTCCATACCATTTCTGTCCTTTATCGAGCCCATCTTTGCATGACATGTTCCCTTGGAATCTCTAATTTTCTTGAAGAGGTCTCTTGTTTTTCCTACTAAGTCGCTTTAGTAGTGTCTGACTCTATGTGACCCTCTTGACTGTAGCCCTCCAAGTTCCTCTGTCTGTGGGGATTCTCCAGGCAAGAATACTGGAGTGGGTTGCCATGCCCTCCTCCAGGGGATCTTCCTGACCCAGGGATCGAACTCATGTCCCTTCAGTTCAGTTCAGTTCAGTTGCTCAGTCGTGTCCAACTCTTTGCGACCCCATGAATCACAGCACGCCAGGCCTCCCTGTCCATCACCACTCATTCAGTATCCTATCATTTTGCCTTTTGATACTGTTCATGGGGTTCTCAAGGCAAATATACTGAAGTGGTTTGCCATTCCCTTCTCCAGTGGACCACATTCTGTCAGACCTTTCCACCATGACCCGTCCGTCTTGGGTGGCCCCACACGGCATGGCTTAGTTTCATTGAGTTAGACAGGGCTGTGGTCCATATGATCAGATCAACTAGTTTTATGGGATTATGATTTCAGTGTGTTTGCCTTCAAATGCCCCCTCACAATACCTCTCCTGCATTGGCAGGTGGGTTTTTTTTTGTTTTTTTTTTTTACCACTAGAGCCACCTGGGAAGCCCTGTGTATGGAGAGCCCTCAATCTTTAGGAGTTAGTTTAACAGTAAAAATTAAGCTTATCCTTCTGGGAAGATGGAATAGATGTACTTTTCCATGTTCATCCTACTAAGTACAAATAAAAACCCTGAGAATTGTATATAAAACAAAGTGAGAAGAAATGTGGAGACAAGAGGGCAGATGAGCAAGGGCCCTGGCGACTTGAGGAGCAGCCTGGCAGTGATCCCCTCATGCTTCCCAGTCTGGGAGCTGAAGAAATAGGGAGTCAGAAAGCCAGGGGCTGCATTTTTTTAAAAACCTGCTTTCTTTAGCCAGAGGACAAGATGAGTGTCAGAGCAGGCTGTGGGGAATGTGGGCGTCTCCCTTTATCTGCAAGTGATGAGGTGATATCTCTTCTCCGCCTGCTGGAGTGCTGTCAAGAAAGACAGCTAAAACAGAAGATTTCAATAAAATTCAGTCTTTTTATTTTCTACCTATCAGTTTTTTTCCCAAATAAAATACAAAAGCATTTGCCTCTTTAAAATACCTCACTTCCCAAATCCTTAAAATCAAGGTGAAAGTAGTATTGAAGATCCTGAATGAACATTATTTTATTTTTAACTTTGTATTGAAACAGTTGATTTACTCTCTATATATTAATATATATACACTCCCCATTCCCCTTTGTTTTCTATGCCTGTGAGTCTGTTTTGTAATAAGTTCATTTGTATCATTTTTTTAGATTCCACATATAAACAGCATATTTGACTTAGTATGATCATCCCTAGGTCCATCCGTGTTGCTGCACATGACATTATTTCATTCTTTTTTATGGCTGAGTAATATTCCATCATCATATATACCAAAAATGTCAAAATTTCTTTCTTTCCTTTTTTCTGGCTGTGCTGCAGCTTGCAGGTGGTCTCAGTTCCCTGACCCAGGGATTGACCCAGACCATGGCAGTGAAAACTCAGAACCCTAACCACTAGGTTGCCAGAGAACTCCTCAAAACGTCCAAGTTTTGATCAGTAATCACTCACCAAACCAAGAACCAGGAAGATCTCAGTAAAAAAAAGACAGTCCATAGATGCCAACACTGAAATGACAGAGATGTTAGAATTATTTGATAAATTTTAAAGCAACCATGATAAAAATGCTTCAATGAGCTGTTATGAACATGCTTAAAATTAGAGCATACATCTGCACAATCACTTATCAAATGTTCATAGCAGCCGTCCAAGAAGGGAAGCAACCCAAATGTCCACAACATGAATGGATAAAAAATATCTGGTCCATCCATTCAATGAAATATTATTTAGCCATAAAATGAATGAAATACTGACATATACTACAGTAAACATGAATCTGACTCCATTTGTATGAAAGGTGAAGATTAGGCAGCTCTGTAGAGACATGTAGCAGTTCAGTTCTAGTATTTACCACAGCTTCTTCAGTGGCTGTTTTCACTCTTTCACTTCCCCAGATGGTGCAGGTCCCAGAGCTTCAGCTGCGGAGTCCTGTGTCTGTCCCCTGCGACCCTCCCTCCCCATTCCACTCCCTGCTTCTCTTCTTTCATCAGAGGCATCACAGACCAAGGACTGCTGATCCCACAGGTCGTCATGGCCTTCTAATCCTGTTTCCCAGTCGTGGTTTTCAACCTGATTTGTAAACAGATTGCTAGCATAGCTGCCCATAGACAGTGTTCATGCTTGTTGTTATCGTTGTTGTTCAGTAGCTAGGTTGTGTCCGACTCTTTGCGACCCCATAAACTACAGCACCACGCTTCCCTGTCCTTCACCATCTCCTGGAGCTTGCTCAAACTCGTGTCCATTAAGTCAGTGATGCCATGCAACCATCTCATTCTCTGTCACCCCCTTTTCCTCCTGCTCTCAATCTTTTCTAGCATCAGGGTCTTTCCCAATCAGTCAGCTGTTGCATCAGCTGGCCAAAGTATTGGAGCTTTAGCATCAGTCTTTCCATGAATATTCAGGGTTGATTTCCTTTAGGATTAACTGGTTTGATCTCCTTGCAGTCCAAGGGACTCAAGAGTCTTCACCAACACCACAGTTCAAAAGCATCAATTCTTGGTGCTCAGCCTTCTTTATGGTCCTGCTCTCGCATCTGTACACAATTACTGTAAAAACCATAGCTTTGACTAGATGGACCTTTGTTGGCAAAGTGATATCTCTGCTTTTTAATACACTATCTACGCTTGTTATGGCTTTTCTTCCAAGAAGCAGAGTTCAGTTCAGCTCAGTTGTGTCTGACTCTTTGCGACCCCATGGACTGCAGCACGCCAGGCCTCCCTGTCCATCACCAACTCCCAGAGCTTACCCAAACTTATGTCCATCGAGTCGGTGATGCCATCCAACCATCTCATCCTCTGTTGGCCCCTTCTCCTCCCTCCTTCAGTCTTTTTCAGCATCAGGGTCTTTTCCAGTGAGTCAGTTCTTCCCATCAGTTGGCCAAAAGTATTGGAGTTTCAGCTTCAGCATCAGTCCTTCCAATGAATATTCAGGACTTATTTCCTTTAGGATGGACTGGTTGGAACTCCTTGCTGTCCAAGGGACTCTCAAGAGTCTTCTCCAACATCACAGCTGAAAAGCATCATTTCTCTGGCGCTCAGCTTTCTTTATAGTCCAATTCTCACATCCATACATGACTACTGGAAAAACCATAGCTTTGACAAGATGGACCTTTGTTGATAAAGTAGTGTCTCTGCTTTTTAATATGCTGTCTAGGTTGATCATAGCTTTTCTTCCAAGGAACAAGTATCTTTTAATTTCATGGCTGCAGTCACCATCTGCAGTGATTTTGGAGACCAAAAAAATAAAGTCTGTCATTGTTTTTTATTGTTTCCCCATCTTTTTGCCATGAAGTGATGGGACCAGATGCCATGATCTTAGTTTCCTGAATGTTGAGTTTTAAGCCAACTTTTTCACTCTCCTCTTTCACTTTCATCAAGAGGCTCTTTAGTTCTTCTTCACTTTCTGCCATAAGGGTGGTGTCATCTGCATATCTGTTGATATTTCTCCTGGCAATCTTGATTTCAGCTTGTGCTTCATCTAGCTCAGCATTTCTTATGATGTACTCTGCATATAAGTTAAATAAGCAGGGTGACAATATACAGCCTTGATGTACTCCTTTCCCGATTTGGAACCAGTCTGCTGTTCCATATCCTGTTCTGTTGCTTCTTGACCTGCATACAGGATTCTTGGAGGCAGGTAAGGTGGTCTAGTAGTCCCATATCTAAGAATTTTCCATGGTTTGTTGTGATCCATACAGTCAATGGCTTTAGCATAGTCATTGAAGCAGAAGTAGATGTTTTTTTGGAATTCTCTTGTTTTCTCTGTGATCCACCAGATGTTGGTGATTTGATCTCTGGTTCATCTGCCTTTTCTAAACCCAGCTGGTACATCTGGAAGTTCTTGGTTCATGTACTGCTGAAGCCTAGCTTGAAGGATTTTGAGCATAGTCTTACTGTCATGTGAGATGAGTGTAACTGTGCAGTAACTTGAACATTCTTTAGCATTGCCTTTCTTTGGATTTGGAATGAAAGCTGACTTCTTCCAGTCCAGTGGCCACTGCTGAGTTTTCCAAATGTGCTGGCATATTGAGTGAACACTTTAACAGCATCATCTTTTAGGATTTAAAATAGCTCATCTGGAATTCTATCACCTCCACTACTTTTCTTTACAGTAATGCTTCCTAAGGCCCACTTGATTTCACACTCCAGGATGTTTGGCTCCAGGCAAGTGACCACACCACTGTGGTTATCCCGGTCATTAATACCTTTTTTGTGTAGTTCTTCTGTGTATTCTCGTCACCTCTTCTTAATTTCTTCTGCTTCTGTTAGGTCCTTACCATTTCTGTCCTTTATTGTGCCGATTTTTGCATGAAATATTCTCCTAGTATCTCCAGTTATTTTTCTTGAAGAGATCTTTGGTCTTTCCCATTCTATTGTTTTCATCTATTTCTTTGATTCTTCACTTAAGGCTTTCTTATTTCTCCTTGTTAATCCTTGGAGTGCTGCATTCACATGGGTATATCTTTCCCTTTCTTCTTTGTCTTTCATTTCTCTTCTTTTGTCAGCTATTTGTAAGGCCCCCTCAGACAACCACTTTGGCTTTTTGCATTTCTTTTTCTTGGGGATAGTTTCGGTCACCCCGTCCTGTACAATGTTACGAACCTCCATCCATAGTTCTTCAGGCAGTCTTCCTACCAAATCGAATCCCTTGAATCTGTTTGTCATCTCCACTGCATAATCATAAATGATTTGATTTAGGTCATAAACTAGAGGTTTTCCCTACTTTCTTCAATTTAAGCCTGAATTTTGCAGTAAGGAGCTGATGATCTGAGCCACAGTCAGCTCCTGGTCTTTTTTTGCTGACTGTGTATAGCTTCTCCATCTTCGGCTGCAAAGAATTTGACCATCTAGTGATGTCCATGTCTAGACTCATCTCTTGTGTTGCTGGAAGACAGTGTTTGCTATGACCAGTACATTCTCTTGGCAGAACTCTGTTAGCCTTTGCCCCACTTCATTTTGTACTCCAAGGCCAAACTTACCTGTTGCTCTAGGTGTCTCTTGACTTCCTACTTTTGCGTTCCAGTCCCCTATGATGAAAAGGACTTCTTTTTTTGATGTTCGTTCTAGAAGGTCTTGTAGGTCTTCATAGAACCATTCAGCTTCGGCTTCTTCAGCATTACTGGTTGGGGCATAGACTTGCATTACTGTGATATTGAATGGCTTGCCTTGGAAATGAGCTGAGATGATTCTGTTGTATTTGAGACTGCCCCAAGTACTGCATTTTGGACTCTTACGTTGACTATGAGGGCTACTCCATTTCTTCTAAAGGATTCTTTCCATAATAGTAGATATAATGGTCACTGATTAAATTCACCCATTCCCATCCATTTTAGTTCACTGATTCCTAAAATCTCAGTGTTCACTCTTGCCATCTCCTGCTTGACCACATCCAATTTACCTTGATTCATAGGTGTAACATTCCAGCTTCCTATGCAGTATTGTTCTTTACAGTACCAGACTTTACTTTCACTACCAGACACATCCACAGCTGATCAACGTTTCTGCTTTTGCCCAGTTGCTTCATTCTTTCTAGAGCTGTTTCTCTGCTCTTCCCCAGTAGCATAAGTTTATATTTTAAGGAGTAAATTGAAACTTTTTATACTGTATTTCTAAATAAAACTGTTTTGTTTTTTTGATGTAGAAAAGCCATGGCAGAAAAGTATATCATGACAGCTGCAAAACTCATTGCTCCTGTAATTGAAACATCCTTTGCTGTAGGTTATGACTGGTAAGAGAGAAATTCACTGTGACTGGATGGACATGGTGTTTTCTTTAATTGATTTAAAATTTTGTTATTAGAAAAATGAATAAATAACTGCAAATAGTGATTTCTGCTTATGAAGCAAATCATATTATATGGTAAATTAGCATAGGACACTCTAAAAGTTGTAACGTTTTTAAAAATTACTTATTTATTTGGCTGCACCAGGTCTTAGTTGGGTACCAGGGGTCTTTAGCTGCGGTATGTGAACTCTTAGTTGTAGCATGTAGGGTCTAGTTCCCTGACCAGGTGTCTAACCCATGCCCCCTGCATTAGGAGTGCATAGTCTTAACCACTGTACCACCTGGGAAGTCCCCTAAAATAACCTTTTTTATGCTTTATTTTATAGGTGTGTTGAAGTTGTGAAAGCCTCTCAGTATGTAGAGCTGGCAAATGATCTGGAAATAAACAAAGCAATTACATACCTGAGACAAAAGGACTTTAATCAAGTAAGTTTTTAAAAAGTGTTTAGATGCACAGGGACTGCCCCCCTGCCCCCAGGCTCTGCTCACGACAGCCTAGTGTTTGGGTAGGTCTGAATACAGTCAGCCACGGGAGGGGACCCTGGATGGAGCAGGTGAGATGGAGCTCTGCTGGCCCCCCTGGTTGTCACCGTCCCCGCTGGGTCTGCTCGGCTTGTGCACTTGCTCTCATTTCATGAATAAAACCAGCAAAAAAAAGTGTTTAGTTGGAATTTCATGTTAACTGATCAAAGCGATATTATTATGAAACTCTTTTCTAGAATACTATTACCTGTGATTATTCTGAATAGAGTAATATTTTTATTTCTAAAGATAATTTCCTTTAACAATGCTCTGTTTTTAATTTTGACCTGTTACTCCTGTTTCTTTCTTTTTTTGGTCATGCTAGGCAACTTGCAGGGATTTTAGTTCCTGATCAGGAATGGAGCCATGCCTCCAACAGTGGAAGCACAGAGTCCTAATCAGTGGACTGCTAGGGAGGTCCCTGTGGTCTTCTTTATAGCAGAGAAAGAACTCCATTAGAGCCACACATGGACAGGGGGAAGGCCAGTGGTGGTAGATGGACACATTCAGGAAAGCTGAAGCCTGTAGCTTCAGACAGCATCAGCCAGGAAAAGAAACCAAAACAGAGATTTACCTGTTTTCCTAATGAGGGCAGAAGGACAAGGGGGAAATAGAGGATGAGATGGTTGGATGACATCTCCAAGTGAATGGATATGAGTTTGAGCAAACTGCGGGAGATAGTGAAGTACAGGGAAGCCTGGTGTGCTGCAGTTCATGGGGCCACAAAGAGTCGGGCATGACTTAGCAACTGAATAGCCACAACAGTTCTTCTTGGGGTAGAAAAAAAAACCCAAACACTGTTTATTTTCATTATTTATTTTTCCATATACAACTAAGTTTTATTAAGTTAACTTTTATCAGTTTCATTTATAAATACGTTTATATTATTTTGCTTTTAAAAACAAATGTTGGAGACATTCATAAAACATGTAAAGAACATTTTGAAAACTGCCTGCTTCAGAGCCAAAAGTTTCTGAGAATGTTCCTTTTATTAGAATTTAATTACTTAGTCTTTTCAGAATATTATAGTTTAGGATCTTAAAATATGAAATATGTTTTTATTCTGTCCATGTTTTTAAGTGGATGTTGGAGGTTCAAATACTTTTGTTATTTCTTCTAAGTCTGACATCCCATGTGTCCTGCTTGGTTGGGACATCTCAGACTTGCAGAGGGTTAAGAACATGCTTTAAAGTCTTCTTGCCGCAGAGTGTAGTCACATTTGGATCTGCAGAAGGTCACTTTGTAATGCTCCAGAATTGCTTCCTGTCCCACTTTTGAGGCTGTTCAGCTGTGTCTGCTTTCCTGGAGCTGCAATCATGTCTGTCCCTCTCTTCACTTCCATCCATAGGGCCCTCATGTTTTAAGAATGTTTCTCAGCCTTTTCTTTCACTGTGCTTATTTAGACTCAGCATTTGCTGAGTCTTGGCTTCAAATTCTGTTGCCTCAGTAGCTCTCCAGTACCCTCAAAAGTATTTTTCGTGAGTTATCTGACTTTTCTAATTGTTCTCTGAGAGAAGACGGTCTTCTTCAGGTAAACACTGATTACATCACAGGCTCACAGAACCATTGTCATTGCTCCCTCAGCCAAATCTCATCGGCTGTGGACCTACCAGTTGTGTTCGTAACTTCACTATTGTTGTTCAGTCGCTCAGTTGTGTCCAACTCTTTGCGACCCGATGGATTACAGCATGCCAGGCTTCCCTGTCCTTCACCATCTCCTGGAGCTTGCTGAAACTCAGGTCCACTGAGTCGGTGATGCCATCCAACCCTCTCATCTTTTGTCTCCCCCTTCTCCTGCCTTCAATCTTTCTCAGCACCAGTGTCTTTTCCAGTGAGTCAGCTCTTCACATCAGGTAGCCAAAGTATTGGAGCTTCAGCATCAGTCCTTCCAGTGAATATTCAGGGTTGATTTCCTTTAGGATTGACTGGTTTGATCTCCTTGCAGTCCAAGGGACTCTCAAGAGTCTTCTCCAACACCGAAGTTTGGAAGCATCAATTTGGTGCTCAGCCTTCTTTATGGTCCAACTCTCACATCCATACATGACTACAGGAAAAACCATAGCTTTGACTCTATGGACTTTTGTTGGCAAAGTAGTGTCTCTGCATTTTAATACGCTGTCTAGGCATGTCATAGCTTTTCTTCCAAGGAGCTTTTAATTTCATGGCTGTAATCACTGTCTGCAGTGATTTTGGAGCCCAAGAAAATAAAGTCTGTCACTGATTCCGTTGTTTCTCCATCTGTTTGCCGTGAAGTGATGGGACTTTTGTGAAATTTTAACTGTTTCTAGTTTGTCCTTTTTCACAAGTCCTGATAATCACTGACTTCCTGACCTGTCACCTGTTCTCCTTAACACACCAGCCACCCCTGGCCTTTCCGAGCCCTCTGTCCAGGTACACTAATCTTGTCCCCTACTTCAGTCTAAGTGCTGTAATGTTACCAGGGTAACAACTTGCAGATTTTTCATTTCTAGGCTGTGGAGACCTTAAAAATGTTTGAAAAAAAGGACAGTAGAGTGAAGAGTGCAGCTGCAACCAACCTCTCTTTCCTGTATTACTTGGTGAGTTCTGCTTTTCACAAGCACATATTAGAGCCATGTATTTTTGTGCTGGTGTCAAGGTAAGGCTCTGGAGGAGCTGGGAGAGCGTGACACCAGGGCGAGGTCGGGGGGTGCTGGACTGGCTTTGTGGACAGGAGGGCGAGGGCTGTCCTGAAATGAGGACCTTGGAATTGATCCCAGTTGGGACATCAGGATGAGAGATGGACTTGGCTGCTCGTCTCTTGGAGGTTTAAGCTTTGATAATAGATGCCGTGAACAGGAGGACCATTTCCCCTGGGTTCATACTTGCAGCCCTCACACCCCGTGTGATGGTATTTGGAGGTGGGGACTTAGGTTTGGCCAAGGCTGTGAGGGGATTTGTGCCTTTATTAGAAGAGGAGGGGACCAGAGCCCTGCCCTCTGAGGATACAGCAAGTGGGCATCTGCAGGTCTGGACATGGCCCTTGTCAGACACTGGGACTGCTGGCCCCTTGATCCTTTCTCTCCAGCCTCCAGAACTGTGAGAGTGACTGTTGTTGGTGAAGGCCCGGCTCTGGTATGAAGACAGCAGCTGGGTGTCCAGGGAGCAAGTGGGGCACAGAGTGCAGAGTGGGGACCGAGGAGGCCAGAGTGCCAGTCAGATGGAGACAGGAGAGGAGAAGCTCACAGCCTGACGACTCTGATGGGTAGGAGGCATGAAGGGAAGCAGGAATCTTGAGAGCAGAGAGCTGGTGCAGAAGGACAGAGATCCTGGACTGGAGGTGGGGGTCCTACAGGGGCAGGGAGGGTAGAGGAAGGGCTTGGCCTTCATGCCATCACTTGATGCCTCAGCTGACCCTGACGACCTTCCCTGCTGGGGTAGGTCTGGGCCTTTGTACCTGCAGCTGCTCCCAAGAGGGGCCCCTGCCTGCCCCAGGCTCATGAGCAAGCTGACAGCAGGCCAGAACCTGGCTTTCCCAGCTGTTCCTGGACAGGTCTCCGCTGTAGCCAGTCCATTAGATTTAGAAAATCTTCAGTGGACTTTGTGAAGATGGTCTACTTCCTGACCAGATTTTTATCAGGTTGGATGAGTGTGCAGGAGGAGACCAAGGAAAACTTACAAGGAGGAAGAGAACTGAGCAGTCAGCCGAGCAGAGCCATTGCAGCCTCTGACCAGTGACTCACTGCTCCTGGTTCTGTGGGAGTGTTTGAGGCCGAGTGACCAGTCTGGGGTGTCATGTGGGTGACATAGTCCAAGGTGTGTGGCTCGTGTCCAGTGTGGGGTCTGTTGCTCTGTAATAAGACTTAGTGCTTGAAGTCACCAAGGCCCCCTCACATCCTGCCTGAAGGGTCTGGATTTACCTGGCGCCCCATCACCTGAGGCTGGGAGGTGCTCCCTCCATCTCACAGCACTGCTTGCTCATCTGCCAGGGTCCCTGAGAGCAGAGGCTCCTGCGTGCATGGTTTGTTGTATTGTTGGGAAAGGTGTGGCGAGGAGGGTGTCAGGGCTACGGTCATCCTCGAGGCCGTTCTTGAGTCTTGCTCTCCCCTCCCTTCCCCTAATCCGTCCCCCCCAACCCCAACCCCCGCCGTGTTCAGCTGCCCTCCCTCCCAGGACCCTGAGGTCATCCAGCCACAGCATTAGGCTCAAAACCATTTCTAGCCTCCACTCATAGCTCATCGCCTCTCTGCAGCAATCCCTCACTGCTTTTCCTGCAACCTAGTCCAGTAGACACTGTGGCATGTTTCAGTGTTTATGGCAGCAGCACCCAGCTGATAGGTACTGATTCATAAATCACAGTGCAGAGTCCCCACAGATTCTTATATGTGTGTGCTCAGAGCAGCGTCACTCACGATAACCATAAGTGGCTGGAAACACCCCAGTGCCCGTCAGCTTGGTGGAGAGGTCCCTGGGACGTGGCTGCCCCCTCTGTGGTCCACTGCCAAGCCTGGCACAGATCCGAGTCATGGTCATCAGCAGGAGAAAGAACTGGACTTTGTGGCAGGGAGTGAGTGAGGACAGCCTGGGGCCCAGGGGCATATCCACACCAGCCCCGCAGCTGGAGACCAGGAAGGACCTTCACCGGGGTGAGGGAGGGTGATGCTGCCTCACATCCTGGAGCCCCACAGCCGCTGGACAAGAACCACAGGGGAGGGGAGGTGGGAAGCTGGGTCCCTCCCTCAGCCAAGATGACGAGGCACCAGCAGTTATGTGAGAGGCCTGCACAGGGCAGGTGAAGGACAGCTGTGTCCTCATCAGGCAGTGACAGAGTGACACTGGGGATGCAGCGGAGGCCGTGGACTGTGGTGATGCAGGGATCCATGGGCCATGCAGCCAGGGTGATGGTGGGGGCAGTGGTGCCTTGGTAGCTGTGTAGGTGTTGTAGGCGTGGGGAGCTCACCCCTTCCATCTGTGGTGACAGGAGATGAAGCCACTGACTTCTGAGTGGTGGGGTGTTCAGACCATGACTGTGGAGAAGTCATTCATAAGAAACTTCTTGATGATTAAAACCCTTCTGTAGGATGAGTCTGGCAAGACCAGGATATGTAAAATGTGTTTCTCCTATCTGTAATTTCAGAAAGTCCATATATCATGTCTGTAATCTCAGAAGAGTCAGAGAAGGTGTGAAGAGCTTCAGGTAATTTGTGCATTTGGTACTTTATTTAGGAAAATGAATTTGCACAAGCCAGTAGCTATGCAGATTTAGCTGTGAACTCTGACAGATATAATCCGTCGGCTCTTACTAATAAAGGGAATACAGTCTTTGCAAATGGAGACTATGAGAAGGCAGCCGAGTTCTATAAAGAGGCTCTAAGAAATGACTGTTCTTGCACTGAAGCGCTTTATAATATTGGTGAGTAAAATGGGAAAGTTGCCCTTTTTTTTTCCACCCTCCTGGGTTGGGGCTGGGTGAGAGGAGCCGGCAGGGAGGAATGAGCAGTTTTAGTGGCATAGGCAGACAGTGAAGTATGTGAAGGAAGAGGTAGGTAGAAGAGGGGCGAGTGTAGAGCCCTTGGGGCAGGAGGTCGCTCACCAGGCACCTATCTGTTTTAGCTTCTTCATGCATTTAAATGTGTCTCCTAGTCCATTGCTTGAAGGAGCTTTATTAGTTCTTCTGTGAAAAAGAATTTTTCTGTTTTATGTAGTCATATTTGGCTTCTGAAAACTTGTCGCTTATTTGTTTATTGCTTTACGAAGCCCTTCCCAACCTCATGATTACTAAATCATTTTCCTCTGTTTTCTTTTCATACTTATATAGCTTTGTTTTTTCTGTTTGGAAAAAATTCAAGAGAGGACTCTGGATTTTTCGTCATGTATGGTCACTTCTCCTAGCACCTTTATGACTTGTCCGAATTCTGTAACCCAGCTCGTTTCTAAACTGTTATGTCCTTTCTATCCATTTGTCATTCCTGCCCCACCCTCCCACTTTAAATTATGAAAGCTTTGGGCATGTTTTGGTGTCTGCCAAACATCAGTGGAATTTCCTGTCTTCTCTCTCATTTTAACAAATTGTGTTCATTTTTATTTTGTCTTCTGGATGAATATTTACCTATGTTTAAATATTCATTCTGTTACTTTGAGAAAACTACTACCAGTGCTAGTATTTATAATTTATGTTTTTCTTTTCCTTCTTTTCAAGGCCTTACCTATAAGAAGCTAAACCGGCTTGATGAAGCTTTGGACTGTTTCCTGAAACTTCATGCAATCCTAAGAAACAGCGCCCAAGTCCTTTACCAGATAGCAAATGTGTATCTTCCTTAAGAATGGTTTCATTAATTCACTCAGCTGGTGACTGAGTACCACTTACTAGATAAGCTTAACTAGTAATTGATGGGGATATATTTTTAAATCTAGCTATCAGTTCAATATGTGGTGAAAATATTGTTTGAGTGATCCTGTTTTAAAGGGTCATGTGAGTTATAGGAGGAATTATTAGAAGTGGCAGCTATTATTAATCTTTCGAAATAATAACTGAAGTAATTGGGTGTCATGTCAAGTCCACACAAGCTGTTCATTGAGCATAAGTTAGACACTTCAGGGAGCTCCGTGGTATCCCAGTGGTTAGGACTGTGTGCTCTCACTGTTTTCTTTTCATACTTATATAGCTTTGTTTTTTCTGTTTTTCAAATAAATTATGAATTTATTTGAAAAAGGAAAAAATTCAAGAGAGGACTAAGGACTAAGATCCTGCAACCTGTGGATCATGCCAAAAAATCAGAAATAATAATGTTTTACATATTGTCTCCTGTTCTTCTGATAGGGTGGACAAAAGTTTTTGGCCAAAAAATTTTAGTTGTAGAGCAGATGGTGTTTGTTATTTCTTTTAGCCTTTTGTGTTTTGTTGAGTTATTTTCTCCTGAGATGTCAGTGTTATGACCTGCTGGTGTCTTGTTCCTGATCAGTTTGGATCCAGACAAGCAATTGATGTGTTTGAGGCTATTTGAATATATTTCCTTATTTTTATGTTTTTCTTATGGTGTCATGTTTGTCATCATTAAAAACAGAAGACTTATTTTTCAGTGAAACTTTGGATTGAAATATTTTCATTAACGTAGCTAATACAAAATAATTAGTAGTCCATAAGTATTGGTATGAATAAATTATTTTAACGTATGCAGAGGATTTACAAGGCACAGAGCTACCAAAAGCTGTCTTGGGCTTGTACTGTTAAGTTCAGTCAGTTCAGTCGCTCAGTTGTGTCCGACTCTCCGCGACCCATGAATCACAGCACGCCAGGCCTCCCTGTCCATCACCAACTCCCGGAGTTCACTCAAACTCATGTCCACAGAGTTGGTGATGCCATCCAGCCATCTCATTCTCCGTCGTCCCCTTCTCCTCCCGCCCCCAACCTTTCCCAGCATCAGAGTCTTTTCCAGTGAGTCAACTCGTCGCATGAGGTGGCCAAAGTATTGCAGTTTCAGCTTTAGCATCAGTCCCTCCAATGAACATCCAGGATTGATCTCCACTCATCAGAAAGTACAAAGAAACCATTCTTTTAAAATGTTGCTTATGTTAAGAGAGGGTGAATAATTGAACACAGCATTCACGTGTCTTTGTTAAGAACAAATTTTGGATAAGACATTGAATAAAATAGCACACTGTTAATTCTTATAGGAATGTGGTGATGATCTTAGTGGGTAATAATGAAGCAGAAGGAAAAGCAAGGTGTCCACAGGAACAGAAGTGCTGTTTCCAGTGAGACCCCGTTTTTCATCCTCATCCCTGAAGAAAACCTGGAGTAAACAGTGTTATGTAGCACTTTAGTATAGATTAAGAAACATTTTTATTGAAATGTTGGCTTTAGGTTTGCTTCTTGATCAATGAATTTAGAAAAATTACGTTATCCTTAATTGAAATTGTCTAAGATACGAGTTAATGGAAGATCCCAGTCAAGCTATGGAATGGTTGATGCAACTAATCAGCGTTGTTCCCACTGACTCCAGGGCCCTGTCTAAACTGGGAGGGCTGTATGACAGCGAGGGGGATAAGTCCCAAGCGTTCCAGTACTACTATGAGGTGGGTGTGTGGTCTCGCCTACCTTCCATGAGTTGTTTTAAAGAAGACAGCAGGCCTTTTAAGTTTTAAAAATTAGAAATGCTTATTAGCTTTTAAATGAATACTGATTTAAAATAAAGCATCTGTGGAATATAAAGTTAGTTTTTGATTGATTTTAATAAAAAAGTTCAAATTCATTTTTCTCCTGAAGGATGATTTCATTCCTTTTGAGTCTATTTCATATTTAATTTGACTCAGATTGTGTATCAGTACATCAAAAAGATATTTATAGATAACTGAAACTTGTCAAGCAAATCTTAAGTTCTCCAAATCTTGTGCAGTTTCAAAGCTTGTACAGTGCTTCTGACAGCTGGTGTGTTTTAATTAAGACATGTCACACTGGATAAATTACTCTGGCCAGTGGGTAAATGCTGCAGACTGAACCGTTGTTGACTAGTTCACTCTCCAGTCGTATAGGTATTTCCCGTCCAACATTGAGGTCATCGAGTGGCTCGGGGCCTATTACATTGACACCCAGTTTTGTGAAAAAGCCATTCAGTACTTTGAAAGAGCTTCTCTTATACAGTAAGTAACTGTTATGATTTTGTGTTTAGTTAAATGTCTGAAATGTGATAGACGTGCTGCGCTCCTGAACAGTTGTAGTGAACATTCATGCATCATTTCCATTTTCCGTGTTTCATTTGACTCAGTCTTTATTGTGATAAATATATTTCCTTTTTATGCACAAGTTTAAAAAAAAACTTCTTTAAGGTACCTTGTGTGTTTTTCACATCTCAGCAAGCAAGTACTATTTCTTTATCAATTAGAAAATGACTGTCTAAGTCCAAGGGCAGAGTTTAATTTCTGAAAGAGCCCTAATAGAAGTGTTTCACTTGTCTCAATTTATAATTGATATACATTATACAGTTCAGTGTTATATCTTTTTGCCTTTTCATACTGCTCGTGGGGTTCTTAAGGCAAGAACACTGAAGTGGTTTGCCATTGCCTTCTCCATATAAAGAATGAAACTTTTAAAGATGGCTTTAAGTTCATATCAGAATGTTCTATACATTTCTGATTCAAAAATAATTGGGTTATACCATGTTCTG
This sequence comes from Moschus berezovskii, assembly GCF_049115385.1. Lineage (NCBI taxonomy): Eukaryota > Metazoa > Chordata > Mammalia > Artiodactyla > Moschidae > Moschus > Moschus berezovskii. The sequence continues at coordinate 50,762,254 of NC_142472.1, forward strand.
CTTTGTATTTGGCCTAACTGAATTTTAACATTAAATGTGGGGAAAGTGGAGGTGGGGGACAAGGTGGAGAGGGAGTGGTTATCAGGATAAAATAAATAAGACACAAAGCCATATTGTGCAGCACAGGGGATATAGCCTATATTTTAGAACAACTTTAAATGGAGTCATTTGAATCACTATGTTATACACTTGAAACTAATACTGTAAATCAACTACATATTTGATTTGGAAAAATAAGGTGAGAGGATTAAATTATTCCCTAGTCTTATTTTGTCAAATTTTTTCTTAGAAATTTTTAATAGTAGTCTTTAGAAATCCTGGTCGTATTTATTTTAGAAGAAAAATTCATTTATTTCTTTTTAAGGGGATAAAAAAAGGATGAGTAGAATTCTTTTTTACTTTCTTTTTAGTTGAAGTCTAATTGTTCAAATACAGGGTCAAAAATTGCCATTGGGTACTAAATTTGCAAGCCTAAAGCTCAGTTTCCAAGCCTGAGGTACTAAGCCAAGAAAATGCCAAAGGTTTAATATAGAATGCTGAGAACTTTACCCAGATTGGTGAGCTTTATTCTTACAGCTAAATAAAGGTGTGAATTAGGTTGAAGGGCTCTGAATCTAAATTTCTTGATATAAATACGGCAGATGATGGTGAAGGACATTATATATATACTATTTTTAATAACAAAGATGATCTAATCATATGTCAAAAAGTAATCAGAAGATAGTACAGGTAGATGGCTTTATAAAGCTGTTTGACCACAGATTATTTTTGTTTCATCTAATTTCATCTATTTCTTTTATAGGCCTACACAAGTGAAATGGCAGCTGATGGTAGCTAGTTGTTTTAGAAGAAGTGGTAAATGCTCTTATTCATTTTAATATATGTTGCTTCTTTCTGTCATTTAGGTCATTATATGTATATACATGTGTTCTGATTTTGTGTATTTATTAATATTAACTTTTGATAAGCACACATATTTGAGGCATTATATGAAAGACACAGTGGTTACCACAATAAAGAAAAAAGTTTTGTTCCTGTTGGCAGTACAACCTCACTGTGTACACACATTTTATTACATCAGTTGCCTGAACTCACAGAACGCCTGTCTGTGAAGTGTGTGTGTGAGGTCCTCTGGTCTGAGCTCAGATGTGTAGGTCAGGGGAAGATAAGCTGCTTCAGCTAACCCGGCAAACCCGAGCTGGACACTCCTGCTTCACTTCGGTCATTCCCGCCAGACTCTGAGGCTTGCAGGGCTGCCCTTTTGTACACGGAGGCCTACACAGGGCCAAAGCTATTTCCTGAGATTTTCACAAACATCTTTGATCCAAAATTCACTTTTTTTTTGTTATTTGCTGATACGTGAAGCTAAATTACTTTATTACAAAATAAAATGCCTTCTATAAACTTCTTAATATTTCAAAATAAAAACTGCAAAACATCTTTTCCAGGTGAATGACATTACAATTAGTCTCTCAAATTATTTTAAGAAGTAGAGCTAAGTTTCAGCCATCACTGGTTTACATATGCTTTTACCCCTTTTTCAAATTTATCTGTGCATTTTCATCCAGAGGTTGTATTAAGAATGGTTACTTATGCTTGTGGCAAGCATGAAAGTCATTCTTCTAAACCAATGAAATGCTGCCAGCATATGGAATTTAAATTAGTCCTTTGCTGAATCCTGTGAATTTCTGTAATTGCTTGTATGTTTGTTTTCTCTTTTACTTATAGGTAACTACCAGAAAGCATTAGACACTTACAAAGATATTCACAGAAAATTTCCAGAAAATGTAGAATGTAAGTGGGACTACAGTTGATAACTTGTGAGGGTATAGGTTCTCACATTTTATGTCTAAAGATGTAATAATTACCTTTGCTACAGTAGCTGCATATGTAGATACCAACCTATAATTTGTGGTACATGTATTCAAATATGTGATTATAGGATCAGAAAAATTGACTATGCAAGTGCTAGCTGGTGGTGCTAGTGGTAAAGAACCTGTCTGCTAATGCAGCAGATGTTAAGAGATGCAGATTCCGTCTCTGGGTTGGGAAGATCCCCCGGAGGAGGGTGTGGCAACCCACTCCAGTATTCTTGCCTGAAGAATCCCATGAAAAGAGGAGTCTGGTGGACTGCAGTCCGTATTGACACAAAGAGTTAGACTGAAGTGACTTAGCACACATGCACACCTTTTCATAGAATTTAATTGTTGGTAGATTTAAATACATCACTGGGAAATTTCCTGGCAGTCCAGTGGAAAGGATTTCACCCACTCACTGCTGAAGGCCCATGTTCAATCCCTGGTGAGGGAACTAAATTCCGCTAATTCCATAGCCTGGCCAAAAAAAAGAATTTTTTTAAAAGTGAGGCTTCAGTTAAAAACAAATAAATATACCACTTAATTCTCTTCAATAGCAAAGATATCTATATTTCAAAGCTTTATGAAATTTTAAGACTAGATTTTGGTTTATTATTGATTTTTTTTTAAGTTTATAAACTATGGTATTTTATAAAAAAGGCATTTTAAACTATCCATTTAATGTATAACTTTTTGAGATTGAAAGTATACCTTTAGAGTTTATGATAATAGAATGCTAATAATCTTGCTGATACAGCAAATGAAGTTTTATTAGATTATTTTTAAACCTTATATCTTATTTCCCTTTTATAAAGTTGGCTTTGTATAAAATATTTATTTCTTTCAATCTTACTGCACAGTGGATTTGATGCAACTTGAAGTAACAGTGCAAAGTGTTATAGTAACAAGATCGGGATCCAGAAGAGGACAAAATAACTGTATTCTGTGTGTGTACTCAGTTGTGTCTGACTCTCTGTGACCCTTTGGTCTGTAACCTCCCAGGTTCCTCTGTCCATAGGACTTTTCAGGGAAGAATATTGTATTCTAGGTTGTATATTCTCACTAAACTGTATTTGGCCCTGAGTAGCCTTGGGGCTATAGGAAAAAGAGAAACATGGTGGTTTGTATGAATGAAATCTTTACTATTTATGAGCAAAATAGGAAGTAGTTCTTTTGCAAGAATCAGATCTGTTTAGCTCTTGCTGCAGTCGTGTTGAGACGCAGAGGAGGGTAGGCAAGGTCACTGAGAGACGTCGGCGCTCCTGCTAACATCCCTGCAGCAAGTAGAATACGTGTCTGAAAAGACCATTCTGAATGTTGTCCTTCAGTGACTATGTACACAAAACAGCCCATTTCAGTAAAAACGGATCTTTTCTGGGCCAAATTTTCAGTGGCACAGTCCAGTCCAGGGGTTAGATATGCTGCATGTTCCTTCAGTAATATTTTTCTCAGTTTGGCTTTTGTGAAAAGCAGAGAGCTCAGAATTACAGCCTTTGAAAGGAGCCTAGGAGCAAGGGGTTTTGTAATGCTGCTCAGATGTGGGTTCATTAGTTCACAGCAGTTTCCAAACACCAGTCAAAAAAACAGGATACATGGGGATTATTTGTAAAGCCTGTAAAAACCACAAATCTGTAGCCCAGGCCACAGAGTCTCCTTCAGGTTTGCCATGGACCTGGATGTCTGATTTTTTTTTTTTTTAAAGAAAGACTGAGAGATCTATTCTTTTAGAACCTTAATCTCTCTTGTGATGTTACTAAGGGCAGAACAGGTTGTTTTGAAGCATTTCAAAGTTTCCAGTAGGTTTTCATTGTTGATGGACTTTTTGGTTAGTCTATAGAGAAATAATTTCATGCTCAGGATGAGACTGTTGACTCAATAAAGATAACAAGGATGTCTGATTTTTTTCCTGTTTCTTTTTAAATAACTTTTAATATAATTCTTAAGCTCGGCCACACTGGGAAACTGATGCTTTAGACATTAAATGGGAACAGTGATAGAATAATCATTATAGTAGTCCCAGCCCAGGAATTGAACCTACGTCTCCCACATTGCAAGCGGATTCTTAACCAGCTGAACCACAGGGGAAGCCCAAGAATACTGGAGTGGGTAGCCTATCCCTTCTCCAGCAGATCTTCCTGACCCAGGAATCGAACCCAGGTCTCCTGCATTACAGGTAGATTCTTTACCAGCTGAGCTATCAGGGAAGCCCATTATAGTAGTAGTAGTAATAACAGTAATTCCATTTTGGAAATGGAAACCCAGCAGTCTGCTAGGCAGAGTTTCCCAGCCTCTGCACCACTGACGTTGGGGATCGGATAATTCTGTTGTGGGGTTGTCCTGTGGATTCTGGAATGTCTAACAGCATCCTTGGTCTCCACCCACAGAGGGCCAGCTGCATACCTTCTGTTGGGTGCTGCCAGGTGTTCCCTGGGGACGCACTTGATATGGGTGGAGGACCACCACAGTAGTCACAGCACCTCCACATTGGATGGCAGAGCGAGCGCCTCCCAGCAAGGCCACATTTCTTTCTTTGAAGAGAATTTATGATTCCTTGTAAAAGTCGAATGATTATCTATGCTACAGGGAATGTCCAGGACACTTGGGCCTGAGTAATTTTCAGAACAGGTGTAATCAGTAGCCTACCTTGATGCTAGCATAGGAGAAACACTTGCACCCATGTGCAGCCTCACTTTGAGCAGAGTACTTTTCTGATGAACCCAGAAAAGTCATCAGGTGACTGCAATGCTGGTACATGGCACTGTTCCTGCCCTATGGACGTGGCAGAAAACAAGACAGATGAAAATCCTGGCCTTGTGGAGCTTGCATTCTAGTGGGAAGGAAAAGACAATAAATATATAACATGTCAGGAGTCATAAATGCATAAAGGAGAAACAAGTGAGGAGCTAAAGGCTCGAATTATAGATGTCGTGGTCTCCCCTGAAGGGTGGTGGGCAGGTGTGCCGAGTCGTTCTAAGCCCTCCTTCAAGGAGGCCACTTCTCCGAAGGCCAGGAATGCAAACTGCAGAGATTTTTCAGGAGAAACCAACACTGTTTGTGAGCATCATTCCGACTGTGTCCCTGAGGATTGAGTGTATTGATTTGTTCTTCGAACACCATGTATAAACACTTCTCTGAAAATGTTTTTCATAATTTAGGTCTACGTTTCTTGGTCCGTCTCTGCACAGACATTGGATTGAAAGAAGTTCAAGAATATGCAACAAAACTAAAGAGATTGGAAAAAATGAAAGAAATCAGAGAACAGGTATCTCACATGAATGAACTGAAAACTGCTGTCTGTTGATTCTGGAAACGTCAGCCTTCTGTGCTCATCTGAGTGATGTCAGGGCTTCTGTCAATAAAACTAAGTTGAAATTATTTTTCTGCTCTAGCATAAAAGGAGAGATAACTGAAACTGTAGTTTTAGCATAAATTTCTGTCAAAACCTTGTTCTAATCGGAGGAAGTGCATTAGATTCAATGTAGTCCTTAGTGGGTGGCTACTAATAGACTAACAATGGTAATTTTCCTGCTACAAATAACCGCAGATTAATTTATAGACCTGACTTCAGCTGGAGAGTCCATGCCTGTGGGAACCAAAATGCAGGGGCTCGTGTGTAGCAGTGGTGGTTTTTTGTTGGGCTGCTCTGTTGTGTAGTAGGACATGGCACTGAGAATAGTGCTGGTGCCTGAAGGGTTGTATGGTTTGTGTTCCCTGTGGTATTTTTACTTCTGAGAGTGAGTACTCCCTCCTCTGTTTGAGACTAGACTATTAAAAATTTAATGTTATTTTTGAGTATCTGTCTTTCATAGAAAGACATATATTCTTTAAGCTTAAACTTTTTTAAGAACTTAATTACCTTAGATAATTAAACCTAAGTTTCATATTTGCTTTCAAAATATGGTTATCTTGTGTTTGCTTGGAGGATGTGATCTGTTTTATTCTTTTTTAAATCTGTCCATGGGATTCTTCAGGCAAGAACTCTGGAGTCGGTTGCCATTTCCTCCTCCAGGGGATCTTGCTGACCCCAGGACTGAACCTGTGTCTCTTACCTCTGCTTCTTTAGGAGGCAGCTTCCCTGATAGCTCAGTTGGTAAAGAATCCACCTGCAATGCAGGAGACCCCAGTTCCATTCCTGGGTCGGAACGATCCCCTGGAGAAGGGATAGGCTACCCACTCCAGTTTCTTCAGTTTTCCCTGTGGCCCAGCTGATGATGAATCCGCCTAATGCGGGAGACCTGGGTTCAGTTCCTGGGTTGGGAGGATCCCCTGGAGAAAGGAAAGGCTTACCCATTCCAGTATCCTGGGCTGGAGAATTTCATGGACTCCGTAGTCCAGGGGGTCACAAATAATCGGACATGACTGAGTGACTTTCACTTTCTTCACCCCTGCACTACCTGGGAAACCCCCATCAAGCTTAAAGAACTTTAACTTGGTCTTGCAGAGCAGGGGCCCCACCCTATACCTAGCATGGCCCCAGAATTAGATCTCTGGAGTCCAAAAGACTATGTTTTAAAAACAAGTTAATCCACGATGTTCAAGAAACACTGGTCTAGAGTTATGCTTCTGAAGGGTTACCTTCAAATGATCAAACACAAGCTTAGGATACAAAGTCTGCTTTAAAGGGAAAAGTAAACACAAAATAGGCCATGGACTTTTAAAACCTGTTTTCAAATGAAGAAGGATTTGAGTAGACCTGGTGGTTCAGATGGTGAAGAATCCACCTGCATTGTAGGAGACACGGGTTCAATTCCTGGGTTGAGAAAATCCCCTGGAGGAGGAATGGCAACCCGCTTCAGTATTCTTGCCAGGGAAATCCCATGGACAGAGGAACCTGGAGGACTACAGTCCATGCGGTCACAAAGAGTCAGACATGACTTAATGACTAAACTACCACCACAGAAGGATAGGTAAATGAATTCAGGTTTATGTGGGTCAGGATAATGGATCTCACCAAGCCCCTAGGTCCTGTTTTAAGATATTAAAGCTGGAAGTTCGTTTCTGTGGACTGACTTTTCAGAGGACATTTTCTGACACTTGTGTCCTTTTCTGGACATTTATGGAGAAGATGACTGTTCTCCCTTTGTACTCTGGGTTGAGTTCCTGGGCCTGGAGGGAGCCTGCGCCCTGTTCCTTGGGGGCAGCGACAAACAGCTGGGCAGGGTGGGACACTGCAGCATCCAAGGTGCTGGGTTTTCAGCGTTTTGTGTTTCTGCTTCACTGAACATAAAACATTAGTTGCAAGAAACTTGTGAAACTTTGTTGTACAACTGGAAAAGAGCAAAAGGAGAAGAACAGGAATTGAAGACTGAATATTTTAAATACAACAAGGAAGAGAAAAATGTTAGCCCATACTAGAGAGGGGTAGAGAATAAAAGGGAATGACTAGGAGGCAAAAGAGGATGGGAGAGAGACAGTTTACACAATGCAGGAAGTTTTCTTTGCTCATCCAAAATGAAGCATACTCATAATTTGTTCAATTTTAGAAATCAAATTTCTAAATTCTTACAATATTCAAAAAGAGAATTCCCCAAGAGGGAGGAGTTATATGCATATATACAGCTGATTTATGTTGTTGTACAGCAGAAACTAATACAACATTGTAAAGCAGTTATATTGTAACATTAATAAATAATTCCTGTCTTAATATTTGTCATTCCCATCCCCCCCCACCCCAGAGAAATCAAACAGTTTCAAGAAATTGTTTGTTTTGGCCAACTTAAAATACCGTGGGACATTCAAAACTAATATAAAATGTAGTTGGTACTTACCCCTAAATTTCCAATTATTTCCAAAAGCTATTTGAGCAGAAACCTTTTTGGCTATATTTCTTAAATGGAAAGAGAGTCCATGTGAAGAACTCTTAAAAGGAACAGCTTTAAATTGACTGTAAGTTCAGTTCAGTCACTCAGTTGTGTCCAACTCTTTGCCACCCCATGAATTACAGCACACCAGGCCTCCCTGTCCATCACCAACTCCCGGAGTTCACTCAAACTCATGTCCATAGAGTCAGTGATGCCATCCAGCCATCTCATTCTCTGTCGTCCCTTTCTCCTCCCGCCCCCAATCCTTCCCAGCATCAGTCTTTTCCAGTGAGTCAACTCGTCGCATGAGGTGGCCAAAGTATTGGAGTTTCAGCTTTAGCATCAGTCCTTCCAATGAACACCCAGGATTGATCTCCCTTAGAATGGACTGGTTGGATCTCCTTGCAGTATAAGGGACTCTCAAGAGTCTTCTCCAGCACCACAGTTCAAAAGCGTCAATTCTTTGGCTATCAGCTTTCTTCACAGTCCAACTCTCACATCCATACACGACCACTGGAAAAACCATTGCCTTGACTAGACGGACCTTGGTTGGCAAAGTAATGTCTCTGCTTTTTAATATACTATCTAGGTTGGTCATAACTTTCCTTCCAAGGAGTAAGCGTCTTTTAATTTCATGGCTGCAATCAGCATCCGCAATGATTTTGGAGCCCCAAAAAATAAAGTCTGACACTGTTTCCACCATTTCCCATGAAGTAATGGGACCAGATGCCATGATCTTTGTTTTCTGAGTGTTGAGCTTCAATCAACCTTTTCACTCTCCTCTTAAGGAAATTATAATAAAAGTAGCAATAATGTTTCATACATTTTATATGTTATTGCATTTACAAAGTTCAAGAAAGAAAACCAGAGGATAACCCATATAACATTTATCCTTGGTGCAAAGTGTTCAGTGATTTGGATTGGACGACACTCTCCAGGTGAGGCTCCGGTGCCTTTTGTTGAGGCTTGGGGGCCTTGCGGGCTTCCGTCGCCCTGTGCTAGTCCTAGGTTCACCTGTTCAGGAAACAGTCAAATGGGGAAGGTGCTCCAGAAGCTGGTCACCTGGTGGGAGAATAAAATGAATGCAGGTCACTTCCGCCTGGCCCACAGACACGCAGTGTCGTCCTCAGAGAGGGTGTGACTGGACGTCAGGGCCTGGCGCAGAGGCGGGAAGGTATGAGCTGAGGTGTGAGCAGGAAGGTGCAGCCACGTTCATGGGTTTTTTGGAGCTGAAGCCACAAAAAAAGGTCTTCAGTTCTGTTTTCTATTGAATTTGAAGTCAGTCTTCTTAAGGCTCCTTAACTTGTTAACATCCGTTCCTTGTTCTAAGACAAGGCTCTAACTCTTACAGAATAAAAGCCCTGTGGTGGACAGAACCCTGGGCTTTTGTCCTTCTTATCCCTGGTCAGCGTTCGAAACTGTCCACAGTGAAGTCAGGTTTGTCCCAGTCTGTCACCAGCATTGCTAGAAAATGGCCACATACTTGGATGTCAGCAACATCCAGTCACTGGGAGAGTTTGCAGCCCCACCCCCACCCCTGAGTCCTGTGGCCACTCTTGGGGGCAGGCGACATTGTGGCCGGAGGTCACCACACGGTGGGTCCCTGTTGGGGAGAGTGTTGTGTGTTCACGGCAGGGAGGGTGCCGTCTTCCAACACTCCTCTGTTTACATTCTTCTCTCATTTTTCCCCCCAAATGGGAATGGCATCTCCTTTTTTTTTTTTTTCCATATTATTGGAAAGACAAGTGTTATTCTACAAATATAGATGACTTTTGTAAGTAGTATTCAAATTAAAATGTGTAAAGAAAAATCTGAAAATCATTAAACCACGACTTTGAGATCACTACTGTTATCATTTTGGTATTTATATTCCCAAGCATTTTTGCAAATATATACAAACATATATTCAATACACATTTTAAAATGGGAACTTTTTTATTTTTAAAAAAGTGACATTTTTACAAAATACTGTTTATACCCTGCATTTTCCCCCTACTTAGCAAAACAACCTGGGGAGTTTCCCGTGTCCCTGAAGGCAGACCCCTGTCATTTTTTCTGGCTGTTCTGTCACGTAGCTGTTTCCTTCACATGTCAGTCCTCTATCCATACCTCACTCCCCCAGATCAGTCCAGATTCCCAGGAACTTTATGAGGTGTCAAAACTCTGAGAAGATGGCAGCGTCTCTCCTCCTGGCATCAGCACAGACCACCTGCTGAGAAAGAAATGAGACAGGCTTCTCAGTCACTGAAATGTGCCTGTGTCCCTGGGCCTGTGTCTGCACCCAACCTGTTTGCTGTGAGGCTGGGCCCCTCAGTAAGCCGTTACTGTTGTACCTGCTCCATTACTCTTCTTCCAGAAGGTTCCCCCAGTCTGGACCTGTCCCTCCTGCCTCTGTCTCTTCCTTCCCTACTGGGAGGAAGATTATATGGGCATTTGTCTTAATGAGTTTAATTATTTTATCATTGTCTAAGTCTTTTAAATATGCTGGTGATTATTCATCTATGGGCTTCTCAGGTGGCACTAGTGGTAAAGAATTCGCCTGCCAGTGCAGGAGACACAGGAGATGCAGGTTGGATCCCTGAGTCGGGAAGATCCCCTGGAGGAGCAAACAGCAGCCCACTCTAGTCTTCTTGCCTGGAGAATCCCATGGACCGAGGAGCTTGGTGGGCTATGTATGGTCCATGGGATTGCAAGGGTTGGACATGACTGAACATCTAAGCACAGATGAAAACCAAGTTTCTACAATCTGAGTATAAATATAAATATTTTTATTTTGTTACATCATCTTTGGGTTTTCTTTTGTCTGTGGAGGCAAAGGGAGATATGGGTTCCCAGCGAGGTTTCTTTTTAATAGAAAATAATTTGAACATGTTTACTGATATTTGGAAGACTAGAGTTTTAGGAGAGTGTTTCATTGTACAGACTTGAGTCTTCGATTATGGAAAAAAAGTGTTTTCTTCTTCCTAGCAGACTATATTATCAATAACCCCATCCATGACCTGATAATTTATAAATAAATTGGAGAGTTGTCAGGTTTGAGGGTGTAAATAATGTGTCCTTTGAGTTGTTTATGGAATTATGTTCATAGTATTAAAGATCTAAATAAGATATCAACCTTTGTTGAAAAAATTTAATTCAGTTGTAAATTATTGTCCAACACTGTTGTAAATAATTGTCCAACACTGTCTGTTTCTATTCGTTGAGTACTGTTTTCTCTCAATGAACCTTTATACGTACAAGAAACTGACAGTGCTGGAGGCAGGTTCAGTATTAATTCAAAGATTCTAACTCTATAAAACAGAATAACCATAAGATTCAGTAAGAAACCTAAGAATGTCACAGTTTGGAGATAATTCTTATGACTTATGGGTGCTTTATATCTAGAAAAGTAGACTGTTGGGCAGACCTTGGGTGTCCTGTGAGATTTAGAAGTGCCTTTACTGTGGAAGGTGAATTTCAAAGCCCTGCCGTCCTTTTCCCCCCTAAACAGTTCTGGTCCAGTGTTGTCACATGGGGCTACAGCAGAAACGGCCCACTCTCAAGTCCCCGTCTCCCTCCACCTCTTTAGCTGCTGTGTTTAAGACCTGAGCTTTCACATCTGGGAAGTACTTGGTTTTTAAGTTACTTGCAAAAGCATGGATGACCCTGCCCTGTTAAGCCCTAATGCCATCCGTGTGTGTAGTGGGACTGGGGTCTCCAGGTTTCCCGCCTCATTTCCAGGACAGCTGGGCCTTCCTCCTGTGGGGCTGACTCCAGGGCAGGTCATGTGAACCCACCTTGGGAGTCAGGACCAGTCAGGCCTGGGAGCTGCATTTTAACAATAAATCAATGCTTGGCTATGGTGATCCCTGCAGTATATCATCTATTCTTATTTTCACTGAAGCAGGACTTGTGTCCAGCGTGTACTTGTTAACATGTGGTCTTCTTGCTCTAGCGCATCAGGTCTGGCCGGGACAGCAGCGGGTGTTCCCGTGGCCGGAGAGACGGGAGTGCGGGAAGTGGTGAGTGTCCCCGACCGTGGAGAGTCCGGGGTCAGCAGATCCTAGTGCACTGGCTTCTGGAAGCCCCTTGAAACAGTCCAGAAATGTCCTATTTGGTTTTTTACACTTACTTTCAGTTTTAGTCACTTACCTCATTTACTTTAAGTTACTTTTCTAAGCATCAGCCTGCTGTATTATGAACAGGTGTTTGCAGGTGTTAGTTATTAAATACCCAGCCCTATTTCTGCTGATTGATGAGTAAATGGTCATGTTGGGTAGAGCATCACAAGCGTCCATACCAGTGAGGTTTGCTGTGTCACAGTGTTCAGGTGGATGTTGTAAGGAGGGGTCTCACAGGATGCTGACGGACCTCTGCGCGTCAGTGCAGAAGTAGTGCCAGCCTGGGCACTAGGCAGCATGCCTCTGGACCAGCCACACAAACCCTGCTGATTTGGGCTGCTCCTGAGTCCCTGCTCTGTGACTGCTTGTGACATCGTTACTTAATAAGATTTGTTATGTTTTCCTCCCCCTTTTCCCCGTCAACAGAATCCATCTTCTTTCTCTATTTCAGGGTGGAGTAGAAGTTATATTTAGGGGAAGTTGGGTGGTTTTAAGGAAACTAATTAGAAAACCAAGTGCTAAATAGGGATCCGAGTTGTGTCCACACTTAGCCCCACCATGCACACAGGGCTGACTACATCCTGTTGTCTGCTTGTGGTCCTGGGGGCACGACAGAGGCAGGCCTGGCCTGCAGCTTAGGGAGGCCTTCCTTTCATTCCTTCATTACTGTTGGCTGCATGCTGGGTGCCAACGACATGAGACAGAGCCCTTGCCCTCAAGGAAACCAGGATCAACTTGGAAGGACCCACGAACCCTGATCTACTGTGGGCACTGCCTGGCGGAGCGAGGCCGTGGCCCAGACGGCCTCTCCTTGAGGGCAGGGCTTTGCTCCCCAGGTGTGTGCAGCCACTGCAGGCAGCAGAGCGCCTGGATGCCCTGAGGGGCAGCCCCACTGCTCCAGGGGAACCCCAGGGGATCACCTCAGTATCAGGTGACATCTCATTACTTCAGGAATGTTCACACCAAGGATAACTAATGGCCCAGGATAGCTTCAGGTCAAGGCAGGTTTTATTCTTGACATGAAGCTGTGTTCCCCCCAGAAACCTGCTTTAGCACCGTTTGGAATTGGGCTTGTAGATGAGGAACATGGGCCTGCGTGCACCAATAGTTCTCAGCGGCCGGGAAGTTGTGGACCAGCCTGTGCGTCCATGAGAAGAGCCTAGGAAGGGCCCCAGCAGCCCTCTGCTCCCACTCCCCTGCTCTTAGGATGCAGGCTCCCAGGCTGTGAGCACATTTGAATTGGGTGTCCCTTTAAGGGATAACCCTAGGGGAGTGTCAGTTCTTTACTGAAGTTCAGGATCCTACGCTTCCCTCTAGAAATCCTCGGTTCAGAGTAAGCAACCGGTTCCTCCCAAACCCACCACCAAACTGCCTTCCCAGGTCATCTTGGGCTTGTGCGGTGTGGCTGAGGCCCCTGGAAGGCCTTACGTTTAAAGTCCACTTTGGAAGCTCTGGTCCCCCTAGCCAGGTGTCCTGAGAGCTGCTGGAGCTGAGCCAGAGCCCAGAGGACAGTGTCCAGCCCCAGAGAGTGTCCCCAGGCCCTGCCATGCTGCCTCAGGCCAAGGAGGGCCAAGGCTGTCTGGAGAGGGGCCTCCTGGGGGTCTCCCCGCCGCTGCTGCTGCTATTTCTTAGCAAATTTTCCCTTCTCTCATTCAGCTCATGTCAGCCCAACACAAACAGGCAGTCCTGGTGCACAAACAAGCTTCTGGGAGCTGAAGCTGGGCTTCCCGATGGGCCAGGTGTCAGGGCCTGGCCCTGGGGCGGCACCCAGCTCTCTTGCTTCTCTCTCCCAACACTTGCCTTTTTGTTCCTGATTTCCTGTCATCGCCATTGGCCCCACCTCCTCCCCAGGCCCCCACTCTGTCCCGGAGTCTGCCTGTCAGTGCCCCCTCCTCCAGTTCTCTCAGTCCTGGGGCCAGGCTTTCCCTGGCTTTGGGGTCTGAGTCCACCGGGCTGTGGCACCACCTGGATTCCTCCCCACTTTGCCTCCTGGGCCCCTCCCACAGCACCATGGGGCCCCCATGAACATGGCCCACCCTCACAGCGTCCCCTCCCCACACTTGCTCACTGAGAAACAGCACAGCCTGTGTGTTAAAGGGTGCCCAGTCCTACCACTTCCACTTCTGCCCTGGGAAACCCAGTGATGCGCGTTCACATCTCAGCGTGGACATCTCTGGCGCTTCTGTCTGGGTGAGAATCACAGTTCACAAAGGGGAAAGGGGTTTCTTCATGAGTCCAGTTGAGGCCAGACCTGAGCTGGTTTAAGTGTAGTGTGTTGAAATAAATGCCGTGCCTACAATTGGATTTTTAAAGTGTTGCCTAGGAGAGAGGACCATAGGGAACATACAGTCAGAATTATTAGTTTGTACAAAATGGCTCTTCCTGAAATGTTTGAGGGCCTTTGAAAATGGTTCTTTTTTGTGCGTCAGCCTGGTCTCATTATAGCCTTATTTCTCAATAATTTGTTTTATAAACCTCAGTGCCCTTCCTCACGAGGGGTCCTCAGGTTTTATCGTGTATCAGAGTCACTGAGAAGGCTGGTTAAAATGGACCCAACCCCAGCCTGTCTGAGCTGGCCAGTGACGGGCCTGGGACTTTGTGTTTCTGACCAGGTCCCAGCTGTGGTGGTCCCAGGGCCACACCTGGAAAACCACTGCTACGTCTTACAGGAATGACCTTGTGTAGGTGATAGGTCACTGCTACCACTTTTCCATCAGACCCATGGCCACACAGTGAGAGTCTGTGGCCTCCTAGCCCACTGAGGCTGTGAGGCTGTGGTGGCTCCCAGGCTGCACATAGGTGATGGCCCAGCCCCTCTCCCCAAACTGGAGGACCTTCACCAGTGTCTCCAGCACCCGCTGGGATGTGAGCCATGTAAAGACTACTCAAGTGATGCTTATAGTAGAGGTTCCCACCAAGGGATTTCTTAAAAATTTCAGAAGACGAGAATTACATCCCTTGGAAATTGACTGTCAGATGAAACAACCAGCCTGTTTTTTGGCAGATAACTATACTGTAAGATTCATAATGCAGTGTGATGTTCCCCCGGCATATTCAACACCTGTTGTTTCCGTTTCCAGACAGTGGCCAGAACTGTAACGCTGGCAGCAAAGGCGAGCGACTGAGTGCCCAGCTCCGAGCACTGCCTGGCACAGACGAGCCTTATGAGAGCAGCAGCAACAAGGAGCCAGGTGAGTGCCCCTGGCCTGTGGGTCTGTTGGGATGGCAGAGGGGTAGACATGTCCTCCTGGGGGTCAGTAGGAATTTCTGCAACACAGACAAAGCTTCTCGTGACTTGGGAGGCATTCCTGCTCACTTTGGGTTGCTCACTGTTGACGATGAGTCTAACTGGTTCCGCATTTGCTGTTTTTCCTGTTCCTCTAATGTCACCATCTGCTCTGAAACCCAGACGCCTCCTATGTGGATCCGCTTGGCCCTCAAATAGAAAGACCCAAAACTGCAGCCAAAAAGAGAATGGACGAGGATGATTTTGCTGATGAAGAGTTAGGAGATGATTTGCTTCCGGAATAGTATAATTTTAATGTGTTATTTATTAAAGGAAAGGAGTCACCTTACAAGATTATACTCATGTTGAACTTTGGATTAAATATCCAAACTTTAATTTTGCACACTGTCAAAAATTTTAATAAGTGTATTCTGTTCTATGAGTTATGGGTTTGTTTTTAATGGAATAAAAACATGTGGAAATAACACTTAGGCCAGCGACTGACTTGCCCTTTTGAAAACACTGATCCACAGTAGGAAGTAAATCTTCTTCTCTAGTGGCTCAGTGGTAGAGAATCTGCCTGCAAGGCAGGAGACTCAGATCCAATCCCTGGATCAGGAAGATCCTCTGGAGATGGAACTGGCAACCCACTCCAGTACTCTTGCCTGGAGAATCCAATGGACAGAGGAGGGGTCACAAAGAGTCAGACACAACTGAGTGACTAAACAACAGTGACAATGAAATATGGACAAGAAGTAAATCTTGCAGCACTGCTTGGCACCCACGCCCATGTAAGTATTACTAATTACTGAGGTATGTGCTGCTCTTTACTGTAATTTCTTAGACAATGTTAGTAGTGAAAGCACTGTATTGACTTAATGGTTTGTGGCTTGAAAAATATTGTGCTCAGATATACCCTTGATGAGTTGTTCAAGCAAACTTGCTTGGTGTTTGGGGACTGAGTCTGGAAGTTTTGCCTGGCTGGGGCTTCAGCACTAGTGAAGCAGTGTACCACGTCTTGAGCCTCTCAATCTTTTCTGTAATCACCTCCTCCTGCAGCCTCATAGCACCAACCACCCAAGAAATGGCAGCATCAAGGGGGCTTCCTCAGCAGTGCACCTGACTGGTTGGCCATGTCCTGTGGACTTGCCCTGATGGGCAGTCAGGAGGAGTGGCTTGTCTGTAACGCTTCATGAGAGAGGAGGGCCCATCTGTCTCATCTTACCTTGCTTCTGCCATGTGCATACTTCTGTTGTGTGCAGGAGAGAAACACCTAATTAGAGCACGTTCCCTGCTCCCTAAAAAGGTCATGACCCGATAGGGCAGGTATTCAGCAAATACCTGAGATGTCTGGTGTGTGCGAGATTCTGAGGACACGGTCATGACCAAGAGAGCAACACCGGGTCCTCAAAGAGCTTAAATTCTGGCTGGGGAGATAGATAGTGGATGCAGTTTTAGTGGCCTCTAGGGCAGTTGTTGTTCAGTCCTTCAGTCATGTCTGACTCTCTGACCCCATGGACTGCAGCATGCCAGGCCTCCTTGTCCATCACCAACTCCTGAAGCTTACTCAAACTCATGTCCATTGAGTCGGTGATGCCATCCAACCATCTTATCCTCTGCTACCCCCTGCCCTCAATCTTTGTCAGCATTGGTCTTTTCCAATAAGTCAGTTCTTCGCATCAGGTAGCCAAAATACTGGAGTTTCAGCTTCAGCATCAGTCCTTCCAATGAATATTCAGAACTGATTTCCTTCAGGATTGACTGGTTGGATCTCCTTGCAGTCCAAGGGACTCTCAAGAGTCTTCTCCAACACCACAGTTCAAAAGCATCTATTCTTCAGCACTCAGCCTTCTTTATGGTCCAGCTCTCACATCCACACGTGACTACTGGGAACACCACAGCTCTGATGAGGGCAGTTAGAAGATGAAATGAAGACACATCAGGAGAGTATTGACGGTGGAGGAGATATCTGAGAACCCCTCTGGGAGGGGTGTTTGTATCAGCACCAGGTGATGATTCGAGGGCAGCAGTGCCCTGGGCAGGAGGAGCAGGTGCTAACCCACAAGCAGGGGCAGCTGGGGGTGTTGGGGGCAGGGAGCTAGAGTGTCTGGGGCCGTCGGTGTGGTGGGTGCAGTGTGCTTGGGAGCAGGCAAGGGGCTACTATCCACCAGGGAAGCAGGAGTAGGTCTTTTTCTAGCAACAATAGAGAGAAAGATGAGTGATATGACTTAATTTAACCTAGAAAGTGACCCCACTGGTGTCAGGGGGATGGGGGAGGGGACCACTTGCAGAGGCCTGGGTGAGAGGTCACTGGGCCAGCCTTGTTCTGGCAGTGAGAGCCGTTGGAATTGGTCCAATTCAGCCCATGTTTAGGAAGTGGAGCGTGCCCATGCAGGAGATTCGGGTTCAGTCCCTGGGTTAGGAAGATCCTCTGGAGAAGGAACTGGCAACCCATTCCAGTGTTCTTGCCTGGAGAATCCATGGACAGAGGAGGGGGTCGCAAAGAATTGGACACAACTGAACGACTAACTCTCACAGATCGCCGAAGAATTGATGCTTTTGAACTGTGGTGCTGGAGAAGACTCTTGAGAGTCCCTTGTACTGCAAGGAGATCCAACCAGTCCATTCTAGAGGAGGTCAATCCTGGATGTTCATTGGAGGGACTGATGCTAAAGCTGAAACTGCAATACTTTGGCCACCTCATGCGACGAGTTGACTCACTGGAAAAGACTCTGATGCTGGGAAAGGTTGGGGGCGGAAGGAGAAGGAATGAGATGGCTGGATGGCATCACCGACTCTATGGACATGAGTTTGGGTGAACTCCAGGAGTTGGTAATGGACAGGGAGGCCTGGCGTGCTGTGATTCATGGGGTCGCAGAGAGTCAGACACGACTGAGCGACTGAACTGAACTGAACTGAGTGACTAAAGCTAGTGGAGGTGATGGAATTCCAGTGGAGCTATTTCAAATCCTGAAAGATGATGCTATGAAAGTGCTGCACTCAATATGCCAGCAAATTTGGAAAACTCAGCAGTGGCCACAGGACTGGAAAAGGTCAGTTTTCATTCCAATCCCAAAGAAAGGCAATGCCAAAGAATGCTCAAACTACTGCACAGTTGCACTCATCTCACACGCTAGTAAAGTCATGCTCAAAATTCTCCAAGCCAGGCTTCAGCAATACGTGAACCATGAACTTCCAGATGTTCAAGCTGCCAACATCCACTGGATCATGGAAAAAGCAAGAG